>NC_140593.1:100071869-102884369 GCF_964204655.1 Triturus cristatus | reverse complement strand
TGTGTTTGAGCCCTCTATGAAATATGAAATACATTATATAAACTATATTGAAAAAATGTAAGTTTGTTTTGAACCTTAACATTGCTTTTCCTAAATGGCTTGGTATCTCTCACGCCTATTTATGGCATACACTTACCAAAGCACAGTGTCGTAGGGTAACAATTTGCCCCACTCACAGTCATTACAATGCTATACTCACGACTGCTCAACCTGTTCCCTTAGTTCCTTGGCCGTGGCATAGCCTGCAGTTGTCTCACAATTTTAGTCGCTTTTAACTAGCTTGCTTTAGACCTTTTAATGTTTTTGTTGAATGCATTGGTCTAACTTTACCGCATGTTTTTTCTCTGACAAAGGCTTTGCAGTTTTATCCCAGCAGCCAGTGATGAGCCGGGGATCACTCAGTGAAACCAGTTTGCTTCTGTGGGTTCAGATTGTTTGTCTCACACCAGTGCTCTGCCTGCTCTCCCCTCATCTACCATAACATGACATAGCATAACACAGCATAGCATAGCATAACATAACATAGCATAACAAAACATAGCATATCATAACAGAACATAGCAGAACATAATACAATACAGAATAGCATAACATAGCATAGCATAACAATATAACATAACATAGGGTAACATAACATAGCATAACATAACATAGCATAACGTAACATAGCATATCATAACATAACATAACACAGAATAGCATAACATGGTATAGCATAACATAGCATAACACAGAATAGCATAACATAGCTTAACATAACACAGCATAGCATAACATAGCTGTACTGGTGAAGCTCCATGCATAGAGGTGAAGTAGTAGACGTAGCCGAGTAGTATCTTTGAAAGTTATTTATTAGGTACCTAACATCAGTGGTAGCCGCCCCACCAAGAGCAGCCTCCTTGCTGCTCAGCTCATCTTCAACTGTCAACACTCACACCAGGCACCCAAGCATTCCACTCATGTCCATCACACAAACATTCCATACAGAACACTGGCTGAGCAGCTAGGGGCCAGGTAACAGGGAACATTATAAACACAAGAGGAAGATACTACATTATCTTCTCCCCTTAAAATTGAAGAATAATAAAACCACACAAAAATACAAGCAACTATACACAACAATGTACAAAAGAAAGCAATAGTCTAGAACCCAGGTATAAAAGGTAAAAACCACATCATGAGAGGAAACAAAGATTAAACAAAGGAGGAAAGAAGAGTAAAAAAGCTAAACATAAAATATCACACATACTCCTCCTTTAATATTAAAATCAAATGGAAAATGTAGAGAACGTTAACCTCACACGAACAAAGTGAGATACCGTCACATGAAAAGACACGTGAAACAATGACTGAAGAAAGATGCAAAAGAAGCATTCAACCATGCAAAGGAAAGCAGAACAAAACACTGTGAAGAGAAACACGGGAGAAACGCACTCCGAGAACTCTAACACTGTGAAGAGAAACATGGGAATAACGCACCCCCGTAACTCTAACACTATGGGCGGACAGCACCCATGTATCTACTCCTCATTTAAGGAACAAAACCAAGGAAAAAGTGGAGAAGGGACTATAACCCAACTTACCACTCCTTATGTAAGGGACAAAACGTGCAAAAATGGGACTGTGACCCATAACGCAAACTGTGTAAATGGGACTGACACTCATTAAGTCATCCCTCTAGACAGGGTAAAATAACTTATCAAAACCTCCCCCATGGAAGGTGTTATACCTGTCAGCCCTTTGGCTGTTCCCTCCTCATTCTATTTTTTCCCCTTTACCCACTCATTTTTTTTTCCTGTCCACTAACTTCTTTTTGGTGTTGGTGTAGAGGCTCCGGGCGTCCCACTCTCACTATCTGAGGGAGAGGCGCAAGGTGCTTCCATGAAGAAATGAAGGAAGAGGGAAGAGTAGTTTCACAAAATGGTGGTTCCAACTGTCGCCTCAGAACCTGGGCCATAGACTGCCATGAGAGGTTCCAGAACCTTCTGGGCCACTCTGGCCAGTCAGGCTCCAGGTTATAAGTAGAGGTGAGGGGGGGTCGGCCATTATAGGACTTAGTTGAGCTGTGAGGAAGTCAGGAGTAAGGCACCTGAGTGGGGAGGTGGCTGCGCTAGATAGGGAATTGACAGGTCTTCGGGTCTGCGCGACTTCCCGCATCAGCTGACACCACCCTCAACCTTTTGACCGGTCCCTGAACACAGCCAATGACTCTGGGGGTCATCGTCATCTTGGGGCCCTCAGCGTGGTCAGAAACCCTGAAGTAGGACCAAGGGGAAGAATTGCCATCTGGGACTACCTTGCCCTCATCCTTGTTGTTGCCTGGGATTTTGACCCCAATTGGCCCTAGCGACTGTCCACCTTCCCTGGCTGTAGGGGAAGGGATCGTGCCCAATAATCCAAAGACTGGCGGGCCTACTCAACTGCTCTAATGTGAGCCTTGCACCCTTAATTTCCGCCCCCCCCCTGCCACTGATCTCTACCTGGTACCCTCACCGCCGCAGTTCTGGGTTTGTGGGATTGCCTGAGATCCCCAGGGAGTGGCCTAAGATCGCCGGGAGGTCTGGAGAGGTGTCGGGACTCCTCGGTGTAGCCAGCGAGCATCGCGTCTGTCAGCTGAGGAGAAAGCTGCATCCAGGAAGCACGGGACGGGACCGGCCTTGAAGCCGACGTCCTGGAGTCACGTGAGCAGGGCCAACGCCGAAGCGCTGCCCCCCTGCTGCCAGCCGAGGGTGGAGGCCGCGCCCCCGCAAGCCACGCTGCTACTGGCGGCTGCGGGTGCGCTTGACTGAGGAAGTGGAGCGGAGTCGAGTCGGCACCTGGCCTGGGCGGCAGCGGGGAAGTTGGCGGAAGAGCGAGGACCCCGCCAACTGAGGAAATCACCCCACGGGGAAGCCCTTATGGGAGGTGGTCGGTGGGTGTGCACTGTCCTCAACCCCCCTAAGGAAGTCTCCCTCTTGGCCGACAAGCGAGCACCGCTTCGTGAGGAGGATTCCAGTTGTACACAGTAAGCTGGACATGATAACAGGGGGAAGGTTCTGGAGAGTACACGCTTTAGGCCAAAGGATGACCTGTTAACCCCTTCAGCGCGGCGCGGATTTCCGCGCCACGCTGAAGATTCCGTGCGCGGGCGGGGCCATGACGGAACGGTTCCGTCATAAGCACAGCCCAACCGACGTTCATGATGGAACCGTTCCGTCAAGCGCGTCGAAGGGGTTAAACCCAGTTACTGGTCCCCTGGAGAAATACCGGTTCAAGCTATTAATACCGGCACTTTGGTAAAATTCCCCACGTGTGACTGAAGTTAACGCATTGACGATTTCAAGCATAGCGCAGGAGGTAGCAGTTTGAAGTCTAGCAACAGAATAAGTTATATGCACTGCTTAACTGTAATGGAACCGTATTGGTGAGAAAGTAACCTGCAAGTAAATTGCCTTGATGTGCCTAATTGACTGCCAGCAGCATTGTTGATCTCAATATGTACCTCAATATGTAAAGGGCTGATTATTAATGACGGTATAAGGTTTAGAAAGTATAGCAGTTAGGGAAACCATCTATCAGAAGAGCGCCGTATAGACTGAGATGAACATCTGAAGTCGTGTATTATGTAAATGTTCTTTGGAGCGCAGTCTGTGAGGATTTGAATTTGCACTCCAGAGTCAAGGCAGGGTGGAAGCCTCAGGGAGTGTTTAAGTATCTGCTGTGCTAAAGTAAAACACGAGGGGAATGTTACTGTCAAGTCAAATGTAATGACATTTCTGATGGATACATCTGCCAGTGGATTCCTCACCTTGTGAATATCCCCTGCGCCAGCATTCCACTGAACTTTTCTTCCCCAGCATCCCACGTCGACGTGGGCGACATCATAATACACCGGCTCCGCTCGCGACAACGATCGACGTCACCGGAGCCATAAGAAGCCCACGTCGGCGTGATGACGTCAGTTCCCTTTTTTCCGCGCCTTCGACGCGCAACGGTTTTTTCTCCAGTGCTACTTTGTAGTTTGGCCGTGTATCTCTGTTTATTCGACTATGTCTTCGACTAGGAAGTCGGGCTTTAATCCCTGTAGGGAGTGTGGAGGCTTGATGTCGATAACGGATCCTCACCAGAATTGTTTATGGTGCCTCTCCTCGGAACATGATATGGAGGAGTGCGGATGCTGTAGGAGCATGAACCCGAAGGCACTCAAGGAAAGGAAGACCAAGCTCTTCATGAAGAAGATTGGTGAGGAAAAAAGAGGGAGGAAGAAGGAGAGATCGAAGAGAGAGTCATCGACTTCGAGGTCGTCGAGGTCGAAGAAACACCATAAAAAGAGTAAACATTCTAGACGTCGATCCTCGAAGTCCAAGAAATCGAAGTCGAGGTCGAGGTCGGCTTCGTCTCATCGACGTCGGAGTAAAGGTTTGTCTCCTTCTCCTTCACCTTCAAGGTCTCCGGAAGGTTCTCCTTCGAGGAAGCAGACTTCGAATCAGTCTCCGACGAGGTCTTCGGCTCCGTCTAAGACGTCGACTCCGGTTCGTGTGGAGTCGGATGCTTCTATGCATGAGGAGCAGGAAGAGTCGGTTCCAGTACCTGAAGATTCTGAGGCTCCAGTGGAGGATATTGCGGAGCCGGTGCCGGAGGCCCCACAAGAGGTTCCTTTGCCTCAGTTCCCGGCCCCAGGTACGGATTCGGCAAATTTCTTGAATTCTATGTATGCCATTTTTAATAGGGCGGCCTACCCATCCGGAGCACCAGCTGGTCCTGTGGGTCCGATGGCCTTTACGATGGGGTGCCTCAGCAGTATGCTCAGGCCCCCTTTATGCCCTTTATGCCGATGGCGCCTTCTTGGCAGTTTCCGGCGCCGTCTGGGGATCCGATTCGACCTCGGAAGGTTCGGCAGGCTTCGGAGCCTCCTTCGACGCCGAGACTGGCTCCATCGACGCCGAAGCCGACTCCATCGACGTCGAGGCTGACTCCATCTGCGCCGTGTCTGGCGCCGTCGACGCCGGTTCCTCTGGGTCCTCCGACGCCGCGTACGACGTCGACGACGTCGGTACCTCGAATCCCGTCGAGGAGGGAAGCCCAGAGGGTGTTGGAGGAGAGAAGATTTCGAGAGGTGGAAGAAGGTGAGGTTGATTCTTCTTCGGACGAATTCGAGGGCATTGAGGAAGCCAGTGGGCTGGATACGACCCCAGAGTGGGAACATACATCTGCCACGTCTTCTCCACCTCATGAGTTGGCTCCCTATCACGTAGTGATTAAGAAAGCAGCGGAGCTTCTGGATTTACAGCTGCCTTCTGTGGAGTACAAATCCAATCTGCTCACAGAGGTGTTACATTCTCCGTCTTCGACATCGGAGCCCTTGTTGCCTTTCAATGAGGCCATATTGGAGCCGGTATTAGAGGTATGGAAGAAGCCTCTTTCTTCTCCTGCAGTGTGTAGACAGGTGGCAAGAAGGTACAAGGTTGCACCAGGGGATCCTGACTTTTTATCCACTCATCCGTCCCCGGACAGTTTGGTTGTGCAGGCTTCATGCTCCAAGCATGCTTCCGGTGCCTTTCCTCAGTCTCCAGCTGACAGGGAGTCTAAAAAGGCTGATCAGGCAGCCAAGAAGACCTTTTCGACAGGAAGCATGGCGTTAAAGTCGACTAATGCTACATGCCTGCTGGGACGTTACGTGCACGCTCTAATGGATTCCATTAAGTCCTTGGCTCCTAAGTTGCCTGAAGGGGATAAGTCATCCTTCATGGAGGTTGTAGCGGACACTCAGGCGGCTGCCAGGCAAGTTATCCAGTCAGGGTTGGATACTGCGGACTCCGTGGCAAGGATCATGGGGTCTTCTGTTGCTGTAAGAAGGCAGGCTTGGCTCCGTAACTCTGGTTTCTCTGCGGATGTTCAAGCTACGCTGGTCGATCTTCCATTTGATGGTCAGAAGCTGTTTGGGGAGAAAGCGGACTCTGCCCTTCAGCGTTTTAAGGACAGCCGGTTGACTGCAAAATCCTTGGGCCTGCAAGTACCGGCAAAGGGTTCGACCTTTCGAAACTTTAGGGGCTTTGGGCGATCGTCTTTTCGCTCTTACCGGCAGCCCCAGCAGCAGCAGCAGCAGCAGAATCCCCTCTATAGGTCCTATAGAGGGAGGCAAAGGGGTCGGAGATGTTCTGGACGCAACCCCTCTTCTTCCTCCTCCTCTGCTCCCAATGAGGCCTCAGGGAAGCAGCCCTAGATCCCCCATCCCGGATCATGTAAGACCTGTGGGGGGTCGGGTGTCCTACTTTCTGCGGGGTTGGAAATCGGTTATGTTAGAAATGGGATTTCTGGTTGGCTAAGGCTTGCGCCAAAGTCAGGCAGAAACCACCACTCTAGTCAGGGCAAGGAAGTTACACGCCAAAGATAACCCCTGCTCACCCCCTTGGTAGCTTGGCACGAGCAGTCAGGCTTATCTCTGAGGCGATGTGTAAAGCGTTTGCGCGCGCACCCAGCAACAACACCCAAGGCCCACCACAAAGGAAACTCCACACAAGGTATTCTATAAAAATAGCCTTTGTATTATACACAACACATTAGATAAAAACACACACTCTACAATGTGCCACCAGGCACGGGAAGAATTTACAAGGGATTATATATACAGGGGACAGGGCCACATGGACCACTGTCAGGAATTAGCACTTAGAACATAGGAATAATACTGTAGTACAAAATAACATATGTAGCACACAACCAGTAACTACTGGTAACCAGAAAGTACCACCTACGCAACCCTAACCACCGTAGGACAGTATTGCGCAGGGAATCAGGACCTCACTAGCACCACCTGTACTAGGGAGAAAACAACCACCTAAGTATCACAATACCTGTAGGGGTCTAAGCACATAAACACATGATGCATAACATTCAGAGGTGTAAAGCAAAGCACATGACGCATAAACACATTCAGAGGTGCAGAAAAGGTACAACGGCGCCAAAACTCACATTAGCCACTACTGTGGCAGTCCCTGGGCCAACTGGCCTAGTAGGGGCAAGGACGCCCTGCATCCAGAAAAGTCAGGGCGCGCCGGCGCAGGCTGCGCAAGCCAGAACACCGAGGCCACAACCTAAACGTTGCAGCTGCCCACTAAGTGCTGGGCAGCTGGGAAGACGCTGGGGCCAACGTTGGAGCCTTCCAGGGCTCTGAATACCCAATCCTCGTGGCCCCCCGAGCCCCTCTGGGCTCTACAACAAGAAATGCCCCCCTAGAGCCTCCGCGGCTCTGAACAACTCTGTGGGGCAAGGTGGGAGTGGCCCGCTGCCATCTGGGGCCACTCAGTCACAACAGAAATGCCCCCTTGACGTTGGAGCGTGCAAGCTCTGTAAAACAACCAACGCGGGGACGTGGGAGCCCTCTAGGCTCGTTAAACAAATAGTTTGCGCTGCGTGGGAGCCTCGTGGGCTCACCACACCAAAGAAATGCCCCTGGACGTTGGAGCCACTCAGGGGCTCAAGCACACGGAAGAATAATGCCCCCAGAGGACGTGGGAGCCTCACTGGCTTTCATGCAAAATGCCCCCGTTCGTTGGAGTGCTACTCGCACTCGAGAACATCTGTGCCCAAGTTGGAGCGCTCTGAGCACCAAAAGAACTGCTCCGTCCAGGTGGGAGCCTCGTGGGCTCTCTTCAAACCGGGAGTGCCTCGTTGGAGCGCCCACGCGCTCAGCAGCCGCCTAGGCTGCCTTGCACACCCTCCCGGCCAGAGCCCCACTTACCGGGAAGGAGGCGCCGGTCTTCGGGTCGCGGCGGGAGGCTCTCTTCTTCCGTGGCATGCGCGGGGCTCCCACCGTCACCGGGGAGCCCCGCTTGGACAAGCAACGCTCCTCAAGCTTCTGCCTTGGCACTGGAGCGCGGGGTAGGCTCCCGTCAGCTCCTTCCTTCAGTACCGCGGCCTCCCTCACTCTCCGGCACCGGCGAAGGCGGGGTAGGCTCCCGCCCTTCTACTTCCGGTTGTCCCAGTCAGTGCTGCCTGACTTCCGGTACGAACTGGGCTGCAGCGGTGATTTCGGCAATAGTTTCACGTTGCGGGGTGGGCACCCGCGACGTAAGGGAAATAAACGGGGTGGGCACCCGCAACGTAAATTATCAAATAAGCGGGGTGGGCACCCGCCAACGCACCACAATGCCGGGTGGGCACCGGCCTCCAGAATAAAGCGCTCCTAGCGCTACGGCCAAAGTGAAAGCGCTCTAGAAGCGCTGGGGGCACCAAATAAAGCGCTCCTAGCGCTAAGACAAAAAAAGAAGCGCTTCCAGGCGCTTTGGGGACACACATAAAGCGCTCCCAGCGCTTTAGGATAAAAAGAACCACAAAGTCCAGCAAAGTTCTTCCCTGCATGCAGCAGGGCAGGGGTGGGGGGCAAGGCTGGACCCAGAGCCAGCTCACTGGGCCTCCAGGCAGGGAGGTAATCCAAGTGGCGGTCCTCTGGTCCAGCAGCAGCAGCCCCCCTCAGGTAAGATCCTGGCAGAGAACAGTTTCTGTGGGGACACAGCCCCATTTTTATACAGGCAAACCCTTTGTTCTGGGTTCAGGGTGAGGGGGAAAACCAGTCGCAGCTGGTTGGGGAGCACCCTTGATGTGCTCAGCCCCTCACTCTATTCACTGGCAGGGCTAGGGTCGTCAGTCGCACCACAGGGGGCGGGGCCAGCATTGTGTGTGGAAAACCCTGTCCTATTCAGGACCCAGGTGTACTCCTCCCACCCATCTAGCTGCTGATCTCCCCATTCACCACTGGGTGACTCATCCTGACTCTGGGGAATCCCTAGCCCGTCACATGACACGACCAGCCAATCACGCGACAGACACACTGCACACAGAAGTGCCCACTTCTAGAAGGGGCACTTCCACACTAGGTACATGCACGCCGCACACATCATCGCGCAGCATTCACTCCCACGAGTCCGCACATACCAAACTCGGGCCTGCACACCCCACGCATCAGGAACTACTAGGGACACATACATTCCCCATGCATTCCTATGGGAGGGCAGGCCTATCTCACCACATGCACTCAGAGCACGCACGCACTTTACCCTGGGACACAGGGAAAGTGCGCAGAGACCAAACAATCACCATACCAAGTCACCAATAAAAAGCCAAAAAGTCCAGGGGTGAACCTGCCAGAAGGGCCAAGTCCAACACAACCCCCTTCCAGCCAAAACGCAGGGCAGACCAATCACCACCGTGATGGACTTCCCTGCTTGGGGCGATAGAACACGGACGCGGGCCCGCAACTGCATGGACACCCTCCGGTTCTACGCCACGGTGAACCCATGGAATTCTTTTTAACACCACTGTCTGGACCAACTGGGCTACCCCACTGGTACTCCCAAGCTGTCCGCGGCCAAGTCCAGGCCCTAGGCCACCCAGGTGCCACCGGTCTTTGCCTAACCATAAAGTGGGGGGTAGTAACCCCTGGCACATAGCGGCCATTCTCCACTCTTCCTCTCTGAAAGACAGGACTAGACTGCCACTGGTTCCCCAGCCTAGGGTCTACACCCTCAGGCGGACCAGGAGTCTCAGGGAAGGCTCTCCTCCCCCTACCTCTTCTCCTAGGGTTCCTCCTCCTCTGGCGAGGGGTACACCTAGAACGCCATTCTAACCCAGGGTTTAACCCCTCGGGTTGTACCGGGGCCAGAGGTGGGCTCTCCCACCCTCTGCACCCCCTTCCAGAGCCCTGCTCCCTACCAACTGGGGCGGTACCTCTGGAAGAAGAACTGGTTGGGACTCTGGTTACAGACGTCCCACCCTTCAGGTCAGGCTGATCCTGAACCTGGCCTCCCAACCTCCGGCCTAGAACCTTTGGTGGAATAATTGCCTGGCACTCCAGGACTTCTGGGGATTTCCACTCCATCCCCCTGAGGCTATCAAAGGACACATATGTCGAGCGACTGTCTGTCTGGCGCTGATCTCCCGTCTCCTGTCCACCTGACAGTGCGCGGAGATCCCCCAGAACAGAAGTGGTGCCACCCTGGCCACTACACGGGATCCTAGCCCAACTGGGTAGTCCCTGACCCACAGGCTCTTCCACTGGGGAACTCATCCCCCAATCACTCCTCACACTGGACTCCTGTACCCTCCCTACCGGAGCGGTACTGCCAGACACTAGAACCACAGGAGCCCTGTTTACAGGCGCTCCAGGTCCTCCACTCACTAAGAGATCTTCCTCAAGTGGACTAACAGGACAGCCTAGGTCCCCAACTTGGTGTTCCCTCATGAAACCATCCAAGTCCTGAGGCAGGGTTTCGGGCGTCTGGGGACCCTCGGTCACCCCCTCACTCCTGCTCCACTGAGCCAGGCAGTGAGCCCCTACACCCTCCTCGCTATCCTGGGACCTAGCTGGGCTACACTGAGCCTCCTCCACCACGCTGGGCTGGAGGATCTCTGAACCACTACTGTTGGAATCACTCTCCCATTCCTCATCAGAACTTGGGACCCCTTCCCAACGGTCTGCTTTTCTTGCCAGGGTCCAAGGATCCAAGGCATCACATCCCAACAGGTGTTGGCGCAACCCGGGATAAAAACTACTGCATAGCTGTTCTTTGATAACCAGAGCATACAGTCCATCAAAATCCCGTTTCGTGTTTACACTTAACCAATCATCCAGTGCATCCTCACATTTACCCACAAACGTGTCCCAAGTCTGGTGAGACAGCTTCCTACTGCCCCTGAATTTCAACCTTAACTCCTCCTCCTGGGGAACAGGTACCAGACTGGGATTTCCTACACTGGAATCTATCTGGCTGCTACCACTGGACTCAACCCTCCCTGGGGAGTCCAGAAAACCACAACTGCGCTCAGGGGATAACCTACCCTCCAGAGCTAGTTTCTCTCTGGCAAAGGCCCTCTCAGCCTCCGCCATCTGTCTTTTGACCTCCAGCTGCGCCATAGCCTGGGCATGCTGCAACCTGAGCTTTTCTAACGTCAGCTGGTGCTCCCTTTCTTTCCTCCTATCTTCCCACTCCTCTGGGGACAGGGAAAGGAATGAGGCGCTGCCTCCTACGCTGGACCCAGCAAGGGACTTCCTACCTATGGGGTCTTCACTCTCTACTGGCGTCCAGGTATTGTCATCCTCTACCTCCTCTTCTGACTCTTCAGGGCCCCCCACAGACCCACCACCCTCCAGGTGTGAGGCCCGGGCCCTTTCCATACTGTGCTCAAGATCCCATGCACCCTTTTGCCATAGGACCAGGTGGTCCTGAAGTTCGTACAGAGTGTCGGACTCTCCCTCTGTACAGTACCTTTCTAACTCCTGCCTCTGGCGCCAAGCTAGCTCATAGGGATCACAAGCAGGCTCCATTCTGGCGGACGTTATGGTAAAAATTATACAGGGAACCTAGGGGTCTGAGTTTCACACAGGAGCACACAATTCACAAAAACATTCAGCAAGCTCTCTAGCCCAGAGAACTCACACTCACTTGCCTAGTGCCACACACCCTTCATCCACACACAACCCTCCCCTCGGACTGGTAAGGCAGTTTCTACCACCCCTGATTCCTCAACCTGACCACCACGTGACACAGGTACCAACTCTGGGCGCAGGGCGGGGGACAAATGTACAGGACACTATTACGCTGCCACCACTGGATCCCACCCTCTGGTGAATCCAGAAAACACAATGCACTAAGGGGGATGATCTACCCTCCCGAGCTAGGGACACCTAACTCACAGTGCACAAAACCACATTTCCAAAGAAATGACAATTAAAAACAAACTTAGAACAATAATCCCTATACCATGTGATTTATCTAAATGCAGAGTTTTGTAGTGCGGCCAGTTGCTGCTGCGGTACAGCGCAAACGCAAGTCCAAATCCCACCGCTGATCACCAATGTTAGAAATGGGATTTCTGGTTGGCTAAGGCTTGCGCCAAAGTCAGGCAGAAACCACCACTCTAGTCAGGGCAAGGAAGTTACACGCCAAAGATAACCCCTGCTCACCCCCTTGGTAGCTTGGCACGAGCAGTCAGGCTTATCTCTGAGGCGATGTGTAAAGCGTTTGTGCGCGCACCCAGCAACAACACCCAAGGCCCACCACAAAGGAAACTCCACACAAGGTATTCTATAAAAATAGCCTTTGTATTATACACAACACATTAGATAAAAACACACACTCTACAATGTGCCACCAGGCACGGGAAGAATTTACAAGGGATTATATATACAGGGGACAGGGCCACATGGACCACTGTCAGGAATTAGCACTTAGAACATAGGAATAATACTGTAGTACAAAATAACATATGTAGCACACAACCAGTAACTACTGGTAACCAGAAAGTACCACCTACGCAACCCTAACCACCTTAGGACAGTATTGCGCAGGGAATCAGGACCTCACTAGCACCACCTGTACTAGGGAGAAAACAACCACCTAAGTATCACAATACCTGTAGGGGTCTAAGCACATAAACACATGATGCATAACATTCAGAGGTGTAAAGCAAAGCACATGACGCATAAACACATTCAGAGGTGCAGAAAAGGTACAATGGCGCCAAAACTCACATTAGCCACTACTGTGGCAGTCCCTGGGCCAACTGGCCTAGTAGGGGCAAGGACGCCCTGCATCCAGAAAAGTCAGGGCGCGCCGGCGCAGGCTGCGCAATCCAGAACACCGAGGCCACAACCTAAACGTTGCAGCTGCCCACTAAGTGCTGGGCAGCTGGGAAGACGCTGGGGCCAACGTTGGAGCCTTCCAGGGCTCTGAATACCCAATCCTCGTGGCCCCCCGAGCCCCTCTGGGCTCTACAACAAGAAATGCCCCCCTAGAGCCTCCGCGGCTCTGAACAACTCTGTGGGGCAAGGTGGGAGTGGCCCGCTGCCATCTGGGGCCACTCAGTCACAACAGAAATGCCCCCTTGACGTTGGAGCGTGCAAGCTCTGTAAAACAACCAACGCGGGGACGTGGGAGCCCTCTAGGCTCGTTAAACAAATAGTTTGCGCTGCGTGGGAGCCTCGTGGGCTCACCACACCAAAGAAATGCCCCTGGACGTTGGAGCCACTCAGGGGCTCAAGCACACGGAAGAATAATGTCCCCAGAGGACGTGGGAGCCTCACTGGCTTTCATGCAAAATGCCCCCGTTCGTTGGAGTGCTACTCGCACTCGAGAACATCTGTGCCCAAGTTGGAGCGCTCTGAGCACCAAAAGAACTGCTCCGTCCAGGTGGGAGCCTCGTGGGCTCTCTTCAAACCGGGAGTGCCTCGTTGGAGCGCCCACGCGCTCAGCATCCGCCTAGGCTGCCTTGCACACCCTCCCGGCCAGAGCCCCACTTACCGGGAAGGAGGCGCCGGTCTTCGGGTCGCGGCGGGAGGCTCTCTTCTTCCGTGGCGTGCGCGGGGCTCCCACCGTCACCGGGGAGCCCCGCTTGGACAAGCAACGCTCCTCAAGCTTCTGCCTTGGCACTGGAGCGCGGGGTAGGCTCCCGTCAGCTCCTTCCTTCAGTACCGCGGCCTCCCTCACTCTCCGGCACCGGCGAAGGCGGGGTAGGCTCCCGCCCTTCTACTTCCGGTTGTCCCAGTCAGTGCTGCCTGACTTCCGGTACGAACCGGGCTGCAGCGGTGATTTCGGCAATAGTTTCACGTTGCGGGGTGGGCACCCGCGACGTAAGGGAAATAAACGGGGTGGGCACCCGCAACGTAAATTATCAAATAAGCGGGGTGGGCACCCGCCAACGCACCACAATGCCGGGTGGGCACCGGCCTCCAGAATAAAGCGCTCCTAGCGCTACGGCCAAAGTGAAAGCGCTCTAGAAGCGCTGGGGGCACCAAATAAAGCGCTCCTAGCGCTAAGACAAAAAAAGAAGCGCTTCCAGGCGCTTTGGGGGCACACATAAAGCGCTCCCAGCGCTTTAGGATAAAAAGAACCACAAAGTCCAGCAAAGTTCTTCCCTGCATGCAGCAGGGCAGGGGTGGGGGGCAAGGCTGGACCCAGAGCCAGCTCACTGGGCCTCCAGGCAGGGAGGTAATCCAAGTGGCGGTCCTCTGGTCCAGCAGCAGCAGCCCCCTTCAGGTAAGATCCTGGCAGAGAACAGTTTCTGTGGGGACACAGCCCCATTTTTATACAGGCAAACCCTTTGTTCTGGGTTCAGGGTGAGGGGGAAAACCAGTCGCAGCTGGTTGGGGAGCACCCTTGATGTGCTCAGCCCCTCACTCTATTCACTGGCAGGGCTAGGGTCGTCAGTCGCACCACAGGGGGCGGGGCCAGCATTGTGTGTGGAAAACCCTGTCCTATTCAGGACCCAGGTGTACTCCTCCCACCCATCTAGCTGCTGATCTCCCCATTCACCACTGGGTGACTCATCCTGACTCTGGGGAATCCCTAGCCCGTCACATGACACGACCAGCCAATCACGCGACAGACACACTGCACACAGAAGTGCCCACTTCTAGAAGGGGCACTTCCACACTAGGTACATGCACGCCGCACACATCATCGCGCAGCATTCACTCCCACGAGTCCGCACATACCAAACTCGGGCCTGCACACCCCACGCATCAGGAACTACTAGGGACACATACATTCCCCATGCATTCCTATGGGAGGGCAGGCCTATCTCACCACATGCACTCAGAGCACGCACGCACTTTACCCTGGGACACAGGGAAAGTGCGCAGAGACCAAACAATCACCATACCAAGTCACCAATAAAAAGTCAAAAAGTCCAGGGGTGAACCTGCCAGAAGGGCCAAGTCCAACAGGTTACAACAGACCTTTGGGTTTTGAACCTCGTGGAGACTGGGTACGCCCTTCCCTTTCGGGAGTTTCCTCCCCCTTACCCTCCTTGCCAAGGTTATTGCTCGGAAGACCATCTGCTTCTCCTGCAGAAAGAAGTTCTAGCCTTGCTTCAAAAGGGTGCGATAGAGGTGGTTCCAGAGCAGGAAAGGGGTCAGGGATGCTACTCCCGTTATTTCCTGATTCCCAAAAAGGACGGCAGATTGCGTCCTATACTGGACCTCAGAATCTTGAACTTTTACCTGAGACAGGAGAAATTCAAGATGCTGACCCTTGCGCAGGTTCTTCAAGCGTTGTAGCAAGGAGACTGGATGGTGTCGCTCGACTTGCAGGACGCGTACTTCCATGTCCCAATCCTGAAGTCGCACAGGAAGTATCTCCGTTTTACGGTTGGGTCGCAACACTACCAATTTGCGGTCCTCCCGTTTGGTCTTACTACCGCACCTCGAGTCTTCACAAAGGTGATGGCAGTGGTGGCTGCTCACCTCAGGAGGTCAGGGATCCCGGTTTTCCCTTACCTGGACGACTGGCTTCTGAAGGCAGAGTCCCCAGAGATGGTGCAGCGTCATCTGCAAGTAACATCTCAGCTGTTATTCGACTTGGGTTTTTCGATCAATGTGCCCAAATCTCACCTGGTGCCCTCTCAACGCAACTTGTTTATAGGGGCAGTACTGGACACTACTGTGTGTCGAGCATTCCCTCCTCCTCAAAGGATTCTCGACATTCAGGAGATGGTCCCTTTATTCCACAGTGGAGCGGTTGTTCCAGTTCTGAAGGTCCTTCGTCTGCTCGGTCTGTTCGCTTCCTGCATTCTGTTGGTCAACCATGCACGCTGGCACATGAGGGCGCTCCAGTGGTGCCTCCGCAAGCAGTGGTATCAGCACAACGGGGATCTCAGGGAGTCAGTCAAGATCTCCAGAGAAGCTGCAGCGGATCTGTCTTGGTGGAGTGTAGTGGGCAATCTGTCGCAGGGAAAGCCCTTCCATCTATCTCCATCGGTGGCCACAGTGAAAACGGATGCATCCACCTTAGGGTGGGGTGCGCATCTGGGGGACCTGGAGATCAAGGGTGTGTGGTCTCCGGAGGAAAGGTTGCTTCACATCAACCTTCTGGAATTGCGGGCGATTCGTTTGGCGCTCAAGGCCTTCCTCCCTTCCCTTCGCGGTCAGTCGATTCAAGTCCTGACAGACAACACGACCGCGATGTGGTATGTCAACAAACAGGGAGGAGTAGGGTCTCTTTGTCTGTGCAGAGAGGCCTTACGTCTATGGTCCTGGGCTCAGGACCATCAGATTTGCCTGATGACAAATCATCTGGCCAGGGCACTGAACGTGCGTGCGGACAGTCTCAGTCGGCAGTTCTCCGCTGATCACGAGTGGAGGCTCCATCCGGAAGTGGTTCGTTACGTCTTTCGGACATGGGGAACCCCTCGGGTGGATCTGTTCGCCACTTTCGAGAACACGCACTGCCCGTCATTCTGCAGTCTCCAGTAATCGATGCAGGGGGCGTTGGGGGACGCGTTTCAGTTGAGTTGGGGCTCACGACTCCTTTACGCGTTTCCTCCCATACCCTTGATTCCTCGGGTTCTGAGGAAGATTCGCCAAGACCGGGCCCAAGTCATATTGGTCGCCCCGGATTGGCCAAGAAGGGTGTGGTATACGGATCTTCTCCACCTCTCCTCGTGCCCTCCGCTCCGTCTCCCTCTGAGGGCAGACCTCCTCTCGCAGTCGGAGGGGCAGGTTCTACACCCCCACCTCCAGAGCTTACACCTTCATGCCTGGAGATTGAACGGGGCAACCTGAGTTCTTTCTCTCTCCCACCTGATGTGGTGGATGTTATTTTATCGGCCAGGCGACACTCCACCAAGTCCGTTTACTCCTACAGGTGGTCTAAATTTGTAAAATGGTGTGGAGAGAGGTCCGTTGACCCTTTAAAAGCCCATCTTTCTGATGTTCTCCAGTTTGCTCTTTCCTTGGCTCAGCAGGGCTGTGCTGTGGCCACGGTTAAGGGCTATCTTTCGGCCTTATCGGCTTTTCTGTGCCTTCCAGATCAAACATCACTTTTCAAGTCCCCTGTTGTTCTGAAGTTCATCAAGGGCCTTACAAACATGTTTCCTCCCACTCCATTTGTAATGCCTCAGTGGGACCTTAATCTTATTTTAACCTTTCTAATGGGGTCCCCGTTTGAGCCTCTACATAGCTGTCCTTTGAGGCTGTTGTCCTTTAAGGTGGTTTTTCTTGTGGCCATAACCTCGGCAAGGAGGGTGAGTGAGCTTCAGGCTCTTAGTTCCAATCCTCCTTTCCTTACCTTGCATGCTGAAAGGATGGTTCTCAGGACCAGGGCTGCTTTCCTGCCAAAGGTAGTCACTCCGTTTCATTTGGGGCAGTCCATTACTCTCCCTGTTTTCTACCCTCCTCCTCACCCTTCCAAAGAGGAGGAAAGACTCCATCGTTTGGACCCGAAGAGGGCTGTTAGTTTTTATCTGGATAGAACCAAGGACTTTCGCCTTGATGACCAGCTCTTTATTGGCTACATTGGTCGTTCTAAGGGGAAGGCGGTGCACAAGCGCACGCTGTCAAGATGGATAATTCTGACCATCAAGATCTGCTACGCCCTGGCTGGTAAGACTCCTCCTGTTGGTATTAGAGCGCATTCAACTAGAGCTAAAGCCTCTACATCTGCTTTGGCCCGGGGTGTTCCTGTGGCAGATATTTGTAAAGCCGCGACTTGGGCCTCCCTCCATACTTTCGCAAAGCATTATTGCTTGGACTCTGAGATGAGGAGGGAGGGCCACTTCGCGCGCTCTGTATTACAGGATTTTCTGGTATAGGAAGGTGGACACCCTCCTCCGGGAGTGGGGACTGCTGTGGGAATCTATTCACAAGGTGAGGAATCCACTGGCAGATGTATCCATCAGAAGAACAAGTTACTTACCTTCGGTAACGCTTTTTCTGGTGGATACAGTATCTGCCTGTGGATTCCTCACTGACCCACCCGCCTCCCCGTTGTCCATCTTTGTATACCATGAAATAGGTCTTGTTGATATGCTTTTATGCTTTGTTGTGCAATTGTAGGAAATGCTTGTTTATTTAGCATTCTTTTCCTTTGTATGCTATGCATATGTGTTGGTGTATTGTATACTGTGTATACTTTGATTCTGTCGTTAGTCCACCTGTTCGCCTCGAAGGCACGGGGAAAAAATGGGTGGAACTGACGTCATCACGCCGACGTGGGCTTCTTATGGCTCCGGTGATGTCGATCGGAGTCGCGAGCGGAGCCGGTGTATTATGACGTCGCCCACGTCGACGTGGGATGCTGGGGAAGAAAAGTTCCATGGAATGCTGGCGCAGGGGATATTCACAAGGTGAGGAATCCACAGGCAGATACTGTATCCACCAGAAAAAGCGTTACCGAAGGTAAGTAACTTGTTCGTTTTGCCCTGAAATGTGCTGGATGAAAAGAAACTGATTAGTCATGTTGAAGAGGGAAGATAAAGACTTCTTCTAAACTTCATCAAAATTCGGTGTAGCGTCATTTTTAAGTGGTGTTGCGTTAGATTGCGAGTTGGGTGTGATGCAAGCACGATATGCCTTACTGGAATAAAAGCCCTTTGGCCTGAGCCAAGCTACCCCAAGGACGTTAGGTCCAACAAGTTGGTGTTCAGCGGTGGGATACTGAGTCTGTGCTTGCATCCTTTCATTGGCAGTTTGGCGCGCTCCACAACCTTCACCTGATTGTTGTTTTTATTGGAGTTTTCTCCAGGTTGTCTCCCTAATTGGAATTTTTCGAAATTGTTCTGTCCTGTGGTGTACTTCTTCTTAAAGGAAGGGTCTCCTATCGTGAAGTTCTTCTCTGCAGTGTTGGGGCCCACCTGGCAGGATGGAGTTTGAGTTGGGTAGGCTGGAAGAGTATACTGTCACCCAGCTAAAGGAATTCTGCTAGGAGAGGGGGGTATTCTTCAAGCAGGGGGCGAAGAAAATAGAACTCCAAACTAGCTTGAGAGCCTGGGTTATGGCCCACCCTAGCGGAAAACGGGAGGAGGAGGGGCCAGGACCGGACACTACGGAAGGGACAGAATCACTTTTTCCCCCTGAGAGCGGCAACATGGATGTAGGACCTAGTGCCCCTTCAAGAGCGGGTAGTAGCGCTTCGGGGGGGAGCCTGTCTTCAGCTGATTTAGTTGACAGGAGGGAAGAGAGAGGCAGTTCAAAATGGATCTAGCCCGCTTGGAGAAAGAAAGGGAGGAGAGGAGGTTCCTCCATGAGCTCCATTTAAAGGAATTGGATCTCAAGGCCTTACAGCTTGGAACCCCCAGCAGTCCCATTGGTGGCAGCGTACATAGAGAGATCACCAGAGAGCCCAGACCCTATCTGCCAAAGGACGTAGTCGCCAGCTATGGGGTCGGGGATGACATTGCTAAATGGTTGGCTGCCTATGAGGTCTCCTTCGAGCCCATGGGATCCCCGAAGTTCAGTGGGGGGGTGGTCTATAAAGGTATATGCCTCCGGTGGGGAGGGATGCCCTTTTAGCTCTGGAACAGCGAGAACAGACCTATTACCCCACCATGAAGGTCGCCCTAATTAGGAAGTTTGGGCTGACCCCTGAGAAATACAGGCAGAGATTTCGGGGTAGTCAAAAGCTGGCCACCCAAAATTGGGTGGACTTCCTGGACTACGCCAAGAAGGCCTTGGAGGGCTGGGTACAGGGCAGTGAGGTGAGGTGAAAGACTACGAGGGGTTGTATAACCTGGTTTTACGGGAGCACCTCCTCGAGAAAAGTTTTCCAGAGCTGCGTCAACACCTGGTGGACAGCAAGCTAACTAATCCTAGGAAGCTTACAGAGGAGGCGGATATCTGGGCAAGTACCCGGGTATCCTCAAAAGGGACTGGAGGGAATTTCAAAGGGGCTGGTCAGGGCGCCCCCCAGAAGAAAGAGGGGGGAGACAAAAAGAAGGAGTTCCCTAAAGGCCCCCAAAGGAGTTCGCAAGGAAAGGGATTAGGATTCCCTCCTAAGGTTGGCCCCCACAAACCCCCTTATCCTGACCGTGGTCAGCAGCCTAGGGTTGTCCGTTGTTATGAGTGTGGCGAGATTGGCATTACAAGGGGGATACCAAGTGTCCCAAGAGACCACACCCTCCCCTTGGAGGAAAGACCCCTGGGGTGGCGAGTGTAGTGCTCGGGGAGGAGTTGCCCCTAGATAAGGGTGGTGAGTTGGCAGGGCTAATCTTAGTGTCCCTAGGGGATTGTGAGATGGTTCCTAAGACCCATGTGCCCTCGAATACTACTAAGTACAGGCAATGGGTCACCATCAATGCCCAGAGTGTGGAGGCTCTGAGGGACACAGGAGCCAGCATGACTATGGTAAGGAGTCAGCTGGTGTCCCCGGAGCAGGTAGTACCCAACCTAGTCCACCCGGTTGTGATGGCTGACAACCGAGAGGGTCACTATCCGTTGGCCCAGATTCCCTTTGAGTGGGGAGGGGTTGCGGGTCCTCTACGAGTTGCGGTAAGCCCTGCCATGCCGGTCGACTGTCTGCTGGGAAATGACCTTGAACACACGGCATGGAAGGAGGTTGAGTTCAAGGCTCACATGGAGATGTTGGGGATACCTGAGTGGATTTGTGCCAAAACACGGTCTGTGACGGCCCGAAGAGGGAGTTCACAGAGGTTGGAGCCTGGGACAAAGGCCCAACCAGCTGCCAGAAAGGGTAAACGGGGACAGGGGAAGCCTGCCCCGGCATCTGAACCTCAGAAGGTGGATGGGGCGACTGAAGTGGTCCCGGAGTCTACAGAGGGGGATGTGACTTCCCTGGAGGGCTTACCTACCCCTGCAGAATGGCAGGTGGAGGGAGGACCTACTAGGGAGGAGCTTTGTCCGGCCCAGAAGGAGTGCCCTACCCTTGAAGGTTTGCGGCGACAGGCCGAAGCCCAGGCAGCGGGTAACGATTCGGGGAACTTCCACATATATTGGGAAGATGGTCTCCTCTATAGCAAACCCAAGGCTCCGGTGCATGGGTCATCCCAGGCCTTGGTAGTTCCCCAGCGTTACCGAGCCTTCCTGTTGGGTCGGGCTCACGAAATACCCTCGGCAGGACACTTGGGACAGGAGAAGACTTTTGCTCGACTTGTTCCTCATTTCTACTGGCCTCAGATGAGGATTACGTCCGACACTTTTTGTAGGACGTGTGTAACCTGCCAAGCTAGTGGGAAAACAGGGGTGAAGCTGAAGGCTCCCCTGGAACCACTGCCTGTCGTTGGCATCCCCTTTGAAAGGGTGGGCATCGACATTGTTGGGCCATTAGATCCACCAACGTCTGCCGGTCACAGGTTCATCCTGGTTCTGGTGGATCATGCCACCCGGTACCCAGAGGCTATTCCTCTGAGGACCATTACTGCACCTGCGGTGGCACGGGCTCTGATGGGGATTTTCACCCGGATGGGGTTCCCCAAGGAAGTTGTGTCGGACAGAGGTACCAACTTCATGTCGGCATACATGCGGGCTATGTGGAAAGAGTGTGGAGTCACTTACCGGTTCCCCACCCCTTATCACCCCCAGACCAATGGTCTGGTGGAAAGGTTTAACAAGACCTTAAAGGGCATGATCAGGAGTCTGCCCGAGAGCCTGCGGAGGAAATGGGACGTCCTCCTACCTTGTTTGCTGTTTTCCTACAGGGAGGTACCACAGAAGGGAGTGGGCTTCAGCCCCTTCGAGCTGTTGTACGGACACCCTGTGCGTGGACCCCTCAGCCTGGTGAAGGATGGATGGGAAAGGACTCCCAGAAAACTTCCCCCGGATGTGGTGAGCTATATGCTGGCCTTTTGTAGCCAAATGGCTTGGTTGTGGAAGCAGGCTTCCGAAAATCTAGAAGCCAGCCAGACGGTCATGAAGGAATGGTATGACCGAAATGCTCACCCGGTGGAGCTGGAGCCTGGCCAGAAGGTGTGGGTTATGGAGCCTGGGGAGCTTAGTGCCCTCCAGGATCGCTGGTCAGGCCTCTTTGAGGTGATTGAAAAGAAGGGTAAGGTCACATATGTGGTGGACCTTAAGACCCCCAGGCAGCCCCATCGAGTGCTCCATGTCAACCGCCTCAAACCCCACCAAGAGAGACCAGAGGTCACGTTGATGATGGTGACTGATGGATCAGAGGAAGAGGAAAGTGAACCTCTTCCTGATCTTTTCGCATCCCAGGAAAAGGATGGGTCGGTGGAGGGAGTGATCCTCTCACCATCCCTAACTCCCGAACAGCGGAGGGACTGCCGCGAGGTTTTGGAGCAGTATGCCTCCTTGTTCTCCCTTATCCCGGGAAGGACTCATCTGTGTACCCATGATGTGGACACAGGGGACAGCCCACTTGTGAAGTCCAAGTCCTACCGTTTATCGGATAAGGTGAAGGCTAGCATCCATGGAGAAGTCACCAAGATGCTAGAGCTGGGGGTGATTGAACCTTCAAGCAGTCCCTGGGCCAGTCCGGTGGTACTGGTACCCAAAGCTGCCCCGCCGGGCACCACCCCAGAACTCCGGTTCTGTGTGGATTACAGGGGACTGAATTCTGTTACAAAGACCGATGCTCATCCTATCCCGAGGGCGGATGAGCTCATTGACCGGTTGGGAGCTGCCCAATATCTAAGTACCTTTGACCTTACATCCGGGTACTGGCAGATCTCCCTGACAGACGGAGCAAAGGAAAGGTCAGCCTTCTCCACACCCGAGGGTCACTATCAGTTCTGTGTGATGCCCTTTGGGCTCAAGAACGCCCCTGCCACTTTTCAGCGGCTGGTGAACCAGATCCTCTCCGGGATGGAGGCCTTTTCGATTGCGTACCTGGATGACATCGCTGTCTTCAGCAGCAGTTGGGAGGACCATTTGTGTCACCTTCAGGCTGTCCTTCAGGCTTTGCAGCAAGCGGGTCTGACGATCAAGGCCAGCAAGTGCCAGATCGGGCAGGGGTCGGTAGTGTACCTCGGTCACTTGGTGGGTCGGGGCAAGGTGCAACCCCTCCAGGCCAAGATTGAAACCATCATGGCCTGGGAACCCCCCAAGACTCAGACGGAGGTCCAAGTCTTTCTGGGCCTCACTGGCTACTACCGACGCTTTGTCAAGGGGTATGGTACTATCGTGGCTCCCTTGACTGAGCTCACTTCTAAAAAGCACCCTCGATGGGTAGTCTGGTCCGAGGGGTGTCAACAAGCCTTTGACACCTTGAAAAAGGCGATGTGTGCGGCACCTGTCCTCAGGGCCCCTGACTTCTCCAAGGAGTTAATCGTCCAAATGGATGCGTCGGAGCATGGTATCGGGGCAGTGCTGTCGCAACTCAATGAGGAGGGTCTGGACCAACCTGTGGTTTTCCTGTCCAGGAGACTATTCCCCCGGGAACAGAGGTGGAGTGCGATTGAGAGGGAGGCTTTTGCGGTGGTGTGGGCTCTGAAGAAGCTGCGGCCATACCTGTTTGGCTCGCACTTCCTGGTTCAGACCGACCACCGGCCCCTCAGGTGGCTGATGCAAATGATGGGCGAGAATCCCAAGTTATTGAGGTGGTCCATCTCCCTACAGGGAATGGACTTTAGGGTGGAACATCGCCCAGGAGTGGACCACGCCAATGCTGACGGTCTCTCCAGGTATTTCCGCCTTAGTGAAGAGAACTGCCAAGGGATTGGGTAGATCTCCCCACTTTCAGCTGGGGGGGACGCGTGTTAGACCCGTCAGCCCTTTGGCTGTTCCCTCCTCATTCTATTTTTTTCCCTTTACCCCCTCATTTTTTTTTCCTGTCCACTAACTTCTTTTTGGTGTTGGTGTAGAGGCTCCGGGCGTCCCACTCTCACTATCTGAGGGAGAGGCGCAAGGTGCTTCCATGAAGAAATGAAGGAAGAGGGAGGGTAGTTTCACAAAATGGTGGTTCCAACTGTCGCCTCAGAACCTGGGCCATAGACTGCCATGAGAGGTTCCGGAACCTTCTGGGCCACTCTGGCCAGTCAGGCCCCAGGTTATAAATAGAGGTGAGGGGGGGTCGGCCATTTTAGGACTTAGTTGAGCTGTGAGGAAGTCAGGAGTAAGGCACCTGAGTGGGGAGGTGGCTGCGCTAGATAGGGAATTGACAGGTCTTCGGGTCTGCGCGACTTCCCGCAGCAGCTGACACCACCCTCAACCTTCTGACCGGTCCCTGAACACAGCCAATGACTCTGGGGGTCATCGTCATCTTGGGGCCCTCAGCGTGGTCAGAAACCCTGAAGTAGGACCAAGGGGAAGAATCGCCGTCTGGGACTACATTGCCCTCATCCTTGTTGTTGCCTGGGATTTTGACCCCAATTGGCCCTAGCGACTGTCCACCTTCCCTGGCTGTAGGGGAAGGGATCGTGCCCAATAATCCAAAGACTGGCGGGCCTACTCAACTGCTCTAATGTGAGCCTTGCACCCTTAATTTCCGCCCCCCCTGCCACTGATCTCTACCTGGTACCCTCACCGCCGCAGCTCCGGGTTTGTGGGATTGCCTGAGATCCCCAGGGAGTAGCCTAAGATCGCTGGGAGGTCTGGGGAGGTGCCGGGACTCCTCGGTGTAGCCAGCGAGCATCGCGTCTGTCGGCTGAGGAGAAAGCTGCATCCAGGAAGCACGGGACGGGACCGGCCTTGAAGCCGACGTCCTGGAGTCACGTGAGCAGGGCCAATGCCGTAGCGCCACCCCCCTGCTGCCAGCCGAGGGTGGAGGCCGCGCCCCCGCAAGCCGCGCCCCCGCAAGCCGCGCTGCTACTGGCGGCTGCGGGTGCGCTTGACTGAGGAATTGGAGTGGAGTCGAGTCGGCGCCTGGCCTGGGAGTCCGCTAAAGAGTGGAGCGGCAGCGTGGAAGTTGGCGGAAGAGCGAGGACCCCGCCAACTGAGGAAATCACCCCACGGGGAAGCCCTTATGGGAGGTGGTCGGTGGGTGTGCACTGTCCTCAACCGCCCTAAGGAAGTCTCCCTCTTGGCCGACAAGCGAGCACCGCTTCGTGAGGAGGATTCCAGGTGTACACAGTTAGCTGGGCATGATAACAGGGGGAAGGTTCTGGAGAGTACACGCTTTAGGCCAAAGGATGACCTGTTAAACCCAGTTACTGGTCCCTTGGAGAAATACCGGTTCAAGCTATTAATACCGGCACTTTGGTAAAATTCCCCACGTGTGACTGAAGTTAACGCATTGACGATTTCAAGCATAGCGCAGGAGGTAGCAGTTTGAAGTCTAGCAACAGAATAAGTTATATGCACTGCTTAACTGTAATGGAACCGTATTGGTGAGAAAGTAACCTGCAAGTAAATTGCCTTGATGTGCCTAATTGACTGCCAGCAGCATTGTTGATCTCAATATGTACCTCAATATGTAAAGGGCTGATTATTAATGACGGTATAAGGTTTAGAAAGTATAGCAGTTCGGGAAACCATCTATCAGAAGAGCGCCGTATAGACTGAGATGAACATCTGAAGTTGTGTATTATGTAAATGTTCTTTGGAGCGCAGCCTGTGAGGATTTGAATTTGCACTCCAGAGTCAAGGCAGGGTGGAAGCCTCAGGGAGTGTTTAAATATCTGCTGTGCTAAAGTAAAACACGAGGGGAATGTTACTGTCAAGTCAAATGTAATGAAATGTTTTGCCCTGAAATGTGCTGGATGAAAAGAAACTGATTAGTCATGTTGAAGAGGGAAGATAAAGACTTCTTCTAAACTTCATCAAAATTCGGTGGAGCATCATTTTTAAGTGGTGTTGCGTTAGATTGCGAGTTGGGTGTGATGCAAGCACGATATGCCTTACTGGAATAAAAGCCCTTTGGCCTGAGCCAAGCTACCCCAAGGACGTTAGGTCCAACAGAAGGGTAAACCCATTTTGTTTTACAAGACAAAACTAACTGCGTTGAATGGGACTAACACCCATTAAGACAATAAACAAATGTGCAGCACAAGGTGACTTACACAAACTACATGACTAACGTGAAGCACAGGGTGACTTACACACATTAGGAACATGACTACATTGCCTTAAATGGGACTACCACCCATAAACTGTAAAAAAGGGGAAGACACCCCTTAAGCCACCCCTCATGTAAGGGATGTGTGACTTACAATGTGGAAACGGGACAAAAACCCATTCCTATCCCTGAAACAAGGGATACAAATGCCTCCAAAAAGTGTGGTATTCCAACCCACAAAAAATGAGCAACCGGCATCCATAAACAATAAGATCAACTTCCTGTAAATCTAGTTACACACTGGTCACACATACCCCAGATAAAGTGACACATATTCAAGTTATGTCAAATGTTGAGGCTCAACCTGACCTAAAAAAAGAACTAGTACACAAATCTATTTTCACAAGCAAATCAATTCATACTACAGATCACACACTCACCACGACCGCAAAAAAACAATCACCCTGACATGCTGGAATGCATTGAGCATAAGAGTGGAAACAAACCAGCACCTACAAGACACAAGGAATATATCATTAACCCAGCATACAACAATACCGAAATCTCAGCAGTACGGACACTTTAAGCAAAACAAAGTTTAAAAGAACACTGCATAAGAACAGGGCCGGACTGGCAGCCCATCTTCAACTGTCAACATTCACACCAGGCACCCAAGCATTCCAAACATGTCCATCACACCAACATTCCACACAGAACACTCACACTGGCTGAGCAGCTAACAGAGAACATTATAAACACAGCAGGGAAATACCACAATAGCATGACATAATATAACACAGAATAGCATAACATAGCATAACACAACATAACATTATTCAACAGGTTCCTGTACTTTAAAGTATTTATACAGATCTCAAGTGCCTCCTGCTGGTGTGCTTTGAACTTTCATATTATCTGTGGCGAGTTGATTGTGAGGACCTCGTGTTTCATCACCAGTATTCCTACTGACAGAAAGGACAGTGGTGACTGTCACAGGTGTTTGCCCGTCTATTATTGGTTCTGCCAGGTTCCCACTAGGTTCCAAGGAGACTGTCATCGGTGACGGGGTGAGCCTCTTTATCGTGAGGGCACTCACTCATTTGTCACATGTTACGTCCTCTGAATTTGAGGTTCCTGCTGCTGTAACAACTCAGTCTGAGGTCTCTTGTCCTATGGCCACTGACACTGAACCACTGGTACTACCAGCATGAGACAAAGCAGTTCAGCAGACCTTGGTTTAATGTAAACATATTAAACCTTTATTTTACATTTACAACCACAGGTGTTTAAAACAATATTGATGCCATACTGATGAAAAAGTGGATAATTCTATTTATAGTTCTTCTGTGCCATTGGTGTGCGGTCAGTCTTATCAATACATACTGCCCCCACTTAGAGTTCAATCGCTTAAATGCACTGTTTGTAGACGTGTAGTATCACTTTATCTTACTCCAGTATTGGAGCTTTCATAGATTCACATGCCTGAATCATTCCCCGTCGTCGAGACGGGAGTCTCCGGTACATAAAAAAGCATTGCTTAGTAGTATAGCAAACTGAAAAAAGGCCTAGGCCCATTTTCCTTCGCAACCCATAACCTTTGTTATGTAAAAAAGGACTAAACTTGTCTCTGAACCAATCAGAGCCTCTCACCCTCTAGAACCCTCCTGAGAGAACCTTCTGCCCCTCACCTTTTCTACCGCACGTTGTGCTAGGGAGTCTTCTTTGAGCTCTGCTCAAATTCTACTGTTCGGTTCTAGATTGAAGAATTTACTCAACGCTTTTTCCTCACCAACTTCTGGAGAATGGCTGACAAGGAGAAGAAAGGTTTATTTAGAGCCTGCGCCACCTTTAAAAAAAAAATGGTTTTATACATACGACCCTCATAAGGATTGCATATACTGCCTTTATTCACACCATCAGGCAAAGGAATGTAAGGTATGTCGTACCTTTTCTAATAAAACACTGAAGGATCATGAAGGAAGGCTGTTAATTTGGCTCCAAAAACTTAAGACCAGGAAAGGCGTTGTGTCTAGTGACAGTGATGAGGCGTCAACAACTTCAAGGAGATCTCAGAAAAGAGGCAGATCTTCTCAGGCTCATACCTCAGGGGAAAGACCTGAGAAGGCTCTTAAAAAGACCACGATTGGGTCTTCAGAGCGCAGTCCCTCAAAATCTCCTCCAAGTACAGAAAAGGAGAGCAAAGGTCATGCTTCAGGGGTAAAACATACTAAGAGGACGAGTTCAGAGCCCTCAAAATTACCCCTTAAGGTTAAGCATTCAATTAAGAAGCCAGCCTCTACACCTCCTGAGAAAAAATTGGAAAAATGTACGTCGTCGACGGGACTGTCGACGAAGAAAGTAGCGTCGTCGACGAAGAAAAGTGAGGTAAAAATCACTATTGAACCTATACCTTCTCCGACGATGGCGTCATCGATGGCAGTGTCGACGACGAGAGCGTCGGCGACGACGATATCGACGATGACCACGACTACGTCGTCGACGGGATCGTCGATGACAGTGACAACAGGATCGTCGACGCCGACAACAACGACGGTAACGGCAGCGTCAACGGCAGCATCGGCGACGACAGCTTCGTGGGTGATTTCGACGGCAATCTTGTCGACGGGCTGGTCGACGAGAGAAAAACCCCCAGAAAAACAGGATTTTACCAGGAAGAGGAGGATTACCCCAGATCTTACATCTCCAAGCAAGGTGACACCTCTAGTACCATCCCACCTGTTGGAGGAAGAAGAGTCACAGGAGAAAGATAATGATGGACCCTTTGGCTACGCCAGTAGCCCCTCGAAATTGCATGTAAAATGCCAAGAAGATGACTGGGAAGATGAATATGGGGGATTTCAAGATCGTCCCCAGCTATCAGGAAGAGATGGTGAGCGTTCCATCTTCACTGCTAACGGATTTGCAGTTTATGTTGGATGATTATAAGAGGAGGCATCCTTTACCTCATACTTCCCAAAGAATACCAGTGACTACATCACACTCTATTCCATGTACGCCAGTGCGACTGCAAGCGGTTTTACCTGCGACCTTGCCTATATCACCACTACCACAACCGGATCCAGACACCTCTGATGATGATGAACAGGAAGAGAGAGAGATAAAAGACCCTAGTAAAGAATGGGACGATTATCTAATTCCGTCGCCTTCTTCTCCTTCACCGAAACCTGTCGATTCTCCTCCGGAGGACATCGGGGGGTTCCATAATCTAACGGAGAGAGCTACAAACAGATTTGCGCTCACCATGTCATCTGACAAGACAGAATGTTTCTTGTATGATTTCAAGGAGCCGTATCGTAGGGCAGTTCGATCTCTTCTGATTGTCAGTCATATATGGGAGGAAGGTCTCAAGGTCATGGAGACACCAGCAACGGTTACCCCAGTACTCGCAAGACTAGCCAAAAAATATAAAGCGCCTTCGGATGCTCCAGCTTGTCTATTAGGCCACCCCAAGCCGGACTCAGTTATAACCCAGGCGGCTCAGCAAAAATCAAGGAATCCATCAGCTCCAATTTCAACACCTCCCGACAGAGAGATTAGGCGTCTGGACAATGCGGGGAAGAGGTTTTCTTCCATGTCTGCCCTTCTAGTTAAGGCGGCGAATGCCCTGGCAATCCTGGGCAGGTATGATAAGCAAATGTGGTACGACCTATCGCCTTACATAGACAGCATTCCAGAGGCTGACAGACAGGAAGCCAGCAAGATCCTCCAGGAAGGTGAAAGGACTTCGGCTGAAGTCATAGATTGCACAATGGACATTGCGACCACGGGCTTCAGATCTTTGGGGGGAGCGCAGTCTTACGCCGAAAAGGATGGCTGAGAGCAACAGCTTTTAGGCCCGAAGTCCAGAATAAAATCTTGGACCTTCCCTTCAATGGAGAAGATTTGTTCGGGAAGCACATTGACGAGGCCTTGCAGAGTATCAAAAAAGATGCAGAAACAGCGAAATCACTGGGAACGCTGCAGTATAGGAAGGTTCCTTTTCGAGGCTCAAGAGGTAGGGGCCAATCCTCCTATAGAGGGGGTTACCAACAAAGCAGGTATACTTCTTACTCCACCTCATCTTAGCCATACCGTCAACAGTATGCGCAGCGACAAACAGGAGGTTTCACAAAATCTACTCCTAGAGGTCGAGGAGGTCGTCGGGGGAAAGACAATACCCGTCAGCAATGACGATGTTCTGAATCCAAATACACCTATTCCTCTAATGTCGTATGTTCCCCTGGGTGGAAGAATTTCCTATCATCTTCAAAATTGGCAGCAAGTAAGTATGTACCAATGGGTCCTCAACATAATACAATTCGGACACACTCTAGAGCTTCTGCAAACGCCCCCTTGTACACCGCCAAAACACCAAGAGGTCAAATACTTGCATCAGATGCGTCGAGAAATTCGGACAATGCTCCGAAAGGGAGCAATAGAACCGGTACCGAATTCCCAGAGAGGAAGGGGATTTTATTCCCGGTTTTTCCTAGTCAAGAAAAACTTTCTCCAATGGCTCCCTATTTTGGTCCTCAGATCCCTAAACACTTACCTCAAGAAGCAATCCTTCAGAATGATTTCCCTCCAAGATATTCTGCTGCTATTAAACCCAGGAGATCATATGACCAAATTGGACCTACGGGATGCGTACTTTCACATCCCCATCTATCCTTCCCACAGGCAGTACCTTCGTTTCATGGTGGCCGGAGAACACTACCAATTCAAGGTACTGCCTTTTGGCCTGAAGTCAGCCCCGACAATTTTTACGAAATGCCTGGCTCCAGTGGCAGCGGTTCTAAGGAAGCAGAAACACCAAGTATTTCCTTACCTCGACGACTGGTTAGTCAAAGCACCATCAGCAGCGTCGGCCCGGTCGTCAACAAGGGCTTGCGTGGAACTGTTTGCCAGATTAGGTCTGACTTTAAACGAAGAAAAATCATCTCTTCAGCCGACAAGAAACATCACCTTCTTGGGAGCAATTCTAGATGCAGTGGTAAACAAAGAGTTCCCCTCCAAGGAAAGACAGCTGGGAATAATATCTCTATCCCAGGCTTTTATAAAAAAGTCTATTTCAGTACGCAAGTACAAATCATTGCTGGGAACTGTTGGACTTGGCCCTTTTTGCAGGGTCATCCCTAAACTTTTTGCCTTCCTCCAGTATTTTTTCTGACCTGTTGTTGGCTATTTTATGACTCTGGGCACCTTACCACTGCTGATCAGTGCTAAGGTGCATATGCTCTCCCTATGGTAAAATGTATACATTGATTGGTGTTCATGATTGGTTTATTGGATTTACTGTCAGTCCCCAGTAAAGTGCCCCAGGAGTGCCAGGGCTTGTGAATGCCAATGCTGCTGGTGGGCCTGCAGCGCTGGTTGCGCCACCCACAGAAGCGGCCTTGTAAAATGTGTCTAGGGTCTGCCACTGCATAACCTGCGTGCAGTCTGGTACTGTCATGCTGGCTGGGCAAGTGCACACACTTGCCAGCCTCCTAAACCTTCCCTTACCTACATATTAGCCATCCCTCTGGTAGGCCCAAGGGCAGGGTGCATTGTAGGCATAAGGTAGGACATGCCCTGATGTGTGTGGCATGTCTTAGTAGTGAATTACAGCCATTTTCGTTTTTCACTATTGAAGGCTACCTGCTCTCCATAGGCCAGAATGGGCTGCTGGAGTCGCTACACGCTGTGACCCCAGTGGACTCAGAGAGCATGGTAGAATGTCAAGTTTAGTATGCCTGAACTCAGGATAATAAAATACTTCTTGTAGTCAAGTTTATTTTAATATCCTGGGTTTGTAAATACTACTTTTAGAAAGTCAGTATTTACTGACCTGGCCATTTCAGTCCGCCTCTGCTGTGTGTGTGTTCTGCCTAGCAACAGTAAGGAGCAGGGTTGGGGAATCCCCAGAGACAGGTTGGCTGCCAGGTGGTGGGTAGAGAGATGACCCCAGGATGGGTGGGAGGAGTACACCTTGACTCTTGAATAGACCTATGCTCTGCCACCACAAAGCCGGCGCCGCCCCCTGTGGAGCGGCTGATGTCTCTGCCCTGCTGCTGAAAGGGAAGAGCAGAGTCACCATAACAAAGTGCTCCAGAACTGGACTGGGCCCCCTGGCGCTAAAGAACAAAAGAATCACTGTATAAAAGTAGGAGCCTGGCTCCTAAGAAATCAGAATCCTGTTTTACCACAAAGAACCTCTGCCCGACTAGAAGGAGAAGAAGACGCTGGAGGAGCTGGCCTGCTGCTTGCCTTGCTGAGAAAGGAGAGGAAGAGACTTGCTGAAAAGACTTTGCTGCTTTGTGCTTGAACATTCTCCAAGGGCTTGATCTGAGCTTGCCCCCTGAACTGAACCCCAGGACCAGTGGGTTCTCTGTGCTTTTGCTCGTCCTCCAATTCGAGCCGTGTGTGCATCCCGCTGGAAAGAGACTGCGCCCCTCATCGCCCCTCCTAGGGCCGTGACACTCAGGAGCTTGCCTGCCTCAACCCCGTGAAGGCCCTGCTCCGTCCGGAGCCGCTCTCGGTCCCCGGGCTAGGTTGCCTGCACCCCTGTCACCGCCTGCCACTGGAGCGCGCTGAAAGCGCTGTCACCCCTCCCGCCGGAATCCTTCCAACGATCGTGATCTTCGCCGGGTCACCAGCTGCACGGACCGTGCCCTGTGACCCCGCTTCGTTATCCTTGGAACACCCCCAGGCCGCGCCGCCCCCGCTGTGGAGACCCCCCTGCACCGCCGTGCTAAGGGTCGCTGGCCGCGCCTGCCTACTTGCCCACACCCGCTGATTGAGGACCCAAGAACACTTCCCAAGCTGAGAGTCGCACCGACCGGTGCCGACCCTCCACATCACTAAAGGAGTTCCAGTATCGGGCTCGGGGCCCGCACCGCCTTATTTCCCCGTTATCCTCACCGCACCGCACGCCCGTCTCACCTCCCGCCGCCCCGGAGCTGCCGGGAGGAGCTGTGCACAGCGCAGGCGCGCCCACGACAGATGCGTGCGCCGCGGTAGGCCTGAAGTAAGTCAAGACGGGAATCCCTCAAGTGACATTGAAAAGAGACTAAAAGAGCATCCGCTTAAAGAACCGTTTGCCTGCTTGATAATCTGGTGGCATCCAAACAACGTTACTGGTCTTGTGATAAATCTGCATATTGAGATAACTATTTTTATATAAAGGAACGTATTTTCACATACCTAAGCCTGGTGTCCGTTTCTGGGGGGATTAATGTGTTTACTGTGTGTGTGATTATAATTGCTTAACCAACAACGCCTGAAGAATCGCCTTGGCTGCTCACGCCACGCACCTAGAGGGTGAGCAAGGGTCATTCCAAAAGGGGTTATCCTTTGCCCTGACGTGGAGGAGAGGGTCCCTGCTTGACACAAGGACATCCTTGCGCCAATCAGAGATCCCCGACTCTAACATTGTTGGCAGCGGCTGGGATTTTGGATTTGCATTTGTAATTTGCATACAGTGAATTATTAATCACCAGATAGTGAGAGCAGACCAAGTAACGCAGCCACAGGTTTTCATTTTCTGAACTTTGTTGAGACATCGACCATTGCGTCAGCCATGCCTGGCTCACTCCCTGCTGGAAGAGCACTCTCTGTGATTTCTGGAATAGATGAGGTGGATTGGGAGGAACTGGAGGGATACACAGTAGAGCAATTGAAAGGCTACAGTGTAAAACTCCGAGTTCCCCATGCTGGATTCAAGAGGAAGGTCCAGTACACCAAGGCGTTGAGAGCCTGGAAGGAGTCAAGAGACCCACAGAATGCGGGGGACATCGTTCCACCCGACAACCTTGGGGAGCCCAGCAGAGTCCTGTCGCCAGAGGAGCTGGCAGACAGGGCAGCAGACAGGGCGCATGCAATGGAGATGGCAAAGTTGGCAGGACAAATGGAAATGGAGAAGCTGAAGTTGGCCTTGGAGGCACAACAACGCCAAATGGAGCATGACTTCAGAATGAAGAAATATGATATGGAGCTCGAGAGGCTTGAGGCCATGAGGGTCTCAGCCCAGCAGCAAGAAAAGTGCGTAGCTCAGAGGTTGAGCTTTTCTGAGTGGGAGGAGGAATCCAGCTCAGATGGTGGCAGCAATATTGAAGTTTACAGTGCTGAGAGAGTAGTACGCACACCCAGAGATATGGCGCCTGACTTGAAGGAGGGGGTTAACATACACCAGGAGGTTCAAGGGCAGGAGGTAGCTCCAGTAGTGCGCAGTATCCCTGAAGGGAATAGGGTAACTGGCGCAGGGGTTCATGGTCCTAGTGGCGGGAGGGACACTCTACTGACTCTAGATGAGAGGTGCAGGGAGAGGGGTTCCCCCAAAACTGAAGTCCTGGTGGGTGAGTGTGAAGACCGCCCAGAAGAGTGTGGGTTGTGTGACAGAGACAGTCAGATACTGTCTTGCCAGTCTCAGGAGAGTGGGGTGGAGTACGTGTGTGAGGCACTGGATGGTGAGGTGAAGGATAGTTTGGTTAACCCTGCTAAGGGGCTGTGTGATACAATTGTGGGAGAGCATATTGTAAGTCCCTGTTTTCCAGAGCTATGCCAACACCTGTTGGAGAGTGAGTTCTCTGACCGCAGGGAGCTCACATTGGAGGCAGACCTTTTGGTGGAGTCCAGAGGGTCTGGAAAGGCATTGGGGAGTGATCCCACGATGAGTGGTCCAGGTATCTTCAAACCCAGTGTGGTGGAAGTGGCTCAGAGTAGCCCAGCTAGGTCCTGTAATAGTGAGAGGGGTGTAGGGCCTCACGTCCTGTCTGTAAGGGGAAGGAGTGAGAATGGGTTATGTCCCGGTAGTGCCCAACCTCAGTCTCAGAGCTTGGATGGTTCTTGGAGGGAACTCCAGGTGGGGAGCCTAGTCTGTCCTGAGGGGCTGCCCGTCGTGCGGGATCCACTAGTGTCTGGTGAGCTAGGAGTGTCTGTGATCAGACCTCCATCAGTTCTGGTGTCTGGCAGTACCGCTCCATTTGGGAGGGTGCAGAGGTCCAGATTGAGGGGTGAGAGGGGGAAAGAGTCCCCAGTGGAAGAACCAGTGGGTCAGGGGCCAGCCAGAAGGGCTGCGTCACCGGTGAATGACCATGGTGACACCACTTCTGTCCTGGGGGATCTTCAGGCACTGTCGGATGGACAGGGGTCGGGAGATCAGCGCCAGAACGACTGTCACGCGACACAGGAGTTCTGTGTCACCCTCAGGGGGGGCATGCGTGCTCCCCGGGAAGTCCTGGTGCGCCAGGCGAGCGTTCAGCCGCATGGGTTGGTCCCAGGGTTGGGAAGCCAGGTTCAGGTGTTGTCTGACCTGGAGGGTGGGACCACTGTAATCAGTGTCCTGACCCATGTTGCTTCTGGGGGTACCACGCCAGTTGGGAGTGGGCAGTACTCTGGAAGGGGGTGCAGAGGGAGGGAGTCCTCGCCTCTGACCCCGGCTCAACTGAAGGGTTTAGACCCCAGGTTGGAGGGCCAGGTTCAGGGTGTCCCCCCTGACCTGGACGCCCAGTTGCAGGATAGAACCCTTGAACTGGTGGGCGAATTGTGCGGGACACCTGCCCCAGGTGCCCTGGCAATTCTGGAAGGGGTACCACTCCAGGTGGGAGGGTACAGAGCCCCAAGGAGGAGGACCAGGTGTGGGAGAGGCCACCCCAGTCTTTGGTCCAGCCGCCGGGTACAGTCCCGGGGCTGGTCGGTCAGTGCCAGGATGTCATACCTGACCTGACAAGGGGGAGAATGGACAAAGGGTGCCAAGCACCTGGGGCTACTGCCCCCCGCTCCCTGGCGCTACAGAGGATTCAGAGCCCTGAGAGGCATACGGCCTGGGTCTCATCCCTGACTACTGTCAGTGGCCACTGTAACATTTTGCTGTCTGTCTGTTGGGACACACCTGTGGGCCAGTTAAGGTTAGATGTTGCACAGGTGGTGTCCCCAGGTGAGGAGAAGGGTTCCCCATGGTTTGGCTTGGTGGGCCCTGAGAGTATGGACAGAGGGAGTCCGATAGGTTCAGATTGGCGTAGAAATGGAGTCTGCCCCTGCAGTTGCGGGCCAGGTCCTTGTTCTATCGCCCCAAGCAGGGAAGACCATCACAGTGGTGATTGGTCTACCCTGCGTTTTGGCTGGAAGGGGGTTGTGTTGGACTTGGCCCTTTTTGCAGGGTCATACCTAAACTTTTTGCCTTCCTCCAGTATTTTTCTGACCTGTTGTTGGCGGTTTTATGACTCTGGGCACCTTACCACTGCTGATCAGTGCTAAGGTGCATATGCTCTCCCTATGGTAAAATGTATACATTGATTGGTGTTCATGATTGGTTTATTGGATTTACTGTCAGTCCCCAGTAAAGTGCACCAGGAGTGCCAGGGCTTGTGAATGCCAATGCTGCTGGTGGGCTTGCAGCGCTGGTTGCGCCACCCACAGAAGCGGCCTTGTAAAATGTGTCTAGGGTCTGCCACTGCAGAACCTGCGTGCAGTCTGGTACTGTCATGCTGGCTGGGCAAGTGCACACACTTGCCAGCCTCCTAAACCTTCCCTTACCTACATATTAGCCACCCCTCTGGTAGGCCCAAGGGCAGGGTGCATTGTAGGCATAAGGTAGGACATGCCCTGATGTGTGTGGCATGTCTTAGTAGTGAATTACAGCCATTTTCGTTTTTCACTATTGAAGGCTACCTGCTCTCCATAGGCCAGAATGGGCTGCTGGAGTCGCTACACGCTGTGACCCCAGTGGACTCAGAGAGCATGGTAGAATGTCAAGTTTAGTATGCCTGAACTCAGGATAATAAAATACTTCTTGTAGTCAAGTTTATTTTAATATCCTGGGTTTGTAAATACTACTTTTAGAAAGTCAGTATTTACTGACCTGGCCATTTCAGTCCGCCTCTGCTGTGTGTGTGTGTTCTGCCTAGTAAGAGTAAGGAGCAGGGTTGGGGAATCCCCAGAGGCAGGTTGGCTGCCAGGTGGTGGGTAGAGAGATGACCCCAGGATGGGTGGGAGGAGTACACCTTGACTCTTGAATAGACCTATGCTCTGCCACCACAAAGCCGGCGCCGCCCCCTGTGGAGCGGCTGATGTCTCTGCCCTGCTGCTGAAAGGGAAGAGCAGAGTCACCATAACAAAGTGCTCCAGAACTGGACTGGCCAGGCCCAGGCCCCCTGGCGCTAAAGAACAAAAGAATCACTGTATAAAAGTAGGAGCCTGGCTCCTAAGAAATCAGAATCCTGTTTTACCACAAAGAACCTCTGCCCGACTAGAAGGAGAAGAAGACGCTGGAGGAGCTGGCCTGCTGCTTGCCTTGCTGAGAAAGGAGAGGAAGAGACTTGCTGAAAAGACTTTGCTCTTTGTGCTTGAACATTCTCCAAGGGCTTGATCTGAGCTTGCCCCCTGAACTGAACCCCAGGACCAGTGGGTTCTCTGTGCTTTTGCTCGTCCTCCAATTCGAGCCGTGTGTGCATCCCGCTGGAAAGAGACTGCGCCCCTCATCGCCCCTCCTAGGGCCGTGACACTCAGGAGCTTGCCTGCCTCAACCCCGTGAGAGCCCCGCTCCGTCCGGAGGCGCTCTCGGTCCCCGGGCTAGGTTGCCTGCACCCCTGTCACCGCCTGCCACTGGTGCTCGCTGAAAGCGCTGTCACCCCTCCCTCCGGAATCCTTCCAACGATCGTGATCTTCGCCGGGTCACCAGCTGCACGGACCGTGCCCTGTGACCCTGCTCCGTTATCCTTGGAACACCCCCAGGCCGCGCCGCCCCGCTGTGGAGACCCCCCTGCACCGCCGTGCTAAGGGTCGCTGGCCGTGCCTGCCTACTTGCCCACACCCGCTGATTGAGGACCCAAGAACACTTCCCAAGCTGAGAGACCCTCCACATCACTAAAGGAGTTCCAGTATCGGGCTCGGGGCCCGCACCGCCTTATTTCCCCGTTATCCTCACCGCACCGCATGCCCGTCTCACCTCCCGCCGCCCCGGAGCTGCCGGGAGGAGCTGTGCACGGCGCAGGCGCGCCCACGACAGATGCGTGCGCCGCGGTAGGCCTGAAGTAAGTCAAGACGGGAATCCCTCAAGTGACATTGAAAAGAGACTAAAAGAGCATCCGCTTAAAGAACCGTTTGCCTGCTTGATAATCTGGTGGCATCCAAACAACGTTACTAGTCTAGTGATAATTCTGCATATTGAGATAACTATTTTTATATAAAGGAACGTATTTTCACATACCTAAGCCTGGTGTCCGTTTCTGGGGGGATTAATGTGTTTACTGTGTGTGTGATTATAATTGCTTAACCAACAACGCCTGAAGAATCGCCTTGGCTGCTCACCCCACGCACCTAGAGGGTGAGCAAGGGTCATTCCAAAAGGGGTTATCCTTTGCCCTGACGTGGAGGAGAGGGTCCCTGCTTGACACAAGGACATCCTTGCGCCAATCAGAGATCCCCGACTCTAACAGGAACGATGTCATCTTGCATCCCCCTCGTTCCTTTCTGCAGGCTAAGGATGCGTCCGTTGCAAGAGCAGCTGGATCTTCAATGGCATCAGGAGAAAGGATCCTTCGAAGATATACTCAGGGTAACGCCGACCATGGTTCACGCGGCTACATGGTGGACCCGAAAACGGAACATCTCGCATGGCTTTCATTCCTTACTCAACCAGCCCCACTAGTGATTACGACAGATGCGTCCTTGGAAGGCTGGGGAGCTTTCCTTCAGGACCTCCAAGTCAGCGGTCGCTGGAAGTGGCACGAACAGCAAATGCATATCAACCTCTTGGAACTCAGAGCCGTCCGCTTAGCATTGTTAGCGTTCCTACCAAGGATTCAAGGGTCAGCCGTGTTGATAAGAACAGACAACACAACAGCAATGCACTATTTGAACAAACAGGGAGGAACAAGATCATTCTACCTGTCTCATGAAGCCCAATGGATATGGGAATGGGCACTGCAACACAAAATATCCATTACAGCGGAACATCTTCCAGGAGATCAGAACATCAAGGCGGATACTCTCAGCAGGCTCAAATCCGCCTGCCACGAATGGGAGATCGACCAAGGGAGTCTAAACAGCATCTTCCAAAGATGGGGAAAACCGACAGTAGACCTCTTCGCAACAGTGGAGAACAAAAAATGCCAGTTCTTCGCAAGCTGGCTTCCCCAACGGAGATCTTGGGGGAATGCGTTTTTGATGGCATGGTCAGGCTTTGCATACGCCTTTCCTCCAATTCCCCTCCTGCCGCGGGTTGTTATGAAGATCAAAAAAGAACCATGCAGGATAATCCTGATAGCACCATGGTGGCCCAGGCAACATTGGTTCGCGGAGCTTCTACTACTGTCGAAGGAACGCCCGATTCGCCTCCAACCGATACCGTCACTCCTGACGATGTTCCAGGGGGAAGTACTTCATCCGGATCCAAAATTACTGCACTTAGCAGCCTGGCTCCTGAATACTGCAAATTTCAACATCTGAACATCCCAACGGAGTGCAGGGACATACTATCTAAAGCCAGAGCGTATAGTACGAACAAAACATACAGGATGAAGTGGAAGAGATTCTGTTTATGGTGCAAAAGATGTAACATTCATCCTCTGAACTCGGCGGCTCACGAGATTATTCCATACATCTTGCTTTTGGCAAAGTCCGGTTTGGCTCATGCATCTATAAAGGTACACCTAGCCGCAATATCACGCTACAGAAGGACTGCCTCTGATCCATCTCTGTGGTCCGCTAGAGTCATCAAACAATTCATGAAGGGATTGTTCCGGGTTTTCCCTCCAATAAAACCTCCACCACCTCTCTGGCAATTGAACATTGTTCTTTCCCAGTTAATGAAACAGCCCTTCGAGCCAATACACAGGGCAGATCTAAAATTCCTGTTGTGGAAAGTTGCACTTCTCATTGCGCTCACTTCAGCCAGGAGAGTGGGGGAAATTCAGGCTCTCACGGTCCAAGACCCTTTCTTACAATTCAAGGAGGATAGAATGCTACTCAGGACTAATCCAAAATTCATTCCAAAAGTACCAACTGATTTTCATTTAAATGAGCCACTAATTCTCAAACGATTTTTTCCTCAACCAACATCAGTGGCGGAAAGAGCTCTCCACTCGCTGGATGTCCAACGCTGTCTAAAGTTCTATTTGCAAAAAAACTAAGCCTTTCTGCAAGTCTTCACAACTTTTTGTTGCCTTCAGCGCACCCAGGAAGGGTTTCCCTTTGTCAAAAAGGGGAATTGCCAGATGGATTTCCAGTGCGATAGAGTATTGTCATCAGGCAGCTGGTCGACCTCTGAATGCACGAGTCTGTGCCCATTCGACAAGAGCAGTGTCCACCTCTACTGCTTTATTTGCGGGAGTGCTGATCCAGGATATCTGCAGGGTGGCGACCTGGACGAGTACGCACACCTTCACCAGGCATTACTGCTTGGATGCAGCCACAGGAAGAGATGTGGCAGTGGGGAAATCGGTGCTGAGGAACCTTATCCAGTAACGGTGAGCCTTCTTTACCATCCCTCCTTCCTTTATTATCTACATTTGCACATTTTTATTGTTGTTTATTGTATTGGATACAATTTGCAAAGTATTTTTGATATGTGTGTTTTGGTTTAGAGATACCGTTTTTATCACACTATATATGTTCCCTTGTTTCAGGTCTTGGGTAACAAAAAATGTGCATTTATTTACTGCTCGCTATTCTGATTCAGGCATGTGAATCTATGAAAGCTCCAATACTGGAGTAAGAAAACAAGTTACTTACCTGTAACTGTAGTTCTCCAGTATTGGAGTTTTCATAGATTCACATGCAACCCACCCTCCTCCCCATAGAGACTCACCTCGGATTTAGCACAAAGAGTGTTATTGCACAAGTGCATGAAAATCTGAGGGGCAGAAGGTTCTCTCAGGAGGGTTCTAGATGGTGAGAGGCTCTGATTGGTCCAGAGACAAGTTTAGTCCTTTTTTACATAACGAAGGTTATGGGTTGCAAAGGAAAATGGGCCTAGGCCTTTTTTCAGTTTGCTATACTACTAAGCAATGCTTTTTTATGTACCGGAGACTCCCGTCTCAACGACGGGGAATGATTCAGGCATGTGAATCTATGAAAGCTCCAATACTGGAGAACTACAGTTACAGGAAAGTAACTTGTTTTCTTGCCACCTACTCTCTCATTCAGTCACTCAACCAATAACTCTCCACCCAGCCTCCCACTCACTCATATGAACACGTACAACTGCCTCACAACAAACCTGTTTTTCGACTTGCTTACTCCTCACACGTGCTCACTCAATCACACCTACCAGTTCGCCCACTCACTCACTCATTTATCCACTGACTCACTCTCTCACTGCCTGACTCACCCACCTCCCACTCAGCAAACTGACTACTCGCAGACTTGTGCCCCGGTGCCAAGACCATCTTTTAAAAGTAATTGATATCACAAAGAGTGTGATATTTACGTGTATTATAATATATAATCTGTTTCCTCCCCAGACTCTGGTGAAGCTGCTGGCAGCCAGGGATAACAATGTACTGCTGGGAGCCCTCCTGGCTCTGACCAGCTTGGCAGAAAGGTGAGCTCATTGTACTGTGCTTTGCTGTTCTTTTGATTTACATACTGGCACAATCCGGTGTCATTATCAGTCTCTCTGCACTGCTTTGCTACAGAGGAGTATGTGAAATTGTTATATAATTATCATTATAAATATTTGTTAGGCACACAAATCATCCTCGTGGGCTATTGTTCTAGAAAACGTGCTCCAAAACACATTTGTTTTTTTTCTGTGCCAAAAAGAAGAATGTCTTGTTTATAGTTCAGTTGACCTGTGGTCCAAGGCATAGAGAAGCTGATGGATCACGTGACAACATCGTCACTTCCTCTGCCATATTGTTCTAGCTGCTTCAGGTTGTTAAGGCCAGACCCCTATGAAGCTGGCTTCTCCCTGTATTCCTACAGAAACCTCACTGTTACTGACTCAACGTACATCACCTTACATATACAACACATCTTCAGGGGACATTCTGTACAGGGCTGCTGTGTGTGTGTGGAATCAGGTTGCCTGGGACACACCTTTTAATATAGGCCCTGATCTGTACCTCACTTAGGGAATCTTTAAACTTCAAAAAGCAGTTGTAGCAAATTCACCTTTTCTGCATGGTCACCCCAGACTTTTTACCTTTTTCTGGATCCTACTTCTGCTGGCTTTAAGGCTCTTTGTGCTTTACCACTGCTCAACAGTAGTACAGTGCTTCTCCACTAAAGCATGTGCTGTACATTGTAAGCCCTTAGTTGGGCTTGTAAACATTCATATAAGACCATTGTAATTGGTACATAAAGTGCACCATCTGGCATGGAAAAGTAAATGTCACGTGTGGCTGTAGTGTATATTTACACCACCCACATATGTGACAAAAAAAACATTTCTACGAGGATTACTGCTGTCCTCTGGCTAGCCTGCAGTTTAAATGTATTGCAGTGATCCATGGCAGGGGAGAATGACTTTGCCCTTTTATGAAAAGTCTATTGTTATACATTCATAAGTTACCTCTAAAGTTATCACGATTCACTCCCTGTGCTCCCGTGCCCACCACCAGTGGGCTGAATTGTGGGGCTTTCCAGTGTTCTAATATGCTTCCAGACACTCCCCTGCATGCATATACTGACTTCCAGGCATTTGGACACCATTTAGGAATTGACATCCATTCCCAATCCATGCCGACCTTTGTGGAAGCCAGTCTGCTCATGCTGGAAACTCCATTACCTATAATCCCCTGCTCACTGCTTTGTCTCTACTCCTGCTGGATACGGATGGGTGGATTAATTCAGCTCACCTGTGGCTGGCTGCTGCCAGCCTTCTCACACCTGATGCTTGTACTTATTGTGAGCTCTTTTAAGCCCCAGCTCCCTTCAGCCTAGGGTTGGTCATTGTAGCTTTTGCTATCCTTGTTTCCAGTGTTTCCTGAGCTTTAGTTATGACTTGTTCCTGACCTGCTGCTGTTTTCCTTGTTTCTGAATTAGCACTGCCTGCAGTGCTACCTTGACTCCTGAGCTTTATCTCATTTCTAGTTCCTGCTCCTGAGCCTTAGCATTCCTTGTTCCTGAGCTACAGCTGGTTCCCTCGTTCCTGAACTAGCACTGCCTGCAGTGCTATCTTGGCTTTTGAGCGTTTGCTAAATTCTTGTCTTGCTCCAGCACTGCCTTCAATGCTACTTTGTTTTCTTGATTCCTGAACTTTCACTATTCTAGTGTACCCTTGTAGCCTCCCCTTCTGTATATCCTTTTCCAGTCCCTGCCTTTCTTCCCATTTCCTTGGTTCCAGTTCCTAGTTTGCTGTCTTTCTATTCTGCTATCTTGCTTCTGTTGCCTTGTATGTGTGTTACCTGCTTTCTGCCAAGTGTGCCTGTGATTTCCTTCCTTTCCTGTTGAGCACTCCTCCTTGCTAGCTCCTTGTCTATTGTGCTTGTGTTTAGTTCTACCCCCTTGCTGTTACTGCCTTGATTAGATTGTGAGTATTGTCTCTGAGTTACATTTATAACATCACCATAGGTATAAGCTCCACAGACCCTGCCTTTGCATGCATATCCTACATTTGGGTATTTGCAGTCAGTATCTGTAACAGCAATTGTGGCTGAGAAACTTACTGAGATTCAGTCTTACCGTGTGGAGCTCCTGAGTGCTTTACCCCACACTCCCCTTTATTGTTAATGTTGGTTTCATATATATGTCTTGCACATTCGTCCTGGGTGTAGTTTTTCTGAATGCTAAATTGCCTTGTGAGTGCCCTTCCTTTCTGAGTCTTAGCCATCTTGTTCCTTTGTGCAGGCTTTCCCTTTGGATCTTTTCTCCTCTGACTTCTTGTATGATCCTGGGCAGCGCTGTGCTCCTCTTTCTGTGTACGTTTTCTATCCAGTTCCCAGTCCTTGCCCAAGTCCCTGACTGTGTTCCCCACATAGTCCCGGACAGTCCCTGACAAAAGTGTGCCTTGTAAAACCACAGGGTCGACTGCTAATAAATACATTTAGGGCTGACTACAAATAGGGATTTGTGTGCCCTCACAGTGAAATGGAACCAGAAAGTTAATTCACGTGTAGGCGTGGCTAGACTGTTCTCTAATAGGCCACAGTTAGGAATGGGCTAGAAAAAATGCTTCAGAGATATTTCCTGCTTAGTTTTTATTAACGTTTGCAGACTTTTGTTACCGTAAGCAGAAAAGTAACTTTGTAAAAATGTAATTTAGGTTGCCTAACCCAGAAATGGCTTAAAACCAGTATTGCCACTCCTCACACCTCCAGAGATGCAATATACATCCTTGGCTGGGAAAGGTAACTACTTTGGCTCAGAGGACAATGGCTTAGCTCTAAGCTCACTAAGGTCAATGGGTGTTAACTAATGACCACTTATCAGGGATTAGTTATCTGGGAGTGAACAGGAACTTCAAGAGGGCCTAAATTTACAGATGACTGCCTGCCCAGCAGTCATTTCTATAGGTAGAAAAGGAACAGCAGTCACTTTGGTTCTTTTCAATGTACAAACAGTTTGGTGGACAGCTGCTGCCAGTTTTGATGGCCATTCACCAAACCTTTCAAAAGTGTGTGCTTAGATGAGACAAACTTCCAAAGTGGGAGATTATTTAGAAAATCAAAAAACGAATGACCCCCCACACCCTGTGAGTTTTCTCCAAGGCGGAGTGGGTCATTTTTCTTTTCCGTCCTTGTGAAGAAAAAGACATTACAACATCATTCTTAGGGTGGGCAATGTCCTTCCTCCGATGACTCCTACTCCATTGGAGGATGTTTTCTGTTGATGGAGCCAATGAGGACTCCATCGATACAAAATGTAAGGTCCACACATCAATAAATGAGGCAGAAAGAGGATTTGGTGTATAGGGTATTCCTATGCGTTGCGGCAGAGTATCCTGTTTGCCAAACTCTAATCTGGCCCTAATGCTAAAGGTAAAACCTTTGACTGGAACAACCTTCTAGGTATATCCAACCTCCTCTCCATTCTTGTAACTCTACAATTGTGCTTCAGTCTTGTTCCACTCTAATCCATGCTTTTCCATAGTGCTTGACCTTTTCTATGTGCTTTTTTGACATTAAAACGTTTGCAATTCATGTCTTCACTCCTCTTAACCTGTTTAGATAATCTAGGTGTGCTTTTGTTCATTATATTGTTCTCGATTTTTCTAAATTGATTTAGGAATTTTATTTTGTTGTGTTCTGTACTTTAAATCGTTAGTTTGAACGTAGCATGCACTTCTCTGGGGACTGCCGACTGCTCGTGCCATAGCAGCAAGGGGCTGAGCAGAAATTCTCTCAGAACTGCTTTTTGATTTTACCAGAGAGGGTTTTAATGAATTGGCAGGGGTACTCCCCTTGCAGATTAATAACCCTATTCCTTTTGTTAAATAATTTTTATTGAAAGAATGAACACAATAGTTAAACATTACATAACTGGGAAAAGATGTTAAAAAGGAATAAGCATAAATTGTTAAAAGTCCATTGAAAATGCATAAACTACATAGACACAGTTGTAATTATTATAATGAAATAATATAGTTGTATGAAAGGATGAGAAATAGTGTTATAACATTATAATATCTTAATAAAAGTAAAATAAAAATAAAAAGTGTGTTCCATAGGAGAAAAAGTTGTAAAATCTGTATATTTTTGTGAAAGAAAGAGAGAAAGAAAAGAAAAGGAGAAGTGAGAGGAATAAAAGAGGGGAGAAGAGATATATAAAAGGAGGAAATATGAAAAAGGAAGAAGAATGAAAATTATGAGATAGATGAGTGTGAGGACAGGAATGTTGTAAAAGGTAACCATAATAAATCTAGTTTAATCTTTTGATCAATAGAACAATGGGAGACAGATGCAATTCTATGTTCATCACAGATTAAATTCCACCAAAGTATAAAGGATAATTTAGAATTGTCTTTCCAACGTATTAATATTAAGTGCAACAGAAATAAAAAGGTCAAATAAAATAGTTTTTGATGGGATTTGGTCAAAATCAGGAGATATAGTACCTAAAAAGATATTATGAATAGCAAGAGGAACATCAAAGGAAAAAATCAATCGACATTTAGACCAAATAGCTTTCCAAAAGTTATGGACCTTAGGACAGTAATAAAGCAAGTGCATCAGTGATCTTTCAGAGGAAAGACAAGACCAACATAACGGTGAAATAGAATGGTCAATTTTATGAAGAAAGAGGGGAGTAATTACAACTCTATTAAAAATAAAATATAATGATTGTGTAATGTTAGCAGCTTTAGAGAGGTTGAAAATCTTTTGCCATTAACGATCCCATTGATGGATAGACAGCGATTGAGATAAGTCACGTTCCCAAGATAATTCAATAGGAGATTTATTACGGGTGGTAGTGTGTGAGGATACGGTTTTGTATATAAAGGAAGCACTGGGAATTGGATCATGAGGAACATGAAATAATGGTGTATTAGGGGTAAACAAAGTAGGGATAGGATCGGGGTTGAAACCTTGTAGGCAGGTTTGAATAACAGGAGATATTTTATTATATTGCTGAATACAAGAATCAGGGAGATTGAATTTCTCTTGGAGTTGGAGGAAAGGCATGATCGAGTTATTAAGTAACAATTGATGTACAAAGAAAATGCCCTTTTCCTTCCAATGTTTGTAGTAAAAAGATTTGTGCCGAAATATAATGTGCTTATTAAACCATATGGAGGAGGAAAGAAAGGATTGATAAAGGTCAAAATCTTTAAAAAATAATGTGTGCATAAGGTGATGAGAGTATTTTAAAATAGGATACTTGGAAATGAAAGTACAATTGGTCATAAACATAATGTCCTGAAAGGAAAAGTCCTGTAACAAGGAACGTTCAACAACAACCCAAGATGGAATTGGTAGATCTAGATAATCTTTGGACATAGCATAAAATTGACGAATTAAAAAAGCATTATGGTACATTTTAAAATCGGTAAATCGAACACCACCTTCTGATTTAGGATGAATTAATTTAGAGAGAGCAATACGAGCTTGTTTATTGTTTCATAAAAATTTAGTGCAAATAGAATTGCTCTGAGAAAAATAATAATTAGGAATTTTAAAAGGTAGCATTGAGAGTATGAAAAGTATTTGGGGAACAATCATCATTTTAATCGTATCTAGTCTACCCCACCAGGATAAAAATAATGGGGACCAGGAAGAAAACAAATTAGTAATCTTGAGTTTTAATGCAGAGAAATTATGAGTTAAAGTATCCGAAATATTTGAGGAAAACCATGTTCCTAAGTATTTAATTTTTTGGGGACACCAAGTAAAATTGGTGGTATCAAACATGTATTGATAACATGATGAATTTAAAGGTAAAATCTCAGTGTTAGAAAAATTAAGTTTATAGCCATAGACAATGTAGAATAAAGCAATCTCTTGTAAAAAAAAGGTGGAAGAGATTTGCAGGGATTGGACATATAAATAAGAATATCATCTGCATAAGCGAATAGGTTAATTTGATTGGAATTTAGATCAAAACCAGTAATATTGGGTTTATTTCTAATACGTTCAAGAAAGGGTTCCATACAAAGGTGAAAGAGTAATGGAGAGAGTGGAGAACCCTGACGGGTACCTCGTTGCAGATGGAAGTAAGGGGAAAAAAGACCATTGACAAATACACAGGCACGTGGAGCAGTATATAGTAATTTAATAAAAGAAATAAACTTTTGACCAAAGACAAACCATTGAAGAGTATAGAGCATAAATTGCCAATTTATTCGGTCAAAAGCTTTTTCAGCATCAAGTGAAATGGCAGCTAAAGGAGAGGAGTACTTCTTTCCAAGGGCTAAAATATTTGAGAACATTCTAGCATTGTCAGAGGCAAGTCGGCCCTTAACAAAGCCAGATTAATCTGGTTTGATAAGAAGTGGGATAATGTTTTCTAAGCGTGAAGCAAAGATTTTTGCAAAGATTTTACAATCATAATTAATGAGGGAAATAGGTCGAAATTTTTTACAGAAGGAAGAGTCCTTGGCAGGTTTGGGAATGACAATAATAAGGGCTTCTAAAAAAGAGCCACATGCTTTAGAATTTGAGAGGAATGAGTTAAAAAGAATTAATAATATTGGTGCCAAAATTGAGGCAAAAGCTAAGAAAAGCTCAATTGAGAAACCATCTGGTCCCGGTGCTTTGGCCTTTTTTAAAGATTTAAGAGCATTTTATATCTTAAAGGGAAAGATCGTTCACAAGGGGTAAAAATGTGTCAGGAGGGGAATGAGGTTTAGGGATATCTTGAAAAAATGTTTCAAGATCTTTTTCAGAAGGGTGTGTATCCTCTATATAAAGAAGTTGGTAATTAGATTGGAAGGTATCAATAATGTCAGAATCGGAGGAAAGAAGTTTGTTGGTTGTTTCTGAATGTATAGGACCAATATTTTTACGTTCTGATTTAATTTTTAAATAGTTTGCTAACATTTTCCCTGCATTATTTTGGCCACCATGAAATTTAGATTTAATCTTAAGAAGAATATTGCAAGCATCAACAGTGGCAATTTTATTTAATGCAGTTTTAGCTTTAATTAATTCGTGCAAAGTGGAGGAGGATTTAGAGGAATAGTAACTGTGTTCTAGGGATTTAATTTTTAAAAGAGTTTCCTGATATTTAGTTTTAAGTGATTTTTTTTTCTTTGCAGAATAAGCAATGGTAAAGGCTCTAAATGAGACTTTAAAGGCATCCCAATTATTAAGAACTGAAGTGTCTGAAGGTTTGTTAAATTGAAAAAATTCATTAATAAAAGAGGTTGCTTCTGAGACAAAGTTTGGATCTGAGAGTAGGTGATTATTAAAACGCCAACGGCTTTGTTTGCAAGTGGTAAGTAATAGATCAAAAGAGGCAGAAATGGGGGCTTGATCAGAGATTAAAATAGAACCAATTTCTGAGGCATAGAGACATGGGAGTAATGGTTTAGAGACCAAAATATAATCAATACGGGACATAGTATGGTGTACAGGAGAAAAGAAGGTGAATTCAGAAATGTCAGGATTACATGTTTTCCAAACATCATAAAAAGGATGAGAGGTGATGGCAGATTGAAATGCTTTATGAGTGTTGTCAGGCTTGAATTTACAGTTAGATTTTCTATCAGAGGAGGGATCCAGCCAATTATTGAAATCACCCCCTACAATTATATTGGAATTAGAGATGGAAGAGAGTTTCAATTTAAGCAGTTCCAAAATTGGGGATCGGGTTTGAAGGGACCATAAATGTTAAAGAAAGTGACTTGCATTTTATTAATTATAGCATCAGCCATAACCAACTGTCCATTGGTATCACATTCTGTTGATACAATTTGTGCTTTAATCGATTTATGAAATAAAATAGCAACACCACCATGATGGTCAAGAGCAGGGGAAAACACAATTTGATTAACCCATTGACGTTTGAGTTTAAGAGATTCCGCATCATTACAGTGAGTTTCTTGTAAAAAGGCAACATGGGTATTAAGTTTGGATAGGTGAGACAATACCTTTTGACGTTTGACAGGATGACCTAAACCACGCACATTCCATGAGACAACGTTAAACATGTTGATGAGAAGGGAGGAACATAAGGAAACAGGAACAATAAACTGCAAGACCAATGTAAAAGAAAAAGAAACAACATTTACCATATGATAACAATATCACACTCAAAAAGAGAAAAACACTCATAAAGATAGGAAGATAATAATAAGAAAAACCCACAGAGAACAATAACCAAGATACAAAAAGAGAGGGGAAAAGAAAGAGAGGTGAAGGTGGAAAAGATAGAAAAACAGAATAAGTAAACAGATCAAGGACAAGAGTCCAGATCTGAAAAGAGATGAGCAGCAGGTATGAGAGGAACAAGGTAACGCCGAAAGAGTGAGGACGGCGCTAAGAGGAAATAGGTATTGAAAAGCCTCTTAAAAAGGAAAGAACTAACAAGTAGTAGAAGAATAATGAGAGAAAGAACAGAACGAAGAAATAGTAGTAATTTAAGTGAAATAAAACCTAAAAAAAATAAAGGGTAAAAGAGCACTAGAAAAATAGGAAAGAAAAACAAGTAATAGAGAGATAAGATAGATAAATATTTAGAAAGATAGCATCAACTATTTATCTGAGAAAAAATTAAGCATTTGTGTCCAAAAGAAAAGGAAAAAGAACAATTGAACAATAAAGAGATAGGAAAGAAAAATGAGTAATAGAGAAAAAAGATAAATATACATTTAGAAGAGCAATATCAATCAATTAGCGAAGAAAAAATTAAGCGTTGGTGTCCATGTTACGAGAAGAAATGCTGTTTAGAAATAGTTTCAGCTTTCAGGATCGTCAAAAGAATGTGAACCTCCTTCATGAGTAATTTTGCAAAGACAAGGATGGAGAATGCCATATTGAAAATTCAAATGTCTCATCTGGGGACGAAGAGTCAGAAATTCTTTACGACGAGCATTCGTTGCATTGGAGACATCCTGTGAAATGAAGATATTATGTCCCGACCAAATGAGACGTTGTTTAAATTTAACAGCCTTCAGAACCTGCATAAGTTCAGTAAATTCCAAGAAGAGCATTATAATACCACGTGGCTTATTTGAATCAGGGTGAAGACGACCCAAACGATGAGCACGCTGTATATTGAGAGGTGAGGGGGATTGAAGGTCTAAGAGATCCGGGAGAAACTTCTTCAGGAAGGACAGCATATCCGGACCTTCAATATTTTCCGGAAGACCATAAAGGCGAAGGTTGTTCCTCCGATTTCGATTTTCAAGGTCTTCGGTGTGGATTTTAAGCTTGTGGATTTCTTGCTCAAGTAGAGGAATTTTTGTAGCGATATCTTGAAGGTCTCCCACACGATGTTCAAGTTCCGACACTTTTCCTTCCATGACAATCCAGCGGTCTTCTATTTGCTGTAATTTTTCATTGGTAGCAGACATAAAAGGTTGAAGGCCGCGTACCTCCTCTAGAATAGAATCAAGGACAGGATTTTGTGAGGAGAGAATGGGAGAAGGTGGGTCATTTTTGTGTCTTTTTGGTATTGGCCTGATGAGGATGGGTTAGAAGTGGCGTGAGAGTCACTGGCCATCCTGAATTGTTGAGTAGAACGATGAGAAGTAATTAGAGAAGGAAGAATCCGGCCCATACACCAATTGAGAAGAAGATAAGAGCAACAACCATCCAAAAATAGGCAAACAAATTGGAAATAAAGCAAAGGGGTAGAAGCAAAAACAATAGTCACTGGCGAAGGACGTTTAACATGCACCCCAATGTGAAGCGGAATCGCCACAGCAGAAAATGACCAATATCTGCATAAATGCAAGGTAAGTAACCAAATCAGAGGAAGGAAAAGGGTCATGTAATGCGCAACAATGAAGCAAAATCACTCTGTATCAAGGATAATTCATAGCAATCCAGTCAACCAAACATAGTGGCATATTGAAGAGAGGTCACTCACGCTTATAAGATCCAGGTCATATTGGTACAGAGTGCAAGTACAGAGATAAGTTCCTTTTGTTTTTCATACTCCTGATGCTAAACAAGACAGAAGAAAACTGCATGGTATTTAGCACATTACACTAAATACACTGTAGAAATTCACAAAAGATTAATTAAAATTGTCCACTAGATGGTGCAGTGACACAACAGTCTGGAATAGATTTTGTAGGAATTACTATTATATGGATGATTCTCTCTCTCCTCGTATCCTTCCTGTTCCCATTAAGCATGAAGTAATGAAATAAAACAATTTCAGAGCTGGCAAGGGAAATTGAGACAGGATGATAAGGCTTACCCGTTCCGTTCGTGTACCACAATGAGTCAAAGGTCAAATTACCCTGCTTTCAAAAAGTGACTGCCACCTGAAAGGAAAAATGGTCCAGCCGATAGGAGACTCAGAACGTGAGTGCCGCTACTAAAAATCGCAGGCGCCCACATTTCTGTGAGGTGAGAAACACCGCCGCATTTCCCGGGGTCTAAAAGAATGTTGGAGTTGTAGTAAAGTGGTCCAGAGACTCACCATTGTCGCATCACATCGGGACCGCAGGCGGGACTCGAAAACTCCACGTCCAAGAAGCACTTCTTGTAAAGAAAACTCAGCGTCCGGACGGAGCTTACATGAAGACCGCCATGCCCTCGCAGCGTCCAAGCCACACCCCCCTAATAACCCTATTCCTGACAGCAGTCTTTGGAATCAAAATATTATCCAAACAGCTCTATTCTTCAGCATGTCTCTGATAGAATATAAGCAAAAGAACTACCTGAGAAGAAGCTGCTATTTACCATGCACATCATGGCAATCAGAGTTAATTTCCCTTTGCTAGTGCTCGGCCCAGGGTTCATCATCACATATGTAGTTCTTTATCACATGAGCAGCATACGTTGGATGGAACTGCACTTACTCATAGTGTAGACGTAAACCTAGAATACACATGCCCATTCTGCATCTAAAGACATCACTACCATGTTGTCCCTTAGGGGATTATGATTCTTATAGTTTAGGGAGGAATATGCAAATACACCCATCCACAACAGAGTAGGTCCATTGCTATTCACAAACCTCACATCTTACAAAAAAAAAGCCCCAAAACAGTTATAAATATACTCCAGCCTAGACCTAGAGTAAGTCCGGCACCGCAGATGGCCATTCAAGGGTACGACAACACATTCCCATAACACATAATGCAGTAGCAGCTGCTACGGGGCTGTAGTGGTGGGGCAGAAGGGGGGGGGTTTAAATAAATCAAAGGAAAAAATAATTAAACGTACCTGCCTGCCGCCACTTCTCCTCCGTCCTTTTCTTCTTCCGTCGACACAGGAACAGGAAGCACCCAGACTCTCCTAACCAATCACGACGCTGCTCATGGCAGCGTCGTGATTGGTCTGAGAGCCGTGCTTCGGCGCTCAGATGGGGACCGGGAGCCTGGGCATGTCTTCTACCCTGGCTGTGCAACACAGTCCGGTGGAGAACATGCCAAGTGCGCATGACAGCTTGACTGGCCCAAGACGGCCGGCCAAACTGTCATGTGCACTTAGCGAGTGCCACCACTCTTCCCCCTGCTCTGTGGCAGTCCAGCCTGCCCTTCTCCTACAGAGGAGTACTGAAAAATAAAATGATAATACCATGCTGTTATTAGCATTTTATTTTTCCTGTGGAGCTGCGTACCACTGCCTTAGTAGAAGAGCTGCCCTTGACATAATAGAGACAAATGTGAAAAAAAATCACACCATAGGAAATAATGTTAAATAAAGTAAATTTTCAGATAATAAATTACACACATGTGTGCATTAAAATGTATATTCAATCTTAAATTAGTTTAAAAGAAATACATCAAAATTTAAATTGACGATAAATAATTAAATAACACGTGTAAACATTTAATGAATTGAAATAAACAAATACATTTTAATACAACGGAGTAACTAATTAAAAATAAAAATGATAGTGAAGGTGGAATTTTTTCAAAATAATTTTAAATGGCTGTACATTAATTAATATATTTTGTTTATTAAGCATTTCATTTGATGGGTTAATGTTCTGTAACATTAACTTTTTAGTTCTAGATTAATAAATTTAAAGATAACATTCATGTGTATTTAGGAATTGATAATTATATTTCCTCTCCCTGCACTTTACCATAGAAAGAACTCCACTCTGGTGACCGAGACCTGATGAAAATGTACTAATAATAAACTCTTACATGTAAATCCTTTTCTAGCAGGCTCCCCCCTCGTTTTTGAGGGCATGGAGACATGTAAGTGATCAACTAGTAGTAAATTTACACTCAGAGATGTTGAATGACAGAAAAGTGTAAAGTAAATACCAGGTGCAGTGGTAAGTATGCACATGAGTAGGGCTCAGAATGGATAATCTACATGATCTGCACAGCATTAGTGGAACTTTGGGTGTTTTCAACGTGATTGTTGAATGGAGCATTACTTGGTGAGACAGAAATGAAGGTGATGATACTTTCAGTTTCGCCATGAAAGAACAATAGTTTTTAGGTCGAGCCTATAGCAGCGCGCATGCCCTGCAATAGGAAAATGACCTCTTGGAGCTCACCAGCACTTCGCGCACGAGATAGCAAGCTCGTGCTCGAAGTCTTGACATTTCATTGGCCTTTGTGTGCGTCTTCCTTATAAGACAGCACGCAAGTGGGTAAAGGCGGGCACATGTCCCACCTTTCACAGCCAATGTAACCGCCCACGGCCTAAGGCTTGCGGTTACACGCAAGGCCACATCTGTTTTCAATTATCGTGCCCCGACGCGGGCGTAATAATTGAAAACAAATGGGCTGCTCGTTTTATTTACTAGAGCACGGTAATGCCTCCCTGCACAGAACACCCCTCCCACATCCCAGACATCAACCAGAGCGATGCCGTGGCTGGTTTCACTTTAATCACCGTGCTCCCCTCCCATGTTCCAAGCCGCAATCGCACCGGTGTTTTTTTGCGCGATGTTTGTGCAAAACGGTAATTGCAGGGGCAACCTCGGAGCACAAACTTTGGTTCAAATTATCATTAGCTTGCTTGCACATTAAGGGGCATATCAACAACATCCAGCGATAATTATCACTGAGCGCACTTAGCGCCAGGATAATTATCGCCGGCTAGCACCGATTTTTATCGCTGAGATAGCATGCTATTAGCAACGCTTTTCTCCTCAGCGATAAAAATCCTGGCGCTAACTGGCTAACGTGAGATTATCGCTGGAAACCCAGTGATAATCTCACGTTAGCTTGTTGATAGGGACTCACAAACTTAGCCATGATATCCTCCTTCCATAGGATATCATGGCTAAGTCAGTCCTGAAGCAGGTGTTAGGAAAGTAGCGATAACAGGGGTTATCGTTACTTTTCCTGACGCTATGCTTCATAGCGTTAGGCTTGCTGATAGGAGAAATGTCGCTTAGTGACATTTCTCCTGTCATGTTAGGTCAGGAACGCCCACTTTGCATCTCATTAGCGATGCAAAGCTGGGCGTTAGAAATCCTGACGCTAAAGCAAGGTTTCACGCGTTAGCGTGACCTTGCTGATTAGGCGATAAAATTATCGCCGCTTTTCGGCCGAAAACGGCCGCAAAGCGGCGATAATTTTTTATCCCCTGCTTGTTGATATGCCCCTAAGTTGTCTTGTAGTTTTAGTCTGATTGTTTCAGTTCGGAATTTGTGATAAGAGTCGCTGTCATCAAGTTTCTTGTTTGAGGTTAATTCGACCCGAAGGTATTTGAGCGCTTTACACGCGCACCAGTTACATAAATAAGGACACATTCATTTTTCTTTAATTTTTTTGGTAGGCACGGGTAGAATAGAGATTTGCGACAAAAATGAGAAACCTGGATACACATCAACACTCCCAGTTACCATTCTCTAAAGTTATCTATGCCTGCACGTTCTTGAGACCAACAATCCTAAAAAAAATCACAGTAAAATAAAAAAAACTGGACCCCACTTTTCAAGAAGTGCAAATTGCACAGATCTTTCGCAGGCAACTCTCACAAAGTAAGGAACACCCCTCCTGTGTGTGCATCAAATCGCTTCTAAAACCACACTGGTTCAGGAACCCCTTTCTGTAGCTGATAACATCCTTTCTGTCTGACAGCATAGGAGACTCTGATATAAGATCTACCAAGCTTGTCTTACAGGAGCTCACGGTTTGCCGGTGACGCTCAGTTCATGATATAGTAGTTGCTTTAGTCAGTTACTCCTATAATCAGGGGCCCATCTGCTTTTACCACGTGTGCACTCGCTTTACGTTTCGCTGACATCTGCCTGTACTACAGTGTTCATTGAACTTTTGTTGTAAATGCTAGTTTACAGCACTGACACTGTTCCACACAGCGCTTTGTGTACTTTTCTAGGCACACGTTTTGTGCAGCGATTCAGGATTAATATTAATTTCATATCTAGTCATTTAAGCCCTGCACCCAGCAAAAAGGCCTAAAAGCCTCTGGGGCTGAGGTGACAACACCTGGCCTCTTGGGAGCCCGCTTCTCTTACCCCCTGCCAGCCCACCATAGACTGAGGTGAGAATGGACAATGGCCATAAATCACCTCTCCTTTCAGCCTCCCCCATGTAGGCCACTGCCTATTCACAGCCTCCCCATTGCCCCATAACCTGAAGGGGATGGCCCGGCAGGGGGTGACACTGCTTCGGGCCAGGCAGGCCCCATGAAGCAGGGGGCCGAGGCCAGAATGCCCCAAAGGCCAGAGCAACACCGAGCACCCAGCCTCAAATTACAGAGGGTCAGGGGAGAGCCCAGGGATGCTGGCGTCTCATTACAGTGGCCTGGCGAAGACAGTAGGTATATTATTGTACCAGTTTACAGAGGCTAAAAAAACGGCCCACAGGTGCCCCTGAAGCAGCGGCCCATCGCCCCATGCCCGACTGCCCGCCGTCCCAACCCGACCCGGATTCGGGAGATTCGTAGTCGTGGTTTCAGAGCAGCAGACACAGAAGGGGAGACATGAAGCAGAGAAGCTGGCCATGGTTTTTCGGTACCCGGGCATGAAGCTTGCCCGGGTTTACAGTTTCAAACCAGGATCCATGAATCTGAAAAAGATTTTAAAAAATGTCAGTTATGGTATACAATGCAGTGCACACACTGCATGCCATAACTTACATAACTTGCATAACCTACCACCTAGAAGACACAAAACTCTCATTTCGAAATGGCACAGGATAAAAAGGATTTACTATCAAATACCAAACATGGCAGGTGGTGTGATTTATGGCGTGCGCTGTCTACACTGCACAGCATAATAAGCAAATGTAAGTGATTTTGCGTATCTGAGCCAGAACCATAGCTCAGTTTTTAACTGTGGCTTTTTCAATGACTATTACATAGATACAGACATATATACGTTAATCATATATAGTAGGTGGTTAGGGTGAGTGATGGAGCGCGTGCAGTGAGCGGAGAGCACAGCCACATGCTATGTGCGCTCCCCGCTTCTAACCAACTGGAAGCCAAAAATCCGCAGCCTCTGTCACATGAGCGCGAGGATCCCGCCATGCCCTCCATCTACCCTGCATTACCTCATGCCCAGGAGACGTGAGATGCGGTGGCGGACGGTGGCGGACAGGAGCGTCAGAGGCCAGAGCCGCGGCACCACCCGATCTTGCGGAGGGGCCAGCATTAGGCAGGTGCGGCTTGCGAGTTGGTGTGGCCTGCCCCCAGCCCACCTGCTTTGCCTCACCCAGCCAGTGCCCTTTGCTTCATCCTGTCAGTGCCCACACTGCTTCCTCGCGGTGCCCGCACTTGTCACCTGTCACCCTACCTGCCATCCCCCTTCCCTGTGCTTTTTAGAGCAGTATGGGGCAGGGCGGGGAAGGCTAACCTGGACGAGAGGAGCGGCAAGGAGCCTTGGAGTACGGCAGCTGCAGTTGAGCTGCACACCTGATCAAGAGAGGAGCAGCGAGGAGCCTTGGAGTATGGGAGCTGCAGTTGAGCTGCACACCTGATCAAGAGAGGAGCGGCGAGGAGCCTTGGAGTATGGTAGCTGCAGTTGAGCTGCACACCTGATCAAGAGAGGAGCGGCGAGGAGCCTTGGAGTACGGGAGCTGCAGTTGAGCTGCACACCTGATCAAGAGAGAAGCAGCGAGGAGCCTTGGAGTACGGAAGCTGCAGTTGAGCTGCACACCTGATCAAGAGAGGAGCGGCGAGGAGCCTTGGAGTACGGGAGCTGCAGTTGAGCTGCACTCCTGATCAAGAGAGGAGCGGCGAGGAGCCTTGGAGTACGGGAGCTGCAGTTGAGCTGCACACCTGATCAAGAGAGGAGCGGCGAGGAGCCTTGGAGTACGGGAGCTGCAGTTGAGCTGCACACCTGATCAAGAGAGGAGCAGCGAGAAGCCTTGGAGTACGGAAGCTGCAGTTGAGCTGCACACCTGATCAAGAGAGGAGCGGCGAGGAGCCTTGGAGTACGGGAGCTGCAGTTGAGCTGCACACCTGATCAAGAGAGGAGCGGCGAGGAGCCTTGGAGTACGGGAGCTGCAGTTGAGCTGCACACCTGATCAAGAGAGGAGCAGCGAGGAGCCTTGGAGTACGGAAGCTGCAGTTGAGCTGCACACCTGATCAAGAGAGGAGCAGCGAGGAGCCTTGGAGTACGGAAGCTGCAGTTGAGCTGCACACCTGATCAAGAGAGGAGCAGCGAGGAGCCTTGGAGTACGGGAGCTGCAGTTGAGCTGCACACCTGATCAAGAGAGGAGCAGCGAGGAGCCTTGGAGTACGGGAGCTGCATTTGAGCTGCACACCTGATCAAGAGAGGAGCAGCGAGGAGCCTTGGAGTACGGGAGCTGCAGTTGAGCTGCACACCTGATCAAGAGAGGAGCGGCGAGGAGCCTTGGAGTACGGGAGCTGCAGTTGAGCTGCACACCTGATCAAGAGAGGAGCAGCGAGGAGCTTTGGAGTACGGAAGCTGCAGTTGAGCTGCACACCTGATCAAGAGAGGAGCGGCGGGGAGCCTTGGAGTACGGGAGCTGCAGTTGAGCTGCACACCTGATCAAGAGAGGAGCGGCGAGGAGCCTTGGAGTACGGGAGCTGCAGTTGAGCTGCACACCTGATCAAGAGAGGAGCGGCGAGGAGCCTTGGAGTACGGGAGCTGCAGTTGAGCTGCACACCTGATCAAGAGAGGAGCGGCGAGGAGCCTTGGAGTACGGGAGCTGCAGTTGAGCTGCACACTTGATCAAGAGAGGAGCGGCGAGGAGCCTTGGAGTACGGGAGCTGCAGTTGAGCTGCACACCTGATCAAGAGAGGAGCGGCGAGGAGCCTTGGAGTACGGGAGCTGCAGTTGAGCTGCACACCTGATCAAGAGAGGAGCAGCGAGGAGCCTTGGAGTACGGGAGCTGCAGTTGAGCTGCACACCTGAACAAGAGAGGAGCGGCGAGGAGCCTTGGAGTACGGGAGCTGCAGTTGAGCTGCACACCTAATCAAGCTCTGCCCGCCTATTCTCCCTCAACTTGGACCAGCCCGTCAGCCCACCAGGCTCATAGAAGGCCCACAGAGGAGAACCAAAAGACAGCAGGTAGACACAAGTGGATCTTTTAAAGTTAATAGAAGCTGGGCCCTTAACTAAGTGTGGAAGCGGCAAAGCGGCTCCAGCGCATATTATTGTGCATTAGTGGATAACAATTTAGATGCTGTAAGCCCTCAATCAATCAAGATAAGCCCATGTCCTAATCAGCTACCTTCTCATTTGTCAATCCACACTGTGGTTGGAGAAGAAATTGTCACAAACAAAGGTGGGAGATTTATCCCTCCAGGAAGTCAAAGGGCAGTATAAGGGGTAAGAGACGACAGTGCCTTTGCAGTGCTGCAAAAACCGGCCCCCACCCATGCGGCGCACCGGGGGATTGCCCGGTGCCCGCTACAGCCAGTCCGGCCCTGGTAAGAAGCAAAGTAAAGAAAATATCAAAGAGCCTACGGATCTGGGTGTGGTTTTAATATCCCTAATCTTTGCACAACATACCCCGACCTCCAGGCACTCAGCCTCTCTACCTCAGCCTTTAGAACAGGGAGTACACACTTCTGACTGTACAACAGAAGTAGAAATTTTAACACTACACGATCAATTAAATAAAAAAGACAATATGCGTGAAGAAATAGTAGTTGGTGTATGAAGAAATTACTTCAAGAAAAGCAGAACTAAATCTTCAGTGCTAAATGCCCCCAACGAAATGACAAAAAGAACAATTGATGGACGGAATGCAGAACAAATCAAAACATTCACCCCCAGTCAAGAGATCTGGGTTAAATCCATCATTCTTTTGCTCACCATGCCAATTGTGTGTCTTTTGCTCCCAACGAAATGACAGCATCACCCATACAGCCCTCGCGAGCATGCCCAAAAGCAGATCTTGTGAAAATCAAGTTCAGGCTATGATCCATGAGCAGCCCCACAAGCAGGGCACCTGTCCATACCCAGACAGTTACCTTAAGGCGGATGAACACTACCCCAGTAAACCTTAAGTTAAGACTAACTTCTTAGTCAGGTGATGAAACCAACCACCAGTTACCACAAAGTCACAACATACAATGTTCTTCACCAATTACTATCTCAAGTGATGACTCTCCCACTAACCTGATGCCATCTCTGCAACAGGAACTCAATCCACATGGTAACAATACGACATCAGCTGGAAACAAGAATACTCTCAGCCCCCAAGCAGCGCAATGGACCAGGATTTTGCCAGGCAATATCAAACTGCTAACGGTAAGGACACAGCCAGCCCTTGCCAACTACGACCACCCCGAAATAAAGCAAGGAGAGCCCAACGATTACTCTTTATTGGATCTACCTTTCTTTCAGGCAGATTTCAACAGGATTGCTGATATGCACGAAGGTCAGGACCCGACTGTGATTGAGCTTAACGCACCTTGGCCTCAACTTCTGCAAACTCTACAATCCACAGTAACTGCATTACATTATCACTCGGATAAACTTGACCAACAAGGCGATCTTTTAACCCTTTCCGTGCTCATGACGGAACCAATCAATCAATCAATCAAGAATTTGTATAGCGCACTACTCACCCGGAAGGGTCTCAAGGCGCTTGGGGGAGGGGGGCTGCTACTGCTCGAACAGCCAGGTCTTGAGCTGCCTCCTGAAGGCGAGGTGGTCCCGGGTCAGTCGCAGGTGCACGGGCAGGGAGTTCCATGTCTTAGCCGCCAGGTAGGAGAAGGATCTTCCTCCAGCGGTGGTTCTCTGGATGCGAGGGACGACGGCGAGGGCGAGGTTCGCGGATCGTAGCTGGCGGGTGGGCGTGTAGAAGGTCAGTCGGTCGTTGAGGTATCTTGGGCCCAGGTCGTGGAGGGATTTGTGTGCGTGGGTGAGGAGTCTGAACGTGATCCTCTTGTTGACAGGGAGCCAGTACAGGTCTCTTAGGTGGCTCGAGATGTGGCAGCGTCGGGGGACGTCCAGGATGAGTCGGGCAGAGGCGTTCTGGATACGTTGAAGTCGTTTCTGAAGCTTGGCTGTTGTACCGGCGTAGAGGGTGTTTCCGTAGTCTAGTCTGCTGGTGACGAGGGCCTGGGTGACCGTCTTCCTGGTCTCGATCGGGATCCATCGGAAGATCTTGCGGAGCATGCGAAGGTTGTGGAAGCAAGCTGAGGAGACGGCGTTGACTTGTCTGGTCATCGATAGGGAGGAGTCCAGGATGACGCCCAAGTTGCGTGCGTGGTCCGTTGGTTTGGGTGCGGTGCCTAGTGCCGGGGGCCACCAGGAGTCGTCCCATGCGGAGGGCGATGGTCCCAGGATGAGGACTTCTGTCTTGTCCGTGTTCAGCTTCAGGCGGCTGATGTTCATCCAATCGGCGACGTCTTTCATTCCTTCGTGTAGGCTGGCTCTGGCGGTGTCGGGGTCTCTGGTGAGGGAGAGAATCAGTTGGGTGTCGTCGGCGTAGGAAATGATGTTGAGGTTGTATTGGCGTGCGATGGCAGCGAGGGGTTTCATGTAGACGTTGAAGAGGGTGGTGCTGAGCGATGATCCTTGCGGGACGCCGCAGATGACTTCGGTGGCTTCAGAGCGGAACGGAGGGAGGCGTACTCTCTGTGTTCTGCCGGAGAGGTAGGAGATGATCCATTCCAGGGCATTTCCTTGGATGCCAGTGTCGTTAAGGCGTTGGACTAGGGTGCGGTGGCAGACGGTGTCAAATGCTGCGGAGAGGTCTAGGAGGATGAGTGCCGCTGTTTCGCCGTTGTCGAGCAGGGCTCGGATGTCGTCGGTGGCTGCGATGAGGGCGGTCTCGGTGCTGTGGTTCGCTCTGAATCCGGACTGCGATGGGTCGAGGGATCCGTTCGTCTCGAGGAAGGCGGCTAGTTGCTTGTTGACGATCTTCTCGATGACCTTGGCGGGGAAGGGAAGGAGCGAGATGGGGCGGAAGTTCTTGAGGTCGGTCGGGTCCGCTGTTGGTTTCTTCAGCAGTGCGCTGAGCTCGGCGTGCTTCCAGCTCTCCGGGAAGGTGGCTGTGTCGAAGGAGGTGTTGATGATGTTTCGGAGGTAGGGTGCGATGGTAGCGGCGGCCTTGTTGAAGACATGGTGGGGGCACGGGTCGGTCGGCGATCCGGAGTGGATGGTGTTCATCATGCTTGCCGTGTCTTCGGGGGTCACCTTGGTCCATGTCTGGAGGGTGGCAGCAAGGTGTGTTGGCTCGACCGATGGGTGCGGGGGTGGATCGCCGAAGCTGATGTGGATGTCGGCGATCTTGCGGTGGAAGTACGAGGCGAGGGAGTCGCAGAGGTCCTGCGAGGGAGTGATGTCGTTGTTGCCGGTGCTGGGGTTGGAGAACTCTTTGACGATGTTGAAGAGCTCCTTGCTGTCATGGGCGTTCTTGTCCAGTCGCTCCTTCAGGGATGTCTTCTTGGTGGTGCGGATGAGCTGGTGGTGTCTCCGGGTGGCGAGTTTGAGGGCGGTCATGTTGTCGGCTGTTTTTCGAGGAGCCAGGCCTTCTCGAGGGTGCGGCAGGTCTTCTTAGAGTACTTGAGTTCGTCGGTGAACCAGGGAGCCTTCTTGCTTCTGGGTCTGGTGGGTGGGTTCTTCATCGGGGCGAGGTCATCGGCACAGGAGGTCAGCCACTGCGTGAGGTCGAGGGCAGCTGTGTTAGAGTCCGTTGTTCTGCCTGGTGGGTTCTGGCTGAGGGAGGTGGTGAGCTGGTCGACTGTGACCTTGCTCCAGTGTCTGTGGGGAACCTGCTTCGGGTGGTGGTGGATCGTGTTCTTTTGGAAGCTGAAGTGGACGCAGCTGTGATCAGTCCAGTGAAGTCCGGTGGAGTGGCTGAAGGTGACGTGCTTGCTGGATGAGAAGAGGGGGTCGAGCGTGTGGCCGGCGTAGTGGGTGGGGGTGTTGACCAGTTGCTGGAGTCCGAGGTTGGCGAGGTTGTCCAGCAGGGCGGTGGTGTTGCGGTCGTTGTTGTTCTCCAGGTGGAAGTTGAGGTCTCCTAGGAGGATGTAGTCGGCGGAGGGGAGGGCGTGAGGGCTGATGAAGTCCGTGATGTCTTCGCAGAACTGTGTGCGCGGTCCAGGGGGTCTGTAGATGAGGGTGCCTCTGAGGGTGGTCTTGGGGTCAGTGTGAATCTGGAAGTGCAGGTATTCGGCGGCGTTGAATGTGTCGATGGAGTCAGTCGAGATGCGGATGGTACTTTTGTGTACGATGGCGATGCCCCCTCCGGTCTGGTTGACGCGACCCTTCCTGATGATCTTGTAGCCGTCCGGGATGGCTATGGCGATGTCGGGGGCTGAGGAGGCGTTCATCCAGGTTTCCGTGAGGAAGGCGATGTCTGGAGATGCGGTGTCGAGGAGGTTCCAGAGTTCCACGGCGTGTCTGTGGAAGGAGCGGGAGTTGAGCAGGATGCACTTCAGGTGGTTGCTGTTGTCCGTCTTGGTGGGTGCGGTGCCGGTGCGGAGGCAGGAGAATTTGCAGGATCGGCAGGCGAAGGGTCCATGGGTGTGTCGCGGGGATGCTTGGTGGCACCCGGGGGGTCGGGCGGTGTTGAGTGCGATGAGTGTGGCGGCATCGTAGGTCCTGCGGGGCGGGTGGCGGACGCGGGGGCCAGGGGGTCTGGCGCTGGGCGCGGTCCGGCCGCGGACGGGCGCAGACGGCCTTACCTTTGGCGCACCTTCGGCGCTCAGTCGGCGCTCCCACTGCGCGAGTCCGCTCCGCGGTCGCTGAGGGGGCGTCATAAGTAGGAGCCGGTAGGGAGGGTCAGGCGGGAGGCGGGAGGCGGGATGACCAATGGGCGAGGGGGGGAGGCGGGGCTCCGGGGCAGCGGCGGGAAAACAAGGAAGTGACCGGGGCAGCGGGCCGGTGAGACGTGAGGAGCGGGAAGGCGGAAGAAGCGGAAGGCGGACTGTGGGCAGAAGCGGAGGGCTGCGGAGAAGAAGAGGTCAGCGGTAGCCGTCAGCGGTCTGGCAGCGGGTGAGGCAGCAGGTGGGCAGCAGGTGAGGCAGCAAGCAGGCGAGCGGCAGAGCAGCGAGGAAGGAGCGACCGCCTGTGAGGACACAGGGGTCACAGTAAGTGTACCGACGGGGACCCCTTAAGTAGGAGCCGGTAGGGAGGGTCAGGCGGGAGGCGGGATGACCAATGGGCGAGGGGGGGAGGCGGGGCTCCGGGGCAGCAGCGGGAAAACAAGGAAGTGACCGGGGCAGCGGGGCCGGTGAGACGTGAGGAGCGGGAAGGCGGAAGAAGCGGAAGGCGGACTGTGGGCAGAAGCGGAGGGCTGCGGAGAAGAAGAGGTCAGCGGTAGCCGTCAGCGGTCTGGCAGCGGGTGAGGCAGCAGGTGAGGCAGCAGGTGAGGCAGCAGGCAGGCGAGCGGCAGAGCAGCGAGGAAGGAGCGACCGCCTGTGAGGACACCACTCCGTCATGAGCCACGAGTGGTTCCATCATGCTGCGGCCGTTGGCGGCCGCTCCGCCCACGCCGCGCTAATTCCCCGCCTGTGCGGGCGATTAGCGCAGTGGGCGGAGACGTGACGGAACCACTCCGTCATGAGCACAGCTCACCCGTGACTCGTGACGGAGTGGATCTGTCACGAGCACAGTGCCACTGCAACTGCCCCCAAACCACCCCAGCGCCGCGGCGGAATTCCTGCCGCGGCGAAGGGGTTAAATACACTTGCAGTATACACAGCAGGGATAGACCATAAATTGGAAGGTCTTAATAAGCGGATTTTAAAAGCACAATCCAATGCTAATATGGTACAATCATTATGTTGTTGTTCTTCAATAATCCACAGTATGTCCTCCCTCCCTCAGTTCCTTGCTACGGTCCTGACAGAAATCAGGAAAATACCAGTAGCCCCACAGGACCAGCCTCAGTAACAGTATTTACATCCAATGGATTTAACCCCCAGAAAGTCTCTAATGAGCACAGCACAAAGTGAGAAATTAATACAGGAAATAAGGACCTAGGCGAAAGTGCCTACACTCCGCTGAAAGACGTCCCAGCAGTCGGCCCGACCCCCGACAACCAAGTAGTAACCACTAAGTGTAGAACTTACTAACAAGTTAAACCAGATAACATGGACCAAACAGTGTTGAAGACAGAACCACAGACAGCGTTAAAGAGAACGTCAACATCGGGTACTGGGGATACTGAGGATACTGGGGATACTGAGGATACTGGGGATACTGAGGATACTGGGGATACTGAGGATACTGGGGATACTGAGGATACTGAGGATACTGGTCCAGGAAATGGAACAATGAACAAATCATTACAAAAACAGCAGCTGAGTAAAAGGGGAAAAAGACTGCGATAAAAATGCAACAAACGCAGTGCTGCGATACAATCTATAATCAGCGATTCCTTTCCAACTCATAAAAGCAATACACGATACGGCTCGATAAGCACTTCAAGCACCAATAGCCGTTCCTTTTTGTCACAACAATCATCCTCAAAACCCTCAGCTGGGCTTTCACGCAATGCAACATCCGTATTATGCCACTACAATGAACTTAGGCAAACTCCTGGGCATCGGGGGGAAGCCCCACCGAAGAAATCACAACCCCCAACCCCAGTTGAGTCAAAAAAGGACTCTGGGCCAGCATTTTCACGGAATCTTCCAGCGACTGGAATTGAAGTCCCAATAACCCCCACGAACACAGCAAACATGATTAAGTCGAAACAAAAAAAGGTTGTCACAGAGCAGCACAACAATGAATTAAAGTTAGGCAGTAAGGAGAGCCTTCGGATAATATTCGCAAAAAACCCGGATGTTGCAAACCTGTGAAAAAAAGTTCCTAAGAAGGTGATCTTCCACCCTCGTGGGACATATGCAATGAGTAACTATCGACCAAAGAAGGAACAATTTGCTTCAGATAAAGGTTAAGAGCAACTACATGGCCCCAGGACGGGATCCGACCACAATAAATCCAACATCTAAACTGCTATTTATCCCGGAATACCCCACCCAGGGCCGCATGATATCTTGAACAGAGGTAACATCCTTAAATTGTTAAAATGTATTCCTGAACAGCGCAACCTTGAATCCAGTGACATAATTTCGATTGAATTCATATCCACTAAAGGTAAACAAACCACTGAACCGACGTTAATTACACTGGCATCAGCAGCAATCAAGGAGTTGTTATTATCAAAGTTTGACCAATTCAACAGTTGGGGTATCAAAATAACCACCTCAAATAGAACCGTGGTGCCCATCGGTACTTTCACAACCTTCAGATTCTCTTAATAACTTCAGCAACCCACCTTTTTCAATATTAAAATCTGCTCAAAGTCGAGCTCCTGCAGGAATTAACCAATTAGCAACAGAGGAGTCAGACACTATGAAGGACGATTGGGCTTGGTTGCCAGTGGCTCTTTCTGGGGGGAACCATGATTGAAATAGTGCCCAATTTGGACTTTCAGTGTGTTCTTGGAATATGAATAGTCTCATCACGAAGTTGCCATCGAACGTGATAAAGTTGCTAAAAAACCACGAGGTCATACTTCTGCAGGAAACATGGTCTGAGGTAAGCCTTCCAATAGAAGGATACTTGGAATATAGGGCCCCCGCTGTTAGAAATGGGATCTCTGGTTGGCTAAGGCTTGCGCCAAAGCCAGACAGAGACCACCACTCTGGTCAGGGCAAGGGAGTTACACACCAAAGATAACCCCTGCTCACCCCCTTAGTAGCTTGGCACGAGCAGTCAGGCTTATCCCGGAGGCAATGAGTAAAGCATTTGCGCACACACACAGCAACAGGAATCCAGGGACCCTACAAAAGGAACTCCACACAAGGTTATATCAAAAATAGCCTTTGTATTCTCATAACACATTAGAATAGTAATCACATAATATACATGGTGCCACCTGGCACTAGATCATATTTACAAGGGATTATTTACACCTGACAGGGTCAACTGGACCACTGTCAGAACCATCACAAAGTGAACTTAGTAAATGTAGAACTTATAAACATAGAACACAACCAGTAACTACTGGTAACCACTGTACTTAGCATCAGCCTGTAACATAAACTACATTATGCACAGTATCACATCAGGCGCGAATACATTCTGCGCCAACCTCACCAGCATAAACACATTATGCAATTCTCTCATAAGTCTAAACACATTAGACAATAACCTCCTAAGCATAACTCACATTAGGGGCATAAAACACAGTAGAGAATAATCTCCAACCTAACCATAGTAGGTCCAACCTCATAATCATAAAACCACAGTTAGAAGGTATAAATCAGGGTGCGTAAATCATACTAAATGAATAACATTTCCTAGCACCACAATCACCTTATAAGTCTAAACGCATTAGATACTAACATCCTAATCATAAATCACATTAGGCATAACCACATGGACATAAATCACATTAGGGCCTGGCGCCCTACACAACTCACAGTCCCACCCTGGCCAACTGGCCTTCTCACTGGGGCCCAAGATGCCCTGTGTCCAGAATGTCAGGGCTGCTGCACTTGCAGCAGAACAAAACGTGTGCCATTGCGCTAGGGCAAAAGGAGTGAACCTCACTCCTGTCTCACACAACATGCCCCCCAAGAGAACCTTGCCTAAACGTTGCAGCTGGCACTAAGTGCTGCACAGCTGTGAGGACCACATGTGGGCCCTGGGCACACACTGGCCCTCTAAACAAATGGAGCCAACCGTTGCAGCTGCCCTCTGTCAAGCGGAGCCCCTCTTATCAGGGACTCTCAGGAGAAAGAAATGGCCCCCAAAACGTGGCAGTGGTCCGCTACGGTGGCGCCACTGGGAAAAACTGGCCCCCTCGTTGGAGTGGCCCGCTGCCAGGCGAGGCCGCTCATGGAATGGGCACCTCCGGGCTACCGGCGGTCTCTTCTCTTCGCCCGGTCCCTCTCCTGGGGGCCGGGACTTTCAGCATGGAGTCGGTTTCTCCAGCCTCGGGCGGCATCCAGATAGGCAGGGTGGGCTCCCGCCTGTCTTCCTTCTGCTTACTTGGGCACCGGGTGCGTGATTCCGCACAGCTTACCCCAGGCAGGGGGAAGCGGAAGTGAAGCCCGCGAGGCACCGGCTTGCGTTACCGGCCCCGCCCACAACGAGGCGGCTGGCCGGACTTCTCCTTCCGGCACTCCTCTTCTTGGCAGCTCGGTGCCACGGCAGTGAATCTCGACATTTACGGGGTAGGCTCCCGTTAAGGCAACCAACGCGGGGTGGGCACCCGCAGTGACACTAAACACAGAAGCGGGATGGGCACCCGTCATTAATATAAAATAAACGGGGTGGGCACCCGCCATTTTCCGCATCACAGGGGAATCCGCCAGGCAATATGCAGCGGCGTGCTGCAGATCCCCAGTGCTCCTTCAGGAGCCCAATTTCAGCGCTCCCAGGCGCTAGAAGGTAAAAAAACACAAAGTCCCAAAGAATAGCAAATGAAGCAGAAGGTCCCAGTTGTCCTTTAGGCATCTAGGGGCAATGCAGGACCCAGGGGCCAGCACACAGGGTCCTCCAGCAGGGAGGCAGCCCCCATGGCGGTCCCTCCTGGGCCCCACCAGCACAAGCCCCCCTCTGTCAGGAACATAATAGGAACTGAACAATTTCATGGGGTAACAGCCCCTATATTTATATGCCCTTTTCCTTTGTGACACAGCACTGGGCTTGGGGATACCAGTCAGAACTGGTTTAGGGGAGCTTTGGAGCACTTTGTTTTGCTCAGCTCCTCTCTCCTTTGTCAGGTGGGGGCTAGGTGCTCAGACACACCACAGGGGGCGGAGCCAGCATTGTGGAGGGAAGGCACAGCCCTATTCAGATCCCTGGTGCAACTCCTCCCTCCCATCTGCATGCAGATCTCTCTATTCACCACTGGGCTGACTCACCCTGGCTCCTGGAATTCCCCACACCCTCCAGCACCCGTCAATCACAAGCCAGACATGCACTCCACATCAGGCAGGCAGACGCACAGCATACAGAAATGCCAACTTGGCACTTCTCCACTAGTCACCATAAATCTGCGCACACCATTGCGCAGCATTTATTCTCACGAGTTCGCACATACTAAATTCGACCCTGCACTCCTCTCACATCAGGAATTACCATGGACACACATATCCCCCATGCATTCCTATGGGAGGACAGGCCAATCTCACCACACGCACTCAGAGTGCACACGCACTTTACACTGGGCCACAGGACTAAAGTGTGTAGAGGCCAAAAATCACTACCACCATGTCAGAGCTTAAGGCAAAAAGTTCAGGGGTGAACCTGCCAAGAAGGGCCAAGTCCAACACCCGCCCTAAGGTCGCACAAGTTCAGCAGACCTAGAGGGGGGTGTCTCTTGATCTATGTTGCTGGCAAGTTAAACGCAAACATTGACCAGCTATCATTTGAAGAAGACTGGATTACCGGTATAAGGATCAGAAGCTTCAAATCTATCGAACAAATGCTTCTGATTAATGTATATATTTCACTAAGCGTCAGGGAGAAAAGGACCAAGTTTGACCATCTGATGCGAATCATGTGCAACCTATTAAGTGATTATGGAAGTATAGCCTGTCTAATTTCAGGCGATTATAACACAAATCTCTTCCAAGATCCTCCAGATGAGCACGATGAAACATGCCCGGGAGACACCAATATACCACGGAACAAATAAAGCCTATCGGTAACAAATACAGCAAACTCGGCGAATAGATGGTATTTCAGCTCAGCATTTTGGGTTAGAGAACCCTGAATGGTCGTTTTTCCTTGGATAAACCCCCAAACTGGACAAGAACAAATGGTCGTACTCATTCCTTCCTAGACTACACTATATGCAGTAAGGAAATGTTCTCTTTGATAGAAAATTACACTATCGTTGTACGGGAGACAGTGACCATCGACCCCAAGTAATTACCCTGTCCTCCCGTGTAGAACGGCATGCTACGACAAGCCTGACAACAAGCAGAATTTTCACAGATAATCTTAAAAGTGACAACACTACATTATCGATGATTTTCTACAGCCAACTGCCTAAAAAGTTTTCATTCACCTCACAAAAAATCAAAAGAGGCAACTCAACAATTGCATCTGTCAAGATTAAGAAACTAAAAGATCTACGCACCTCAGCATTAAGATAAGCATGGAGGTGCCCGGGAGATGAACAGTTATATAACACCTACAAGCAAATCCAAAAAGCATTTAGTCAAGCAATATTCCTAGAGAAAAATGGTCCAACCAGTTCTGGACAAAATTAGCCTATGCGAGCAAAAACCCTAATACAAAGGCATTTGGTCCCTCATGAATGGGAGAATATATGGGCAAAGAGGACAAAGCGGTGCAAATATCCGTGAAGACGAATGGGTATCTTACCTAACGGCTCACTCCAAAGAGTCTGAAAGGGAGGAGGGTCGATTTGTCAAATCCATAACATCGGTCCTGTAGACCAATCTAAGTCATCTGCAGTCCACACAGGCACAATGCGTCCAGGATATCTGAGCAACTAGTAGATATTGCTACCCGGATTCCATCAATACCAGACAACAAATCCCCACCCCAGCAAGAGGAGCTTCCTCAACAGGCATTAAAGGCATCTGAAGCACTGACGACCCGAACGGCACAAATCATGAACAAAGGCTGGGTCCCTGGTCTCCCTCAGGCCCTGTACTAGCAGGATTCTGAGTTTTGGGCCAAACACCTGGCACCCTTATTTGGGTATTGTTGGTCTAGCCAGCTTATTCCAGAGTCCTGGTGTGGAGCCATCATACATCCAATCTACAAAGGTGGCACAAGATCTGACCCCAAAAATTATAGGATGATAGCTCTTTTAGATGTTAATCCAAAATATTAAGCCAGTTTGCTGCTTGAAGACCTGTCATCGTGGGCCACATAAAATCATATTGTGACTTTTAACCAGACCGGATTTGTGGCAAAATCAGGAACTATAACAAACCTGCTTGCGATATCAGTACTGATGGAGAAAGTGGTGGCCTCAAGCCATTGATGCTTTCTCGATTCCAAGGCAGCTTTTGATCATGAGCCTAGGGGACAACTATGGTCCAAATTGCAGAAATGGAGGATTACACCCGCCCTCCTAAATGCTATAATTCAGATCCATACAAACACATGGATCTGTATAAAATTGGGAGATGGATCTCACATCTCAAGGAAAATACAAACATCACTCAGCGTAAAACAAGGATGTGTGTTAGCGCCCCTCCTCTTTAACCTCTTCATCGCAGATCTATCACAGTCACTTGAAACACATCAGCAAATTTTCAAATGAACACACTGAGAAAACTGAAACCCTTTCTGCCCGTAAATGACCTCAAACAGGCAGTTCAAACACTAGTAATTCCTAGAGTGGAGTAAGGGAGTGCTACTCTTTGTGGTCTGCCCAGATCGACAACGGCCCCTCTAACGACGACGGCCCCTCTAAGAGCCTCAATCAATACAGCGGCTAGACTCATCACAGGCTCCAAAAGAAACAGTCACATCTCCCCTGACTTTCATGCCCTCAATTGGCTACCTTTCGAGGCCAGAATTCATTTGAAAATCACCTGTATGACACACAAGGCAATACATCACAAAACCCCAAGATACCTAGCTGAGAAATTGGTGTTATCGGGTGGGAACAGAACCACCAGGAGCTCCTATATTCTTCTACTGAAACCACAACGATTTAATAAGATGAAAACATACAACCGGAGCATCTCTGGAATCGCTCCCAGGATCTGGAATGCCTTGCCCCCAGAAACGAGACAGAACCCTTCCACAGCCTTTTTCAAACAAGAAGTGAAATCGATTCTCCTGGCCAAATTCACTTGAACTATTTATGTATTCATATATATATATATTTGCTAGTCCATAATAGCTACTACCTTTGTATCAGTCTTCCTTATATTATTTGTATGCATGTTTTTGTCACCTATATATCTCCTGTAAAGCGCTCTGCTACCAGCAAGGGTCTTGTTCGCGCTAAACAAAACCTTCAAAATAAATAAATAAATAAGATGTTAATTCCCACCCTCGAAAACTTGGTGGAACCTGTGTCAGTAACTTGCTGTATGCAGATGACCATGTCCTGCTCAGTCATACAAGGGTTGGCTTTCAGAGGCTACTCGATCAATTGCTTTCCTACACAACCTTTAACAAGTTGGAATTAAATCTATAAAAGACAAGGTCAATCACCTATGGGACAAGAAAACATCCAGGCGGCGGGTGCAGTTCAATGGTAAAAGCATTGAAGGGGCCGCCTCCTACAAATACCTAGGGGTTCATATAGACACAAGGTGCACCTTCTCAAATCATAGGGATGAGGTCGGAGCCAAAGCACTTACTATTCAGGTAGCACTTACGAAGCTGGCAAGGCGGCTATCCAGTCCAAGTCTGACCCCTCTAATAACCATTATAAAGGCTAAAATCTCTAACTATCTATCCTATGGTCAGGAGATTATGCTGGGGAAAGATAACAAGAAGAATTTTTAAGCAAGTGCTGAGTCTACCGAAAACTTCAGCCCCTGCCCAGATAAGACTTGAGTTTGGCCTTCTAGATCATAGTGCGGTTGGTGCCAGAGCATTTATCAAGCTGTGCAACAAGCTATGCATGTACAGAGAAGCAAGCTTGGAGGCTATGCTGTGGCAGGAAATATCAACCAGTCAGCTGGGAGGAAAACATTGCCATCACCTAGAAGACTTCTTGCAACTTTTGGAAGCAAAAGAAATCTGGGGTACTAATCCATCTCAACAGGCCCTCAAAATGTATATCAAAAATAGTGTTCGTTCTTGGTCTTTTCACTCGGAGAGAGCACAACTGGCAAAAGGTAAACATGCCTGGATAATCATATCAGGGTTTAAGCCAGGGATTGTGGCTCCACACCTTTCGTGTACCTACGCAGTTGTTTGGAAAAAAGATTTCTAAACCTCAGGATGGGGGAATGGTCCTTTTTGCATCATCTACTCAGCTGGTGCCGCATAAATGACAATACAATGTGTAGGGGGTGCAATTGCAGTACGGAATCGATGGAGCATGTGGTATGTCTCTGCCTTGCACTACTTAATGACCGAAGGACGCTGTTACGGGGCGAAAGGAACAAACTTGGTGTTCGTTTCTGCTGACAAGCCATCCTTGCACGCAGAGAATCCGATGCTTTACATCCGGTTCACTAAGTTTGTCATAAGTGAGGCAGAAAGTCTTACCTAGAGGGAGAGCCAGTAAGTTAATAACTACAATCCTCTATTGGGCAGCTTTAAATCCAATAAGATTTTAATTGGTATATTTTACTGCACTAACTGATTGCGGCCCTGTCTTTTACACTGGATACCTTTTCTAAGGCTTTGTGTTTCTTGTGATTTTAAAGTTTCTGCCATCTTCTGTATGGATTCATTATTTTATAAATAGAGTCACAAAGTCAGTGGAATTTCTAGTAGGATTTTAATGATTAGAGCTATGTGCACTTCTTTTAGTATGAAGTTAAAACTTAATAATTTACTACTGCTCCTTAACTGTGATCTAATTAAAGGGCCTTCGATAAGGATTAATCCTGTGACTCTTTCGAAATGGAGTCTTAACCCATAGTAGTAAGGAATCAGAAAAACAATGGAATTTTAACGGGTGCCGATTTGGTTTTATGTAAATATCTATCGTTCAATATCTCAATCTCTTATCATTTGCTATTTAAATGTGACGTTCCTAATGGATTAAGGGCTGTATTTAGGATTCCCTCAGAATGCGAAGAAAACATGCAGTATGCATTTAGAAACTAATGAATTCTATGTTTTTTTAAATTTGTTACTGTTTGTACATTCACTATTGTCATGATTTTTATTACTCAACCATTAAAATTTATATAAGGAGGTGGTTAAGGTTACAAAAGTTTGGAAACCAAAACAAGTGAGAAGGATTTGAACTCAGAAAGCATTATTGAAAGATGACTAATTGATCAAAAAAATCTCAATGATAAGTTTTTTAATTTGTTGATCATGTTCTAATTTTCAGTTGTTTCTAACTATTTTAAACTTCTAGTCCTCAATGTAGGGAGAAGATAAGTGAGCTCTCTATCGTGGAAAATCTCATGATGATTCTGCATGAATATGACCTGCTGTCTAAAAGGTACTGTCTTCGAGATTGAAAATGGAGCAATACTATAAAAGCATGCTATCACTGATAAAAGCAATTCAATAGCCAACTCATACATGCACCCTTTGAAAGGTTTCTTAAACAGACTCATCATCAAACTTAAGTCTAAGAGCGTGCTCCTTCTGCCTAGCGATAAGCTAAAATCAGGAAAGTGTACCTCCAAATTACCCATCTCAAAGAACAGTCCTTCTTTGAGGACTCTCCTCTGGTCCAAAACATGTGTGTAGTAGATTCTGTGTTGTGTCCGCATGCTACTAACCCTTCTCGGACTTTATTTCTGTAGCTCACCCAGGGATACGCAGAGTTTGTGGCATCATGCAAACATCTTTTACCATTTCCAAGGTTAGATATGTGCTTTGTTCTACATAAATAGTAGAAGAGATGGTCTCAAAATTAAGTCCGGCCATCTTCTCCTTCTGAATACTGACTCTAGAGTGCGAAGTGGATAACAAACGATTTTAAAGCACTGAAAACGAATGTCAGTGTGATAGAAATATCAGGCTAATGCCTGTTAATATTCACGTTTTAATGAAAGACGAACAGTTGACATAGTAAAAGCGTTCAAACAAGGTAGAAGCAAGGAGCAAACATGAGCAGCCGTCCATACAGGTCCTACACTGATGAACTATCGGCATGCTGGCAGTTCCTGACTGAAGATTACAAACAGAAATAATCTTGTGTTTAAAAGGACCATATGGTAAATGATGCCACCATGTGTCTGAAACCCAAGCTGGCATCATCAGATAAAAGAACATTCTGAAATACTTAATTGCTAGTGATGCAGCTTTGGGTACAGAAACTTTTCTTCTCTTCACTGGGTGGCCCCTCGCTGGAAGGAGTGGGGGACTAACAGGATGTCCCAGTGAACAGTGTTTAGTGCCTTAAATTCTATCACCTTCTATACAGGAAGCCATTTTCAAGCAAGTCAGTGAAGGTGCACCATGATCAAACTGACAGTCACCGTGCAGCAGACAGCCATCTGTTATTTTTTTCACCAGTGAACTTTTGTCTCAAGGCTATTCATATTTCCAAGGTATAAACATCGGCCATGATCAGGCTGAGAGACAATGGCAGCAACAGCTGAGGAACAAGGGAAGTATCTTTATAAGAACACAGAAGTGGCATAAACAAGACTTTGCCATATCTTTAACCTGTGCTACTAGCAAAAGCCTTCGTAACCAAGCTAAATCCCAGAATACGAACATCTTTGCATGAGAGTGGCATATGTGCCCATAGCTAAAGGCCAGAGAGTGGAATCCAATATGTCTGCCCCCAGTCTTGTCAAAGTTCATTTGGATCCAGTGGTCCTCCATCCATTCCTGGGCCTCCATCATGCTAAGCTGGAAATTCTTAGCCACAACATATACAGGCCTCTCTCCCCCGCCATGAGCTTGAGGAAGATCTGGGTCTTGGCAGCCGGTATGTGAAACCACAGTCATGGCACAAATGAGGAAGGCCAGCATCTTGACATCTTGAATAAGCTACGGGATAGTGAAGAGGTCTGAGACACCACTTGTGATAAGCTGAAAGTCTGAAGAAAGTTGTGTCACAGAGATGGACTGTTGATGCTCAGATATACATTTATTGGCAAAGTCAGCTGATCTAGCTTTAATGTGCTTGTTCGTGCAAACAGCATGGTGCCTGCATGTTTTAGTACATTAAAGTAACCTCTTGCCTTTTTCATTGCTCGTTGCACACTGATGCAGCTGTAATTTCATGGTAATATCTCAATGCAAAACCTCATTTACCTCTAATTTACCGCTGTAAAGGAGGTACTGGACCCTTGCCACTGTATATTACCTTCAGGAGACTTTACATAAACATGAAAAATCAAAAATGCATTTAAAATTTAAGCCAATAAAGAGAGTTGTGAGTATTTTTAAATGGTTTTGTTTTCTAGTTAAAAGTTAAAGTTCTCTGACCCTTTATTCATTAGTCAAATATCAATCAGGTTACAAAATTGAAAATAGGAAAATAGAATTAATACAGAACATATTACAGTCTGCATATAAAGCATCACATGTAGAAAAGAAAATGTGGCACAAAATGTCAGTCAAAACTCTTAAAGAGTTTCTAAGAAAAGAGTGAGTCTTGCAAGGCTAATCAATAATTAATAAATGGCAAAAATCTCCCATACAGAGAAATAAATGCATAGGGCAAATATATCTTTTCAAAAGCAATTAGGCAAAGCATGAAATTTAAAGTTTAGCACCTAAAATCTAAACCTGTTCTGATCCTCTCTCTCTCTGCCTCGCTGTGCTGTTGATCTGTCTCTCTGTCTCAGGAGCTGCAAAATAACCCCCACAGACGCAGCCCTTCCTTTTCTCTCTTTGGCTTCCAGTTATCTGTCTAGTGTCCTGCCTGGCGTTCAGGAAAAAATTAGCAAAAAGCCACCCTTCCCACTTGTAAGCCATATTTCAAGCAAAAGTCCACATGCTTGGTCCTCGTAGCTGGTCCAATCAGAACTTCAAGACACATCGTCTCCCCATGGGCTGACTGGATATGTCATTAATTAGGCGTGTTCCTCATTACGTGACTTCACATCCTTTTACATTTTAAAACAATTACATTTTCTGTAACAAATACATTTTATAAGAAAAATGTGTGCTCTGTAGTTTTTCTCTTCACTCCACTGTTTTAACAGGATACACAAAAATAAAAAATATGCAACATAGTGAAGGTTGAAGAGATGGAAACAGAAGAGCGTGATTTATCAACAAAGCCCTTTCATTGAAAGTTGGGAGAAAACAGAACACATACCATTTTCCTTATCTCAAGGCTGAAGAGGCCACAGTGAGCCTTCGGAAGGAAACTAATCATAAGCTTTTTCTACACTGCAAAAATGCGTGTTAATTCAGCACAAATATGCTAGTTCAAGACACATTTTCTAAATTAATCTAAATTAAATATATATTCTATAAGAGGTTAAATCTAAACTACACATTAAAACAACCATGATTAAATAAGCATTGTTTTACATGATTTCATTAGCAGGCCTCTTTCATGTTTGAATTTGCATGCACAAAAATTTGCCGCTAAAAAAATACATTCGACTCATTTCATGTTTTCATTTTGCTTGCGCCAAAATCTGCATCATTTTAAATGCAGTCTGTCTCAAGCACAAAAATAAAGCAATGCCTGACTCCAGATGAAATCTGAGCTACATCAACACGAACCCCTGACATCTAGCTCACTTAATTAGGGCCTTCAGCCTCAATTACCCGATGCAGGCTTCTAAAATGTTCACCACACAATGAACAGGGTTTCATCATGCCTCCAGGAAAAACTGCATCGTTGGTCAAAAAGATGGAGTCCTGCTTTGAGAAACAGAGCTACTCCACAAAGAATAATTGAGTGAGATGTAGTATTCTGGTCAAAAACGGATGACGCTATCTTTGCATGCTAGGTTATTTACTTTTTGTCTGTGACGAGATTTTCTTTCATTCCTACAGATTCTTGTTTATTAACCTTTTATCAGTTTTAATCTGTTGGCCTTCTTGATGTGCTCTCTCTAATCCAGTTAATTTCTTTTGGGAAACCAATTGGGGTATTTTTCAATTGTCTACTCTCACTGCTTATTGCACTTTCTCCTCCTTTTTAGACTGGGCACTCCAACAGTTGTAAGAAGATTGGCGGCTGCTCTGAGGCGGCTGAGCAAGTGCCGTATTGCTCGTCCTTGTACATGCCAATGGTTGTGCTCTAGTTGTTCTATTAGGTAGGCACTGCAACTTCTGCACTGTGCCTATTTTATGAGGTGTGAGATAAAGACACACACCAGCATGCCACAATGCAACTCAAGCAACACATCTGCACACTCTGTTAGAAAAGGCATCACAAACTAATACCGGGCCCCATACAGTCAGTCTACAGGAGCCTGGAATACCTGCCCATAACGATTGTTTCTCCCGCTGACATCCCTTGCAGTGCTGGTGATGATACTTTACTCATGGCAGTAATGCCAACAGTTTCCCCGCTAAGAGAGGGAAATGTGGCTCAAACTATGGTAGGCCCATCTGCCTCTACTTCTGGCAGAACAATTGGTTCCCCTAAAGCTGGTTCACCCATGTGGGTAACCGCTATATGAAAGTGATTTTTTTTTAAAATACTTGTTCATTGGTAAAAAAACTTGCCCTTTTTCTTTTTACTGAAATTTGTCTTTGTGATAACTCTGGACCAAATTTACCAATTGGCATTGCTAGTAACTCTAATATAGTTCACATGGATCAAGCTTCGAAAATTGGGGGCATTGTGGCAATGGTTTTTAAAGATACATTTTTATTTTCAGCTTTTGATCCACCTATATTCACAAATGGCATATTGATGCTAAATAACATTGGAATATCTCTCACTGTCCCCCTGATGTGGGGTTTTATATCAACCTCTTGTTCATGACTCTAATTAGTTTTATCCGTAATCGAAGAATTTGCAACTTATATCCTTCAACCTGCCAATTTTCTTCTTATGGAAGACTTAAATATGTTGAGTGACGATAATAACTCTACAAAAACTAGGGAGTTCCTGGAAGGTTTCTTGACACTTGGCCTTCATCAGCTAGTTAAATGCCTTACCCATAAAGCATAGCATACTCGGGATGTGTTTCCTACTATCTTTGCAAATATTTAAGTGACCAAGGAGGTTTCATTCCATGGTCAGACCACTATTATGTCCCTTTTCTTATACAGTACAATTATATTAATAAGAAGTGCTCGAAGAAAAGCATTTAGGAAGATATTGGACTAAAATTACTAATCCCTTCCTTCAGAGGCATTGAAGGATGAGGAATAGCTGCTTGAGGGTGGAATTTTTTCCACTGTCAATAGTTTTAATAGCTGGATTCCTGCTGATCTTGGTTGGTTTAAAACCTCATGACCCTTGATTTTATAATATATTTAAAGTTCTTACAAAAATCTGTAAAAAGGCAGAGACACAACAAAAAAACAATTTTGCGCATAGAATAACTAATGCGCCATGCCCAGCAGAGAGGTCCTTGGGTTAATCAGAGAACTAGCATCTCTTTGCTGTGAAAGCAGAGAAACTCCACCTTCTCAATTACTTTCTGACCAACTTTCAGATTCTTTTCAAGAACGAATTGAAACAATTAGATCCACCGTTAACTCCCAGCCTGGGGATCACTTAATATCAATCACCTGGCCTCAATCTCTCCCACTAGTGCTTTCACACACTTTAAGTTAGTTACTCTGAAGGATGTAATTAAGCCAATCAGGAAAATAATCTTGAGGTCTCTTGTGGATCCTTGCAGGCTGAAAATCATTCATTTGTTTAGTGAGATCATAGGAGCTAAACTCATCAAACTGATAAATATGTCTTTTAGGACAGGTCAAGTACCTTGTGCTTGGAAACAAGACGCTGTTGTTCCCCCTTCTTAAAAAGAAGAGTGGAGGCCCTATAGCTCCTGCTAACTATAGATCTACTTTACGGTTGGTATTTGTCCCCAGAGTTATGGACAGCTCAGTCAACTTTAACTACTAAGCGATATGGAAGAAAAAATCAGCTTGACCCAAAGCAATCAGGTTTTACACCACCACATTCCATGGAATCAGTATTGACAGCTTTGTTAAATTATCACTATCTGTCCATTGATGAATGTAACTCTGAGGGCCTGATTATGAGTGGGTCGGTTAAGTTCGACTCATGCGTAAACCCGTGGGTCGGAATTACGAGTTTGAAGATATTTAATGCATCCGATAAATTTCTAATGCCTTAAATAACTCAACCTTCGTTACATTTTGGCAGGTCAAAACTGCTGAAATTTAACCACGGAAAAGCATAAAGTATTTACTGTTTCATGCAGACTTTGGTGCGTTAAACACCAACCCACATGTTATTCCCCAGAAACTTGTAATAGGTGTTATTATCTAGTGCATCTGATAAATAACGTACCCCTGAGTTCCTAGCATATTGGATCTTTCAGACACTTCTAACATTGTCTCCCAGCGGATGCTCCTGCTTAGGTAGCAGGAGATGGGTTTGGAGGGCAGTGTCACAGGCTGGTTTAGATATATTCTACAAGACAGATCTCAGTATGCACTCCTTAGAAGATTTAAATCTTCCTCCAAAAAGATGTCCTGGGAGTGCCAATGGGCTCATCACTTTACCCAAAGCTGTTCAACATACATATGAAACCTCGAGCATCACTGATTTGTTCCTGTGGGACACCTTTTATTCCTATTCAACTGACACTCAGTTGCTAGACTGGGAGGTGTTGATGATCAAACATACTGTAAAGTTCAAAATTCTGAAAGCAATGGATGAAACAAATGTAACTCTGGTTTACTACTGATGAGACCAAAGTAATAGTAGTTGGCAATAAACTAGGTAGCTGTGCCAGCAACTGATGGGCAGATAATATAGGACCAACATGAATATTTTTGATGATAAACTTATATTAGTTCCACAGATTACTGAAGTCATGTCAACTTGCTCCAGGATCTTAAACACCTTAAGAAATATTCTGCCTCCGCTGCAATCTGATTGCAAGAAAACAACTGTGCAAATTGTCATTACGTTTTGCCTGGATTATGGCAATTAATTCCGTTTACATGGGCCTATCCAAGTATTTATTAGCCAAACTTCAAGTAATTCAGAAAATGGCAGCCGGACTTATTTTAGGCCATCATAGGAAGGATTCTACTAGCCCCCTCTTTCCAAGCTGCAGTAGCTTCCTGTCCAAACATGGGTGATTTTTAAAAGCCTTTAGATTGTTCATCGTGTATTTAGTCGAAACAAATGCAGACATACATTCCTTCAAGCAACTGAAGTTTCAAGTCAGAGTTGCAATTAAAGATCTTGAAAACCCATAAAGTCCAATCAGGTGACAAAGTATTTTCAGTTCAAACAGTGATCTACTGGAATCAACTCCTACAGTAAATTAAGGAAGACGTTCACATCTTAGAATCTGGAGGTTGTAGAAACCATTGTTGTTCTTCAAACCTTCTTAAAACGAGGTTGTTCCTTATTCTGGGGTCTTTTATTGTCTTTGTTTTGTTTGGGGTCAGTTTTTATTTAGTCTTCCACCTGTGCCAGGAAGTGCCCCAGAGTTGTTGTCTGTGCTTAATAAATTTTATACAATCATCAGCATCATCATCAAAGATGTGATTTTAAATGTGTCTAAACTCTTTTATTGAGTGATTAAGGATCAGCCTGATATGTGATTGGTTGGTTGGCTCTGAATGTTGATTGCTGAACCTATGGACATGCTTTCAGACCAAAATACTATCTTGCGTGCCCTAATATGCCACCCACAAACACGTTTAAGGACGCTACCACTGGGAAGAGTTCTAGCAATGTAAGGTGATTTTTCCCAGGCTGCTTCTTTGGGACTATCTGCTACGCTGTGAATTGTAAAAGGGCCTGCCTACCTGCCAAAGCTAAGCTACTTCTTTTGCTACTTGAGGGGCACACTGGGCTGCCTTCTGATTCTTAGCGATGAACGGGTTGGAGACTGCTCTTGAAGGAATACAGAAACCTTCCTGAAAGCTATAATAGAGCTTATGGGCATTTTACGCCTAGCATTATCTGCCCAATAAGTGAGTTAGGACGTGGAGCCTAATAGGAGAATGGGCTTTCTGTAGACTTTAGGTTAGGGTTTTGTGGATGTTTTCCCTTGCCATGTTTCTTGAAGCACTCAGACTCTGTGTTGGCATGGAGAGCCTCAGGAAGAGCAGGCATGTTTGAACCTATAGGAGGCCACCTTGGAGTTGGCTTTCTTGTTATATTGCCAGCAGGCGAGCCTCCTTTCGCCTTGCTCCTAAGAGGTACAAGAGGAATGCCCATATCTGGACACCGCAGAGCCAACGTGCAGCTCTTCATACCACAAGTTAACTTCTCTTTGGTCGCAAGGAACCTCAAGGTTGTTAGCCTGCATTTGCCTACATTTATTGTCATACAAGAGCAAGGCATTGCCTGGAAAATCAGTGTGTTATGAACCATTGATAAAAAAAGCTTATCAAGAGAGCTTTTTCACATATAATGTAAGCATATATAGTGAAAATTGTTCCCCAGTTCACAATGGGCTTGTCTATCCAAACTTTCTTTACTTTAACCTCCACACCCTTTCTGATCTTAACATTTTCTTCAGTCACCTCCAAGTTTACTAAAGTGAAAACACCAAAAAATTCCCCTTCCAAAACCTTTTCCTACACCTCCATCGGCACGTGTCATGTTAGGGACATCGTTGCAGATAATGTTGGAGAGACACTGCCAAGCAAAATCTGGCACGGTGATCCAGTGGAGAAAGGCACCACAGGTGTGGAGCTCATTGTGGTTTGGGGGCAATAGAATGGTGGCAGGCCATTTGTTTTTTGGATGTTTAATGGCGTGGCCTGACCTCGTGATTCTAATGTGTTTTGTGTTAAGGGGGGCCTGCCGGGGGCAGGATACAGTTGATCCCTACAATCTCCCCTGAGTGATCACCTGGCTCACCTCACCTCGCCTCTTGGCTTGCAATCAGGCTGTCCATGTGGGTGCTTTCCCCCCTATAGACTGGGCAGAGTTTTTAAAGGTCCCCCGTTGCTGGCTTGTGGCTGAATCGTCCCTGAAATGGTTAAACTAACTGCTTGTGACACAGTGACAGCTGCCTGTTAAGTGGGCATGTACTGTGACACTTTGACTCCCTTCAGACTTTCCCATTCACACCAACATTTACTTGAACCCACCTTGTGAGTGGGGTGTTTGTATGTCTGTCTGCCCATGTTCCCGATGTCTCTGTTGGCAACCCTCCAATGCTGATGGCTGTGTACTGCTATGATTGGCTCGTGTGTGGCGGCGGTGCGGCACCCTCTCCCCCGCTGGGCAGAAACGCATCTCACTTTGATGATCCCTTGATAGGAGATTCATTGTGCAACGAAAGAGTCATTTGCACAGGATCTGTAAGCGGAATGTGGAAGCGGGCTAGTGTTATCTATGCTCCATTAGGGGGCTTTTTTGTACTGGATGAAAGGGAACATTTAGTGACGGTTCGAACACTTTTTGAAGAACTTAGTCCATGCTATGCACTTGTGTGTTTCCAGTACCTTCCTGACCATTTGAATTTGATCCACTTTCTCTGTGATGGTAGGCGAGGGGTGGGGTTGGAGTTGGTGCTCTTCCTGGGTCCGGGTCACCCTCATTCCGGGGGTATACTAAAAACACATGAAAGCCAAGAGTGAGAAGAGATATGAATGCAAAAACAAGCACGGATTAGCAGCAGCGGCCCGTGCAGGTAAGAGTGGTGGGGCAGTAGGGCCGGGTGGGTATTTTGACGGACGATGACAAGGGAAAATTCATTATTTATTTTATTTTCCCTCATGGGAGTCTGTCAAATTCCTGCTCCAACCCAGCCCCACCACCCTTACTTGCACGGGATTAGTAACTATCCGAAAACAGAGCACACCAATAGCAGCAGATGGTAGCATGCCGCTCCTGGAGAATACGCTGCGCTGATAGTACATAGAGTATGCCGTCATTTCAATAAAATTCCTGGATGGTACAGCGTTTACTGGATCTCCTTCTTCTGTAATTTTTGGATTACACTATATACCTGAGGTATTAGACTCTACAATATATATTGCTATTGTGGCCAATTTTGCTGTTTAAGGTTCAAATCCACTTTAACTACTTGTCACTGCTACATACCAGCGTTACACAGAAGAGCCCTGACGAAGTTTCCTCTGCCAAAAAATCGGGAACGAAACGCGTTGGCTGTGTGCCAGTTTTGAAAGATTAACTTGAATAAAAAGAAGCACCTTTTGAACAGATTGTTATCCATGTGTATTGACTTCACAACGAGTGCACCTTCCATTTTTTTCCCCCCGAAAACTTGGCGATTTCTGACACCTCCAGACGGCGGGTGTGGGGAGTGATTGCACCATTTTTCCAAATTTATTGTACATGTGGTCTGTATGTGCTTGACCTTGGTCTGCCGTTTGACCTTTTTCTGTTAGATGGTAGCATGTGCCTAACATGCCTTCACTGGGTTGTCCTCATCTGGGGCAGGCAGGAAACAGAGACCTGGCGTGAGCTCACCCAGTTATGTAAACTTGAGGCCCCACCCCCGGGCCTCCCATTCCACTTAGCCCTTGTACCCACCCCTTCAATCAATCAAGTAGTACTTGCATAGCACAACGTATCACCCAAGACTGTATCCAGGCGCTTTGCCGCAGGTGTCAGTCGAAGAGCCAGGTCTCGAGTCCCTTCCTGAAGTGGGTCAGCAAGGGTGCGGTGCGGAGGTGAAAAGTTGGGGGGGGCATTCCCCTTGGAGATCTCACGGATGGTTCACCCGACGGGAAAAGAAACGCATTGGGGAAATTACGACCGTCAGTTTGAATGGAAATACTTATTCATAGTGCTGTGAATAATATTATAGGGTGCTTTCCATGGGTTGAAGTAGGCGGTGTCTGAGGGGCACAACGTGCCCATACTTGTTTGGTTGGACAAAAACAGTTCCCCTCCTTCATAGTTAAAAGGCATCTGTCCCTGGACAGTTAATTTGGACATCTGAGATGCCTCGGCTGAAGTGGGGGGAGTCTGTGCTGTGAAGCTGAGGAAGGGGCAGACACCTAAACAAGAAACAAACCTTCTTGCAGAGTGTCTGCTGCCTGAAAGAAATGTAAATGTGTGCATTTGGTTAACCTGCAAATGTAAAGGCTGCTTGGCAGAGGCGTCACTCCAGGAGGGATGCTTGCGGTGTTGCATCTCCCTAAAAAATGTATTCTGCAGAAAATAGTTGGGTACAAGTCCTTTCAGTCTAATGTACAGTTTCTGTTGGATTTCACATGGGATTTTTACATCCCACACTGACAATAGCACACACTCTCTCTCAACTATGTTTTGAAGTCTTTAAAAAATGTTAATTAGTTTGAAAAAGATTGTGTTTAAGCAGGGCCGGACTGGGGACAGAAACCGGCCCTGGCAAACTGCTCAGCAGACCCCCCTGGGGGGCGGAGGAGTGCAGCTGAGCAGTGTGCGAGGGCCGGTTTCGGACGATTTTGTTACAGGGGGACGATATTGCCGCCCCCCCGTAACAAAAACGGCCCCCTAGGGGCCCAAAACCGTCCCCCACCCTAGCGGCCCACCGGGAAAATGCCCGGTGCCCGCTATGGCCAGTCCGACCCTGGTTTTAAGTTACCCTTGACAATCCGCCCTCCTGTATCCTTCTGCTGCCCCTTATTCCCTCTCACGTAATAAGCTTAACAAGAGGTCCCACAGTGATTGTTGGGAAATCTGAAGCTCAAACTCCCCACGCCCCACCCCCCACTCATTCTGACCAAACGTCGCCGCTGCTGCTTGGAAGCTGGTATTAGCTTTAATTGATGGAGTATTTAGAAGCTTCCTGACAGCAAAGCACAAATTCATTTTGAGAGGTATTGTTGAACAGCTGATCTGTGGAGTACATGCTTTTAAAGGATATTTATATAAAATATTTGCACTAATTACAGTCTGTATATTTCTCAGATCAAGATTTTGTTAACACTTTTCTATCTCAAACCTGGATATTATTTGGGACTTTGTCTCAGCCTGTGTGTAAATCAAATTTAAAATAATGACGTGCACATTCACAGTGCTTTCTGTCACCGACTTAGACTTCATGACACTAAAAACACAGAAGGTGCTATTCCCCACTGCACCAACCAGATTCAATTCTGTGGCACTCTGGTTACAGACGCAGTTATCTGCAGTCATCGCATTAATCAATAGAGGTTTCACAGCATAAAGTAGTGCATCTCTAACTGATTATTTTAACTTACTATTAGTTTTCATTTAGGGTGTGTGTTATTTTATGAGCAGTTACTTGAAGTTGAAGGACCAAAAACATAGCTACTGCATATTTTGGGTTTTTTAGCCACGCCTTTGATCCCGTCCCTGCGCTCGCTGACCCCGCCCCCATTGCACTCAGGATCACAGTTGCCATACTTTTTTAAATGCACTTCGACCGCTGGGTCTTTCTACCATGCTTTCAGAATGCTGCTCTGTGTTGCACACCCTTGGTGGTCTCTACTACCAGACAAGCTTGCAGACAGTCAACACTTTATTGTACAAAACGGGGCATGTCTGCAGTACATTCTCTGACCGGAAATAACACAGCAATAAGATTCCTGCCCAGTTTTCGTGTATAATCCTGTACACTCAGAGACCTACAATAGGTTTCATAAGGTCAGAGTGTTCCTGTTTTTCAAGTACACGTATGTCAGATGAACAAAATTAAGAATATAGTATTAAACCGTGCACCAGTAGGGAAGTAACTTGCTACTGAATGGCCAGGCATATTTCAGAGGTAGATCAACCAGATTTGTTTGTACCTACCTCTGCATCTGTTTGTTTGCCTGTATGTCTACCTGCCTGTTTGTTTACCTACTACATCCCTGTCTCAATTCAAAAAGCTTTATTTCGATATCCAGTATCTTGAAAGCATTTCATCCAATACATACATTAAATAAAAAAAGTTAAAAAGATATAAAACATCAGTTAAAAAAGTAAAAGCGACCAACATTAAGCTCATCACATACAAAATACCTACAAATCTAGAAATAGAAATTGCAAACTTTGGTTGAGTACCCTTCTAATCGGGGGGAGCCCTTTTTCCTGTTGGTGCCAAATAGCTCTCGAGTATCCCTGTCTCTGTTTGTGTCGATCTATCATTGACTGTCTATTTGCCTAACAGTGTATGTTGTTGTCTACATGCCTTTGTCTATCCATCTATCCATCTATCCATCTATCCATCCATCCATCTATCCATCCATCCATCCATCCATCCGTCCGTCTATCTATCCGTCCGTCTATCCATCCGTCTATCCGTCCATCCGTCCGTCTATCCGTCCGTCTATCCGTCCGTCTATCCGTCCGTCTATCCCTCTGTCTGTCTGTCTGTCTATCTGTAGAAACAAATATAAAACACCATAGCACTGATAAATTAGAGCCTGATTTTCAGTTCCGCGGATGCGTTACTCCGTCACAAATGTGACCATATCCTGTCAGCAGTATTACAAGTGTCATAGGATATAAAGCACTTTTGTGACAGAGTCAGCAGTCCACTGAACTATAAATGCGGCCCTTAGTTTAAAATAAATCTCTAGGTAATTTAAATATATTAAATTATATAAACTAGATTTCTGAAGTTTAAATTAAAAAATTAATTCCCACCTAAAGTAAAAACAAAAAAAATTACATTAATTACTATTAAAAGGATGTATACAATTAATTAAAACCAATCTAATTATATCTAATAAAAGTGAATGTTAATTCATAAAAGGTTGTTTTAAAATATTTTATAATAAAAATAAAAGGTTGTATTTTTGTATTTTGTATACATTAAAATATATGTTTTTTCTATATTTAACTATTTGAAATAATGTAATTAAACACAATTTCCTCCAGGATTTTATTTTAAGTCTCTACCTCCATTATTTTCTATAAGAGGGTGTTGCAGTACCAGTGGTTGGCTATGTGTGATGCTCAACATTCTCCAGTTATGAGCTGAAGTAAATTACTACTGTTTTGGGATCTCTTTTTATCTGTAATAACTTATGAAGTGCAGTTTATGAATAGCAATGGGCTTACTCTAATGTGGGTGGGTTCATGTCCCTCCCTAACCCCCAAGTGACTCCTCCCTAAAGCCCTCCCATTTAGTAGTAAGTATGCCCCTTTTTCCAGCCACTCAGTCTTGTCCCTCCTACATATATCTCTAAGTAGTAAGAAACAGCCACATTTCCCCTAACCATATAGCTCTCCACAGGCTCCCCTCTAAACAAGAATTCAATTATATATCGCCTGCATGACCCATAAAGCCCTAAACTTCAATACCCCAAGATACCTTGCTCAGAAGTTGGAGCTCTCTGGTGACGACAGATCTTCCAGCAGCATCACCACTTTATTGCTGATGCATCAAAGATTCTCGAAAAAGACAACCTACAACTGAGCTTTCTCTGGGATCACCCTGAGAATGTGGACTCATTGCCCCCTGAAATCAGACTGAATCCCTCAACTGTTTCCTTCAAGAAAGAAGTGAAAACATTACTCATGAACAAATATATACCCTAGATCCAACGATGTCCTCTCCCCGTACCTCTCCTGACTCGTCATTTATTGGGATGACTACTGCTTGCTTTCATTGTTTTTCTTATGGTTATTCTGTTTGTACTACTGAATCCATTTGTATCGATACGTTGTGCTGATATCGCCCATATCTTGGGAGCCATATTTGTTTCCTTATGCCTCTGCTCTCCATACATGTGTAAAGTGGATGGGTCATGTTTGCGATATATAAAACTTTAAAAATAAATTACATTTTGTAGCAGCACTAAATATACTACAAAATGCAGGTTGTGAATAGGCCCTTAGATCTTCCATTTTTAGAGGGTTCGAAAGGATTTAGTTGTTAGTTATGAGAGAGAATTGTCCCATCTCATTATTCCATGAACCACAGAATGAAAATACTGATTGTCACACACTTAGGTCCTGATTATTGCCTATGTGGTTAATCCAGAAGAACAGACCCAGCTGCTAATCTGATATCTAGCAATCACTTTTGTCCAGTAGCAGCTGCTACTGACCAGGGGTGGTAGGCGGGTTGCATTGAGGGAATGAGGGAGGGGGGAATAATAAACAAACACCGGCTGCCGCCTCTTCTTTCTCCGTCCTCCTGGCAGGAAGCACACAGCCTCCCAGAATCCCCTGACGAATAACAACGCTGCCTTAGCAGCATTGTGATTGGTCTGAGCGCCGTGGTTCGGCACTTAGACAGGGGCAGGCAGGCTGCGCACGTTCTCCACCCAGGCTGTAATGCATCCTGCATGGAGAATATACAGGTTGCGCTTGCCACTTTGGCTGCCCGAGACATCCGGCCAAAGAGTGCCGCGCACTTTAGGTGCTGCCAACACTCCTCCCCTTTGATGCGGGGAGCCCAGCCACACCTGCCTGGTTTCAGCTGCAAGCTGATTACAAAACACAAAATGATAATAACAAAGTTATTATTTTATTTTTTGTATTCAGCTTGCAGCTAAAGCAGTAGGGCGATGCTCCTCCGCCTTAGCGGACGAGCCGCCACTTCTTCTGACCCATTTAGAACACAGCCTGGAAAGTATGTGGAAAACCAGCAGACACATTGTTTGCAACGGTCATTGTTGCTTGCGGTGCCCTCAGCGATACTACCAGAAGTTTAATAATAATATCACACTTCATGTCGTACTACTGTTTCACCATCTGGTAATATTTAGTCTTTTATATATAGTGCAAACTTGCAAAACTATCCTCTAGCCTGGTTACTGGACGTTGTTCCGCTCCACACCACTGTCATCCTCTCAAAAGCGTTTGCAGATTACTCGTGTCAAAAGGAGCGGTAAATTTGTTTTTAAGGTGGAACGAGGAAGGAACAGGTCAGAATTGGAAGGGATGTAGGGCAAGGGGTTTACTCAAATTGAACATTTCCCCATATAGAAGCAAAGAATGCCACTTGCTATGCTTCTGTTTGCATAAATGTCTAGGACAGTTGTGGCTGGCTGCCGGCTTTCCTGTTCTCTACTAGTTAAAGGCAAGTAGTGATCTAATATTTAGGACTAATGCTAGATGAATATTAATAATCACCATAGTTTTAATTAACATGAAATCTTGCTCTTGTTCCTCGCCCCAGGCTCACCGCGGAGCTGCTGCGCCTCCTCTGTGCGGAGCACCAGGTGAAGCAGCAGGTGAAGGTGTATGAAGGCGTGCCCGTCCTGCTCAGCTTGCTGCATTCGGACCATCTCAAGCTGCTCTGGAGCGTGGTGTGGATTCTGGTGCTGATCTGTGAAGACCCCGAGATCAGCGTGGAGATCCGGATCTGGGGAGGCATCAAACAGCTTCTTCATTTATTAGAGGGGTGAGTGGTTGGACGTTGGACCTGAATCCCAGTATTTGGTACGAAGCGGTGTATAGCAGGAAGACTAGAGCCGCAAAAGATTTGTAGGATGTCCACATGAGATACATTTACATACAATTAATATTCGTGAACTATATGCATGGTTGGGAGTTATCCAGCATGACTTGAAATCTCATGGATTAAAACTGGATACCCCTGGAAAATAAGAGAAAACACAATCATTTCAGATTTTATGTGGAGAAAAGTATATTTTATATTTTTAGCAATGCTAAAATATTTGATATTGTTACATTGATCACAAGTTGGTAGATCCTGCAGGGCATGCTGTTTAAATAACAGGGCTCTACATACAAGTCGAAAACACATATCCTCTCAGTAAACCAGCATATCAACCATTTAGAACATTTAAAATTAAATGATGCACACACACCAGTTACTAACAGGCATCAAAGTCATATAATCGGCTAATGATGCCGCCTAACGTAACACCAACCAGCCTAAGCCAAGCTACAAAGAACCGTACACTCCAGTAGAACCAAAAATAAAAATGGCAAAGTATTTTGGTTTAAACATCCATACACGCAACACATTGCACGGATCCAAGATGACAAGTAGCTGGCCAACATCTAATCTGATATAACCATTAAGCAATATGTTAGTTCCTTCTGCCCTTGCTGGCTACTATGTACCATGGTTCATTAACAGACAATACCAAACAAGACCAAACACAATGTCCACTGACCATCTTGACTCTGAGCAACAATAACCACATAACAATTATGGGTTCCAAGACTGCAAAAGTGCAATGTGACCGGAATTGTGCAAATGTGTTATACAATTGCTAGTGATATGAAATATGAATAGCATTCTAGAAAGTCTCCTTTAACAGCCCAGTAAATATGCTTATGGGGTTTTAAGGGGTGTTACTATAGTCATTCTTTCTTTGAGGCAAGGGAACTAGTTAAGTTTTTTTTAAAGAGATATTTTAAAGAATAAATATTTTCTGGTTTTAGAGACCACCTGTGAGATCATTGTGGCTAGAGTGCTGAAAGGTTTGTTTTGTATTTCTGACTATATTCTGTGATGTATTTTTCTATTTAGTGATTTCTGCTGGGATGCTACTTCAAGGTTCAGGGAATGCACACCCTACGCTTATGTTGAGGAGGTTGGGCACATGCAAGCGCCATTGTCTCTAAACAGCTATTTCATACAGTGTTGAGGCCGAGCTCAACTGGAAACACATCTTCCAAGGGAGGTCAACATAAGTCTGCGTTTCGCAAAGAATCACTAACATCGCAGAGGACTTCGGTGCTCTTCCCTCTTTCTGATCATTACTCCTATTCATTTAGAGGACATAGCCGATTGATTCCAGAATTCACACCTCGTTCGACCCCATCCTACTCTTTGACACTTGTATGTAATATGTACCGTGCAAGTCCATGTGATAAAAGCAGCAAGACATTAATTGTCATTCTTTGTGGATGTAATGTGGCTTCTTGCCCTTCACTTTACCTCGCCATGCCACGGTTTCTCTTGTCCATGTTTTCATGCTGTCTACCTGTTAGCATAATCATGGCACAGTGCATTTCCTCCTATGGGAGAAACAATTTCCTTGCAATCACAGGCCTGATTACCTACCTTCATGATCCGTTAATCAATACATTTTCGGTCTGCGGATGGTCTCCTGGCAACAATTTTAAGTCTGGAGCTTAGGGGAGGGCTCACACGCATTCAAGGTTCTCAAGTCTGACAGTGGGGCGTACCAAGGAAAATGTGTGCCGCCGCCCTCATATGGTGTCTGAAGGTCCAGGAAGGATGAAAACAAAGTTTGAAAACCAGTCAGGTACCCCTGACCTACAAAAACCGTAGTAGGTTTTTGTTTTCATTCTAGAACAAAATAGATTGATGAATACCTTAAACTGACATACTCTAATTCTTGGGTAGTCGTTCCATACTTCCCTGGCCAGTCAGACTACCAAAGAAATGTTTTAACACTGTCTTACATGTGGGGCAGAATATTTCTCAGGGAGACCTCTGAGGGCAAAAGGGAATTGTACTAAAAAGATGTGAAAGACTCAGATAGCCTGCGTTGTTTGTGTCCATTACCAAGATGCTTCGATAAGAACCATGACAGATTCCCATGATGAAGGGAGTCACTAACTTCAAGGCAGGGGGGCAGAGCTAGCCACGCCTGAAGATGGCCACTCTGTAAGCGAGCTCCTTCGGTCGCTTCTCGATCCTTCAGCTTTCCTGCGTGCATAACCTACAAAATGAACTAAAACCTACAAATACCTGCATCGGAAGACAGCGGAGTCCCGTGGATCCTATTTTCGCTTCCGAAATCATCCTCAAAGAGTGTAAAATCAGCTGTGGGCTGGGGTGCGGCCTGCGGCATGAGCACGTATGTGAACCCGCTGGTCTGTTGCGCAGACCCTGAGGGTGGTGTAGCGCGGCGGGGCCTGTGTCGCAGTTACTTGTAGCAAGCGCAGCAAAGGACACACGGACACCGTTTATCGCTCTGGGCCGGAAGACCCCGTGCGGTCCCGCCCACGTTTATTTATCCCCTCGGGACGAGCCCGCACCGAGGGGTGTATGGATGCATGTTGTATCGCAACATTGTTGGAGAGAGTCCGGGTGGCTCTTTACATCCCTCCTTTCTTTTAGTTCAGAGTCATCGAGTTCGTCCCACTATGGGGAAGTATATACAAAGTCCTTCAGTCTCTGACTTGGGACTGGGTTCGGTCGGAGGCCATACCTCTGGCTTCGGGTGCACGATTCTGGGGAACTGCCCAGCGGGGTACTCCGGGATGTCTCAGCGACAGGGTCCTGGCTGGTTGGCCTTCCGTGGTCATCACCGTCTTGATTGATCTGCGGACCGGACGCCGGGGTATGCGATCCTTTCACTGAGAGACACCGGGGAACCACGACCCGGAGGTGAGCCTTGGGGCCTGGGCTCCTCCCAATCCGTGCCCACTTCCGAGAATGACTTGAAAGTCGATACATTCCTTGTAATGGCCTGTTGGCCTCTTTTTGCCGTGACCATGGTCCCTCGAACCTCTAGCACAGTCCATACCTCAGGCTCATAGGGGGTTCGGAACTTCCACCCAGGGTGCCGATCCTTGATGACCACCTGCCTGATCTCCGACTCGTATCTGTGGATCTTGGTCCCTTCGGGACTCACTGGCCTTCCGATTCGTTGCTTCTCTTCTCGCTTGAACGGCCGCTCCGTCTCTCTCGGCACGTACCCACCCTGGATCTGCCGGGATACTGTCCTTTGGGGCTCTTTTGAACATGATGTGTGCCGGAGCACATTTGGTTGTGCTGTGTGGAGTTTGGCGATACGCACCGAGGAACTGATCCAGAGCTGCTTCCGGATCCTCTCCATTCTCCACGGCAATGCGCAGCGCTCGATTGAGTGTTCTCATTAGTCGTTCCACCTCCCCATTTGCTTGAGGCCATAGAGGGGTGATCTTCTGGTGTCAGACCGCTAGGTTTGCAAGGTATTCCTGAAATTCCCGCCCTTGGAAGGGGGGCCCATTGTCTGACTTAACCTCTTCGGGCAGCCCCATCGTTGCAAATACTCGGTTGAGAACCCTCTTGACATGAGGAAAAGCAGTTGACGCTACCACTTCAACGACAGGGAACTTCGAGAATGAATCGACCACGACCAGCATGTGCCGACCATCAGGAAAACTCCCAAAGTCCATGCTAAGATGTGTCCACGGCGTCTCACTTGCCTCTTCGGTGATTACTGGGGCTGGTGCAGGGTCCCCTCCGGTGATGGTGCAGTCGTGGCATTGTTGAACCATCTCCTCTACTTTGGAGTCCATCGCTGGGAACCAGACCTTGTCGCGCAGCCTGGCTTTAGTCTTGGCCATCCTCTGGTGACCTACGTGTGCCAGCGCAAGGATTCTTTTCTGTAGGCTTTCAGGGACCACGATGAGGCGTAAACTCAGAATAACTCCTTCTTCCCCCACACTGAGTTCGCTTCGGACATGCCACAGCTGTTGGCGAGCATGGCTGACTTCCTGTCGCAGGGCGCGGTCCCCATCCATGAAATGGGCCCATCCATTGCTGTCCAGTGCCCTGCGAACGCGAGAGAGTGTGGGGCATCCCGCGTGGCCTGACCGATTTCCTCCAATGTCATCGCCTTGGGGCACGCCCCTTGCGACACCATGCTGACGAAAGCTTCCGTGCTGCAGGTATCCTCGGAAGAGGTGGATGGCCGGGCTGACTCCGGGTGACGGGACAGATATTCGGCAGGGTTGTGGGCCCCAGGACGGTAGACTACCTTGAAATTGTATGCCTGTAGCTGCACTGCCCACCGTTCGATCCTCGGCGGCGCCAGCCTCGACAGCCCGGCAAACAGCGGGAGCAGCGGCTTGTGGTCCGTTATGACGGTGAAGTCCTGTCCGCACAGGTACAGATGGAACTGCTGGCATGCCCATTTGATGGCCAGCGCTTCTCTTTCGATCTGGGCATACCTTGTCTCGGTGTCGGTGAGAGCCTTACTGGCATATGCGACGGGTTTCCACACTTCGTGACCATGCACCTGCAGGAGGACAGCAGAGGCCCACCGGGCTGGCATCCATGACCAGTTCCGTTTTCCTCCGGGGGTGGAAATACGCCATGATCGTCTTTTCTAGGAGCCCCGCTTTGATATCTTGGAACGCCTTGTTGGCCGCGGGTGTCCACTCCCACTTGTGATCGTGGCGCGTGCGGGCGCGTAGCGGCTCTGACATGGCTGCGAGGTTGGGGATAAATCGTCCGCAGTAAGTGGCCATCCCAAGAAAACTCCTCACTTCGGTGGGACTTTGAGGCGTGTTTGCGGACCGGATGGCTTCAGCCTTCTTCGGGTCTACCAGGAGTCCTTCACGAGTGAACGTGTACCTAAAGAAGTCCACGCTGTCTTGATAGAAGGAGCACTTGGCTTTGTGTAGCGTCAGCCCACATTCTGCCAGCCTCGTGAGCGTGGCCCGGAGGTGGGAGTGATGTTCCTTGAGCATGTTGGAGAATACCAGTATGTCGTCGCTGAGGTTAATCACTCCTTGCAGCCCGGACAGGGTTTCGCGGATCGCGTTTTGGAAGACCTCCGCGGCTGAAGAGACTCTGAAACTGAGCCTTTTGTACCGCCTGAGGCCAATATGAGTCGAAAAGGTGGAGATGTATCGGCTCCCCAGGTCCAACTCCAGCTGGTGGTAGCCGGCATTTAGGTCCAACTTCGAGAACCATTTCACCCCGTTGAGGTCGGCCACAATGTCGTCCATCGTGGGGGTGATGTGCCGCTCCCTCTTCACCGCTGTATTGGGCAGCCGCATGTCCACACAGAGTCTGATGGCCCCTGGTTGTTTGGGCTTGGGTGCCACGACCAGCGGGGACACCCAGGGGGTGGGGCCGGATACTTTTTCAATGACATCAAGCTCTTTGAGCTTTCGCAGCTCCTTTTCCACTTGAGGGCGTAGGTTGAACGGCACTCTCTGATGCCTGAGGGCCACTGGTCGTACCGACTGATCTATATGCAACTTGAATTTCTTGCCCTTGAGTTTCCCCAGGCTGGTGAAGAGCGTTGGGAACTCCTTCAGTATGTTCTCTGCATGTGAGTCATGAACCTGGTTTGCAAAGAACACAAGGCCTAAGTCCTCCGCCGTGTGACAGCTGAGCAGGGTCCCTTTCTTACCTTCCGTGGCATGGAACTGTGTCTCCGTCGAGTAACCTCCGCTCGCGATGGTAGCGCTGATGACACCACAGAGGGGAAGAGGGTCCGTTCCTCCATACGTGTATATTCGCGCCTTGGATGGTGTCAAGGGGGGTCGCGGCGACAGGCGGTCATACTGATCAGAGTCCATCACATTGACAGACGCCCCTGTGTCAATGAGGGCGTGTACTTCCGTGCCTCCGACTGAGACTGAGCACATGGGCGGCGGCCGTCGCCTAGAGCCTGTCCGGTTGACGTAGGATACCACGAACACATCGTCGTCTTCGTCCTTGTATATCGGGGTCGTGCCTGGGGCTGGGGTTCCAGGCTTGACGGCGGGTCAGCCTGCGAGACCTGGCGAACTTGCTGTGGCCCGAACCTTGGTCTCGACGATGGCTGTCTGAATCGACTGCCACGGCACACCCTAGCATAGTGATTCATCCTTCCGCAGCGGGAGCACGTTTTCCCTTTCGCCCCGCAGACGGCCGTTGCCGGGTGATCTTCGCCGCAGTACCCACATGACCCTCCCGGTGCGGGTTTGGACACCTGGCGAGGTGTAGCGGGATGCGTTTGAATAGCTTCCACCTTTTCTTCCTTGAAGGGCGGGGTCTTGAACACCGATCCCGTGGCCACGGGGGTGTGTAGGGTTGCTTTCATCTCTTCTGCCCGGGCGTCCGACAACTCATGAGAGTGTGCAAGTACCAGGATCTCGTCCAGCGAGATCCCTGGCTATCGGAGGATCAACTTCCGTAGGAGCTTGGAACGACAGCCTAAGATGATCTGATCCCTTATTTCCTCTCTTTGGTCGGTGAAGGGGCACGTGCTGGCCAGCCGGCGCAGCCGCGCATAGAACATGTCAACCGATTCTGTGTCGGTCTGCCACGCCCTCCGAAACTTACATTTCTCGAAGTCGGGGTTGAGCTGTGGGTCGAAGTGTCTGTTTTGCGCAGCGACCGCTGCGTCATAGTTGTCATCGTTTCCTGTGTTGGGAAGCGTGTCGAACAGGTCATAAATCTCAGCCCCTCCATAATAGATGAGTAGGGATCGCTTTACTGTCCCATCTGTTTCACGAGTCCCTTTGAAATAATGATTTAATCTCCCTACCCATGCTTTCCACCTTGGCGCGGCAGTGGCGGGATCCGAGGTCTCACTGAAAGGTGGCAGCGGTGCGACCGCGGTGTGGGTGACCACAGGTGGTGTTGGGTTGTTGCCCGCGCCTGGATTGTGCCCACCAGCTTGCGGTGTGCTTGCGCCTGCGGCGGATACGGTGCTCATTGTGTGGCTTCTCTGTGTATTTATCCGGGTTTTGCCAATGTTTGTTTGTCCAGGCTAACTTCTTCCCCCACTTGGTGTCTTCCACAGGGTCACCCTTCCTCTTTTCCCTTTTAATTAACTTTCTGGAATTATTTTTATGTCAAAAGTCCTGCTTCTCCCTTTCACTTTCACTTTCAGGCAGGCAGGCAGAAGGACAGCCCTGCTGAGACCCCCTCCAGGAGATTTGCCGAGTCAGACAGGAGCCAGCGTAAGGCAGAGCAACCACGTGGACCCCAGAGCAGGGGGAACCGCCAGCGCGGCAGGGCCTGTGTCGCAGTTACTGGTAGCAAGCGCAGTAAAGGACACACGGACACCGTTTATCGCTCTGGGCCGGAAGAACCCGTGCGGTCCCGCCCATGTTTATTTATCCCCTCGGGACGAGCCCGCCCCGAGGGGTGTATGGATGCATGTTGTATCGCAACATTGTTGGAGAGAGTCCGGGTGGCTCTCTACGAGTGGAAGCGAAGAAGCGTTTGGAGTGTGGGCATCGCACTGTGTGCACCCCGTGAACACAAGACCACCGCCGGGGTCACTGGTCTGCCCGGCGCTGCCCTCTGCGGGTCAGGGGTCTGTGGCGGTGCGGAGCCGGAGACCGCGGAAACAACATCACTGCCGAAGGTCAGAGTGACCCGGAGCGCGCCGTGGGACACTACGAGAGGCCATAGGGATGCAGCAGTGGCGGTCTGCATAAGTGGAAGGCGCCCCAAAACACAGAGTTGTAGCAGATAACTGCTGGCTGCAAGTGGGCTGAAAAAGAACTAACTTGCAGTGAGAGAGGCGCAAGACGAGATAACCGCACCTGTACTGCCTGCATAGGCTGTTTATTTCATTTACTGGCGATTGACACTTGAGTCACGCTATCCTGGCTGATGAGGGCTGAAAGCCCGAAACCGGTCCTAGGATGCTTGTTTCCAGTCCAGGGAGGACCGGGCCTGGCAGTTCATGCTGGACTGTTCCCATTGGGCGCAGGGTCAAGACTGATTTGCATATGGCTGGGTCCATAATGGAAGGGCATGGTGAGCTAAAAAACGATGGATTTTGGCCCAGATCTCTGTACTGGGGTGACTGTATGACATTGTTCTGCATTCTGTCTATCAATTGTTCTTTTTGCATTTGTCACCCCGAGTGGGACGGGTCTTGTGCTCTCCATGCCACTGGAGTCATGCTATCCTGGCTGATGAGGGCTGAAAGCCCGAAACCGGTCCTAGGATGGCCCTAGGATGGTGAGCAAAAAAACAATGGCTTTATGCCCAGATCTCTGTACTGGGGTGAATGTATGACATTGTTCTGCATTCTGTCCATCAATTGTTCTTTTTGCATTTGTCACCCTGAGTGGGATGGGTATGCCCAGACATGGGTCCCGTGCTCTCCATTCCACTGGAGTCATGCTATCCTGGCTGATGAGGGCTGAAAGCCCCAAACCGGTCCTAGGATGCTTGTTTCCAGTCCAGGGAGGACCTGGCCTGGCAGTTCAGGCTGGACTGTTCCCATTGGGCGCAGGGTCAAGACTGATTTGCATATGGCTGGGTCCAAACTGGAATGCATGGTGAGCAAAAAAACGATGGATTTAGGCCCAGATCTCTGTACTGGGGTGAATGTATGACATCTGCATTCTGTCCGTCAATTGTTCTTTTTGCACGATGCGCTGTGTCAGCACCGCCCTGAGTTGCCGAAACCCCAGCTGAAGTGACATACACATCTTACGCCTGTGCTGTTCGTCGAGGCTGGTGGCTTTCCGCCTGTGAACCCTTGGGACGACCGCCCACGCTTCTCGAGTGTGGGGGTGCGTGGACCGGGCCGTGACAGTACGTATTACCAGGCATTGCTGCCCACACCCAATAAGCCCAATAACTACAAATGTAGAGTATTTTCCTCCACGAGGTGAGAATTGAGCGTAAATACCATTCAATCACGATGCTGTGAAAATGACTATACCAGACAGGAACCAATCCAAACTACATTTTGAGCAGTCAAAGAAGGCAGTTGAAAACAGCACGGACGATCAGCCTACCACCCAAGCAACTATGACAGAAGCGGGTTCCGACACTACCGCAGACTTCCAATCTATGTTTGCGATGATCCAATCCACACTGTCAAACATTGACAGGAAAATAGACTCCTTAACCTATCGAGTAGACCGAATGTCTGAACGCCTGGATAGACACATGGAAAGGATATGGCAGAGCGACGTATCTCAGATACAGAAGATGTGCAACACCAAATGAAGACTAAACAAGAGAAAATAGACAAATCTTTAACAGTACTAATGGCGAAGTCAGAAGATTTGGAAGCGAGGTCTCGCCGTAATAACCTGCGCTTCATGGGGGTAGCAGTGTCGACGAACACAGGTAACATAGAACGCTACATTGAGAACCTACTGATCACACTGCTTGGCAAATAAACTTTCTCAGACGTTTTCATTATCGAGAGGGTGCATAGATCTTTTGCACCACCGCCTCCACCAGGGGCACAACTGCGCCCGATCATTGCGAAGCTTTTGAACTATAGAGACCGGGATGTGGCTCTCCGCAAGGCCCGGGAACTGGGCTGTCTGAAACACGAAGGGATGGCCATCTCCATTTACCTGGATTGCACACCACAAGTCCAGGAGGCGCGAAAGAAGTTTTTGGCAGTAAAAAAGAAACTATGAGACCACACATTCCTTACGCGATGATCTACCCGGCCCGCTTGAGAATAACGGATGGCGGCAAAAGTACTGTCTACAATGAGCCCAAAGAGGTGCTCAAATATCTGCAACTAAAAAGCTCACAATCTACGTGCAGAAAATCACCCAGAGGCGAACAAGAAGAGCAAGGGGGCGCCTCTGATATTGAATGAAGGTCTGCCTCCCCTGGATTGCTCATGTTGCCGAGATAGTGCTCACTGGTTCTTCCAGGCAATGCTCTTTATGGACACAGAAAAGTGCAAGACAAGAACTTATGGTTTACTGTCTTACTTGTAGATAAGAGGGCATAATGTAATCTTGCGCAGTGCAGGAGTATAAACAGAACTGTGGCTTGTATCCTAGATTCCAAGTCGATGGCCCTTTGAAATTAGCAGGTTATGCTGATTGTATTACCCTTTTGTTTTCCCTTATAAGATTGAGTAGGCGGCCCCCCATGTGACTTTGTCACTGGGGTTCCCGGCTGGCAGCTCCCGCCAACCTGTGTGCACCACAACATATTACTTTTTAGGTCTCGCCTACGCTGCGAGCATGTGCTGCATAGGAGACCTTTAGCCATCATTCAGCTCTTTTTCGAAGCACATACTTGTGGCGGCATACACCTTGTGGGAGCGTGCAGGGGCGTGCCACAAGCACGAGTATGTGCTTCGAAAAACAGCAGACTGCCCTCCCCAGCGCGCACGCGCACCACTCGCGGGTTCTCCTCCTGCTCCCCCTCTCACAATTAACTTTCGCGGCCACGGGGCCGCGCTTGTATTTCAGTGCTTGTTCTTTATTTCTAGCCCAATGTTTGTTCTGCGAGGTACGCTAGATGGCAGATTCACGGGCATCATGATTTGAGGCTTTCTGTTGTTTCCGAGAGAAACTTTAGATTTTAAAAACCAGTCTTACCGCTTTCATATCAACGTTCTTGAATCCGCGTTTCATAAACTCCTCAGGACACTTAAGCAGAGGACAGCGTGAAATACCTTGGCTGATTAAGAGTTTACCTTTGATCCTTAAAAAAAGGGGGACACATGCAGAAGTATTTACAAAACATACAGCGCAAACCAGTCATTATTCAAATGCTATCAGATGTCTGGGCGTAACACATCATTTTGCGTTTGCCCCCGTGGAACCTGTTATTTTCTCTCTTAGTTCTGTTCTTGCATGTTTCTTGGCGTTAAAGGACTCTCCGTCTGCCTGCTGTGTTGCGTGCGTCTTTCTGCTGACTGTGGTACCCGTCCTGCCTATGTGAAGGATGCTTGCACTGCTGCTGGGTTCCCTGTACTTGTTCGGTTTGTGAGAGATGCTTGCGCTGACTCCTCACATTGTTCTTAAAATAACATCATAATGATGACTCGCTTTACCGCCTGTACGTCTGCTGTGTCCATGTGTTGGGAAAAACACGGCATACTATTACATAGTTTAATTGGGGGTAGATGGGGGGTAGCTTGTCCTACTACAGGTAATGCTGGCGTCGTGTGAAGAAAGCTTGCACTGATGCTGGCCAGACCATGCTTGCTGTGTTGAAGGAAGCTAGCATGGTTTGTACCTGTGTACCAGTTCTCTGTGTGAAACACAACCATTGTTCTCTAAATCATTTCTGCCCTCTGTGAAGAAACCTTGTACTGCAGTTTCATGTTATATGTATGCTGCAAAGCGAGAGGGAAGCTTGCATGACTGTTGACTGAGCTGTGCGGCAGTCCACGTGTTAGGGTAGAATGAAAGCACCGGCTGTTATCGTTATGTGGAGACCTTGCCCTGTCGCTCTCTGCTCAGTGTGGCTCTAAGGAAAGCTGCACTGCTGCCCATGTTATGCCTGTTATGTATGAGGGAAAGACGCATGTCTGCCAGTACACATACTTTACCTGTTCGGTGTGGCAGAGAGGCTTGTTAAAACCTTTGCACTATATACAAACACCGAAACGGTTGACATTGGCAGTGCTTGCTTGAAGTGAATCAAGCGACTTTGCTTTTGTGTGCAACTTAAAATGTGAACAAGCATTGGCATAGCCAATAGGTCTCGCCTTTGGGACCTTATAAGTGTTTAGCCATGCAGCAGTTGATGTTGTTGCACCAAGGATATTGTGCTGCATAACTAAATACTTATAAGGTCCCAAAAGCGAGACCTATTGGCTATGCCATTGCTTGTTCTTTATGGGATTGTTTGGGGGCATTGGTATCAGTTTTTGGGGATTGTCTTCGCCGTAATTGGGATGGTGAAGTGGGTGGGGGATGGGAGGGGTGAAAAGTTCAGAAATACGGTCAGCGCAGAGAGGGCAGATGCCACATACAATGCAAAATACGCATCCACCAGACACCGCCTTGATAATGCAATCACCTTAGCGGGGAATGGATAACAGACCCCAACCCACAAGAAAGTTGACATTTAGGACATGGAATATACGTGGCCTAAAAAATCCACAGAAAATTAGGAAAGCCTTCGCACACTTAGATCGTCACAAAGTTGAGGTAGCTTGTCTCCAAGAGACTCACCTCGCTAATGTAACAGAGAGTAGAATTGGAGCCCGATGGGCCACATATAGAATAGCGTCCTCATATTCTACATATGCCAGAGGTGTACTGCTTCTTGTTAAACAAGGCACATCGTTCACGTTGCTCCACTCGATTAACGATGACCAGGGTAGATACGTCATCACCCAGGGTAATTTTGGTGGCACACTCTTAACTATGGTTACTGCATATGGTCCGAACATGGATGACCCCTCCTTCTTTGTACAAATATGGGCTAAACTGTGCACACTACCACCGTCAGCAAAACATTGGGGTGGAGACTTTAATACTTGCATTGACCCCCTTATGGATAGGTCCACGTGCAACGATAGGTATGGGAGACAGTCTGCAAGTGCAAAGGCACTCAAAGAAGGTAAGAACGAATATGCCATATATGGCGACTACGTCACCCAAGCCACAGAGAGGGCACTTGCATTTCTACCACTCATAATACGTGGTCCAGAAATGATTTCTGGATAGCCACTGCTGATGTCTGCACATGGACTACTAAAATAGCACATATGTCCAAAACCCTCTCAGATCATGCACCAGTCCACCTCGAACTTGCCATCCCCACGCACACCCTGCCACAGCTCACATAGCGCCTGCAGCCAAGCGCGATGCTAGATCAGGTGTTTCAAGTTGAATTACGACAGGCCATCAGTGAATACTTTGAGAAGAATGTGGGTTCGGTAGACAGTGCCAGGGTGCTATGGGAAACATTCAAAGTGATGATCCGTGGGTTCTGTATCAGTAAACACGCTGGTATACTGAAAGATATTCAACGACAACTGTCCGTGGTTGAAGCGGACATTAAACAATTAGAGATTGAATACACGAACACTCCAGACCCTAAAATTCTGGCAGACATCAGGAAAAAGATCGACATATACCATGAGTTTGCGGAGAGTGAAACCAAATACATTTCACATAGGCACACGGCATGTAATTATGGGGATGGTGGTAGACCAGGGCGAGCGCTTTCCAGCAAAATACGCCCCATGCACACAACGCCCCATATTACCCAAATAGTAGACGCACAACCTGTATCCAAATATGATACCCCATCTATTATAGGCTGTTTCACAGACTATTATGCACGTTTATACACTGCAGGGATGAACACATCCACCACCGAGATAAGCTAATATTTGGATGATGTTGCCCTGGCATGTTTGTCTGATGAACACCGCGAATACTTTAACCACCACATAGCAGAAGATGAAATAACGGAAGCTATAAATTCCCTTCCGAATAATAAAGCCCCGGATATGGATGGACTGCCCGGGGAATTTTATAAGGAATATAAAGACTTGTTAATCCCACACCTTGCTGCAATGTATGAGGAAGGGTATGAGGATGGCCTGCTGCCATCTTCACTACAGGAAAAGACACACAATTGATGGACGGAATGCAGAACAAATCAAAACACTCACCCCCAGTCAAGAGATCTGGGTTAAATCCATCATTCTTTTGCTCACCATGCCACCCCAGTTTAGACCTGGCTATATGCAAATCAGTCTTGACCCTGTGCCTCATGGGAACAGTCCAGCCTGAACTGCCAAGCCAGGTTCTCCCTGGACCAGAAACTAGCATCCTAGGACCGGTTTCGGGCTTCAGCCAGGGTAGCTCCAATAGTCCGTTGTGAATCTTTTGGGAGATATTGTGTCATTGTTCATTTTCAGTTACTGACGTATATAATTGTCTGTTACATACAATCAGAGCTGTGTGCTGAGCCAGAACCAGTGAAATACTTAGGCGTCTGGATACACAGCGATCCAGAGCTAGTGTTATGTGAGAACTATGGTAGAGCTATATCAAAGTTAGAAGACCAAATAGACAGATGGATCAAGATACCGCTATCGCTTGCTGATAGAATCGCATTACAGAAAATGGTGGTACTGTCCAGATTTATTTATTTATTTATTAATATACCTATCTGGATTACAAAAGCACTGTTCGCCAAACTGCGCACTGCCATGCTTAGGTTGACGTGGGCAGGTAAACAAGCGAGGGTAGGGTGGCAGGAATTGACCAGACCCTACATTCAGGGGGGCTTTGGGGCACCTGACCTGCAATTATACCATTACTGCGCACAGGCGCAACACGCCCACTATTGGCTACATCCACACAGACACATACCGCATATAGCGGTAGAGTACGAGAGTGCACAACCCACCCCTTTGATTACTTCTATATCAACACCGAGAGAGAATGCTCCGAGCGCTGATATACACCCAGCTGTCTGCACCTCGAGAGTGTGGCATACGCTAGCACGCACATAACCTCCCAACATATGCGCGGGCACTGCCTCTGCATCATCACCCACAGATTACGGTGACAGAAGAAAGGAACATGATGAATCTGCTGAATGAGATGGGCCTCCATACTATGGGGGATATATTCCCAAATGGGCAGTTTTTATCACAAAATGACTCATCCCTTAGTGTACATCACACCCCCTTAAAAATCTTTACGTATTTGCCACTGCGGCTAGCGGTGAAAGATTTATATCCAGCATTCCCAGAAGAACCGCTGACACATAATGCGCTGCAGGTCCTATTGACATAATCAACGCTTCGGCGCTTAGTTACACGTCTGTACACTGCAGCTCAACGTGAACAGTTCCGAGCGCTAGATAGACCTCTGGTGAGATGGGAGACAGCAATTGGCGATACCATCGCCAAGGAGGACTGGGAATATAGCTGTATGCAGATGCAAATGCTTACACCTAACTGCAATCTGCGAATTATACACTTTAAGTTTCTACATCAGGTATATTATATACCTGTGCAGTTGCGTAATATGGCTTAAGGATAGATGATAGGTGCCACAGGTGCGGTGCATCCTATGCATATTTTTTACACATTGCATGGTCGTGTCCCAAGCTCCAATCATATTGGTTAGACGTGAGTAACATTCTCACTATTATGCTGTCTGAGCAGGTCTCCAATGCACTCCTGGTGTGTCTCCTGGGCATTTATAGGATCAAACTAGCTCGTAGACGTACATTTTTGGCGTTGGCGTTACAGCTGGCTAAGCGGCGCATAGCAATGCGATGGGGGAGTAAACGCGAACCAAAATGTAAAGACTGGCTAATAGATATGACATACTGCAAGGAGAGGCTAGAAACGTATGCGGAGGAACTACCACAGGCCTCACGGCCAAGGGATTTCTGGGACCCGCTGGTACAATACCTCAGCCCCACGCAAACAGAGGACTGATCATACACATTGGTGCGAAAGCACAAATCATACTACCTAGGCTTTTATATTTCAATATGCTACAGTGGATAGGGCCTGTACAAGCTACGTGTAGCAAATGTCAATAATGTGTTTTAACTTTATTCCGCATGCATCAAGGCAAACCATTGTAATGTGGCTGTGTATAATAACTGTTAACAGATGTAATGATATTTTTGAACCTGATAATTTGATATTTTGCTGCGTATGGAAGGTCGCAAATATATATGTACATAAAGTGGAACTCTGTATTCTTTAACTGACCAGACTAAATAAAAAATAAAAAAAACTAACTTCAAGGCAGCCTGTGTCTCAAAACACCATCAGAATATGGGTCAGTTTATCCTAAAAAACTGTAGCTAGGGAACCATGGTAGGATTACAGGTGAGCTACAACATGTTACGCAGACAGCAGAGTATGGAGAAGACATCTCAGCTGAAAGGAATAGCAGTCAATGATGTGAGGCAGTCATTCTGACCCACACTGTTAGCCACAGCTCTTAGCCACTGGGCTCGTGTCACGGTGTTTGGACAAAATATTGAGTCCAAAATATCATGTGAACAAAATATTGTGTCAAGGATATCAAGGACAAGAATATTGTGATGGTAAGAGTCTACGAATATGCAAGGTTTTAGTATACATAACTCTATATATATAACAAATCAATACCTTTTCAGGCATAGAGTGACGCATAAATTATGCACAAAAAAAAGCAGAGAACTCTGGGTAGTTCTCAAGTTTAGGTGGAAAGCAGCTCCTGTTAGAGCACTCTCAGCACCAGCGACACTCTAGATCTGCTCACCTCAAATGTCTGCTTTTCTATCAAAGTCTTTAAGCATAGGACTAGCACAGAGCCATCCACGCCGAGATAGAAAGGGACAAAGTCTTTTGCCATTTCTACAGCAAAGTCTTTAAGCATATGACTAGCACAGTGCTGTCCATGCCATAGCAGCATCAAGAGGAAGTGACATCCACAACAAAGCAAAAATGAAGCAGATTCCTACATGCTTTACGCGCCTGATCCTCATTGCCATTGGAAACTTAGCCAGGCAAAAGACGACAATCTGACTTTTATCGGTTTGTAATATTCTAAACGCCTCCTGGCTCTTCCTTGCGCCTAGGTTTCTGTAAATCTATACTTACCTATCTGCACTTACCTTCTTGATATTTTGATACTCCATATTTTTGATACAATATTCTGTCCAGATCATAATTTTGGTCCTCAATATTCTGTCAGCGATGCCAAATCACAGGAGCAAAGAAAGCACACTCACTATGTGTGCACTTCACAAAGAAGAATCAGGGGCAGCGGTCACACCTGCGATTGAGCGAACACCACACTAACGCAAATTAAAGGGTGAGCAATTTACACGCACATTTTGCATCCCCATCATGATCCGGACATTAGTAATTTTATTAAGATTCTGTTAGCTAAATTCAACAAAGGAAACATCTAATGAAAACATTTAAAGAGGACTAGTGATAGTTATTTTTATAATGAACCATTTATGATAATAGTGCAGATGATTTGGAAACATTAATTTTGACTCTCAGACCAAAATTTTTATGTAGGTAATTATACCATTTAAAATGCAAACACACCCACAGTGTATAATGGGAAAGCAGCACCTTTTTTGTGTTAAGCCTCTTCCGCCTGATCAGGAGGCACAGATAGGTTTTGACTCATTGTTGATCGACAAATCCGATCTGATGCTTGCGTGCAAATGTTGCAAACTACTACATTTGCCTTATATAGGTCTAATAGCTGTATTGATTAAAAATTTGACCTCTAACAGAAGTAACACAAGGTAGGTGGTGCCAGCATTTAAACATAAAAATAAATTCTTCTTACAAGGTAATAAGAATATAAGCGTGTACCATATAAACAAGCATTTACATCATCAATGTCTATTTGTAGGGACAGGAATTTAGTCTCCGACCGGTCATCGATTGGAACCTTGTCGAGTGCAAACGCAGCGGGCAGAATCCAACAACTGCGCTTAGCTGAGAATTTGAGCCCTCGCGAGAAACAAGAAGACACCCTGTCTCTTCAAGCAGGTAATGGCACCACGAGACCCAGAGACAGAAAATGCGTTTTGTGATGCAACCAAATTTAATCTTTTGTTCCAAAGACGTCACATGCACTTTATTGATGCTGACCACTAATACAGTGTATGCCACTGAGTTTTTTTTAAGCTGCCGCATTTTACTGACTACTGATCACTAATATAATGTATGTTGTATTGTATTGCATTTTTTTAATGACACTTACTACCCCTGTGTGTGGGGCGCTGAAGCGTTTGCTTACATGGGTGCGCTCGTGACCACAGTGTATTTTATATAGTGATTTATATTTTTCAGTTCATTATTTTGGTCATCGGCTGTGTTTTGTGCTTTTCATCACTGCTAAGTCAAACACACGTGGCTGATATTAGACTTTTTGTCCCATTATTTTATTTCTAAAATCTGTAGTTTTTTACAATTCAAAGAGGTCCACCTAGGTAACACAAGCAAGATGTTTTTAAACATGACTTATGCTTAGAGCCCGCCGTAGAGGACACTCCAGCTCGGAGCATTAGGAATAGAATAGTCCCATCCTGCAGTGGTTCCGCTTCAAACAGCCATCGCTGACGTCTTCCCTTCGGAGAGGGCTGTACCGACCAGTCATCCCTTTCCCAATGATCAATGCGGGTTAGATTTGGAAGGAAACGGGATACCTATGTATGTGGTGTGGAAAGAAGCTCCTTCCTCCCGCAGCAGGGTCACAATATGCACTTGCCCCCTCCCCCAGGTTTCCTGACCCTGTTCCTGTCAATAGCATCAGCACACACCCTTTTGCGCAGTCACACAGGTTAGTATAGAAAGCCCTAATGAATAAGGCATAACCTAGTCCGACCTTTTACAGAGGCTATAGGCACCATCACAGCATCCTGGAATAATGACCCAAACATGAAACCTGTCAAAGATGGGGCAGGAGGGTACCTGTTGAACTAAATGAGGCCAAACCCTCATTGATGACCAGTCGCTGGTCTAAGCCCTGTCCATCGGTCTCATGAGACAGGAGTTGGCCCCATATTTTCATGAAACCAGGTTGCCAGTCATTGAGTTTGTATGTCAGACTTTTGTGCTTTGTTTCCTGCCAAAGCAGGGTGGGGTCTTCCATTTTAGCAGTACACATAGTTTTGCCACCACCACAGGTGTGGAACATCCTCTCCACCAATGTTGGGTCCTCCCAGGTGTCCCTGAGAAATCATGCATTAATGCCACATACACTTAAATAGTGGAGCCAAATCCACAAGCAGATTGCCCCTTCTCGTGCACTGCATACCAGTAATGGGATAATGACGGGCAGGACAAGAGCATATGCAAAATGTCTTCCACTGGTTAGCCACACCTCCAGCAGGTTGTATCACTGCTCAGATGCAATCTATAAAGGGAATGTGGCATTCACTGCCATTCCTGAATAGTTTTGAAGAAGCAAACTTTCAGCCTGTCTTCTCCGAAGACCACCCTGTGATGGCCTAGACCATTAGCCCATTCCTTGTCTTGTTTTGAAGTTTTATATAGCGCATACTCGACCCGAGGGTATTGGAGCACTTTACAGGAGCACCTGTTACATTACTATGTTTGTCCTGAGTGGCCAAGGGTACGCCCAGAGGTGGGTCTTTTGCTCACCGTGCCCTTGGATTCAAGCTAGCCTGGCTGATGAGGGGTGATACCCAGAATCCAGTCCCAGGACGCCTGTTTCCAGTCCAGAGAGAACCTGGACTGGCAGTTCGGGCTAGACTGTTCCCATGAGGAGCAGGGTCAAGACTGATTTGCACATGGCTGGGTCCAAACTTGGGTGGCATAGTGAGAAAAAGAACGATTGATTCAACCCAGATCTCTTGACTGGGGTTGAGTGGTTGAAAAGTTTCAGCACTCCGTTCATCATCTTGCTATGTTTGCTAAGTTTGCCCATATGCGTGTCCCTTGCTCACACTTTGCCACTGGATTCCAGCTAGTCTGGCTGATGAGGGATGATACCCTGTAACCGGTCCCAGGCTACTTGTTCCCGGGTTGTTTCAGGTGTCAGCAAGAATGTAATTGCTTCTGTGAGCTACATCTGAAAATAGGGTAGTTTCCGCTTCATGGACAAAAGTGTGCTGGACCATGAGAGTTAGGCGACACTCTTGATTCTTTTCTGTTTGGTACACCTTGCCACCTTGTCTCTACTTTGAGGGATGTTTTGAATCCTATCACTGCAAATTAGTCTTGAAGTAGCGAACCATGAAAAATATTGATTGTATATGCATCACAGGCACACATTCGTAAGATGGGGGTAATGTAGAGCAACCACAGTGTGTGCAGAAATCTGGTCAATCCACAAGACAGTGAATGTACTGCCACCCACCTGTGGATTTGTATTGGTGTGAGGATTCAAGAAACACATGATTTTATAGCTCTGATTATTAGTTTGGTTTTATTTTTAAGTATTTCACCTCATGCCGACATAGGGCCCAATTATGAGTACGGCAGTCTTTGACCGCTGTACCTGCGGTGGTGGTCCTGTGGCCGTCACCATGCAAGGTGGCTTTTAGAACTGACCACCGATGTGACGTCTGAGCCTGGAACCACCGTTCCCAGGCAGTGGCGCAGCGCAGAGGGTCTATATAATATGCAAGGCTCGAGCGCCGCAATCCACTGAGCATATTATGAGTAAGGCTCCCTGTTTTACGTTTTTACTGATTTTTACAGATAAATACAGACAGAAAACATTTCTTTTCATGTCTATTTATTTTTAAATGTGGATAAAAATGGAAATTGAGTTGCTTTTTGAGTAATTCTAAATACTGTCTACCATGACTGCCAGGAGAATAGTTGTGTGAATTGATCGTTAAGGGGATTAAAAAGAAAGGAGTTTTAGTAAAGAGGCTTTAATACCAGTCGATATGCACAAGGTTGATATTGAAATGTGCATATTTTCATATAAGTGCATTGATTTATCTTCCGCTGGTATTAACAACATTGAACTCTGGCAGGGATTCAAGCATGAGTGCACATTTATCGGTTAAATAAATGTGGAAATTTACCAATTTCAGCTTAATTTTTCCATAAAACCCAGAATAAATATGGATAAATACAGATAAAATTAACAAAAAATAAATATCGATAAATACAGATGGAAATGTCAGAAAAATAAATACCATAAAACCGGGAGCCCAAGTATGAGTTTCCCCTATGCCAGCCTTTTCATGGTGGGCTCACCGCCATGAAAAAGCTGGCGGAGGGTAAACAAAGGGGGTTCTAGAGGGCCCCCATGCCCCTGCCACCATGGGGATGCATTCAGGGGTGCACAACATTTGCCCCACTGTTTGCATGCACCCCAAGTTCCAGGGCGGCATGGACTTCATAGTCCATGCCGTTCTGGAACTTCTTTTGTATCCCCATTGGGGTGCCCGTTTTCAGGGCATCGCCGTGGGAACGGCAAGAGAACAGACAGGAAAAGTCCAACAGACACAAGTTCAACTCGTAAGCTGGTTGGCGGTCCCTGCATGACTTTGGTGGTGCTGAGCTCTCGGCGGGCCTGCGCAGCACCTCCAAAGTCGTAATTGGCCCCATAGCCTCAATCAGCAGCAAAGCTCCTTACTAAAAACATATATATTGTAAGAGATTCCTCTTTACTTGATCCTCTGCACCAAACATTTTCTCACCACATAAGATCTGAACCCAGAGGTGACATCAAGGAGAGTGGGAGAATATTATTATAGCAGTAGTAATTTCCATGTATGATGTTAAACATATTTATAATTCTGAAGCACAGGGAAACACCATGGTTCCTCAAAAATATTAGCCAGGGGACACTTTTTGATTTCCTGAATGAGAACCATTGAACACAGATCTACCATTCATTTTCAAACTCTGGTTCACAGATGAAAGGGAATGACCAGAAAGATTTTGGATACTGCCAGAATAGGTTGAGACAAGTTTGCCTGCAGTGAAAGGTCTTTACTATACTGAAATTACCACACAGTGCCCTTACTATGCATTTTTTACCTAGCAAATTTTTACTGCTCATATGCTTCTACTACGCATGAAGTATATATATATATATATATATATATATATATATATATATATATACACACACACTGGAAAAATTAAAGGTTACAGGGACGTTATAGTTAGGTTCACATTTCAATGACACAAAACCATAGATTTTCAGCAGTTATAGTTACCTGAGTTAACTATAACTTACGCCCCCGCAATGACCTCACATATTACATCACTGATGACATGGTCAGTGACATCACTGACATCTCAAATGACATCACCGCTGACATCATCCAGTGAGTGTTAGTGTTTTGGAAATGTTTGAGTATTAAACATATATACCAAGGTATCACAAAAGTTAGATTAGTATACTTTGTGTACTACTAATGAGTGATGCTATTTCTAACATATATTATGTGAGTGGCTGTGTGAGTGTGTGTATCCGTGTGTGAGAGGGTGTCTGAGTGACTGTGTGGGTGTGTGAGTAGCTGTGTGGGTGAGTGAGTGGCTGTATTGGTGGGTGACTGGGTGTGTAACTGGCTGTATGTGTGAGTGGCTGTTTGAGCGATGGTTTGTTTAAGTGAGTTGGTGTGTGAGTGGCTGTATTGGAGAGTGAGTGTCTGTGTGAATGGCTGTATGGGTGAGTGTGTAGATGTGTGAGTGCTTGTATGGATTGTGTGGGTTTTAATGTGAGTGTGTGAGTGGTTGTATGGGTGAGTGAGTGCCTGTTTTGAAAGGCTGTATGGGTGAGTGAGTGGGCGCATGAGTAGCTATATAGGTGAATAAGTGGGCGTTTGAGTAGCTGTATGGTGAGTGTGTGGCTGTGTGAGTGGCTGTATGGGTGAGTGAGTGGTTGTATGAGTAGCTGTTTGCATGAGTGAGTGGTAGAGTGAGTAGCTGTATTAGTGAGTGAGTAGGTGTGTGAGTAGTTCTGTGGATGAATGAATGGTTGTATGGGTCTGTGAATGGGTATGTGAGTGATTGTGTGGGTGTGTGAGTGGGTGTATGAGAAGCTATATGGGGTGTGCCCACCAGGTACCTCTCTGCAACACAACTCTGTTGCGCTTACTAGAAGTGTAAAAAGGGGTGTGGCTTCAGACCACCTCTCTGCAACACAGCTCTGTGGAGCTTACTCGAGGTACCTTGTGGGCTAGTTGGCCTCCAGGGACCCTCAGGATTCAAGGTGACTTAATCCCCCAACTTAAAACGTGCCACGGGGCGCATCTGCACACTTGTCACATCTGGCCCCACCCCCTTTCGTCACCACTGTTCAAACGGGCCCTCTGGCACGTTGTAAGTTGGGGGATTAAGTACCCTTGAATCCTGAGGGTCCCTTGGGTCCAACTAGCACACCAGGTACCTCCAGTCATCGTCACAGAGTTGCGTTGTAAAAAGGGGCGTGTCCTCGGACCACCTCTCTGCAAAGCAGCTCTGTGCCGCTTACTGGAGGTACCTGGTGGGCTAATTGGCCCCCAGGGACCGTCAGGATTCAAGGGGACTGAATTCCCCAACTTACAATGTGCTAGGGGGCATGTTTGCACAGTGGTGCAGGAAGGGGGCGGGGCCTGATATAAGAAGTTAGCAATCCTGCTGTGTGGGACTTATTGGTGGTAATAAAAGGGATAGTTTGCCCCCAAGGTTGACTTTGGGGGCTAACTACCCCTCCTGTTACCTCCATTAACCACACACAGTGGGATTGCTAAGAGGTATTTCGGAGGCCACACTCACCTTTCTCCACCACTCTGGAAACGCTACTAGTATGTTATAGTCAGAAATTAGCATTTAAAAGACCTTTGAAATTCACTGAAAAAACTATAGGTTTCAGTGACGTTATAGTTAGAAATTAGCATTTAAAAGACCATTGAAATTCACTGAAAAAACCATAGGTTTCAGGCACGTTATAGTTAGAAATTAGCATTTAAAAATCCTTAGAAAACTACACCTCCCAGAATCTATTGGGTTCTGGTTGGCGCTATAGGAAATGATGTAATGGTGTTACCAAACATAAAAAGTGAGGATTTTTGGCGCGCTTTTCAAACCGTGATCAAGGCACAGATGGTGCCGAAAGCGTAGGTTTGTTTGCCTGTCTGTGTGAAATGCCGAAAATAATAATGAAATGCTGAAAAGAAAATTTAAATTCATCAAAAGTACCTGCGATGAGTGCAGCCCGTTTTGTGTATGTATATATATATATATATATCTACATATCTATATATATATATCTATCTATCTATATATATATATATATATATATATATATATATATATATATATATATATATATATATATATCTTGAACTCTGTGTTGAGACAGCAGGTGAGTCGCCTTCGCCTCCAGCACAACGGACACGGACCAATTGGTAGTGCATAATAGTTTATTTGTTCCTAGTACATCGCCATAATGTTTCGGCTCGTCCGAGCCTAGTTCACATGACATATGAAATATATATATATACACATACACGTCTGTGGCCGAAACTCGTCAGAGACAACACCCATGAAATAAAACTTTGAATTTTGGCACCAGCTATATACGGTGTCCATGTCCAAGTTTGTGTGTCTGTGTAGATCTACTTAAGAAAACACCAGAAATTGAATCAGATAAATCAACAATCATTAGACTGATAACAACTTACAGTGCAGAAAACAAAAGTTTAATAAGAATCATCAAAAAACACTGGGGAATCCTCCAATTGGACCCTACCTTAACAGCAATAATTGGTGATCATCCAAATGTAACATACCGCCGGGCAAGAAACATAGGAGACAGCATTGTCCACAGCCATTTCCAACAGACACCAGCTATCACATGGCTACAAAGAGAAGGCTTCTGGGCGTGCAAACACTGTAAAGTGTGTAAAATCGCGATACATAAACAAGAGGTCAACATCAGAAATGGGACCAAATGGAAAATTAAACAACATCTCACATGTAAAAGTAACTATGTAATCTACATGGTAGAGTGCCCCTGTAAACTGCGATACATCGGAAGCACAATCTTTGAGGTCAAAAAGAGAATTCTTGAACATGTCAGAGCCACAAATCACAAGGATCGTACAAATGCCATAGCAAAACATATGGAAATACACCATGATGGCAAGTGGGAATCCCTAAAATATTGGGCTCTGGAGCAAATCCCTTTGACAGAAAGAGGTGGAGATCGCAAGAAAATCCTACGACAGAAGGAATCAAAACACATACTCTCTTTTAGAACCTTAGATCCAAGGGGCCTCAACCAAAATGAAGAACTTTATGTACATCTTTAAGCAAGTAAGCATGGACACACTCGCAGCCACCTCTCAATAAAATCAACATTCACCGGAGAGTAATGAAGTATACAATGAGATAAAACGAAGCAACATCAACTGTGAATAAAGACTTATTGAAAAAAACTGCAACTTCGTTTTGAAAAAAGCTCACTAGAGAGCAATAAACATTTAATGATATGAAGCATATAGAGCCACAAATGGACAAAATAAATATATCACATAAAAAAGCGCACCTTGATAGCACTGATAAAACTTGTAATTAACAAGACTTGAAAAAATGAAACTACACTACACACAATGCACTAAAAAGAAACAGGAAGTAATTGTGTATTAATCGAAATAAAAGATATCCTTATGTGAAGGCGAAACGCGTTGGGCATGGCAAGATCCTAAATTAAAACCGCAATAACTTCTATCTACAAGAGAGTGCGTTTTTCTTCTTTGCCGAAAGGCAAAAACCCAGTTTCATTGTTTACCGGCGTGGCCCTGCTGGATGAAACGCACCGCCCCACCATAGAGCGCCGGCGTCTACACTTGGGCTACATTGTGGCAATATATATATATAAAAAAACACTTACCTGAGTTATACCTACCTTACATAGACTTTCCATGCAGTGTAAAGGCATCCGTGGTAAAGGCATATGTGTGATAAAAAATGCTTGGTAAAGGCATGCGTGGTATTTGGCAGCTTTGTAATGCCATACAGCCATCTGTCCTTTTAATGCCTGGGATTTTCAGACATTGAAATTATATGATAGTGCTGTTTTCCTCATGGCCCAGGAGCTGATATCTGCAACCCAAAGACAGGTACTACCCACCAGCATTTTTTGGCAGAGTGACTAGCTTATGACATATGCATCTCCAACTTAATTGAAAATCCATATGTGCTTTTGGTACCCTCACACTATGGAGACATATGAGACTCAAAACATGGAATGCTTTTCTCCCTGACATATTTCTTTGTGAAGGAACTACAAAAAAGATCATTTGTACAATGGAAGAAATAAAAGAAAATGCTGTGCAAGCTGTCCTGACTGGCCAGTCAGGGCAAGGGAACTTTAGTCACATGAATAGATACCTAAGTTTGTACAGAGTTAAAAATATATATACATTTTTTTATACTTATTGTTTGGGACTTATCTGTCATCAACTAAATAATGCACCATTTTCAGAGTGATTTTCCATAATTGCTGATATACTTCTATAGAACATAATGATGCAACTCGCAGCCCCTAAGAGAACCCTCATTTGTTTTACTTTACCAGATTCATGGTCTTCAAGGCAACATTTCTTTACTTAGCGGACTGCAATTTATGTTTATTTATTTGGGAAATACAGAACAAGTACTTAGCAATTTTGTTAAAAAAAGCCCCATTTTTTATCATATTTTTAAGGTGCAGTAAGCTATTCATATTACACTAGCAAATTGTCCTAAATGTGCCCAAAAACCCATCCAGTTTATATGGATGCATTACAAGACATAGGAGGTGTTGGAACAACCTAACATCAAATATTTGAAGAAAATCCCTGGCACTGGAATGTGTGTACATTTGACATTGAAGGAGTTAATAATACGCAGTCAAAGTCTCTGGTTTGGGAATTTGAAACACCTTACTATTCAAATGCTCAATTCTACTTTTAAAAGTTGCAGCCATCTTGAACCTCCAAGGAGCAACAAAGATGACTGTGACACCCTGACCCAACACAACTGTCCTTTCCTCCCATAGCACAGCTCCCGCCCAGCCATATAGAATACACTTCTCTCACCTGAGAATTCTCGCATTCCTTTATCATCTGCTGGAGTGCATTATCTTGCAACACCATCCTATTGTACAATGGCAGCAGACAGGTGACACAGTGTGAGGCCTAGATGCTTTGGTGCTCCAAATCCTCAGCACCTGACCGGGCCATCAAGGGTGTAGTCCTTGTGATGGCACCAAAGAGGACCAGCTGAGTTTCCTCAAATAGATCAGTGATGGTCACATTTACTTCAAGGTGTACATATCAGAAATAATGACATGCCCTATTAGCATGCACCCGAACAAACACAATGGGCACTTACTACCTTAACGCAGTAAGGGTGCTGGACATGCTGACCCTATTGTGGGGCCTTTACCTGACTATGGAATTGTTGGAGGGGAGAACTGTGAGGCTTAGCCTGGCAGGAGCCAGTGGGACACAGTATCCCAAAAGAGGAGTGTGCAAAATAATAGTTGTGGAAGTAACTGGGCCACTTGACTATTGGATGTGGGGATGAAAAAGAATGGGATGTTGCACCATGCTAGCTCTCTTTGAGCACCAAGTAGTAGCAACTGACTATTTGTTGAGGCTGAGGTTTGCAGAATAACATTAGGCACATACACTAGTATTAATAGTGTTGATGTTGACATAGCAGAACAGATCAAATTAAGCTGCCTTCTGTCATTTGAGAAGCAAATATTCTTTGCCTGGAGTGGTCAATATTGCGCAGAAATGGGGAGCGGAGACGGCCCCGGGCCTGAGGGACTAGGCGATAGACATGGACAGGGCAAGGATTGCCGAAAAAGATGTTTTCAAACACAGAGGGTGCCCCAAAAAATGGGACCACAAGTGGGGGAGGTGGAACAAATACAGAGGTGACCTGTCTGTATCCCCTACCATTGAACTACAGCGAGATCGACGCCTCATGCTGGAGGTCTCCGGATTTGACGATACACTCCCGCCTTGATGAGAGCGTCACGCTTGCTCTATAGGATGTCACCGAAAGGTATGGGACTCTTACCGCAAACGACTATGTACCCGGGTGCGGATCGCTGCCTAACAGTTATGTTATTCACATGTGTGTGCGGCGTCGGGGAGGTGGACTGTACTCAAGTCGTACTATATAAGATGTATTTGCCATTCTTACACAGTGGACCCATATGCCGACTTATCAAAGCACTGTACCATGTCTTTTTCTTTTTGCTTAATAAAAATTGTTTAAAAAATATATATATATTCTTTGCCAGCTCAATGGTGCTAGTTTTGTCAATGATGTAAAGGTGAACAGATGGACCACACCTGCTGTAGCTACTAATGTCATCCAGCCTACTGAGCTGATCTTACTGCCTTGGCTTATTACACTGTTTACACCCTTGATACAAAGTCAATATTTGGTGCTGGAATAAGCCAGGTCATGGGATAATGTAAGTGGGATAGGTTAATGGGCCTTGGAGGAGGCAAGACATATAGAGAATTAAACCAATAGTAGACTAGCCCAGAGCCGAGGATAGGCGAGGTTGGGCAGAGGACGACCAGAAGAATAGGTTGCCTGGGGAAGAGAGGCAGATGGGAGGTAGAGGTTGAGCAGGAGGGAATTATCAAAGGGAGAATTTTCACACTGAAGAGGAGTTGGAACTGAGAGAGAGCAGTGAGTCAGGGGTAGGATTGAATTGAATGTGTACCAGACAAAGAAAAAGATCAGAGCCAAAAGAGGGTTAAAGATTGACAGGGGCCATGGGGAGCTTTAAGGAGCTGATCAGCTTGTTTGTAGAGAACAGACATAGGTATATGCAATGAATGAATGCATTTATATAACGTTAACGTAACTACTACACAAGAGGTTGGAAGTTAAATATGCACAGGTACAATACAGATTTAAGTAGAGAAAAGTTTATTTGTGAAGCAAAGATTGGAAAAAAAAGGTTTAGTGGACATCCTGAAGCATCGGTTAAACAAAAGAAGTATTAAGTCTTTCCAGAAGAACAAAAGGCGCTAATAGCCCTGAGTGCAGCCAGCAAGAAGTTCCAAATTTCGGGAGTGCAAACAGAGAAAAGATTGAGCCATGTTTCATTGTTTTTTCTTAAATCTGAGCCCCACAACCCTTTTAAGAGTTGGGAGGTTGTTACTATGCAAGATATTTGAAATCGACAATGCATTAGATTCGTGCACAGCACAGGGCATTTTGTAGATGCATCTAATCCTTAACCTGAAGGCGTTCAAGCGTGATAAGAACAGGGGGAAACAGTCAGAATGTTTGCATGGGCTCTTATGCAAGAATGGAAAATGGGTCCCTTTGTCATCTGATTTGGCTGTCAAAAGCAGTCACAATGTGGGCGCATTGGTCCCTCACACCTGCGAGCGCAAGTTCCACAAGTAAACAGTGAGGACCCATGGTCTAATCTTGGAAAGACCAAGGACTGCAGACCTATACTGAAATTGAGTTCCTGTTTGTAAGGTTTTATCCTATAAGTACCAGTAACTGGAATTGCATAGCTCTGCAAATATTATGTGTGTCATTATGTAGATTAAGTCTCTTTTCAAGTATGAATCCTAGGAATGTTGTGGTTTGATGATAGCTGGTTTGTAGTCACCAATGTTAAACGTTTAAGCCTTATGTGTATCTGGGATTTGTATTGCACTAACCCAGCTGTAAGGCATATCAGTGCTGTACAGACCATCAATGAACAGCAGTATTCTCACAGATTGGGCGCTGGGGTAATTTTTAATTGAAATTCTATTTTCATAGTCTTGAGTTTAAGATAATAATACAGATAGTAAACATGTCCCTGGTTTTAATATCCTTTGTAAGAAAAACACCCACTGTTCTAATAATGTAACATTGACAAACCAAGGGGGCTAATTTTGAGTTTGACAGGTAGAGGATACTCTGTCAGGATGTAGGAGGACATTACCCCCCGGACCACGAGGGACCTCTACCTGACATATCTACAGTTGTCCTCCAGCCCAGTGGGCAACTCTCAATACTGACAAGAATTGACATTATGGTGGTTCCTGTGAATGTTGTAAATGTTTGACTCATGGCTCCCTCAAACATGGACAAGGTAACCCGGACTGTCAGAGCATCTTAGGACGCGCGCATTGTGTGCTGTGGCAATTGCGCGTAGCGCTCGCATTTTAAATTACCTATTCTAGTATTTGCGTTGTTATTTAGTTTGTTTTCCATGTTTTTAACACAGGGCACCCTCCCTCTTACTCTCATTTAAATCAATTGTACCACCGCTGTTTTAGCGGGTCCGGTCCTGGTGGGGCACGTCATTAGGGGGATTAGGCCGCCATCTTGGAGTGGTGTCGGGGACGTCTGGGGCCGCCATTTTGAGCGGTCTAGCGCTCTTCTACACACACGGGCACCCTATTTAAACCAGCCCTCAAGCGCGCAGCGGGAGTGCCTTCCCTGTGCCTGAGTCGTGCCAGAGTCCTGCCCGTCTGCGCCCGTCAGCGCTAAGGAGGCGCGAGGCGCGGAACATCCTACACATCCTATAGGTAGGTGGTACATATCCGTTGTGCAGATGGCTGTCGCAAGGGGATATTCCAGGGAAGAGTTGCTGTACCTGGGAGGGGTGGCTTTACGGTGTGCTTGTGAGCCCGTTAGCCCCCTTCGTGGTCAGTATAAGTGCGCCGGCTGTAACTGGTCGTTAAATGACCCCTCCCTAATCTCCGCTTTAATGGACCCGTCTCCGCGCAAGCCTCCGGGTAACAGGTCAATAACCTCTCGAAACATTACGATTTGGAATTTAAATATTAGGTCCCTATCGAAGCATCATCTAGAAATATGGAATCTTTTACGTGATGAGAGACCTGATGTCTTTTTTATGACGGAGACTTGGCTTCAGGAAGTTGACATCGCAGTGGTGAATCTGGCCCTCCCTTCAGACTATTCCATCTATACCCTTAATCGGGCATCTAGGGGGGGTGGAATTGCTGTGGCTGTCAAATCCTGCTACCCTTATGACTGGAGGGCAGTAAACCTGGTAGGATGTGAAAGTGCATTCTTTAAGATCTCTATTTCCCATCATTTCGCACTATCCGGTCTTCAAATTTATCGTCCTCCTGGATGTGACACTGCATTCCGAAAGGCTCTTCCGGAGTGCATTAGCTCGCTTGCATTGGGGTGCGCTAATTTTAGCATCCTGGGTGACCTCAATATTCATTTTGATTGCCCTCACATCCTGGCTATCAACAGTACGTTGGCGGATTTAGAGGCTCTCCAGCTTAATCAGCTGGTCACTCTTCCAACGCATGTGAGTGGTCATATACTCGACCCGTTTTTTACTAATTGTCAGGGGCTACGGTAGCTATACCAAGCCCTGTTGCTTGGTCCGACCATTTTTTGGTTAGCATTTCGCTCTCAACTGCTGAATATCGGTATAAGCCCCAGGATAAAGTAGTGTACAAGCGCCATTGGAAAAAACTTAGGCTGGAGGACTTTCACCATTTGTTGGTTACAAATCCGCCTGGCCCTTTCCACAATGTGGAATCTGGGTATGATTCGTTCTGTGACTGGGTCTCTCAGGCCTTGGACATACTGATCCCGGCTGCCTGGTCGAAATGTCGGTCCAGAGAACCCAGCCCATGGTACGACAGTTCCCTGACACTGTTAAAAAAGGCCTGTAAACAGGCTGAAAGGGAGTGGCGGAAGTCTTATGATGCAGAAAAAAAATCTAGGTATCTCTCCACAGTCAAATACTATCACAGAGCTGTGTGCAGAGCTCGGGCTGCCTTCTACTCACATGAATTCAGAGCAAGTCCTAATCCATTGAACCTAATCTTTAAGGTCCTTAAGGACCTGATGGCTAAAAAAGTTCATTCGGCTGAAACTCGCTCGGTGGCTCATTGCGAAGATTTGGCTTTGTTTTTTCTTGGAAAGATTCAAGCCATTTACCGTGCTTTTCTCCCCTCTGAGCCAGTTGTTGAATGTACCAGCCCTACATCAATCATAGGTGACACATTGGAGGTATTCCCTAGTCTATCAATGGACACACTTTTAAAACTAGCCCAGAAGGTAAAATCTGGCTCGCCCATGGATCCCATGAGGCCAGCTCAGTTTAGAGACTCCGCCACTATCTGCCTTCCTCCATTATGCCATCTTTTAAACCTCTCGCTGGCTACGAGTGTTGTCCCAACTAAATGGAAACAGGCTATTGTAACACCCATTCTGAAAAAGCCTACATCGGATCCATCTAAACTCGAGAACTATCGCCCGATCTCCCTCCTCCCTTGGGCTTCCAAAGTTGTCGAGTCCCATGTGAACGAGGTCCTGAATAAACACCTCATAGGGGCAAACATTCTGGACCCCTCCCAGAATGGTTTTCGGGCTGGTCATAGCACCGAGACCGCCCTGCTCTTTATGACAGAACATCTGCGTGTTACGCTTGATTCAGGTCAGACTGCGGCACTGTTGTTGTTGGATCTCAGTGCCGCATTTGACACGGTTTCACATGGGATTTTAATTCAACGACTCAGGGAGGCGGGTGTTATGGGCCCTGCTCTTGATTGGTTCCGTTCCTTTCTCACTGGTCGGACCTTTAAGGTAGCCACGCCGCCTTTTCAATCTAAGTCCTATTCGCTGGAGATGGGTGTGCCCCAGGGTTCGTCGTTGAGCCCCACATTGTTTAATCTTTATGTGAGGCCTCTAGCGGATGTCGTCAAGCATTGGGGTATGACTATGGTCTCCTATGCTGACGACACGCAGCTGGCGGTCGTCCTAAGTGGGGACTCCGACCTGGATGCACCCAGATTCCGGGATGGACTATCGGCAGTGGCTAGATGGATGAATACCAACTGTCTCCAATTGAATGCTAAAAAACTGAGGTCATGATCGTGGGCAAGCTGACTGATCTGTGGGGTGATAGGTGGTGGCCTTCGGAATTGGGTGCAACTCCTGTGCCAGTGTCAGAGGTAAAAAATCTGGGAGTGTGGCTTGACTCTGCCTTGAGTTTTAGTGTCCATACAAAAAAAGTGGCGGCCACCTGCTTTGGCATTCTGCGAGGGTTGCGTCCACTCCTGAGGTTTTTAGATGCCCCCACCAGACAGCTGGTTATCCAGGCATCCATATTATCGCGGTTGGATTATGCCAGCTCACTTCTGTTGGGGGCTAATCAGGCTGAAATAGCACGGATGCAATGTGTTCAGAATGCCGCCGCTAGAGCCCTGATAGGTTTACCAAGGTCCTGCTCTGCGGAAAAGACCATCCGTGCTCTGCACTGGTTACCTATGGTGCAGAGGATTCAGTTTAAGACCCTGTGCCTTTCTTATAAGATCCTCAGGAAGACTTCTCCCCAGATCCTTTCCACTTTTTTGGTTCCTTACGTGCCCTCACGTCCCCTTAGATCTTTAGGTCAAAACCTGGTGGTGGTCCCGCGGTTCAGGCTTTGTAGGGCTGGTGGAAGGTCCTTTCAGGTCCTGGCCGCAAAGTTGTGGAACTCTCTTCCTCCTTATTTGCGTGGAATTGACGAACTCTTGAAGTTTAGGAGGGCCATCAAGACGTATCTGTTTTCCTCCCTAGGTTAGTACTCTGTTTCTGTGCGAGTTTTCTCCTTTTTGGTTCTGTTGTGTTTGGGACTTCCTTTTCCAAGCGCCGGGACGCCCCTTAGCTGGGGCAGCCGCGCGCTATAAAAGTGCTGGTAACATAACATAACATAACACATGGCGGATCTCTGTCAAATTTACTCAACGTTTTACATTTTTCAAAAACATACTCTCAAATTGGGAGTTTGTTATTGAAAATTGTAACCTGATTCGCCCTCACACCATGGGAGTTTCCTACCCTGTTGTGGCGGTTATTAGTTATATATTACATTTTTACTACCCTTCACTGCCAGGTTTTACCTGACGGTAATGAACAGCAAAAAAAGGTTATCCAACCGCCAAATCTAAATAGGGCGGGGGGTCGGATGCCTAACATCCGACGGCCTGTACTCTGTTGGGCCATCGGAGGAGTATGTCTTGAACGGAGCCGGAGTGGGCTCTGTCGTCAACATACTTTCAGTCTGTCTGTCTCTAAATGAGAACAGTGGGCCGACGGTTTGGTGTAGAGGGTACTTCATCTCCACTGCGACGGACTGCCCTCTCCGCCAAACACTAAATCAGGGTCCAAATTAGTACCTATTGAGCCTGATGAATAAGACATAAATAAAATGCTGTGTGTGGTCAAAAAAGCCATTCATTGTATTATTGAGACTGTTGGTACATGATATTTGAATATTTAGTCATGTGTGTGTGCGTGATCATGAATTTACTTCTGCTTCTTTCCCTCCAGCCTGCTGTGCTGCTCTCACGGAATTGGTCCTCAATGATACGAATGCCCACCAAATAGTCCAGGTACAGTGGACCATGTCTCAATTAGAAAAGCTGCAAAACTAAAATATTTGTTATTCTTTGTAGTAGTGACGAGGATATGGCTATTGAAATGACTTGTTTGTTATGCCTTCCAAATGCAGTCAAAATAATTTACCTCTATAACAGCCCAAGTTCTGCAGAAAATTGACTCTATTAGAGTTTTTTATATGAAAAACTGCAGAGTTATGTATCTGAATCCCTATTTTTCGAAATATTACAATATATTGTTGATAAATTATGAAACATGGCAAAATTGAACTTCAAATTATTTGAAATGTCACTCTTGGCACTCATGCTTTCACCACCCAAACCCTATAATGTAAAAGATCCATTAAAAGGAAAAGCTTATCAACAAAGCACTATATCAGAAGAATCCTAAACCATTGGAGTTCCTTACCTTGGGCAGGAAGCAGGGGCGTGGGGGCGCTGAAAATAAACCGAGTGCCAGAGATGGCTGGTGATTTTTAAAAGCAGTGGGGTGTAAATGAACTGCCTGAATTAGCATCAGCGAGAGGGATTCACTTTCTTGAGGAGGGTCTGTGAGGAACGGTTCTCACCGAATAAAATTTGAAAATAAATTGTGCCAACTACTTAAATTTATCACAATTTTCATAAAAGTTACTAAAATTCCTTAAGTTTTGAGAAGACACTCATTAACTGTTTTAGTAGTACATGGCGTGCCAACCAAGCCAACCACCACACCTCTAGGCCCTCTAGGAGTTATGAAGTTTCTGCTGCCACAAAATTTTTTGCGAAAGAGTCGACAAAATGGTCCATTTTGCAGCATGAACTAAAAATGTCTAAAAAGCCATAGGTTAGAGACAGTTCAGAAATGATATATCACTTACCCAATCATTTTAAAGCATCTATCTTAACTTCTTTTTATTTTTCTTCCCAGCCATTCAAAGTAGATTCTCAATCATAAATATTTTATGACTAACAAACTCTTTGGATGGGGCAGGGTGGAAATATTTAAAAACAATTACACTAATCTTCCATTTCCCACAGAACGCAGCAGTGGTACCTCAATGTTCAGCAGATCAGGGTCCTAGATTTGAGAACTTGGTGTGTTTCACAGGTGGGATGGGCTTGAAACCCATACTGCTTAGATAGCTAGACCATCATGTTGGAACTCTTTGTGGCCTTCACAATACAGAGAACTTTCTAAGATGTGACTGATTTGTTGAGTGAATACACAGACAAGAATCTTTCATGTCCTGTTCTAACTAAGGATTGACATGGTGCAGGATATGAACTTGAACTGTGGTTGTATTTCCTATTTGTTTAACACATTTATATTTTTCATGGCAGGAAAATGGTGTTTACACAGTTGGGAAGTTAATTTTACCAAATAAAAATAAGAATTCTGCAAAAGACAAAGTCAAGTTGTTACAGGTGAGAACTGTTATGTAAAGTATATTGTGAACAATTGAAAACGATGTTATTTCAAATTTTAGTTAATTTCATATATTATTCCCCTTGTGACATCTCTGACAATAACTGTATGATTTTTCTATATATTAAGCTAATACGTCTTCCTCGCATACCTGGCATATATGACCATGGCTCCATCTCCAAACGAATGAGTAGTGTTTCAGTAACCTTTGTTAGATAGGTTGCAGTCGCCTGAGCGTACATTTTACTCAGGTGACCAACAACTGAATTTTTTCAGAAAATTTGTATAGGTTAATGATCCCTTTATCAGGTGTAACCACATAAAGCCAAATGTGTCTCCTGTATTTAAGGTTGACAGATCGCGCCATGGAAAATTCCCATTTTTGCACTCTTGATAACTTTGACATTCCCTGAGCAATTTGCCCCATACTTGGTGGAGAACAGCGTTCAAAATGAAACCCTTGAAGTTGCAGATTCTAAAGTAGTACAGGGTGCTGGGGGTCTAAAGATTTGTGACATTTCCAAATAAAATGAGTTTTGACATGGGTAAATTTTATCTGTGAATCTGTTCAAAAGTGCACCAAATTTTGTTTGAGCATTGTAATACTGACAGCTCATGTGAAGACAATGGAGCTATAGTGGGCTATTAACGCTGGTTTAGGCCCGCTGCTTTCAACATTACTATGTCCTAATCTGCACCCTCTAGCTCTCCCCTGCCCCTGCCTCTCGAGGATATGTACACTGGTCAAAGGAAAGAAGGACGGACTGTTTTAATTGCCTCACCACTTGCCGTAGCTGGCTATACCGGCCATTAGAGTCCTACTTCCTTATTATAGGCGCTCACATTTGGCTTGGGCATAAAACACTGGAGCGGGCCTTTAATGGCCTTTATCGTCTTCTACAGCTATATTGTCACAGCAGCCTTTCCATCACAGGATATCTTTTCTCAGTTTGGTGAATTTTTGTCCAACCATTTTTGACATACAAGCAGTCATGGGAGTGTCCCGTTTGCATGCAGTAGTGCTGTGCATGTCTGCAGATGTTTAGAAACAACAGACACATTATTTGAAAGTCCAGAGAGTGATGACGGTGCCAAGGCCCTAGATCAGTCCATGTGTGTGAGAAGGTAATCCTTTTTGCCCTGATCACTCCCATTTTTAACTTCGTACTCATGGTAACTGACCCTGACTGTGCCCTGGGCTCTGCTTACCAGACCCAAACCCAGTGCTCTATTTTAAAGGTATATGGTCTAATTACAACTGGCATTGGCAGACCCTTGTAAGTCCCTTTTAGATAATAGGGCTGGGGGGAATTCAACTTACCTATAAGTCCCCAGTATATAACAGGGCAAGGAGGTTTAGAGGCCTGGTAGATTTTCTGTACCTGTGTGTGCACTGCTGTGTTGCCTGCTGTCATTTTAAAGGTAGCCCTGCCTTTCAAACTGTCTTTAAAATTAAATTATATGCAAATTCGACTTTGGATTTAAAGGTACTTCCAAAGTCTCAAACTACCTTATATGTGCATATAGGTCACCCCTAAGGTCTCCCATAGGGGCCAAGGGGTAGGGTGCTTTGTAACTAGAAGCATGGACATTATAAGAGATGTTTTATAAGCCCTGTTGCAAACACTGCCAATGTTGTTCTCCCCATTGTAGTGAATGGCTCCATAGGCTAACATTGTAATATTTTATTTAAAAATAAATATTGTTAGCAGCCATGTAAAAACAATATACTTCAAGATATCAAATTAATAGTTCAGATATATCCAACCACTTGCCACTGTTGGATTTTTAATACCTATTACAGCAAAGAAGTTATTAAACATTATTTTTTGTGAGCCAAAGTCCAGCTTTCCATCTGCTCTCTCCTGATTGGCCAGCCTGCTCCCAGGCTGTTGCCGTGCTGCCTGATGAGGTGTGAAGTGTCCTGTTAAAGGACACAACCGGTTTACTGTGGCCAGAGAAGTACAAGCTGCAGAGCAGATGACAGAAGGGGGTGAGGAGTGGCCAAACTGGTCTTCAAATGGAGATGTCACTTCAGGACAGCACAGGCCCACCCCCCGCATCTTGTTTTTTCAGCCACATATGAGCCTTTGTGATTAGATTAAGGATAAGGTTGGAAAGGGAGTGTTTAGGGAAATGTACCTACCACAGTAGGTTGGGTTACCCTAATACAGCTACTACACCTGGGTGGCACCCTGCATCCCACTGATCAGGGTGCCCCTCCTGCTTGATGCCCAGAAACCATGGATACATATGGGAGAGTTGCATAGCTTCTCAGATCTGCTGCCTGAAGAAACAAGAAGGACTACCTTGCTGACTCCCTGGCCTGTACCGAGAGGACTGCACTCACCAAGACTGCACCTGCTGCGCTCTGTGGGACTCAGCACCAGAAGGACTTTGCCTGACTCTGAAAGTCTAAGGAGTTGACTCCCTGCAAGCAACAGGTTAACAGAGCCCACCTGCATCATCTCCACCAAGAGTCCCCATGGAGTACGTCCTGTGGCCGCTTAAGGATTTGGCTGGGTGCATTATGTGAATTGTAATCCAGATATCCCAGGGACGATCTAGGAGATTCCAGACCTTTGGATTGGAGTTTTGCACACTTTCAATCTGCAAGGAGGTCTGCTGGAAAAATCTCTAGAAGTTTGGAGAAGATTGGCGCAACTTTGGGAAAAAGCTCCATAAGGTGACTGGCCCGACGTCGAGAGCCAAGCTGGCTATCTTCAACTGCAGCCCAGCCTACAGTTCAGGTTCGTCCAGCTGATAAGCTCCAGAGCTCCAGACATCAATGATTTGACCGGGAGCTCACAGAAAGTCAAGCCGGAAAACCTGCAACGAATCTAGCCTCACGAAGTGCCGTGCTTGACGTTGAGGGAAAAAGCTCTAGAAAAACGACTAAGTGTGGAGGTAAAATTTTGATTGAGGCCTCCCGCTAAGTATATCCAACCAGGGCTCCGTTGCAGTTGGCCTCAAACCTTGACTTTGTCACGGTCAAGCGCTACTAGATGTCACAAAGCGGCGCTATCTGTTTTTAAGCAACAGAAAGTATTTATTCTTTCAAAATGTATATCTCCGATTCCCTACATTGGATTTTTGTCATTTTGGTTTAAAAATTGGAGTTGGATTTTTATTGGGTGTTGTCTCTTACTTATTTAATGTATTGGTGTTTTTAAACGCTTTACACACCTGTCTCCTAATTACGCCGCCCTGCTTGTTTCAAGCTACCAAGGGTTGAACAGGGGAGTAAAATATTGAAACCTTAACTGAACCTTTTATTGTGTTTGCGGCCTTATTGATAGTGGTAAGTCACTACTTATCACTACTAATATTCCACTTTTCAACAATGTGTGTTTTTAAAAACATGATACATGATCATTAACATTAGGTATGGTGACGGTCCAGCGCCAGCACATCACAAGTATTGTATACATGCGCACACACAGAGCAAAAGTTATTTTAAATTCTAAAAAGGCACATCCTCAAATCTTCACATGAAAAGGCACATTTACAAAGTCAATGTAGGCAAAAAACAGACCCCGGTACTCTCAAATCTCATCCCTCCCACATATAGACACACAGCAAACATCATACTGAGCTAAATAAAGAGACAAAGAAAGATGAGAGTGAGCTTCAAACCAAACCCTAATTGAGTTGAAAGCAAAGACATCTACCAAAGAGACAGATCGCTGGCACACTGAACTCTCTCGTTCCCCCAAAGTAATGTTGGTTAAAAACAGAATACATGTTCCGATGATCACTAACATCAGAGAAAATACTTTGACACGGTCGCCTAAAATGTACACACTTGCCACCGATAAAATTGGGTAGTACGAGAGAGTGTACTGTAAAGTCAACAAACTCCAAATGAAATATTGACCTAAAGTCAGTGTTGGCGAAGCCCACAGCACAAAAATACATTTTACGTGCACCAACAGCACATTCTGTTCACTACAATTGGCACTCAACATCCCTGTTCTTACATAGATACACATCGCTCATTGTGCCACCTACTAGACTATCACTGCAAGACATGTCTACAGGCCTGACTTTTCAGCCTGTCTGTGCAGTATTAAACTGCCATTTCAATATGGCAAAATAAACCTTTTTTAGGCCTAACCCTTCCTTTCTAATTCTTACAAGTCGCCTTTATAGTAGACCCTAACAGCTCATAGGGCAGGGTGAATGGTATTTTTAAAAGATAGGACATGCATAGTGCATGTTTTACATGTCCTGGCAGTGAAAAACCCACAAAGTTGTTCTTCCTGTCGCCAGGCTAGCCTCCCAAAGGCTGGTTTACCTTATAGTTATTCAATAAGCACGAAATACAGTTTGGGAACAGCTAGAGAGCTTTTTTATCGTAATGTAAAATCCTCTTTAACCCCTTCTGTGCCCATGATGTGCTGGACTTGTCATGGAGCACAGTCGCGCTGTGCCCATGACGAGTCCAGCACGTCATGAGGCATTCCCTGGGGAATCCCTCTGGTGCAGGCACCAGAGGGATTCCCTTTAATTAAAAATAGCCTCGGGAGCTGGGGAAGAGCTTCCCCAGCTCCCGAGGGCCCCCCCCCCCTTTCAGTGTAATGACGATCGGCGCGCACGTCGCGCCGACGTCATTACACTGAAAGTGAAACTGAAATGAGCCAAGAGGCTCATTTCAGTTGCACTTTGTACGTGCTAAGGGGGCTATCTCAGCCCCCTGAGCACGTAGAAAGACGGGAGAGGTATCGTTGGAAAGGGGAGAATCTCCCCTTTCCAATGGTACCCCTCCCCAGGGGATCCCTGCTTGGGGATCGCCACAGGAGGGCGATCCCCAAGCAGGGATCCACCCACTAGACACCAGGGAGGGGGGAGCGGCCCCTTGGGGTAGGGGTGGGGGCTGCCCAAAACGGGCAGGCCCATGCCCCCACCCCACCCCCCAATTATTACAGTCTTTCTGCCCCCCCTGGGGGCAGATGGGGCATTGGCCCCTAATCTGCCCCTCCGGGGGGGGGGGGGTGGGCAGAAGGCCCACTAAACACCAGGGATTTTTTTTGCGCAATTGTTTTTAGGGTGTGGGCTGCCCGAAACGGGCACGCCAATGCCCCCATCCTCCCCCCCACAAAAATGACAGTCTTTCTGCCCCCCAGGAGGCAGATGGGAGCTGTAGCCGCCAATCTGGCCCCCCCTGGGGGCGCAGAATGCCCACTAGAAACCATGGAATTTTGTTTCATTAGTGTAGGTGTAGGGGCTCCCCAAAATGGGCATGACAATACCCCACCCCCAGAGAAATTCCAGTCTTTCTGCCCCCCCCGGGAGTGCAGATGGTGGCAGTGGCCCCTGATCTGCCCCCTGGGGGGGCAGAAAGCCCACTAGGCGCCATCGAGTATGCAGGCTTTTTTCATGCGTGGGGGTGGGTCTGCCCAAAATGGTCATACCAATGCACCCACCCCCACAAAAAATAGCCACAGTCTTTCTGCCCCTTAAGGGGCATATCAGGATGAAACCCCCTTCCCCGATTCCCCCCCAGGGCGGCAGAAAGTCCACTGGGCTCCGGATTTTTTTTAGCAATGTGCATACCTGTGGATTTTGGGCCCTAGCGCAGTTGGCACGTAGGCAAACCTAGAAAACCTGTACATTCTTTAAAACTAGACACCGAGGCGAATCCTGGATGGGGTGACTTCACTGGCTCTCAACAGGTTCTGTTACCCAGAATCCATTGCAAACCTAAAAATGTGTCCAAAATAACACATTTTCCTCACATTTCTGTGGTGGAAAGTTCTGGAATCTGCGTGGGTCCACAAAATTCCACCCACCCTGCGTTCCCCAAAGTCTTCAGAGAAAAATGGTACCTCACTTGCGTGGGTAGGCCTAGTGCCCGTGTCAGGCAAGGGCCCAAAACCTATTGAGGAGACATCAAATTTACCTATCACAAAACAACCTGGTTTTGCAAAGGGGGTCCTATGAGTTTTTGGCCCCAGGCTTGGCGGCCACCTAGTGAAACCTACCAAACCCACACATTTCTGAAAACTAGACACCTGGGGGATTCCAGGGAGGTATGGCTTGCGTGGATCCCCCAACGTTTCCTTACCCAGAATGCCCTACAAACCTCAAATTTAGCTGAAAAAATCACATTTTTCACACATTTTTGTGTGGGAAAGTTGTGGCATCACCGGGCTCACACAAATTTCCTACCACCCAGCATTCCCCCGGGTCTCCCGATAAAAACGGTGCCTCACTCGTGTGGGAGGTCCAAGTACCCGCGACAGGCAAGGGCCCAAAACATATTGAGGCGACATGAAAATTGCCTACCTCAAAACGACCAGGTTTTGCAAGGGGGGTCATCTGGGTTTTTGGCCCGGTGCTCGGTGGCCACCTAGGGGAACCTACCAAACCCACACATTTCTGAAAACTAGACACCCGGGGGATTCCAGGGAGGTATGGCTTGCGTGGATCCCCCAACGTTTCCCTACCCAGAATGCCCTGCAAACCTCAAATTTAGCTGAAAAAATCACGTTTTTCATACATTTTTGTGTGGGAAAGTTGTGGCATCACCGGGCTGACACAAATTTCCTACCACCCAGCGTTCCCCCGTGTCTCCCGATAAAAACGGTGCCTCACTCGTGTGGGAGGCCCAAGTACCCGCAACAGGCAAGGGCCCAAAACGTATTGAGGCAACATGAAAATTGCCTACCTCAAAACGACCTGGTTTTGCAAGGGGGGTCACCTGGAATTTTGGCCCGGTGCTCGGCGGCCACCTAGGGGAACCTACCAAACCCACACATTTCTGAAAACTAGACACCCGGGGGATGAATGCCCTGCAAACCTCAAATGTAGCTGAAAAAATCACCTTTTTCACACATTTTTGTGTGGGAAAGTTGTGGCATCACCGGGCTGACACAAATTTCCTACCACCCAGCGTTCCCCCGGGTCTCCTGATAAAAACGGTGCGTTTTGCGCCGTTTCCTGTCACGGGCACTAGGCCGACTCACACAAGTGAGGTACCATTTTTATCGGAAGACTTTGGGGAACACGGGGTGGGTGGAAATTTGTGGATCCACGCAGATTCAAGAACTTTCCACCACAGAAATGTGGGGAAAATGTGTTTTTTTTGGCAATTTTTTAGGTTTGCAAGGGATTCTGGGTAGCAGAACCGGGTGGGAGGCAGTCAAGTCACCCCATCCTGGATTCCCCTGGGTGTCTAGTTTTCAAAAATGTATAGGTTTGCTAGGTTTCCCTAGGTGCCGGCAGAGCTATGGTTCAAAAACTACAGCTAGGCACTTTGCCAAAAAAGGGTCATTTTTCACAGCGAAATTGAGGTGTTTCCATGTTGCGTTTTGCGCCGTTTCCTGTCGCGGGCACTAGGCCGACCCACACAAGTGAGGTACCATTTTTCTCGGAAGACTTTGGGGAACGTGGGGTGGGTGGAAATTTGTGAATCCACGCAGATTCCAGAACTTTCCACCAGAGAAATGTGGAGAAAATGTGGTTTTTTTGGCAATGTTTTAGGTTTACAAGGGATTCTGGGTAACAGAACCTGGTGGGAGGCAGTCAAGTCACCCCATCCCGGATTCCCCTGGGTGTCTAGTTTTCAAAAATGTATAGGTTTGCTAGGTTTCCCTAGGTGCCGGCAGAGCTATGGTTCAAAAACTACAGCTAGGCACTTTGCCTAAAAAGGGTCATTTTTCGCTACAAAATTGAGGTGTGTCCACGTTACGTTTTGCGCCGTTTCGTGTCGCGGGCACTAGGCTGACCCACACAAGTGAGGTACCATTTTTCTCTGAAGACTTTGGGGAACGCGGGGTGGGTGGAAATTTGTGGATCCACGCAGATTTCAGAACTTTCCACCAGAGAAATGTGGGGAAAATGCGTTTTTATGGCAATTGTTTAGGTTTGCAAGGGATTCTGGGTAACAGAACCTGGTGGGAGGCAGTCAAGTCACCCCATCCTGGATTCCCCTGGGCGTCTAGTTTTCAAAAATGTATAGGTTTGCTAGGTATCCCTAGGTGCCGGCCGAGCTATGGTTCAAAAACTACAGCTAGGCACTTTGCCAAAAAAGGGTCATTTTTCACAGCAAAATTGAGGTGTGTCTACGTTACGTTTTGCACCGTTTCCTGTCGCGGGCACTAGGCTGACCCACACAAGTGAGGTACCATCTTTCTCGGAAGACTTTGGGGAACGCGGGTTGGGTGGAAATTTGTGGATCCATGCAGATTCCAGAACTTTCCACCAGAGAAATGTGGGGAAAAAGTGTTTTTTTTGGCAATTTTTTAGGTTTGCAAGGGATTCTGGGTAACAGAACCTGGTGGGAGGCAGTCAAGTCACCCCATCCTGGATTCCCCTGGGTGTCTAGTTTTCAAAAATGTATAGGTTTGCTAGGTTTCCCTAGGTGCCGGCAGAGCTATGGTTAAAAAACTACAGCTAGGCACTTTGCTAAAAAAGGGTCATTTTTCACAGCGAAATTGAGGTGTTTCCATGTTGCGTTTTGTGCCGTTTCCTGTCGCGGGCACTAGGCCGACCCACACAAGTGAGGTACCATTTTTCTCGGAAGACTTTGGGGAACACGGGGTGGGTGGAAATTTGTGAATCCACGCAGATTCCAGAACTTTCCACCAGACAAATGTGGAGAAAATGTGTTTTTTTTGGCAATGTTTTAGGTTTACAAGGGATTCTGGGTAACAGAACCTGGTGGGAGGCAGTCAAGTCACCCCATTCCGGATTCCCCTGGGTGTCTAGTTTTCAAAAATGTATAGGTTTGCTAGGTTTCCCTAGGTGCCGGCAGAGCTATGGTTCAAAAACTACAGCTAGGCACTTTGCCTAAAAAGGGTCATTTTTCGCTACAAAATTGAGGTGTGTCCACGTTACGTTTGGCGCCGTTTCGTGTCGCGGGCACCAGGCTGACCCACACAAGTGAGGTACCATTTTTCTCTGAAGACTTTGGGGAACGCGGGATGGGTGGAAATTTGTGGATCCACGCAGATTCCAGAACTTTCCACCAGAGAAATGTGGGGAAAATGTGTTTTTTTTGGCAATGTTTTAGGTTTACAAGGGATTCTGGGTAACAGAACCTGGTGGGAGGCAGTCAAGTCACCCCATCCTGGATTCCCCTGGGTGTCTAGTTTTCAAAAATGTATAGGTTTGCTAGGTTTCCCTAGGTGCCGGCAGAGCTATGGTTCAAAAACTACAGCTAGGCACTTTGCCAAAAAAGGGTCATTTTTCACAGCGAAATTGAGGTGTTTCCATGTTGCGTTTTGCGCCGTTTCCTGTCGCGGGCACTAGGCCGACCCACACAAGTGAGGTACCATTTTTCTCGGAAGACTTTGGGGAACGTGGGGTGGGTGGAAATTTGTGAATCCACGCAGAGTCCAGAACTTTCCACCAGAGAAATGTGGAGAAAATGTGTTTTTTTTGGCAATGTTTTAGGTTTACAAGGGATTCTGGGTAACAGAACCTGGTGGGAGGCAGTCAAGTCACCCCATCCCGGATTCCCCTGGGTGTCTAGTTTTCAAAAATGTATAGGTTTGCTAGGTTTCCCTAGGTGCCGGCAGAGCTATGGTTCAAAAACTACAGCTAGGCACTTTGCCTAAAAAGGGTCATTTTTCGCTACAAAATTGAGGTGTGTCCACGTTACGTTTTGCGCCGTTTCGTGTCGCGGGCAATAGGCTGACCCACACAAGTGAGGTACCATTTTTCTCTGAAGACTTTGGGGAACGCGGGGTGGGTGGAAATTTGTGGATCCACGCAGATTCCAGAACTTTCCACCAGAGAAATGTGGGGAAAATGCGTTTTTATGGCAATTGTTTAGGTTTGCAAGGGATTCTGGGTAACAGAACCTGGTGGGAGGCAGTCAAGTCACCCCATCCTGGATTCCCCTGGGCGTCTAGTTTTCAAAAATGTATAGGTTTGCTAGGTATCCCTAGGTGCCGGCCGAGCTATGGTTCAAAAACTACAGCTAGGCACTTTGCCAAAAAAGGGTCATTTTTCACAGCAAAATTGAGGTGTGTCTACGTTACGTTTTGCACCGTTTCCTGTCGCGGGCACTAGGCTGACCCACACAAGTGAGGTACCATCTTTCTCGGAAGACTTTGGGGAACGCGGGTTGGGTGGAAATTTGTGGATCCATGCAGATTCCAGAACTTTCCACCAGAGAAATGTGGGGAAAAAGTGTTTTTTTTGGCAATTTTTTAGGTTTGCAAGGGATTCTGGGTAACAGAACCTGGTGGGAGGCAGTCAAGTCACCCCATCCTGGATTCCCCTGGGTGTCTAGTTTTCAAAAATGTATAGGTTTGCTAGGTTTCCCTAGGTGCCGGCAGAGCTATGGTTAAAAAACTACAGCTAGGCACTTTGCTAAAAAAGGGTCATTTTTCACAGCGAAATTGAGGTGTTTCCATGTTGCGTTTTGCGCCGTTTCCTGTCGCGGGCACTAGGCCGACCCACACAAGTGAGGTACCATTTTTCTCGGAAGACTTTGGGGAACACGGGGTGGGTGGAAATTTGTGAATCCACGCAGATTCCAGAACTTTCCACCAGACAAATGTGGAGAAAATGTGTTTTTTTTGGCAATGTTTTAGGTTTACAAGGGATTCTGGGTAACAGAACCTGGTGGGAGGCAGTCAAGTCACCCCATCCCGGATTCCCCTGGGTGTCTAGTTTTCAAAAATGTATAGGTTTGCTAGGTTTCCCTAGGTGCCGGCAGAGCTATGGTTCAAAAACTACAGCTAGGCACTTTGCCTAAAAAGGGTCATTTTTCGCTACAAAATTGAGGTGTGTCCACGTTACGTTTGGCGCCGTTTCGTGTCGCGGGCACCAGGCTGACCCACACAAGTGAGGTACCATTTTTCTCTGAAGACTTTGGGGAACGCGGGATGGGTGGAAATTTGTGGATCCACGCAGATTCCAGAACTTTCCACCAGAGAAATGTGGGGAAAATGTGTTTTTTTTGGCAATGTTTTAGGTTTACAAGGGATTCTGGGTAACAGAACCTGGTGGGAGGCAGTCAAGTCACCCCATCCTGGATTCCCCTGGGTGTCTAGTTTTCAAAAATGTATAGGTTTGCTAGGTTTCCCTAGGTGCCGGCAGAGCTATGGTTCAAAAACTACAGCTAGGCACTTTGCCAAAAAAGGGTCATTTTTCACAGCGAAATTGAGGTGTTTCCATGTTGCGTTTTGCGCCGTTTCCTGTCGCGGGCACTAGGCCGACCCACACAAGTGAGGTACCATTTTTCTCGGAAGACTTTGGGGAACGTGGGGTGGGTGGAAATTTGTGAATCCACGCAGAGTCCAGAACTTTCCACCAGAGAAATGTGGAGAAAATGTGGTTTTTTTGGCAATGTTTTAGGTTTACAAGGGATTCTGGGTAACAGAACCTGGTGGGAGGCAGTCAAGTCACCCCATCCCGGATTCCCCTGGGTGTCTAGTTTTCAAAAATGTATAGGTTTGCTAGGTTTCCCTAGGTGCCGGCAGAGCTATGGTTCAAAAACTACAGCTAGGCACTTTGCCTAAAAAGGGTCATTTTTCGCTACAAAATTGAGGTGTGTCCACGTTACGTTTTGCGCCGTTTCGTGTCGCGGGCACTAGGCTGACCCACACAAGTGAGGTACCATTTTTCTCTGAAGACTTTGGGGAACGCGGGGTGGGTGGAAATTTGTGGATCCACGCAGATTCCAGAACTTTCCACCAGAGAAATGTGGGGAAAATGCGTTTTTATGGCAATTGTTTAGGTTTGCAAGGGATTCTGGGTAACAGAACCTGGTGGGAGGCAGTCAAGTCACCCCATCCTGGATTCCCCTGGGTGTCTAGTTTTAAAAAATGTATAGGTTTGCTAGGTTTCCCTAGGTGCCGGCAGAGCTATGGTTCAAAAACTACAGCTAGGCACTTTGCCAAAAAAGGGTCATTTTTCACAGCAAAATTGAGGTGTGTCCACATTACGTTTTGCACCGTTTCCTGTCGCGGGCACTAGGCTGACCCACACAAGTGAGGTACCATCTTTCTCGGAAGACTTTGGGGAACGCGGGTTGGGCGGAAATTTGTGGATCCATGCAGATTCCAGAACTTTCCACCAGAGAAATGTGGGGAAAAAGTGTTTTTTTTGGCAATTTTTTAGGTTTGCAAGGGATTCTGGGTAACAGAACCTGGTGGGAGGCAGTCAAGTCACCCCATCCTGGATTCCCCTGGGTGTCTAGTTTTCAAAAATGTATAGGTTTGCTAGGTTTCCCTAGGTGCCGGCAGAGCTATGGTTAAAAAACTACAGCTAGGCACTTTGCTAAAAAAGGGTCATTTTTCACAGCGAAATTGAGGTGTTTCCATGTTGCGTTTTGCGCCGTTTCCTGTCGCGGGCACTAGGCCGACCCACACAAGTGAGGTACCATTTTTCTCGGAAGACTTTGGGGAACACGGGGTGGGTGGAAATTTGTGAATCCACGCAGATTCCAGAACTTTCCACCAGACAAATGTGGAGAAAATGTGTTTTTTTTGGCAATGTTTTAGGTTTACAAGGGATTCTGGGTAACAGAACCTGGTGGGAGGCAGTCAAGTCACCCCATCCCGGATTCCCCTGGGTGTCTAGTTTTCAAAAATGTATAGGTTTGCTAGGTTTCTCTAGGTGCTGGCAGAGCTATGGTTCAAAAACTACAGCTAGGCACTTTGCCTAAAAAGGGTCATTTTTCGCTACAAAATTGAGGTGTGTCCACGTTACGTTTGGCGCCGTTTCGTGTCGCGGGCACCAGGCTGACCCACACAAGTGAGGTACCATTTTTCTCTGAAGACTTTGGGGAACGCGGGATGGGTGGAAATTTGTGGATCCACGCAGATTCCAGAACTTTCCACCAGAGAAATGTGGGGAAAATGTGTTTTTTTTGGCAATGTTTTAGGTTTACAAGGGATTCTGGGTAACAGAACCTGGTGGGAGGCAGTCAAGTCACCCCATCCTGGATTCCCCTGGGTGTCTAGTTTAAAAAAATTTATAGGTTTGCTAGGTTTCCCTAGGTGCCGGCAGAGCTATGGTTCAAAAACTACAGCTAGGCACTTTGCCAAAAAAGGGTCATTTTTCACAGCGAAATTGAGGTGTTTCCATGTTGCGTTTTGCGCCGTTTCCTGTCGCGGGCACTAGGCCGACCCACACAAGTGAGGTACCATTTTTCTCGGAAGACTTTGGGGAACGTGGGGTGGGTGGAAATTTGTGAATCCACGCAGAGTCCAGAACTTTCCACCAGAGAAATGTGGAGAAAATGTGTTTTTTTTGGCAATGTTTTAGGTTTACAAGGGATTCTGGGTAACAGAACCTGGTGGGAGGCAGTCAAGTCACCCCATCCCGGATTCCCCTGGGTGTCTAGTTTTCAAAAATGTATAGGTTTGCTAGGTTTCCCTAGGTGCCGGCAGAGCTATGGTTCAAAAACTACAGCTAGGCACTTTGCCTAAAAAGGGTCATTTTTCGCTACAAAATTGAGGTGTGTCCACGTTACGTTTTGCGCCGTTTCGTGTCGCGGGCAATAGGCTGACCCACACAAGTGAGGTACCATTTTTCTCTGAAGACTTTGGGGAACGCGGGGTGGGTGGAAATTTGTGGATCCACGCAGATTCCAGAACTTTCCACCAGAGAAATGTGGGGAAAATGCGTTTTTATGGCAATTGTTTAGGTTTGCAAGGGATTCTGGGTAACAGAACCTGGTGGGAGGCAGTCAAGTCACCCCATCCTGGATTCCCCTGGGCGTCTAGTTTTCAAAAATGTATAGGTTTGCTAGGTATCCCTAGGTGCCGGCCGAGCTATGGTTCAAAAACTACAGCTAGGCACTTTGCCAAAAAAGGGTCATTTTTCACAGCAAAATTGAGGCGTGTCTACGTTACGTTTTGCACCGTTTCCTGTCGCGGGCACTAGGCTGACCCACACAAGTGAGGTACCATCTTTCTCGGAAGACTTTGGGGAACGCGGGTTGGGTGGAAATTTGTGGATCCATGCAGATTCCAGAACTTTCCACCAGAGAAATGTGGGGAAAAAGTGTTTTTTTTGGCAATTTTTTAGGTTTGCAAGGGATTCTGGGTAACAGAACCTGGTGGGAGGCAGTCAAGTCACCCCATCCTGGATTCCCCTGGGTGTCTAGTTTTCAAAAATGTATAGGTTTGCTAGGTTTCCCTAGGTGCCGGCAGAGCTATGGTTAAAAAACTACAGCTAGGCACTTTGCTAAAAAAGGGTCATTTTTCACAGCGAAATTGAGGTGTTTCCATGTTGCGTTTTGCGCCGTTTCCTGTCGCGGGCACTAGGCCGACCCACACAAGTGAGGTACCATTTTTCTCGGAAGACTTTGGGGAACACGGGGTGGGTGGAAATTTGTGAATCCACGCAGATTCCAGAACTTTCCACCAGACAAATGTGGAGAAAATGTGTTTTTTTTGGCAATGTTTTAGGTTTACAAGGGATTCTGGGTAACAGAACCTGGTGGGAGGCAGTCAAGTCACCCCATCCCGGATTCCCCTGGGTGTCTAGTTTTCAAAAATGTATAGGTTTGCTAGGTTTCCCTAGGTGCCGGCAGAGCTATGGTTCAAAAACTACAGCTAGGCACTTTGCCTAAAAAGGGTCATTTTTCGCTACAAAATTGAGGTGTGTCCACGTTACGTTTGGCGCCGTTTCGTGTCGCGGGCACCAGGCTGACCCACACAAGTGAGGTAACATTTTTCTCTGAAGACTTTGGGGAACGCGGGATGGGTGGAAATTTGTGGATCCACGCAGATTCCAGAACTTTCCACCAGAGAAATGTGGGGAAAATGTGTTTTTTTTGGCAATGTTTTAGGTTTACAAGGGATTCTGGGTAACAGAACCTGGTGGGAGGCAGTCAAGTCACCCCATCCTGGATTCCCCTGGGTGTCTAGTTTTCAAAAATGTATAGGTTTGCTAGGTTTCCCTAGGTGCCGGCAGAGCTATGGTTCAAAAACTACAGCTAGGCACTTTGCCAAAAAAGGGTCATTTTTCACAGCGAAATTGAGGTGTTTCCATGTTGCGTTTTGCGCCGTTTCCTGTCGCGGGCACTAGGCCGACCCACACAAGTGAGGTACCATTTTTCTCGGAAGACTTTGGGGAACGTGGGGTGGGTGGAAATTTGTGAATCCACGCAGAGTCCAGAACTTTCCACCAGAGAAATGTGGAGAAAATGTGGTTTTTTTGGCAATGTTTTAGGTTTACAAGGGATTCTGGGTAACAGAACCTGGTGGGAGGCAGTCAAGTCACCCCATCCCGGATTCCCCTGGGTGTCTAGTTTTCAAAAATGTATAGGTTTGCTAGGTTTCCCTAGGTGCCGGCAGAGCTATGGTTCAAAAACTACAGCTAGGCACTTTGCCTAAAAAGGGTCATTTTTCGCTACAAAATTGAGGTGTGTCCACGTTACGTTTTGCGCCGTTTCGTGTCGCGGGCACTAGGCTGACCCACACAAGTGAGGTACCATTTTTCTCTGAAGACTTTGGGGAACGCGGGGTGGGTGGAAATTTGTGGATCCACGCAGATTCCAGAACTTTCCACCAGAGAAATGTGGGGAAAATGCGTTTTTATGGCAATTGTTTAGGTTTGCAAGGGATTCTGGGTAACAGAACCTGGTGGGAGGCAGTCAAGTCACCCCATCCTGGATTCCCCTGGGCGTCTAGTTTTCAAAAATGTATAGGTTTGCTAGGTATCCCTAGGTGCCGGCCGAGCTATGGTTCAAAAACTACAGCTAGGCACTTTGCCAAAAAAGGGTCATTTTTCACAGCAAAATTGAGGCGTGTCTACGTTACGTTTTGCACCGTTTCCTGTCGCGGGCACTAGGCTGACCCACACAAGTGAGGTACCATCTTTCTCGGAAGACTTTGGGGAACGCGGGTTGGGTGGAAATTTGTGGATCCATGCAGATTCCAGAACTTTCCACCAGAGAAATGTGGGGAAAAAGTGTTTTTTTTGGCAATTTTTTAGGTTTGCAAGGGATTCTGGGTAACAGAACCTGGTGGGAGGCAGTCAAGTCACCCCATCCTGGATTCCCCTGGGTGTCTAGTTTTCAAAAATGTATAGGTTTGCTAGGTTTCCCTAGGTGCCGGCAGAGCTATGGTTAAAAAACTACAGCTAGGCACTTTGCTAAAAAAGGGTCATTTTTCACAGCGAAATTGAGGTGTTTCCATGTTGCGTTTTGCGCCGTTTCCTGTCGCGGGCACTAGGCCGACCCACACAAGTGAGGTACCATTTTTCTCGGAAGACTTTGGGGAACACGGGGTGGGTGGAAATTTGTGAATCCACGCAGATTCCAGAACTTTCCACCAGACAAATGTGGAGAAAATGTGTTTTTTTTGGCAATGTTTTAGGTTTACAAGGGATTCTGGGTAACAGAACCTGGTGGGAGGCAGTCAAGTCACCCCATCCCGGATTCCCCTGGGTGTCTAGTTTTCAAAAATGTATAGGTTTGCTAGGTTTCCCTAGGTGCCGGCAGAGCTATGGTTCAAAAACTACAGCTAGGCACTTTGCCTAAAAAGGGTCATTTTTCGCTACAAAATTGAGGTGTGTCCACGTTACGTTTGGCGCCGTTTCGTGTCGCGGGCACCAGGCTGACCCACACAAGTGAGGTAACATTTTTCTCTGAAGACTTTGGGGAACGCGGGATGGGTGGAAATTTGTGGATCCACGCAGATTCCAGAACTTTCCACCAGAGAAATGTGGGGAAAATGTGTTTTTTTTGGCAATGTTTTAGGTTTACAAGGGATTCTGGGTAACAGAACCTGGTGGGAGGCAGTCAAGTCACCCCATCCTGGATTCCCCTGGGTGTCTAGTTTTCAAAAATGTATAGGTTTGCTAGGTTTCCCTAGGTGCCGGCAGAGCTATGGTTCAAAAACTACAGCTAGGCACTTTGCCAAAAAAGGGTCATTTTTCACAGCGAAATTGAGGTGTTTCCATGTTGCGTTTTGCGCCGTTTCCTGTCGCGGGCACTAGGCCGACCCACACAAGTGAGGTACCATTTTTCTCGGAAGACTTTGGGGAACGTGGGGTGGGTGGAAATTTGTGAATCCACGCAGAGTCCAGAACTTTCCACCAGAGAAATGTGGAGAAAATGTGGTTTTTTTGGCAATGTTTTAGGTTTACAAGGGATTCTGGGTAACAGAACCTGGTGGGAGGCAGTCAAGTCACCCCATCCCGGATTCCCCTGGGTGTCTAGTTTTCAAAAATGTATAGGTTTGCTAGGTTTCCCTAGGTGCCGGCAGAGCTATGGTTCAAAAACTACAGCTAGGCACTTTGCCTAAAAAGGGTCATTTTTCGCTACAAAATTGAGGTGTGTCCACGTTACGTTTTGCGCCGTTTCGTGTCGCGGGCACTAGGCTGACCCACACAAGTGAGGTACCATTTTTCTCTGAAGACTTTGGGGAACGCGGGGTGGGTGGAAATTTGTGGATCCACGCAGATTCCAGAACTTTCCACCAGAGAAATGTGGGGAAAATGCGTTTTTATGGCAATTGTTTAGGTTTGCAAGGGATTCTGGGTAACAGAACCTGGTGGGAGGCAGTCAAGTCACCCCATCCTGGATTCCCCTGGGTGTCTAGTTTTCAAAAATGTATAGGTTTGCTAGGTTTCCCTAGGTGCCGGCAGAGCTATGGTTCAAAAACTACAGCTAGGCACTTTGCCAAAAAAGGGTCATTTTTCACAGCAAAATTGAGGTGTGTCCACGTTACGTTTTGCACCGTTTCCTGTCGCGGGCACTAGGCTGACCCACACAAGTGAGGTACCATCTTTCTCGGAAGACTTTGGGGAACGCGGGTTGGGCGGAAATTTGTGGATCCATGCAGATTCCAGAACTTTCCACCAGAGAAATGTGGGGAAAAAGTGTTTTTTTTGGCAATTTTTTAGGTTTGCAAGGGATTCTGGGTAACAGAACCTGGTGGGAGGCAGTCAAGTCACCCCATCCTGGATTCCCCTGGGTGTCTAGTTTTCAAAAATGTATAGGTTTGCTAGGTTTCCCTAGGTGCCGGCAGAGCTATGGTTAAAAAACTACAGCTAGGCACTTTGCTAAAAAAGGGTCATTTTTCACAGCGAAATTGAGGTGTTTCCATGTTGCGTTTTGCGCCGTTTCCTGTCGCGGGCACTAGGCCGACCCACACAAGTGAGGTACCATTTTTCTCGGAAGACTTTGGGGAACACGGGGTGGGTGGAAATTTGTGAATCCACGCAGATTCCAGAACTTTCCACCAGACAAATGTGGAGAAAATGTGTTTTTTTTGGCAATGTTTTAGGTTTACAAGGGATTCTGGGTAACAGAACCTGGTGGGAGGCAGTCAAGTCACCCCATCCCGGATTCCCCTGGGTGTCTAGTTTTCAAAAATGTATAGGTTTGCTAGGTTTCCCTAGGTGCTGGCAGAGCTATGGTTCAAAAACTACAGCTAGGCACTTTGCCTAAAAAGGGTCATTTTTCGCTACAAAATTGAGGTGTGTCCACGTTACGTTTGGCGCCGTTTCGTGTCGCGGGCACCAGGCTGACCCACACAAGTGAGGTACCATTTTTCTCTGAAGACTTTGGGGAACGCGGGATGGGTGGAAATTTGTGGATCCACGCAGATTCCAGAACTTTCCACCAGAGAAATGTGGGGAAAATGTGTTTTTTTTGGCAATGTTTTAGGTTTACAAGGGATTCTGGGTAACAGAACCTGGTGGGAGGCAGTCAAGTCACCCCATCCTGGATTCCCCTGGGTGTCTAGTTTAAAAAAATGTATAGGTTTGCTAGGTTTCCCTAGGTGCCGGCAGAGCTATGGTTCAAAAACTACAGCTAGGCACTTTGCCAAAAAAGGGTCATTTTTCACAGCAAAATTGAGGTGTGTCCACGTTACGTTTTGCATCGTTTCCTGTCGCGGGCACTAGGCTGACCCACACAAGTGAGGTACCATTTTTCTCGGAAGACTCTGGGGAACGTGGGGTGGGTGGAAATTTGTGAATCCACGCAGATTCCAGAACTTTTCACCAGAGAAATGTGGAGAAAATGTGTTTTTTTTGGCAATGTTTTAGGTTTACAAGGGATTCTGGGTAACAGAACCTGGTGGGAGGCAGTCAAGTCACCCCATCCCGGATTCCCCTGGGTGTCTAGTTTTCAAAAATGTATAGGTTTGCTAGGTTTCCCTAGGTGCCGGCAGAGCTATGGTTCAAAAACTACAGCTAGGCACTTTGCCTAAAAAGGGTCATTTTTCGCTACAAAATTGAGGTGTGTCCACGTTACGTTTTGCGCCGTTTCGTGTCGCGGGCACTAGGCTGACACACACAAGTGAGGTACCATTTTTCTCTGAAGACTTTGGGGAACGCGGGGTGGGTGGAAATTTGTGGATCCACGCAGATTCCAGAACTTTCCACCAGAGAAATGTGGGGAAAATGCGTTTTTATGGCAATTTTTTAGGTTTGCAAGGGATTCTGGGTAACAGAACCTGGTGGGAGGCAGTCAAGTCACCCCATCCTGGATTCCCCTGGGTGTCTAGTTTTTAAAAATGTATGGGTTTGCTAGGTTTTTCTAGGTGCCGGCAGAGCTATGGTTTAAAAACTACAGCTAGGCACTTTGCCAAAAGAGGGTCATTTTTCACAGCAAAATTGAGGTGTGTCCACGTTACGTTTTTCACCGTTTCCTGTCGCGGGCACTAGGCTGACCCACACAAGTGAGGTACCATCTTTCTCGGAAGACTTTGGGGAACGCGGGTTGGGTGGAAATTTGTGGATCCATGCAGATTCCAGAACATTCCACCAGAGAAATGTGGGGAAAAAGTGTTTTTTTTGGCAATTTTTTAGGTTTGCAAGGGATTCTGGGTAACAGAACCTGGTGGGAGGCAGTCAAGTCACCCCATCCTGGATTCCCCTGGGTGTCTAGTTTTCAAAAATGTATAGGTTTGCTAGGTTTCCCTAGGTGCCGGCAGAGCTAGGGTTAAAAAACTACAGCTAGGCACTTTGCTAAAATAGGGTAATTTTGCATTGTGAAAATGTGGTGTGTTCACGTTGGGTTTTGAGCCATTTCCTGTCATGGGCACTATGCCTACCCCTACAAGTGAGGTACCATTTTTATCGGGAGACTTAGGGTAATTCAGATTTGTAAAGGTACTGTTATTACCTATTGACTTTCGATGCATTTCTGCCTTCCAAATGAAAGACATTGTGTAAAAAAGAAGTCATTCTAAAAAATTACAGATAATTCTCATGCTAGTATGAGTATTCCCAAATTCGGAAATGTGCAAATATCTACTGTTTCTAAACTCTATATTTTGTTCCCATTTCAGAAATACATAGGTGTCTTTCATACCGATTTTTCCATGTACACATTTTTACAGAATAATTACTTTATACCCGGTACATAATAAAAAACCATTGCAAGTTGCTGCTCAGTTTTTGGCTCTGGGTTCGTCGGGTTATTGGTAAACCTACAAGTCCTATATATCCCCACAACCAGTAATGTCCAGCAGATGTAACGGTACAATGCTTTCGAAGAGCTGTCATAATTAGAAGAAGTTACAGGTGAAAACGTTGACACAAAAGGCACTTTTTTTCAACAAATTTTCAATTTATCCTATATTTAACTGTTAGTTTCTATAAAGAAACCTTGATGGATCTACACAAATGACCCCTTGCTGAATTCTGAATTTTGTCTACTTCTCTAAAATGTATAGCTTTCCAGGATCCATTATTGCTTCTGTACCCATTTCTACCATTAGCTGGAAGGAGGTCGAAAGCACAAAAAATAGGCTACGTCCCAGAAAAATGCCAAAACTGTGTAAAAAATGTTCGGTTTCAGACAAAAGTCTGGTATCCCCTAAAAGCTGGGAAAATGGTGATTTCAGCCCCACAAACCCTTTTTTGATAACACTTGCAGGGAAAAACCCAGATGCTTTCATTTGCAGCCCGTTTTTCCCATTTTCCCCCAAAAAACCTAGATTTAGCTGTATTTTGGCTCATTTCTGGGACCCCTCCAGGGGAATCCACAAACCCTGAGTACCTTCAGAATCCCCATGATGTTGGAAGAAAAGGACGCAAATTTGGCGTGGATACCTTATGTGGTCAAAAAGTTACAGGGGCCTCAGCGCGCACTACCCCAAATAGCCAAAAAAGTGCGTGGCACAGGAGGGGGAAAAGGCCTGGCAGCGAAGGGGTTAATGGTAAAATCAGATATAAAATTATTATTTTGGAAATGTCACTTTTAAAAAATTGACAGAATTGTCTGGTGCGTCGTCACGCACCAGCTTCAAGCTGCACTGCCATTCAACTTCCATTTGAAAAAAGTCAAAAAACAAGAAACCACTATTCGTCCAAGTAATCCACATTTATTCAGTCTTTTCCATTCAATTTCAAACCAGAGGCGGCATAAGTATGATCATCAAATCCCTATGAAATGCCCATCCAGGCCTTTATCCCAAAACACAACAGAATTCGCTTTACATCCTGGGACCATGCTGTTCTAAAACCCAATGCATTTCAGGCCAGGGGCCCTTCCTCAGGGGTAGTTGTAACGTGAAAGAAAGTCCATCAGAATCATAGAGAATCCTGTGCTTCAAAAATGCCTACAACAACCATCATGCACTATACCCCATTAATCAAACGTGTTGAGTGCTCAATGTGTGAAAATCCATGCTTACAAAAACGATTGTGCACTACATGTGAAAAACGAGCTGCAATAAACAGACATCTGTTGGGTATTAAACTGAAACATATGCTTCAACTTGAACTCACAATAACCCTCGTACACTAAGCCTATCACCACCAGCGTGCTATGTGCTTGGTATAAAAGAATCCATGCTTACGAAAATAGATAATGTCCTAAATGTGAAAGAAAGAAACATAAGGTATTTATAAAACCTGTGCCAAACTAAACTTTGTGCACAAACTTAATGATCAACTCACATGGTCACCGATATGCGATCTCTAATCACGTTGTTTCAACACTGTAATCAGCCTTGTTGTAGTTTGTGAAACCAACAAGGATGTGAGTGGAGAAGTGTGGCTCAATGATTAGAGCGGCAGACCCTGATGCAGAGGTCTAGCCCGGGACCAGGGTTCAATTCCCCGCCTTGGCGGGTCTTGGGCTCAAAAAATTCCACGGACCTGATAATACTCGCCTCGGTGCCATTCCAATCATGGAGTCCCACTCTGCAACTCTGGGCAATAGCTTGCTTAATCTCCACAACAGCCCCCACAACGCTAAGGATGCCTGGCCTCCACCTTGGGGGTGCCCAGGAGTGGACGCCTCACAGGGAAAAGCCAGGATGGGTTCCACAGCGGTATTCATACAAGCGCCTTGAGACCCTTGTGGGTGAGTAGTGTGCTATACAAGTATCAATTTACAATTTTTACATAAAAATGCTTGTTTTAAACCCATTGTGAACACCCCAGGTGCAACCAATCAAGTTAAAAGCCTCCCTCAGTAGCAAACCATAGAAGTAAACATAAAGAAAATACATAAAACATATACACATACAACAACTGCTGATTCCCAACATATTCCTACAAAAGAAGAAAAATTAATTGAGGCTAACAATTAAACTGTAAATATAATCAAAATTAATATCCCCACAAACTTTTAGACAATTGGCATTTGTCAGCCTAAAGTATCTGGGGCCTTTCTGTGAGTGGCCAGCTGACCTTGGACTTTTGATGGCTCCCCCACTGGGACATGTGTAATAGGGCTAGACAGTGGACAAAGAGCCTGAGTGTGCAGAGTGGAGGATCTTCCTGACAGGATGACTAGGGAGTAACTGTGCCCCAGCCATGATTTTACTTCAAAGGGTAGCCAAGGGGCTGTGCCCAGCCCTTCCTTACTTAAGAAGAAGCCTACCCTGTCACTGGCAGATGCAGCTCACACCTGGGCCTGCTGCCTGTCCTTTGCTTCTCTAGACAAGATGGAGCTAAACCCGGGTGAAAGATAAGAATTGACTAGTTTTGGAATTAGACAAAGGGTTGTCCCCCACCCAGCCTTGCCTGGGCATAAAAGTGCCAACCTGAAATCAGAACACTCTTGGACCTGAGAAGATTCAGAAGGAGGACTGCCCTGTGGTCTGAAGACGGTAGATTGGACCTGCTTGCCCTGAACCCAGGACCCTAGCAAACACTCCAAGGATCAATTGGTTGACCTCCTGTTTGAGCTACAAGGACACAACAAGCTTCCAGAGGTCTTTCCTGTTTTGCCAACTGGACCTGACCTGCTCCCCTCTCCCTCAAGGTCATGGACCCTTGGCTGGACTCAGCGTACTTCTCTCTGCTTAAATGAAGATTTCATTGGCCCTGATGTAGAGCAGGGTAGAGTGACGAAGGGCCTCATATCGCAGTACCATGCAGCGCTTGATCAGAGGCTTCACGGGATACAATTCAGAGCCTCTCATCGTAGTACTGCACAGACTGTGCACCAAGAAAATAAGATATAAATCTCAGCTGGCCAAACTTGATCCCGTACCCAGCCCATGCTCCATCATGGTCGGCCTGAACCTGTGACTTGTCCTGGTGTGGGGTGACTAGATACCCCCAGCTGGTGCTTTGTGCCTTTTGGCGCTATTTTCTTAAACCCTAAACTTTTCAAAAAAACAACTCTGGTTCTACTGATTGGATTTTGTCATTTAGGTGTAATTTCATCTATTAAAATGTACTTTACGTTTTTAAAATCTGCCTTGGGATTATTCCTGAGTTGTGTTTTCACTCTATTACTGTTTGTATGCTGCATAAATACTTTATGCATCGCCTCTTAGTTAATCTGTCTGCTTTTGTGGCATCCTACCAGAGGGTTAAGCACAGGTTGATTTAGTGACTTTTGTGGGCCACCCTGACAAGAATTGTGATTATTATTTGAAGCGGGATTTCACCCACTTAAACCAATATTTCAATTTCTTGCAGTCTGTAACCACTACCATCAGCTGTGAGCTGGATAATACAGCCTTTCCTACATCTCTTTCAGAACTCACGAGTCTCAATACTGATTCCAGTAAGTTCAGTTGGCCACATTCTTTCCCAGTGGCAGCCCAAACATAAATACAATGGGTCTTAAACAAAAAACAAATAAAACTCCACTTTTTAACTTTTTAAAATGCACCACATTTTAACTTTACAGGTGGGGCACTTAAATTGGGAATCTTCATTGCTGCTTGGATAAACTATGCAAAATGTAAAGCCCAAAAGATGTCCGCTTTGGTCCCAAGAGTTTATTGTGTAACCCATATGAAGGTAAATACACCTCACACGTTGAAGATGGAGGAACCATTTCAGAAAATAATGACTACATGGCACATACAAAATACAAAACACATTCCTATATAATTTATATTTATTACAATAACATATAATTGTGAACACGTCTGTTACTTATGCCATTGACCCATTGCTTACATTATAAAACACAACTTTATTCTCAAATTATTTACAAACCAAACAACATCTGCAAACCAACAGTACTACCGCACAGATCAGCCACAAAACTATATAAGACAATTATTATATTGCTACGTGTACAACAGCAGCAAATGCAACAAATGAAAGGTATACTTTGCATTATTAATGTGATCCCTGTCAGAGGCGAAGATAAACTTTGCACTGAAACTGTTGACAGAGTAAAAGTTCAGTTGTGTCCTTTGCTAAGGACAGTCTTCCCGCTTAGAAATATTTAACTTTTAAATTCATCGCTGAGAAGCTTGCTTGTTTTACGAGCCAGTTCTGAAATTCAACAGCTGCTTTGATTTGGTCTCGATTCCAAAATTGCACGAATGCAAACGTGGGTGAAAGAAAGCACGCCTGAGAGGCATGTGGTTGTGCAGGACCCCAAAGAAGGGTTTCTACCAATGGCACTTGATGCACGGCTCCTCGAGCTAGCCCAACCTGATGCCTGCTCCTCCCAGGTGCACAGATCCTTCAGCTAGTCCTGCCTGATGCCCCGCTCCTCCAAGATCCTCCAGCTACCCCTATCTGATGCCCCGCTCCTCCCAGTTCCTCCAGCTACCCCTACCTAATGCCCCACTCCTCCCAGGTGCCAAGATACTCCAGCTACCCCAACCTGATTCCCGCTCCTCCCAGATTCCCAGATCCTCCAGCTACCCCTACCTGTTGACCCGCTCCTCCCAGATGCCCAGATCCTCCAGCTACCCCTACCTAATGCCCCACTCCTCCCAGATGCACAGATCCTCCAGCTACCCCTACCTGATGCCCCACTCCTCCCAGATGCCCAGATCCTCCAGCTACCCCTACCTGTTGACCAGCTCCTCCCAAATGCCTAGATCCTTCAGCTAGTCTTACCTGATGCCCCGCTCCGCCCAGATCCTCCAGCTAGTCCTACCTGATGCCCCGCTCCTTCCAGATGCCCAGATCCTTAAGCTAGTCCTACCTGATGCCATGCTCTTCGAGCTAGTTCGACCTGCTATCAAGCTGCTCTAACTAGTCCTACCTGATGCCCGGCTGCTCCCAGAAACCTGGCTCCTCCCAGATACCCAGCTGATCGAGGCTCAAGCTAGTCCACCTGATGCCTGGCTTTTCCCAGATACTTAGCTCCTCCCAGATACCCGGCTCCTATAGGCTTGAACTAGTCCTACATGATGCCCAGCACCTCCAGCTAGTCCTACCTCTTCAAGCTAGTTCTACCTGCTAACCAGCTCCTCGAGCTAGTTCAACTTGATACACAGCTTCTCCCAGATACTCAGCGGCTCGAGCTAGTCCTACCTGATGCCCAGCTCTTCGAGCTAATTCTCCCTTCTACCCAGCTCCTATAGCTAGTCCTACCTGTTGCACAGATCCTCGTGCTAGAACTGCTTGATTACCAGCTCCTCATGCTAGGCCTACCTGATTCCCAGCTCCTCGAGCTAGTCCTATCTGCTGCCTAGGTGGTCGAGCTAGTCCGAGGTAGGTCTTTACCTGAATGCACATCAACATGTGCTCAGTAGGCTTCAAACCTTGCCGAACACTGCTGCTCGTCTCCTGCTGAAGGTTCCCAAGCACCAGTCAGGGTCCAAGCCCATAAAGAAGCTTCATTGGTTGTCCAATAGCCAAAGAATTGCCTTCAAGGCACTTTGCCTGAAACACTGCCTGAATTCTATAAAAGCGGGTTCCACTGGTATATGCTAAATAGGCCCTTAAGATCCACAACTGCCAAGTTCATTGCTGTGTCCAGATTCAAACAAGTTGCCTGGGGGGGGGCTGAAGCTTTGTACTGGGAGCAACAAAAGCCTGGAATATGCTTCCTTTGTATGTCAAAGCCTTGCCAACTTATTGGCCTTTAGGAAGGCCCTGAAGACTTGGTTATTTAGCATAGCATGGGCTCCCTTATCCTGGGGTTCTACACACCACACCTGCAGTCAGCCCCTAGACACCCTTGGGTATTCGAGTGCTTAAGAAATCCATTTAACATAAAATGCCATAACATAACATCTATGCCAAGGCTGGGGGACTAACAAATAGCACACCACCCCTGAGCAAAGTGAGGGAGACACAATGTACTTCCATCCACACGCACGGTGGCCTGAAATACCACCTCCACCACTGGTCATGATGGGGGTGGGGGGTTACAAATAGCTCTTCTCCATTGGGCAAGGCAGTGGACACAAAACACTTCTACTTCCCCCCTAAACCCGCGAGGCAAGGTGGAAGAATTGCAAATAGTGTCCATATATCCATGGCTAAGGTGGGGAGTGGCATCAGCATGCCTAACACTACATGATTGTGTTTGGAAAAATAAAAACATAAAAGCAGTTTACTGTGAACTTTCATTTAGATACCGCCAAAGCTGAAAGGAGGTGGACAATGCCTACAACACAAAATTTCAAAAGTGCCACCAGATGAAGGTGATTAAATTTGAAGTGGGTCAAAATGTTTCACACATTAACATTATCCGCCACTAGGAGATATAACTCTGGACCCAGTGTGCTCTGCATCATGAGGTATACCTTAATCAAAGTTTTGCTTACTGCTGCATTTTCCCAGAGGCTTAGGCCATGTTGCTCTTGGCTGAACATTATGTTCTCTTGACTAGGCATGTACTGTGCATGCATCAAACCGTATAGGGGCTCACAACAGTAGGGGTTAGACAATAATGTCCTCTATGTATGTTGTGGCCGGCTCTTGATAGATAATATATGTAGATGAACTATGAACAGTTCTAATAAAGCTGGTTCTCTTCCATCTCTAAACAGACCATATGAACATTTTTACACAGCATCAGCAGTGTTGGTATCATGCATGGCTTCCTGTAGGTATCCTTAACTAGCATCAGGTAAAGGGGTGGGGGATTTGAAATGAGCTTCAAGGTTTGGTATCAACCATTGCTAGAGTGAGTGACATCAGCTCAGATGCCAAGGACAGTTAATAAAGTGCAGCTTAACAATGACCACTGATCCCTTCTACATGTGCTGTGCATGTTCTGAAGACTGTTCTTTTCTTCACAGTGTTATGCCTTCAGAGCACTGAGATTTCTCTTCAGTATGGAAAGAAACAGGGAGCTCTTCAAAAGGTATTGTGCAGTGTAAAAGAAGCAATCAAATAAAACATAAATTGACAACTTTTTTTCTCAATACATAATGTGTACTCTTGCATACTTTTAAATGTAGACTATGAACTCTGTAGTTTTGTTACAATATTGTGCAAGATGGGAATCCATAGGGACTGCAACCAATCACCAAAAACTCTAATACTTTTCTAGCAGAAGGGGCTGCATGTTAAACTTCACATGAAGAACAGTATTTGCATTTCTATTTACTTGCTAGTGTAGTCAAGTCGAGTGCAAATACAACAATTTGCCTATGAGAATGAGCTAAAGCAAAAGTCTAATTGATTGACAAAATAGTTCCGTAACAGTCAAGTTGAACAGGTAATACCAGTTTGAGCAAATATTCAAGTGTGAAAGATGGAGGCAAAAGTATAACATAAGTAACCAATACTTTCTGCTTGGATGTCAAACTGTAGTAGGATGTCCAAGTAAGGGGTGAAATGGAATATTCATGTTCCATGCAGGCAGTTATGACCCCATTTTGATAGGCTGATGTTACCACATCTGTTCATGCACCTGACACTCACGACTACACTGTGCAGAGTGACCAGTGAAATGAAAGGAGGTTCTCAGATCTTTACAAATCCACAGTTTTGATGACAAACTAGTGTCTGTGTAGTTTATAGTTCCACTTCAGCAGGCCAGATAACAGTCATGGTGAGTGATGGGCCAGTCCACCCCCGCCAGCGCAATCCTTACCCTAGAATGCAGCTCCTTCTCCAGCACTTGAGTGTTCATGGAAAAGCCTCAGTTGGCAGAAGGATCTCTAGTTGGAATAAAGGAGGAGCAAGAATTGAGAAACAAGAGCACAATCAAGTGGCAGTGAAAAAAGTAATAATAGTAAGATCAATGGGACAACGTAGACCCACGGGTACGAGGCTGCTGGCCCCTACACACTACCCACATACACTCTGACAAGAGAAGAAAGCTCAATTTGTAACATGCTCCTGCCCCCTTGCTTTGGTCCTGGCCAGCAAAGAGGAACTGCCATGATCACTGTGAGCAGAAGGAAGACCGTCCTGCTAATGTCTTCTTCCACTCCCAGAGGACTCACTCCTTTCTTTCTGGTTTAGCAGGCGGTCTCACAGGAGTAAAACACAGCATTCAACCCAGCACCCGAAAAGGAGAGGGAATTAGAGGGGAATGGTGATGCTCGTTAATGAATATGTACTCAGAATTTCAGCCCAGAAACTAACAGGAAGGCCTTCCCACATCACATGGTGCATGCCTCCACTGATTCTGTGTGAAGGCCTGCATCTACTTGACTCTGCCAAAGTGAATAATGACACGGCATTTCAGGCATTAACAAATTTCCCAGCAAACTGAAATACCCATTAGACTCTGCCTATTGGTTGACGCAGAATATTCCAGTACTGTAACATATAGCCTTGCATTCTAACCACTGTTTTTCTAAGTGGCACACTTTGATCTTAAGAAGCACAGATTCTAATGGTGGATGCCACACACCTGTGGCCAGCATGCAACCAGCGGCACAGTCCATTCCATGTAACTGCCATGGAGAAACTGCCCAACAGCACTATCCACCATAATGCGTCACCGGAAGAAGTCTAGAGGAGAGTACTGGATCAGCCCACGGAACAAATGCCGATCTCACCAGCCTCACCAGCCTGGCAGTTTGGGCTGGACTGTTCCCATTGGGCACAGGGTCAAGACTGATTTGCATATGGCTGGGTCCAAACTGGAATGGCATGGTGAGCAAAAAAACGATGGATTTAGGCCCAGATCTCTGTACTGGGGTGAATGTAAGACATTGTTCTGCATTCTGTCCATCAACTATTGTTTTTGAATTTTTCACCCCGAGTGGGACGGGTATGCTCAGACGTGAGTCCCGTGCTCTCCATGCCACTGGAATCAAGCTATCCTGGCTGAAGAGTGGTGAAACCCCGAAACCGGTCCTAGGATGCTTGTTTCCAGTCCATGGAGGACCTGGCCTGTCAGTTCGGGCTGGACTGTTCCCATTGGGCACAGGGTCAAGACTGATTTGCATATGGCTGGGTCCAAACTGGAATGGCATGGTGAGCAAAAAAACGATGGATTTAGGTCCAGATCTCTGTACTGGGGTGAATGTATGACATTGTTCTGCATTCTGTCCATCAATAGTTTTTTTTGCATTTGTCACCCCGAGTGGGACGGGTATGCTCAGACATGAGTCCCGTGCACTCCATGCCACTGGAATCAAGCTATCCTGGCTGAAGAGGGGTGAAACCCCGAAACCGTTCCTAGGATGCTTGTTTCCAGTCCAGGGGGGACCTGGCCTGTCAGTTCGGACTGAACTGTTCCCATTGGGCACAGGGTCAAGACTGATTTGCATATGGCTGGGTCCAAACTGGAATGGCATGGTGAGCAAAGAAACAATGGATTTAGGCCCAGATCTCTGTACTGGGGTGAATGTATGACATTCTTCTGCATTCTGTCCATCAATAGTTCTTTTTGCATTTGTCACCATAAAGCCAGCTCAGGTCAGAGCACCACTAAAACCACTCCTTAAAAAGTAGATGCAGTTCATGGCGAAGCTCTGGTGGCAGCACTTGTAGAAGCCCCCTGATACTGGCTTATTTTTAGACTACAAGGTATGCTTTGAACATGAAGAAACAGTACAGTGGAGGCTCATACATGGCTCCAAACACACGCTGTAGTTGCCCAGATGTGGATTGAGAGCTGCTCTTAGGAAAAGTAGCACTTGCTCAGAGATAGCCAATGAAATTCCTCTGATTAGATTGCTGGGTCAGCCATGTCAGTGCTGTCTGCATCAATCTTTCACACTAGGAGCCAGTAGGGGTCTTCCTAATGTTAACAACATAATGTTCTCCACAAATCCCCCACCTCCAGAACCCTATAGATACAAAATGGACACAATGAGTCCATAACAAATGAAGAATTCCTCAACAGAGAGAAGGCCAAAGCGCTAGCCTGTTTGGTACAAATATGGATGGGCGACCATATAATTCAATGGTTACCTGGAGGTGACATTAAACGCCATCTTATCAGGCCTGCTTGCATTTCCATGTAAGCCTGTGGCATTCTTACAAGATGCCAAAGCATGCACAACCTACTTAAACCCTCTAATATCATGAAAATATTAGTGCTGAATAGAACCAAATACACCCTCCATGTGAATGAATGAATCACCATTTATTGAGCGCATGGCTACCCTGGGGCATCCCAGCGCTACGACAGAAGCAGAGAGGGACACACAGCACACTCAAGGGAAGAGACAGGTCTTCAATGATTTCCAGAAGGCTAAGTGGCAAGTTTCCCTCCGCAGGCAGAGCGGAAGAGAATTCCACATCTTGTCAGTGTTGTAAGTGAATAGGCGTCTGCCACTCCTGGCCCTCTTAATCTTGGAGACAGCCGCCAAATGTAGGTTGTCAGAGCGCAGTCGTCTGTTTGCCATATAAGGCAGAACCAAGGAGTGGTTGATTATGGGGCCATTCCCAGTAAGCATCTTATGGGCAATGCACATGGCTTTAAAACTGACTCTCTCCCAAACAAGAAGCCAGTGGAGCGACTTCATGGTGGGTTTTGCGGATTGCCAGCTCGGAGTCCCTGTCAGCATCCTTGCAGTGCAGTTTTGCACCGTTTGGAGTTTTGTGAGGGTTGCAACCGGAGCTCCGAGGTAAAGGGCATTCCCGTAGTTCAGGCGGGAAAGAATAAGAGCCTGTACCATAAGCCTTCTTGCCTGAAAAGTAATAAGAGGGAGCACTTTACGGAGCATCCTTAGGATACCGAAACAGGAAGCTGCAACCTTCCATGCTTGGACCATGAAGCTAAGATCCTGGTCCAGCCAGAAGCCTAGACTCTTCATCTGGGTCTTAGGGACAGGGATGGGGCCCATGCAGTCTGGCCAAAGAGTGTCTACTCTGAAGAGGGATGGATTGCCAAGGAGCATCAACTCGGTCTTGTCACCATTTAGCTTTAAGTATGATTGATGCATCCATTTGGCTACCTCTTCTAGGCAGACACAGAGGCTGATTGAGGCCTTGTCAGCGTGGTTTAGTGCTATGACCAGTTGGGTGGCATCTGCGTAAGTCACTATATGAACCCCAAATGGGAGCACAATCTCTGCAAGTGGAGTCATATAGACGTTAAAAAGAGATGGACTCAGGGATGACCCCTGCGGGACTCCGCATTGGAGAGGCAGAGGTTTGGAGAAAACATCACCCTCACCCCAAGACCTGGAAAGATCTCTCCTCCAGGAATGATTGCAACCATGTTAGCGCCACCCCGGTCACCCCCAAACTCCTGAGTCGATGGATCAGAATTTGGTGGTTGACCGTATCGAAGGCAGCGCTAAGGTCCAAGAGGATGATTGCTGTTGAGCCTCCAGCCTCGAGAATCTTTTTGGATTCTCCGACAACTGCCAGTAACGCTGTTTCAGTTCCTTGGCGTGGGCGAAGCCCATTTGAGAAGGTTGAAGAAGATTGTGGTTGCAGAAAGAAAAAATAGACCTACTTTTGTGGTTGATTTATACTTTTTGTCAGTGGCTGCAGGTGTGTCCTTTAGGGGTTTGAAGAACCCAACATGATCTTTGAGTTAAATATGGTCAACTGGATTTTTACAGTATTATCCTCTTACTGAAAACGATGTGCCTTCAAACTGCCTACAGTTCGGTCGTCAGGGGATAGTGACTGTGGCCAGAGTTGTGATGTATGGTTCTTTCTTTACTCATTACATACTTGTAAAGTGGTCGATAAACTAAACACACTTATTTAAAACAGACAGCTGTTGTTTGAGCAAACATAATATGTGATCTCCAGGTTTTATTTTTAATGATAAGCCCGATTTTGCATCAGCTGTAGTTCAATGAATAGTTTATTTGTGAAGGTCTATGAGCAAGAACAATCTTTCACAAGACTAACAATCAGGCTTCATATCACGGTGCAGCACTCAGACAGTCACGCTCCAAGTAGCTGATGATGCCCTCCTCCTCAGAGATAGAAGTAGCCCCTCATTCCTGGTCCTACTTGACCTCTCTCTAGTCTTCGGCACAGTTGTCGATCCAGCTTTGATCAACACACACAAAATATGCATGGCATTTTGAGACATTATCTTGAAATGGTTCACATCTGCCATTCCAACTGGTGCCAGGCTGCAGCCTGTGCAAATTGCTCTTACAAGATGCCAGACACTCCTTGTATCATGAGTGGAGTACTTAAGGCCGCCATCCTGTCTCCTATCATCTTTATCCTGTACATGGATCCCCTGATATTCGTTCTATCAGAAAGTGGTATCAAGATACATCAATAGGCGCATGATACCCAACTCTTGTTCTTAGACATTGACGTTTCTCCATCTCTGGAACTTTAAGGAACCCATAGGGCGAGGTTAAGACACCCGCATGAGATAGCCTCCCTACCTATCCTCCCGACTCCCCTCCACGGAGATAGATGACAGATATGGCAAAGCCTTCTGAGACACCAAAAGGCCACATAAATACTCAAAGAGGCCAAGAAATGAAATGGCCCCTTTATTTACAACAATCATAAGATTTTTATCATGGCACACTTCTCACAAGAAACGAACGTAAAAGCAATACATTCTCAGCTTTAAGTCCACAACTGAGAAAATCTGACATTTAGTTTGCTGGTGCCAGCAACAAGAACCCATGTTATCCATACAGCAAAATCAATGAGAATTCAATCCATGGAACCCAATGGAGGAATGGTTCAGACTAGACTTTGGACTGCCAAAGAATGCCCACAGAACACGAGAATCCTAAGCATAATGTTAGAGAGGAATCACGATCTCAACAAAAGGACCTATGCTCGATTGTACACTTATTAATGAGCAAAGTTGTAATAGCGCAACCTAGATAACCTCATGCTTTATCCCCCAAAAAGCACGATAGACAATCATAAATAGCGTTTCTGGGTCTCACCTATGAAGGGAGTATACTTCCACCTCCCCAAAAAGTTTGTGGAACTGAATAATCACATGGGATCTACAACCCTGCTTTACTGTACTAATGTACCGGCCTCATATCCATTGACAGTGTATACTCCCATGGATACACAGAGCATCCATATGTGGCACCCCACCCAAAGACATCAGCTGCTTTCAAAAGATGACACCCCATTGTGCCCACTGACAAGGACAGCTGAACGCCTTTCACACACCTACCATTACCACCTGCAAATTGTGTCTATAGTATGAATTACTATATAAGGAGAAAGACAATTACGCCCTGGCCTTGCCACTCCTTGGCATGCCACGCGTCATCAACACAGGAGTTGGGCCGCTGGCGCAAATTGTAGATACACTCACTGGGGGATCAGTACCGCTATGTGGCACTCCTCACCATGGACGAGCTCATCACTGATACTGGTATCTACCCAGGACAGTTTGTACTATACACTTCCATCACACGCTCACTGAGCGCGCAATAGGGCGATATCCAACAGCAACCCAAAAATGCACTATACAATGCAATACATTATCGATGTGGGGGAAGGACACAACCTGACGAGGTGTATAGCCAGCTACTTACGCTTCCACTCCGCTACACCTCTAGGCCGACTGTAACAACACTGGGATGCAGACCTCGGCTGACCCTTCACTGACAACGAATGGCAACGTGTTATGGAATACCCCGCTCTGGTATCCCACAATGCTCAATTCAGGTTATATAGTACTATGTGTTGCATAGCGCATACCGTACCCCCTCACCCCCAAGAATAATCACAATTTCTAGTTCACTGATGCTGCCTGCCCCCACGGTCACACACCTGACACTGACCTATTGGACATATTTTGGCTCTCCTAATGTCCAAACGCCAAATTACACACTGATTGTAATCTCCTAACCACCGCTCCCCACGGTCACAAGCTGGGCCTTCTCTCTGAAGGCCTGTGATCAAGCCGAAAGCAAGACTATTATGAGCACTGGTTTATGCAACGTATTCTGTACCTGACAAAATGTAAATAAAGAAGAGTTAAAAGGAAAGAGAATACTGTTGTGCATAGCCACTAAAATCCCTGACATCACACTTACACTGAGAATCTGCCACTCCCCCTTGAAATCATCAATGTAATTTCAAGACTGGCTGGCAAGGTCAAATATGCATCCACCGCAGCAAAATATGGTGAAGAACATCATAAAAAAATCCCTTTACAGAAAATGGTGAAGTGATGGTGATGAGAAAACCCATACCTGCCACAGTCTTAAAGACTTTGAAGGCATGAAATGAGGTTTGTCTTTGCCAAGTTCTCAATCAGGAGAATACGATAGCTGTAGGCTCCATATTTGCACCAAACAGATGTAAGAAAACCTTGTTTGCAAAACTTTATAGAATATGTATGGAATTAGGCACATGCAAGCTAGTGGTAGGAAGTGACTGGAACATGACTACTGAACCTGTTTTAGACAGATCCAGTAGACCTGATGTGAGAAAACAAGCCATCAGGGCACGCTATTGGATTTCATTTGTGATCACTCCCTAATAGACATGTGGAGTCTCCTGAACCTTTGGTGGAGAGACCACACTTTTGTCTCCTGCATCTACGGTACATGCACACACTTGGGGGTCGATTTATATTTTAGTGGACGGACATTTGGCAGTCAGTGCAACAGAGTAATTTATTCAGTTGCCTTAACTGCACCTCTGCCCACCAAATCATGAAATGACTATCAAGCCGGTGGTCATTTTCTAAAAACATTACGACTAACCTCCGACACAGAGGTTTCTGTCAATGCCTTTTGCAGTTTAATGCAAGGCTCGGTTAAGCATGACGGAGCCGTACAGCAAACTGTTTTTTTTTCTTATCAAAAAGAAGATCCAGAAGCTGGATTTTCTCTTCGAAAATAAAAAAGACAAATCTCCCATCACCATGGGAGTCCTCTTCCATGGCGAGTGGAGTATTTTGTAGTTTTCACTGCCCCTTATTGCCAGGGTTTTCCTGGTGGTGTCGGGCATGTAAACTGGCCTCTGATTCTGCCCATTTTAATTAGGCAGAAATAGAGGTCAACCTCGAACTCCATCAGGCCGTTGGAGGGGTTTAATTACAGCTGAGACAGAGTAGCTTCCACTGTGATTAAATCAAAGGTCCACCTGCATCTAAATTGGGTGGGTGGACCACCGTCTTGGTGGTATGGATACTCCGTTTCTGTTGCGACTGAGTATCCATACCACCAAGCTATCAGGCCCTTAGACTCCTCCCTCACTAGGGTCCCAACATTTCCACATAGCCACGTGAGATTTTAAAAAGGTCACACTGACCATGCACCAATACAGCTGTATCTTGACCTCGAACTTTCGCTGCAATGGAACTAGAGACAGCGCATGAACAAATATATAGACTACCAGAGGAGAAGGAAACATTAATATCAGTTTGTGTAGATTTCCTTAAAGATAATGAGGGTTCAATACTTTCCAGTCAAATGCTATTGGTGGCCAATAAGGCATTCACTAAAGGCCATATAATGAGAAACTCTGCAATGCAAAATGAAAGGATGTTACGGAGCAAAATGTCATCACTAGGGACTTCATTTTTTTTTTAACACGCACTTTATTGAGTTTTTGTACAGACACCCACAAATCTGCACACAGTATTTATCAGCAGAATCCCTGAGGAGTAATCAACAGCCCCCCGCCAGTTATACAGTACATAGTACAAATATACACAAATCTGTCCAGAGCCATGCGTCGATCACTAGGGACTTCATGAATAGATATGCACCCTCCTCTTGCCTCCAATAAGACCACAAAAAAATGCAAATCACATTTGTTTCAATAGCAACCAGGTACCACTACTGGACATGGCCAACATTGCACTGAATAAATCAGAGCACTCACCGCACAACCCTTGTGCATCATAAATCTTTTCAACCACTCACCCTCAACAAAATGCTGTGGTCAGTGGTTAAGAAGAACTTAACCACTGTGCTAAATGTTTGCGACTGCGCACTAGATGCTTAGAAGCTTAATCTAAGACAGTCCTTGGACCTGTTTAAGTGTCACCTGCACAAAAGGGCATGCTTACCGCAGTTTCTCTTCCCAGCCATTGTTATTTTAGCTCAGGCGATGTTAATGTTACTTTATATTCAACCCGAAAACATGTTTTCAGGGAGGCTAACAATTTATTCACAAACTTAGTAGTAATGCCAGAAAATCTGCAGTGTGTGTAATCCTGTTATCCTAAGATGGGTGACATCTTATGTTGTACTACGTGTAGAGCTGGTAGGTCATTCACAACTTATTTGAAAAGAAAAGAACAAGGACATAACCCTGGCAAACTGAGAATGGATACCTCAGCTACCTGTTTAAACAGTAGTGTACGCAAGCCATATTATCAGAAAGATGGATCTGAACAGGATATTTAAGGGACATATCTAGCCCCAATCTGTAAAGGTCATCCCTTCAGACTAGCAAAAGGACAGAGCTACGGTGGACTTTGAGAGCCTCACTTCACTGCTACGTTCCTCGTATAGTAATTTCTTACAGTAGTCTATGGACGTGTGCACAACAATTCCTGCACCTGCCATTGTTGGGTGCAAACTGCAAGGTAGGTCAAGAAATTAGTAATTTTGGAGAGGTGCACCACCGAGTTGTCTTTTCCAAAAGATATAGTAAACAGACAAATGTTCCTTTAAGTTTATTTCACCTTCATTTCAATGGTATCAAAATACAGGCTCCAGCCAACGTGTTTCATTCAATTCACATTGAACTTCATCAGGGCCTAAAAGTACAGCTGATCATTGGTCCATTTGTGGGGGAGCGAGAATGATAAGTAAGTACAAGCACACAAAACTCGAAATTTTTCCCCAGAGTTCCATGTGTAAGAACCATCATTTGCTACAATTAAAATAGAAAGAGTTTCATGTTGGGCTTCAAATGTGTGGACCCGACATCAATGCCTTGGATGCTTGTATGTAGCGTCCTGTGTCCGGATCGGTTCAAGATTTAGTATTATTTGGTTAAATTGGGTAGTTCCATTACATCTCTAGCATTATGTGGCACTTCTACACATTATTTGGAACCAACTGGGATCTTCTTTTTAAATGTTTTTGCCTTTTCCTACTATGTAGACCATTATTAGTGCAGGAGTTCCACATGCAACATATTAAATAAAGTTTTCCAATTTAATTTTATGAGATCGCATGGCAATGATACATTTAAAATAAGTACATTCATTAAACAGAGATGTGCAAAGTAGTTTCAAATTAGTAATCTGCTTGCCTTCTGTAATAAACGAAGACGAAGAGATTGGTTCCTACATGACCAATTTGTGATCTCCTCCTAACCCTTTCATGTCCAAGCATGGAGGAGAGTGGACCTTCTTTGCCCAGCCACATTTAGTGTGCCATATGGGATGGATCAAAAAGGAAAGGCCCGCATCCTATGGTAGATGTCATCGACATTAGGAACATTTGCAGATATCTGATAGATTGTTTTTTTCACTATGGGCTGCTTTGTGTCCACCATCTTATCCCTTCTATGTTTATTAGATGATGTAGGACTTGGAATTTTGGGCTAAAGTTCCCTAAACATTTTACTCCCCCCCTAGACCGTTTTCCTGATATAGAGTTGCCAATTTAGATGCTTTGGTTACTTGCCACTGCTGATCAGAGTCAAAGTACAACTGTTCACTGTGTAAAGTGTAATGGTACTTGGTTGGCCATGATTGGTTTGTTTGCCTTACTAGTAAAGTCCCTAGTGATGTGCACTGTGTGTGCCAGGGCTAGTAATGCAAAGGTGCGCAGAGAAGGGAACTCAGGCCTGTAGTGTAGGGCCTGCGCGCAGTTTGCTAAGCTAGCATGTTGCCCTGACAAGTGCAACCACTTGTTAGGCCTTACTTTCCCGTTTGCGTACACAGTGGGCAACCTGTGGTAGGTCACGGGTAACCCCTGGGCAGGGTGCTGTGTAAGTAAAAGGCAGGACATATACTGAGGAGTGTGCTATGTCCTGACAGTGAAAAACACTCCATTTCATTTTCACTGGTCACATAGGACAGAATGGGGGAGACTGGGTATTGTGTTTGTTAGCCTAGTTGGCCTAGGTTTAAAATGGAGAGGTGAAGTTTAGTATGTATGAACTCACAGTGTCATAACACATCTTTCTATGAAAGTGGTTTTGTCACTGTGCGTTCAGAAACCACTCTTTTAGAAAGTGGCTGAGTTTTGTGCTTTAGGCATTTCTGTGCGTCTCTGCTGAATGTGGATTGACTGTCTGGACCTGAGAGGTGAGAGGAGCTGGGAGGGGTTCAGATGGCACCAGACTGACCTGCATCTGGAGAGTAGGTGCTGGAGAAGCCCTGGAGGTGAAGAGGCCTGGGTTTCTGCCATAAAACAATTGACCCATCTCCTGCTGAGTGATTAAGGATCCAGCCCCCCAGCATCAAAGGGAGAAATGTGACACTGGGAAGGAGACACCCTGAACTGATTTAGGCAGGGGTCAGGGACCCCTGAGCACAAACGAACTTCAAAGACATTTAGGTTTATAACTATGAGAGCTGAGACCCCTGAACATTGGAATAGAAATGGATTGAGACTGAAAAGGCTTGGACCCATTTCGTGATCAAGAGGAACCTCTGCTAAGGAAGGAACAACTGAAGAGACTTCTGGGGAAAGACCGACCCTTGCTTCTTGATCTGGGGCTGGTCTGCAGTTTGCTGTTTTAACCAAGGAAGAGGCTGTTGGGACTGTACTTTGTGCGCTGGGTCCCCCTCCTTGATGAAGGCTGTACTTTGTGCTGTGTCTTGTTACCCCAAGGGCCCGAGGTGAGTTGGCTCCCTGTTTGGAAACACAGGAACATAAAAGTTTCTTGAGAAGTTTCAAGCGACGCGGTGGGCGTGTGTTGTGGCAGCTTGAGACCCTCGGAAGGTGTGCCCAATGATTTTGGACACACGGAGGAGAAGTGAGACTCTGACGTGCTGGGTGCGTGTCGTGGTGCACAGCAGGCGCTGCTGACGAGCCCCTGGTCAGCGTGTGCATCGGAGGTGAAGTGAATCCCGGACGCGCAAGTTGCGTGTCAGGGTGCACCGGAGGCGCTGGTGAAGAGCGCCTGGTCATCTACTGCATCGGAGGAGAAGTGAGGCTCGGACACGGTGAGCGTGTCGGGGTGCGACCGAAAGTGTTGGTGAAGAGCGCCCGGATATCGGGGCACCGAAGTTGGAGTAAGTCTCAGTGAAGCAGTGTGCGTGCTTTGGTGCAACCTGGGACTGTGGAGGTGATTGGCTGATCATCATGTGCACCGGAAGAAAGTGAGTCTCTGCAGCGCAGTGTGCGTGTCTTGGTGCCAACTGAGACCGCAGGAAGGAGTACCTGGTGAACGTGCACTCGGAGTCGACGTGAAGTCCCATCAGTGTTGTGTGTGTGGCTTCGTGCCAGAGGAGACCCGGAGGGTGCTGTGGTGAACGTGCACCCGGAGTAACGTAATCTCAGAAGCGTGGGGACGTGTGCCCTGCAGCCGCCTGGGACCTTCCTAACAGTCGCTGCCTGGACCAGCAGCCCCAGAGGAGCTGAGCTGCCAGGCCGAGCTGCTGAGGCCCATTGAGAAAGTTCTACACGGAAGTCCCAGTTCGCTGAAGGAGGAGAGGAGAGTGGGGTCGCGCCCCCAGGTAACGTGGATCACTACCTGGGCGGGGTGCAGGTTCAGAGGGACACTCTCCCGGCCTCTCAGTCCTTCTGACGATGTGAGCCTTTGCTTTGGCTCAGATTGGGGCCTGTACTGACCAAAGGAGTGGCAGTACTGGGGCCAGAGTGAGAAGCCGTACTTTCTGTCATCGTTGATATGTGTGGGGGGCAACTGTTATCGAAAAGGCTGATTGTCGTAATACACATTGCCAATATTGCTGCTAACGAACTGCTGGACTGCCTTATGATGCCTGACATTATTTCTGCATAATGAAGTACACGATTGTAGCGCTACGCATTGCATTATTTCTCCACTGCAAAGTATAGAATTGTAGCGGCCCGCATTGCATTATTCCTTCATTGCAAAGTACATGATTGTAGCTACGCATTGCATTATTCCTTAATTGCAACGTACATGATTTTAGCGGTGCCATTGCCTTATTTTTTCATTGCAATGTACGTGATTGGAGTGGGACGCATTGCCTTATTCCTTCGTTGCACAGTACAGGATTTTAGCGGTACGCATTGCATTATTTCTCCCATTGCAAGGTACCGGGGTGTATCGTTAAGCATTGTATTATTTCTCCTTTGCCAAGCACAGGATTGTATCATTACGCAGTACACTATTGTTTGTCCATTGCAACGTGTGTGATTCTAGCATTACGACCAGCATAGCATGTGGAAAGCGCTGGTTGGGATTTGAACCTACCAGCCAACTAGAACGAATATTACCCTTTATTATATGTTGGCTTTTGTATCATGTGGTCTGATCGTATATCTTTTTATACAAAGTTTATACTCGTTTTATCAAACTCGTGTGGAGTCCATTTGTGGTGTCACCAGTGGGTTGCTGTGGGTGTGGTTGCTCATACTGTACACCCGTGCCTTGGAGATAGACCTGGCTGCTCGTGCCAAGCAACTAAGGGGGTGAGCAGGGCTATCTCAAACGGTGTCCTTACTTGGCCTAACAATGAGTGAGGAGTCCCGGGTCTCGCATTTGGTGACAGTGGTGCGGGACGGGGACTCCGGCTTCCAACAGATGACTTTAGTCACTCACTGATATTTTCAAAAGTTGGGAGGGATCAAGATAGCTATGGTAATGAGTAAATAGCTCAGCCATCTTTGACTAGCAAAATCAGCTTCAATTGCAATTACTCTGGCTTTTACTGTATTCCCATCACACTAGCAAGGTACTGAAAACATATTTTACTCCTTAAATTATGCTCATTTACTGAGTTAAATATTTGTGTCCTGTGATATTCATTTTTCATAAATGTGGTTCTTCCACCTTATAGGCTCTAAAAAAAATATACTTCAGAGATCAAAGGGCAAAATAAAGGAGATGCTTGACAAAAGGAGTTTTGTATATTTTCTCTGGGAAAATACAATAGATATTAAGAGTGAATACATTTATTATATGGGGAGGAGACTAAAGAAGATATAAACAGGTATCAATGTGGATTCTTCACTCAGTCACTTTAAAAAGGCATAAACTTAAAGTGACTAAGCACAAGAATTGATGAAATCACTCAGTGGCAACTCAGCAAAGTTAAATTCATATCTAGTCTTAATGCATTACCTCTGCCTCCACCTCACACACAACATTCAGGAGATTGAAGAACAGGCCTGAGTGCTTTTCTATAATACTAATAACTTATTTTCATAGCCAACACCCTTTGTATCTAAGAGCTGTAAAAAACAGGTATTATTCTTCCCCAAGTTTATTTATGTTTTAGCCACTCCATCTTAGAAGAATTTAAGACTGAGTTGGCCTTGTTGTGCTTCTAACCTAAGACCTGCAGGCCACAGTAGATGTCAACCAAGCGTGTTCACTAATGGAATCCCTAATGTGGAAGGATATTTGCAAAGAAAAATTATATAGTTTGTAGTTTCTCTCCTCTGTAAAATTAAGAGAAGCTGCTAAGCAAGGACACAATGTAGGGCTGCTTTGCGAACGTTTCCCTCTCCTTTTATTCAATCATTCAGGATATCAAGCAGGTTGTTGCCTACATTTTATATATTCAAAATGCATAGCCTGAACTGTAAGGAAAAATGTGCAGCAGTTATGCATGGTCATGTGTTTGTTGCACATCTTGTTGGAATTTTGCATATTAAGTATTTAAATTACAAATACATTGAAGTTGATAAATTGAAAGGCATACACATTTTGCAGAACTATTTTTTCTTGGACAGTCTTGATTTCCTGGTCATGTATAACTTTTGCTTTCTGAGTTACTAGTAAAGTTGGCATCTTTGTTATAATTTAACAGTACATTTCAACTCTTTAATGCACCATCAGTTCTCCACTCACCTTCACATAGAAGTTATTTGATTTGTTTTTCAGATTGTTTCCTGCTGACCTGTTTGAGATATTCATAGACATTGGCCATTATGTGCGTGAAATCAGATCTTACGAAGAGTTGGTTTCCAAGTTTAATTCACTCCCAGTAAGTGCAGTGCTTTCTACAATGTAACCATATTTAGATAGACCCTATTTTACAAACAAATTACATTCTGGTTCTGTTTCAAACCCAGGATGATGAACTGAATCAAATTTCTGAAAATATCGAGAGCATCAATCAGAATAAAGCACCAACTAAGTTTATTGGCAACTATGCCATCCTGGACCATCTTGGCAGCGGGGCCTTTGGAAGCGTCTACAAAGTAAGCATTTTCCGTATTATATGGTTCAATACAGCTGACCACACTCCCCAGACATGCTAGCATTTGTCTGTGAAGGGATCTAGCAAGAATTTAACTACAGGTAAAGCAGCCGAATTGAAATGGGATGAAGGGGGGTGGCCTCTTCAAGTGCGCCTAGGACCCCACAGGTGTTCCGAATATATGTGCACAGTTCCCACTGAAGCAGCCTGAAGTTTAATTGATATTGCAGAGTACAATGCTAATTACTCTTAGTAATCACTTGTTTTATGTAGGGCTGCAGTTTAGTGTTTGGTAACTCTTTAACAGCAGTTGTTGCTGCTACTCAAATCAGTGATAATCAATTCATCAATATTGGGGGAATGAAAGACTGAATAAGCCCTTCCAAAATGTAAACCAACAAACTACTGTTTGCACATAGTGATCTCAGAAGCTTGTGCAGACACCATTGCGCCTTCCCCCATCTAACTGAAAATAAACTCAGCTGAGAGTACTCAATCTGGTTGAGGTGATGTTCAGGAGCACTAATGCCATAAGGAGGGATTAACCAGTTCTGACTTCTTTAGCTTGGGACCAAAGTAGCTAGTGATGCAGCATTCTCAACCAGCCGAAGAGTGCAGCATTGACAGCAGATCTACCGGACCGAGTATTTACTTTTCAATAACCATTACTCTAGCCTAAAACATAATCCTTGAGCCTGATCAATCCCCCTCCATCTTTAAACAGTCCCTTCCCCTTTAAACAGCCTACAAATGAGTCAGTACCCTGGTCGTCTGATTCCTACAGTCAATCAACAGCTTCAGCTGAAGCTCCATGGTGATCACTTTGCAAGCTCCCTTTGAGTTTGAAAAAGAAAAAGAATATGACCTATCCTGTGCAAGACCTGGGTGAAAGAGGCAATGAAACACTGTAATGTGATCCTAGTGGACCCAAACGTCCCTACAGTTTGGTGGGTGTTAAAAAGAAAATTATACTCTACAATATGTTTTAACAGAACTCACAAATTAAACCAAAATATATAAGCCTGTTGCACTCCCGGCTCTTCAAGAGCCCTGATTTGGGTGTCACCTTCAGTTCCTTTGGACCCTTCACCCAAGCAGTCATTGGCAGAGGACATGGGCTTTGCTCTCCCTATGTGCCATAAAGAATTTTAATATTTTTGATCCTAAATAACCTAAAGCTGCCTTGTCATCCTGGATCATCTCTCAAACCTTTAAACCCAAGTCTCCAATTTGTTTAAGGACACATAACCAAATCATTGCTCCAAGATCATCATTGTCTGTTAACAAACAATCCCATATGTGCCCTTGATACTTTCCTGTATTTAATGATTGTATATTACCAATGACCCATTAACTAGCATTATCACCTATCTTTCTTAGGCAGCTCATATAATTTGTGTGCCGGACAACAGCTACTTATCACAGATTTTGAAAGTTTGTAGATTTTGTATCTGGTTTCACCCACCATGCTTCCAAAGACTGTTTATGCCCTCTGGTGCTGCTCCTGCAACCAATAAAGTCCAAAAATTAAAACAGGAGTTGACGAAGAGCATAGAAATCACTGTTAAACAAATTTGTAGAATAGAGAACGAAGAAACAGTGGGTACACCTAGGAAATGGAAAAATATCAACATGGACGTCATAGATGTTGAATAAATTCTACACAACCTTGAATTTAATGTCAATATCTATCGCCCACACACCGGGTGTGTGGGAAAGCAATATGTGTGGAAGAACAGGATTAGTATCATAACACTGAGTAAAGATCTTTTATATTGTGATATTGGGGTGGTTTATGCATGTATGTTTGTAAGTAATATCAAATAAAGTGGCTATTTCTGAAGAGGCGTAGGACCTTCTGTTGTATAAGCTTCACTGTTATGAATACTGGGAACTGTGTTAAAGCTGTGAAGCAGCAGCATTTTTCAAGTAACCTTCGGTGTAAGTGTTGGGGTGGATATGCATGCTCTCCTCTCTGGGGTGGCAGATGCTATACAGCGCCTGTGCTATTAGTAATAGCTTACCTTTGCATCAGGCACATCCTGATGAAAATGCAGTCTTGCTCCAGTGCTGAAGCTGAGTGATGTGCTCCTTCCAGTGTCCGCTTAGCACTGCGTAATGGGTGGTAAGAACCACTTGAGCAGCAGCCACAGGTACCATCCAGGAGGATCATACAGTCTCGTTGTCGAATGTCACACTCAATACCTTTTTCTAATACCCTCTATCTTTTTCTCCAGGTCAGGAAGCGTAGTGGCCAAAATCTCTTAGCAATGAAAGAGATCAACTTGCACAACCCAGCATTTGGAAAAGACAAAAAGGATCGGGACAACAGCGTGGAGAACATTGTCTCGGAGTTAACCATAATTAGGGAGCAGGTGAGGCTGCTGCTAAAACTGACATGTCAAGCAGCCCAGCAGACTCAAATTTACTCTAGCCAAGCCGTGGAGGAAGTTACTCACCGCACATGCCCACTGTAAGGGAATCACTTATCAATCACTGGGGCAAGGAATAATGCTTCAGACACATGCCGCAATACCAAAAGAGAAATATATAAGAGCAAAATGGCCATATAACTTTAGACATTGAACACACCTAGATACATTACATTGTAGAAGAAGTAATACATAAAATAAACATAAAATTAAAATAAAAATTGTTTTGCAACTGTATACATTATAAACATCTATAGAAATCACATTATAACTACAAAATATAACCAATACACGTGCATACAAATACAATATACATTGTTAATTATTTAATTTAAAAAATGGCATCACCAATCTCACATCCAACACTTTGCTACACCCTGCCAAAGACACATCATAACACATTGAATGTACAAAACACACACACTTCTATACACACACACATGCAAGGACATGTCACACAACCCATGGTGTGGACTCTCTGTGTTTCCAGTAGAAATGTTTTTAGGTGTGTATCATTTTCCTCAAGTGATGTGTGTTCCCTATGCTCTCTTAACATAGCTCCAAATAGCACAGGCAGAAATGACCAACTACACTGTGTAGAACTATATTAGGTGGATTTATGCATACAGCATGCCCAAAAGGTTACTAGAAGTAACGTTGATCATATTTTATGTTGTACATACACACACCTCCCATTGAGTTGGGGCCGCATATTCATACTACTAGTTGTAAATCCTATCCTGCTGTTGCTGAATTGCTTTTAGGTGGAAATTTAGCCTCGACACTGGACAAAATCTATAGGTGCAGAAATTTCTGTCTACAGATTTACCTTTGTGAATTGGGCCCTAAATATTTGAATACTTTCTGTCCTATCCTTCACTAATGGTCTACATATCAAGCCATAAAACAGATTTTCCAAATCTGTCTTTCCAGATATGTTGATGTGTGATTGGAATGAATGGAGTTACCCTGGGATGAACAACATACTTAATCGTTAAACTGGAAATCCATCCTTATATATGTCCATTCTATCTGGAATTTTTTGTGACACACTATTGTATATTTTTCTCAAACCCTGGGATGTGCATGGCCAGGTTGAAATAAAAAGGCTTCCTAAACAACCTGTCTTTCTCTCCCAAGTGCCAGTTGAATTTCCTCCTTTGCGTCAAGCATAACAAGTGGCCACTGAGGCGGGGTTGCTGCATATGGTCTGGGATTGCCCCAACATAAGGTATTCTGGGATAAAGTGGTGATGGCTCTGCGTAAAGAAAGAGGTACAATGCCTGAAAACAATAATGAGAAAAACCTGGGTATTTTACCTTAGAGGAAGGGGTATACAATGAGTCTTAGGTCTGTGGCTCTGGGAAGTGCACTAGCAGAGCATAGAATAGTAATGTGTTGGCCCCAAGATAGGATGCCAAGATTTGAGATGTGGAGGATATGTTTTTTGTACCATATGGTAGCAGAAAAACTGCACATCCATGCTATAAAGGATGATAAGAAAGTCATTAATGATCTTACGGATTGGGCTGAAATGTTGAGACACATGACAGACTCACCAGACACCAGGGCACCATAAGTAAGACGCATGGTCAGAATGATACTACATGGGTGACATGTTAAAAAAAGATACATGTGTTTATAATGTCCATGTCACCAAGTGCCACTTAAGTCTATGCCGAAACATAATACAATGGAACAGGTGCGCACGTGTCATCATTGGAGCCATATGAAAATATCGTCGGCGTGCTGTCCCCCATGTTGACTGTTTAGGGTGTCTTTCTTTGGACCAGGACATCGAGGAGTTATCTTTGTGCAGGCACATGAATCCTAAAACGCTAAAGGAGAGGGAGGCCAAATTATTCATGGCCAAGGCCAAGAAGCATGAAAGGGGTCATAGGAGGCCAAGGTCCCGTTTCAAGTTCCAAGTCGCCGACTCCACATACTATGAGGTCATCGAAGAAGCATAAGAAAAAGTGGCGCCATGGTTCTTGGCGTCATTCGGCAGAGGATGCGACCCTGATATCGATGTCTCAGGTGTCATCCAATGGATGAGATCTCTCCGTCTCCTTGTCCTGAGGGGACTCTGGCCCTGTCTCGGCTCCTAGAGCTGCCGCCGGCTGGACCGGATGTGCCGCCTCCTCAAGTGGCTTCAGAGCCTGCAGTGTCAGATTTGATATAGCCTGCTTTCCCAGCTCTGGGTATGAATCCGTCACATTTTCTAAATGCGTTGTTTGGCTTGTTCGCCAGATCGTCAAACCCTACTGGTGTGCCTGTTGGCCCCATGGGTACGCTGGCATTTTCCTTGGCAGGCTTGCCACCTCATTTTCCTCAGGCACCTCTTATGCCTTTTATGCCTATGGCTCCAGGAAGTTGACCTCTCCAGACGCAGAGATTTTTGACCCTGTTACAATCTCTGGATGGCGAGTGCCACTGGATGGATAATCCCCGCCACCGCCTGGTTCTGAACCGGAGACGACTCAACCTCAACCGGCATCGACTACTGTTCCTGTAGACCCCCCTTTGATGCCGATCCCGAAGTCACTGGTGCCGCAGCTGGCGCCACTGACACCTATTCCGAGGATGAGGTCTCGAAGAGAGGCACGTAGATTATTGGAAGAAGAAGAATACCAGGAAGAGCATGGAGAGGCTGAGGATGGGGAGATTGTGGAGCCTGATCTGGATTTTGAAGGTTTACAGGAGGCTAGAGGTCTGGATACCTCTCCTGAATGGGAGAGTTCATCTCCAGAAGGTCTCCCGACGCAGGTGGTCTCCACTTATCACACTGTGATCAGGAAGGCTGTGGATCTCTTGGAATTGCCCCTTCCTACAGCGGAGTTAAAATCTAATATCCTGACGGAGGTGCTCCATTTTCATTCCTCTATCTCACAGCCTTTACTTCCTTTTAATGAGGCTTTGACAGAGCCCATTCTTGATGTCTGGCAGAAACTGATGTCTGCTCCAGAGGTGTCCAGGACCATGGAGGTACATGGTAGCTCAGGAAGATCCTGCTTTTCTGTCCACCCATCCTTCACCAGAAAGCTTGGTCTTCCAGGCTTTGTGCTCCTCGAGGCAGTCTACAGGTTCCTTCCCATCTACACCTGCAGATAGGGAATCAAAATGCTTGGAGCAATCAGCGGAGAAGGTGTTCTCGTCAGGCAATATGTACCTCAAGTCAACAAATGCAACATGCCTTCTGGGTCGCTACATCTACGCCCTCATGGACTCTGCCAGGGAGGGAGTCCCAAAATTGCCTGAGTAGGTACAAGGGCATTTCTCAGAGATACTGTTGGATACCCATGCTGCGGCCCACCAGGTAATACAGTCTAGTCTGGACACTGCCGATTTGGTTGCCAGGACAATGGGATCATCTGTGGATACTAGGAGGAACGCTAGGTTGCAGGGTTCAGGTTTCTCTCCTGATGTCCAAGCTATTTTACTGGATCTGCCTTTCGATGGATCTCACCCGTTTTTTGGCCAAAGCAGACTCGACGCTGCAGGGCTTTAAGGACAGTAGGACCACAGCAACACCTTTGGGAGTTCAATCTCAGCTCAAGAGCTTTAGACAGTTTTGCAAGATTTGTGCCAAGCAGCAAGGCAGCAGCAGCAACAGCAACAGCAGGCAATCCCCTTGTACGGATCCTACAGGGGAAAGGGAAGAGGTCACCTGCGAGGTTCTGCTCGACAACAGGTCTCCTCCTCCTCCTCCTCTTCTGCCCCTCCAACTGGTGCAGCAGGGAAGCAGCTCTAGCTCTAGAGCATGCTTGTCCCATGGGATGACGGGTGTCTCATTTTCTACAACATTGGAGGTCTGTTACTACAGATCTCTGGGATAAGATGGTTCTTAGGACCAAAGCTGCTTTCCTGTCTAAGGTGGTCACTCCTATCCACTTGGGGGAGTCCAATACCTTACCCACTTCTACCCTCCCCTTTAGAGGAGGAGGAGAGACTTCATCGCCTGGATCCAAACAGGTCGGTCAGCTTCTACCTGGACAGAACCAAGGACTTCAGGTTGGACAATCAACTCTTCATCAGATATGTGGGCAAGATGAAGGGCAAGGTAGATAAGAAGAGAACACTGTCCAGGTGGATCATCCTCTGTATCAAGTTCTGCTACGCCTTACCCAAGAAGGAGCCTCCTGAAGGTATTTGCACTCATTCTACCTGGGCTAAGGCTTCTTCTTCGGCTTTAGCTAGAGGTGTCCCTGTGGTTGACATCTGCAAAGTGGCAACTTGGGCCTCCCTCCCCACTTTTGAGATGCACTATTGCTTAGATTCGGAGGTGAGGAGGGACGCCCATTTTGCACATTCTGTGCTGCAGGATTTTTTGTATAGGCAGGCACCCTCCTCTGAGAGCGGACTGCTTATGGATTCAATTCAAAAGGTGAGGAATCCACAGGCAGATGTATCCATCAGAAGAATAAGTTACTTTACTCCGGTAATGTATTTTCTGGTGGATACAGTATCTGCCTGTGGATTCACGTAGTCTAGTTGGTTAATAGGACTGAGAGTATTTTATTATATTGTACTATATTGGTATTAATATAGTTTTTCCTACCTGCTTTCAAAGCACAAAGTGTTCACTAGGTGTTTGAGTAAGTAACTCCATGTTTATGGATGATTGGGAGAGTGTTGGGTGATGTGTTTGTGGGGTATGTGTAGATGTTGAGTGTGGAATTCAAAGGTTGTTTTGCAGACATGTTGTGGCATTGGTATAGCAGATATAATTCAACATATGTTGACATTTCAGAGTGGCCGTCCACATGAATGGAGTAAGTGCTTTGGATGCCATACTTGAGTTAAAGGAAAAGGGGATCAAGGCTTGACTAGCTACATGCATAGGCTTATCCGCTGTCAAAGGTATACCATACATTATTCAACAGTGAGGGCTGAAGGTACAGTTTATTGTCTAGTGGAATGTGAACCTGGTTGATCAAATCAATGATTAAAATCCCTGAGAACCATCACGTGGTTATTTTGAATAGTTAAACATGTTAAGGTCTAACTAAAACCAGATGTTGTGGCTGGAAACTGTATTTTATTGGAATGTTTAGTGGGGTGGTAGAGAGTTTTAGCTGCCTTTACTGGGGAGTCCAAACTCAAGGGGTGCAGTAGATTACAAAACGGACAACCTGCATACACTTTAAAGTTCAAAGATCTGTACTGAGAGACAATTAAATAGTGTCTTTTTTCGTGAACGTCAATTGATTTAATACCATTTTGATTATAGGAAAACAGATCAAGTGAACCAAAAACATAAAACAAATCTGTGAAAACATACTACCACAAAAGTAAGGCAAAAGATATTGAGAACAAATATGCAATACTTAAGTCAAAAGGACCCCTTCTTTGACTTAATAATAGAAGTGAAGTGCAGAATACAGGATGCTGGCAGTATAGCTAGTAGGGCGGAATGAATTTAGACAACATTTGCTCAAACATATTGAAATGTGCTTCTTATGCTAAGTTTCACACCATTAAGAAGTGGGGAAACCATCACCTTCCTTCACATTGGGTTCTGTGCATAAATTGTGCATTTAGACGTATCCATTAGATTTCAGCATACCGGGCCAAGTGACGAAACCGGTAAACTAATTGCATGTTTATGCCTGATAGTGTGTTTGAATTTTGGAATACCCATTCTAATTTTATGATTTTACATAAGAAGCAAATCTAAGGATTGCTTTTTAAATATGTCTTTTTATTTTGTCTTTGCAGCTTTATCATCCGAATGTTGTGCGATATTATAGAACCTTCTTAGAAAGTAAGTTTAGATTTTCTGATTTTCACCATTGTTTGTATAATCACAACACATACAGCTGTAAAGAAAAATTACAACATTTTCCTTTAAATGAGTTTCTTCATGTTAATGACAACAATAAGATGGATCAGAAGGACCTCTCAGTGGCAGCCTTCAGTCATGACTCGGTGCACCCAAAAGAATGTCAAGACTCACCTGAAATCTTACTCTGATACCACATCCAGACAAAATGATAAATACGACGGCAGGCGATGATATGGGTTGGTGAGGGTAGGGAGCCATTTGCGTGGGCAGTGTAGTGAAAGCTGGTGGTGGTGTCGTCTAGAGGATTTATGACAGTTGGAAGGCCATGGACAACATGGACAGGTTCAAAAGGCAGCTTGCATTGCCAAACAAAATGGTCACCACCTTTGTATGAGACTAAGATAAAGCATTCCAAGATGGCGCCCGGCATGGGTTTACTTCCTTTCTTTTTTTTTTTTTTTATATTTTTTATTTTGAGTGGATTGCAAAAAGAAAGAAAAACAACACAGTTGCATATTGCATCTATCAATAATAAAACAGGCAATTCCAGAATACATAAGTAAAACAATAAAGTGATGGCGATAAAGTGCTGGAAGCATCAAAGGAAAAATATCAAAAACGACTTAGCAGCTTATGTCGTATCTAGCAATCAGTTCAAAATTACCTAAATAAAGTGCTAATGCAATCAAATTAAGGTGCTATCTTTAGCGAATAGACGATAAACTACATCAATCAAGTGCTTATGCCTTATCAAAAGAGTGCTGAACGTAAAATCCAGAAATATCGTAAACATAAGAAGCACAGCAGCATATAAACAATGAAACTATCAATTCATAGATAGGTTGAACATGTACTAACACAATGAAAATAAAGTGCAAGCAGTACAGAATCAGGTGATATAACAATAGCAGAAGTTGTTAGAGATAAAGTGCAAAAAGTCCAAAAACTGCTTAAATAATAAGCTGAATTCATAACCCAATAATGGTGTGGGTGGCAGTCAACATTTCAAAATACAATACTAAAAACCCTGCCAAAGGTCGCTACAAATCTACGAAGAGACCCTATCCGCTTGGAATATGCTTCCTCCCACATATATGTCTTAACCATCTTTTCTTGCCATTGCTGGATTAGTGGTTCCTTGTCAGACTTCCAATTTTGTCAAATTAAAGACCTGGCCACTGCAAAAGCTATTGAACAAAAGTTTTGTTGATATTTAGACAAACACCCAAAATGGGCTAATTTAAGAGTAGGAATAATATGGACTTATGTGGCTAGAGATCGATTAATCGTTAAAAAAGACATCAGACCAGAATTGATATAGGCCAGGGCAGTAAAAACAAATGTGGTTCTAAGACCCTATCTCTGGGTCCTCACATCTAAAACAAAACTCAGAGGAGGCCAGAAAGAATGTATTTAATTTTTGGGGTATAATAAGCTAGCCATCTTGGCAAATAGGCTATTCTTTTATAGTTGGCAGCCCTAAAGCTTAGATGGAACTATGACGATGCCCCCGGGCGGATACCTTAACTGTTCATACTGACAGCGGAACCCGAGCAACCTTGGCCGATGCCCGGTGGAGCTGTCCTATGCAGCTATAGAGGAGCTTGGCTCTGGTTCACCTCCTCGGCCGTCACCTACCCAGCCGGACATCTGACACTGGATTCCTCGTCTCCCCGCTGTGTTTTTCTTCCCTTCCTGCCTCTTCCCCTTGTCTTTGCTATTCTACACGTTTCCCAGTAATACCTGGGACCGGTGCTTTGATGGAAATATGACGATGCCCCTTGGGCGGATACCTTAACTGTTCGTACTTACTGCGGAACCCGAGCAACCTTGTCCGATGCCTGGTGGAGCTGTCCTATGCAGCTATAGAGGAGTTTGGCTCTGGTTCACCACCTCGCCCGTCACCTACCCAGCCGGACATCTGACACTGTTTTCCTTGTCTCCCTGCTGTGTTTCCTCCCCTTCCCAGCCTCTTCCCCGTGTCTTGGCTATACTACGTGTTAATTACCCATATTATTGTGTAATCTCATGTTTTTCTCCTATGTCTATACTTGGCTCATGTAATTGATGTAATTATATAACATGTAAATCGCTGATTTTCATGTAAAGCGCTCTGATACCTCCGGGTCTAGCCAGCGCTATATAAAACTTTGCAAATAAGTAAATAAACGCTTTATGGCCTACTTCACATTTCTTTTTACTAACACTACAACCAGTTTCTTTTAATAGTTTAGGAACAATGATATCAAGCACTTTCTGCTGTCCCGATTGTATTAGGCAAGAATACCAATTGCCCACTCCACTTATGGCCTGGCCATATAGTTGGTTTAATATTTTTATTAAAGCTTCATTCTTTATAGCAACATAATTTGTTTTTAAAAAACTCAATATTTGATTAAAGCTAAATGTCAAAGCTGGAAAACTAGAGCCCAGCTGCTGGGACAATATCTCCCTGGTAATCAAGTTAGATATAATAAAAAGATCACCCAAATATTCAAAACCTTCCTCCTTCCATAGGCTAGATCAGCTAAAGCCCTATACCTCGAATTTTTGGGGAGTTTGGTAGAATGTAGAAAAACAGATAATTGTACTGCACTCTCCTGCACCATAATATTTAATAAAAAATTCTCAAATTTTGATACTGCTGATGGAAGCTGAACAAGAACATTCAATAATGATGCCTGATAATAAAGCTCAAAATTGGGGAAAATAGCCCTTTACAACGCGTGCTATTACCACGCAGTAGGTTACAACGCGGTCGTTACAACGACCGCGTTGTTACCACGCGTGGCTTTACATCGCAAGTCGTTTCTACGACTTGTGCTAGGTGGCTCGCTGGATTTAGGAATAATATAAATTACTATTCCTATTCCAGTTACAGCAGCAGGGAAGGTGTTGGATTTAAAATCCAACACATTCCCTGGTGTTGCACGCCACCTAGCGCAAGTCGTAGAAACGACTTGTGATGTAAAGCCACTCGTGGTAACAATGCAGTCATTGTAACGACCATGTTGTTACCTACCTGCGTGGTAATAGCAGCGTTGTAAACGCTGTTTCCCAAAATTGGGAAGGGTGAACCCTCCCAAAGATGTATCTAGTTGTAGGGTTGCTAGGGATGTTCTAGGCTGTTTCTGTGCCCATTTAAAATTCCAAAATAATGCATGTACTTCAATAAAATATTATTTAGGAATTTTAATTGGGAGATGACTAAATAAAAATACAAATAGAGGCAAAATGGACATTTTAACCATTGATACATGGCCAATTAAATTTAAAGAAAGAAGAGACCATCTATCTAATAGCCATCTGGCTTTTTCCAGGGTGTTTCCATAATTTAGCCTAAAAAGATGATCATAATGACAGTTCACGTATAAACCTAAATATCTAATAGGATTAGATGCATTTTGCTGAGGAAGAAAAGGCAGCAAGACCGATGGAGCATTGAACCAAAGCACTTCCGTCTTTGCTTGAATTAGCCTATACCCACCTATTCATGTACATTTTTCTCTTCCTTCCTCAAATGCATTTAAAATATTAGATGGTTTGCTGCTAAATATAAAATAATACCATCTGCAAATAATTAGATTTTTGGCATGGCCGCAATTGGAGGCAGTATCTGAAAATTATTATGAATTTTAATTGCCAAGGGCTCTATAAAAAGTGAAAATAATTCCTTTTTTATAAAAAGTGACTGACTGCACTTCTCTGCTTTACAACAAACAAATGATGGACGGAATGCTGACAATGCAGACATTCTCCCCCAGTCAAGAGATCTGGGTTAAATCCATCGTTCTTTTGCCCACTACGCCACCCCAGTTTAGACATGGCCATATGCAAATCAGTCTTGACCCTGTGCCTCATGGGAACAGTCCAGCCCGAACTGCCAAGCCATGTCTTCCCTGGACCGGAATCAAGCATCCTAGGACCGGTTTCTGGCTATCAGCCGTCATCAGCCAGGATAGCTTGACTCCAGTGGTGTAGTGAGCACGGGTCCCACGTCTGGGAATACCCATCCCACTTAGGGCGAAAAGCGTTACAACAAACAAATGATGGACGGAATGCTGACAATGCAGACATTCTCCCCCAGTCAAGAGATCTGGGTTAAATCCATCGTTCTTTTGCCCACTACGCCACCCCAGTTTAGACATGGCCATATGCAAATCAGTCTTGACCCTGTGCCTCATGGGAACAGTCCAGCCCGAACTGCCAAGCCATGTCTTCCCTGGACCGGAATCAAGCATCCTAGGACCGGTTTGGACTGTTCCCATGAGGCACAGGGTCAAGACTGATTTGCATATGGCCATGTCTAAACTGGGGTGGTGTAGTGGGCAAAAGAACGATGGATTTAACCCAGATCTCTTGACTGGGGGAGAATGTCTGCATTGTCAGCATTCCGTCCATCATTTGTTTGTTGTAACGCTTTTCGCCCTAAGTGGGATGGGTATTCCCAGACGTGGGACCCGTGCTCACTACGCCACTGGAGTCAAGCTATCCTGGCTGATGACGGCTGATAGCCAGAAACCGGTCCTAGGATGCTTGATTCCGGTCCAGGGAAGACATGGCTTGGCAGTTCGGGCTGGACTGTTCCCATGAGGCACAGGGTCAAGACTGATTTGCATATGGCCATGTCTAAACTGGGGTGGTGTAGTGGGCAAAAGAACGATGGATTTAACCCAGATCTCTTGACTGGGGGAGAATGTCTGCATTGTCAGCATTCCGTCCATCATATGTTTGTTGTAACGCTTTTCGCCCTAAGTGGGATGGGTATTCCCAGACGTGGGACACGTGCTCACTACGCCACTGGAGTCAAGCTATCCTGGCTGATGACGGCTGATAGCCAGAAACCGGTCCTAGGATGCTTGATTCCGGTCCAGGGAAGACATGGCTTGGCAGTTCGGGCTGGACTGTTCCCATGAGGCACAGGGTCAAGACTGATTTGCATATGGCCATGTCTAAACTGGGGTGGTGTAGTGGGCAAAAGAACGATGGATTTAACCCAGATCTCTTGACTGGGGGAGAATGTCTGCATTGTCAGCATTCCGTCCATCATTTGTTTGTTGTAACGCTTTTCGCCCTAAGTGGGATGGGTATTCCCAGACGTGGGACCCGTGCTCACTACGCCACTGGAGTCAAGCTATCCTGGCTGATGACGGCTGATAGCCAGAAACCGGTCCTAGGATGCTTGATTCCGGTCCAGGGAAGACATGGCTTGGCAGTTCGGGCTGGACTGTTCCCATGAGGCACAGGGTCAAGACTGATTTGCATATGGCCATGTCTAAACTGGGGTGGTGTAGTGGGCAAAAGAACGATGGATTTAACCCAGATCTCTTGACTGGGGGAGAATGTCTGCATTGTCAGCATTCCGTCCATCATTTGTTTGTTGTAACGCTTTTCGCCCTAAGTGGGATGGGTATTCCCAGACGTGGGACCCGTGCTCACTACGCCACTGGAGTCAAGCTATCCTGGCTGATGACGGCTGATAGCCAGAAACCGGTCCTAGGATGCTTGATTCCGGTCCAGGGAAGACATGGCTTGGCAGTTCGGGCTGGACTGTTCCCATGAGGCACAGGGTCAAGACTGATTTGCATATGGCCATGTCTAAACTGGGGTGGTGTAGTGGGCAAAAGAACGATGGATTTAACCCAGATCTCTTGACTGGGGTAGAATGTCTGCATTGTCAGCATTCCGTCCATCATTTGTTTGTTGTAACGCTTTTCGCCCTAAGTGGGATGGGTATTCCCAGACGTGGGACCCGTGCTCACTACGCCACTGGAGTCAAGCTATCCTGGCTGATGACGGCTGATAGCCAGAAACCGGTCCTAGGATGCTTGATTCCGGTCCAGGGAAGACATGGCTTGGCAGTTCGGGCTGGACTGTTCCCATGAGGCACAGGGTCAAGACTGATTTGCATATGGCCATGTCTAAACTGGGGTGGTGTAGTGGGCAAAAGAACGATGGATTTAACCCAGATCTCTTGACTGGGGGAGAATGTCTGCATTGTCAGCATTCCGTCCATCATTTGTTTGTTGTAACGCTTTTCGCCCTAAGTGGGATGGGTATTCCCAGACGTGGGACCCGTGCTCACTACGCCACTGGAGTCAAGCTATCCTGGCTGATGACGGCTGATAGCCAGAAACCGGTCCTAGGATGCTTGATTCCGGTCCAGGGAAGACATGGCTTGGCAGTTCGGGCTGGACTGTTCCCATGAGGCACAGGGTCAAGACTGGTTTGCATATGGCCATGTCTAAACTGGGGTGGTGTAGTGGGCAAAAGAACGATGGATTTAACCCAGATCTCTTGACTGGGGGAGAATGTCTGCATTGTCAGCATTCCGTCCATCATTTGTTTGTTGTAACGCTTTTCGCCCTAAGTGGGATGGGTATTCCCAGACGTGGGACCCGTGCTCACTACGCCACTGGAGTCAAGCTATCCTGGCTGATGACGGCTGATAGCCAGAAACCGGTCCTAGGATGCTTGATTCCGGTCCAGGGAAGACATGGCTTGGCAGTTCGGGCTGGACTGTTCCCATGAGGCACAGGGTCAAGACTGATTTGCATATGGCCATGTCTAAACTGGGGTGGTGTAGTGGGCAAAAGAACGATGGATTTAACCCAGATCTCTTGACTGGGGGAGAATGTCTGCATTGTCAGCATTCCGTCCATCATTTGTTTGTTGTAACGCTTTTCGCCCTAAGTGGGATGGGTATTCCCAGACGTGGGACCCGTGCTCACTACGCCACTGGAGTCAAGCTATCCTGGCTGATGACGGCTGATAGCCAGAAACCGGTCCTAGGATGCTTGATTCCGGTCCAGGGAAGACATGGCTTGGCAGTTCGGGCTGGACTGTTCCCATGAGGCACAGGGTCAAGACTGATTTGCATATGGCCATGTCTAAACTGGGGTGGTGTAGTGGGCAAAAGAACGATGGATTTAACCCAGATCTCTTGACTGGGGGAGAATGTCTGCATTGTCAGCATTCCGTCCATCATTTGTTTGTTGTAATGCACTTCTCTGCTTGGCAACTGAGCATGTTGGTTATTTTAGTGCTCTCCTATCTGTACCCAGCTCTCCCTTCGATAGTACTTTTGCTGTTTTTGTCTTTCCCTCGGATTCCCTTCCTATTAAAGTTCTTCATTTGTCTAAACTTATCACTGATGTGCATTCCTGTTTATATTTTGATGCTGTTCAAGTCTCTACCTGGAGTCCACATCCGTCTGCAGGAGCGGCCCATGCAGGTAAGAGTGGTGAAGCGGGGTGGGTATGGACTCGACAGACGATGAGGGAAAATGTATTATTTATTAAATTTTTCCTCGTCGTCGTCTGTCAAGTCCCCGTTCCACCGCTCTTACCTGCACGGGCCGCTCCTAATCGTCTGGCAGGCAAGTCCTGGGGCTAGGCTCTTCCTCGTTGCCAGGACAATGAGTGAAACTAGTGTGTGGTAAGATTGTCAGACTCCATTATGAGCTATTGTGCAGACATCTATTTAACAGATACCAGGGTTTCTCCGTTTCCTACCGTTTTCTCCCGCCTTTTCTCCTAAGTCAAATGTGCTACACTGACCCCCAATTGCAGGTTTATCAGGCTACTGATTGACAGAGGGGATATCTACTTTCATTCCTTGAATAGGTTGTCATGACAAGGAAATAATGCTTTTACCTGCTGAAATCTGCCAAGGGAATATAAAATGGGTGTAAGAATTATCACACAATTTGCAATTAATATATCTGCACAAATCCCTTTTTGTACAGTGATCTGATTTTAATCTTGAGTTTGCCATCAGTGCCTAAATGTGCCTGCGTTTATCATCATGTCATCTCATATATTGCTGTGAATATAAATATGTTAATGACTGTACCATAGTATCTGTAGGGGTCCTATTCTTTTTTGTTTTCCACCAACTCAACATGGCAGTAAAAGTCAATGTACACATTAAATGTATTGCTGCACTAGAAAGAGTATTCTTTTTCCACTGTCCCTACCATTCCACGTTTTCCAAAGGCTTCATTCTAAGACATGCTTTCCCATCAGTTCTAACCTCTAAGAAGATGATGGGGGATACAAAAGTAATCTATGTAGACTACAAAAATTCTGATGGATACTTCTTCCAGAAGGTTCCTCACCTTATGAATATCCTCCAAGCATCAGACTGGATCCAGATTTGTTTTCAGCAGAAATAGCTCAATAGTGCCACAGGATGGCCCCTCGCAACTGCAGTCATGGCTTTGCCTCACCAGTATGTGATGAAACCAACCATCATAATGCACCGTTTGGCATACTGTTGTAGGGTCCTGTGTTTCTTCACTTTACTGATGCTGTGTTTCTTCAATGTCAACTAAAAGAATTCCTGCAATTTGTGACTGTGACCAGGTCAAATGTTACCTCCTAAGGTTTTGGAGTTCTAACCTTGTTGATATATGATGTCTTTGTCAGATCCCCACAACATCAGAATGTGGTGGATAATATAATGTAATAGCACTGGGAGAGTGACTCAATTTCTCACTAACCCTCAATTAGTTTCTGACTGTCCTTCCTGGGTGAGGAATTTGATGGTAGAGTTAGAGACCCAGATGAGAGCTATCATAAAGGAAGAGCTTGGGCTCCTTCTTAACAACCAGCAGGACAGTGCAGCCAGGCCAATCCCTCCGATAGCACTACCCCTGCTTTAGGGAAGAGGAAATAATGTAGCTCCCAGACGGACAGTATAGGCCAATCCTCCCCAGGTAAGCGTGGCCCTCCGAGGGCTGTACCCTCCACTGTCCAAACAAGTGCCAGCAGGGCAGAGGCTCATGGCACTGTGCCAGCTGAAAATACTCTGTCTCACTCAGAAAAGCATGGCATCCACCCGGCCCAAGATCTGAAGACAACAACTGGCCGTAGGAGCCTCACCAATGTGAAAGTAAGCAACAACCCTGCTCCCAACAAGGAGGACTTACAAAGAAGAAGGCCCATCCATTTAGAGCATAAAGTAGGCAGAGAAAGGCCAGACCCTTTAGAGGCAGAGGATGCAGGATCAGTACTATTGACTACCCCGACCATAAATTTACCCCCAGCCTCACTCCCTTATGTTATCGCACTAACAGGTGTACTCAAGATTAAAAATGGCCAGAAAGAAACACAGCTGGACCTAAGGAAAAGTGCCTTTTTTGGCTAACCGGGCACAAGCAGTTGTCCTATGACAGGGTAGGAGAAATGTTATTGGTTCGTAGAGTTGGGTGGGTGGGTACGAATCCAAAATCAATGCAAGGAGACTGCATAGTTATTAATTTTAGTAATCCTCTGACTGTACAAACCTTAGCAGGCCAGATTGCCCATCCCTATGCACCGTGCACAGGGGTCCGATCTCATACTCTGGATTTCTTCTATTTTCACAATTACATCCTACCTTGGACCCCAACCTCTAGGGCCCCAACAAATAGATTTCAATTCCATCCAATAGCCGGCCAATCCGCTAGACCTCTCTTTAACATCCCAGTAGCAAACAGATTTGGGGCCCTTGAGGAGGTGGACTGACTCGCGCTGCAAGGTGGTCATACTCTGAGCTTCGGGACTTGGAGGGCCAATAGGGAATCAGGGGTGAGCAATAGTGGGCTGCAGATCCAGAATGTCCTCGGTAGTAATGGAGATGAACCAGGGGACCAACAACTTGAATCTCATTGGGGAGCCTCAGATTATGACAGGATTGGTGTCACTTTTCTTAACAACCCAGCTCTCACTCCTCCCGACCTTTTAACTTCTAGTTCAGCTAGGAGCGGCCCCCTAATGGAAGTTGTCGAAGTAGCCTCCACGGCTTAGCTAGAGTTTATTCAAAACCCTAACCCTAACAGTCATAATGCACATGGTGGTAACTTTAATCCCAGCCATAAGCTGAGGGTTTTATCATGGAACATTGCCGGAATAAAGAGTAAACTGCACTGCCCAGACTGGGGCCAATTTGTAGGCAACCATGATGTGTGTATGTTTCAGGAGACTTGGGCAAGGGAGGACATTGTGAGGGGGGGATATGCAACTTTCAATGTGTTGGCTACGACGGGGGGAAGAGGTAGACCCTCGGAGGGCTTATGCACTTGGGTTGCTACTCACTTGGATTGTACTGTTGAACACCTTATCCGATGACATCCAGTATATTGTACTCACCTCCAGGATCAAAATAGCCTTTATCAACATTTATTCCCGTCCTGTAAGTATTGGACAGGAATCCCCAACCATAGATCTACTAAACACATTTATTGAACCAGCACCCCGAATGCAAGGCTGATTATAGAGGGAGATTTTAATTGTCAATACGAGCCCCTCGCTGCCCCCACTGATGCTCCCCCTAGCAATAAGGATTGTCTTTGGCAAATTCATGATCCTCAAATTCCACCGGTAAAGGCCTGGACCCCCTGGTACTTCATATTAATGCAGTAACACTAACCCATTTTCTGAGGGCGTGTAACAGCCGTAGCAAGTCAGACCAGCCAGGGAAGCTAACCTTTAATAGAATAGGACAATCCTCTCTGTTGGATTATATCATAGTGGAAACAAGCATATGGCAGTGGGTTGTCGGCTTCGCTGTCATGCCGAGACATGACACTGACCACAACGCCCTGATACTGGAGCTGGAGCCTCCAGACTTCTATAATCCCACGGCCACTAGTACCCCTGTAGGTAGCAATTTAACACTTGCTAACAATAGAAGGGAAATCAGATGGGTAACACTTAAGCAGTCACCAGACAAGGCAGCCACATTATATTCCCTAACTATCTCGCCCTTAATGGAAATGGAGGAGGCTGCCATGTCACTTGACTCTCCTCAAACCATCAGTAGACTTGAGGCTCTGCACGTAGAATTGACAACTAGCCTGACTAATATTTTTTATCCTCTGATGCATTCTAAGCTGAATAAGGGTGCCAAACAAACTTGGTTCAACAATTCTTGTCTCAAGGCAAATGGTGCCCTTATAGATGCCATCAAAAGTAAGGATAGATCCTTAATCAAATTAAACAGGCCCCTTTATCGAGACAGTACCAAGTTAGCTAAGATGAACTGGAAGCTTGAAAGATGGGATGCCATTAAAGCAGCTCTTTCTAATAGGGACATGAAGACATTCTGGTCACTAGTGAGTACAGACAGTAGTATAGAGAGCTCAGCCTTCGAGCCGAAAATTGCTGCAGCCGCATGGAAGTCTCAATTCCAAGCCCTGTATTCCACAGAGGAAGCAACAGAACACACAGATGAAGCATCTTTAGCAATCGCAGGGATTCTCCTTGAAGACCCCCAAGGGTTTACTTTAGCAGAAGTTTTAAATGCAATCAGGAAGCTTCCCCTTAGAAAGGCCCCCGGACTAGCAAAGATTCCTGTGGATTTATTTCGGAAGGAACCAAATATATGGGGACCCTATCTCTGGGCAATATTTAATGCCATTCTGAATGGCATGAAGATCCCGGACACCTGGTTAGGGGCTGAACATTTCCCAGTTTTTAAGAAGGTTTCACCTCTCCTGTCCACCATCTATAGGCCGATCAGCCTGATCGATGTCACTCAAAAATTGTTCGCTAGGATTCTCCTTGAGCGCCTCCACCCCTGGATGAAAGAGCGTGACATTCTGAGTGCGTATCAAGCTGGTTTTCGGAAGAATATCTCCACTATCGACCAAATCTTCAGGCTCCAATTATTATATTGGAAGATGGTGTCAATAGAGGGTGGCAGCCTCTATTTGATATTCGTTGATCTTAAATCGGCCTTCGATTTGGTCCCCCGAGCCAAACTGTGGGAGGTTCTTGAACAATTGGGTATCCGGCCCTACCTGTTGTCATTGATCATGCGACTGCATGCAGGTAATTTTGCCCAAGTAAGGTATGGAAAATCCGGGGAATTGACCCCCCACTTCCCAGTCAACAGAGGAGTAAGGCAGGAGTTTGTGCGGCCCCTACCTTGTTTTGTCGCTTTATCAATGCTTTGGTGGCTCAATTAAATGAGGTAGTGGACAACAACGCCCCAAAGCTGGTGCATGGTAAGGTGCCAGCAATGATGTTTGCGGATGATACCTTGTTGTTATCTAAGTCGCATATGGGCATCCAAAGGATTCTTGACAGTTTTTCTTTATTTTGTAAAAAAAGGGGGCTGGAGATCAATACATCAAAGAAAAAATGTATGGTCTTTAACCCAGCCAAAACATCTCGTCCAAACCCTTCCTTAAATGGCACCTTGTTAGAGAGGGTGACTGTCTTTGATTACCTTGGTGTCACGTTGTATGAAACATTTGAATGGGGCCTGCAACTAGACAAAGCAGGCTTGAGGCTAGCGCAGATGGTTGGGAGAATCGCAAAAACCTTTAGGATCTCCTCATACAAACCGCCTGGCCCGGTGGCTGAGATATATAAAGTACAAGTTAGGAGTGCTGTAATATATGGGGCGGAACTTTGGAGTCACCGTCCCTCTGGCGGGTTGGCCAAAACAGAGAATACATTTATGAGACAGCTCTTGGGCCTACCGCCAAGCACTCCCTCATCCCCTAACGAATGGATTTAGGAATTAGACCTATTACGGAGGAGATTGGATTCAGACCCTTGACCTTTTGGCGTAGACTGTGGACGACCCCTGAATTATCAGTCTACCAGTCTGAACTTAAGGGGATTATGGGACTCCCGGGGGCGGGAAAATTACCATGTTATGTTATGTGATGTTGTCCTCTATTTATAGTGCGCACGGCTACTCGGAAGTGTCCCGGCGCGGTAGCCAAATGGTGGAGACGAAGATGGACAGGCCAGACTAGAGGGTTACTTAAATAACAGAGTTTTCAAGTTTCTTTTAAACAGACTGAGGTCGCCAGTGTTCCGAAGCTCAAAGGGCAGGGCATTCCAAGCCATGGTTGCTCTAACAGAGAGGGAGCTGCCTCCCATTCTAGCCAGGCGATACCTGGGAACAAGAGCGAGGCATTGACCAGTAGAACGTAGCTGTCGGGGCGGCACATAAAACGAGAACCTACTTCTGAGATACTGAGGCCCAGACTTGTAAAGCGCACCATGGACAAGCGTAAGAGCTTTGAACAGAATGCGTTGGTCAAACGGGAGCCAGTGCAGATCCCATAGAAGCTGTCTCGCACTGGACCTTCCTGTAATACCCAATAAGGCTCTAGCTGTCGCGTTCTGGACAATCAATGTTCAAAAATAGGGACCCCCTGCAGAGATTAATAATAATCCTAGGGCAGGGTAAATAACATTATAGAGTAAACACCTAGGCAATCTAAACGCAAAACAATCTAATATTCAATAGAAAGACATAAATGATATAGAAGGAGACACAACATACAAGATATTATAAAAAATATATGTAGACTGTACAAAAACATAAAAATAAGAGTGTACTTATATTCTGTTATCTGATCGACTACAAATGTGATTTGCTGCATACTGTATTATGCTTTGTCTATTTCATCCAATTTCTATTTTGAATCACATTTCTAAATCATACAGTCCGTCATTATCAATTCACCTTTATCATTGCTATATTTAAATATAATAAAGTCTACATATATTTTTTATAATATCTTGTATGTTGTGTCTCCTTCTATATCATTTATGTCTTTCTATTGAATATTAGATTGTTTTGCGTTTAGATTGCCTAGGCGTTCTGGACAATCTGCAGCTTTTTTAGCTGATATGCCGGAAGACCGATGTACAAGGCATTGGCGTAGCCCAAACGCGAAATGATGAGGGCCCGGGTCACCATTTCTTTGGCCACTCTGGGCAAAAATGGCAGAAACTTCTTAAGTCGTTTCAATGTGCCAAAGCACGCACCGGCCAGCCTGTTGATCTGAGGCATAAATCTCAATTCCTCACTGAACCATACCCCCATATTTTTTGCCGGGCTCCCCGTCGATGTAGGCATCGGGTAGCCCACCGGCCAGATATCTTCTTTGAAATGTGGGGGGAAGGATCCATAAAGGAGCACCTCTGATTTGTCTTCGTTACATTTTAATTGGGCCTGCGCTAGCCATTTAAACACTTCCGTCAGACAGATTTTGGCAATAGCCGGGGAGAAATCAGTTTTCTTCCACATGAAGAGGAGCTGGGTATCATCAGCATAGGCTATGATCTTAGCGCCCAGCTCCTCTGCCAAGTAAATAAGGGGCGTCATATAGACATTGAACAGAAGAGGGGTCAATGTTGAGTCCTGGGAGATCCCTGTTGTCAGGCATTGCGGAGATGAGGCGAAGGGCGGCAGCCAGACTTGCTGCGTTCTATTGGTTAAAAAAGATTTAGTCCACTCCCACACCTGGCCAGAGATGCCGATGTGGGACAACCGAGCCAAAAGTTGGCGGTATGGGATGGTGTTGAATGGGGCAGAGAGGTCGAGTAACACAAGAGCCACTCTGCCGCCAGCATCCAAGCACTCCCTAATGGCCTCCAACACCTCCACTAGGGCCGTCTCAGTACTATGAGAGGCCCTAAAACCTGACTGGGCCGGATGAAGAGCGCCCAAATTCTCCACAAACTCAGAAAGCTGTTTGTGCGCGGCCTTCTCACACACCTTAACCACCGCCGGGAGGAGTGAAATTGGATGGTAGCTAGCTGGGGTAGCAGGGTTGAGTGAGGGCTTTTTCAACAGCGGGAGGAGTTTTGCCTGCTTACACTCAGGTGGAACAGTGGCGTCCATGAGGGACGGATTGACAATTTCATTAACTTCGGGGTTGACTACCTCCGCCGCCAGTAGCCTGGCTCGGCAAGGATCTGAAGTAGAGCCTGATTTAAGCGATTGCAGTATAGCCAAAGTATCTGACAGCGGAATGGGGGTGAACACCATCAGGCAGGGGCTGACTGGATCGGTGTTACGAGCCGTCTGAAGCGAATAAATCGCCTGCTGTTGGATGACAGTCACGAAACTATCCTGTATAGCTTGGATTTTATCAATGAAAAAACCCGAAAGCTGCTCGCACCAGTTGTTCAAACCAGGCGAGGCCATCTGTTCCGCGCAAGGATTCAGGAAGCTTTGTACAATTGCAAATATTTCCTTTGAATTGTTTTTTGATTGAGCTATACGCTCTGCAAAGAAGTGGCCTTTGGCCAACTTGACCATGGAATAATAGTTCTGCTGGGATTTCCTGAGTGCAATTTTAGCTAGCGGACAGTAGGCCAATCTCCAGCAGAGTTCTAATTTTGGCTTATTGGTCCAAGAGAATTGAATTAGAGAATGATCGGACCAGGAAACAGGGAGAGGATCCTGTATGTCTAACGGAAAGTTGGAACAAACCCCATCAATGGTGTTTACCCCCACTATGAGAAGGGGAGTTAAACCATTGAGTCAGCTGAACAAGATCCATGGACTCATTAAAAGCATGTGTCTCAGAGACCTCACTACAATCAAAGTGAATATTAAAATCACCGAGCAAAAGATAATTGGAGAAGTGCAAAGCTCTGGGCACAATAACTTCATCCAAAGCTTTTAAAAAGGCATTCGGTGGCCCAATCCAGTGCTTCCTCCTCACTAATGTCCTGTGACTGTCCCAAAGTGAGAGTCTAATTCTCCCTGAAAACTACCGCCACCCCACCTCCTTTGCCTAATTTGCGGTCGACCCTGCCGGGATAGCCAAGGCAGTGACCGGGGCTGAGCACTCATTAAGCCAGGTCTCTGATATAAATAGCAGGTCTAGCTTATTTTCCACCAGTAGCTCAAAGATGTGCAAGGCGTGTTTAGCCATGGACCGTGCGTTAATCAGAGCAGCTTGAATAGATTGCACAGGCAGAGGGGCAGAAGGAGTAAGGTTGGGCATGGAAATCGCGTCAGCATTGTGGTTGAAATGATACCTGCAGATCGGACAAATGCTACAAGCATTTTCCAACACTGCCCACACATGGCTGCACTTACTCAATGATGCCCCAATCAACCTCAATTCCTCACCATTCCAGACTCTGCGTACCGAAATTGCGTCTGGCAGGGAGCGGGCAGCATGGCAGGCGCTGGCCGCTTCCGAGACGCTGACGGGCGCAGACGGGCTTGCCTTAAGCGCGCCACTGGCGCGCCAGCGGCGCGTCCGCGCAGCGTGCATCTTTTCAAAGATAAATGCCCCCAACAACTAGAGCGCGCCCTTCCCAAGATAGCGGCCTAGATCGTCACACCGGGATTCCGGTGTTTGCGTGGTGCATGAGTGCGAGTAAGTGCTCAGTTTTAAAAAAAGAATGTCAGCAGGTATTTTTAAACAAGTTGCAGCCAATTTGATAAAAAGAATTGCGGCGAAAATAAAAGTAATAAAATTCACAGCACAGACTGTGATACACACTCCAGCCACGGGAAAGCCACGAACTGACTCCCCCTCTCACCTAGGCCATGGTTTGTATATATAAAAGACGTATGCCTTAGACTGGGCATTCCTAACCTATGGTGTAACCCTGAGGAAGCTTCCCCGACAATTCCACGACTAGAACTAGTAAGAGCCTATAGATTGCTCAGACTAGCCGATATTCAGGGAACTCTAAACTTGGGTACCTAACGGCTGACTTCCTTAATATTAAAGCTCAGTACCTCTTTGAGCCTTTTCCAGATGATATACAACCTTCCATGGCAAGGAAGCTATATATCCAGTTTAGAATAGGGACCTTGCCGGTTCATGCATTCACTAACAAATGGTCAAAGGCTCCTTCCCTTGGGTGTCCTGCTTGCAATAGCCCAGACGAGTCCGACATTCATGTTTCTTTTTTTTTTGCCCTGGCTATAAAACAGCCAGATGGCGTTGGCTCGTACCACTCTGCAGAAATTGGTGTAGGCAGTGTTCAGAGGCATATAGAATACTGTGATCTGATACTCACCCCCTCCCACAGTTTTTGCCATGTCCCGATTCCTCAATTCTATATGGCATAGGTGTAGGGTGTTGTTAAATTCACCACAGCAACCATAAATATTTCTCTTTGTACCTTGTCTTATTTTTAACCTTCTTTAACTTTTTAACACTTTTTTAAACTCGTTTTTAATTATTTTTACACCCTGAAATATTGTCGTAATGTACCTGCATTGTGGCTATCTTTTATAATCTGCCTTTGATGAATTTTTAATATTGCTCAAATTTAGCTATGTATGTATTTGTATCATCTACTTTTTATGGTCTACATTGACCGAAATAAAGTTTGTTGAATGGAAAAATGGGTATATAATACCTCACCATGAGCTCTTGGACCAAGATTTCTGCACCTCCATGCACTTGAACACCATGAGAGAGCGAGAGGTCAAGTTGTTTTGGCTCAGGCCTGTAAGGTTACCTCATAACAGTCTCTCTCCCCTTCTTCAGGTAAGCCTCATCACAAGGAAAACTCCCCCAAACGATCTTATGCCAAAAAACACACGAATGCCATTGGAAGGAGAATTCCTGTTCTTCCTTGAGGAAACTGTCCTGCTCCAGGAATTGTTTAGAGACTCAGTAATACTATTTACTGACTCCATTCTCTTCCTTCTCCTCTTTGGAGTATACCCCTGTTCTCAAAAACTGAAATTGAGTTTACTTCTCCATTTGACAATTCATTTGAGGTTGAAGCATTTTGAAAGGATATTTGAATATCTTCAGGAATACCCCATATACTTCTCAGCTAACCCCCAAGGTTGGACCTGGTCTTGCGGGTCTGGCGATTTTCGCAGCTCATGCTCCAACCTTAAATGCACCTGATTCCACAGGATATGATCTTGGTGCTACTTCTGATGAAGCCCTTGTCTTTTAAGACACTGGTCCAGGTGCCCTCGATGCGGATTCAGACATAGTCTCCACCATCCTTAGAGGCGTTCTCATCTGCCATCTCAGCCCTCAAAGTAGGCAGAAATGATTTGAGTAGCCAGAGAAAAAGTTAGAGCCGTCATTGAGGAGCAGATTATGAAAATGCCTCTTCCTAGAGCACAGAGATTGCCCAAATGGATGAACTGGGATTGTGATGATCTTCCATGTCTAATCAAGACTGCAGGTGTACAGAGGAAGATGATTCAGAGGCTGATACCCTCCTCCTCCTTATCTCCTTGCACCGATGTGCAGGACAGCCATGGCACCCCTTACAGCTGCAGAGCCTAAGTGCAACATCCTGAAGGAAATTATGCAACCATCTTTGGTGGCACTGGAACTGATCACAAGCATTTAACAAAGTGTTGCTGCAACTAGCAATGGCTGTCAGCGAGAAACCCTTTTGGGCCCAGCAGTTCACAGGTAGATCACATAACATTGAAGGCCCGTGCTATCCAATTTCAAGTTCTTATCAATAATCCCTTCTCCACAGACCTTGATAGTTTAGATATTGTCAGTCATGCTAAGCCCCCAGTGCTTTCTCCACTGGCCCTCACAGTGGTGAGTACAAACGGCTTGATTATACAATTTTCTTTTGTATCAGGCAGTCTAACCCTATGTTGTTCCAATGCCACATAAGTTCTTGGAGAGAATCTCCACGCCTTTTGAGACTGGGCAAGGATGGCTTTAGTAAGCTTTTCTGACCATACAAAGAAGCCCTTCTCCAATCTGGTGATCAACAGTTTATGCTGCCAAACATTCTAAAATGTGGCCAGGTTTTAGTTGACATGATAGCTCGATCCATGGCTGCGGTGGTCACTCTCCGCAGGCATGTCAGGATGCATTCCACAGGTTCCTCAGGAAATGTCCAGGCCTACCCAATGGACATTCCGTTTGATAACATGAAACTGTTCAGCCAGGCCTCCCCAATGGACATGCCCTTTGATAACATGAGATTGTTCAGAGCGAAAGCCATATCCTCCCTGGAACAATTCAAGCATAGCGGTGTCACAGCAAATTTATTTGGTCTCGCCTCCCCGGCCAAACAGTTCCACCAACAATATAGTTGTGTCTGTGGCTTTTCTAGGGGCTAAACTTAGCGCAAGTGCAACATTACCAGCTGGTGCAGACCGCACTGCAGTTTCACTGGTTCTTTGTAGGTACGATGGACCAAAGGGACACTAACAGCTGTAGCAGCTTCTTAAGTCTTTCCCTACTTTACTCTGGATCTGGGGCTTCAAAATGTCTTTGATGTCTCCTCCCTTCACCACCAGCTTCCGGTAGTGGGGAGGGTCTCTCATTTTGTCACTAACTGGGACATGATCTTAAGGGATCGCTGGGTGTTCCTTATCTACAGGCATTACACTTTTCACTTACTGCCTTCAGACTGCCCCTTCTGCTAGGTAGTGCTGTCCGGTGCTTGTATCTATTCTGGAGGTGGAAGTCCTCGTTCTGTTGTTGTAAGGGCCTTTGGAACTGGTAGTCTTGAAAAGAAAGGTGCATGTGATTTTACTCTTCTCAAGAAGTATAGGTGGTCTTAGAACCACTCACCCTCTCAGGACCTGAGTTTCATATTTGTCTTTATTCAACAGAGCAAGCTAAAGATGTTGTCCTTAAGTCAGATCCCCCGAAGTCTTAAAGTGCGGCATTGGAGGGATTCCCTGGTGTCCAGGACTACTACTTCCATCTGCCAAACCTTTGTTGTAGGTGCTCCTGTACTTCACAGTAGATTCCAGCACATTCGATTCAATGTACTATCATTTGCACTTATTGCGGTCCTATCAGTCTTCACCAAAGTGCTGGCTGTGGTAGCTGTTTCACTCATAGTCAGGGGCAATGTATTTCCATATGTGGATGAATGGCTGAAGGGGAAGGGGGTCTCCTGTGCAGGTCCCAGACTCTCCCGCCCCAATACGAATTGTTTTCACCTTGTGGACTTCTTTATCAATCTTCAGAACTCTGACCTCATTTCTGCTCAGAGGCTGAGCTTCGTTGGACCTGTATAAAAGTATTTTCTTTGCCTCTGGCAATCTCAGATACTTAAGTTATGATTCCAATGTTTTAAAATCTGATTGCAGTTCCAGCTCGGTGTGGCCTTTGTCTGCTGGTTCACTTGATGGGCTCATGCATCCTCATGCTTATTGTTGGATGCATGCCAAATGGCTAATGAGGACCCGATAGCCTGCCTAGGATGACTGTATCCCCAGGATCAGAGTCTCTTGGCTCACATCTCTCAGACCTCTATTGGTGGATGTGTATCTCCGTTTATCAAGGTTGGTTGCCCTTTCAAACCCTTCAGTCCTCTGCTGTTGTAGGCCACCATTGTTACAGGTACCTCCTTGTTGGGGAAGGACACATGTGGTGAAATGATAGAACAAGGCATTTGATCCAGTCTGAAACACTGATTGCACATTAATGTTTTGGAGCTGCAGGAACTACATTCTGCTTTAAAGGCTTTTCTCCCCTACATCTTTTGAAAAGCACAATTCCTGCCTTTTACATCATCAGGCAGGGTGGTGTAGGTTAATGGGTACTATGCTGGCAGGCTGTGTGTTTGTGGCAGCAAACTCTGCAATGACAATTTCCCACGGCAGCCCTGGTGGGCACTCTGAACATGAAGGCGGAAGCTGGAGCGTTAAGAAGGGGAATTTCATCTCGAATGACAGGCATGATCTTCTCACGATTGAGATAGGCTTTATGTGGATCTCTTAGGTAGAGGACTGAACAGGAAGGGCCTTCTGTTCTGTGCCCTGCACTTCCTTACCTCTTTCATCCACCCTCCTTAGGGGTGCCTTTCAGATCATATAGTCTACTCTATAAGTTCCCTACATTCCCTCTTCTTCGAAAGCCCTACAGAAGGTGTGAGAGGATCAATTTCAACTAATTTGGTACGCTGATCTGTTGGGCACTGGGCCCATCTTCCCTCCCATTGAGAAGAGATCAGCTTTTGCAGAAGATGATTGAGTCCTCCACTTCTGTTTCCAGATGAGTCATCTACACACTCAGATTTAACAGTGTCAATAGATGCTTTCCTCTGCCACGAGATGTGGCAGATGTCATCTTGGCTCTTGAAAACCATCTTCCATGTTGGTCTATGCACGCTGCTATTTCAAATGTATTCCTTGGTGCAAATCTACAGGTGTAAATCCTTTCAGTAGACACCTTTGGGATATTTGCGCTTTCCTTTGCACAACAAAGACTGCAATTGGTACCGTCAAGGTGGTTCTGGATACTCTTCTGCTTTTCTTGGTCCTTCTAGTCACTCTTTTATATTCAGATCACCCTTAGTGGCACAATGTTTAAAAAGCCTGTTCTTCTTATTTCGTACCTCTCCATTCGTTTTTCAGCAGTGGTATTTAAACAGTGTTAAACTTTCATAGCCATTCCAGTTTCAAGTCATGCAAAGTTGCTCAGTTTGCACACTTACTCCCATGATGGATATTTTTAGAGCAGTCTGTTTGGCCATAGGGTTGGTGAGATAGAAGCCCTTTCAGTCTGGCCACCATTCACTGTTTTCTATCTAGATTAGTTGATTCTCCATATTTTCCAAGAGTTGGGTCTGCCTTTCATATGCAACTGTTAATAGGCCTACCAGCTTTCTATTCCCCTATTTGCCCTACCATAGAAGAGGAGTGATTTCACAGACTGCACCCGCGGATACTGCCTATGATATCGACTGTAAAATACACAAGACCAGGTGGATGATGAGTTTGTCATAGACTTCGAGTCTGACTGTCATTCGTGCATAGTCTATGACCGACATTGCAACTTCTATTGTACATAACAGAGGTGTTCTGTACTGTTTACTTGGTGGCCACCTGGCCTTTCCTGCTTACTTTTGCCAAAAATTACGTGTGACAACTCCGGCACAGAGTAACTTTACTTTGCAATGGCTCCGTGGCATGCCTTCCTCAGTGAATCGCCACTTCTTACTCCTACTTTCACAAAAGGTATTGCTTTGGGGCTCATTCAAGTTAGGTATCTGAGAGAAAACGTATCTATCAGAAGGAATTTAGCTTCCTTTTGGTAATATTTTTGATGGCTATATTGTCTTCCTGAGGATTCCTAACTGGCCTCCCAGGTCTCCTTCTCAAAGAGTACCATCTTAATATTAGCACAGTGTATATAGAGAGTTTTATGCTCTTATTCACTACCAATAAGCTCTACTCGTTCCTCTGTTCACACCTTGCCGGGCGTGGAAGAAAATACAAGGAATTGATGCAAGGGTAGGGCGGTGTTGTCACATCCTAGGCGGACGGAGCTGCGACTGGAGTTGTGTGTCACCACCTACTGATGCTGGAATGCTCTTGCTGTGGAAAGGTTTTCCGAACCCAGACTGGCGCCTATTGGATAATCATTAGGGGCCTCATGTAGGTAAATACATTTTACCGGTTCTTAAATACCGAGCCGTACCGAATCGGTAAATTAGAATCGGTAAGTTACATGTAGGTAAAAATTCGGTAACAGTTACCGATTCGGTAACAGTCGGTAAATACGAATCGGAATTCACCGATTCGGTAAATACCGAGGTGATAATTACCGAATCGGAAAATACCGAGGTGGTATCTACCGATTCGGAAAATACCGAGGTGGTATCTACCGAATCGGAAAATACCGAATCGGTACGTACGGATTCGGTAAATAACATCACATGACTTGACGAAACAGCTAATCCTGTGCAACGACAGCCCACCCAACCAGGAACTGCCCACACCCAGGCAGGTGTACACAATTAGCCGAAGTGGCCACACCCAGGCAGGTGTACATAATTAGCCGACCCTGGAGAGGCTCGGAGTGCAGAGGAGAGGCAGGGAGCAGTTGCATGTGCGAGCGGGAAACGAACAGCATGTCCAGCCAGAGCACACAGAAAGACGGAGGGGAAAGGAGGAGGAAGCTCAAATTCAGCCCCAAGGAACTCCAGGTGCTGGTGGAGGAGGTGTTGAAGCAGCACCAGAAGCTGTTTGGGAGGCAATCCCTGCAAGTGCCTGAGGCCGAAAAGCGCAACATATGGCTGGCCATCCAGGCGCAGGTCAATGCTGTGGGAGTGACCCACAGGGAAATTGAGGTCCTCAAAAAGCGCTGGTATGACCTGAGGATTGTGACCAAGAGGAAGATGGGCGACATCCAGAAGGAGGCCAGCCAGACCGGAGGTGGAACCAACAGGGCACCTGCCCTCACCGAACTGGAGGAGCTGGTGGCGGCCACACTCGAGCAAGAGAGCGTCGTGGGTCTTGGGGACGCCGACAGCTCTGCCAGAGCCGCAACACACCAAGGTAAGACGAAAGCACAGCAATGTAGCCGCCCCTACCCCTATCCCACATCCCCCATTGTGACACGAGAATCACACTGCAGTCCACACGTGTCAGTGCAGACAGGCAATGCATTCCGGGAGATGTAGTCAGGGCAACACTAACCATGACGTAAATGTCACAGGGCAACAAGGCATGTCACGCACTCGAGGCACAAGGAGACAGAGGACAGATTGGAAAGTGAAATGATTTATTGTGACGCTTGCAATGCAGCCCTTCGGGGACACTGAGCCAATGTTGTTTTTCTGTCCACAGATGTGACATCATGCAGTACAGGGCATGCTGCAGGGGAGACGGCACACCGGCCACAAAAATCACCTCTAGCCAGCACGAGTGCAGACCAGGGAGCAGGCCCACTTGCAGCCGCACCACCTACGCAGCCAGCCTCGCCGCACACAGAGCCAGCATCACCTCACCGAGAGCCAGCATCACCACCACCAGAGCCAGCATCGCCACTCATGTTCGATTCACCGGCCACATCTCCGCTTGCAGGTGTGAGAATGAGGAGGCGTCCAGCAGCCAGGCTACGAGCCTTAGACACCTCGTCAGACGACAGCATGGGCCCAGAAGACCGCACCGGGCCCCAGGAAGGGAGCCATCCCACTGTGCCCCAAACATCACAGGCAGCACAGACGGGAGCAAGAGGGCGCCGCAGGTCGCGTGTCCAGAGTCCACCAGCACCCACTGACGGCCATGGTGTCTTCTTGGGGCTCGAGGGCCAAATGTTGAAGCAACAGCGCCTGCAATCAAAGGCAGTAATGTCAGTCCAGAGGCACATGCGGGTGATGAGGACAAGCTTAGTCAACATGGACACAAACATTGGCGGCATGGCTGCGGGCATTCGGGACATGTCCCAGTCAATCCAGCAGTTGTGCAGCAAATTAGATGCTGACATCGAAGCACGGCGCCGGGAACGCCAGAGAAGGGACACTACCAGCAGGGCACTCAACCGTCTGGCAACTGCGACTTCCCTACTTTGCCGGCGCTCTGTGACGATGCAGGAGGGCCTAACACAGTGCTGCAGCGACCTGTCACGGGGGATGGTGCAGGTGACAAGTGCACTAGGGGTGCTATTGACAAGTCAGGCGTCGACAACTGCTGCAGGGGATGCTGCGGAGAGCATCGACACCAGCAGCAGCATCACACCCCCCGTCCCCGAAGCACGCAGGAGCAGCAGGCGGCTTGGGGTTGGCTCTAGTGAGGATGCACAGGCCGTGCAATCCACCACTGCAGCGCGTATGCGCAAACATTGATGTGGCCCTGCTTATCCACTTGCCATTGGGTGACGTAACCCTGGACATACTCATTGTATAGATGGCATATTGCCAGATTGGCCTGTTCATGTGTTCATGGCGTGGTGCCACATTAAACTACGTCATGACTTCTCACGACTCGCTGTGTCCCCTCACTTACTCAGAAATAGTTGCATGTGATCTCTGCCCGTCTCTCTCTCCCATCGATTGCAGTTGGCACTCTAGCTGCGCTGCCCTCTGGCTGGCCTGACTCATCCTCGTTGTCCTCAAAATATGTTAGTTCCACATCTGTACCTTTTTTCGTGGCAAGGTTGTGCAGCATTGCACAAGTGGCAATTATCTTGCAGCAGGTGATGGGTTTGTACTGGCGTGCGCCTCCGCTCTTGTGGAGGCAGCGGAACCTGCTCTTCAGCAGTCCAAACGTGCACTCCACCACATTGCGTGTAGATTTGTGTGCCACGTTGTATCGTCTCTCACTCTGGGTTGCTGGGTGTAGGTAGGGAGTGAGGATGAATGAACGGCATGCATATGCACTGTCGCCTGGATGAGTAAAAGGGAACCATCAGTTACATGCCTCTATACACTCTGATTTGCAGGTTTCAAGGGGCGTCACTGTTACTTACCCAGCAGGTAACCCTCTCCGAATTCTCCGGCTCTCAGTCGTGTGTAGATCCCACTATTCTGGAAGATGTAAGAGTCGTGGGTGCTCCCAGGAAACTTTGCAACAATATCTGTGATGATGTTCCCTGCATCACAGATCACCTGCACATTGATGGAGTGGGTGGACTTCCTGTTCCTGTAGATGTGCTCTGTGTCAGCTGGAGGACAGATTGGGATGTGTGTACCATCAATACAGCCGATGACATGGGGGAACTGTGCCATGTGATAAAAGTCTGTTTTTGTTTTCTGCAGTGCAGCCTGTGTGTTTGGGAAGCTGATGTAGTGGTGCATTCTCTGCATCATGGCATCCAGGAACTTCCTGAAGAAACGTGACAGGCAACTCTGGGATACCCCACCCACCGCAGCTATCACCACCTGATAACTGCCGGATGCCAACAGATGTAGGCTGCAGAGCACCTGCACATGTGGGGGTATGGCGTGCGCCCTTCTTATTGGCTGGTCCAGGAGTGGGTGAAGGTCCCTGATTAAGTCCATGATGGTTTCGGGGTGTAGCCTGTACCTCTCATGTATCTCTGCATCAGTCAGCTGGAATAGTGTGATGCGCTGTCTGTAGATTTGTTCCTCCCGTCGCCACACCCTCAGTCCTGCTGCCTGTAGACGTAGGCGCCTTGCAATGACGTACATGGCGGCCATGTTGTCCACACTGTTGCATTTTGGGATTGCTTATATGCATTGTTGATGGTTACCACCTGCTTTCCATCCGTGTTAATTACCGACTCTTATTTACCGATTTTCCTGGATTTCTTAATTACCGACTGCTCCTACATGTCATTTTCAATTTTTACCACTTCATATTTACCACTTCATATTTACCGATTCGTTAATAATGTATTCGGTAAATATGAATCGGTATTTTAGAATTAGGTAAATATGAATCGGTATTTACCGCCTCATATTTACCGAAAAGTGGTTTTTGGACTCCTACATCTCACTTGTCTGAATACCGGTCGGTAACGGCATATTTACCGAAAATCGGCCGTTACCGACCGGTATTTGGCTACCTACATGAGGCCCTAGGTGAGGAGTTTGCGGAAAGATAAAGTACGTGAAATATCGTTTCCAGAGGTAAGCAACTTTTTCTTTGAATTCTGTATAGTTAAGAAATGTGTTTACTCCTTCACTTTAGTACATATGAAAGCTCCACACTTTTGAAACCTATACTAAAGCATGGGCAGCAAGAGATGGGTGATGCAGCACAGGGCATCTCAACCAAACCTTCCATTAAGATACACTCAGTGGTGTTTTAAGAACATATTCATTGGTAGCCAGGAGAGCTTGATGATGGACATGTCCAGAGTAAAAGCCTTATAAATTGACTTTGAAGTTATGGAATGAACTTTGATTTAGGACCTTATGTAGCTTTTGACAGATGGTATTTTGTCCGCCATCCTGAATGATCACCGATTGTCATTGTTTAGATGACTGTCGGTCCAGTGGTTCCTTTCAAAGTTCAAAACGTTTGGTGGATGGCCACCATTGGTTTGGCTGGCCATTGGCCAAACTATTTCAAAGTTTCTCTTTCTCAGAAAAAGACACCCCAATTGTGAGTTTGTTTTAGAAAAACAAAACCCTCATTACTGCTACAACTTGTTAGTTTTCTCCCAGGGTGTGGTAGTGATCATTTTGATGGAGAGGAAACTACTGTCCAACACAAAATTTGCTGAGCAATGTTATGTACTTCCTCCAACACCCCCTACTGTGTCAGGCTGGTGAAGGAAGATTTTAGTCATTGGAGCCAACACGGATCATTACCTTCATCATCTTGAAAAACAATATAAGGAGAGCCTAATAGAAAGGTTTGAATGTTGCTGTCCCTATTGATTAATGTAAAGGCCACACTCTAATGTTGTAATATTGAAAATAAAATATATGTATTTTCGCATTCCAGTCCTTCTCCTGTGGTAAAATAAAATGTATCATTATTTTCAGCATGATAATTTCTTTCTTGAACAGACACAGTGGCAACGACGTTTCTGGCAAAAGAGAGTTGAAAAAAGAGCAAACGTGGGTTCTTTAAGCATTTCCAGGTTAAGGCTTGAGATGTAAGCAGTTGCTAAAACAGGGATAGGTCAATTAGGTATGGGAAAACCCCAACCTTCATTGTTGTTTGTTAATATTGGTATTGGCTGTTTTCCATTCCTGACGTTGTAGTCACCGTAGTCACAAAATATAGGGAGGTTTTGGTCTGTCTGTATATATGACTAAATAAGAGTCAAGTAAATATAGTTGTCATATTCATAATTATCTAGTTATGTTTTTCTTCCATTGGATAGATGTCTACTGGAATAATCAAGTTAATTCCTTTGCTACAAAATAAAATGAAAAAGAGATTATCACAGCAGCAATGCATCATTTTGCATTCAGTCGCAGGACACACCGATCTAGCTGGACAATATTAGAACCATAAGAAAGCTTGTTTTCATTGAAAAAGTAAAACAAAATGTATGGGGAGATGTTGTGTCCAAATCTAACATGACGTGGGTATTTTCATGTCATCCTACAGATGATAGACTGTACATAGTCATGGAGCTCATTGAGGGGGCACCTTTGGGAGAGCACTTTAATTCTCTAAAGGAGAAACAGCAACAGTTTACAGAAGAAAGAATCTGGAATATTTTTATACAGGTGAGCTCCAGTAGCCATTATTATAAGATACTGTCTTCTCTTCGCTCCCTTCTTCTCTTATGTTTTAGATCACATAAACTCTTTCCTTGCTTTGCTGTTTCATTTCCTCCTATCTTACTTCAGCGCTGCTTTTTTTTTATCTTACCCATCATGTTATCCTTCTGTTTCCACTTTCAATAGCATATTTCTGGGTAGACCATCCTGATGGGTACTTCTAACTGCAGTTTCATCATATTGTGAATGTCTTCAGGGACGACTGAATCTGGAAGTATCTGCAATAGCTTTTACATGCCATTTGAAGCTGCCATCAGCCTCGGTCATGACTCTATCCTGCCTCGAGACATGATGACATTGATACACATATTGGCGCTACTTGTGCTTGCTGACATAAGTTCCTCTTTTTCCTCACCCTAAAACACAGATTTAAAGCTGTGCTCCTTCCAAATTCTGTTATTACCAAAACCCCTTCGGTTCAAATTATTTTGGAAGTGTGCAGGGATGTAGAGCCCAAAGAAGAAAGTCTTCTAACTACGTTTCATGTGCATGAAGCAGATGTTGGTCATTGATCTGCATGACGTCTGCTTGTACTTCCTCAGTAGCAAATATGAGACCAAGTCCTATGACAGATGCTACTTGATGCATCCCAAAGCCTTCCGATAGCGAGAAACCAAACTGTACATCATTAAACACAAGCAACAGGTCTGTTCTCAACCCAGAGAGTGAAGTTGACCTTGATCCAAGCGTGTCTTATTCAATGGTGAAGTTGAAGCTCAAGTCAAAATAGGAAAATAGCAATAGTAAATGAGGTTCTTCGATGTCCAGATGCACCTGCCCTCAGAAGAAATCCTGCAGTCTGTTCTAGAAACCTAACTCCAGCTTCAGCTTTACCTGCTGCTGAATCTGGAGGCAATTTGCCCCCAGTTTCTGGAGTCATCATCAATTCAGTAGCAGGTTGAGTTCTTCAAGGAGGCCACACGGCAGATCTTTAAAAAAAAATCCATCTCCCTGTGGCATGCCTTCTAGCCCCATGAAACTGGTCTGGGCTCCCAGTCAAACATCTATCAACTTGTCCATCCCCAGCACCTGCTGACTTTGGGCAGTGTCGGCCTGCTCCATCTCTGGTGCCTGCCCTTGTGTCTACTACTATATCACATAACTCTGCAGTCGTTCCTCCATCATTGGTGTCAGTTCTGGTTCTGCATCCAGTTTCAGCTCCGGACCTGGATTGGATCCATTATCAACTAGAGTTCGTCCTTTGTCATACTGTACCATACCAAAGGTACAACCAATTGTGCCTCCTTTGCTTCCTCTGCCTCAGCAGCAATACTTCAGGAGGATGGAGGCGTACAAGGTCTTCAATATGCCAAACATGAGAGAAGCGTTGATAAGCGGAGCAGATAACTTTCTTCACTCCCATTATACTGATGCTGGTTTATATCTAGATTTACAGAATCTCATTGGTTTAGATGCCTTCCATTAAAATGTCCCTGATACTCCTTTGGGGCCCTGAACCGGAGAAAGTGCTTCTGTAGTTTGAAGGGTGGCAGAAGTGTTTGAACATTCCCTTTCCACTGAGAACTCCAAGGCAAACCTCTGATAGACATTGTGCAAACTGGATCTCCTACATCCGAGCCTCTGTTTACATTTAACAAGGTACTGGTGGATCCAAACATAGCAGTTTGACCTAAATCATCTTCTGCACCAAGGGCGAGTTGGCCAATTGGAAGGGGGCATAGATCAGCTCCCAGTGACCCTGAATTCTTAACGCAGTATTCCAATATTTTAGTGCAGGCCACCACTAGTGAACCCTAACTTATTTCTGGCAGCCCCCTCTAAATAGGGAATCTACGAAAACTGATTCAAGGGGCAGAAAAGTTTTTCATAGAGTAGTCTGGCACAGTGCTCATTGCATGCTGTCTGTCTGTTGGTTGGTACCATATAGGATATGCTAAAAGAACAGATGATGCACGGAATGCTGAACAAATCAAACATTCACCCCAGTCATAGATTTGGGTTAAATCCATCTTTTATTTGCTTGCCATGCCATTCCAGTTTGGACTCAGCCATTTGCAAATCAGTCTTGATCCTGCTCCCCATGGGAACTGTATAGCTCAAATTGCCAGGCCAGGTCCTACCCAGACCAGAAACAAGTATCTTGAGACCAGTTTCGTGATATCACCCCTCATCAGACAGGCTAGCTTGAATCCGGTGGCATAGCGAGCATGGGACCCACGTCTGAGCATACCCTTCCCACTTAGGGCAACAATTTCAAAAAGAACGTATGATGTACAGAATGCTGAACAACTCAAACATTCACCCAGTTTGGACCAGACTTGTGCAAATCAGTGTGGACCCTGGTCATAAGCAGTGCATTGTGGGGGCAAGAGTTATAGTTAGCTCAGCTAACTATAACTACTGAATTTCTCTGGTTTTGTATGAGTGAAACCTGAGCCTAACTATAACGTCCCAGTAACATTTGTTTTGATCTGTTATATATATATTCACTGAAAAAACCATAGGTTTCAGGGACATTATAGTTAGTTGGAGATTTCACTTGTACTAAACCATATAAATTCCGCCGTTCTAGTTACTTCAGGTAACTATAACTTATGCCCCCTCAATGCACTGATAATAACGTCACATATTACATCATTCATGACATGGTCAGTGACATCACTGATGACATCACTGATGACATCTCAAATGACATGCCAGGGGGCGCGTTTGCAGAGTGCTGCGGGGAGGGGGTGGGGTCTCCGGCGCGATGCCGGATTTTAGTTTTTTTTTGTTTTTCACAAGGGGGCTGTGTGGCCCCCCTTCTTTTCCCTTTTTTGGGGCCCTGGGGACCCGATCCCCAAGGGCCTGACCCCTATTTAAAAAAAGGGGGCCGCCTGGCACTCCCTCCCGAGGCCAATCATGGCCATATATACATATATATATTTTTGTATTTTTTAAGGAGGGGGCTGCGAGGCCCCCCTCCTGAGGCCTCTATTAGCCCCAGGGACCCCAACCCCCGGACCTCTGCCCTATCTGTTGGAGACCATGGGGGGAGGCCCAATGCCCCCACAGTCCCACCGGCTCCCCGCCTCCTACGGGAGCCGGCATTACTTTTCCACAAGGGGAACTGCTGACATGCAGCTCCTGTTGTTGAAAAGCAATCCTGCTCTCACTTCAATGAAGCAAAGCAGCGTTTGTGATGACAGGGCGGTGTCCCGGGGGTGGGCACCCTGGGACACTGCAGGAGCCGGCCCTGGGGGTGGCGGTCCCCAGGACCATCTAGGGTATCCTTCCCTTTGTCAAAATAGCTCTGGGGCTGGGGGTGGTCCGCTAAGGACCCCTAAAATGAAATAAGTATGAGCCCTGGGGAGGTGGTGGTCCCCGGGGCGTGTGGGGGTCTCTTGCCCCCCACACATCTATTTTTTTAAAACAAGAGTCCTGGGGTGGTGGTGGTCCCCATGGCTGCAGGGGCCACCACGGTCACCCGCTATTATTTTTAGGTCTCGCTGAGACAGCGCAAGCTGTCTCTTTGAGACATTTTGTAAGTCGGTTTTCAAAAGTACTACCCACATGATTTGGCAGGCCTAAAGCTTGAGTGCACGATGGTGTGCACGTGCACAGCTGCTGCTCGCACTCCCTCCTCCCTTCTCCCCCTCCCTTTTCGTCAGCTTTAATCAGGCTCCACTGATGCTGGCAACACCCCCTCCCTTCTCGCCCAGCCCTTCTTTTCACCTCGGCTTGTTTATTCGCGTGGTCGTGTCACTTTCACGGCCAATGCTTGTTTTCAATGGAGTTGTGGTTATCACCCTCCCACTATGCACCCGTACTTAACCCCTTCCTTCCTTTGTTTCCCTGAACGCATGGGACGAGCGTTCCCTGTATTACACAGAAGTGTGCTGTTAGGGGGTGTGCTCTGGCGAAGTGGATAGCGCTTTTATAAATGCAAATTACATTGCAGGTAAAATTTACTTTATATTCACTCCGAAAGCCATAGGTTTTCAGATTGTACACAGGTTAGGATTTAGGTTAGGTCACTAATACGGCTGTAATTCTTGTTTAACTTGAAAACTGAGCACGGCGCTGCTTCACGGACACCGCGCTCGGTTTATTCATATATTTTTTAACTTTAACACTGAGCACAGCGCCCGTTTAAAGGACACCGCGCTCAGTGTTAAAGTTAACAAATATATAAAGAAACCGAGCACTGTGTCCATGAAGCGGCGCCGCGCTCAGTTTTACACTTAAGCATTTGCAATGCAATCAAACCTATTCCATTGCAAATGCTTGTTTGTCTACTCTTCGTTCTCGGGTGGTTTGAAGTTCAGCTGGGGAATGGGGATAACATCCGGCTCCCCTGGTGGTGGCTTCTCTGATATGGCCGCCCTCAGTGTGAGCACATTAACCTCTTCAGTGCCCATGACGAGATAGTCTCGTCATGGAGCACGGTCGCGCTGTGCCCATGACGAGACTATCTCGTCATGAACCCCACCCACTAATAAAACGCCCGGCACAGGAGGGGGAAAGGGTGTGGCATAGAAGGGGTTAACACCACAGGGTGTAGCGTTGGGAACACAATTTATTGCCTGGTCACCAGCAGGGCACAGGCAAAACAGGCGGATGGACTGTGCAGAGGGGCTGGGGGGGTGACTGGTGGCGGTGAGCGTGGGCTGCTCTGTGGGCCTGTACCCCAGGGGTGTGTGGAAGGTGTGACTTCAAAATACACCGCTCTGCAGCAGCTGCCTGTCCTGCCTACTGGGGCGGAAGCTCTTGAGGTTCACACAGAGCTCCGGATCGGGACAATAACCGGCTGAGTGGTGTTGGTACGATAAAACCTACGACGTGCAGGTTACACACATATCTCTGCTGCTGACATGTCAACCGACTGAACTATGCCACCGACTGAACTATATATAATATAAATATAATACTATAATATTGAATGTGCCACTCCGAACAGAAAGTGATCGAAACATTGCTAAGACAGCCTTTGGAAACAGTACTGAAATCCCTTTTAAAACATTATTAAAAAGCGTACAACAATTTAATAAATATTTCCTTAAGTGGTGTTTCAAAAGTTCCATTTTATTTATTCTAATTTTCTCAGCTCTAGCATTAAAATATCACAGTGGACAGCTGAATAATGTTATACCTTAGACTGACACGTGCCTGCATCCCATGTTCCAAATAGTGACCGATGTGATGGTGAAAGTCTGCACTGTTCCTATGCCAGGCCTTTAAACCATGCAAAGTTCCCCTACAGTGTCCTCAGAGCTGCTGATTTACATCAGTCTAATGTCAACAAAGTAGGACCGCGTCCATCCCACAAATCTCTGACCGTTTATCCCACACAAAATGAGCTATTTGACTAAGCACTAGATAAACTCAAAGGATCGCTACCGCTGCGCCTAAAAATAAACACGAATCGGGGATGAGGGAAGCGGCAGAAAATGCTGCCCACGCTCAACAATCAATTGACACAGCTAACTGATTGGAGAAACACAAAGAACGACAATTCCTGAACAACTTTGCTAACACCTTGTTTAATGTAACTGGTGTTCATTCAAAGCGCTCCAATACCTTCGGGTAGAGTTGGCGCTATGCAAAAACTGCATAAACAAACAATAAACCTGAATAATTTAATAGCAGTAACGACGAGTGCAGCACAGGAAAATCACCCTTTATATGTCAGTAGAAAACAAGTTAGACCATTCATTTCACTATTCGTCAAAAGGATATTAGTGGCTTAGGGCGCCTAAAGGTAAAAAGAGCTCAGTTTTATGAATGATTGTGTCATACATTCACTCACACCAGTGTAACTCTCGCTCATTTATTTTCCTAAACCACAGACTAATATATATGTATGGAAAGCAGCAACTAACATCATCGAGTGTAGAAAAAAGAAAATGTCAGCATGCTCCTGTCATGCTAATGCAACTCTAGAAATCAACAAATCTTAGCTCTTTATTAATAAATTACTAGTTGGCAAAACAATGTGTGATTATGTAAAGTGTCCAGCACATAATAGGAGTAAAAAGCTTTTGTTCAGGGCTGAAATAATGAATATATGTTTCCTGTGGCAAAGGGTCAAGCCCTCTGACAGAGAGGGCGCCATGTCAGTGCTGTGATGTGGAGAAGTGTGGCTCAATGAGTTGAGAAGTGTGGCTCAATGATTAGAGCGGCAGACCCTGATGCAGAGGTCTAGCCTGGGACCAGGGTTCAATTCCCCGCCTCAGCGGGTCTTGGGCTCAAAAAATTCCACGGACCTGATAATTCTCGCCTCGGTGCCTATTCCAATCATGGAGTCCCACTCTGCAACTCTGGGCAATAGCTTGCTTAATCTCCACAACAGCCCCCACAACGCTAAGGATGCCTGGCCTCCACCTTGGGGGTGTCCAGGAGTGGACGCCTTACAGGGAAAGCCAGGATGGGTTCCACAGCGGTATTCGTACAAGCGCCTTGAGACCCTTGTGGGTGAGTAGTGCGCTATACAAGTATCAATTTACATTACATGTACCGCTGTCAGAGAGGGCCACCGAGGCGAGACGACATGATTGCGGCCCACACCAGCTCGTCTAATGAAAACCAAACAACCTTGTGAATATGTGCGAACACAAAGATGCGTCACCCGGCTGTTCCTTGTAGGTGTCGGCGCATAATTTATTGTATAAATCACCATTTAGATTGACTGACCCTGCGTTAAAAATAAGAAATGTTTAAATATCTATTCACTGCAGTTCTGAAGGCAACCGTCTGCAACCACCTATCTTGCTGTCTCACAGTTAAAGCAAAAACACTAAATTTTACTTATCGGTGGCATATTCGCCTACAAATACAATGCGGGTGGTGGGTGAGTGAGCCGCATGAGGGTGGGCCGCATTTTTGCCATGATCTACCACTTTCATTACCATCTGTGGTTCGAGTGAAATTGATCAATGTAGAATCCATGGAAATCTGAGCATCCGCTGCTTGCCCTCATCTGCAGCGAAATATATTTTTTTAAAGTGTAGCGATATATTGTGCGTTACGGAGAAATGAAAACCCAGTTTACTCGGGACCATTAATAAATCATCTGGGCCGGTTTTACGGCAGAGCGTATCATTTTTTAAAGACAAAAACCCCGGATCGCCTGGTGGAGTAGAAAACACTGCTATAAAATGTGCCAAAGCAGCATTTGACTAAACCCTGAAATTGTGACTAAAGAGCTTGCCTATGAATATGCCTTGCCTATGCGCTTGTATGATGAATCCGCTTCGTTTCCGTAGTAACTGTAATTTAGATTGGAGCATAAAACTTCCAGTGTCCTCCACAAAAGGCTCCTCGTTTACTTTCAAACAGGCACGGGTGACAGTCTGAAGAACAAGAGGATAAGCAGGGTCACGGTTTGCATTACAGCTCTATCAGTCTTTCACTCACTGGCGTGAACAGGGCACTTTTTTTATCCCCCTTTCCCTTTAGGGTGTGACTGTAAATGTTATCAGATTCATTACAGAACCAGGAGTATCATCTACCTCTCATTCTTTCCCCCAAACCACCATCACAACAAGCTCTGCACTTCAGCAGGGAGGCCAAGCAATGGATGCTCATGCATGACCTCTGAGCGCCCAGGCTGGGCAGCTCGGTAGTCCATCCGTCAGAATCCTGCAGGTCCTTCGGGCTCTTGTTCTACAAACCTGGCACCTTTTACAGCAGCCGAATCCAGATTTGCACTAAGTTGCAATATAGTGCGCCAATCACATGTTGTACGCTGTACGTGGAAACATACTCGCCCGTCCAAGCTCCGCACGAGTCTGGCGTCATTTATGTACAAAGCAATCTGTGGCATGATAGCATACAGATACAGTTACTATATCACAGCAACACGGATGGCGCCTAACTCCGCCTTAGCCATGCCTTCGCGGCATAGCCAATAGGTCTCGCTTTTGGGACATTATAAGTATTTAGTTATGCAGCACAATATCCTTGGTGCAACAACATCAACTGTTGCATGGCTAAACACTTATAAGGTCCCAAAGGCGAGACCTATTGGCTATGCCAATGCTTGTTTAACAATGCCCCCGGGACCTGGCCCACCCGGGGGCCTCACTAAATGAAGCGCGGGAGCCCGCGCTTCATTTATTTATAATTTTGGCGGGATTCGTGACCCCAACGTGAATTCTGCCGAAATTATTTTTTAAAAATTATTTTTTGGTCCCTGGGGGTCCTTGTGGGAACCCTTGAGCAGACCTAGGGGGTCTGGGTGTTTATACCCTGCCCCCTTTTCTTGTTTTTATTATTTGTTTTACTGTTTTCTTGTGACTCGGTTCTACCGAGTCACAAGATGGCTGCCAAAACTTCCTGGCTTGGAGTGTTGGCAGCCAATCAGAGTTCGCGAACCCTCCTCGGTGCTCAGATATCGATATTTTTCTTTTTTAAATTTCGCAGGAACTACTGAACAGATGTACACCATTTTAGAAAAGGGTGCTTTCTGAACCAAGAGCTACCTTTTTGCCAAATTTGGTGTAATTCCATTCAGCAGTTCAGCCTGTAGCCTGTTCCAATTTTTCCTATGAATATTAACATGGGGAAAATGTGTTGGGACCCCCTTTTTTCTCGGCCCCCGCTAAACGAATCACCCCGAAGCTGACCTGAGCGGGCCATTAGATTTGAAAATTTCGGGAAGATTCGTCAAACGAAACGACACCAAAGATATTGCCAAAAGAAAAAATGCTTTTTGAATAGAAACGAGATCCTAACTATAACTACCTACTGGCGACCGCCAGTAGGTAATATGTATATATTCGCTGAAAAAACCAAAGGGAGCAGGGACGTTATAGTTAAGAAATAGAATTTAAAAAACATTCGAAATTCAATGTAAAAAAAACAAAGGTTACAGGGACGTTATAGTTAGGTTCGGAATTTACTTACACAAAAACCTAGAAATTCAGAAGTTATAGTCATGATTAGCTGAAGTAACTATTACTCGTGCCCTAGGGTACCTACAACTCGAAACGTCTTCATGCAGTTTTCTCCTCAATAATTTTACTGCAAAAGTTACAGTGATTTTAGCAATCATGTTATCAAAGATGTCAGCAGTTTTGTAATATGTGGCGTATTTAGCAGTGCATGGCAGGGCCCAAAATGTTTTTTCGAAAATCTATTTCCTAACTATAACGTCCCTGTAACCTATATATATATATATACATATATATATATTATATTCACTTAAAAAACCATAGGTTTCACACATGTTATATTTAGCTGGACATTTCACTCATAAAAAACCAATGAAATTCCCCCGTTATAGTTACTGCAGGCAACTATAACTCACGCGACCGTAATCCTCTGCTGATGCTAATACTGTATTTAGACACTTATTTACCCATGTCTTCTTCCATTAATCTTTAGCTATACATATATTACAAATATTTATTTTTCAGAAAGACACATATGTCATCAGTGATGTAATATCTGACGTCATCAGCAGAGGATTGCGGTCGCGTGAGTTATAGTTGCCTGCAGTAACTATAACGGGGGAATTTCATTGGTTTTTTATGAGTGAAATGTCCAGCTAACTATAACATGTGTGAAACCTATGGTTTTTTAAGTGAATTTGCAAGGTTTTTTAAATGCTAATTCCTAACTATAACGTGTGTGAAACCTATGGTTTTTTCAGTGAATTTGTACGGTTTTTTAAATGCTAATTTATTTATGTAATATTTTTTTTATATATTTATTTTACAATAAACTACGTATTAAAAATTTTTTTTTTTTTTTTTTTTTGGTTTTCACCCTGCGAATTATTTTTTTTTTTTTGTAAAAAAAATTTTTTTTTTTTGTGTGTTTTTCCTTCGGGGTCCTTCAGGGACCCCCTGACAAAGGCTAGGGGGTCAGGAACTCTCTACCCTGCCCCCTTTTCACGTTCGCCACCTTCCTTTTTCACTCTCGCACTGAAAACAAACAAAATGGCGGCCGACACTTCCTGATTTCGACCGATTCGAACGTTGACTAACATGTAACCACCAATCAGAATTACGCTCGCGTACGTTAGGGTGCTCGCACGGTGCTCGCACGGTGCGCGCACCCTGCGCGCATATAGATATATATATGCTTTTAAATGCTATTTTCTCCGGAAATACTGAACAGATTTACACCAGACCTGCAAAAGGCACTTCCTTGACCTTATGGCTACCTCTCTGCCAAATTTCAAGTAATTCTGTTCAGCCGTTCGGGCTGTAGCTGTGTCTAAAGGTCCTATGGAAAAATGCATGGGAAAAACGCGTTTTGGGACCCCCCTTTTATCTCAGCCCCCGCTTGACGAATCCCCCCGAGACTTTCAGGGTAGGAGCGGAGCGTAGCGCCCCACCTATTTTGAAAAATTTGCGACGATTCGTCGACCGGCGCCAAAGTTATTCAAAATAGAATGTTGCGGATTTCCTATGGAAACGTGGTCCTAACTATAACTACCTACTGGCGACCGCCAGTAGGTAATATATATTCACCAACAACTCCCAACAACTCCCCAGCGGGATTAACAAAGCACTCCACGGACTCTCCAACTTTCAGCTTTCAATTTCTTTATGTGTTAAAAGGCAGACCGGTTTCGGCATCACGCCTTTTTCAATGCCTTATGTGCATTTGAAAGAATGTCTTGCCCCGTTTAAATGCATATTAGCACCTCCCCTTTGATCACGGGACGTGCCGCGAGTGATGACGGACTTGTATCACCATTGCAAAGTCCGCCATGTCATCGTGGTGATAAAATTATCTTTTCTTAGTGAGTCCTCGTATTAACGTGTTACGCTGTGCAGTACAGTTTTTACCTTGGTAGGCACGAGATACAGGGCTTAAATGCTCACGATGAAATCACACTCATCATGGGGGTGAGATTGAAAGGTAGTTCCTCGCCCTGCCTGTTCCACTGAGCACAGAGGCACTCCCACAGAGAACTGTTTAGTAGCAGTTCTCCTCCGTTTACAGTAAACGATGATTCAGTATCAATGGGCATTACCTCTTAGTGTAGCGGTTCAGGCAAATCCATTATGTTCCTCCACAAAAAGCCACTATTTGCCAAACAACTTGTGGGCGGGTGCCGTTTCCGTGACAGTGGCAGTCACGCACAATATTCACCAACAACGCCCCAGCGGGATTAACAAAGCACTCCACGGACTCTCCAACTTTCAGCTTTCAATTTCTTTATTTGTTAAAAGGCAGACCGGTTTCGGCATCACGCCTTCTTCAATGCCTTATGTGCATTTGAAAGAATGTCTTGCCCCCGTTTAAATGCATACGAGCACCTCCCCTTTGATCACGGGACAGGCCGCGAGTGATGACGGACTTGTATCACCATTGCAAAGTCCGCCATGTCATCGTGGTGATAAAATTATCTTCTCTTAGTGAGTTCTCGTATTAACGTGTTACGCTGTGCAGTACAGTTTTTACCTTGGTAGGCACGAGATACAGGGCTTAAATGCTCATGATGAAATCACACTCATCACAGGGGTGGATTTGAAAGGTAGTTCCTCGCCCTGCCTGTTCCACTGAGCACAGAGGCACTCCCACAGGGAACTGTTTAGTAGCGGTTCTCCTCCGTTTACAGTAAACGATGATTTTGTATCAATGGGCAGTACCTCTTAGTCAGTGGTGGTGGTTCAGGCAAATCCATTATGTTCCTCCACAAAAAGCCACTATTTGCCAAACAACTTGCGGGCGGGTGCCGTTTTTGTGACAGTGTCAGTCGTGCACCAATATTCACCAACAACTGCCCAGCGGGATTAACAAAGCACTCCACGTCCTCTCCAACTTTCAGCTTTCAATTTCTTTATTTGTTAAAAGGCAGACCGGCTTCAGCATCACGCCTTCTTTAATGCCTTGTGTGCATTTGAAAGAATGTCTTGCCCCAGTTTAAATGCATATTAGCACCTCCCCTTTGATCACGGGACGTGCCACGAGTGATGACGGACTTGTATCACACCATTGCAAAGTCCGCAATGTCATTGTGGTGATAAAATGTTCTTCTCTTAGTGAGTCCTCGTATTAACGTGTTGCGCTGTGCAGTACAGTTTTTACCTTGGTAGACATGAGATATAGGGCTTAAATGCTCATGATGAAATCACACTCATCACAGGAGTGAGATTGAAAGGTAGTTCCTCGCCCTGCCTGTTCCACTGAGCACAGAGGCACTCCCACAGGGAACTGTTTAGTAGCGGTTCTCCTCCGTTTACAGTAAACGATGATTCAGTATCAATGGGCATTACCTCTTAGTCAGTGGCGGCGGATCAGGCAAATCCATTATGTTCCTCCACAAAAAGCCACTATTTGCCGAACAACTTGCGGGCAGGTGCAGTTTTTGTGACAGTGTCAGTCACGCATCAATATTCACCAACAACTCCTCAGCGGGATTAACAAAGCACTCCACAGACTCTCCAAATTTCAGCTTTCAATTTCTTTATTTGTTTAAAAGAAGACCGGTTTTGGCATCACACCTTCTTCAATGCCTTGTGTGCATTTGAAAGAATGTCTTGCCCCCGTTTAAAGGCATATTAACACCTCCCCTTTGATCATGGGATGTGCCTCGAGTACATATATATTACCTAGTGGCCGTCGCCAGCAGGTAGTTATAGTTAGGACCTCGTTTCTATTCAAAAAGTGGTTTTTCTTTTGCCAATGTCAGTCACGCATCAATATTCACCAACAACTCCTCAGCGGGATTAACAAAGCACTCCACAGACTCTCCAAATTTCAGCTTTCAATTTCTTTATTTGTTTAAAAGCAGACCGGTTTTGGCATCACACCTTCTTCAATGCCTTGTGTGCATTTGAAAGAATGTCTTGCCCCCGTTTAAAGGCATATTAACACCTCCCCTTTGATCATGGGATGTGCCTCGAGTACATATATATTACCTAGTGGCCGTCGCCAGCAGGTAGTTATAGTTAGGACCTCGTTTCTATTCAAAAAGTGGTTTTTCTTTTGCCAATATCTTTGGCGCCATTTGACAAATTTTCGCGAAATTTTCAAAACTAATGGGGCTTTCCGGTCAGCTCCTGTCTTGAAAGTTTCGGTGTGATTCGTCAAGCGGCGGCAGAGAAAAAAGGGGGTCCCAAAGCACATTTTCCCCATGTTAATTTCTATAGGAAGCTTAGACAAAGCTACAGCCCGAACTGCAGAACGGAATTACACCAAATTTGGCAAAAAGGTAGCTCTGTGTTTAAAATGATGTAAATCTGTTCAATAGTTCCTGTGAAATTGAATAAAGAAAAATTTATATATCTGAGCTGGGGAGGAGTCGCGACTCCTCCCGAGCACAAGCTGACTTCTGATTGGCTGCCAACACTCCAAACCAGGAAGTGTTGGCAGCCATCTTGTGACATGGTAACTGAGTCACAAGAAAAAGGTAAAAAAAGGTAAAAGACAAGAAAAGGGGGCAGGGTAGAAACCCCCTGACCCCCTAGGCCTGCTCAGTGGGTCCCACAAGGACCCCCAGGCCCCAAAAAAACATTTTTGTTTTTATGATTTCGGCTGAATTTGCACTGGGTGCGCGAATCCGGCTGAAATTATTTTAAAAAACGAAGCGCGGTCTCCCGCACTTTGTTTGTTAAAAAGCCCCCGGGTGGGCCAGGTCCTGGGGACAGTTCTACATTAAGGTGTGGGGGCCCCACAGCCCCGGGGACTGCCACCTCCCTGGGGGTTCATAATTTATGCGCGTGGGGGCACGCGGCCCCCCTCGCAGCCTCAGGGACCGTCACCTCCCCAGGGCTTTAAGTAAATAAAGGCGGGGGCCTCACAGGCCCCCCAAGCCCCTGGGACCGCCACCTCCCCGGAGCTTTGTTAAAATTGGGTGGTGGGGCCTCGCAGGCACCCCATGCCCTGGGGAGTGCCACCTCCCTCGGGCTATAAATAATAATTAGTGTTGGGGGCTTGAGCACAGCCACACAGCCCTAGGGACCATCACCTCCCAGCGGCACTAAATATTCAAATGTGGGGGTCTGTAACGGACCCCTGGCCCTGGGGACCACCACCTCCCTGGGGCTTTACAAATGATGGGAGGGGGGCCTCGACCCCCCCTCCAGGAGCCCTTGATGGACCTGGGGACCACCACCCCCCAGGGCCGGTTCCTGCAATGTCCCGGGGTGCCCACCCCCGGGACATTGGTGTTTGCTATGGCAGGGCGGGAGCACTGCTCCACCCCTGTCATAGCAAACTCTGCTTTGGTTTTTGGACGCGGGAACAGGAAACCTGCTCTTGCTTCCATAAACCAAAGCAGTTTGCTTTTGCACAAGGGGAGCTGCATTGTGCGAAAGCAATGCCGGCTCCCGCAGGAGGCGGGGAGCCGTCAGAGACCGTGGGGCATTGAGGCTCCCCCCACAGCCCCCAACGAGAGGCTATGCCCCAGGGGATGGGGTCATCGGGCCCAAAATGGCCCGGGAGGGAGGCCACGCAGCCCCCCTCCCTATAAAAAGAAATAAAGAATTGGGCATGCCCCGGCGGATGGGGTCCCCATGGCCAAAAGTGGCCCAGGGAAGGGGGGGCACTCGGCCCCCCTCCCCTTCAATTTACATATTTTATTTATTTTTTTTAAATATGAAAGGCCGGCCCCGGGGGTTGGGGTCCCCGGGGCCATAATTTGCCTCTGGAGGTGGCCACACGGCCCCCCCCCCCAAAATTAAAAAAACAAAAACAAAAAGGCGCCAGGCCCCGGGGGATTGGGTCCCCGGGGCCAAAAGTGGCCCAGGCCAGGGGGGCCACATGCCCCCCCTCCCTTAAAATAAGAAATTTAAGAAAAAGAAACCGGAAACTCACCGGAGGCCCTACCCCCCTTCCTGCATGACTCTGCAAACGCGCCCCCTGGTGTGTTCTAAGTTGGGAAATTAAGTCCCCTTGAATACTGAGGGTCCCTGGGGTAACTAGCCCACCAGGTACGTCCAGTGAGCGCCACACAACTGGATTGCAGAGAGGTGGTCCAAGGCCACGCCCCTTTTTACACCACTCTGCAAACGTGCCTCTTGGCACACTGTTGGTGGGGCGATGAGGTCCTCTTGTGTCCTTACTTCATCCCCCGAGCAGCAGTGCACCAAGAGGCATGTTTGCAGAGTGGTGTAAAAAGGGGGGGCTGCCTCGGACTACCTCTCTGCAATTCAGCTGTGTGGCGCTTACTGGAGGTACCTGGCGGGTTAGTTGGCCACCAGGGACCCTCAGTATTCAAGGGAACTTAATCCCCCAATTTAGAACATGCCAGGGGCGTGTTTGCAAAGTGGTGGTGAAAGGGGGCGTGGCCTGTGTCCACCTCTCAGCAACCCCACTGTGTGGGGCTTACTGGAGGTAAGAGATAGGCTAGTTGGCCCCTAAAGGACGCCCAGCAGCGAAGGGGACTTCAATCCCCATCCAAGAGTGCTCCAGGGAGCGCGTTTGCAGAGTGATGGGCAAAGAGGGCGTGGCCTGTTTGAGAATTTAGCAATCCTGCTGTGTGGTACTTATTGGAGTTAATAGGAGGGGTAGTTGGCCCCCCAAGTATGTCCTTGGAGGCCAAGTACCCCTCTTGTTACCTCCAGTAAGTCCCACACACTAGGATTGCTAAGACGTCTTCGGAGGCCATGCCCCCTTTCTCCACCACTCTGCAAACGTGCCTCCTGGAAGACTACCTGATGAGGGAGGAAGTCCACTTTTCTCCTGTGGGACTTTGGGGCCCAAGAAGCCCTTCTGGTACCTGCAAAAACAACAGTTGATGTACAGAATGCAGAACAATGTCGTACATTCACCCCAGTACAGAGATCTGGGCCTAAATCCATCGTTTTTTTGCTCACCATGCCGTTCCAGTTTGAACCCAGCCATATGCAAATCAGTCTTGACCCTGTGCCTCATGGGAACAGTCCAGCCCGAACTGCCAAGCCAGGCCTGGTTTTGCTTTGTTCGCCCTAAGTTGGCAGGGTATGCCTAGACGTGGGTCCCTTGCTCACTTTGCCACTGGATTCAAGCTAGCCTGGCTGATGACGGCTGATTAGCCAGAAACCGGTCCCAGGATGCTTGTTTCCGGTCCAGGGAAGACATGGCTTGACAGTTCGGGCTGGACTGTTCCCATGAGGCACAGGGTCAGAGTGATTTGCATATGGCCATGTCTGAACTGGGGTGGCGGAGTGAGCTAAAGAATGATGATGGATTAAACCCAGATCAGTTGACTGGGGGTGAGTGCTTGCAATGTTCAACACTCCATCATCCCCTTTGGTTTGCTTTGTGCGCTCTCCTGGTACCTCCTGTAAATCCTACGCAGTGAAATTCCTGAGCGCTGGTTGGAGGCCCAGCACCCTTTGTCCACCACTCTGCAAACGCGACTACTAGTTAAAGAAGTGTTTGTAATGTAATAGGTTTCGCATTTGCAAGAGTTTGAGCTATTGGCGTTGTAAATGTAAACGTTTTTTACTAATGTTTTTTGGAGTGGATGTGCGTTGTGTGTAGTGGAATTATGTGGTATGTTCTGCAGTGAAATTATGTGGATAGAAAGTATGTGGTATTTAGTGTATAGGAATTATGTAGTGTGGGATTAAGTGTTATGGGGAGTAATTATGTGGTATGGTAGTCTGTGTTGTGGAGTGGTAACCTCCGGTTTAGTCTTCCTAGTTTCCATAGAAGCTCAACTATTAACTTAGTGAGACAAAAAAAGAAGGAATCACCGAGGAGCACTTGTGGACCTAGTCAGAGGTATGAGCAGGGCCACTGGAATTATGCGACGGTTTGGCTGCACCGCCTTTTGCACAAATATACATTTTCCGCATTAGCCACATAATTCATCATCTGCTCCCCAATCTGCAGATTTGAACAAAAAAAACTTATTTCTAGCTCAAACGGCTCAAACGTTACCAAAAATGCAGCGACAAGTGTTACAGCGTGGTGGAAGGCCCTTTGCAAACCTACAATGGTCTTCTGTTACTTATTGCTAAATGTGGGTGTTAGATTGGTGCTAATGGTGTGCAAGTCACTCTTGCTTCCTTCTGCACCTCTCTTGCCTCTTTCTGCACATTTCTTTCTTTTTCTGTACTTCTCTTGCCTCTTTCTGCAAATCTTATCAACTTTCTGCATCTCTCTTGCCTCTGTCTGCAGGTCTGTTGCCTCTTTCTGTACCTCATTTGCTTCTTTCTGTACCCCTCTTGCCTCTTTCTGCACCCTTCTTCCCTCTTTCTGTACCTCTCTTGCCTTTTTCTGTACCCCTCTTATATCTTTCTGCACCTTTTTTGCCTATTTCTGCACCTCTGTTCCTTGTTTCTGCACTTCTTTTGTTTCTTTCTGCACCTGTCTTGCTTCTTTCTGTACCCCTCTTGCCTCTCTCTCCACCCCTCTTCCCTCTTTATGCACTTCTGTTGCTTATTTCTACACTTATCTTGCTTTTCTGCACCTCACTTGTCTTTTTCTGCACCTCTATTGCCTCTTTCTGCAGTTCGCTTACCTCTTTCTGCACTTCACTTGCCTCTTTCTGCACCTCTATTGCCTCTTTCTGCAGTTCTCTTGCTTCTTTCTGTACCTTACTTGCCTCTTTCTGCACCTCTATTGCCTCTTTCAGCAATTCTCTTGTCTCATTCTGCACCTCTCTTCCTTCTTTCTACAACCTCCTCTTTCTGTAGCTCTCTTGCCTCTTTGTGCACCTCTCCTACCTTTTTCTGAACCCCACTTGCCTCTTTTTGCACCTCTGTTGATTCTTTCTGCACTGCTTTTGCTTCTTTCTACACCTCGCTTGCCTTTTTCTGCACTTTCTGTACCTCTGTTGCCTCTTTCTGTACTTCACTTGCTTCTTGCTGCACCTCTCTTGCCCGTTTTCGCAACTCTGTTGCTTCTTTCTGCACTTATCTTGTCTCTTTCTGCACCTCTGACTTAGAGGTAGTTTTAATTCCCCTGCCCTATTATGTACTAGGGCCTTAGAGGGGAGGTCATGACAATCACAGGGGTACCCCAACCCATAGTGTACCCTTGTGTATGTAGGTTTTTTCATTGTACTCTAAGTGTCTTTCAGCATAGTACTGGCTCCAGGCCAGGTTAGTCAGAGTGAGCTACCACCAGTACCAGTCAGCCAAATGTTGGGGGCACAGGATGACTTCCCAACAAGGCCTCTTTCTGTACCTCTGTTGGTTCTTTCTACATTTCTCTTGCTTCTTTCTGTGCCTTTCTTCCTATTTCTGCACATGTCCTACCTCTGTAGGCATAGTTAAAAATTAGCATTTGAAAAACCTTTGAAATTCACTGAAAAAAACATAGGTTTCAGGGACGTTATAGTTAGAAATCATCATTTAAAAAACCTTGGAAATTCACTGAAAAAACCATAGGTTTCAGGGACGTTATAGTTAGAAATTAGCATTTAAAAAAACCTTAGAAATTGACTGAAAAAAACACAGGTTTCAGGGACATTATAGTTAGTTGGACATTTCACTCATACAAAACCAGAGAAATTCAGCCGTTATAGTTAGTTGAGCTAACTATAACTCGCGTCCCCGCAATGCACTGCTGAGGACGTCAAAAATTACATCATTCATGACATGGTCAGTGACATCACTGATGACATCTCGAATGACATCACTGATAACATCACTGATGACATCATCCACGTGATAATCTGATGCACCTCCTCACACCCTAATATAACATTTGATACACCCACTATAAAATACAGACTACCATTTTCAAAACCATAGACACACCAATACCAGTTACTACATATGCACTCACTGATTCCTAGGTCTACACACACATCCACTGATTCACCCATACAGCCACTCATACATGCAGTCACTCATCAATACAGCACTATCATATGCAGTCATACTCCTATACAGACACTCACACACCGCCACTCATTCATAGAGTTTCTTACACACCTGGTCATTCATGCAAAGAATCAATCACACTCCCATTTACTTACTTATACAGTTATACACACACCACCTCACTTATTCATACAGATACTAGCACATACCTACTCTCTTATACAATCACTCATACAAGCACACTTATCCATACAGCCACTCTCACAATCACTCACTCTCACATATAGTAATTTATATACTCCAACATTCACATATACCGCCTTTCACATATGTAGTTACTCACACATGTACCACTGAGACATCCATTTACTCACCAACACACTCATACACATACTCACCCACCCATACAGCCCTTCACAGATGCACTCTTGAACCCATACACCCAGTGAATCACCCACTCACACATCTATGCACAGTCACACACCCCCACCCACCCACCCAGACACTCAGGCACCCGTACTCAGACAACCAATCAATAACCCAAATAGACACTCACCAACCCATGCTGCCGCTTATATACCAACTGACAGACTGATACAGACATTCACACAGTTTAGTCACTAACCCATGCATTCAGTAAGACACGTTTAATCACTCACTTATACAGTCAGTCACGCACCTACTAAATCATCCTTTCAGACACTCATACAACCACGCATTCTTCAATACACCTTGGCATTTATATATATAAAACATATTTAAACTTTACAGAAACACACAGTCACTGGATGATGTCATCAGTGATGTTATCAGTGATGTCATTTGAGATATCATCAGTGAGGTCACTGACCATGTCATGAATGATGTAATATGTGACGTCATCAGCATTGCATTGCAGGGGCGTGAGTTATAGTTAGCTCAACTAACTATAACAGCTGAATTTCTCTGGTTTTGTATGAGTGAAATGTCCAACTAACTATAACGTCCCTGCGGTTATATATATATTTATATATATATATGTATCACGCTCAGGACTCCGTCTTGTTCTCTTCACTCTCGATCGGGTGCTCTCATAGCGGTGACGGACACCGCGTGTATAATCAGGCTCGTGGTACTCTAAATAAAATACCAGCACTCACGGGAACAGTGTCTTCAGTTTATTGAAAGACAAGCCTCACGACAAAACGCGTTTCGGCTGCCGCCTTCGTCAATTGTGGTCGGCGCGCGCGTTCAGTAAACAGAAATACATTTCATGTGTCATTACAATGAACATAGGACTTCCGTCAGTCCCGGAGTGGCAGCCATTATTAAACGTGCAAAATCTGCCATAAACTTAACATTTCTTGTTGTTTACAAATTGCAACATCCCGCCCTGAATGGGCTTTCTTAAACAATTGAAACAAATTAATACATGTAAAACAATCACACCCTGGATGAGTGCTGGTATTTTATTTAGAGTACCACGAGCCTGATATATATATGTATATATATATATATATATATATATATATATATATATTTATATATATATATATATATATGAGAAAATGAGAAAAGCCTTTTGTTTCACAACAACAAGGTAGGAGTCGCACTCAGGATTGCAGGAAGAGAAACAATTATTGACTGACGCGTTTCAACCTCATGGTCTTTGTCAAAGTCACTTCAAAGACAGGAAGGGGCTACTTATAAATGCTTTTACAACCAAGCATGACCAAGCAAGTTTTAAAAATAGACATGAAAAAAAGAGTCATGGATATACATGAGAACAGACTCAGTCCACATTAAAGCCAGCATTTGTTAAAAGTTATTTTCTAGTAAAAATACATTTCATGCCTTATAAATGCTTAGTGTGGAAAGTAAAATAAAATTAAACAAATTGTCCCTTGATGCCACGATGGCGTTCGACACTGTGGAATGGCCGTATCTGTGGGCAGCGCTCATGAAATTTGGCTTCGGACCGGGTTTTATAGGCTGGATTAGGCTACTCTATGAGGAACCTTTGGCTAAAATCGCGGTGAACGGTAGGGCGTCATTTCCGTTCGGGCTTGGGAGGGGCACCCGGCAGGGTTGTCCTCTGTCGCCACTATTGTTCGCCCTCGCCCTTGAGCCGCTGGCGGCATGGATTAGATGGCAGCCGGACATAAAAGGGATCCGATGGTCGCCAGACCACGAGGACCGCATTTCTTTGTACGCGGACGACATTTTGTTATACTTGACCTCACCTAGGAAATCCCTCATAGTGGTCTGTGACGTCTTGAATTCTTTTGGTAGAAACTCGGGTCTCGCCATTAACTGGGGAAAGTCGCATCTATATGTTCTCAGTGGAGACACCCCTATCGTCCCGCGGAATTGCTCCATCCAGATCGCCCAGCAGGGCTTACTGTACTTGGGGATATATATTTCCACCGATCCCTCTGTCCGATACGAGAAGAACCTACTCCCTCCGTTGTCACGTTTGAAACGGGACGTTGCGGGTTGGAGGCGGCTGCCGCTCTCCCTCCTAGGCCGCGCCGCATTGTTTAAGATGATGTCTCTTCCTCGATTTCTCTATGCCCTACAGAACACCCTAGAGTTAGTTCCGTCCTGTTATTTTCGTGAGGTGGAGAGCCTCCAGCGCTCGCTGTTATGGGATGGTCGACCGCGTATAGCTATTGCAAAGTTGACCCTTCCATGGTATGACGGGGGGATTGCACTCCCTGACATCAGAAGATATTATTGGGCTACCCAATTGGGAGTGATTAACCACGGTGTTTATGGTCCGGCATTGAACCCTGGGTTTGCTATGAATCGGTGGTTGTTGCGCGGGGGTAATTATCTTAGGGCGCTGTATTCCAAATCACTGGATGGGTCCCTCACGGGACCAACCAAGACGGCAGTGCATGTGTGGAAGGCGGTTACAAACTCGTTGGGCTGGAAGGGCAGACTTACCCAGGCTACTCCGCTTTTCGAATCCGATATATTGGGGAAATTATGGCACACGAAAGGGTTTGAGAAGTGAGACCTAATTGGGATTTCTAGAGTTGGGGATTTGTTGACTAAGGGTAAGGTGAAATTGTTTGAGATGCTGCAGACGGAGTACGAATTAGGGGGTACTGAATACTTTCGATATGCCCAGGTGCGTCACGCTCTGCTATCTGTCTGTGCCGAGGGGGAGGTCGTGCCTGAGTCTTCTCCTCTGGAGGATCGGATTCTGGATGGTCATATGCCGGAGAGTACAATCTCCTTGATTTACAAGAAGCTTGTAAATGTTCGGACCGACCTCCTCCTCGATGTGCGAGAACAATGGACTAGGGATGGTCTCGAGCTGGACGATGAGGACTGGCAATACGCCATCTCCTCTCCGAAGGAGGTGGCGATCCCGGCTAGGCTGCGGCTGGTGCAGCTCAAGATACTTCACAGGGTTTATGTCACGGGGCCCCGCCTGATTCATATGGGTTTCTCTGATGATGGTTTATGCAAGAGAGACTGTGGGATGTTGGGCACCTTTCTACACATTATTTGGGAGTGTGGGGAGATCGTAGAGTTCTGGAAACAAATTCATGACGTGATGGAAGAGGTCACGGGTATCGTGCTCTTCCCGGAGGCAAGACGATGCCTATTGAATGTCTGGGGTCCCACCGACTATGATGCCGCCCAGACCCAATGTGTGACCCTGGGGAATATGGTGGCGAAGCGAGATATTGCGCAGCTGTGGGGATCCCAGAGACCTCCCACCTAGGCAACATGGATGGAAAACATGGACTGGGGCATGTTCCGGGAGAAAACGGTGTACAGTGCTCGAGGTCGCCCTAAGAAATGGCACAAGATATGGGGGCAATGGAACCATTATAGGGGAGATATTTGTGTGCCCCCGGTTACCGAGTTGCCCGACGTGCCACTTTCCCCCTAGCCCTACTCCCAACTTTGGATGTAAAACTGCTTATAACCTGGAATCCTGTACCTCTGCTTTCCCCTCACTTCTTTGGCGTGGTGTACTGCTCCGCTGATGGGAGTGGGACCTCGCCCCGGCTGAGAACTAGCGCACGCTTATTGTATGCTCTGCCCTGCTTGTGTTTTCTTTTTTTGGTTTCTCTTAAAATTAAACCTTTGTTACTCCTGATGTATAGCTATGGACCTTCCAACGTATTGTTCTCATCGTGCTGCCGGACCTCCGGGATGTCGGCTGAATAGCTGTGTACCATGTTGACGTAAATAAAGGTTTTATAAAAAAAAAAAAAAAAAAAAAAAAAGAAATTAAACAAATTAAATATAAACAATAGCAGAAAAAAGCACAAGCCATCATACTAGCGCAAGCTCAAACCGCTGTGTGCAAAAGAATGCTCCCATCAAATGTGTACAAGGATAAAAAATGGTGCGCATCCAGAGTTAGTGAAACTGCCCAGTGGCATAGCAGATGCAGGCAAAATAACGTTGGTGAAAAAGAAACACCAAGACATGAAAGTTTAATATATTATAAGTAGTACCCAACAAATGGCAGGTTCTATAAGTTACTATTGCTCCACAAGAATCAACTACCCAGAGTGGGCGCTAAATGGCTAGGCTAAGGAATTAGAGTAAAAACATGGATGGGAAAATTATTAAAATCACACAGTCAGTGTGTCAGAAGAAAAAATATAAAGAAAAGCTTGCATCATGCGCATTTGTGAGAAGAAGTTGCCGTCAACCAGGAAGAGGGAGCCCCGGGACGCCGCACCGCAGGTAAGGCATTTTACTTACTTTCAAAATTCTTTAAAATGAGGGCGGGCGGCGGGCAGCGGGTGGCGGGCGGCGGGCAGCTCTGCTTCGCCGTGGCATGTGCATAGCGCTGCCTGCTGCGCCTACTTCGTAAACCGCGAAGCAGGCAGCGCTACGTACACTCCGTGGGCGGAGCGGAGCACTATGCACGGGCTTAGTTATCTCTCCATGCTCTAGCGCGCAATGTTTGGCAACAGTGTAGGTTGGATCCCTATTTCTGATAGTGCGGAGATGCTCAAGTATACGCTTCTTCACAGGAAACACAGTGCTACCAACATAGCGCAAACCACAAATGCAAGTCACAACATAAACAACATATTCAGTGTTGCAATTGATAAAAGAAAGTATTTTCTCATTCCTTCCAATTGGTAACAGGTAACTTTTTACATTGTGGCTTTTGGCGCAAACCTTGCACTGGCCGCATTTATGAAAGCCACGTGCCTGTTCTCGTGACTTGTTGTGTGAGATGACTACGTACCAGTGTGTCCTATAAGGATTTACACCTACGGTATGTGATGTGTGGTTTGGGACTGACCAGCTTACCTATGCCTGAATCCTGCCTGACCAGGTACCAATGTTTGCTAACAATTTTTTGTAGTGCCTGGGATGCATTAGAAAAAGTAGTGATACGCCTAACTTCCTGTTTGCCCTTTCCTCGTGTTCTCTGGATCAGGAGACTGTCCCTGTCTCTGGTGGAAGATTTCTCAATGGCTGTTCTAATAGTTTTTCCTGAGTAGCCCCGTGCTTTAAAGCGGTCAACCATATTTGTTTGTTCCTTGGACAGTGCCTGTGGGGTACTGCAATTATGTCTTGCTCTGAGGAGCTCTCCATAAGGGATGCTCCTCATTGACATGACATGCACCCACACACTCAGGCACCCGTACTCATACAACCAATCAATAACCCATATAGACATTCATGTAGCTACTCACCAACCCATGCTGCCGCTTATACACCAACTGACAGACTGATACAGACATTCACACAATTTAGTCACTAACCCATGCATTCAGTAAGACACGTTTAATCACTCACTTATACAGTCAGTCACGCACCTACTAAATCATTCATTCAGATACTCATACAACCACTCATTCTTCAATACACCTTGGCATTTATATATATAAAACATATTTAAACTTTACAGAAACACACAGTCACTGGATGATGTTATGTTATCAGTGATGTCATTTGAGATATCATCAGTGATGACACTGACCATGTCATGAATGATGTAATATGTGCTGTCATCAGCAGTGCATTGCGGGGGCGCGAGTTATAGTTAGCTCAACTAACTATAACGGCCGAATTTCTCTCGTTTTGTATGAGTGAAATGTCCAACTAACTATAACGTCCCTGCGGTATATATATATAGCTGGACATTTCACTCGTAAAAAACCATTGAAATTCCCCCGTTATAGTTAGTTCAGATAACTATAACTCGCGCGCCCGTAATCCACTGCTGATGACGTCACATATTACATCATTCATGACATGGTCAGTGACATCACTCATGACATCACTGATGACATCATCCTTGTGATAGAGTGGCGGTCGCGCAAGGTATAGTTATCTGAACTAACTATAACGGGGGAATTTCAATGCTTTTTTACGAGTGAAATGTCCAGCTAACTATAACATGTGTGAAACCTATGGTTTTTTAAGTGAATTTGCAAGGTTTTTTAAATGCTAATTCCTAACTATAACATATGTGAAACCTATGGTTTTTTTAAGTGAATTTGTAAGGTTTTTTAAATGCTAATTTATGTATGTATTATTATATTTTTTATATATTTATTTTACAATAAACTACCTATGTATATAGTTATAGATTGACTGTATCCTGTAATATGGAATGGCTCGTTTAAAATGTTTTTTTTAAGGGTTTTTCACCGTGCGCGCACCGTGCGCGCACCGTGCGCGCACCGTGCGTGCACCGTGCGCGATTTTTTGGAAAAAAAAAAATAATGTTTTTTCACCCTTCGGGGTCCTTCAGGGACCCCCTGACAAAGGGTAGGGGGTCAAGAACTCTCTACCCTGCCCCCATTTCACGTTCTCCACCTTTATTTTTCACTGTCACACACAAAATGGTGGCCGACACTTCCTGATTTCGACCGATTCGAATGTTGACTGACATATAACCACCAATCAGAATTACGCTCGTGCACGGTGCGCGCTTATAGATATTTATGTACTTTTAACTGCAATTTTCTCAGGAACTACTGAACAGATTGACACCATATATGCAAAAGGCACATGCCTGACCTGAGGACTACCTCTTTGCCAAATTTCAAGTAATTCTGTTCAGCCGTCCGGGCTGTACCTTCGACTAAAGGTCCTATGGGAAAATGCATGGGGAAAACGTGTTTTGGGACCCCCCTTTTTTCTCAGCCCCCGCTTGACGAATCACCCCGAGACTTTCAGGGTAGGAGCTGAGCGGAGCGCCCCATTAGTTTTGAAAATTTCACGAGCATTCGTCAGCCGGCGCCAAAGTTATTCAAAATAGAATTTTCAGATTTCCTATGGGAACTCGGTCCTAACTATAACTATCTACTGGCGACCGCCAGTAGATAATATATATATATACGGGCAGTCACCAGTTGGTAGTTATAGTTAGGACCTTGTTTCCGTAGGAAGAGAGTTTTTTGTTTTGTCAATAACTTTGGCGCCATTTGACTTAGCTTCGCCAGATTTTCTAAAAACATACTTTAGTTGGTTCAGCTGCTGTGTTGAAAGTTTCAGAGTGATCCATGCAGCGGGGGCCGAGAAAAAGTGGGGTCTCAAAACATGTTTTCACCATGTTAATTCCCATAGGAGTTTTGAATATGACTACAGCCCAAATTGCTTGACGGAATTACACTAAATCTGGCAGAAAGGTAAATTTTGTTCCGCAGATCACGCTTTTTTTTATTTGGTGTAAATCCGTTCAGTAGTTTCTGAGATATTAGAGTTTTTAAAATATAGATATATAGGGATACGGATACTCCAAGGATTCTCTGCAGTTAGAATTTCGGTTCCACGTGCCAATGTAAAGACCTGATTGGCTGGCCGCAGCTTCACAGAAAAGTCACGGCTGCCATCATGAAATGGTTCCCGGGGCTCAAATTAGGGTTGTAATGTTTATAAAGGATAAGGGTAGAGACTCCCTGATTACTTGAAGGGATATAAGTAGAAGTAGACTGTAAGCATAAGTTGTTAAGATAAATACATGTGTAATTATTTTTTTATGTTTTCCGAATTCCGCAGATCTACCCTCGGGGCTCAGCGAGGTCCCCGGTATAAATGCGCGAGTGGATCCGCGTATCTAGGCAAGCATAAAAAAAGCAATATATAATCACACACCCACTCAAATAGACACTGTCACACCCACTCACATATCCATACAGACACTGCCACACGCATTCACAAACCCATAGGCACTATCTCACTCATACTTACACCCATACATATACTCTCCTACCCACTCACATACCCATACAGACACTGTCACACCCATTCATATACCCTAGGGACACTATTACACCCTTTCACAAACCTATACATACTCTTATAGCCACACTTACATGTATAGACATACTGGGACACCCACTTATATACTCATGCAGATACTATCACACCAATTCACATACTCTACAGACACTGTTACACCCATTCACAAACCCATACAGATTCTCACGCCCACACTTAAACCCATACAGACACTGTCACACCCACTCACATACCCATACAGACACTGCCACACCCATTCACACACCTATGGACACTGCCACTCATACTTACACCCATACACTCTCCCACCCACTCACATACCTATAGAGACACTGTCACATCCACACTTACACCCATATACATACTGTCACACCCACTCACATGCCCATACAGTCTCACACCCACTCATATACCTATACAGACACTCTTACACTCACTCACATATGCATAGAGACACTTACACACCTAAAATTATACCCATGTAGACACTGTGAGACCCGTTCAGAACCCTCTACTAGAAATATTAAATGTGTTCTTTTGCATTGAATGTGTGATTTTGGTTTGCGGATCCGCGAGATATCAGCAAATTCAAGAGATTAAAAAAAAAAAGATTTACAATTAAATAGTGCTTGGGAAACAGGGTGGCCCTCAGAAGAGCTGTTGTGTTTATTGTGTGTATAAGATGACTATATATATATGAGCCGATGCAGAGTTTCAAGTTTTTCAGAAACACCCTGTTGCCTTTGTCTGTGAAGTGAACACCACCTCTTCTAAATATGCCATGCATGGTGAAGCACAGGTTATTATTGAAGACAGAGCCCATGTTATTGTCTCTGGGAAACACTGAAACAATTTTATTAACATGTTTCCTGGCTTTGTCTGTTTGAGGACAAAATTGAGATGACCAGTTGCATTTCTGCCTCTGGCATATGTTAGAGAACACCAAGGCAGTGTGAGGGAAATGTTTCAATATTTGTACAAAGGTATCTTTCATTAGGATTTCCAGTCCTACCCCAGTCAGTGTGCCCAGGTCATAAATGAACATTATAGTTAGAAAATAGAATTTTTAAAAAGTAGAAATTTACTGAAAAAAAACACAGAGGTTACAGGGACGTTATAGTTAGGCTAACATTTCACTCATACAAAACCAGAGAAATTCAGCAGTTATAGTTACCTGAGCTAACTATAACTTGTGCCCCCACTGATTATGACCTCACATATTACATCACTCATGACATGGTCAGTGACATCACTGATGACATCTCATGCTAGCACTCTAGTGTAAAATAAATAACATTCATTTGGTGTTCATGAAAAGATGTGTCAAAGCTGGTAGGTCTGGCTTTTTGATAGCGAATGGCAAATGCTATTTTTGCTTGCTAAACCATGTTGGTTTCTAATAAATGTCACACCTATTGCCAGGGCTGTAGGCCTGATTGTATGATCACAATAATTCCAAAAAAGCCAGTAAGTCTGATCTTTGAATTCTCCATATCATTGTTTCTTTTGCCATTGGCTAATATATGACTATTGCTGTTTTAGGGATACAAGTCTGCTGGCCCTTAAAACGGTTCAGGGTGCCCCAAAACTAAGAGAGAGACACTGGGTTATGAACTTTCTTTAGGATACATTATTTGTACTCTTGGTTGATTTTGAGGTTCCTTTAAGAGGAATTCCAATTGGCATTAAACCTGCCATTTTGTAAATATTTTAAATTTCATGTGTGGTATTTAGTTGTGCGTATTAAAGCACATTTCCTATTGAAAAGAAAAAGCGCTGACTCTACAGTAATTTACGGAGGATTGTTGAGTTTAGAGTTTCTAACCCACAGAGCCTCCCTGAATCAGACTTGGAGTGCTCTGCCTTGAAAGTTAAAGCATTGACTGATCAATAATTTACTGGGTGTTATTGTATGCATTGCTGAGTTTAGAGTTTCTACCTCACAACCTCGCTACTCTGACAGTCGAGGTGTAGTTTACTCCCCATTGTGAGGGTCCGTGGTTCACAGATCCCCTGAACACAATAGGGAGATGACCTCACTTGACATAATGGGGACCCAGTAACTTGTGACTGCTTTGGGGATGTCCCAGTCTGGATGTGTCATAACCAACCTTTAAATTCTTTTTTAAAGTTCCACATATGTTCTCCATTTCAAACACCTCTGATACCTCATTCTGTACTTACATTTTCTACTGACTCTTGGGAAGATTCACAAAGGCATAGATTTAGAAGGCTTACCTATGTAATTGGTACATTATTCTTATGCCAATGTATGGTGGGTTTTATGTCTAACTAATGAATACATACATTACCTACAATTTTCTCACGTAGATGTCACTTATGCACATATATTGTACATTCGGAAATTGATCCTGTACAGTCTGCATTCTACTTTATTTTCCCTGTCTATAGCTTCCATATTTTATTATACCGTTAAATGCATTTTATGTTTCATGCTTTTCAGGATGACTTTGTGTTTGATAAATAACAAAAGAAAAATATTCTGTGAAAAATCATACCACCACGGAAAACACATTAGATTCTATTTTAATAATATACCACCAACCTCGCAGTTGCATCTAGAAACACAGGTGCATGTGCTAAGCCAGGCAAAATACACCTTTGTTACTTGATAACCAGAGAAATCTCAATCCCAGAACATCTTAACCACAATTTGATTCCACATTCTTGAAATCGTGGGATTTTTGCTAGTTTCTCCTCCACCTCATTTTCTCTTTGCATTTAGAACTAGCTTGAGGGTGCGTTCTTGTTCCATACAGAGCTGAGCTATTATTAGGATAGTATTCTATTTTGAGGATACGTGAACAATGCAAGCTTCATGCATGACGTCAAGACCTGACACTGCACCAATAGTATATGGCTTCTGCTCCTATTGTTGGTGCTATGCGTACCTAATCCCTTTCAGGCCAAACAGACCTTTTGACCTTTTTCCCACCGCTGCTGTTTTTCATGCTGCGCCGTTCAAAAGCAGTAGGCCTGGGAGTGATTTTAACTACGTTGAAGTAATCAAAGTAATTTTGGTAATTCCGCGTTACTCTTTGATGCAGAATTACCAATAATTACATGGTTACGCTCACTTGCGTAATTATTAGTAATTTGGGAGGGGCTAATTTGGAAAGAACCAGCAAATTTAGCATGTCTGAGCAGCTGATCAAGCTACTGTTCGTGTTATTTTGTACTTAGAGCAATTTCTTTAGTGCAAAACGCTTCCTCACATCCATTTTGGACGCAAAGGTGCATTTTGCATTAAGAAACTGCTGCTAAATGTCGGGAGTAAGATGGTTCAAGATCCTACCCCAAGAGCACATTTAGAGATTGTAGGCAGCTGCTAGTGCTATTCGTTTTCTGTTGCATTTAACGCTGTTTCTTAGCTCAGAATGCATCCTTGCATTCATTTGAGTGTGAGGTGGCATTTTTGCGCTAAGAAAATAGTGCTAAATGCAGAATTGCTCTTCTCGTGTAATTCTGAGTAATCTTGCTGCATTTTGAGCATAATTCCGTATGATTAAGCTACACAGAATTACGCTGGCTACGCTCACCCCAAAAAAGCAGTCAGTTGAAAAGCATCCTCTGGCAGGGGGAGGTGGGAAGAGGTATGCAATGCCCCCCGCAGACATTTGGCCTCTGTGGTCCCGTCATCAAGTGTGGACGGTGTTAGAAATCAGGTCTCTAGTGTGCAGAGGTATACACCCTGTCCAAGTAGGGACCACACTCCTAGTCAGGATAAGCCACAATACAATTCCAAATTATCCTGTGTTCCCCCACTGGTAGGTGGCACAGAGCTGTCAGGCTTAACTTAAAAGGCAATATGTAAAGTATTTGTGCAATGACTCATACAACAACACAGTACATACACCACAAAAAGACTCCACACCAGGTTGGAAAAATAGAGAATATTTACATGTGCAAAATAAGACCAAAATGAGCAAAATCCATCAAGTAGAACTCAGGCTATTGAATTTGGAAGAAGTAAATGCAATAAAGTGCTTAGAAGTGGGTAGCGCTAATAAAGTTACTTCAGGTCGTGAGGGACCGGTGCGAATCCAAAATTCAGGCCGACCGTGATGGAGCACGGGCTGGCTACAGGGACCCCCTGGGGCCTGCTAAACACAGTACCTTAGTTCCTGGGGTGCAGTCTGCACAGCAAAGGTTTGCGTCATCCGGCGTCGGTTCCGATGAGGCTTTGAGTCGTCTGCCGTTGGTTCTGAGAACTGTCCGCTGGGGGGCAAGGGTTTTGCAGGGCTTCGCGCTGCATCGGATTTGGCAGAAACTCAGCTGCAGAACCCACTTCTAAGGCCCATAACTTGAAGGGGGCACCTCAGGCAAGGTTAGACTCACCAAAGGCAGAGTCCAGCAGTGCCAACATAACTACAGGAACTATTTTGTGTTCCTGAAGCAGCAAAAACAGGAGGCAAGCTAACATGCCCTTGGAGATCACTTTGGAGGGAAGGCAGAGTCCTCCTCTATCCCCTGAAGAGTCAGAGAGCAGCAGGCCGCAGGGCAACAAGCGGGGCAGCAGACCTTCCAGAAAAACAGTCGAGTTAAGTCCTTTGAGCAGCACTGCAGTTCTTCTGACAGAGAGAGAAGACCCATTGGAATCCAGATGAATGTAGACGGGTGATAAATCACACTCAGCCCTTTTCTGTGTCAGTGGCTGTCTACAAGGAATGCACTAAGGGATCTGTCATCAAGCGCAGATTTGTTTTAGAGGCAGGCTGTAAGGCACACAGAGCAGTACGAGCAGGGAAATATCCACTTTTTAAAAGGGGCCTTTCTCAAATAGCAATGTTAAATCTGACTTTATTAGGAAAGAAGATTTATCATAACTATTCTTAAGATAGGAAATATGAAAAAGCTACTACTGTCTGTTCAGGAATTACAGCTTAAAAGTATTTTAAGGAAATTCTAATTCTAGCCACGGGGAGGAGTAGCCTTCCCAGCAGGCAAAAACGAATGTAGCTGTTTGTCACTACTAGGACATGTAAAACAGAGAAGTACATGTCCTGCCTTTTACTTACATAACACCATGCCCGCTGGGTTACCAAGGGCCAACCTTAGTGGTGACATATATAATAAAAGGGGAGTTTTAGGCTTGGCAAGTAGCTTTAAATGCTAAGTGGAAGTGGCAGTAAACTGCACAAACGGGGAACAACCTTTACAACGCAACTTTTACAACGCACTACCATTACAACGAAACTGTTACAACGCGAGTGCATTGACAACGCAGGACATTACAACGCAAGTCTTTACATCGACTTGCACTAGATGGCGTGCTAACATTAAAAATAGTGTAGTTTACTATCCCAACACCTTCCCTACTGTTACGTGGGCTGGAGTTGGAATAGTAAATGACACTTTTTTAATGTTAGCACGCCATCTAGTGCAAGTCGATGTAAAGACTTGCGTTGTAATGTCCTGCGTTGTCAATGCACTCGCGTTGTAAAACTTTCGTTGTAACAGCATGCGTTGTAACAGCATGCGTTGTAACGTCATACATCCGCACAAACAGACACTGCAGTGGCAGGCCTGACACGTGGTTAAGGGGCTACATAGGTGAGTGGCGCAATCAGTACTGCAGGCCCACTTGTAGCATTTAATTTTCAGGCCCTGGGCACATGTAGTAAACTTCACTAGGGACTTATAAGCAAATTAAATATGCCCATTAGGTATGAACCAATGTCACCATCTTTAGGGTAGAGAGCACACACACTTTAGCGCCGATTAGTAGTGGTAAAGTGTGCAGAGTCCTAAAGCCAGCAAAACGAGTACAGAATAATGGAGGGAGGCAGGCAAACATTTGAGGGAAGATCACCCTAAGGCTGTATGATCTAACAGCCTGGATTCCCTGGAACCCTCATACACTGACGGAACCAGACAAGGGTGTTTCACAAATGTCACATATGCTAAACACTTGTTAGGCACATCTTTCCGAAGACAATCACAGTGTACAGACTGCCAGGTAGATTCACAACCAGCAGTTGTTTGAGCCAGTGGTGCATTCGGCCGAGAGGGGCTAAGGAGATCTGGAAAGAGTACCAAAGAATTGGTTCCCCCCTTTGCCCCGAAAAAGGTAGCTAGAAATGTAGGTATTTTATTTGATGATGCTCTGAGCATGAACAACAAGTACTATATTCCATGGCTCTTGCTTCGGCATAATGCGCATGCTCAGAAAGATCTTTTCTTGGCTGCCTATGCATTGCATAAAGACTGACGCAAGTCCTTATTGCATCCTGATCCTGTCGTAGCCATTAATGAGACACTGTTGTCTCGGATGTAGAATGAGCCAAACACTGCATCCAGACTGATAGTCACCTCCCTCGGCAGACATCAGCCGGCCCATTACTGAAGGACATCCAGTGGTTGCTTATCACAAAGCAGTGCATTTTCAAGTTAGCCTGCCATACGCACAGAGAACAGCATGGTGGAGACCACCACTACCTCCGCTACCTCCGAACTAAGGTCTGTTTCTATCAACCCAGCAGAAGACTTAGATCCTCAAATGTGGCTTTGGTGACCCTTAGCTTTGTTTGCTTCTCCAGGAGTGGGGGCCGCTTCTCCGCCCATCGCGCCCCTCTCCATTGGAATCAATTCCCTCTTTCCATCTGCACCTGTAGGAACCTTACTAAGTTTAGGAAAACACAGAAAACGTTGTTATTCTAATGACTCAGAACTGTGCCTAATTTGGGATTTCATCAGCTATAATCAGCGTCGGGATACTCTGTTAGGAGTGAGAAGTCATGCTCTATATGACCCTATAACATGCTGGGCCTGGTGCCTTCGCACCTACTGTGCTAAATGATACCTATATGTGCTAACGAGCTGTGAGAGTGCAGAAGACAGCTGTTTAGAGCTGCCTACAGTGTGAATGCAAGGGAGAGTTCTTTTTTCTACAGAGAGACGTGTGAGAACTGAGTAGAGATGCTTGAGAACTGGAGAGAGATGTATGTGCTACAGAAAGCTGTGTCAGTTCTTAAGGGGCTGAAGAGTTTAGCCCATGATCTAATGTAGAGAGCAGTTTAAGTGACGGAGAGCTGTGTATGCTAGGGTTGAGAGAGTGATGCAGAGATGCGTAGAGATGGAGAGAGCAGTGTGTCTTGAAGGGAGATGTGATTGCTAAATAGTTCTGTGTGTGTGCTGCTGATATCTATGTGAGACCAAAGATCAGTGTGAACACCGAAGAGAGCTGTGAAAATGCTGTAGAGAGTGATGCTACAGAAGTTTGAATTTGGCTGCGAGCTGTGTGAGTCCTACATCGCTGTGTGTGATTGCTGAAGAGATGAGTGTGAGTTTTTAGGACAGTCGTATGAGTTTGGAGGGGAAATGCTTGAGGTCTACAGATATCTGTTAGCTCTAAAATGAGCTGGTCCAGTGCTGAACAGAACTGTGTGCATACCAAATAGAGGTCTATGTGTGCCAATGAGTGCATGCAAGGGGTCATGAAAGCTGTATCACCTGGGAAAGTACCCTAGCGCCTCAAGAGGGCTGCTGCCCTGACCGGGGCCTATTGGAAGAGCCAGGTTTTCAGTTCCTTGAGAAATTCTAAGATGGCTCTGTCATCTCTGATGTGTAAGGAGAGGTCTATTCAGGCTTTAGGAAACACGTGGGAAAGGCACAGCCTTCCGATGCAGGGGATGTGGGCGAGCGGGGGTTGGCCAAGTGGAGGTGTCTGGTCGGTGTGTGGAAGGTGATGCGGTTGGTGACACCCTTATTCTCAGTGATCAGCATCTCTTGAAAGAACTGTGACAGAACATTGACTCTTCTGACAAAATACATTGCACAAACTTCATACACCAATTATTGCTACTTTATTGTAGTAGCATCTGGGCTATTCTTCGTTCAGCAGGTAAAATAACAAGAATACTTCTAATTTCAATAGTTATGGTCTTCACATTTGAGTTCTTTGAAGCCATGCTCTGATATGATTTGACAGCGATGTTAAGGTAAATGTGTACCATAGACTGGCCAGATGGTGTTAATATTGTCTGTTTTTCTACACAGTTGTGTTTAGCTCTGCGTTATTTGCACAAGGAAAAAAGAATTGTCCACAGAGATTTGACTCCAAACAATATCATGCTTGGAGAGAGGGACAAGGTGACAGTCAGTGAGTATTATTTCTTTATTATTTCTAGAAATTGATATTGTTTATGTTACCTTGCAATGTTTCGTATGGCTTTAATAACCTAAGTCTCAAAGTGCCCTGTTATTATATGTAGAATCACCAGTCCTACTTCAGAGTAATTGATGTATCATAAAAGCCCTTTCAATTTAAGCAGGGCTTTCCTTACAGGGCTAGTTTTCCAAAGGCACAACTAGAGGTCAGCACTGGTGTCTGAATGCTTCGCCGAGAGGGACAGAGGTCCAGACGGCGAAGAGCTTATAGGACCAGTGACATGGGTTCACATAGATGGACATATGGAAGTTGTCTTGCCTGCAGCATTCTTGATTCTTTATCATCATCGCAGCAGAACATGACCCAGAGTCCATTTGGAAAGATAAGAAATGACAGAATGTGAGAAGTGTTAGTCGGGAGATTCTGCAACAACCCTAGATGGAAAAAAGAATCCCTGTAGGGCAATCATGTCTTAAAAAGTGTTTTTTTTCACTTCGAACAGGCCCGAGCTGGCCTAGAGTGAAAGATCCCTGCCAGGTTTCTCGCTTGTGTCAGTGTTGTAGCGGTACGCCAAGACCCGGGATCTTCATTGTCCAGGGTTGTTAGTTGTTCCAAACTCAGCATATCAGGATCTCAAAGTAATTGCTCATTAGTCATTGCTCGACAGCAGGAGCATTGTTCTAATCCTGAGCTCTGAAGCTCCCTTGAATCTTCCAATTTTAGGATGATCTAAGTGTCCTCCGACTTGTTGCATGTGAAGGCGAGGGTTTTGGTGAGATCCAGTAGTGGGATGAGGAAGGCATTTAAAAGGAATGGATGGTGATTCTCCCTTGAGGTACGAGTGCCTCAGTGCTGAGAAGGCGTGATATGAATGGGAGCAGCGAGCTGATGCTTGATCGGTTGGAGAGGTAGGAGGAGATCCAGTCTTGGATGCTTCCCTTAATCCTATAGTCTTTTAATCTCTCTTGGAGGCAGTGGTGGAAGACTGTGTCATATGCAGCAGAAAGGTCCTGTAGAAATGCAGTAGCACTATCCCTGTCCATGGTGGTATTTAGCTTCTCCCACATGAAGAACTGAACTGATTCTGTGCTTCTCCCAGAGCAGAACCTAGTTTGCTGGTCTGTGAGTAAAACTGCACCTCTAAATGGATGCTACTCTTTTCGCTTGTTTTTATAAGGAACAGGCATCCAGAATTAGTGTGGAGTTGCCTTTGTCTATTTTGCTCTTTTTGATTTATGGTTGAATATAGAAAATCTTGAGAACTGATGGGAAGGTGCATGGTGTTAGGGAGCTGTTGTTGAGGGTCATTAATGTGTCTGCTGTGGATTTAGAGCAAAATATGTTCTTGAATGTTTGTGCAGGCAAGGATCCTTGATCAGCTGATGGAATTTGAGAGTTGCTTCGATTAAGCAAATAAATGTGATTTGTTGGTTATGGCAGTTGATTTCTTCTTGAGCTCAGGGTGCTACAGAAATCTTAGGACTTTAGTGGTGCACCTCCGGGTTCAACATTCTGTACAGACTGTTACGATACATGGTATGGTGCTTGACACATGAGATCCAGCTTGAGTAGTGTATTTGTTTTCCCTTGTGACGTTGGCTCAGGCTCTGTAGAACATGTTGAGATCCACCTGTTCTGACGAGGGATTTTATCATGGACATTTCTGGATGTCTTACTTTGGCAGTGATTTCTGATATACTCTTCTTTATTCCCTCAGTCGTACAAGGCATCCTATGTTGTTGCTTAAGGTGCATAGGTGTTTTAAGATGAATGAGTTTGTCGAAGGCTTTGGGAAGCCGTTTATACAGCTGGTTGACTTCTGTTATTTGGTTGGGTGATTAGATCACCAAGATAATAGAGTCAAGTTTAGAGAGGTTGAGTTTATTCCAGTGTCTGAGTGGTGAAGGTCACTGTAGTAGCAAAGGTTGGTCTTGTCAGAAGCTTGATGGTGAATGAGGTGAGAAGGTAATCACCCCTGAAGGTGATTGCAAAAAGTCAATGCTGGTTGAGGGGTGCACGGTTTAAAGAGTGTATGGCTGGCTGTGTTAGGCCCAGTAACTAGCTGAGAGAAGTAAATATGTTCTCTGTCTTAATGGTTCTTGTCTGTGGGAGGGAAATATTCAGGTCACCCAGAAGCTGGGATGGTTTCGGTAAATAAGCAAGATACCATTCACAAAGGGATCTGAGGACGTTCAGTTGTTTGGTGGTGGTCTGTAGATCACCAGAAATTCACACTTTCAGTGCACTATGGACTAACAGGGATGTGCACTTAATCAAAATAATTTTCGGGGAAGTTAATAATGGCTGTTTAAGGATGACAAATAATACCCCTCTGGCCATCCACTTTGCAAATTTCCTCGTTTGCTTCTGGTGAAGTGGTGTTTTAAAGCCATGTTTTGGTAATGAAGATTAGGTCTGGTTTTGGGTCTGATATCAAATTGAAGCTGTGTTGTCTAGACACGTCTTATTTCTTGAATGTGTATTAATCAAGCAGCTGAAATGATGGGGCATGTGAGAGGAGGAGAGAGGGCAATAAAGAATGTTCATGGGCGAGGAGATGTTAGGAAGATGAAAGCTAGAAGAGAGAGATGATGAGAGGAATGCTTGATATTTTGGTTGTCAAAATGTTTGCTACAATATTTTTGCTATGACAGTCTAGTACTACGCCTCAGGAGAGGATAATAACTGGAGAGTAATTGGGGGTTTAGTACTGGCATAGAGTGATCGTGATAGAACAGCGAACACATAAGGAACCTGCCATTAAGCCTTACTTGCCTCTACGAGAGTTAGGAAGCATGAAGAAAATGTTAAATGTTTACATACATTTCAGAACTTTTCTGGTTTTTTGTTATTTTGCCCAAAATGGCATCATGTAAGAATCAGATATTTTCTCTGTTAGCCCAGTCAGCGTAAGGGTGGTCTTCTCTCAAACTTTTTGCTTTGGACCTCCACGTTTTTGCTGTACCTTTTTGTTGGCCTTAGGACTCTGTACACTTTACTACTGCTAACCAGTGCTAAAGTGCATGCGCTACTTTGCTAAACATGCTTGTGATTGAGGTATACCTGATTGGCCTCTTTAATTGACTTGTAAGTCCCTTGTAAAATGGTACCCCATTTACCCAGGGCCTGTAAGTAAAATGCTACTAGTGGGCTTGGAGCACTGATTGTGCTACCCACCGAAGTAGCCTTTCAAACCTATCTCAGACCTGCCATTACAGGACCTGTGTGCGCAGTTCACTGCCACTTCGACTTGGCATTTGAAACCAACTTGCCAGGCCTTAAATATCCCTTATAGTACATATTAAGTCACCCCTAATGTAGATCCTAGGTAGCCTAGGGGCAGGGTGCTATGTACGTATAAGGTAGGACATGCACCTTTATGTTTGGCATGTCCTGCTAGGGACAAACAGTCTATTTCTTTTTTACTACTGGGAGGCCTACCCCTCTCATAGGGTAGTATTTGGAGTTCCTTAATAGTCGTTTAAGCTGTAATTCCTGATCAGAGAGGAGTAGCTTTTTGATGTTTCATATGTTTGGAATGGTAGTGATAAATCCAATTACTGGTGAGGTTGGATTTAACTTTACTATTTTAGAAATGCCACTTTTAGAAAGTGGACATTTCTCTGCACTTCGTCTCTGTGAGCCTGACAGCCAGTCTCCAGTACACGTCTGGGCCGGGCTTAATGAGAGTTACATTTGTGCATTCCTTCTAGACAGCCACAACACAGGGCACTCAACTGCATCTGCGTTCATCTGCATACTTATGGGTCATCCATGGCAGGAGGGAAGAGAGGAGGGAACACTCCACTTGACTAGGTAGTGTCCTGCCTCAACACAAAGGGCTCATTTCCCCCTGCACCCAAGCTAGACTAGCAGACAGGACTGGCTGAATGGGAACCTATGCACTTCATAGAGTTCTTTTGAAGTCACCCCTCCATTAACAAGGCACTTTGGGTATAAGTACTGGGTCTCTGACCTCATCTAATGAGACACTTTTGGACCTGTTACCAGATATCGCTGGCTCTACATCTGCACATTGCCAGAGGGACTGCTGCGCTGCAAGGAGGGACTGACACTCTGCTAAGTGCTCTGCTGTGTTGGCCTGCTGCTTGTTGAGCTGCAGGAGGAACTGTCACTGCTCTACCTTACTTGCTGTGCTGGCCTGCTGCCTCTACATTGTGACTTCAAGTGTTCTCCAGTGGTTTGTTGGCTTGCCCGTTGTTCGCTGAAGTCTCAGGGACATCAAAGACTTCATCTTTATGTTTTTTGTTACCACCGCTGCAAGAGCCGGTCGATGAGAACCAGTGCATCGCCAGCGCTCTGCACTCAAAACAGAACTTCGTGTGGAGGAGGCGAGAGCTTTTATCGCTTTGAGAGAAGTGCTCTATGCGCCACCAAATGACCTGCATTTCTTGCCGATCTCTGGCATGGTCCGGACTAGTGGCAGCCCGTTAGCCCCAATGACTGCCTTCCTGTTGGTGGGGGTTACCAAGTTAACGTTGAGCACCCACTTCGGCTGTGCTGGGGAAATGCCGCTGCACTTGCTCACTACACACCAGCGCCGTACGAAGATGGCTCACCACAGCCCCCAGTCAGGATATCATGAATGGAGGACCCCAGTCCTCGAAATCATCGTTACAGGCCTCCTGCCTATTGCGCACTGCCCCATACAGCAAAAGGTACAGTGATTGTAGGAATCCGTGTGGTCCCCGGAGCCTGCGCTACGCACCTGCAGGTGGCGGAATTTGCCATTACTTAGTCTCGAGGGTCCGAGTGAGGACTCTCATACTGGTGACTCCTGAACCCTAAGTTTACCCCCATTCAACTCCGTAAACTTACCCCAAGACTCTTTTGGAGCTCGGCTTCCCGCTCCAACATTTGAACAGTTCGCTTGTCAGTCCCTGCTGGGGATTGTATTATTTTTCCCAATGCGCTTCCCGTCCTGAATCTACTAGAAGCTGAGGTGATTCTGAGCACGATTGTTCAATGGTGCATTTAATGTGATACTTTTGAAAATGCATCTTCTTGAATAGTTTACCTGTGATCTTTATCGTTTTGGGCTCGTTTTATTAATAATACAGAAAGCTATTATCTAAATCTGTGTGGAGTATTTGTGGTGTATTCATTGTTTTACTGTGTGTGTGTGTGTGTTGTACAAATACTTTACACATTGCCTCTTTAGATAAGCCTCCCTGCTGTGCTCCAAGCTACCAGAGGGTGAGCACAGGTTATCTCAGTTATGCATCTAGCTTACCCTGACTAGAGTGGTGGGTTCTCCCTGACTTGGGTGTCAACCTTAGCCAACCAGAAACCTCATTTCTAACATTGGTGATCAGCGGTGAGGATAGGACTCGTATTTGTGCAATATCATACAGGAACTCATTGGTCACTATTGCTCTTCACTTTGACCATTGCAAATTTGTTTAATTCTCTTTTTAATGTTTTTGCTTTAAAATGTCTACCTCTGGGGGAGTAGCCACACTACCTGCACCTGCAATAGAGGAGTTTGATCTGGCCTAGTTAGAGTCTTATACTGTGGCTCAGATGAAGAGCTATTGTAGGGAATTTCAAGTCTCCATGAAAAGCTTCAAGAGCAAGGTTGAGCTTCAGAAGGCTTTGAGAACTTGGGCAGAGGCCCTTGTTACAGATTAGGAGAGCCTAGAGGAGGAGGATCCAGAAAATGTGTGGGAGGAGGATGCCCTGATTCTTGAGTCTGAGGTGGCTCTAGATCTGCCTGGGGGTAAGGAGAGAGGACACAATTTTCCAGAAGCAGAAGGGGTTCCCAGAGCAGGGGGCAGTGTCTCCTCCACAATCCTGTCCCCAGCAGAACTGGAGGACAGGAGGAAGGAAAGAAAGTTGAAATTGGAGCTTGCAAAGCTAAAGCTAGAGGAACAGCAAGCTCTAGAGGAGAGTATGATGGCTCTGGATGAAATGAAGCTTATACATGAGCTCAACCTCAGACCGCTGGATATCAGCGCTCTACAAGTAGGCTCCAGCAACAGTAATGGTGGCAGCATACCTGAAGTGTCTTCGCATGAGTTAAAGGTCAGGACACCCAAAAATGTGGTGCCTGTTATTTTGTGGGGGTGACATGGACAAATGGTTTGCAGCCTGTGAAGTGCCTTTAAGAGTGCACAGGGTCCCAGAGGAGTTCTGGGGTGGTAGTCTATGGAGGTGCATGCCCATAGTGGGGAGGGACGCTGTTCTCACACTCGAGGTGTATAGGAAGGTAGGACCCTTCTAGCATGGTTACCCCCACTTTTTGCTGCTTCCAGTATGTTTTTGTGACTAGTCTGGCTGGGATTCTGCTAATCAGGACCCCAGCCACCATGATTCCTCCCTAAATGTGTCATGGTAAGTACTTTGGTAACTCCACAATTGGCTACTGGTGCACCCATGTAAGTCCCTAGTATATGGTACTAAGGTACCTTATGCATAGGTACATCAGGGGTCTCCCATGGGCTGCAGCATGTATTATGCCACCCATGAAAGACCAGTCAAACTGTGACTACAGATCTGGCATTGCAGCATGTGCTAGCACCACTTACGACTGATTTAGGTTTCCTTATATCTGAGGTCACTGCAGTTAAAACCTATAAGTCACCCTTAAGATAGGCCTTTCAAACCTGAAGTCAGGGCACTGGGTTTTAGGTGTTAGGGTGCCCTGCTTGATCAAGACACCCCCTACAAACCCCAGAGTCGATTCTTCAGGCTGCCGAGCCCAGATATAATTCTGCCCTCCTGCGGCTCAGCTGAGCTCGAGCAGGGTAAGGTAGAACAATAGGTTTCCTATCACAGGAAGGTGTGACCAACTACCAGACAGGAATAGTGTATTGGACTGGAGTAGGGGTGCTTGCCAGCACCACCAGATTGCTTTTAAGAGCATGTTTAGTGCCATCCTTGCATACTCTAGTTAGAGCCAGTTCTGGGAGCCCTTGGCTCCTGCTCTGGTGCACAACTGGACAAAGGACATGGAAGTATCCTCCCTTGTGTCCTGCCCCTCCTCTGGGAGGGACCCCTGAGTCGTCCTTACCCCTTTCCTAGGGTATAAAAGGGCTTACCTGTGGGTGGCTCTTCAGATATGTTGTGGGATAGGACTCAAGCCTGAAACCACATCACTCTTCAACCGTCTGGACAATTGGACTTCGCTAGACTTCGCTAGACTTCGCCTGGAACCAAGACTGCATCAAGGAAGACTCCTGCTGATCCTGGTCTCGCTGTTCTGTAAGTCTCCTTCATCGTCTGTCTTTCATTCAAGATCTGCAAAAGTGGACCTCAAGGACACCCGAAGTAATCTCCCTTGGAGTGAAGAAGTCACTCCCCCGCATATGTAAGAACCGCAATGAAGCCTGACTGGTCTGCTGCTCCTGACGTCCCACGGACTTCGAATGGCCCAGCAACACAGGTGGTGATTTTGCAACTCCCTCGAGGCCTGACCTATCCTCACTGCAATTTTGAGGGCCAGTATCCCTTGTGAGAACCTCTGGGACCGAATCCCTGTGCACCTGGTCGATTTGCTGTTGCCAAGGCTTGTTGGCTCTGCACTCCAGAGATCTTGGGCTACAAGAAGCTCCAGCCTCCAGCATCTCTTCCTACCAAGATCTTCGTCCTCACCACATCATCTGCACCGTGGGCCTTCATCTTTGGTGAGCTACTTGAGGTCCTCTTGCGACTCCTGTGCCTTTGGCCTGTGGGTCTTCTTGAGGGTCTTCTCTTGCTTCAGTGGGCTCCCCTGCTTGCTCGGGTCCTGCTCTGACTCTCCTACATTTGGTGAGTCCCTTGACCCTTGCTAGTCCCAACATTGCTCCTTCATCATTTTCCACATCTGCTGCTGCTGCCAATGCTTGTTGGTGCTCCCGCCGGACACCGACCCCCTAGTTCTCGACTTCTGATATGGGAAAGCTTGTGAACGGCTCCTGGTCTTCCACAGTGTCACCTGATCGTCTCAGCTGCAGCAACAAGGTCACCTTCATCACTCCTGCCTCTTCCGTCATCGGTGGTCATTGCTCTTCCGTGCCTCCTGGTCACCTCCGAGTGGTATAGGCTCTGTCCACTCTGCCTGCAGGTTCTTCTCTTGAAGAATCCACCCTTGGATTCCACCGGACTCTTGCACAGTCTTTGCCAGTGGCATCTCTTCTGAAGTACTCCATTGTTGTCTACGGCAGTTACCAATGTCACATCGCACCTATGCACCCGACTTCCCCGGTGTAGGTATCTTAGTTCTCGAGGTATCCATGGGTTGGTTACTCTCCAAACTTCTGTCTTCCATGGGATTTCTTCAGGTTCCACTGGGAAGGGTCCTTCTTCTTCAAAACTGCAACCCGTGACTTACCCGTGGACTTCTATTGAATACGTAGCTGTGTTCCCACTCTGCACACAGTCGCCATGGGGTTTTGGGTACTTACCTTGGGTAGTTCCTTGTGTAACCCAGCTCCTGGCCCAAGTCCTGACTTCAGTCACAATTCGCATTCCACTTTCTTAGTATATGGTTTGGCCTCCCTCTGGAGACCACTGTGTGTAGTGCTTTCTTACCTGTTTCCAATTGTAGTATTGTGTGTAGTTGTGTTGATATCTCCGAGAAGAAGATATACCAATGTGTTAGTGAGTGTTGTATAATAAATAGACACATTTTTATAAATAAACTGTGTGGTTCTTTTTCATTTAACCTACTCTACATTATAATATCTGGTAAAACTAGCTGTTTAACACTCCTTCTGGACTAAGCCTGAAGGCTGCTCTCCACTAGTACCACTTAGAGAGCTTTCTAAGGTTGTCTATGACCACTAAATTCACCATAAGGGTTGTCTGGATTAGTGCAGGGTGCTTCAATAAATAAGTGTGCACCATATACTAAGCCAGCCTCCTACAAGGTGGGAGGCCAGACATGCTACACTGAAATGAAGAACATCTTGACCAGTAAGTTTGGATTGACACCTGAGAAATACCGACAGCGGTTCAGGGCTAGTCACAAGCTATCCACGCAGAGCTGGGTTGACTGTTTAGACTATGCTGGTAAGGCACTGAAGGGCTAGGTGAGGGGCACCAAAGTAAATGATTATTACTTAATTTTGAAGGAGCACATGCTTGATATTTGTTTTACAGAGTTGCGCCAACACCTGGTGGATAGCAATCTTACTGATCGGAGGAGGCTTGCTGGGGAGGCGGAAATCTGGTTCATTCCCAGAGTGTACAAGAAAGCATCTGGGGGGGGAGGGCTCCCAAAAGTGTGGTTAGGGTCCCAACCAGAAAAAGGAGAGGGGAGAGAAATAGACAGATTTCTCTAAAGGCCCCCAAAACAACTCACAGGGGAAAGGGTCTGGTTCTCATTCCCAACCTGGCCACCAGAAGAAAAACTACCCTTACAAACGTCAGCAGCCCAAGCCCATTAAGTGCTACGAGTATGGACACTAAGGGGGTTTCCAAGGGTTCAAAAAGAGCACAACCTCCCACAGGAGGAAAAGGTCCAGGTGTGGCTAGTGTAGTGCTGGGAGAGGAGTTTGTCCTAGTTGATGGGGGGGTAGTTGGGTTACGCTAGTGCCCTGGGGGACAGTGAGATTGTTCCTAAAATCCATGTGCCCTCAAATACTACAACTTATAGGCAATGGGTCACCATCGATGGGCACGGTGTTTGGGGCTCCGATGGATACAGGAGTCAGTATGACTATGGTAAGGAGTGTGCTGGTTTCCCCAGAGCAGGTAATTCCCATTGCAATTCACCAGGTTGTGGTGGCTGACAACAGAGAGGGGCAATATCATGTGGCCCTGGTTCTATTTGAGTTGGGGGAGGGTGGTTCCAGGTCTTCTGAAAGTCGCTATAAACCCTGCCATGCCTGTGGACTGTTTGTTAGGTAATGAGCTTGAGCACACTACCTGAAGGAAGTGGATCTCACGGCTCATATGGTGATGCTAGGATTACCTGATTGGATCTGTGCTATGGCAAGGTCCGTGGCTGCCGAGGATGGGAGTCAGAAAGGGTTGGAGCCTGGAAAAATGGGCCAACCACCTGCTAAGAAAGAGAAGGAAGGGGGCAGCACTGAATCCACAGAAGAAGGCATTGCTAGCCTTTGTGACCTGTCTGTCCTTGCTGGATGACATGTAGAAGGAGGACCCACCAAAGAGGGATTCAGTAGGGCACAGAGAGAGTGTCTAACCCTGGAGGGACTGAGGCAACAGTTTGAAGCCCAAGCAGCCGGTGATCCTTCTGGCAGCCACCATAATTACTGGGAGGACAAGTTCCTTTACAGTGAGACTAAGGTTCCTGTGCATGGGACAACAAGGGCCCTAGTGGTCCCCCAATGCTACAGGACCTCCTACTGGAGGTGGCTCACGAGATTCCCCTGGCAGGACACCTGGGCCAAGACAAGAACTTTGTAAGGCTTGTCCCCCACTTTTATTGGCTCAGGCTCAAGGCTTCCTCAGATACATTCTGTAGGACCTGTGTGACCTGCCAGTCTAGTGAGAAGACAGGCCAGAGGCATAATGTCACCCTTAGTCCACTGCCAGTTGTTGCCACACCCTTTGAGAGAGTGGGAATCGACATTGTAGGGCCAATGGATCCCCATACTGCTTCAGGCAACAGGTTCATCCTGGTACTGGTGGATCTGGCCACTCGGTATCCAGAGGCAATCCCTCTGAGAACGGTGAGTGCAGCGGCAGGGGCAAAGGACCCGATGGGGATTTTTACCATCGTAGATATCAGGAAAACATCAGTGCCGAAATGAAGAGAAATAAAATGTGCATGGAAGCCCGGATTGAAGAAATTTCACCTTTAAAGAGTAAGTTGGGCAGAACTATAACTGCGCTGGTACACCAAAACTGAAGTGACAACAGGAATGACTTAAGAAAGCTGGAGAAAAAAGTGGAGACGATCACATACTTCTTCAAGACTGCCAAGCCTGAGAGCTGCAAGAAGAATGTTCAAGGAGCATATTTTTAGATCCAAGTCTTCTCACATTAAATCCCTCCTGGGTGACTCCTGAACAACTCATGGAAGTTATTAAGAGTTAAACAACAAACTAAGACCCAACTCAAATCTCCAGAAGTGCTGTATGAAGACTTTGTGTATTTCTTTGACAGGAAAGTGAAGTCATTTGACCTGTCTCTTTTGCCACAGTCAGACAGTCTAGTGGTTGACACAGCCCAGTGGTCTTGGTCGCATGTTGATGCAGTCTCAGAAAATGAGGCACTGGACACCATAACCAAGGTCAAACCTTCAAATCATCTTTACGATGCTATATCTGACTCTATCAACATAGATCTTGCCAACATTTTTTTTACCCTACTGGTCCACTTTGGTCAGCTCCTCTCTTGAGGAAGGCGTCTTTTCAGACTTTAAAAACTTGTCAACTCTCTACACTACAAAAAAAAATGTAATCCCAGTGGCTTAAACATTTTCTGTCCTGTCTCTTCCCTGCCCTTCTTAGGGAATGTGATAGAAAGCTGTGTAGCTACTCAGCTTTCATGTCACGTCCAGGCAAACATCTTTCAGTCTGGCTTCCGGCATGGTTGCTGCAAAGAAGTGCCCTCCTGCAAATTGCCAGCGACTCTCCCTGCAGCCTCCGCTCCAGCTACCTCTGTCGACATGTTCCGTTTGATCTCTTGGCCGGTTTTACTAAGTTAGGCGTCACACCCTGGTGGTAGCCCTTGACTGGTTCATCTCCTATTTGATAGGCGCCGGGAAACCTCCGGGTTGCTGTGTGCCATACAAATTTAATTTAATAATAATTATAATAAACCATTAATAAATAGTGAAAATCGGGAGCTCTCTCTCCAAAAGCGTCAGTTTATAACAAGGAGTTACACAAGGCTCGGTCTTCTCACTGACCCTGATCAAACTTTATTTAGAACCTCAGGTGGGATTCACAGTAGCTCTGGGTTGTTCCTCCACCTGTGGACAGATGACCCTCCGATCCAGCTGAAGATCTCTTCGGCCGAAGACATTCTTCTCTTTTCCAACACTCGGCAAGAATTGAAAAGTGTATGTCAACCTACCATCTTAAAGTCAAAACTGATTTCCAATTGATCTTTTCAAGGAAATATAACCTTCCTGTCCAGTAGTGGATGGAATCCTTCTCTGCCATGGAGTGAAAAACACCCACTATAGAGAATGCCAAGCCTCTGAGCTCCATCCTTCATAGTCTGCTTAACCGTCACACTTGAATCTCTCTGTGGCAACTAAGATTTCTCTGAGCATCAGAAGTTTCATACCAGTCCGGGACTTAGAAGCTCACTGGTGCTCTTCAGATTGGACTATATGAACTCAATTCTCTGCTCCTTTTCTCCCTTCACAGCAGTTCTACAGGTATCAGCTGGTATTGTCTCAGGCCACAGGCAGTTTGACTATATCACTCCCATCTTGCTGAATCTTCAATGGCTTCCCTTTGTAGCCAGCGTGCAGCTTCAAGCTGCTTGCACTGAGCACAAAGCCTTACATGACTGTTGTCCCTCCCACTTGGCGGGAATGCAGAAAATCTCTGGCTCGAGAAAGACAGAGGCCCTTCTTCTGGAACTGCCCACACACATTCACGCAAGACCACTATATGAACCAGTCCTTCTCTGGAAGCGCATTTGGACACCTTCCCGCAAGCCCATCACGTGGTCCCCCATCTAGCTACCTTTGAAAGGGAACTCAGAATCCTTCTTTTTTAAAGGCATTTTGGTTAACCTTGTGCTTGCACTTACACTCAAGCACATTGGACTTGACCTCGTCTATATAATGCTTTTGTATTGTTTTGCATTTGTTTACCTTTGACGATTGTTCAACTTGTTGTCTTGTAACGAACTCTAATGCCCATGGGCCAGGTTTGTGCAGTATAAACTGAAAATAAATAACCTCGCTGCTAAGGCACGACGGTAATGAAGTTATGCACATATATGCACTGTCTGTCTGAAGGATTGCTGTTCCATTATCCACGTGCAAATTGAAATCTAATCAATTGTGATATAAGGCTGTTGTAACAGTTAGCAGTCCTGTGTTCCGGCTCGTTAGCCGGAACACTGACCACGTCATCCGCAAGCCAGGCATGGTCTGCGGGGTTAAATAAAAGGGGAGGGCCCGCAAGTGGGTCATCTCCCAATACCACTACCCACGAGTGTGTGTACCGTTATTTACAGTGGTCTATTTAGGCCTCACCTGGCTGTTGTTATTGCTGGACGCCACATTGGCGACGAGGGGGGTCGTGACCCTCGCTCTTCCCAGCTGCTTTGTTCGGCTCTTCCAGGGCGATTGAAGCTGCCGCTGTGCGGTAGGACCGTGACCTGCTACGCAGCACGAAAGACGCCGGTGCCCCGCAGAGGTGTGTCACCCTGCTGCGGTGCCCCACACATCCAGCTGCCCCACCGCAGTGCCTGGCGGTGCCCCAGACCTGTTACGGCCTGCGTGCGTGTCTCCTTGCAGGGACAGGCTGCCACGCCTCCTGCCCGCCGCAGGTGATCACTGCTGAGGAGGTGCTGTTCGGCGTCTGGATTGCCACTCCGGGAGGCAGTGTCAATGAGCCCCCGATCAACACGCATTCACGAGGAGCGTGCTGCAGTGCCTCCGCGAGGCACGGTGTGAGCCTGCATACCCCAGAGGTGAAGAGGGGGACCGGCCAGGGTGCCTGCATCTTTGGAAAGAGGCCCGTGGGGGAGTCAGCTGAGCTCCATCAGAATAAACACATGAGGTCAGCACTGTGGCAAGTAAAGCCCAGAACAAACACACAAGGTCAACACGGTGGCAAGTAAAGCAGGACACGTGGGCAGCTGTAAGGGGTGGAAGCAGTGGAGAACACAGAAAAGCCTGCACGCCAAACAGAGACTCAAGGGAGAAAGACTTGAGCACTTCCCAACTCCAAGAGGAGCCAAGGGTGGAGAGGAAACATTACAGGACCACAGTGAATGAAGTGAGTAGGCAGCAGAGGAACGCACAGCGCATCAGGAGGTAGTCGAAGTAGTCAAGAGAGGAGAGCATCCACCCAGGGACAGGTACAGTTGGGGGCACCATCAAGGTGAAGGTCAGGTACCCAACCACAGACAGGATCGGCGATGAAGACCAGGCCCAACAAAGACCCCCTGTGCAACATGCCCTGACAGGGGTATTACCACCCTTCAGTGAATTGGAAGATCCGGCACAGCATCCCCGAGGTGGAAAATTTGGATCGAATGCCTGAATAACTGTTTTGTAGCCACCAGGGAGACCGACAGGGCTGTAAAACGTTTGTTGCTTCTCCACTATGCTGGGGATGAAATGTTCAAGTTATTCAAACATCTACCGAATACAGGTGTCGCCACGGACTACAACGCTGCGGTTGCAGCTCTAGATGGCCATTTCGACCCCCAACTAAATCCTGATTTTGAACGTTTCAAGTTGCGCCAGGCCCGCCAATGGGAAGGGGAGTCAATTGATGGATTTTACGCCAGCCTGCGTGAACTGGCCAGCACATGTACGGAGGATGATTAACCCAAGGAGATTAGAGCCCAGATGATCCAAGGGTGCAGAGACAAGACACTCAGAGGACTCCTACTCTCCAACCAAGAATCACTCTGGAAGACATCCTCATACTAGCGAGGACCCACGATCTGTCCGCAGCAAGAGATAACAAAATGGACCAGGCTCTCACGAAGCTCCAAGGAAGACCGGAGACCATCAAGACAGAGAGAGCCGATGCCCTATGCACGAGGACACGAAGCGACACACCCAAGAAGACAAAGCCTAAGACGCCCAAGACGGGGTGTGGATACTGTGGGCATGAGCCACAGGTGTCAAAAGACTGTCCTGCACAAGTATAAACCTGTGCAAACTGTGGGATCCCCAACCACTTTGCTGCAGTGTGCCGGAGACGGAATCGAGGCTGCGATACCCGAGGACAAAAGCCACCCTCACGGGCAGTACGAGACCTGTCCCCGACGGACTTGGCGCCGAATGAAGAGGCAATAAGAACGAGCTGATGATATCAAGGACCAGAAGATTCTTCCTCAGACCACGACGAAGGAGAGACGTACCTGATCTCGATTACACGGGAGCTCAAGCGTCACAGGCGGCCGCAGCCCATCTGTATGATTAATATCACTGGATCGGAGGTGAAAGCAATTATCAACACTGGAGCATCCGTCAACGTGATGGGTCTTCAGCAATATCGGCGCCTCCAACTCCACCCACTGATCACCCCGTCCCAAACCAGGATATTTGCCTATGGGATCCAAACCCCCCTGACGCTGAGGAGAAAGATATCTGTCGCAGTCAGATCCAATGACCAGGAAGTCACGACCATCATTCACATAATAGACCATGAAGCAGACACACTAATAAGCAGCCACACATGGGAGAACCTTGGCTTAGTGTCATTCGCCAGGAGTGTCCAAGCACACCAGGTTGACGAGAAATTAGATCAGTTCCTGGAACACATCAAGTGTGATCCCATCAAGCTGCACATTGATAAGTCCATCACCCCGGTCGCACTTCGACACATGCAAATCCCTTTTCCCCTGAGGCCCTTGGTGGAGAAGGAACTGGATAACCTGGAAAGACTAGGAGTGATTGAAAAAGTCTCTGGACCGACACCCTGGGTGTCCCCGAATGTTATAGCGGAAAAGCCTAAACAGCCAGGTGCCATCCACCTCTGCATTGATATAAAGTTGCCCAACCAAGCGCCGCATCATGCCGACTATGGATGACATAATTGCGGATATTAATGGTTCAAGGCGGTTTTCGAAGATTGACCTGAATGCGGGGTACCACCAGTTGCCTCTAGCCGAGGAAAGGCAATATATTACGATGTTCAGTACCCATTTGATGCTGCGTCGTTACAAACTACTGAACTTCGGAATCTCCTCAGCCGCAGCGGTGTTCCAAAATATCATTTGGAAAATGTTGTCTGGGCTGCCAGGGGTGATAAATGTCAGCGACTATATCTTGATCCACTCTGCTACGGCCGCTGACCATCACCGACACCTAAGAAATACTCTGCGCCGCCTCAGTGAACACGGTGCGACACTCCACAGAGAGAAGTGTCTATTTTTCCAACCCTCGCTGAATTTCTTTGGGTACGTGTTCAATCAGCAAGGCATCCAGGTGGACCTGAAGAAATCGCAAGCAATCCGAAGTGCTCCAGCTCCAACCACCCCCACTGAAGTGCGGAGTTTCCTTGGCATGGCTACTTACTGCGGGAAGTTCATCCCTGATCTCGCAACACGCAGAGCCGCTGAGAGGTCTCACGAAAATGGACTCCAGCTGGCAATGGGGACCGCGGTAAGAGAAGGCCTTTCAGAGCATCAAGGACGCCTTCCTGGGAGAATCCACCCTCGCATACTTTGACCCGGCGAGACGAACAGAACTACTGTTAGACGCCAGTCCAGTAGGACTAGGGGCGGTAATTGCCCAGGAACAGGAGCCAGGTCAATGGGCAGCCCTATCATTTGCGAGCAAATCCGTCACGCCCACTGAAACGAGGTATGCCCAGGTCGAACGAGAGGCGCTCGCCATAAAGTGGGCCTGCAACCACTTTCATCTGTACCTGACGGGGCAACCATTTACCGTAGTAACGGACCACTAGCCATTAGTTCCCCTTTTCAAAGGGTCAGCTCCTCATCCTCCTCCTCGGATTGAGCGATGGGCTGTGCAGCTCCAGCCCTACCAGATGGAAGTAGTATACAGGCCTGGAGTAAAGAACCCGGCGGATTTCTTGTCCCGGCACCCAGCACCCCAGGTTGAAGAGGATGACCTCAAAGGGTCGGAACAATACATACAGATGGTTGCAGTGGCAGCGTGGCCCGTGGCAATGACCCTCGAAGAAATCAAGTAGGCTGCGGTGCATGACCCTATATGCACCCAAACTCTTCAAGCGTTCAAGAGGGATCGTGGAAAAACTACCTCCAACAGGCCAACACGTGGGCCCCAGAAGACCGGGGAGACCTGACTAAGATATGGAGGGTGAGAAGCGAACTTAGCGCCACGCCAGATGAGATACTTCTAAGAGGATCGAGGCTATTCATACCGCAAGCTCTAAGGCAGCGAGCGACTCAATTGGCCCATGGGGGGCACCAAGGTGTAACCAAAATGAAGGAAAGGATGAGAGAAAAAGTCTGGTTTCCAGAGCTTGAAGTGATGGTTGAAGACTTAGTGCACCGGTGCCCCGCCTGCCAGTTAACCAGTGCTCCTGAGAGGCCAATCCCCGTAATCATGGAAGAAGCCTGCACCGACCCCTGGTCAAAAGTGAGCATGGATTTCGGGAGTGTCCCTGGAGGGAAATACACGCTCGTCCTCGTAGATGGGTTTTCTAAATATCCTGTAGTGGAACTAGTCACGTCGACTGCTTTCTCCAATGCGGCACCCATTTTGGAAAAGGTGTTTCCCACGTTTGGTCTTCCCACGGAGATCCGAAGTGACAATGGCCCCCATTCCATGGGGCGGAGTTTGCTACATTCCTCAATCAATGAGGGATACATCACTGCCGCCTCACGCCCCAATGGCCCCAAGCCAATGGGGACGTAGAAGGTTTTATGAGAACATTAAACAAAATGCTGCGTATTGCCAATGTGGAACAAGCAGATCTGGAGCGGCATCTCCACGAGTTCCTCAGGAAATAAGGAAGCACCCCACATTGCACCACAATGCGAAGCCCCTGGCCCCTCATGTTCAGAGGGCCACGGAGAGATTTGATCCCTACGTGTACAGGGTGGACACCCCCGCTCCAAGATGTCGAAGAAACCCAGACAAGGCGGGAACTGCAGAATCACCGGGCAAGTGTCCGAAACCACGCTGCACCCCTTTCACTCCACATGGGTGCCACTGTCCTACTAAAAGACCGGTGGCCAGGGGGAAAATTCCAGACTGTCCACGAACCGGGCACCTGAATAGTGGTGGCCAGCAACGGAACTATGGTGACCGCCCAAAAAGGAAGTGAGAAAATATCTCACAAAATATCCTGGTTTAAAGAAGTCCCCGCAGAATCTGCAGAGTCTGAACCTCGACACCCGCTGAACCCGGGTAGGGACCTGCCTGACCGAGGAGAAGACAATGATGTCACCCCGAGTCTACTTCCCCAGGGACCCTGATTCCTGGCTCTCCTCCAAGCAGACTGACGCCGGCCGAGCCATCCATTCGAGGCCGGCCACATTGTTACTGTCTCCGGCCTAACCCTCGTCCTAACAGGCGTATTCAGTATTATGTGTGCAGAGACACACAAGGCTGTTGTGTAGGAACTGGCTATGTTCAGGAAACTGTTTCCAAAAGTTTGTTTTCAAGATACGAGTTGAGGAGGGATGTAACAGTTAGCAGTCCGGAACACTGACCACTGTGGTGGCCCGGTGTAGGCCACACGTGCTGGGTGCTGGGAACAGTAACCACAGGTAGGCTATGTGCTGGTTAACCGGAAAGACCCCGAGCGGTCTTCCGTAACTTTATTTATACCCTCGAGGCGAGCCCGCCTTGAGGGGTGGGGGATGCATGTATCGTGTTATACATTGTAGGGTAGAGGCCGAGTGGCTCTCTACATCCCTCCAACATTTTAGATAATGTCAATCATTAAAGTTCTCCCTCAAGGCGAGGGGCACACAAAGTCTCTGAGTCTTTGGCTTGGAGCAGGATTGCCTCGCAACCTGGAGCCTGCTTCTCTGCTGGACCCACCTCTTTCCTCCAGGCTCCGGGAAACGGCCTCTTCTCCTTGAGCTCGGTTTTCCTGGTGGCTGCCTGCGGTTTGCCCTGGATCGCCTGGTGGTATGCCTTCGCTTCGTCTTGGGGATCCCCTCTCCGGGGCGGCCACCCAGTCTGGGGAAGCGTCGTACTCCATTCCTGCTTCTTCGCTGTTTTGTTCTTCTGCTAGTTCCCAGTCAACCTTCTTGAAGTACGATGCATTCCTTGTCACTCTCACATCACCTCTTCTAGCCGTGATCATCGACCCTTTTGTTGATAGCACTGTCCACACCTCTGGTTCGAAAGGTGTCCGGAACTTCCAGCCAGGGTGTCGATCTTTTACTATCACCTTGTCTCCAGCCACTAGGTGATGCTCTCGGGCTCTCCGGTATTCACTGGCCTTGTTGATCGTCTGTTCCCTTCGACCTTGCACCGCGTCATCATCACGTGCCGGTGGACTCCAGGACGGATCGGTCGGTATCCCGTCTCGCGGGGCTTCTTTGAAAAGGAGATGGGCTGGTGCACACTTCGTCGTGCAGTGAGGCGTGTGTCGATAGGCGTCGAGGAACTTGGTTAACGCTATCTCCACATCTTGTCCTTGTTCGACTGCAATGCGCAGAGCTCTGTTCAGAGTGCGCATCAGCCTCTCGACGTCCCCATTCGCCTGCGGCCACAGAGGAGCTATCCGCCTGTGTTTGATCGCTCGCTTCGCCATGTACTCTCTGAATTCTTGGCCCTGGAAAGGTGGCCCATTGTCCGATCGGATTACCTTAGGGTTCTCCAGCATAGCGAAAGTTTTCTCCAGAGCCATCCGTATGTTTTGGAACGACGTGGACTCCACCACCTCCACCACCGGGAATTTTGTGTAGGCATCCACAAGTACTAGCATCTGTCTTCCATCCGGAAAACTGCTGAAATCCATACTCACGTTGTACCACGGGTGATGACATGGTTCCTCAGTGATGACCGGCGTTGATGGTGGGTCGCCTCCTGTGATCGTGGATGCTCGACACCGCCGTACTAGCTCCTCTACTTTTGTGTCCATGGTCGGAAAACAGACCTTGTTCCTGAGACGTGCCTTAGTTTTCGCCATGCCCTGATGGCCTTCATGTGCCAGGTGCAGACAATGCTCTTGCAGTGCTCTTGGGACGACCAGGAGGTGGCCTCTCAGAACTGCGCCACACTCCCCTATGCTTAGCTCATGACGAACTTGCCACATCTGCTGCTGCGCGTGTTTTTCTTCTCCCGTAAGCGCCTGGTTACCTTCCAGGAACCTCTTCCAGTTGTGAGATGCCAGGGCCTCTTTGACTTTGGTCAGGGTCTCGTCATGGTCCGTGGCCTGGCCAACTTCTTCCAGGTTCATTGCATCCGGGCAGGCGTCCCGGCCAATCATCTGCACGTAGGCGTCGGAGTACCTGACGTCCGTGGGGACGCATGCCGGGGGAAGGTCCTCAGGGTGCCGGGATAGGTAGTCTGCAGGGTTGTGTGCCCCTGGGCGAAAGAGTACAGTGAACCGGTATTGCTGCAGCTGTACTGCCCACCGTTCAATGCAGGGTGGTGCTAGCCGTGTGGTGCCTCCAAACAGTGGGACCAAGGGTTTGTGGTCCGTGATCACGTTGAAATCTTGTCCAAACAAGTACAAATAAAAATGTTGGCATGCCCACTTTATCGCTAACGCTTCTCTTTCAATCTGTGCGTACCTCGTCTCTGTATCCAATAGCGCATGACTGGCATATGCAACTGGCTTCCACGTGCCTCTTTCGTGTTCCTGTAGCAGCACTGCTCCAAGACCCACCGGACTTGCGTCCACGACGAGCTCAGTCGGCCTCCCGGGGCGGAAGTACGCCATGACAGTCTTATCTTGCAATGCCGCCTTGATCTCTACGAACGCTGTATTGGCTTCCACCGTCCATAGCCAGGGTTGGTCACTTCGCGTGAGGACGCGAAGGGGTTCGGACAGGGCGGCTAGGTTTGGGATGAACCTCCCACAATACGTTGCCATCCCGAGGAAACTCCTCACTTCAGTGGGTGACTTGGGGATGCTTGCCGACCGCAGGGCAAGTGCCTTCTTCGGATCCACCTTGAGGCCTTCTCGCGTGAACGTGTAACCGAAGAAGTCAATCGATTCCTGATAGAACACACACTTCTCCTTGTGCAGCGTTAGGCCATGGTCTCTGAGCTGTTGGAGTGTTACTCTCAACTGGGCATGGTGGTCTTCTAGTGTACACGAGAATACCAGGATATTGTCGCTTAGATTGATTACTCCCATCAGGCCTGACAGGGTTTCCTTAATGGCGTTCTGGAATACCTCCGCCGCCGAAGTCACTCCAAAACTAAGTCGCTTATACCTTCTGAGCCCCACATGTGTAGCGAAAGTCATAATGTACCTGCTGTTTGGTTCCAGCTCCAACTGTTGGTACCCCGCGTTAAGGTCTAATTTTGAAAACCATTAAGCGCCGTTTAGGTCCGCTACGATGTCATCCATGGTAGGTGTTACATGGCGCTCTCTCTTGACAGCAGCATTGGGTAGCCTCATATCGACGCACAGTCGAATCGCTCCCGGTTGTTTGGGCTTCGGAGCGACCACTAGCGGGGTTACCCAGAGCGTGGGACCAGTGACTTTCTCGATGACGTCCAGCGCTTCGAGCTTTGCCAACTCCGCTTCGACCTGGGGCCTCAAGTTGTACGGTACCCTTCGGTGTCGCAGGGCTACCGGTTTGATTGTAGGGTCTATGTGGAGCCGGAATTTTTTTCCTTTCAGCTTTCCTAACCCTGTGAACAGTTCGGGGAACTCCTTCAACATGTCCTCGGCGTATGTTTCATGTACTTCGTTTGTGAAGAACACGAGTCCCAAGTCCTCAGCTGTATGGCAGCTTAGGAGGGTGCCTTTCCTTCCTTCTGTTACATGGAATCTGGCCGCGGTGGTGAGGGAACCGCTGGTGACAGTTGTCTCAAAAGTACCTCTTAAGGGAAGGGGGTCGACTCCTCCATATGCGTATATTCATGCTTTGGTTGGTAGCAGAGGGGGTCGGTGCGCCAGTGCTACGAACTGTTGGGAGCCCATGACGTTCACCGTTGCCCCGGTGTCTATGAGTGCCCGGAGATCAGTGCCAAGTATCCTGACTGAGCACATGGGCGGCGGCCTCCGCCAACTTCCTGACTGGCCTACTAAAGAGACATAGTATACCTCGTCATCTTCGTCTTCCAGGTCAAGGTTCGGGTGGTGCGTTACCCCCTTTTCTGCCCCATCTGGGTTATCAATCGACAGTTGCCGAACTCTTTGTGTGAACCCTCTCGGTCTTCTTGGGGCAGCCCGTGGTTGACCACTGCGGCACACTTTTGCGTAGTGGTTCAATCTCCCGCAGCGGGAGCATTCTCGCCCTTTTGCTCCGCACGTGGCTGTGGGAGGGTGATCTTCTCCGCAATTCCCGCAAGGTCCTCCAGGTGGCGGTCTTGCCCTGACCGGTGCGGACGTTGGTCGCCTTCGGATCACGTCTACGCGTTCCTCTTTGATCTGAGGAGACCGTGTGGTGCTCTGTGCCGGGGCGGTTTGTGAAGGGCTGCGGCCATCTCTTCTGCCTTGACGTCCGAGAGTTCATGTGACCTGGCCAGCACCAGGATCTGGTCCAGCGTGATGCCAGGCTGACGCAGTATCGGCTTCCTGAGCAGTATCGATTTGCACCCCAGTATGATCTGGCTTCTTATCTCCTCCCTTTTGTCGGCAAATCCGCATGTAGCCGCCAACTTCCGCAGGCGCGCGTGGAACATGTCAACGGACTCATCCTCTAACTGAAGGGAGCGTCAAAATTTGAATTTCTCAAAGTCCGGGTTAAGTTGCGGATTAAATTGTTGATTGAGAGCCGCCACTGCTGCGTTGTAATCATCCGTGTTGCCTGTGTTCGGAAGGGTCTCAAAGAGATCATATATTTCTGGTCCCCCATAGAAGATTAGCAGGGAGCGCTTCACCGTGCCATCCGTTTCACGGGTCCCCGTGAAATAGTTGTTGAGCTGGCCGACCCACGATCTCCATCGGGGGGCTGCAGTGGCTGGATCCGCCATCTCGCTGAAAGGCGGGAGTGGGTTAACTGTTGCATGATTGTGGCGCGGGTCGGTCGCCCTTCCTCCTCCTCCTTGGGCCGCCTGCTGGGGCGGTGGGGCATTGTTACCAGCTACCGGTGGGGTGCTCATGCTGTCAGCCAGGTCGCGCCTGCGCGCCTAGCGCCGTGCACGTGGGGAGCGACAGAGCTGGGAGAGGTGGGCGGCCTATGGGCGCGGAGCGGGCAGGTAGGTGTACTCTCTCCGTCGTAGGAAGTTTCAAAGCCTCTCTACGCAGTCAGCTCCTGGCAGCAGGTAGGGATGGGAGGGCACCCCCACAGCCGGCCGGTGAGGTTCAGCAACTGGAAGGACCCCACAGCAAACGAAGGGGGCTTGTTGTTGCCAATGCTTGTTGGAAGCAGGAGAGCTTGCTTTTGCCAATGCCTGTTGAATAGGGAGCCGCCGACAGTCACTCAGGCCGTCTCGGCCGCTTGCCAGGTGGTAATCTTCCAGCGCGCTGGGACACGCAGCCTCCGCTCCGCTGACCTCGGGGGCGGGACGCTCTGGCAGCCACGTGGAAAGGCAGACTCCTGCAGGCGAAAATCCCCGGCTCAGCAGCGGCAGCCGGTGGCGCTGACGCAGCGCGCCTGGTGCTCCCTGCGGGGATCCGGCAAGGACGCGCCACGCCCCTGGAGCGTGTCACCGACGGGAAGGGAAACACGCGGGCAGGCGCGGAGGAGCAGAGCGGCTGGGGCGCCTCTGCTGGGAAGCGCAGCGGGGCCGGAGGAACGCTGGCAGCGATGGAGCGTCTCGGGTGGGCTCCGATGACGCCGCGGCAGCAGCTGCAATTCGCTGGTGGCACGCAGCGGGACTTTCGGCCTCGTCGCCAGTGTGATGGCCCGGTGTAGGCCACGCGTGCTGGGTGCTGGGAACAGTAACCACAGGTAGGCTATGTGCTGGTTAACCGGAAAGACCCCGAGCGGTCTTCCGTAACTTTATTTATACCCTCGAGGCGAGCCCGCCTCGAGGGGTGGGGGATGCATGTATCGTGTTATACATTGTAGGGTAGAGGCCGAGTGGCTCTCTACAACCACGTCATCATCCGCAGTCCAGGCGTGGCCTGCAGGGTTAAATAAAAGGGGAGGGCCCGCACGTGGGTCATCTCCCGATACCACTAGCCACGAGTCTGTGTACCGTTATTTACAGTGGCCTATTTAGGCCTCACCTGGCTGTCGTTATTGCTGGACGCCACAGCTGTCACAAAAGTAAAAAGTTGACATAAGCAGCATAGCTGTGGTCTAATGGCAATTCGAAGACGGTAATGATCCTTCTCGGTATTTTTACTAAAAAGCTGTACAACCTTTGCTAACCCTGTAACAGTATTGCGATTGTGTTCCTGTATAAAAATAAATAAAATCTTGTTGAAATAAAAATAACTACTGTTATGTATGAATGTGAATTTCGGGCCTGCGACCATACGCTTGCCGCTAGGTGGCAGTGTTGACCTTTCCACTGATATATTGCTACGCTCCCTCGGTCTGCTTAAAAACAGAAAGGCCCTGGAATGCTTCTACCACAAAAATGTCGAATCAAGAAAGACTCGCGCGGGACGGGAATGCTGACGCCCCTGCTTTAGCGGTGGAAGCATTTGTACTCGATTCGCTGACCTGCCTGCGCAGTTCAGATGAAGTCCTTCGGCGATGGGTACCAAATGTACATTTTGATTTTGCTTGTAACTTTATTTATATGCCTCACTCCTTTATTCATTAATGTTGCATAAAACAATAGGCTCTTCGTGCTGTTAGTGGGCCATGCTGCTTGGTCGGCATTTATAGACCTGAGTTTGTGAATGAGCGGGTCGGTCTCTCGTTCAGAGCCTCGACCCGAAGGGTTCCCAAAAGATGCTAGAGAAGCGTGCAGTGATATGGATCAAGCTTTACTCTCTGTGTATTAATAGACAACACTCCTATCTTTTTCAGACCCTGATCTCACTTCTTTCTGCTGACCCCACTGTCCTGGCACTCTGCTCCCCATGCTGAACAGCTGGGCCCGTAAAACCTTGGTAGGCACCAGTGCCCCTCTGCATTAAAACATTATCTATCCCAAACCCTCTGCCCCTGGGTCCCCTCAGAACTGAATGCTAACCAAGGACAGCCCCACTCACTTGGAAAGACCTGGTCCCAACCCCTCCTACGCTTGCCTTTCTCTAAAGGGATGCTGCATCGGTAGAAAAAAAAACACGTCACCATCAAGGAGAGCAGGTAATTAGAAGCCACCTTTAAGGGGAACAACGAGGGTACGGCATTATTCAAAGCTCCTACCTCCTTCTACCACTGCTACACATACCTCATTCCGGAAAGGCATCAGCTGACGTAAGTGGCTGTGTTCCTAAGAAAATCCACACAGTCAGCCTCAGCTTGAACAACTACCTCGAATGCATCCCTCCTGGAAGATAAGTCTGGAACTCTCTAAAAGCAACCTCCTATGAGGATGACCTCATCACACCTCCTGCGGCCATTACACACATCTTACATATATCCCAGAGGTATATTTCCCTCGACCTGAAGACCGGTGAAAACGAGCTATAACAAAAACAAGCATTGGCATAGCCAATAGGTCTCGCCTTTGGGACCTTATAAGTGTTTAGTCAGAGATATTGACTTTGCCTATGTCTTTAAGCTGTGCTGTACAGAAGTCTGCAACATGCTGAAAAGTTATAATAAAGAAGTGTCAGAAACATTTTTGTTACCACATATATGACCAAGAAGGCATTATGTACACCTGTACAACCATATTAAAAAAGTATTTACAATAAATAATGTCTTGAGTTTTTTTTGTCCTTTCAATGCTGGCAACTTCTATCTGCCTGTCCCAATGGTTGCTTGTTATGGGTTTTTTTTGTTATGGTGGGGGGCATAAATAACAGGAGGGTGAAGGTTGGGAAATAGTACAGTATAACAGTCAGTGAGAGATTCAGTCAGTCAGTGAGAGAGTCAGTCAGTCGGTGAGAGAGTCAGTCAGTCAGTCAGTCAGTGAGAGAGTCAATCACTCAGTGAGAGAGACTGAGAGAGTCAGTCAGTGAGAGAGAGAGTCAGTCAGTGAGAACGAGAGAGTCAGAGTATCACTCAGTGAGAGAGAGAGAGAGAGAGAGTCAGACAGTGAGAGAATGAGAGTCAATGATTGAGAGAGTCAGTCAGTGAGAGAGTCAGTCAGTGGGAGAGTCAGTCAGTTAGTGAGAGAGTGAGAGAGTCAGACAGTGAGCCAGTCAGTGAGTCAGTCACTGAGAGAGTCAGTCAGTCAATAATAGCTTGAGAGAGTGAGTTAGTCAGTCAGTCAGTGAGAGAGTCAGTCAGTAAGACAGAATGAGAGAGTCAGTGAGAGAGAGAGAGTCAGTCAGTGAGAGAGAGTCAATCAGTGAGAGAGAGTCAGTGAGAGAGAGTGTGAGTCAGTCAGTCAGTGAGAGAGAGAGAGTCAGTTAGTCAGTCAGTGAGAGAGTCAGTCAGTCAGTGAGTCAGTCAGTCAGTCAGTAACAGTCAGTCAGTGAGAGAGAGAGTGAGAGGGTCAGTCAGTCAGTCAGTGAGTCAGTCAGTCACTGAGAGAGTGAGAGAGTCAGTCAGTCAGTCAGTGAGAGAGTCAGTAAGTCAGTGAGAGAGTCAGTCAGTGAGAGAGAGAGAGTCAGTGAGAGTCAGTCAATAAGAGAGTGAGAGAGCCAGTCAGTCAGTGAGAGAGATTCAGTCAGTCAGTGAGAGAGAGTGAGACAGTCAGTCAGTGAGAGAGTCAGTCAGTCATTTAGTCAGTCAGTCAGTGAGAGAGTCAGTGATTCAGTCAGTGAGAGAGTCAGTCAGTGAGTCAGTCGGTGAGAGAGTCAGTCAGTCAGAGATAGAGAGAGTGAGTCAGTCAGACAGTCAGAGAGTCAGTCAGAGTCAGTCAGAGAGTCAGTCAGTCAGTCAGTGAGAGTCAGTCAGTGAAAGAGAGATTGAGTCAGTCAGTCAGTAAGAGAGTGAGAGAGAGTCAGTCAGTGAATCAGTCAGTCAGTGAGAGAGTCAGTCAGTCAGTCAGTGAGCGCAGGTGGTGGAGGGCACAGAGAGAGGAGGTGGTGGAGGGCACAGAGAGGCGGTGGTAGAGGGCAGAGAGAGAGGAGGTGGAGGGCACAGAGAGAGGAGGTGGTGGAGCGCACAGAGAGAGGAGGTGGAGGGCAGAGAGAGAGTAGGTGGAGGGCACAGAGAGCACAGGTGGTGGAGGGCACAGAGAGAGGAGGTGGTAGAGGGCATAGAGAGAGGAGGTGGTGGAGGGCGCAGAGGGAGGAGGTGGTGGAGGGCACAGGGAGAGGACGTGGAAGGCACAGAGAGAGGAGGTAGTGGAGGGCACAGAGAGAGGAGGTGGAGGGCACAGAGAGCGCTGGTGGTGGAGGGCACAGAGAGAGGAGGTGGTGGAGGGCACAGGGAGAGGAGGTGGTGGAGGGCACAGAGAGAGGAGGTGGAGGGCACAGAGAGCGAAGTTAAACAGTCCTTTGCGACTTGTAGTTATTTCGAATGTATTTATTCATATTAGGAAGCTTGCATTTACAAACATATTTTTCGAAACTAATGTTTTTCTCACTCTTGCGTTCAGATTATGGCAGCGTTTCTCTGTTTACCGAAGGCTCACTTTCTTAGACGTGTGACCTTGCGCATCTTTGTGATTTTGCAGTTTTTCTGTTCATAAATCACCCAGCACAATGAAAACAAGATCCCAACAAGGCGCGGGAATTCCTCACGGCGCTGTGCGTGTAATCTGACCCACGAGGAGAGGAATGCTGCTGCCAGCCTGCGTGCCCCTGCTCACTCCCGCAAGCAAAAGGCTGTGCTGTGGGAGTGAACGTTTGGCAAAAAGGTGGGACATGCGTCCGCCTTTAGCCATTTGCAGGCTACAATAAGAAAATGACACAGGCAACAGCCAACCCAGTGTGTGGAGGGAGTCAGACCCACACATAGAAGTTTTAAGTGCTTACAAGAAGCCTCACAGAGCAGCGCATGCGCTCTGGCTCGACCTAACCAGTGTTCACCCTGACGTGCTGTTCATGTACCGCCCTTCGCGTGCCTTCAAGTACCGCCTTTCACATGCCTTCAAGTACCACCCTTCGCGTGCCTTCACGTATTGCCCTTCATGTGCCTTCACGGTTTCTGGAGACATTGGCCTAGGAAGTCTGGGGGACGCCGGGGATATATCCCCCCAGATTATGTAGGGGGGAACCCGGGGGACAATGGTAGGGGAGACGATGGGATAAGGGTGGAGGATAAGGGGGGGCAAATGAATTTCCTCTCTCCTTCTGTCGGTTGCAGGGCCATTAGCACCTCACCTGCACTTGACCTCGAACCTTCCCTTTTGTTGTGTTTCAAAGCTCCAGGAATGTTTTCACACCTCGCCCTCGCTGCCACAGCTGCCTGCAGTCTGCACATCCAGGACAAAAGGGAGAGTCTTGAGGTAGTTTGTTGATTGCTATCTGCATCCTCCCCAACCCTACCTTCTTTAGCTGTTTCACACTGTGCAATTCAGCCAATCATAGGCTAATGTTTTGATGAAATGTTTATTTTGAACAGTTGAACCTCGCCCTGGAACATGACAACAATTAGCATCAGACATAGTCTAAGCAAACATCTTGCGTTACGTTGTGTCAGATGTGTTGGTCTGTCCTAATTGCACAAGTAACAATTTAAATATCACTATTTTGTCTTATTTCTTTTATACCGCTACTCAACCCAATCCAGCACGTAGGAGCGCTCTATATAACTCATACACATTATAAATTGACAATAAATCGTGTGTAAATCAGTTTACAGGATGGGTTACATGAGATGGCGAGGGTTACAAAGTGTAGGAGTCCCATGTCCTTTCTTTCATAGTTCACTGTGCTATATTAGAAGGATTACAATTTATGAACTGCAAGTAACTAAAGGATCTCTGTGTTAAAAGCAATAACCCACTTACCCATCTACATAGGATACAAATTTGTCATCTGTGTGTCACATGATGTGCTTTGCAGGAGATATATTAACCCTCTATGCGACCTTAATTCAAAACTGGACTAGACAAATCACCTGTCTTGCCAACAAGGGCATTAACCTCTAGAATAACCTTACCATTATTATTTCCTGAGATTTGATGGGTACATAAAAATCTATGCAGCAGCTGCCTTTACCTCATAAGCGGTACAAAAGGGGGTGGTGATGGATGGAGCATTAGAACCAATCAAACACTCACACCCAGTCAACAGATCTGGGTTTGATCCATCACCGTTCTTTAGCCCACTCTGCCACCCCAGATCAGACATGGCCATATGCAAATCAGTCTGACCCTGTGCCTCATGGGAACAGTCCAGCCCGAACTGCCAAGCCATGCCTTCCCTGGACCGGAAACAAGCTTCCTAGGACCGGTTTCTGGCATTTCAGCCGTCTTCAGCCAGGCTTGCTTGAATCCAGTGGCAAAGTGAGCAAGGGACTCACGTCTGAGCATACCCTGCCAATTTATGGCAAACAAAGCGGTACAAAAGGGGGTGGTGATGGACGGAGCATTAGAACCAATCAAACACTCACACCCAGTCAACAGATCTGGGTTTGATCCAACACCGTTCTTTAGCCCACTCTGCCACCCCAGATCAGACATGGCCATATGCAAATCAGTCTGACCCTGTGCCTCATGGGAACAGTCCAGCCCGAACTGCCAAGCCATGCCTTCCCTGGACCGGAAACAAGCTTCCTAGGACCGGTAACCCAGATCTCTTGACTGGGGGAGAATGTCTGCATTGTCAGCATTCCGTCCATCATTTGTTTGTTGTAACGCTTTTCGCCCTAAGTGGGATGGGTATTCCCAGACGTGGGACCCGTGCTCACTACGCCACTGGAGTCAAGCTATCCTGGCTGATGACGGCTGATAGCCAGAAACCAGTCCTAGGATGCTTGATTCCGGTCCAGGGAAGACATGGCTTGGCAGTTCGGGCTGGACTGTTCCCATGAGGCACAGGGTCAAGACTGATTTGCATATGGCCATGTCTAAACTGGGGTGGCGTAGTGGGCAAAAGAACGATGGATTTAACCCAGATCTCTTGACTGGGGGAGAATGTCTGCATTGTCAGCATTCCGTCCATCATTTGTTTGTTGTAACGCTTTTTGCCCTAAGTGGGATGGGTATTCCCAGACGTGGGACCCGTGCACACTACGCCACTGGAGTCAAGCTATCCTGGCTGATGACGGCTGATAGCCAGAAAACGGTCCTAGGATGCTTGATTCCGGTCCAGGGAAGACATGGCTTGGCAGTTCGGGCTGGACTGTTCCCATGAGGCACAGGGTCAAGACTGATTTGCATATGGCCATGTCTAAACTGGGGTAGCGTAGTGGGCAAAAGAACGATGGATTTAACCCAGATCTCTTGACTGGGGGAGAATGTCTGCATTGTCAGCATTCCGTCCATCATTTGTTTGTTGTAACGCTTTTCGCCCTAAGTGGGATGGGTATTCCCAGAAGTGGGACCCGTGCTCACTATGCCACTGGAGTCAAGCTATCCTGGCTGATGACGGCTGAGAGCCAGAAACCGGTCCTAGGATGCTTGATTCCGGTCCAGGGAAGACATGGCTTGGCAGTTCGGGCTGGACTGTTCCCATGAGGCACAGGGTCAAGACTGATTTGCATATGGTCATGTCTAAACTGGGGTGGCGTAGTGGGCAAAAGAACGATGGATTTAACCCAGATCTCTTGACTGGGGGAGAATGTCTGCATTGTCAGCATTCCGTCCATCATTTGTTTGTTGTAACGCTTTACCTCATAAGAGTTTTTTTAATGCAGACTGTGCAACCAATTAAGCAGAACATATTTACTGCCACAATTCTCCTTGTTGCCAATTTCTTTTTTGTAGAGTTTTAATAAATAAATGTATAAGTGGAGGCCTAGATCTTGCCCTGAGGTTGCATCACTTTATAGGCACAACTCCAACACAAAATCTAATTTTTAAATATTGTAATGCGCTCAAATGTATTCATGATAGACCTGCTTAACATATGTGAGGTCTTTGAATCTGATATATTTTATGTGAAATCAGTTCCTGTGAGGTCATGGGTTGTGATGTTGTAGGAAGCTGGCTCTTTATATACTGTACCAAAATGAAGTATAGTGTGCTCAGAGTCCAGTGGATCCCCAAAGGTAGGCAGAGGTAAAAGTAGATAGCACCCTTACTCTCTATTTGTGGTAGTGTGGGTGAGCAGTAAGGCTTTATCAGAGGGTAGTGTAAAGAATTTGTTGTACACACTCAGGCAGCAAATTATGTCACACACTCATAGACTGACCTCAGACAAATTTGTTTGTATCAAAAATATTATTAAGTTATTTTATTTCTTAGAGCCAAGCCTTTTGCAGGTAAGTGAAATAAATGGTGTGCAAAATCTTATGCAATGTTTTACAGCAGGAGTCTTCCTTGATGCAGTCTCGATTCCAGAATTTTTCACACAAGTCTGTCTGTCACAGGAGGTGACACCATGATATACCTTTACTTAAGACTCGATATAATAGATGTCACTGGCAGTACATCACATTGCCTTTGCTATTAGCGTTCATGATAGCTCAAGTTAGCACAAAACCATAATAAATACAAGCCCCTTTCCTAAAACATCATTTTAGATTCTGAGCACAGTCCGAACAGAGTACCGCACCATAGCATGCATGTGCTATGTTTCTAAAATCCTAAATGAATGATCGCCTGCCTAGGTTTACACTATCCAAAGAAGAGTAGTAGGGCACTTTTTTGCCCAGTGTGGACAGTGACGCTGTAATGCACATATGTTCTCATTTTCCACAAGTACACATTTGCTAATGTCGACCAACTTTTTGTGGTGTTCTTCGTTGCTTTTTTGTGTAGGTGAAACTACCAGTTTTTCACAAGCATTCAGTTATCTGCATAGTTTAGAACAAGTGATTTATTTGTTTAAAAACAATACGTTGTGTTGTTCGACAGCTCCTCCGCAGATAAACTCATATTTTAGTTGCTCGCTTCCAAGACAACGGAAGTTATTTCCCTTGATACCTCCGAGAGTTTACACAATTTATTTTACTCCAACTGACCATCCGATGGTCGGTATCGATACACGTAGATAAGGATGTGAAGGAACAGGTGAGGGAAACTTTTAACTTCACCATTAGGTGAGCAAGGAAGCAATTCCTTTTGGTTTAGGTACCCTCACACACCCTAGTGGTGTCATGCTTCATCATCGGGTCACCCCGACGGCTAAAAGTCGGGGTGGGCTCAACCACAATGTTGGGAGCTCTTCGAAGATATTACAGACCAGGGAGGCTAGAAGATAAAAAACCTCAGGCAGATCCCCAGTTTCCCTTTATTATTGGGTCTGTCTGGGTTAATTAAAATTACTAAAAAGGGGGTCTTTATAGGAGTATTATGGTCCTAGGACCCTTGTGCCAACATGTTTCAGTCTGTATATGGCCGTAAAGGTCCAGGACTTTCTTCAGGGCCAAAGAGGCCACCCTGGATTACAGAAGAGAGAGGTCCCTATCCTGTTTATTTTAAACAAGGGCAGAGTAGCTGCTCCTTGTATGAGCGACTGATTAATTAATCTGTCGAGCGTTGAAATTCCATCTGTAAAAGAGAACACAGAAAACAAAACATACAACTTATACTTATTGGTTTTCTTAATGGTAGTTCCAAAGTGTTGTGTCTCAAAATCGTGCGGAGGATAAAGAGTCACACCTACACGTGCCAAGTGCTCATGAGGCATAGTGGTGTGCAGCTATATCCACATATGTGCCACTCAAAATTGTATCTGTACACAATTAATCGATGTGACAGATCTATTGTGCGGTGGCAAATTTGCTCGCATTCTAACTGAATCCACATGCCAGTTAGTACATACTATCAATGTAGAGAAACTCTCCTAGAGTACGCTTACACACATCATTCTCACCGTATCTGTGACTGAACACAGTAATTTTAACCATGCGTGATAATTTAAAAACATGTGAGCAACTGTGAAGTGCACTCACACTCATGCATACTCTCTTACCCGGGCTTCGGATGATTTCCGTTTCTCAGGGGATCGTAGGGCTAATGGGGTAGCTCTATAGTCACACCCTATCAAGGAAACCCCAAAGTATAGAAAAAGTAGGGAAGGAAATATTAAAGCACGTTTAAGGGCAAAGGGGAACAAGATGTAATCGATTCCTTCTCCGAGAGAAATGAATTGGGCCCATGTCCTGGGTCCTTCACCCTAGCCCCCCGTACTTACTTCCTCAAGAGTCCTGCCCCGCCTGTTCACCTACTTGGTCCCGATCCCCGGCGTTTGGCGCCATGTTTAGTTGATCGCAAAGTTTATACTTCCGCATTTGTGTGATGATACCGGGATTGGTCACCACAGTCACGTGATCAATGACGTGCGCTAGTAATCCCGTAAATTCTTTAAGTGAAGTTATTTCCCAAGAGTCTGTGATTTCAATGAGCCCCATATATATGTTACAAGTGCGATCGCTGACTTGAGTATTTCTTATTATTATTAGTAATGGCAGAGTGATTCTTGTATCGATGCACGGAGCTAATAGACTTCCGTGTTCGTATAGTAACCTTACGATTGGTTTTTAGGACCCGTGATTAGAGACGTACATCTGTGGTCCAACCAGACACTGGATTGTAGTCCTTACTCCCATAGAATCATGGGAAGTGTAGTTCTATGTTGTTAAGACCGTGATGTTAATAAAAACCATGTGATAGTGAAGGCGTACTAGTTCTACTTCATTTCCGATTTCACATTTCATTAGAAAGTGGTTATTATTGTTTATCGTCGCACTAACAGGGATTACACACAACGTGACTTCATCGAAGTCCGGTTGGTAAAAGCCATATATATATATATATATATATATATATATATATATATATATATATATATATATATATATATATATATATATATATGTGGGTTTAACTCGCTGTAGGGCGACTGAGTGAGAAAGTAATTCACTCAAGGATAGATAACTCGGTTGTTGTTATCTAAGTGATGAGGTCTTAAATTTAGTAACACTATAAATATTCTCACAACCTGTACTGGGGGGCTTAATAACGCATTTTTACCGGCACTAAGGAGAATGCCTCTTAATAACTATTGGGGTGGTTGTAGATGGTGGGTAGAAAAGTACAGCCCCACTTGATAGTTGGGGATTTTTAGTGGTAAATCTACTGACCCTTGATAACATCTCAGGGAAGAAATCTTATTAATCTACCTATTCAGTTGGTTCCAGGGTATGCAATCATTAAGACCTCTCTCATGGGTCTTCAAGCGATATATCCATCGTTGTTCTCGCTCTAGGAGTTTTTCCTGTTGGTTGCCCGTATTTTTTGACTTTTTCAAGTACTGTCCATTTAAGCTCTGTATCTTTATGGTTTTTCTCATGATAATGGACTGTTAACCTAGTCGCTGTAACAGCTCTGCGTATGGTACTTCTATGTTCGCTAATGCGAACTTTGACCTTACGACTAGTCATCCCTATGTACATCAAATCACACCGGCATTTAATCGTGTAAATTACATATTCAGAGTTACAATTAGTGTGTGACCTCTGTTCCCATGGTGATTGTAAGCCTAACTCCAATGTTTTAGTGTGTTCTGTGAAAGGGCAGGCCACACATGATCCGCACGGGTAGTGTCCCATGACAGGCGGTGTTCCCCATAGTGTCATCTGATTCGTGGATCTTGATGTAAATGTGTTGGTATGTACTAGGGCGTTTCTCAAACTCTAATTTTTTCTGAATGAGAACATCGGTTTCTCAAATGATAGTTTGTTGGATGTTAAAATTGACCATTTTTTGTTTATAATTTTCTTCAAATCATTAGATGAGGAGTTATACGTGGTTACACATATAAGTTGGTCCGGTTGTTCTTTTATGTGTGTTTCTAAAAGAGCTTCTCGTGGGGTGTTCCGTGCTCTTTTGTTAGCTCTTTCTATGATTTTATTGGGGTACATCTTTTGTTTGAGTTTGAGCTGCCTCTTTTTTATATGTCTGGAGGTTGGAACAGTTTCTGCGTTTCCTCAAGAACTGTCCTACTGGGAAATTCTCTCTTAAGGACCGCGGGTGGGCACTATCAAATCTTAACAGGCTGTTCCTATCTGTAGATTTAGTATACAGGGAGCTTTCAAGGGTCCCTTCTTTGGCTGTAAATGTAACGTCCAAAAAGGAAATACTCTCCTAGAGTTTCCCTTACTCGTTTCTGTTTGTGTCTGAATAATGCTGTGTTTAATGAGAGGAAAAAACAAGGTCTTCACTACAGCCAGTGTGAGGACAAAACTTTTTACACTAATTCTGGCTCCCCCTCCACCTCAACTCAATGTAATGTGATCCTGGACACGTCATTCAATCTAACTTAGCTTCATGTACTGTTAAACTCTTTAGAGAGTGGCTACTAAGAGGCACATATAAAGTGTCTTTTAGCCCCTCCCTTACTTACCATTGGTTGGCTTCATGTCACCCTTTTTTCCTTACTTTTCATTGATGAGCGCATCTCTACAATTGACGGCTTCACTTTGTCTCCATGTTTTTGTTTTCTTCCCTGAAGCATGGCCCAAGTACTTTTTCTCAATGTCTTCTTATCCCAGCTTACCCTACAAACAATTTTCCTGTACTGCAAAGCTGGTCAAAAGGCAAATACAATTCTTTATCTTCCTGCTGCTGGATCACCCAACCCACAACAACGCTTCGGCGGGGAAAAAATGAGCCACTCCGATTGCTGTAATGAGTGATTTTTAATCGTTGAGATGGCAAAAAAAATGTGTTTCGACCTCTCTCATGGGTCTTGGTCACATGACCAGTTCCTGAATCCAGGAAGTGATATAGAGGTCAGAGTCTGCACGACACAGTGTGTGCAGTTAACAGAGAAAAAAGATGGTGTTTTAAATGGTTTACAAAATTCATCAAATGTTACATGTAAATACAACAATGATGCACAACTAATTCATTGCGACATGATTAAATGTGATTATCACATATTATAAGATTAATGCAGAAAATAAATCAAACGGTTTCTAGTGTGTTTCCGATGTCGTGAAATGTTTCAATAATAGTTACATGGCTCCAGTAGTGTTTTTCTGGATGTGATACAGTGTAAATAACGTGGTGACTGTTCCTGTGATAAACTACGCATTAAGATGTAGCACCTATGGAATGGCTGTTCTCTGAGAATGGTAATTAGTGTATGCTGTGCTCAGTGTGTTATGGTGACATTCCTATTTTGGTGGTATCATATGTAACTAAGAATGTAGGTATAGTACCCATTACCAGTGAACTATGTTTCTTGTGGTCAACAAAGGAGCGGTGGCTCGGCTAAGAAAATGGATTTCTGCCTCTTGTGCTCTTAATTGTATTGGTGGATATTCTTCACTCCGGTTGTGTTCCCGGCGATTTGTGAAATTGTATGGAAACATAAAAACAAGACAATACATTATAGTTCATATATCTACGATTCACATACAGACACTAAGTCACATACGTGTTTTACAGCAATAATTGGAGTAAGTTGATTAACATCTCATATATAATACATCCAGTTGCCATGACCCAATATGTTCTATTTAATATCAAATACAGAAATTGCATCAAAAGGGGATGAGGTAGATCCTGAAAATCAGAGTGATTCACACAGTCTATTTGAAACAAAGGGAATAGAACCTGTTAAAATACAAGGTTTATTTCAGACAACTCCTGAATTCATGTTCAATCCAGTTGGGCTATAATTCGGCAAGTGTTTATAAATGTGAGTGGAACTCCTCATAGTTGTTCATCCCTATTGGAAACATGCTACCTGCTTGTAGGATGAAGCGTGATTCTAGTCTACGCAGTGCTTGTACTCGATTTCCACCCCTCGGGTGTTTCGGTACTGTGTCTAGGCCAAATAATTTCCCGGATGTCCAGTCAATGTTATGGACATCTCGAAAATGTTTGGCTGTACTGTAAATGAGATCATGATTAGTTATCTCCCTCCAATGCACCAGAATGCGCCTTTGTACTGGGAACGTGGTAGACCCAATGTACCATTTGTTGCATGGGCAGGTGATTGCATACACCACACAATCTGTGTTGCAATTGATGTTTCTTGGAATTTTCCAGAGTTTACCTGTTTTTACCAGTTTGACCTCCTTGACATCATCACTATGACTGCACGCTTTACACTTCCTGCACCTATAGAATCCTCCACTTTTATCCAGCCAATTTGTTCTCTGTGGTTTGAGATGGCTGTTAACTAGAAGATCTTTAATGGATATGTTCTTTCTGTATGACAATGATGGTGTAATCCCAAGTTTAGATTTCAGAAGTGTATCCTGGGTGAGGATATCCCACCTATTCTTCAGGATCTGTTTGAGACTGGCACTGTGTGTTAAATGTGGTGATAAATCTTATGGATGAAGAGTTCGGATCAGTTCCTACTTTCTTTCTCTGCACTTGATAGAGTGCATTAGTTCTCTCAAAGCTGTCCGCTTTAGTTATTCCTTTGCATAACATTTTTTTGGAGTACCCTCTTTCCCTGAATCTTCCTATCATGTCTTTCTTTGTTCTTGTGTAAGATTTCTCAAAGCTACAATTCCGTTTCGCTCTGAGTAGTTCTCCATAAGGGATACTCCATCTAAAGTTAGATGGGTGGCAACTCGCAGCGTGGAGTGTAGAGTTCCCTGCTGTCTCTTTTCTATGGAGGTCAGTGGACAGATTACCTCCCTCTACTGTCAACCTGAAGTCAAGAAAGTCAATCGTTTTTTTCGCTGTGTTGCATGGTAAAATTAAGATTCATACTGTTACTATTCAATTTAGCCATAAAATTCAAGAGATCACATTCATCACCCTCACACTCAAAGAAAATGTCATCTATGTAACGTAGTCAGATATTTTCATTTCTTGTCCATGGTTCCATGTCGTCACTCCAGCTGGGGGCATAGCAGGTGCCCATGGAAGTCCCTTGTATTTGTTTAAACCACAATCCGTTAAACATAAAAACCTTTTCAGTAAGTCAAAGGTCAATCATCTGTAGGAGCATGTGCACGTGGCCTAGTAGATGTATGTTTCTAGTTTTGAGAAAATCTTGACAGACCTTCAGCCCATCTACATGGTGGATACTAGTGTATAAGCTCTCCACGTCGGGACACACCATCCAGTATTTGTCTCCACAGTGTAAATTCTGGATTTTTTGTAAAAAATCCTTTGAATCTCTTACGTATGAGTTCAGATCTCTAACATACGGAAAGAGAACATGGTCTACATAGATGGATGTGTTTTCAAATAGACTATTTTTTTAACACACAATAGGGCGCCCTGGGGGATTTGTGCTGTTTTTGTGAACCTTGGGTAGGAGATAGAACGTCGGGGTAGTTGGTGTTTCTTCCTGTAAAAACTGTTTCTCATCCCAATTAATGAGTTGGTTATCAAACCAGATTTTCAACATATCAAAATACCTTTGTTGCAAATTAGCTAGGTAAGATTGTAAATATATATATATATATATATATTCCATCATAAAAAGTTTCCCATTAATGAAGAACCTCACACAGGTAGGTACATTTTCTCGTTTATTCCAGGAAGCTGCAGAAAGTTGGAGGAGATTCTTTCACCAAAGTATAAGCTGCCTGACGCGTTTCATGCGCAACCGCATTTCTTCAGAGGCAGACGATGAATACACTGCGTGTAGCCGAGGCCTCCCAATTATTACAACCACCTGCCTCAGTGGGCGTTGGCTCTCGCTGAGCCTCCTGGTCTAGGTAGTGCCGTTGATTAAACTCGAGTGAGTGGCTTTGCACGCAGTTAAAATGTCATATTTAAAACAACCACAGTGGGTCTGGAAAGAGTCTCAAACACAGCATTCCGCACTGTAATCCTTCCAAAACGACCTTCCTGTCCAAAATGTGCTGCTAGCGTTTGCTGCTGCACTGGTCCATTTCTCTCGTGGCAGGGTTCTTCAAACGACCGGGACCAGCCGTCTATATTCCATCATAAAAAGTTTCCCATTAATGAAGAACCTCACACAGGTAGGTAAATTTTCTCGTTTATTCCAGGAAGCTGCAGAAAGTTGGAGGAGATTCTTTCACCAAAGTATAAGCTGCCTGACGCGTTTCATGCGCAACCGCATTTCTTCAGAGGCAGACGATGAATACACTGCGTGTAGCCGAGGCCTCCCAATTATTACAACCACCTGCCTCAGTGGGCGTTGGCTCTCGCTGAGCCTCCTGGTCTAGGTAGTGCCGTTGATTAAACTCGAGTGAGTGGCTTTGCACGCAGTTAAAATGTCATATTTAAAACAACCACAGTGGATCTGGAAAGAGTCTCAAACACAGCATTCCGCACTGTAATCCTTCCAAAACGACCTTCCTGTCCAAAATGTGCTATATATATATATATTCCCCCGTTATAGTTAGTTAGTGCAGGCAACTATAACTCACGCGACCGCAATCCTCTGCTGATGACGTCAGATATTACATCACTGTATTTAGACACCTATTTACCCATGTCTTCTTCCATTAATCTTTAGCTATACATATATTACAAATATTTATTTTTCAGAAAGACACATATGTAATCAGTGATGTAATATCTGACGTCATCAGCAGAGGATTGCGGTCGCGTGAATTATAGTTGCCTGCACTAACTATAACGGGGGAATTTCAATGTTTTTTTACGAGGGAAATGTCCAGCTAACTATAACATGTGTGAAACCTATGGTTTTTTAAGTGAATTTGCAAGGTTTTTTAAATGCTAATTCCTAACTATAACGTGTGTGAAACCTATGGTTTTTTATGTGAATTTGTACGGTTTTTTAAATGCTAAGTTATGTATTTATTAATATATATTTTTTTCAGGTTTTTCACCGTGCGCGCACCGTGCTCGCTCGGTGCGCTTCATGCGCACCGTGCGCGCTCTGTGGGCGCTTCGTGCGCTTCGTGCACCAAGCGCCCACGATGCATTGTGCGTGCCGTGCGCGCACGGTGCGCGCACTCCGCGATTTTTCGAAAAAAATAATATTATTTTTTTTACCCTTGGGGGTCCTTCAGTGACCCCCTGACCAAGGCTAGGGGGTCAGGAACTGTCCATCCTGCCCCCTTTTCACGTTCTCCACCTTTGTTTTTCACTGCCTCAGACTGCGAGAGACAAAATGGCGGCCTGACACTTCCTGATTTCGACTGATTCGAATGTTTACTGACATCTAACAACCAATCAGAATTGCGCTCGCGCACGTCACCTTGTGCGCACCGTGCGCGCACGGTGCGCGCCTATAGATATGTATGTACTTTTAACTGCAATTTTCTCAGGAACTAATGAACAGATTTACACCAGACCTGCAAAAGGTACATCCCTGACCTGAGGACTACCTCTCTGCCAAATTTCAAGTAATTCTGTTCAGCCGTTTGGGCTGTACCTTGGACTAAAGGTCCTATGGAAAATTGCATGGGAAAAACGCGTTTTGGGACCCCCCTTTTTTCTCAGCCCCCGCTTGACGAATCCCCCCCGAGACTTTCAGGGTAGGAGCGGAGCGGAGCGCCCCACCTATTTTGAAAATTTCGCGAGGATTCATCATTTGGCGCAAAAGTTATTCCAAATAGAATGTTGCGGATTTCCTATGGAAACACGGTCCTAACTATAACTATCTACTGGCGACCGCCAGTAGATAATATATATATATTTTTAGGGTTTTCTGTGAACTACATAATATCTTTGGCACTTGCACTTTACATCCATTTAGGCTTAAATACATTGTTTTATGCTGCTATTAAGATTGTAAATTGCCCAGCACTATTTTGCACTTTTTTAGCTTATTTTGCACAATTTCACAATACTCCAGACTGGATAAGGCACCTTGAGCTAATAGACATATGGCTATAAGGCGTTAGTTCGGGACTATAATATTTGCTCTTCATTTAATTTTTTCAATTTACTAGTGGTTGGACTCTGTACATTCTGTTGCACTTACATTGAATACTTGTTTTTTATTGTGCATTTCAAGACTATAAGATATATTGAATGTCAGGATCTATTTATAGTTTGTCCTACCACTGAGCTAAGACGGACCCACTAGGGTGGTAGGATATATTTTCTATTATTACTATATTTCCCGTCAGCCGTTGTATCTTTAATATGTATACTCATTATGTGTATTTATTGCCTATTTGCACATACAGTATGATATTTATGTATTTATTTGAATGTAGACTTCGTTAAGTTCAAGCGACTATTTATTGCTATTTTTATGCATATTTATAGTATGTACTTGCAACTGAATATTATGACCAAGCTCTATATATTTATTTATATTTCAACAGCACTGTTTGATATTTATATACGTCTATAGTATTTATATTCAGCTCATCGGTCTAGCATTTACCATTTTGAAGAAGTCTATATTGAAGTCATTGTTTACATTGAATATTCTGCTGCTACTGAGTGATTTCCCAGTCTGTTTTCCGTGCTTATGAACTTGGTATCATTGTTTCTATATTCACTTGTGCACGTTTGGCAGGCACTATGCCTGCGTATTCCTGTGGTTCATTAAATTAAACTACACTGCTTTTTTCCACGAGACTTTGTCTGGCTGTCCGTCTATGAGTGTGGCTGAGGTCCGTGCCTGCTGGTTCTGCCGAAGATAGGCAGATTGGAATTTTTTATTATATATATATATATATAAAGATTGTGTGGATGTTTTTAGTGATATGGTTGTGGAAGATCTAAAGAAATTACAAACTTCTGTACAAACCAGTCATAAGAAATGTAACTACAAAGTCAGAAATTATTGGGCTCTAATCAATAAATTACGTAATAAGCATGATATTGTTGTAATGAATGCTGATAAGGGAGGCAATATAGTCATGTTGCCTAGGGTTGACCATATGAAAGAAGCAGAACGACATCTATCTGACACTAATTGCTATGCTAAAGAGAGTAAAGCAGATTTGAATATAGCTAAGGAAGTTGTAACTAAGAAACTACTATCATGGAAGAGACAGGGGCTTTTGACCAAACAAGAATTTCTTTTCTTGAAAAATGAGTATCCCACCATCCTCATTATGTACTTTATTCCTAAGGTACATAAGGGAGTATCCCCTGTCCCAGGTAGACCTATAATTTCAGCCAGGAATAATGTTTTGGAGGCAATATCCATGTATGTAGATTACTTTCTTCAGCCCCACATGTTTAGTTTGCCTTCATTTATCAGAGACACTGGGGACTTTTTAATGAAAATCAATTCAATTGACTGGCAACCTAATTGGTGGCTTATAACCCTTGACATAACATCATTATACACTTGTATCCATCATTCTCAAGGCATAGCCGCAGTTAAATATTTTCTCAGGAGTCGTGCCATTGGCCTACAAGATCACAACAATATGTTACTTCAGATGATAGAGCTCTGTTTAAATAACAACTTTTTCCTTTTCAATAAAATCCCTTATAAACAACTTAGAGGAGTTGCGACGGGTGCATGTTTCTCTCCAACATATGCCTACCTTTTGGTTGGATGGTGGGAGGAGCATGTACTCAAAAGTGACACATGAACAAACTTGGAATGACCATGTTATATACTATGGCAGATATATCGACGACATATTTGTCGTTTGGGATGGCACAGAATGCGAAGCAAAAGAATTTGTTTCAGCCATCAATCATAATTCAATGAATCTTCAATTCACAGCCACAGTCAGCAAAGAGAGGGTAGATTTTCTTGATGTTGAGGTTTATATTGTGGATAGCTGTTTACAAACTAGACTTCACAGGAAGAGCACTGCTGGCAATTCCACTCTACATGCCAGCAGTGCTCATCCATGCCATCTGATTCACAGCATTCCGTACGGAGAATTTCTGTTTGCAGTTTAGAGTCAGAATTGATTAAATGTCAAAAGGAGGCTTTTTCTCGCTTTTTAGACCGTGGATATGAACGTTCAAATCTGCAAAAAGCTTTGATTAAGGCTAACTGCCGTCCACAGGACCTCTGTCTCCAAACAAAGAAAAGCCTCGCTACTACATCATGTGATCAACCCACATCAGATGATAAGCAAACTATTCGCTTAATTACCACCTTTAGCAAACAACAAAAAAACATCAGACACATTGTGTATAAACATTGGCCCATAGTCCTAACAGATCTGACATTGAGATTCCTACTGCTCACATTGCCTAACATAACGTACAGGCGAGCACCTTCAATGAAGGATGCCCTGATTAAAACCAGTCCTGAAGTTGTAAAGAAAATAACTTGGCTTTCAAAAACTGGCTTTTTCAAATGCTCATCATGTCGAGCTTGTAAGTTCGGTCTTAATCTGTCCGAATACCACACAGCATTTAGCGATATTCCGATTCAATTAAAAGAGCACTATACATGCAGGACGGAATATGCGGTTTACCAACTAGAATGCACTTGCCAGTTAAAATATATAGGCAGCACCAAGTTACCAGTTTTCAATCGAATTCTTCAGCACCTGCGCGCCATAGTTAATTCTGATGAAAATTATCCAGTGGCGCGCCATTTCAAGGCTGTCCACAACAACAATCTGAAGGAGCTAACTTATTCAGTGATTGGATTGGTTCCCCCAAATCATCGGGGAGGGAACAGGGAGAAAAAACTCAGGCAATTGGAATCTTCTTTTATCCTCATGTTAGATACACGTACACCACATGGGTTGAATATTAGTGAGGATTTACATCACTTTCTATGACATGAACAAACTGATGCAATTTCCTTAGATGATAAGGTTTGTTGGGGCATTCATCTATGAAGTGGGCTTATCTCTCTAATATCTCACAATGTAATTTACTGTGTGTTTTTCATTATTCAAGAGAGTGATGAAGTCCTTGTAATGCCTAATATTTTTGAACCCTTTCAATGCTGGCATTTTCACTTTGGACATCTAACTTCTTCGGAAATCTGTAATTAGCCAAATTTATGGCTAAATTCATTTTAATTTGACGTAAACAATATCAATTTCTCTGCATACATATAAGCTGTCTGCTGCACTCCCATTTTTTAAAAAAACGTATTCGTAAGGGGTGTTTTCATTCATTATTTTTTTTTTTCACTTTCACTTTTAGTGTATATAAAATGATTTTTTGTTTGCCTATTCAGTTAAAGAGGTTACAACAGGTGATCAACTTGTTCATAAAGATTGCATATTATATGTAAACAGGGGATATGCCCACCCAATTCATACCATTAGTCGACTTTGTTTTAGAGATATATGAGATGTTAATCAAGTGGCACTAGCCAAATACTTCCACTAAAACATTTGATAGCTTTAATATCGTTGTTATGAGTAAATTGTTTACAGCAACTAAGATTAGACTAAAATTGTCAGTGATAAGTTTTAAAGTCTAGAATAGTGGCGTAACAATCTCACAACATCAAACAATAAGACTAATCATGAATGAGATTTTCCTCTTTGAACAGATTTGTAATTTAAACTATTTACATGATCAAGTTGCTCTCTTTAAATGTGCGATAGTCTTTCAACTCTGTCTAGGGCTATTATGTGAAAGCAATTGATTGAATGAATTCTATTGGTTATAATTTATTTAAAAATGGAGTCCGGTCACCGGCGCGTCAGGTGAACAAGATCGTTTTCACGATCGAAACGCGTCCGGGGCGGACACTTGTCTGCACACTCTTTTATTTTGGTGATATGCAATAAACTTATAAAGAAGCTGTAACCTGTTTCCGTGGATGCTAATTACTTAAAAAAACTTTAAAGACTTTGGTGGACCGTACCTGCTGATCTATCAATATCCAGCAACTCAGGTTTTTTTTGCATATATATATATATATATATATATATAATCTACTGGCGGTCGCCAGTAGATAGTTATAGTTAGGACCGTGTTTCCATAGGAAATCCGCAACATTCTATTTGGAATAACTTTTGCGCCGATTGATGAATCCTCGCGAAATTTTCAAAATAGGTGGGACGCTCGGCTCCGCTCCTACCCTGAAAGTCTCGGGGGGATTCGTCAAGCGGGGGCTGAGAAAAAAGGGGGTCCCAAAACACGTTTTTCCCATGCAATTTTCCATAGGGACCTTTAGTCCAAGGTACAGCCCAAACGGCTGATCAGAATTACTTTAAATTTGGCCAAGAGGTAGTCCTCAGGTCAGGGATGTGCCTTTTGCATATCCGGAGTCAATCTGTTCATTAGTTCCTGAGAAAATTGCAGTTAAAAGTACATACATATCTATAGCCTCGCGCACGGTGAAAAACCTGAAAAAAATAAATATTAATAAATACATGACTTAGCATTTAAAAAAACGTACAAATTCACTTAAAAAACCATAGGTTTCACACACGTTATAGTTAGGAATTAGCATTTAAAAAACCTTGCAAATTCACTTAAAAAACCATAGGTTTCACACATGTTATAGTTAGCTGGACATTTCCCTCGTAAAAAACCATTGAAATTCCCCCGTTATAGTTAGTGCAGGCAACTATAACTCACGCGACCGCAATCCTCTGCTGATGACATCAGATATTACATCACTGATTACATATGTGTCTTTCTGAAAAATAAATATTTGTAATATATGTATAGCTAAAGATTAATGGAAGAAGATATGGGTAAATAGGTGTCTAAATACAGTGATGTAATATCTGACGTCATCAGCAGAGGCTTGCGGTCGTGTGAGTTATAGTTGCCTGCACTAACTATAACGGGGGAATTTCAATGTTTTTTATGAGGGAAATGTCCAGCTAACTATAACATGTGTGAAACCTATGGTTTTTTAAGTGAATTATATATATATATATATATATATATATATATATATATATATATATATATATATATATATATATATATATATATATATATATTCAAAATCCAGCAAATAAGGGTGTTCTCAGAAATGTAAAAAACTCAGTGAAATTGTTAATCAACCATTTATTTCAGAACGCGTTTCGATTCCGAGGAACCTTGATCAAGTGAAAAAGTGCACCAAATCAGAGAGACTACATAACATGTGGCACAGAAAGTAAAAAAGGACCAATGTACTAATATGGCAGCCATCTTACAGTGGCGAACTGACTGAAATAAATGCTATTTAATGTGAAAATACAATCATATCGCATACGTAATGTAAATATAAACGCATTTGACTTTGCTTAAATAAAGCTTGTCCCATTTGACCCACATAATGTGGGAGAATGTGTGTACATCATCCCAAGATGTTTATCTAGCTGTGTCAATACAACTTTATCGATATCAGCTAATCGAACATTGCAGGTGTTGGTCCAAGTGGACATCATCTATCCATAGCATATGTAAAACTTCCTAGTGCACAACAGTACAGAGGAGCCATCCAGTGCATGTAAAACAGGGACAGTGTAACCGTAGAGAAACGTAAGTAAAATGCTTACATAAGTCACATGGTGAAGAATTGGTGCTCATTAGCAACAAATATCGTGCCAGTGCCCTAAGACTCATATGAAAAAGTGCAAAGCCAGTTCAGAATATTCATTCAAAACAAAGGTCCTGCTGTACATAATGATGGTGACAGAACCCTGTCACAACTCAATCCAATTCATTCGTGCCAGATAGAGCCTCTCATACGTGCAGAGAGTGCCCCACGGGATTATATATATATATATGGTATTTACTCATAGTAAACTTGATATACATTATTTGTCACACAAGACACAAATCATCAGCCTAAGCACAGCACACACAGTTCTACAAAGGGGTGGTTAAATACACAAGGCCATCAAATACTGCAGCCACAAATGAGAGGTTATTTGGTTGTATCTATAATGCACTATTCCATAAAATATGGGAAATAGTGTTTCACAGTGGCATATTGATTCAGTAACCCCTGTACGGCTCAATGTTTTCCCTTCTACCAGATCATGGGCATCTTCACTCAAGCTTCTCCAAACAATCAAAAAGATGCATTTCTAAATTTTGTAACTTTTGGGAAAATATTGCCCTCAAAGAGGCCAGGCACCAATAATCCTCCCCCTATCATCCCAATATTGTGACTGTTATCACACAAAGGGGCATATTATCAAGAACGTGTGATAATCATTGCAAAAGGTACTTAACTCACCTCCCAACATCGCAGTCCATCGCGGGAATGTACGCCGTGTTAACCAGGCATTCACAACACGGCGGTACCATGTGATAGTCACCAGACAAGGCGTCAACTGACTGCGATAAAATCAACTCCACGCCGCAAACATGCTAAACACGAATGCAAAAAACGCTGCGATGCAGCCAAGCGCGATACAAAAATCAGCGAAAACCAGCTACAGGCCTGCAATTCACACGCGTCAGGCGGGAACAATCACCATAAAAGTAGAAAATAAACTGACAAACAAATGCCAAACAACAGCCAAGCACAATGGATGTTGCCAGAGCAAGTACGGAGGAGAACCAGAACCCCACAAGCACCCCAGAAGACCAGCCTGGGACCTCGGTGTCAGGGAAGGACAAGAAAAGTAGGAAGAAGCGCTTCAGTCCGCAGGAAAACAGGATCCTGATAATGGAGGTGGTCGAACGCCATTAACAACTGTTCGTCTCCTTCACTGGGTCATTGGCGACAAAAAATGGACTATGGCAGGTCATCGTGGACAAGGTGAATGCAGGCGGAGTGCTGAAGAGGACAATGGACGAGGTCAAGAGGTGCTGAAATGACGTCAAGCGCAAAACCAAGCTGAAACTCGCCAACAACCGGAAGGCAGCAATGCAGACTGGAGGTGGCAGTCCTGCGCCACAGGAGGAGCTGGACGACATGGAGAAATTGGTGTCCACAGTCATCATTGGGGAGACGGTGGCAGGAGCTGGGGGCTGGACACTGCTCAACAGGACTGGACACAACAGCACCAGGGTGAGTGACGACCAGGGACTGGGGGGGCAGGAGAGAGATGGCCACAATGGCACACATGCACAAGTAAGTAGAGCACAGCTGCGGACAAATTATGCCCCAGACCTAAACTCCCACAAAGAGAAATATGTACCCAAGTATGCAACATTTCAGCACTGTATGAGCACAGAAGTCAAAGGCACACCACATGCAAGGGAGAAGGGGAAGCCAAATCAGAGCTGCAGGGACGACTCCCCAAAATGCGGAACACACACATAATGTGCACAGCACATCAACATTGACAACAAAGTCGCACAAACCGCAACACGTTCACCACAGAACAGAGGACACAACTGGTGCCGACTGGGTGTAGACACTAGCCAATCACAAGTGGCATTGCAGGGAAATGTTAGTTGAAAATGTACAAGTACAAACACACAGCCGTGATGTTGTCGAAATGTCCACTGTCCCGCAGCAAATGGGCAGGCCCCCCGAAACAGCCACGATGTACACAGTCATGCAGTCTGTATGTAAACATGTACAATGTGACAACACACATGTGAACACATTGCTAAACTGCATCCCCCCTTCACATTGCAGAGGGACAGTCACCACCTCCTGCAGAGCAGTCCCAACCTCTCTTCTCTGAAGACGAAGAGGACCACGACACCTTTGACTCAGATGCCCTCTTAGAGTTCATTGACAGTCTCAGCAGCACACCTCCAGGAGCAGGGCAGCCCAGCTGCAACAAGGAGAACCCACCCCCTGCACAGACCACACTGCAGGCAGCATCCACCACCACGGCTGCCTCCCAGGACCCCCACGAAGAACACATGGCCTTCCAACGCCGTGTGTTGGGATGCCAGGAGCAGCTGGCTGAACAGGTGCGCGTGGGCTTCGACCGCATGGCAGACAAACTAAATGCCATATGTGGGTGTCTAAGTCCCATCGAACAAGTTACTTACCTTCGGTAACGATATATCTGTAAGAAACTTTAGTTAGTTAGATTCCTCACCTTAGAATATCCCCAGGCGTCAGGCTGGATCCGGAAAGATTTTTCGTCAGCAATACCCTTGCGCGTCGCTAGGCATCGCCTGCGGCTCCGCGTCCGTCGTCGGCGTCGTGATCGCCGGGATGACGTCGTCGGAGTACTTAGACGCCGCCCTCGCGCACTGACATCAGTTCTTGTACATAGCTTTCCGCGCCAGGAACGCAGAGCCATGCAAGAGACCGACATTGGTGCCAAGAATCTAGGGCCCTGAAAGGGATGACCTTATTCCTAGATATCGATTCGCAGAACGGGGAGGATGGGTGGGGCGGTGAGGAATCTAACTAGCTAATGTTTCTTACAGATATATCGCTACCGAAGGTAAGTAACTTGTTCATCTGAAAGAAACACGTTAGTTAGATTCCTCACCTTAGAATAGATACTCCAGCAATACCAACCCCGGAGGTGGGTCTGCGAACCAAGATCACACCAGGAAATCTTGGCGAACGGAACGGCCAAAGAAGCCGTCTCTCCGGACTTGGCTGTCCAGGCAATAATGTTTAGCAAACGTGTGCAGCAAGGCCCACATTGCTGCCTGACAAATGTCCTGCAAGGGGACTCCCCGGCCCAGGGCAGTGGTCGCCGCTGTGGCCTGAGTGGAATGGGCCCTCAGTCCCACAGGAGGTTCCTTTTTAGCTAAGGAATAACAGGCCTTGATACACAAAACGACCCACTGAGAGATGGTTCGCTTGTGCACTGCCCGCCCCTACTTAGCACCCACGTAGCCAACAAAGAGTGGGTCGTCCACCCGCAACTGTTTGGTGCGGTCCAGATAGAAGGACAGCGCCCGTTTTGGGTCCACACGGTGGAGCCTCTCTTCCTCTTTCGAGGGATGCGGAGGCGGAAAGAAGGTGGGCAGTGTAACAGACTGGCCGATGTGAAAGGCAGTTACCTCCTTAGGGAGAAAGGAAGGACAAGTCCTGAGAACAATTTTGTCCGGATGGACAGAAAGGAAAGGAGGCTTAAAAGAGAGAGCCTGGCGCTCACTCACCCTTCTAGCAGAGGCGATGGCAACCAGGAAAGCAGTCTTAAGATTCAGAAGACGAAGGGGACAGTTATGAAGTGGCTCAATGGGAGCGCACATCAGATAGGTCAACACTAGATTCAAATCCCACTGAGGCATTACGAAAGGGACAGGAGGAAACATGTGAGTAATGCCCTTAAAGAATCGAGAAACAACAGGGGATTTGAAAAGAGAAGGCTGATCAGGAAGCCGTAAGAAAGCAGAAATAGCTGAAAGATATCCCTTGAGGGTGCCCAGAGAAGAGCCCTGCTGGGCCAGGGAAAGAAGAAAGAGGAGAACCTCAGAAAGAGGGGCGGAAAGGCCTTTGCTGTGCACCATGCCACAAATTTGTTCCACCTGCAGGCGTATACCGATTTAGTGGAGGGACGCCTGGCTGCCAGAATAACATTACAGACTTCAGGAGGCAAGTCAAATGGCTTCAACTGTCGCCGCTCAATCTCCACGCATGGAGGTGGAGACTGGACAGGTTTGGGTGGAGGACCATCCCCTGCTGCTGCAACAGAAGGTCCTCCTGAAGAGACAGTCGAATCGGGGGGTCGATCGATAGACTGAGTAGTTCGAGATACCAGTATCTTCGTGCCCAATCCGGAGCCACAAGGATGACTTGGGCCCGGTCGCGCCTGATCTTCTTCAGCACTCTGGGCAGAAGTGGTATAGGCAGAAAGGCGTACAACAGACCGCAACTCCACTCGCGATGAAAAGCATCTCCCAGCAAGTGCCGCCTTGGAAATTCCAATGCGCAGAACTGATGACATTGCGCGTTCTCTTCGGTGGCGAATAGATCTAACCAAGGCTCTCCCCACTGCCAAAAGAGTCCTTGCGCCACATCCGAGTTCAGACGCCATTCGTGATCCATCATGCACCGGCGGCTGAGTTCGTCTGCTCTGGCGTTCAGAGAGCCCGCCAGGTGTTGAACCACCAGGGTGATGCCCTGATGTTCCAGCCATGTCCAGAGGCGCTGAGCCTCCTGACAAAGGATCCACGACCCCACCCCGCCCTGTTTGTTGCAATACCACATGGCGGTGGTGTCTGTGAACACCTGCACTACACTCCCCCGAACAGAGGGGAGGAATGCCTTCAGTGCAAGTCGGATCGCCCGCAGCTCCAATAGGTTGATATGGAGCCTGGACTCCGCCGGAGACCAGAGGCCTCTGATCTCCGCCTCTCCCATGTGGCCCCCCCATCCCAAGAGGGATGCATCCGTCACCACTACGTGCTCCGGTTGGGGTAGGGAGAGGGATCTGCCACTGACCCAATCGCGGTCCGTGAGCCACCACTGCAACTGTCTTGCAGTGCCCTCCGAGATCAAGACATGGTCAGACAGGTTACCCCGATGCTGGGCCCACTGAAACTTCAGGTCCCACTGCAGAGCCCGCATCCGCCACCTTTCGTGATATACCAGCAGGATGCAGGAGGCCATCAGACCAAGGAGCCGCAGCACCAACCTGACCGAAATCCGGGATAAAGGCCGAAAGATCGGAATCAGAGCCAGAATTTCCAGAACCCGCTGTTCTGGAGGATAGACCCGGAACTGCGCCGAGTCCTGAACCGCTCCGATGAAAAGGAGCTTCTGGGAGGGAGTCAGATGCGACTTCGGCACATTGATGGAAAACCCCAGCAAATGCAGGAGGTCGGCCGTAGTCTGGAGGTGGGAGACGACTGCCTGGGGTGAGCCCGCCTTCAACAACCAGTCGTCGAGAAAGGGGAAGACTGGAACCCCTAATCTGCGCAGATGAGCTGCGACCACCGCCATCACTTTTGTGAACACCCGAGGGGCACTGGTGAGGCCGAAGGGGAGCACGGTAAAAGTGCTCGTGGCCTACCGTGAACCGCAGGTAACGCCGGTGGGCCGGCAGGACGGGGATGTGGAAATGAGCGTCCTGCAATTCCAACGCTACCATCCAGTCTCCAGGGTCTAGGGCAGCCAGAACCTGAGCTAAGGTGAGCATCTTGAACCTCTCCTTCCGGAGGAAGGCGTTGACGCTCCTGAGGTCCAAGATAGGGCGTAGGCCCCCTTTGCCCTTCTTGGGAACCAGAAAGTAGTGGGAATAACAACCCCGACCTAACTCTGGGCCAGGAACACGCTTGATGGCCCCCTTGGCCAAGAGGGCCTTAACTTCCTCCTGCAGGAGTTTCAAGTGATCCCCTGACATGCGGTGGTACTGCGGTGGCATGGCTGGAGGGGTTGCCTCGATGGGAAGGGAGTAGCCCCTTCGGACGATTTGCAGCACCCACCTGTCCGATTTGATGGTACGCCAGTGGAGCAGGTGATGGCGAACTCTGCCTCCCACTGGCGTGGAATGGGCCTGAAAGCTCGGACTAGGAAGGCTTTGAGGCGGATGCTGCTGGGGCAGATGTGGACGGACCGGCTCGTTGTCCCCCTGCTCCGTCTCGGCGGAATCCACGACCGCGTTGAGGCTGGTTCTGAGGCCTGTGGCTAGACGGATGTGAGGGGGTGCCCCTTCCTTGGCCACGAAAGGGGTAAAAAGCCAAAGCTTGCGGGTGCTGGGCCGAGAGGCCCAAGTACTTGGCCGTAGCCCTGGAGTCCTTAAAGAGCTCCAGCGCAATATCCGCTTTGTCGCCAAAAGGTGACGGCCATCAAAGGGCATGTCCATGAGGGTGCTCTGGACATCCCCAGAGATGTTCGTGGATCTCAGCCAGGCGTGGCGACGAATCGCCACCGTGGTTGCAATAGTCCTGCCTAGCGAGTCCGTTGTGTCCAGTCCACATCGGATTGAATACCGTGCCGCATCCCACCCCTCGGCAAGAGCCTGGGCGAGCCGTGTCTGGGCCTCCTCCGGACACTGAGGCAGCACGTCCGCCACCGTATCCCACAAGGAGTGGTTGTAACGGTCCAAAAGGCATGCGGAGTTGACAGACCGCAACCCAAAACTAACGGAGGAGAACAGCTTCTTCCCAAACTGTTCCAACCTTTTGGATTCCCGATCCGGGGGAGCGAACGGGAAGGCGGTCTCGGAGGTAGAGGCTTGGATAACCAGGCTCTCGGGCGTGGGGTGCACCGACAGAAAACTGGGGTCACCCGGTGCAGGGCAGTGGCGCCGGGCCACGTTCCGGTCCACAGGAGGCTCTGTGGAGGGCTTGGACCAGGTGCCCATCAGAACGTCAGTCAGTGCTTCATTGAACTGCAGCAGAGGCTCCGAGGAGCTTACTGGTGGTTGAAGCACTTCAGTGAGGAGATTAGTCTTCACGGCCACAGCAGGGAGCTCCAGCCCAAGGGCTTCGGCCGCCTTGCGCAGCACCACAGAATATGTAGCACCCTCCTCCGTAGCCACGGAGGGAGGAGAGATGAAGCCAGTGTCAGGGGAGGTGTCAAGACCACTGGCATCCCCTAGTTCTTCTGCCCAGTCCTGAGATAACTGGCACTGCTGTGCCAGAGGGTCCTCAGACCCCTTCCAGTCGTCCCCGTCATCCAACTCCTGGTATACAGGTTGAATGATCGGAGTCGGGCGGAAGATGAACCTGTCATCCATCGGCGCCGGGCTGCGCCGCTCCGACGCCGGGTCCGGACCGGGACTAAAACTGGGGACGGGGTTGTCCGAAGGTGGCGCCGGGGGCAGCACCGGAGGGGTCGTAAGGTCGAATGGAATTCAGGTCTGGATCCCGCGGGAGCCTGCGGAGTCGGGACCAAAGTCGAGCCTGCGGGGCCCGAAGGCGCGCCGGCAGGCGTCGATGGTGGAGCCAGACTCCTCATGGCCACGAGGAAGTCTCTGATCTCCGCCGGAGTCACGTCAGACCCAGGGACCGTAGGGTATGGGGTCGGACGCGGCTCCCGCGGCTCCAACGGAGCCGCACGGGTGGTGCCACCCGGACCCTCAGCCGAGTCGCGCGACCGGCGAGGGGAGTCGGAAGAGCGATGTCGCCTCTTCGACTTCTTGCTGCGCCTCAACTTACCGGAATGCGAGGACTTTGACCCCGACGAACGTTGATGACTGCGGCTCCGCGACCGGTCCCTCGACCTCCTCCTCGACCGGGACCTCGAGTGGCAAGGAGCCGACTGCCGGATCTCGAGCAGCTTGCGGGACCGCTCCCGCCTAGCCTTCGAGGTCAAGGCCCGGTAGTCGAGGCACGACTCGGCATCGTGGTCGGCCCCAAGGCAGTAGAGACACCGGCGGTGATGGTCCATGACCGACATCAGGCGGTGACAGGCGTCGTACGGTTTGAATCCAGGCATCCCTACCGGTACCAAAGTCTAGGTCGACTGGAAATGGAACCAAAAGAGTTAAAAAAGTTTAGTCAAAAAGTGACTAAAAGGGTATGCTCTTCCCGGATCGGCGCTTACTGGCGCGGAAAAAAGAAGAACTGACGTCAGCGCGCGAGGGCGGCATCTAAGTACTCTGATCACGTCATCCCGGCGATCACGACGCTGACGACTGACACGGAGCCGCAGACGACGCCTAGCGACGCGCAAGGGTATTGCTGCCGAAAAATCTTTCCGGATCCAGCCTGACGCCTGGGGATATTCTAAGGTGAGGAATCTAACTAATGTGTTTCTTTCAGATAGGGACCACTCACAGTCCCTAATGGACACCAACAGTCCGCTCCATGCTCTCCTACGAACCATGGATGACATCGCTAGAGTCCTAACTCTGAGACAAGACCAACTGTCCAGTCAGAGTGGCTCCAGCGAGCTCGCCCGGGAGTTGGAACTCATGTGGAGGCTCATGGAGAACATGGAGTGGACCAATGCGGAAACAGCGGCTGACACGGCTGCACACCGGCGAGAGGTAGCTAGGTTCCACAATGACCTCAAAACCATCCTCATGGCATTGTTGCCACAAGGCCTGGCGCAGATGTATGCTGTTGCTACCACTACATCCACATCTCCGCCCCCTGAAGTGTCAGTGCCACACAATGCGGCAGACATTCCACCTCCGGCCCCTGAGGTGTCACTGCCACACTGTGTTGGAGAGAGGCCAGCACCACCCACACGTGAGGCACATGAGACAGCAGAGGACGAGGATGCAGATGAATCTGCCCTCGTGGTCAGAAGGAAGCGGTAGCATTCATCTCCGCCTCATGGCCGTTTTCAGCTTGGTTCTGCCCTCTGCATCATCACCTTCCACTGTCCCACGATACACTCTGCGACACTCACCTTGTACCTCGCAATGGACTGCCATATTCTGTTTGATCGCTAATGAGCCAGCTATCAGACTGCGGACTGAACTCTTCCACTTCCTTTGTACTTGTCATTCCCTGAATGACTCTGGCTGGCCCTCCACGGACAAACATTTGAAACTGTGGTTTGCATGGTCCTGTACTGCTCCAGATGCAACACTCCACTGAATGTGCATTAAACATTCTGAATCACACAGGTGTGTCGTCTCTATGGTCTTTCAAGTGTGGTAGTATGGATGAATGTGGGGTCAGTGAATTCCTCATACGTCCATGTGGCTCATGTTGTTGGAGTTGGGCCACAGGCTGACACATTGCCGATTGTCATCCATGTGACGCTGACGCAACAACAGCGACACACGCATTTGTAACTCCCTTGTCCAGCCCCGTATGGAACCACGCACAGAGCCCCGGAGTGATTGTTCAAATCCTTACGCTGTACTGGCATACGCCAGGCCAGCCCACTACGCTTACACTCCAGGGGGGACAACAACGCCACATGTGCCCGGACTCCTTTGTAGTGATCTGCTGCTCACAGGTCTAGTTGTCAGCATGCCACGGCCACTCCCTCACGGCTGGTTTACACCCACACCACACCCATCCAGCACACGTGTGACAGCACATGTGACCCTGCAATAAAACGGGCCAGGCGCACGGGCACAATGCCATTTCTAAGCTCTCCTGGGGTGTATCTGTGTGGTGTGCATGTAGGCATGGGGGTCCAGCGGCTGGCGACATCACATTCCGCAGGCCCGGAGGAGACATGATGGCCTCAGCACCACAATACCCAATCATAGAGGGTCCATGACTAGCGGAGCACAGACTTGGTGGCACCGGATACACTGCAGCCGGCACAGGCACACCGCCATGGGACAGTGACTTTCGGAGCACTGAGGTAGGGGCACCTTAAGTGCTGAGCGGGTGTGCAGCCTGCGATGATGCCCCGTCCCGGCGGCTCAAGTTTTGTGTGCCCTGCTGGACCGCAGTGTATGCGTGAGCCAGCGGGCAGCGCGGGCCTACCACCACATGGCGTTGCCTCAGGGATCACAGAGTTAGTGGCACCTATGAGGATGAGCGGGTGTTCAGCCTGCGATGATGCCGGTGGACTGGTATGTCCTCTGCCATGGAGTAATCAAGACCCAGCACCAAATGTGAGACCTGGTGGCCTGCGGAGCAGGGCTGCATGATGTAGAGGGTGCCATGCCAGCGGGCCCCAAGCTTGTGGCTTGCAGCGGCACGTGGTTGGGAGGTGCTGGGGTGCATCTGCCTGGGTGCGCAGGGTCGGACAGGCGATGGTGTTGTGTGTATTTGCATGTACTTTGCCATTCAGGTATCTGGACTCTGTTTCAGATGACGGGTCTGTCTCAGATGTGGGACCTGGTGGACTGCACTACATACTGGTACGTGGTTGGAGACACATCGGTGGCAGCAGGTGAGCAGTGTGGCCTGGGTGCGCAGTGTAGGCACTCTCTCTCCCTGTCCCTCTCTTCTTTTCTCTATCCAGCTCTCCCCCTCTCTGTATGTCTATCTCTCCCCCTCTCTGTCCGTCTGTCTCTCTCGCCCCCTCTCTGTCCGTCTATCTCTTGCTCCCCCTCTCTGTCTGTCTATCTCTCTCTCCCCCTCTCTGTCCGTCTATCTCTCACTCCCCCTCTCTGTCCGTCTACCTCTCTCTTTCTCTCTCTCTCCTTCTCTCTCTCCCTTCATGTGCGCAGGACACACCTTCTCATCATCGTTTTTGTCTTGCAGACTGTGACCTACGGATTGTCCCGAGGGGAGCCGACATGTGTCTTCATTTCTGTTCTGTGTTTATTTTAATACATTTTTATTTGTTGCTTCGATGGTGTATGTGTGATGCTCATTTTTGTGACGACACAAGAAATTAATAAAAGAAATTTAAAACCAGACCTGCTGAATGGACTGATATTCTTCGATATACAATACTGTTCTATATATAATGATCATGTGGTGTGCTGGATCATAGTGCTTTGTTTATGATTTTTTAAGGGGGTTTAGGGGTATTGAACCTCAGATCTTTAGCACCCCAAAAGTAGTATAGACCTTGACTCAACTAAATGATAGGTGCAGTCACTATTGCCTCATACCTCATCTTCTTGTGACTGTTCAGGTTATTTGGTATATGGTTCAGTGTGATTTATGTGACATATCTTTGTCTGGGGGTTGGTGGGGGGTGCCCGGATTTGGGCCCGGGGGGGTTGGGAGGTGGGGTCCTGGGGGTGATGGCGGTGGATGTTGGGGCTCCGGGATGCATGTTCTGTGGCTCCATGGCATCTGTTGTTCTTCAGGTGTTGCTCTGGGCTGGGTTCCCTTTTCTGGTGCAGGTTGTAGTCCAGCTTTGCAACATGTCAGAGCAGGTGTTAGTTTCCTGGTGCTAACGGGCCTTATTGCATATTTTGTGTTCTTATCGCCGATGTGGCTGGTCGTTGAGAATGTTGTGGAGTGGTGTTGTCGCGGCTTTTTGCTCGGAAACGCCTACTCTGCATCTCATTAGCGATAGTTACCGGGGTCATCCTTGGTGATGTTTTTTGCGGCTGCTATCACCATAAATGTGGTGATATGGGCTTTCTGATGGATACATCTGCCAGTGGATTCCTCACCTTGTGAATATCCCCTGCGCCAGCATTCCACGAAACTTTTTTCCCCAGCTCTCTACGCCGACGTGGACGTCATAATACCTCGGCTCCGCTCACGACTCCATATGACGTCACCGGAGCCATAAGAGAGCCACGTCGGCGTGATGACGTCAGTTCCCTTTTTTCCGCGCCGTCGATGCGTAACGGTTTTTCAGCACTCTCCTGCTACTTTGTAGTCTTGTAGTGGGTTACTGTTTCTGGATAAGCTATGTCTTCGACAAGGAAGTCGGGTTTTAAACCTTGTAGGGAATGTGGGGGCCACATGTCCATGACTGACCCCCATGAGGATTGTTTATGGTGCCTTTCGTCGGACCATGATGTGGATGACTGCTCCAGCTGCAGAAAGATGAACCCCAAGGCCCTGAAGGAGAGGGAGGCGAAACTCGTCATGGCCAAGGCGAAGAAGGAAAGAAGAGATAGGAAGAAGGAGAAATCGAGGCTGGAGTCGTCGACTTCGCACTCTTCGAAGTCGAAGAAACATCATAAGAAGAGGAAGCATAGCTCTCGGCGCCGGTCTTCGAGGAGTAAGGCTTCGAGGTCGCCGTCGCCTCGGCGTCGAAGCAAGGAAGTTATATCTCCATCTCCATCTCCTTCTTGAATGTCTCCAGAGAGGTCACCTTCGCCGAAGCGGACTCCGGCACAGTCCCCGGCGCAGTCCCCGGTGCAGTCACCGGCGCAGTCACCGGCGCTAGTGGAGTCTCCAGCTTCTGACGCTGAACCGGATTAGGAGGAAGAGCCTTCTCCAGGACCAGCTGAGCCTGCGGCGCCAGTTGAGGACACTTCGGCTCCAGTTCCTGGTACTCCTCGACCGGATCCAGGGCCAATCCTATATCCGCAGTTCCCGACTCCGGGTGCAGATTCAACGCATTTCCTCAATGCGATGTATGGGATTTTTCAAAGGGTTGCCTTCCCATCCGGCGCACCATCTGGTCCCGTGGATCCTATGGCATACACTTTGAGAGTGCTGCAGCATTATGCTCAGGCTCCCTTTATGCCCTTTTTGCCGATGGCTCCTTCGTGGCAGTTTCCGGCGCCGTCTGGTGATCCATCCCGGCTTCGTCTGGATCGGCCTTCTTCGGAGCCTTCCTCGACGCCGTTGCCGACTCCTTCGGCTCCACGCCCAGTGCCGCCGACTCCGGCGCCGCCGACTCCGCGTTCGGTTACACCGACTCCGCGTACGGCGCCGCCGACGCCGGTTTCTCGGATCCATTCTAGAAGAGAGGCCCAGAGGGTTTTGGAAGAGGAGCGTTATTGGGAGGAAGTGGAAGAAGGTGAGGTTGATGGATCTTCTGATGACTTTGAAGGCATTCAGGATGCTAGTGGTCTTGATACTACTCCGGAGTGGGAGCATTCTTCTGCTAGGTCTTCACCACCACAAGAAGTGGCCCCTTATCATTCAGTCATCAACAAGGCTGCAGAGTTGCTGGACTTACAATTGCCCTCTGCAGAGTATAAGCCAAACCTCCTAACTGAAGTCCTGCATTCACCATCTTCGATTGTTGAGCCCTTGTTGCCCTTTAATGAGGCTATTTTAGAGTCTGTGATGGACGCTTGGCACAAGCCGCTTTTTTCGCCTGCAGTCTCCAGACAAGTGGCAAGGAGGTATAGGGTGGCTCCGGGGGATCCAAGCTTTCTTTCTTCCCACCCTTTTCCAGAAAGCCTTGTGGTGCAAGCTTCATGCTCGAAGCATTCTTCAGGCGCCTTCCCTCAAACACTTGCGGATAGGGATTCTAAAAAGACTGATCAGACAGCCAAAAAGGTCTTTTCTTCAGGAAGCATGGCGCTTAAATCAACCAATGCCACTTGTTTATTGGGGCGTTATGTTCATGCGCTGGTGGACTCTATGAAATTATTAGCGCCTAAGCTGCCAGAAGAAGAGAAAGCCTCTTTTATGGAGGTTGTCACGGACACTCAGGCTGCTGCAAGGCAGGTTATTCAGTCGGGCCTAGACACGGCTGATTCTGTGGCTAGAATAATGGGGTCTTCAATAGCCACTAGGAGGCAAGCTTGGCTTCGTTCTTCCGGCTTTTTGGCGGATGTTCAGGCCACCTTGGTCGACTTGCCTTTTGATGGAGAGAAGCTGTTTGGTAAGAAGGCTGATTCCACCTTGCAAAGGTTTAAAGATAGCAGGGTTACTGCAAAGTCTTTGGGTTTACAGACTCCTGCTAAGGGATTTGGACTCAGGAAATTTAGAGGATTTGGGAGGTCCTCATTTCGTTCCTTCCGGCAACCTCAGCAGCAGCAACAACAGCAGCAGCAGGATCCCCTCTATAGGTCGTATAGAGGAAAACAAAGGGGTAGGAGAGGTTCTGGCCATAACCCATCTTCATCTTCAGCCTCCTCTGCTCCAAATGAAGCTTCAGGGAAGCAGCCCTAGATCCCCCATCCTAGATCATGTGAGACCTGTGGGGGGTCGGGTGTCCCACTTTTTGCGAGTTTGGAAATCTGTCACGACCGACCTTTGGGTTTTAAACTTCGTGGAGAATGGATACGCCCTTCCCTTTCGGGAGTTTCCTCCCCCTTACCCTCCTTGCCAGAGTTTCTGCTCGGAAGACCATCTGCTTCTTCTGCAGAAGGAGGTCCTTGCTTTACTACAAAAATGTGCGATAGAGGTGGTTCCGGAGCAGGAAAGGGGTCAGGGATGCTACTCCCGGTATTTCCTGATTCCCAAGAAGGACGGCAGATTGCATCCGATCCTGGACCTCAGAGTCTTGAATTTTTACCGGAAACAGGAGAAATTCAAGATGCTGACCCTTTCACAGGTTCTTCAAGCGTTGCAGCAAGGAGACTGGATGGTGTTGATCGACTTGCAGGATGCGTATTTCCACGTCCCAATCCTGAAGTCGCACAGGAAGTTTCTCCGTTTTACGGTTGGGTCGCAACACTACCAGTTTGCGGTCCTCCCGTTTGGTCTTACTACCGCACCTCGAGTCTTCAAGAAGGTGATGGCAGTGGTGGCTGCTCATCTCAGGAGGTCGGGGATTCCAGTATTTCCCTACCTGGACAACTGGCTTCTGAAAGCAGAGTCCCCATAGATGGTGCTACATCATCTGCAGGTAACATCTCAGCTGTAATTCGACTTGGGTTTTTCGATCAATGTGCCCAAATCTCACCTGGTGCCCTCTCAATGCAACCTGTTCATAGGGGCGGTACTGGACACTACTGTGTGTCGGGCATTCCCTCCTCCTCAAAGAATTCTCGACATTCTGGAGATGATACCTTTATTCCACAATGGAGCAGTTGTTCCAGTTCTGAAGGTCCTTCGACTGCTCGGTCTGTTCGCCTCCTGCATTCTGTTGGTCAACCATGCACGCTGGCACATGAGGGCACTCCAGTGGTGCCTCCGCAGGCAGTGGTATCAGCACAACAGAGATCTCAGGGAGTCTATGAGGATCTCGGGAGAAGCTGCAGCGGATCTTTCTTGGTGGAGCGTGGAGGGCAATCTGTCTCAAGGAAAGCCCTTTCATCTTCCTCCATCGGTGGCCACAGTGATAACGGATGCCTCCACCCTGTGGTGGGGTGCTCATCTGGGGGACCTGGAGATCAAGGGTCTTTGGTCTCCAGAGGAAAGGTTGCTTCACATAAACCTTCTGGAATTACGGGCTATACGTTTGGCGCTCAAGGCCTTTCTCCCTTCCCTTCGCGGTCAGTCGGTTCAAGTCCTGACGGACAACACTACCGCGATGTGGTATGTCAACAAGCAGGGAGGAGTAGGGTCGTATCGTCTCTGCAGGGAGGCGTTAAGGCTCTGGTCCTGGGCTCAGGATCATCAGATTTGCTTGATGGCGAATCATCTGGCCGGGGTGCTGAACGTACGTTCGCACAGTCTCAGTCGGCAGTTCTCTGCCGACCACGAGTGGAGGCTCCATCCAGAGGTGGTTCGTCAAGTTTTTCGGACGTGGGGGACTCCTCGGATAGACCTATTCGCCACCCGCGAGAACGCACATTACCCGTCATTCTGCAGTCTCCAGTTTCCATTGCAGGGGACGTTGGAGGACGCGTTTCAGTTGAGTTGGGCCTCACAACTCCTTTATGCGTTTCCTCCCATACCCTTGATTCCTCGGGTTCTGAGGAAAATTCGCCAAGACCGGGCCCAAGTTATTTTGGTCGCCCCGGATTGGCCAAGAAGGGTGTGGTACACAGATCTACTTCACCTCTCATCGCACCCTCCGCTCTGTCTCCCTTTCAGGGCAGACCTTCTCTCGCAATCGGAGGGGCAGGTTCTTCGCCCCCACCTCCAGAGCCTGCACCTTCATGCCTGGAGATTGAACGGGGCAACCTGAGTTCCTTCTCTCTCCCGCTTGATGTGGTGGATGTTATTTTATCGGCCAGGCGACACCCCACCAAGTCCATTTACTCATATAGGTGGTCTAAGTTTGTTAAATGGTGTGGAGAGAGATCTGTTGATCCTTTAAAAGCCCATCTTTCTAATGTGCTTCAGTTTGCTCTTTCCTTTGCTCAGCAGGGCTGTGCTGTGGCCACGGTCAATGGCTATCTATCGGCCTTATCGGCTTTTCTGTGTCTTCCAGATCAGCCGTCATTATTTAAATCTCCTATTGTATTAAGATTTATCAAAGGTCTTACTAATAGGTTTCCACCTACTCCTTTTGTAATGCCACAGTGGGACCTTAATCCTGTCTTAACTCTCTTGATGGGATCTCCTTTCGAGCCCCTTCATAGTTGTTCTTTAAGGCTGTTGTCTTTTAAGACGGTCTTCCTTGTAGCCATAACCTCGGCAAGGAGGGTGAGTGAGCTTCAAGCTCTTAGTTCTAAACCCCTGTTTTTAACCTTACATGCTGAAAGGATGGTTCTTAGGACTAGGGCCGCTTTCCTTCCTAAGGTAGTTACTCCCTTTCATCTGGGGCAGTCTGTTACTCTCCCTGTGTTTTATCCGCCTCCTCATCCTTCCAGGGAGGAGGAAAGACTTCATCGACTGGACCCAAAAAGAGCTGTGAGCTTTTACTTGGACAGAACGAAAGACTTTCATTTGGACAATCAGCTCTTCGTGGGCTATGTTGGACATTCTAAAGGAAAAGCTGTGCACAAGCGCACTCTGTCCAGATGGATCATCCTAGCCATCAAGATCTGCAACGCCCTTGCTGGTAAGGTTCTTCCTGAGGGGATTAGAGCTCATTCAACTAGAGCTAAGTCTTCTACCCAGCTTTGGCCAGGGGTGTTCCTGTTGCAGACATTTGTAAGGCCGCGACTTGGGCCTCCCTCCATACTTTCGCAAATCATTATTGCTTAGACTCTGAGATGAGGAGGGAGGGCCACTTTGCGCGCTCTGTTTTGCAAGACTTTTGGTATAAGAAGATGGACACCCTCCTCCGGGAGTGGGACTGCTGTGGGAATCTATTCACAAGGTGAGGAATCCACTGGCAGAAGTATCCATCAGAAGAACAAGTTACTTACCTTTGGTAACGCCTTTTCTGGTGGATACAGTATCTGCCTGTGGATTCCTCACTGGCCCACCCGCCTCCCCGTTGTCCACCTTTGCATACCTTAAAGGATGTCTTGCTTGAGATGTTGTTATACTTTGTAGATTCTTTCTATCTGGTACATTGGTAGGAAATGCTTATGTTCTTTGGCTTTCCTTTTGTATATGTACTAGGTATATTTGATCGAATGTTGTATACTGTGTATACTTTGAATCTGTCGTTGGTCCACCTGTTCGCCTTGGAGGCTCGGAAAAAATGGGTAGAACTGACGTCATCACGCCGACGTGGCTCTCTTATGGCTCCGGTGACGTCATACGGAGTTGCGAGCGGAGCCGAGGTATTAGGACGTCCACGTCGGCGTAGAGAGCTAGGGAAAAATGTTCTGTGGAATGCTGGCGCAGGGGATATTCACAAGGTGAGGAATCCACAGGCAGATACTGTATCCACCAGAAAAAGCGTTAACTTGTTCGTTTGCACCAGCTTGTGAATGGAGAGATACATTTATCGCAAATTTGGCTGCGTTAAGGTGCAGATAACTCGGCGATAGCTCCTTGAGAATATGGCCCAGAGGGTGTGTTTTTCCTCTGAGCTTCTTAACGTAAAAGCAAATACATCAACCATACATACACTTCGAGAAAATGATGTCAGTATCAGAGCTATCAAACTAGGTCACTCCTTTTCTTGGTCGCAATAACTATTCCCCAAAGATTTCTTCACTGTTAACACGCAACTCTCCAAATGTCACCTGTAAATAAATCATCATAGTCTTGAGCAAGGCCTCCAAGCCTTCAATCATTGTTTCAAGTAAATGCTCAATATTTTGGCTCGAATAATCCGAGCAAGAGGCATATTTGTTAGTTTTGAGCCTTTTATAGTTTTTGTGAGCCTCCAATAGAACAAAGTTTTGTGCTTTTGTGCATTCCACACACTACTCATTTGTGACCTTCCACCCACTGTATTCATTTGTAAGCTTCACACACAAACACTTTGGCCCTTATTCAAAAAGGGCCTGCGCACTCATGGCAGAGGCCCAGCAGTCGTTGGGGAGTCTCCTCACTCTGGCAGGATCTTCGTTTCCGCCATCAGTGTGGAGACTCGCTCATGACTGCGGGCCTCCACCACGAGTGCTGAGGCCCTTTGTGAGTCAGGCCCTGAGTTTCTGGTGTTCATCACTAATACATTATATCTGAGCTTTGCCCACACACCTCATTCTGCATATCTCACTATACCTATCTTCTGTGAGCATCTCATATGTGTCTCTCACAGTAGAGTTTTTTACACTGACAATCTCTCATCCACACAAACACTGCACATCTCATTTTTGTGAGCATCCTACACAAGGCTAATTCTTATTGCAATTTTATCTCATAGGGCTTCTTATATTTTTGTGCAAGATAATGCGGTTTGAGTGCACTTCTACGCTCATATCACCCATCTGCAATAACTCTTCTCATAGATTAGACAACAAATGTTTCTGTATTGTGTTGTAAACCTTGCGATGCATTAAGGGTTTCTCCACCATCCAGCCACAGGAATGCAGGCGATAAACTTCCAGTGTGTGAGAAACTGTTCTCACTCTCCTTCTTGTGCCCTGATAAACCAGGGGTTTCCAAAAGGGAGCTGACTTACTTCAATACTCAAACAGACACACAGAATCCTATACCATACTATTAGACCTGCCAGCCTTAGGGTGGTCTTCCCCCAAACTTTCTGCCTGCTTACCTTCTCCTTTTGCTGATTCTTTTTGTTGGTCTTAGGACGCTGAGCACTTTACCACAACTGACCAGTGCTAAAGTGCATGTGCTTCTTCCCTAAACATGGAAACATTTGTGTATACACAACTGGCATGTTTAATTTACTTGTAAGTATCTTGTATAGTGGTACACCATATACCCGGGGCCTGTAAATGAAATGATACTAGTAAGTCTGCAGCACTGATTGCGCCACCCACACAAGTAGCCCATTAAACATGTCTCAGGCCTGCCAAAGCAGAGCCTTTGTGTGCAGTTTTACTGCCTGTCAATTTGGTATTAAAATCCCCTTTCCAAACCTTAAACTTGCCTTTTATTACACATAAGTCGCCCTTAAGGTAGACCCTAGGTATCCCATAGAGAAGGGTGCTATGTTACTAAAAGGTAAAACATATACTTTTAAGCTTTTTATGTCCTTGTTGTGAAAAATACCTACATTCATGTTTCACTCCCGTGAGGCCTACTCCTGTCATAGATTAACATTGGGAATTCCTTAATACACTATTTTAGGCTGTAATTTCTGGTTAGAAAGGAGTAGCCGTATAATGTTTTATATCTTTGGAATGGCAATGATAAATCCTCTTTATTGGTAAGGTTGGGTTTCACATTACTGTTTAAGACATGCCACTTTTAGAAAGTAGATATTTCTCTGCTCTTACAGCTCTGTGTGCCTGCAGCCCGTCTCCTCCAATATTAGTCCAATTGAATGTTGAGGTTTAGGAATGTTGCGAAGACATTCAGTTTATTCTTCTTTTTCTTCGCCCCACCTTTGTTTGCTTAGTGCATGAAGATGTAAGTTTCAAAAACATGTTTTTTCACATTTGGTCTAATTACTTTGTGAATGTAAACAACAATTAAAGCATACTTTCAAACTGGGACTACATGCCTGCATTTATCAATGTTTCACTACAAAATTATGCAAATGTATTAGTTTAATGGAGTGTCTCAGACACTGGGCGATTTGTATAGCGTCCCTGGAACATCCAAAAGATTGTCCCCCACCCACCAAGAAATTTAGTGTCTCCTACGCCCCTGTCTGGAGATATCTAACCCACTTTATGACCACAAGGATCTCTACAGCCTCCTCCAGCCCCATTAGTCTGGGTTCCACCTATCAATCAATCAGTAGATTTATAAAGCTTTGCTTGTCTCCTGTGAGGTATCCAGGTGCTACACCTACGCTGTAGTGTAGAGTCTGGCACCCTCCAGCTAGTAGATGACATAGTGTCATTCCTTCGCCTTGCTGGCAGAGTTACCCGGACGTGGCTAATGCTGGTGACATCGAGATGCAATACTTCTATTTCAAGGACATTTCTGGAATAGGAAAGACAACAATGGCCTCTTGGGCAATTAATTCATTATACTTTTGGTACACTTGCCTTTCACAAACAAAGACACTAAACACTGGATACACCATAGAGAGAATGAAATAACTTCACATTCCTATAACTGTACATTCGGTGTAGCCTGAGGTTAGGAAACTGTTAGGGGTGGGTGGAATTTGCATAGTCGCTGCACAAAGCTCCGTGAAATGGTAAAAAACTCCGCGAGCACGCAAAAAGTTCCGCAAACACGCGGAATTGCTTGTTCCGCCCGTTCGCGATGCTTTTTTCCTGTTCGCGAACACTGTTTGCGTGCTCAGGGAGAAATATCTTGCAAACCTGCATTTTGAGAGCACGAACAAGCAAAAAATTCCGCCCAGGCCTAGAAACTGTAAGGATGGGAGCAATTTAGCATAGTTGGTGTGGGAAAGCTTTATGGGTTAGGACTATCAGCCACCTACAGCCATACTACAAAAAGTTCCCAAGGGGTGCAAAGAGGCATGTGTGCCTTCTTTTTGTGTCCTGGGGCACCTCGGCATTGGAGAAGGTGCCGCAGATATGTTCATACAGATCACGCCCCCGCTAAATGTGTGCTGTGTGATCTCAAGCGTGTGTTCCCTTAATTAAATGGGGGTGATGCCCCATGCAAATGAGGGGACCCTTTACACACATGCAAAATGACAGACATTGTGACCTTGTGACCTTGTGAGCGCCAGGAGGCGTTCAAAAGGGGGCCAGGGCTCCCACAGGGCTGGAGCCCGATCCTCTTACCTTCTGTGACCTGCCACCAACTTGTTGCAACTGCCATTGGGACGAATCCTGGGCCACGCTAATGCCCGAGTGCTGCCACTGCCTACCTGCTGCCAGGGGACTACATCCCCCATCGTCCTTTGCGGCGCGCACGCCGCGCACCGCCTCTGTAAGCGCCAGGAGGCGTTCAAAAGGGGGCCAGGGCTCCCGCAGCCTGCGCCCGTCAGAGCCCAGAGGAAGCCAGGCCGGGCCACACCATTGACATTTGAACGTTAAGCCTGTGTTTCATACTTTATAGTATCGTCGAAAAGTTATAATTGTGCACTCTGACAGGCCACAGCACTGCAAATATGAGTAAACGGAAGTTGGGTGGTGCGGTTGTGGGCACCCTTGATCCTAAGCAGGGCAGAATCTGCATTGATGCATGAAATTCAATTAACGGAGCGTAGGCTATCACTTGACCCTGCGATTCCACATGGTAGCTGCAGTTCCATAACACAGTCCTACCAACACTCAATAGGAAACACCACTGACGCAGAAATACACAGTACTCAGCCTCTCACAACAAATATTGATCAAGTGCCAACAATCCAAACCACAGTACATGGACAGGAAAGCCCACTAAGTACATCCATGGTCACCACCAGGGGAAAGAAGCTCATTGGGGGCATGGGTGGTGAACCGCCACCAAAAAAAAGGAATGGCCGCGGACCAGCAAAGCCAAACCCAACAGCCCCTTGAACCGTCAAATGCAAGGTAGCTACCACCGGTAAAATAGGTGTTCTCCAACCTGCAGCACACACCAACGATAGCACTGTAGACCAAGCCACCAGCTCAGCCCACCTAGTTCATACATCCCCACAGCTCAATTTAGATGAGCTATGCTCACTGATAGGAGCAAAGATTTCAGCTATGATCAACCCTTTACTTAAAAAACTGATCTTGGTTGATGATAGACTGAAGAAGATAGAACAGGGTATCCTTGGCACAAACCAAATGAACCTAACAGACTCTATCGACTCCAATGTACAGGAGAAGGGTGGGATAGATAATCAACAGGCGAGGGTACGAGACATAGCACAAATGGGAATCCCAGTTAATGGGTGCAATAAGTCAGCCACCATTGTGATAGTCACATGTTCTAAACCCAACTTCTCTGCCAAACTAACCAATGGTATACCCATGAAGTTGAAGCCGCAGCAAGGGGAATGTGGTACTAGGAGTAGGCCCACAGAGCTAACAGAAGCAAGTGACATGAACCCTCACACTTCCATGCATCTTCCACCTGAGGCCACTCAGTACACCGTGGTACTTGCTAACGTCCCAAAGCTCCCACCCGGCACTCGGGAACACTGGTCGACGCTAAAAAATAAGGCCCTACATCTGTTGGGCAACAGGACAGGGATAAGAAACCATCTGTTCTCTGAGTTCAAAATGGTATGTAGAATCAACTGGATTGGGAAGTCACACAAGTCCCTATCAGGTGACTGCGTGCTCCATAGCTTCAGATCACCAACACTGGTTCAACATATATTGGAAACGGCTGGGTACTCTTTTACTGAAGGAGAGGATATAAAAATCCTTCCACTAGGTTTTTTTTTATAAACCACAGAGTACACCTAGGTTTAATCTGACTTTCCAGTACACACAAGCAATCGATTCAAAATCCTCACCACCTTAGAAGAAGATGATTGACTGGGAACAACTAATATCTCCCCATTATCAGTTTTAAAGGAACACATGGGTGAAGAGTAGGACGACATGAGTTTGGGTTCCGCTACCTCCATTGTGCTGTCTAAATTGGAGGAAGTCTTCCAGGTTAAACCTGTTTGTAGTTCCATCAGTGCAGATGCGGGGTGTTCACCCTCATTGAAAATAAGCCCTGGTGGCATGGTGAATATAACCTCGCAAAGATCAGTAGCATGCCCACATAATATAACTAGCATCCCTAGCCATGGTTTTTAGGGAACATGACCCAGTACATGATGTCGAGCTAACCAGTGGCCATGATAATCCTAGTAATAGTCCCTTAAAAACCCACATGACCATGGCTTCCTGGAACATCGCAGGGTTATCATCAAAAATCGCGTCTACAGACTGGATATCATTTATTGATGGTTTTGATGTCTGGTTATTCCAGGAGACCTGGTCCCTGGATAGAGTCTATCATCCTGGCTTTCTACATTTGTCAAAGGCTGCTATAGGAGGACAAAGAGGAAGACCGATTGGAGGGTTGACCTGCTGGGTTAGACAGCAGGAGGGAATAAGGGTGGACGAAATATATATAGACAGCCCGGATATAATGGCCATACGAATCCGATCGACCAAAGGTCTTGACATAACGATTATTAATGTTTATTCACAAGGGCAGCCGGGTGGCAGGGGTTCCGGTGTGGTTACTGCTCTAGATGGCTATTTGGATAATGCACGGGGTAACTGCAACCTGATCATAGCAAGAGATTTTAATTGTAGCTTTGAACCCCTGGATCAGGAGGACGGAAAACTCAGTGAAGAGGAGGACGCACAATGGGACATCCCCCAACTAGAATTAGGCCCCATTAAAAAATGGACTGAAGCCGTATTACAAGTGAAGGGCTTTTGTCTAGAAAAGGGAATGAGGGCAGCAAATGGGAGGACGCAGTCAGATAGGCAGGGTGCAAATACTTTTGATAATGGATTAAGAAGTAGCCGGATAGACTACATTCTTATCAAGGTAGAACTTTGGCCATCTGTCTTGGATATGGAGGCCCTGAAACGGACCGAAAGTGATAACAATCCCTTGGTTTTAAAACTACATGATGACAGCTTTTGCAATTCAAATATCAGGAAAGTTGAGGACAGCACAGAAGAGGTCACATTAACCAACGATACGAGGAGAGTCTAGTGGGCAAGGATTGCAAACAATGAGGGAGAAATGGAACAGATAAGGGATTTGGTAATGGGTGCAACAACCAAATTACTAGACTGTGATTCACAGGAAGATGCTAATCTCATTATTTATCATGTCCACGAAGAGTTATTTAAGAATTTAAAAAAAAAATGTATTAAAGAAAGTACCCCGAGGAAGAATAGGACTGTGAAGGCAGGCTCATGGTACAACAGCTCATGTAGAAATGCTTACAAAATATTATCGAGGGCCATTAGATCCAAAGATCTGGGCAACATTAGAAAGACCAGAGCACATTATAAGAAAGTTCAGTTGCTAGCGAAGAAGGAATGGGACGAAGACCGTTGGCATGAATTGCTGCTGGCTTGTAGAGGGCGTAATATGACACAATTCTGGCAGTTAGTCAAATGGGGTAGTGGCGAATTGAAGCAGATACCGATTAACCACGTTGCCCCATTACAGTGGGTCGCACATTATGAGGCGCAGCTCCAGTCCTCCAACTGTAATGAGGAGATCCCCCAATGGCCACTACCGAGTGAACCCCTGTGCTTCACTAGCCTAGGGATCGAATCTGTACTAAAACTAATCCCAAGAGGCAGGGCCCCTGGCCCCGACTGCATACCCGCAGACTTGTTTATTAAGGAAAAAGAGTTCTGGGTCCCTTATATAAAGTTACTGGCGAATGCCATAGCCAGTGGTGACCTGATTCCTGACACTTGGTTAGGTGCCGAAATCCTACCGATATACAAGAAGGGTGACCGCTCACAACCAGGAAACTACAGGCCAATTAGCCTGATAGATTCTGCTCAGAAGATCGTAGCCAGACTAGTACTTGGCAGAATCCAGGCCTGGATAGTAGAAACAGACATCCTAACACCATTACAGGCGGGGTTTCGACCACACACAAGTACCCTCGACCAGGTCTTCAGGTTTGTGCTAATATACTGGTGGGTGGTTATCATAGGAGGGGGCACAATCTACACCGCTTTTGTGGATTTAAAATCTGCATTTGACCTTGTTCCCCGTGTGATAATGTGGAGTGCTTTGGTGGAAATGGGGATGCCCTCGCAATTGGTGGCCATTCTAGTAAAACTACACGACTCAACTTATGTGCAGGTCGTCTGGGGGAAGCCGGGGGAAGTTACAGAGAGGTTTCCGATATCCAAGGGGGTACGTCAGGGGTGTGTACTAGCCCCCACTCTGTTTTCTCTATTTATAAATAGGGTGGTTCAATATTTTAATGACCACCCCACTGACGCCCCAACATTAGCAGGTATGAAAATACCCTTGCTCATGTTCGCGGACGACACCCTGATATTATCCAAGACAAGACAGGGGTTGCAGGCCGCTCTGTCGCGGTTCGAGGTGTTTTGCCGCGATCATGAGCTAAGGGTTAACGTGGAGAAAACAAAGTTTATGGTGCTTCATAAATCAAAAGCCACCATAGGGAGAGTATACATGAATAATGCGCTCTTGTACCAGACTGACATATTCACCTATTTGGGTATCACACTAAGTAGAAAGCTAAGTTGGAAACCCCAAGTTGACATGATGGCCCTAAAACATGTGCAATTAGCAGGTGCTCTGGTTAAAGAGCATAGGCTTTCCCAAACTAAACCTATTGCCCCCGTTTTGCAAATATATAACTTAAAAATTTGCCCCGCAATATTATATGGTGCTGAATTGTGGGGCTATGATAATCTAACCCCCCCTTGTATTAGTACAAAACAAGTTTGTTAGATGATTGGTTGGCCTACCGCAATTCTCCCCTCTGTTGCCCCTTTTCTTAGATCTGGGCTGCCATAACATCGAGGATGTAGCACATTTCAGACCACTGGCATTCTGGAGGCGACTTTGGTCTACCCCGGAGCTTTCCCTATACGCCAAGGCCTTACTAGAAGTAAGGAGGCTGGGTCACCTACACGAGATCCCATGGTTGAAAAATATTAAAATCATGTTGTCCGACATGGGGATGAGCATCCTGTGGGAGGACCCAGACGTTGCGGTATTTCCCCTTAAGAAGATCTATAAGGCAGCTTACTGGGACATGGTTAAAATTAAAAAGTTTTCATCCATTACAAGGCCGACATTGTCTAGGGAATTCCTAGAAGTAAAAGATGAGGTTAAATTGGAAGGCTACTGGGACCTCATTTCCAGGCCACTCGATCAAAAACTTTACCATCAGTTTAGAGTAGGTACCCTACCAGTAAGAGCATTCACAAGTAGATGGCTCACATCATTACGTGATAAATGTATCTTCTGCCATGACCATGTTGAGACCATAGTACACATTTTATTTTTCTGCCCAGCTTACCATCTTCCAAGGACAAAATGGCTCAAACCTGTTTGTAAGGTCTTGGGTATAAGGACCGCAAAGGAAGCTCTAAGGATTCTTAGGTCAGATACCATGGACCTTATCGTAATTGGCATGGTAAAATTTCTGAGTTGGGTTTGGGGGTAGAGCAACCTTTAATGCAATGAGGGCCCACATATTTGTCTAAAAATCCTTTTGATTTTCTGCTAAAATAAGGTCTATGTATAAATGGTGGTATCCTGGTTTCAGCCTATGTGATATGATAATTGTTGAATGCCATGCTGTATTTTAATAATTAACTTTAGTATTGACTATGTACAATCACGAGTTTTAACTATGGATACATATTTATTGACTATTTTATGAAGAACTATAATCACTGTTGATTTTATTGTTTAATGCTAATTGGGAAAAATTGTTAAGAGATGAATTATCTTTTTTATACATTTTTTATATTGTAATATCCTGTCTTTTATGATTGAATAATCGAAATAAAGACTATATTGACTTGACAGACATTGACACATGAGCAAAGAGGAAGTCAGGAGATGCACTGAATGTGTGCCCTATAGAAGAGGCTCACAGTCAAAGGCTATGGGGGTCCAAGGTACCTCCTAATACACTATTGTATGTTTGGTAATGTGAGAGAGGACTACTTTGCTGTTAGGATGAGAACCCCCAATCACCCGAAGGTGACATGCTTCATCATAGGGTTCCCTCCTCACACCAGTACCGTCCGCAAGGTACCTTGTGTGGGCAACAACTCCTGAAGGTAAACTGGGAGGATCGGAGGTGTTTTGATGAGTGAGACTGTAATAATGATGAGTGAGGGCAGAGTGCAAAAAAGAAACCTTCAGTGTCAATAAAACTATCTCTAGGTGGGAGAAAAACAATTTTATTCTGGTGCCCCCATTGGATAGGTTTAAAAAGGTGCAAGGACAGGGGGGTAAAAACTACCCTAACTCAGTGGTTCAACATGTTTCAGCCCCTTAACGGCTATCTCAAGTTCACAGTCATTCATCAGGACCAGAGATAAACTGCCACTATGCTTTCAGAAAATAAATCAAATACCAGCCATACGTTGGACTCGGTGGATTTCTGGGTGGATTACCATTGTCCTCAGTGTTCACCTGTGCTGCTGGAGTGTATGTACATATTCTACTCTCACAGCATCAGTCCCCATCAATGTTTACATAGCTGATGTGCTTTTGAAACCGGGTCAGTGGATGGAGGTGGCCAGACACCCTTCAGGGCATTGATTCAGTCACCCACTAAACCTGCTTAAAGGGGGATTTCTGCCTGTCTTTGAAAAGTAGGCTGGGATGCTGCCAAGACAGTGAAACATGGACTGGCCGCTTCGAACAACCAGTTCACTTTTCACAAATGCACTGTTCCCTGTTCACATGTGTGTTCGTCGATACCAATGGGCCTATGTGAGATACAAAGCTTTCCCTTTTGCCCAGTAACAAGCCTTTGGGATTGATTAGTCTTAGTGGTGATTTCTTCATGTACATGTGTTTGATGAGAACGTGCTGATTAACAGAGAGAGCCTGAAAGATGACACCCGTTGATGACATGACCAGGCATTGTCCCTAGTCTTCCACCTCTTGGGTCCCATCGTGTCCGGTTATACTTCTCAAACTGGCATCACTGATTAAACAGGATGATGTCAGGCCTGCGTCGCCATGAATTGGATGGGTAGTGGCCCAGGAGGGTTAAATTAATGGGCAGCGCACTTGAAGGGCTCTCTGCTCCACTTGGAGACCTGCTCTCATTTCCCACTTTGTCAGAAGCCCTTTCAGATTTCCACGGTGTTGGAAAGTAGTATCTGTTTCTTATGGTTACCTCCACGTTTTGCTAAATGTGATACTGTTTTTGACTAGTCTGACTGGGATCCTGCTAATCAGGACCCCAGCCTATCTGCTCTCTCCCTAAACTGTTATGTCATGTACTTAGGCACACTCCAGATTGGATATTGGGGTACCTTTGTCAGTCCCTAGTATATGGTACCCATGTACCCAGGGCATAGGTACCCCAGAGGCCTCCCTTGGGCTGTTGCATGTATTATGCCACCCATGAGAGGCCATGAAAACTGGAACTACAGGTCTGCCATTGCAGCCTGTGTAAGCTGGTGCATGCACCACTTACATAAGATATAGGTTTACTATATCTAAGGGTCACTATACTTAAAACCTATAAGTCACTCCTATAGCAGGCCTTAACAATCCTGAAGGCAGGGTGCTTAGTTCTAAGTGAGAGGGTGCCACTTCATGAGCAGGACACCCCTGCAGCCTACGGAGTCCATTCTCCCGGGTTGTTAGTGTAACAGCCATTTACGACATATAGAGTGGCTTTATGTGACCGTGTGAGGAACAACTGTAAAACGGCTAAAAGTAACCCTATCGTGTTTGGCGTCAAACATTGTGGAATCATACCCCCACAGTGGAAACCGGTGTGGGAGGTATGATTCCACCCCTCAGATACGAGCTTCCTTGAGTCCCTGGTGTCCCCGGTACCAGCCTTCTAGTCCCGGGAAGCACAAAGTCGTTGCTGCCGACCAGAGACACATTTCTGCCCTCCTGCTGCTGAGCCAAGCTCGAACAGGGGAAGGCAGAACAATAGGCATCCTGTCACAGGGAGGTGTGACGACCTCCCAGACAGGATTTAGTGTATCATGGCTGGGTGGGTGTGCTTGCCAGCGACCGAAAGTCTGCATGAGGGGCACATTTGGTGTCTCTGTGCATTGTCCAGTTCAAACCAGTCCTGGGATCCATTCGCTCCTTCTCTGGCGCAAAACTAGAACAAGGACATGGGAGTAACCTCCTCACTGTCCAGACCCTCCCCTGGGAGGGTCCCCTGAATCTGTCCAACCCTCTCCCATGGGTACAAAAGGGCTTACCTGGCTGTAGGACCCTAGATTCGACGTGGACAAGATTCTGAACAAGAAACCACTGAGCTTCGACCGTTTGGACACTCTGGACTTCATTTGGGCCCAACTTCATCTCACTCTCAGTCTAAAGCATCATCTATGCCCGTGCACCAGACAGGCCCTGTGCAGGAGCTGTGGAGCATCAAGGACAACCGAAGCAATCTCCCTTGGAGTGAAGGAGTCACTCCCCTGTATCCGCAGGCACCACATCACGACTGACCGGTCTGCTGCTCCTGAGCTCCTACGGACTCCGAACACAGGAGGTGGGTGTTTACGTCCCTCGAGGTCCAAACTGCCCTCTTACCAAGTTTGAGGCCAGAATCCCTCGTGGGGGCTGCAATACTCGTACCTCTGTTCACCGTGTTCATTTGCAAGTGCATATGTTTGTTGGTGTTTCCCGAGCAAGTGCATTGGGCTCCGAGTAGCCCCAACCTCTTGCACCATTTCCTACCAAGAACTCCGGCCTCCTCACACCGAGTGCTCCGTGGGCTGCTGTTTGGTGAAATCACTCGAGGTCCTCTCGCGACTCCTGTGCTTTCGGCCAGTGGGTCCATTTGAGGGTAAACTTTTCTTGGGCTCACCTGGGTGCTCGAGGCTTGCCCTGACTCCCCTGTGTTTGGTGAGTCTACTGGACCTTGCTGGTCCCACCCGTAACCCTCTATGACCTTCTGTGTGGGTTGCTGTTGCCAAGGCTTGTTGGTGCTCCCGCCAGACACTGACCCCTCAGCATTCGACATCCTCCATGGGATAGCTCGTATCCGGCTCCTGGTCTCCTCGACGTCTCCTGGTCCCCATAGCTGCCGAGTCAAGAACCCCCTCAATTCACCTGAAGCACCCTACATCGCTGTCCCCTCTGCTTTCAGGTACTCTTCGACAAGAATCCACCTTTGGATTCCAATGGACACTTTTCTTCTTTCCAGCAGCGGCTCTTCTTTGAAGTCCTCCAGTGGGTTTGACGGCGGTTTCCGACGCCACTTCAGAACTATGCACCCATCTTCCCTGGGATAGGTAACTGGTACTTCGGTGTCCACGGGTGGGGTGGCTCTCCAACCTTCTAACTTCCATGGGGTTTCTTTGAAGTCCATTGGGAAGGGTCCTTAAACTTTAAAGACTTCAACCACGACTTTCCTATTGAATTGTACGGAGCACGCGGTCGTGTTCCCACACTGCACCTGTCCTCCGTGCGGTCCCTGCTTATTCACCTTGGGTGGTTCCTTGGGGTCCCAGTGATTCTACATCCTCCAGACACTGTCTTGACTCGAATCGTGGTTCTTACATCACTATTTTAGTATATGGTCTGGGCTGACAGGCCTGAAACCAGTCTTACCCGCATCTGCAGGCATGAAGCATCTGGAGTTCCTGAGTGCGCCACGTCCGCTGCTGTTTGCAATGGCTGCAGCTAAGTGCTGGTGAGTCGGTCAAATGCAGTCCAGGTGGCTACATTTGGCGGGTGCAGGTTCTCTCACTCGTTGTCACAATCCTAAAGTGACTGGAAGCTCTGCTGCTCCTCTTGTGGGATAAGTGTCCAGTTCCTCTCCTAGTTAGGGGTGAATGCTGAGGGGGAGGTTGGCTGCAATGATCCTGTCTTGGGTCCCTCGTAGCCCTGGGCACAGTTCACAAAGTTCTGCTCTGCGGAACTCCGCAAAGTGCAGAAAAAACTTTGCCATGCTCCATGGAGTTCCATGAGTGGCAAAGAGTTGTGCTGCTCGCACTGATTTTTAGTGGCAGAAGTTTTTCCCGCACTGTAAAATCTGATATTCTACTTGAGCGGCAGCTTCCTCAACGAGAGCGGCAGATTTCTCAACGCGAGCAGTTGTGACCTGCCATGACCTCCCGCGTTGTAAAATCTCTCCAGGAGGAGGTCTAGTGAGCGATTTTTCTTGCTCACGCTCACCAACTTAATGTTGGCGAGCCAAGCAAGACAAATAACTCCGCTCTGCGTCACTTCTTGGTGTTTTGCGGTACTCTGCGCTAAGCGCGGGGTGGGCAAAACTCTGCTGTCGGAGCAGAATTCTTCACCCATCCCTAATCCCTCGCCTAGGTGATGCTGCATAGGTGCTCCCACTGTGTCCTCACTTCTCTGGCAAGAGGTGGCAAATCAAGTTGCAGATCTCAATGCTCCCGGTTACCCCCTCTGGCATACACTGTCACCGTATATCAGAGCACATGGGCTCCTGTCCGATTGGTGTGGTGAAGTTCTTAGCGGTGGCCCTCTCTTGGCATACGGGTATGCTTCCCACTACCGCATAAGACTTTGCCCCTTACTGTATGGCAGTTTTTCTCATGGCCGCCGATCCTGGCAAACGCCATTGCAAACTCGGCACTGTACTTGGGCTCCAGCCCGATCTGCAAAGCACGGTACACAGATCAATTTACAGCGGTCCTCTCCTGGCATATGGAGGTCACCAGCACTGTCCTGCACCTAGGCAATGACCCAATCAGTGCAGCAGCCATCTCCTCACACCTCACATAGGGAGTCCACTGAACAGGGTTTCTCATTAGGCCTCGCTCCCTCCAACACTCTCCTCTTCTTCACAGGGAACACTTGTCTTGGCAAGCAGGCAGGTGCTGGTGTTCCAGCCTCCAGGGCAGGCGGTCTTGGATTCCCGTGTTGAGGTCCCCTCACTCAGCAGGGAGGTTAGCAGGCCTTGGCCCCAGTCCTGGTCACAGGCACAAGTCTTTCAGAGCTTCCCCTCCTCACACTGCCCGTCTGGCTGCATGACAGATGACAGATTTTCGGGTCTCAAACTCTCCTTATAGTGCATTTCTAGACTCCAACTGTGATTCAGCGTCTGAGTCTTTGAAGTTTTATGCTCTCTACCCACTCCTTTGCCCTCTCTTCCTCATGGAAAGCAGTCTGTCACAGCAGGGATGACTGCAAAGCAGATTGTCCCACAGCACAGGCCATGGAAGTGTCTAGAGTTCACACTTTATGTTAGCCATAGTGATATGTGCATTAAAAGGTGAGCCCACGTTCCCAGGCCCACTCTTTATGATTCTCTTATTATCCCCATCTCCTTACTGTGCCCAGGCCCCCTTCCTTGTGACCTCTCGCTGAATCAAAGTGTAGCCTTTGAAGTGTATATGGGAAGCCTGGCTCTCCCCTCCCAATGCGTGTCCCACCCAGCTTACAGGAATGCAGCGGTACTCAAATGTGCCTGGGGGATCTCTCTACCTCCTCTCCATGCTTCACCACGGCCTGGGTCTCCCAAAATAGAACCCAGGGCCCTTCATGTATTGTACTTTCCACAGGCACACTTACACCCAGTGCATATTTGATGCATACACACACTGCACAGTACTGTATCCTCCATGTGCTGTGCCATTCACAGGCACATATACATCCAGCACCCGCATGTAGCATGCACTCTCTGCAAAGCATTGTATTCTTCATGTACTGTACCACTCTCAAGCACACATACATCCAGCACATGCATTTAACTTGTACGCACTGCACAGTACTACATCCTTCATGTACTTTACCACTTATCGGCACACATACACCCAACGCAGGTACACCACTCCTGCGCTGTGCAGCATTTCACACTAAACTGATGTAGGCCAAGGGTGAATTAAGCACAAAGGAGTGGAACTTTAAAAATGAGTGAGTCTGTAGGCCTCACTCCGGTGACACAGGGTTACAAGAATTGGCAAAGCCAATACTCTAAACAAAAATAGTGGTGTGCCGTAGGACGGGGGTACCTCATGGGCTGCCGCAAGTGAAGGGGAGAAGGTGAGAGCAGCAGACTCGGGGCCTCCTATGAGCAGGTCGCGGCATCTGGGGACCACCCGCTTGCAACCGGCCCTCCGTGGGCTATGATCGACACAAAACGTGGAGTCCCGCAGAAAAAGTACAATGGAAAGTACATTGAGAGGGTGGCAGGAAGAAAGACAACAAGGACAACGGGTGGGGGGTGGGAACAAAAGGAATGCTAACAAAGTGAGGGGGCAGCTGCATGGTGAACACGGACAACGGGAGGGTGTTGGGAACAAAGGGAATGCTGACAAAGGGAGGCTGCGGGAGCATGGTGAACACAGACAATGGGAGGGGGTGCGAACAAAGGGATTGTGCACAACAGGAGGGGGTGCAGGAGCATGTTGAATACAGGCAAAGGGAGGGGGCAGGAACAAAGAGAATGCAGACAACGGGAGGGACGGGAGCATGGTGAACACAGACAACGGGAGGGGGCGGAAGCAAAGTAAAACACAACAGGAAATTAAAAAACAAGTCGAGGCAAAAGAAAAAGTAGTGCGGGTACCAAAACATATGGCCCATATTGAAAGGAATGAAGGATGCGAGCAGAGACAGGTAGCGAAGTAGGATTTAAATACACACCATTAGGCTTGTGAAAAGTGCACCTTGTTCATTTGCGACAGTCTCTGCTTGCATCCTTCATTGTTTTACTTACCTGACAGGAGCTGGTAAGGAATACAGGGTAGCACCACTGATACACTGGGTAATACACCATAGAATGTTGTCATTATGTGTGCAGGTTTTTGCCATACATTGGCCATATTGAAAGGATCCATACAGCAGGGGCAAACGCCAGAGCGAAAAAAAAACAACTCTATCCACGAACCAAAACTATGGCATTTAGAAAGGCAGACTAAATAACCAATCACAAGCGGTGGGCGTGTGGTGGGTGTCTTCTAACTTCCCAGAGACATTACAGCATGCCTCGCAGAGAAGCGCATGCACTCTGCCTCTAGGCTCGACTAAAAAGTACCTGATGCTGCCACCACCCGCTTGTGCTACTTAACTCCTGGTGAAGGCAGTAGCCTTTCACCGCTACAAGGGTAGCACTTTGGGGGTCCCTCACGGTCCCGGTGAGACAGGCATATGTCATAGCAAACACGAATGACCTGTGTTTGTCTATGACAACAAGAATCCGCACTAGGGTTTCTGACATCAGTACAGTTGGGCATTTTGGGCATGGGTGCACGACTATCACCATGCAGAAGGCTTTTCCGCCCTAGTACACTTGTAGTAGAAATTTCCATCTTCTCAGACAGCCAAACACACAGGTGGCAGGAAACCAGAAGACAGATCTGCCTCCAAGTCACCCCGAACCATTATGACGTCAGCAATTGCATCATCCTTTCTCCCACTCTGGAGCTTTCAATGTTGTTGCCTTCCTGGAGGGCACCTCTGTGCTTGGAATTATGGGCTTGATTATGATTAGGGCTCCCGGTTCTATGGTATTTATATTTTTGTCATTTCCGTTTGTATTTATCCATATGCATTCTTTGCTAATTTTACCTGTATTTATCCATATTTATTTTAGGTATTGTGAAAAAATGAAGATGAAGTGTGTATATTTCTGCATTTATTTAACCAGTTGATGTGCACTTGTGCCTGAACGCCTGACAGGTTTCAATGATAAATACACACTCAGATGGTAAAATATGCACTTGTAAGAAAATATGTACATTTTAGTATCAAGGTTGTGCAAATCTACTGCTGTTTAAGGTTCTTTACTAAAACCCTATACTTTTGTAATCCCCTTGCCTGTCAAACCGACACAGCTGGTAGTCATGAATGACAGCATATAGAATTACTCAAATACTACCCAATTTCCGTTTTTATCCACATTTAAAAATAAATACAGACAGGAAAATAAATGGTTTTGTGTCTGTATTTATCTGTAAAAATCAGTAAAAACGGAAAACAGGGAGCCTTAATTATGATGACGGTGAACCTGCCACCAACAGGCTATCAGTGGCTGGCTCACCGCTATCATGCAGCCAATTTCCACCCGCCATATTATAATGGCGGGTGCAAACTCCAACCGCCATGCATCCTATGGGCTCCTTGAGCCTGCCGGTGCTGTGGAGGCCCTCGTATTTCCATAAATGGTGGCGGTACCTACCAGGCATCGCCGTTGGGATTACCATGGTCCATCCCCGCCAGCCTTTCCATGGCGGTTCACCTGCCTTGGAAAGGCTGGCTGGGATGGATTTTGGGGGCCCGTAGCAGGCCCCCCTTTCACCCAGGTACTTTAGTTTTGGGGTTGGAGGGCACCACATTTCTGTGCACCATGTGGCAGGCACCGCATGGTGCTTGCCACGTAGTGCAGGGAAATGTAAAAAGTGCATTTTTTACATTGCGGTGCTGCAGCCAGCAGCACCCGCCACAATGGAATGTATGGCGAGTGCGGCCGCATCGTAATACACCCCTTGGGACCGCCGCCTTGTAGGCAGGCGGTCCCACTCACCGAGACGATGGCGGAGGGACTGAAGTCCGTCCGCCATCGTAATCAGCCCCTATTTCGTCTTCCCACTTCTTGTTTTAAATGACACAAAATAATCATGTCATCCACACATTACTTTGCACAATTCATCGGGGAATATGTTACTGGAGCAGCCACTTCACAGAAAAGCGAGCCGCTTCTTTCGTAGCATTTTTGCACTGCCTAATTATTGCTTTGTAACACATTTCCAGAGACGTGCATGATTCAAAATCAAGGCCATGCGACTAATTTGTAAATCTTTTTTTCCGTTGATCTCTAGCTGACTTTGGTCTTGCGAAGCAGAAGCAAGAAAACAGCAAGCTGACATCTGTCGTGGGGACGATCCTCTACTCCTGGTAAGTGAGAGTTACTCCCCTTTTTCCTGGATATTCTCCCTTATATCATAGTTTATTGGGAGGGAGAGGGTGGGGGGAGCAGACCACAAACCAAAGAAATTGTCTGTAAAAGGCCGCTTTATTGAAACAGGTGCACATAACATAAACCATCCCTGGAAAAACGCCTTACAAAAGTAAAAACCTCACTAATACATCCACATACCTGACCCCTGACCCTGCCCTGCCCTGCCCCTAAGATTTCCTTGAACCTACCCCCCACCCCAACATTAAAATATTACACGCTAATACACAGCATTACAATAAAATATAACCCCCTTTAATTCTACACTTCACTTAACCAAACTCCCCTGCCTGCCTCTTTACAACAGTAAATCCACCAACATGCCTAACTAAACTTAAAATAACCTGCCTACCCTTTCCCTGTCGATAAACCCAACTTCAACAATCTGCCAACCTTGGCAAACTTTGAATAACCCCCGCACTGCACCTGTTACAAGCGACAATACATAGCTATCCCCTGCTCACCTGTCCCAATATAAGCCAGTCAACAAAAAAGACCAAAGGAAAAAAATTATACACCCAAAAAAGATCAAAATAAAGGGAGGGAGGGAGGGAAAAAACTACTACACGCTAAGGCTCCCACCCACCAGGTCACCAAACCTAAAAAGGTGGCTGGGAGCAGGAGCCCAAAGCCTTTATAATTGGGCTCCGTTTGGGCTACAAAAGAAGTAGCCCAAATGCAAAATGGAGGGCTTGAAGACCGCCCCCCGCCCCTTGTCTTGCTTAGACACCATCGATATACACCGCGCCTGCACATTAGATGTCTTTGAATCTTGCAGGTGTTTCTACAATGGTGCTCTACCGGCACCCGTCGTATAGCAGCACCCTAACAAACTAAATAACATTTTAGAAACTGCGGATACGCGTATGAACTGTGTATAGGAAATAAGCACTTTACAATACGTTGAGCCTAATCCTGAATATTTTGATAAAGTGAGTACTCACATCTCAAAGGCACTCACGTGCTAGTGAGGTCATTCATAAATTACAGATAAAGTGCAGCGGTATTGTGTGGGTAGCACTAATCTTTGACATGTGAGTTTCCCGTGCCCTTTACATTTGTATTAGAGCAATGAGTTTACTAAAGGGCTTCAAGTAACATTCTCAGGCTGAGTCACCCACTGATGCAATGTGTGGCCTGAGGCTTCCCCATTTATGTTATAAACATTGCACAACACAAAAGCTGAAGGTAGCCAATGACACTTGTCTAGCAATTTTAGGACGGTGTGGTAGGTCAATCACCCTTGGAATGGGTTTCTTTATACCTATTTTGTTTTATTCCGAATTTGATCCTGGAATCTTTCCTGTATTTGACATTTGCGAAGCTAGTGAACATTGTGTTTCTGGCCATCTGCAGCATTTAGCTTGAGTGCTGGTCCCAATTTGCTGCATCCACGCTGAAAGCACTACAGAGAGCTTAGCTGCAGAGTAAGCACATTGAAGTAGGGGCAGTGTATTTTAGGACGCCACAGCCAGTGCACGAGTGAAAATCCACGACTCCCGGACTGTGCTGGTGTCTCCATGTTCACAGTTATCCAAAAGGGTGTTCCTCAGGCATGAAGGAAGGCTGGGGGGGGGGGGGGGCTCTGCAGTTTAGTGTAGAAGGAAGGATGTCAAATTTGGGCTTCTTTGTTTACCAAAGAAAAAGCCATAACTTACTGGGTAGAGGCATGGACAAGCCTTGTAATCAGCCCTACCCAAGATGGTGGTCTGTCCGTAGGTTGGTATTCTAGGGTTCCAATCCAAGACGCAGTAGCTTCATTTTCCAGTGATGTCAGATCTTATTTGAACCATATTTAAGGAGGCAATGGTTAGTGGAGGATGCATTGGTTCCCTTATTGTTCAGTGCATTCTTCACCCGAGTCCTACTAATTGTTCTTGATTTTTACTGTTAGTAATAGGTTGTTTTCTGAATTCTACGCATGGAATGCTTGCCTGACTCTTTTCTCCTTATTGATGTCAAGGGAGTTTGGTGCCTTGCTGGTAACTTCAGTAATATTCTCCATCTTCTGTTACGAGTTACAAGATAGGCAAAACAGGTTTTTCCCCTTTTTGGAAAGGCGCACTCAAAAAGTCACGCAGATGACTGCTGTGACGGCAGTCTTACATCGCCGTCAAACTAGTACGCAGGGGAGTTAGGTTCTAGGCATCATTGTATTCATTGCTTTGTTTAAGAAGTGATGCTGCAGATGGTTGGACATGGCAGTCTGATGTAGGTTCCTAGCCTCAGAGCCATGCGTAAGGACATTGCCAATGGAAGAGACCAGAGCAGCGTTCACTCCCACGTCAGAAAGAGGTGGGGGACAGTTCTGTAAGGGAGAAGAGCCTGAGGAGAGTGCATAGCAGAGAATGATCAAGGGTCTTCAGACATGTCAGATCTTAAAAGTCTACTACACAACTTCACTCAATGGTCCCTTACAGACCTGTTCCATCAATCTATCGCATTCCAGCATTCCTGACATAAATAGAATAACCCTGAACCCTAGCCGCAGCACCAAATTACAAACTTACTGGTTGCCCAAGTAGTCTTGCTGACTCCAGCATCGACAATCAAGCCCTGAGTGACGCTCTTGGTCCACACGCTTAACTTGCAGATGTCTCTTTAGAGTCCTTATCTTTAAGTAGCCTCTTGCAACCAGCCGTCGCCGCTGCAGGTAAGAGAGGTGGGGCAGATTTCGAGTGACGACCACGAGAGAAAATTAAATAAATAACAAATTTTCCCTTGTGGCTGTCTCTCGAAATCCACCCCATCAGTCCCCACTCCCCCACCTCTCTTACCTGCAGCGGCCGTGGCTGCTTGCAACTCAATCCTAGGGGCCCTTTTGAATTTGCTCTCATTAGACAGGCCGCTGCCTGTCACATTGACACCCCAGATCTCCTTACCTGGGTTCTTGTAGGACAGAACATTGAGAGGTCGTAGCTTTCTGGTCACATAGAATGCCAGGGTGACACTAAAACAACTATTCGGGGGAGTATGTGCAGGGCATGAAGGGCCCACAAAGGGCTGATACTGCCTTTCTCACAGTGTAAAAGGCAGGCCCCTACAGTCTGTGCTCAAACTTTGATATGTTTACTTTAAGATCCCTTGATTTTGCTATATTGATATCCATGTTATGTTATGTTATATGTTATGCTATGTTATACAGATTTGTAGAGCGTGCTATCACCAAGGAGGGTATTCTGGTGCTGAGCAGGTGTAAGTCCAGACGCACATCCTTAGCCCTGCATCGGAGCTATCAGGTCTCTGTGCAAAGGAAGCATTTGGTTTCCTTTGCAGTGGTAATGGTGCTTGAACCACTCCTGACAGTCGTCTTACTTCCTCATCGACCCCACAGCCCAAGACCTGAATATCATTTGCATCTCTAGATATCTTCACTCGTGAAGGTATGAAAAAGAGGCCTGAAGGACTTTGAAGTCTGATCCCTGGTCTGTTTGGGAGGTACCGGGTGAAGTAGGTGAGATTCGCAGAGGTGTTGTAAATATGGCATGCTGAACTGGTAACTGGTTGCTGCACATAAGCTGGTGGTGTGGGAATAGATATGTTAGTACATGTGGATGCCTATACTTTTTCAGGATAGGTCTGCGCCATGCAATAATGTGAGTGGGATTAGCCAGGTTTTTAATGCGCTCTGGAACTCAAGGTTGTTGTCAATTAATCCTTTTGCAGGAGGAATGGAGTTTCATATCTTAGCCATTGGACTGAGGACCTTCTGCCAGTGATAGATTTTATGACAAGACAGGTGGCTAGTATTGGGTACCACTTCCTTTATTTACCACTCTCCAGCACCTAAAGAACTTTTGGAACATTAGAACCCAACATGAACCCACAATGGCAATACAACACCCCTTCACTTCTCCTGCATTTAATGTTCCTGCTCTGCTTCTGGTTGCCGCTCTGCAGGTGATAAGCACTCTTATCCTTTCAGTTTGTTTATGATATGGTTGAAGGGGAGGGATTATCAGGAGTGGTACAGCCTAGATAGAGCACAGTATCCGAGTTGGCGATAGGTACACGGTTTATGCTGAAGGAAGTGTGGTCTCTTGTCAAGAATGACTCGATGTATGATGTACATTGCTTAAAAGGTAACATATCTAGCCAAAGGCGGCAGCTCTAATGATTGAAGGGCTGGTCAAGTGTGAGTCTAGATACGCAGATTAAGGACTTCCATAATAGATTCTCTGCAGTTAGTAGAGAAGGTGGAGGAAGACTCTCAGGTACATCCAGGCTGCATAGTCTAGAATGGGAAATACTATGGCAAGCGATGGCGGTTGTACTCATTGAGGATATCCAGGTAGGGGACATTTCATTGCATTGTTTTAAAAGATGCTTTGGTAACTTGACTAACTTGTACCACAAGGGAAAGATTAAATCTCTCCCAATCCCTTACTTGGTTCGAAGGTTGAGGTGCTGGGCCACATCAATCAATCAATCAATCAATCAATAATAAACGTTATTAGTTTTTTTTTTCCAAACCATCAAATTATACAAAATCCACAATTTGCACAGTCTTAAAAAATGTACAAGAAAAGGATAAAATCCATGTAATTAGTATCATAAATATACTAGACATCAAAGAATGAGAACGATAAAACAATCAAACTTCCGATTAAAAAGTTCACATCATGTTAAAATATTAAGAAACTTGATCTAAAATACAAAACACAATTCACCTTTTTTTCCTGGACATAACTTCCACAGTAACCTTTGATTCCATAATTGTGATGGCAGGGTTTAGTATATCTAGCATATGGCCCGCGTAAACAACCTGGGTTACAAACTTCTTTCGCCTGATCCAGACAAAAAATAAAAATCGACTTACTGCAAAAACTACTTGATCAGATGTATCACTCTTCAGAATTCTATGTGCAACCCAATATTGTCTAACTCATAGATTTAAGAAAATTGGTCGTATCCACCTCCTGCAGATCTGGTGATATTTGGTACAGAAAAACAAAATGTGTTCCTCGGATTCTTGTGCTAGACCCCATGAAGGACATAATTCTGATGTTAGGTCAACCATCTGGTTGTTAAGAATCTATAACAAATAAGCTACCCAGCTGAAACCTAGCAAAAAAACTTTTGGTGAGTGGTGGAGAAATCACATCCAAATAGGATTCAAACCCAGGGCAGAGCTTAAAGCTTAAGGTCTGTGTTGTTAAGTGACTATTGGTCGTTCTCACTGCATAATGCTCTGCCACGTACGCCCAGTACTTCTCCTTTACTCTAGGCAATTCATCTTTGCCTACCCCCTTTGGATGATCCCACAAGTTAGGCATTTCCAATAGTCTGCACCAATTTGCAATCTGTTGGAATCACAGTAATTGGTTTGCACCACTAATCATCAGGATCTCCCGTAGTGAATTGCAGCAATCAATTAGCTGGGGCATTGTCCACAAGCGCAACCAGTACATTAGGGGTTTAAGCGAGGTCACTCCCCAATTCTCTTCATCCCTAAGTCAAGGAATATTGGGGTGGTAACAGGTGCTGAAATAAGTGACCCGACAAAGATGTTTTCACATACCATCAATTTATGGGTTTTAGTGTAACCCCATATCTCAGCTCCATACAATGCGCCACTTTGAGCTTTTGCATGGTAGACCTCTAATGCTGGGGTCAGTGGCCGAATTTGTAACTGTCTGAAGAACCTCAATATTGATTTTGACCTATGGCATAGGGAAACGTAACTTTTGTCTAATTGTTGCTTCCATCCAAGTGAGTCAGTTAACCTTATCCCCAGGTAGTCAATGCTTTTTACCCTCTCAAGTGGTTAGTCTGCGATCCTGACCATTTGTGTTTTTCCTTTCCCCTTCCCAAAGACCTTAAATTTTGTTTTTGCAACATTGAGTTCCAAACCCCTTTCCTTGCAGAAAACCAAAAACGCATCTACTAAATTTTGTAGGCCATTGGTGTTGTGGAGATGAGTAGGGGATCATCTGCAAAGAGCAGGATTGGCACTTTCTTACCATTCAAGGTGGAAGAATCATTCCTGCAGTCCATAAGCCTATTGCCCACTTCGTTAAAGAACAGGGAAAACAAAGTGGGAGCGAGTATGCACTCCTGACGCACCCCATGCTGTATTGAAATCTTTTCTGTTAGTTTACCATTTTTCCCCCATTGTCCCTGGGCATAAGTGTCTTTGTGCAATCTTGCTATCTGGTTTACCAGATTAGTTGGAGCACCTGAATCTAGCATAACTCTCCAGAACATTTCGCGGGGCACAAGATCAAATGCAGCCCTCAGATCAACGAGTGCTACATATAATTTTTGTTTCTTTAACAACACGTCTTTCCACGTGAGTAAAGTGAGTCTGAAGGCCTGGTCACATGTACGTATCTTGGATCGAAAGCCCGCTTTATAGTAAGACAAGATCGCATTGTCATCTATCCATGCTTGGAGTTTATCTAGGACGTGCCTCGCAAAAATCTTTTGCAAATTATCGATCAAGCTGATCAGTCTATAGTTGGAGGGGAATGAGGCATTGCCCTTTTTATTTATAGTAATTATCTCCGCCCCTTTCCAGGTTGTTGGAATATACCCTCCTGCTAATATACAATTTGACAAAAGATATATGTAAGGAGCCCATACCATAGGTTCAGATTTTTATAAATCGCCTAGTATCCCGTCAGGCCCAGGGGCTTATCCTGCTTTCAGTCTGTTTATTGCTGATAAAGGGGATACATCCTGAACAACGACTCCGGATCAATGAGTTCCGGAGTCACGCAAGCCGAACAACGACTTAGCCTTAACCACGCACATGCGTGGTTAAGGCTAAGTCGATCTAGTGTTCATGCAGGGCAGAGTTGAGAGGAGCATCGGACATGAACAGGACAGGTAAGAGGGGTTCGGAGGTGGGGGGGTTTGTGTTAGGTTTTTGGGGGTGGGGGTTCGTGTTAGTTTTTAGGGGGTGGGGGTTTGTGTTAGTTTTTAGGGGGTGCCAGGGGTTCGTGTTAGTTTCTATTGGGTGGGGGAGTTAGAGTTAGTTTTTAGGGTGCTTGTGTTAGTTTTTAGGGGTGGGGGTTCATGTTAGTTTTTAGGGGATGGTAGAGGTTTGTGTTAGTTTTTAGGGGGTGGGAAGGGTTTGTGTTAGTTTTTAGGGGTGGGGGAGTTCGTGTTAGTTTTTAGCGGGTGGGGGTTCGTGTTAGTTTTTAGGGGGTGCGAGGGGTTCGTGTTAGTTTTTATTGGGTGGGGGAGTTAGAGTTAGTTTTTAGGGTGCTTGTGTTAGTTTTTAGGGGGTGGGGGTTCATGTTAGTTTTTTAGGGGATGGGAGAGGTTTGTGTTAGTTTTTAGGGGGTGGGTGGGGTTTGTGTTAGTTTTTAGGGGTGGGGGAGTTCGTGTTAGTTTTTAGGGGTGGCGGTTGTGTTGGTTTTTAGGGTGTGGGGGGTTTGTGTTAGTTTTTAGGGGGTGGGAGAGGTTTGTGTTAGTTTTTAGGGGGTGTGGGGTTAGTGATAGTTTTTAGGGGGTGGGAGGAGTTCGGGTTAGTTTTTAGACAGTTGGGGGGATCGGCGTATTAAAGACATGCATGGTAAAAAAAAAGGCATGTATTAAAGACATGCATGGTAAAAAAAAATGCATGTATTAAAGACATGCATGGTAAAAAAAATGCATGCCTTTACCACGAAAATTTGTGGTTAAATAATGGGTGATAAAATAAATCGTGGTTAAGACACGGTCGTTGTAGAGACCACGTTTTTAGGGTAGTTGTTGTTGAGGAACTCGTTGTTCCAACATACAACCCTGATACAGTGTCATCCAGGCTAAAGACCAACTCAGTGCTGATGGTGTTCAGAGAAGAAGGAATGTTTGGTGTATTAAAGTTAGCACTAGTGGTGGCTACGCAGCTAATATCCTCATTCCTGGCGTATAGTATAGAGACGTGGTCAACCCACACCTCCTGCTGGATCTGGTAGCTAAGAGTCGTAATACTTTCCAAGCTTCCATGTGCAATGATGTGCCAAAATGAGTTGTTATCATTGCACCTTGCTGCTGATAGTAAATCTTGCCAGTTTCTATTGGCAAAATCTCGCTTGGCACTAGCAAGCGCAGCCTTATATCTGCGTCATGCTAGAGCTATCCCAGGTTGGTCATGCTCAGTAACTGCAAACTTTAGGGACCCTTTTGCTGATTTGCACTCTAAGTTGTACCATTTATTATTTGTTCCGCCAACAGGCTTCTTACGAGCCACATGTTTGGAAAAAAACACTTGCAGGGACTCGTACAAAATCCATATTAATTGATAGTGATGATGTTGCCCATAAAAAATGGGCACTATCTGGGCCAGACAGAAAATACACAAATAGCTCATAGATCTTTGAATGCAAATCCCTATTGGCGAGAACCATAGGCCAGGTTACTCCTCTACGGTTGTTAGCTATAAGAGGCTCCTGTGTATGGTTAGGTGGTTTCCTTTCAAGAGCGGCACCCTCCATATTTAAAAGCAGGGGATTATGATCGCTATCAGACCTCTGGAAGATCACCATATCCTCAGTTATGCTAGGTATTCGAGGTTGCAAAGTGGTGATAAGACCTGCAGCAGAGACTTACAGCTGCCATCTATGGAAGTTTAGACCAATGTGTTAAAAGAAGTTTTGCAGCCTGGGCAGACATCCTCGTTATTGCCATTCAACAAAGCCTTGACTGACACTTTAATGGGCACCTGACCTTAGCTATGTTCCTGTCCATAAAGCACAGGCATGTAGTCCAGTATCAAAGGCTAGCACCAGATGCCAGAAAGCCTGTTGGTTCAGGCTCCCACCACCAAGGTTTAATTCCTCATGACTCCTCCAGACAGAGAATCGAAGAGAATTGAAGCATTAACCTCTTCAGTGCCCATGACGAGATAGTCTCGTCATGGAGCACGGTCGCGCTGTGCCCATGACGAGACTATCTCGTCATGAACCCCACCCACTAATAAAACGCCCGGCACAGGAGGGGGAAAGGGCGTGGCACAGAAGGGGTTAAGGAAGCAGATGTTTTCATCGCCCAGCCTAGGCCTCTGGTCAGTCAATGCAAGCTGTTTGCTGGGGAAATATTCCCAGACTTTTTGGCACCTGGTTCGTGAGATCTTGCCAGCATTCCCTGAGGAATTTCAAGCCATCCAGAATGGTGAGGATGCTGTCAAATATATAATCCATTCTGGGTTGGACACAACGGAGTGTTCGGGCAGAGCAGTTGGCACAAGCGTGGTGCTTCAGCGAAACACATGGATGAGATCCACAGACTTCTCTGGGGATGTGCAAGCCTCCCTGATGGACATGCCACTAGATGGATTTGGCCTGTTTGGCAAGAATGCTGATTCTGCATTGGAAAACTTCAAGGAAAGTCAGTGTAAGCACGTTCATTAGGCCTTTCTACCCCTGTGAGACAGTACCCTCAACAGCTTTCCTACTTTCAAGGCTACTCCAAAGGTTTGCTGTACTGGCAGTGTCAAGCCAAACCCCCTACAGGTATGCCAACCTTTTCACAGTCAGGGCGAGGATCAAGCAGACAACGTCCAGGCCACTAAGAGCACTGAACTTCCCAGCCCCCACCCCTGCGGCATCAGCCTCCAAGCCCCTTTAGTTTGCCCTCAGCTGCATACGACTATCCTGTTGGAAGCAGGATTTTTTGCCAAGGGTGGCAAAATGTAACTTCCGACAGGTGGGTTCTTCATATCATTCAACAGGTTTAGGAAGCTGGCCCTAAATATACTATACCAAAGTAAGGTATAGTGTGTACAGAGTCCAGTGAGTCCCAAGAGGTAAAGCAGAGGCTTGAGGTAAGTACTATCATCTCTCTTTGTGGTAGTGTGGGTGAGCAGTTAGGCTTATCCAGAGGGTGTGTTAAGCATTTATTGTATTCACTCAATCAAGACTGATGCACACACACAGAGACTGAATCCAGACCAATTTGGTAAGTATAAAAAAGGTATACTTGTATTTCACTTCTAATGCCAAGCAGGACTTGGTACAGATAGGTAAAATATACCTACAATGCAGGATTTCACAATGCAATACAGTTATGATTAAATTTTGCAATAGTTACAGGTTGGTAATGATTCACAAAGCAGTTTGAATTACACAGTAATTACTTTTAGAATACCTTTTAGTTACATATAGAGTAATTTGAGTTCTGGGGTTGGTATGCTTAGATACCACACCTAAGCATCTTATAATACACTGTAAGTAAGATTTTTTTTATATTTTGCAGTTTTATTTCTCTTTTCTCCATACAAAAATCAGTTCAACACAAAACATTTTAGGCTCCAAATCTCTTAACATGGGTTCCTATTAGAGAAAAAGTGTTAGCGGTTTCTTAGGTAAGTACACAACTTATGAGTGGAAGATTTGGGGGTTAGGACCAAGGTTCCCCAAGGTCTAAATTGGCACTCGAATTGCATCACCAGCGGCACTGGAGCGGCTGAGTGCAGAGGGCAGGGGCTCAATGTTAGCCAGTGGGGCTACGGGGGTCTTCTGTTAGGGACTGTTGAAGAGCGGGGCACTCGGGTGTGGGAGCAAAGCTCCTGGGGTCAAGGTCAGCGGCACGGGGCGGCCATGTGCGGGGTGCCAAAAAGACGTCAGGGACCCTGTGCTCAGGGAGACTTCCTGCAGGTGAACACAGGCTGGAGAGGTAAGTTGGGATCTTGGGGAATGCCTGGACAACATTGGTTGGGCCACCCTAGGCCGAGTGGTATCGGGTGCAGGGGTGTCTTCTGGCAACGGACTTTCTTACCAGCTCTGGTCGCGGTTGGGGGGACCCTTCAGGTTGAGGCTGCGGGCGTGGTCTTGAAGCTTGAGGGAGGTTGGCATCACAAGATACCAGGTCAGGATCACTGGGGAGACCTCTCCTGGTGTTGGGCCACTCGAACTCTGGGCATCAGGTGCAGAGTGGTGCATAACCGCGGAGTTCCCCGAATCCGGATTCGGGTCTTGACATCTGTGTTTGAGCCAGTGGGAGGGGGCATGAGCTTCTCCCTAATTGAATGAGTCCCCTCATCTCCAAGATGGAGGTGACTGAGATGTGTGCTTCACCTCGCCTCCTCCACCTGAGGGCTGGGGTTGGCAAAGGTGGGCACCTCTCTTCCAAGCTTGGTTTTCCTGCTGATTCTGCCGCCCAGTGGGGGGCAAAACCAGTGGGAGCCAGTTCCTGCGGGCAGCAAAAGGCAGGGACAGCTCACAAAGGCAGCAGGCCTTTGTAGCTTCCCCTTCCTGGACCCAGCACATCCTGGGGGGAGGAGGCATTACCCCTCTGCCCTCTGTTTATGGACCCAGAGAGCGAAGGTCCTCTACCCAGGAACCCAGAAACCTGTCTGGGGGTGGCAAATAGCAGACAGCCATTCAGGAACCACACCAGGGCTGGTTGATTTTCAGCGTGCATCTCAAAGATGCCCTATGAGTGCCTTTTACTTTAAATCCCACACTGGCATTATTGTGGTTTTAATGTGCTGAGAAGTTTGCTATCAAACTTCCCGGTTTTTAGTAAAGTCATTAGCTGTGGAGTTCATAATGACCAACTCCCAGACCATATACTCTTTATGGTTTTACTACACTTACAATGTCTAAGAATGAACTTAGGCACTGTAGGGGTACAAGGCTCATGCCACTGTACCCTCACCTGAGGCTAGTGCTTCCTGCTATGGAGGTGACTTATCTCGGCCTCAGGCAGTGAGTTGCAGGCATGGAACACAGGGATGTGTGCCATGATGACTCTTCACTTTTCTCTGCACCAAAACACGCAGCCTGCAATGGCAGTGTGTGTGTGTAGGAAAGTAGGATCTACTTTCATAGTCACCCCCACTTTTTGCTGCTGGTGTCATTCCGTTTTTCTGATTAGTCTGACTGGGATCCTGCTAATCAGGACCCCAGTCACTGTGCTCTCTCCCTAAATTGGTATTGGTAAGTACTTTTGATACCTTCCTAATTGGCTACTGGTGTACTCTTCTAAGTCCCTAGTATATGGTACTAAGTTACCCAGGGCATAGATACACCAGGGGTCTCCTATGGCAGCAGCATGTATTGTGCCACCCTGACAGACCACTCAAACCGTGAGTACAGGCCTGCCATTGCAGCCTGAGTGAGCTTATACTAGCACCACTCACAACAGATATAAGTTTCCTTAAATCTGAAGTCACTGCACATAAAACCTATAAGTCACCCCTAAGGTAGGCCTTTCAATCCTGAAGGCAGGGTGCTTGGTTATAAGTGTGTGGGTGCCCTGCATGAGTCGATTCTCCCGGCTTTGCAAGTGCGGTCAGCCATTTTAGACATATAGTGGACATCATGTCAATTACGAGATGTCTAACTATATACTGGCTGCACCAAAACCGGTCATGTTTGGTATCAAACATATTGGAATCCTACCCCAACACCGCTTTCAGTGTTAGATGTGGGATCCCATGTACGGGGGGGGCACCCCTAGGGAGTTCCCCTGTATTCCTAGTACCTGCCATTCAGGGTCTAACGGCCAGCTAGTGCTGCTGCCGACCATAGACATGATTCTGCCTTCATGCTGCTGAGACAGGCTGGAGCAGGAAAAGGTAGAACAATAGGTTTCATGTCACAGGGAGGTGTAACCACCTCCCAGAGAGGACTTAGTGTATTTGGCTGGGGTGGGGCTCTTACCAGCACCACCAGACTGCTTTGAAGGGCTCATTTGGTGCCCTCCTTGCATATTCCATTTGAAACCAGTTCAGGGAGCTGTTGGCTCCCGCTGTGGTGCGAAACTGGACAAAGGACATGGGAGTATCCTCCCCTCTGTCCAGCCCCTTCTCTGGGAGGGATCCCTGAATTGTGCCAACCCTTTCCCTAGGATACTTAAGGGCTTACCTCTGGTGGCTCGTCAGATTCATCATGGGACAAGATTTCGATCTGAAACCACTTCATCTTCAACAGTCTGGGCACTTTGGACTTCGTTGGACTTCGATTTGGGAACCGAGACTGCATCGGGGAAGACTCCTGCTGCTCCTGGTCTCGTCATCCTTCTAGTCTTCTGCGTTGTCTGTGTCTGTGCACCATACAGGTTCTTCTCCAGGCCTGTGGGCATCCAAGACACCCAAAGGAATCTCCCTTGGAGTGAAGGAGTCACTCCCCTGCATTTACAGGCACCGCAACCAAGCTGACCGGTCTGCTGCATCTGATGGCCCACGGACTCCGAAAGGCCCAGCAAGACAGGTGGGGATCTGCAACTCCCTTGAGGCCTGCAGTGTCTTCTCAGCAAGTTTGAAGTCAGTATCCCTCATCGGAACCACTGGAGCAGTACCCCTGTGCACTGCATAGACTTGCCGTTATCCAAGGCTTGTTGGTTTTTTTTTCCAGAGATCTTCGGACTCCAAGAAGCTCCAGCATCTCTTGCTACCAAGATCTTCATCCTCACTGCATCCTCTGCACTGTTAGGTGAGCTGCTGCGATTCCTTTGCCTTCGGTCCGTGGGTTCTCTTGAGGGTCTTCTTTGGCTCCAGTGCGCTCCCCTGTTTGCTCAGGTCTGCTCTAGCTTACTTGTAAAGGGTGAGTCCCTTGGATATTGCTGGTCCTGACACTGCACCTTCTTCACTTTCCTTCTGCCATGGTTTGTTGGTGCTCCCGCCAGACACTCACCCCCTGGCTCTCGACCTCTGACGTGGGATAGCCCATTATCGGCTCCGGGTCTTCCACAGAATCGCCTGGTCCGCACAGCTGCAGTGACAAGGGCACTGTATTTTATTTATTTATTTATTTGTGCGATTTTTAAAGCGCTACAATTACCCATGGGTGTCTCGGCGCTAGGAGCTATAACTGATACCAATGAAGTAGAACTCTGGGCAGATTTAGACAAATTTACGAACAGTCGTTACTTTGAGAAAACAGCCATGTTTTTAGCTGCCTTCTAAAGATAATCAACGTAGGACTGGATTTTATGTTAAGAGGAAGGGAGTTCCATAATTTTGCAGCTGCGATAGTAAAGCATCTGTCTCCCCAGTTGACTTTCCTTGTTCTGGGTATATGAAGCAGATGAGCAGTGTTGGAGCGAAGCGTTCTGGAGGTTGATAGGGGCTTAAGTGACGTCCTAAGAAATTTTGGTCCCTTGTTGTTTACTGCCTTGTAGACGATACAAAGGGCCTTAAATTTCGTCCGACTTCTAATCGGAAGCCAATGCAGCTGGTCCAAGTGTCTTGAGACAGAGCTAAATTTTGGAATGCCTAGTAGAACTCTGGCTGAAGCATTTTGTATCATTTGAAGTTTGGAAATGATTTTTTTTTGAGCATTGAGGAGGAGGGCATTGCAATAGTCAGTGCGTGAAAACACCAATGTAGAGATTAGTGTTTTTCCTGTAGATGTAGGAAGATATGGGAGAAGTTTCTTTATTTTCCTTAAGATGTTAAATGATGATGAAACTACGGCGTTCACATGATGATGGAAAGAAAGTTTGTCATCAAATATTACTCCCAAGTTTCTTACTTTACTGACTGGTTGGGGTGGGGTCCCCAATTCCTCCGGCCACCATAGAGGAGACCACAGAGGCTCGATCTTACCAAAAAGCATGACCTCCGTCTTAGATGAGTTAAGTTTTAGGCAGTTGGAGGCCATCCAACTGCTGATAGCCCGCATGCCATCTTTGAAATTTGCTGCTATCTGAGAACCGTTTTTGTGTATGGATAGTACCAACTGGGTATCGTCGGCATATGTTGTTAAATTGATGTTGTAGGCTTTTATTACCCTCGCTAAGTCCGAGACATAGATGTTAAAAAGGGTCGGACTTAGCGAGGAACCCTGCGGAACTCCACAAGGGTGGCTGAAAGTGGGGGAGGTAAAAGTGCCTAGCTTAACTGCCTGCTTGCGATCCGCCAAGAAAGAAGTAATGAGATCTCTGGCTTTATGTTTAATACCGATGGCCTCGACACGGCCGATCAAAGTAGAGTGATCGACCGTGTCGAAAGCCGCCGATAGATCTAGCAGAATCAAGACAGCCTGTCCTCCATTATCCATGGTGGTTCTTATTTCGTCTGCAGCCTTAATCAAGGCCGTTTCTGTTCCATGTCCTTGTCGGAATCCGAACTGAGTATCATCCAAAAGGTTGTTACTTTGGATATAGTCAGACAGTTGATTGTTCATAACTGATTCAAAGATTTTGGCTGGAAACGGCAGGGATGCAATAGGGCGATAGCTAGATGGTAATGCAGGATCAAGTGATGTTTTTTTTACAAGTGGTTTAATTATAGTGTTTTTCCAGATTGTTGGATATAGACCTGTTGAAAACATAATGTTACAGATGTGTGTCAATGGAATTGTAATAGTGTCTGGAATAGTGTTGAGTATAGAAGGATGACAAGGGTCCAGTGGGGAGCCAGATTTAATTGACAGAATAAGTTTACGAATATGGTGCGGCTGTGTTTTAGTGAATTCCGTTAATACTGTAGGATTCACGTTTAGTTGTGTGTTGGATGATTCAGTTATGTTCGGGTTTGGGGAAAAGTCCTTGAATATAGAAGTGACCTTTCCGGAGAAGAAGTCAGCCAAAGTGTTGCAAAGAGTTTGAGATATTTCAGTGGGTGGAGTGGGTGGTTCAGCAAGATGGTTCACGACTTCGAACAGTTTCTTCATGCTGCATTTAGCTTGATTTATTTGGGTGGTGTAGTAAGTGTTTTTCTCCGTGGCTATACTCTGCTTGTAGTTATGGAGTGCAGCTGTGTACATTGTTTTGTCTGATGCGTTGTAATGTTTGCGCCAATGGCGCTCTAGATTACGGCAATATTGTCGTTGTAATCTGAGTTGTTCGGTGAACCAAGGGGCCGAGGGGGTCTTCCTGGTGTGCTTGACTGTTCTGGATGGAACTAATGTAGAGAAAGCCTCATCGAGAGTTGAAGTATATCTTGTGGCTGCAATGTTAGGATCAGTTTCTGTATCTATGTCCAAAAAGGCCTCAGTAAGAGTCTGTGCAAGCTGAATGTAGTCCAAACTTTTCCAGTCTCTAGTGGTTAGATGGGAGTTCTGAGCTGTTCTTTTAAAAGCTGGTGTTATAGTTTTGATATCGAATAAAATAGCAGAGTGATCAGACCATGTTAAAGGCAGAGTTTGGTTAATGGTAATATGTGGGTTATTAGTAAAAATACCGTCCAGGGTATGTCCTGCCTTGTGTGTTGGAACCGTTATCAGTTGTTTCAGATCCACAGTAAGAAGATCATTAATGAGCTGGTCAGTGTCTTTATCAGTAAGGGATTCTAGATGAAAGTTAAAATCACCCAATATGGTGAAATGTTTGTGCTCCACAGCTAGTTCACTGAGTTGATGAAGTTGTGAAAGAAATGTGGTACGGGAGCCTGGGGGTCGGTATAAAAGGGCACCCGTGAGTGTTTGATTGGTGGTGAGTGTCACAGTGAATGCAAGTGCCTCACAGCTCGTGTGGCACTGTCAACTCTACTGCATCTTCCGTCATTGGTGGTCACTGCTCTTCTGCCTCCTGGTCACTCCAGAGTGGCTTGCAGGTACTCTTTGTCAGGAATCCACCTTGGATTCCCACCGGACATCTTTGCCAGCCGCATTTTCACTGAAGTCCTCCATTGTGGTCTACGGCAGTTTCCGATGTCATTTTACACCTATGCACCCGTCTTCCCTTGTGTAGGTATCCTGATTCCTGGGGTATCCATGGGGGGGATTACTCTCCAACCTTCCATCTTCCACTGGGTTTCTTTAGGGTCTTCTGGGAAGAGTCCTTCTTCTTGAAAACTGCAACTGCGACTTACCCATTGACTTGTATTGAGCACGTGGTCGGGTTTCCACTCTGCACATGGCCTCCGTGGGGTTCCTGGGTACTTACCTTGGGTGGGTCCTGTGGTAAATAATTTAATTACCGGTTCTTAATTTGATGCGGAAAATCTATAATAATAGCTCAGTAAAATAAGAGGCAGAATCCGTGGTATTAGAGGTTCGGAACGGGCTTTATTCCAAAATCAATTCGAATTGATGGACTCCATATTCCATCACCGCGAAGGTTCAGGAAGTGAAGGGCCATACTTTATTGACAAGTAATCATTTTTATAAAGAGGCATTATAGTGAAAACAGATGCAGGAGGCGTAACAGTTGATAACAAAGATAAAACATACATGCATAACTAAAATGGGTGTAACTAGGCGTAACAAAAGAACGTCATTTAGCTATGATGTCACAAATGGGTGGTTCCATGAAAGAATTACGCAATGTCAGCAGAAATACTTGGCAGAAATGCGCGCGCAGCAGCATGACGTGTGATTGACGTGCAACTAGGGGGTGAAGGGGACTTGACATTTAGTTCTACATGTGGAGACAGAAGTCTGGGGGGTCAAGTCAACCTAATCCCAAATCATATCTAACATCCTATGTTTAAAGAACTATGTTATCCAAAAAGAGAGGTCTCTTAGAGTAGAATCTTATTCTATACTGACTATACTGACTGTTAGTGCGTGTACAAGCGTCTAAGTGTCTACACTAGATGCGAGGGCAGAAATCTTCCATAGTAACAGGGCTATGAATTACTTGCATAAAGACAGAGAAGCCGGGCCTTTTGCTCGGTAGCTGGAAGAATGTTTACTTAAACTACTAGACAGGAATGCATTGGATGGGGAGCGGAGCAGATAATCTCGAAGGTGAAATACAGTTTTTTGGCAAGCAGACAGGTTGAGTCAGGCACCGTTAGCCGCGCAGGGAGTAGGACAAAGTTCATGGATACAGATGCGAGCTCAGACTGGAGCTTTCAGAGGCAGAGGCAGGAAAAGGCTTAATGGCAGAATCAGGGCCTACTCGCCTGGACTGTAAAATGGGATAAATGAACCATATAAAGCCGGTGGCCTTTCATACTTAGGAATAGAATATCCGGCCCATTCATGGCGGATCTGAAAGAGGACATGTTGACGGTGGACGCACATGTGTTTGCGTCTTCATAACTGGAACTGGAGGAAACATACATGTACTGGTGATTTATACATGAAACCGTTGGGGTCCAAGATAGGGGACATAACTGATCATAAAAATCCATATTTCCACATTCCCTCCTTGTCCCCTACTTGCCCTTAAGAGATATCAATCTTCATCAATCCGTTGATCTGTTCATATAGCATCATTTGTTCTTCTTTCTTCTTCCGTGATGAATGAAATCTTGGTGGTGGAATACACGATGTGGCACACAGACCACAAATCGCTGGTCCACATTGTAGGCATAAGCAGCAACTGAATAGTATGAGAAAGCCAATACCTAGGAAGGATAGGACCCTCCATCCAAAGGTTGATAATACACTCCAAAACCAACCGGACCAAGTCCAGGTGCCTGGATTCTGGTGTATCTGGCTTACAATCTTATAAAGGCGAGTTATGGCTTTATATACAGATGGCGAATTTTCTGGTATGAAAATGCAACAACTTGATCCGATGACCCTACAAGCTCCGCCCCTATCGGCCAGGATGACGTCAAGGACAAGACGATTTTGAAGCACAACAATCCGCATAGCAGACTGCTCTTCTGTTAAATTGCCTAAGGCGGAAATAGTTTCATTCACTACTGCTTCAAGGGTTCTGGTTAATCTACGTATCAGCTTACTATTGGTAACTGTACCTATATAGGGAAAGAGACCTTTATTGAAATCTGTGTATTTTTCCCATGCTGTTTCAGTGTAATCAACGATTGGGAGATCTCTCCGTTCTCTATTGTGTACTAAATGAGTATTTCTGTGATAATCAGGAGGAGCTAGGAAAACAGGTGGCAAAAGGAATCCGATGTAGCGGGTACCATCCCAATCTAGAGGCAAACGTATATATGCAGTCTGACCACATATGAAGTAGGAATGGCGAGAAGCTCTAAATGTAGACTTGCCTTGATCACTGAATTCTATTACAGTGGTGCATCTACTATGGCCCATATGTATAGAACCATTCTTTCTTACACATAATTCACCTTTAACTGGAAATACTGACATAGCGGGCAAAATTGGTGCAGCTTCAGATTCAACATTCAGGATCATGAGATTAAGCGTGAAATTCCCTAATCCATATACTTCATTTTCTAGATCAGTTCCTGTTCTTTTGGGAAGTCCCTCCTTGTTAGGGTAACAGACTTTGAGTAAAACTAAGTTCAGGTTTCCCCATACCCAGTTGTCTTGATAAGTTACTGAGTTTGAATCGAGGGAATTAATTAAACTAAACCATGCTCCACAGGAGCCATTGTGTGTGAACGGATATGGAAAGAGAGGCAGAATTCCCTTATAGTTCTGATAGGGAGGGAGTCGGCCACATATCCAACAATTTGTAGCATTGCTAGCCTGATGGGAATGATGTAACATACTAATAAAAGTGTTATTGCGCAGCGCAAATCTATAGGACAACTCATGCGGGGGTAATTCACTAAAAGAATGTTCAGCAGTAACATTGTAAACATGTTTAGAAATAGGATAATATATGTGCAACAATATACTTGCAGCTATTATTAAAAGATTTAAGAAAAACAAAATTAATAACGTCACTGTGCAATGACTACGCAGTGATTTACAGTACGCATGTTGTTTCAATTGCATCCTTCTGTTTCTTTCTCTATTCAGGTCTAAGGGATACATGTCAGAGACAAACTCGACCGATTCACCTTGGAGAGGACTTAAACAATCAAATTGTCTGACTTGTTAGACCGTAGTTTTAGTTTATATAGTTCTTTGTCACTCAGTTCAACCAAAGGAAGCTTTGAGTCAATCGGTGAAGACACGCGAGGTGTGTCGTTTACATCGGACGGTAGTCCATGAAATTTCTTGATATGACTTGAATGTATCCAGCCTTTGCGACCTTCGATCTTCACGGCTGTCCTCGTGGTTAACAGTACGAGTTGAGGCGATTTCCACCTAGGATCCAGCTGAGACTTCCGGTCAAAGTTCCTCACTAACACCAGGTCCCCGGGAATTACGTCATGGGGTTTCACCTCGGTGTTGTCGGGAAAGGCTGCAGCTACCTGTGAACGACAAGATTGTAGTGCAGACATCAAGGAAGCCAAGTAATCTGTCAGCATATTACAGTCAACATCAGTTATTTTGCGTGGTATAGGCGTCCCCCACATATTTGGTGGTCTACCGAAGATCACCTCATAAGGGGATAGCCCTGTTCGAGAGTGCGCTACCATTCTCATGTAAAAGAGTGCAACTGGTAAGGCTACTACCCAGTCGACACCTTTCTCTCTACATATTTTGGACAATCTAATTTTCAGGGTTTGATTATGTCGTTCCACGAGACCTGCGGCCTCGGGGTGTCGGACACAGTGAAATCTCCATTGATAGCCTAACAAAAGTGAAACGTGTTTCATTAGTTCGGATGAGAACGGCTGGCCGTTATCTGAGTAGACAACACGTGGTAAACCGTACCGTGGGAAGAATTCTCGAACCAACTGTTTGGCAGTAGTCGGGGCAGTGTAATCTGAAACCGGGTATGCCTCTGTCCAACGGGAAAGAGCACAGACAACTACGAGAACATATTTGAATCCTCGACATCGTTCCATCTGGATATAATCCATCTGGAGGACTTCAAAAGGGTGATCAGGAGGCTGAAATCCACCTTGTTCTACGGGAATGCTTTTACCTGGGTTAAACTGACAACAGATCATACAGGTACGAACTTTTTGTTTAGCTGCTGCTCGTAAATGTTTGTTGAACCAAATGTGTTGAATGCTGTCTAGCATAGCTTTTTCTCCTAGGTGCGCTGGACTATGTACAGTATTAATGATAACTTGGACCATTGAATCAGGAAGGAACCATACAGATTTTTCCTTCGTCATCCATCCTTGATCCGTTTGGATCCCTCCTAATTCAGTCCATTTCTTTATTTCATCTGGTGTAGCATGTGTCTGTATGTCAATTACGTCAAGAGCGGGATCCTTAACCATCATGCAATGTGTTGGTGTTGGAACTATTGTCTTTGTCATGTCAGATGTGTGAGTTTGAGCAGTCTGTTTAGCTGTTCTGTCAGCTAGATCATTGCCTTGGGAAATGATATCAGTAACTTTCGTATGAGCTTTACATTTCATAATTGATATTGCAGTGGGTAGATGTATTGCATCTAATAAGGCATGAATGAGGGGTCCGTGCTGAATGTGGGCACCGTGAGAAGTTAAATAACCTCTCTCTCGCCACAGCACGCCGAAGTCATGTACAACTCCGAATGCATAACGTGAATCAGTGTATATGTTGACTTTTTTATTTGTGGCTTGAATACAGGCTTGTGTCAGAGCGATGAGCTCTGCTGCTTGAGCTGACAAGGTATTTATGCAATTTGTTTCAATGATTTCAGTGTCTGTTGTGACTGCGTAAGCGGCCACTAACTCTCCTGTACTTGTTCTCATACATGAACCATCTACATACAACGTCAGGTCTGGATCTGACAATGGGACGTCTGTCAAGTCTTGTCTAGGTTTCGTCGTGATAGTAATAACTTCAATACAATCATGTGCTAGTGGGTCTGTTCCGTTTACTGGTAACAGTGTGGCAGGATTCAATGTACTACAACGTCTGATTTCTATGTGTGGCTGAAACAATGTTAATTCGTAACCGGTGAGTCTTGCTATAGTCAAGTGTTGTGTTTGTGTGCGGTTCAAGAGAACCTCTACTGCATGTGGTACTTGTACCGTCAATTGGTGTCCTAACACTATGGCATCGCTTTGTCGGATTGCTAAAGCTGTCGCTGCCACTGATTTCAGGCACGCAGGCAGAGCCTGAGCTACGGGATCTAATGTACTAGAAAAATAAGCACATGGTTTGTGTGATCCTGCTTGTTCCTGTGTGAGTACTGACAAGGCAGTACCTTCGCGTTCTGTAACAAAGAGTGTAAACTGTTTATTGTAACATGGTGTTGCTAAAACAGGTGCTTGACATAAAGCTTTCTTTAGGCTTTCAAAAGCTTGTGTATGTTCCTGAGTCCAAGGGAGGACAGTCGATGTGGCTGCCTCCTGTGTTGTCAACTGAATGAGTGGTTTTGCTAGAAATGCATACTGCGGGATCCACTGCCTACAATATGAAGTGAGGCCTATAAAAGCCCGCACCTCCTTTTGTGTCTTGGGTATTGGCATGTTAGCAATTAACTGGATGCGATCGGGTGTAAGCTGCCTTCCCTCCTTGGACAGCGAGTGCCCAAGGTAAACAACTCGCTGGACACAGAATTGCAGCTTAGAAGGGGACACCTTGTGCCCCTTTTCGGCCAAAAATTGTAAAACCGTCAGTGAGGCTTTTTCACATTCAGGTTCGCTTCTAGCGGTGATCAGCAGATCATCGACATATTGAAGCAGGGCAGTGTTGACTGGCATGTGGATACTATCAAGTTCTCGTTTCAGTGCTTGGCTATAGATGCTGGGGCTTTCTGTGAATCCTTGAGGTGCGCGTGTGAATTTAAAGCTTCGTCCATTTAAACTAAATCCGAACAAGTATTGGCTTTCCGGATCTATTGGGACGCTGAAAAAGGCATTCTTGAGATCAATTACAGTAAAGAATGTTGCTTCGGAATCAATGACTGTCAATAATGAAGAAATGTCTGGGACTACGGGATATTGTGGTACAATACATTTATTTAATTCGCGGGGATCAATAACCAATCGATATACTGGCGGGGCTTTTGGATCAGTTCGTTTAAGAATCGGAATTATCGGGGAATTACATACATTGGAGTCGGTTTCCACAACCACTCCTTGGGTAATAAGTTCGTCAATGATTTGCAGTAAAGCCACTACAGCATCTGGGGGTAACTTGTATTGTCGCATTCGTGGTAGTACCACTCCTGCCTTTAGTGTGACTCGATATGGGGTAATGTTCATGCAACCAACATCTGTAGGGCCTTGTGCCCATAAATGTGTGGGTAAAGTCTGCAGTCGGTGATCCATGTCTCGGGACACGTAGTGCCCTTTGAAATCACGTAAAAACAATCTTACTCCTTCCGGAGAACAACATATTATAGCTCCTAGAGCTTTCAATGTTTTTATACCTAACAGGTTTTCTGGACATGATTTAGTAAGCAATAAATCTGTAGTTCGTGTCAAGGGACCAATCGTAAGGGGAAGAGGCTGTGATACTTCGTTAATGATAGGTTTTCCTGAAAAACCAAGGGAAATATTCTGTGAGCCTGAAAGGGGTGCCCCTGGAACTTCACTACGTTTTATGGTTGTTCGGCTTGCCCCTGTATCAAGTAAAAATTTTCTATCTTGGCCTAATAGTTCACTGTGTACATAAGGTCCTTCTTGATCTACAGGGACCTCGATAAGGGGTAAGCCAACTTCCCTCTCTAGGCTGTTTCATGAGTATCGTTGATAATCAGGATAGTCATACTGTGCGGTCTGATACATCTGTTGTGTCGTTGTTTGTGTGGCAGCAATAGGCTGCAGTGGTGGAGCTGGCATAGACTGTTGCGGAGCCGGTATGGACTGTGCATGCTGCGGAGCTCCTTGTTGGTTCTGATCCTGTCTAAGTGGCCGTGGTCTTTCTTTTGTATTACCTATGGCGATATTATGTTTTAAAACTGGACAATCGTGTACATAATGGCCTGGCTGTTTACAATAGTTGCATGTCCCTTTTACGGGACCTGCTGAACCACTGGACTGTGTCATACCCTTTTTATGACCGTCAGCTGGAACTGTCTGGGAAACTAGCATTTTCATTTTCGTGTCTTTCATGCGTCTTTGTTCATGTTCTTGTTCCTCTCTAATTCTATTGTGATGGTACTGTAGCATTTGTAACATTTGTGACGGAGTGTTACCTTGCCATGTACTCTCGAATTTCAATACTCTATTCTTAACTTGGGGCAAGGAATTTTCAACTAATTTTGTCACAAACAGATGTGGATACGATTCGCTACTTGCTTTTATTCCACTATTTATACCAAAACATTTTTCGAATCGGGCATAGAAATCACTAGTGTCCTCATCGTGCTTTTGTTTACAGGCTGAGATTGCACCCCAGTCTTCCTTTTTCGTAGTTAATAAACGTGGCAGTACCTGTACTAGTAAACCTGGTAGTGTTTTGGTCTTTTCCCCAAGCCCTGAACCTGGACCTCGAGCTTTTTCTTCGTTTTCTAATGCTGTCCAATCTATCTTTTGGTCTCCCACCTCCCAATCCTTTTCCTTGAGTTTTTCGTAAATGCCCGCAGGCATTAATACCTTCAATATTGTCATAATGTCGGGATAGGTATACTCTCCCATGAGCAACATGTCTTTAATTTCACGGTGGAAACCCGCTGGGTCTTTGTCATGGCTGGGTACCACTTTCTTCAATTAATATATTTTCTCGAACTTTATTTGAATTCTCCTTACTTTTCTCTTCCTGTCTGAGCGCTTTTTCTGTACGTCTATATTATTCTTTACGCCATAATTCAATGGCATCTTTCTGTGACTGTCTAGCTTTCTTTTTCCATAATTCTTCCTCTACTTTCATGATGCAATCTGCATCCCAGGTCCCAGCTGCGGGCCACCTCTGACTTTCTGGTAATTCCTTGGTGTAGTCTACCCATAAATCAAGAAATAATATGGCGTCCAGGCCATGTTTATGATACATGAAGTACCCTGGAGTGTCCCTAGGAGGAATGGGAACAGCTTCTTCGAGTACCCCTTTTCTAGTTTTGATCTGTCTTAATTTCGAAAAGAGAGGCATATTGAGAACTGATCTGATACCTAATTTTGAACACGTTTAATACCACAAAACACAATAATGAACAGTCATTCACACCACAATATGCAGAACGTATCTAAAACATTTTAACATTTAACATTTAATGAATAAACAATGATGGCCATTTAGGGAACTAGTCACTAAGCATAATACTCGGCACTAACTAGGTAATTCTGAACTATATACTAGACATACTTGATATACTGCTGAACAGTACAGATACACTGCTGAAACAGTGCAGACCGGATTTGTGTACCCAAACCCGTCTTGACCGGCACAAACTATGTGCACGTCAGAACGCCTCCCCGACAATGGTACTCACCGGGTAGCTCGGAACGGAAGGCCTCGGAACTGAACTGAACTGGACTTGAACCGGACTGGACTCGACTCGAAACTTCGGAAACTTCGGAAACTGGTGGGCCTCTGTATACCTCGGATCTTGCTCTCTCAGCTAGGCTCTGGTCGGGATACTTCGCACTTCTCACCGCCTCGTCTGGGTGTTGATCGCAGCCTCAGTTACCCCCGCTCGGCAGGAGGGAGATACAGGAAATCCTGTGGGTACGCGTTGTTGTCCGTCCAGCTGTGACAGGAGACCGGGCCTGCAACGCACCTCCGGCGCGTGAGATGAGAAAGTGTCCCTATTCGGGCGCCATATATGTGGTAAATAATTTAATTACCGGTTCTTAATTTGATGCGGAAAATCTATAATAATAGCTCAGTAAAATAAGAGGCAGAATCCGTGGTATTAGAGGTTCGGAACGGGCTTTATTCCAAAATCAATTCGAATTGATGGACTCCATATTCCATCACCGCGAAGGTTCAGGAAGTGAAGGGCCATACTTTATTGACAAGTAAGCATTTTTATACAGAGGCATTATAGTGAAAACAGATGCAGGAGGCGTAACAGTTGATAACAAAGATAAAACATACATGCATAACTAAAATGGGTGTAACTAGGCGTAACAAAAGAACGTCATTTAGCTATGATGTCACAAATGGGTGGTTCCATGAAAGAATTACGCAATGTCAGCAGAAATACTTGGCAGAAATGCGCGCGCAGCAGCATGACGTGTGATTGACGTGCAACTAGGGGGTGAAGGGGACTTGACATTTAGTTCTACATGTGGAGACAGAAGTCTGGGGGGTCAAGTCAACCTAATCCCAAATCATATCTAACATCCTATGTTTAAAGAACTATGTTATCCAAAAAGAGAGGTCTCTTAGAGTAGAATCTTATTCTATACTGACTATACTGACTGTTAGTGCGTGTACAAGCGTCTAAGTGTCTACACTAGATGCGAGGGCAGAAATCTTCCATAGTAACAGGGCTATGAATTACTTGCATAAAGACAGAGAAGCCGGGCCTTTTGCTCGGTAGCTGGAAGAATGTTTACTTAAACTACTAGACAGGAATGCATTGGATGGGGAGCGGAGCAGATAATCTCGAAGGTGAAATACAGTTTTTTGGCAAGCAGACAGGTTGAGTCAGGCACCGTTAGCCGCGCAGGGAGTAGGACAAAGTTCATGGATACAGATGCGAGCTCAGACTGGAGCTTTCAGAGGCAGAAGGCAGGAAAAGGCTTAATGGCAGAATAAGGGCCTACTCGCCTGGACTGTAAAATGGGATAAATGAACCATATAAAGCCGGTGGCCTTTCATACTTAGGAATAGAATATCCGGCCCATTCATGGCGGATCTGAAAGAGGACATGTTGACGGTGGACGCACATGTGTTTGCGTCTTCATAACTGGAACTGGAGGAAACATACATGTACTGGTGATTTATACATGAAACCGTTGGGGTCCAAGATAGGGGACATAACTGATCATAAAAATCCATATTTCCACAGTCCTTGGGTCTCCTGTTCTTCTAAGTCTTCTGTGTCCAGTCTTGACTTTGGTCACGGTTCGCATTCTACTTTATTATTATATGGTTTGGTCTCCTCCTGGAGACCACTGTGTATTTGTGCTACTTACCTGTCTATCGTTGAAGTATTGTGTGTATTGTGATTATATCTCCATTGCAACATGTAAGTGAGTGTTTATAATAAATACATATTTTATAGCTACACTGTGTGGTTCGTTTTCACTTAACCTACACTATATGATTAGTACTGGTAAAAACAAGCTGCTTTACACTCCTTCTGGACTAAGCCTGAAGGCTGCTCCCCACAGCTACCACTTAGAGAGCTTTCTATGGTTGTCTAAGACTACCAAAATTACGATAAGGGTTGTCTGGATTAGTGTAGGGTGCTTCACTTAAATACATGTGCACCATATACTAAGCCAGCTTTCTACAGTGGGTGTTAAGGTACATGGCCTCTAAGGGTGGCACAATAGGTGCTGCAGCCCTTAGAGGCCTTCCCTGGCCACAGTGCCCTTGGTACCCATGGTACCTTTTACAAGGGGCTTACCTGTGGCTAGGGATGTTCCAATTGTGGGTACAAAGGTACAGCTTTGGGAAAGAACACCGGCCCTAGGAACCTGGTTGGCAGGGATCCAGGGCACATAAAGTCAGGTTGCATCAGGTGTCATGCAAAAAGGGGCACTTCCCTACATCAGGGCTATGCACAGCAATTCCCTTTTGACCCACTGCCTCTTCCACCTACATCAGAGCATCTTTCAGAGGAGCATGATCCATCTTGCTTCAAGGGGTGCAGGCTGTTTTGCCCAAAGGAGCCATTGAAAGGGTTCTGGCCTTGAAGTAGGAACGGGCTGTAACTCCTGCCATTTCCCGGTACTGAAGAAGGACGGAGGCCTTCATCCTATTTTAGATCTCTGACCTCTGAACACCTTATTGTGGAAGCACAAATGTAAATGCTCACATTGGACTAGGTTTTGTCTGCCCTTGCTCCAGGCAAATGGATGATGGCTTTGGACCTGCAGGACACTTACTTTCATGTACCTGTTTTGCAGTCAACCAGACAGTACTTGCAGTTCGAGGCAGGCAAGGAGCATTTTAAATTTGCAGTGCAGCAGTTTGGCCTCACCAGTGCCTCTTAGGTGTTTATTAAAGTGATGGTAGTGGTCTATGCAAACCTTCAGATATTGGAGATTCCAATTTTCCCCTACCTCAATGTCTGGCTGTTGAAGGCGGGCTCGCCACAGTCAGTTGCATTCCACCTCCAGACGATGGTGATCCTCCTGACTTCATTGGGTTCACCATCAACGTGCCAATCTCACACTTGACTCCTTCGTAAAGGCTCCCTTTGATTGGGATCGTTCTGGATACAATGCAAATTCAGGCCTTTCCTCCACCTCAACGAGTTCAGGATATTCAGGCTATGATACCTATGTTTCATCCCGGTCCAGGGCCTCAGTGAGGATGGCTCAGAGATTTCTTGGTCTCTTGGCCTCCTTCATCCTGCTCATTGTCTGTGGCAGGAGACACATCCGGGCTCTGCAAAGGCACTTGAAGTCTCAGTGGGCCCAGCAACAGGATAACCTGTCGGATTCTATCCAGGTTTCAGAGGAGACTACAAAAGAGCTGCTGGCAGTCGTGGCTGCCTGACCACAGTTGCAATGGCAGTACACCCCTCTCCCTGCCTGACCCCGAGCTGATAGTGGTTGCAGATGCGCCATTCGTGGGATAGGGAGGTCATCTGGGAGAGATCGAGATCAAGGTACTCTGGTCTCCGGCAAAGACGCATTTCTAAATCAACCAGTTGGAGTTGTGGACCCTTCACCTGGTGCTAAAATCCTTCCTACGTCCATTAAAGTGAGGCTAGTTCAGGGTCTCAAGGACAATACCAATGCCATTTTGTACTGCAACAAGCATGGCAGGATGGGTGTGATGGGGAAGAGGGCAATGACGGCATTGGAGCTCCAAGACCTAGGCCCATCCCCGCTGTTACAAAGTCGCAAGACGTCCTCTTCCTTGTCCCGCAGGATAAATGTAGTGTATGGTCTTTTACGAAAGGGACAGCCCCGGTGGAAGCCGTGTACTGTGCAGGCCCAATCAGGAGAGGACGCCGCACTGAAAACCCCAGAAGAAGAAGTACACAAGAGAGGCGCGGCATTGCTGAAAGCAGGGAAGATACGGTCATGAAGGAGAAAAGAGGAAACCCGAGAGGCAGGACCAAGAGAGAGCTGGGGCGAGACTGAGTCAGCCAGAGTCTGTGGTAAAGCTAAGGAAAAGCCAGGAGGCCACGTGGCTAGCACAGGTGCGTGACCGGGTATTTGGGAGGTCGAGGAACTAGAAGTGAGTTACCAGAGGGGAGGCGGGACCCGGGGCATTTGAGGGCTCTCCCGTCTGAGAATCCTGTATAAAAGAGATCCTGTCTATAAAGGAAACAGGCATAACTAATTCCCCGAATACGAGTGGATGTTTTTGTTTTCTTTTATTGTTTCATTACAAATTTTGTTTGTTGGTCTATGTCGCTCTCATATTGGCCAGGTGGTCCTAGAATAAGGCTTAAGGGACCTATACTTTCTCCACTACATGTCGTTATTCCCCATTTAACCATAATGCATGTTCCTGACTTTCATATAGTATGTATTGTGCAAGAAGACATGCTGCTCTGTATGAGTCATCTTGCCCAGTAGCATCCTCAAGTGGTGGAAATGGTTCTGATAAATGACATTTTTTGAAAGGATAAGCTAAAGCTTGCTGTAACAACCAATATTAGCTCACCCCTGGTAGTAGGAAACCCTTTTGAAATCAAGAAATGAATTACTGGACTTTTAACATTCACACTTATTTGTACAGTCCTTTCCACCATTTGAGCCCAGATTCAGAGTGTGACTTTTGACAGTTTAGTACTTAGTAAAGCCTTCAACACAGCAGGGTATTCCTATCTGAACTGAGGGAGGCAATACCAATATCACATGGGCGTCTACTTATTAGTAGTAATTAGTAGGTACTTGTGTGTGGCTCCTGAGGATACTCATATTTCCAGCCTAAAGAGCTGAGCACCATGTTACATTATCAGGAACTTGTAATTATGTGGTAGATCTCCATTGGGCTCTTAGGCGAGCACAGGTATAGACCAACTTACCAGTTTGATCGGGAGAAAACTGGTCCTAGGATGCTTGTTTCCGGTCCAGGGAGGACCTGGCTTGGCAGTTCGGGCTGGACTGTTCCCATGAGGCACAGGGTCAAGGCTGATTTGCATATGACCAGGTCTAAACTGGGGTGGCGTGGTGAGCAAAAGAATGATGGATTTAACCCAGATCTTTTGACTGGGAGTGAATGTTTTTTTTTTTCTTCCAAACACGTTTTTATTAGCATTTAAAAGAAATACATTGCATAGTAATCAGTAGTGCAATTGGTGGGCGCCACGGGATAATACAAAAGAGGCCGAGCCTGAACGCCTTGTCCTATACATTATATCTAGCATTACTGGCTCAGCAGGCCTGCTTAGTTAAGTTCAAGAGCATTGCGCAGTATGGTATAGTACAGTGCTGTCAAAAGCCAACGTCGTACAAACATGTCTCTGGCGCAATCGTCTCAGTGTTGTGATTGTCTTGCGACAATAGCTAAGTCGCCAGGGCGCAATGCTGTGTGCTGCCTCTTCAGGGCTCTTTCTCCAAGAGTCAAACCCGAACAGTCTATAGGCGCCGCCAATAATGCTGTAACCAAGATATCAGCAACAAAAAACAATAAAAAGTGGGGAGGAGGGGGGAGCTATGGGGAAGGGGAGAAGGCATGGTGGGGGGGTGGAAGCAACGTGACAGTGTACCTTGATTAACTCACATTGCTGGGAGGCGCAGCGGCAGCTATGCTGTTTAATGTCGCTAGCAACATAGTGAATGTTTTGATTTGTTCAGCATTCCGTCCAACAATTGTGTGTCTTTTTGCTTTCTCGCCCTAAGTGCGCCAGGTATGCCCAGACGTGGGTCCCGGGCTCACTGTGCCACTGGAATCAAGCTATCCTGGCTGATTAGGGCTGAAAACATAAAACTGGTGCTAGGATGCTTGTTTCCGGTCCAGGGAGGACCTGGCTTGGCAGTTCGGGCTGGACTGTTCCCATGAGGCATAGGGTCAAGGCTGATTTGCATATGGCCAGGTCTAAACTGGGGTGGCATGGTGAGCAAAAGAATCATGGATTTAACCAAGATCTCTTGACTGGGGGTGAATGTTTTGATTTGTTCAGCATTCCGTCCATCAATTGTGTGTCTTTTGATCGGGAGAATGGACACGTTATGGCCACGAATTGCTCTCAACTTCCCTAGAGAACATTTGTTAAATTGAACCATGTGATAGAGACTTCTAGCTGCAGATTCCTTACCATTGAATTCTCCAGGTGTTAGGCTGGATCCGGAAACTTTTGCGTGAGCAGTACCCCTTGCGCTCGCCATAGGGTGGCTCCATTTGGCTCCGAGTGACATCGTTGGCATTGTTAGCGACGGTTATGACGTTGCGGTTACCTAAATAGGTGCCACCCAGGCACGCAGATGCCAGTTCTTTTCTTTCCACACCAATAAAGCGCCGATCTAGGAAGAGCTACCCCTCTGTTGCTTTTTGGCAGGTTTTCATCAAAATTTTTGTTGGCCAAAACGTTTTTGGGTGTGTTGAGGAAGTCTTCTAGAAAGACAGGGTTTAAACCGTGCTGTTTAACAAGACATGACCTATTGGTTTCACAAGTGATTCTTTTAACTGCAAAGATCAGCTTTCACATTGTGTAGGTCTTGCTGCAAACATCCTTACAAAACACAACAGCCTAAAGGTTGTCAGTCTTGAAATTTGAACACAGACCTGAAAATGGAAAGGTTTCAGTATTGTCACTAAGCAGATGGCAATACCACCTTTAATAGCAGTAGATGTTCCAGCTCAAGCGGGTCTAAGAATGAATACATTGTATTGCGTCTCACAATGCAGCACGGGTCGCGTAAAGTTTATGGTACGGGAATTCATTTCTAATTTCAGGTTAAAGCTTCTGGTAGCTGTGGCAGCTTCCATCTATTTGTAGAATGTTTGTGTAGCCCACCGGTAAACGACTGGATAGTAAAAGTACAGAAAAATGAACAAAGATGAACAGTTTTCCAAACAACTACTACATCAGCTAGCATTCTCCCTCACAACAATTGCATAAAGTAGAGAAGAGAAAGTTAATTTTATTATGTATTCTTAAATAATGTAACAAAATGTAAACATGGACCATTGGTTATTAGAGCGCTGCACAAATTTAAATAATAACCTGAAAAACAATATTTGATCAATTTGACAAAAAAAGTTTACTTTACATGTTAACAAATAGCATCCATTGCCCACCCAAATTTGTTGAAAAACTCGTTTTGGGTAAGTGTTCTTAAAAAACAAATACCCAAAACTAGTTCCTGCATGTGGAGAGTTTTTACGAAAGAGGAATCAGAAAGAGTTACAATGTTATATTTAAATGTACTGGTGATGTAATCAAGGAGGGCTGATCAGGCAAACAAAAAAAAGGCTGAGCAGCATGCAAATATCCTTTAACTGTGCCCAGGTCTAGGCCTTGCTGGACCAAGACGGAACAAACAAAAGTATATCGTAAAGTTTAGCCTGAAACGGATCAACTTAACTGTCCACACACCAGGTCACAAACCTTGCCCAGCGTCCAAAGTAGACAAGATAACGCACACGGATGCCTTGTCTCCATGATGATATCCTCCACTTCAGTGGAGCAGATCAAAAGTACTCAAGTGGTACTGCGCAGTCTCACGCATGGAAGGTAGGTTGTGGTGATTTGGATGAAAAACCATGGGGCCAATTCACAGAACTAACTTAAGACAAAATCATAAACTTACTACTTTTGGTATTCACAGAAGGCATTTAGTAGTAGTAAAGTTAGGATTTTGTCTTAAGTTTGACTTAAGACAAACTTAAGACAAACTTAAGACAGACTTAAGACAGACTTAAGACAGACTTAAGACAAACTTAAAACAGACTTAAGACAGACCTAAGACAGACTTAAACAAAATCCTAACTTAAGTCTGTCTTAAGTCTGTCTTAAGTTTGTCTTAAGTTTGTCTTAAGTCTGTCTTAAGTCTATCTTAAGTCTGTCTTAAGTTTGTTTTAAGTCAAACTTAAGACAACATCCTAACTTTACTACTACTAAATGCCTTCTGTGAATACCAAAAGTAGTCCGTTTAGGATTTTGTCTTAAGTTAGTTCCATGAATCGGCCCCCATGTCTTGTTACTGGGACAGCAAGTCTTCCCACAGAGGTAGACGAAGCGGAGGGAAAATGCTCAGGCACAGCAGTTTAGAGTAGTCAAGTCTCAGAGTTCTGTCCAGGGCTATCCGGATGATCTGAGCCTGGTCTCTCTGGACCTTCTATGAAACTTAGGTAGCAGCAACAACAGTGGAACAGGCTAGGCCTGACTGGAGTCCCACAGAAGGTGAAATGCATCTCCCTGGAGCCCTTAAAGAGTAAACTCTAGAGTGGAAAATGTTTGACAATGAGCATTCTTGGCAGACAGGTCTGCCTGTTGGGCGAAAACAACTTGAAAAAACTCCTGGTGCAGATGTCACTTGTGGTTGCCAAAATGACGTCTTTTGAGCTCGGCAAAATGGTGTCTGCTGGGCTTGTTCACACCGGCCTTCAGAGATCGTGCAAGATAGTTAACAGTTAGCGAGTTGTTGTGATGGTCCAATCAGCATCATAGTCTCAGCACTTACTGGAACAGCATCAGTGACCCCACACCATCCTGCTTGTGGTTGTACTACAATATGGTCATTTTGTCCATTGGAGCTTGCTCAGGGATGCCCTTGATAAAAGACAGAAAATCCTTGAGATCCGGCTGTATGGATATTTAGCCCCAGATTGTTGATGTGGTGGCACTGCACCAACAAGTGTGCTATGTTCTCCATCTCATCCATGTGGCCTCCATGCCCAAAGACAATGCATCTATCACCACCATGGGCAGGTTAGGGCGAATGGCTTGCCGCACATAAGGCTGGCTTCCTTCATCCACCATTCCAGGTCACTGGCCACCTGAGATGCCTCGTCTCACATGCAGATGTTTTAAGTGTAACACCCCCATCTTTGGAGCCATTGAAGGTGGTGGTTTTATTGGAGATCCTGCAAGTGCCTGGTGACATGAGGCACAAGAAGTAATCATGAGGCTGGGAGACCAGAAAGCATTAGAACTGTCTGGGCCAAAATTCAGGATCATTCTTGAAATATCAGGACCATATCCTGAATGTCCCTGACTCGATGCATGGGCAGAAAGGCTTTAAACACCTTGCCCAAAACTGCCCTAATAAAGAGAATCCTCTGCACTCGCCGGATGTGGGACCTTCGCTTATTGATGCAGAACCCTATTGACAAAAGTAGAAAATCTTTTATTCACATGTGGTCCCCAAATGCTTGTGACTGACTGTGATTATGCCTTTAACTGACAGTTTTTTAGATACTGGAAGAAATGTAATCCTAACCTGCGAAGATGGACCGTGACCACTGGCATTACTTTGTGAAGACTTGGGAGGACCAAAGTGAGCCCAAAGGTCAAAACAGTGAAAGGAAAGTTGTTCTTCCCCATGACGAATCAGAAGAAACACCTGTGGGACTGCAGGACAGACACATTAAAGTATGCGTCCATTTCAAGGATACAATCCAGTCCTTGGGGTCCAAAGCGGAGAGGATCTGGGCCAAGGTCAGCATCTTGAATTTGTTCTTCAAAAGGAAAGCGCTCAGGAATTGAAGATTCAACATTGGCCTGAGGCCACCATCCTTATGGGTTCCAGAAAATAGTGGGAATAGCACCCGCAGTTTTTCTCCTTGGGCACCCTCTGGACTACCCCTTTTAACTGGTAATGACTAACCCTTTCTAGCCAGAACCAAGGCATGCTTTGCTGCAGTCTGGATGAAAACAGGAGGAACTGGAGATGAAAAGGTAAGGGTGTAACCTTGAGGGGCAATCTGCATAGCTCTCTGGTCTAAGGTAAATGCATATCAACTGGCAGGTAAAATCACCTGTCCCCTTTACTGGCCGCAAGTGACTCTCTAACGGGGAATGAGAGCATTTTTGCGGTGGTGGCAGCAGGTGTTGGCCCCCGTCCTCTGCCACAACACACACTGGAGTCCCTAAATGGCTGGGTGGGCTGATGTCCCGTTTGAGATGGCTGCCTCAGATGATAAGCCAGGCCCAGGGAGTAACCCCTTAACTTCCGTTATTGTTGGTGAAATGGTGAGTCAGAGATAGGAAGTCCGAGAAGTGAGCTGTACCATGGCTATCTCTGAATTGTTGGAGAGCCGAATCCACATTATCTCTAAACAGCCTGGAGCTATCAAAGAGCTGCTCCATGAAGGATATCTGCATGTCCCTGACGACACCCGTGGCACACATCCAAGCGTGACAAGGAATAACCTCTCTAGTGCCAAGAGCAAGGCCCACAGAGTCAGTGTCATCCAGTCCAGCTTCAGTTGTACTTTGATGCATCCTATTCATCATGGACTGTCTGGGCAAAAGTATTTCTTACCTCCTCAGGGAGAGTGGGCAAGGTTTCGATTACCATGTCCCAGAGGGCATGGGTGTATCTATCTAGCAAGCAGACAATACAAAGAGGGTAAAGCTGGCATAGGAGAACATCCTCTTGCCAATCACATCAATGCGTTTACATTCTCTGTCAGGTGGAGCTGTGGAAAAAGCATTTGGTACATTTTGCTCAAGCCAAAAAATGGATTCTGGTGAAGCGCGTGGAGTCAAAAATGCTGGGTCACATGGAGCGGGTTTGTGGCAGCTAGGTATGGAGTGACTTACCAACAGCTACAAGCAGACCTTCATACACACTGCAACCAAAGTGTCACTGAAGTGCAGTAAAGACCTAACTCAGCTCCGGATCTGAAAATGTTCTCAGAGCTGGATCGTCATCACCGAAGCTGGGGTTTCGTTGGGCCAATAAAGGTCAACTTGGCTTTTGGCAAGGGAATGGCAGTGTGGTCTGACACTGACGGCAGAGACGTAATGGGCCCTGTTGGCTCTGAGGAAGGTCCCTCCGGTGAAAGTCCAACTTTGTCCAGCGATCTGTGGGGCCCAAAAGTGCTCAAGAAGGCTGCAGCATTGCCTCCTTGAAGGCCTATGCGGCATCATGAATAGCCAGGGAAACTCCGGGTGCACTGGCTTCAACTGCAGAATGCAGTCACAATCAGGTGACTGGTGCGGAGTCTGGGGTGCAAACCCCTCCCGAGAGCATGAGTGATGACGTAGGACGCTCCTCTGAACTTTCCATGTTTGCGCTGAGACTTGTCCTTTGCTTTGTCCTAGATTTACCATAGGACCCAAACCTGGATTGAGACAGACTTTGAACAGGAATAGGCCTGTGATTTGGAGGGAAACTGGCACTGCTTCCTATGCTATCTAATGCAAAGCATTGCCTCCCTCTCCCTGGTGCCCTTCGGATGCTTCAGGGACCATGATGACTTTGAATCAAAGACACCTAGGACTGAAGTCATATGGGTCTGTGACTGACATTTGCTTCCTGCAAGTGCAGTAGAGCTCTGGCATTCAGGGGAGACATCCCTAGTACTCTTTTTGCAAATATGTTTTAGATGCTGGTAAAGCTTTGAGAAAGGAGTTCTGGATCTGAGTCCAAGGAATTGGCAAGAATGAACTGAAGAATCAGTGCGTATATGTGCCTCCGTGGTATCACTTCTGTAGGTGGAAGGAGGTCTCCGTGGAGTTGGATGTTCTTATGGGAGAAACTGCTACAACATTTTCTAGATCCAGTCTGGAACTGAGAGGAATTCAAAGGGTGAGCAATCTGCTGTTAGAAATATCCATCAGAATTGATCTTCCTGCCATGTGACGTTGGGTTGGCCTTCAAGGTTTACAGAGGTGGATATGCTGCATGGCTGACAAAACTATCAGTATGACGGATCATTGGAATGAATCAAATGGAGTCCTAGGCTGACAACCAAGCTATTACCTAAACCCTAACTTCATCACTCTCACATCAGGTGACAGCTTGAGGGTTTCTCCCACTAACCTCACTGCTGCGCTACTGAGCCCTGGTGTGGTGTAGAGTTGCCTCACCTTACTTTCTACACTCAGGAAAGCCATAAACAATGATTCTGCACCCTGTCATAGCCGGCACCTCTGCTCAAGGCTGTGCTACCAGCCGTAGTGTGTACATCTCAAGCTACACTCACAGCTAAGGAAGAAAGTAGAGCAAGAAAGTGCCCACAGCTGTGCCTTCAATGATGCCAATCACTACCTCTCTGCAGGTGCACCTCCCATGACAGCAGTCACTACCTTTCCGCCTCGCCTTACACAAAAGCAGTCACTACTCCTCCCCGCGCATTCCATGACAGCAGTCACTACCTCTCCGCAGGTGCGCCTTCCTTGACAGCAGTTACTACCTCTCTGCAGGTGCACCTTTCCTGACAGCAGTCACTACCTCTCCACAGGTCTGCCTTCCATGACAGCAGTCACTACCTCTCCGCCACGCCTTCCATGACAGCAGTCACTACCTCTCAACAGGTGCACCTACCAAGAGAGTGGTCACTACCTCTCCACAGGTGTGCCTTCCGTGACAGCAGTCACTACCTCTCCACAGGTGCGCCTACCATGAGAGCGGTCACTACCTCTCAGCCGGTGCGCCTTCCATGACAACAGTCACTACCTCTCCACAGGCCTTCCTTCCATGACAGCAGTTACTACCACTCCACAGATGCGCCTTCCCTGACAGCAGTCACTACCTCTCCACAGGTCTTCCTTCCATGACAGCAGTCGCTACCTCTCCACAGGTCTTCCTTCCATAAGAGCAGTCACTACCTCTTTACAGGTGTTCCTTCCATGACAGCAGTCACTACCTCTCCACAGGTGCGCCTTCCATGACAGCAGTCACTACCTCTCCACAGGTCTTCCTTCCATGACAGCAGTCACTACCTCTCTGGTGCGCCTTCCATGACAGCAGTCACTACCTCTCCACAGGTGCGCCTTTCATGACAGCAGTCACTACCTCTCCGCAGGTGCAACTTCCATGACAGCAGTCACTACCGCTCTGCCGTGCCTTCCTGACAGCATTCACTACCTCTCTGCAGGTGCGCCTTCCATGAAAGCAGTCACTAACTCTCCGCTGCGCCTTCAATGACAGCAGTCACTACCTCTCCCCAGGTGCGCATTCCATGACAGCATTCAGTAACTTTCCACAGATGCGCCTTCCATGACAGCAGTCACTACCTCTCCACAGGTCTTTCTTCCATGATGGCAGTCACTACCTCTTTACAGGTGCGCCTTCCGTGACAGTAGTCACTACCTCGCCACAGGTCTTCCTTCCATGACAGCAGTCACTACCTCTCCGCTGCGCCTTCCATAACAGTAGTCACTACCTCCCTGCAGCACCTTCCATGACAGCAGTCACTACCTCTCCCCCGTGCCTTCCATGAGACCAGTCACTACCTCTCCACCGCGCCTTTCATGATAGTGGTCACTACCTCTCCACAGGTGTGCCTTTCATGACAGCAGTCACTACCTCTCCACAGGTGCGCCTACCATGAGAGCGGTCACTACCTCTCAGCAGGTGCGCCTTCCATGACAACAGTCACTACCTCTCCACAGGTCTTCCTTCCATGACAGCAGTCACTACCACTCCACAGATGCGCCTTCCATGATAGCAGTCAGTACCTCTCTGCAGGTGCACCATCCATGACAACAGTCACTAACTCTCCGCTGCGCCTTCCATGACAGCAGTCACTACCTCTCCCCAGGCGCGCATTCCATGACAGCATGCAGTACCTCTCCACATATGCGCCTTCCATGACAGCAGTCACCACCTCTCCACAGGTCTTTCTTCCATGATGGCAGTCACTACCTCTTTACAGGTGCGCCTTCCATGACAGCAGTCACTACCTCTCCACAGGCCTTTCTTCCATGACAGTAGTCACTACCTCTCTACTGCGCCTTCCATGAAAGTAGTCACTACCTCCCCGCAGCACCTTCCATGACAGCAGTCACTACCTCTCCCCGCGCCTTCCATGACAGCAGTCAATACCTCTCCACCTCGCCTTCCATGACAGCAGTCACTACCTCTCCACCGCGCCTTTCATGACAGTGGTCACTACCTCTCCACAGGTGCGCCTTTCATGACAGAGGTCACTACCTCTCCGCCGCGCCTTCCATGACAGCAGTCACTACCTCTCCACAGGTGCGCCTTTCATGGCAGCAGTCACTACCTCTCCGCAGGTGCACCTTCCATGACAACAGTCACTACCTTGCCACAGGTCTTTCTTTCCTGACAGCAGTCACTCCCTCTCCGCAGGTCTGCCTTCCATGACAGCAGTCACTACCTCTCCGCTGCGCCTTCCTGACAGCAGTTACTGTAGTGGAGACGGAGTTCCATGTACACACATTGCTATTTTAGCATAAGCGCCTTAGATGTAAAACGCCATCTTGCCACTTTGCTGCTTTTGCACACGACACTGCAGGTAGCTGTTATCACAAGAAAAATTGCTTGCTTGCTTTTTCTTCACATGAGAACGGTCTGTTGTTCGCATCCCTAGACGTGCACCGCGACCTTAGTCTGAACACTGTGTGCAGAAGCCGTCAAGGTCAAATAACAATGTATGCTTTTGAATTCAGGTTGATCGGCCCACGCTCTAGCCATAACACGCACACAGCTGCAAACATCTGAAACTCGGATGCCTTTAATATTGCAGTTGCATGCATGATTCAGGCACTTGGAGAAATACCTTTTCCAGACACAGAGCAGATCCTGTGATGTGATTCACCTAAGCTGATATTTACGGTATGGGGTTCCCCATTCAAGCCTAAAGACCTTCTATTAGTTTCCTAAAACTAGTTTACTAATTAAGCGAGGGTGGTTGTTTTCCACTATCATTTGTAATATGATTTCTCCCTTCATTTTCTATGGTATTGTAACAATGCTGATTGTTTTGTTTTTAATAATTTGTCTGCTTATGTTAGCCAAAGTACTGCACCTTAGGGCACGTAGTTAAAAATAAACATTTTAAACGTTACCGTGTCTTTGATTACTCTTGTTGTGAACTGATATGAGAATAATAACAAAAAGGTGTTTCTGATTCCCACCATTCCTGTGAGTACTCTAAGTTGCTTGTTCTGGGTTGTCTAATTATTGGTAGCTTCAAGATGATACGGAGAACGAATGAGACACTGATGCTAGTTGGATGGGGTAGTGAGGTGAGTTTTTTGGTACACCACAATTCACTGAGGTCCTGGTTTCCTGCACATAGTTCTGTGCATGAGCAGAATCCCTGCAACATTACTACCTCTCTGCTGTCACGCCTTCCATGACAGCAGTCACTACCGCTGCGCTGTGCCTTCCATGACAGCATTCACTACCTCTCCGCAGGCGCACATTCCATGACAGAAGTCACCACCACTCCACAGATGCGCCTTCCATGACAGCAGTCACTACCTCTTCACAGGTCTTCCTTCCATGACAGCAGTCACTACCTCTTTACAGGTGCTCCTTCCATGACAGCAGTCACTACCTCTCCACAGGTGCGCCTTCCATGACAGCAGTCACCACCTCTCCACAGGTCTTCCTTTCATGACAGCAGTCACTAGGTCTTCCTTCTATGACAGCAGTCACAACCTCTCCACCACGCCTTCCATGACAGCAGCCACTACCTCTCCGCTGCGCCTTCCATGACAGTAGTCCCTACCTCTCCACAGGTGCGCCTTCCATGACAGCAGTCACTACCTCTCAGCCACGTCTTCCATGACAGCAGTCACTACTTCTCTGCCGCGCCTTCCATGACAGCAGTCACTACCTCTCCGCTGCGCCTTCCATGACAGCAGTCACTACCTCTCCACAGGTGCGCCTTCCATGACAGCAGTTACTACCTCTCCACCACACCTTCCATGACAGCAGTCACTACCTCTCAGCAGGTGCGCCTTCCATGACAGCAGTCACTACCTCTCCGCAGGTCTGCCTTCCATGACAGTAGTCACTCCCTCTCCACCGCGCCTACCATGACAGCGGTCACTACCTCTCTGCAGGTGCACCTTCCATGACAGCAGTCACTACCTCTCCGCATTTGCGCCTTCCATGACAGCAGTCACTACCTCTCCGCAGGTCTGCCTTCCATGACAGGAGTCACTCCCTCTCCACCGCACCTACCATGACAGCGATCACTACCTCTCCACAGTTGCGCGTTCCATGAAAGCAGTCACTTTCTGATGGATACATCTGCCTGCGGATTCCTCATCTTTTGAATTACCCCTGCGCCAGCATTCCGTGGAAACTTTTTTTCTAGCTCTCCCACGTCGACGAGGACGTCATAAAGACACGGCTCCGCTCGTGACTCCGTCTGACATCATCGGAGCCACAAATAAACCTCGTCGGCGTGCTGACGTCAGTTCCCTTTTTTCCGAGCCGACGACGCGTAACGGTTTTCTGGGACTCTCCATAGATTTCTTGATAGTAACTTTGTTTCTGCTGTTATTCTTTGGAAGTGGCAGTGCAATGGTGTCGAAGAAGTCAGGGTTTAAACCTTGTAGAGTATGCGGGGGTCACATGTCGATCACGGACCCTCACGACGACTGTTTGTGGTGTTTATCTTCAGACCATGACGTCGATGGTTGTACCAGTTGTCGGAAGATGAATCCAAAGGCCTTGAAGGAGTGAGAGGCCAAGTTGTTCAAGGCGAAGGCAAGGAAGGAGGAAAGAGGTCGGAAAAGATCAAAGTTGAGGTCATCGACTTTGCATGCTCCGAAGTCGAAAAAGCACAAGAAGAAGAGGAGGCATGGTCCTCGACGTCATTCGTCGAAGAGTAAGGCTTCGAGATCGCCCTCACCGACTCTAAAACATCGCATTAGAGATGTTGTTTCTCCATCTCCTTCTCTTCCAGGGACTCCGGCACGTTCTCCGACGCCGGCAGGTTCTCCGGTGCGTTCGCTCCGGAACCAAGAGTTTCTTTTGTGCCTGTTCCAGCGACTCCAGTCTTGGGCTCAACTTCACTGGCGCCTGCACGGCCTTGTGAGGATCAGGATACGGCTTCGTTCCCATCCTTTCCTGGGCCTGGTACGGATCCATCACAGTTCCTTAACGCGATGTATGGCGTGTTTGCCAAGGCAGCCAACCCTACCGGTGCGCCTCAGGCCCCGTCGGTCCACTTGCTTTTACTTTGGGCATTCCATAGCATTATGCCCAGGCACCATTCATGCCTTTTATGCAGATGGTGCCGTGCTGGCATTTTCCGGCTTCGAGATTCTTGACGCCGGTCTCTAAGTCTCCGGCTCCACCTGGAGGTTGCTCTTCTTCCCGACTCCGGTCGGCGCTGTTACCAGCGTCGGAAGCTGTGTCTTCGACGCCAGTGCCTGTTTCATTGGTGCCGTGTGTGGCTCTGTCGGCCCTGAATCCTGTCCTGAAGATAAGGTCTAGGAGAGAGGCCCAAAGGCTTCTTGAAGAAGAGAAATATCAGCATGATGAGGCTGAGGAAGGCGAGATTGAGGAAGATGAGTTTGAAGACCTTCAGGAGGCAAGTGGATTGGATACTTCCCCGGAATGGGAACTTTCATCTCCAAAATCATTACCCTCACAGGATGTTGTGCCTTATCATGTGGTAATTAGAAAAGCTGCTGAACTTTTGGATCTTCAGCTTCCCACTGCTGATTTTAGGCTGAATATTTTAACAGAGGTTTTACACTCTCCCTCCTCTGTAGTTGAGCCTCTTTTGCCATTTAATGAGGCCTTAACTGAGCCTATTTTGAAGGTGTGGCGGAAGCCTCTCTCAGCACCTGCGGTTTCAAGATCCATAGCAAGAAGGTACAGACCTGCTCCAAATGATCCTGCATTTCTTTCGAGCCATCCTTCGCCTGAAAGCTTGGTGGTGAAGGCTTCTTGTTCAAAACAATCAACAGGTTCTTTTTCCCAGACTCCTGGTGACAGGGATTCAAAAAAGCTAGAGCAGTCTGCTAAGAAGGTTTTCTCCTCTTCAAGTATGGCTTTGAAGTACACTAATGCAACCAGCTTTTTGGGGAGATACATCCATGCTTTGATGGACTCGGCAAAGCAGCTAATTCCAAAGTTTCCGGAAAATGATCGAGGAGCATTTCAGGAGATTGTGTCGGATACCTAGGCAGCAGCTCGTCGGGTTATACAGTCTGGATTGGACATTGCTGACTCAGTGGCGAGAGTGATGGGTTCTGCTGTGGCTACAAGAAGGCATGCCTGGCTTAGGTCTTCATGTTTCTCTCCTGATGTTCAGAATACGTTTCTTGATCTCCCCTTTGATGGGTCAAGGCTTTTTGGGGAAAAGGCTGATTCTGCATTGCAAAGATTCAAGGACAGTAGGGCTATGGCTAAATCTTTAGGACTCCAAACTCAGTGTAGAGGTTTTGGTTTTAGAAGATATCGTGGCTTTGGCAGGATGTCTTCCTTTAGAGGCCGTCAGCAACCTCAGTTACAACAGCAGAATCTCCAGTATAAGTCTTATAGAGGGAAGAACAGAGATCGTTTGCGGGGTGCAGCACATCAACTCTCTTCCTCCTCCTCTTCCTCTTCTGCCCCTGCCACTGGGGTCTCTGGAAAGCAGCCCTATATCCCCAATCTTGGAGCAGGCTGGTCTTGTAGGGGGTCAGGTGTCCCATTTTCTAAAAGATTGGAAATCTACAACATCAGACCTTTGGGTTTTGAATCTTGTGGAAAATGGGTACGCCCTTCCCTTTCGGGAGTTTCCCCCTCCTTACCCTCCTCGCAAGGGCGGTTGTTCGGAAGACCATTTGTTGCTTCTGCAGCAAGAGGTTCTTCTTTTATTGCAAAAAGGTGCGATAGAGGTGGTTCCGGAGCAGGAAAGGGGTCAGGGCTGCTACTCCCGGTATTTCCTGATCCCCAAGAAGGACGGCAGGTTAAGGCCTACTCTAGACCTCAGGGTTTTGAAATTTTACCTCAAGCAGGAGAAATTCAAGATATTGACCCTAGCTCAGGTTCTTTTGGCGTTGCAGCAAGAAGACTGAATGGTGTCGATCGATTTGCAGGATGCGTATTTTCACATCCCCATCCTGAAGTCGCATAGAAAGTATCTCCGTTTCACGGTAGGGTCCCAACACTACCAGTTTGCGGTCCTCCCGTTTGGACTTACTTCCGCACCCCGAGTCTTCACAAAGTTAATGGCGGTGGTGGCAGCCCATCTCAGAAAGTCGGGAATTCCTGTTTTCCTTTACCTGGACGACTGGCTGCTCAAAGCAAAGTCGCTGGAGATGGTGCTTCATGATCTGCAGTTAACAGCGCAGCTGTTACACGTTTTGGGTTTCTCAATAAATGTCCCAAGTCTCACCTGGTGCCCTCACAGTGCAACCTGTTCATAGGGGCAGTACTGGATACTACAGTATGTCGAGCATTTCCTCCTCCGCAGAGGATTCTCGACATTCAGGAAAGGATTCTCTGGTTTCACGATGGAACGGTTGTTCCAGTCCTGAAGGTCCTACGCCTGCTCGGTCTGTTCGCTTCCTGTATTCTGTTGGTCAACCATGCACGCTGGCACATGAGGGCGCTCAAGTGGTGTCTCCGTAGGCAGTGGTATCAGCACAACGGAGATCTCAGTGAGTCAGTCAGGATCTCCAGAGAAACTGCAGTGGATCTGTCTTGCTGGAGTGTACAGGGCAACTTGTCTCAAGGGAAACCCTTTCAGCTTCCTCCATCGGAGGCCACAGTGATCACGGATGCCTCCTCTCTGGGGTGGGGTGCTCATCTGGGGGATCTAGAGGTCAAAGGTCTTTGGTCTCCAGAAGAAAGGTTGCTTCACATCAACCTTCTGGAATTGCGGGCTATTAGTTTGGCACTAAAGGCCTTCCTTCCGTCCCTTCACGGTCAGTTGGTTCAGGTCCTGACGGACAACACTACTGTGATGTGGTACATCAACAAACATGGAGGTGTAGGGTCGTTTCATCTCTGCAGAGAGTCTCTGTGACTCTGGTCCTATGCTCAGGGCTGTCAGATTTGTGTGTTTGCAAATCATTTGGACAATGTGCTGAATGTAAGTGCGGACAGTCTCAGTCGGCATTACTCGGCCGATCACGAGTGGCGGCTTCATCCAGAGGTAGTTCATCTCCCCGTTGTTCTGCAGTCTCCAATGCAGGGAGCTATGGGGGACGCATTTCTGTTGGATTGGAGTTCACAGCTCCTTTACGCGTTTCCTCCCATACCATTGATTCCTCGGGTCCTGAGGAAGATTCGCCAAGACCGGGCCCAAGTCATATTGATCGCCCCGGATTGGCCATGAAGGGTGTGGTACACAGATCTACTTCACCTCTCACCGCACCCTCCGCTCCGTCTCGCTCTCAGGGCAGACCTCCTCTCACAGTCGCTGGGGCAGGTTCTACAACCCCACCTCCAGAGCCTGCACCTTCATGCCTGGAGATTGGACGGGCCAACCTGAGTTCTTTCTCTCTCCCGCCGGATGTGGTGGATGTTATTTTGTCATCCAGGAGACACTCCACCAAATCTGTTTATTCCTCTAGGTGGTCTAAATTTGTTAAATGGTGCGGAGAGAGGTCCATTGATCCTTTGAAAGCTCGTTTGTCTAACATTCTTGAGTTTTCTCTTTCTTTGGCCCAGCAGGGCTCTGCTGTGTCTACAGTAAAGGGATATTTGTCGGCTTTGTCTGCTTTTTTATGTTTGCCGGACCAGCTATCTTTGTTTAAGTCCCCCATTGTTATGAGGTTCATTAAGGGCCTTACTAATAGGTTTCCTCCCACTCCTTTCATTATACCTCAGTGGGATTTAAATCTTGGTCTTACATTTCTAATGAGTCCTCCTTTTGAGCCTCTTCATAATTGTCCGTTGAGGCTTCTTTCTTTCAAAATTGTCTTTCTGATCGCTATTACCTCGGCTAGGAGGGTAAGTAAGCTTCGGGCTCTTAGTTCCAAACCCCCGTTTTTTACCATTCATGCAGAAAAGATGGTTCTCAGGACCAGGGCTGCTTTCCTACCTGAGGTGGTTATTCCTTTCCATCTTGGGCAATCCATTACTTTACCTACCTTCTATCCTCCCCCTCACCCTTCCCAAGGAGGAGCAGAGACTTAATCGCTTAAATCCTAGGAGGGCTGTTAGTTTCTATTTGGACAGACCCAAGGATCTAAGGCTGGCCGATCAGCTCTTTGTGGGATACGTTGGGCGAATGAAAGGCATGGCTGTGCACAAGTGGACTCTCTCCAGGTGGATCATCCTATGCATCAAGATCTGCTACGCCTTGGCTAAGAAGGAACTGCCTGAAGGTATCAGAGCTCATTCCACCAGAGCTAAATCTTCTTCTACTGCTCTGTCTAGAGGGGTTCCTGTTGTTGATATCTGTAAGGCAGCAACTTGGGCCTCCCTCCATACCTTTGCGAAGTATTACTGCTTGGATTCTGAGGTTAGGAGGGACGGCTATTTTGCACACTCTGTGCTTCAAAATGTTTTGGTATAGGTTGGTGGACACCCTCCTCCAGGAGTGGGACTGCTGTGGGGTTCTATTCAAAAGGTGAGGAATCCACAGGCAGATGTATCCATCAGAAGAACAAGTTACTTACCTTCGGTAACGCTTTTTCTGGTGGATACAGTATCTGCCTGTGGATTCTTCACTGACCCACCCGCCTCCCCGTTGTCCACCTTCGTATACCAAAGGTTTTATGAATTATTTAACATGGTTGTTTTCCTGTGTACTTTAAATGCCTTGTTTCGTTCATAGGATATGCCTAGTTTGTTTTGTTTTTCCAATGATTCTTTATACTGTGTGCATTTATGTTTATATTCACTGAAAAAACCATGGGTTTCACACACGTTATAGTTAGGAATTAGCATTTAAAAAACCTTAGAAATTCACTGAAAAAACCATAGGTTTCACACACGTTATAGTTAGGAATTAGCATTTAAAAAACCTTAGAAATTCAGTGAAAAAACCATAGGTTTCACACGTTATAGTTAGCTGGACATTTTACTCGTAAAAAACCAATGAAATTGCCCCGTTATAGTTAGTTCAGCTAACTATAACTCACGCGCCCGCAATGCACTGCTGATGACGTCACATATTACATCACTCATGACATGGTCAGTGACATCACTCATGACATCACTGATGACATCTCAAATGACATCACTTTTACAATTGCGGGCGCGTGAGTTATAGTTAGCTGAACTAACTATAACGGGGCAATTTCATTGGTTTTTTACGAGTAAAATGTCCAGCTAACTATAACATGTGTGAAACCTATGGTTTTTTCACTGAATTTCTAAGGTTTTTTAAATGCTAATTCCTAACTATAACGTGTGTGAAACCTATGGTTTTTTCAGTGAATTTCTAAGGTTTTTTAAATGCTAATTCCTAACTATAACGTGTGTGAAACCCATGGTTTTTTCAGTGAATTTGCAAGGTTTTTTAAATGCTAATTCCTAACTATAACGTGTGTGTAACCCATGGTTTTTTCAGTGAATTTGCAAGGTTTTTTAAATGCTAATTTTTTTTTTATTCTTCATTTTTTTCAAACATATTTTTAATTTAATTTTCTTTCATTTTATAAAGACTATGCTTAAATTTTTAAAATCCTTAAATATTTTTTTTTAATATATTTTTTAAAATAAACATGTAAAATTTATTACCAGATTTTTTTTTTTTTTTTTTAGTACGCGTACCGTAAGCTCACGGTAAGCGTACGGTTTACGCAACGTCCGTAATCTATCTACGCTGCTTGCGTATAGTTACGCAATTTGCGTAGCCGCGCGTACTGCGCGTGGGACGCGTGCGCGCTTACGCCACACGCGCACGTTACGCGGAAGTGCCGGGGAGTGACTGTTATGCGCATGCGCGGAAGCGCGTGTCTTTTTTACGCGCACGCGTACTTTTTGCCGTAAGCGTACCGTAAGCGTACCGTAAGCGTACGGTAGGTCATGTGATCATGAAACACAACTTTTGATTGGTTGAAACTACTTTCAGTTCTAGAACTCTCCTACACCACACCCATTCCCCTCATTTCTGCTTGTGATCCCTTGGGAGAAGGAGCTGGTTTGTCTTTGGGATACGATGGCAGAACAGCAGAGCTCTTCTGAGAGTGAGCCTAGCACCAGCAGCACTGTCTTGAGGCAGAGATCGAGGAAACAAAAGCCTTCTTATGTTTGGGATTATTTTACTTTTCCAGAAGGCCAGCAAAAGGTGAATGCACCCTTAGTTACTTGCTGTCTGTGTAAGCGTGTACTTTCTAGAGGTAATCCTAACAGGAAGTATTCCTTTGGGAATCACACCATGAAGAGGCACCTCCAGGATGTACACGGAAGGACACATGGTCATCTTTTTGGAGGTAACTCTTCAGAAAGACGAGCCAGTACATCCACAGCAGCTCAGCCTGGACCATCATCTGCAGGGCTGACTCCTTCTTCTGCAGCAGGTCAGGTGAGCCCTTCATCTGTGGGGGGAGAATCTCCTTTTGCTGGCCCTCTGGAAATGAACCTTCGATTTCGGAAGGTTGATATTCATTGCACATTTTGTAAAGGTCTAATTTGTCATAGGGAGACCAGTGTTTCCCTAGTGAACAACAAAATAGATCAGCACATTTGTAGCTTTGAATGATTTTCCCATGCTTCCTTTCCTCTGTCCCTGCATGAACACAACGGTTCTTTTAAGAGCCAACCTTATCTTTCATCTTTGTTTACATATGTTTTTTAAAACCTTTTTTTTTTTTTTTTACCGTACGCGTACGGTGCACGTACCTTTTTTTTATTTTTTAAAAAAAACACTAAAAATCAATTATCACATTACAAGGTCCTTGAGAGACTACAATTATTATTATTGACTTACCATACTCACTCAAAAAAATATTTATTCATTTGTTTTTTTAAAAAATAGTTTTAAAAATGGTTGTAGTTTTCGAAAATTTTCTATATCGATCTGAAAAAAAAGAAAAAAGTATTAATATTTTTTTAACAATTTATAATACAGTATACATATTTACATTTTTTTCAAAAAAATATTTTTGCCTTATTTTTGCTGTTTTCAGAATATATTGCATTTCACTATAAATTGTGAAAGCAATTGCATTCATCATTTTACAGCGGGCAAAAAAAAATATCATCTAAAAACAATACTTATTTCTTTAAAATACCGTCTGATATGTTTGTTTCAGAAGTATAATCACAATATTATATCTCAAATAACTCCAAAATACATCTGATTTCATTTCCTTTAGGCCAAATAGTATTTTTTTTTTTTTTTTTGGAATAAATTTCCAAGGGAAATCCATTAAAATTCTAAAGTTTAATCTGTCCAGATCTCACCGATTCTCTGTAACATTTTGGTTCACGAAAATTTTTTGAATAATTTATTTAGTCCACAATAGAATTGCTTACTTTTCCACATGGCCAAATAGTAATTTTTTAAATCATTTTTGAAAAAATTTCCAATGGCAGTCCAATAGCATTCCAAAATTTAAAATGTGCAGAAGTTACCGATTATCTATAAATTATTGGTTTTTCAAAATTGCATTAAAAATTAAAAAAAGTCCACATTACAATTGGTTATCTTTCCTTTAGGCCAAATGATAATTTTAAAAATATTTTTTCTACAAAACTGCAATGGTAATCCAGTAAAATGGTAAAATTATTTTGTCCAGATCTTGCCAAGTCTCTCTAAAATTTAGGTTTCAGGAAGATTAGATAGGAATTTGCTAAATCAAAAGGCAAACGTTGTTTGAAAATCAATTGGGAATCATTACACAGTGTCCAGCCTTTTTCACATTTTAGATAAACTGTGTAATGTCCAGAAGTAACAGTAGGTCCATCATGGAAAATTATTGCAACAGTTACAAAAGTTTTTCCTGAAATTGATAATTGCTGTCCTGTAAACTTCTTTATTAAAGTATCCAATTTTGAACCATCAGCTCTACATCGTTGCATCATTAAAATTACATACTGTCCGTATTCCCTTAAAATTAATGTTGAAAACATGTCAGAATTACACTCACCACATTTCATGCTATGATTAGCATCTTTAACTAATTTTGCAAAAGTGACTGTTTTACTCTCTGGCAATGTCAAATAAATAAACCTTTCATTATCAACAATAGAGCCACATATATTATAACAATTATCACAACTATGTTCCCATTTATAAGAGAGACCAAAAAAATGTCAATGGGAACTCCTTCTTCTTCCACTACCTGAAGAAAATACATCAAAAATTCGTGTGCATCTTGCTGTTCATTTTGTGAAAACTGTGTTCGTCCTGAACATACATCTAAAAGTTTTCTAATATCAGTAGCACTTTCTATTTGAGTTTTATCTTTACTCAGCTTTTGAAAAAGGAGACTCAGCTCTGAACAGAATCTTTTTCCCTGATTTACTATTATCTGCTCTTGCAAACTTTCCAGATAAAATGCAACATTCAACACTACATTAGCGTAGCAGTTGACACCAGAGCTATTTTCAAAATGACATCCTACAACCTGTTCTTCATTGTCCTTTTTCTTTTTGCTTGCAATTACATCACTCCTCTTTTTTTTCCTCTTCTCTATATCTTCATTACAGATATTCTCATTTCTCCTTTTACGAGAAACTACACGTTTCTCCAACACAGGATACTGACCTAAATGAGGAGCATAGCTTCTTCTTAATCTATTATACTCCTTTACACAGTTTGTATCAGCACTAACTTTTGAGTCATCAAAGTCTATCATGAATAAACCTGATAATGTTTTGACTCGTGACAAAGCTACATATGCCATACCTTCTTTGAACACAGTTGAACCAATGTTCACAAATGCACAATCTACAGTCAATCCTTGAGACTTGTGGATAGTTACAGCATATGCTAGAGAAAACGGAAACTGCTTCCTACGTACATATAAGTCTTTCACAAGCATAAAACGAACTGTACAACGACAAATATCTTTAACTTCATCTATCTGATCAAATTTTATCTGTAAACATTCAATTCCTTCTTTTTTCTGATAATTAATAAAACCCACAACTCTTCCCATCGCTCCATTCACTAAGCCTTTCTCAACATCCAAATTTCTCCTTAAAAATACTCTACAGTTCATGCAAACATATAGATTTTTTTCTAATCCTGCTGTTTTGGAGATGTTCTTCTCTAGTGAGTCCAATTTATTTTTCAGTTTGCCTGTTACTGTGACAGTAATTCTTCCATCCTCAATTTTGTCCACTGCTTCCAATTTCCTGATCTCTTCCTTTTCCAATTTCAAAAGCTCCTCATTAAATATTGAGCATTCACGTAGAGTTGGCATTAAGCAGATGACACTTTTGTTTTCTGCAATATTCTTGTATATTTTCTCTGCAACTATTTCTTCCTTTGGAAATAAATTATGTAGCAGCCGACTCTGTAATGCTTTTTTCCCAACTTCTGTGAGTAGTCCAATTCTGATATCTTTCAGAATACTTCCATATTCTTCATCGTTTGCTTGCCTCATATTAGTTGTAAGTTCCTTGTACTCAAAGAAGGACCAAATATTTGTATTTCCAATGCTTCCCAATGACTTCTTCGTGTCTTCATGTGTCACAGTATTAAACACTGGTTGTCCTTTAACTGGAGTAAGTTGCAAAAGATCCCCAAAAACTATGACGTGTTTTCCACCAAATAACACGTCATAGTCTGTCTTCAAAATTTGCTGCATTCTTAAATGCACAAAGGCAAGCATTAAGTTTGATACCATGCTCACCTCATCAATAATGAGAACTTGCATCTTCTTCAATACTCTTGAAACTTCCAAGGATGCTTCTCCAGTTAGCTTGTTGAATTGTATTTTGTTCTCATGCTCCACTGGTAACATTAGCAAACGATGTAAGGTGATTCCTTTTATGTTATATGCTGCTAACCCAGTTGGAGCAGTAACCACACAAGACAAAGTAGAATCCGTTTTTTGCTTTAGGTAGCTTCTGATGACTTTAATTAGGAAACTTTTTCCAGTGCCAGCTTGTCCGCTTACATACATCCTGATTGGATGAAATGATGTGCATGAGCACTCTTTTTTTATATGTAGAAATCCGTGATCAATTTTGTTTTTGATCTCTTCATAAATGTGTTGCTGCTCTTGATTCAGTTGTCTTTCCAAATTTTGTAAGTCTATAAATTCTTCTTGAGCTTGATTCATAGCCGTTTCCACTTCATTCATGGCTATTGATGCTTCATTTTCAACGATTGGTTGTCCTAGGGGATCTTGACTGTATGTTCCTGAACTTTGGCTGTCCTGAGAACTGTCTCTAGCTATTTCTGCTGCAATTGTAGTTTCCTGTTCAATTTCTTCATTTAACATTTGCAGATAAGTTGAGAATGTACTGCATTGTATGCTGTCTTTGCAAGCATTAAAAGAATCTTCATAGCTCTGGAATTCTCCCAGTAGTTCATCCTCTGTACGCCATGGTTTAAACAACTGTAAAAGAGCCAAGTAGTAAAATTCTTTCTTGTCGGTTGTGTCGCAACTCAGCTTCCGGTGATTTATCAAACTTCCTTTGGTTTGCTTCACCAAACATCCTTCTTCACCAACAACTTTATATTTTCCACTGTTGATGTCTTCTGCAGCTTTCCGTGAATAAATGTAGTTCTGCAGCACTTCATAGAGACACATGTTCTCCAGATGATGACTTCTCTTGGGATAATATGTGTCCAACATGTTTGTTTTCAATATATCTGTACTTTCTGGGTCATTCTCGGCCAAATATTCAATTTCTCCAACAGATTTCAGTACCCGATTTCTCATTGCTGCAAGGCCTAAACTTGCCCAAATTATTCTTCTTGACTTCGAGTAGAGACTTGCAGAAGATAACCTATCTGAACATTCGTAGGATCCAATTTCTCGATGCGATAACATCTTCAAACTGAAACTGTACAGCTTCTTACTGACAGTCTTCTCGTGAGAAATCTCTTCCCACATTTCCTTCAATTCTGTTTTTTCTGATTTCGTAATGTAAGACGTTACATATCGTGCAACAGCAATGGAATTGTCAGCTACATACTGTATATCCATGTTAGCGTTCCACATGGATAAAATGACTGGGTTGTAGTCATTTATATTTTTTTATTCTTCTTTTCTTTTAAGGTTGTAGGTATTCTTAGGTGATTTTCTTGTGATAGTATGTCTCACAGCTGACATAAAACTGTTGACTCTTCCATTTGAAAGAACAGGTCTAGGAAATCCAAATCGACATTTAGTGTAGTATTTTTCTTTGCTCTTGTATTTCCGTCGACAGTATTTTCCACACCGATGACTTTGGAAACGTAGAACTTGCTCCTTTAACTTGTTCTCTTCTTTGCTTTTTGGTATACCACATGTTGCATATTCTTCAATGTAAGATAACACTGCTTCATCAGTATCTGTTCCAAACTTTGGGGCATCCTTGATCCACAGCAGCATATGAATATGAGGAGCACCTCTTGCCTGGTACTCTTTTCTCCAAAAGAAATCCACTACTTCTCCAAGGGGTGGATTTTTTTTATTGCAGATGAAGGACATCATAGCCTCAAATCTATGATTGAAATATCTGCAAACATTAACCGGATCCAATGAGCACAGTTCTCCTGCTGTCTTGTATTCGATGTTTTTAATGTTTGAATTGGCCTCTCGTAGAAAATCCAGTAAATCATCCCAAGCGTACTCGGCACAGCTTAGGGTAAGGAACCATGTTGGTGTTCCTAAATTGCGTAACATGCATTTTAGTTCACCATGGCGTCGGTACCAATATTCATTTGTCCCACGCTGACAAGCCATCAGATTGATCAGTTGTGTTTCCAAATGATCATCTCGGTGCTGCACTTTCTCCATAAAATCCTTAGCAGACACATTTTGTAAATGTACTCCACTTTTTAAAATGTGATTTACTGCATAAGACAGTGCAGACAAGTCGCTTTCAAATAAAAGATGGAACAAATAAGGAATACTTTGTCGAAATCTGGGATCTTCAGCATATAGTCTTGTAGTCCGATACTCTGAAGCTGGAATCTGTTCTGGACGTTCATCGTATCGTCCTCCTTTTCCTTTAGGAAACAGCTGGGGAAAACATCGAGCTTCCAAGCTCTCCTCCCATACACTCACGGGATTTCCTTTTGCTTTCTTCATCTGAAAGAGATCAATATTGTCTCCCATAACTTCTTTCGAATGGAGAGGATGTATGCTAAAATGTTCATAAATTTCTTCTTCCTTTGACTTGTCCACTTTTTCAATTTGTCCAGTTGGTGTTTCTGTGTGTTCTTGAAAATCTTCTTCTTCTTCTTCTTCTTCTATATAAATTGATTCATACCATTTGTTATTTTTTTTCAAATACAAATTTGCTCTTTGTACTTTCCGCACATCTACCAGCTCCTGCCAAATCTTCTTATTCTTTGTAGGTACACCATTAACCAGAATAATTAATGGTTCAGTTTCCAAAGTATCCGCATCAATAGTTTCCATATTTTTTTTCAAATCCAAGGGCAAATACACCACTCTACCTTTTAAACCTCTCAGTAAATCTGAAGGAGGTAATTTACCAGTTTTGGGCTCCATACGTACTATGGTCTGGAACGGATGAACACATTGAATGAGTATAGACTCATATGTATTTAATTCAGAAAGTTCAGCAGGAATAGCATCCAATTCTAAATTATTATGTACAGCTCTGGTCGGCATTCTATTTTCCTCTAACTTGTTGTAACAGTATTTACAAATACGCTGATCTTCACCCAATTCAAAACAATTTTCAAGAAATATATATGTGGCAAAATCCATCCACTTATAATTATCTTCATTTTCACTCTTTCTGTAGAGATCAACATTCCTAGTTTGTTTTCTATAATGAGTTCTGCGGCAACAAATACAAGTAACATTTGGTATTTCATTTGAGACTATTGCAAATTTTGTTATGTGATCATTAAATGTGTTACTTACAGAGGGTTCTACATTCTCTTCCACTTCTGCCTCATTTACTGTGTCCTTCTCTGCACTGTTTTGTTCAGGACCAAAGTAACAAAACTGAATTTCATCAACAACCTTCTCTACATCTGATACCGTTCCTCGGAACAGAGCCCTATTCAATTCATTTAACTTTATTGCTGGACTTTTGGCAAAATACAACCGTCTCACAAACTTTCTCATTTCAGTATGATGAACAGCCAGCATCCTAAAATGATGGAAAACACTATTGCACACTTTTCTAGATAGACAAGCAAGAGAATGACCCTGCAAACCAGTATTCTCTCTCACTCTGCATGGATCCAGACTTTGAAGCACCTTAATCTTTTGTTTTACACTTTTTTTACTATATTCTCTTAGAAACTCTCGAAATCTGTCAATAGATTCCTGACGCACAGTGCAAATACTACTACAATTCCAAGTGTACACTGGGGCTTTAGGACGTCTCCCCATTGCCTCATCTGCCATCACTTGTACCTCATCTCTTGGAACCATTATCTCCTTCTCCATTATGCAACCATTTTTTACTTCGTATGAACGACCTCTGGTGTCAACTGCATGCAGCAAACTATTACTTTGAAAATAGCTCTCTTCATTAAAAAAAGGTTCACTACTTGAACTATGCATCCACTTTCCTAAAAACACTTTACAAAAGTTTGTTCTGTTCACTACTCTTTTGCTTTTGCTTTGTGATTTCAGTACATTAACCATTTTATCTAATGTACGCATCCTATTCAAAATTAATATGAATAGTTTCCTTTTTAATTCTAATGCTTTTGCTACAATGGCTTCAATTTCTTTTTTTCTCTTGTAATATTTTGCCTTTTGCTTATATTTCTTTACATCCTTTATCAAATTGGACATAACTCTTCTCTGAAACATTTTTCTACGTATCTCTTTAAACGCTGTTTTTCTGTTTATGTTAAACTTTTCAATTGCAGAAGGTATATTTGCATTAACTAAATTCTCAATTTTTTGCTGTTCTCTATGTTTTGTTACATTTTTCCGAGGACAGACATTTTGTACATTTTTCTTTGTTTTGAATATTTTGTTAAGAAATTGTTTTTTCTGCTTACCAGAAGATTTTTTCTTTTTCCCAACATGAGCATCTTCTACTAACTTTGGTCCTCCAGTTGTCTTCAAATATAGTTTTTTTTTAGCGTTTTTTGAGCTCGAGATTTTGTAGGCATCTTAAATTTTGTTCACTGTTCTTCAGCAATACCTGAAAAAAAATAAAAAAAAAATCCTTTATTGTATTTAAATATATTACTACATTTGTTTTCACAATAGTCATAAAACAAAATTTCTTTGCCAATTTGAATGCACACAAACTGCTCTTTTTTTGGGCAAGTGAAAATCTCTTTTACAAACTGTCACATTATGAAACCACTTTTCAGATTTTTTAAAAAGCCCATGTCCACAGTGCTACACTCCACCAAGGGCAACCAGCCTTAGTGAAGCTCAATGTATTTGCATTACAGACTGAAACCTGAAAACCCCACTGGCTTCTAAATACTGTGCATGACTATACACGGCAAGCACATGGGTGTGTGCTAAGCCTCTGCTTCTTCCCCCAAAAATTTGCTCCCCCTTTCCATCTAATGCAACTGTGAAATCACCAGAGCAAGACGCAATAAATCTCTGCCTATAATTCCTCTATGCACACAGAGTCATGTTTTCACATTAGTCCCAAAACGAAATTTCTTTGCCATTTTGAAAGCACACTTACTGCTCTTTTTTTTTCGGGCCGAGTGAAAATCACTTTTACAGACTGACACATTATGAAACCACTATTTTTGATTTATTTAATTGCACGTGTACAAACTGTTTTTTTTTCAGACCACCACCATGTGCATTCTCTGTGACTGCCTACACTCCACCAAGGGCAACCAGCCTTAGTGATGCTGAATGTATTTGCATTACAGACTTAAACCTGAAAACCCCACTGGCTTCTAAATACTGTGCATGACTATACATGGCAAGCACATGGGTGTGTGCTAAGCCTCTGCTTCTTCCCCAAAAAATTCGCTCCCCCTTTCCATCTAATGCAACTGTGAAATCACCAGAGCAAGACGCAATAAATCTCTGCCTATAATTCCTCTATGCACACAGAGTCATGTTTTCACATTAGTCCTAAAACGAAATTTCTTTGCCAATTTGAAAGCACACTTACTGCTCTTTTTTTTTAGGGCCAAGTGAAAATCTCTTTTTACAATTTGAAATCACTTTTACAGACTGACACATTATGAAACCACTATTTTTGATTTATTTAATTGCACGTGTCCAAGCTGTTTTTTTTTCAGACCAACACCATGTGTATTCTCTGTGTCTGCCTACACTCCAGCAAGGGCAACCAGTCTTAGTGATGCTGAATGTATTTGCATTACAGACTTAAACCTGAAAACCCCACTGGCTTCTAAATACTGTGCATGACTATACACGGCAAGCACATGGGTGTGTGCTAAGCCTCTGCTTCTTCCCCAAAAAATTCGCTCCCCCTTTCCATCTAATGCAACTGTGAAATCACCAGAGCAAGACGCAATAAATCTCTGCCTATAATTCCTCTATGCACACAGAGTCATGTTTTCACATTAGTCCTAAAACGAAATTTCTTTGCCAATTTGAAAGCACACTTACAGCTCTTTTTTTTTAGGGCCAAGTGAAAATCTCTTTTTACAATTTGAAATCACTTTTACAGACTGACACATTATGAAACCACTATTTTTGATTTATTTAATTGCACGTGTCCAAGCTGTTTTTTTTTCAGACCACCACCATGTGCATTCTCTGTGACTGCCTACACTCCACCAAGGGCAACCAGCCTTAGTGATGCTGAATGTATTTGCATTACAGACTTAAACCTGAAAACCCCACTGGCTTCTAAATACTGTGCATGACTATACACGGCAAGCACATGGGTGTGTGCTAAGCCTCTGCTTCTTCCCCAAAAAATTTGCTCCCCCTTTCCATCTAATGCAACTGTGAAATCACCAGAGCAAGACGCAATAAATCTCTGCCTATAATTCTTCTATGCACACAGAGTCATGTTTTCACATTAGTCCCAAAACGAAATTTCTTTGCCAATTTGAAAGCACACTTACTGCTCTTTTTTTTTCGGGCCAAGTGAAAATCTCTTTTTACAATTTGAAATCACTTTTACAGACTGACACATTATGAAACCACTATTTTTGATTTATTTAATTGCACGTGTCCAAGCTGTTTTTTTTTCAGACCACCACCATGTGCATTCTCTGTGACTGCCTACACTCCACCAAGGGCAACCAGCCTTAGTGATGCTGAATGTATTTGCATTACAGACTTAAACCTGAAAACCCCACTGGCTTCTAAATACTGTGCATGGCTATACATGGCAAGCACATGGGTGTGTGCTAAGCCTCTGCTTCTTCCCCAAAAAATTCGCTCCCCCTTTCCATCTAATGCAACTGTGAAATCACCAGAGCAAGACGCAATAAATCTCTGCCTATAATTCTTCTATGCACACAGAGTCATGTTTTCACATTAGTCCCAAAACGAAATTTCTTTGCCAATTTGAAAGCACACTTACTGCTCTTTTTTTTTTCGGGGCAAGTGTAAATCACTTTTACACACTGTCACATTATGAAACCACCATGTGTAACTACAACAAAAACAATTCCCATTTCTATTATTCATTTCTTAAGTTACCACATACATCCCCTCTCAAACTCTAAACTCACCTTTAAAATTAGTTAGTTGTGAAAGAAATGTGACACTCAAACAGCAGATTATCAGAGCCAGGATCTCTGTTGTGTTCACCTCTCTCCTCTCAGCAGAACCAGATAATGGCAAACTTTCCCTCTATTTTTCCACACATATACATGTAAGTTTCAAATCTCAGTGCTTCCCCCTTTTTTTCAAATGTAATCACACATTTCTATTGGTTGAAAACCAACCCTTTTCCAAAAGTACCCTGCCCCCAACTTGACTTCTGCCTAGTACCCTTCCCCCAACTTGACTTCTGCCTGCTACCATAGCAACAGCTCATGGAACACTGCTGTGTGCAGTTAGGTCAGAAGTTCGACACACAATGTTTCAATTCCACAGAGCAAGAGTGCTTGACTTTTCAAACCTTACAGCAAATCCATAGTACTGTTCTTTGGTTACACATTTTTTTGTACCAATACAAAACATGCTTCTATTAATTTTCACATACAGCCTAGTTTTTATTCTAGAATGGTATGAAACAGCCAATCAGTTCTTTTTGTTTTAAAAAAATATGTATGCCTCCATTTCCAAACTGTCTTTCTTTTCATATTGCCATTCTACTGAAAGACACCTCCTGAGTGCATCCAGTTCTCCTTTGAAGATGTTCACAGTGTGGATTGTAGGGCACAGCTATGTCTTCTGGAGTGAAAAGTTTGCAGAGAAAACAGATATGGTGAGAGACCTTGCTTTGCCAAATGTAGACATTAAATGGATTGGTCAGAGAGGGTTAAAGTGGCACCAATTGATGCCATTGGTGAAATCCTTCATTCAAATCCAACACCCTGACCTCATAATAGTGCACTGTGGTGGCAATGACCTATGCACTTTGACTGGGGTAGGTCTGGAAATGCTTATGAAGGACACCTTTGCACAACTGTTTACACTTTTCCCTAAAACTGCCTTTGTGTTTTCCAACATATGCCAAAGGCAAAAATGGAACTGGTCCAATCATTTCTGTCCACAGATTGACAAAGCAAGAAAGCACGTCAACAAATCTGTTTCTGCTTTCCTCCGTGACTATGGTATGGGTGCCATTTACCACAACAACTTGCGTTATGACATGCAAGACATTTATAGAGGAGATGGTGTGCACTTCAATGATGAAGGGAACAGAGTCTTCCTCTTGAACCTTAGACTCTGCATCGGTACTTACTTGTAGGTACCACTAAAAAAATGACTTCATAAACACAACAGCTCTTTTTAGAGCTCCCTAATTTCTAAACTCTTAAATCTGCTTTTCATTTATCTATTTTTATTTTTTTACCGTACGCTTACCGTAAGCTTACCGTACGCGTACCCCGTGATTTTTTTTAAAATCAATAAATGTTTTTTTTGTACTTTTCTGTCCTTCTTTGACCCCCTTACAAATGTTAGGGGGTCTGTAACTCTCCTCATTGCCCCCTTTCCTTGTTTTCACTCTTTTTTTTCAGAGTGAAATACACAAAATGGCGGCCGCCGCTTCCTGGTTTCGGCCGATTCGAATGTTTACTAAGATCTAACAGCCAATCAGAATCGCGCTCGCGCACGCCGCCGTACGCTTACCGTAAGCGTACGGTAAGCGTACCGTAAGCGGGCTCAGATATATATATTGATTTAAAGGCTATTTTCTCAGAATCTACTGAACAGATTTACACCAAACCTACAAAAGGCACTTCCTTGACCTAGGGACTACCTCTCTGCCAAATTTTGAGTAATTCTGTTCAGCCGTTCGGGCTGTAGCTCGTTCTAAAGGTCCTATGGAAAAATGCATGGGAAAAACGCGTTTTGGGACCCCCCTTTTATCTCAGCCCCCGCTTGACGGATCCCCCCGAGACTTTCAGGGTAGGAGCGGAGCGTAGCGCCCCACCTATTTTGAGAAATTCACGAGGATTCGTCGACCGGCGCCAAAGTTATTCAAAATAGAATGTTGAGGTTTTCCTATGGAAACGTGGTCCTAACTATAACTACCTACTGGCGACCGCCAGTAGGTAATTGTATACTGTGTATACTTCAATTATGATGTTGGTCTGCCCGTTCGCCTCTGAGGCACGGAAAAAATGGGTGGAACTGACGTCAGCACGCAGACGAGGTTTATTTGTGGCTCCGATGACGTCAGGCGGAGTCGCGAGCGAAGGCGTGTCTTTGTGACGTGTTCGTCGACGTAGGAGAGCTAGGAAAAATGATTCTGCGGAATGCTGGCGCAGGGGTAATTCAAAAGGTGAGGAATCCACAGACAGATACTGTTTCCACCAGAAAAGCGTTACCGAAGGTAAGTAACTTGTTCACCTCTCCGCAGGTGCGCCTTTCATGACAGCAGTCACTACCTGTCCACAGGTGTGCCTTTCATGACAGTAGTCACTACTTTTCCACAGGTGTGCCTTCCATGACAGCAGTCACTACCTCCCCACAGGTGCGCCTACCCTGAGAGCGATCACTACCTCTCGAAAGGTGTGCATTCCATGACAGCAGTCACTACCTCTCCGCCGTACCTTTCTGACAGCAGTCACTACCTCTCCACAGGTCTTCCTTTCATGACAGCAGTCACTACCTCTCAATAGGTGCACCTTCCATGACAGCAGTCACTACCTCTCCGTAGTTGCCCCTTCGATGACAGTAGTCACTACCTCTCTGCAGGTTCGCCTTCCCTTACAACAGTCACTATCTCTCCACAGGTCTGCCTTCCATAACAGCAGTCACTACCTCTCCGCAGGTGCGACTTCCAAGATAGCAGTCACTACCAGGGCACGAGTCGGGGGTACACGTGGGTCACCCTGCCAAGAAGTTGGGTCCCACTGAAAAATATGCTGAATTTGTCCGGGTGTAATTTGCAAACACCAGGACACATTCAGCAACACCTGCACCTTGTTGTCTGCTTTTTATCCGCAACAACATGCAGATGGGAGGGGGCTTTCTTAGTTCAGACTCCTGCTGGCCCCATAACCAAGGCCGAGTCTGAGGGGTCACCAGGCCTCCTTTTGTTGGAGTCTCCTGGCTGGCAGCAGTTAGGAGCCTCACACCTAGAAGCAAATGCAGCAGAGGGGAAACAAAGGCACACACCTTGTTAGCACTTCACACATACTTAAGAGAGGCAGCTTTTCACTTTGTTCAGTCCCTGTTTAGGAGATATGCATTCACTGTAAGAACATCAGATGTGTTGGTGTTTCCCTGCATTTACACAAAACAAATGTAATTTATATAGTGCTTACTACCCCTGAGGAGGTGTTGAAATAATTTAAGTACCACTATTTTTTCTTTTTAACCACTATGGGTAGAGGAAGTTTATGCTGACAAAAGGCAACACTGTTCTATGTGTAACTTACAAAAGTGTGAATCTTCTGCCTAAATCAGGAGTTTCCCTATATACTCGAAATATGCTCCAATGTACTCATGATAGACATGTTAAACATATATATAAGGGCTTAAGATCAGATGTCACTTCTTATGATGCCACTTACTGTGATTTCACGTGCCGTGATGTCACATGCCGCGATGTCACACGCCGTGATGTCACCTGCCATGATGCCACTTGCATTCTGATTAACTAGGTTAGTCCCCCCACTTCTTTTTTTAGGACGTGGGCCCTGGTCACTACCTCTCTGCTGGTGCATCTTCCATGACAGCAGCTACCTATCAGCAGGCGTGTCTTCCATGACAGCAGCTACCTGTCAGCAGGCGCGTCTTCCATGACAGCAGCTACCTGTCAGCAGGCGCGTCTTCCATGACAGCAGTCACTCCCTCTCTGCTTGTCTGCCTTTCATGACATCAGTCACTACCTCTCTTCAGTGCGCCTTCCATGACAGCAGTCACTACCTCTACAGCGCCTTCCATGACAGCAGTCACTACCTCTCCACCGCACCTTCCATGACAGCAGTCACTACCTCTCCACCGCACCTTTCATGACAGCAGTACTACCTCTCCACCGCGCCTGCTGCTCGGTACTGAACTGAGGGAGACTGACTGAAACTGACTGAAACATTTATAAAGCGCACTTATGCCGTGGCGTCTTGGCGCTGAGAGGACCAAACACACAGCGTGAGGCACTAGGGTCTTGGAAAAAGGAAGGTCTTTATCTTTTTCCTAAAGAGAAGCCTGTTAGGTTCGAGCCTGACAGCCTCCGGAAGAGAGTTCCACAGATTGGAGGCTTGATATGAAAAGCCAGCTCCACCACATCTAGCTCTTTTAATTCTGGGGACACAGACCAGCCCTACATTGGCAGATCTGAGGGTTCGAACAGGACGGTACATGGGAAACATCAGTTGAATGTCCAAGGCTCCACCCCCATAAATTGCCTTATGCACCAGACAAAGAGCTTTACATTTTACCCTCTGGCCTACTGGAAGCCAGTGCAGCTGTTTAATTGCTGCTGAGGTCGGATGATGTTTGGGAAGGTCGTAAAGTAATCGGGCTGCCGCGTTCTGGAGGGATTGGAGTTTTTTCATCTGTCCCTTTCCTATCCCGAGATAGAGCGCATTGCAATAGTCCACTTTTGAAAGGACAAGGGCTCCCACCACCGTTTTACGGAGAGACCACTGTTGGACAGCCCTGCATACAATCTTCTCTTATTTTCATACCACTGGTGCTAGCTAACCTTGTTACAGGTGGGTGAACTCAGCATACAATGACATGTGCAGCCTGTATTGTTCACTTTTTCTATTTTCCAACCTGCAGCCAGGCACTGTGTTGTATCCCGGTGCCTCTGTAATTAGTCTCCGAGATTGCTGGCGTCATCTTCAATTATGCATGGAGAGAAAACCCAAGAGTTTGCTGCCAGCGAGATGCATGCCCTGGGTCTTGAACACGGAATAAATGAATGGAGAATCCGGGACGTTCATTTCACTTCCAGTCAAAGAAAAACAATTTGAGCACGTTCTCTCAGCCGCTTACAAATCACTCCGCTGACACGGGCGCATCCGAGTCGCCGCAGCATTAAATCATTACACTGGTGATTAACTCGACGAAGAGGATTCTTCCCGCGTGAGAGCAACGGAATCAAACGACAGCAACTGCTGATCTCATTAGAGCAACAGAGGCCATAAATGGCGCGAGTGTGCGCGTGACCGCGCGCCGGGATGTAGATTCGCCAAATGCCATGGGTAGAGGATGTGACATCATGGACCCAGTGCTGCATTTGTAAAACAAATAAGTGCCAGGGCCCTCCCTCGTCAGCAGGCCACTGCGGCTCCTACCATCTATTGCCCCTGCAACACCACTATTAACCATCACACTGTAATAAGTGTGACAATGCGGGCTATTTCAGGCCCCCAAACTTATAAGAATGGTTTGGGCGGCAGGTATTAATCATTGTTAATGTATATTCAATTAATTAACAGCCGTTGTGCTGCTCCCTAATCAGGCAGACAGCACCACCATGTGGCAGGCTGTCATAGGTGCCGGTGCTGACAATTATGTGTTGGTGCCGAGCATCGGAAAACACCTGCTCAAATTAGGCACTGACCCCCGCCCCCACTGACATCACAGGAGTGTGGTGGTTCTCGTCATTACTTACTGAACAGCCTATGGTTCTTTGTGAGAAACTATAGTAAGGGGCAATGAGTGTGCACTGCAGAATGTAAACACTGCTCCTGGAACCCTCTTCACATTCGGCTCCTACCATTTTTTTCCTGATCACAGGGTGGTCAGAGGACAGGCTGGGGCAGCGGCTGACATCCCAACTGACATTCATGACACTCAGGTGCTACATGGTAGTTTCCCACACTGATCACGTTTGGTGAGCGCGTCTGCGGGGTTACGAACCTCAATCCATTCATAATGTGGAAGGAACAACATTTAACCCAGTTCACAGTTTCACACCACTCAAGGCCTTTATTTGCAGAAAAGCTCTGTAAGATACACTGTAGCCATGACTCACAGGGAGACGTGCACCCTCAGAAGGAAGTTATTGCTGAAGTACTGAGCCCCTGCAACCCACAGCATCCATTGTACTAAAGTTGGGTCCTACTAATGCAAACACTGGAAGCAGAAAGACAGTAAACTGCAAATCCACAGACACGTATCTTTACCACTCCATTGGTATTTTATGGCTATCTGAAACCTGTTCAGCTCAACAATGCACAAAGCAGATTTAAAGAATACAGCAGTCGTGGTGAAAAGCGACAAGTAACGGGCGCTGCCCCGAAGGAGGGTCGTCTGGCCTGCTTCCTGGCTCATTGTTGCTTCAGGCTCATTCAGATGTCATTGCAGGCCCAGTAAATGCACTGTTGGAGTATGTGCTGCCAGGGGGCTGCCTCATGGCAGTGTGTTGTGGTTGGCTAGCACACACAGAGCTGCCTGGCTCCAGTGCAGGAGTATGTGCTGCCAGGGGGCTGCCTCATAGCAATGTTTTGTGATTGTCTAGCACACACAGATCTGCCTGACTCCAGTGCAGGAGTATGTGCTGCCAGAGGGCTGCCTCATAGCAGTCTGTTGTGGTTGGCTAGCACACACAGAGCTGCCTGGTTCCAGTGCAGGAGTATGTGCTGCCAGGGGGCTGCCTCATAGCAGCCTGTTGTGGTTTGCTAGTACACACACAGCTGTCCGGCTCCAGTGCAGGTTCTTCTCTCCTGGAAGCTTTCCTTGTCCTACATCACCAGCTGAAATGAAATGAAAGGAAAATGGGTACTTGTAAAGCACACGGCCACTCCACAGAGTGTCCCGGCGCTGACAATGGACCACTGAAGGACAGGAAACAGAGCTCACGAAACAAGCCACGGCCGAACAAAGAATTACTGCTGGAAAAGCCAGGTTTTAAGCTGTCTTCTAAAAGTCATCAGGTCCTGGACCTGCCTAAGATATGGAGGCAGTCTGTTCCATGAGCAGGCGGCCAGCACTTGAAAAGAGCGACCGCCTATATGAGAGTGGGCAAACTTGGGAATGTGCATTAATGACTGGTCTGAGGACCTCAGGGCCCGCTGCGGCACATAAGGTTGGAGCCTTCTCCTAAGATACACTGTCCCTGTGCCATGAAAGGCGCGAAAAGCTAGAACCAGTGCTTTAAATTGGATCCTCTTACGTACCGGAAGCCAATGTAAGGCTGTCAGGTGGATTGTCATGTGTGCTCTGGGCCCTACCATAAGAATGGCTCCAGCTGCTGCATTTTGAGCCACCTGCAGACGATTCAATAAATACTCAGGAAGGCGCAGGTACAAGATATTAACATAGCCCAACCTGGATGTAATCAGGGCTTGGACTACTGTCTTCTGGTACTCGACCAATAGCAAAGGAAGAACATGTTTTAACATTTTCAACATGCCGAAGCATTAGCCCACCACGGTCTGGATTTTGGCTTACATTGTTAGGGTAGTGTCTAGCTTGACCCCAAAGTTCTTCACAATGCCAACAGAAGCAATAGGAGGGGACATATCCTGAGGGCAACATTGGTGCCATGATTCACAAGGCGGGCAACCAAAAAAGATAATCTCTGATTTTTCTGGGTTGCATTTTAGTTGATTAATCCGCAACCAAGAGAAAACCTCCGTAAGACAGGTATTAATCTCCTCGCCTCTAAAACCAGAGCCTTTGTCGCACGTAAACAACAATTGAGTGTCATCAGCATATGACACTATTCTAGCACCTTGGGAGTCAGCTAGAAGTGCAAGAGGAGACTATAAATGTTAAACAGTGACGGGCTTAGGATAGACCCCTGCGGGACCCCCACCTTTATAGGCGGGATGGAAGCCGCGGAGGGGGAGACCAAATTTCCTGGCGACGGTCGTTCAAAAAAGAAGTTAACCACTTAAGTACCGTGCCCCGATGCCGCAATCTGACAGGCTTTGTAAGAGCCGGTCATGAGGCACGGTATCGAAAGCAGCGGACAGGTCTAATAATATCAGAACAGCACCACCCCCTCTATCTAGTTGCTCTTTTATGTTTCAGAAACTTCCAATAAGGAAGTTTCAGTGCTCAGATGGGATCTGAAACCAGATTGACTATCATGGAGTATATGATTGGCCTCTACGTATTCCGTCAGTTGGAGATTAACATACTTTTCTAGAGCTTTAGAAAAGAAGGGCAATAATGAAATAGGCCTGTAATTGGAAGCTGCTGTCGGATCTGCAGAGGGTTTCTTCAGCAGGGGAATAATTTTGGTCATTTTCCAGCGACTAGGGACCAGCCCCTCTTGTACTGACGAATTCAAAGCCAAGTTGACGGCTGGATTTAGGGTCTCTGCAATGGCGGACAGTATTTTTGCTGAGCAGGGGTCCGAAGGGGAACCCGACGTCAAGGAGTTCATAATTCCCAGAGATTTCTCTCAAGAAATAGGAGGAAATTGAGTGAAGGAGGAGCTAGTACCAGAGCTAGCCAGACTAAGAGGCCCGCACTATCTTCCCTGACAGGAGGTAAAGTGGTAAAAGACTTTTGAAAGGTACTGATTTTATTATGGAAGTAGTGTGCAATGTGATTTACCCAAGCAGAAGAGGGGGTTAACGAAATTCCCACCACGCTCGGGGAAGAGAAATCTTATTGTTTGCTACCTCAATTGTAGAGGAAAGAAAAAGTTTATTTTCCTCACAAATTCTGTTATAATGGGCTTTCAGGGCCTGTTTGTATCTAACTTTGTCCTCGGGATCGAACTTGATCCTCCACTCTCTCCAGCCATTTACAGGCGCCTCTGCTCTTCCTAAGAGTCTCAGTAAACCACGGAGCAGAGGCGTGAGTCGGTTTGGCTACTCGAGTAGTAAGAGGGGCCAAATCAAGAACACAGATCTCTCACCAGCTCTCCAGGCTAAGAGCATCAATCTCGAGAACACCACAAAAAGGAATCGGATGGTGAATCTAGGGCTGCCTTCACGGCCTTGGAGGTCCTCTGGCAGAAAAGTCCAAAACTATAAGGGCGCGGTGCCGTGCGGTTAGGAGTGGGGTACTACCTTGGAAACTCTAAAGCATAAAAGAAAATGGTCAGACCACACCACAGGAAGCGGAGTGTCAGTTTCAATTTTAATATTAGAAAATATTTGATCTAAGATATGACCCTTCTCATGAGTAGTAAGGTGAACATAAGGGACCAGATTACAAATTTCCAAAGAATCCTGCAATTTCATGGACTCGGGATCTCCCAATCTCCCAATACTACACAATGCTTATATTTAGTGGACACTGGAGAAACAGCGTGGCTAAGTGACTCTGTAAATCTACCGGCAGGACCGGGAAGTCTATAAATGAGTACACCTGCCAGAGTCTGATGCGCGGAAGCGGTAAAGAGGAAGCCAAGGCTCTCAGCTCCATCTACCTCCTCAATGGGGAGAATGGAGCACACAAAAAAGGTTTTAAAAATTATCGCAATTCCTCCCCCTCTACCCACCGGACAATCCTTTTTTATGATCAAATAGCCTTGTGGGATAGCGCTAGCAATATTGGGATTAGAAGCCTCATTAAACCAGGTCTCAGTGACAAACATTATGTCAAGGTTAATATCAGTTAAAAGATTGTACAATTCTAACTCATGTTTTTTTATGGACCTGGTGTTCAATAAGCAGGCCATGAAGTGACTGCTTGCCCGGGAGCGCGTATCTTGGAGGGGGTCACTGGACTTACTTGCCATACTTTTCCCAATAGGCTCCCTAAGGGGCAGGTTGGACTCCCATTTGCACAGATTACAGAAAAGTGTCTTTTCCCGGGAATCAGAGGATGTGGACGGCAGCCACTTACCAGCTTTCCGATACCCAACAGTTCCGCCCGACTATAATATGCAGGAACATGAGAGGAAGCTGGGGAACCGGCAGCATTTCCGGCCCTGGCCGCCTCTGGGATGCTGACGGGCGCAGACGGGCATGCCTTAGGCGCACCTTTGGCCCGTCCGCTGCGCGGTCGCGCAGCATCCCTCCTAAAATCCCCCAGGGTTGTTGACTATACCGCTAACTGTCTAAAATGGTGGTTCTAGTCTTCAGCCAAACTCAGGGTTCGATTACCCCTCCCGCCGCCTTTCAAATTCAAATTCTAAACATTTCAGATTACAATCGATGCATTAATTCAGTTTAAAAAGCCCCAAAAATTAAAAGCCAGTTCCTAAAATAACTCGTTGCTCGTTATTTTTAAAATATCAAGCTGTGCCACGGTACTTCAGGAACACACAACTCTTCGTTAGGGTGATGTGCGTGTAACTGATTGCACTGTCTTAGGGGCAACCGCAGTCATGCAGCGTCCCTTCTTAAATCCCCCAGGGTTGTTGACTAGACCGCTAACTGTCTAAAATGGCGGTTCTGGTCTTCAGCCAAACTCAGGGTTCGATTCCCCCTCCCGCCACCTTTCAAATTAAAATTCTAAACATTTCAGATTACAATCAGTGCATTAATTCAGTTTAAAAAGCCTAAAAAATTAAAAGCCAATTCCTGAAATAACTCATTGCTCGTTATTTTGTAAAAATCAAGCTGTGCCACGGCACTTCAGGAACACACAACTCTTCGTTAGGGTGACGTGCGTGTAACTGATTGCACTGTCTCAGACTCAGACTTATCCTTGGTGTCGGAGGAGTCAAGGCCTTTTAAACTCTTTTACATTTTCAGAAACTGGTGGCTGCCTTGATGCATTACTAAGTCTCGCTATATATAGCTTTAACCCTTTGAGAACCCTTATGTTACCAATACTTTAAAGAGTATTATGATATGAGAAATTTTAAAGAAAGAATGACCCTTGGATTAGCTCCCTTCAGCCCTTGGCTATGATGTAGTGTTCATATTTTGTCTGTGGTTGAATGAGTTACAACCACATGGGCTTTTCTGAAAATGTACATTGCCCATCACTGTTCCTATTAGATCTGGTGATAGGGTAAGTCTTAAATAGTATTCGTTCTCAATGTCTCCCATAGCACTCACTGCTTGTCACCTCATCATCCTTGTTCTCTATTTGTCTCCATTCAACTCTCTTCCCACTCTCGGTCTCATGCCATTGCTCTTCTCACTCCTTCAGCCATGCTTCCTGTTCCCTATTTAATTCCCCACAGTTGCTCCACTGCCAATGTTACATTGCTCTGTTCCCTTGCCGTCCTTTTGCTCCAGCCCCTTGGCATCATAGCTTCTTCCCCAGTTTCTTCTCTTCCATCATTTCTCTCTCCATAATCTTTCCCCTCCCCTTCTCCTTCAGTGCAGTCACCTTACCCTGTCCACTCGCTGTCACTGACACTTCTTTCCAGCTCATTCTCCACCACCTCCACTTGCCCCCATCATTCATACTCTTATCAAGCTGGTGCATACAAAACAGTGATGGATGGGATGCTTGAATTCATCTCAGCCACTGGTAATCCATTGTTCTTTTGCTCACCATGCGACCTCAGTTTGTACCCAGCCATATCCTAATCAGTCTTGACCCTTCTCCAATGGGAACAGTCCAGCCTTGAATTGACAGGCCAGGTATTCCCTCAACCAGAACACCAACAACCCAAGACGGGTTTCTCCCTTGTTAGGGCTCGTCAGTCGGGTGTAACTTGGTTCCAGTGACACAGTGCACAGAGGACCCACGTCTGCATATGCCCGTCCCACGTAGGGCGTCACAGTGAAGCATACAACAAAGTGATTGTAGGAGGCTGGTTTAGTATGTGGTGCATACTTGCTTGAGTGAAGCATCTTGCACTAATCCAGACAACCCTTAAGGTGATTTTTGTGGCCTTACACAACCTTAGAAATTGGTAGCTGTGGAGAGCAGCCTTCAGGCTTATCTTGAAGGAGTGTTAAGCAGCTTGTTTTACCAGATCTAATCATTTAGTGTAGGTTAAATGAAAAAGAACCACACAGTGTATATATAAAAATAGATCTATGTATTACACAACACTCACTAACACATTGGTATATCTCCTACCCAGAGATATAAACACAAATACACAAGTATACTCCAACTGTAACAGGTAAGTAGCACAAAATACAGTGGTCTCCAGGGAGAGACCAGATCATATGCTAAAAAAGTGGAATGTGAACTGCGACCGTAGTCAAGACTTGACCCAGGAGACTCTGAAGAGCTTGGGACACTAGGAACCACCCAAGGTAAGTGCCCAGGAACCCCACGGAGGCCGTGTGCAGAGTGGAAACACAGCCGTGTGTCCAATAGAATCAATGGGCAAGTAGCGGTTGCAGTTTGGAAGAAGAAGGCCCCTTCCCAGTGTTATGTTATGTTATGTTACTGATTTTTGTACCGCGCACAGCTGCCCCAGCAAAGGGGCGTCCTGGCGCCAAAGGTGAACACAACAACACAGCATGCAAAGGGATTACTTTGTTTTATTAAAAAGAAACGTTTTAATAGCCCCTCTAAACCTGGTTAAATCTTCCACAGCACGGATGTCAACGGGAAGGGCGTTCCAGAGCTGGGCAGCTATCACTCGGAAGGAGCGGCCACCTGTCCTGTTCAGCCGAAAGCGAGGAACAACAGCCAAGTTCTGGCCCAAGGATCTCAACGAGCGAGAGGGAATGTACGGAGTAAGGAGATTCATAAGGATAGGAGGGGCCAAGCCAGTGGACCCTGAAGAAACCCTGTGGAAGACAGAAGTTTGTAGAGTCACCCCACCCATGAATACCCCAGGAACCAGGATACCTACACCAGGGAAACCAAGTGCATAGGTGCGAAGTGACGTCGGAAACCGTGTTGGACCACAATAGAGAAGACTGTGCCAGAGCCTGGTGGAATCCAAGGATGGATTCTTGAAGAGGAGAACTTGTAAGCAGAGAGGACAGAGTAGGAAAGTAGGATCTATGAAGGAAGGGAGCCAAATAGGGTCACCCGGGTTACTAAACCACCTCTCGGCCTTACCTATATTATTGAAGAGCCGGTCAGCCAGTAGAGAATACAAACAAGCTGTTTATTAGCAATACTCTGCAGATGAGCCTAAAGACAACCAGCTGCATGCGATGCTTGCTACCTGACTGAATCAATAATCATGCGCAACATAGTGTAATACATGAAACACATCATGAACCTCTAGAACATGCCTACAAGGGAAAGTTACAGGTTTGGGATGCGTATTCTAGGGAGGCAGAGGGGCGTACATCACCAGCCCGAGACGGGCACACGGTATCTTCTGGCCAAGGTCAGCAAGCTGCATCCCTCCTCCTCCCCACGTAGGAGAGGTGCTGTGAACAGCACATTGCTTACAGATACAGAAAGGGCCTATTCATTAGTGAGGCAGCGCCCCTTGCTCAATACAGAAACAAAACTGGGCGTATACTTATTAGGTGAACAAAAAGTGTCATGGCGCAGCTATCTGGGCCTACCTCATTTGCAGTTTGGAGCTCACCGCGTGCTTATATGTAACTAAAATCTAAAATGACGGCCGGTACACAAAATGAATGCCACCCGTCCAAGACTAATCTATACTGTAAAACATCATCTTTATTATTATAGCTCAGTGGGTTGTAACTATAGATGCTTACCATTATTATATTTAGCTATATAAGGCTAATCTAAATAGCGTAACATAAGGGGCCTAGCCCTTTGATTATTTGGAAACCTGCATCTGCTTTCATGGTTACACACACTTTTTGCTGGTATCATTCAGTTTTTCTGACTAGCCTGACTGGGATCCTGCTAATCAGGACCCCTGTCACTGTACTCTCTCCCTAAATGTGACAATGGTAAGTACTTTGGCACCTTCCTAATTAGCTACTGGTGTACCCTTCTAGGTCCCTAGTATATGGTACTGAGGTGCCCAGGGCACAGGTACACCAGAGGTACCCCATGGGCTGCAGCATGTATTTTGCCACCTATGAGAGACGAATATATAACTTTTCTTCGCATGCGTTTACTTCGCCTGCCGTTACTACGCGGTCGTTAGTACGACCGCGTTGTTACTTAGCATACCTTTACTTCGCAATTCGGAACTACGAATTGCAGTAAGGGGGTGCTGGATGTTGGAATAGTATAATTTACTATTCCAACTCCAGTCTATGCGGACACTAGGGAAGGTGTTGGATTTTAAATCCAACACCTTCCCCCCCTTATTGCAATTCGTAGTTCCGAATTGCGAAGTAAAGGTATGCTAACTAACAACGCGGTTGTACTAACGACCGCGTAGTAACGGCATGCGAAGTAACTCATGCTAAGTAAACGCCGCTTCCCATGAGAGACTACTCAATCTGTGACTACAGGCCTCCCATTGCAGCCTGTGTGAGCTGGTGCTAACACCACTCACAACAGATCTAAGTTTCCTTATATCTGAGGTCACTGCACTTAAAACCTATAAGTCACCCCTAAGATAGGCCTTGCAATCCTGAAGGCAGGGTGCTTGGTTATAAGCATGAGGGTGCCCTGCATGAGCAGGACACCCCCTACAAACCTAGGAGTCAATTCTCCTGGCTTTGTAAGTGAGGTCAGCCATTTTAGACATATAGTGGACATCAAGTCAATTACGAGATGTCTAACTATATATTGGCTGCACTGAAACCGGTCTTGTTTAGTATCAAACATATTGGGATCCTACCCCAACACCGATTCCAGTGTTGGATGTAGGTTCCCATGGACTAGGTGGCTTCCCTAGGGAGCTCCTCTGAATTCCCAGTACCAAACTTTCAGGGTCTAACAGCAAGCTAGTGCTGCTGCCAACCACAGTCACGATTCTACCCTCCTGCTGCTGAGCAAGGCTCGAGCAGGGGAAGGTAAAACAATAGGTTTCCTGTCACAGGGAGGTGTGACCACCTCCTAGACAGGAGTTTGTGTATTGGACTGGGGTGGGGGCACTTGCCAGCACCACAAACCTGCTTTGAAGGGCACATTTGGTGCCCTCCCTGCATACTCCAGTTGGAACCAGTTCAGGGAGTTCGCTCTGGCGTGAAACTGGACAAAGGACATGGGAGTATCCTCCCATCTGTCCAGCCCATCCTCTGAGAGGGACCCCTGAATCGTCTCAACCCTTCCCTTTGGGTACTTAAGGGCTTACCTGTGGGTGGCTCTTCAGATTCAATGTGGAACACGATTCAGACCTGAAACCACTTCATCTTCAACTGTCTGGGCACGTTGGACTTCTCTGTACTTCACTTTGGGAATCAAGACTGCATCTGGAAGACTCCTGCTGCTCCTGGTTTTGTCGTCCTGCCATTCTTCTACGTTGCCTGTGCCTGTGCTCCATACGGGTTCTTCTCCAGGCCTGTGGGTATCCAAGACACCCAAACAAATCTTCCTTGGAGTGAAGGAGTCACTCCCTTGCATCTGCAGGCACCACAACTAAGCTGACCGGTCTGCTGCTCCAGTCGTCCTACGGACTTCAAAAGGCTCAGCAAAACAGGTGGTGGTCCTGCAATGCCCTCGAGGCTTGCACTGTCTTCTCAGCAAGTTTGAAGTCAGTATCCCTCGTTGAAACCGCTGGAGCAGTACCCCTATACATCACGACGACTTGCCATTGTCAAGGCTTGTTGACTCTCTTCTCCAGAGATCTTCTAGCTCCAAGAAACTCCGGCCTTCAGAATCTTCTGCTACCAAGATCTTTGTCATCACCACATCCTCTGCACCATGGACCTGCATTCTTGGTGAGATTCTCAAGGTCCTCTTGCGCTTGCGACTCCGGTGCCTTCGACCTGTGGGTCCCCTACTTGCTCAGGGCCTGCTCTGCCTCTCCTGCACTTGGTGAGTCCCTTGGACCTTTCTGGTCCTGACACTGCACCTTCTTCAATTTCTTCATCTGTTGCTGCTCCCAACGCATGTTGGTGCTCCCGCCAGACACCGACTCCCTGGATCTCGACATCCAATGTGGGACAGCTCGTGAATGGCTCCTGGTCTTCCACAGCGTTGTCTGATCCTCACAGCTGCAATGACAAGGGCACTATCAACTCTTCTGCATCTTCATTCATCGGTGGTCATTGGTCTTCCATGCCTACTGGTCACTTCAGAGTGGCATAGACTCTGTCACCCTCTGCTTGAAGGTGATCCTCTTCAAGAATCCACCCTTGGAATCCACTGGACTCTTTCACCTTCTTTGCCAGCTGAATCTACTCTGAAGTCCTCCATTGTGGTCTACAGCGGTTTCCGACTTCACTTTGCACTTATGCATCCAGCTTCCCTGGTGTAGGTATCCTGGTTTCTGGGTATCCACGGGTGGGGCGACTCTCCAACTTCCATCTTCCATGGGGTTTCTTCATGGTCCACTGGGAGGGGTCTTTCTTGAACACTTCAACCGCGACTTCCCCATTGACTTGTATTGAGCACACGGTCGTGTTTCCACTCTGCACACGGCCTCCGTGTGGTTCTTGGGTACTTACCATGGGTGGTTCCTTGCTCCCCAGCTCTTCTAAGTCTTCTGGGTCGAGTCTCGACTTCGGTTGCGAAGTATTGTGTGTATTGTAATTATATCTCCGGGTAGCAGATATACCAATGTGTTAGTGAGTGTTTTATAATTAATACATATTTTTATAACTACACTGTGTGGTTCTTTTTTACTTAACTTACACTAAATGATCATTACTGGTAATACAAGCTGCTTTACTCCTCTGGATTAAGCCTGAATGCTGCTCTCCACAGCTACCACTTAGAGAGCTTTCTATGGTTGTCTAAGACTACTAAAATCGCCATAAACGCTGTCTGGATTAGTGCAGGGTGCTTCACCTAAATAATTGTGCACCATATACTAAGCCAGCCTCCTACAGACAGTGTCAATGCTACTCAGAGGTGACCAAGAGGCATGGAAGAGCAATGCCCACCGATGACGGACAGTTGAAAAGTTTTGACGGTGACATTGTCGCTGCAGCTGTGAGGACCAGGTGATGCTGAGGAAGACCAGGAACTGTGAGCGAGGTGTCCCATGTCGGAAGTCGAGAACCAGGGGGTCGGTGTCCGGCGGGAGCACCAACAATCCTTGGCAGCTGCAACATGCGTGGAAAGTGAAGAAGGAGCAACGTTAGGACCAGCAAGGTCCAAGGGACTCACAACACACCACAAGCAGGAATGTCAGAGCAGGCCCCAAGCAAGCAGGGAAGCCCACTGAAGTAGAAGAAGACCCACAGGCCGAAGGCACAGGATTCGCAAGAGGACCTCGAGCAGCTCACCAAGAAGGAACGTCCACGGTGCATGGGATGCAGTGAAGATGCTGTACTTGGCAAGAAGAGATGCTGGAGGCTGGAGCTTCTTGTAACCTGAAGATCTCTGGAGTGCAGAGCCAACAAGCCTTGGCAACGGCAATTCAACGCAGTGCACAGGGGTTTGGTCACAGCGGTTCTGACAAGGAATGCTGGCCTCAAAATTGCAGAGAAGACAGGTCAGGCCTCAAGAGAGTTGCAGAACCACCACCTGTGTTGCTGAGCCTTATGAAGTATGTGGGACGTCAGGAACAGCAGACCGGTCAGCTTCATTGCGGTGCCTGCAGAAGCAGGGGAGTGACTCCTTCACTCCAAGGGAGATTACTTCGGGTGTCCTTGATGCCCACAGGTCTGTTGAAGATCCTGGAAGAAGCACAGATGACGAAGAGGACTTGCAGGACAGCGGGACCAGGAGCTGCAGGAATCTTCATTGATGCATTCTCGGTTCGAGGCAAAGTCCTGCAAGTTCAAGTATCCAGACAGTGTAAGAGGGACGTGGTTTCAGGCTTGAGTCTTGTCCCACAATTAATCTGAGGACCCACCCACAGGTAAGCCCTTAAATACCTTAGCAAAGGGGTTATAACGACTCAGGGGTCCCTCCCAGAGAGGGGGATTGTAAGAAGGGAAAATACTCCCATGTCCCTTTTCCACTTTCATGTCAGAGTTGGAACCAAGGGCTTTCTGAACTGGTTGCAACTGGAGTATGCAAGGAGGGCACTACACATGCCCTTCAAAGCAGTCTGGTGGCGCTGGCAAGCCCCCCCACCCCAGCCCAATACACTAAGTGTTGTCTGGGGAGGTGGTCACACCTCCATGTGACAGGAACCCTATTGTTCTACTTTCCCCTGCTTGAGCTTGGCTCTTCAGCAGGGCAGAATCGTGTCTGCGGTCGGCAGCAGCACTAGCTTGCTGTTAGACCCTGAAAGGCTGTAACCGGGAGTACAGGGAGGTACCCCAAGGGAGCCCCCCAGTACATGGGATCATACGTCCAACACTGGTGTTGGGGTATGATTCCAACATGTTTGATACCATACATGACTGGGTTCGGTGCAGCCACTATATAGTTAGACATCTTGTAATGACTGATGTCCTGTATCTGTATTAAAAATGGCTGACCACACTTACAAAGCCTGGAGGATTGACTCTGAGGTTTGTAGGGGTGTCCCTGCTCATGCAGGGGCACCCTCACACTTATAACCAAGAACCCTGCCTTCAGGCCTGAAAGGCCTGTCAGAGGGGTGTCTTATAGGTTTTAAGTGCAGTTCCCTCAGATATAAAGACACTTATATCTGTTGTGAGAGGTGCAAGCACCAACTCACACAGGGTGCAATGACAGGCCTGTAGTCACAGTTTGAGTGGTCTCTCATGGTTAGCACAATACATGCTGCAGCCCATAGAGACCTCTGGTGTACCTATGCCCTGGGTACCATAGTACCATATACTAGGGACTTACAAAGGTACACCAGTAGCCAATTGTGAAGGTACAGAAGTACTAACCAAAGTCAATTTAGGGAGGAAGCACAATGACTGGGGTCCTGATTAGCAGCAACCCAGTCAGTCTAGTCGAAAAAACAGACTGACACCAGTAAAAAGTGGAGGTAACCATAAAAGCAGATCCTACTTTCCTACAGTGATGGTTAGAATGCTTCTGACTCCATTGTCATCTTTCCTGCCCCTGCCCGCTGTTCATAATTTTGCCCTGCTCCCTTGCTGCCATTGCTCCGTCCCCCATTCATTCCTCAACGTTGCTTCCCTCTCCCCTTCCTGTCATCGCTTCTAACATTCTCTCTACAAATCATACCTCCGCCCCTCGCTCTTGTTATTCCCCTCGTTGTTCATACTGTTGGCTATAGATTTATTCATTGTAATAGATGCAGCTAAATAACTACATTCAGCTAGTTTGTCTATGCAAGTGACATATTTATTAAAGGCACATCATCTCTACAATTTACATGCTGAATTTAAAAATACAGATGCTGTTCCCTTCTTTTTCCCTCATCAAACTTCTTCCACCACTCTCTTTGGCCTCTGCCTGCACCCTCTCATTCATTCTGTTTTCAAACTGGTGGCTATTACTGGGCAGCTGTTATTTATGCAACATTCTCCTGGTGACTGGTGCAACCTATTAATATTCAGGTAACTTCATTCAACTAATAGAGGAGAGCATTTAGAACCTCCATAATTACTATGACCATCATAATCCACCATTAGATGATATATTTAGGCCTAAGAAAATAAGCAAAAAGAATTAGACTTGTCATGGTAATTATGCACATTTACATATTGAAGCCACAGTCCCTCTGGGATTTGTCACAGTGAAAATAAAATTACAGTCAAGATTTAATACCGTTGTTCTATTCCACTTTCACATAAAAAGAGATGGTCCAGGGCATCTGGTCGGTTCATAATTCTCTAATCCTGAGATTGAGGGGGTGGGTTGTGGTGGAAGCCTAGAAAACCTCTAGTAAAAGTTCAAAGTTTAGTACAGTCTACTAGAGTAGGCACTTGTGACTGACATAAATGACCCCACGTGCTGAGGCCCAGTAGTCCCTACATGTCTCGTGGTCTGGCACACTAGACCAGAGAGCATCAATATCCTCTGTCCACTATAATCAAACATCCCTTAATCTCATAATGATGTGGCCTTAGGGATCTTCTTTATGACTTGCATGTCTGCTGCATGGAAGATGAATGTGGGTGTATGTTAGAAACGGGGATTCCCGGTAGGCTAGGGCATGCGCCAGAGCCAGGCAGAAACCCCCGGTCTAGTCAGGGCGAGGGAGCTACACCCTGAGGATAACCCCTGTTCACCCCCTTGGTAGCTTGGCACGAGTAGTCAGGCTTATCCCAGAGGCAATGTGTAAAGTATTTGCGCAACACACACACACAGCGGCGACACACTAGGCACACTACAAAAGAGACTCCACACAAGGTTATATAAAAATAGCCTTTGTATTATAAAAACACATTAGAATCACAGACATATACACTGTGCCCACAGGCACCAGGACATTATTTACAGGGGATTATATCCAGGGCAGCGCCAATCGGGTCGCTGCCAGAACCATCACACAAGTACATGTAGTAAGTATAAAACAACCAGTAATAACTGCCCGTAGCTACTGGTAAAATAATGAACTTAGCATCCTTGCAATAAGCATAAACCACATTAGATCAGGCATGAACCTAATGACCTGACGTCAGGCATCCCCCTAGCATAAATGCAACATTGAAAGGCATAAACAAATACATTGTGCAATAACCATTGGCCATCAATCACATTTGCATGAGGCACTCCTAAAACATCCTAGCATGACATTAGGCATAAAAACATTATGCACCTCCTTAGGCGTAAAACCCATTAGATTAGGTATAAGCACCTTAAGCATGAAACCAGCAAAGTAAACATTAGGTGAGAAGCATCAGGTGCCATCATTAGCATAAATACATTAATCAAACATCATGGCATTACTGAGCGAGGGAAACAACCAAGTCATCAGCATCAGTGCCCCATGCATATAGCATTACCACCAAGGGCAGATGTGACTCTACCAATAGACTTTTCCCCCAAACGTTGCAGCTTCCCACTGTCCTGTGGGGCAGCTGTGCAGAGTACCACCAGTTCTGCCACGTTGGAGCCCCTCTCTGGGACTCTGAACTTACAAATATGCACTAACGTTGCAGCGGCCCGCAACTGTGGTGCTGCTGTGCAACCCACAAAAACACTGGCCCAGCTGGAGCCCCCTCCTCTGGAGTTCGGGAAATACAGCAAGGCCCCCTCGGTGCAGCTGCCCACTGTCAGGCGGGGCAGCCGTGCAGTACGAGGACCACAAGTTGCAGGCCAAGTTGGAGTCCCCTCTGGGACTCTAAAATTAAAAATGAGGTAACACCCAAAGTACTGGCAAAGTTGGAGTCCCCCCCGGGACCCTAAACTTGAAGAAATGCTCCAAGGTTGGAACGGCCCGCTGTTCCCGCTGGGCCGCTCTGGTAACCAGACACCAGTTAAGTGCCTCGCTCTTGCTCCCAGGCCTGCCCCGCTCACCGGCAGTCCTGGGTCTCCTTCGGTCGTCGGCTTCTGCTCTTCCCCCGAGCGGGTCTCCCCCGAGCGGGTCTTCAGGCACCGACAGTGTGCCTCGGCCAGACCCGCCCTGGGGCTTCTCCCGACTTCACCCGGGCCCCTCCTCCTGGGACCCGGGACTGTGATGCAGAGCCCGCGAGGCTCAGCTCGGCTCCATACCGCTTCCTCCTTACCAGCGCAGCCGCTACCCCTCCTCAACACGAGGGGCTCTCTCCAACGCATGGGAGCCCGCCAGTCCACTGGCCACAGCTTCATCTTCACGCCCCGCCCACAGATAGGCGTGGGAGCCGGTCTTCCGCTGTTGGCGCTCCTCTCTCCAGCGCCAATCACAGCTCGGCTTCCTTGACGTCCCGGGGGAAGCTCTTGCTGTCCTTCTCGCCGCTCCCGGGCTAGCAGCGGTGAATTTCTTTGATAACGCGGGGTAGGCACCCGCTCTGTGGCAGAAACGCGGGGTGGGCACCCGCTATACAGAGGACTTCCAAAGCGGCAGGAATGCGGGGTGGGCACCCGCGATGAGGCTGCAAAAATGCGGGGTGGGCTCCCGCTGTCTTTTTTAAAACATAAGTGCAGGGTGGGCACCCGCGAAGGCTGAAGAATGCAGGCTGGGCTCCCGCACTTTTTAAAAGGCATAAAAGTGTGGGGTAGGCTCCCGTGCCTAGGCAAGCATGCAGGGGGAATCCCACATGCCGGGATTCCCTCGTAGGGCTCTGGCAGCACAGCACTGCAGGATACCAGCTTCTCTCTTTGCCTGGGCAAATTAAACTATAGCGCTCATGAGGTGCTAGAAGGCAGGAAAGCAGGGGCAATGCGGGGCAAGATCTACAGGCTGCAGGGCAGCCCATCGTACAGAGTAGTAGTTCCTGAGCACAATCAAACTCAGCAAGGTGGCAATCCTCCTGGCGCAGCAGCCTTTCCTCCAGCATGGTCTCTTTCAAGCCCAGTAGAAGCAAAGAGTCCTTGGTGCAGCCAGGCAGACCAGCACGCAGGGACCCTCAGGAGCAGCAGCTGGGTCCCGCGGCGGTTCCTCCTGGCAGTGTATCCCCTCCATGTCAGCACAAGCACAACGACACCCATGGGCTCACAGCCCCTGTATTTATACACCTCCCTGCCCTGCGTCTGGAAGGGGGTAGAAGCTTCTGGAAGGGTCTAGGGGTAGGGGTTTCTGGAAGGGTCTTGGAAGTTCCAGTCCCAACTGGCACTGGGAGGGGTGTCAGTAGGGGGCGGAGCTAGCCTTCTACAGGACAGGCACTGACCTAGTCAGGGACAGGGGATTTCTACGCCCACTACTCCAGTTGCAGACCTCCCACTCAGCCTCACCCTGCCTCCCTGGAGCCACCCACTCCTCACCAGCCCCGGTCACTTCTAGAAACAGACATGCAGGCAGGCACACTGCACACAGAAATGCCAACTTCTAAAAGTGGCATTCCTAAAATAGTAAAAGTAAATCTGCGCTCACCATTGCACAGCATTTATCATTTCCATTCCACACATACCAAACATGCCATACTTATTTTGTTTTATTTAGGAATCATCCCATAAGGAGGGAGTTATCAATGTTAGCCTATGGAGGGCAGAGGGCGCACGCTCTGCACTGCTAACCAGTGCTAAAGTGCCCAGAGTCCTAAAACCACCAACACCATGTCAGCAAAAAGTCTAGGAGGAAAGCAAAAAGTTTAGGGATGACCCTGGAAAAAGGGCCAAGTCCAACAGTGTGCTCCAAAGCTCCTTGGTCCTACTGGTTCTTCTGTTGCTGATTTTTACCATGTAGCATACACACATATCAGGCCCCCCTGAGAGTTTAGTTACCGAAGGTCCATTACTAAGTTAATTTTGTAGAAGTTAGAGCCATCTTCTACAGGTTCAGTGGCAAAGCCAGGAGTTAGGTCTCTGTTTTAAAGCAGTCTGACAGTGTTTTCCAAGTATTCTTCCCTAGCAATAAAACAGAGATCTTTGTCTGTTGTCCACACCTATTAACAGATTCACCTCTACCCGCAGAAGCCAGATAATTAGTACGTCCGCAGGTTCATTTAAGACTCAGGTAGTCAGAAGAATTATTCAAAACAAGTGAGTAAGTAACAGCCCTGATAATGTTAATTCCATACCATTTATTTTTTCTGTTAACATCCACAAACCCCATCCTGCCCCATTTTCATAGGAACACCTCATCTGTCTGATTATAAATAGTCATTTGTAAAGAGAGGTGTCATAATTATTAGCAGTTCATGTTCATATATGCATTGAGCTCCTATGATGTCCCATGTGTGTCCTCTTGCACCTTTTATGATGTTATATAAATGTAAGGCCTTTATTAAGGGATTTTGGTTTGATCTTCCTTCCACCTCATGTGGGAATGTGGTGGAGCCAACAAGAATGTGGAAAGCAGGCTCAGAAATATTTAATTACTGGTAAGGATCAATTATTTTTGTTATAGGTCTTATTATTGAGTCAAGTCTGTGTGACATTGAATTCAGTTTAATGAGCGATAAGGCTCTTTGATTCTATTTTCTTTACACTCATGTTATTGAATAAGCTTCAAAGTGTCTCTCTTTATTTTTATACAGCCCTGAAGTAGTCAAGAGTGAACCTTATGGTGAGAAGGCCGATGTCTGGGCAGCTGGGTGTATTCTTTATCAGATGGCTACACTCCAGCCCCCTTTTTACAGTACCAACATGCTCTCGCTAGCTACCAAAGTACGCAGGTTTGCACACTTACTTCTTCTTAGCATGTTATTGTGTATACCTTTCCAGGACCAAACGCTACGTTGCTGCTACTTGTCATGCTCCGCACATGTTGTCGTAAAAATGGGGAGGGCTCACTACCATATTGATTTGATTGACCTAATGAGTACTGAATCTTTAAAGAGTTGGGTTTGTGCCTATAAAGGCTGAATTCTACAATAGCTTGCTTCTTGATCATGGCTTGATCACTAAATATTCTAGTGAGAGTTACGATGGGCTAAAGAGCTCAACTGGTTTGAGCTGGGGAAGTCAGGAGGATTGGATCACTCAACAAGTAAGTACGAACTGGGAAAGACTAGATTACTGAATGTTGAGCTCTGAATGACTGGATCTCTCAGCAATTCGGTTTCAGATCAGGAGAGTGTATCACTCTCTGGTTTGGTTGAAGAAATAGGGCATTCTGATGGATGCTTCTGACTGCGAGTTTCTGACCTTAGAATATTCTCCAGGATGCCAGAAGGGATCTGAAGAATTTTGTATCAGGAAAAGTTCTGACAAACAAGGAAACTCTGAAATAAACTCCATGCTCAATGATAATTGTAAGTACAACTGAGGCCATCTACACACTATACCCTGAGACTACAGTGTCCGAACTGCCAAAATACAGAGGCGCTACAGTATGTTATACGAGGCCAACTTTGAAACTGCCGGTAACTAGAAGACTTGGTATGAAGTTAAACTCGAGTTTGAAGACCTGTGGGACAACACAGTTCTGTGTCACAGAATACAGCGGTTTGCAGGGAGTACAACATTAGATAATTCTTAACACTGCTTATAACTAAAGAGACTAGTCAGGGACTGACAATGTAACTACTTGCTAGCTGTAAACTCTTCTAACAGCATACAATAAGTATAAACACAGCAAAGGCAAGCATTGCCCTTACCTTCTCCATGAGTGAAATAGATTTCCCAAGGGTGTGATAGTCTTTATGTTACACGATTATGTCTCAGGCCAATCTGGTATTCCTCCTGTTAGACCTGTCACCCTTTGGGTGGTCTCCCCCCAAACATTTTGCCTTTTGCCCTCCTAAATTAGTTTTTGTTGGCCTTAGGTCTTAGTGCACTTTACTAGTGCTAAAGTGCTTGTGCTCACTCCTCAAAACATGGTAAAACTGGCTTACACCTGATTAGCGCACTTCATTTACTTATAACCCCATAGTAAAGAGGTATACCACATACCAGGTCTGGTAAATTAAATGCTACTAGAAGGCCTGCAGCACCTTTTGTGCCACCCACTTAAGTAGCCCCTTAAAACATGTCTCAGACCTGTCATCACAGCATGCATGCAGTTTTAAACTGCCAATTTGAGGTGGCAAAATAAGCCTCTTGCCAAGCCCCTTTTCATTACATAAGCCAACCTTAAGGTAGGCCCTACACCACCCATAGAGCAGGGGGCATTGTACTTAAAAAGGTGGACATGTACTTTTAAGTTTTACATGTCCTGGTAATGAAAAACTCATAAATAAATGTTTAACTTCTGTGAGGCCTACCTCTCCCATAGCATAACATTGGTTTACCTTATTACATTTAATAAGTTATTATGTTTGTTTGGGAGCAGGTAAAAATACTATGTTTGTTTAAAATCCCCTTTAATGGTAAAGTTGTATTTTATGCCACAATTCTGAAAATGCCACTTTTAGAAAGTTTACATTTTCTTAGCCTAACCACTTGGTGCCTGCAGACGGTTTTCTGGGTCACATGACTAGGTGTAGTTGGCGGATGGCCTTTGAGTATTCTTCCCAGACAACCAAACAATAGTGGAACTGAGTGTTTTCAGGATAGGCCATCTAAGCAGGAGGGGGGGGGGCAAAGATATGCAAAGCCCCACTAGCCATTCAGATACACTGCCTCAGTTCACACACAAAAAACTTCACTCTAGCGTATTCCGGCCGCAGTCATCCTGGGACCATGCCAGGGAGGCATGAAATTCCAGGCACTGCTCGGGGGAAGACTCCAGACGTTTCTTCCACTTCAAAGCTGGCACCAGATATAAAAATACCCTGTGGCCTGCTGTGCACTTCAGTCGACTGCTTTGCTGCACCAAGAGGACTGCCCTGCTGCAGGAAGCCTGCCCTGTGCCCTCAGAGGACTGCCCTGCTGCTTGAGACCTGCTCTCCTGCTTGAACCCAAGACTTCCAGAGTGACTCCAAGGGCTAGTTGGCTGACCTCCTAATCAGAGCTCGGGCAGAAAAGGCTTCAACCATCTTGGACCAGCACCTGGACCCAGTGTGAGTGAGTCCTGACCCTCCAAGTGGTGCCCCTTCAGTCCCGAGCCCTTGGACCTTCTGCTAAAGGTGCCTAGATAGCACAAATCCAAAATTTGGGACTTTGAAAATGTTCTGCCATAAAGTGCTCTGACAAGCCAGAGGAGATTGGGACCAAGCTGCCTACCTATCAACCCAAGGTGCATCGACAGAAGGCCTGACTTCGCAATAGCTCCTGTTACGTTCTTCTCTGCAGCAGCAAGTCCTGTTCAGCGGCTCCCTGCAAGAGGAGCCTTGTTTAGCCCTCGTATGCTACAGCCTGCAGCTTCATCCCCAAAGATAGCTTTGACTCCCCAAAAAGAGGGTAAGTCCTAATGAAGAAATCTTCACCACCACCTTGCCCAGCGGCTCCCTGTCGACAGCACCTCCTCCCACACCGCCGGCTGCCTTGCCCTGCTGAACTTTACCTTCTCAGGTGTTTTCTTTCAAAATGTCTTCTAAGTCAAAGTTAAGCAAAGACCGGGCTTATCCACTTTGTGCTTTTAAACCGTGCTATCGTGGTTGGACATAAAGTTCGACTTCTCCCTCGTCTTGCACGACTACATCTCCATGGTTGGCTCTTTGATCTTTTAGGGGCTATTTTTCACTTCATACTTTAAAAATTCATAACTCCAGTTCTACTGATTGGATTTTTGTTGGTTTGATGTAGAATAATTTAAAAAATGTACTCTATTTTTCTAAATTAGTGTGTGATTTTTCTTGTGTTGTGTTTTCACTTCATTACTTTTTAAGAGCTGCATAAATACTTTACAATTTGCCTCTAAGTTAAGCCTGTCGGCTTTTGTGCCTAGTTAGTGGAAGATTAAGCACAGAATAATTTAGGGACTTTTGTGGTTCACCCTGACAAGGATTGTGGTTTTTGCCTGACAAGGGTTTACACCCCCTCAACCAACAATCCAATTTCTTACACCCCTCCTCAATGAAACCCTAGAACATACAACTGAAATCAAAGACTCTTAGGGCCAGATGTACAACAGTTTCCAGACACTGTTTGCGATTCCTAATGGGGTCGCAAATTGCATGCCTCATTAATAATGATGAGGCAGGCGCAATATGCATCCCATTAGGAATGGCCAGCACTCACAGGGATGGTGGCCTGTTGGGGTCAGCAGACCACCAAGTCTGTGACTGCTTTTAAATGAATCAGTGTTTTTTAAAAATGCAGCCTCATTTTCCTTAAAGGAAAACGGGATGAATTTAAAAAATAGAAAAATGAAACTTTTCAGTTTCATTTTTTAAGGGCAGGCAGTGGTCCCTGGAACCACTGCCTGCCCTTAAAAAATATTTTTTGACCCATTCACAATGGGGAAGAGGGTGCCCTGGGGACCTCTTCCGGTTTGCGAACTTGAAGTAGGAGGTAAATTGCGAGTAATTGCGGTTGCAAGACATTCATACATACAAATGCGAGTCACTATTAGGAAGGGACGCCATTGGCACGCCCCCTCCTAATAGTGAGTTGCAAACCTCATTTTGCGAATCAGTAAAATGTACCGATTCGCAAAATGAGGTTTGTATATGGCCATGCCCTAAATTGCGGTCGCATACGGGCCAATTGCCCGGTTGCGACCATAATTTAGGGTCGTACATCTGGCCCTTACTTCCTAAATTCATGCGGAACATAATGCACTTCACATTTCTTTGAATTTTGCAGAAACTCATGACACAGAGAGAGGGCGTGGTTAGGCACCATTAAGGGTTAACTAGATGCTATGGCTGCATGTGCGTATTCTCCAGACCAAGGATTATTGATCAATATCCTATGGTCTTATGTTTTAAAAAGAACAGGCAGGATACATTTCTTCTGATACGTTTTGTGGTGTCAGCGTGGGATTTGAATTTAGTTCCTGCTTTTCTCACGGGGCATCTCCAAGAGCCCCTTCATTCTTGCCGGTTCCAGATATCTTTCACGGCGGCATTTATGGTTGCCGTCGCTTATTCCATGAGGACGAGTGCGCTGAGGTGTTATGGTCTTCTTCTTTAACTGTTTTTCTTAGGGTAAAGTTTCTCTTCAGATAAAAACTTCTCTTTTTCCTAGAGTTATAGGTTTCACAGGTTATTTCTATGCTTTCCTTGACCCTCCTCTTCATCGATCAAAAGAGGAGGAAGAAATGTTCTGTTCTCCCGAGCCCTAGAAAAGCTATTAATCAATATACCTTTAGAAATCAGGATTTCAGACACAACACTCCCCTATTTATTGTTTAGTATTAAACATGGGTCAAGCCAGTTAGGGAACACACTGTCTCAACTGTGTTTCCTTGGTCGTCAAAGTGACCCCCCTTGCAAAACCAGGTGGTTTTGCGATAGGCCGTTTTGATGTCGCCTCACTACGTTTTTTGGCCCTTGCCTGCCGCGGGTACTTGGGCCTCCCACACAAGTGAGGCACCATTTTTACCGGGAGACCTGGGGGAACGCTGGGTGGTGGTAAATTTGTGTGAGCCCGGTGATGCCACAACTTTCCCACCCCAAAATGTGTGAAAAAAGTGATTTTTTCAGCTAAAATTGAGGTTTGCAGGGGATTCTTGGTAAGGAAACGTTGGGGGATCCACGCAAGCCATACCTCCCTGGAAGCCGCCGGGTGTCTAGTTTTCAGAAATGTGTGCGTTTGGTAGGTTTCCCTAGATGGCCGCCGAGCACCGGGTCAAAAACCAAAGTGACCCCCCCTTGCAAAATCAGGTGGTTTTGCAATAGGCCATTTTGATGTCACCTCAGTACGTTTTGGGCCCTTGCCTGCCGCGGGTACTTGGGCCTCCCACACAAGTGAGGCACCATTTTTACCGGGAGACCTGGGGGAACGCTGGGTGGTGGTAAATTTGTGTGAGCCCGGTGATGCCACAACTTTCCCACCCCAAAATGTGTGAAAAAAGTGATTTTTCCAGCTAAAATTGAGGTTTGCAGGGGATTCTGGGTAAGGAAACGTTGGGGGATCCATGCAAGCCATACCTCCCTGGAAGCCGCCGGGTGTCTAGTTTTCAGAAATGTGTGGGTTTGGTAGGTTTCCCTAGATGGCCGCCGAGCACCGGGTCAAAAACCAAAGTGACCCCCCTTGCAAAACCAGATTAACTATTGTTCCTACAGCGTGAGAATTTTGGAGTAAAATTGCAAAGAAAATGTGGCAGACATTTTAGGTTTAAATCTTTTTATTGAAGAGTATCAACAATGGCATCAGCATTTATCGCCTACAACCCAGCGGGCCGGCAAATTGCACAAGGTAATTGCAGCGTGTAGGCATCGTTGGGGACACATCGAACAGTGTGAGGTCTAACACAGCATGCCGCCTACAACCCTTCTGGGCCGGCCGTGTCTCTAACCGTAAGGATGAGGATAAACCCACTCCCTTGCAGCCTCTGCCGGATGACTGTTCCTTCATGGAAGGCTTTGTATTATAGAATAAGAGAGGCACCCCTCCTGAAGTCATTGGCCCAGAAGGTTTCAACGCTAGAATGCCAGTGCTCTATGCTGGGTAGGAGGCTCTACGACGACTCAGTCCCCCAGGACAGCAGCCGCTTTGACACTCGAATAGAGAAGAAAACGGGAAAGAAAGAAAAAAAAAAGGGGCAAAACTACCCCCCCCCCGAATCCCCCCTCCCGGAACCCCAACTCCCAAACTCCCCCCTCCCTAACCCTCCCTTCGTCCAGTGCGTATTGCAGATCTCCCCGTCCTCCTCAGTCACCTCCTCCCCTAGGCCCCCGCTCTACACTATTCAGGAGGCCGAGTCTTCCTGCGAGGTAAGCCGCAGAAGTCGGAGGTATCTCGGGCATGTCAGTTCCCGAAACTGCGTGACCAGGAGGGACTGAAACGGCTGCCAAAGATCAGGGAACTGCTCCACATCCCCCGCTACCATAAGTGACATCTTCTCCATGCCCAACACATGCCACAGTCTATGAAGGCATCCCGTAACCGTGGGTAGGGTCGTGGTGCGCCAGTGTGCTAAGATGTTCTGTATCGCCGATCCCAACGCAATGGCGATCTGCCTACCTCTGCGGGATTTTAACGGGTACATCAGGCTGTTCGGGAGGCCTAATAAGACATAGGCTGGGAGGCGTGGCAGTTCAATACCGAAATGAAAGTCAACGTCGTCTATCACCTCTTTCCAGTAGGAATCCAGGAGCGGGCAGTCCCACAGGATGTGTGTCAATGTACCCACCCGTCCACATCCCCTCCAACAGCTGGCGTCTTTACTGTGGTCCATGTCGTGTATGCGTTCCGGGGTGTAATACCAATACGTGGAGACTTTCGTGAGGGTTTCAGTGAGACCCGTGTGATATGCCGAGTGTCTGGCTCTATATGCTACTTGTTCCCACTCTTTAGTGCTCAGGGGCCTACCCAACTCTCTCTCCCAGGGTTCTCTCCCTGGGTTATAAAAGTGCGAGGCGGGAAGCTGGAGGAATTGATACAGGTCAGTTATGAGCTTTGCATCGGTCGTGCGGGATAGGAGCCAGCGCTCGTAGGGAAGGAGTCTCCGATTCGCCTTTTCCCGCACCTGAGGATGCATGGCCCAGTGGCGAATCTGCAGATAGCGCAGCCTCTCGGTCTCCGGGAACGTGTATTCTTGTCGGAAGTGCGTGAAGGGGATAACCCCCTCCGAATCATAAATGTGGCAGAGGGCCCTACAGCCCGCCTCGCGCCAATGACCAAAGGCTCCTCTGTCCATTCCCGGGGTGAAGTCGGGGTTATCTGTCAAGGGTGTTAGCGGCGATGGGAAGGTCGTCAGACCGTGTATGGCATTGGTGGCGTCCCACACCCGCAGAGGCACCCTGGTAATATAGGAGGCGTAAAGGTTCGCCGGTCGGTGAGCCCTGCGCAAAAACAGTATTTCCTGTAGCGGCCGGCCCGCCACCGCCTGATCCTGGAAGAGCCAGTGCTTGTCCGATTCCCATCTGCTCCATTCTACCAGGTAGCGTAGTTGCGCCGCTTGATAGTATTTACGGAGATCCGGAATCCCCAGACCCCCCGCCTCCGGCGCCAACACCGAGAGAGCTCTTCTCATCCTAGGCTTCTTGCCCTGCCAAATAAAACGTGCCAGGTCTGATTACATCCGCTGAATCCAGCCGACTGGCGGCTGCTCTGGGAGCGCTCGGAACAGATACAGTATCTGGGGCAGGACCGTCATTTTGACGGCCGCTATTTTACCCAGCAGCGAGAGGGTGCCACGGTCCCATCGGCCTATCTCGTCCCGAATCTTCCTTCCCAAGGCGAGGTAATTAGCTGTCACCATAGCGGGGACCGTAGGGGCCAGTTGGATTCCCAAATAGGGTACCAGGTCCGTTGACCAGACTATCGGTAACCGCTCCTGCAAGTGGGAGCGGGTAGCCAGTTTTAGAGAGAGATCCAATGCCACCGATTTCCCCATGTTCATTTTAAAGCCTGCGACCTCCGCGAAGGAGGTCAGCTCCGCAATACTGGCTGGAAGGGCCTGGATCGGGTCCTCTAGGGACAAGATCACGTCGTCAGCATATAGGCTAATAGCGTGAGTAAAGCCGCCAAACTTCACCCCTCTCACAGCTGGGTTATCACGTATCCATTGAGCAAAAGGCTCCATGTACAGAGCGAAAAGGAGAGGGGACAACGTGCATCCCTGCCTCGTGCCTCTCTCGATGGCAAAGCTCCTGGAGCTGCAACCGTTCACCCGAACCACTGCGGTCGGGAATTTATAGCAATTGAGGATCTGACATCGGAACCTGTCCCCCAGCCCCACCTTCAGTAACACCCGCTCCAGATACGGCCAATGAACCCCGTCGAACGCCTTTTCGGCGTCTATCGAGAGGAGCATTCTCTCACCCGGAATCCGTGACGCCTTCTCTATAAGATGAATAATCCTCTTGGTATTGTCCACCGTCTGCCGTCCCGGGACAAAGCCTGCCTGGTCCGGGTCCACAAGTCCCGGTAAATGAGGGGCCAGTCGGGACGCTAGGATCCCGATATACAGTTTAAGATCTATATTTAAAAGAGATATTGGCCGATAAGATCCACACTGCGCCCTGTCTTTCCCTGGCTTGGGGATGACCGTGAGGGAGGCCCGCAACAAGTCCGGCGAGATGGCACCCGGCTCGGCGAATGAATTAAAAAGGCGCGTGAGGAGTGGGGCCAGCAACCCACAAAACGTTTTATAGAAGAGGGGCGTATAGCCGTCCGGCCCAGGAGATTTGCCGTGCTTGAGGTTAGCAATAGCGGATATCACTTCCTCCACCCGTATATCCCTGTCCAAATCCGCCGCTTGCGCAGGGGACAAGGAAGGCAATGAAACTGAGTCTAAGTACCTCGTCATTGCGGATTCGTCCAGGGGGTCCCCGGCGTAGAGATCAGCGTAAAACCTCCGAAAGGTCTCCGCTATTTGAGCATCCTCTGTGGTCAGCTGACCCGTAGGGTCGGAGATTTCTTTCACTATCTGTTGTTGTCGGGCCACCCGAAGCCTATTCGCCAACAGCCGACCGCATTTGTCCCCCCCCCCCGTGTAATAGGCGTGCCGTAAACGCAAGGCCGCGTATTCTGCGCGGTCCATATCTAAGGCTGTCAAGAGTTTCCTCGCCTCCTTAAGCTGGCGCCATATCCGGGGAGTGCCAGTCCTACAATGCATTTGTTCTAGCTCCCGCAACCTTTGAGTGAGTTCCTCCCGTTTATGCCGCCGGTCCTTGTTATCCGCCGACGAGATAGCAATAAATTCCCCCCGGAGTACCGCTTTCAGAGCTGCCCATTGGGTCGCTCGAGATGTGTCCGAGTCGTCATTGTGGGATTGATATTCCCGGATCTTGTTAGATATACTCGAGATGACCGCTTGCTTGTGTAGTAAAGAGTCTCGCAGACGCCACACCCGAGGGGGGCAAGAAACCGGCGGTAGGCTAAGCGTAGCGCTAACTGGGGCGTGATCCGACAAGGAGACCACTCCCATCTCCGACCCGGTGGCCAGGGTGCACACTGGCCCAGTGACCAGTAGGTGGTCCAGTCTCGCATAAGTTTTATGAGCGTGAGAATAGTATGAGTACTCCCGCTCCGCAGGGTGCTGGCGACGCCATAAGTCATGAAGGTCCATGTCGGTCAGTTTTGCCTTGCACTCGGCCGAGAATTCACCGGCCTGAGGTGAGCGGTGTGCCGATCTGTCAAGCGCCGAGCTAAAGACCATGTTGAAGTCCCCCCCAATTATGATGTGCCTGTCCGGTGTGGCCGTGCACTCCCCCAGCGCCGCGCGGAGAAATCGCTCCTGTTGATCATTCGGGCTGTAGAGGGAGCCAATCGTAAAGGGAAGATCCCCCACTCTGAACCGGTATACCAACAGACGACCTTTTTGTTCCGCGAACTTGTGGAGGACCTCCCCCCTAAAATTCCTAGCCACCAGGATCGCCACCCCCGCCGTCTTAGTGTTGCCTGACGAGAAGAATTGTGTCGGGAATTTGTGTGAGCGTAGTCTGTGACAATCCCTGGGTAAGAGGTGAGTCTCCTGGAGGAGACATATGTCTGCCTGGGTGCCTTCTAACAGGGACAGTAGCGCGTGACGTTTAACTGGGTTATTGAGGCCCCTGACGTTAAGCGTTACAATCTTAAGGGACACTGGTGGCATGCTGAGAGACTATAGGATTAGCATAAGTCACCTGTAGGCGAAGCTGCCGCACCGCAGAGGTCATCGCTGCGGCTCGGAGTCCGCTGACGCACTGGACGCCCCCCCTTTCCTCCCAGAATCCCCCCCTCGTCCACCCTACTCCCCAACCCCCTTCCCTCCCTCCCCCCCTTCATCCCCCTTCAAAACACCCCGAAACTGCCCCCAACCCCAAACCCCAACAACCCTCCAACCCCCCCGAGCCCCCCTCCCCTCTCCCTCCCCCCCTGCTCCAAGCCCCATCCCTCAATAGTCCAAGTCAAGTTCCCGAGGGAACTAGTCAGTGGAGAAGTTCCGAAGTGGACGTCCAGCCACTGTCCCTTCCCCGCGACCCCCCACCCCCCCACCCCCAAACCTGCTGTAGAAGTTGGCTGTGGTGATCTCCCCCCGAGCATGCTTACGCCGTCATTGCCACATCGCCGGAGTGGGTGTCCCTCGCCACCTCAAGTACCGCGTTGGCCATACTGGCTCTAATTGTGGGTGAATCCGGTCTCATGGAGCGATCCCGGGAGCGTCGCCTGGACACCCGCTGCCAGCCATCTCCCGCCGAGCACCGCCGCTGCCGTGTAGTGGATTCCTCCGCCGTTGCAGTTATGCCCAGGACCCCGCAGGTCTCCTGCAGGGAGCGGAGTTGGTGCAGAGTGCCATTCCACCGAAAGATGAGCCTGAAGGAGTGTCCCCACGCATATGACGTCTCGTGTTCTCTCAGGAAATCCGTAGCTACTTTGAACGCCTTGCGTTTCTGAAGCGTGATGGCGGAGAGATCCTGGTACAGCGTGACCGGGTGCCCCCTGAAGGTCAGGGGCTGCCGCTTCCGGGCCTCGGTCAAAATTCGTTCCTTAAGCAGAAAGTCTGGGAGAAAGGCCAAGATGTCCGGCGGGGGCGCCGATGCTCTCTGCTGGGGCCCCACTCTGTGTGCTCTGTCAATTCGAATGGGGAAATCCTCCGGCTCTCCCAAGATCTCCCGGAACAGTCCTCGCAAGTAGCCTGCGCTATCCGTCCCTTCTTCTGCGGGCGGAACGCCCCGAACTCGGACGTTGTTCCTCCGGGATCTGTTTTCGAGATCTTCGGCATGCGCTTGAAGGTCGATCTGTTGGTCTCTGAGTCGTAGCACCTCCTGCTGTAGTTGTTCAAGTTCCTCGTCTCTCCGCTGGCTCGTACCTTCCATGGTGGCCACCCTCTCTCCAGGCCATCCACCTCCCGCCGGACCTCTCGCACCTCGCTGGCGACCTCCTGTTTCAGTGTCTGAAAATCGTCCCGAAGGGAGCTAAAGAGGGACTCCATGAAGGACCGAGTGACCGGGGGTTCCTCCCCGTCGCCTCCCCCGGTACCTCTTGAGGAGCATGGCGAAGGCTGCCCTTTATCCACTCTCGGGGGTTGCCTGCTGAGGAGTTCGGGGAGGGTGCGCTCCCCCTTCTTTCCCTCTCTGTGGCCAGCCATGAGTATCACGGGGAGGTAAGGTAGACGCTCCCACCGGTGCTGCTGGCGCCACTCGCGCTCGGGGGGATCCTTCGTTCCCTGCTGCCAGTCTCCGGCCACCGGATGACGCCCGCCGCCCCTACGGGCCGCCGCTCCGTTCTCCGGTCAGCCGCGTGGTCAGAGGCAAGTCTCTCTCAGGGGCTGCAGGCTTCCGGATCAACTTCCGCCCCGCTACTGCAATGGCGAGGTCCCTCCGGCTGTTCTCGAACCCCCGGGTCCAGCTCTTGGATCCCCCACTCGCTTTCGGCCCAGCGCCCGGGGATCACCGACCTCCTCTCCAGTCTCGTGCACTAGGCTCCGTGCCCTCTGGCACCCAGGATGCACAACCGGGGCCTCGGTTCTCTTCACGTGTTGGGCGGGCACCAGTATCGTGGGCCACCCCTCCCCAGGGGCCTCGCTCCGTGAGCAGGCGACCCATCCCCGCCACAGGATCGGCCGCGCACCGGGGGGCTCCTTCGCGCCTGCTCCTTCTCCGGGTCTCGTGCTGCCCGGGCTCCTGCCGCGTATTGCGCGTTACCGCTCCCGGTGCCCCCTACCTCCGACTGGTCGCTGTGCCCGAGGCCTGGAAGTCGCCCGGCTCCGGGCAGCCGGTACACTTTCCGCCACTCCAAATGCCTCTATTCTATTCTGGGGCGCGGGTCTTCTCCACTTCCTCCTCCGCTACGGTCCCGGGCCGCCGCCAGCTGCTGTACCCTCGCCCGGCCCGTTCAATGCTGCCAGTACCTCCAGGCGTCCTTCCGGCTCCCGCCTGACCAGGCCGCTCCGCTGGTAGCTGCCAGAGGGGGGCGCCACACGCGCCCGGGGTGGCCGCCACCACCGAGCACCGTGATGCTGTTCCGCTTCTCCCGTGGCTGGTGGCCTTCTTCCTCCGCACCCCTCCGTTACATCCTCATGGGCCTTGCCGTTGAGTCCGTGGCCTTGCGTAGGGGACTGCGCTGTCGAGCTCGAGTCTGCTCCAGTGCGCGGCCCCGCCCCCACTCCGTTCGTCGCGGTTCCCGCTCTGCTGGGCTCAGAAAGCGCCTGTCCCGGAGTGTCCCGCTTTCCCAGGGCAGCGTTCCGTGTTCCGTAGCTTCCGCTGCGAATCCCCGGCAAGTCAGGGGGAGATCATGCAGTAAAACTCGGTCTAGGGGCTCAGGGTCCCGGGAGCCCGCGAGGAAGTCGACCGCTTACCTCGCCATCTTGGCCACGCCCCGTGGCAGACATTTTGAGGTTTGCAGGACATTGGGGATAAAAACATTTTTTTGAATTCACAAGAGAGACATCACCATGAATTCCCATGGGTTTTCAACAATATCTACAGTTGGTGGGTTATTCTTACATGGAAAGTGTACCTTGGCAGAGAAACTAAAGACAAACATTGCTGCACAACCATCTATTCCTCAAACACACACACATACTGGTTGGATTTGGCACGAGGGCGAGTCATGGTTCAGTGTATTACATTTTATTAACTAGAGATTTCACAAAAATGAAATGCACTGTCAATAATTAAATTCACAAAAAACCAAACCAATGACTCGCAGCTCGTGAGCTGTAAAGCCACGTCAAGGCACCAACCACTTTACAGGCCATTCACACACCTTTCATACGTGATACAAACAAGACCATTCGCACCACCAGGTACAAAAGCAACACAGTACAAAATTCACCAAAAAGGGACAAGGTACACCCTGCTTCAGAAAGACAAATATTACTGCACAGCCATCTAATCCGCAAGCACACACACATACTGGTTGGATTTGGCACGAGGGTGAGTGATGGTTCAGTAGATACAATTGTATTAGCAAGTGATTTCACAAAACATGAAATGCACTGGTAATAATTGAAAGGGCGAGAAACTGAACCATTGACTCACAGCTCGTGAGCTGTAAAGCCACGACAAGGCACCAACCTCTTTACAGGCCATTCATACACCTTTCACACGTGTGAGACATACAAAACCATCCACACCGCCAGCCGCGGGCCCATCACATAACAAAACTCACAATAGTACACAGCGCCATTCAAGGGCCCATCACTTTCACACGCCCATAATCCAGACACAGCAACTACACATGCTGATGGATTGCGTGGAGTGGCACTCAGCTAGCAGTGTGTGTAGTGACCAGCAGAAAGTCACTACTCACACACAGCCAGCCGAGCTCCAGTCCACACACACCGCTAGCAGAGCACCAGTCCTCACACTCCGCTAGCAGAGCGCCAGTCCACCCACACCGCTAGCCAAGCGTCAGTCCAGGCACACCGCCAGCCAATCGCCAGTCCAGGCACACCGGCAGCCAATCGCCAATCCACGCACACCGCCAGCCAAGCTCCAGTCCACTGACACCTCCAGCCAAGCACCAGTCCGCACACACCACCAGTTCACGCACACCGCCAGCCAAGTACCAGTCCACGCACACTGCCAGCCAAGCACCATTCCACGCACACCGCCTGCCAAGCTCCAGTCCACGCACACCACCAGCCAAGCTCCAGTCCACGGACACCACCAGCCAAGCACCAGTCCGCACACACCACCAGTCCACGCACACCACCAGCCAAGTACCAGTCCACGCACACCGCCAGCCAAGCACCATTCCACGCACACTGCCAGCCAAGCTCCAGTCCACGCACACCACCAGCCACGCACCAGTCCACGCACACCGCCAGTCCATGCACACCGCCAGTCCACGCTCACCGCCAGCCAAGCACCATTCCACGCACACCACCAACCAAGTGCCAGTCCACACACACCAACAGCCAAGCGCAAGCCTACACACACCGCCATCACATTTAGGATTTTTTTAGAAAAAAATAAAAACACAAACAAATCGCAAATAGATACAAATCTTCTAACAGAAAATCAGCAACTAAATACATTGCACTAACACCATCCTTGAAACAGAATCAAATTATCCAAAGAATACAGACCAGGCAGTTCACTTTACCACTCATGAATGCTCCCAATAATTCTTTCGCGTGTGGTACGCTCTAAAACAAGCAGGAAGACACAGGGCAGGATGAGAAGGACAGTCGGGGCAGTACATACGACTCTCCTTCCGCGTACCTCTTCGCCAACAGACTCTACATCTCCTACTGGGAAAATCTTTTGAGGGTGTGGGAGGAATGTGATCTGGAAAGTGCCGATCTTTCAATCTAGCAACATCCTCCACCACTCCAACTCTAGGAACACTTGCCTGTTCCACTACAACAAGGCTGCCTATTACAGACTCCTGAAACTTAGCAAAAGTCATCTTTGACTCAGGGCAAGAATCCTGGAACACAACAAAAATAACGCCTGGGACTCCTTGTATGACAAGGCTAGCCTTAAGAACAGTTCCAAATTCTGGGAAATCGTCAATTCCCCACTTTTTAATGGCAAGGCAAATACCCCGCTTGAACTAAATATATCTGAACGTGAATGGCTAGACCATTTTGGGAAAATGTATGGCAATGGCCTCCCAGCAGAGGTCTTTGTTCCGATAGTGAGCAACCAAGAGGAGCCCCCACTGAGATTTACAATTAAAGAAATACAAAAGGCGATCGAGGACACGGTTGCTCATAAGGCCCCTGGCCCAGACGGGGTACCTGCTGACTTGTTTAAGGCATATCCTAATATCTGGTCTGTAGTTCTTACTAATGTATTTAACATGGCCTGTATTGATAATAGCAGATTGCCTACTTCCTGGTCACGGGCGATTATTGTCCCGATTTTTAAGAAGGGCCAGAGGGGGGACCCTAGATGTTATCGGCCCATATCATTACTGGACTCGTCCTTTAAAATATTAGGGAAGGTCATCCTGTCTAGGATCTCCTCTTGGGTTACTAACAATGACATCATGTGTAATGCACAGTATGATTTCAGAACTGGTCGAGGCACCGAAGACCAGTGCCTGAATTTACATCTAATAGTTAGCAAATATACTGTAGCGACAAAAGGGGCAATCTACCTGGCTTTTATGGACTTGTCCACAGCTTTTGACCTAGTCAATAGGTCGAAGCTGTGGACAATGCTCCTGGGGCTGGGTTTAGATCGGGCCCTGGTGAGCTTCCTGGCGGAGCTACACAGAGATTTAACAGCGGTCATTTGCATGACTCAAGACGGGAAGTGTTCAGCTGGTCTCAAGTCCGGCAGGGGAGTTCGCCAGGGGTGTATCCTGGCCCCAATGCTATTTTCTCTATATATAAACTCACTGGGTTCCTCCTTGGCGGCTGCATCCGTTGATGTGCCATGCATGGGGGGAACACCAGTGCCGGTTTTATTATATGCTGACGATACGGTGCTGCTGTCAAGGACCCCAATAGGCTTACAACATCTGCTAAATTCTTTTGGGGACTTTATGCAAAATCTGGACCTAGTGACAAATGTAGAGAAATCACATGTCATGGCCATAGGGAAAGGTAGGAAGAACATGAAAACCCTTTCTTGTAATGGCTTAGTAATATCAAGAGTGAAAGTGTTCACCTATCTTGGCGTAGTGTTTGATGACATAGGGTCTTGGGTACCCCAAGTTGCTAATAAAGTAGCAGCCGTGAAAAGATCTTCGGCGGCTATATTAGGCTTTGCCAAAAGACTGGGTGGCAAACCAGCTGAGGCCATATTGATGATCTATAGATCCAAAACCTTAGCTATAGCAAGGTACGGGCCAGGTATTTGGGGCTATAAAGATCTAGCCCCGATACAGAGAGAAGAAAATAAATTTCTTCGATCTGTTTTGGGTCTCCCCCAATCTACATCATCCTTTGCAGCTCATATGGAGCTAGGGATAGGGTATATTACTGATATTCTAAATTTGGCACCGCTTTTACTTTGGATCAGAACTTGGCTGAACTCCAACCTTACACTAAATCACAAGATCATTAGGGATTGTATGGAGAGGGATGGAGTGGCGGACATTTTGTGGTTGACTTTTATTAAAACATCTGCAGTGCTTCTGGGTCGCCCTGAATTATATCTGAATCCGGAAAATCTTACTAAGGAAGATATTACTTGGGTAAAAACACAATTCATAAATTTACAAGAATTAGATAGAGAAGCAAAGGAAATCACAAAGCCTACAGTTAGATCACACTTTTTGCTGATCTCGTCCTTGTCAATTCAACCCTATCTGACTATTGTTACTAGACCCTATCATCGGTGGCTCCTAACAAAATTTAGATTTAATCAAACTCATTTTTTGTTGGGAACTTATGAAAATTGGTGTCATCCAAAGGAAAACGCACCTTGTGACTGTGATAATTTTTCTGATCAGGACCAGACACATTTTGTGTTTTTCTGTTCTTTCTTTTCTGAAAGTAGGAAAAAGTTCATTAGACCGTTGTTAAGGGAAAAGGGGTTTGTACAGTTTAAACCTGCATTGTATTATCTTCAATTATTGGAGACCCCTTTAGTAATGTTTGGTGTAGCCAATTTTTTGATTGCCTCTATCCGTGCTAGAAGGAAAAGACTCAAGCTGAATGTAGGTTCTGATTCTGTAAACGTTTTCCCGAGAACGTATGACACAATCTAAATCAATCCTCTAGTAATACATGAAATATTGGGGTTATGAATCATGTCACATTTGCTACTATAAAATTTTAGTGTATATGTGTGGATTTATATGTATATGTCACTGACCTTTTATATTTTTAAAAAAATTGTATTTGTATAATATGCTCTGGAAACTTTTAACTCTATGTAATTGTATAGTATACTTTTATGATTTTTAAATAATCGAATAAAGTGTTCTTGACTTGACTTGACTTGAACACAACAAAAGCATTAAACATTGCCAAGTGGAAAAGATGGATAGCCAACTTCTTGTACCAAATGTAAGCCTTACGAAGAGCAGTGTAAGGTTCCAACCTCTGATCTACTCTGTCAACACCACCCATGTGCCTATTATAGTCTAAAATGCACACAGGTTTGCGCGCTTCAGCGACCTGACCCCAAACAGTCACAGGTGCAGTGCTTTCATCATGGATGGTAGTCAGCATGTAGACATCTCTCCTGTCTGAAAACTTCACAGCAAGAAGCTCCTGGCAACGCAACGCACTGCACTGTCCCCGCACAAGCTTTTGACAAACAAGTTCTTTCGGGAAACCTTTACGGTTAGAGCGGATTGTGCCACAAGCAACAGTGTCCACTTTGGCCAATTCCCTGAACAACCGCACACCAGTGTAGAAGTTATCTACATATAAATGGTGGCCTTTGTTGAAAAATCCTCTACCAAGTTCCCAAACAAGTTTCTCAGTCACTCCAAAAGTGGACGGACAACCAGGGAGGTTAATCCTAGATTCCTTACCGGTGTACACCCTGAAATTAGACACATATCCAGTCCTACTGTCACACAGCATATACAGCTTTATTCCATAGCGTGCCCTCTTACTAGGAATGTATTGCCTAAAACCCAAGCGGCCCTTGAACAACACCAAAGACTCATCCACTGCAATTTCTTTCCCAGGGGCATAAATCTCAGAAAATCGATCAACAAAGTGATCAAGGACAGGCCTAATCTTAAAAAGACGGTCACAATCAGGGTGATCTCGTGGCAACGCTAAACCATTATCAACAAAATTCATCATCCGAAGCAGAAGCAAATACCTGTCACGACTCATGACTGCCGGAAAAATAGACGTTGCCATCAAGGGACTGCTAGACCAATATGAAGACATTGATGGCTTCCTTAGCAAGCCCATCAAAAAAGTTAAACCGAAGAACTTCTTCATCTCTTCAACATTTGTGGGAGTCCACCGGGTAGCTCTAGAGTAGGGCCTAAGTCTGGCACTGTTGTCCCTCAAAAACTGTTCGGCATACAAATTAGTCTGCTCAACAATCTCTGCCAAAAACACATCGTCCATAAACAACTGAAAAAAATTTACCGGCAAAAAGTTTTCAGTATTCACTCTGGTCCCTGGAACACCAGTAAACTCTGGCTATGCCGGCTGCACCATGCCAGGGGCAACCCAGAGGTCATCACTTTCAAAGGGAAGCCTTGCAGCCCCAGCCTGCTGCCCAGATGCCTCTCGCCGCACTACACCAACGGGAAGCCTTGCAGCCGCAGGCTGCAGCCCAGAAGCCTCTTGCCGCACTATACCAACGGGAAGCCTTGCAGCCCCAGGCTGCAGCCCAGATGCCTCTTGCCGCACTATCGGCACATCAGTCTCCTCTTCTAACACAGGGACTTCATCCGCACTAAGAGTATCTTCATCATCCGATGACTCCATACGAAGAGAAAACTCACTGCCAGAATCGTCCCCTGCCTCCTCTCCCTCAGATGCAGAGTCAGTCTCTGAACCAATATCAGAGGAAGACTCAAACAGCAAACCAACAACCTGCTGAGCAGTAATCCTGCGGCTAGCCATTATACTTACTAAGATTGAAGACTGCACAAACAAGTCAACAACAACCAACAATGTGCAAACCAAGTAAGTAAAGAAATGTGTACCTTTATCACAATGATCAATGTACTCAAAAACTATAGAATTCAATTACAAGAGACAGCTACACTCACCAGAACCTACTTTGCAGTGACACAGCAAAAACCAATGATATCCAACTAGAAAGAAGAAAAAAAAAAAAAATTACTCACAAGACAACAAAATACACATCGAGCACAAATGCAAACAGTTTTTGCCAAGGGGTCGCTTCCTCATGCAGAAAAATACATCCCTGGTGTCTAGTGGGCTTCTCTGCCCCCCTTGGGAGCAGAAACGGACAGAAAGACGACCGATCTGGCCCCACGGGGGGCAGAAAAGTCTTCCCATTATTTATGCCCCAAAGGAAGCGACCCTTGCCCAAGGGGTCGCTTCCTAAATAAAAAAGACATCCCTGGTGTCTAGTGGGCTTTTCTGCCCCCCCCCCCCACCCCGGGAGCAGAAACGGACAGAAAGACGACCGATCTGCCCCCAGGGGGGGCAGAAAAGTCTTCTAAATAATTAGGCCGCAAAGGAAGCGACCCTTACCCAAGGGGTCGCTTCCTACATAAAGAAAAAGACATCCCTGGTGTCTAGTGGGCTTTTCTGCCCCCCCTGGGAGCAGAAACGGGCAGAAAGACGACCGATCTGCCCCCAGGGGGGGCAGAAAAGTCTTCAAATTATTTTGCCCGCCTAGGAAGCGACCCTTGCCCAAGGGGTCGCTTCCTACATAACATAAAAGACATCCCTGGTGTCTAGTAGGCTTTTCTGCCCCCCCGGGGGCAGAAACGGGCAGAAAGACGACCGATCTGCCCCCAGGGGGGGCAGAAAAGTCTTCGAATAATTTTGCACCCCTAGGAAGCGACCCTTGCCCAAGGGGTCGCTTCCCAAACTCCAAAACACACATCCCTGGTGTCTAGTGGGGCATCCCTGCTCCACGATCGCGACGCTGTGCGCGATCGTGGAGCAGGAATGCCCTGTATTGAGACATCAGGGGAGAGGAAATACTCTTTCCTCTCCCCCGATGCCTCAATACTAAAGATATCACCCCCGCGGCCCCCACCGGACAAGCAAACGTACCTCTGCTCCCTTGGACGCGCTGGAAGAAATGGATTCCAGCGCGTCCAACGCTTCCTGATGACGTCGGCGCGCGCTGTGCGCGCTGACGTCATGGGGAAGCGTGGGGGGGCTCGGGGGTGGCAGCGGAAGCTCTTCCGCTGCCATCCCCCTCTGTGGGGGCACGACCGATGCCCCAGGGGGGGAGCGCCAGCGCTTCCCCCGGGGGCTGTGCTCATGACGGAGCGGTTCCGTCATGAGCACAGCCCAACCTATGCTCATGACGGAACCGTTCCGTCATGAGCATCGAAGGGGTTAAGAAAGACAATCTGCCATAATATACATTTACTTAGAAGCCCCTTTTGCAAAGGACAGGAAGCAGTACCATTCTAGAGCAGCCACCATATTCAGAATTGGAGCCCCCCGTGCCAGATGTGTGCAGAAGTGAAGGGAAGTGTCTCCAAGGGATGGCGCTGCCTGGATTATGAGGGACATTTGGTTTTTTAGCATCAGCAGAGGACACGTCTCCGTCTTCAAAGGTGTTTGCTTTTAGTTGTGAGATATTTTACTATCATCTGTTTTATTTATCTCAACACTGTAAAAATACTTGATCAACTCTTAGTGCCAGGGTTAAGGGGAAGCGCCTTTAAACTCCAATAGAAGCCCTGGAATAGGGGTGCAAGAAGGTACTACTTTGCTGGGAACGTATTCTTAAGGAAATCAATTCGAACAGAGAGCTCCTCTTGGAAGGGCAATCGCAGTGCTCTCGGTACACACGATGTGGACATTATTTGATCCTGCATCATCAAGTACATATTCAGGGAAGGATCTTTCTGATACGTTTGCCAATATCATCATGAGATGGTATAATCCCCTTGTATTTGTATAAGAGCACCAGTCAATGGTTTTATTAATGAGTGAAAGAGGTGTGGTGCAGCGGCCAGGGTGGCTGACTCCCCAACGCAGGGGCTCACGGCTCGATCCCCGGCGGCAGGTTAGCCCAGCACCATGTGACTCTGGGCAATAGCTCACTTAATCTTCCCGATGGCCCCCAGTGCCTTGACACCCTCGGGTAATCGTTTGCGCTTTACAAATACTGGCATTAATATTATTATTAATGATATTGCCTGATCAGCAAAGGGGAGGCTCCTTTCAATGTACTTTAGCACATCCCTTAGCTATTATAATGGGAAATTGATTGAGACATTGATTTCTTTCAGTGTAGATCATGTATATTGTATGTGCACCTGTTCATATTAATACATAAGTTCATGTTAAATCTTCTGATTGTATGGGAGCAGCAGCTGAACTACCCCCTTGCGGCACCTTGTGGCGTATACAACCTGACCACAAAACAGCAGCGGCAACAACTACCATCATGACTAAGTGCTGCGGGTGCTCCCTGTTCTCACAAACCAGCAAAGCCGCTCAAGTGAAGCGTGAGCGTTGCCTGGGTACGTGGGTACGTCTCAGCGACGCGTCCTCCACTGCACCATTCATTTCAGCGACTGGCTATGCTGCTCTCTGCTGGGACACACTAAAAAATGCATTTTGTTGACTTGTTTAGAAGTTCATTCATCTTTATTCAGTGGCGGTGTTTTTCTCTTAAAATTCTCATCCATGATTTGAAGTTCTTTATTGACATTCTCTTCAACATTTATTTTTTTATAGATAGTTGAGGCTGTCTATGAAGGCGTGCCAGAAGGAGTCTATTCAGAGAAGGTGACATGCACCATTCAAAGGTACCTATTAATTAATGAATTATAGTGATGTAAATTATCAGTTAAGGTGTTGCTGTCAGTTTCAATTTACAGCTTTACCACAATAATTATTTTCAAAATCCCACCCGGGCCTATGCTGATCTGAGGGGTAGTTTTATTGTCTGCATGGAAGGCTGCAATTCCTCTGTGACTCTCTTTCATATCAGCATTTTTGTTTCTTCTTTTATATTTGTGAATTATTTTATCAATTTTTCTCTAAAAAAACATGAATACTGAAATATGTTAGTGAGTGATTTACAAGTTCGAAATTTGAACAGAGTTGCACCAATGTTCTTCTTTTGTTCCACAAGCATCACACAACTAGTGTATTTCTGCAATCCTCAAGTTCCAATACCACAATTAATAGTCATTAACATTACTATTTGTATTATATTGATAACTTACTTCACCTAAAGAGGGATGACAACCCATAAGAAAAGTTGTAAGGCATAGTTATTATGGGCCCAACATTAAGACTGCTTAAGAGCTTGCCAGATTTAAGATGTTTTGATGGAGCAAACATATTGATACACATGTTGTCCATCAACTCTCCCATACAAACGGACCATCAGATCCATTTATCATTTCTCTTCTGTTCCTACAGAGCTGAATCAATCAATCAATCAATCAATCAATCAATCAATCAATCAATCAGTCGGCTTGTAGAGCGCGACTACTCCCCGTTAAGGGTCTCAAGGCTCTGGGGGCAAAGGGGAGGGAAACCTTTGGTCCATCGAAGTCGCTGTGGTTCGGTCGAAGAGGCAGGTCTTGAGGTCCTTCGTGAATTGAGGCAGTGACGGTGATTGTCTGAGGTGGAGGGCCAGGATGTTCCAGGTCTTTGCTGCAAGGTACGAGAAGGATCCTTCTCCGGCTTGGGTCTTGTGGATACGTGGGACGGTAGCCAGGGCCAATGGGTGGAGCCAAGGTCTCTTGTGGGTGCAAGGAATGCGAGGAGGTGGTTAAGGTACATAGGTCCCGCATCATGAAGTGCTTTGTAGGTGTTTGTGAGGAGCTTGAAGGTGATTCTTTTGTTTACTGGAAGCCAGTGGAGGTCTCTCAGGTGGCCGGTGATGTGGCTGTGGTGGGGGATATTGAGGATGAGTCTGGCGGAGGCGTTTTGAATGTTCTGCAGTTTCTTGAGGAGTTTCTGGGTGATGCCGGTGTAGAGTGCATAGCCGTAGTCGATTCTGTTGCTGAAGAGTGCATGGGTGACCATCTTTCTGAATTCAATGGAGATCCACTTAAAGATCTTTTATAGCAGGTTTAGCTTGTGGATCATGAGACAGCATTGATCGGGCAGCTCATGGTGAGCGAGGATTGCAGTATGATGCCGAGGTTCTGTGCATGGTCTGTGGGTATGGAGGGGTTCCAAGTGCTGTGGGCCACCAGGAGTGACCCCAGGCAGCGGGGTTGGAGCCCATGAAAAGGATTTCAGTCTTCTCTGAATTGAGATTGAGACAGCTGTACACCCAGGTGGCGACAGCTTCATCCTGTCGTGAATGTTCTTGGTGACTGTGGGTTCGTTGGTCAAGGAGAGCATCAGCTGGGTGTCATCAGCATATTAGACAATGTTGAGTCCGGGCTTCCTGACGATGGCTGTGAGTGGGGTCATGTAAATGTTGAAGAGAGTGGGGCTCAGGGAGGAGCCCTGAGGCACTCCGCAGCTAATCTCTGTGGGTTCAGAGTGAAACGGTGGTAGTCTGACTCTGTGTTCCGCCTGTGAGGAAGGAGGGATCCATTCCAAGCCTTAGTTGCGGATGCCGGCGTCGATGTGTGTTGTGCATATGGTGCAGTGCGAAACAGTATAGAAAGCGGCCGAGCAGTCCAGGAGGATGAGGGCTGCAGTTTTGCATCGGGTAAGCATGGTGCGGACATCATCTGTGGCGGCGAGGAGGGCAGTCTCCGTGCTATGGTTGCTTTTGAAGCCAGATTGGGAGAGGTCAGGATGTGGTTCACTTCGATGAAATCGGAAAGTTGGGTGCCTTATCGATGACCTTGGCTCGGAAGGGAAGAAGAGAGATGGGTCTGAAGTTCTTGAGGTCCGTCGGGTCGGCAGAGGGTTTCTTCAGCAAGGGGTTGATCTCTGCATATTTCCAGTCTTCTGGGAAGGTGGTGGAGTTGATGGAGTCTCTTTGTGTTTGCTTTGTTTGCCCTAAATTGACAGGGTATGCCCAGACGTGGGTCCCTTACTCAGTTTGTCTCTGGATTCAAGCTAGCCTGGCTGATGAGGGCTGTAAGCCCGATACCGGTCCCAGGATGCTTGTTTCCGGTCCATGGAAGACATGGCTTGGCAGTTCAGGCTGGACTGTTCCCATGAGGCACAGGGTCAAGACTGATTTGCATATGTCACAAACCACTTTGGTGGATAAGGGAGTCCCACAGGGATCCATCCTAAGTCCCACCTTGTTTAATGTAAATGTGGCCCCCTTGGCCTCAATTATTAGAAGTTGTGGCTGTGTCTGAACTGGGATGGCGAAGTGAGCTAAAGAACAATGATGGCTTCAACCTAGATCTGTGACTGGGGAGAGTGTCTGAAAAGTTTCAGCGCTCCGTCCATCATCTCTTTGTGTTTGCTTTGGTCGCCCTAAGTTGGCAGGGTATGCCCTGACGTGGGTCCCTTGCTCAGTTTGTCACTGGATTCAAGCTGGCCTGGCTGATGAGGGCTGTAAGCCCGAAACCGGTCCCAGGATGCTTGTTTCTGGTCCATGGAAGACATGGCTTGGCAGTTCAGGTTGGACTGTTCCCATGAGGCACAGGGTCAAGACTGATTTGCATATGTCACAAACCACTTTGGTGGATAAGGGAGTCCCACAGGGATCCATCCTAAGTCCCACCTTGTTTAATGTAAATGTGGCCCCCTTGGCCTCAATTATTAGAAGTTGTGGCTGTGTCTGAACTGGGATGGCGAAGTGAGCTAAAGAACAATGATGGCTTCAACCTAGATCTGTGACTGGGGAGAGTGTCTGAAAAGTTTCAGCGCTCCGTCCATCATCTCTTTGTGTTTGCTTTGGTCGCCCTAAGTTGGCAGGGTATGCCCTGACGTGGGTCCCTTGCTCAGTTTGTCACTGGATTCAAGCTGGCCTGGCTGATGAGGGCTGTAAGCCCGAAACCGGTCCCAGGATGCTTGTTTCTGGTCCATGGAAGACATGGCTTGGCAGTTCAGGTTGGACTGTTCCCATGAGGCACAGGGTCAAGACTGATTTGCATATGTCACAAACCACTTTGGTGGATAAGGGAGTCCCACAGGGATCCATCCTAAGTCCCACCTTGTTTAATGTAAATGTGGCCCCCTTGGCCTCAATTATTAGAAGTTGTGGGTTTGAGACCATATTGCATGCAGACGACATGCAGGGGATAGTCCCCATAGAGGAGGACCCTGCAGCAACCAAATTAACGTTTAAAAACTGTATGTCAAGCGAGATGGATGAGGAAGAACTTCCTTCAGCTTAAGTCCATCAAAACAGAGATACTGCTGTTTGGTAAAGCAGAGGAATTGTGGACCCCAGATTGGTGGCCACCAGAACTAGGAGAGGCGCCCTCCCCAAAAAGATGGGCTAAGAATCTAGGCATCAGAATTGATAATAAATTGTCTATGGAGGAACAGGTGAAGACTCTGTCAGGCACCTGCTTCGGAACAATGCGGATGCTTAGAAAGATCTTCCCTTGGATCCCTCTCACGGCTAGAAAAACTCTTATTCAGTCACTCCTGGCTAGTCGACTGGATTATGACAACTCTTTGCTGGTTGGAATAAGGGAAGACCTGTTATCAAAACTGCAGGTGGTTCAAAATACGACAGCTCGCCTTGCCCTCAATAAACCGGCGCGCACCCCCTCTCCTTCGCCAACTACACTGGCTTCCCATCAGGAAACGAGCTATCTTCAAGTTGTTATGTACGGTCTTTAAGTCTCTCCAGGGGACTGGCCCTGCCTATCTCAAGAAGAAACTTGAACTTTATCAACCCGTGCCTCAGTTGAGATCTAGCAATCGCAATCTGCTCTGCACGCGGAGAATAAGGAAGGCCAAAATGGGCTGCCGTGCCTTCTCTCATTTAGCCCCCAGCCACTGGAACAGCCTCCTGGGGAGATTCGTGCCTGTTCTAACCTTTCTCGATTCAAGAAAATGCATAAGACCTGGCTGTTTTAAGATTATACTGCTTATAGGGTGTCCTCTTCTCAGGCGCCAAGAGATCCCCTGGGGATGATTTGTTGCGCCATGCAAATGAGTATAATAATGTGGGGAAGAGGTGTGGCGCCGCGGCCAGGGCGACTGCCTCCGGAATCTGGGGATCACGGTTCGATCCCCGGCGGCAGATTAGCCCAGCACCATGTGACTCTGGGCAATAGCTTGCTTAATCTTCCCGATGGCCCTCAGCGCCTAGAGACCCTTACGGGTGATTGTTCGCGCTTTAAAAATGTGGATTATTATTATTATAGCTCTGTCTGAACTAGGGTGGCGAAGTGAGCTAAAGAACGATGATGGATTCAACCCAGATTGTGACTGGGGGAGAGTGTCTGAAAACTTTCAGCGCTCCGTCCATCATCTCTTTGTGTGTTCGCACAGTTGATGGTGTGACATAGTTTGGGCGATGGTGGTGCCGGTTCTGTTGTCAATGTGGTGCGGGCAGGGGTCCAGGAGTGCTCTGGAGTGGATGCTCTTCATGATCTTGAGGGTGTCATCAGTGGTGAGGGGAGTCCAGCTGACTACAGTCTGCTGGATGTGGAGGTTGCGGTGAGGTGGGAGGTTCTTGGGTATTGAGGCTGTCAAAGCTGTTGTATATCTTCTTAATCTTGGGGTGTAAGAAAGTGCAGAGGTTGTTGCAGAGGTCTTGGGACAATGGGATGTCTGCTGTCTCTGAGCTGGGTCTGGCAATTCTTTGAGCATGGTGAAAAGTTCTTTACTATTGAGTGCGTTGGCATTGATCCTTTCTTGTAGGGCAGCTTTCATTGTTGTTCTAATGAGGTGGTGGTGTACGGTGATAGCGGTCTTGAAGGGTGAGTGGTCTTCCAATGTCTTGCTGGTCCTCCATCTCTTCTTGAGCTGTCTACAGGTGCATCTGGACTCATGAAGGCAGGAGACAACCATCTGGCTTTCTTATAAGTGGAGGTGCTTCATGTTGGTCGAGTACTCGCCTGTAGGGGTGGTGAGGCAGAGAGTGCTTTTGTGTACAATGGCAATGCCTCCCCCCTGTTAGTTGATGCAGTCCTTGTGAATGATCTTGTAACTTTCTTGGTTGGCGGTGGCGATGTCCAGGGCAGAGGTAGGCTTCATCCAGGTTTCTGTGAGGAAGGCAATGTCAGGATCAATGGAGTCAAGCAGATCCCAGATCTCTACAGCGTGTTTGTGTAGGGAACGTATGTTGAGCAGGATGCATTTGAGGCGGTAGGTCTGGTGGTTGTCGTACGTGTGGTGGGTGCGGCTGGTGTGCAGTTGCAGGCAAAGGTGTAGTGGCAGTTCTGACAGGAGAAAGGGCCCTGGGTGTCATTCGGCGATGCCTGGCAGCAGGCGGTATGGCGTTTAGTGTTGAGGGCGTGGAGTGTACTGGCATTGTAACGGTGGATGGTCCAGGAACCAGGGTCAATGGCACTGAGCGCGGTCCAGACATGGACAGGCACAGACGGGCTTGCCTTTGGCGCTCCTTTTGTGCAGCCCCACAACGGCTGCCATAAGTAGTGTGAGGGGGAGGGCCGGACAGTTGGGAAGCGGGAAAGCGGGAACCGGGATGTGGCGCCGGAGGAGGGTGGGCTGCCGTGGATGAGCAGGTGCAGGGACACAGGGGGAAAAGGCGCACAGGCAGGAGAGAGGAAAAATGTGAAAAGAAACAAAGAAAAATGAAAAGCAGGGAAAAAGAGATCAGAAGATGGAGAGACTGAGGGCAGAGCAGTGGTCGATCAGAGAAGTTCCCCACAGGACCACCAGGGATGAGACGCAGGTGGGTGCCTGCGGGTGGAGGAGGGCTTTGAACTCAGACCAGCAAGGGTCAGGGGCAGCAGCTACCTAGGCAGAGCTGTGCTGGGAGGGGAGCAGTTCACTGACAAGGTCAGAATCAATGCCTTTTCTTGTATAGCACACACTGAACTGAAGGTTTGAGGATAAGAGAAGTGAGGAATGTGGCAAAAATTGAACTGACCAGGAGCCTTCGATTTGGTCACGTTGGAAAGCTAGGATTCAGTCAGTCGCAGGTCTCCTGGTCTGCACATTAGCCAAATACCCTTTTTCCCCTAAAGTTGAGCACTACAGACTATGCTTGCTCTCTCTCACCGTTTATGTATTTGTGGTCTGTATCCTTGCTGCTGTTTGCAGTGGAATGCCCTAATTTGGCATTCCTTCTGCCCAAGGAGGATGAGGGTGACAAGTGTGTTTGTTGCCCTTTAGGGTGCCCCTGAGGCATGGGCTTTTGTGTTATACTTTGAAGGGCTAAGTAGTTAGGTGAGTTGTGGCAAAACTTGTGCCAAAATGTAATTTTTAATTAACAATTCAGGTTCAACATCTTAAGCCCATAAATCTGCTTCTGCTACTAAGCCGACCTCAAGGCTTACTCACGCCTTTGACTTCCTTAGAATTGATGGAGGAACAAAAAAGAGAGGACCAGCTCCAGGTTCAGGTCCCTGTGCAATATAAGCAAAAGGTGTCCCCATTTCTGATACAAGGCCACCTAGGTGCCACAGTACTGCTTCAGATACATTTGTTCTCTCTAAGTAACCTGTTGCCAGGACTCCTGCTTTTATGTCTGAGCTGCAGTATTCTACCCAGGGAAAGCCTTGATGCTTCCCTGTACAATGTCTTTTCTTGAGTCACAATTACACTAATGTTCATGTTCATGAAATTCAAGGTGATCGAAATATATATTTTTATTTTAAATATTTGGGCAAATTCAATGGAATCCGTCACTGACCAATGTATTGTGTATACCTCATTAATATCATGTGAAAGTTGAATACCACCAAGGCAACGTAAAGATTCAATTAGAAACAGTTTTTATTCACCAAATCTAATTAGATACCTCTGTCCAGTGATATATGTATGGTTTACAAATAGTAATTATGTCTAAATATGTGGGTGTAGCATTTGGTACATTTTGACTTACATTTTATAAGTCAAGAACTGAATCTTGAATAGAAATCATTCTGTGGCAAAGTTGATTCTCATTTTTGGGAAAGAATAGGAGATTTTGCTTCCTTATTAAAAGAATATAAAGTTTCTAATTATGCTTTTATTATAGTTATTTATATTGCTGATCCTAACCATGCCAGTGCTCAGCAGTAGGGTGCTTAACATGTATAACAAAAGATTGGGATGTCAATTTGCATAGTGATGCAGTTGGTCACAAAAGCAGAAGCATGAAAGGGTTTCATGAGAGAGATGTTGTCCACTGCCCTTTGCATGAGTCTTATTTTGTGCCCTCTCTTTGGGATCCTTTCTTAAGCCATACCGTGCAAAGCGGTGCAGGGGCACATAAGCCTAACTACATATCCATACACAGGGTGGAGGAAGACACTAACCCTTGGAAAGATATCTATGCACGCCATAACAGCTAATCTTGGCTTAATCGGAAACTTGTATACATTGAATACCATGTATCTGCGTTGATTTAACCTAAAATAGCTCATAATTCAATATTGTTACAGGTATATCTAGGCGAGGTTTTGAATGTAAATAAGGCCAAATAGGATATAGAAAAACAATCAGTTCTTACAAATTTGTATGATGTCATTGCATGGTTGGCGTCTCCAGGGTTATTATTCTCTTAATCAAGAAATAATAATGCAGCATGTTGGTTTAAATATGTTTTTATAATGCACCATTATTCTGATGGATACTTCCGCCTGTGGATTCCTCACCTTATGAATACCCCCTACGCCAGCATTCCACGGGAAATTATTTCCTAGCTCTCCCACGTCGACGAGGACATAACAATAGCACGGCTCCGCTCGCGACACCGTATGGCGTCATCGGAGCCATAAGAGGACCTCGTTGGCATGCTGACGTCTGTTCCATTTTTTCTGCGCCGTCGACGCTTAACGGTTTTTCTTAGGGCTCTCCATTTTCTTCAAGAAAAACTTTGTATCACTTGTTTGTTTCCTGATGGCTACTTCCAGGGAGTGTGGCGGGCATATGTCAATTATGGACCTGCATGAAGATTGCCTCTGGTGTTTATCTTCGGACCATGGTGTTGAGGAGTGTCGAAGCTGCAGGAAGATGAATCCTAAGGCCATTATGGAGCGTGAGGCTAAGTTGTTCATGGCCAAAGCCAAGGAGAAGAGAGGTTGTAAGAGAGCGAAGTCTTCGTCATCCCATACATCGAAGTCGAGGAAGCATAAGAAGTCCAAGAGGAGGCATGGCTCTCGACACCGTTCTTTGAAGGCCAGGGCCTCTAGGTTGAGGTCGCCGACTGAACGGCCTCGAAGGAAGGACTTTGTTTCACCTTCTTCTCCTCAGGGAACGCTTGTTCCATCTCCAGCTCCGGAGTCGCCGGCTTCGAAGGGTTCTTCGCAACATGAAGACTCACCGGCTCCAGCGATGTCTCAGGTGCCTAGGGAGTCGTCTCCAGGTCGAGTGTGCTCTCCGGTGCGGGCGCCGTCCCCAGCTCCGCAGCCTCCAGCTCGACCTCAGGAAGGTACGGATCCATATCCTGCTTTTCCTGCTCCTGGTTCAGACTCTTCGCATTTCCTTAATGCGATGTTTGGCATGTTTGCCAGGGCCTCTGCTCCATCCGGCATGCCTTCGGGCCCCGTGGCTCCTTTGGCCTTTAACTTGAGTGTTCCTCAATTTTATCCCCAGGCACCTTTTATGCCCTTCTTGCCGTCGACTCCGGCTTGGCATTTCCCGGCACCGAGGTCTTCCACTCCGGCTCCACGGACTCCTTCGGCTGTTGATTCGGCGCCGCCTCGAGTTCGATCGGCGTCGAGGTTCGAGGTCGATGCTCCTCCGTCGATGCCTTTGATGGCTTCACCGACGTCACATGTGGCGCCGCCGACGCTGATTCCTAAGCAGCGCTCTAAGAGAGAGGCGCAGAGGATCCTTGAAGAGGAGGAGTATGCACAGGATCAGGAGGAAGGGGAGATTGTTGATTCCATGGATGAGTTTGAGGGCCTCTGTGAAGCAAGTGGATTGGATACTTCTCCTGAGTATAATCTCCCATCTGCTACTGCCGGTGTTGTGCAAGACATTGCTCCGTTATCGCATGGTTATAAGGAAGGCGGCTCATTTGCTTTGTTTACAGCTTCTCTTGGCTGAGGTGAAATCTAACATTCTTACATAAGTTCTTAATACTTCTTCATCTTCTTCTGAACGTTGCTTCCCTTTACAGATGATTTGACAGAGCCAATATTGGAGGTGTGGCAGAAGCCTTTGTCTGCTCTTGCTGTTTCGTGCTCCATTGCTAGGAGGTACAGGCCTGCTCCTGGTGATCCGGCTTTTTTATCCTCTCATCCTACGTCGGAAGGTCTTGTTGTCCAGGCTTCTTGTTCGAAGCAGTCTTTTGGTTCTTTCCCTACCATTGTTGGGTATAGAGATTCTAAGAAGTTGGAGCAGGCGGCGAAGAAGGTGTTCTCTTCTTCGAGTATGGCTCTTAAATCTACTAATGCTACCTGTCTTCTCAGAAGATATATTCATGCTTTAATGGACTCAGTCATGCAGCTAGCTCCTAAGTTGCCTGAGGAGGATCGGGCTAATTTCATGGAAGTCCTTTCTAATTCGCAGGCTACTGCACGTCAGGTGATTCAATCAGGCCTGGACACTGCTGACTCTGTGGCTCGTGTGATGGGATCTTCTGTGGCTGCAAGGAGGCAGGCTTGGCTCCGTGAGTCTGGCTTCTCACCTGATGTTCAGGCGACTTTGCTGGATTTGCCCTTTGATGGGTCAAAGCTCTTTGGATCAAAGGCGGACTCAGCATTAGAGCATTTTAAAGACAGCAGGGCTACTGCAAGGTCTCTGGGCCGCCAGGTGCAGTCCAGAGGGTACGGCTACAAGCGGTATCGTGGATTTGGGAGATCGGCTTCCTTTTGTGGCCGTCAGCAATCTCAACAGGGCCAGCAACAGCAGAATCCCTTGTACAAGACTTACAGAGGGAGGAATAAAAGAGGCATCAGGGGAGCAGCTCGACAACAATCCTCCTCCTCGTCCTCTATTTCCCCTCCCGCCACCGTTGGTACATCAGGAAAGCAGTTCTAAATCCCCCATCTTAGAACATGTTGGTCCGGTAGGGGGTCGGGTGTCCCATTTTCTACAAGAGTGGAGACTAATCACGTCAGATTGTTGGGTCTTGAATCTTGTAGAGAATGGGTACGCCCTCCCTTTTTTGGAGTTTCCTCCTCCTTACCCTCCTCACCAGGGTTGTTGCTCAGAGGACCACTTACTGCTTTTACAGCAGGAGGTTCTTACCTTGCTTCAGAAAGGTGCGATAGAGGTTGTTCCGGTGCAGGAAAGGGGTCAGGGTTGCTACTGCCGGTATTTCCTGATCCCCAAAAAGGACAGTCGCTTAAGACCGATCCTGGACCTCAGGATTTTGAACCTTTACCTCAGACAGGAGAAGTTCAAAATGTTGACCTTGGCTCAGGTTCTCCTTGCGCTGCAACAGGGAGACTGGATGGTGTCCATCGATCTACAGCATGCGTATTTTCATCTTCCCATCCTGAGGTAGCATCGGAAGTTTCTCCGGTTCTAGGTAGGGTCGCAACATTATCAGTTTGCGGTTCTTCCGTTCGTTCTTACTCCCGCATCTCGAGTCTTTACAAAGGTGATGGCGGTGGTAGCGGCTCATCTCAGAAGGTCAGGGGTTCCTGTTTTCCCCTACCTGGACGACTGGCTGTTGAAAGCGGAGTCTCCAGAGTTGGTTTCGCGCCACTTACAGGTAACAGCTCATCTGCTGTTCAATTTGAGTTATTCGATAAATGTACCCAAATCTTATCCGTTGCCTTCTCAGCGCAGCCTGTTCATAGGGCAATACTGGACACTTCTGTATGTCGAGCATACCCACCTCCACAGAGGATTCTCAACATACAGGAAATGATTCCTTTATTTCACGATGGAGCGGTTGTTTTAGTCCTAAAGGTTCTTTGCCTGCGCGGTCTGTTCGCTACCTGCATTCTGTTGGTCAACCATGCATGCTGGCACATTAGGGCACTCCAGTGGTGCCTCCACAGGCAGTGGCATCAGCACAACGAAGATCTCGGGGAGAAAGTCAAGATCTCCAGAGAAGCTGCAGCGGAGCTGATTTGGTGGAGTGTGCAGGGCAACCTGTCTCAAGGAAAGCCCTTTTAGCCTGCTCCACCGGTGGCTACAGTGATCACGGATGCCTCCACTCTAGGGTGGGGTGCTCATCTGGGGGATCCGGAGGTCAATGGTCTGTGGTCTCCAGAGGAAAGGTTACTTCATATCAACCTGCTGGAATTGCGGTCGATTCGTTTGGCACTAAAGGCCTTCCTCCCTTCCCTTCGCGGTCAGTCGGTTTAGGTCCTGACGGACAACACTACTGCGATGTGGTATATCAACAAACAGGGAGGTGTAGGGTCGTTTCGTCTATGTCGAGAGGCTCTGCGACTCTGGTCCTGGATTCAGAACCATCAGATTTGTGTGTTTGCAAATCATCTGGACGGTGTGCTCAATGTTCATGCGGACAGTCTCAGTCGGCGTTTCTCGGCCGATCACGAATGGCGGCTTTATCCGGAGGTGGTCTGTCACATCTTTCAGATGTGGGGGTCTCCTCGGTTGGACCTGTTTGCCACTCACGAGAACACGCACTGCCCGTTGTTCTGTAGTCTCCAGTATCCAATGCAGGGAGCGCTGGGGGACGCGTTTCAATAGGATTGGAGATCACAACTCCTTTACGCGTTTCCTCTCATACCCTAGATTCCTCGGGTTCTAAAGGGGGGGGTTCGCCAAGACCGGGCCCAAGTCATATTGATTGCCCCGGATTTGCCAAGAAGTGTGTGGTACACAGATCTACTTCACCTCTCATAGCAACCTCCGCTCCATCTCCCTCTCAGGGCAGACCTCCTCTCGCAGTCGTAGGGGCAGGTTCTACACCCCCACCTCCAGAGCCTGCACCTTCATGCCTGGAGATTGAACGTGGCAACCTGAGTTCTTTCTCTCTCCCGCCGGATATAGTGGATGTTATTTTATCGTCCAGGCGACACTCCACTAAGTCTGTTTACTCTTCCAGATGGTCCAGATTTGTTAGGTGGTGTGGAGAGAGACATTGACCCCTTGAAGGCCCGTTTGTCTAATATTCTGGAGTTTTCACATTCTTTGGCACAACAAGGTTGTACTGTAGCCACTGTTAAGGGCTATTTGTCGGCCTTGTCGGCTTTTCTATGTTTGCCGGACCAGCCGTCTTTTTTTAAGTCCCCCATTGTCATGAGGTTCATTAAGGGCCTTACAAATAGGTTCCCTCCCACACCTTTCATTATGCCTCAGTGGGACTTGAATCTCGTTCTTACCTTTTCAATGGGTTCTCCGTTTGAGCCTCTTCATACTTGCCCATTGAGGCTTCTTTCTTTTAAAACGGTTTTCTTGATTGCTATTACCTCGGCTAGGAGGGTAAGTGAGCATCACGCTCTTAGTTCGAAACCTCCTTTCTTGACCATTCATGCAGATAAGTTGGTCTTAAGGACCAGGGCTGCTTTCCTTCCCAAGGTGGTTACCCCCTTTTCATTTGGGACAATCCATTACTTTACCTACCATCTATCCTCCCCCTCACCCTTCCAAGGAGGAGGAGAGACTGCATCGTTTGGACCCTAAGAGATCTGTCAGCTTTTACTTGGATCAGACAAGATATCTGAGGTTGGATGATCAGCTCTTCGTGGGCTATGTTGGGAAGATGAAAGGCAAGGCTGTGCACAATAGAACTCTCTCCAGGTGGATTATCTTGTGCATCAATATTTGCTCCGCCTCGGCCAAGAAGGACCCTCCTGAAGGTATCAGAGCTCATTCCACCAGAGCTAAGTCTACTTCTTCTGCTTTGGCAAGAGGTGTTCCTGTTGCTGACATTTGTAAGGCAGCAACTTGGGCCTCCCTCCACACCTTTGCGAAGCATTACTGCTTGGACTCTGTGGTTAGGAGGGATGGCCATTTTGCTTGTTCTGTTTTGCAAGATTTTTTGGTCTAGTCAGGTGGACACCCTCCTCCAAGAGGTGTACGGCTTTGGGAATCTATTCATAAGGTGAGGAATCCACAGGCAGAAGTATCCATCGGAAGAACAAGTTACTTACCTTCGGAAACGCTTTTTCTGGCGGATACAGTATCTGCCTGTGGATTCCTCACAGTCCCGCCCACCTCCCCGTTGTCCACCTGTTTCTACCAAAAATTATTTTATCTTAATATGTCTTAATCATGTTGATATTTTAATAATGAGAAATGCTTATTCAGTTGCTATTTCTCTATGTCTTTATTGGTTATGCATTTGCAAATTTATATATATGTATATATTTGGTATGCTATGTTTGCTTTTGAAAATGTGTCGGTCCGCCTGTTTGCCTCCGTGGCACGGAAAAAATGGGTGGCACTGACGTCAGCACGACGACGAGGTCCTCTTATGGCTCCGATGATGTCATACGGTGTCGCGAGCGGAGCCGTGCTATTGTGATGTCCTCGTCGACGTGGGAGAGCTAGGAAAGAATTTACCGTGGAATGCTGGCGCAGGGGGTATTCATAAGGTGAGGAAGCCACAGGCAGCTACTGTATCCACCAGAAAAAGCGTTACCGAAGGTAAGTAACTTGTTAATTTTGTCTACAAACAAAATATGGGCATAATTTAGTAAATACATTTAGACAGAGGGCTTGCATGCTTACTCGTTTGATTTACATTCTGGATCACACAGGAGGGAGTTCATGTTACTCAAGTTCTTGCAAGTGCCAGTTTTAATGGTAGCATGGCTGAAAGGTCGTGGATGAGATCTATCTGTAGATATTGTTGTTTTCGAATTCAATTAATGTGTGTCATTATTGTGTCCATAATTTTTAACATGTAGCTGACATTGTTTAAACCTCTCTCTAATCGAGTAATGGGGAAGGAACTTGTTGATGTGGTTTCAAAAACGGATAGGAATGTAAACCAACTACATTTGTGTGGTGTTGATACTTTTTTGGGATTTCATTAGAAAGAGAGAGCATGAGAGATACTTTTAACGATTGTGTTATAATGCTAAAATTACTAAATCTCAAACATTATTTGTAGTGAACTTGTGATACAAAATAATGTGTGCAGTGGCTGTTCACCCTAATTGTTTTTACAAGAAGTGTATTTATATAGGGGTAGAGAGAGAGAATTCTAACAAACTACAAATTTATACTGTTAAAGGCAATACATTACAAATGGTTCCTGTTTCCTACAAGTAATTGATAAAACATTTGTGATGCTGATTCTATGTAATGCTTTTTTAACATACGATTAACAGATATAATCTAGTTTTGAGCTCCTGCTATACCATCCAAGTCTCCCAAGCGAAGCCAATCTCCTGACAAGCAGGCCATAGGTTGCTGATGTCTGATGTCCATACTGGAATGGTGCCCTGGAATGTCCAGACTGATTCTATGAACAATCAATATGTTACAAACAACAGTCATGAGCAGGGCCTCAGACCATACTAGGGTACTCACTTGTCTTCCTTAGTCTCTGTATTCTTCGAGATTTCAGTACATCCCAGACACTTTGAGCCTGATTTAGATCTTGGCCAACGGGTTACTCCGTCACAACGGTGACGGATATCCCTTCCGCTGAAATACAAATCCCATAGGATAGAATGGGAATCCCATAGGATAGAATGGGATTTATATTTCGGCAGACGGATGTCCGTCGCCATTGTGGCGGAGTAACCTGTCCACCGACATCTAATCTAATATGTCTTATTTGAATGGCCTGAGCTCATTGATTCCTCTTTTGATATTTGGATTAGACACAAAATAATTTGCCAACGAAGAAAACACAACACGTTTATCAGCGGTCATGCAAAGGAATGGGGGTTATAATGCCGTATTTCAGTTTCTATTGGCATTTGGTTTTTCTAGAAACTGCAGCAGTTTTAACAATTATTTGTTTTGTTCCAATCATTTGTTATCTACATGACACTAATAAACTATATTCAATAGCTTTTGTATAACACGAATCAAATTTTTTAAATTAACATTTCTTCTGATTTTGGCAATAGTTTCTCAACATTTGTTTACTTATCATACAAATTTGTGTTTTGATTTTGGCACATTGCGACATGATGCCGATCTTCCTCAAAATGTTTTGAGGGTTCTGTGACATTCTCTTCCTTTGCACGGTAATTGCTAAACCACCAGTCCTAAGTACTTATATACTAATTATTTGAATTAATTGGGGCCTCATGAAAGGTGTGACCGCAACTCTGCAGAGGTTCACCTTTACAGGTGTATGTTGCTGTGAGAAGTTGGCCTGATATATGATGTCACTAATTCTAGTGTACACCTTGTATCAGTCCAAACAACCCTTATGGTGATTGGTTGTAAAGTCAACCTTATAGACCAGCTATCCTAGTGGTAGCATGGACAAGAGCAGTCTTAGGCTAAACTCTGTATGGCATGTGAAGCCAGCTGTTATACCATTTGTAATCCCTTGAATACCAAATGAAAGGACACCACAACAGATATATATAAAAATAGAATGTATTTATTCTAGTCAAACCCTCAACACTCTTTATGAGATTCGAGGTAAGTACAACACAGTCTTATTTAAGCATACATTAAGTCACACAGGTAAGTAATACAGTTAGGCCCTAGGGGCCACGCAAACCATATACTAAGTAAGTGGTATAAGGACCACTGTCACGAACACAGGATAGGCCTAGGCCTAGGGAATCGCTGGGGCTACACTATACTACCAAAGGTTAGGAAGTGGGAGGCCCACGGGATTCAGGTGCAGAGTGGAAACACTCACGCGTAATGCGTAAAAGTCGATAGTAGTTATTAGAAATTAACAGTTTTAGGACACTTCTGGAATAGCTGGGAAGTCGCGACTTGGAAACTAGACAATACCCTTGTGAGCACCGGAGTACTCAAGCTACCTAGCCCACGGGCTGCGGGTGCCTAGGTGTGAACTTGCGTCGGGTTTCGTCGTTGACTCCTATGGATGCCTGAAGGAAAGTTGCTTACAGGCAGTCAGTGAAGAGTGTCCGGTGGATCCCAAGGATGGAATCAAGAAGGAAGGATACCTGCAAGCAGAAGGGACAGAGTCTAGGTCACCAGCCAGGAGCCAGGAAGGAACCAGGAAGGAACCAGGCGATGTCGTGAAGATGCAGGTGAAGAGGTGAAGCTTGTCGCAGCAGCCACGGTACCAGGAGGCATCGAGGACAACCAGGACCAGGAGATGAGCTGTCCCACGAAGGCTCTTGCTGTCGGCGGCGTCGATGTCGAGCTAGGACCCAACAAGCCTTGATAAGCGGAACCCACACAGGATGGAGGACTTGCTTCTGGTGCAGACCAGGAAGGTCTGGGGTGCTTCTCTTTCACAGAGGAGCGGGTGCCAGTCTGGAGGAGCCGGACCAGCAAGATGAAAACAAAGGTTCGTCGTTGCAGAGGCTACTAGCCAATGGGCCAGCAACCGGACAACACGTCGAGCAACTCAGGTGCAGAAGGTCCCCACGCAGAACACGTGCAGTGTGGGGAGCTGATCTTCTTTGCAGATGGTGCTCGGGATTGGGGCTTCTCAATTCCCCAAGCACAGCCTCGAGGAAGCCTCAGAAGTTGCGCTAGTCAGTTACTAGCCACTTTTCCCAAGTCGCCGGTCCCACGTCCCTCGTCGCCTCCACGGGTCTCAGCTTCGCTGTCGATGTGGATCTGGGTCAGAGGTGTCTGGAAGTCTCGGCGCTGGTCAGTCTCTGCAGTCGTCCCTCGTAGGATCAGTCGCAAAGCAAGCAGCGGTCGCTGGATGGTGCCTGGTTGCCCAGGGTGGTCACTCCTTGGCCACAAGGGAGATTTCTTCAGTCTTCTTCCTGAGGTCGAATGTCGAAGGTCCAGAGTTTCTGTTCAAGTTGCAGATTCAGGTTAATCCCATTTAGCAGGGCTCAGCTACCTACTGATATACTGGGCTAGTGGGCTGGGCTACCTGCAAGGTCCCTCCTATGGGTGGGACCAGGAAGGGGAGTGGTTACACCCCCTTTCCTTAGTCCAGTTTCGCGCCAGAGCTGAGGCTGGAGTGCCCCAGCTTCGGTTTGAACTGGACTATGCATGGGACACCTTGTGTGCCCCAGGCAGTGTCTAGTTTCTTTCATCCCTCCCTGCCCCAATACACTAGGGCCTGTCTGGGGTGGTGCTAGCACCTCCCAAAGCAGGAAACCTATTGTCCAAGCCTCCCTCGCTGGAAGGACTCCCAGCAGCAGGAGGTCAGACTTGTGTCTGTGGCAGCAGCATCCATTTTGTGATGCTGGGGCTCTGGTTAACTTTAACTGGGTAAGTAGGTTTCAACATGTCTTCTCCCTCTAGAAGGGATGAATAATATCCTCATCGCCAGAAATGGCATGGGGGTATTATTCCAAAGTGTTAGACACCTTACACGACATGTTTTGATAAAGCCAAACCATAGTTACCAAAACTGTTTAAGATTATAAGGTACTTTAAGAGTATATGGTAGGCTATATCATAGAACAGCTATAAGGACATGGTTCCGAAAGCTGCAGACAGGCTCAGCTCATGCTAGAGCACCATCTCACATGTTACCAAGCTCTCTGCCTCCAGGATTGTTAAGGCCTGCCATAGGAGTGGCTGATAGGTACACATGTGTCTATATATAAGGTAGGTATAGGAATACTACACCTAAGCAAGGGGTGATTACACGACCTTGCCCCAGCTGAGTGATCAGCCAGTTGTGTCATAATGGAAGGCCAGGCCAGGGGTGGCATAATACATGCTGCAGCTCCTGGTAGGCCTAGGGTACACCTATGCCCTGGGTACCTAGGGTACACTATACAGGGGCCAATAAGGTGATCCCTACCAATTTGGTTATGCACCTAAAGTACATGGAGTCCTTTTTAAAGAGAGAGCAGACAGCCTGAGACCCTGAATGGCAGGATCTCAGGCCAACTAAGTCGAAAAACCAGCTAGACACTAGGCAAAAAGTTGGGGGTAACCATAGTCATATATTCACCTTCCTACAGTTGCCATTTGCAGCAGTGTTGCATTCATTATGTGTTGATTCGCTCTCAGTACACAGCACCACATTGAAGCAAAAACGCTTGCAGAGATAGAGAAAAATTGGAATATGGCAAAATGTATCCTTTCACTTGCATTGCATATAAGAGATACCACATGTCCTACTGCTGCCGAATGCCTCTCCATTGAAATTGGAAGCATTTCATGCCCACCTGCATTAGTGTAGCTGCCCCTTCTCCTTTATTGTAACTAGGAGGAACTGCAGCGTAAGATGAACTACTTCATAAAGAGCCAGAGCTGCTGGCAGAGATAGATGAAGAGGTAGTGTGGCCAATTTACAGCTGAAATAGTGGATTGTGGTAAACACTTCTAACCAAAGCTTTCACACCTTTACAATATCTCACAGGAGCCAGGCTGGACCTGGATTTCTCTTAGTGGTGCTCCTGTGCACCAGTAGGTAGGTTTGTATGTGGCATTGTTAACAGCCAAGAACACTTTAAGTCCCCTTTGCCCTCAAGTGTTCAGACATGTGATGGTGGTTGTTTCTGCTAATCTTCAGAGGCCTGTAGTACATATATTTTGGTACCTTGCTGATTGGCTACTAAGTGAGGCTCACTGCAGTCAATCAGATGTCATCTCCAGATAAGGGCCAAACTCCTGATGTCATTGGGCTTCATTATCACTGAGCTGAAGTCCCACCTGAGCCTTAAGCAAATGGCCCCATTCATTTGGGCAACCCTGTCTATCGTGGTATTCAAGGTCTTCCCTCTGCCGCACGGGCTCCAGGACATTTGGGATGCGGTCCCGGTATTTCAGGATCTGTCCTTGGTGTCGATGAAGATGATTCTGGAGCTTCTTAGTCTCCTAGCCTCGTGCATCCTTATCATCTTGAAAGCCAAGAAGCACATGCAGACCCTTCAATAGAACCTCATATTCAAGTGGGTTCCGCATCAGTGCTGCGGCTCTGACTCCATTCCTATCTTGAAGGAGACAGCTCGGGATCTCCAGTGGTGTCTGACAGATGCCAGCCTGACACGCAGCAGGCCACACTACCTCCCCCATCCAGATAGGGGCATCATTGCTGACTCTGTGGGGAACCATCAATGAGAGGGCAAGATCAGCAAAGGGAGACTGGTGCTGGTCCTCCTGGGCAACAGTACCGCCATGTAACAAGCAGGGCAGAGTGGAGTCCTGGATCTTTTATCAGGAGGCCCTATATTTCTGGAGGTGGTTGGACCACCCGAATATCTTCATGGCCGCCAGCCACCTAGCAGAGTCCCTAAATGTCAGAGCATAAAAAACTTTACAGGCTGTGTCTGGAAGAACACTTTTGTTATCTCCTATGGTTACTTTGATAAATTGGCAATCATCTTAGTTAGATCTATTCACTACCATTGAGAATGCACAGTGTTAGCAATTGTGTGCACTGGAGAGTTCTCTGTGTCTTTAGCTTCATTTCAGCTGGAATGGAATGAGGGGCTCCTCTTCACGTTCCCACCACTACCTCTCCTTTCCGAAGTTCTGAAAAAGATCTGGACAAACCCGGCGCACATTATTCTAATTACCCTGCAATGGGCCAAGAGAGTGGCTTCTTGCATCCCAAACTCCACAACCTACACGTCTATGCATGGAGATTAAACAGCAGCAACTGAATGCATCTGATCTGCTGCCTGAGGTGTTTGATATCGTCATCGTGGCCAGATGCACTTCCACAAAATCCATCAATTTGGGGCTCTGGGAGAAATTAATTTGCCTGGTGTGGTGCCCAAAATACCTACCCTTTACTTGTCAGACTGTCTGTTCTTTTTTTGTTCTTTCATTAGACTTGCAAGGACTTGCATTTGGAACGGTGAAAGGTTATTTATTTGTACTTTCAGCCTTTCTGTGTTATCGGACCAACTATCTTTGTTTAAGTCACAAGTTGTTATGCATTTTATTAATGGTTTGACCCACGTGTTTCTCCTCCAAGCTATTTGTGATTTCTCACTGGGACCTTAACCTGGTCTTGAAATGTATTATGGGCATGCCCATCGAGCATATGCACCCCTGGTCCCTGAGACTCCTAACACTGGAAACAGTTTTCCCTACTGCCATCACATCAGCACTCTGCATGAGTGAAAATTGATGCATTGGCACTACTACCCCCACACCACTTTCTTTCCAGACATGTTGGTGGTAAAGTCACAGGCGTCCTTCCTTCCTAAAGTTGTCAGTCTTCCACATTGACCATTCGATAACTCTGCAAGCATTCTTTTCTCTGCTTCACCCCTCAAAGAGACTGCCTTTCCTTGATCCGAATAGGGTGTTAAGTTTTACATCAGCCCTACAGAAGCCCATTGGGTGATAAGCTTTGTTGGGTTTTCAGGTGCAAAGAAAGATAAGGCGGTGCAAAAGAGTACCCTGTCAAAGTGGATAGTCATCTGTATCAAGGTCTGCTACGCACTGGCCAAAAAACAGCCCTTTCAGGGTCTAAGGAGCCCATTCTACCAGGGCCAACACCACTGAAATGGGGGAGGCATGAGGGGATCCTGTTCTTGATATCTGTCAGACTGTGTCATAAGCATTGGTACGTACGTTCACAAATCACTACTGGCGTGACAACCAGGTCTAATGAGTTGTTTCCCTCACTAGCTCGGTTCTGCATTACTTTTGGGTCAGAGTCCACTCACAGACCCTCCAACTTTGGAAGGTACTGCTATAGTATCTATTGTAACAGTCAGGAAAATATGCTTAGTAGTACCCATCAGAAGAACACGTTGCTTACCTTTGGTAACACTCTTTCTGGTGGTTACTCTGTCTAGCTGCAGATTCCTCACTGACGTTCCGCCTCCCTATTCTTTTGAGTGGGTGCTTTAGCATCTAAACAGATCTTAAATTAGAGGTCATCCCACTGTCACCAGCAACTTGTTCAATGTTTAGCATCTGGAGGCACAGAATGAGACAGATGATAGAAACTGATGTCAGCGTGCAGACTCAGCTCTGTTCATTCCGAGGAGGTACAGGGCCAGTGATGAGCAACACCACGCCGACAACCTTACGACATACACGCCAATAGATCTGATTCAGGCAGGAGACTCACGATTTTGAAGCCAAAGATGACTTCATTTTGATTGTCTCCCTCCTGAAATTGCCTCTGCTTCATGGAATCGAATGGGGGAAATATATTCGACCGATTACTTTTTAAAAATCTTCCTCTTCCAAAATGTCGGCGTGTATGTTAGTATATTCCAGAGGTGAGGGATCGGCACTTAGATAGAGTGTTCACCAGAAAGAGCATTACGGGGCATATCTGCAACAACCGGCGATAATTATCGCTAAGCGCACTTAGCGCTAGGATAATTATCCGGCTAGCGTGGATTTTTATCGCTGAGATAGCATGCTGTTAGCAACGCTTATCTCCTCAGCGATAAAAATCCTCAGGCTAACTGCCTAAAGTGAGATTATCGCTGGAAACCCAGCGATAACACGGGTGATCGCTACTTTTCTTACCGCTATGCTTCATAGCGTGGGGCATGATGATAGGAGAAATGTCCCTTAGCGACATTTCTCCTGTCATGTCAGGAATGCCCACTTTGCATCTCATTAGAGATGCAAAGCTGGGCGTTAGGAATTCCTACGCTAACGCAAGTTTTCACGCGTTAGCGTGAGCTTGCTAATTAGGCGATAAAATTATCGCCGCTTTTCGGCCGAAAATGGCTGCAAAAGCAGCAATAATTTTCTATCGCCGGCTTGTAAATATGCCCCTACCAAACTTAAGTAACTTGTTAATAAGGGCCCTATTTATGGCTCAATTAGAGGAAGTGTGTAATCAGAGTCACTCCCCTATGAGAGGCAGTAGGGAAAGAGTAAGCAAAGGGAGTGAAGAGAGACGAGGAATGAGAAAGATTCTAGTAATGGCGGATGATGCACAGTAGCAATTTCCAATTTTATGGAACCCTTTCTTTTATTTATGATGGTTAGTGATCGGGTTGAAAAGAGGGTGTTTAGCAAGGTATGCTAACCTGTCTACCCCCTCTCCCACCACTCCAGAATGCCGTCACTGATGAGAATTGCATTTTTAAAATTAGATAAAAACCTTTCTTAGATTAACTTAAACATTATCCAAAACTGGTTGTCTGTGCTTAAAGTCCTTAATGTGTCATAAAATATCCGTACCATTTTGTTCCATCTAATACTATACATTTTCAAGATGGCCGCCACATTCTCCTCAATGCAATGGTTACTGTTAAAGACGAACACTTAAGCTTGTGCGTTTTCTATTTGAATGACACCCCCAATATTGCCCTTTGTTTTCCTGCAAACGTTTTCTGGTTGATATGATGAGAGCTTGACATTGAGAATTATCCCTATTCTGCCCTGTAGTCATGTCCTTAGGTTAACAACCCAAACGTTCATCACCTGCTGCATAATGACAACAAGATCCTTCTACTCACACTGTTAACATCAAACACTGACGTACTCCTGAACAGTGACTGTAAGTCGGCGATGCTATTCCTGTTTCCTGTTTTACTTCATCCTGCATCATCCACGCATCACCATCCCTTGAAACTCCTTCCTGTAACTATTGCATACTTTGAACTGAGTCTCCTCTGCTTGTCTGGGCGAGTTCAGTTTGTGGATGGATATCCATGACAGAGCACGAGTGAGAGTCTGGGGTGAGACTACAGACTTCAGACTACCTGCTCATTCACTCCTTAGCCTCTCTGAAAAGCTCACAGAGGGGTGATAAGTGCTCAGTGTAAATAGGATTCTATGGGTAAATGTAAGAGAGAGGAACACAGCTATTGAAATATAGGCAGCACCAAAGGAACAGAAATGCTGCTTTTGACCAGATTCTAGGTCAGCTGCAACACTGTGAATATGATTTTATTTTAGCTTTGTGAGCTATACCCCTCCTAGAGACCCCTAATTTATTCATCTCCATTAAGTGCTGCTTAACTCCACCCTTAGTCCAGCACGATGGCCCAGGATAACATTGTATGACTGCTACTGTCCTGGTAGGAATTCTGTGAAATTCTGACACTAGTCTGACATCTTTGGCCCTTCTCAGTTCTCTCCTCTACCCTCAAAATGTCAGAACCAGCTGCGAGGGAGGTGACATCGAAGGTTGCAGGCGGGTCAGCATGGCTGCTCCAAGACAGATTTTTGTGCTTTAAAGAACAGTGGTCATCGCAACAATTCCACCTGCAAAAGGCTGGATCAGGAGCCAGGAGTACCCTGCACCCTGTGGAGAAGTGTGGCTCAATGGTTAGAGCAGCAGATCCTGATGCAGAGATCTGGCCCGGACCAGGGTTCAATTCCTGCCTCGGCGGGTCTTGGGCTCAATTTCCCCGGACCCGATAATTCTCGCCTCAGTGCCTATTCTAATCACGGGTCACACTCTGCAACTCTGGGCAATAGCTTGCTTAATCTCCACAATGGCTCCAACAGCGCTAGGATGCCTGGCTTCACCTTGGGGGTGCCCAGGAGTGGGCACTTCACAGGGAAAGGCCAGGAAGGGTTCCACAGCGGTATGAGCACAGTGCCTGAGAGACACTTTTGGGGGTGTGCGGAGCGCTATATAAATGCACTACATTTACATTCACCCTCACCCATATCCCTCCCCAAAGTACCACTGGAACTACTGTCTTTGTAGCCTTCCTCCACCCCAACCATGGACTGCTACACCTGATGCTCCTGTGAATGCACACAAGCAGAGATGTTGACCCTGACAACATTCTCACTGTGATGGTATGGTGTAATCTCTGGCACATTATAGGCAGCCATGGCACGATGGTGCCAAGGCACACATGTAAACCCTTTTGTTTACATGTAAGTTCAGAGATGATCAGAGAAGCGAAGAACCAGTGCGAGTAAACACATCTAATAGGTATGTTAGTGTTCATGCTTCAGAAACTTGTCCAAACCACAAAGCAGATGGCTTTGCCCTTGCTGTTGTTTTGTGGAGAGGGTTTAACAAGGAGAAACCTTTGCATTTCTAAATGTTTCTTTTTTATTGGCACTATAAACGAGGAAGTACAATACTTAGTCAACCCTTCGTTCAAACATAAGAACAAAAGACGCGCAAAATAAGAGGTAAAGCAAAACTTGCCAAGGTTATGTCAATGCACTAATGAAACAAAAATCCAATTAAATTCAAGTAATTTAAATACAAATCCAAAACAAAACCCAAAGCAAAACTTGCAAAATATAAATATTAGTTATTACTTGCTAATTGCCTTTAGCAAACCATAAAACAATACACAACTACATGTTAAACCTTTATCTATTGCTGAAAATATGCTTGTAAGACAGCTAGTTTCTGTCCCAAACAGCGTCCCTTTAACTCCTGAAGAGAATCAATTACCTGGCAGCACTTACACTCCTAATATATTGGGTTCATCTCTGGTCCACACCAGAGTTGAGTGAACACAGAGATGCGCTCAAAGATTTAATAAATATAATTAGCACAAAGGCAGTTCCCTGGCTTAAATGTGTTTCAAATTGGTTCAAGAGGCTGGGTCTTAACAGGCTATGGAAGGCGTCAAAGGCTACATCGCAGGCTGACATTATTAACTTGAAAACCTTATACTAGGCACATATACATGAATGTTACATAAGAAATGGATCAAATGGATCCTTCACTAATATGTACCTTGATTTTAAATTGGTCTCATGCTTAGAGACATTTTTAGACTCAACATCTCTGTCCTTAGCAAAAAGCCTGTATGTTCTTTTTCGTTTAGGTATTCTTTCATTGATATCTCTTTTTTATTTTTTTTAAATTCTTTTATTTTAGTTTCAATGAGAAACAAAACCTAATATCAATGTAGCGTTGTAAGACACACATCCAGCCGTAACTCTTCTCAATCACAGAGAGTGATGGTGGAAAATAAAAAGAGGCAGAACAAAGTAAAATCAATACAGCAGATAAGCAGCATCATAGCAAGCGGACGCAGCCCGTTATATCCCTCTCCTGCACAGGGTAGAGTGATTCACTGCACAGTCTATACTCAAGTGCCCTGGTAACTATCTGCATAACCCAGGGTCTAGGATGCACTTGTGGCGTAGTAGATTGTAGCATTTTCGCCAGTACATGCTCCAGATATGCAATCAAACAGGTTCATTCACATTCACCGCTCTCCTCTCCGAAAGGGCTGTCTCCTCTCCCTCGTCTCCTGAGTTCCTATAAACGCTGTACAGGGCCCAGAAATTCTTGGGGCGGATTTGAGGGGGCAGGAGGTCGCTATAATGCTCCGTTTGAGTACAGCAGTACACCATGTCCCTCGCCCAGAGTGTGATTGTAGGAAGCGGTACCCGCATCCAGCTGATGGCAACTCTGCGTCTAGCCATTAACAATCCCATGTCCACTAACCTACGAATTACCTTTGGTAATAATTTAGAATAGCCCAGCAACGCCAGGGCCGGTTCCGGCTCTATGTCCTGCCCAATTATCGCCGTCAGTTCTGAAAAGACATTGTCCCATAATTTTGCAATGCCAGGGCATCTCCACCATAGGTGCATAAAATCTGCTATGTTTTCCATACATCACTCACATTTGGGGTCGTCTCTGAGACTATAACGGTGTAGTCGTTCCGGGGTATAATACACCCTATTTAGAAACTTAAAGTGGGTCAGTCACTGTCGTCCATTAAGGGAGACCCGCTTAGTGCTGCTACAGCAATATTTCCATGTCTCGTTTTCAATGTCTCTTTGTAGGTCCCTTTGCCATGCTAAACGGGCTTTAGTAAAAAAGGTTTTCCTAAACGACTGCGTCAGGTTATATATTCTAGATACTAGCCTCGTAGGTTCTCTAGCTTTAATAATTAATGTAAGGGTGTCTAGCTCCGGAGGTTCCTCCATGTCATTTCCCAAAAGTTGCCCTAGCGCATGCCGTGTCCTATGAAATTGTAAACGGGTGAGGGGGTTGGGCACAGCGTCATCACTATCCAGATTATCCCAACTCCTTGCCACACCGTCTACAAATAAGTCACCCACAGTCTGCACTCCCATGGAACGAAGCGCATGCACCACACCCGTCTCCCTGCACGGAGGCAGCCACTGGCACCAGTCCAGTGGGGCCAAGGGCGAATACATGAGAGCTCCAGATCGAAGCTTCAGGAGATGATGCCGTGCATGAGCTGTCGCATTAATGGAATCCAATATACAAGTCCGTCGGTCGGGGGGAGAAAAAAGCATCATGGGCAGAGGGCGGGGGGAGGTTACTGCTCTTTCAATGCGCATATGTGGTGTATCGGGTGGGCCATGCATCCAGTGATAAGCGTGTGCGCACTGTGCCGCCCTGTAATACACATCAAAGTCAGGTGCACCCAGTCCTCCCATATGGTAAGGCAGTGTGAGTATTTGCCATGCAACTCTGGGTTGCTTACCTGCCCATGCCAGTTTAATCGTAAGTGAAGTATGTCGTGCAAAAAACACATCCGGGAGCACCATCGGGATATTGGTAAAAAGGAAGAGAAAGCGAGGGAACACCACCATTTTCATTATAGAAATCGTGCCCAGGAGAGACAATGGAAGTTTTATCCAGCTCTCAACTTCGTCCTCCAATTTGCTAAACAGAGCCGCATAGTTCTCTCTGAAAATCACGTCTGCGTCAGAATGGATTTGGATTCCCAGGTATCTCACCGGGTCCGTCATCCATTGTAGCGGGTAGTCAGGGATGAACTGTGTCGTGGCAGGGGTGATGGGGAAAATGGTTGATTTATGCCAGTTGACGCACAGTCCGTAGAGCCCGCCAAACCGCACTATCTCGCGAAGGACAGAGGAAAGGTGGCGTACAGGGCCGCGGACATATAAGAGGGTATCATTGGCGTAAGTCAAGACTATGATTTCGTAGCCTGGGATGCGGATGCCCTTGTATCGATGATACTCGCAGAGCGCACATGCCAAGGGTTCCGCCACCAAGGCATAGAGGATCGGGGAGAGTGGACACCCTTGTCTCATTCCTCTAGTAATAGGAATCAGGCTAGTCACCAAATCACCAATTTTTATTCTGGCTGTGGGCTTATAGTACAGTACACATAACAACTGTCAGTAAACCTCACCAAGCCCCATTCTCGTCAACACCTTCCTCATAAAGGGACAGTCGACAAAGTCGAAAGCCTTTTTCATATCTAGAACGACTGCGACTGCCGGGACTTCGGGCTTGGTATGTTGGAGCATCCCAAACACTGCTTTCAGGACTCCGGAGTGTTTAGACATAGCTACACCCTGAATATAAACCTTAAAAGCCTCCCACACTATCTGAAAACTCTCAACCGAACCAAAACATTTTTTCGAAGTATACTTCTATCGCTTCAGCTAGTTCTGCTTTGAATAGTGGGTCCAGTAAGGAATACAGAGGGGGCCCTCCATGTAAACGGGGGGATTCTTTTCCTGGGGGCATCGATGAGCAACAAGATCGGGGAGTGGTCAGAGAGAGTGCGGGGTAGGACCTCACACTTCTGCACTTGATAATACAATGGGCTTGAGGCCAACCAGTAGACAATGCGCGTATTCAAGTCTTGGAATGCAGAGTAGTGCGTAAACCCTCTCTTGTCAGGCGTTTTCCGTCTCCATACGTCTTGTAAGCCCTCCTGTGTCATAATCTCAATAAGTGTTTTAGCAAAGGCAGTAAGTCGTCTGTCTGGCCCACCCGAGCGATCGCGGGTGGGGTCCAAAACTAGGTTGAAGTCACCACCCCAGAGTTGTTGTTCTATGCCACAGCTGGCGACCCTGTTGTTCAGTGCTGTATAAAAGTCGGGTTTGTCGTAGTTGGGACCGTACACGTTAGTAATCAATATATCTAGGCCGTGCCCTTGGCAGCGAGACACAACATTGCGGCCTTCAGTATCAGTGATTAATGGTTCTAGGGAGAGGAATGATCTGGGCCTGTTCCAGGTGATAACACCCCGGGCGTGCGTTGTGAATCCAGCAGCATGAATGGAGCCGAGCAGGCCCCTAGCGCGGAGCATGGGACTGTCTAGGGGGAGGTGCGTTTCCTGAAGCAGTGCAATGTCTATTTTGTGTCGTGATAGATACGCTAAAACTTTCCGCAATTTTCTATGGTTGTTAAGACCCCTTACGTTCCACGTGAGGGCACGTATAGTCAACTGCGCAGATGTGATAGGTAACGAGCCATTTGTTGAGTCAGAAAAAGGTGCTGCCAAACTATTTAAGTCTGCCATTAGGTCTGTCAAAGTATGCATAAAACATGAGGGCGGCACAGTGTCTATAGCAAGTAACGAGCCAAACATTACCCCTGTACATCCATCCACCCCCCCAACCCCAACAAAGCCCAGGCGATTGGCTACCCGCCCATCACCAGCTAGCAGTAGAGAAAATAGTACACATAAGCAATGCATTGTAGAATCAATAGGAATCAACCTACCTCCCCCACCCCGTTAACAAAAACTCCCCAAGTGTGTGTGACACACGTGGGCAGAGGTAGCACGTGCCTCCGCAGTGCAGAAAAGTATGCTAGTAAAGATCTATCAATCCTCTTCTCCGCAAACCACCAGAATGCTTAGAAGCGAACATGTCACAAATAGAAATACGCCAGATCCTCCCGGCCATCACAGTTTGATGCTGATAAAGTGCCAGAGGTCGATCAATTATCAGCAGATAGCCCTGCCCTCCTACAAGCCCCAAACATCAAACTCAACATATACATACAGTGCATTATCAGGCAAGGAGAAACATAGCAATTTATCTTGCCACTTCAGCAGTTCCAAGGGGCCCCACCACAATAACTATATATGAATTATGCTTATCTGAGCGAATGGAAGGTCATAATGTTCAGTCTTGGTCACTAAGGGACCCAGCTTCCGCCCCATCCGTGAAACATCATTCTGGGCTGCGTTGCTTATCCTTGGATCAATTCTTCTGCGCCTTCTGAAGGGACAAAGGGCCCGATTCACAGAAATAATCTGAGACAAAATCCTAAACTTACTACTTTTGGTATTCACAGAAGGCATTTAGTAGTAGTAAAGTTAGGATTTTGTCTTAAGTCTGTCTTAAGACTGTCTTAAGTCTGTCTTAAGTTTGTCTTAAGTTTGTCTTAAGTCTGTCTTAAGTCTGTCTTAAGTCTGTCTTAAGTCTGTCTTAAGTTTGTCTTAAGTCTGTCTTAAGTCTGTCTTAAGTTTGTCTTAAGTCAAACTTAAGACAAAATCCTAACTTTACTACTACTAAATGCCTTCTGTGAATACCGAAAGTAGTAAGTTTAGGATTTTGTCTCAGATTAGTTCTGTGAATCGGGCCCTTGGAGTCTGTGGATATTCCTGACTGGCCCTGATGGTTCACTCGGTGTCTAGCTGGGTACAGCATGGCATAGTCGAGGCCCTGGTCCCTAAGCCGGTTCTTCAAGGGAGCAAACTGTTTACGGGCCTCCTGGACTCGCAGCGTGAAATCCAGGAGCAGAGAGATCGTGGAGCCCTCGTATTGCAGGGGATGCTTGTTCCTGGCTACTTTCAGGGCCGCATCTAGGTCTTGGTAGTTGCAGTTTGGCTATGACGGGTCTCGGGGGAGCGCCTGGGGGAGGGCGCGGGCCCTGGGACCGGTGGGCTCTCTCCACAACGAACATCTGGGAAAAGGTCTCCTTACCGAGCAGGGTGATCAACAGTTGTTCAACGAAGTGTTCCATGTTTCCAGTCGGGGTGGATTCTGGCAGCCCTGTAATCCGCAGGTTTACAGCGCCGAGACCGCGCTTCCAGGTCTTCCGTCTTGTCTTAGAGGATTTGCATCACCTTTCCCAGTTGTTTATGTTCCGCGTCAAGCGTTGTCTGGGCTTCCTCCACTTCAGTGACTCGGCGCTCCGACATATCTAACCGCTCCGCATGCTTGTCCAGCCGTTCCGACATCCTATCCATGCGATAGGAAAGGGAGTCTATTTTGGAGCCGAGAACTGCAAGACTGCCATGCAAACCCTTTTCCATGGTGGCTAGCAAGGAGCGAATGTCGCAGTCCGCTTGCAATTGGGGGGGTCCTGTGCAGGGTCCGCATAGTCTGCGGTGGTGTCACGTCCCCTGGGCTTCCGCTGATCGAATTATATTTTCGGCTGTGAATGGTCTACTTTGCCCATTGCTGCAGTGAAGGTAACAGTGTGCCAATCGCAGTCACCGGGTCCTGTGGGGGGTACTGGACCTCTGTCTTGGTTTCCCAGCCCAGTAATGCCAAGAGTGACTGGGGGGGCCAACTAGCCAACTAGGTTGTCGTGCCACGCAGGGGCTATCACGGAGCACAGGACACCAACTCACAGTCCCAGTGCACTCAGTGTAGGGGCCTACGCAGACAGAGAGAAGAGTGTGAGGGCCTGTTAACGACGTCCTGAGACCACAGTGCACTCAGCAATGTCCAGAATAGTGCCCCAATCGCTCCACACAGGCAGATACAGAGAAAAAGGAAGGGGGTGGGGCATCAACAGTTCACCGCGCTAGGCTCCTCCTTATGCACAGATCAGGCGGCCGGAGGTCCCGCATACTATACTCCAGGTTATTAGTGGTTCCTGCTGTCACATCAATTCAGCTCTCAATCGGGTCTCAGGAGCCTCCTCTGTGTCAGTCACGTTGCTGTGCCCTGCGCTTAGTAGGCAGGAATCACACCTCACTGTGAGGGGCGCGTGGACTCGCCAAATACACACCGCCGGCAAAGCAACTACGGCGCAGACTAGCAGTGGATCACTCGAGATAGGCCTCCAAAATGGCGGCGTGTGCCTTCCTCCCAGCTCCGACCTCTGGTCTCCCGGGTCCGAAGCAGCGATATCTCCAGTGGGAACGAGCGGCTCACTGCCCCTGCCGTACCCAAACTCCACCGGTGTTGCGCAGTGTCGATGGGCCACACGCAGCGTCTCAGCTTCCGCACACAGGAGGTGCCACCACTCCAGCCGCCGGCTCCGTAGCAGGCGCAGCCGGCCTCAGCAGTCCACCGTTCGGCACGCAGGTACGTGCGCCCAGCCGGGCGAGCAATCCAAAGCGATGAAAGCAGCGCCCAGCATTCCCGCCGCTAGAGGATAGCGGCCCCCTCAGTCAAAGCGCAGCGATGCGGGCGTCCAAACCGATGCGGTGTCTGGGAGGCCAGGGCAGACAACTACACCGTCTGGGCAGCCTAAGAGGTCGGGATCAGATCACGCAGGTGAATGAATGAATGAATTAAATTCTATTTGTATAGCGCATGGCTACCCTGAGGCCTCCCAGCGCTGCTCAAAAAGAAGTACAGAGAAAAGAACAAGGCCGTGCTGCTATGGAAGCATCTTGAAATGGTGAGTTTTCAAGAGTCTCCGGAAAGCCAAGAGATTATTGTTTTCTCGGAGAGTGAGGGGAAGAGTGTTCCAGATTTTGGCGGCATTAAACGAGAATGAGCGACCACCCCATCTAGATCTTTGTATTTTCTTGGGGGTGACCAGGCACAAGGAGCTGGAACGCAGAGTCCTGTGGGGAAGATAGGGGGAGACCACGGAATGCATGATAGCCGGACCAGTTTTCCAGATGGCTTTGTGAGCCAGGCACATCGCTTTAAACTGTATCCTGGCCTCAACAGGCAGCCAATGAAGATTCCTCAGTGCTGTTTTTGCAGACTGCCACCTCGGCGTCTGGAAGAGCATGCGCGCAGCACAATTCTGCGTTACTTGCAGTTTGTGGATAGTAAATTGGAGAGCCCCGAGGTAGAGGGCATTCCCGTAATCAAGGCGAGAGAGAATGAGGGCCTGCACCATAATTCTTCTCGCCTGAAACGGAAGGAGGGGGATAATTTTCCGCAACATTCTCATCAGTCCATAGCAGGTGGGTGAGAGCTTGGTGGCCTGGTGGTTAAAATCAGGAGAGCTGTCAAGCCATATGCCGAGGCTCTTAATCTGAGTCTTTGGGGGTGGAGCAAGGCCTAGGCGAGCTGGCCACAGAGAAACAGGGACAGGGGATGGAGAATTACCCAGGAACATAATCTCCGTTTTTTCCCCATTGAGCCTGAGGCAGGAGAGTTCCATACACTCGGCCACCACCTCTAGGCAAGGGCCTAGGGTGCTAGATGACCCTTCAGTGTGATTTAGTGCTACCACTAGCTGAGTGTCGTCTGCGTAGGTGATGATCTTAATGCCGAATGGATGGACAACCTCCGCCAGGGGACTCATGTATATATTAAAAAGTGTGGGGCTCAGGGCTGACCCCTGTGGAACCCCACAGCTGAGGGGTAGCCGGGAGGACACCACGTCTCCCTCGAAGACCTGAAACCATCGGTCACGGAGACATTACTGGAACCAAGTCAGTGCCGGGCCTGACACTCCCATATTTCCAAGTCGGTGGGCCAGAATGTTGTGGTTAACAGTGTCAAACGCGGCACTGAGGTCCAGGAGGATAATTGCAGACGTTCCCCCTTGGTCCGCAAGCCTCCTTGCCTCCTCCGTCACTGCCAGCAGAGCCGTTTCCGTCCCATGCTGAGGACGAAATCCTGTCTGAGAGTCACACAACAGGTTGTTAGATTCTAAATAGTCCACCAGTATGGTGTTAATGTGTCTCTCAAGTAGTTTGCTCAGCCAAGGGAGGAGGGAAATTGGGCGATAGTTGGACAGATTGGACTGGTCCAGACTGGGCTTCTTCAGGAGGGCTCTGACCATCGCACATTTCCATGCTGTGGGAACCGTACCAGAGGTGATCGAGCAGTTCAGAACATCAAGGATGACTGGGCGAGTGGATTCAATAACCAGTTTAAGATGTTGTGGGGGAGCGGGGTCCAAAGGTGAGCCTGAGATTACTTTAGAGACAAGGTCTTAGGCTCTGGCGTAATCTGCGGCTGTTGCTACGAAGCTCAGTTCTTGCTTCAGATGGCGGATAAATGACGAATTAGTCGGTGGTTACGCGGAGCTTTTCGTTTAGGCAGCCATCTTAGCCACGTGCTAGCTCCGCCCCCTTTCATTGATATCTTTTACAGACAAATTGAATAAGGATCTGGTCACAAGCCTTTGTCCAGCATGTGGTTTGGACCGCGAGACCGAAGCGCATGTAATATTTTTCTGTTTAGAATGCCTGGGTTTCGCCGCAAATGGATTAGTCCAATATGTCGGTCCTTGGACTTGACAAGATATCTAGTAGCCCAAGGAATCTTAAAAAGTGACACATCTCCGGTTATTGTCTTTGCTGTCCGCAAATTTCTACAGGCTGCTTGGCACAGGTGATAGTATGCTGATATATTTTCTGTGCCAAATATAAATATAATCTTTGGACTACAAATTAATGTACAATTACATGCTCTTAAGATTGTCTGAGGTTTTAATTCTTTGATTAATTGCTCATTTGCACTCAGCCATAAGCTGTTTTTGTATTGATTGATTACTCATAGGAATGAAATGTGTATTTATTGAGATCTCATATTTGCACAGACAGATTTTAAAATATAAACTGATTCGGGCATGTGCCATTTTAAATTAATTTATTAAGATGGGTAATATTGTATTATTACATGCATACTTTGATGGTTCATGGCAACCGAAATAAAGTATTTCTTGTTCTTCTCCTACACAAATACAATTATATGTTTTGCACTACAAAATGGGAGAATCATGAAACTTTAGAATGATAAATGAATAAATGAATAAATTAATATTACAGTTCCATTTGTTACAATAAGTGATGAATCCATCATATTTAATTGTTATAACTATTAAAAATGTATATCTTCATACAACATTATTTCAAATCTCATTACCAAAAGACCCCACAATGAGCATATCAGCTTAGAAAAAAAAGCTATTGATACACAGTACCACATTCACAAAACCTCAACAGTTGTGTGTCTGCCACTTATTCACCAATCTCACCTACGTGTATTCCATAAACGAGCAACATCCCACATCCACCAAGATTAAGTAAAGAAAAACAGAACTGCAAGGCGTACATGCCATTGGGAAGTGTCATCACTAACGCCACCCTTTCAGCCATAGTATTATCCTAAAAGTGTCACACTCCAAAAACTCCACCACAGCATAGTCAAGATCCGGCGACTATATCGACCATTCAGTGGTAATATTAGAGGGTACACGATTGGCTTGAGCCTCCATTAGCATCTCCCTAAGTCAGGACATCTTTTTCCAAGCTGATAGCAGTTCAATAGCTGGCCATACTTCTCTCATAATATAGGTGGATCATTGTCAACTCAAAGCCTTGCAATACAGAGGTGACCAATGACAATTCTGATCATTCTAATTATTATAAAAGGATTTTATTTAGGATCAACCAAGCCAGAAATAATCATAAACCTCTTTCACCAAGTTCTGACATAAACGACAAATAGGCAACAGTCTAGTGCCAAAACGCTATCAGCCTCTGTTGTGTCAGTCATGTGAAGATCTAGGCATCCTCCGTCTTTCATTGATGACACGGCACGTTTTTCACTCTGGCCTGTTCTGAAATAGATATACTGCCCTAAACAAAAGACGGAATCTGGCATAAATGAATTTGGCATCCCAAATTGTGGAATAATGTCCCACAGAGATGGCCATCCACCCTGTTTGAAGGCCTTTTCAGCATATGCAAGTATAATGGAAAAATGAACAAACTTCACAGCAACATCAAACAATGCACTGGCGACATTGGTATGAGCACTAGTATGCCAAAGTACAGAAATGTGTTAGCAATAGATACCAACTCGGCTATCTTATGTACCAGACATCAAGCCAAGATAAAAGAGTCTATTTAATGATGGGATTCAGCAGTGAGAAAAGGCAATAAGTCACACAATTATCTGTATATTTGTTTTTCCCATAAAATCTATTATATTATTATGTTTCAGGAGTAAGGAACGTCTTGTGTTTGCCTGACATGTTCCATTAGTTGAAGCTCTTGTTATTGAGACAGACTGTCCTCCCGTAGCAATGCTAAAATGAAGAATGAAATAGTCTCCAAAATTTCTCAGATTCTAATTGGAAGGGCATTCCCCAGGTTCTAATTGGTAGGTTCTCATGTTCCAGGTTCAAAGAGCTAGGTTTAAGTGTAGTTCCCTCTTTGGACAATATTTTCTTGTGATATAGTTCCACTTAATAATAATCCAGGACTTAAACGATTTCGTAAAATTCACCGACCAGGTGCTCCATAGACCTGCGTAGATGGTTTCCTTGAGCCAGCTAGCTACCAAATGATTAATTCTCCATTTTCACGGGGCTCCACCCGCTGAAGCAGCACCTCAGTGGTGGGTTGTGCAATCAATGGGTGCAACTGATCTTAATTTCCACTTATCGTGTCATACCTCCTCAGTCTCTCTCGGGTCAGTCACCAAGGCTGTAGATCAAGAGCTCCTTACCGTCAAACTTTGTCATCACACAAGGAGTAAGTACCACAAATCTCTGGCTTGTGAAGACTATGATCACACCACTAATGAAAACCTTCAAAGTGAACTCAGATATTTACTGTTTTATAATGTCCCTAAATGCCATATCATCAAGCATATGTCTATCTGATGTATTTCACATCACTTTGGGCATGGTTCAGTGTGTCTTAAGTGTCCAAAGTGTCCAAAGTAAGGGAGACAGGTCAGAGGATACACCTGGGGAAGTTAAAGTGGAGGAGCACTAGCACGTCTACAGGGGCCAAGATCAAGTTAATCCGGTAACACTTTGGGTGCCAAGAAGAATCAAAATATATCCTGCCTCTTCCCCCATAAAATCTACCACCAGCAGTCAGCTAGACAAAAGGTAGCAATCAATTCTTGAATGGCAGCTGTATATTTGTCCATACATATCATGTGCATTAGACGACTCCTAAACAGGGTCCATATGCACTTTGACATAGTCACATATAACTAATTGGGTCTTGCACACAGTAAATCCAAGATAGGGTTGTAAAAGGTGGTGGTATTATCTATATTAGGGCCATAAATTGTGCCCTAAATCAAACGCTTGGATTCCGGTAATTGAGGGGATACAGTAAACCATCAACCTTGTGATAGGTGTCAGGCAGGCATCTGGAGGCGTCCAGTGCAGGCAACAGACTGAAGCATCAGGAGATTGTGAGGCTTTGAATACTAAGTGTCAGTCCCTTACATACCCTAACAATTGACTTAGAAGAGGCTGAAAAGGGAGACCAGGCATTGATTTGCCAACATAGTGAAGCAGGAAAGAAAACAAAAGAATTCCTCCAACCCCATTTAAATCCCGGAGTAATTTCTGGGGTGGAATAGAAGAAAAGGAATACAGCTCTAACCATAATAACTGATTTTGGGGAAAAAACAGGCAAAAAGACTAGATCAACGAACTTCTTCTAAAAACTGTGACACAAAATATAAAAATGTTTGGACTACAAACAATGTCCAAAAGAAACTGTGACTAGCAGAAGTGAAAGTATTTTCAAGGGTTGGGTAACTGACAGATGCTGCCAACCACACGCTAGTGAGGATCGCGGAGTAAAAGCATCTAAAGGCATCTTCCGGGCAGGGAGACAAGACCTGAGAGCTGCATAAAAGCCTCTAAAGGCATCTCCCGGGCAGGGAGACAAGACCTGAGAGTTGCATAAAAGCATCTAAAGGTTTCTCCCGGGCAGGGAGACAAGACTTGAGAGCTGCATAAAAGCATCTAAAGGCATCTCCCGGGCAGGGAGACCAGACTTGAGAGCTGCATAAAAGCATCTTGTCAAGAATTCCTGTCATGCGAGGGGAGGAAAACGGTAACCAGCGAAAACGGACTACATCTCCCAGGATGCTTAGCGGTTGAGAGGTTATGTAAACAGGAGAGCTGTTACATAACTCAAGGAAAACACGCCCTTATGTAAACAGGAGAGCTGTTACATAACACAAGGAAAACACGCCCTTATGTAAACAGGAGAGCTGTTACATAACTCAAGGAAAACAACGCCCTATAAAGGGAGGAACCGGGAGGTACAACGCTGTCGGATATTGTGTTTACACCGACGTACCTGCTTAGTGAGGAGCAGTGTTCAGGAGTGGTGCTCCAGTAAGGCAAGAACGGAGGTAGGTCGAGTCGTTACTCCCTGGGCCGTGTCTTGCCCCATCGTCACCTGTGAAGGACCCGGAAGCTCTACCGGATAACCATTGAGCTTCGCTTTTTGACTCGGCTGAGTCAAAGCGCAGTGGCGCTTTTGCTGGTTGGAGTCGTAACTCCCAGCCCGACCAGAGATACAGGGACTGCCAGCTGTAACGCACACCAGGAGGTGTTTGCCGCGTTACAGACTCGGAAGTCCACAGGATCGATCGAGCGGCTGCTCTCGGTTCAGTCTTCTTTGCTTGTGATTGGGGTATCGGTGACGCATCACCAGGAGGTGACTCCGCGTCCCGGTGCAGTCTGAGGAAGAGGTTGAGCGGCTGCTCCCTTCAGGTAGAGACCCCGGCTGGGTGTTTCCCTGACTCCTCGATTCTCCCCAACACTCTTCGTGCCCCTCACAGCCTACCGATTGGCATTGTCGGCCATTTCATTTCTGCCCTCTGTTGGCATACGCCGGGATCGGCGTATATGCAGAGGACGGTTAGGACCATCCGTGATGTGGGCTGGTAACGTACTTAGCCTGGAGGATTCCAGTGACTATAACCTTTGTTTATTCCTTGTATTATTTTTGCCTTCATTAAAATAACTAAACCTTCACAAGTGGTTGCGTTCTCATTATCGTGTCTGTTAAACGATCCTGAGACGTTCAGGGCGTTACAAAATATCCGACCTTAATAACACTAACTGTCTCCCGGTCGATAACAGACATGGCAACACTTGATGATGTGCTGGCTGCTTTAGCGACCGTGCAAATTGAATTGGCTGCCTCCAGGCAAGAAACAGCCGATGTAAAAGCCAGACTGGATGCTATCCAATTGGACCCGCTCACGCCCAGCACCTCCCTCACGAACCAGACCCCTGCGGTAGTAGTGGAAATGCCGGTAGCCGTCCCCTTGGCAACACCAGAGAGGTACAGTGGGGATCCTAACACAGTGCAGGTATTCCTCACACAAGTGGCGCTACATTTATCATGCAAACCAAGGGCGTTCCCCACGAGTCAGGCTCGTGTGGCTTTCCTTATATCCTATTTGGCTGGAAACGCGGCACAATGGGCCGTACCTCTGGTGAGCAGGGACGACCCCATCTTATGTGATTGGGGTGCTTTTCGCGAGGAATTCCTGAAGGTCTTCGACAGAAGGGCTGACTCGTACATGGCGGACCGTGAAATGCTTGAGTTGAGACAGGAATCCAACGACCTGGTGCAGTATCTCAACGCGTTCCGAAGGCTGGTTGCGGAAACCAAGTGGCCTGTTGCTAAACAGACGGCGCTCTTCCATCACGGGCTGTGCGATGAGCTCAAGGACGCCGTGGCTCATATTGACCCACAACCCAAGACATGTGAGGGCCTTATTAACCTGGTATTACGGCTGGAACATAGGCTAAGTGAAAGAAAGGGAGATCATGGGAGAAAAGGAAAATCCCTTCCATCCTATGTGACAGTGGGAAGTCCTGAAACTTCCACCGCATCCAAGGGAGAACCCATGGACATCGGCGCAATACGAGCGAGCCTCACAGCCACGGAGAAAGAGTCACGCCGTAAACAAGGATTGTGCCTATATTGTGGCAAAAAAGGCCACTACGTACGTGAATGCCCTGCCAAACCGAAGACGTCACGTTATCGGGCCAACCGGTCGGTAACAGCCGTGGTGGACGTACCGGCGGAAAACTAGAGGACTCCCAGACCAAAGAAGGGGCATCTCGGAGTCACTCATCCATCCCTTCACTTTCCAACTCGGTCACTAAGGGACAACGACACCTGTTTCTCACGGTGCACGTGGGAGTGCATGACCAGTGGATACCCGTTGTGGCCATGGTGGATTCAGGGGCCACTGGCATGTTTATGGACCACAACGAGGCATGCAGGCTAGGGCTAGTGCTTCTTCCCAAAGCTGTACCCGAAGACGTCTATGCTGTAGACGGAAGGCGATTGGTGACGGGGCCCATCGGGCAGCACACGGGGGTCCTTCCGATGAGATGTGGGAGGAACCATTTGGAACAAATCGATTTTAACATCATCCGAGCGCCCCAATATGGCGTCATATTGGGATTGCCGTGGCTACAGAAACACAACCCCTCTGTGGATTGGCCAACACATCGCATCGAACTGACGTCACCGTATTGCATCCTGCATTGTGGAATAGGAACGGAATCCCTTGACGCAGATGAGAGCGGGAGTCAGACGGTGGCTACAGCGGCAGAAAAAGATGTGGCTCTCCCCCAGGCTTATCACAGTTTTGAGGATGTATTTGATGAGGTGAAGGCGGAAGTGCTACCACCGCATAGACAGTTTGACTGCCAGATCGACCTGGTGCCAGGGGCCAGCGTTCCCAGCGGCAGGCTGTATGCCCTGACGGAGCCTGAAAACGTGCATCTCCGGGGGTACCTGGATAAACTCCTCAAGCTAGGATTCATCCGCCCGTCCAAGTCTCCGGCCGCCTCGCCACTCTTCTTCATCCCGAAGGCTAATGGGGAGCTGAGAGCCTGTGTGGACTTTAGGGCATTGAATGCGATAACCGTAAAGAATCGGTACCCCTTGCCTCTCATCAGTGTACTCCTGGAACAGGTCAAGAAAGCTCGTATCTACACCAAGTTGGATTTGAAAGGGGCATACCATCTGGTGCGCATGAGGGACGGAGACGAGTGGAAGACCGCCTTTAAGACCAGGTTCGGCCTTTTTGAGTACCTCGTCATGCCGTTCGGTCTGTGCAACGCCCCGGCAGCCTTTCAGTACTTTTTGAATGAGGTATTCAGAGAGGAGTTGGATATCTACGTGGTCGTATATATCGACGACATCCTCATCTATTCGTCCAGTGTGGAGGAGCACGTACACCACGTCAAAGCTGTGCTCCAAAAGCTGAGGGAAAACATGCTGTTTTGTAAACTCAGCAAGTGTGACTTCCACGTCACATCCGTGGAATTCCTCGGAGTGATGCTGAGTCCAGAGGGACAGGAGATGGCAGAACGAAAGATCAAGGCGGTGAAAGAATGGCCGGTGCCCCAAAGCGTGAAGGACGTCCAAAGTTTCATTGGCTTCGCCAACTTTTACAGGCGGTTTATAGATGGATTTTCAGGATTGGTGGCCCCAATCACACAGCTACTGAGGAAGTCCAAGGAGTTTGTCTGGTCCCCTGAAGCGAACAAAGCCTTTGAGGGCCTGAAAAGCGCCTTTGGAAAGGCACCGGTGTTGGCTCACCCCGATCCGGATCTCCCCTACGTGGTGGAAGCGGACGCATCGGATGTGGCGCTGGGGGCTATCTTGTCCCAACGCAACCACGACACAGGGGTGCTTCATCCCGTTGCGTACATGTCCCGCAAACTCAACGACGCCGAACGCAACTACCATATTGCGGAGAAGGAGCTTCTCGCAATCAAGGATGCCTTCACCGAATGGAGGCATTGGTTGATGGGGGCAAGACATGTGGTATCGGTGTACACGGACCATCGGAACCTACAGTTCATGACGGCCACAAGACACCTTTCTCCCAGACAGCTGCGGTGGATGATCTTCTTTGCGGGGTTCAACTTCCGCATCACATATCGGCCGGGGACGGAAAACCGGAAGGCGGACGCCCTGTCCCGTCAATCTGCAGTTAAGGAACCATTGCCTGCGACCGAGCATTCCATCATTTCCCCGAGGATGGTATTGGGGGTTATCCAACCGGATACTTTCCTGAGGGGAATAAAGAGAGGGATCAGGTCATTCGCATGGCGGAGGTGGCTCCTCAGTCACAGAGAATGGCAGCTGAAGGACGGGATACCCCTGAAGGGCAGGTGCCTATTGATACCCACGCCTAGGCTAAGGAAACAAGCATTCATCTGGTGCCATGACTCTCCATGCGCAGGTCATTTGGGCTTTGAAAAAACGGTGGCTAGCATGGGACGGCATTTCTGGTGGCCAACCATGAGAGTGGATGTCAGGAGGTGGGGACAGGAGTGTCCTACGTGTGCTACCATGAAGGCCGACCATGGCCGAACCCAAGGGCTCTTGCATCCACTTCCGACCCCGGATAGACCATGGGATAGCATATCACTGGACTTCGTGGTGGGCCTACCGGTAGACCAGGGGATGACGGCAATACTGGTGGTGGTGGATTACTTGACGAAAATGGGGCACTTCATCCCCTGCAAGAGAGTCCCTACGGCCGGGGAATTGGCGTCACTACTCCTAAAGAATGTGGTACGACTGCATGAATTACCTGGGGTGATCGTGTCGGACCGGGGGTCGCAGTTTACTGCGCAATTCTGGAAGACTTGGTGCACTGCGCTGCATGTTAAGACCGCCCTGTCCACCAGCTACCACCCTCAAACGGACGGCCAAACCGAGCGCCTGAACCAAACGCTCAAACAGTATCTGCGATGTTTTGTGGACCAGGGCAGGGAAGAATGGGTCGACTTGTTATGGGTTGCAGAGATCGCCTATAACAACGCCACTCACAGCTCCACACAGTCATCTCCATTCTATAGCAACTATGGCCAACATCCCAGGTTCTTGCCATTTCTACATCCGTTCAGAGAGGACAGGATTCCCGCCACAGCGGACAGGGTGGCACACATAAAAGACACGTTGATGCGCTCAAGGGCTGTCCTAATAGAGGCCAAGAGAAGATACAAGGCTGCGGCAGACAGGAAGAGAAGGCCCGGGCCACTGTACCGCACTGGAGACTACGTCTGGATATCCACAAGAAACATGAGGTTTCGAAAGAACAGTGTGTTCCATCCCAAGTACATGGGCCCCTATCGAATTACCAAGTGTATGGGTCCCGTGAACGTGAAGGTGTGCTTGCCCCAGTCATTGCGGATCCACCCTGTCTTTCATGTATCATTGCTCAAACCAGCACCCTCCAAGCCGTCTAGGACACCTAGGCCAGTATGCGTGGAGTCGGAGGTGGAGTATGAAGTGTCGGGCATACGGGCGTCCCAATGGCGCAGGGGGAAGCTGTGGTACCTGGTTGCGTGGAAAGGCTATGGCCCGGAGGAGCAGTCATGGGAACCGGCTGAAGGGGTTCATGCTCCGTGCTTGGTCTCCTTGTTCCATCGGCGTTTTCCTGCCAGCGCTGGACCCGTGGGGAGCCGCTGAGAGGGAGGATGTACTGTCAAGAATTCCTGTCATGCGAGGGGAGGAAAACGGTAACCAGCGAAAACGGACTACATCTCCCAGGATGCTTAGCGGTTGAGAGGTTATGTAAACAGGAGAGCTGTTACATAACTCAAGGAAAACACGCCCTTATGTAAACAGGAGAGCTGTTACATAACACAAGGAAAACACGCCCTTATGTAAACAGGAGAGCTGTTACATAACTCAAGGAAAACAACGCCCTATAAAGGGAGGAACCGGGAGGTACAACGCTGTCGGATATTGTGTTTACACCGACGTACCTGCTTAGTGAGGAGCAGTGTTCAGGAGTGGTGCTCCAGTAAGGCAAGAACGGAGGTAGGTCGAGTCGTTACTCCCTGGGCCGTGTCTTGCCCCATCGTCACCTGTGAAGGACCCGGAAGCTCTACTGGATAACCATTGAGCTTCGCTTTTTGACTCGGCTGAGTCAAAGCGCAGTGGCGCTTTTGCTGGTTGGAGTCGTAACTCCCAGCCCGACCAGAGATACAGGGACTGCCAGCTGTAACGCACACCAGGAGGTGTTTGCCGCGTTACAGACTCGGAAGTCCACAGGATCGATCGAGCGGCTGCTCTCGGTTCAGTCTTCTTTGCTTGTGATTGGGGTATCGGTGACGCATCACCAGGAGGTGACTCCGCGTCCCGGTGCAGTCTGAGGAAGAGGTTGAGCGGCTGCTCCCTTCAGGTAGAGACCCCGGCTGGGTGTTTCCCTGACTCCTCGATTCTCCCCAACACTCTTCGTGCCCCTCACAGCCTACCGATTGGCATTGTCGGCCATTTCATTTCTGCCCTCTGTTGGCATACGCAGAGGACGGTTAGGACCATCCGTGCTGTGGGCTGGTAACGTACTTAGCCTGGAGGATTCCAGTGACTATAACCTTTGTTTATTCCTTGTATTATTTTTGCCTTCATTAAAATAACTAAACCTTCACAAGTGGTTGCGTTCTCATTATCGTGTCTGTTAAACGATCCTGAGACGTTCAGGGCGTTACACATCTAAAGGCATCTCCCGGGCAGGGAGACAAGACTTGAGAGCTGCATAAAAGCATCTTAAGGCTTCTCCCGGGCAGGGAGACAAGACTTGAGAGCTGCATAAAAGCATCTAAAGGCATCTCCCGGGCAGGGAGACAAGACTTGAGAGCCGCATAAAAGCATCTTAAGGCATCTCCCGGGCAGGGAGTCAAGACTTGAGAGCTCAATAAAAGCATCTAAAGGCACCTCCCGGGCAGGGAGACAAGACTTGAGAGCTGCATAAAAGCATCTTAAGGCATCTCCCGGACAGGGAGACAAGACTTGAGAGCTCAATAAAAGCATCTAAAGGCATCTCCCGGGCAGGGAGACAAGACTTGAGAGCTGAATAAAAGCATCTAAAGGCATCTCCTGGGCAGGGAGACAAGACCTGAGAGCAGTGGCGTCACTAGGGGGGTGCGGGGGGTGCGGACCGCACCAGGTGACACCAGCACATGGGACGACACCAATCTTGTTACGCTGTGTTGGCTGCTGGCCAAACTTTGCAGCCTCGCCTTTGCCATTAAATGGGCCCTCCAGTCCTTTCAGTATCACCTTCTGGGTCGCTCCAATGTGGAATTCCTCCTTCGCGCTCCGGTGGACTCTTGGCCTGATCGGCCAAGCCTGGTAGGGGAGTACTGTAAGGAAAAGGCCTTGGGGGCTTGTGGCGGGAACCCCTGGGGCACCAAGGAGTCCTGCTTCCTGGTCTCTTCCTATGTTGCTGGTGTAATACTTCCAGTGCAAGGGGGAGGAGGGACTTTATATTCCGATGGCGCGGAACAGCGGAGGGGAACTCGGATGTAAGGAGGTGAAAGCAGGAGAGCAGAGGAGGACAACACGAAGGAGGACGCGGTAGCAGACGCTATGGAGGAGAAAGCGGTGGGAGAACAACCAGTGCGACCAGAGGCCGGCGGATCCAGAAGGGACACCCTGACCAAGGACGTGGACGAACAGGAGGTTTGCAGGAGCCAGGATGACCACGGGAAGGCGTGCCGGACCAGGCAGCCTTGGCTCTGTCACAGAGGAGGTGTGTGGGGTAAGTCGTGAGGGGGGTGACACCATGAGTTACCCGCACTGGGTGACACCAACCCTAGTGATGCCCCTACCTGAGAGCTGCATCAAGGAGAAGCGCCCAAAACAAACATGGTGCTTCTGCAATGTCTGGGAGGAATTTTCACTTACTGATCAGCTTTGCACCATAACGTGTCCAAGGCTCATTTCATAGCGATCTTTTTAGAGGGTTCATGTCTCGGTTTTAAATATCTGTCAATCATAATTATGAGGATCTGGGACAGTGGAGCAGGAAACCTGGTCAGAACACTAACGCTTAGTTATAGTCTGGAGTTTGGAAGCTCTGGATTTGGAATGCATGACACTTATCACACTACACATAAGCATCTCCTGTGTAGTTGTAGTAAGCTGGTAGAACCCCAACTTCCTAAGTACCAGACAATCATTATAGGCAACGTGCCTCTTCGCATCCAATTAACACCATCTGTGAGAAGGCTGATACCAGTGAAACTATGCCTCAGGGCATTCCACTGTTAGGAACAGCACCGTTTAGAATTGTTAATCTGATATCCACCTTTGTAATTGTAATTGCATTTATAGAGCGCTTACTAGCCCTGACGAGGAATTGAAGCGCTTTTTCAGCGAGTAGCACGCTACTCCGGATCCCATAAAGGATTAGTGGTGAATTAGTATAATGAAAAAGAAAAGTAACTCGAGTGGTGGATATGTTAGTTATTTGGATTGAGAAGGATGGTGGAGGGATAGAAGAGGGAAAAGGTTTTGCAGTTATATATTGTTTGCTACCCCTGATGAGGTGTTGACATGCTTTTTGGGGAGTAGCACGCTACTCCGGAACCCAAACAGGATTATTGGGAATTAGTATTGGGAAATATGCAATTAGTTTGAGTGGTGGACATGTTAGTATGTTATTTGGATTGAAAAGGAACAGTGGAGGGATAAAAGAGGGAAGGGTCTAGAAATAGTTTTTTTAGTTCTTGTAGTTCATAGCAGTAGGAGGGGGTTTGGGATGAGTAAAGGGTAGGTGGAGGAGGAAGACTCAAAGGGAAGAGTTTAGAACGTCTTGTTTGGGAGATCTGAATTGTAAAAGAGATATGAGATTATGCAAGGAGGGGTAAAGGAGGGAAGAGTCTAAAAAGTGTTATTTTGAGGATCATAGTAGTGGTATGGGGTTTAGGATGAATGAGAGAGTGGAGGTAGAGGCTATATTGATATAGTATAGGGTGAGAAATAGGGTAAAGCATTGGATATGCTGAATTAGAAGAAATGTAATAAATATATAGATACATAAGTACATGGAAGGTATATATATATATATATATATATATATATGTATATATATATATATATATATATATATATATATATATATTTATATTTATATTTATATATATATTATCTATGGCGGTCGCCAGTAGATAGTTATAGTTAGGATCGTGTTTCCATAGGAAATCCGCAACATTCTATTTGGAATAACTTTGGCGCCGATTGACGAATCCTCGCGAAATTTTCAAAATAGGTGGGGCGCTCCGCTCCGCGCCTTCCCTGAAAGTCTCGGGGGGATTCTTCAAGTGGGGGCTGAGAAAAAGGGGGGGTCCCAAAACGCGTTTTCCCCATGCATTTTTCCATAGGACCTTTAGTCCAAGCTACAGCCCGAACGGCTGAACAGAATTACTTGAAATTTGGCAGAGAGGTAGTCCTCAGGTCAGGGATGTGCCTTTTGCAGGTCTGGTGTAAATCTGTTCAGTATTTCCTGAGAAAATAGCATTTAAAAGCATATATATAGCTATAAGCGCGCACCGTGCGCGTACGATAAAACTTACAGTACGCGCACGCTGCCGTGCGCGAGCGCGATTCTGATTGGTTGTTAGATCTTAGTAAACATTCGAATCGGTCGAAACCAGGAAGTGTCGGCCGCCATTTTGTCTCTCGCGGTCTGAGGGGGTGAAAAACAAAGGTGGAGAACGTGAAAAGGGGGCAGGGTGGACAATTCCTGACCCCCTAGCCTTTGTCAGGGGGTCCCAGAAGGACCCCGAAGGGCCAAAATGTATTTTAATTTTGTTTTGAAAAATCGCGGAGTGCGCGTAGTGTGCGCGTACGGTAGAAACGGAAGAATTCCGCGAACTGCGTAACGTGGGCGTGCGGTGCGCAAAGCGCACTGCGCGCCCACAGCGCGCGTACGGTGCGCGAAGCGCACCGTGCACGTACGGTACGCGCATTGTGAAAAACCTTAAAAAATAAATACATAACTTAGCATTTAAAAAACCGTACAAATTTACTGAAAAAAACATGGGTTTCACACACGTTATAGTTAGGAATTAGCATTTAAAAAACCTTGCAAATTCACTTAAAAAACCATAGGTTTCACACATGTTATAGTTAGCTGGACATTTCACTCGTGAAAAACCATTGAAATTCCCCCGTTATAGTTAGTGCAGGCAACTATAACTCACGCGACCGCAATCCTCTGCTGATGATGTCAGATATTACATCACTGAGGACATATGTGTCTTTCTGCAAAAAAAATATTTGTAATATATGTATAGCTAAAAATTAATGGAAGAAGACATGGGTAAATAAGTGTCTAAATACAGTGATGTAATATCTGACGTCATCAGCAGAGGATTGCGGTCGCGTGAGTTATAGTTGCCTGCACTAACTATAACGGGGGAATTTCAATGGTTTTTCACGAGTGAAATGTCCAGCTAACTATAACATGTGTGAAACCTATGGTTTTTTAAGTGAATTTGCAAGGTTTTTTAAATGCTAATTCCTAACTATAACGTGTGTGAAACCTATGGTTTCTTCAGTGAAAATATATATATATATATATATATATATATATATATATATATATATATATATATATATATATATATATATATATATATATATATATATGCATAAGGAAGGTTATATATGTGGATTAAAGATGTGTTTAATAAACTCTGGTTTCAAGTGTTGTACTTTAAATTAAAAGTCCACATAACAATAAGGAATGTACCTAATGCAATGAAAATTCCATCTGATAGAGACTTAAAGCTACAGATTCCTTACCTTGAATTTCCCAAGGGGGCAGGCTGGATCTGAAACTTTTGCTTAGCAATACCCCTTGCGCGCGCCATCGGGTGGCTCCATTTGGCTCCAAGTGAAATTGTCAGCATCGTTAGAATCAGTTATGATGTTGCGATACCTATATAGGCACCACCCAGGCGCGCAGACATCTGTTCATTTATTTCCGTGCCAGTTGAGCACCGATCCGGGCCGTCAAGCGAGACTCCGCGAAGGTTTCATACCCGATCGAGAAAGAGGAGGTTGCGGGACCGCTTTCGAAACCCAAAGTCCACTTCGTCGCACTCAAGGTCGCTGGGACACTTGAGGAAGATGCACAAGAAGAGGTCGTCCAAGCGGTCTTTATCTTCACCTCGACTGTCGTCCGTCAACGAAGGAGGTAAGGAGCACCGACACTCTAGGCAGGGTTCTACGGAGCAGGAGCCAGGGTCGACTTCGCGCCTGCCTCCTTTTCCAGGAGCCGGAGTGAACCCCCACTCAGATTAAAGAGTTCTACGAGGCCATGCGCCGCGTGTTTGAGCAGGCCGGCCCCTCTGGTGAGCCTTCGAGCCCCCAAGGTCAGAAGGGCCCCCGTCGGATATGACACGGTAGGCTGCGGCCATGGCGCCGGTGGCGCCCCAGAGATTTGATCTGGGTCGATATTGGTCATGCCACCGCGACCTCCCCTGGTGTTGGCCCGAAGTCAGTGCCTTTGGCGCCGCCGGTGCTCATCGGCGGTGCAAGCCCCATCCTTATCCCCAACAACACATAGTCAGAACGACATCGCTCAATGCCGATTCCAACATCGATGAACCCAGGGGTTCTGTGTTGTTGCCTGAACACTTTGTGTGCATGTTAGGCTTGGGAGAGGAATGGGAGGGGTCTATGGACATTCTGCAACACCAGGATGACTCTGCAGAGCAGTTAAACTGGTATGGGGAACTTGGGGAAGCCAGTAGACTGGATACTCCTCCAGATACTGGCATGATATCTCCGCAAACTGTGGCTACAGAAGAGGGGGCATCTTATGCTATGATGGTTAAGAGTGCAGCCGAGGTCCTAAGACTGGAGCTGCCCTCAGTGGAGGTCGCAACTAATCTCCTGACTGAAGTGCTTCTGCCTGGGACTTCCACCTCAGATTCCCTTTTGCCCTTTAATGAAGCACTTACTAATGTCCTTCTAGGCACGTGGTCCAAGCCTAGCACAGTGGCTCCTGTGAATAGGGCAATTGCACGTCGCCATCGCCCAGCTCCTGGCGAACCAAAGTTCCTCAGCTAACACCCCACCCCAGAAAGATTGGTGGTACAGGCCTCTATGTCACAGGGTGTGTTCCCTGCTGCTCCTCCGAATAGGTAATCAAAGAGGCTGGGTTCATTTGGGAAGAAAATGTTTTGTTCCTCCAGCCTGGCATTGCGAGCGGTGAATACTGCGTGCTTATTGGGCCGTTTCTCCCACTCCCTTTGGGAGACAGTTGCGCAAGTGCTGCCACAAGTCCTGGAGGAGGCCCGGGCTATGACCTTTCAGGAAATTAAGGACGGGAAAGATGCAGTAATATTCACCATAAAGTTTGGCCTTGATATGACGGATTCGCTGGGCAGATCAATTTCCACGACAGCCTTAGGACAACTGGCTCCTCGGGTGATGTCCAGGCAAATCTGATGGACATGCCCCTTGATGGAACCTGCCGTTTTGGGAACGAGGCAGATTCAGCCCTAGTGAGGTTCATGGACTTTTGAGCTACGGCCAGATCCTTGGGCCTCTCTTCTACTCCTCATGGCAGTCTACCTTTTGTCCCTTTCGTGGCAAAGGAAGGGGTTTCTGGCTGCTCAGCCCTATTTAAGCCACCATCCTGCACAGGCTTCCCATGCCTTGCGGGGACGTGGACGCGGTTCATTCCAACCTAGGGATGGAAGCCAGAAGTCGTCGGCCACCCTGCCCTCGGCAGCCGCAGCCTCCAAGCACTCCTAGCCTGACTCTGCAAGACCACACTACTCCAGTTGGCGGGAGAATCCATCATCATCTTCCCCACTGGCACTGGAGGTTCATTACGTCTGACAAGTGGGTCTTGCAGATCATTCAGGAGGGCTATTCTCTTGCTTTCCTTTCTTTTCCTCCTCACATTCTGCCAAATCAGGAACGGCTGACGGAGAATCATTTAAAATTGCTCCAGGAGGAAGTTAAAATTCTCTTGGCCAAGGGAGCTATAGAAAGGGCCCCGGGTTCAGAAGTAGGCAGTGACTGTTATTCCCACTAATTTCTGATTCCGAAGCAGAACAAAGGGTTGAGGCCCATTTTAAATCTTTGGACCGTCAATCTCTTCCTCATAAAGGAGAAATTCAAGATGCTCACTCTAGCTCAGGTCATGTCTGCCCTAGACCAAGAAGACTGGATGGTAGCGTTGGATCTGCAGGATGCATATTTTCACATCCCCATCCTGACGCGCCACAGGTGTTTCCTGCGGTTCAAGGCGGGCCGCAAGCACTTTCAGTTTACTTGCTCCCCTTTGGCCTTACCAGTACCCCTCGGATGTTCACCAAGGTGATGGCGGTGTCGCAGCTCATCGGCGCTGGTTAGGGGTGTCAGGCTTACCCTACCTTGACGACTGCCTGTTGAAGGTGTCCTTGCCCCAGGCTGTCGTCTTCCACCCTCAAACTACGGCGATCCTCCTGCATTCACTGGGGTTCTCTATAAACGGGCCGAAGTCACACCTGACTCCTTTTCAGATGCTCCCTTTTATTGGAGCAGTTCTGGACACAGTGCAGTTTTGGGTCTATCCTCCAGAGCAGGGAGTCGAGGATATTCAGGTTATGATTCCGATGTTTCGGCCTCTATCCTGGATTTCGGTGAGACTGACTCTGAGGCTGTTGGGCCTCATGGCCTCCTGCATCCTGTTAGTAAATCATGCCTGGTGGCGTATGCGGGCTCTGCAGTGGGACTTGAAGTTCCAGTGGGCACAGCATCAGGGAAATCTCTCCAATGTGGTTCAGATCTCAGAAGGAACTGCAAAAGATCTGCAGTGTTGGTTGACGATCTGCGATTGGGTCAACGGCAGACTCCTCTCCCTTCCCCAACCAGATCTCACAGTTGTGGCAGATGAGCCACTCCTGGGATGGGGCAGCCATCTGGGAGAGGTGGAGATCAGGGGACACTGGTCTCTGGCGGAGTTGGGCCTCCACATAAATTTATTGGAGCTACAAGCGATTCCGTTAGCATTGAAATCCTTTCTTCCCTCTGTCAAGGAGAAGCTAGTGCAGGTGTTCACGGACAACACCACTGGCATGTGCTACTGCAACAAGCAGGGTTGGGTGGGGTTGTGGACCCTTTGTCGAGAGGCCCTGCGTCTCTGGACATGGCTGGAACAACAGAGCATAACGCTGGTGGTTCAACACCTGGCAGGTTCTCTGAACGCCAGGGTGGACAAACTCAGCCGTTGATGCCTAGCGGATCATGAATGGCGTCTCCAGTCGGAGTGGCGCAAGGTCTCTTTCAGCAGTGAGGAGAATCTTGGTTAGATTTGTTCGCCTTCAAAGAGAACGCTCAGTGTCAGCAATACTGTGCGCTGGAGTTTCCAAGGCGTTTATCGCTTGGCAGCGCTTTCGTCGTGAGTGGAGCTCAGGCCTGCTGTACGCCTTTCCACCCGTAGCACTCTTACCCAGGATTCTGAAGAAGATCAGGAGCGACCGGGCCCAAGTCATTCTTGTGGCTCCAGACTGGGCGAGGAGAGTCTGGTATCCAGAGCTTTTGAAGATGAGCATCGATCCTCTGATCAGGCTGCCCCTCTGGGAGGATCTTCTTTCGCAGCAGGAGGGAAGGGTTCTCCACCCAAACCTGTCAACTCTGCGCCTCCATGCGTGGAGAGTGAGCAGCGGCAATTGATGGCTTTTGACCTTTCTCCCGAAGTATGTAACGTTCTTTTTGTGGCCAGGCGGCCCTCCACTAAGACCATATATGCCTGCCATTGGCAAAAATTTGTATTATACTGTACAGAAAGGTCCTCTTTCTGCTTTTCTTTCCACTGTTCTTTTATTCATTCTGACCCTAGCCCAACAGGGCTCTGCTTTGAGAGCTTTTAAGGGTTACCTTTCTGCTCTGTCTGCTTTTTTGTTGCTGCCAGACCAGTTCTCTCTCTTTAAGTGTCCGGTTGTACATAGGCTTCTAAGGTGGCTCACTAGTTTCCACCCACGCCCTTTGTTATGCTGCAGTGGGACCTTAATTTGTTCCTCACCTCCCTTATGTGTGCTCCCTTCAAGTTTTTACACAACTGTTACTTCCGGCTGTTGACCATCAAAACAGCCTTTTTCGTGGCGAGTACATCTGCCCGGAGGGTGAGTGAGTTGCAGGCATTATCTTGCTCGCCTCCCTATCTGATGTCATTTCCAGGCAAAGTGGTGCTTCATACCCAGGCTTCCTTTTTACCAAAGGTCGTGACCCCATTCCATCTGGGTCAATCCATCACATTGCCCACCTTCTTTGCTCCCCCTCATCCTTCTAAAGAGGAGGAGCGTCTCCACCGACTGGACCCAAAAAGAGCCTTTTCGTTCTACAAAAGAGTTCAGAGTGGAAGACCAACTCTTTGTGGGGTACGTGGAAGCTAAGAAGGGAAGGGCAGTGCAGAAAAGAAGAACCATCTCTTGCTGGGTCATTCTTCGCATTAAAATCTGCTGTGCCTAGGCAAAGAAGCTGTCCCTTGAGGGATTACAGACCCATTCCACCAGGGGGAAGGCTGCGACTACGGCATTGGCTCAGTTGTCCCAGTCCTGGACATCTGTTAGTCAGCAACGTGGGCATCTTTGCACGCTTGCCAAACACTACTGGCTGGACATTCAGGTCCGCAGGGATAGGTATTTTGCCTGTTCGGCCCTGCAGGACTTCCTAGTTTGAGGTATTGGTCCGTAACCCACTGCTGGGATAGTATGGCTTGGGTTTAATCAAAGGCAAGGAATCTGCAGCTAGAAGTCTCTATCTGATGAAAAATGTACTTACCTTCGGTAACGCGTTATCTGATAGAGACACTATCTAGCTGCAGATTCCTTACAGTCCCACCCATGCCTCCCCGTCTTGCGGACTAATGTTGTAGGGCTAGGGTTATTCCCCCTTTTCGGGGCCCTAGATTTGTACACAACTAAGTCAGTTACTACCTGGTTCTGCGTTCTGGCATGGAAAAAAACGCAAAGTACTGATGTTCACGTGCCTGGGTTGCGCCTATATAGTTACCCGACATCATAACCGATGCTAATGACACCAACGATGTCAGGCGGAGCCGAATGGAGCCACTCGACAGCGCGCACAAGGGGTTTGGCTCAGCAAACGTTTCCAGATCTTGCCTGACACCTGGGAAATTCAAAGGTAAGGAATCTGCATCTAGATAGAGTCTCTGCCAGATAATGCATTACCGAAGGTAAGTAACCTGTTCCTCTCTCAAGTGAACGCCTGCCATTTTTTGTGCCCTACAAACCACCAAACCCAAGCACTCTGCAACAAATCTGTACAACAAAAACCTTTCTGTCCTCCCCTCCTTCTCTTCCTCTCAACGCGTTCACCCTCTAAATCAGCTGCAACCTTCTGCCAAAAGAAGTATCCTATGACCTTACTCCTACTTCATCTTAAGACCAAAAGAAGAGACCCCTCCCCACGTACCCTTGGCAGATGAACTTAACATGGGTCATGAGACCAAACATTTTGCGTCCTTAGGTTCAGCACCACCTGGTGTAACTAAATGAAACCAGCCAAAGTAAGGTTCTGAATATTTCACATTGCAAAGTTGCCCCCTGTGACTTGCTTCCTGTTATTTCACTAAACTGGCTGCTCCTTTCTCAGTGTAAGGAGAAAACCAGTCAATTTGAACTTTGCACGCTGATGTAGGAACACTAGAGCAACAGCTTTCTTAAAAAGGTCAATTAACTATTCTACAGTGGCCTGATAAAATTCAAAATGGAAAAAAAAGTATGGTACCCTTCTGTGATGAGCATATAGTGCTGAGCAAGACCCTTATTAGCTTTCCTCAGTTACATTTCTTAGGGGCCACTACAAAGTTCATATGATTTAGAAGTCCTTTAAAGAAGATAGAATAGAAATGATGTGCACAGAGAACTTGGTAGAATCTAATCAATAAATCCACAGTAATTGCTACTAGGATTAGCCACCCCCTGTGGCCACGAGAAATTTAATTTAGATTTATGCAGCATCTTAGGTTAGGTTTTCAGTGACTGGCAAACTAGCGGATTATGTTGGGTGGTACTAAATGCTGTCTACTCAGGATATTAGGCTGAACTTTCACCACGCCTTCTGTGCATAACATCCTGCATGTGTACTATGGCAGAAGACCATCATGCAGTTACACTCTAGTTGGAGCTACCATCACTGACTGTTACCTGGGGTGGTATTTTTAACCCTTAAAACTTCTCTAATGTTTGTCCACAACAGAGGGAGATCTTACTAATATGCATGGAGCCATGAACATTTCTGCCGAGAAGAGACCAGAGAGAGAGAGAGAAAGAGAGTGTCTGGACCAGGGGTGCAGTGCTACCTTCTGCAGTGGTTGTACAGTGAGGATAGATTGAGGATATTGATCCTTGTGGTGATACAGTTGGCTGAGAGGATGTGTTTTTCCCAACTTCATCATTACTTGCCAATTCGAAGCAGTTTTATGCTGTAACAGCTGCATCATGCAGCATGATGCAGGCTTTTCAGGGGTTGTGGCCAGCTACGCAACCTTTTTTCTCTCCCTGCCACATGGTACCCTATGTAGTAATGCCAATCAATGTAGGATCCAGAATACCCCAGAGGCAGGGCCTTTACGCTTGCAGCTCTTGCATTGATCCCACTAGACTGGGCCACCATCACCAGAACAGACATTAGACTTGAAAAGGGGCACATGTGTCACAAGTAGGGTAAATGTGTTCGTCTGCCATCTGCTAATGACATAAGGATCAGTTATTGAAGTGTGTGTCACAAATGAGTGGAATGTGAATCTAGGTCAGGTACTCCTTTGACCATGCTCAAGCGGACAATTATCTTCCCCATTATCCCCTCTAACCAGCTGTGTAGCATTCTTCACACTCTATGTAAACAAAAACAAAAAATGGGGTCAATTCATGAAGACATTTATGAATACATGAAATAGTACTCTTGCAACACTACTTTATGTACTAATAATGCCTTTGTGAAGTAGTACTTCTGCACTTCTACTTCATGTGCTCATAAATGCCTTTGTGAAGGAGTACTCCTGCAATACTACTTCACAAGCTCATACATGCCTTTTGTGAAGGTGTTCTCCTTCAGTACTACTTCACATGCACATAAATGCTTTTGTCAAGGAGTACTGCTGTGCAGTACCTCTTCACATGATCATAAATGCCTTTGTCAAGTACTCCTCCTCCTCAGTACCACTTCACATGCACCTAAATGCCTTTGTGAAGGAGTACTACTGCGCGGTTCCACTTCACATGCTCTTAAATGCTGTTGTGATCTGGCCACGTAACTTGGAATATAATCAAGTATGAAAAATGTTTTTCATGTGTGCCTGATGAGCGATCACTAAAAAGGAGACTACCAAATCTGAAACAGTTATTTCAATCTTGTGTTTTTGTTTATTTTATTGCAAATGAGAACTTAGTTATTTAGGTCTCGCCTAGGCAGCGCATGCGCGGTCTCTTGGAGACCTGCTGTGTATCCACTCTGTGGGTTTACTTTACAGCCCGCCCATTGCTTTTGATTAGTTTCTTCACGTGTCCTTCTCAAAAGCTTGCTTCTATATGGGTAAACTGCGTTTTTTGTCCCTCCTTGAGTCTCAGAGCAGTGACCTATTACTTGTATCCTTTCACTTTTGTCTATTTCAGTTCGTGTATGTGCACTATTTTTTTTCGTTTCTTTCAGCCCGTGTTATAGGAAAGTTCCTTTTGTTTCTTTGTAGTGTTGTTTCTGTTTCTGTAAACAGCCCTGTAAATCTTATCCTTATCTCAAACATGTGCTGTTTTCTGAAGGGGCCTGTTTCGTCTTGCCACTCTGTCCCTCATTGCTGCTTGCCCCCTCCGTTGTCGGCTACTCTTTCCATCTCCTCCCCTCTGATTCCCACTTTAGCTTCCTGACCCCTCGTTACAGCTGCTTCCGATGGAGAGCTACTAGCATACGTGAGACCACAAATCATCACACAGAGGCACAATGCATTAACAATAATTATCGCAACCATATATCCAAAACCAAAACGTGACAGCTGTGTATTTTATAAAACAAACCGTTCACTTTTGTCTGTTTCAGCTTGTGTATGAGTACTATTTTGTTTTTCTTTCAGCTCGTCTTTTGGGAAGGTTCCCTTTTGTTTCTTTTTATTGTTGATGCTCCTAGCTCAGTTTCTATAAATATTGTCCTTATCTCGTCAGTTTTACTGTTGTCCAAGGGAGCCTGTTTCGTCCACCAGCCCCATCTTCATCGCCGCTTGCCCCCTCTGTCATCGGCAATTCTTTCCATCTTTTTTCCTCTGAGTCCCACTTTAGCTTCCCAGCCCCTTGTTACAACTGCTCCCCAAACACGTGAGACCGCCAATCATCACACAGAGGCACAATGCATTAAAAATAATTATTGCAACCATATATACAAACCAAAACTTTACAGCTATGTATTTTATAAAAGGAACCGCTAGTGCACAGTCTTGGCTACCCCTCGTGTTACAAAAGTTAACATTCAGGAGCAACAAAAGCAGTTTTGCACGCTGTCTACTTCATCTACTTTGCGCTGTGTTACATGACTCAAGTTCGCTGACGGGTTGCACAGAGACAATGCTGCATGAGATGATTCATTTACAAACATTGATTCACACTTTTACATCAGTACTCCACAACCCAAGTACCACTTCTATCATATTTTGTGATGGCTCTGCCATGACAATATACAGAGCTCTGCTGCTTTTCAATTTGGTTTATATATAAATACAAACTCTGTACTGAATGGAGGTTAAAATAAGACCCCATTCCTACTGAAAGAACCATTACTCTGTGTTCTGCTAAAAATGGCTTAACAAAGCATGTGCTAAAGCTTTCTGAACACATGCCAAATGGAGCTTTTGAAATCTGCAAGTAATGATATCCAATGCTATTGAGGTAGTGAAGTACAGTAATGCTTCAGCTGGCTAACATTTGCAGAGCCAATAAGTCTACCGAAGTGAGGCAAAACATACAACATGCATCACGCAATCAGCGAAACATTAAAAACTATTAGTAACACAAACAATCTACATCTACTATCCACACAACTACTGCAGAATAGAGAAAACAAAAATAGAACCTCTTGCAAAGGTGAGACATATTGGCTTTGCCAATGCCTGTTGATGTATAGCATGCATTTATATATGCTCGAATCATGTGAGCTATAGATCATTGCATACTCCTGCCATCCAGTGTTGGGTCCGGAGGTCTGCAATTTGTTTCTCTTCGAAGAAGTTTTTCTAGTCACAAGGTAGGTGACTCCCCCTTTCGGTGATAGTGCGCATGGGCATCGACTCCATTGTTAGCTTGTTTTGTTCCGCCATCGGTTTTGGAAGTGTACTGCTGTACTCCGGTTCGAAACCGTTCTTCGGGTTCCCCTCAGTGCGCAATCCACTCTACCCTCGACGGTATTATTTTCGTACGTGTATCCTACTTCTCCACGTATCGTATTAGTCGACAAAACTTCTATTTTTACCAGAAAACTCATGGAAGGCCATCGGGCCTCACCGCGTCAGCCACCTCGCAGTCGATGGAATGGACTCCATTCAAATTATATCCTCGGTGCCACGCAAAGTACCCATGCATGGACTCACACGAACTGTGCAACTTGTGTTTATCTCCGGAGCACAACGAACAGAGCTGCGACGAGTGCAAATCTTTCAGTTAGAAGATAACACTCTGCGACAGTCGGGCTTGACATTGTGAAATGCAGAGCCAAAACATTGAATCCATGCCGGACATCTTCGGAGAAGTTTCCAAGCAAGAAGATTTTGAGGCGAAAGGGGCCATAGAAGAACAGAAAGAACCTGTATCCATTTTGGAATCGTACTCTGATCTGGAAGAACACGTGCCGCAAGGTCAACGTATCGTTAAGTACTGAACACCCCTCGCACCAAATACCTATTCAGCCCAAGCAAAAGACTTCGGTCCCACCTCCGCCTTCGTGCCACGGTTGGCACTGAGAAGATGTTTCCAATGCCGAAACAAGCACCAAAGCCTTTCGGCTCGGGATCGAATCGACTAAAGTCAGGCACCGAGCCGAAACCTTCAGGCTCGAAACCTAAAACTGCTTCTGAGCCAAAACATTTGACGCCAAAACCAGCTTCTGACCTTAAACCTTCGGCACTAAAAAAATTCATCTGATCCCAGCACTGAACATTTTAGGTCCGAAACAGAAAGATGCTCCTCTGCAGCATCAGGACCCCTGTTTCGACGTCCCACCCCCAAAATCAGACCCCAAACAGAAAGAACGTTATATTCGTCCTCAGACAGGACATCTTTTTACCAAATAGCCTCAGAAACGTAAACCAGACTCAGAGGACACTTATCATATTCCTTTAAAGAGGAAGCATGTTGGTACTAACCCCTCTCCTCCTCCTCCATCACCTCCTGCACCACAGTTACATCACTTACTAATTACACCAACTAACTCTTCTCAACATCCTGATGATGAGGATGATGGGAATGGTGGGGATGATCCTTACCAGCAGATCCCTGTAAAGACTATAACATTGACTCACCCACAGATAATGACCCAGACCTATACCCTACAAAGCCTTCCCTACCTGACAACAATGTGGGGTACATAGAATTACTATCTAGATCTGCAAAGTATCATGGGGTACAATTACATAAAGAATTCATCCCTAGAAGAGCACTTTCTTTTTGAAACCCTTAGTAGCTCACAAAGGTCCACTCACACTCTCCCTATGCTCAAAGACATGATGCAGACCATATATTCAAAGACCCTGTTTGTGCTCGCATTCTCATGCCCAGGATGGACAAAAAGTACAAGCCTGTCCCATCCGATCCAGTTTTTATGAAAGGGCAGTTGCCACTGGACTCCTTAGTAATCTCTAATGCCCGTAAACGGGCCAATTCACAAACTTCAGGGGACGCACCTTCCAGACAAAGAGTCCAAACTGATAGAAAGGCTAGACGCCCAAGCAGCAAATCACTGGTGGATTGCCAAGACACAGGCCCTTCTAGCCAGGTATGATAGTGCACACTGGGACAAGATGGAGCAATTGCTCCAATTTCTACCAGATTAGAATAAGGCTAAAGCTCAAGACCTAGTCCAAGAAGGAAAGCTCATCTCAAATTCATCAATTGGGTGTGCTTTTGACGCTGATGACACTGCAGCTAGAGCAATCAATGCTAGTGTATTATTAAGAAGGCATGCATGGTTAAGGATCTCTGGAATTAAACCTGAAGTCCAGCAATCCATGTTGAATACACCATTTGATGAACAGCATCACTTTGGACCTGTAGTAGATACATCCTTTGGAAAGATGAAAAAGGATACGGAAGTGGCTAAATCTATGGGAGCTCTACAGTCTCCTTCTAATTGTGGCTCCTTTCGTCGCTCCTTCTATCGTGGGGGGTCCAAGGCCATCTCTTCAGACTCTACTGCTGCACCCTACAAGGGCAACAATCAATCCTCCTCCTCCAGAAGCTTTTTTAGAGGAGGGTACAGAGATAACAATAACAAGGGTAGAGGCTCTACACCATGTACCTCCCCCTCTTCTAACAAACAGTGACTTGCCTACACTTCCCCCGATCATCTAACACCTGTCGGGGGACGTCTTTTACAATTCCTCCCCATCTGGCAAACAATAACTACAGACAAATGGGTGCTAGGAGTTATCCAACATGGTTATTGCCTTGAGCTTACCTACAATCCTCCAGACATTCCACCTCGTTCTCACAAAATGTTACCAGAACATTTACATCTTCTTCAGCAAGAGGTCCAGTCTCTCCTCTCCAAAGGAGCCGTAGAACTTGTGCCGTTACATCATCGAGGAACAGGTTTGTACTCTCTGTACTTTTTCATCCACAAAAATGACGGCATCCTGAGACCTATTCTAGACCTCAGAAAACTAAACCTGCACATACCTTCAGAGCATTTTTACATGGTAACACTTCAACAAGTGCTCCCACTTTTACAACAGGGCGACTTTATGTCTACTCTAGACTGAAAAGACGCATATTTCCACATTCCAATTCATCCCGCTAACCGCGAATACCTCAGATTCATGATAGCCGGTCAACGTTACTAATTCAAAGTACTCCTGTTTGGAGTCACTACTTCTCCCAGAGTATTTACCAAATGTCTGCCAGCATTCGCAGCACATCTAAGAAGACAACACATTCATTTCTTCCCCGTACCTGGACGACTGACTCATCAAAGCCTGCAATTACCAAATGTGTCTCCAAAACACTCAAGCCACTATTCACTTACTTCACCAACTAGGGTTTACAGTAAATGTGTTAAAGTCTCATCTACAGCCTTCCAACACAAAAACGTATCTGGGAGCCACAACAGATGCTCAGAAAGCTGTAGAATCTCCCAACGCAGCCAGCTTTTACAATATTCAGCCCATTCTCACTCAATTTGAGCCCAACCAGTCTGCGACAGTATTCATGCAACTGCTAGGAATGATGTTGTCTTGCATTTTAACCAATCGCAGGGTCAGTTGACCGATCTAGTGTTGGTAGATGGCCGCACCCATCACACTTTGCAGTGGTGGAACCTTCAAAATGTATCCAAAGGGCGGCCCTTTCTCAAAGCTGTTCTACAGACAGTGCTAACAGCAGACGCATCGCTTACTGGTTGGGGTGCTCACCTACAAAATCACACAATCCAGGGACTGTAGACTCTAAAGCACAGGAGCCTCCACATAAATCACCTAGAGCTACTAGCAGTGTTTCTAGCGCTCAAAGCCTTTCAAACTCACCTAATAGGCAAAACTGTCCTAGCCCGCACAGACATGACAGCTATATATTATATACAAAAACAGTGTGGGGGGGAACTCTCTCCAACTGTCAAACCTAGTACAAGCCAAGAGACAGCAAATCCACTAGTGGGAACTTTGTAGTAAAGATGACAAGCTGTAACTTGTAATCCAAGTAGGTTTACTCACAGGTAGATCCTTATCAACAAGTAGGTCATCATTAACAGGTATATAAGTCCTGTAGGTGGTAAGTAACAGCCCGACCCGGAGCAGCCTGCTAGCTGCTCAGCCTCTCTCACCAACTGTCACTCCCATCCAGTCACAAGGCATTCTACTCAAGGTCCACTCACCAACATTTCATGCAGAAGACACACACACAGGCTGAGCAGCTAGAGTAGAGAAACATAGGGAAGTAAAACATCATGTAAGAATACTACATATCTCTTCCCTTTTGAACAGAAGAATAAACGAAACCAATACATAAACTATAAACACAAAAATACAGGATTAATAAATAGTCCACAACCCAAAGATGAAGGAAACAACGCCCACACCATAAAGTGGAAAATAACTATATAAAACACAGTCAAATGCCCAGACCCAGGGATGACGGGAACACCACACCAAGAGAGGGAAAGGAACCAAAGACAAGAAGGAAAGATTGATACAGAATAAAATACCCATCCCTCTCCTCAAATACGGAAAATAAATATAGATCAAAATGTCATGTGGAATAAAGGGACTGAAACCCAATATCCTGCCCCACAAAACAGGGGACAACAAAGTTAAGAGGAGAAAAGTTGTGTGGACAAGAGGGACTAACACCCAATGTCCTGCCCCCACACCATTAACAAGGGACAACCGTATGTGCTCTCCATTAGGAGAATCAAGTCATGTGGACTAGATGGACTAAACACCCAATGTCCTGCCCCCACCATCTACAAGGGACAACGTGAAAAAACGTATATGCTCTCCATGTAAGGAGGTACACAAGGTCTAAACCTTGCATGGGAAATAATGTGCGGCACAAAGTGTCTTATGCACACAGGGAACCCACCCCTGCAACAACAAATAACGTGCGGCACACGGTATCTAATGCACACAGGAAACCCACCCCTGCAACCACCAAAAACAAGACACACACACATGCTGAGCAGCTAGAGTAGAGACACATAGGGAAGTAAAACATCATGTAAGAATACTACAAACTTCATCCCCAGATTCTTCTTCCCTACTTTCAGGAATGGGGATTTCCTCACATAGACCTGTTCGCCACAGCTCAAAATGCAAAATGCCCATGCTTCGCCTCCAGGTTCCCACATACAAAGGCAATGCCTGATGGATGAATTGGTCAGGGGTATTTGCCTACGCTTTTACGCCTCTCCCACTCATTCCATTAGTAGTTTGAAGCTCAGACAATCATCCCTCAAACTCATTCTCATAGCTCCCACATGGACACATCAAACTTGGTTCACCACCCTGCTAGAGCTCTCAATAGTTCCACACGAAAAGCTGCATCTCAGCTCCAATCGCCTCACTCAGAGCGATGAGGGAATCAGGCATCCAAATCCCAATGAACTCAACCTGGTGATTTGGCTCCTGAAGTCATTGAGTTTGGTAATTTACAATTACCACCAGACTGTATGAATATCCTAAAAGAAGCTAGGAAACCTTCTACTAGAGCATGTTATGCAGCAAAGTGGTAAAGATTTGTTATATACTGTAACAATAACAAAATCATTCCCCTTGATGCTTCAGTGCAAAACATAATCTGTTATCTTTTACACTTACAGCAATCTGGATTGGCCTACACATCCATTCAATTGCATTTAGCAGCAGTAGCTGCATACTTGCAAAAAAGACAACACTTATCTCTATTCAGAGTACCAGTGATTAAAGCTTTTATGGGAGGACTCAAAATAGCAATACCACCAAGAGCTCCACCTGCTCCAGCATGGGACTTGAACATAGTCCTCACCAGGCTAATGGGTCCACCCTTTGAACCAGTGCACAAGTGTCAACTCCAATTGCTCTCATGGAAAATTGCTTTTCTTATCGCGATTACTTCCTTAAGGAGAGTTGGTGAACTCCAGGCACTAACTATACAAGTGCCTTTCTTTCAACTTCTCAAAGACAAAGTGGTTCTTTGAACCAATCCTAAATTTCTTCCTAAAGTAGTGTCTGCTTTTCACATCAGTCAATTAGTTGAGTTACCCGTGTTCTTTCCTCAACCTGATTCTGTAGCGGAACAAGCTCTACATACACTAGATGTTAGAAGAGCTCTACTATATTATGTGGAAAGAACAAAAGATTTTCGTAAAACAAAACAACTCTTTGTTGCTTTTTCGCCACCACACAAAGGCAATCCCATTTCTAAATCAGGTATTGCAAGATGGATCATGAAAGGTATCCAAACATGTTATGTGAAAGCGAAAAGAACCTTGACAATACCCCCTAGAGCGGATTCCACCCCCAAAATAGGGGCTACTATGGCCTTCTTAGGGAATATTCCCCCTAGCTGACATCTGTAAGGCAGCAACATGGTCTACACCGCACACATTTACCAAACACTATTGTGTAGATGTGTTAGCGAGGCACTAAGCTAATGTAGGCCAGGCAGTACTTAAAACACTCTTTCAAACAGCTGCAACAGCTACAGGTAAGCCACCGCTTTGGGAGTTAATGCTGTATAGTCTGTGCAAATCAGGTGATCTAAAGCTCACATGCCTCGAACGGATAATGTTACTTACCCAGTAAGCATTTGTTCTTGGCATGTAGAGCTGTAGATTTGCATGCGCCCATCAGCCTCCCCAGGCACCTATATCTGTTGCAGTTTTTTCCTATTTTACATACATATGCATGGACATCTCTATTCTACCTTTACTAACTCCATTCTCACCCTCTGCGGGAAAACAATCTAACAATGGAGTCGATGCCCATGCGCACTATCACCGAAAGGAGGAGTCACCTACCTCGTGACTAGAAAGACTTCTTTGAAGAAAAACAAATTGCAAAACATCTGGACCCAACACTAGATGGCAGGAGTATGCATCATTCATGATTCAAAACTCATTTGTGTGTTTTTCCACTCACTCCTTGCTTCACTTGGATCAGGTGGTATAGTAGGTTAGGCGTGGCCATACTGTTGAAAACAGTTGCTGCATCATATATATTTTCTCAAGCAATGAGTCTCTATGAATCAATGTATTAAACACGTTCAAAGTATTGCAAAGACAAATGTCAAATTCTCTTGTGACATCTGCCCATAAATAACAAATAAATGTGCTAGGCACTCGTTTGGGGAATACTATAATGCTGCAAACAAGATCTGCTGTCGGCAGGCCGAGAGAGATCATCTAATGTAAGGCAAAAGTCAACTGCATGCAACGTGAGGCTAGAGAGCATATATTAGAGCAGATACCTCAGATGAGCTGCCATAAGCTGCACTTCATCCTGACAAAAAATAGTTTCACTGTCAATGCACATTCTCTGGTCTTGCACTAATAATTTGGAACGATCTTCTTCCCGAGATCAGATCTAACCCCTCTACCTCCTCATTCAAGAAACAAGTCAAATAGTTATTCATGAATGACCATCTACAACAATAGGCCTGAAGCCAGTTTCACTAACTTTTATTTCCTGTTGACACTCTTTTATACCTCTGTAAATAAGTTTTAATTTTTGTCTCTCCATGGGCCCTTTAGACTTGCTGCTCTTCTGGTTCTTTACATGTCCCACAAGATGGGTTGTTACCTTTGTTCAATGTTGTAATTTGTGTCTTCCAAGTGATCCATATGACCTGTTGCTTCTCCCCGTACCACACATGACCCACGAGATGGGTTGTTGCTTGTTTCTCTTTTTTAACTTCATTGGTGTTGTACGCATGGTTTTACCTCCCCTCGCTTCCGTTCCTTTGTATAGCACCCTGATACCCGTACAGGTCTTGTTCACGCTTTATAAAACTTTTCAAATAAATAAAATAAAATAAATAACGACAAAGGGTAAAAAATGTAACACAGCTAATCGGCTTAAGGTATGTGCAATGTGTGCTCTCATGTGGGAAACTCACAGTTCCATTTTATATAGTAAAGACCCTCAATATGATATTTTTTTCAGAAGTAAATTTACACCTTTCAGAACTGCTTTTACTGCCACGTTATGGGAATTAGATCAGAATTGGGTCAGAAAGCATGACAGGAGACATGGCTTACCTTTAGGGCATAAAGACTTGGTGAAGGAAGGGAAGTGTTACTGCATTCCATGGAAGGAAAGGCTGGTGATCCATGCAGACTGTCAGCACCGTCGGGAGAGGTGCCATGCTTGTGTGAAGAATGCACTACACTGCAACACCCCAACAACGAACTACATATCCCAGCAGGCCATGAACTCTAGTGTTGTTTGAAGATGTGGCGGCCCTCTTGGATTCCTGTGTATAACTTCCCTTGTGGACCACTGCGTATTTGATAAGTTATTGTGATACATTGTTGCTGCCGCCAGGACCTCGCTGCGCATATCTAGAATTTCCTTTGCAGAACTGTTGTTTTTCTTTGGGGTTGTGTTAAACGACATTGGGAATACAGAGACATATTATGAAAGCTGAATTAAAAAAGCAAACTTTTAACTATCTTTGAACATTTAACTGGAACTGTTCTAAAGACTATAAGATTGCCCTTAGATTTAAGGTTGTGTAGTGATACTCAATAAAAATCTTAGTTGCACTTGATAAGTATTTATGACAATGCATAAGGTTTTTAGAGTTTGAATAATGCTTACAGGGGTTGTCCATTTAGGAGTCCCAGGAAATTAATGTATGCAAATTACTTTGTAGTGGCACTTGAGAGTCAAGTAGAAGCTATGACTCATCTTCCACACAGAGGGGCAGATTTACAAGCCCCTTGCGCCACTTTTGTATCACTTTTCCCATGTTAAATGTGACGCAAAAGTGGCGCAAGGGGCTTGTAAATCTGCCCCAGAGTGCATAGGGACTTGAAACTTGAGGTAGCCGTTGTATTCAGAGAGAGGTGTGTAGGAATGCTATTTAAGATACTCATCTCTTAAATGTTTAGGTTCAGGAATAACAAGCTCTATATCAAACTATAGTGAAAATGTGTTACACAGGGAAATCACTAAGTAGCATCCATTCACTATTGCAGTTATATGCAGGACTCGTGTGGCCACTTACTAAAGATAACTTGTTTTACCTTTATACAACCAACCACGGGGCATATTATCAAGAAACGGCGTTAAAAATATCGCCGCTTTAGCAGCAGGAAACGGCCGCTAAAGCGGCGATAATGAGCTTCATAATATGCCGCAGAGAATTTCAATAGAAGCCCATGTTGACACCAGAACATGGGCTTCTATTGGAATTCTCAGCGGCATATTATCAAGCCCATTATTGCCGCTTTAGCAGCAGTTTTGTGCCGCTAAAACGGCGATAATTGTAACGCAGGGCTTGATAATATGCCCCCACGTCTTCTAGATTTTGGTGCCCAGTGGAAGTGATGCTTCAGACTGATGGAAGCCAGTGCTGTCTAAGCCCATTCTCATTTCCTTATTTTTACCCATGGCCCTTATATTCTCGTGTATGTCGTCATTGGTTGAAGCGGTGAGAGATGGAAGAATGCATGACTAAAGAATTACGAGGTCTGTTAGTCCAGTGAAAGTGGCCTTGTTTCCATCTGTACTTTAAGGAGGAGGATGCCCTAATGAACCCCTTAAGAGTTCGCATTGCTGTCTCCTCGCGTGGCCCACTGAGCAGGCCAACAAGGAAAGAATACAATGATGATAACTCATAGTTCTTATTTTATTTTCCGTCCTTGCCCAGCTGGGTGGGGGCAGGAGGGCTGCACCGCTCACAGAGCAGGGCAGGAGTGCTTTGCCGACTTCATGTGCGCAGGACGCTTTGGCTGGATGTCTCGGGTCAGGCAAACCGTCATGCGCACTTTGCATGTTCTGCACCAGGCTGCATTACAGCCTTGGTGCAGAACATGCCCAGCTCCAATCACAATTCTGCATTGCAGCATTGTGATTGGCTATGGGGCGCCTGGGAGCTGCGTGCTTCCTGCCCTGGAAGCGGGCGAAGAGGAACGAGAGGCGGCGGTGGCAGCAGGAAAGTGTTTAAATATTTTTTTTCATTCCCTCCCCGGGTGACCCGACCCCCGCCCTTTAATACCAGCTGCCACTGAGAGTTCGACAAGGTTGCGTCAAGGACCATGACTCTGATTTCAGTGAACTTATCTTAATGATGCGGACAAGCCTATCCAAGCTGTGGAGGCTGATACGCCACCTTCAGGTTCCACAGCAGCCCCCTGCTTCTTAATGTTGGGCCGGAAACCCAACACCCTCCAGCGTTGAAGGCTCTCTTAAAACTCTTGAATGAACGCCCTTCTGTAAAGCGCATACTTACGCCCAAAGGCTTCATGGTGCTAAGATGAGTTTTACTACTTAGCAGAACCCAGGAGGACCTTTGAGTCATTGACAGGGAGGCGTTCCATGGGCAAGATGTACCTTACGAAACTCTCAATACTGCTCAAGGTATCAGTCATTGTGAATCAAATACATATGTCCCCACAGAGGGCGTCACATCTTTACTCGAGTATCATGAATTAGTACATACAATGAGTCGCATTCCCCTGATGAATACAGCAGGCACTGATGATCACGCTGAAATCACATCAATGCCCAATTGATGAATGTTAGCCTTCACGCTGAGAGAGGCAACATTTGTATATGTACGCCAGTTTGTTTATTTTTTCATTTATTTGCGAGGATATCACTTGAAACTGAACTGCATTTCGGACCCAAAGCAAGTAAATACAAGATGCCAACACAGACATCATTCAAAACTAAAAGAGTCCTTAGGAAGACCAGATAGGTCAGAAACAAAAAGATTGCTTTCCTAACACTGGGGAGTGTAGGTTACATGTTGCCACAGCCTTATTCAGTGCACTGTTCAGTCTGATCCTGCAGGGGGCAGTGTGGTGCTGCTAGGTGACTGCCAGGGAGTGAAAGGGTCTGGGCATTTTAAAAATCAAAAATAGGACTTGATTACATTAAATTACGCTGGAATATCAGTGGTGCTGGAACAATTTTCAGAGTGGGGATGCTGCCATCAATGTTACATCTCTGAAGTCGTTGGGATTGTGCAAAAATGCAGGTGTCACACAAAGGACACGCGTCACAAATGAGCCACGCCCAGACACCAGGAGAGCCGTAATTGAGCGGTGTGAAGCCAGTGGTTCATTTTGGAGCACATTTTCTTAAATACATTACTAAAGCATGGTGTGGAGGTACACTGCCATTTACACACAGTACGTTTTCCATTGAACTGGCAACAATATTTGCACAGACATGCAATTTCGTTGGCAAATCTGTATAGGGCACAAACCTTTGTGTGTGGAAATTGGGTTTCAGCGAGTATTATTACACAGCACCAAGTAAAGTGTCTTGATTTGTGTTCAACCTATTAAAATCTTTGTCTCCATCACACTCAATCCAAACTCTTGTTGTGCCCCAACTTGTCACAGTCTTTTCACCTTTTGAGCACTTGGCTACCCTATACTCTGTGTGAGATGTATGTTCCTGGAAGTAGTGTAGGATAGATTTCTATTTAGTAGCATATACTTCCTATTTGACCCCTCGTGTGAGAGTTATCTAAGTAGTGAGTACCAGCGTTTCTCAGCCGTAAACATGTACTCTAAGTAGTGAGTACCAGCACTTCTCAGTAGTAAACAGGTATTCTATGTAGTGAGTACCAGCACTTCTCAGCCTTAAACAAGTGCTCTAAGTAGTGAGTACCAGCACTTCTCAGCCATAAACAGGTGTTCCAAGTAGTGAGTACCAGCACTTCTCAGCAGTAAACATGGTGCTCTAAGTAGTGAGTACCAGCACTTCTTGGCTGTAAACAGGTATTCTAAATAGTGAGTACCAGCACTTCTCAGCGGTAAACTGTGCTCTAAGTAGTGAGTACCAGCATTTTTCAACAATAATCATGTGCTCTAAGTAGTGAGTACCAGCACTTCTCGGCTGTAAACAGGTATTCTGAGTAGTGAGTACCAGCACTTCTCAGCCATAAATAGGTCTTCTAAGTAGTGAGTACCAGGACTTCTTGTCTGCAAACAGGTCTTCTAAATAGTGAGTACCAGCACTTCTCAGCCGTAAACAGGTATTCTAAGTAGTGAGTACCAACACTTCTCAGCCATAAACAGGTACTCTAAGTAGTGAGTACCAGCATGTCTCGGCTGTAAACAGGCAATCTAAATAGTGAGTACCAGCACTTCTCAGCCGTAAACAAGTGCTCTAAGTAGTGAGTACCAGCATTTTTCAGCAGTACACAGGTACTCTAAATAGTGAGTACCAGCACTTCTCCGCCGTAAACAGGTGTTCTAAGTAGTGAGTAGCAGGACTTCTCGGCTGTAAACAGGTACTCTAAATTGTGAGTACCAGCACTTCTCAGCTGTAAACAGGTATTCTAAGTAGTGAGTACCGGCACTTCTCAGACGTAAATAGGTCTTCTAAGCAGTGAGTACCAGCACTTCTTGTCTGCAAATAGGTATTCTAAATAGTGAGTACCAGCACTTCTCATTCGTAAACAGGTGCTCTAAGTAGTGAGTACCGGCATTTTTCAGCAGTACACAGGTACTCTAAATAGTGAGTATCAGCACTTCTCCGCTGTAAACAGGTGCGCTAAGTAGTGAGTAGCAGCACTTCTCGGCTGTAAACAGGTACTCTAAATTGTGAGTACCAGCACTTCTTAGCCGTAAACAGGCGCTCTAAGTAGTGAGTACCAGCACTTCTCGGCTGTAAACAGGTATTCTAAATAGTGAGTATCAGCACTTCTCAGCCGTAAACAGGTGCTCTAAGTAGTGAGTACCAGCACTTCTCGGCTGTAAACAGGTATTCTAAATAGTGAGTTTCAGCACTTCTCAGCCGTAATCAGATGCTCTAAGTAGTGAGTACCAGCACTTCTCGGCTGTAGACAGGCATTCTACATAGTGAGTACCAACACTTCTCAGCCATAAACAGGTACTCTAAGTAGTGAGTACCAGCATGTCTCGGCTGTAAACAGGCAATCTAAATAGTGAGTACCAGCACTTCTCAGCCGTAAACAAGTGCTCTAAGTAGTGAGTACCAGCATTTTTCAGCAGTACACAGGTACTCTAAATAGTGAGTACCAGCACTTCTCTGCTGTAAACAGTTGCTCTAAGTAGTGAGTAGCAGCACTTCTCGGCTGTAAACAGGTACTCTAAATTGTGAGTACCAGCACTTCTTAGCCGTAAACAGGCGCTCTAAGTAGTGAGTACCAGCACTTCTCGGCTGTAAACAGGTATTCTAAATAGTGAGTATCAGCACTTCTCAGCCGTAAACAGGTGCTCTAAGTAGTGAGTACCAGCACTTCTCGGCTGTAAACAGGAATTCTAAATAGTGAGTCCCAGCAATTCTCGGCTGTAGACAGGCATTCTACATAGTGAGTACCAACACTTCTCAGCCATAAACAGGCAATCTAAATAGTGAGTACCAGCACTTCTCAGCCGTAAACAAGTGCTCTAAGTAGTGAGTACCAGCATTTTTCAGCAGTACACAGGTACTCTAATTAGTGAGTACTAGCACTTCTGTATTTATTTTTAAAGCACTCACTTGGCCCCTGGTTTCGAGGAAGACACAGATATAGCTGGTCACTGTATTGAATTGGCAAGGGCCTGTTACAGTGAAATAGGGTTTCGCGTTGCCAGTTTTCCAAAAAGTAACAGCAATTTATAAAACAGCCCTCTTAGTGCATTTTATAGAAAAACCAAGTGTTGCATTCAAGCCAGACAGCGATAATAGTTTACAGGAGACAGATAGCGCCTCTGTTCCATAAAAACTAAATTAAGCCCTAAAACAGACGGCCCAATCTGTAGTTTTGTGAAGCGGGTAAACAGCTGCGTCGATTGGCAGATGAAATATGTGCAGCGAGAATATAGTGTGCTCTATACATCGAACTCAGCATATTCCAGCACTTTATTAGCTGAGAAGGTTCAAGAAAAGGACTAAACCAATGTGACTTCTGTCAACTTGGCATCAAGTGTTTAATACCAACCGGGGCATTGTCTTCAATCTTCAGGCGTTTTGGGGTGAAGCACCGTGAGCCAAGGTGAAGCGGTGGAAAAGAGAGGTCGTGATAAGGCCACCGAGAGCCTAATGATGAATTCTGTACACCAATTAACAGCGTTAACCTGGGCCCAAAACCATGATTGATAAATGTTTTTTATATTGCATGTTTATGTAAAGCAAACACAAGGAGATGATGGACGGAGCACTGAAACTTTTCAGACACTGACCCCTGGTCACAGATCTGGGTTGAATCCATCATCGTTCTTTAGCTCACTTTGCCACCCCAGTTCTGTCCCAGCCATATGAAAATCAGTCTTGACCCTGTGCCTCATGGGAACTGTCCAGATCAAACTGCCAAGTCAGGTCTTCTCTGGACCAGAAACAAGCATCCTGAGACCGGTTTCGGGGTAACACCCCTCATCAGCCAGGCTAGCTTGGATCCAGTAGCAAAGTGAGCAAGGGACCCATGTCTGGGCATACCCTGCCAACTTAGGGTGAACAAAGCAAACACAAGGAGATGATGGACGGAGCACTGAAACTTTTCAGACACTCACCCCCAGTCACAGATCTGGGTTGAATCCATCATCGTTCTTTAGCTCACTTCGCCACCCCAGTTCAGACCCAACCATATGCAAATCAGTCTTGACCCTGTGCCTCATGGGAACAGTCCAGACCGAACTGCCAAGCCAGGTCTTCCCTGGACCGGTAACAAGCATCCTGAGACTGGCTTCGGAGTAACACCCCTCATCAGCCAGGCTAGCTTGAATCCAGTGGCAAAGTGAGCAAGGGACCCATGTATGGGCATACCCTGCGAACTTAGGACGAACAAACCAATCACAAGGAGATGATGGACGGAGCACTGAAACTTTTCAGACACTCACCCCCAGTCACAGATCTCCATGCCACTTGAGTCAAGCTATCCTGGCTGATGAGGGCTGAAACCATGAAATCGGTCCTAGGATGCTTGTTTCCAGTCCAGGGAGGACTGGATGTTCGGGCTGGTCTGTTCCCATTGGGTGCAGGGTCAAGACTGATTTGCATATGGCTTGGTTCAAACTGGAATGGCATGATCTCTGTACTGGGGTGAATGTATGACATTGTTCTGCATTTTGTCCATCAATTGTTCTTTTTGAATTTGTCACCCTGAGTGGGACAGGTATGCCCAGACGTGGGTCCCGTGCTCTCCCTGCCATTGGAGTCAAGCTATCCTAGCTGATGAGGGGTAAAACCCTGAACCTGGTCCTAGGATGCTTGTTTCCAGTCCAGGGAGGACCTGGCCTGGCAATTAGGGCTGGACTGTTCCCATTGGGCCCAGGGTCAAGACTGATTTGCATATGGCTGGGTTCAAACTGGAATGGCATGGTGAGCAAATAAACGATGGATTTAGGCACAAATCTCTGTACTGGGGTGAATGTGTGACATTGTTCTGCATTCTGTCCATCAATTGCTCTATTTGCATTTTTATGTAAAGCACAATATATATACACGACATTTTGAATACTATTACTATGACACAATTGAAATTAATAGTCATGTCGTCGACCTCGGAAGGTTAAAGGCTCACTCTACCCTGCTCTGGATTGCAGGTCACCCTCTGATCTCCACAGCGAGCGATCACATGTCTGAGCTATCATTCTGGTATGCTGAGACTGGATAAGACACACATGCCAGGGCGCATCCTTCTGGGTTTTGTGTCTGTGTATGATGAACTTCAGGATGACATTCTGGTTTCAATGATCCCTTCACCCTTGGTTTATCCTGTCACCCAGATCTTTGCTGCTTGTTAGATTGGCAGTGTTGTGGGTATTAAATGACAGGCCTCGTTCCTTAATGGTATCATGAAAGCACTGCATCGCCAATATTGCTCTGTTGCAGATTAGCTTGAATTTGAATCCGACTTTAAACAAATTAGCCTCCGCCCTTTTAGTTATTCCTATTTTAGGATATTTTGGATGCGAACCCGCAGCACCGCCCCTGCGCCTACCTTCCCGGCTTTTGCTGCCTTTTTTGCAAACCCCTTCTCATTTACAGTGCTGTCCTTATAGCTATGATCAAAACTGTCGCCAAATAGCGTCCTTCCATTGGCTAATTCATGTAAAGGGGATATTAATGCACTCTGTCAAGAGCGGGGCACTTGCAATATACCATGTTAAACAGGGAAAGCAGAAAAGGCTCAGAGTTGGCCCAGGCGGCTCTAGGAGCAGTTTCAATGGAAGGGCAGAAAAGGGCGATTTTAATGTAAAAGTGACTTCTGGGAATGTGGGATGGAGAAAAAGTGGAGGTATGGGAGAGCTGGAGTGGATCTATCATGATTTGATAAAAATAAGAAAGTTTACATCTCGGAGATAATTTTAGAAGGTGCGATCCTGTGCAGTAGTTGTTTGTAGGTATTTGATGAGAAGCTGGTTTATCTGGGCTCTGACTCAGGAGCTCCTCTCTGATTGGCTCTTTCAGGTATTAATCAAGTGTCATGTTTCCTCTATGGTCTCCTCGTCCTATTATGGCTTTACCTCTGCTATAACAGCAGCCTGGCCTGTAAATGCAGGCTAAATCTGTGCCTCAAAGTGTCCTTCCAGAGCATCTCACTGTCCATTAAGCACCCCCTTTTGCAGAATATTTTCATCTTCCACCTTCCTCCATCTTTGCATATGTTAGGATCTGCTTGTCCTCAAAAGCTCAAGGTGGAATATCCTGCTCAGTGCTGATGGTCTTCGACCTTTCTCTATCCTTCTAGAGATGTGACCTTTCTGGACACAGGACTTCTAGCGACGACACAGGACTTAGTGAGATGTCACTAATGATGTACCTTGTGGTGAAATAACTCTTCCTCTCACCTTCTCCTGCTCATCCTCCCTCCCTATGACTCCCTCATGCCCCTTTACTAGGCGACAACCTATGGATCCTTCTACTTTCTGGAGACTTCTGCTGACTCCTCTGCCTCACTGAGCGTTGGTCCTCTGCGCTAATATTTAAGGCAGTTCCCTTTTGCCCTAGGCGCAGTGTGAGCGGAACATTCTCTGTGTAACCCTTCTGTGTTAGTTAGCATTGATAGCTTGACTGAAATCAAAGAAGACAACATCTTCTAATTTCCTTTGAACTACTTCCCTTCAACTTAGTCAAGATTTGTCCATCAGAATTGTGTAATTTAGCTTCCTTCTGGTGAAATCCTGCTGGCCTGATCACACTTCCAGGTAGCCCCAGTCTTATGCCTGGTGAGTGCATCATTGCTCACATCCATTCAAGCCACTCACGTCCCTGCAAAGATTTGAGTATTCTTACTTGATCAGCTAAATTGGAATATATGCAGTAAAAAATGTTGGTATTTGCCCGTTTTTGGGGGCACCGCAATTCTACCCTTCTCACAGCTAATAAGAAACTTGATGGACTCCCAAGTGCAATTAAATGACTTATAAAAACAGGTTGAGCTCTTGCTCCTGAAGTTTCACAGTTTGTTTGGTAAGATATCACAGCAGCTCCTGATCTATTTTTAAGGCTCCCAGCTACCCTAGCTATTCTGAAGCCTGCTCGGCCTATCTCTTCTTTGGTCAGTGATAACATAGTCTAGTCATTCAATAAGTCTTATGGAGAGATGTGTCTCCCTCACTCATGCCAGTTAGATCCAGATCAAATATTTATATGTTCATGTAATATACCAATACAAGTAAATATTAGAACGTTGGAATGTTGTGAGCTCCACTGAAGGCGATGAAGTGGTTCTGGGACAATAATGGCTGATATAGACCGTCTGGTTCAGCATTCCATACTTGTCTTTCTGTTTCTCCTGTTTATTTGAGAACATTCTATCCTCAGAGAGTGGAATGCTCTAATAGTATTGCAGCCCTTCTATCCTGGTCTATATCTCACCCTTGTTATTGGCCCTCACTCGGTGGGACGCATAATCGAGGACAAAATATCAAAAAGCAAATATTGATAGGTAAGTAAGTCTAGATTTTCTATTCCTAAGTCCACATATATGTACCTTGGCAGTATATATATCTCCAAGGTATGTAGATGTGGAGTTAGGAATCAATCAGTCAATCAATCAGGGTTTGTAAAGCACGGCTCCTTACCTGTGAGGGTCTCAAGGTGCTGGGGGGGCTGCTGACTCGTTTGGGCGCTGGGGTTCGGTCGAAGAACAAGGTCTTGAGCTCCTTCCTGAATTGGGTCAGCGACAGGGCTTGCCTGAGGTGGAGAGGCAGGGTGTTCCAGATCTTGGTGGCAAGGTAGGAGAAGGCTCTTCCTCCAGTTCTGGTCTTGCGGATCTGCGGGAGGGTGGCCGGGGACAGTTAGGCAGAGCGGAGGTGTCTAGTGGGTATGTGGAATGAGAGGCGGTGGTTCAGGTATGCTGATCCTACCTTGTGGAGTGCTTTGGAGGCGTGAGTGAGGAGCTTGAAAGTGACTCTTATGTTGACCTGGAGCCAGTGGAGTTCTCACAGGTGTTCGGTGATGCGGCCGCTGCGGCGGTTGTTGAGGACAAGTCTGGCTGCGGCGTTTTGAACGTTCTGTAGTTTCCTGAGGCGTTTCTGGGTGACGCCGTTGTTGCCGTAGTTGAGGCTACTGGTGATGAGTGCGTGGATGACCTTCTTTCTGGATTCGGTGGGGATCTACGTGAAGGTCTTTCGAAGCAGGCGAAGCGTGATGAGTAAACGGTGTTGATCTGACGGTTCATTGTGAGCGAGGAGTCCTGTATGATGCAGAGGTATTGTGCGTGGTCTGTGGGTGTGAGGGGTGTTCCTAACAAGGTGACCCACCAGGAGTCGTCCCAAGCTGAGGTGGTGGGTCCTAGGATCTGTAAAATCTAACATAACATAACGCATTCTTCACTCTGAAGGGAATCTTGGTGCTGAATAAGAGATGTTTATTGCTACCCAACTCAATGGTACTCATGTTATCGACCTCAGAAGGATGAAAAGCTGATCGAACCTGCAAGGATTTGAACCTGTGACCATGAGGTCAAACACAGCCCCCTCCAGTGGATGCATACACTTCCCTTTTGGTATTTTGTCCCTCGATATTCTTATAGCATGATATTCTTGAGGTTGGTATTCAGTAATAGAATTGCAGTAGTGGGCTATAAGTCTAAGTTATTGTGCTTTGGTTGGTACAGTGGATTGCACATGCATTCAGTGCTCTGTTTTATCATAACCGATGCCTTCTCACTTGTACAGGTGCTTGACTCCAGATGCTGAGGCTCGGCCCGACATTGTTGAAGTGTGTGCATTAATATCAGATGTGATGATGAAATACCTTGATGGTTTATCCACCTCTCAGCTTACATTAGAGAAGAAACTGGATCGAGAAAGGAAACGTACTCAGAGATATTTTTCAGAAGCTAATATGAATGTGGTGACCCATCGCCATCAACTCGCCATGTTACCCCATGTAAGTAAACATACCACAAATGTGTATAAGATTATTAGGACAGTGGAATATAAAAAATGGTATATCAATAACATTGATATACCTGTTGTATCTATCGCTCTGTGAATAGGTTTTATTGGCTTGTAGAAAACCTAAAGCAGATAAGTGAACTAATACAGGTGGATTCTGTTTAAACTGATTCAGGAGTCGTGGGCATATAACTCAAGAGAGGTTGTATCTTGGGAGAGTTATAGAAGATTGTGTAATTAATAGGACATTATTTTATAATGTGATGAACAGTGTGTGGTATATTCATATTTTCAGAGACTAATAATCATTAAATCTTGCAAATAAGGTTGTCAGTCAATGACTTTTCTATTTTTTAATTTCCAGCTCAACAGCAATCTCTTAAATCTGTAATCCGATAACCCACAGTAATCTCTCTAACAGACAGGGCAAAGGAAGATTTGAAATCTTATCACCCAATTTCTCTTTTAAACTCAGATCTTAATGTCTTTTTTAAAGATCTTGCTTAACTACTCAGGTAAGAGTATTTATCAATCATGGGTCCTATTGCAAAGGTAAATGGGGTTGTAAGTCTAACTCAGGCAAGACATCGCAACCCAGAAACTAAACTACAACATAACTATGTGTCTAAAAAGCCTCTTAATGACACAGGTGCACATCACAGCCAAAAACCCTTGGCTATTGACTAACATCAAGGCCTCAATAAAAATTATGGAAACCTGACCAAATTGGATCCACCCTCCCCTAAAATAACACCTCTCTACATTACCATGTGCAAACATCCAATTTTTCTTGCTCAAATCCTGCATAATCAACTAAATAACCTACCAAGACTTATTTAAACCTTGATAAAGAAACCTGGAGCTCTTTTGCCACCCACCTCGCTTCACTCCTTGATGGTGCGCCTGACCAGAAACCTAGCCATCCTTCCTTGTACCCTGTAATATTCTCCAAAACTGCCACCAGAAAACCCCTCACTGGAAGAGTTTTTCTACCCTACCAATTCACCATCACAATTTCTTCCTCAGCAGCTTGCTAATGTGTCCCACATTTGCATAAGGTACAGTACCATTCCCATTACTGACAAATGGATAATAATAATACACGTTTTATAGAGTGCATAGCTACTCCTTTAAGGAGTGTCCCAGCGCTGAGCAGTAAGAAAGAAGCTTAGGTGTCTAAATGGAAGAGGAGGCCTACAAAAGCCAAGTCTTGAGGTTTTTGTGAAACTGAGGTTCAAACGGAGATTGCCTCAGTCGCAGCGGAAGGGAATTCCCAGTTTAGAAGCAAAAAAGCAAAAAGATCTACCGCCAACGTAAACTGTTAAGATTCTGGGCGCTTCCAAAAGTAGTGCCTCCAAGAACCTTAGGCACCTTCTAGGATCACATCTACCTGAAGATCTACTACTCTTCAAATCGTATATCGGAGTGTGTAATCCTGCCAAAGCCGCCTTCCCCAAAGGAATTCTTCAACTCCCTATAGATCTTCCTCCTTGTCTTATCAGTCGCTGCTAGTTTCTTCCCCCGCACCATTCTCTCTTAGGGATAAGTTCCATCCACAACAACTTCTTCCCCACCACAGTCATTTTATCTCCAGCAGATCTTTTTTAATGTTCTTTAACAGGGCTAACCCCTTCAATTGCACAAAGTCCTTCTTCCCGAGGTGTATAGTACGTTGGGGCAACCCCTCTGTTGCATAAACTGTCCAATATTGGCAATAAGTTACCGTATTCCTAACTTACCAAACCATTTTACTTGCACCTTGGTATTATCAAAGCCCAATATTTCCTGAATCACCTTTGCTCTGCCTGTCAAGCCAACCATTTAATAAACGAAGGATCGCAGATCTGTACTTCAGTGTAACCCCCTCGTCAGGCCTGGAACATGACCTGAAAAACAGTCAGCAACAATAAAATTAAAAACAATTATGACAGACACCAATCAGGACATAGATATCACTTGTATCACTCAGACCTCCACCTGGCCATCACTAATCAGGGAAAATTCCCAAAAAGCAATGCTGCACCCTTCATGCCTCCAATTTTCCACCTATCGCCCTGAGGAACATTCACCTTGCCAAAAAGCCAGCTGTATCAGAGAATACCTCATTTGATCGTTCAACTTTCTTCCCCATATCTCAGTGATAACCCCCTGAAGTTATCTAAAAATGTTTCTACACTTTCATATCAGGCCTCTCCCCTGTGCACAGCTCCACTCTGATGCAGCTGAGTGTAACTGGCAAAGCCAATCCCAGTCTCCTGCATGAAGTCCTCCTCACTCACACTCCTCTTTATGCAAAACTAAGTTTCCTAATAGAACCTGAGTGTTGCAAACAAACGTCTCCTTCAACAGCATCTCATCCAGCAGCCCAACAACTTCACCTTTTTAATCCTTAGACAGCCTAACCTCCATGTCTTCCAGATCAGTCTCTATGCCCAAAAAGTTATCACTACACTTGGTCCTACCATCTTCGTCAGGGCCAAATGAACCTCCACATTCTGCATCAAAACTTGGAAACTGTCCAGCCTCTCCTGCCAGCCACTTGAATGTGGTCGAACCACAGGTAACATAGATCATCTAACTATTGGGTAAGTGACTGAAAACTGTGATGAAAAGTGAACACCTGTTGAAAATACGGATACACTTCTTAAACGGGGCGAAAGATACAAAACAGCATATTGGCAAAGCTTTACCCACATAACAGCAGACCCCAAATTGCATGTCGAACAGTTCATAGTGATCCAGATGTTGTGGTAGAAGGAGAAAATCTGACTTGATATCACGTCTTGCTACTGAAGCATCTGCTTTCACCCTTCATTCAAACTCAATGGTGTCATCCTATGATACATACTTCACCAATCTCAGCTTGTCAACTATGAAATAGTTGACAGATTACGCTTCTGGCCAAGACACGTGTTGAATCAACATACAACTCGCCTTTCTCTTCCTTCATCACCATGCATATGGGCAAATGACCAGCCTTTCCATTGGCCGTGTGTCAAAAGGACCAGAGACTCTACCTCCTGCCACCTCTTTCATCAACTTGTTCAGCACAACTTCAGGATGCTCCTTCCTCATCCACACATTCTTGACGCATCTTCTTAATCTGGGATCTTCATATGATAATGTAAACCCAAACCTAAAACTGTTCAGCAATAACACAACATCCTCTCTTATGAAACTGTACGCAATGTTGCAAGGGTCCCACTTTAACTGATGTATGAGCCCTTCTACGGTTGGTTCTGGGTCATCTCTCCGTATCATTCTGTCCTTGCCAAGTCCCTCTTGATCCCCTTGCTCAAGCCCCAATTGGGCACTGCATTGCATAAGTGGGTCTGGACTGCCACACTTGGAGCATTCACGCCTAAGTCTACAATATTCCCTATTGCAGAAACCTTTGTTAAATACCCAGCAAGCCCTACATGGTTATCCTGTTCCCCTACCAATCCATGGCACTTCACTCTGGGTGGGACGACCCTGAAAGGGCTGATAAATCACATGCAGCACACTGCCAGTGTATGTTGTAGGCACCAAACTTGTAGGTGCCATCCATTGCAGACATAGTGTGTATCCAGGTCTGTCCATTTTCCACCTGCAGCTTTTGATAGCCTTGCTGTAAACTTCACCTCTCAATGCACCCAGGCCATTCCTCCAAACAGTATTTGCACTTTACGATTAATCACATCGATGTATTTGAATAATGCAACTCGGTCCTCTGGATATTTCTGACAGTACAGCGAGTACCATGTATTAAAATGGCAACTGTCCAATAGCCATGAGCTCCTTGAGAGCCCGGAGAACTGAAATATTCCTACATAGACCCTTCCTTTACCCATACCTCCCTGTGAAGTAACTTAAAAACTTCTGCGTTCTCCCCCTTTCAGATGTTTTCCTTTATTATTGAGAGCACTGGATGCTTTCCAAGTGGTTTCCTAACCTCCCATGCATGGCAGTTTCTTACGTTTTTTCTCTTTACTTTCCTTCTTGCCTTTGTCTTTTCCATCATCATGTACAAACCCACTTTCACTGTTCATCCCGCTCCCTTTCTTTTTATCCTCTCCAGTTACTTTAACGCCATCAACACCAGTACCATGGTCTTCCACATACTTTCCTATAGTTAACCTCATCGCCTTCCCTTCGTGACCTCTTCGCAAGCCACATCAATTGACCTTGAAACAATCTTTGTGTCATTCACATGAAGACCACCACTCTTGGGCTTCCCTGGCCTTAGCATTGAGACATTCACTGAACCCTGCTCTCCTGACCGTTGTCGCTGTTGCACTCTGTAAGCCCTTGGTGGTTCTGCATCCTGAAACATGCCAAGCATTTCCACTGAGTTAGTTACCCCTGATCTACACCTCCTGCTTGCTTCCTCGGACCACCATTGCACTCTTCGCCTCCATTCCTCCTTCCCTGCTCCCGTTCCACTGTTTCAACTTCCCCTACCTACTACTCATCTTCAAAATCCAAGTGTCATTCACATGCCCATCCAAGCCTCTTCCCAGCTCATACCACTCTTGGCTACTAATAGTCTTGGGTTACATTTTAATTATGCCGGAGTAATCAAAGTAATTTTGTGTGTTACTCTTTTGATGCAAATTTCAGAAAATTACATGATTATTCTTGTTCGTCTAGCTTTTTTATAATAAACCGTTTTATTGGATTTTGCATCTTTCATATAGATTATACATCTTACACCATCGTTGGACAATATTGGACATACATTACATGCATTATCTCAATATAATATACTCATCAGACTAGTTATTAGTCTCAGTGCATGTGGTATGTGGGTCTGTGTGTCTGCTTAAAGACGATGAGTTTCATATTAAACTGCTTAACTCTTGGGTTTGACTGGTACTCTCTCATTGCGTGTGTGTATGTCATTGGGTAGAAAGAAATCCATTCGGACAACCCAACCGGGTAGACATAACTGGGAAGGTGGGGTTAGGAGTAGGGGCAGTGTTCTACGCTGATCTACTAATTCCATGCATTGCTCTCTCTCACTGGGCTGAGGACTGTGTGCCACCTAGGGTAGCGGGGAGAGGGACCCGCCCAGAAGAGGCTTGTGTGGTGCAGGGGATGACGGGGCTAAGCGCCGTTTGGGTACCGGCCAGGGTTTCTGTGGGGGTATCTAATACCTGCTTGAAGCTATGCTGGAGCATCGACCACTCCATGGATCTGGGGCACTGCCTTGTTCCACGTGCCTCCTCCTGTCTGATTGTATCCTCCACCGCTGCACCCCATTTCTTGACCGCTCCCCTCCATGCTGCTATCGGGTGACCATCCGGTGAGCGCCAGTGTAGTGTAATGCTTCGCTTTGCCAAAAGGAAGGCTAGTATCGCGAATTGGGTTTCCACCTTTCGCTGTTTACTTCACCTAAATATCCCTAGGGCGCAATCAGCGCTCTTACCGATGTGTAGGTCGGGGTGGGCTCCCGCGTCGCACTGTTCTTTGGCTGCACTGCTCGGACCAGGGTGGGCTCCAGGCTCCACTTGTCTTTTCCCATTGCACCACTCCGCACAAGCGTTTCCTGAGTTGGCCAGCGGACCAGAGTGGGCTCCTGGTTCCGCTGCGCTTCTTCTCCAGGAGACAGACGTATTGATCCACTTCTGCCTGACGATATCCCGCCTTCGTTCGCCAGATGTTGTGTCTACTCCAGAACAGATTCACGGAGACAGGTAAGGATCGATAATACTTTATTCGGTTACAGGAAATTGTCCTCGTGCCCCTGCACGTCTGCCCACGTCGTCCCCCCACCCTGCCAATGTCCTGCCCACACCCCTTGACCGGATGTGGTGTCCGGTTCCCTCCGTGTCCATCTGGTGCAGTGCAGGGTCCTAGTGCCCTGCCCCCAGGTCACTACAGGTCCTAGCCTCCCATGTGGTGAGCCCTGTCAGGCCTGTGACTGTCTGGATTGAGGTGTGCACTGCCGTCCAAAAGGCTTGTAACTTGGGGCAAGTCCATAACATATGGATGAACGTGGCCTCAGAAGTGTTGCACCGCGGGCAATCAAACTGTGACGCAGGGAAGAAACGCTTGAGCCTTTCTGGTGTGAGATATGCACGGTGCAGTATATTAAATTGGATATTTTTGAAGCGTTGGTTATGTGATACCTTCTTGTGGTGTTCCAGGGCCATCAGCCATTCGCTATCATGTATCGCTCGACCAAATTCCTCCTCCCATTTTAACCGGAACCGCGTTAGTGATGTACGTGTAAGATCCATGATAGATTTATATATCCAGGTGATAAGATGTCTCCCCACCCCCATATGTAATATCGTGTGCAATACAGGATGTGTTTTAGGTTCACCTGCCATCAGATCCCACATTTTCCTACAGTTAGCCACCAGTTCCCTGTGAATAAGGAACTGTCCTGCGGGAAGCCCACTTTCCTCCATCAGGCCCTCAAACGAGGACAGCTGACCTTCCGTGAACAGGGATTCCACCTCAGTTAGTGCGTGTTCTGTCCACGCTGATAAGTCTCTGGTCGTGTAGTGTCCACGTCCTTTAGGGAGGCCTGCTAGTGGTAAAAGCGGGGAGTATACTGGCGCCACTCCAGAGAGACGGTGGATCCTTAACATACAGGATCTAGGCATCTTCACCAACAGGGGATGTGCTGGATTAGGTTTGGTCCCTGGGCGGAGCATTCAGGTTATCTCCTGATTCGATAGAATCCCCACTCCGTCTCCTCTAAGTGACGTTCAGCTGTCCAGTCCGAGAGCCATTGCAGCTGCGCTGCGAGGAAGTAGGCCTCAAAGGAGGGGGCACCCAACCCTCCCCATCTCGTGGCAGTTGCAGCATCGCCAAAGCTACTCTGCGACAGCCTTTTCCCCAAATGAGCGTTATCAGTAAGGTGTTCAGCTCACGAAATAATGCTCATGGCGGGAGCACCGGGACATTTCCAAAGTAGTATAGAAGACGGGGCACCATTATCATTTTAGATAAAGCTACCATTCCTATGGGGGCCAAGGGTAACATTCGCCAGGAGTTGACCTGGGTTTTGTAATCCTCTCAGGGCTCTGTAATGATTCCCCTCTAGGAGATCACTAGGTGTGTGATATTGTCTGATTCCTAAGTATCTCGGGGCATCCCCCTTCCATGACAATTTGGCCACCCCCACACTGATCTCCCAATGAGGCGTATCTGGGTGAAGGGGGTAAATAGTGGATTTGGCCCAATTTACATTTAACCCCGTTGTCTTCCCAAACTCTTTGAGAGTGGCCCAAAGAGGAGTGAGTTCTGCCGTAATGTCCCTGGCGTATATGAGGAGGTCATTTGCGTTTAGGGATACACTGTGTGTTCGTCCCCGAGTGGTATACCCCAATGATCGCCTTCTTCTCTCAGCCTTATTGCCAGTGGTTCTATCGCCAGGGCGAATTGTAATGGGGATAGGGGACATCCCTGACGTGTTCCATGCGTTACTGAGATGGGGGCAAGATATGCCTGGCTATGCGGACCCTGGTGGTCAGATTGGTGTACAGCAGTTTGATGTATGCCGGTAGTTGGGGACCCATTCTCACCCGCCGCAAGACCTCAAATAGATACTGCCAGCTAGGGTATCGAAGGCCTTTTCTATGTGCAGTACAAGGCACGCGGCCCGTGGGAATCTGTCCCACACAATCTTGGACCTGGAACAACCTACGTATATTTTGGGATGTGTTCCTCCCTGGTACAAAACCACATTGGTCAGGGTGTATTAGATGGGGGAGCACCCCTGTGAGTCTATACGCAAATATCTTTCAGAGCATTTTACAGTCCGTAGTTAGAAAGGTAATAGGGTGATACGACAACTGAAGCAGAGGATCCCGGTCTGGCTTAGGAAACGTCACCAGTATTGATTCCCGCAGGGCCTTAGGGAGCGCCCACATCTCCAGTGCTGCCATCTGAGAGTCATAACATGTGCATTGTGGTCCGAAATCACCCTAGCCAGGAAGTCTGTGTTGCGTCAGAGGGAGGATCGTCCGTGTGCACATAAATCGGTCTAGCCGTACTCGCAAATTATGAGGGATAGAGTGGAAGGAGTAGAGTTTGGTTGTCGGGTTTGCATGTCGCCAGACGTCCGTCAGCAGCCAATGGTTTGTCCAGGCTTGGAAGCGGGCTGTTTGCATGTGGGCCAGTGAGGTGTTGGCAGGGAGGTGGGACCTATCTAGGGCAAGGTCTAAAGAGCAGTTATAATCCCCTCCTAACACCCATGGGGACGATGTGATTTGAGCCAAGCTGCTCGACAGGGTCTCCCAAATACTGTTTGTTCTGTATTGGGGGCGTATATACTCCCTATTAGTATGGGCTGGACGTCTAATAAACCTTCCAGTAATGCATATATCCCATTGGATCTATCTTCCTCCCGGTCTCTAGGAAGGGTACTCCCGGGCGAAGCCAGACGAGGGCTCCCTGCGCATACGCTGAGTATGTCGTGGTGCAAAAGGTGCCCCGCCATTTCTAATGCAGTTTGTCAAGTTCCCCCTTTGTCAAGTGAGTCTCCTGCAGAAGGATGACTTGCACTAGCTGGCGTTTGATATATGCGTAGATGGCTTATCGCTTTCTAGCTGTATGTATACCCCGTGAATTTAGAGTGAGAAATGTAATATCTGTCATTGGAATCATGGCGGCCGATAGGCCGTGCTACGTGGAGGAGCTGTCCTAGGGGTCCCAATATAAGCCCTGTGGTGTGGGTCGGGGGTGCCCAGTGAGGTGCGTAGATATGCTAGTGGGTGTTTCTGCCCTTTGTGATTGGATGGGTGTGAAGTCAGGGTATGGTGGGGGGTTGAACCAGAATACTGTGAGGTGAACGATCCCATACTGGGGACCTGTTGTAGTGTACAACATATCCAAACCGGTACAACAGTGTATCTGGTAATGGAACATATTGGGGGATCCATCTGGCCCATGCCTGTTCCTATGACACTCGCGTTGGGCCCCTTCTACTGTTATGTGTACAGCAAGCGGGGATGGCTTGTGCGGTTAGGTGTGGGGCTCGCTCCATCGCGGTGCGCTTCATATGTTGTGGAGTTAGCACGTGTGGTTTCTCAGACAATTAGGGTCTATATATCTACCATCACTCATCACTCACGGACTTCATATGAGTGTGTCAGTTGTCTGTGGCGTAACCATTGGCAGGGTCCCAGAGTTCTCGCCAGAGTCACTGGAGTCGTTAGGGTCCTCTTCGGGCGTGAAAATGTGTGGAGTGCCTTGATGATCTGATGTTGAGGGGTTCGTTCCCAGTTCCGCTGCTGCCTGGATGGCTTTTTGGCATTCAGCTATGATCTGTTCCAGATCTGGCAATGTCAACGATTTCTGTAGTGCCTACTTGTCTGACTGGCTCTGGGTTCTCTTGTTGTGGCGTCTTGAGGGCCTGGGTGTTGCAGATCTCTGTGCTCTCGTGTTCCTCTTCTTGGGGTCCATATTCAGCTTGGTGGCTTCCTGCGGGTCCGTGAAAAATACTGTAGTGTCCTTGTGAATGATTTTAAGCCATGCTGGGAACAGCAGAGAGTATTGAATATTCTGACTCCGAAGTAGTCTTTTTATCTCGAGGAAGGATGCTCGCCTTCGCTGGACAGCCCTGGAATAATCTGGAAAGAGCATGACATGCTTATCTTCCTCTGTGATTGGATTGTTTTGTCTGGCAGCTCGCAGTATGGCATCCCTGTCCCGGTAGTGGAGCAGTTTTACCAGCATAGGGCGAGGAAGTGAGCCCGGGGAGGGCGCCGGGCGGGAAACCTGTGCGCCTTTTCTATTGAGAAGTAAGGAGTAAGTTCTTATCACAACGGGAAGTACCGGAGCCAGGACTCCATGTACTCAAAGGGGTCTCTTCCTTCCACTCCCTCCGGCAAATTGAGGATTCGTAGGTTGCTCCTCCTGGAACACCCTTCTAAATCATCTGTCCTCTCCTCCAGGGCCATAACTAGGGTTTGCAGGTCTTTTATAGTTTTTTTTTTATGCTTTGGCCTGCGGTTCTATGGTCGCCAATGTTTTTCCCCATCTGCCACCTTATCCACCAGTTTCAGATGTTCATCCCGCAGCAGGCTCAAGTCCGTAGCCAGGGTGCCAAAGCGCTCTTCCTTGGTGACGCACGAGTGCTCTATGGCTGCCAGGACTTTATCCAGTTTTTCGGACATGGTGGCGTTAGAGTCTGTGTCTGTCTTTGGGCCTGCTTGGGTTGGGGATATGGATCGTGCTTGGTGGGCGGTCTGAGGACCCCCTGTCGCCTTGAGGTGTCCCATATCTGCTGGCAACGTTATAAGTGCTAAGCCACCTTTTATTACTCCGTGACTCAGAGTGGGGCCCTATCACTGTGGGTTTCGTCGTCCCTCTCCGGACAGCCGGAGAGCCCCCGAGTGGTCTGTCGCAGTGGTCTCCTGTGCAGCGAGCCCCTACTTCTCGGTATTTTAATCGACAAGCTATTCTGGTCTTCTTGTGCTTCACCTATCTCCCCTCGTTGGCTTTGTAGCAGGTGTCGGCAGTGGCTAGCCTCGATTGGTGTGTGGGGGTGCCTGTTGGCTCCGGGCCTGTTGATAGTAGGTCTTGAGGAGGCCTGAGGCACTCCGACCGTTCAGGGTGGGGGTGGGGGGATTCCCTTCCCTCGATTACAATGGCTGTTTGCGCCCTCCAGATCCTTTGCCCCGGTTGGCGATTTTGATCCTGATTTTCCCCAGAGTCCCTGCCGGTTTCGGTCATGAAGTAATGTGGACATCTTTGCTAGGGGGGTCTCCATCTAGCCCTGACCCTCGGTCATCGGGTGCCCCATATCATAGGGGGGCGTTCTTGCCACCAGTTATGGTCAGGCTCTCGGACTGCGGACATGGGTTAGAGCATCCGGGTGGTAGACTCCGCTTCCTCTCCACACCCTGTCACCCCTGGTTCGTCTGCTTCCCCAGGGGGCCCCCCTCTCACTGGATAGCCAGGTGTCTGCTGTGAGGGCACCAGGGGATCATTGCAAGCAGGGTGATTCAAGGGGGCGGTGTAGATCTGCCTGTGGACGTCTGTGCCACTCCTCCCCTATATTACCGCTCTATGTTCCCTCCGGGTCTTCAGGCCCCTCGGCACTGCCAGAAGGGTTCCTATACTCCTCTCCTGCAGGATGCTTTCTGTTCCTTCTGCTCTTCGTTTGCGGGTCGAGTCGGGTTCGTTGCCTCAACATGCACCGGGGGCCGCCATTTTCGCGTCCTTTATGCCCCCTCCTCCTCCTCTTAACAGGGACTCTTGGCTGAGATTATTCACAGCCGGCTCTTCGCAAAACCTGTACCAGCACTGTACGTTTTGGATCTAGCTGCTCTCTCCTTCTCCATCTGCAGTTCCTGGGCATCCGATCAGTTTTCTTCCGGCCGTTGCCCTGCGGGTGCCATTTTGAGGTCAGGCGCCCAGCCTCGTCGCAACCTCGATGTGTCCGCTGCCGTCAATCCTTTTCCCCCTACTGTCCCGGTACCAGCGTTGTATTAGGAGGATCAGGCCACCCCCTCCTTACTTAGTCACTGTGCCTGGGTGTCCGATCAGTTGTTCCCCGGCATTTACTCGGCAGTTGCCGTTTTGGGGGCAGGAGCCCGGCCGCGTCGCAGCTTCGAGGATTCGCTTCTGCCGGCCCCTTTCGCTCTACGATACTTCTCCCCACCTCACCGGAGTGTCATGGCTCGGCTCAAGCCATTTCCTTGCCTCTCTGGCCCCTGCCTGTGCTTATGTTTGGCGCTTGTCGGGGCCCTTGCTCGGAGCTCTAACAGAACACGTCCGCCATCGTGGCTAGACAAGCCACGCCCCCTGCTTGTTCGTCTAGGTATGAGTAATTTGGCACAAAAATCCTACAACATGAGCACGGCAACAACAAACTTAAAGGCTAGGAGCAGTTACTGGCTGCTGCCATTCATTTTCCTTTGCATTTAGTGCTATTTTCTTAGCACAAACTCCATCTTCGAGTCCCTTTTGGATGTGAGAATATTTTACCCTAAGAATAGAGCTAAATGCTTGGTTACTCTCCTCGCATAATCTCACATAATTTTGACATACTTATGCTACAGCAAATTATGCAAGTTACTCCTACCCCTAGTTACCAGCACTGTTGACCCTGAACTCCTCCAGAACCTTTGCCATCTTCTTCAGTAGAGAGGCCACCATAGACCCTCTCTAAGTCACGCTGATTCGGTCCTATGCTGCCACCAGGTGGAACAAAATAGATCCTACCCTGTGCTCCCAACTGGGGCTATGACACAAACAGGATCCACTTGGGTGCTGCCTTCTACTTTTTTCAGCCTCTTGCCCCTCCTTCCTGACTTTCGAAATCATCTAGTTACCCACTACAATAGCCGTAATCCCACCTGCTTCCTGCTCACTATGTAACTAAATTCCTCAGCTCTTCTCAGCCTTACCTCTCTTACCCTTTACCACCCCCTATCCACCTTGTGGACCACCTGAGTTGCTGTTTAGACTTTAATTTTTCTTTTTTCCTGATGGTCCTTGGTCATTAGTTGCATCTCCCTGTACAAATGTGCACTGGCTTTCCAATTATTTTTAGGTTGTTATTGAAAGTTTAATACAAAACAATTATGAATGACTTAAAAAATATATTTATATTTTTTGTATAAAATATCTCCATGCTTTATAGATCACTACTTTCAAGGATAATTAAAAATCATATTTTAAAAATAAGTGACATTGTACATCGGATAGAACAATGAGGAAACTATTTTTAAATAAACCTTTTTGTGCTGCTCACTTTTCATAGATTGTCAATACTATCAATATATCATACCGAAAGGGAAGGAATGTTTCTAGTCACTCATTTATTTCAGAAACCTGTCACAGCCGTGATTAGAACCATTTTACTGTACACATTCAGCCTTCTGCACAGGAAAGCGGATGATTGTTCCCCTTTCTTCCTTATCATTATGACTCTCACTGCAGGATATTCTGTGAGTGAGGTGAGGTGAGCATTCTCGTTCCTTATTAGAAATCTGTGATCTTCCCAGATTGCTGATAGGGGAGGAAGGTATAGAGGTGTGTGGATTGATGCTGTAATGTATAGGAGAAGGGGACTGGGTTCAACACTTTAAACGAATGTTTGATAGCCCGGCCGAGCCCAGCAATGTGCTATTAAGTCATGAGGACATGCCAGCTATAACCTTTACCCAACCCGAGATTCTAGATGGAATCTCGGGTTTGACTAGCAACAAAGCCCCTGGCCCTGATGGGATTCCACCAGACCTATTTAAATCAGACCCTAATTTTTGGGCATCTATCCTCCATCCCGTTTTTAATGCTGCCGCCATAGAGGGGTGCCCGAATTCTTGGGCATCGTCAACCATAGTGCCCGTTTTTAAGAAGGGCAACAGAAGTGATACTTGCTGTTATAGACCGATATCACTTATTGATTCGGTTGTGAAGGTATTGGGACGTGCTATCCTAAACAGATTAAAGGACTGGGCAGATAACAACAGGATGTTATCAGACTGCCAGTATGGTTTTCACCCAGGGCGTTCGACCACTACCCAGTGCCTTAATTTGTATTTGCTGCTCAATAAATACACCGTGGTGTACCGCGGTTCAATACACCTCACCTTCATGGACTTATCATCGGCCTTTGACTCTGTTAACAGACCTAAACTCTGGCAGTCCATGGAGGCGAGAGGGGTAGATGCGGGGTTGATAAAATTTTTACGGGATTTACATTCTTCAACACGGGCAAATGTTAGGTACAGCAAGGATCTGAAAGTAACAAATGATTTCCCTATCAAGAAAGGTGTAAGGCAGGGCTGCATTATGGCTCCTTTTTTATTTAACTTTTATATAAATGATCTTGAGAGCACCCTGATAAAGACCGGTGCTGATTTCCCGCGTATAGCTCAACGGGGTATTCCCGTTCTGCTATACGCGGATGATGCTGTTCTAATAGCTAGGACAGAATCTGGGCTTCAAACCCTGCTAAACGCCTTCTACGAGTTTATGAATAACCTAGATCTAAAGATTAATAGCACCAAGTCTTACACTATGAGACTGGGTAAGTGCACTAGAAAGGCATTCCAGTTTAAAACAGCGGTGACATAATTCCCAGTACCAGGGTGTTCTCATATTTAGGAGTTTTATTTGATGATAAGTTAAAGTGGGACGCTGTGATACATAAAAAAAAGGGGGAGATGGCCAGGGCAAATGCTGCAATTTTTAATTTTGCCTCAAAAATAGGGAAGAAACTGATGGGGGCCATGCTTCAGGTCTACAGAGCCAAGAGTGTCGCCATAGCAAGCTACGGTAGTGAGCTGTGGGGACGTGGTGTAATTAAACCCTTACAGGTCGAGGAAAATAAATTTCTAAAAAGATTATTATGTGTCCCTCAAAGTACCCCCAACCTGGTGGTTCACGAAGAATTGGGAGTACCTTATATATCCGACCAATTAACACTGCGCCCTATGATCCTTTGGCTACAGTGCTGGCTTAATTCGGATATTCCTCTGACCCGAGCCATATTTAAAGACTGCTTGGCATTAGAGAACATGGCACGAATCCCCTGGTTTAATTATATTAAAAAGGGATTTGACCTACTGGGAATGGGTTCCCTATTTACCAATCCCGAAGAAATCTTTAAGAATGATATCCCACTAATTAAAACCGCTTTCTTGAATTATAGGACGCAAGAAAGGGAGGGGATTGAGGTCATGAAACCAAGTGTCCGGTCTTATCTTCCCTTAATCACGACCCCCACTGCTGAGCCCTACCTGCTGGCCACTCTTACATGACAGGAAAAATTTCTGTTAACCAGGTTCAGATGTAATACATTCCATTTTTTATTGGCTAGACCAAAAGGGGCTACTAGAGGTCAGCTGTTACCAGTATGTGGCTGTAACGGGCAATCGCCGCAAGATTTAGAACATTTCATGTTTTTCTGCACTTTTTATTCAGTACCAAGAAAATCCTTTTTGATCCCAATTTTAAAGAAACTGAATTTTATTCAAGTCAAACCCGCTTTAATGTTTTTACAACTACTAAATATGGATTGTACATATTTTATTGTTCGTTTTTTAAAATCCACTTTGAAATCAAGAATGGACATGGACGGTTAAATATATTGTTGTGATTTGTTCTTTTTATCTTGGATGTGTATTTAAATTTGTGCTTGTTTGTGACTTTTATGAATTTATATTCTAAATTCAAAATAAAGTATTCTTGATGATGATGATGCTGTAATGAGGCTTGTGTCAGTAATTAGTTGTGAATCAACTGGGTCGATATCGCCCCGCTAGGAGTATTTTGGTAGTGCACAGCTATCCTCCTTTACAATAGGGAATATACAGTGCAGTTGGGGCCATCCCATAGAGTGCTGTGGTTGATCATGAAACTGCGGCCATTACTTTTCACTGAACTTCTTGCTTCTATATTGAAAGACACCGGGGTAGATGGGAATAAGCTATAATTCTACACATTCAAGGGTCCTTGATGCATTTTAAGTGCCCACATTTGTGTGTGAATTTTCCCTCCTTAAACAGGTGAAGCTGATTGTAAAGTATTACAATAAGTTTGGTCTGGGGAACAATGATACGATTATCTACACGTGAAGTCTGTGCAAGACAATCCGAGGCATTGAAGCGGTAGCAGGCAACTCTCTTTTTCTATAGAACAAGGGCTTGTGCTGTGCCTAATTTTTAGTTTTTCTAGAGGGCCATATGAACACCCAGCAGTCGTCTTTGTTAATTGTGAAAACAGATCTCAAGGTCTGCACAGTTGTAATATAATTCTTCGAAGATGACTGCTTTGTATGACTCCGGCACGTGGCAGGATCTGCATTCATACAATACAGAGGGTTCGAATGCCTTTGAGGAACCTGACTGAATATTGTTATCACAGGTAGCAGGATTTAAATATTTACAGGTCTTAGGTGTCTGTTCACAAAACAACACAACACTGCTTTGGCCAAAACATCACAATTGTGTAAATTTTACCTGGAGCAGGCAGCCAATAACATTTTAAAATGTGCTGCATAATGAGCAAACCAAATAGAGTAATGGACGACTAAGCACTGAACTAAGCATGTATGCACTGCTGCTTGTGAATTGAAGAAAAAACAACTAATTGTGTAACTTGATGGTTTACAAGATGTTAAATAGGATTCCTTTTGTGTTATTGTAATATTTAACAGAGTTTACAGGGTTCATGTAAAATTGTTTACCGAAATCAATAAAGAATTTTATTTTTATTTTGAAAATAGTATTTTCTCTCTGTATGCAGACTATATCACACAATACAGAAAAGCTTCGTAAAAAGAGTTGACAACCTTCTTCACATTGATCTGGCTAAACTTCCCACAATCACTGTAGTAAAGCTTTGGGAGTTGTGTAGAGCTAGGGAATTACCAACTTCCACCAATACGAGGACGTCGGAGCTGATAGAGTCCATTAGAGCCTGGACAGAGGCCCAGCTAATAGAGACACCCTCTGAGACAGAGGAGGCTCCAGAAGAAATAGAGGGGGAGGAGAATCCAGTAGGTCTCAGTGAGGATGAGGCAGAACGCCTGTCCACTTCTACAATAACCAGGGCCCGCCTAGAGCTAGTGGGGGGAGAGGATCCCCCACAGGAAGAGGGAGAGAGAGCGTGAGGCCCAGTTATCCTACATAGTTTTAGTGGCAGAGAAGCTGGCCCTGGCCAAAAAGAAGTAGGCAAAGGAATAGCAAAGAGATGCTGTCTGTGAAGACAGGGTAGAGGTATCTAGAGGTGGTGGGTTCGACCCAAGTCTGCCCAAGGGGGTCATCCCTAAATATCAGAAAGGTGATGCTACAGATGAGTGGCTGACAGCATTTGAGAGGGTCCTTAGAATGAGGAGTGTGAGCTCTCAAACCTGGGGTTCACGCCGGTGGGAGTTGATCCCAGTAGCTGGGAGAGATAGACTGTTGACCTTAGAGAGGGAGGAAGCTGAGTTCTACCCCACATAAAGCAATAACTTATCAGGAAATTTGGGCTCCCCTGGGCAGTATAGAATGAAATGTAGGGATGCCCAGAAAGCTAGTACCCAATCTTGGATTGTCTTTGTTGACATCTCGGTGAAGGCACCAGAGGGCTGGATACACAGTAACTATGAGTGGTTATTTATGAAGGATCACATATTAGCTGATTATCCCTCGGATAAGTTATACCATTATCTAGTTTACTCTAAACTGTCTGGTCCCAGGAAACTGGGTGAGACAGCAGATAAGTGGGTTTGCACCAGGGTGACCAAGAAGAACCAGGAAGGTGATAAAAAAAGGACAGGTCCCTCCCTGGGCTATTCCACATTAAAGGGGAAGGTGCATCAGGGGAAGTTCTTTGGACCTACAAAGGCAGGGAAGTGTTTAGACTGCATGCAGCCAGGACACAAGAGGGGATGCTGCCTGTTCCAAGAAGCCCCCCACTGGTGGGCAGTCCTAGGGGATTGCTAGTGAAGGTCTGGGGGGTGGACATTGGCTCAGAGATGGGCAAGGGGTATTCAGAGGTAACCTTAGTTTCTTTGGGTGTGGTGGAAGTTGCAGCCCTGGCAGCCTTACCCCCAAGCATGGAGAAGTACATACAGAGGCCTAAAATCAACAGTACTGAGGTCGAGGCTCTGAAAGATAAAAGAATGATGTGATCATGGTTGTGGACAGACTGGTTTCTTTGGAACATATACTACCTAGTGTATTCCACCAAGTAACCTATGCAGACAGAAGAGCCAAGATGTATCCCAAGGTGATGGTGAGCTTGGCATTGGGAGGTGTGACTGGTCCTAAGAAGGTAGTTGTGTCTCCTGCCCTAAATGATCTTGAAGCTTCTGACTGGTCAGGGGTGGAAAGGATAGTCCATGTGCAAATGCTGGACATCCCTGAGTGGGTATGTGCTGTGACTAGGTCACAGACTGCACATCAGGGGAACGCTGGACACTTGGACCCTGGAACAATGGGACAAGCCTACAAGAGGGCCATTGTGTTTGGTGAGAGAAGCTTAGGAGAAGCCTCTCAAGGAACCCAAACAAAATGTGCTGGACTATGTGCTAGGCCTGCGGTCTCACATAGCGAAGTAGATGAGCAGACCAAGCAGCAACCTGGATGCCAGTAAAGAGCTCATGAAACTCTGGCATGACCAGAAGGCTACCATGCCTGAGTACCATCCAGGACAGTTAGTGTGGGTGTTGGAGCCTGTGGCTCCCAGGGCCCTCCAGGAGAAATGGACTGGGCCTTGTCCAAATCTGGAGAAAAAGGCTGAGGTCACCTACTTGGTGGACTTTGGCATCCCCGGGAATCACAACAGGATTCTGCCTGTTACCAGACTGAAACCCCATCAAGACTGGGCAGACATGACCATGCTGATGATCAGAGATGAACGAGAGGAGGAAGGGAGTGAGTATTTGCCAGACCTCCTCTCCACCAATGTGCAAAATGGGTCAGTGGAGGGAGTTGTCATCTCTCTCAAGTTGACAGACCAGCAGCAAAAAGACTGCAGACAAGTGTTAAAGAAGTTTGCTGGGCTGTTCTGCTTCACCCCTGGAATCACCACCTGGTGTGTACATGATGTTGACACTGATGACAGCCTACCTGTGAAAAAGAAGCTGTACAGGTTGTCTGACCAGGTCAGAGCCAGCATTAAGGCTGAAGTAGCCAAAACGCTGGAGTTGGGGATAATTGAGCCCCCTGACAGTCAGTGGGCCAGTCCAGTGGTACTCAAGGGGGTAATAAAGAGTTAAGGTTTTGTGTGGACTACAGAGGTTTGAATGCAGTCACCAAGACTGACTCCCACCCCATACATAAAGCTGATGAGCTCAGTGATAGGTTGGGGGCTACAAAGTACCTGAGTACATTTGATCTGGCCTCAGGTTACTGGCAGATTGTCATAGGTCCAGGACCAAAGGAGAGGTCAGCATTTTCCACTCCAGAGGGCCACTTTCAATTAAAGGTGATGCCTTTTGGTTTGACAAATGCACCTGCCACCTTCCAAAGGTTGGTGAACAGAGTTGTGTCTGAGTTGAAAACTTTCAGTGCAGCTTATCTTGATGATATAGTTGTATTCAGTTCCACCTGGGAGGAGCACCTGGTCCACTTGAAGGACGTACTTCAGGCCTTGCAGCAGATGGCCTGACTATCACGGCAAGCAAGTGCCAGATAGGACAGAGTTCAGTGGTGTACTTGGACCCCTTTTTTGGTGGAGGCCATGGTCAACCTCTCCAGCCCAAAATTCTGACCATCCTGGATTGGAAGGCTCCTAAAACCCAGACACAGGTCAGGGCCTTTCTTGGCCTGACTGGTTACTAGATGGTGTTTGTTAAGAACTATGGGACCATTGTGACTCCCCTGATATAACTCACCTATAAAAAGCTGCGGAAAAAGGTCATTTTGACCCCGGAGCATGAGAAGGCCTTTGACACTCTGAAGGAGGCTATGTGTTCAGCACCAGTGTTACTGGTCCCTGACTACACAAATAAATTTGTGGCACAAACAGATGCTTCAGAACAAGGGATTGAGGCAGCGTTGGCACAAGTGAATCAAGAGGGCCCGGATCAGCCAGTTGCCTTCATTAGCATGCAACAACTCCCCACATAACAAGGATGGAGTGTCATTGAGAGGGAAGTGTTTGCTATGGTCTAGTCACTGAAGAAGCTGAGACCATACGTGATTGGTACTTACTTCCGTGCTCAAACTGACCACAAACTTCTCAGAGGGCTCATGCAGATTAGAGGTGGGTAGCGCTTGCGGAGTTGCACTATGTGGAATTCCATGGAGTTGCATAAGAACTTGATGGAATTATGTGGAGTTCCGCGAGTGGGCGGGGTTGCTCCACTCACCCATCCCTAGTCACTAGTGGTCACGTGACATTCTCCCTTACAGGCCATTTCTAACACAGCACCGAAAACATGCTGCCATCATCATTCTAACTGTAGAGCACCAGCGATAGTACTTACGCTACATAGTAATTATCCACTGAAGCTATATAATGTAAATACAAAACAAACTTACAATAATGTGCGTCATCTCAGCTACTCCACATAACATATGCTGAAGAACACTCATCTACTCGCTTCCTCATGCGTGTACATGACCACTAATTCCCACAAAAAGTAGCTATTTTATAGAAAGGGAGAAAACACTCAGAAACTTACATCCACCCATGTCAAAAGACAGATTGTTTCCATGATAACGCAAACCACAAATTCGACAACGCTTTACAGACAGACGCTGCTTCCACAGGTTTCCCATTGTCTTTCCTTTTTAAAAATACACTGGAAACAAAAACCAGCAAAAACGCGATATTGGTGGGTCCCCTGAAGACTTCCATCAATGCCAGGTGTATTGGTAGCGCAATGGCAGTCTGCTCTGAGAAGCAGTGTGTGTTATCTATTTCAGGTGTCCGTCTTTACTAAAAAAGCTCAGATTTGAAGCGCAATAATTACATAAAGAGCAAGACATGCCGAGTAAGCAAAAATCAGACCTGCGCCCACAACAACAGCGCAGGATCTCGAAACAAGGGTCGATGTGTATTGGACAGAGGCCCACTAAGAAATGAAGGCATCGTGCACCGAGAATTGTAGACAGCACACCTCCTCTCCAGACGGGACGCCATACTGTGACTTTTTCCCTTCTTATGTATACAAGTAGAGGGGTCCGGCTAACCAGTCAGCAATAAGGTGGTACAGACAATCTGGTAACCTCTGCGATCCACACCAACCACTTCAGCGCACATGCGTATTTCCTCTTCTCCCCATGCTAAAAGCCCATTGCCGCAGGGCACAGAACACTTATGACCTTGCTAATACCCCACACTAACCAACATACCTGGTGGGCCCGCTGCAGCGGGTCCTTGAAGGTGCCATTGATTCCCCCGGGAGATCTGGAGTAGCTGGCATTGGGTGGTGAAATAATCAGCCAGAGCAGCTACGCTCCTTCCTCTCTCACTGCGTTGCAAACAAAAGGAATAAAGTGGCAGATGCTACTCACCCTACATATTCTGACGAGACGACGTGAACCAATCTCGCGAGGCGGAACAGAAATGCCACGATATGTGTACTGCCCAATCGCTACTCCGTATTAGCCTTTGACATGAGCACCAGTTGAGGACACATTCATTTATGGTAGGCACGGGGAGATTAAGTGATTTGCCCAGAATCACAGGGTGTTGAGTCGACACCAAGACTTGAACCTGGTTCCCCCGCTCCAAAGTCAGCAGCTCTGGCCATTACACCGTATCCTCTCCCCACGTTCATGGTTAGTCGTTGGTTCTATTTTATGCAGCACTAACAGGAGAAATAGGCTGGTGCAAGCTGTCGCCTGACGAGAGCCCCGGCACTTATTTGTTTGCAAATTAACCACTGAATATATGGTGTTTGATATAATTATAATTGGCTGAGGCACCCTGCTGTAAGCCTCTAGTATAAATAGGGCAGGGAGGTTTTGAGACCGCAGTGGATTTAATGCACTTAAGGGTGCACTGCTGTGGTGTCTAGTGTCATTGTAAAGTTAGCACTGCCTTGCAGGCTGTTTTTAAAATAAGACTATGTCCAAATTCAACTTTGTAGTTACAAGTACTTTCAAAGTCTTAAAGTACCTTTTTATTGCATATGTCACTTCTAAGGTCTGCCCTGGGTGCCCCAAGGGTATGGTGACTTGTAATTAAAAGTAGAGACATTATAAAATATGTTTTATATGTCATGGTGAGGCATAAACTGCCATTTTTGTTTTCCCCTTTGTAGTGTTGCTACCTCAGTAGGCTTACATGGAAAGGGTTTATAAAACTTTATTAAAGTATAACATTTCATTGGCAATAGCCAGCAACATGATTCAACTTGTCAAAATAATAGTGACAAATCCAACTTGGCAGGGTCGGATTTATTATAACTATTGCTGGAAAGTAGTTTAAGAACTTGCTTTCCTCACCTTACCCAAGACAGCCCCATAGCACCCTCTTTTGATTGGCCCGCCTTTGATATGCAGAGCCAAGCTGCTCCTGATTATGTGTGAAGTGGCCTGGGCTGAAACAATGCAACCATCTGGTGGGAGGAGTAAAAAAAATAAAACAAAATGATCACTACTAGTTCTTTAGAGTTGGGACAGTGTCTATTGCTCCACAGGTACCCGGTAAAACATCAGGTGCCCCGCTAGATGCTCGTGTCTGTGAAAGGCGATGTAATACAGCAGTGACATTGTCTCACCCCTACATTCTGAATGGGTTACATGGGTTAAAAATGGCAGACAGACTACCATGCATGGCTTTGCCACTGATTTACAACAGTTCATATGGCAATCTGTTAGCCTGTCCCAGGAACTGGATTAAGATATGTATTCTACATTCAGAGTTCTGGGTTTCTCTAGCTAAGCTCTACAGACACCTATAAAGACATAGCCAAGTTTCATCCAGAACCTTCCTTCCAGCCGCAGCTTTCTTGCCACCCCAGGGTGGAGCCATAAGCGGGTAGGAGGCAATCTTGTGCATTTCAAGATGGCTGCCTCTGGGACATCTACTGGACTCTGACGTCCAATAAAGAAGTTTATTTTATTCAAATAAAGCCAACACGTACGTGATCTACCATGGCATTTATGATCACTTGTGCAGTGCTTTGATGCAGCAACTGTATTTTGAGCGCATGTTTTACTACCTGTAGTGTCCTGCTGGACACATTCTAGTGTCCCATCCGTGTTGCACCCCACACTGTACACCCACTCATCACAGGTCCGGTGACCCTGCTAATAAAAGGGTCCGGGCGCACGCGCCCTGGGCCAGTTACAGTACCCTACTACGGTGTCCGTGTGGTCATTCTGTCCTGCATTTGGGCCTAGCTCCCAAGACACCATAATGGCGATGAGGGGGTCCGACCCCACGTGCACATCGGCAGTATCTTTGTCATGCCCGAGGAGAAATGTAACCCGAGGCACCCCGCATCTGTGACCCGGTAAGACATGTACCAGGGGCTGCCAGCCTGCACAGGTCCTAGCCTGGGAGCTAATCAGAGGTGACGTGCCTCCACACCTTCGAGTGACCCCTCACTGCCTATGCCTGCGTGGGGTGACAAGATTGCACCCAGCTGCCAGCCAAGAGTACGACAGCACCTGCGGACCTGCCACCGGCCTATGAAGTTTGCACATGACATATCGTAGTGCTGTCGCGAGGGAGGTGAGATGGCAGGAAGCGCACCCTAACTTGTAAGTTAGTGAGCAATGACTGAAGCGGCGCGGAATCGAAGGATAGGATGCCGCAGCCCATGTGAGTTGGTTGCACCCCAAGTAAGACAGCCCCGGTGAAGTTGTCCACCCGCGCCAAGCAAAGCCTGTTATGCCCCAGACCGCGCCTCTGGATTGACTCACCTGCCTACCATAAGCCTCTGTGCCAGGAAGAGATCCGACGGCCGGCTGAATGGTGCCCAAACAGCCTGCTGACTGTGAAATGCGGCACTCTGTCAGCAATAGGATCAAGCCCGCACCAACATGACACACCTCGAAGCCGCACCTCTGCCGTATGCCTCATGCAGAGCGCGCATGAGCTAAAAGGCTTGCAGCCTCAGGAAGCTACCACAGCCTGAGTGGAGACACGGCTGAAGCACCACCTAGCAGGTGCACCGTTAACCGCAAATGTAAATGCCCTGCATGTGGCAGACCTGTCCAGGACTGTACTCATGAGAGACTGCCCCCCATCTCATATTTGAATCTAGCCCCCACGTAACCTGGAGCTGACGAGAGGCTGCCGCGGGGAAGAAAGGAGATGCAGACCAACGGGCGGGAAGCCTGAGTGAATGAGGCCGCCACGGCCCTGCATGATACAGCCTACATCATCCGTTCCAGGAGCAGATAAACCGTAGCCACCTCACTGCCCGCAAAGGAGTGAAAGGCAGTGTGGAAAAAGGGCAGCATGCCTGAACAATGTAAATGCAGTCCCCGACAGAGCTCGACCTGTGGAGAAGGACAAGCCGTACCTCAATTGTGCAGCCGGCCCACCCTGCCAAGAAAAAAAAGGGACAGCGCCACCGAGCTGTAATTTGTAGCACCGCACCTGAACTCAACAATCAGACTTTTATACATCAGCCCTGACGCCCGGCATGAGTGCAAGCCGTACTATCACTAAAGGCAACTGCTGTTTTCTGTTTTCCCCAAAGGGATATACAGTTTTTCAAAAATCTTTTTTTTTTACGGGGGGATCCCTGAACAAATGATATGTCCTTTAACCACTCTAGGTGATGGAATATCCAGAGATATTGGAGAAGACGCCTCACTCAATAATAGTGACATGCTTCATCATTGGCGTCTTTCCACACCCAGGTAAGATGGTACTACTTGGGCGGACTCAACCAAAGATGTTAAGGGAGTTATTATATAAAGTAATGACTGGTTATGCAGGGAACTACCTCCAGGTATACCCAAACTCTGTATTTTATTCCTAGGGTACCTGGGGTATAAGATAAAAACGTGAAATCAATGGGGTTCTTTTGAATACAATTTATTCAAATATACCCTCTCTATAATGCCAACATGTTTCGGCCCTCGATATAAGCCCTTCCGGGTCTGGGGTCTTCTTCAGGGCTAGGATGTCTACTCTTCAGTGTCCCTGCCTTATGTTTAGCAATTTATTCATGCACAACAAAAAGGAGGCCTATTGCACTCACCTAAATTCCTTATTAATCCTGTAGTTTTTCTAAAAGACAAAAGAAACAAGAATATTCGGACAAATAGATTTGTGTTTAGGGATCTAGTATAGGTGAATTGTACATATACTGTTCACACCGTGACTTGTTAATTGCACTAAGTCAGAGTGATTTTGGTGATGAATTATCTGCGGACTATTACGTCACCAGTGCTACTACCTCAAAAATTATTTGTTTCCCATTTGTGGTCTCTGTGATTGTGCTACGAAAAGTTAAAAAACAGATGGTGTAAGTCATTGTACTTAATCTATTGAACAGTCTGACACTCAAAACTTTATATACTATCCATCATATGTGTTAATCTTCCAAGGGACATGTTCTGTGATGAACACACTTGTGACCCAATTAGAACCTACACCAATGGTATCTGTCTGGGTATAATTCCATGCAAGATAGTGCATATTAACATTTCCGTTGACTGTTCTCACCTACTGTATGGTGCTACTGTGCACCATGTGGGTCTTGTGTGCTATGGTGTCGTCTTGTAGTCACACACTAAAAAAGGAGAAAATTAAAAGGACCCTCTTATTTGGTAAGCTTTGGTAGTTGTATCTACGTGTTTCATCGTTATTCAGTGGAATTATCTAATCTCTTTACCCTTTTGGGACCTTATGCTTCCACCATAAGATTGTGGCATCCAGCCATGTGTCACCTGTCGTTGGGAGCACATGTTGTGGTGGCGCTGGCCACGTGGAGGGTGCAACTGTCCTCTTGCCTGTCTTGGGTCACTGGCGACTTTGCCTTGAGGAAGTGTGAGGGAGGACACTGCTGTCTTTGGCCCGCAGCAGGGCTTCACTGGTGCAATGGAGATGTGGAGGCTCTCAGCTGCCTTCAGCATTGCTTCTTTTCTGTGGAGATGTCACTATCTCCCGGGCGCTCCCCTTTTGTACCGCTTTGTTCGCCATAAGTTGGCAGGGTATGCTCAGACGTGAGTCCCTTGCTCACTTTGCCACTGGATTCAAGCAAGCCTGACTGAAGATGGCTGAAATGCCAGAAACCGGTCCTAGGAAGCTTGTTTCCGGTCCAGGGAAGGCATGACTTGGTAGTTCGGGCTGGACTGTTCCCATGAGGCACAGGGTCAGACTGATTTGCATATGGTCATGTCTGAACTGGGGTGGCAGAGTGAGCTAAGGAACGGTGATGGATCAAGCCCAGATCTGTTGACTGGGTGTGAGTGTTTGATTGTTTCTGATGCTCCGCCCATCACCACCCCCTTTTGAACCGCTTTGTTCGCCATAAGTTGGCAGGGTATGCTCAGACGTGAGTCCCTTGCTCACTGTGCCACTGGATTCAAGCAAGCCTGGCTGAAGACGGCTGAAATGCCAGAAACCGGACCTAGGAAGCTTGTTTCCGGTCCAGGGAAGGCATGGTTTGGCAGTTCGGGCTGGACTGTTCCCATGAGACACAGGGTCAGACTGATTTGCATATGGCCATGTCTGAACTGGGGTGGCAGAGTGGGCTAAGGAACGGTGATGGATCAAGCCCAGATCTGTTGACTGGGTGTGAGTGTTTGATTGGTTCTGATGCTCCGTCCATCACCACCCCCTTTTGTACCGCTTTGTTCGCCATAAGTTGGCAGGGTATGCTCAGACGTGAGTCCCTTGCTCACTTTGCCACTGGATTCAAGCAAGCCTGGCTGAAGACGGCTGAAATGCCAGAAACCGGTCCTAGGAAGCTTGTTTCCGGTCCAGGGAAGGCATGGTTTGGCAGTTCGGGCTGGACTGTTCCCATGAGACACAGGGTCAGACTGATTTGCATATGGCCATGTCTGAACTGGTGTGGCAGAGTGGGCTAAGGACCGGTGATGGATCAAGCCCAGATCTGTTGACTGGGTGTGAGTGTTTGATTGGTTCTGATGCTCCATCCATCACCACCCCCTTTTGTACTGCTTTGTTCGCCATAAGTTGGCAGGGTATGCTCAGACGTGAGTCCCTTGCTCACTTTGCCACTGGATTCAAGCAAGCCTGGCTGAAGACGGCTGAAATGCCAGAAACCGGTCCTAGGAAGCTTGTTTCCGGTCCAGGGAAGGCATGGTTTGGCAGTTCGGGCTGGACTGTTCCCATGAGACACAGGGTCAGACTGATTTGCATATGGCCATGTCTGAACTGGTGTGGCAGAGTGGGCTAAGGACCGGTGATGGATCAAGCCCAGATCTGTTGACTGGGTGTGAGTGTTTGATTGGTTCTGATGCTCCATCCATCACCACCCCCTTTTGTACTGCTTTGTTCGCCATAAGTTGGCAGGGTATGCTCAGACGTGAGTCCCTTGCTCACTTTGCCACTGGATTCAAGCAAGCCTGGCTGAAGACGGCTGAAATGCCTGAAACCGGTCCTAGGAAGCTTGTTTCCGGTCCAGGGAAGGTATGGCGTGGCAGTTCGGTCTGGACTGTTCCCATGAGGCACAGGGTCAGACTGATTTGCATATGGCCATGTCTGAACTGGGGTGGCAGAGTGGGCTAAGGAACCGTGATGGATCAAGCCCAGATCTGTTGACTGGGTGTGAGTGTTTGATTGGTTCTGATGCTCCGTCCATCACCACCCCCTTTTGTACCGCTTTGTTCGCCATAAGTTGGCAGGGTATGCTCAGATGTGAGTCCCTTGCTCACTTTGCCACTGGATTCAAGCAAGCCTGGCTGAAGACGGCTGAAATGCCAGAAAACGGTCCAGGGAAGGCATGGCTTGGCAGTTCGGGCTGGACTGTTCCCGTGAGGCACAGGGTCAGACTGATTTGCATATGGCCATGTCTGAACTGGGGTGGCAGAGTGGGCTAAGGAACGGTGATGGATCAAGCCCAGATCTGTTGACTGGGTGTGAGTGTTTGATTTGTTCTGATGATCTGTCCATCACCACCCACTTTTGTACTGCTTTGTTCGCCATAAGTTGGCAGGGTATGCTCAGACGTGAGTCCCTTGCTCACTTTGCCACTGGATTCAAGCAAGCCTGGCTGAAGACGGCTGAAATGCCTGAAACCGGTCCTAGGAAGCTTGTTTCCGGTCCAGGGAAGGCATGGCTTGGCAGTTCGGGCTGGACTGTTCCCATGAGGCACAGGGTCAGACTGATTTGCATATGGCCATGTCTGAACTGGGGTGGCAGAGTGGGCTAAGGAACGGTGATGGATCAAGCCCAGATCTGTTGACTGGGTGTGAGTGTTTGATTGGTTCTGATGCTCCGTCCATCACCACAACCTTTTGTACCGCTTTGTTCGCCATAAGTTGGCAGGGTATGCTCAGACGTGAGTCCCTTGCTCACTTTGCCACTGGATTCAAGCAAGCCTGGCTGAAGACGGCTGAAATGCCAGAAACCGGTCCTAGGAAGCTTGTTTCCGGTCCAGGGAAGGCATGGTTTGGCAGTTCGGGCTGGACTGTTCCCATGAGACACAGGGTCAGACTGGTTTGCATATGGCCATGTCTGAACTGGGGTGGCAGAGTGGGCTAAGGAACGGTGATGGATCAAGCCCAGATCTGTTGACTGGGTGTGAGTGTTTGATTGGTTCTGATGATCCGTCCATCACCACCCCCTTTTGTACCGCTTTGTTCGCCATAAGTTGGCAGGGTATGCTCAGACGTGAGTCCCTTGCTCACTTTGCCACTGGATTCAAGCAAGCCTGGCTGAAGACGGCTGAAATGCCAGAAACCGGTCCTAGGAAGCTTGTTTCCGGTCCAGGGAAGGCATGGTTTGGCAGTTCGGGCTGGACTGTTCCCATGAGACACAGGGTCAGACTGATTTGCATATGGCCATGTCTGAACTGGTGTGGCAGAGTGGGCTAAGGACCGGTGATGGATCAAGCCCAGATCTGTTGACTGGGTGTGAGTGTTTGATTGGTTCTGATGCTCCATCCATCACCACCCCCTTTTGTACTGCTTTGTTCGCCATAAGTTGGCAGGGTATGCTCAGACGTGAGTCCCTTGCTCACTTTGCCACTGGATTCAAGCAAGCCTGGCTGAAGACGGCTGAAATGCCAGAAACCGGTCCTAGGAAGCTTGTTTCCGGTCCAGGGAAGGCATGGTTTGGCAGTTCGGGCTGGACTGTTCCCATGAGACACAGGGTCAGACTGATTTGCATATGGCCATGTCTGAACTGGTGTGGCAGAGTGGGCTAAGGACCGGTGATGGATCAAGCCCAGATCTGTTGACTGGGTGTGAGTGTTTGATTGGTTCTGATGCTCCATCCATCACCACCCCCTTTTGTACTGCTTTGTTCGCCATAAGTTGGCAGGGTATGCTCAGACGTGAGTCCCTTGCTCACTTTGCCACTGGATTCAAGCAAGCCTGGCTGAAGACGGCTGAAATGCCTGAAACCGGTCCTAGGAAGCTTGTTTCCGGTCCAGGGAAGGTATGGCGTGGCAGTTCGGTCTGGACTGTTCCCATGAGGCACAGGGTCAGACTGATTTGCATATGGCCATGTCTGAACTGGGGTGGCAGAGTGGGCTAAGGAACCGTGATGGATCAAGCCCAGATCTGTTGACTGGGTGTGAGTGTTTGATTGGTTCTGATGCTCCGTCCATCACCACCCCCTTTTGTACCGCTTTGTTCGCCATAAGTTGGCAGGGTATGCTCAGATGTGAGTCCCTTGCTCACTTTGCCACTGGATTCAAGCAAGCCTGGCTGAAGACGGCTGAAATGCCAGAAAACGGTCCAGGGAAGGCATGGCTTGGCAGTTCGGGCTGGACTGTTCCCGTGAGGCACAGGGTCAGACTGATTTGCATATGGCCATGTCTGAACTGGGGTGGCAGAGTGGGCTAAGGAACGGTGATGGATCAAGCCCAGATCTGTTGACTGGGTGTGAGTGTTTGATTTGTTCTGATGATCCGTCCATCACCACCCACTTTTGTACTGCTTTGTTCGCCATAAGTTGGCAGGGTATGCTCAGACGTGAGTCCCTTGCTCACTTTGCCACTGGATTCAAGCAAGCCTGGCTGAAGACGGCTGAAATGCCTGAAACCGGTCCTAGGAAGCTTGTTTCCGGTCCAGGGAAGGCATGGCTTGGCAGTTCGGGCTGGACTGTTCCCATGAGGCACAGGGTCAGACTGATTTGCATATGGCCATGTCTGAACTGGGGTGGCAGAGTGGGCTAAGGAACGGTGATGGATCAAGCCCAGATCTGTTGACTGGGTGTGAGTGTTTGATTGGTTCTGATGCTCCGTCCATCACCACAACCTTTTGTACCGCTTTGTTCGCCATAAGTTGGCAGGGTATGCTCAGACGTGAGTCCCTTGCTCACTTTGCCACTGGATTCAAGCAAGCCTGGCTGAAGACGGCTGAAATGCCAGAAACCGGTCCTAGGAAGCTTGTTTCCGGTCCAGGGAAGGCATGGTTTGGCAGTTCGGGCTGGACTGTTCCCATGAGACACAGGGTCAGACTGGTTTGCATATGGCCATGTCTGAACTGGGGTGGCAGAGTGGGCTAAGGACTGGTGATGGATCAAGCCCAGATCTGTTGACTGGGTGTGAGTGTTTGATTGGTTCTGATGCTCCGTCCATCACCACCCCCTTTTGTACCGCTTTGTTCGCCATAAGTTGGCAGGGTATGCTCAGACGTGAGTCCCTTGCTCACTTTGCCACTGGATTCAAGCAAGCCTGGCTGAAGACGGCTGAAATGCCTGAAACCGGTCCTAGGAAGCTTGTTTCCGGTCCAGGGAAGGCATGGCTTGGCAGTTCGGTCTGGACTGTTCCCATGAGGCACAGGGTCAGACTGATTTGCATATGGCCATGTCTGAACTGGGGTGGCAGATTGGGCTAAGGAACGGTGATGGATCAAGCCCAGATCTGTTGACTGGGTGTGAGTGTTTGATTGGTTCTGATGCTCCGTCCATCACCACCCCCTTTTGTACCGCTTTGTTCGCCATAAGTTGGCAGGGTATGCTCAGATGTGAGTCCCTTGCTCACTTTGCCACTGGATTCAAGCAAGCCTGGCTGAAGACGGCTGAAATGCCAGAAAACGGTCCAGGGAAGGCATGGCTTGGCAGTTCGGGCTGGACTGTTCCCGTGAGGCACAGGGTCGGACTGATTTGCATATGGCCATGTCTGAACTGGGGTGGCAGAGTGGGCTAAGGAACGGTGATGGATCAAGCCCAGATCTGTTGACTGGGTGTGAGTGTTTGATTGGTTCTGATGATCCGTCCATCACCACCCCCTTTTGTACCGCTTTGTTCGCCATAAGTTGGCAGGGTATGCTCAGACGTGAGTACCTTGCTCACTTTGCCACTGGATTCAAGCAAGCCTGGCTGAAGACGGCTGAAATGCCTGAAACCGGTCCTAGGAAGCTTGTTTCCGGTCCAGGGAAGGCATGGCTTGGCAGTTCGGGCTGGACTGTTCCCATGAGGCACAGGGTCAGACTGATTTGCATATGGCCATGTCTGAACTGGGGTGGCAGAGTGGGCTAAGGAACGGTGATGGATCAAGCCCAGATCTGTTGAATGGGTGTGAGTGTTTGATTGGTTCTGATGGTCCGTCCATCACCACCCCCTTTTGTACCGCTTTGTTCGCCATAAGTTGGCAGGTTATGCTCAGACGTGAGTCCCTTGCTCACTTTGCCACTAGATTCAAGCAAGCCTGGCTGAAGACGACTGAAATGCCAGAAACCGGTCCTAGGAAGCTTGTTTCCGGTCCAGGGAAGGCATGGCTTGGCAGTTCGGGCTGGACTGTTCCCATGAGGCACAGGGTCAGACTGATTTGCATATGGCCATGTCTGAACTGGGGTGGCAGAGTGGGCTAAGGAATGGTAATGGATCAAGCCCAGATCTGTTGACTAGGTGTGAGTGTATGATTGGTTCTGATGCTCCGTCCATCACCACCCCCTTTTGTACCGCTTTGCGCTGTATCCATGGCAAGTGACGGAGCCCATCAGAAAAGCAGCAGGGCCCGCTCCATGACAGGGGCTGTAGCGTGAAGTGGCAACAGCGTCACCTGGTGGAAGTTCCCCGTACTGCACATAATTCTGTACAAGCAAAGCAAGTCCGAGTCCTACAGAAATGATCTCTTCCCAAGGCAAGCCCCACAGAAGACTGCTGCACCACACAAAGCAAAGGCAATTGTGGCCTGCAATGCCCCTAGTATAAACTACACAGCTCCAGGCTATGGGGAGTGACTGTTAAGCCCCCCCAGAGAGAGAGAGCCCCCAGGAAGCCCAAAGCTCCCTAACCCAGAGAAGTCCAGTCAAGGTAGTAGAACAGGAGGCAGCCAAGCAAGCCTCAGGGAAAGCAGAGGGAGAATACACGCTGCGTGCGCGCCCCCAGCGGCTACCTGACACCACCACAAGGAAGAAGGAAAGAACCAACATAGCCTGCAACGTTGCCCCGTCCCTCGGGTAGTAATAGCACTTCAGCAGAGGCTGTTAAAGCCAGCAGGTTCCACTGCCTGCAGCCAAAGACTGGCCAACAGAGTGCCACCCACTTCCTGTTTGTCTGTTTGCTTGAAGGGAAGAAGGACCAGGAATCCTTCAGAGGGCAACAGGAAGCTCACAGCTGCCCTAACTGCAAAGCTACCAGGAGTCTAGCCACACCCAAACAGCACAGCTAAAGACAGCAAGTCCCGCTACGCAGCTAGTAAGCCACAAGGACCCCTGTGCACAGTATGCACAAAAACCCAAATGACCCTCTAACGACATAGCCAGCAAGGAAATTGCACCACCCACCCTCAGTGGTGAACAACCACCACCACAAGAAAGAAGAGCAGGCATGCCAAGTGCCAGAAGAGGGAGACCAAAAAGAGGACAGAGAACACGAGGCACGCAGAAGGCCATACCGGCGAACCTGACAACACGGTAGGGCGCAAAAGGGAGATAGTGACATCTCCACAGAAAAGAAGCAATGCTGAAGGCAGCAGAGAGCCTCCACATCTTCACTGCACCAGCGAAGCCCTGCAGCGGGACAAAGACAGCAGTGTCCTCCCTCACACTGCCTCAAGACGAAGTCGCCAGTGACCCAAGACAGGCAAGAGGACAGTTGCACACTCCACGTGGCCAGCGCCACCACAACATGTGCTCCCAACGACCGGTGACACATGGCCGGATGCCACAATCGCACAGCAAGTGAGGAGCACGCCACTCGAAGTGACTGACCCTGCCAAGCATGCCTGAACGGAGGCAGGATCAAGCATCACAACGGCGCAGCCTCGAAGCACAAGCATGATGCCCTCGAGTGAAGAGCAGAGGAGCATTGCGAATCCCCTGAGGAGTGGAAGGGGCCTGCAAGATGTCCTCAAGGAGAAGAAACATGTCCTACCAACAGGACAAGCCTGCGACAGGTCAGCAGCAAAGTAAAGACCGTCCCAAGAATCAGACGCGACCCGCGAGATGTCCATGTGGCGTAAACATGAGACATCTGGCAGGATGGTACATCCACGTGAGGACCTGGTCGGAAGGAGGAGAAGAGCGTGGTTGAACGCCACTTAGCGGAAGAGAGTGGCAGGACACCACTCCGCGAAGGAAGAAAGGACAGTGGCACGACGCCACAGGGCAAACAACCACCACAGGAGGAAAGGAGAAGAGCGACAGGACAGAGGACTCATGCCAGCACTGGAGAAGGTGTTCATCAGCACAAGCCAACCACCGGGGTGCAGAGATGTCACTGGAGACAGCCTCGCGGGAGGACCAACTGTAAGCTGCTAGCAAGCGCAATCTGCGTCCAGGCCCCACACTTCACAGTGCGACATTCTACTCACCTGTCACCGGCTGCTTGACATCGATGGCACACATCTAGCAAGTGCACCTGCCAGAAGACAACCGTAAGTGGACATGAAGTCCCTCCAGTACTCCTCACTCCACAAGGTCACTGAAAGCAAGAGATCGCCGCCTGATGCCCAATCGAAAGAAAGTTATTGTATTCGTCATACAGGTGCATCATCACCAAGAACATCTGTAGAGCATCGCACCACCAGAGTGGATCCAAACACTCGAGACATCCGGAGTTCAACGAGGCTAGCCACCCAGGAACCTCCTGTGTACCCCTGTAAACCTGAAGCCTGCCGAAGAAGAGCATACCCGACCATGGACTGTCCACCCTTGGGGTTACACGAGGCTTGGCCGTGGTCCTGTTGGGAGTTCTGCAATGACCCCTCAGCGCGGCCTACGAAAGTCCCGCACAGCCCACGCAGTCACATGGCAATCTAGGGGCAAGGGCCTCAACAGAATTCCTGTGAGAGGGGAATCCGGATCGGAGAGATGCGTCGGCAGCAGCTCCACGAAAGGCATCAGGAAGCATGGAGGTCGCAGATGGAGACTGGTCACTCAAAGAACATCTGAATAAGGTATAGAACCGAAGTCCTGATGGCGAGAGCACACAGACTGAGACACCAATCTCTGCGGCTACATGAGGGATCTGGCTGTGGCCCTGTTGGCAGTTCCTCAGCGATGCCTTCGCGCGGTCTGCACGAAGCCTGCACAGTCCCCACGGTCCCATGGCAGCCTGGCAGCATGGCCCTCCAGGAAAATCCTGTGAGCGGGGAGTCCAGGCAGGAGAGGCAAGTCTGAAGTTGCTCAGGATATCGGGAACTGGAAAGCATCAATGCCTTCAAGGAAAGCCCTCAGCCACCAAGGTCATCCTCCGTGATTGCAGACTGGCTGTCCACCGGAGCCTGAGTGCGTGCAAGGAGATCTCTAAAGTGGACTCCACCAACGCTCCTGATGCACTGCTATTTTGAACTTTGTAAATAGACTCCAACACCGCGAGACCAGGTTGATCTGAACTTTATCTCTGAGGTGGACCAACGCTTCCTGTCCGGGTGGTCCAGAACTCCAGCACCACCCAGCAGACTGCCTGAAGAGACTCATTGGTGCTGTGTATTGTTGTTTGTTTTCTTCATAGGTTGGACTTTTGTTTATTTCTTTTTCATTAAAGTTTGGGAGGGATGTAGTGTCCTGCTGGACACGTTCTAGTGTTCCATCTCTGTTGCACCCCACACTGCATACCTACCCATCACAGGCGTCACTGGTCAGGTGAACCTGCTAATAAAAGGGCCAGGCGCACGTGTCCTGCACCAGTTACAGTACCCTACTGCGGTGTCAGTGTGGTCATTGACTGACTGACTGAATTATTTATTAAGCGCACTTTTGCCGAGGCGTCTTGGCGCTGTATGAGGGTAGAGATTAGCTACATCCAGTCTAGGATTTAGTGAATAGCCAGGTTTTTAAGGCCTTTCTAAACAGAGTCTTATTTGTTCCAAGTCGTAGCACTGCAGGTAAAGAATTCCACAGTTTTGCTGCTTGAAATGAAAAAGTCTTGCCACCCCATCGGGTCCTCTTGATCTTAGGTAGGCAGACCAGACCTAGACTGCCAGATCTTAATGTACGAGGCGGTACATATCGAGGAAAAAGAGAGTTCATGTCCTCTGCACCTCCTCCGTTTACAGCTTTATGTACTAGGCATAGAGCCTTGAACTGCACCCTTCGACGTACAGGGAGCCAGTGAAGAAGCCTTATGCCAGTTGACGTCGGATGGTGTTTCGGAAGATCTAGCAGTACTCTTACAGCAGCATTCTGTAACGACTGGAGTTTGGAGAGCTGTCTTTCTCCAATTCCGGCATACAATGCATTGCAATAATCGATATGAGATAAAACTAAGGCTCCTACTACTGTTTTCCTTAATGAAAAAGGTAGGAAAGGCAATATTTTTCGGTGAACCTTGATCGTGAAGAAACAAGCCGAGGTGACCTGATTGACTTGAGACGTGAGTGTTAAATCTTTGTCAACCAGGAAACCTAGATTTTTTACTTTTTGTGCCGGGACTGGACAGGTGCCTGCTTCTGGAGGCCACCATGTGTGATTCCAGATAGAAGATTTTTGGCTAAATTCAATCACCTCAGTTTTCTCTGTATTGAGCTTTAGAAAATTCCTATTCATCCAGCTCATAACACTAGAGAGGCAGTTTCTGAATCTTTCTGCTGTGAATTCCACACTCTGTGTAAGAGACACCACTAGCTGGGTGTCGTCGGCATACAACACCAATTTTAGTCCTTGATCTTTTATTAGTTTTGCCAGTGGCATCACATACAGATTCAACAATGTAGGAGATAGCGCGGATCCCTGAGGGACTCCACATGGGAGGAAAAACTCTTCAGATTGAATTCCTTCCCAATGAATTTGTTGAACTCTGGAGTCCAAAAAGGACCGGAGTAGAGCTAATGCGGTGTCTCTAATTCCCACAATTTTAAGCCTATCCAATAAGACCCTGTGGTTTACGGTGTCAAAAGCTGCCGTTAAATCGAGCAAGATTAAGACAGCTCTACCACCCCCGTCCATTGCCCTGCGAATTTCCTCTGTCGCCATTATTAATGCAGATTCTGTAGAGTGTGGTGATCTGAAACCGTGCTGTGTAGAATCCAGGGAACTATTTAGATCTACAAATTCCATTAACTCCTGGTTCATGGCCTTTTCCAGTATCTTAGATGGCAAGGGAAGACAGGATATGGGACGGTAATGTTTAATATCCTGAGGGTCCAATGAGTCTTTCTTAAGAATAGGTCTTATACAGGCCTTTTTCCATCTCACAGGAAAGACTCCAGATCTTATTACTTCATTTAAGAGAGGCACCAGAGAGGCACTTATCTCTTTAGGAGCCAAATGGAATATATGGGGGGGGGGCAAGGGTCAAGAGGAGAACCTGACTTAATTTGAATTAATAGGTCATTGACCTGTTTTTCGCTTAGGGGAGAAAATCGGGACAGACAATTCAGGGTTGCAGAGACCTCAGTTAATTCCCTTTTATCTTTTTCCAGATTTACCGGTAGATTTTGAAGTTCATTATAGACTACTTGAACCTTTTGTTGAAAAAAAAGAGCCAATTTATCGATAGAGTTTTGATCTGGAAGAAAGATTGTGTCATAAGGACTCTTAGTTAAGGTAGATACCGTTTTAAATAGTTCCTTAGAGGAATTTTTGGCCTCTTGAATTTTTTTTTGTAAAATACACCGTCTTGGCCTGTTTTATTATAGATTTATACTCCTCCAAGGTTCTACTATATTCCTTCCTGTGCTCAGCACTATAGTCAGATCTCCAGATACGTTCCTGGCATCGACATTTGATTTTAAAAAGCTTTATCTCTGCCGTATACCATGGCGAGGTAGCTAATCGTCTCCTTGGTTGTATTGTTTTCTCTGGGGCCAATTTATCTACTGCCTGATTGATCCATAAATCAAAGTTGGTAGCTCCTCCATTACTATCCTCCATAGAAGGGGAGCTACTTGTCAAAATTTTGACTAGCTCGTCACTTTGTATACATTTCCAAGGGCGAGCTTTTGCTAACAGGGGGCGATCTCTCCAGCCATTAACAGGTAGGTTTAAATTAACTTTAAAATAGATTGCCGCATGGTCCGACCAGGGAATAAATTGCACGTCTTTTACTTCAATATGGTCATTGCTAGTAAAAATCCCATCCAGTGTATGTCCAGCTAGATGAGTTGGTTTGGATACGATTTGCCTCATCCCATAACCTGCCAGATTATCAATTAAGATTGAGAAATCTGAATTGTTGTTTTCCTCTAAATGAAAATTAAAATCACCTAAAACAGTGAAGGTGGAAGTATCGAGGCAGGATTCCAAAAAAGTTTGTTATGATTTAGTAAAAGTAGCTCTTATTCCTGGCGGTCTATATATCAATAGACCAGGTAAGAGTTCTTGATTATTATATTTAACACTGAATGACATGGCTTCAGCCTCCAGTGTGGGTTCTTGTCTGAAGTTAACTTTAAGGTGGGAACGATAAATTAGCGCAATTCCCCCTCCAACTGTTCCTTTCTACTTGCACCACTAAATATCCAGGTGGAACTGCAGTGTTCCAATCTGGTGCAGAAGAAGCGGATACCCACGTTTCAGTAAGAAATATCAGATCTGGGCTAGTGTTTGATATTAAATGCTCCAATTCATATTTATGCTTTGGCATAGATCTAGTATTTAGTAAAATGCAATTCATTACATTGGGTATTTTGGTAGTATTATTAGCATTCTTTCCAGTACTGCAGCATTTGGTTTGTTTGTCAGCTATAGTTCCGGAATTAATCCTGAAGCAAACATTACCTTTATTCAAATGTCCACTAGTAGCTTCGAGCGGCACAAAGACTGTCTCTAAACCACAGACTAAACAGCAATTAGGGCCAGCAGGATTATAATCAAATAATAGGGCAGGTACTTGGCACTTACCATTATTTAATGCCAACAGTTCGCCCCGCAAATAGCACCCCCTATGGCAGAAAACAGGGGTTATGGCGCTGGCCGCGTTCCTGGCGCAGACGGGCGCAGACGGGCTTGCCTTTGGCACGCCTTTGGCACGCTGGTGGCGCGTCCGCTGCGCGGTCGCGTCATTGTGCGTTTTTACAGCATTATGTAAAGACTAGAGCGCTAACCCTAATCGTATCGCTCCCGCTCTACGGACGTGCACCACTATTGCGAAACAAGGTAAAATACACTCGAACAGTAAAACAGATTCAATACAGTTTTAAAATCAGTGTGCAAACTTGCTTTCTTTTTGAAAAATGCTAAGTGCAATTTCTAGCGATATGTAACGGCCTAGGAGTCGAGCTCAGCTGGATATCTCAAGGCAGGTCTCTCTCCCCCCTCATTCTGTTCGGCATGTCGGCCTAGCGCCCAAGACACCGCACTACCGACATTTCATGGTGTTATTAAAAATGAGTTAATATGTTTGTAGTCTGAGACAGAATGAACAGCTTCTAGAACTTTCCATTTTGGTGACCTTTCTATAGCACTTACTGCAACATTGAATTTCCATGTGTGGCTTTCAAAAGTAAAAATAGATTTTCAAGCTAAGTCGCAAAAGGGATCGTTGAAATGTTTCCACACCAGTTCCTAATCAATACAGTTTTTACTTGAGTGTTTTTTCTCTGTGGTGAGAAATTCCGATGATGGCGTTAAGTTTTACAGAAGGCTTTGCCGCGAGTGTCACGGCTCGCGCGCTGGAAGTGTAACTCAAGTGAAGTTGCAGTCTGTAATGGGTTTGAGTGGCTAAAAAAAGGCAGAAGCCAGAGGCCCCTGGCTGTTCGTGCTTTGTGACTTCTCAGCAAGACCCAACAGGCGCGAGAGAACGCGATAAGAAGATAGCACTCTAGGGGTGAATTGAATTAACACTCACTTCTTGTGTTCATAAGTGTCATCGCTGTGCTGTGCGCAGTCTCTCTTGATAGATCTGTGCACAGCAGCAGAGAGAGAAGGAGCGCCATCTTAGAGCACTGTTTGTCTAACTATTGAAGGACTCAAAAAAAGATAGACACCCGCAGCAGGGCACAATGGGGTCTTGTGGGGCAGCCGACCCCAGCGCGGTCTGCCCCCCGGGAAAGATTGGGGAATGGAGCAGTCCAGTACTGCTGCAGGATTTAGGCGATTTATTGGCTATACTGTAGCCCACGGCTTTATATACAGCCATTTTACTGCTGCCAGCCACCATTTTACAGCGGTGACACGGTCAAGGTAATCAACACTTGAACACTTCACAAGAGTATAAGGGGAAGAAAAAACACAGGAGTACTAGCTGTGGTATCGCCTGGCATACACGGTTTAGACGGGGATTGGTTGGTGGACTAGTATGCAGCCTCACTTTTAGGAAGGAGGCGAAGTGAGTTCTAGATGGAAGTGGTCAGCGCAAGAAAGACAACAAACATGCACTACAGAGTAGGGCGATGCACAAAGTAGCATTGCGCACTAGCAGGGCGAGCATCTCACTCTGATCCTGGGTGGGGGAGGCCATGATGAGTCTAGGCGCCAACCAGGATAGTAGCACTGATTACAGATGCCAAAGAGCACGAAACACTCAAAGCTTCACCATCCAGAGCAAAATATAAACATCAAGGCAAGAGCCCAGAAACTAGAAGGATAGAGGCAAATAAACAAGCATCGGCAAAGCCAACATGCCTGGCCTTTTCTTACTGTCAGCGTGCACACAATCTCCTACACACACGCCAACATCACCCTTTCTCTTACAATCTCATAAGACTGTCAAACACACAATGCTCACACACAGATACACAGATAAGAATGTGTTGGCAGTGCTGGTGTTAGTGTTGATGATGATAGTGGCGATGTTGGCATCAGTGTCGATGGGATGGTACGCTTCGTAGAAGTGATAGTAGCGCAGCAGCAGATGGTAATACAGCTCGGAGTGATAATGATGATGACTCTTGTAATGGTGCTAGTGGTGAGGATGGTGGTAACAGTGGTGGTGGTGATGGTGGTAGTAGCATTACTGTAGTTATGGGGGATAGTAGCAAAGGTGGTTATAGTGGAGGTAGGAGTAGTGGTAATATTGGTGGGGGTTATTGCGGTGATAGTGACAGAAGTAACAGTTGTAGTGGTTATAATAATGGTAGAGGCACCATGGCCTACTGTAAAGGTGGTGGTGATGGTGACGGTTGAAGTGGTGATGGTAGTGCTATTGGTAGTTGTGCTAGTAATGATGATGTAGTTGTGGTAGTAATAGTGGTACTTATGGTTTGAATGGTGGTGGCATTGGCGGTATTGGTAATTATGGCAGTGGTAATGGTGCTGCATGTGAAGGTGATATTTGTGGTGGCAATGGTTGTGCTGGGTAACAGTGGTTGTGATGGTTCTAATGCTGCTGGTAGAGGTTCTGGTATTGACGGTGATGGTAATGGTTCGTAATGGGTTTAACAGTTGTGGCTGTGGTGGTGTTGGTGCTTATGGCGATGGTAATGGGTCTGCTAATGGTGGTAGTTAAGGTACTAGTGATGATGGTGGTGATGGTAGTAACAGTGCAGGCCTTAATTTTGGTAGTGGTATTGCATGTGACGATGGTAGTAATGGATGTGGTGGCAATGATGGTAGTAATAATGGTAAAGGCGGTGATAATAGCAGTAGTGGTAGTGGTAATTCTACCCTGAATAGCATTGAGTTATGCAACAATAAACATCTCTTATTTTTCCGATGTGTGAGTATCTGCTTTTCTGATGGATACTTCTGCCTGTGGATTCCTCACCTTTTGAATATCCTTGCGCCAGCATTCCGCGGAAATTCTTTCCTAGATCTCCCACGTCAACGAGGACGTCATAATAGCACGGCTCCGCTGTCGACTTCGTATGACGTCATTGGAGCCATAAGAGGACCTCATTGGCGTGCTGACGTCAGTTCCCTTTTTTCCGCGCCGTCGACGCGGAACGGTTTTTCTAGGGACTCTCCATTTTCTATAGTGATTACTTTGTTTCCTTGAAGATTTCAGATGGCTACTTCTAAGAAGTCCTGATTCAAACCCTGCAGGGAGTGTGGCGGTCACATGTCGATCACTGATCCCCATGATAATTGCCTTTGGTGCTTATCTTCCGAACCCGACGTCGATGGGTGTCGAAGCTGCAGGAAGATGAATCCTAAAGCCCTTAATGAACGTGAGGCTAAACTCTTTATGGCCAAAGCCAAAAAGGAGAAGAGGGGTCGAAAGCGTGCAAAGTCATCGTCTTCTCACACTTCGAAGTCGAGAAAACACAAGAAGTCGAAGAAGAGGCATGGTTCTCGGCGCCGTTTGTCGAAGAACAAGGCTTCGAGATTGCCTTCTCCAGCTAAGCGGCTTCAAAGGAAAGACTTTGTGTCTCCATCTCCTACTCCTTCTCCACAGGCGACGCTGGTTCAATCTCCGGCTCCGATGTTGCCGGCGTCGTGGGGCTCTTCGACGCCTAAAGGTTCTCCGACTCCCAGTAAGTCTCCGACGCCCAGGGATTCGTCTCCAGTTCGTGTGGCTTCACCTGTGCGGGCGCCGTATTCACCGGCTCCGCAAGTTCCAGATCAGCCTCGGGTGATACCTGTTCAGGAAGGTACGGATCCATATCCTCCTTTTCCTGGCCCTGGAACGGACCCAACGCATTTTTTAAATGCGATGTTTGGCATGTTTGCCAGGGCCTCTAATCCATCTGGTGCGTCTTCGGGCCCCGTGGGTCCTTTGGCCTTTAATTTGGGTGTACCTCACCAATATGCCCAGGCGCCCTTTGTGCCATTCTTGCCGATGACTCCTGCTTGACATTTTCCGGCGCCAAGGTCTTCTACTCCGGTCCCTTGGTTTCCTTCGGCTGTCGAGTTGGCGCCGCCTCGGATTCGATCGACGCCGAGGTTTGAAGCTAAAGGTCCTCCATCGACGCCGATGCCGTCGTCACCGGCGCCCCGTCTTGCACCGCAGATGCCGATTCTGAAGCAGCGCTCTAGGAGGGATGCGCAGAGGCTGCTTGAAGAGGAGGAATATAGACAGGAACAGGAGGAAGGAGAAATTGTCGAATCTATGGACAAGTTTGAAGGTTTACAGGAGGCCAGTGGATTGGATACTTCCCCTGAGTATGATCTTTCATCTCCGAAAGCTGGGGTATTACAGGATGTTGCTCCTAATCATATTGTAATAAGAAAAGCAGCTGAGTTACTTGATCTGCAGTTACCTTCAGCTGAGGTAAAATCTAACATCTTGACTGAAGTTCTAAATACATATGCAGTTTCTGAGCCTCTTCTGCCCTTCAATGAGGCCTTAACAGAGACTATTTTGGAAGTCTGGCAAAAGCCCTTGACTGCTCCAGCAGTTTCCAGGTCCATTGCAAGAAGGTACAGGCCAGCTCCTGGGGATCCGTCACCTGAAAGCTTCGTGGTCCGGCTTTTTTCTCAAAACTATCTTCTGGTTCACTCCCTACCATACCAGGTGATAGGGATTCTAAAAAACATGGAGCAAGCGGCAAAGAAGGTATTTTCTTCTGCGAGAATGGCATTAAAGTCCACTAATGCTACCTGTCTACTTGGGAGGTATATCCATGCTCTGATGGACTCAGTCAAGCAGCTAGCTCCAAAGTTGCCTGAGGATGACCGGAATAATTTCCTCGAGGCTCTTTCTGACTCTCAGGCTGCGGCCCATCAAGGTATACAATCGGGTCTGGACAACGCTGACTCTGTGGCTCATGTTATGGGGTCTTCTGTAGCAACAAGAAGACAAGCTTGGCTGAGATCATCCGTATTTTCTCCTGATGTTCAGGCAACCCTGCTTGATTTGCCCTTTGATGGATCGAGACTGTTTGGCACTAAAGCTGACTCTGCCTTACAAAGTTTTAAGGATAGCAGAGCGACTGCAAGATCTCTGGGCCTTCAAACGCCGTCTAGAGGATACGGCTACAAGCGGTATCGTGGATTTGGACGGGCTGCTTCCTTTCGTAGCTGCCAACAGCCTCAACAGAGCCAGCAGCAGAATCTTTTGTACAAATCGTACAGGGGTAAAAGTAGGGGCCGTCTTAGGTGAGCCGCCTGGCAGCAGTCCTCCTCCTCCTCCTCTTCCCCCCGCCACCGTTGGTGCCTCAGGAAAGCAGTTCAAGATCCCCCATCTTAGAAAATGTTGGTCCTGTAGGTGGTCGGGTGTCCCACTTTCTACAAGATTGGGTTGTAAATCTTGTAGAGAATGGGTACACCCTCCCTTTTTAGAGTTGCCTCCTCCTTACCCTCCTCGCCAGGGTTGGTGTTCAGAGGACCACTTACTGCTTTTGCAGCAGGAGGTTCTTATCTTGTTACAGAAAGGTGCGATAGAGGTGGTTCCAGAGCAGGAAAGGGGTCAGGGGTGCTACTCCCGGTATTTCCTGCTCCCCAAAAAGGACGGTTGATTGAGGCCGATCTTGGACCTCAGGATTTTGAATCTTTACCTCAGGCAGGAAAAGTTCAAAATGTTGACCTTGGCTCAGGTTCTTCTTGCGCTGCAACAGGAAGACTGGATGGTGTCCATCGATCTGCAGTATGCATGTTTTCATCTTCCCATCCTGAAGTCGCATCGGAAGTATCTCCGGTTCACGGTGGGAGCGCAACACTACCTGTTTGCGGTTCTTCCGTTTGGTCTGACTTCCGCACCTCGGGTCTTTACAAAGGTGATGTGGTGGTAGCGGCACATCTCAGAAGGTCAGGGGTTCCGGTTTTCCCCTATCTGGACGATTGGCTGTTGAAAGCGGATTCCCCGGAGTTGGTGTCGCGCCTCTTGTAAGTGACAACGCAACTGTTGTTCAAATTGGGTTTCTCGATAAATGTACCCAAATCTCACCTAGTGCCTTCTCAGCGCAGCCTGTTCGTTGGCGGCAATACTGGATACTACTGTGTGTCGCACATACCCGCCTCCGCAGAGGATTCTCAACATATAAGAGATGATTCCTTTATTTCACGAAGGAGCGGTTGTTCCAGTCCTGAAGGTTCTACGTCTGCTGGTCTATTCACTTCCTGCATACTGTTGGTCAGTCATGCACACTGGCACATGAGGGCACTCCAGTGGTGCCTCCGCAGGCAGTGGTATCAACACAGCGGAGATCTCAGGGAGAAGGTCAGAATCTCCAAAGATGCTGCAGCGGACCTGACTTGGTGGAGTGTGCAGGGCAACCTGTCTCAAGGAAAGCTCTTTCATCTTACTCCACCGGTGGCCACAGTAATCACAGATGCCGCTACTCTAGGGTGGGGTGCTCATCTGGGGGAACTGAGAAAAATCCTAACTTTAAGACTTTCGGTATTCACAGAAGGCATTTAGGAGTCCTAAAGTTAGGACTCCTAACTTCTGTGAATACCGAAATGAGTAAGTGCCTTCTGTGAATACCAAAATGAGTAAGTGCCTTCTGTGAATACCAAAATGGTAGTAAGTTTAGGATTTTGTCTTAAGTTAGTTCTGTGAATCGGGCCCAATGCTCTTAAATGCACTCACAGAAAAGCAAGCCACACTTCATTTGTGTGCCACAGGGCTACATTCCCAGAAGCTCTGCAATGTTTTTAAAGGTCATAGACCGAGATCCCTTGCTGATAATTATTCTGTCACACAGTTTTCAAAAAATGATCAAGATTTTAATTTTCTTGACCTTATATTCATTTCTATAAACCTTTAATTGTTTTAAACCCTAAACCTGTGCACTTCCCATGTTCTTTGGACAACAACATGGTGCTTCTGTTAATATTTCAAGCCCACGTACTTAAAATAACGAAGTACATAAATCATAAATTACACATCAAATGTATATGTAAAAAAACTACAACAAATGCATTTTCTTTACACCAGTCATCAATTCAAGAAATTGATGGAGTTTTTTCTATTCAAAACTATTTCCAAAGTGGGAACTCTGTAATGAATATGGACCTGCTGGCAGCCAGTGGGCTCGATACAGTGATCCTTCTCCTGTTACAGACTTGATATTTTGCACTTCGGACCCCACCAGAGGAGAATGCTTCCTTTGCCAGAGTCATTACACCAGCAGCCGAGGTGCTGGGCCTACAGCTGCCTTCTCTGCAAGTCAAGACGAATGTCTCTGCTAAGGTTTTGTAGCCTGGGCCAGACTTGTCTGTGCCCTTGCTTCATTTATTGAAGCACTGACTAATACCCTTAGGGGCACTTGGCCCAAGCCTTGCTCAGTGCCCCCCAGCGAAAAGGAAAGCATCCAGACACCACCGATCGACTCCTGGCAATCCAGATTGTATTAGGCTGACTCCTGCCCTGAGAGTGCGGGGGTCCAGGCTTCCACCAGCAAAGTGAATCCTAATGTATTTTACACAACTCCTTCTGAGAAGGGGTCAGAAAGGATTGAGATGTTCAGAAACCAAATGTTCTATTCCAGCAGCTTGGCATTGAGGTTGTTTAATGCGGTCTACCTATTGGGCCATTATGTGCACACCCTCGGGAACATGGCCAGCAATATCTTGCTAGCAGTGCCAGAGGAATCTTAGGCCTCTTTGGCTCAAACCATTCAGGGCTGTCAGGATGCCGCCAAAATTGTAATTTGGGCTCAGCTCAATTCTACTGATTGCTTGTGATAATGGGGGGGGGGGCACTAGTGTGGTTCTCCGGCACAATGCTCGGATGTGAGCCACTAGCTTTTTTAGAGACGTGCAAGCTTCCCTCGTGGATATGCCTTTTGATGGGTCCTACCTGATTGGTGAGAAGGCTTATTCTGCCCTCGAATGTGCATTCCTTTGGCCTTTCTACCCCTGCTCAAAAAGGTTCTCTTCAGTTTCGGCCATTCTGAAGTCTACCCCAGAGGATTGGCATATAGACAACACCAGTCCCCACCGCAACAGCCACCCCAGGCGTTGATGCAGATCCAACCGACGATCTCCAGCAAACGGGGGGCAGCAAACTTCCAAGTCCCCTGCCTGTCCGGCATCAGCCTCTGGGCGGCTTTGATTGGCCCTTTGTGGCACGTGATCACCTTGTGGGAGGCAGAATCCGGCATTTCCTCCAAGTTTGGCGAAAGATAACATCAAACTTAATTCACTTATTAAATTACTATTTGTGATGCTCATTCTCTCTTCAGCTTGCCAAAGAAACATTCTAGATGTCTCTGTTAGAGGCTACTTAGCAGTTCTTTCTCTTTCAGGAAATCTGACCGTCATTCTGTTTCTAGGATCCTTGATGGGTATTCGATACTGAAGGGGGAACAGGCTCCCAGCTGTGCCTTCCATCACTGCACAGTAGAGCCTCGCCTTCATGTTGGCTCAGTCCATGGCCTTCCCTTTGTGGACCTTTGCACAGTTAAGATGTTAAGGGCCTTCCCTTTTTCAAGAGGCCACAACGCCAGCTGAGTGTTCAAGCAAAGCACAATGTATGTAAACAGGAATGTCATGCGCATTGGGAGGACGGAGTACTTTAGGAGGACAAAAGGCAGATGGGGAAGAGAGAGGTCTTGAGCTCTAGGCCTTTTCCTAGCTTGCCGCTTACACCATCTTTTACAAGGGCACCGTGACTTTCAGAGTAAAGTCCTTCTAACCTTTTAATGAAGGTAATGGAATTTGGGTTAAATAAATCTGTAGAATTGCTGGCCTGTTTCCCATTGCATCATCCGTGCAAGGCTAGTTGGGAATGCTGTCAGGAATGGGAGGCTGCCCCGGCGTGGGGAGGCTGTCCCTGTGGGGGGAGGTTGTCCCGGTCTGGGGAGGATGTCCGGGTCTAGGGAGGCTGTTCTTGCGTCAGGAGGCTGTCCCAGTCTGAGTAGGCTGTTCTTGCGTCAGGAGGCGGCCCGGTCTGGTGAGGCTGTTCTGGCCTGGGGAGGCTGTCCCAACATGAGGAGGCTGTTCTGGCCTGGGGAGTCTGCCCCAGCATGATGAGGCTGTCCTGGCGTGGAGAGGCTGTCCCAGCGTTCCAGGTTGCAATGGGCAACGGGAAGCGTTTGCAGCTCCCCTTTGTGCAGAAGTGGTGGGGAGCATGGTCTGAGGATGCCAGCAGCCCCATCTGCTCTCCATGCATGTCTGCGTCTCATATTTCCAGACCCCAGATTAGTGGATCCGGTATTTGCAGCCCTGGGGATCCCAAGTTTCTCAGAACAGCGGAGCAGCCTGCTCCCCACTACCACCCCTTCCCATCCCAGCCCCAGAGACACCATTCAAGGCCACTCATAGTGAGGTGCTGTAGCATCCTGGAAGAGATTTTCCGGGGAGGTTCCAGTTACAGAATCTGCAAATGGGTCACATTATACATCTGATCTAATGTAACAGAAAGTAGGTTTCTCGTTGCTATATTTCCGTTCTATGACATTCCTTTGCTAGATAACTTTGAAGTTTGTTACTTTCACCAAAGGCTGTGCGTACCTGTCACATGGTGTGCCACGCGATGTGATACATGGTCTACATATCTTCATGTTGAAACAATTCAGCTCATTGGCAGATGCTTAGTAGCCGGGGGGGAAAGGAAGCTTCATCTCCATCCTGCTTTAAAAGTTTCACTGTTCGGGGGGGTCACTTGTACCAACCACATTTTAACAAATTAAAGTTGTTTGGGACACACCAGCGGTCCTGAACTGTGCTACAAATCCCTCCTGTGTGTTGCCAGTGTGAAGGGCACTCGGGTGCAAAGTTGTCAGTCTTAGAAGAAGCATACCAGGCCAGACCTGTTCGTAGGTCTCAAACCTCAGCAGACTCTCACACTAGGGTGCGGTGAAGCCAAGCATTGGGTTACCTCAAAGTCACCCGGTGCACTCATCACTGAGCCTCGCAGGACATTGTACCCAGGGGTCCCTGGGAATCTCCCAGACCACCATACAGGACACCAGACCTCGCTGTACCAGGGAAGGTGTCATCATTACAGAGTCGGAGCTGCCATAAAGGACATGAAACCTCACGGGATGCAGGGAGGTGATCTGTGGTTTCATGCATCACTCCTAACTGGAGGTCATAGGGCATACCTTTCCTGCTTCTTTCATATACAGGCACTCACCAGCAAGAAAGAACCAACCATGTAAGTATTTTCTATTCGCCTGTGGTCTCAGCCCATAGTTATCCTGCGCAGGTGCCTGTAATTCTGATGCTCTTTTAACTTGTACTTGTATCTCCTGGAGGCTGGTTTGTCGTTGCTTTTAGGGTTTTGGGATGAGTGAACTGGCCGCGTGGTTGATCGGAGATCTCACCCTCTATCTTGACATCGCCAAAAGGGATGTGCAGAAGCTTGACAACAGAATTGCATTCCCACCCCTAAATTAGGATTCAGAATGTATTCCTGGACATTTCATTGGCTAGACCGGGTCAAGACTGATTTGCATATGGCTGGGCCTGAACTGGGGCGGTGAAGTGAGCTAAAGAACGATGATGGATTCAACCCAGATGTGTGACTGGGGGTGAGTGTCTGAAAAATGTCAGTGCTCCCTCCATCATCTCCATGTATTTGCTTTGTTCGTTCAAAGTTGGCAGGGTATGCCCAGACATGGGTCCCTTGCTCACTTTGCCACTGGATTCAAGCTAGCCTGGCTGATGAGGGGTGTTAGCCCGTAACCGTCCCAGGATGCTTGTTTGCGGTCCAGGGAAGACCTGGCTTGGCAGTTCGGGCTGGGCTGTTCCCATGAGGGACTGGGTAAAGACTGATTTGCATATGGCTTGGTCTAAACTGGGGTGGGTAATGAATGAATGAATGAATGAATGAATGAATGAATGAGAGAGTATTTATAGAGCGCATGGTTACCCGGAGGCATCCCCGCGCTGACAGACACTCGGCGGGATACGAGAGAATTACTGAAAAAGAAAGGTTTTCACCATGATGATGGTTTCAACCCAGATCTGGGACTGGAGGTGAGTGATTGAAATGTTTCAGTGCTCCATCCATCATCTTCTTGTGTTTGCTCTAGACCTGTTAATGCCAGTCCTGAGAAATAAGAGAATAAAGAGAATAAAGTGCGGTTATGATTCATTAAATGTCACAGATTTGTGTTTGTTATATGGGTAGTGTCATTGATTCATTAGTTGTGATTGTTGTCAGCTATTGCTGCTAATGACTGAGAAGCGACAGTCATTGATGGCTTTATTTACTTCAAGGAAGCCTTGGCCTCAATCCTCGTGATGGTTCCCCCCGTTCCAGGTGGTGAGGGGGTGGCCCCTGTCATAGATCTATAGTCCTGGGCTGTGAGCCTCAGCGCCCCTGTGGGGGGAGTTACTAGTGAAGGGTCATCATGCTCCATCCAGGCGGCTTCTGGGAGCCAATGAATAGTTAAGCAGCGTAGGCCCGCCCACTCTTTGATTCCTTATTGGCCAGTCCAGGACTTCATGTGCGGCTACTCTTGGTTTGACAGTAATGCTGTCGCCTGCTCCTATGAGAGCGAACTCTAAAGTGCCAAATGTGAAGTCCCAACATGATTTTCAAACAGACAAAACTTCGGAAACGAAGGCCCTGTTTCCAATCTAGTCATATTTGTAAAATTGCAGGTTTGGAAAAGTAGCCGAGAGAGTTAGCTGATGGAACAAGCTCTTCACACTATTGTCAGCATAATTTATAGGAATATGTCGCGTTTGTTTTGCTGTGCCTGCCGCTTCCTAGTTTTCTCAGGAGCTCTGAGGAAGAGATTTCTCACATTAGATTTAAATTCTAGAATATTTCAATTTCACTGTAAAATGTTCAGAGCTTCTTAACTTCAGGCAAGATTGTCAAAAACAATTTTCCGGCCGTGTTTGAGGGCCGTCACACCATCCCTGTGCACCTTGTTTGTTTACAAGCCTCGCGCCACGGTCGCATCACACGGCAGGGATGGAAATGTCACACGGTCTCAGATCTGCAGAATGTTGGACCGAGTCCCTGGAAGATTCTGGCTTTGGAAGCCACTTCGCTTCTGCCTAGAAACGCGGGCCACGTCGGGTCCCAGAGTTTTCTGGTGCCAGGGAGCGGAAGCAAGGCCAGATGTGCACATTTGAGAAGTGTTATTCCAATGATATGCTTATTAACTGGTCAGTTTCTGTGTAACAGAGGACATAATAAATACAGAAGAGTACTCATTTAATTGCAGAGCAGTTCATTGCAGGATTACAATCTGAGAGGCACAGGAAACGAAAAGGGGTGAGAGTGCGGAGAACTGTGAAGTGCTCCACGGTACGGCCCTCACATCCAAAGTGCATGTGGACTGTGCCATTAAGTGCCGGAACTCTTTGCCTCGTGATACAGATCCAGTGGGTTCAGCAATAGTGGGAGGAATCCGTCTTCATTCTTGTTTGAGACTGAGACACTTTCACTCTCAGCCTGGATCTGTTTGCACAGCCGTCGGACCCTCGTCTTCAGTTATGGGGCAGTTGGGTTTGTAGGTTCTAGTAACTGCAATCCAAGCGACCATTCACACTGCTGCCACTTTATTGTTTACATGGTATTTTCTTTGAAATTGACATAGGATGGTGGTTCAGTAGGAAGAGTTCTGATGAATACTTCTAACCACTGATTCCTCATCTTATGAATGGCCCACCAGGTGCCAGACTGAATCTGGAAACTCCAAAGAAGGACTCCTGCCTGCTGGTAGGCAGCATTATTCAACTGCTCACCCATGATGCTCCGCTCAGGCAGTGGCAGTGGGTCCGCATATAAGTGCCACCCTGGCATGCTGATGTCAGTTTGTTTCTTCCCGCGTCCTCAGCCACGTATCCTGAGCTCTACTCCTCGCCTTTTTCTCCAAAATTCTCTTTTTTACCAATGTGTGCGAAAAATATATCACTTCCCAAAATGAAGAGGTTTAAATCTTGTAGCGGCTATTGCAAACAAATGTCTGTGACCAACCCAACAAGAAGCATGCCTCTGGTGCGTAAGTCGAAGAAGAAGCGCAAAAAAGTCAAAGCAGGAATTGGCCCCTTCATGCCTCAAACCCCAGAGAGGATGCGGATTGTTAACGTGCCTCTTGGTCTTGTGCCCAAACTCTTGAAGAGCCCATTCTGAGTTTGGTCCTGGTGCAACCTGAATTTCCTGGTCTGTCAGCAATGTTGCAGCAAGGCCTTTAGGGAGGCCATGCTGTGCATATTAATGAAGGAAAGAAACCAGGTGCGTAGTGAAAAACTGCGATGGAGGTGGAAGCACATTCAGATTGCTAATTTTTAGGCTGAGCATTCGAGACCTCTTGTATATACTTTAGTATATACTTTAGTATATATATTTTAGTTCATACTTTAGTACATACTTATATGTGTATGTACTTCGTGGGCTCTGGAGATCAGCCCTAGGACTTTTCTGCTTCCGCTTAAGAACTTCTTTTTCTGTTCAACTGCCGCTTGACAGAAAACTACCAGCAGAGGTCAGTAAAATACCAGAATCACTTTAGCATTCTCTAGATTCCAGTCCATAGAAATTGTCTTCCATGAGCACCCGTAGACAATAATATTTTTTTCATATCTTGTATTTTTAGTGATATGACCACCGTAGGCCCTGATTTTATATTACAAACAGAGCTTTGGACTATGCCATTTCCCACTGAGAGGCAATACTTCTCTCCATGTGTTCCCATACCTGGCGTATCACGCAGTTTGGTGCTTACTTTACCTCCATGTTAAAGAACAGTAGATGTTTCACACACAGGCTAATGTGCTAAATACATATAAGGGCCCAAAGGCGAGACCGATTGCATTGCAAATGCTTGTTCTGTATTCCTGCTTCAATTTATCGTTCTTGCTTTCTTAAGATGTAATTTTTGGGGCAGTCGAAAGCCAAAGATGATCATTCGTTTTGAACGTCTGCCACAAAGTTGCTTGGAGTGGCTCAGGTTATCCACCAGTTTGCATTGTCCATGATTCTGGGAATTCCATTAAGGTCATGGGTTCCCAACCATAGGGCATTCCACTCAACTGTCTGACTCTTACCTTCAACACAGAAGTTTAATTATATCAGACCATTCCTTAGCAGCTTACAGTGGCTGGCAATTAAAGGCATGGCCCAATTTAAATTTGGTTGCATGTATTATAGTTTCATGCATCTTAGCCTGCATAATTGACCAGTCTCTTCTTAGTGTCAACTGAACAAACAGTACAGGAGCTGGAGTTTTCCTTGTTTGGTAGTGCCAAAATGCAAACTTTACCAAGCCTAAAATCAGACTTTCGCTGGAGATGCACCTGCCGTATGGAACTCTGTCATTGTTGACTTATGAACCGAACCTACTCTTATGTCCTTGAAAAGACATTATGAAGTTTACAGCAGAAGACATTTAGAAGTCCACCGTTTTGGGTTACACATGAAATAAAGGTGTCTCTTGCCAACATATTACCTTACCTCTCAACTGCCTGTTACATGTTTTGGCTAACAAGGCTTGCGTTTTATTTTAATTCTATGTGTGTAGTGGCCTAATGAAACTTGAAGCCCCCTCCCTGCAAAGTACATAGAGGGGTCCCCCTCTGGACTTACTCAGGAGCTCTCAGGCCAGGGTCTGTGCTGAGGGGGCCCCCCTGCACTTCGGGGGCTGCGGGGGGTTTCATTGCGCCACTGCATGTGTGCTCCACAAGTTGATCTGTACGGGACTGTTGGGTGCATCCTAAGAGGAAGGAGCTGAACAATTGAACTGGTTGTCTGCAGATTCCGGCCTTGTTGAGTTGTTGGAGGAAGATGGGGTGGGAGAAGGTGTTGAAGTGGCCAAGAGGTTGAGTATAAAGAGTGCTCCTTTGCCCTACTTGTCTATGATGAGGTGGATGCCATCTGTGTCTGCTCTGAGGGTGGTCTCAGTGCTGTGGTTGGGTTTGAATCCAGGTTGGAAGGTGGGGTCTAGGAGGTGGTTGGTATCAAGGTGGTTGACCAGTCCGGTACTGGTGAGCTTTTTGATACTATGGCTGGGCAGGGAAGGAGGGAGATGTGCTCTTAGTATGCCAGTGTCTTTCAGTCTTCCGATGGTTTCTTCAGGAGAGGTAAGATGGTGGCGTGTTTCCATGGGTGCAGGAAAATGCTGGTGGTGAGGGAGTCATTGAGGACTGGTGTGAGGGCTGTGCAGATGGAATTGATGCCTTTAGTGAATATGAAATGAGGACAGGGATCAGCAGGGGCTCCCGAGTGGAGGGAGCACATGGTGTTGGCAGTCTCCCGTGAGGTGATAGCTGCCCAGCAGGTCAGGGTGGTTTCTGGGTCATTCTTGTCATTTGGGTGTGTGATGGTGATTGTGGAGAAGTCTGGTTGAGGGTGCGAAGTTGATGTAGATGGTGTTGATTTCACTTCTAAAGTAGTGGGAAAGCTGGGTGTAGAGTTCTTGTGAAGTGGTGACAATTGTGGAGCTGGTGACAGGTGAAGTGAATTCCTTAACTATGGTGAAGACTTCTTTCGAGGTGTTGGAGTTGTTTTGGACTTGTTCAGTGGGTGCTGCGCTCTTGGTGGTTCTGAGTCTCTGGTACAGTGTGTCATGTGTGTACAGAATTCCTGGAGGCTTAATGGCACAGACTTTTTGGGCAAGGATGGGTCATTCACTGTATTTCTATAACACAGCTACGCAATGCCTGGTAAATCACCTCTGCATGCTAGGTGCATTGCTATCCATGGGGCTTGGGCTCAACAGTCTTGGGCCAGGTATGGTAATTGAGACAATTGGTGAGATAGGTGGTACAATAACGGTTGGACTTTACCCTCTTAGAACTATCATTTCCAAACGTTTTTCCTTACCCCTCCTGTTTTCTGAACCAGTTTTTGTTGGCCTTTAGGATTCTGCAATTTACCACTGTCAACTAGTGCTAAAATGCCTGTCTCTCCTTTAAACATAGTGAAATTGGCTTACACCCAATTGGCACGTTTAATTTAATTGTAAGTCCCTGGTAAAGTGTGTGTACAGGCCTTGTAAATTAAATGCTACTAATGGGCCTGTAGCACTGATTGTGCAACCCACATAAGTAGCCCTTTAAAATGTGACACAGCCTGCCAATGCAGCCTATGTGTGCAGTTTTAAACTGCCATTTCGACCTGGGAAATTAAACCTTTTCCTAGGCCCAAACCTTCTGTTTTAATACATATAAGTCACCCTTAGGGTAGGCTTTAAAAGAAAGGCCCATATGGCAGGGTGCATTGTATTTAAAAAGTTGGACATGCACTTTTAAATTGTACATGTGCTAATAGCGAAAATCTCCTAAAATCTTTATTCACTATTGCAAGGCATCCCTCTTCCATAGTATAACATTGCGTTACCTTATTACATTTAATACGTTGTAGGTTTTGTGTGGGAGCAGGTAGAGGAATGTCATGGTTTGTGTGCGAGGAATTAACATTTTAAAACCCTCTTTAATGGTAAGGTCCGAAAATGGCAGTTTTAGAAAGTTGGCATTTTATTGTCCTAATCATTTGGTACCTCCAGCCTGTTTTTGGGTCACATGACTAGGTGTAGTTGTCAGTTGTCCTTTGTGTATTCCTCCTAGACAGCCACACAATAGAGAGTCTGGTGTTGGCAGAATGGGCCAACCTTGTCAGGATGATGAAGTTGTCACCTACCACACTTGCAATTCAAGGGGCTGCCTCAGCACACACACAAAGTACTTCACACTAGCCTATTGTGCCACCAGACAGACAGGGAGACAGAAAGTTCTGTAGGAGGAAACTCTAGAAGCTTCTCTCACTTCAAATCTGGCACAAGGTATAAATATCAGACCCTCAGACCCAACTCTTCTGTACACTCCTGGACCTGTGGATACTACAGAAGGACTTCCTGCTTCCCTGCTGCTTTAGGCTGCCCTGCCTCCTGAGACGGAACACTGGAACTGCTCCCTTAAGCACTGGATGAGTGACTCCAAGGATCAGCTGACTGATCTCTTGTGTGAGATACAGGGACATAAGCTCCAAAGTCCTCCATGCAACTGCCCAGCTTACCTGCTGCACTGGACCTGCCTAAGCCCTACTTGAGCCCTCAATGACTTCTTGATTGCCAAGTGGTACCTCCCCAGGTCCTGGATACTTGGCTGATATCAAGTAGAAATGCCTCCTGGCTTAACAGAAGGTTTAATCAAATCTGGGATGAAGTGACGTGAAGCCCGCAAAGCCTTGCCACACAGCTGAAAGCTTCATCGAAACCAACTCCAAGTGGCATGAAGCCCTGCAAAGCCTCGCTGCACAGCTGCCAGCTTTCTCAGAACCACCACAGAGTGACACAAAGCCCCGCAAAGCTTCACTGCACAGTTTTATTGGAACTAATGCAGTGCAATACAACTCCACGCTGGACCTCGCAGCACTTGCAGCTCCTTGGTCCGATGCCGAACAACACAATGCCTTGCAACGCAACACCCTGCATCAAGGACATAGCCAACAATCATCAGTGTGCCAAACTTGGGCATGTGCCCAGCGTGTGCTCCATCACGGTCATACTCAACTTGTAACTTCGCCCTGGTTCAGTGTGAACAGAAAGCCTCAGTCGGTACTTGCACCTTTTGCTGCTATTTTTTCACTAAATCTTTAAAATTGCATATCTCAAGTTCTACTGATTTGATTTTTATCGTTTTTGTCCCAAATAATTTTTTTAATTGTACTCTGTATTTCATAAATTGGTGTGGGATTTTTGTTGTGTTGTGCTCTCACTTCATTGCTGTTTAAGTGCTGCATAAATACTTTACACATTTCCTCTGAGGTAAGCATGACTGCTGTTGTGCCAAGATACAAGAGGGATAATCAACAGGTTAATTTAGTGAATGTTGGGGTTCACCTTGACAAAGATTGTGTCTGTTGCTTGAGAGGGCCTCCCATCCCCCAAAACCAACAACCCAATTTCTCACAATTGCACATTAGGAAGCCTCAGACCTCCAGCTGTGGTAGCCGCATGCATCTACCATCGTTAAAGCTTTAGTTTTCTTCAGACCCACACAATATTCAGAATGCCCATGGACATAGATTGTAACACCTTTGTGGGGACCGGGAGAGTCAGCTTACCCAATAGATAAATATATCTTAGGGAAAGCACTATTTTAAACACTCTCCCTATACTTATAAATGTAGGGAAGACTTATCAGTCTTGACAATTAATGGTTGCCGATTGTTCTTAACCCTTTTGTCCAGTCTCCTGGTAACCAGGATGCCTATGTATTTCAAACACCGTGGCTTCCACCTGAATCCTAGTCTCTCTGCTTTCAACCTGTCAGAGCGCCTGGTGACTGGCAGTACTTTGCCTTTGTCGCAGTTGATCTCGTATCTGGAAATGGAGAAGGATTCTATGAGTGTGGTTTTGCTAGAAGGAATGTTTCTAGCTCGCTGAGGGCTTGTCGCATTTCTTCTGCGTAACTTGGATTAAGTAGCCAGTGCTTGTGGTTATCCCCTTGACTTTTTCCTCCCTTCCTATAAAATGCCAGACATAAGTCAAAGGTGGTTTCTGAATATATATCCGAGAACAAAGTTCATTTCTGAATATATATCCGAGAACAAAGTTCACTTGTGATCAATGGATTGAAGTCAGAATGATTGTCCTTAAGGCAGTCACCAAAATTATGGCCATGAATTTGATGTTGGAGTCCATAAGGGAGATGGGTCTGTAATTAGAACGCTGAAGCGGAAGGAGATTAATGTGTGCTTTATTAAACTCTGTAGGAAGCTCCACTGAGGAGTCTGCCTCTTTGAATACCTTCTATAAAATAGATCTTTATGGTTGATAATCTAACTGCAGATACCTCAATATCCACCTACCTCCTCATTCTTGTAGGTTATAAGGTCCCACGTTAGATTTTGCACTGTCAACTTCCTAATTTGTTGGTTGCGCCGTGTCTGAGGGCACAGAAGTTGTGTGTTGATTAACTGACCTCAGTGCTCTGGGTGGTGCCTATAGGCAGCTCCATGTCATCACATCTGGAGGTGGGAAGGAGTTGCGAAAGAATGCAAAGCCGCCACCTGCTGGTGAATGGGAGCTACTGCAGAAAGTTTTTCAGGTCCACTTTAGTGCCTGTTAGGATTCAAAAGTTGTTTTTAGTAAAAATATCCACCAGAAAGAGTGTTACCAAAACTAAGTAATTTCTTCGTCTGGTCCTGCTAATGCATATGTTCATACATTGTTTATATCGTAATTGCATTAATATAGCGCTTACTAGCCATGACGAGGCGTCAAAGCGCTTTTTCGGCGAGTAGCACGCTACTCCGGGATCCATAGAGGATTAGTGTTGAATTAGAATAATGAAACATGCAAGTACATTTTAAGTGGTGGATAGGTTAGTCAGTTATTTGGATTCGGAAGGATAGCAGAAGGATAGAAGAGGAAAAAAAAGGTTTGTATTTACATAGCGCTTGTTACCCCTGATGGGGTGTTGAAGCACGCTACTCCGGAAACTCATAAAGGATTAGTGGTGAATTAGTATGGTGAAATATGAAAGTAATTTGAGTGGTGGATATTAGTCAGTTATTTGGAGTGAGAAGGGTAGCGGAGTGATACAAAGGAAAAAAGGTTTGCTTTCATGTAGCACCTGTTACCCCTGATGGGTGTTGAAGCGCTTTTCTGGCGAGTAGGACGCTACTCCGGAACCCATAAAGGATTAGTGTTGAAAATTAGTATAGTGAAGTATGAAGTAATTTGAGTGGTCGATATGTTATTCAGTTATTTGGATAGAGAATGGTAGATTGCGGGATAGAAGAGGGAAAGAGGTTTGTATTTATATAGCGCTTGCTACCCCTTGATGGGGTTTTGAAGCGCTTTCTTGGCGAGTAGCACCCCACTCTGGAACCCATAAGGATTATTGTTGAATTAGTATGGTGAAACATGAAAGTTTTTTGAATGGTGGATATGTTAGTCAGTTATTTGGATTGAGAAGGGTTGGGGAGGGGTAGAAAAGGGTACACATACCGCACCTGGGTAAAACACTGCATGGGTACAAGCCAACCATACATAAAGTCACCCGTGTGAACATTAAATGTGGATGGGGGGTCAGACTTACTAGGACATGTCCAGCAGCTGGTCCAGGTCCACTCCCCGGTAGGTGAACTTCCTGAAGGTTCGCTACTTCTTCCGCCATTTTGACAGCAGCACTCGGAAATGCTGGGAAGAACAAACCTTTAAGTGATCACCCTTCCTTTGAGGCAGCTTCATCATGCCAACAGACCCGGTTTAGGCGGCAGACTCGGTTTTTGAAGCCAAAAATTGCTTTATTGTGGCTGTCTCCCATCTGACATTGCCTCTGCTGCAACAGACGTCAGTGGGGGAAATACATTCTCCTAATTATTTTTTTGAAATCTCTCACTTTCCTCTTCTCAAATGTTGGCATGTCTGACATGTTCTACAACCTTGGCCTAAACTTTGAATTTGTAACTTAGATGTTTTAAAATTCCACTTGCACATCCTATAACAAACATTGACATGCAACTAGTCTAATTTGAGCTCAAATGCATAGTCAGTAGTTCTCCTAAAAATCCTGCATGATGCGGGCGGGGCTAGGCTCCTAACTCTTAGAAGTTTCTATTTTGCATGCAACATATATAATGTACACATGACTAAGGCCCTGATTTTTACTTTGGGGGTGGGATATTCAGTCACAAACATGATTTCATTACATTAGATACCATACTATGGCATTTGTAATGTGACGGATATCCTGCTGCGTTATCACAATTGCATTATATCCTATGGCACTTGTAATACGACGGATGTCATATCCCTCACGTGTCTGAAGTAGGGTGACCAACCGTCCGTAAATTTCACGGACAGTCCGTAATTTCGGCCGTCTGTCCGTTGTCCGTGAAGGATTCTTTAACGGACGCCATTTGTCCGTAATTTTAACCGGGCACCGGTCGCACCACCATAAAACCGGCACAGCTACCACCCACCTCCCTGCTTGACTGCGATGCTGTTGAGGTCGGGTGTAACAGACTCCGATGCAGTACCAACGCTCAGATACCAGCAGCATTGGAGAGGCACAGCGGGATGGCAACCCTCACACCTTCAGCCCTTGATGAGCTGTTAAGAGGTGCTTGAAGGTGACTGAGGGAGGGGCTGCAGCTTCAGGAGCAGGGGCATCTATTCAGATGCAAACAGCCCTGAATGCCTCATGTCTCTGCAATTTAGAGGGGCCTCGCACATTCCCTTCCTGCCCAGGGCCCCAAACATCCTAGAACCGGCCCTGATTACCCCGAGGCAGCACCTGGTTCTCTTCACAAAGCTTAATTACTGTCACTAAATTGTAAGCACACCTCAGTTCTTCAAACATGCAGTCTATAATGTAATGAAATAAAGAAATGGGACAATCGCACCCACACTGATTAACAAAGTATGGAGGACAATCAGTTAAATCAGTTCTCTTGGAGTATCTCCTTTAAGTACTGTACATCACAATGGGGGATGGGAAAACTAACATTTTGGAAAGAGAGCCTGTCTTCTCGATGTCCTGTCCAGGAGCGGGTGAGGAGCCCTACCCCACCCTGGAAGAGACCAAGATGATACTAGAATACTGCATGCCCACCCCTGTGCCCACCCTGGTGAATCCTGTTCCCTCTCCTGTGATGGCTCCTGCCCTCCCCCCAGTGATGGCTCCTGTCCCCCCATGTGGTGGCTCCTGTCCTCCCCCCACCTGTGATGGCTCCTGTCCCCCCTGTGGTGCATCCCGTCTCCGCCCTGGGTGGCATCTGCCCCAGTCCTGGAATGGCTCCTGCAGCGAGGGTGAAGTTCTCAAAAAGGCTCGGCTCAAAATTAATATGAAAAGGTGGGCGAGTGAGTAAGTGAAGGGATGGGTGGATGGCTGGATGAATTAGTGAAAGGATGAATGGATGAATGAACGATTGAATAGATGGATAACGAGAGGTTGGATGGATTGATGAGTGAGTGGAAAGATGGATGAGAGAAAAGGTAAATAGCTGGATGTATGGGTGGAAGGGTAGCTGGATGGGTAAAAGGGTGGATGGATGACTGAAAGGATGGATGAGTGAAAGGATGGATGAGTGAAAGGATGGATGAGTGAAAGGATGGATAGATTGATGAATTGATAAGTGCAAGGGTGAATGGATGGACGGATGAGTAAAAGGGTGGATGTAAGGATGGATGAGTGAGTGAAAGGAAGGGTAGATGGACAAAAGGATGAATAGATGAGTGAAGGAGTAAAGGATAGATGGATGAGAGAAAGGATGGATGAGTCATAGGGTCAATGGATGGATTCATGAGTGGATGAGTAGATGGGTGGATGGATGGAAGGAAGGATGGCTAAGTGAAAGGGTCGATGGAGAGAGAAAGGGAGGATGGATGGATGACTGAAAGGGTGGATGGGTGGAAGGATGAGTGACCAGGTGGATGGATGAGTAAGTGAAAGGATGGCTGGATGGGTGAAAGGGTAAATGGCTGGATGGATGAGTGAATGGATGGATGGGTGGAAGAGTGGATGGACGAGTGTACCGATGGATAGGGTGAAAGGGTGGATGGATGGATAATGGATGGATGAGTGAAAGGATGGGTGAAGGGATGGATGAGTGAAATGATAGATGGAAGGATACATGATGGATAAGTTTGCAAATGGTTGAATATGTTTGGATATGGCTGGGCTTACTTATATACTATTGCGTGACCTCCTCTGATGTGTCTGTAAAACTTACCTATTGTCCTGAATTTTGACCTCCTGTCCTGAATTTGTGTCCTGAATTTTGACCCTTTGTCCTGAATTTTTACACTCACCGTCCTGAATTTGCACCAATGCCAGTTGGTCACCCTAGTCTGAAGGAGTGTCCCGTCTACCAAAGTCCAGATCTGGCCCTGTGTTATGAATATGTCTCCTGGAATTTGTTTTTCTTTTTTGATCGGTCACGCCACTCCATTATCGCATTGGACCCGAAGGCAGACGAGAAGTGCTAATTGTGCTGAATAGAGGATGTAAGAGAACTGTGCGGAGTGTGGACTGACGAAAGGGTCACCGCAGTCCTTCGTCACTGGCACTTTCAGCAAGTTGATATCTGCTCTTGAGGGTCCCTTTAGCAGTGAAGGCACCCAATGGAAACCATATTACACTCTGATGAAGTGCACCCTCCATTTTGTGCCTCCCCCTTCCAAGCCCCACCCCCTCTGCTGAGAGGAGGAGTCTGCCAGGGAGCTGCAGACAAGCCCGGACATAAAACCTGCCCTTCGTTTTATTTTACTGATGAGCCTCCGCACGCAGGTCTCTATCTTTCCAATTTATCTCTGAGGCGCAGGCGGGCTTTCTTCAATCCCCTGCTCTCCCAAAGTGTCATTATTGTTTTCTCACATACAAATGCCACTTTGTCCCATGGGCTGAAGATTTACCACCGTCCTATTTATTTTTATTGGTGTGAGTAACATCTCTTTTCTGTTGCTATCGGGGAACCGTGACCGGTGATTGTGCACCGCGGAAGTGTCATCTGTTATAATTCAAGGGAAATTTGTAGAACTGAGAAAACCGGTCCCTTGTAGCCAGGACTCCAGAGGTGTGTGGGAGCACGCTCCGGTAATATGTGAGTGCACATGCGAGTGTGTTTGTGGCCCTTGAGTCTGACAGCATCCCCCTAATGCCATCCGTTTCTTCTCAGAGTCCCTGGACAGAAACTAGCAGTTCTACCCCTGAGCCCTCCGTCGCCAGCGGCTTTGTACACCCAGCTGGGTCTAGGGTCCAACATGACCACTAGGGCTTCAAGGGGGCGGGGTCCTTCCTGGTCTCAGACCCGCTCGTTATTAAAAACGGACACTGAAACGGTTCCCTATAGGGCCCTACTATTCATATCCATAACATGACTGGCAAGAGAGTTCTCGATTTGGGAACTCATGTCAGTGATTTAGTTCTTGTTCATATTTCAGACAGAGCTCTGGAGTCAACTACCCCTTCCACAGTCCTCAGCAATGTTTCATTCACAACCTCACAATCTAAATATTTTTAATATGAATTATTTTCAACAATATAATTGTGTTAGAAATGGGTTTTCTGGTCGGCTGGGGTATGCACTTAAGCTAGGCAGAACCCACCACTCTAGTCAGAGTAATGGAGTTACACATCCAGATAACCCCTGCTCACCCCGTTGGTAGCTTGGCAGAGCAGTCAGGCTTATCCCAGAGGCAATGTGTGAAGCGTTTGCAAACCACAAATCCACACTATTGACACAACAGATACACCACAAAAGAGACTCCACACAGCAGTATTTAACAATATCTCATATATTGTATATAACATATAGACCGCAATCACATAAATCACTTTGCCAACTAGGCAATTGTCAAATCATCACAGTTCGTGCAATAAAGTAAATATTTATAGGTCGTACACGTTGTGAAAACAACACCCTACACCAACTGTGTACATATTATGCAGGCCCTGAAATAATACTCGTTAGCCTATCATTGCAAAGTTTAAAACGACCTGAACCATGATCTCAGGGCATAAAATGCAGGCTGTTAGGTTAGGAAGATCATAAATGCTGTGCATGCATTACAATCCTGAATTAGCACTTGTTATCTTGACCAAGGTAAGACAAAAACAAAATATACTGATATATTCAGAACATGTAATACGACGTATCATCAAATAACCACTGACATCACCATAATATGTGGGTCACAGCGCACTTGCACTCCTCTAACATGTTCCATGGTAATTTCTCACTAAACGTAGGTTACAAGAACACCTGCACACTTACTACACATCTGCACATTTACTACGGAGATTACGGTAATCCCATGGTCTCCTCAGGTAGGAAGATTGGGAGTGACCTCAGTCGAGGACTCGTCCCATTATGCCACACACAAGAAACAAGTGCACCCCAATGAGCAAGCGCCCTTCCTGGTACGTCCCAGCGGAGAGGAGGCGTACACATGTGGCAAGTCACCGCGGGGAAGCCTCACTGGGTCTCCGGCACCACACAGGGCAAGGTAGCTGCCTGCAAACGCGTGGTACAGCTGCCAGAATCACTGCAGTTGTTTTAAATGCCCCCAGCCTCGCACAACACCTCTCTTGGGCAGAGCCGGCCAGTGACCCTCGTGTGCCTGGCTTACCCTACGTTACCAGGCAACGTGTCCAGCTCTAGCCCAACACGGCAACCCGGCACAAGTGCAGGCCTGAGAATCAGCTTGAATGACAGAGGAAGGGTGCCATGCGACGGTACTCCTATCACCTGTGTTGTACGTCACGGCCTGCTCCCTGGAGTGGGGGGCTATGGGAAACGCCGCTCTGCGAAAGTCAGTGGAAGGGCTTTCTCTTGCGCTATGCTGCAAAATCCAGGGCATGGTTTCCCACAACCTACGGACAACACACCCCAGCAGTCTGGGAGGGGTAAAGACTGCTCTGCCCACACTGAAGACCCCACAGAGCTGAACACATGCTGGTCATTATGACGGGGAGCTGACAAGGCGCTCACCCTGCCCTAACGGAAGGAATGAAGCGCTCACCTTGTGCTGGACTCTCCAGGCACAAAGCTCACCACACGCGCTGGGCTGTGAAGTAAAGCGCTTCTCACAAGCTTTCTTTGACAAAAGGTGAAGAAAAGTCCAGTCCTTCTCCTGCTCCAGACATGCGTAGCAACTGCAGGCCAACCCCCCTGCACACACATCAGGGGCAGCGCTCCTCACACACCTCTCCCAGCTCTTCTTCCAGGTTGGTTCCTTTTTGATCCAGCAAGGATCTTTTGAAGTCTTTGATTTCCCCTAAACTTCCAGCAGGAGGCAAGCTCTGCATCAAGCCCCTGGACATCTTCTCAAGCAGGATATCACAGCAGGGCAAAAAGATTCAGTCCTTTTTCTCTGCCCACAGATAGAAGCAGCAACTGCAGACCAACCCAAACCTCTCACCAAAAAGGGCAGTGCTCCTCACACAGCTCTTCTTCTTGGCAGGGTCCTCTTGTTTCCAGAAGTGATCTAAAATTCTGAGGTTTTAGGTCCAATACGTATACAACATTTTCTCATTGTAGTCTTTGTTTCGGAGCCCCTGAGCTCTGTACAATTAAGTTCTTTCCTCCCTGGTCTAGCTTGATCACAGGGGGTGGAGACAGCATTGTGCAGAGGAGACACAGCCTATTCAGGTGCTAGTGAAAACTCCGCCCACCACTCTAAATGCAAAAAAGGTCTATTCAGCCTGCTATGAGTCATCCAGGAAATGCAACCCCCTTCTGATGGATACATCTGCCAGTGGATTCCTCACCTTGTGAATATCCCCTGCGCCAGCAACATTCGGAAACATTTGTAGCAGTCCACGGCGATGGGGTCGACGACGACGTCACAGAGACACGGCTCCGCTCGCGACTCCGCTGACGTCACCGGCTCCATAAGAAGACCTCGTCGGCATGATGACGTCAGTTCCCTTTTTTCCGCGCCGTCGAAGCCAACGGACTTCGGGAATCGCTGTTGTTAGCGTCGTTGATACTTTGTGTAATTTCGATGTTTTTCCTGTCTTCTTTGACGATGTCGACAAAGAAGTCTGGGTTTAAGCCTTGCCGGGAGTGTGGCAAGCATATGTCCATCACTGACCCACATGAGGACTGTGTGTGGTGTTTATCCTCGGACCACGATGTGGATGGCTGTACCAGCTGCCGAAAGATGAGCACGAAGGCTCTGAAGGAACGGGAGGCAAAGCTCTTGATTGCCAGAATGAAGAAGGACAAGAGAGGGAGAAGGAGATCGAGATCGAGGTCTCGATCGAAGTCGAGGTCGGCGTCGAAGTCGACTTCGGGGCATGCTTCTCGAGCTAAGAAGCACAAGAAAAAGAGAAGACACTCCTCTCGGCACCATTCAGATAAGAGCACGGCGAAGTCACCTGCTTGGCGTCGAAGGGACTCTGTTTCTCCTTCTCCTGTGCCGGGTTCGCCTGCTGGTCCTTCATCTCCGGTGGTCTCTTTATCTCCGGCTTCACCAGTTCCAGCCCGGACTCCGACGCCGGTTCCATCTCCGGCTCCGGTTCCGTCTCCGGCTCCATCTCCGGCCCCGGAAGATCTTCAAGCCCCGAGTGAGCCTGCGACGCCGTTGATTCCACCGTCGGCGCCGGTTGGCCCGAGTCCGGTGGGGCCTGGCCAGTATCCTGCTTTCCCTGGGCCAGGTCAGGACCCATCACATTACTTAAATGCAATGTATGGGGTATTTGCTCGTGCCATGTATGTCCCTGGTGCACCTGCGGGTCCAACGGGTCCTTTGGCATTTAACTTAGGGGTGCCGCAAGTATATCCTCAGGCCCCTTTCTATCCATTTTATCCAGCGACGCCGTCTTGGAATCCTCCGGCTCCGAGAACGTCGACGCCGCTTCCATCCTCACCGGCTCCGGCTCGACCTTGTTCGACGCCGATGGCTCCGTCGGATCCACGGTCGACGCCGGCACCGGCGCCGTCGGAGTCGATTACGGCGCCGCCAACGCCGAGGATTCGAATTCGCTCCGGAAGGGAGACTCAAAGGATTATTGAGGAGCAGAGATACCTTCAGGAGGAAGGGGAGGATGGAGAATTGGTGGAGTCGGATGAGGTTTTTGACGAGCTTAAGGAAGCTAGTGGCTTGGACCTGTCTCCTGAGTGGGAGATTACTCCGCCATCAGATGAGCCATCCAAGGACGTTGCACCCTACCATGCAGTCATAAGGAGAGCTGCGGAGTTACTTGATCTCCAACTTCCAACAACGGAGTTTAAGTCAAACATCTTGACTGAAGTCTTGCATTCTCCCACAGCGGTATCAGAGCCTTTGATTCCATTTAATGAGGCCATTGCAGAACCTGTGTTGGAGGTGTGGCGCAAACCTTTTTCTGCTCCTGCGGTGTCTAAAACTATCGCTAGGAGATACAGAGCGGCCCCAGATGATACCGAATTTTTGTCGTCTCATCCATCGCCTGAGAGCTTGGTAATTCAGGCGGCTTGTTCTGGGAAGTCTAAAGGAGCCTTTCCACAGGTCCCTGGGGACAGAGAGGCAAAAAGACTGGACCAGTCGGCAAAGAAGGTGTTTTCATCAGCCAGCATGGCTTTGAAATCGACTAACGCCACATGTCTTTTGGGACGCTATGTACATGCGCTGATGGATTCGGCTAGGAAACTGGTGCCGAAGCTACCTGATGAGGATAGATCTGGTTTTAACAACATCTTGGCTGATGCTCAGGAGGCTGCGCGGCAAGTGATCCAAAGTGGGTTGGACACAGCAGATTCTGTTGCAAGGATCATGGGGTCGTCAGTTGCAACTAGAAGAAGTGCTTGGTTGAGAACTTCGGAGTTCTCTCAAGATGTACAAGCAACCCTATTGGATCTACCATTTGATGGGTCTGGCCTGTTTGGGAAAAAGGCAGATGCTGCTCTGGAAAGATTCAAGGAGAGCAAGGAAACTGCTAAATCTTTGGGACTCCAGTCTCAGTCGAGAGGGTCTTTTAAGAGGTACAGAGGTTTTGGAAGGACATCTTTTCGAACCTATAGGCAGACTCAGCAGCAGCAACAGCAGCAGCAGCAGCAAGGTTCCTCGTCGAGAGGTTACAGAGGAAGAATCAGGGGTCGCACACGTGGCCGTCAGCTCTCTTCCTCCTCTTCCTCTTCCTCAGCCCCTCCAACCACCGCAAAACAGCCCTAGATCCGCCATTCCGGATCATGCTGGTCCTGTGGGGGGCCGGCTTACCCATTTTCTACAAGATTGGGAATCTGTAACTACAGATCTCTGGGTTCTAGATCTTGTGGAAAATGGGTATGCCCTTCCCTTTCGGGAATTCCCTCCAAATTACCCTCCTTGCCAAGGGGCTTGCTCGGAGGACCACCGTCTTCTCCTGCAGGAGGAAGTCCTGAAGTTGTTTCAGAAAGGTGCGATAGAGGTGGTTCCAGAGCAGGAGAGGGGTCAGGGATGCTACTCCCGGTATTTCCTGATTCCGAAAAAGGACGGCAGATTGCGTCCGATATTGGACCTCAGGATCTTGAATCTTTATCTAAAGCAAGAGAAGTTCAAGATGCTCACCCTTGCTCAGGTTCTTCAAGCGCTGAATAAGGAGGACTGGATGGTGTCCATCGACTTGCAGGATGCGTATTTTCACATCCCAATCCTGAAGTCGCACAGAAAGTATCTCCGTTTCACAGTAGGGTCGCAACATTATCAGTTTGCGGTCCTCCCGTTTGGTCTTACTTCTGCACCTCGGGTCTTCACGAAGGTGATGGCAGTGGTGGCAGCCCATCTCAGAAGGTCAGGGGTCTCGGTTTTCCCCTATCTGGACGACTGGCTGATCAAGGCGGAGTCTCCAGAGAAGATGCTGCATCATCTGCGGGATACAACTCAACTGTTGTACAACTTGGGTTTTTCGATAAATGTGCCCAAATCTCACCTGGTGCCCTCTCAGCGCAACCTGTTCATAGGTGCGGTACTGGACACTACTGTTTGTCGAGCATTCCCTCCTCCTCAAAGGATTCTCGACATACAGGAAATGATTCCTTTCTTTTACAACGGAGCGGTTGTTCCAGTCCTGAAGGTCCTTCGCCTGCTCGGTCTGTTTGCTTCTTGCATTCTGTTGGTCAACCATGCACGCTGGCACATGAGGGCGCTCCAGTGGTGCCTCCGCAAGCAGTGGTATCAGCACAAGGGAGATCTCAGGGAGTCTGTGAGGATCTCCAGAGAAGCTGCGGCGGATCTATCTTGGTGGGGCATGGAGGGCAATCTGTCTCAAGGAAAGCCTTTCCATCTTCCTCCATCGGTGGCCACAGTGATAACGGATGCATCCACCTTAGGGTGGGGTGCTCATCTGGGGGATCTTGAGATCAAGGGTCTTTGGCTTCACATCAACCTTCTGGAATTGCGGGCGATACGTTTGGCGCTCAAGGCCTTCCTCCCTTCCCTTCGCGGTCAGTCTGTTCAAGTCCTGACGGACAACACTACCGCGATGTGGTATATAAACAAACAGGGAGGAGTGGGGTCTCTTTGTCTCTGCAGAGAGGCCCTGCGTCTATGGTCCTGGGCTCAGGACCATCAGATTTGTCTGATGGCAAATCATCTGGCCGGGGTGCTGAACGTGCGTGCAGACAGTCTCAGTCGGCAGTTCTCCGCCGACCACGAGTGGAGGCTCCATCCGGAGGTGGTTCGTCACGTCTTTCGGACGTGGGGAACTCCTCGGGTGGATCTATTTGCCACCCGCGAGAACGCGCACTGTCCGTTGTTCTGCAGTCTCCGGTATCCGATGCAGGGAGCGTTGGGGGGCGCGTTTCAGTTGAGTTGGAGGCCTCGACTCCTTTACGCGTTTCCTCCCATACCCTTGATTCCTCGGGTTCTGAGAAAGATTCGCCAAGACCGGGCCCAAGTTATATTGATCGCCCCGGATTGGCCAAGAAGGGTGTGGTACACAGATCTTCTCCACCTCTCCTCGTGCCCTCCGCTCCGTCTCCCTCTGAGGGCAGACCTCCTCTCGCAGTCGGAGGGGCAGGTTCTACACCCCCACCTCCAGAGCTTACACCTTCATGCCTGGAGATTGAACGGGGCAACCTGAATTCTTTCTCTCTCCCGCCGGATGTGGTGGATGTTATTTTATCGGCCAGGCGACACTCCACCAAATCTATTTATTCATATAGGTGGTCTAAATTTGTTCTCTGGTGTGGAGAGAGGTCCATTGATCCTTTGAAGGCTCGTCTGTCTAATATTCTACAGTTTGCCCTTTCTCTTGTTCAGCAAGGCTTTGCTGTGGCTACGGTGAAAGGATATTTATCGGCTCTGTCGGCTTTCCTTTGTTTGCCGGATCAGCCGTCATTATTCAAATCACCTATTGTTCTTCGTTTTTTAAAGGGCCTTACAAACAAGTTTCCTCCTACTCCCTTTATTGTGCCTCAATGGGACTTAGATCTTGTACTAACCTATGTTATGGGTTCTCCCTTCGAACCCTTACACAAGTGTCCCTTGAGGTTGTTGTCCTTTAAGACAGTTTTCCTCGTTGCAATCACCTCGGCAAGGAGGGTAAGTGAGCTTCAAGCTCTAAGTTCAAAACCCCCATTCTTGGCCATTCATGCTGAACGAATGGTACTCAGGACAAGGGCTGCATTTTTGCCTAAGGTGGTAACTCCCTTCCATTTGGGGCAGTCCATTGGTAATGGTAATGGTAAGAGTATTTCTAAAGCGCTAACATTCATCCCGAAGGATATCATGGCGCTAAGATTAAACAAAGTACAGAAAGCTGACAAGGATAAATAAGAGTATTAATGAGTGTTAGGGAACAACATGGTTTTAAGTTTTTTTCTAAAGGTGAGGTAATCGTCCGTGAGTCTTAAGTCTGTTGATAGATTGTTCCACAGGTTTGCAGCTAAATGTGAGAAGGCACGGCCTCCCGTCCTGACCTTCTTTATACGGGTGGTTACCGCTCTTGCGGTGAATTGAGATCTGAGATTTCTATTTGGTACATAGAAATTGATTCTATTTTTTAGAATCGTTGGGACAGTATCGTGCAGTACGCTGTGAGTGATGCACAACATTTTGAAAGCGGCCCTTTCTCTCATTGGCAGTCCATTACCCTTCCTTCTTTCTATCCTCCCCCTCACCCTTCCAAGGAGGAGGAGAGACTTCACCGCTTGGACCCTAAGAGGGCGGTGAGCTTCTACTTGGACAGGACAAGGGACTCCAGGATTGATGACCAGCTCTTTGTGGGCTTTGCTGGCTGCAGGAAGGGTCGAGCGGTGCACAAGCGCACACCTTTCCAGGTGGATTGTCTTGTGCATCAAGATATGCTACTCCCTAGCTGGTAAGGAGCCTCCGGAAGGTTTGAGGGCTCATTCTACCAGAGCAAAGTCTTCCACATCTGCCTTAGCTAGGGGTGTTCCGGTGGAGGACATTTGTAGGGCGGCAACTTGGGCCTCCCTCCACACCTTCGCAAAACATTACTGCTTAGACACCGAGGTGAGGAGGGACGGACATTTTGCGCGATCCGTCCTTCAGGATTTTCTGGTATAGAAGGGTGGACACCCTCCTCCGGGAGTGGGGACTGCTGTGGAATCTATTCACAAGGTGAGGAATCCACTGGCAGATGTATCCATCAGAAGAACAAGTTACTTACCTTCGGTAACGCTTTTTCTGGTGGATACAGTATCTGCCTGTGGATTCCTCACTGACACACCCGCCTCCCCGTTGTCCATCCTTCTATACCGGTATTTCTATGCCTGTAATTCTATTGATAGGTTTCAAGTGTGTTTATCACTGTCAAAAGCATTATGTTATTTCTTGTGCTTTGTTATTTATTTTCCACACTGAGTGTGTTGATATGCATATTGTGTACTCTGTATACTGTGTATATATATTGCTGTCAGTCCGTCCGTGTGCCTCGAAGGCACGGAAAAAAGGGGCGGAACTGACGTCATCACGCCGACGAGGTCTTCTTATTGAGCCGGTGACGTCAGCGGAGTCGCGAGCGGAGCCGTGTCTCTGTGACGTCGTCGTCGACCCCATCGGCGTGGACTGCTACAAAAGTTTCCGAATGTTGCTGGCGCAGGGGATATTCACAAGGTGAGGAATCCACAGGCAGATACTGTATCCACCAGAAAAAGCGTTACCGAAGGTAAGTAACTTGTTCGTTGCGACTGTCTAGATTGAATGCACATCCCCCGCTCCTGTTACTCCAAAACCAGACGGTGAATACAGAAACAGTCAGAGGCACACAGAATGGTGAAGCATGAAAATGCCCATTTTCTAAAAGTGGCATTTTTAAACGCACAATTTAAAAACCACCTTCGTTAAAAGGAGTATTATTAAATTCTGAGCTTTCGAAGCCTAAACTTCATTTCCCCATCTTGTCCTAATAGAAAGTTACACTTGTAAGATGTTACAGGGCAGCTCCCATGTTAACCTATGGGACAGACAGCCTATCAGTAGTGAAAACGAAATGCACAGTATTTCCCTATCAGGATATCAAAACACACCAGCACAGTTCCTACCTTTCACATAAACTGAACTCTGCCCATGGGGGTACATTGGGCCTACCTGAGGGGTGCCTTACATGTAAGTAAAAGGAAAGATCTGATAGAGACATCTAGATGCAGATTCCTTAACTTTTGAATTCTCCCCGGGCGTCAGTCTTTATCTGGAAATTTTTCAACAGAACCTCTGCGTGCTGGGGGACGGCGTCGTATGACTCCGCGATGAAGTCAACTCTGGTCATGGCATCAGTGGAGCCATATAAGTCCGCTCCGGCTTGGGACATCAGTTTCTTCTTTTCCGCACTGTAACGCGGATCCAGAGAAGCTGTTCCTTGGGTTGATTTTTTGATCTACCTCGATAACTTTGTTGTCGGTAGAACAGTATGCCTTTTCTATGTCTACAGGTTTCAAACCTTGTGGGTCTTGTAGCCGACATATGTCAGTGACGGACCGCATACAATTTGTATGTGGTGTTTAGGCGAGCACCACGACGCTGAGGATTGTAGCTCCTGCCAGAAGCATAGACCGAGTTGCTAAAGGAGCGGTGCTTGAAGATGATGGTGGCGCGTGTGTCACGGTCCTCGGAGGCTTCTCAGCCTCGGTCTTCGTCGTTCCGGGAAAAGCGTTTGTGGGATCGATCCAGAAGCTGAAGCCATTCTGGAGGATGTTGTTCTCCGGGGAAGTCCAAAGGTACGGGAAGGTTGAAGTCACACACTTCTCGGACTTCACTGCATGGAGATACCGTCTCCCATGGCTCCTCCTGCTCGACGGTTGAGGACTCTGCACCGCTTCTCCCCGTGTTTCTGGGAGCCAGGGCGCCGATGGCTCAGATAAGGGAATATTATTATTCATTGCACCACATCTTTGGGACCCCATCTCCCTCTGAAGCACCTTTAGTGCCCAAAGAGGTGAGTGGGGCGCCATTGGAGGGTTTGCCCTCAGTGACGGTTGAGCCGTTGGAGTCCAAGGATCGGTGCCGGTTGATGTCGGCCAGCACCGCTGTGGCACAGGTCCACAGTTCTTTGGGATCTCGACCTACAACTCTGGTCTTTGATCAGCTGACTACGACACTGATGTTGGCGTCGTCAGTCGAAATTGCCTTTCCTCTTCCGTGTAGGCATCGTACGGCGTTGGATACGGAGTATACTATTCAGACTGAGGGGAATATGCAGTTTTTGATTCCTTCTCAGGAAAAGGTTGTGGAAAGTCAGCCTGTGTTGATTGAGGCAAGGCCCTTTCAGCCCATTTCTAACATTAATGTGCCTCAGATAAAGGAAAGCTGGTTGTCTGCCCTGGGACAGGCTAGTGGCCTGGATTCATCACCAGCTTCAGCATTGCTTACTCCCCCTGGCCATGCTTTGGAGGCAAATTCCTCCTTTGCAGACATGCTAAGAAAGGAGGCTACAGTTTTAAACTTGTCGCTTCCTATGATGCAAAGGTCCACAGACCATTTTGATTGAGGTCATTTTTGAGTAACAGACAGGGCAAGAACCTTTTTTTCCATTTGGGGAGCCCTTTTTGATATTTTATTAGGTACTTGGGCCAGGCCTGAGTCGGGGATCTCAGTGGACGGGATATTACAGTTTGTCTTTATAGACACCCTTTCACCTGTAGCTTGGTGACTTAGGTTGCGACTTCTTTATGGGATGTAGATTCTATTCCTAAACATTCAGTGGGTTAGAAGTCTAGGAGTCGTGATGCATGTGGTAAACACATCTTTGCTTCGGCAAGCTTAGCCTTGAGATCCATAAATACATCTTGTGTACGGCAGTGATATTTCCATGCCTTATGGGATTCACTACAGAATGTGTTACCACCTCTTCTGGATAACCTCCGCTCAGAGATTGGTGATTTGATTAAAGATGGTCAGCAGGCGCCAAGGCTTACCATAAGGAGTGTTATGGACACAACGAACTCTGTGGGCCGTGTGATGGCATTGGCAGTGGCATTAAGGCGTCGTGCTTGGTTGGCAACTTCGGGTTTCTCGAAGGCTGCCCAGTTGACTCTGGTCGACATGCCATTTGACGATGCCCATCTTTTTGGGATCAAGCTGATGCAGCGTTAAGATGCTTCCGTGACAGGCAGAGGTCTTCAGAATCATAGTGTTTCGTTGTTTATTACTGAGCAACTTGTCTTTATAGTTGAGATTCAGACTATTTCTTTATAAGCGAGTAGGTTTTGTAGGGCATTTTACATTTTACATGGTGTCCTGAGAGAGTAGATGTTTTATTGTCAGTACTATTTTTTCCCCTCGTTTAGTGTTTGGTTTAGATAACTGGGGGAGGTTTCCTTTATTGCTTGGCCTCTGAGGATGAGCTTTGTGCTCAAGAGGTTATTGTGAAGAGACGTGTTTTCTTGTATGGAAGATTTTCTGACGCAAGCTTCTTTGAAGCGCTTCCGTTTGCTAAAATGTGCATGGTTACGACCTTTTTTTGTCTCTCATAGGAACAGGTTGGTATGCCAGTGGTAAGTCTGGTATATAGGGACATACTGGTCTTTACTTGTTAGAGTACTCAGCGCAGTATGTCCTCATTACTCGTGTGATTTGCATTGTTATTACACCACTGATGGATTCAGGGCCTACGCTTTGTATTTCTTTGAATACATGTTCTTGTGGTTCATCCTTTGTTAAAGTCCTTTTGGATTGTGTGTTTTTTGTGGTGCAGGTTGTTTTCTCCTTCTGAGCAGACTGCATATGTACATTTTTATTATATGTGCTTCACTTTTTGGAAAATTGTGTGAGTAAACTCAGAGTTTCTGATGTATTATTTGGAAGACTCAAGTTAGTTGCCTTCTCCTCTGTGGAGAGGATAGGTGATTCATTTGTTTATTCCTAGAACGTAATGGGATGAACCCTGTATCTTATGCTATGTGATAGGTAGTGTCATAAAACAATCTGATGGAGACTTCTGCCTTCAATTTCCATACCTGTTCTTGATCATACAGTTTATGTTCGGAGTTTTTAGGCTTTATAGGAAGCTCTTCTTGTTGTTCTCCACAAAGCTTTTTGCATCTGTCTGGAGGATATATATTCCCTGTCTTTTTGGGCATGTATCTATTTTCTCTGTGTTTTGAAAGTCCTTGGATAATCATGGCTGTTACGTCTTGAGGCGGTCTTGTGATCAAATTGTGTTTTGTATCACAAGGGGTGCTGCATGCGCTTGTTGCTAACAAGGAATCAGTTTATATATTATTTCCTTTTAATGTTTTGTTTTTTCCTTATTTAATATTTTGATACTGCTCCAAATGGTGCCTTCCTTTTCTTTTTTCACATGTCTTGGTTTTTTGAGCATGCCCACGGCTTGGAGTCATGTTCGACTTTTGTGCCATGACAATAAAGACCATGCAGGCATAGGCTTTGTAGATACCTGCAGTCCTGCAGTAAAGGTGGGCCAGTGAGGCTCTTTGTGTTGTGAGACCACTCAGAGTCTGTTGTGACACAATTTTATATATATTATGCATATGTCCAGGTGATATGCTTTTGTTGTAATTTTTTAAAACAGGCATAATTGATGACTATCAGTATTAAGTTCAAACCTATTAGTGTCATTGTTTTCTCTTTACAGTGCATTATGTAATCTTCATTTGCTCATTTTGTTGTAACATAAATCTCTATACTATGGAGGTAATATTGTTCATCTTTCTATTGGTCTTCATTCATCTTGGTATAATGGAATGAGTTCTGAGAGTCCTTCTTTTGGATTTTATCAGGACAGTTCTTCCTCTGATATTTCTTCATCGTTGTGAAGAATGTGGATTATATGACTTTTGTCTTGCACTTGGCCCTTTTGGTCAACGAGTTTTCGTTCCCATTGAGGGATAGAGGATAATGTCTGTTGACTGACAGGTGGTTCTTAGGTTTTTTCCCCCCTTTTCCTTCAAGGGCTGTTTCTCCCAGACGTGTAGGGTTAGTTTTTATTGATATGTTTTCTGACAGTGATCATGGACTCTATTTATTAAGAGCTAAGCTCTTGTTCTGCTTTTCCTACGTACATTTGGTCAGTTGTTAGTTATGACCTGCTGGTTCTCTTTGAGAACTTATGTTGTGTTAGTTTGCAGACACTCCTCCAGGGGGTATAGCTATTGTATTTGATTCAAAAGTTAAGGAATCTGTGACTAGATGTCTCTATCAGATGTAAAAGTTACTTACCTTCGGTAACATAATATCTGGTGGAGACACAGTCTACAACAAAAGATGCAATCCCTCTGCTGAGACACAGTGGTACAGTACTAGTATTGCATAGCACTACAATCAATTCAATTATACTCAAATCATCATGATATGTTACTCACATTTATTATGCAGAGAAAATTTTTAAAACAATTTGTGTACACGTATTTTATAAAAACAGATCATACATTTGCATGAATATAAAAACACAAAATTAGACACCATATACTACTTGACAGATATTAAAAAACATATAACAACCTGTTTTGAGCCCGCAAAACAGAAAACAACATGAGACAGTATACTTTGTCATTTGTTACACATCCTATTGGGCAATAAATTGATGTCCGTAGTTTGTGATATGTTCCACAATTATATCTACTCCTAAAACCACGGTTCTCCCCAGATTGTGTAGTTAAGAAGCGTCGACGCGTTTCGATGGTAGACCTTATTAATCCATCTTTATCAAGACAAGTTTTATAGGCTTTAAGTCCTCGTTATTAAATCCGGGACCTATTGAGAGAAAGAAAGTTTTTGTTTTATATCGCAATAGTGGAATGAATACTCCATTCTCGGATTGCTAGCTTAACCAGTGTCACTCTAATTATCAAGCCTGGCTAATGATGCATACAAGAATACTCCGTAGGGCACTATGGCGTTATACTATAATTATTAATGCTCCTAACTTGTGCAAAATCTAATTCTTTTAAATATAATTGTTTTCAAGAGGAAACTATCCCCTTAATTCGTACGGAGCCAACACGGTGTGTATTATAGTAAAAGAGAACCACTTACTTCTCTGTGTTGAAAAGCGATGATCAATTAATATTGTCAATAATGTTCCTGATATATATTATGCATAGAGGAAACAGAGGTCCGAGCTATCTGTCCTCATGGGCATCTCACCTAGTATAAAAAATATAATAATATGTACTTGTGAGAAGCACTTCTAAAATGAAAGCTACTTTTATCTTATTGTTTAAGCAGCGTATCCTGCTCGCATAAACCAACTGGCCCCTAGAGTTTTACCACCATGTTTGTATTTTAATAATCAGTAGTGCACAAAGAGACTACTTACTTATCTGTTTCCAGTACGAATATCCTAGTATGTATTTAGAGCAGCGTGACGGGGATTCATAATAACTCTCCCACAATGGACGTCACTAGTTCGCCAAATAAACAACGTGCGCAGATAATAGCGCCACGAGGCAGCTTGAGATAGCGTGACGGGGATCCGTAATCACTTTCCCTTGATATGCGTCACCTGTTACAAATACATGTGTAAGTATTAGCGTTACACAGATAAAATGACCAGCTAACGGAGCATAGAATCCCCTTTAGTACGTTCTATCGTTTTTAATTTAGTTGCTAGTGCTCTCACCTCTGCGTTCGATGTTGACCTATTCGAGTGCGGAAATGCTCCTGATTACTCTCGCCTCACCTACGCACAAGGCGTCTGCTTATTTGTTAGTGCTGTCGAGAGCTGTGATAGGTCGGTGAGCCCACCTGACACTGTCACGTGTCATATGAATCTTTTTTTATTATTATGTTTGTTTATTTATTTGTCAAGACGATTTATCAAAGTAACCAGCACGAATTTTGTGCGGAGGGCGCATAATGTGACTGCTAGTTAGTATATACTCACATTGGCTTAAAAAAGGGGGGGTCAAAGCATACACGTGACTCCAACACCTCTTGTATATTAGTGACCAACGAGATGTATCATTTATTTAAAATAGTGTGCCACGCATCCTATTAAAAAAGTGGGCCATGCATCGCATTATATAGATGGTTATGTGGAGAATATCCCGACGCAACCTCGCTGATGGAAATAACCTGATTAAGTGGATAATCGAGGTCCTGCTATCATCATAACAAGTAGTTAGTTATATCACGTGAATCCGTCCGTAATGTTCTTTGAATAGTCTCCAACTTTATTTTCACACTTTTTAATAATCCTAAGGACATACGCACGGACATGCCCAAAATCTCTAACAATTCATTTACACATGTTATCTTATACATTTCTATACAGAATATAAAATTAGCCACATATTTCAGTACATTATAGTGATTACAATATAAAGTGGAAGTAATTAAGAACCATAATTCTCCTTTTTCTCTCGTTTCCAATATGGCTTGCAATCATCAACCACATATTATAGTAATTGCAATATTAGGTGGATGTAATCAAGAACAGAAACAATTCTCTATTTTATGCAATTTCCAATATGATTTGCAATCGTAAAACCTATATTTAGTAGAGACATAACTTAATCCATTACATATCACAAAAATTATAGCTGTACTTTTCTCACCTCCACTCACATATTCCAAATAACCCATATATAGGATGTAACAATGATAGTTTCCAAAAACTTCAACAATCAATCATATCCACCAATGTACTACAAATAGTCCATATACAGGGTCTAACAATAGTATATTCTGAAATTTCAACAATCGTTCTTTAATCTGATTGCGATTGTAGCTTCATGTTAATCTCCTATATAACATGGAAAGAACTGACTGATACTATGTGAGCTCGCCTACCTTAGCAGTGTATAATATTCTCAGGTGGCAATGATACTCATCCAGTCCTCCTTCGAGTTAAGTCCCTTCTCTACTGTATTCAGATGGCATATAAACCATTGTTCTCTCTTTTTTCTTTTTATATTGACGTCACCGCCTCTTCTATTAACTGTCACTTTTTCTAGAATAAACCACTGTATTTGTTCCCAATTGTGGTTCTTTTCCAGAAAGTGATCTGTTAAAGGAGCATTAACTTTTCTTGTTTTAATAGCCGATTTGTGCTCCAACAGGCGGGTACGTAGCTCCCTACTCGTTTCACCTACGTACCCAAAACCACATGGGCATATTAACAGGTAAACGACATTCTTGCTACGACAGTTATTTAAACTTCTAGCCCAGATCGTTTTGTTGTTGTGAGTGAGACTTTTTGCTTCAAGGCATAGGGGACAAATGGAACACGTTCCACATTTGTAATTACCCTTTGCTTTGCCTCCTGTGACCATAGTTTGAATTTCATGCTTTTCGTCATATGTTCTGACTAACGAATTCCGTATTGTTTTGTTTCGCCTGAATGAAAACAGAGGCTTTTCTAAAGTTGTTTCAGCTCCATAGTTTAAAATCTTCCAATTCTTATTCACAATGTTTTTGATCCTATTACTAAGATTGGAAAATTGCAAAACAAAAACTATGTGTCCTGTTGTTTTATCATCTTTTTTCTCTTTATTGATCTCCAATAAATGATCACGATTATAGAATCTCGCTCTTTTAAACGAGTGTTTGATCAATTTGCTAGGATAACCTCTAGCGGACAATTTTTTCTTCAGAGTTTCAGAATGGAGATAAAAGTCTGAGAGGGTTGTGCAATTGCGCCTCAGTCTTAAAAATTCCCCAAACGGAATATTGTCCTTTTGGGAGCGAGGATGGTTACTACCATATAATAAGAGTGTGTTTTTATCAGTAGGTTTGGAATATAACTCTACCTGCAGAGTATCCGTGACATTTTTGATTTTTATGTCTAAAAAGGCAACCTCAGAATCACTATAATGAGCCGTAAATTTCAGATTTGGGTCTCCCAAATTGATCCATTCTAGGAACAGCTCTAAATCCTGGCTGGCACCGTTCCAGACAAAGATGATATCGTCAATGTAACGGTGCCAGCAGGTAACATTTTCAAAAAATGGAGCCATCTCATTGTACACGTGTTTGGTTTCAAAGTCACCAACATAGAGGCATGCCAGGCTCGGCGCACAGGCAGCCCCCATGCTGGTTCCTTTGATTTGAATATAGGCTTCATCTTTGAATAAAAATATATTGTTTTTAAGTACCATTTTAATACAAGACATAATGAAGCCCTTGTTAGCTCCCTCCAGATCCTCTTGATCTAAAATGTTCGAAATAACTCTTATGGTGTCATTCTGGGGGATATTCGTATACAGGGCTTCAATGTCCAGGGTCACCAACAGCTGGTTAACCCTGTTGAAGCCCTGCCCCTCAAACACTGAAATAGCATGTGCTGTATCCTTTAAATAAGATCTTTGTTTCTGGACAATCGGTTTAAGAAAGTGGTCTACATATTTGCTCAAGGGCTCCAATAGTGATCCTACACTGCTCACAATGGGCCTCATTGGTGGATCAGTGATACATTTGTGGATTTTGGGAAGTCCATAGATGGCCGGAGTCATGGGGTGAGAGTTCAATAAGAATTTATATTCATTCTCGCATATCCATCCTAGTTCTCTCCCTTGATTTAAAAGTAATACCACCTCTTTCTTAAGGGCGTCAATAGCTGTGAGGCGTATGGGTTGATAATGCTCTCTCACATTTAACAAGTCTCGCATTCTCTTATCATAGTCTATAGTGTCAAATACGACTACGCCTCCGCCTTTATCGGCAGGTTTGATAGTTATTTGATTGCATTCCTGCAGTGTTTTTAATGCCTTTTTCTGATCAGGAGGGAGATTGTTGTTGTAATATTTTGAAACGGCCTGCCTCATATTTTTTATTTCCATTTCCACCACTCTCTCAAACAATTCCACGTTTTTATTAACTTGGCCTAAGTTGGGAGTGAATGTGGACTTTGGTTTTAAACCTGATACATTAGGTGCAGGTTCATAATGTTTATCCTCGAAAAATTTATTGAGCCTAATTTTTCTGAAAAAGCTTTTTAAGTCACTTTCTAACTCATATAAATTGTGCGGGGCACTTGGTGCATAACTAAAACCTTTTTTTAAAATTTCATTTTCATCTTTGGTTAAATTCCTCTTAGATAGATTGATTATGGGCAATTCATCTACCTCCAATACTGTCTGCTCCGAGTGGCTAGATATTCCTGTCCCGGATTCTGAGGTTGATGGTTCCTCAGGGGTTCTTGCCGGTTGTAGCCGCGGTAGCCCCTCTGTCCCCGATTCTGGCGTCTGCCTAAAAAAGGTTCCCGTTCAAATGAGGGAGCTCCTCTCATATTTTTCTCCCTATCTTGTTCATCTTCAGTGCTTGAACCTGACGTTTCGGAGAATGTGACACGTTTGGTCCCCCCTCTTGAATAGAGCGGTCGCGTATATTGTGGTCTTTCCCATTTGGGGTCATTTTTATTGTTAAAATAATCTTTACCTATGTATGGATACACTACTTCGGCATTGTATCTCTCTACATCTTTCCTCAATTTTTTCGTTTTTTTATTGGTAAGATAATCCTTGTAGCCTTTTGCTTCCAACTCGAGTTCTTCTAATTCAGAATTCTAGAATTCTAGAATTCAGTCTAGCCACAGATTCATTAACTTTTGAATTCTCTCCAGGCGCCAGTCTGGACCCAGAAATCTTTCAGCAGTACCTCTGTATGCCAGAGGATGGCATTGTATGACTCCGCGATGACGTTGACTCCGGTCATGATGTCAGTGGAGCCATAAGTCCCCTCCGTTGTGCGGACACCAGTTTCTTCTGTGAAACCTTCCGCGTCAGAACGCAGAGCCACTATATAAAATGGTGGTGGAAACAGTAAGCCAAAAAAGATCAAAAATCTTTGAAACATTAATAAAGAAGAAACATCAAATGGTATGTTAAATCCAGAGATGGATTTTGAAGAAAACCCCAACAAAATCAGCAAAACACGGGCTAGGTGAAACCCTGCGCCCCTGTGAATAACCCTCATGTAGGGGAAGAAAAACTATACACTCTATAGACCATTCATCAATAGTAATAAATGGCATGGCATGGCAATAGCAAAACAAAACCTAAAAAAAAAAAACACCAAGCTGTTTGCTGAAATCACACCATTACGTGACATAATGCTGAAAGGTTTCTGGGTCCAGACTGGCACCTGGGGAGAATTCAAAAGTTAATGAATCTGCGGCTAGACTGTGTCTCTACCAGATATTATGTTACCGAAGGTAAGTAACTTTTATGTTAGGGCCTGGCAAGTGGGTGCACTTGCCAAGTTGACATAGCAGTTTAAACCTGCGTGCGCATACACTGTAGTGGCAGGTCTGAGACACATTTACAGGGATACTCCTGTGGGTGGCACAACCAGTGCCGAAATCCCACGAGTAGCATAAGCTCTGGCACACTCAGTGCATATCACTAGGGACTTACCAGTAAAACAAATATGCCAATTATGGATTACCAATCACAATCACAATATGCACAAAGAGCATTTACACTTTAGTACTAATCAGCAGTGGTAAAGTGCCCAGAATACTAAAGACAACACTGACACATGCCACACACAGACAACCCTAAAAATAACTTGCACTCACACTGGCACATGCTGTACACAGACACCTCTAAAGTTAACCCACACTCTCACTGGTACACACCACACACAGGCAACCCTAAAAATAACCAGCGCTCCAACTGGCATACACCACAAAGAGTGAGCCAAAAAGTAACCTGCACTCCCAGTGGGATACACCATGCAGACACAACCCTAAAAATTACCGCGGCTCTCACTGGCATACGCCACGCAGATACAACCCTGAAAATAACCGTCACATCCACTGGCACATGCCATGCACAGAGAACCCTAAAAATAATCTGCGCTTTCACTGGCATACGTTACGCAAAGACAATTCTAAAAATAACCTGCGCTTCCACTGGCATACAGCATGCAGAGACAACCCTAAAAATTACTTCACTTCCACTGACACACGCTACGCACAGACAACCCTAAAAATAGCCCGCTCTCCTACTGTCATACACCACATAGAGTGAGCCTAAAAGTAAACTCTACTCTCATTGGCATACTCCATGCAGAAACAACCCTAAATTAACCACTGCTCTCACTGACATACTCCACGCAGAGGCAACCCTAAAAATAACACACACTCCCGCTGGCATACGGCATGCAGAGACAATCCTAAAAATAACCTGCACTCCCACTGGCATATGTAATGCAGGGACAACCATCAATGCAACCTGTGGTTCCACTGGTATATGCCACACAGAGGCAATCATTAAAATAACCTGCACTCCTGTTGGCATATGCCACGCAGAGACAACCCTAAAAATAATTTGCCCTTCCACTGGAATACACTACGCAGAGACAACCCTAAAAGTAATCCATTAGTGGAAAAATACAGAGACAACCCAAATAATAATCAGCTATTCGACCAGTATATACCATGAAGAGAAATCGGTAGAAATAATCTGTGCTTCCATTGGTATACACCACGCTGAGACAACCCTCATAACACCTCACTCTCATGCAGGATAGCTGCTGGGTTTCATTGACCCGCCCTCCATTTGGAACTACACCGCTTTCACTGAAATGAGCATGATCTGTCCACTTACAGACGAACCTCCGTGGACCAAACCAAAACAGCAAACATACAAAAGTACCAGTGCTAGCTAAGGTATCATGTAATCATTAGGCAAAACCACCTAACATAATGTAGCATAACAGACAGTGCCCTGATCTCCCAGCTCCAACTTGAGAAGAGGGTAAAGCTCAAAATTTAGGGATTTTCAGATTGCAGGGGGGATTCAAAGTAGATTTGCAGTAGGTTGGTATCTTCATTAAACCTGGCTTGAACTTTCAGATAGTTAAAGTATGGAGCAAGATTTTACATTGAAACAGAACAACTATCCAGTCTGCCTATTTTACCACCTCTAACTGTGTCAGACTGTATGTGGCCTCTGGATTTTGGCTTGGCTTTCCTTTACTCAGGGTCCTCTTTTTCTTTTTCAGACCATGGTGAATTTTGTTGTTTGAGATAGTACACCATTGTTACCTCTCAAACTCCTAAGTTTATCTGCTCGTAGTAAATTGGAATTTTATGTGGTGAGGATGGGTAGCCTCACCATGTAATAATATCACAATACTTAAAGATGGGGAACAACCTTTACAACGCAACTTTTACAACGCACTACCTTTACAACGCATTTTTTACAACGCATAATCCATTACAACGCATGACATTACAACGCATGACACTACAACGCATTTTTAAAAACTACCTTTACAACGCATTCCATTACAACGCATACTACCATTACAACGCATACCATTACAACGCATAATATTACACTACACTATCCAACACTTACCCTACTGTTGCACCCCCTGGAGTTAGAATAGTTATTTTTTACCCCTATACTATCCAACACTTACCCTACTGATGCACCCCCTGGAGTTAGAATAGTAATTTTTACCCCTATACTATCCAACACTTACCCTACTGATGCACCCCCTGGAGTTAGAATAGTAATTTTTACCCCTATACTATCCAACACTTACCCTACTGATGCACCCCCTGGAGTTAGAATAGTAATTTTTACCCCTATACTATCCAACACTTACCCTACTGATGCACCCCCTGGAGTTAGAATAGTAATTTTTACCCCTATACTATCCAACACTTACCCTACTGATGCACCCCCTGGAGTTAGAATAGTAATTTTTACCCCTATACTATCCAACACTTACCCTACTGATGCACCCCCTGGAGTTAGAATAGTAATTTTTACCCCTATACTATCCAACACTTACCCTACTGATGCACCCCCTGGAGTTAGAATAGTAATTTGTACCCCTATACTATCCAACACTTACCCTACTGATGCACCCCCTGGAGTTAGAATAGTAATTTTTACCCCTATACTATCCAACACTTACCCTACTGTTGCACCCCCTGGAGTTAGAATAGTAATTTTTACCCCTACACTATCCAACACTTACCCTACTGTTGCACCCCCTGGAGTTAGAATAGTAACTTTTTACCCCTATACTATCCAACACTTACCCTACTGTTGCACCCCCTGGAGTTAGAATAGTAATTTTTACCCCTATACTATCCAACACTTACCCTACTGTTGCACCCCCTGGAGTTAGAATAGTAATTTGTACCCCTATACTATCCAACACTTACCCTACTGTTGCACCCCCTGGAGTTAGAATAGTAATTTTTACCCCTATACTATCCAACACTTACCCTACTGTTGCACCCCCTGGAGTTAGAATAGTAATTTTTACCCCTATACTATCTAATACTTACCTTAAATGTAATTTAATATAATGCGTTGTAATGGTATGCGTTGTAAAGGTAGTATGCGTTGTAATGGCAATGCGTTGTAAAGGTATTTTTTAAAAATGCGTTGTAGTGTCATGCGTTGTAATGTCATGCGTTGTAATGGATTATGCGTTGTAAAAAATGCGTTGTAAGTGCATGCGTTGTACAAGTGTGCGTTGTAACGTCATACATCCCTTAAAGATGGTCCTTGGATTCACAATAAAACATCCTTAGCTCAGTCTTGGTAGAGTGGCAAAGAGCAGCTAGGCTTTACTAGAGGAAGATGTGGTAAGCATTTCAGAGTACCAACATGGACGATAAGTAACTGACACAGCTCGAGAGAAATCTGACACCAATTTATAAAAATAACATGTGTCTTTATCCTAATTTAGACACCAAAATGAACAGAATAGCGTGCATATAACAGGAGTTATAGATTTTTTAAGTAATAGAAAATCGGCGCAGTAAAATACAGTGACTAATTAGTATTACGGTCAATGAAGAAAACTACTAGTGGCAATCGGTCACTTAGAAGTTGAGTTCTGTTGTACCCTTGCCAGGGTTAGGGTGGTGCGGGTGCCTTGACCGAATCACAACAGTCAATTCAATTTTACCTGGCCAATAGAGCTCGGGTGCAAAGCTGGTCTGGCTGTCCTTGGTGCTGAACGGGAGCATCTGGGGAGCTGCTTTTGCTGCTTAAACGGTGCTGCGGGGAGAAGAGATGCGAAAAACAAAAGAGCAGGGTCATTGCCGATGTTGGTCACAGGTTTTGTGGAATGTCTTCTTGATACAGTGTCTAGTTAGGGAGTCAGTTACTGGACTGGTGACCAGCAAGCCTTAGCAGCGGTAAAAGGAGTAGATGGTTTCTTCGACGTTCGGTTGTCCTGGGGAACATGGTGGCTGCCAGAAACTTCGTGGAGGCAGAACTACAGTTCCCACAATGCACTAGACAATCTGGATTTGGGTGATCCCTCGGAGGGCCCGAAGGCCAGCAAATGTTACAGAGGTGTTGTTTTTCCTGCAGTTTGCACGGGACTAGTGCCATAGGGGAGTCTAATGGTGCTTCAGTTTCTTACAGGGGTCCCTCTGGCTGGGGGAGTTGAGAGTTGTTCCAGGGTGCATCTCAATCCAGCAGTGCCAAGAAAGTTACCTCAGGGTCAGAGTATCCCTCCTATGCTTTGGGCAAAGTCTCGTTGTCGTAGATGCAGAGCTCTTCTTTGCCCTATTCTATGCAGGTCATTCATGTCTGATATTTTGGTTTTCGGGGGTCCCTTAAATTCTGGATTTAGGTGAGTTTAGGGATGTGGGACCTAGCAGCTAATGGCTAGCTAGTCACTTCATCTACATCATCTGAGGTGACCACATTCAGGGGTATGGGTCCCATTTTCTACCCAGAACCTATCATTTGTAGCAATTTTCAAGATGGCAGAATTTTTCCTCAGCTGAACACACCAGGCTGCTCACCCTAAAGGTGTGGCCAGCCCTTTGGGTGTTGTCCCGCTGCTGCATAGCTAAGTGCCTACCTGTGCGAAAGCAAATGTGCCTGGGGTTAGGCGAGGGCTATTTCCTCTTTTGGAGTCAGCCCTGATACATATCAGAGGGGGGTAGCCTTTGAAGCTCACCACCTTGATGTGCCACTTCACTAGACTGCATGGGTAGAGGGAGGTGTGCCCTCCTTCATGCCCAAGCCTTTGTTCCTGGCTCGTGGAAGTGATCATACTGCCTGGCAGCAGGTTGGAACCCTGTCTTGGCTGCAGTTGCCGTGGGATTCTGATGGATACAGTATCTGCCTGTGGATTCCTCACCTTTTGAATTAACCCTGCGCCAGCATTCCACGGAAACTTTTTTCTAGCTCTCCCACGTCGACGAGGGCATCATAATGGCACAGCTCTACTCGCGACTCTGTATGACATCACCGGAGCCACAAGAAGACCTCATCGGCGTGCTGACGTCAGTTTCCTTTTTTCCGTGCAGTCGACGCGTAGCGGTTTTCTGGGACTCTCCATTTTCTTCACAGTTACTTTGTTATCTGCTATTTCCCTTGGTGTAACAGTGCTTTGGCGACATCGAAGAAGTTGGGTTTCAAGCCTAGCAGAGAGTGTGGGGGTAATATGTCTATCACTGACCCCCATGAAGACTGTTTATGGTGTCTTTCTTCGGACCACGACGTCGGAGGCAGCTCCAGTTGTCGGAAGATGAATCCGAAGGCTTTGAAGGAGCGTGAGGCTAAGCTTTTTATGGCGAAGGCAAAAAAAGAGAAGAGGGGCCGAAAGAGATCAAAGCCAAAATAGAAATTGTCGACTTTGCATACTTCGAAGTCGAGGAAACACAAGAAGAAGAGAAGGCATGGTTCCCAATGTCGTTCATCGAAGGATAGAGCTTCGAGGTCGCCGTCTCTGGCTTTTCAATGTCGCTCTAAAGATTTAATCTCACCGTCGCCTTCTCCTTCCCCTCAAGCGACTCCGGCTCACTCTCCGACACCGACAGGTTCTCCTGGGCAGTCACTGACACCGAAGGGTTCTACGGCAACCTAGGTTATCTCCGGCTCCGATAGATTCTCAGGAGCCTAGGATGTCTTCTCCTGTGCCTGAGTCCTCTCCTGTTTTGGGTTCCGAAGTCCCTGACGCCTACTCAGCCTCAAGTGGATTCAGACTCGGCACCTTATCCACCCTTTCCCTGACCTGGGTCAGATCCTTTGCATTTTCTTAATGCGATGTATGGCATGTTTGCCAGACCAGCTTCCCTACCGGTGCGCCGTGGGTCTGCTTGCATTCAATTTGGGTGTTCCTCAGCAATATGCCAGGCACGCTTTGTGTCCTTTATGCCGACGATGCTGTCTGGTGGACCTTCTTCCTCTCGGCTCCAATTGGCGCCGTTGCCTACATTGGAGGCTCTTCCTTCGGCGCTGATGTCTCTGGCACCGCGCTTGGTGCCACCGATGCCGGTCCCGAAGTTGTAGTCAAGAAGAGAAGCCCAAAGTAGTTGGCTCCCAAGTTACTGGACAGTGATCGTGGCTCCTTTTAGAAGTGCTGGCAGATACGAAGGCTGTAGCTCGTCCAGTTATCCAGTCTGGTCTGGATACTGCTGACTCAGTGGTCAGGGTGATGGGTTCTTCCGTTCCCACCAAGAGGCATGCCTGGCTTAGGTCCTCTGGGTTTTCAACAGATGTGCAGGCTACTCTCCTTGACCTACTGTTCGATGGATCCAAGATTTTTGGTGAAAAGACTGATTCTGTGCTACAGAGATTTAAAGACAGAGCCACTGCAAAATCATTGGGTCTTCAGTCCAAAACCAGAGGTTTTGGATATAAGAGGTGCCGCGGTTTGGTAAGGCGGCTTCCTTCCATGGCCGGCAGCAGCCTCGGCAGCAGCAGCAGCAGAATCCTCTGTACAGATCTTACAGAGGAAAGGCCGGTGGTCGTCTGCGAGGTGCATCCCGTCAACTCTCCTCCTCCTCTTCTTCCTCTCCTTCCCCCACCACCGTGCCACAGGAAAGCGGCTCTCGATCCGCCATCTTGGAGCATGCTGGTCCTGTAGGGAGGTCAGGTGTCCCATTTTCTACAAGATTAGAAATCTATCACTTCAGACCCTTGGGTTTTGAATCTTGTAGAAAATGGGTACGCCCTTCTCTTCCAGGAGTTTCCTCCTCCTTACCCTCCTCGCCAGGGCTGGTGTTCAGAGGACCATTTGCTGCTTCTGCAGCATGAGGTTCTTGTCTTATTGCAGAAAGGTGCAATAGAGGTGGTCCCGGAGCAGGAAAGGGGTCAGGGATGCTACTCCTGGTATTTCCTGATTCCCAAGAAGGACGGCAGATTAAGGCCTATCCTAGACCTCAGGGTCTTGAATTTTTACCTCAAACAGGAGAAATTCAAGATGTTGACCCTAGCTCAAGTTCTTCAGGCGCTGCAACAAGAGGACTGGATGGTGTTGATTGACTTGCAGGATGCATATTTTCACATCTCCATCCTGAAGTCGCACAGGAAGTATCTCCGTTTTACGGTAGGGTCTCAGCACTACTAGTTTGCAGTCCTTCCTTTCGGTCTTACTCCCGTGCCTCGGGTCTTCACAAAGGTGATGGCGATGGTGGCAACTCATCTCAGGAAGTCGGGGATTCCTGTTTTTCCCTATCTGGACGACTGGCTGCTCAAAGCGAAATCTCCAGAGATGGTGCTTCATCATCTGCACATGACAGCACGGCTGTTGTTTGACTTGGGCGTCCCAATAAATCTCACCTGGTGCCCTCACAGCGCAACCTGGACATGGTTGTGTGTCGAGCTTTCCCACCTCCACAGAGGATGCTCGACATTCAAGAGATGATTCCTTTGTTTCACGTTGGAGCGGTTGTTCCAGTCCTGAAGGTCCTACACTTGCTCGGTCTGTTCGCTTCCTGCATTCTGTTGATCAACCATGCACGCAGGCACATGAGGGCACTCCAATGGTGCCTCCGCAGGCAGTGGTTTCAGCACAACGGAGAACTCATGGAGGGCTCTCCTTCTTCCTCAAGGCCAGAGCCTGGAACACCTTACCTCTCCACCTCAGATGGATGACATCACTCCCCATCTTCACGAGAAACTTCAAAACATGGTCTTTGATAAACCTACTCCTTGATGGACTGGATCCTGCACCTCCCCTCTTCCCTAGCGCCTTGAGACCCTTACGGGTGAGTAGTCGCGCTCAACAAACCCATGATTGATTGATTGATTAATTGTCAGGATCTCGGAGACACTGCAGCGGATTTGTCTTGGTGGAGTGTGGAGGGCAATCTGTTGCAAGGAAAGTCCTTTCATCTTCCTCCACTGGTGGCCACAGTAATCATAGATGCCGCCACACTAGGGTGGGATGCTCATCTGGGGGATCTAGAGATCAAAGCCTTTGGTCTCCAGAGGAAAGGTTGTTTCACATCAACCTTCTGGAATTGCGGGCAATACGTTTGGCTCTCAAGGCCTTTCTTCCCTCCCTTCACGGTCAGTCGGTTCAGGTCCTGACGGATAACACAACTGCGATGTGGTACATAAACAAACAGGGAGGAGTAGGGCCGTATCGTCTCTGCAGAGAGGCTCTGCGGCTCTGGTCTTGGGCTCAGGACCATCAGATATGTGTGAAGTCAAATCATCTAGCAGGAGTGCTAAATGTGCGTGCAGGCAGTCTCAGTTGGTGTTTCTTGGCTGATCACGAGTGGCGGCTTCATCCAGAGGTGGTCCATCACATCTTCAGGATGTGGGGGTTCCTCGGTTGGACCTGTTTGCCACTCACGAGAACGCGCACTGCCCATTGTTCTGCAGTCTCCAGTTTCCGATGCGGGGAGCATTGGGGGACATGTTTCGGTTGGAATGGGGTTTGCAGCTCCTTTATGCGTTTCCTCCCATACCCTTGATTCCTCTGGTTCGGAGGAAATTTCGCCAAGACCGGGCCCAAGTCATATTGATTGCTCCGGATTGGCCAAGAAGGGTGTGGTGCACAGATCTACTTCACCTCTCATCGCATCCTCCACTCCGTCTCCCTCTGAGGGCAGATCTCCTCTCACAGTCGTAGGGGCAGTTTCTAAACCCCCACCTCCAGAGCCTGCACCTTCATGCCTGCAGATTGAACAGGGCAACCTGAGTTCTTTCTCTCTCCCTCCGTATGTGGTGGATGTTATTTTAACATCCAGGAGACACTCCACCAAATCTGTTTATTCCTCCAGGTTGTCCAAATTTGTGAAATGGTGTGGAGAGAGGTCCATTGATCCTTTTAAGGTCCGTTTGTCTGATGTGCTCGGTTTCTCTCTTTCCTTGGCTCAGCAGGGTTGTGTTGTGTCCACGGTTAAGGGTTATTTGTTGGCTTTGTCAGCTTTCCTCTCCTTGCCTGACCAGCCATCTTTATCTAAGTCCCCCATTGTTATGAGGTTCATTAAGGGCCTCAGCAATAGGTTTCCTCCCATTCCCTTCATTATGCCTCAGTGTGATTTAAATCTTGTACTCACTTTCCTAATGGGTTCTCCATTTAAGCCTTTTCATAGTTGCCTGTTTCTTTCAAAACAGTCTTTCTGATCGCTATTACCTCGGCAAGGTGGGTAAGTGAGCTTCAGGCTCTTAGTTCTAAACCTCGGTTTTTAACCATTCATGCAGAAAAGTTGGTTCTCAGGACCAGGGCTGCTTTCCAGCCTAAGGTGGTCACTCCTTTCCATCTAGGGCAATCTGTTACCTTACCTGCATTCTATCCTCCCCCTCACCCTTCCAAGGAGGAGGGGAGACTTCATTGTCTGGATTCTAAGAGGGCTATCTGGACAGAACTAAGGATCTGAGACTGGACGGTCAGCTCTTCGTGGGCTTTGTTGGATGAATTAAAGGCATGGCTGTCCACAAGCGTACACTCTCAGGTGGATCATCTTGTGTATCAAGATCCGCTACACTATGGCCAAGAAGGAACCGTCTGAAGGTATCAGAGCTAATTCCACCAGAGCTAAGTCTTCTTCTGCTTTGGCTAGAGGTGTTCCTGTTGTTGACATTTGTAAGGCAGCAACTTGGGCCTCCCTCCACACCTGTGCTAAGCATTGCTGCTTGGACTTGGAGGTGAGGAGGGACGGCCATTTTGCACGCTCCTTGCTGCAGGATTTTTTGGTATGAGTAGGTGGACACCCTTCTCCGGGTGCGAGACTGCTGTGGGATTCAATTCAAATGTGGAGGAATCCACAGGCAGATGTATCCATCAGAAGAACAAGTTACTTACCTTCGGTAACGCTTTTTCTGGTGGATACAGGATCTGCCTGTGGATTCCTCACTCTCCTCCCCATTGTCCACCTTCGTATACCAAAAGAGTTTTTAGTTATTTGACATGGTTATTTCTCTATGTCTTTTGATTGCCTTGCTATTGGTGTTTAGGAAATGCTTTGTTTCTTTGACTTTTCTTATTTTCTTTATGCTGTGTGTATTTATGTATATATTGTATACTGTGTATACTCCGATTATGTTGTCGGTCCACCCGTTCGCCTCAGAGGCACAGACAAAAATGGGTGGAACTGATGTCAAAACGCCGCCGACGTCTTCTTGTGGCTCCGGTGATATCGTACGGAGTCGCGAGCGGAGCCGTGCCATTATGATGTCCTTGTTGACGTGGTAGAGCTAGAAAAAAGTTTCCGTTGAATGCTGGTGCTGGGTTAGTTCAAAAGGTGAGGAATCCACAGGCAGATACTGTATCCACCAGAAAAAGCGTTAACTAACGAAGGTAAGTAACTTGTTCATCACAGACTTGTCAGCCAGAGCACAGAGAAGCTGGAGCAGCCAGGTGGGCAACCTCTAAAGTAGCCACCTGGGTGCATGCCACCTTGCCCTTGGCTCAAGAATCATGTCAGGGGTGAGAAGGTACATTGTATGATACCAAACCTGACAAGTAATCCCATGTACTGTCTAACACTTACAGTGTACTTTAATGGAAAAGGACACAATAGGGACATATAAGCTTGCACTTACATGTCCACACCTTGAATGCAAGGCACCCTGTCTTCCGGGCTCAAGAGACCTGCATTAGGGGTGAGTGACATATATTGAAGGCAGTGTATGGACTTTGCCTCCCATGGTGTGGGCAAAGTCGAAATGGAGCAGTTTAAATTGTTTCTGCAGTCAGCAATGGCAGGAATGCTTTCAGTAGTTTTCTTGGGTCACTCAGAGGGGCACACACAGTGCTGCACCCCCTGGGAACCCCTTTACCACCCATGCTCTGAGTAGCAGAGGTACGACTTACCAGGGATTTACAAGGGGGTAAAGTCCTTGTAATTTGGGAATGCCAATTTAAACATAGCAGTTAGTTTTGGGGGATAGAGCACTGGCACTGGACCTGGGCAGCAGGCTGCTGTGCACGCTCAGAGCCATTGCCATCGGCATTGGAACAAAAAGTGGGGGAGTGATCATACAAAAAGGGCACTTTCCTGCACACGCTCAAAACATGCTTGCAGGGCACCAAGAGAGAAGAAAACTGCAGGACACTATATGTAGGATCTTCAATAACATAAAACCAAATTTCTCCCCTCATCCTATATTAATACGTAGTCAAATCAATATCTAATGAGTTTCTTACCTCTACAATTGCCCCTATACATTCTTGCTCCTCCATTTCCTCTTGATAGAGAGCTGAGTCTAGATTACATTGAACTATTAAAGGAAATTATTTCTCTCCAAGGTACAGATTATGTAAAGAGGAGAATCCAACACATGTGTGCTATCTGCAGATGTCCCTCCCTCGGTTTTAACCGGAAGTGCTGGCTGCCATCGCTGCTCCGTCTTTAGGCATTTGCTGTAGATCAGATGCCTGGAATGCCTGCTGCTGCTTAGCGGGTAGAAACAAAGAGTTAATGGAATAAATCGTGAACCTCATGGATCTGTTTTACCAGTGTTTCAAAGCAGAAATATTTCATGAGCAAATTAAATAGTTAACTGAATTTGTTAATTTTGAAAAACTTGTTGCTTTCGTTTCTTGATGTTGCTACCATGATGCGTGATTTGAGTGTTATAGTTTCAGTAACCAAAATCAGAACACTTGACTTTGAATCACTGCAGCCACTCTTCACAAAATGTATTTTGTAGACTGTGTAGTATTAATACAGTAGTGCTAGGAGAGTACTACAAAATACTATTCACGTAACTACAATTGTAAATCTTCATCTACAACTATCCTGTCTTTCTTATGGGAAGATCCTCACACTTGTAAGGTCACTACTTGGTACTAAATGTGGGTGGGACCAAGGGAGTGGTGGAAAAGTAAGGCATAAAACAGGTTGGGTTTAGGCAGGAGTAGGGAGTTGTTAAGGAAGTTTTAGGGTGCAGTTTTGTGAGGTAAGTGCATCCACCTGCAACACGTAAGCCCTTTCCTATTCACAAACTGCCCTTCTAAAGTTACCACTGCCAAAGAAGACCCAACACAGTAGTAAATTACTCCAGCTCAGAGCTAGAGTAAGTACAGCACTACACGTGGCTACCCACCATTACTACAACAGAGTCCCATATGAAATAATGGAGACAGGACTTAAAATAAAACCCCACATAAATCATATAAAATGTAATGATTTAATCTATTTAAAACATATAAATAAATGTAATTTAATGTTTGGAAAATTATCTTACATCTATTAGTTAACAGTAAAAAATTGTAAGAACCATTTTTAATTTTACAATTAATGTAACATTCTTTTTTATTAAAATATAATTACGTTTCTTTATTATAGTCCATAATACATAATATTTGTTTTTACTGTAAATAGGTATTTCTAATTCTGAAAAAATATTTTTATTTAATATATTTAAATTAAACTTGTATTCAAAATTAAGTTAATAGTGTTGTAGCATTTTGTTTATGTTCTACTGCATGTAAAATAAATATATCAAATTATTTACATTAATATTTAACAAAAATATATTTTTCTTATTTATTTTTTAAGTCTAATAACCTTTTTTTACTTTTGCCTATACTTTACCATCGGGAAAATCACCACCATCATCATCGGGTTGGACTACTAACTTTACACTGAATCTACACTTTGAAGTAACTTTACACTTGGATTATGTGAATAGGACAAAGTATCAAAGTTACTTAAGAGTGCAAGAGTGAATTTCCTAGTAGTAAATCTATATGTGTAAATTTGCCATTGTGAATTGTCCTCAGCATGTATAGCATTCTTACTGTACCTCTTTAAATCACTTCCTTTGTCTCTTTGCATTGAAGGCATCTTTATTCAATACAGGCAGTTCTTGAAAACACTTCTTCCTGACAGAGACTTCTTGCTGTAGATTCCTTACCTTTTGACTATCCCCAGGCATCAGACTGGATTCAGAAAATTTTGAATAGCAGTTCTCTCATCCGCTGACAGATGGTATCATGTGGCGTCATTCTACCCTATGTCTTTCCTTCCCACATGGATGTGACGTCGGGGCCATTATATATACACACCACCTGCTCGCACTGGCATCAGTTCCTTTCTTTCCACAAAGTTGTGTTCGTCATGTACGAAGATAAACAAAAAACATGTCTTTGCATCACCCAACAACCATCCAAGAAATGGCTTGCTTCTTTCTTCTTGACAAGATGCTCCATGTCATTGGTCCAGAAGGTCTTTCCTATCTTTTGTGTGAGTGAAGCAGTTGATTCCCTCTGCTTCCTACTGGCAGCCAGTGAGCTCCCCCAGCCAAGGACAGTTGCGAATATATTTTTTGTCTACCACTTTTGGGCAGTATAGACATCGGACCTTTTGAGATATTATTAGATTTAATAACAAAGGACCACTAATGTTATCATGTTTTATAGGTATTTGAGTGGATACATATGTGGTGAACCCTGAGATTTGCTAAAATAGCCTGAAAGTGGTCATTAAAAGGAATGATGGTGCAGGCACAAACTCTCTAAAAATGCAGCTAAACTAATGAAATTGGACGGATGTGACACACTGGATGGTGACCTCACCTGATGGTGGCCAAGGTTCATTATAATTAGTTTTATTCCTGTTGATGTTTGGTTCAGCAAAACCATTATATACTATTTTTGGTGTTCAAATAGTTTTATTAGTTTGAGAAAAAAAAAGGCATCCAATCAGACGATAGTGCGATACAAACAAAAGAAATGAGGTGCAGGATGCGTATGACGAAAGCAATGATTTACATTCAGCGGTTGTTACGGTTGAGTACCTAAGTACAGTTCAAGCGAAAAAGGACACACATGTGGGCTGTGTCTGCAGTATAACTAACAAGGTGTACGGACTAAAGGCACAAAAGGGGCCGTAACTTGTATGAGCTGAATTTGACGGGTGGACTCAGAGTGTGGCATCGTTTGTATCGCCTGGATATCAAGAGTCGCCAAACAAAAGAGAGGGGAGGAGAAGGAGGGCATGGAGGGGGGGTATGGCAGGATATCTGCTTCATGAGCATAGAATTAAACCTTAAGGAACAGGCCCAGTAGTGGGATGAGCCATAAGACCCTGTATAATATTCAAATTTAAAATTGGATCACATAGGTTCCCAGGAAAATCAGCTAAGGAATACCAAATATCAAAGCATTAATTAATAGTATGATCAATTTTCGAAACCAGTGAATACTTTACTTCATTGGCCTCTAAATTGTTTCAAAACCGTAAGTAAATATATTAATGTTATTAGTGGCTGGCTTTATGAAAGGATAGTGTCCTGCTTGGGCATAATTGGGCAGGAGGGGCGTGGTTTGTGACAGAATAGGAGAGTAAACAGTCCTTCACCTTCTAGGCCAGCTTATATTAGAATGTTGAGCGCTCCATTAGAGACAATGGAGTGCTCCGGGCTTCTAATGGCCGGTAGAAGCCCAGAGCATCAACATCAGGAACGGCTCCTCTGCTGTGGCGGAGGAGCGTCGCCCCTCTGCTATCAAGAACATAAAATGATGATAACTTTCAGTTATTAGCATTTTATGTTTGGCTGCTTTGCAGGCGGGCAGGTGGGTGGTCTGGGCTGCTCTGCAAGGCAGTGGAGGAGTGGTTTGCCCACTCCTAAAAGTGCGCAGTGACTCTTTGGACGGCCCTCTCGGGTCGCCCAAACCAGTCATGCACACTTTCCCACTTCTCCATGCAGACTACATTACAGCCTGCATGGAGAACATGCCCACCCCTCGACCCCCTGGCTGAGTACTGTGTCACGGCATCCAGACCATTCACAATGCTGCAATAACAGCATTGTGATTGGCTTAGAGGAGGGAGCCTGGCTGCCTGCTTCCTGTTCCTGAAATCGGAAGCAGGAAAGCAGGAGCAGCGACTCGGGACCTAGCAGCGGCAAGGTAATTGATTTTTTTGTTCTTTTTCCCCCCTCCCTCTCGCAATCGCGACCACCCTCCTGTTCCCCCCCCCCCCCACCCCTCCCCGCGACCCCTCTGCCGGCACCCCTACCCACGAGTCATGCCGGCCGCTGCTGATCAACATTCCAATGTTTGTTCACAGCTGTTGTTGTGAACAAAGGTCTCATGGAGCCCGATGGGATTTCAATCCCCTCGAGCTCCGTGAGGCCTTTGTTTTATTTGTTAGAACATTATTCCTTCTAGTGGCGGAATGTTCTAACTGCCTTATAGTCCTCTGTAGCTGGGATACACTGGCATTAAAGTCCTGCTCCCTTGTTAAAGGCCCTCGCCTTCAACTCAGACCTTTAACACTGGAGCCGACCTTTAAAGGCCGGTATAGCCCGCTGCGGCGAGCTATAAGGCTATAGAATGCCATTGTTGTTTAGAGTCTGGAGGGCATTTCTGGTATGTAATGTGAGATGTTCGTGGGATTGGATGAATGTCAGACCTTTGGTACTGTACTCTTTGAGTAGAATGGTCAGGTTGCATGCAAGTGTTGACGCCCTACCTCTGCACAGGAAGGTCCAGAGTGTGGGTGCACCCAGAATGGAGTAGGGGAGTGGTTTGTACATTCACAGCCAGTGGCAGAGGGTGTAGTGGACACGCAGTGTGGGGCAGGCGTGGTGGTGAGTGGTCTGTGCATTCAGGGCCAGCGCCTAGTATGTTTGTGTTGCCAACTATATGTGCATTCATAACCTGTACGTATGTATTCAAATTCATCATTTCTAAAACCGTTTACTGTAAATGCAATCATAGATTTTTCGAAGATAATGACATTGTGGCTTTTGTGCTGAAGCTAGCTGTTGTTGGAGAGTGCCAATTTCACCATTCATTTCACAAGTGGTAATGGGGCAGATACACACCAACTTCTCATTGCTTCTTAGTCTTGTAAATCCAATGTGGCTAATTGAACTTTTCACTCTGTAATATTAGTGAATATATTTTATGCATTTTAAAAATATCAGAAGAATTCCATGAAAGCAGTAACACTCAAATTCCTCCTATTTGGAATTTACATCGATTTTCAGGAGTGTTCATTATGTAATAAATTGTTATGAGTCTGGCAAAGACTGTGGAAGGGTAGACAAAGTGAACATTTGTAAAAGAGCTGCCCAAGGTAACACCGAGAGTCAGAGAAGAAAAGGGATCCAATGGGGACGTTATGCACAATGTAGCAAGAAACTCAAAGTTTAGAAGGAACAGGCAATCGAGAGGCTATTCAGAATAACTCACACCCAGGATGTGTATGACATGCATATAACATAAAACAAGGGAATGTGGGGTTAAGCACTCAGAGCTCCACATGGTAAGACTGAAGCACGGTACGTTCTCTACCTACAATTGCTGTTACAGATACTGACTGTGCAAGTAGCCACACGTAGGCTATTCCTACAATTGCATGGTCTGTGGAGCTGATACCTTCAGTGATGTTATAAAAGTAAGATGCTACAACATGACAATGGGGAGAAACACCACCGAGTTTGCCATCTGTTCCAAGGAACCCTGGCAAACACAATAGAACACAGAAGACAGTAACAGCAAGGGCAAAGAACTACAATACACACCTGCAAAAGACTAGGCACAAGAGAAGGCTAGTGCTTATCAGGAAAGAAGGAGAAGCAGAGAGAACCCTGGGCAGAGGTCAACAAAACATGTCCTGCTAACTAAAGCAACAGGCAAAAAGCAAAACACTGAAAACTAAGGAAGCAGGGACGAGAAGACAAAAACACTGGGCATTGGAAACTAAGCAACGATAGAGGAAAGCAAAGACTGCAAAAAGGGAAACTACGTAAGTGAAAGCTCAAGGATGGGGGAAGCACTGAATAGGGCTAGCTCAAGAGTTGAGCAAAATACTGCAGAACAGTCCTAGCTCTGTAATCTGGAGTGCACCACAAAATAGTGCATGTTCAGAAAGCAAGGGTGATTGCAGGGCTGTGTCGGTTCAAGAAACTAGCACACACTGTTTAACACTGGAGGCACAGGAAACAAGGCTAGCACAACCTGGGGAATCTCTGCAAAGAACCTGCCAGCCAAACAGGAACTCTGCTACAATGACCAGCACTGAACTGAAGGAAACAGGCTTTGAAAGAGCTCACGGTGCAAGGATCCCTCCATCCATCCTTGGCCTGCAAGGGTTGAGACAAAGCAGTGAACAGGGAATTCGAAGAATTGCCAGCCTTTTCCCAGGAAGCCTGAAATCATTCCTTGTGGCTGTTACAAGGTCAAGGCTTCTGGGAAATGTAGCATTTGGGAGAAATGGCTCCAAAATGAAAGGGAATATCAGAATATTGTCCAAGATGCTGGAATTCAGTATATGAATGTAGCCCATGGTCCTCCAGACAGACCGTGTGTATAAAGATGGGTATGCAGTTCCTAAGGGTGAAGAGACATATAAGGTCAGCGAGTACTAGGTTCGATATGTAGGTTCAATAAGTGAATCCTATTATTCAAAGTGAGAGGGGGAGACCCCTCTTCGGAACTGGAGCCCTCACACACCCAGCAAGCTAGGTGTCATGCTTCATCATCTGGGCTTGCTCCTCGTCAGGCCGGCGCTGCAATGCCTGACGGGCTCCCATAAATGAGGCTCTTTGTCTGAGATCTTTTGTCCCTGCCGTTTGGTGCAGTGTGGGTCAGGGGCCCAGTAGTATAAATGTAGTGTATGTGAGTTAAAACAGGTCAATTATTCCTTGAATTGTATTTATTCTGGTAGGTAAATTGCCTGATTAAAGTCAATAGAGTGGCGTACAGCTAGGGGTTAAGTGCCTAGATGCCTACGTCCTACTCCCATTCGGTCGACATGTTTCTTGCCTCTGTTGTCAGTAAGATCATGGGCAATTCATCAGGACCAGGGTATCAAATGCTATCTACACAAAATGAGAGGGGAAAACCTACCTCCCATATCGTAATACAGTGGGCAATGTCCCACTGATGTCACGGAACCTAGATCAGAAAAAGGACAGATATTATAATAGCTGTACGTTTACTCGACATTCATAATGTGCCTTATACGCCTTAGTGACAATAGCACACAACATGTTAAAAGGTGTGCATATACAAGTGATGTCTCACACATTTATAGTGTCTAGGTGCTGTATATAGTGGAAGGACCAAGCACTAAGTGTTTTAAAACCAATTACAACATAAAAACATGAGCAAAGCAGCAGTGGAGCTTATTGTTGTGGAAATGCTCACCTAAGGGCCAAAATAGTATGGCCTCATCAATTTCCGGCGGAATAAAAGGGACACCAACAGTTAGTGTCCTGTTGAAAGAAAATAAAAATATAAAGAAAGATAAATGGGGATCGGTAAGTGAATGAATCAGTATCCATCCGTAGGTGCTCACATGGGAACAGTGTTATAACATGGAGGAGGAGAGGAGATAACGAGGTGGATCGCCAATACCCCCTTAGTGTGTCCCGCACATAGGCAAGCTCACAAGGGACACAAAACCAACAAGGCGCTCGGTGAGTAGTCAAACCTCGGGTGCTGCCTAAAGTGCCAGCGCACCAACGGTCATGGAGAGCACCTAGAAATCTCAGCCCCCCGAGGCCAATGTAAAATAGCACCAAACACTGTGGGCTGGCGGACGAGTCCCGTTGACAATTACCGGAAATCCAGAGATTGTGTGCAGGCTCACCTACCCTCGCCGCTGGAATCGGGTGGAATGGGCTGTCAAAACTAGTCCCAAGTTATACCACGCCGGGTCCAATGGGGATGGGGTAGGCGGGGCTATGCGTCACATGTTATACATGGCAGTAATTCAAAGAAGGACAACCTTTGTGAATAACGGCGGCCATCTTGGCCTAGTCTTCGTTATGGTGCGGAATGGATTGATAGTAGCCATCTAAAACTGTTGATCGAGTCAAGTGTAAACTCATACATTCTCAATTTGATAGGCCTAGTCTATGTTCTAGTGCGAAATGGATGGTAAGTGGCCATCTAAGACTGTTGGTCGAGTCAAGTGTAAACTCATATATTCCCAATGTAGTTAGTAATACAGTCCTGTGAAAATATGGCGTTCATATTTGTCACTGAGTGTCCTTGTCTGATGTCATGTAGTCAGTGTGCGCGTAGGTAAGTATCACGTGTGATTCGTGATGGTAATACAAAGAAGGACCACTGAGTCCAAAAACGGGCGGCCATCTTAGCTCAGTCTCAGTCATTGTGAATACTATAGGTAAATGGTCGCCATCTTGGACTAAAGTTGAGTTAACTCACACACTATCCAAAACCACTCAGGGTGAGATGGTGATCAGAAATGCCCACTCGAGTACAAAAAGGTATGTGTGCGAGATAACAGCGGGAATCCTGGACCATTCACGGGTCATTCGAAAGTTACTTCCCCTGTAATAAGTATCGCTCACTCATGCAGACAATCCTTATCTGCAATGGAAATCACGAGTTGGCTAAACTGGCCCAGGGAATGTCACCATTGAGTCCCCTACTGTCAGTGGATAGTCTGTGGACCCATCTCTGTTCAATCTTGAACAGAGCTTTTTGCGTGATCTGTGGGTGTGCTTCCAATATCAGCCATTTGATGGAATCAGGGGAATGGTTATGGTCCTTGAAATGTGTGTACATCTTGGTCGCAACCCTCTGGCGTCGGATGTTACTCTTGTGCTCTGTGATGCGAATTTTTGCCATCCGTAATGTCATGCCTACATATTGCAGGCCACAAGGGCAGGTGATCATGTATATACAGTGCGTAGTATTGCAATTGGTGTGTCTATTCATTTTCCATTGAAAGGTTTCCGATAAGGACACTTCTTTTGTGGTAATGGTAAAGCGACACACTGTACATGAACCACACGGGTAGTGGCCGGTGACTGGAGGCAAATCCCAAAGTTGTCTTTGGTCTGTGTGGTGTGTGTGCTTTGGGCGGGTGTTGATCAAGATGTCCTACAGACCCCCAGTGGTGGACACGAGAGCCAATCGTGAAACAAATTTCGGAAATCATTTATTGACAGCCGTATCTATTCAGACTTGGTGGGTAAATGGTAAAAGGAAAAAATAATAATGGACAACTCTCGCAGGTGTGTTCAAAGTACTTGTGATTAACTGATTCATTAAGTATGTGCTATCCAGGCCTGGTTGTATTTTATGTCATTTTACTGGTGGCACTACTTAGAATGCATTCAAAGACTTATTCATGTGTAATTGTATTTTAAAGGTGTTTATGCAAACTAATAACTTGAACTAACACTTAAACTTGAAAAGATGCACACCACATTTGTGATCCTTCTAGTAACCATCCTAACAAAAGCAGCGTTATTGTGTGACATATCTGAACCAACATTTATCTTCAGAAAATCTAATGGAAAAATAACTGTTTTGTGCTTGCAATTGATCAGATTTGCACATTAAATTGCGAGCACCACCATGTGAAGACATAGGGACATTAAAGTCAGTTCTCGTTCTTTGCGTTTACTCCAGGCTCCCTACTCCTCGAGTAGCTTCAGCAGCGTTTCTACCAGCTTCAAGAGCGACTTCTCGGAAAGCCTCCTTCTGCCCATTGGAACCTGTCAACCAGGCGCTGGGGACTCCATCTCGGATGCGGTCTTCTGTGACGAGATCTACACTGTGGAAAGCCAAGAAAAAGGTAATTCTTGTCCAGACTAGTATGCATCAGACCTAGTTAATCCATGTCTGCTTAGTCCAAAATGGCCACCATTCTCATGTCCTCGTGAATCTGAAGACTTTCTTGGATAACCTGTCCAGGTGGTTACCCAGGTCTCTGTAATTTTTCTTATACTGCGTTGTTAGCGGCCACTGAAAGGGTGTGATTCCCACTCCATATGGAACTGCAATATTTAAGTGACAGAGCTCACACAAAAATATCATTGCCTGCACCCAAACCAAAAATCAGGTTTAGCTGATGTGTTTGTTCCTTGGTGTCATGTGGCTACATGTGATGTTTTGTTATTTGATGATATGATAATCAAAAATCAACCTTAATTTATACCAATCAAGACACAAGTGGCCACGATTTATTTGTGTTTTTTGGCTCGCGTTAGTGCTAGGTGTTCTTGTAGGGTGCACATTGTTCAAGTGTCTTAAGCCACTGTTTCAAACATTGCAAAGTACAATGGGCGACAACTGCATCGTATGGGGGAAGGCCAGGTGATAAAGACTTATGTGAATGCTGTTCTGTATAGAGGTTTGAACTTGGCAATGGGCCCACGTTTGGAAACTTGAATGTGGAAAAAACTGCTCTCTGCTTTCCAAAACACTCAAAGCTGGTGATCCACAGTTTTAGGGAGGAACAATGAACAACTTTAGGATGAAATTGGAGGAGGTGGCTAAAAAAAAAGCTGAGACTGACCAAGAGGAAGAACTGATGTTCAGTGCACATTGATTTAAACTTTATCCTAATATTAACTGGTAAACAAGATGGCGTGATCATATTGTGGAGATCTTAGAGCCGGGCTGTTGCACTTTGAAATTGTTGCCAGGAGCCAAACAGTGATTGCCACAGGGCAGCCTGGCTGAGGCAAAGGCATTGGCAGCACCACACGGATGCCTGAAAGGGGTACAAATAACACTCTTCTCTTCACCCTCATTTGACAGAAGGTCTTTGGGAGGCAATGTTGATCTTCTTTACAAGGAAATATCTCTGCCATTCGCAAGAGGCGTTTCTTATTAGTGCAAGATCCCCAGGAGGAGAGCGTGAGTCCGAATGTCAATGCCGGAGTGTTTTTCTGGGAATCAACTTGAGAAAGCTTTTGAAGCCTGTGCTTGTTTTGGAGTTTGAAGAAGAAAGGAATTTATCCGAAAATGTTGTGTTAAAATTTTGATGAGGATGTCACGTTAATACCCTGCTTTCTGCCAAATATGCAATGGGTGTTTTTTAGTTTTAGGAATGGAGCAGTAACGCCACAAATGTTAATGGGCTCTTCGTTCCACAGATATCCCCAGAGGTCAGAGTGAATACTTAAAACTGTCACGCGGCTAGTGGGTGTTTGTAGATGTCACAGTCACTCTCATTGTGAGCAGTGAAGTCATTGCCAGCCACTGCAAGATGGCTCTATGTGGGACATGCCTGGGGCTAGTGACATTGGTCCCATGTTTCAGTGTGCAGCAGATACTACAACCAGGAGCATGTTCCTTTTTTATGGGTTCTTTTCAGTGTGCTTTTGATATTATCCTCTAACTGATAGAGACATCCAGCTGCAGATTCCTTACCTGTGAAGTTCCCAGATGTCAGACTGGATCTGGAAGCAAGACTGGATTCAGAAGGACTGGTAAGGAATCTGCGGCTAGATCATGTCTCTAACAGATAAGGCGTTACGAAAGGTAAGTAACTTGTCCATTTTTGCCTGAACCATGCGGCTGCCTATGCCTGTCTTTCTCCCTTGCATGGAAAGGAGGAGCCAGGTGGTGCTGACTCATCTCCAAGATGGATGCATGTGGTTTCTCAGGCTCGGTCATGAGAAGAAGACCAGCTCCATGTACTGACAGATCCACCCAGAGCGCTTGAGGTTGATAAAGGCAAATCTCTTGTTTGCGGAGTATAAGGCGCTTGGCTATGGATCCTCGTTGAATTCAGAGGTCTGAAAAGATAGATGTAGCTGCTTCTATCCTGAGAGAAGGCTTAGTAGAGGAAGCATCGCCTGCCCTCTTCTCCCTCACCCTTTGATGCATTTTTACAGGTCAGCCTATAAATATGGCTTGGAAGACCGGTTTGAGTGAGAAAGACAAAAAAACTGTAACCCTAGCATCTCCCATCACTTACTGGGAGATAATGATTATTGAGTCACTACCAATCATGCCAGGAATCCCCTTATTTCGATGTGGGTTGCTGGAATGCCTTTCCCAGGAGGATGCACGCTGCCGCAAGAAGTATGTGCTATTATCTTTAAATCCAGAGTACATGAATAAGAGTAATTGCTGATATAAACATTATGGTCAGTGAGATAGAGGTGGTATATGTGTAAATGATAATTAATGGCAGTAAATGGCAACATAGTAGATTGGAAGGCAATCTTTGGCTACGAGTTATGAGGGAATTCCTTCTGTTCTCTGACTAATGTCTACATTTGCACCGAAATCCTGTCAAGCTCCTTGATACCCTCACGGGTGAGTAGCGCGCTTTATAAACCCCTGCTGCTGTTGCTGCTGTGCTGCGACTGAGGTACTCTCGCTGAACGGAGGTTGCTGGGGATTTTCAGCCTAGGATAACCATTTCCCAGACCCATATTCTGAAGGATCTACCACCTGCTTCCTAAAGAATGCCTTGGAGGTGCAGGGAAGGTGAGGGGGAGGAAGGACGATTTTCTGCAATGACGGGCTGGTCGAGGATGCGTTGAGGGAGCAGCCCTGTCAGAAGATCTTCAAACTGGATGTTCTGACGGAGCACGGAAGTCCCGGAAGTCAGGCGAGAGGAGCGGAAGTCAGGCAGCCCGGACGAGCAATGCGGCGGAGTGCGGGCGGAGTGCGGGCGGAGTGCGGAGTGCGGGATTTCACCGAAAATACCAAAAATCAGGTGGGAGCACAAGCCCTAGCCCGTGCTGGAGCCGGCAGATGCAGTGGCCCCACAGTGAGTGGTGAGCGATTGGGGCTGCCATAAGGAGCGGCTGCGAAGTGCGAGCTTGGGTGCGGCTTGTGGTGCCCCCGTGTGCCCCGCTCGCACCAGCGCATGAACTTTGGCCGAACCTTGACTGACCTCTTGTTTCCGCACTATGGGCTTTACGGCAGACTGAAAGGTGGGCTTCAAGGAGGGCAGCGCTCGAGGGTGACTAGTGGCTGCTCCCTCACCTCCTTCAACCGCGCCAAACATTTCCCGCAACCACCAAAGATGCTCTCAGTGTTATAGTTGGCCACAGTCAGCAGTCTGCTGTCTGCTGCCCATTTGTCCCCGAATTCCCAAGTCAGTTGTCCTGGTCAGGCTTGGCAGCGCCTCCTAGCAGGACCCTCATTGGGGGCTTCAGTTTAGATGAACATGCCTCGGCGCAGTACCAACAGACCCAATAATAAACAATAACACCAACGGTACTAATAGTCGAGAATTGGCATTAGGAGGAATTCACGGATGGCCTATGAGCCAAATTTACTGAACGTTAAGGCCTAAAGGACTTACAGCTTTACCTGAAAGACCATTGTTCTTATTACATAGCCTTTCAAGTTGTGCCTTCCTTTCTCCGCATGGTGCGTCACTTAAAAGAGTAAAATATTGTTGACCAATTTTTGCTCCTTCAACCCCCCTTGTCCCTGCGGAAGCTACTCGGTAGTTTTATATTTCTGAGTCTAAGGGGCCGATTCACAGATCTAACTTAAGACAAAACCCTAAACTTACTACTTTTGGTATTCACAGAAGTTAGGATTTTGTCTTAAGTTTGTCTTAAGACAAACTTAAGATATACTTAAGACAGTCTTAAGACAGACTTAAGACAGTCTTAAGACAGACTTAAGACAAACTTAAGACAGACTTAAGACAGACTTAAGACAGACTTAAGACAAACTTAAGACAAAATCCTAACTTAAGTCTGTCTTAAGTCTGTCTTAAGTCTGTCTTAAGTCTGTCTTAAGACTGTCTTAAGTCTGTCTTAAGTTTGTCTTAAGACAAACTTAAGACAAAATCCTAACTTCTGTGAATACCAAAAGTAGTAAGTTTAGGATTTTGTCTTAAGTTAGTTCTGTGAATCGGGCCCTAAGTCTCTAAGTGAATAAAAGACTGAGATTGAGACGGAGTGCAGCTAGCGGTGTGACTTGTGGTGTGGTTCAGGGTGGAGGGGCAAAGTGAGTGACAAATTGATTGGCACAATGATGGCACAGAAGTGCAAGTAAGGTTCTAATAAATGCATTACATTTACTACAATTTGAAAATTGTAAAAAGCGGAGGCTGGTGAAGGCCGATGTTGCCGAGTTGTTCAATACTCTAACACTGCCACTAAGATTGTTTAAGTATTATTCCAGTATTATTCCCGCTGGGCTACATTTATATTGTGACTCACACGTGCAAACGGATACAGAGATAATCTACTTGTACAAAATACTAAGAAGTAACTGGTTTTAAAAAGCAATTGATGCACATATTGGCCGATATTGGAAATGCGCTCAGGGAAAGAAAGAACAGCGGGCCCCCCTGCAAGACGAACACGGAAAACTCAAGCTCCAAAAACAATAAAAAAAAGCCAAAGCTCAGATAAAAGGAGCAAACCAAACTCTAATTTCTCCAATTGCTCGGATGTTTGAAAAATTGACAAAAATACCACAACAATTTGATTTTATGAGAGATCCAACAGGAGTACTCATGTCAATGCAGTCAGAAGTAGATATAAAACAGTTACAGACTCCGATTAAGACAACCAGCAACTTGGATATAAAGATACAAACAGCTGGTTCTGAATGGGAGTGGGACCATGTTAGTAACCCGCAAATTAAAGATCTAGAGGATCAAATAATTAAACAATTATCAAATTCAGAGCCTTTAAATCCAGTATCATCACCTCAAATGGGAAAAAGGGACCCGATTAAGAATATGATGGAAATACCAACGAAAAAATTACCATATGTTGACATGATTACGAGTCCAATCACTGTAGGGGTACCGTTACCACTTGAAGTCAAGGTTGAAATAAGGAAATCAAATGAGTTGACCAATGACCATATACTACATAGTAAGACACCTGAACAAGAAGATAGTATAAATAAAATAGTCGTACTTGCACAAGGAAGACAATATCAAATTACTGGAACGTCAACACAAACAAGTGCAGAAAAAAATATGGAATTGGGCTTAGAAATACAAGAATGCGATATTCAAAATCACTTAAAAACATTGGTCAAAAAGGAATAAAATTCAGGAAGTAATGATGGACCTGAATTTAAAAATGAATATAGTAGAAAAAACAATATTATGGTTAATCAAACAAATATTACAGAAAACATAGAAAATTGTCAACCAGGCATCGAAATTCTCATCTGTAACAGGGAAATACACATTGATCAAACGGCCAAAAATATAGACAATCAAGATCTGGGATCTATATGGGATATATTCTATCAAACTTCAGCACTAACTCTTGAAGCGCTGGCATTTCAGTCGAACAAAATGGATACCCAAATTGAAATACTTAGAGTTATGGCAAACGCAGTCACCGGAATTGATCACAAATTAGCTGAGCTGAATAATTTAATAATCAAAGCACAAAAGGAAGCAGCCTCAAACTACTTTGACTGTACATGTGTGCCCATAATTGAGAAACTGGTAACTATTCCGGATGTGGTGAACACTATATTGGATGATCTTAAAGATATCGTGTGGAAAAAACACGAAGAACAAAAGGAGGAGAGGTACCATTTATATAAAAAGCTACCTTATGTTGCTAATGAGGAAGAAGTGACATAATAGATTCTGACGACCTCATTAACCTGAACATGGTAACAACGCAAGAAAAAAAGGAAGAGATAAATAAATTAAACAGAAAAGAAAGATTGTATGACTTTCCAGTCCAGCTGAATAAAGTAAAAGAGGAAGATGAAGATTCTATAGCCTTTGAACTTACAAAAAGACAACGGAAAAATTTACGGAAGGCAAAAAAGGAAAATGCAGCAAAAATTCCTTCCATATTAGAAACATCTACTGAAATGATAATAGAAGGAAAAAAACAAAGAAAAATATTAATGAAAAAACAAGATAGCAACCTATCCGGGAACCACTCCGCAAAAATTTCGGATGAAAACAAATCAATATTGAAAGAAAATGAAAAGTATTATGATATATTTACAAACTCTAGGAAACATCTTGCGAATCGAAAACCTCTCCCGGTAAGTACTACAAAATTAATGGATTATACTGACTGCCTTGCTCATTAGAAAAGGAGGGAAAGAAAGTGCAAGAAAGAGAAGAAATACACAGGTTGAAAGGAAACGGTTGTGTAATAATAAGGGAATCTACTTGTGATATCCAAAGTGACACAATTAAAAATACGAATCTAGAAACAAGACCCTTAAACACCCCCGAAACTAAAACTCCCATTATGTAATCAAAATTTGGAACAAAGGTATATTGGCCCAGTGATTCAGAGGACAATTAAACAAGACCAAATTACTGCAACAAAAATAGGTTTGAATGTGACACAACAAAAAGAGTATCTAGTTGTAAAAAAAAAAATGGGTTGAGGAAAATAAGAATAACTGTAGGATATGAAGAGAACCGGTACCAAAAAAACTGGTAGAGGATACGAAGAATAAATCAACAGGGGATAACCTGTTGATTGTAAGAAGTGGTCAAAATAAACAAAATTCATATAAAGAATACCACAATTTTAGAAAGAAAGACTGCCCAACTTATCTTTACACCATTATATGACTCACGTGGCAACCACAACATTTTGAATAGAGGAAATATTCTTTGGTTATTGAAATCAGTACCATTATTAGTAAAAGTATCAAATGAAGATATTGAATGTGTAGGTTTTTTACCAAATACTGAAGGCAGACTTCCAATAACGCTGTTAACTGTAGCCACTGCTGGTATAGCGGATACAATTGTGCAAGAACAAGGGATCTTTCATAGTTGGGGGATCCAAATTAGTCAACCAGCCCCAAAAGTTTATCCAACCCCGTTTTTACAAGAAGAAAGTCCAATAAAAAGGGTTAAGGAAGAAAAAGAAGATTTTGTATATTCTACATTAAAAAATTCCCAAGGAAAAAACGTGTTACGATGATGAAAACTCTGCTAAAGAATTAAAGGACGACAGAATTAATGGAATAAATGAAAAATGGATTCTGACAGCATTACATGGTAACGAAGAACAATGACAGCATACATCAAAAAATAATACTGTAGAACATAATATGGATAATATAACAATAGGGATGTGCTCATGGAACATAAATGGGTTATGCAAAAAGATAAAAAATGCCAAAATAGATACGCTGTCAAACTGCTTTCACATTATACTATTGCAGGAAACGTGGGTAAGGGACCCTTTTATGCTACAAGGATACAAAGGATACTTTGAGCCTGCAATTAAACATCATAAATTTGCCGTCCCTGTGGGGGGCTAGCAATATTCTTAATGATTGATTTGAAAGTTGACCATGAGCAGCTAACCACGAATAATTCTAACCTCCAAGCAGTAAAATTGAAATATTCAACAATTGAGGGAAAGAAACCAAAAACCCTAATTATAATCAACATATATATTTCACCAAAACAGAGTTCAAGGAAGGACATGTGTGCTGCTCTAATTAGTTTCTTACTTGAGCAAATAATGGTCGAACCTTTTACAGATTATATCGTAACAGGTGATAACATACACCTACTAATACACTTTCTACGGGACGATTTTATACAGTCCCAAAATTAACAATGGGCAATCCCTGAACAAACATTGGATCCCATAATAAACATCAAACAGAATTTAATGGCGAAAAATGTTTTGAGGGATGTGGAAGCATTGGGTCTAAGAATATTAAATGGTAGATTTGCAATGGATATACCACCAGCTTGGACATTTCACTCACATAATCTTAATTCATGAATTGATTATACAATGGTTTCACTAAATATCTTTGATAAAGTTATTTCATACCATCTAAGAAAGGTGCCTGATAGTGATCACAGCCAACAAATAATTAATATAAAATTGTCATGTTCGAATCGCTAAAATTATCTGACAACACAAGGCCAGACATGCACCATCAATTATAGAAAACTTGCGTGGAAAACAAATAATACGCATGACATTAAGAATAAGGCACATGAGCTTTTTAAAAAATGCTTTAAAGACAATACCAGGATGTCTATAATTGAGCAATGGGAAAATTTCACACAGAAGATAGTAAAATCTAATGATTCCACTTATTGTGTTAAAAAAAACAAGTGACTCAATCGGAAAAAAGAGAAATGAACATCAATCTCCCGTATACGGTTAGAAACATCAGACGGTCCCGCAACAGGCTTAGGGAACAACGAATTAAGTTTCCAAACAATGAAGATATACGGAATGAAATGAAAAATAGTAATAATAAGTTGAGGAAACTAATTTGGAACGAAAAAAACAAAGCTAGGCAGGACTTGTGGACAAAAATCTTTCATGCCAGTAATCAATCAAATTCAAGGGAGTTTTGGAAATTGATTAATGGTCTAGTCAGACCTAACAAATCTGTTGTGGCATCCGTCCTAACTGAAAATGAATGGGTCACTTTTCTTATAAAACTCCTAAACCCAGTTTCTAAAGCAAATAACCAAGGTGGCAAGCAGAAAAAGATGGTTAAAACAGATCTAGAACGGGAAATCAAAATCAATGTGACAAAATCACAAGTTACGAAATTAATAAAGAAACAAAAAGTCGGAGCACCTGGCCCTAATGGTATTCCGTTTGCTCTCTATAAAGAAGAACCAGATTTTTGGTCTGAATATATAACTGAGGTTTTTAATGAAGTTATACAGACTGGGATGATTCCGGAATCTTGGAGAGGGTCATTAATATCTCCAGTTTTTAAGAAAGGAAATTGGCAATTGCCGGAGAATTATCGGCTGATCACCCTTCAAGATACGGATGCAAAACTATTTGCGGGGATTTTATTATCAAACTTAACAGATTGGGTAAATGAAAAGCAGATTCTACCCCCGAATCAAACAGGATTCATCAAAGGTTTAGGAACTTCCACAAACATCCTAATACTATCAGTATTGCTGGATAAGGCAATTTTAGCAAAGCAGCCATTGTATTTTTGTTTTGTGGATTTTAAATCGGCCTTCGATTGTGTGAATAGACAACAACTGTGGAAAAATCTAAAGTACCAAGGAATTCCAGACTCATTCTTGAAACTGATCCAATTCTTGTATACTGATACCTGGATCAGGGTGAGGATTGGTGATGGTCGGACGCTAACAACAGAAATACCCACGACTGGAGGATTAAAACAAGGATGCGTCCTGGCCCCCCTGCTCTTTAATTTATTCTTAGCAGATCTCTCGACCATTTTAAATGAAGTAAATGCACACCGCCCTAGGCTCGCAGACAAGCAAATATCCAACTTATTGTATGCAGACGATGTTATACTTTTAAGTCAAACCAAAGTGGGGTTGCAACGGTTCATTGATCGTATATCAATATATGCAAAAGAAATGACATGGTAATAAATGAAGCAAAGACCAAAGTAATGGTTGTTACTAAAATCACCCAACTTAGATATAAATACAAATGGTTGTTGGATGAAAAATTCAATTAGAACAAGTTGTATCCTACAAGTATCTCATGTTATATTTAACGATAGTGGAAATTTTCTTCCGCAAAAAAAGGATATCACCAGAAAAGCAAATACTATGATGGCAGCATTTAGGATCATTCAGAAAGGTATAAGCGACTTGTCTTATCATCCCTTTCTAAAGGTTATTTCCGCAACATTATTACCTACTCTGACATACGGAAGTGAAGTATTAAATGGGAAAGACGCGGAGATTATTAATAACGCAGTTACTAAAACGTATAAAGTTCTGTTTCGCCTACCGAAGAATGCCTCGCAAGAATAAGTGAGGCTGGAATTTGGGATAAATAATCAGCTATATGCGAGGAAAGGGCAAGCGCTTAAAGTATGGAATCGAATAAAAAATTATCACGGAAACCAAATGTCTCAGCTATTATGGCAAGAGGTTAAAGATAACAGGAAACTGCAGGCCTGGTCTTATTTAAATACAGCTGTGGCAGAATTTGGTGTAATACTGATTTGGGTGAATACAATTACCCAGGAAAGCTTCAAAAAAACAATCAGTAAAATTACTAATTATCTCTCCTTGATAAAAGATAAAGATATATTGGCAAAAAAATAAATACTTGGCCAATCATAAATGGATTCAGGAAAAAAAAAGTCCAAGAATATCTCGAAACACCATGGTCGCAGAAAAAGAAACATATCTTTATGAAAGCACGATTTGGCCTACTGCCGGGATTATGTCATTTACCTCCCTGGAAAAAATCAGAAGAGAATACCCAATGGAGGTTATGCAAATCCGGTCAGGAGAACATTATACATTTATTGTGTATTTGTCCTGAATTTGAAAAGGAAAGGAAAATCACCTTGGAGAGATTATTTAACAATCGTGGAGTACGGACATGTAGGCAAGCTTTGATAGCATGTCTAAACCCAGAGGATATATTTATGAATTCTGCATTTGTAAAATTTTTGTATATCATTGGAAAAAAATTGGAGGAATATATTTTGAACTGCTAATCGATTGTATTAATATATATTGCGTATTTTAAATTATGATAATAATTTTATATTCTTGTATTTCATTTAAAACTTTTATATTTGATGACGTTTTATTTTTTTAGTAACTTTTGTAAGATTTTAATTAATCAAACAAAATAAAATAAACTTGAAACTTGAAACCATTCAGGTAATGTGGGTGGATTGGTGGCTCTCCATCGGGGTGCAACATTTCACTTGGCTAGCACCGTTGCCAACCCTACCAGTGTACGTTCCCCCCTCTAACCTCCCAGGTCATCCAGCAGCACTAGTAATGCTACCCTTGAGGTCAGATCAATGCATCTGCCCAGTGCTTGGGTGAAGGTTTTGGCTATTAAGCTCCAGTATTTGGTGATTTCGAGGCACTGCCATCTCATATTGAAGGAATCTGCACATGGGGAGGCCCACCAGAAACACTTGGGGTCGGGAAGCTTAGTCGCATGCCACCAGTGGCGTGGTTTTAGGCAGTGAATGTGGAAGAAGCGCAGCTGACTCAACCGAACTCTGAAGGCTATTGCCATTTCCCGGGGGCCATGCATGCTTTCCTCCAGTCTGCATCATCCAGGGGCCCAACCCAACCCTTCCACTTCTGCTTCAGGGTTGCAAACCTGTGTGGCTTGTTGTTTATCAGCGATAAATAGATCTTAGACACCCCACCTTGCTAATACCCCCATCATCAGTTGGGCCTCCAGTGGGCTGTACTGCAGAAGGTCAGAGAGCTCTGGGCAGTGACAAGCCAATGCGTGCAAAACCTGTAGGAATCCTAAGCATGAGCAGGAGAATGCTTTCAACCCAAGAGCTGCCGGAAACCATCTCTGTTTTTTGTAGCTGTGAAACCTACTCAGTGCATTTGCCCTAAATAGTAGCTTGTAACTGTTTAAATGTCAGTAATATATAGCGCTGTCTTACTTCCCATAGTAAACAGTAATGTGTTGCTATACCTCATTGATGCATTTCCTCACCTGAATAAGGGTTGACTCTTCAAGGTCTGAGCAGCAGACTGATTTTTGAAAGGCCTGATATTTGTCTTCCCTCCCAAGGTTTTGCTTCCTACCCTCTTGCAATAGCTCCTGCATGCCAGCAGATGGCTACATCCATTTTCATCTTGATTCCATCCCCCTACCAGACATGATGACGTCAAGCCTCATATAGGCTCCACACTGACGTCAGCTCCCCTTTCCACGCCTTTGAAGCAGCTCCAAAGCTCTGTTCCTACCAATTTCGCTTATTTTTTACCAAAGCCATTGCTTCTCTAAAAGTATGTTGGCAGTTTGTAAGGATGTCCCCCCTGAAGCTGCCAAGCATCTACTCATGTTGCATATGTTACAAAAGGTGTACGTTTTGTGTCCGACAACATCTCCCTGTGGTGCTTAGGTAGCAAACAGTCAGGTCGAAAACTCATACCTGTGACAAATGCTCCCTGATACAACATAAAGCCATCTTGGAACAGGAAGTCAAGTTCTATGCGCTGAACAAAGGAAATGATGTAAGCCGCTTTCCAGATAGCGAGGCTAATTCTGGTTCAGCTCACCCTTGTCAGAAAAGTCAAAGGCAAAGTTGAGGGACAATCCAAAGAAAGAAAACTGGAAAATCAAGCAAAGCTCTTTGATGTCCCGATGCTCCAGCTCAAGGGTTTGGCCATGCAGCTGATGTTTGAGTAACATCCCTAAATAAAGCTAATCTAGGTAAGAGTTCACAGCAGTGTCTCAAAATCAAAATCTGGAAAAAGATTGATTCAACTAATTTTCTTGAGACCCAGGCGAACACTCAGCCTCTGGTACATCCAGATCCGGACACAGCAGCCTCAAATTAGAAGGACTGGATTAATGCTGCAGTTGCCTAAAAATCCTAATAAAATGTAGAAGTAAGCCCACTGCCCCCTGGTTTTCAACAGAATTGAGATTTTGAAACAAAAGTGTAGACGCTAAGAAAGGACATGGAGGGACAAATATTATGAAGCAGAAAAATCCAAATATAAACAACTCTTATTGGAATATAAGTGGCTGAATGCTGAAAAGAAATCAGAATATTTTGCGGATAAAATCAAATCGGCAAAAAACTCATTCAATACAATTAAAAAATTGGTTAGCCTTTATACTCCTAATACTGTTGTACTGGATCAGATGATGTGTAATAAGATATCAAATTTTCTCAAGATAAGATCCAGGAAATATGGTAAATTTACACGTAGCCAGAATACTAATAACTTAAGTGATGGCTTAGATAACGTTCAGAGGCCCCAGGACACTTTACTAGAGTTCCCTCTGCTGATGGAAGAGAAGGTGATTAAGCCTATTGAATCTACTAAATATGGCACACCGTCGGACCCCTGTCCTCCATCTACTCTTCAATTAGCATCAAAGGTAATTTCAGGCCACCTTACCACACTTTTGAATTTAAGTATTCAAACAGGAATCTTTCCCACTCACTGGAAGAAAGCAGGCATCCTTCCCCTACTGAAAAAACCTTCACTGGATCCTAAGGAGGCAAAAAGTTATAGGCACATAGATCGTCTTTCTTTTTCAATACAATATTGGCAAAACATCTCAACTCTGGACTACAGAATTTCTGAATGCAAATTAAATCTTAGACCCTGTGCAGTTGGGTTTCAGGAAAAAAAAATCACAGAGTCAGCCTTGCTTGCAGCGGTGAAAGAAATTAGAATGATCATGGATAGGGGAGGGAAAGCGGCACTGATTTTGTTAGATCTTTCTGCCGCTTTCGATACTGTCTCCAATTTAGTACTTACCAAATGGCTAGAAAGTATAGGTGTTGGTGGATCAGCACTTACTCTGTAGACATTCTTTCTTGTGGGAAGAGAACAGATGGTTGTGTTTGGTGATTTTACATCCACGCCTTTTACTTAACCCTGCGGGTTCCCTTAGGGATCTTTCCTCAGTCTGACTCTTTTAAGTATATCTTGTGTCACCTGCGTTCAAACAGATTAGGTAGTTTAGTTTCTTCACTGCATCATATGCAGATGATACACACATTGTAGTTTCAATCTCAGGAGATCATTAGAGGTTGCACATCATTTTAGAACTTGTCTGTGGGAAGTTGTGAGCTGAATGGGCACCAACTGTCTGAAAAAAACAGAGGTCCTACTGTTTGGAAAGGAAACTAGTTTCAAGTTTATTTTAATTATGATTATGGAACTCCGAAGAGGTCCACATAAAATCACAAAGTTACATACATGGGCATAAGATTAAATTTCAATGTACAATTAATTACACATAATAACAAATTCCACCCCATCAGGAGATCAGCCAATCATAAACAAAATCCAAGGTTCAAAAAGCTTTCATTTGACAGGATTCTAACAAACAGCAGAATAATTGCAGAGCAAAGTATAAAAGTGACTTTCGTGCCATCAGTGTAGGCATTTAAAAAAAAAAAAGAAAAAATATATATAGAGAATAATAATTTATATACCACAAAAATACAATCAAACGATACAAATGACTAATACATATAAGATACAGATCTCCCACATAAGAAAGTATCAGCCTCTACAACCTGCAGACTGATGCACCTTAATATAATTTTAAAAAAGCTCTTTAAAAATTAAAAATTCTATTACAAAATATTTCATTAGAAGGTCATAAAGTGATTGTAGTACTGCTGAGGGGAAAGATAACTGTAAACAAATTGGCTTCAGCCATTTCCACCAACAGAATGTCAAAGCAGGACAGATGAATAATACATGGTTAATATCTTGTAGACCATTTTTGTACAGGTTACAGATTGCTGATGAACCGTACCATGTAGCCAGGAGTGTATTTAAAGAAAGCATGCCCTGCCTCAACAGTAACAGGTTACAGATCACCGATGAACCATACCATTTAGCCAGGAGTGGATTTAAAGGAAGCATGCCCTTCCTCAACAGCAACCAAACACTGCGCACTCCATGCGGCAGATTCCATGAAATATAAGCCTGTACTTTATTTATCAAACAGGAATCAATAGCCGGATGGTAACCCTTTTTTAAAGTACTGGCTTCCCTGTCCATACAAAAACTTAAGGACCAGGTGGCTTGTTTCAAAGTAGCTTTTAATTGTTGCGGCGTCAAAGTAAAAATCAAAGACTGGTCTAATTGCAACAAATCTATCACAATCATAACATTTCTATAGATTAATGAATTTTCTTTTGGACCATCTAAAATTTCTTTTCGCAACCAGAACCTGAGTGTACCATGGTCACTCTATGCTAGATCCACGGCCCAATGCACTACCCCGGCGAGGCCCTGTGCCCAGGTCCTTCTCAATCCAAATTCTAGCCTAAAGGCGGCCACAGAGAATGCCGGATTAACTGAGGCTAGCTTTCTAAGAATTAGACTTTCAACTATGTTTAAAAAGTCCCATTTCGATACATCAATCAGTTCTGTACCATGCAGCAGGGAGGCAGGAATCTTAGCATGAAAAACCTTCAATAAAAGTGTAAAATGTCTTCTCCCTTTGGCCCGATAAAGGGAGCCCAGACATTTCGCCTGAGAGGGGGCTTTAGATGTATTATTTTCTATATGGGCTTTATCGCTTACATTTTCACACACTATCTCCCCCAAAAGATATACGTTTTTACAAGTTCCAATGTTTGACCACCTAGATACCATGCAAAGTTCCCATATTTCGGCTTCTTCCTCCCATGCATACACATCATTTTACCTTTGGATACATTGATCATCAGGTGGTGAATCTCAGCAAATTTCTGGATGGCCTGCAGACGGCTATTTACACCCTTAGGGGTTAGATCAAAAATTATTATGTTGTCTGCAGAAAAGACACTCTTTTTGGAATTACACCTGGTGACCTCAGGAATCAGGTCCTTTACCTTCTGCCTTTAAGGTTGGCAACCTAGGGATTATTTTTTATAGCAAGCTCACGCTCTCAGAGCAGATAAATCAAACTACGTCTGCATGTTTCTACCTCCTAGGAACATTGAAAACTATATTGCAGTTCATCCAGTTCGATTCACAAAAAACAGTAATCACCTTCTTAGTGCTGTGTAAGATTGATTACTATAATGCCCTTTATTTGGGCACCCAAAAAAGACACATAAACAAATTACAGGCACTTCAAAACACTGCTGCCATTTGCTGATGAACATTCCCAAACACTCATCAGTTTATCAAACTGTCAAGCAGCTGCACTGTCTGCCTGTGGGAAAAAAGTGGCTTTTAAAGAGCTGTATCTGGCCTATAAAGCGCTTCATGATACAGACCCTCACTATTTGGGAAATGATTTTAATTATCAAAGCATCCTCTACCCTCCTGTAGTTTAGCAAAAACCTAAAAACATGGCTCTTTTCACAAAAGCATGTTCTTTACTGCCATCATCTCTGCCTTATAGATCTGTCCTTATTTATGTATGCCAGCGCCAAGATCTCTTAGGGCATTTGAGTGCTCTACAAACATATTCAATATCAGTATCCTGGCTCCCTCTGGTGCGACTTTCGGTCAGTGGACCTTTTGGCCCTTCCCTGGGGTTGACAGACCACAGACAAAATCAGTCCACTTTGCCTCCGGTGCCAGCCATGCTTCAGTTAATCTTCTGCAGGCACTGCCACTTGCTCTGCCATTGGCACTACCACCAGCTCCAGTGACACCAGTTCTCAATCTGGATCCGGCTCCGATTCAGCTGGCCGGCCGCCTCCTCTCCTCTGTCCTTTCTGTCCTCTTCCCTCTGTGTAAACAGGAAGCAGGAAGCACTCAGGCTCTCCTAAGCCAATCACAATCCTGTAATTGGGCTGAGCACCTTGGTTTGGCACTTAGACAGGGACTGAGAGCCTGGGCATGTTCTCCACCCAGGCTGTACAATACAGCCAGTGAAGAACATGCAAAGTGAGCATAACTGTTTACCGAGCCCAAGACAACTGGCCAAACCGTCATGCGCATTTGGAGAGTGCCACCACTTGATTTGGACTCTGATGCTATGAAGAGCCTTCAGCCTCTGCAGCATGATGAAGGTGACAATGAGCCAGATGAGTTACTCAGCCCACACTAAAAATATACTGGTTTATATGTTGATTTGCAAAATGCCAGTGGCCTGCTCCCACCTGCAAGAACTAATCATTTCCTTCCCTCTCCAACCTGCTGAACCCCTACTGTCCACCCCCACCCCACACAGAAGACCCCACACACATTTACCTCCTGCTCAAAGCAGGTGGAAAATGCATGTGTAAAACTCCTCGGAATAGGGAGTACCATGCAGAATCGCACACAGTAGCTGTGTGTCATAGTGTTATTCCCCTTTCCCTTGAGAATCTCTGGGCGGAGTTCCTCCTTTGTCATAATCAGGGCTAAAGATGTAGATTTATAAGTAAAGGAATAAGATGGCTAGACAGACATAGAGGAGCCACAAATGGGTGGTTAGTGGTGCCCAGTGGCTGACAGATAGTGAAAGCAGAAGTGAGTGGTAGCGTCTGTCCCTGGCACAACATTTGAATTGAGTGATGGTGCCTTCAAATTGATGCTAGTCTACGAGTAGAGTGGTCTGGTCATGGCATACTAGCTTAGAATTTCAACTTCATGAGGGGAAAAGACTTGATCTCAGATTAATCATCAGCCTAAGAGGTACCATCTTGCCATAGTGTGTTTTCTAATCTGAATTTACTACAGTAAGTGGATCACTTTTTAGTGAACTGAAATGTAATGTAAATCAGATTGTAAATGTGCAGTGCATATTCTGCTGATATCACGCTGCGATTCACTTTCTGTAATTTTGCACCAGTCCCCCAGTAATGCATTATCGTAGATATGTAAACCACACCAAGTGAGATAGTTAAATTTGCTCCCTAAACTGCCAAGTTTCCCTGATCCATATGTAATGAGATTCTCCAGTCTTTGTCGTTTCTTTTATTAATTCTGGGACTTGTAGTCCTGCTTTATAATGGAGGAAACAAGTCTACAAGTCCCAGAGTTGAAAGAAAAAAACCTGAACTGGAGCAGCTAGTCACGCATGGACCTGGGAAACTTGGCAAGGCTGGGCTCTTTCTTAACTTAGGATTCCCTATGTTGGAAGTCTCAGCTGGCAGTACCCACCACTGTTCTTTTGGTGTTTCACCTAATTAAAAAGTAAGCGGTATCTAAGTGGAAGAAGTTTTTTTTTCAAAAGAATGGCCAACAACAAAAAACAAGTGTCTGGAGATTTCCAGCATACCTGAACAAATATTTTTCTACAAAAATAACTAAAATGTGTTAACTGAACTGCATGCATTATAATGCATTGTGGGAAGATTGGTGAAGCATACCCAGGTCTATGCGTAAGTAGCTCTTCCTGTTTTTTCTTTGCATTCTAAGACTTGTAGTACGGATTTTACAATGGCAGAGGTCTATAAATCTCATTATGGAAAGAAAATACCTGGAATGGATTAGCTACTTACACATGTACCTGGGAGCAAGTAAAAGTGCGACGAGATACTTCTATTCACTTACGTGTTTTTCCTGATGTTTATCCATTAATTTATTTATGGCATGGGTACAGTTTTGTAATTGGGTTTGTTTACAATTCTCTTTTGCTGATTTTCCTAAGAATGTTCATTTGAGCTTGAGGAGGACCAGGACACCTCTGACAACTCCAGCGGCTATAGTACAAGTCCCTTCAAAGATTCTGCAATGGGTGAGTATTGCATGAGTTGTATGAATGGGTGATTTATTTGTGATGTAGCTGAAGTTACCACTGTATAATTCATCACAGCCTGTTTCACCTGGTCATTAACAATGGATCTTGTTGAAATTAGCATGGTAGACTTCTTGCAGAATGATTCACCGTGGTGTTTAACCATGAAATATTTGAAGCCTCATGGTAAGTTCCTCTTGGAATGTTTCACCATGGCCTTATAACCCTTGCCTTACCTTTGTTTTCACAGTAGCTCCGACTGTAGAAATCCTGCATGAGCCGCTGCATTCAACGGGTGGGACATCGAGTGGGTTCATGACCCCTCCACAACCCATGATCTCACCATTTTGTTTAGAGACCAGCCCACTCATATCCCTTTGCCCTCGCTGCACTATATACCTGTTCTGTTCACATTGGGACACCTCACTTTGCTTTGTTTTGTACTCTTGTGGAAGATTGTTGTACTTCCTCTATGTCGCTTATTCTCTGTTCTCGCCTGGTGCATTCCTACTGGTCCAAACGTTGTGTGCCGCAGACATTTTCATTTGTATTGTGGAACCATCCACCATGCATAGCCCTTAGTGTCACGAGCCTTTTACACACTGAGCTCTGTAAACATAGCTTGGCAGCTGTGATGCGCTGTCCCTTCCACCAAGAGGTAATAGTAATATTCCTGAGGTCAGTTTCTGCAGCCTGTATTGGTGAAACTAGTGAGACTGGAGTTCTCACCTCAATGACCAGTTCTCGTCACAGTGTGCACGTTAGAAGATGGTGCATAGCGGGTTAATATGTTAAATTCTGCCTCTTTCTTAGTTGAATGATGAGTGCCATATTGGTTTGGAGCTGATCTGTGAAAAACCTTGGCTCAAAGAGCAGTCCACTTTGAAAGACTTCAAGATCTTCATCGACTTCCATTTAGCTAATTTCAAATGATCCCACCTCCTTTGGCATCATTTGTAGCCCATAACTGTTCGAAATACCTTTGGCTGGAACACCCAACAACAAGTAGAACTGATCCAGGGCATTTTCTTTGTTGATTCTACATCATGCTCTAGCATTCATCAGCCGGTGTCACTATTCAGAGCATTTTCTTCCACTTCGAGACCCTCAGTTGTGGAATCCAATGGAGAGCAGTTAATGTTGTTAGAGACATCTCATGTCTCTTTGCTCTTCCTGCCTTTTATCCATCTTGTGTTTGACACTGTGAGATTATTATGACTCTGTTCCAAGCCCTCATGCACATGTTGTTTGTCTTCGTCACTGCACACATCTCCGTTGTTCCTTCTTTGTTTGCCCCTGATGCAATCATCCTGGGAGGGCATATATCCAGTGGAACATTTGCCTCGTAGGCTCGGGTTGTCAGCCCCTCAGGGACAACCTCTCCCATCCTTTCCCTTACTTCCCACCTCATGATGCTTGCCAGCCTGTCAGGGACACCCACTCCCATCCTTTCCTACCTCATGATGCTTGCCAGCCCCTCAGGGCCACCCTCTCCCATCCCTTCCCTTACCTCCCACCTCATGATGCTTGCCAGCCCCCCAGGGCCACCCTCTCCCATCCTTTCCCTTAATTCCCACCCCATGATGCTTGCCAGCCCCCCAGGGCCACCCCCTCCCGCCCGTCCTTTCCCTTACTTCCCACCCCATGATGCTTGCCAGCCCCTTAGTGCCACCCTCTCCCATCCTTTCCCTTACTTCCCACCCCATGATGCTTGCCAGCCCCTCAGGGCCACCCTTCCCCATCCTTTCTGTTACTTCCCAAGCCATGATGCTTGCCAGCCCCCCAGGGCCACCCTCTCCCTTACTTCCCACCCATGATGCTTGCCAGCCCCTCAGGGCCACCCTCTCCCATTGTTTCCCTTACTTCCCACCCCATGATGCTTGCCAGCCCCTCAGGGCCACCCTCTCCCATCCTTTCCCTTACTTCCAACCCCATGATGCTTGTCAGCCCCTCATGGCCACCCTCTCCCATCCTTTCCCTTACTTCCCACCCCATGATGCTTGCCAGCCCCTCAGGGCCACCCTCTCCCATCCTTTCCCTTACTTCCTACCCCATGATGCTTGCCAGCCCCTCAGGGCCACCCTCTCCCATCCTTTCCATTACTTCCCACCCCATGATGCTGGCCAGCCCCTCAGGGCCACCCTCTCCCATCCTTTCCCTTACTTCCCACCCCATGATGCTTGCCAGCCCCTCAGGGCCACCCTCTCCCATCCTTTCCCTTACTTCCCACCCCATGATGCTTGCCAGCCCCTCAGGGCCACCCTCTCCCATCCTTTCCATTACGTCCCACCCCATGATGCTTGCTGGGGTGGTATATTTTGTCATGTGAATTAATTTTTAAGAGTTAGGGATTGTTCTCAGCTGGGTAAGAAAGCTCATGACAGCAGTGGACATCTTGTTCATGTTGGATTACTTCTACACAACTGATGATACCTGTGCGGCCATCCCTAATTAGGGAGGGCATCCTTGGTGTGACTCTAGATGATGTAATTTCACATCATGCCATGCCACACTGTAACGTTACATTATGTCACCCTTATTTGTAAAGGAATCAAACCTCTTATAGGTTTTGGAACACTAGGTCACAAAGACTCAACCACCAGGTAAGCCACCAATTAGTTGTTAAAAAAGATGATGTTCAGTTGCTTCCATAACAGGAAACGCTTAGATTTCCACCACATCTCCACCGGTCATTCCATAGCCTGGTTCCCAGCAGGCTAAAGCTCTCCCACCACAGGATGTCTTTTTAAATTTGTGAGCTTCCTTTTGAGCTAAGAATTATATTAAATATGTCTCTCCTGGAGGTTAAGGACTGACAACATCTTGACAATGAGCAGGAGCCCTGCCTGATGTTCATTTATGACTTAAGTTGACTGTTTTTGATGTGGATCTCTCGGCTGATAGGAGGGTCAATGCAGTCTCCTTAAAAAGGTGAAATATGGTTGATCCTTTGTATCCAGCTATCCAGTTTCTGAAGTTTCTGACATAAAGTCAGCAACTTATTTCAGAGTTCTAGTTTCTTTAAGGATTTACAATAGTTTAGCTTTGAGCTTATTTTAGTTCTGTCCAAAGTGGCATGGGTGGATACAGTCTATGATATGATGTAATACCAGAATATTTCCCCATCAGAATTAATAATGCAAAAGCTCCCAATGAGATGCTACTTTTGTAAATGATATTTAAGGCACAATATTTATGCCAGACAGTATTTTTGTATACAATATTTTGACATACAACTAAAGAAGAAAGGAAGGCAGCCAGGGAGTTCAGAGCCGCTCCGCCTGAAAGTGTCACTACAATCAGCAGAACCCATCGCCCACCTTAATGGCCAGCTGCACATTGACCACACATTAAACACAATTTTTTAAACGATAGAGAGGCAACAGAAACAATTGTGGAATACCACATTCAACATTAAACAGATGCTCATGGGTCTTGGTTATTAGTGTGGTAGTTTTCTTTATTGTGTGTTTCCAAGGTATCACAGACAATGTTTTTCACCTTACAAAGGATTCATCAGGGCAAGAGATCTGAATCACTGGTAAACGTGTGGATTTTATTGATTTAACAAGTGTCAGGAACAATAAACACATGAGATTCAAAGTCCTGATGATGAATTTAGATCATTCAGGAGCCAAAGTGCAAGTCTTCTAATTAGAGTTTATACGACATGAGTCCTAGTAGGTAAATCATACCATATATCTATGACGTGAGTCACTTCTCAATGGTTAAGTCCAGTGTGTGTTCTTCTAGAGCCAGACCCTGCTACAGAAACAGCTAGAGACACCCCACTTCCAAGGCTTGTTACCATCAAGTTTGGGCCGTGTATGGCACCACAAACAAATAGCACGTCCTGTCGGTCGACTTCTTGTTTGAAAAATATATATTTTGACATACAAGCACAGTCTGTACAGTATTAGACCAATTCACCCATGAACATAATAATAATCGCAATTTTTAGTCAGTGCTTTAACTTTTGCCCCAAGAAGATTGAGGATGCATGGTTATTCTTAATGGGTTTACCTTCTGAAGGTTAGGAAAGTCCTTTCTTAGTACCTTCATTTATTAACTTTGTCTTGGCCATGTTGAAAGCAAACTGATTCCCGTCCGTTCTGGCTGTGTAATGTCCAACAAGAACAGCTATGTCATGTTCATATTTGTTCAAAACTTCAGAATTACTGATGATGAAAACTGAACCCCTATTGGTAAAACGTGATGCTGAGATTGCAGATAGATATTGAATACATCTAATGACAAAGACAAGCCCGGTAGAATTGCAAAGGTTGTTGGAGCGTTAAATGTGCTGATGCAAGTGCTTGATCTTCTGTCATCTTGTAGAAGTGGACCTCAGCTAGGCCTACCAGTGCAAGGGGTTCGCCCTTCTCTGCACAGAGTCCTCAGACCAATAGGAAGAAGTTGGCACAGAAACTGGAATAGAAAATACAAAGTTTAATAAACCTCATGAGGTGGAACTACATTCCCACAGCACCCTTCGGTATTGAGTGAAGTAGCACACTGAACAGAAAGAGCATGGTCCTTTTATACCCACACAGGGGTTGAAAAAAGGCGGTACAATACACATGAGAAGAGTTATGCACACAGATGGTCATACAGAAACTGCGCAGTCAAAAAGTAGGAGGAGTTAACAGTTTGCCAATGCTAGTAAACACATCCTGACAGTTACATACTACTAACAGCTGTAAACTCAACTGGGCATGTGCGAAGGTAGAAGATACTAAATATAGTTTGTTTCTAGGCAGATTACAAGAGCAGTTAACACTAAAGGAGGACAAAGCACATGGTGAGCACATGGCAAACAAAATGGCTGCCAGAAATACAAAATGGATTCCAGAAAATGGACAAGATAGCCTCTAAATACCAGATGGATTCCGCTAATGCTAATCCAATCGCAGCCAATTTACAACAGACGACCCTTTTAGCATTAGCTGAAGACATCTGTTCCTCTGGGGTAATCTAAATATGCATCCCGTACATCTATTAGCATTATTTCGGCCACTTCTTTATTCAACATTTGTTGGGCCTTTGTCTCTGCAATATTCCTTTTGACAGGTATACAGACAGAAATGCAAATGGAGCAAAGCATTGGACCACATTGGATACATACACAGCATGTAAAAAGTATCGTAATAATTATACACAGGATAGTTAGTAACTTCCAGCCCCAAGCACAAACGAGAGTCCAAAACCATCTAGCCAAAGTCCAAGTACCAATCTCTGGAGGAATTTCTGCAGCAATCTTATGCAGCTTTGATATTGCGTCATATACTGAAGGTGAGTGATCCGGTATGAATACGCAACAGCTGCTACCGATGATGCGACATGCACCACCTCGATCAGCCAGAACCACATCTAGGACCATTCGGTTCTGGAGAGCTACAATCCTTGCAATTTGCAGCTCCTCCGTAATGTTCCCAAGTGCCATAGCTGTCTGATTGGTAACAGCTTCCACAACTCTAGTTAATCGTCTTACTTTCCTACTGTTTAATGCAGCACCCACAAAGGAGAACAAACCTAAATTAAAATCAACATATTGTTGCAGAGTGGTATCAGTTTGGTCTACTTCGTCAGTACTTATTGTCCTCTTGTATCTATTTCTAGAGATATAATTAAATAATTTAAGGTCCCGGTGATATGATGCAGGTGCCAGAAACACAGGGGGCAATAGAAAGGACACATAGCACACGCCGGACCACCCGGCAGGTAGTTGATAATATCCGTGGCTACCACAGATAAAATAAGTATTGTGTGAGGCTATGAAAGTGCTATTGTTTATACCTTCAATAGACAGAATTACAGTACATTCGCTTTTCCCCACTGGAATTCTTCCAATACTGCTTACACATAAATCTGCTTTAGCTCTGGTAACAGAAATCACAAATTGTTTATTACTGGTAAAAGTTCTCATATTTGTGAAGATATATGGCTTTGAAATATTGTCCGGTTGATACTCTTCCCATTCCCATTTGGTCCCTTTGGCTTGAGGATAACCATCTTTATCTTGGTAGCATACTTTATTAAGGCGAAAAAGAAGCCCGCCTACTTTGCGTCTTCCAGATGCAAACAAAAGCGCATACCAAGCTTGACAAGAACCATTATGAGAAAAGGGAAGAGGAATAAAATATGTTCCTCCTTTCTTTTGATGTGCAGGTATCATCCCACACACCCAACAGTTGGTAGTATTTGTGGCATTATGAGTATGATGCAACATCTGGATAAAGGTATTATTTAAGTGGGATTGTCAATGCTTCTGCTCATGGTAGGGAAGCGTAAAGTAGTGGTGTTCAACTGATACTGGAGTAGTGGCGATCAAAAGTTCTCGAGCTGGAGCCACTTTCTCAACGAACCAGGTTATTACTGCTACAGCCACCATAGCAACAACAAACCCTATAGCACAAATGATTTTTCTCTTAGCAACAGTTGATCTCATTGTGGACATGATCAGCTTATTGTTGAAAACAATCGTTGGAGCTCTTATCCCTGGGCAGCCGTTGATTTCTTCACCGAGGGTCAAGACGGGTGTCGCTACTCTATACAAGACTGATCCTCCCCCCTTGCCACATCGGCATTCCGTTTCACTAACCCAGGGAGGTTGCTCAACCAGTCTATTTCAGCAATGCAGGCTCTTTCCGTTGTCTCAGTTGGTATCAAGATACTCCAGGAATTGTGTGGTCCGGGAAGACTTCCTCAGGTTCGTCAGGTGATATGGCTAGGCCTTTCTCTGTATCCAGGATGTCTCGATGGTCGATTAAAGCAACAGGATCCACCAAGGTAGACGGCACTTTCTTGCAGTGGGTGGAGTGCACCCAGTTCCTTCTGTTCGTCACTCGGACTGCAGTTCTCGTTGAAAGGAGCACATGCTCCGGACCGCGCCACCTCGGATCCAAGCTGCTCGACCTCTGGAATGATCGGATCATCACCTGGTCTCCAGGTCGAAGTCCATGGCCTTCACCTGCAGACCTATCAGGAAGAGCTTCTCGAACCTGTTGATGAATAGAAACCAAACTATCAGTCAATTGTGATAGGTAGTCACTCATCAACACACATGGTACATCATGTATGGGGCGTGGTTTAGGAATTCCCCAAATGTTCATGGGCCTTCCAAACACCACCTCATATGGTGTAAGACCAGATCGCGAATGTGGCACTGATCTAATGGACAACAGTGCCAAAGGTAATGCGTCTGGCCAATTCAAGGATGTGGAAGCCAGTATTTTCGCCAGTTTTAATTTAAGTGTGGCGTTATACCTTTCCACTAACCCTGCTGATTGTGGATGGATAGCAGCGTGGAACTTCTGCTTTATCCCCAACCCCTTCAGGACATATTTGACAACTTGCCCAATAAAATGGGGTCCGTTATCACTCCATAAAAGTTTACAAACACCAAATCTAGGGAAAAATTCCTTCAAAAGCACCTTTGCTGTAGTGAGAGCTGTATTGTCCTTCGTAGGGTATGCCTCTATCCATTTACTAAAGGCACATACCACTACCAAAACATACTTTAAGTTATTACAGCGCTCAAGCTGGATGTAATCCATTTGCAAAACTTCAAAAGGTGCGGTTGGCGTAGCAAACCCTCCTGTAGGAGTTCGTGTCCCTTTACCAGGATTATGCTGAAGACAAATCAGACAAGACTGCACCATCTTTTTAGCTGTGCCGGCAATTTCTGGATGCTCCCAATTTCGTTATCGAGGAGGCTCCAACATGTGCCGACCCATGTGCCATATGAATCATAGGTTGTAAATAGGCTGTCGGCTATCTCCACTTGCTCATCTCTTTATTACTCCAACAGCCCTCATCGTCCAATGTTCCCTCCTTAGACCATTGCTCAATTTTTTCTGCAGGAGCAGATCTCTGCATATCTAGCACTTCCTGTCTGGTATCATGCCAACGTTCAGCCTGTGACTTCACTACGTACATAGACGTGGTGCTTCGCTGCATGGCAGTTTCACGGGCTGCTTGGTCTGCAAAAGCATTGCCTTGTCCTATCTTATCAATTACTTTCTTATGTGCGCTACATTTAACAATTGCTATTCTCTTCGGGAATGTTAAAGCAGTCAAGAGATTATGTACTAATTCTCCATGCATCATTTGCACCCCGTGGGATGTAAGAAAGCCCCTCTCCTTCCAGAGTAGCCCAAAATCATGAGCCACTCCGAACGCATAGCGGCTATCTGTATAAATGTTCACAGATAAGTCAATACTAAGTTCACACGCTCGTGTCAAAGCTATTAGCTCAGCTGCTTGAGCTGTCTCAACTACCGTCTGAAGTGTTGTAATTGCATATGCAGCTGACGTTGTACCATCTGGTAACTTCAAACAGGACCCATCAACCCATAGTTCCCCATCAACACTTGAAAGGGGCGTGTCTTGCAAATCGACACGACCCTTTGTCTGTTCCTCAGTAAGGAATATACAATCATGAGACTCCTGTGACTGAGACTGAGTCACCGGGTATGGCAACAAAGTGGCTGGGTTTAGTATCGCACATCTCTTTAGTGTAATGTGAGGGGCCAACAATGTCAATTCGTATCCTGTCAGACGAGCACTAGTTAAAGGCTGCGTCTTTGTCTGATTTAAAAGGGCATCAACCGCATGGGGTACTAGCACCAACAGCTTATGTGACAAAACTATCCCTTCACTCTGACGTATTGACACAGCTGTTGCTGCAACTGAACGGAAGCATCCAGGTAACGCACGAGCAACAGGATCAAGTACTGCTGAAAAATATGCACAGGGACGCTGTTTGTCACAGTGTGTCTGCACTAAAACTGACAATGCGCATCCATCTTTCTCATGTACATATAGTGTAAAAGGCTTCGTATAATCTGGAGTACCTAACACTGGTGCTGAACAAGGGGCTTGTCGTAACTGTCGGAAAGCAGTCTCACATTCATCTGTCCATGGGAGGGGCATTGGAGTATCTTTAGTCAAAAGTACTAGCAAGGGGTTAACACTATGCGAAAATCCTAATACCCATTGCCTACAAAAAGAAGTAAGACCAATGAATGCACAGACATCTTTCTGAGTGCGGGGCACTGGTGTGTCTAAAATAGCTTGAATGCGATCTGGTGTGAGTGCACGGCCCTCCTTAGACAGAAGGTGACCTAAGTAGGTTACCTTCGGTCTACAATATTGCAATTTCTTTCGTGACACTTTGTGATGATGGGAAGCAAGAAAAGATAGCAAGGACAAAGTACATTTTTCACACTGTTCAGGGGTATCGGCTGCCAACAAGATGTCATCGACATATTGTATGAGAGCCACACCTTCAGGCAAAACAAAAGAATCAAGTTGTCTTTTTAATGCTTGACTGTAAATACTAGGACTCTCAGTGTAGCCTTGAGGAACTCTACAAAATCTATACGATCGATTATTCAAAGTGAAACCGAACAAATATCGGCTATCAGGATGAATAGGAATCGAAAAGAAAGCATTCTTCAAGTCTATCACAGAGAATGTAGTTGTTGTCAGAGGAACCAAAGTAAGTAGTGTCGTTATGTCAAAAACCACGGGGTATTGTGGTACTACAATCTTATGAACTTGTCGCAAATCAATAATGAATCGGTAAATCCTATTGTCAGTATCCTTTTTCAGAATAGGAAGAATCGGACTGTTACAAACATTGTAAGGAACTTCCTCAACAACCCCCACTTCAATGAGATCATGGACAATACGTCTGAGTGCTTCTTCACCTTCCTGTGAAATTTTGTATTGAGGCAAACGTGGCAGCACAGCGCCCTCCTTGACACTAATGTGTACCGGTGGAATAACCATGCCCTACATCAGTGTCTGAAGTAGCCCACAAAGTACTAGGGAGTGAAGCTAATGCAATATCCTCTTTAACAAGACAAGCTCTCTCCATCACAGGATGGTTGTCATTCAAGATAACACGTACACCTTCTGGAGAACATCGTATCGTAGCCCTGAAATACCTGAGAATATCAAGACCTACAATATTGTCTGGTGTATTTGGGGAAAGCAAAAATGGACACGGAGCAGTAAATTTATCTACATGAAATGCAAGTGGTTGTGACAATGGGCTAAGGGAAGGGGTTCCATCGAAACCTATCGATGTAATGGTTAAGCCAGACAGGGGAGCCCTTGGAACCAATTGTTTAGACAAGGCGCTACGAGTAGCTCCTGTATCAACCAGAAACTGATCAGTAGAACCCAAAACATTCGCTGTGACATAGGGACCCCTCTGATATACTGGAACTTCAACTGATTCCTTACCCCATCCTAGGCAATCCTATGCATAAGCAGAATCTTGAGAATCAGACGGCACATAGTCAGACATTTGATATTGGTTCCTTCTATCAAAAGTGTTAAACCCATTCCGCCCACGTATATTAGCATCAAACCTAGCACGATCACCTGTGCTTCCTCTAGGCCCTGAATATCCTGAACGATTTCTCATTTGTCCCCGACCACGTGGACACTGCTGAGCACACAGTGCTGGACAATCGGAAGCCCAATGCCCAAATTTCTTACAGTACGCGCACTGGTCAGCAGACAAATTTGAACGAGTATAAGAAGGGAAAGACGAACCATAAGATCCACGTCCACCTCTATCACTACCTCTAAAAGGCGGACCATAAGCCTGAGCCAACATAACCTTCGTTTTTAATTCTTTAGTCTTCTTATCCTCATTACCCTTTGCTTCTAATTCCTGGAGTTCATAATACTGAGCCATAGTCAAGAGAGAAACCGGGGAAGAGGTAGTCCATGAACTCTCACTGGCTTTTAGGCGACTAGCTATTCCTGGCAACAGGTTAGCGACATATTTATCGACAAACAGATGTCTGCCTGTGTCATCTGTCAATGACTGACCACTAAAATCGTGGAATGCTTCTGCAAAGCGTGTAAAGAAATCAGAGACCGATTCATCTGCCTTTTGCTTACAAGATGCTAAAACAGTCCAATCTATCTTTTTAGGGGGAATAATCGTTTTTAACTTAACTAATATAGCTGCGGGAAGATCTAGAATTAACTGAGATGGCTTCTGTGCGGGTTCCCTTTCTACATCCATTTGTTCTAAGTCTTTCCATAACGCCCCAAAAGCTGCACGATCATCAATTTTACGAACAGTTCTCCACATATCAGGCGGTAATATCAATCCGAAAAATAAATCAATATCAGGCAAAGTCATAGTACAAGAGCTAATAGCACCCTCAACTTCCTCATAAAAAGCGGCTGGATTTTTCCGCGGATCAGGCAATGCAGTTTTAAGTGCCATGACATCCGTCCTATTCCAAGGAGTGTAAACCCAATTATAAATAAAATAACCCTTTGCATCGATAGAGGCCTTATCATCACTTGTACCCTGTCCTTTAGGAGGAACATACAAAGGCGCGGCCTCCCGCATAGGTTTCGCATGAACTATCATAGTCTTATCTGTTCCGGAGATAGAAGCTTGTGCCATGCCAGTCTGAGATGTCTGTGCAGCTACTTCTGCAGCCTTTTTCTCCTCTCGCAAACGGACTGCATCAACACGCAGTTTAACCAAACGCCTGATTGTATCATTCACCTGGGGGAAAACAAAAAGACCATCACGCATTTGCTTACAATTAACTGCTTTATCGTCGGGCTCTAACTCCTCAGAATATTTCCTAAACAGCTCAAGGACCTCTGCGGCAAACACCTCAGTAAAATACAGCTGCTCCCTTTCCTGCCACCCTTTCATACTATCTAGAAGTTCAGAGGCGGGGGCAATGCTACGAACTGCTTTACGAGCAGCAGATCTAAGCTGAGTCGAACGCGCAGCGGTCAACATAGAACGAGTTTCTCGTGTCTTGTGTTCCTCCGAACTAGAGTCCTCATCTGACTCATGGGGGGCAGAAGGAACAGTATACGGAGGTGGAGGACGATCTAATAATAAGGAATCATCTTGTGGTTTATTAAGTATAGGATAAAGGGGCCGCCGAACAGCGTATTGGCCAGTTACCTGTAAATTGAGCTCCCTATCTTCTCTCTCTTGTAACTCTTTTATTTCTTTGTTCTTCAGCTCTAATGCTTTCACATAAATGTTCTTTCACTGTTCTTTTTCAATCAAGACTTGCTCACGCTTCATTCGTTCATGCACTTCTTTCTCCCACAGTCGTTCACAGTCAAACATATCTTGCCTAGTCTTTCGCTTACACAGACATTGTTCCACATACTCAATCTTTCGTAAATCAAATGACCCATTCATAGGCCAACGCAACTCAGGATCCTTACGAGTGTATTTATTCCATAATGTGCTGTACATTATAGAAGAAAGACCATGCTTAATATACATATCCCTATTAGGTGTCCCCTCCGGGGGGCCGGTTGTGCTTCATCGAGTCTCAAATTGGTACCACTACAAAAGCAACACATCCTACGAAGTGTGCTGAAAAAACAGGCATGCCAAAAATAGTTCAGAATATGCAGTATTATAATCAAAGTAGCACTTAAGGTACCTTTAGTACGATGTGCCGTTCAAATCAATTCAAATTGAGAAAATTCTCCTCATTACCTGCCTATATAGATTGCAATCCATATATAAATCTCATAACAAACCAAGTTGGCCAACACAAATTCCGAAATCCAAAAGCCACAGTAAGTGTTACTAAACTACCTTACCAATCCCAGGCATCAAAACCAACAGCAAGCGCCGCAGAAGGACACTTACCAATCACTTGGTGTCCAGGTTCCAACTGCCAAGTTCTAAAATCGACCAAATGGTCACTGCATGGTGAAGCAACAGAAGAGATCTCAGTCGAGGACCGGCACCACCTGGATGGTCAGATCAGAAAGAAAGGAAAAATGCCGTGGTTGCCAAGACTCGGGTCTCATCGGGCAGCAATCGCGTCCAGAGCGAGATTCCAATCCTTCGTCGCGACCAATCCTTTGGGCATCCGAGTCGCCGATGAGCCCCACTGGTTGGGCGCCAATTTGTAGAAGTAGACCTCAGCTAGGCCTACCAGTGCAAGGGGTTCGCCCTTCTCTGCACAGAGTCCTCAGACCAATAGGAAGAAGTTGGCACAGAAACTGGAATAGAAAATACAACGTTTAATAAACCTCATGAGGTGGAACTACATTCACACAGCACCCTTCGGTATTGAGTGAAGTAGCACACTGAACAGAAAGAGCATGGTCCTTTTATACTCACACAGGGGCTGAAAAAAGGCGGTACAATACACATGAGAAGAGTTATGCACACAGATGGTCATACAGAAACTGCACAGTCGACAAGTAGGAGGAGTTAACAGTTTGCCAATGCTAGTAAACACATCCTGACAGTTACATACTACTAACAGCTGTAAACTCAACTGGGCATGTGCGAAGGTAGAAGATACTAAATATAGTTTGTTTCTAGGCAGATTACAAGAGCAGTTAACACTAAAGGAGGACAAAGCACATGGCGAGCACATGGCAAACAAAATGGCTGCCAGAAATACAAAATGGATTCCAGAAAATGGACAAGATAGCCTCTAAATACCAGATGGATTCCGCTAATGCTAATCCAATCGCAGCCAATTTACAACAATCTAAGAAAGAGAAGAATCATTTCATGATTCCTCCTCACACAGTAGACTCTTCCTCAAGTCTGAAGAATAGTGTTCAGCAGCCTAAGTTGTTAAATGCTGACAAGAGACCAAGCATCACTGCCTTTTCTATTCCGGGTCGATATTGTTACTTCATGCCCAGCCGCACCGTTTCACTGCCTCTGCCATATGGAAGTTGGATTGCTGCTACCCCAGAAGATATTTATTTTATCAGAACAGCCCCAATTAATAAGTTCCACTGCTTTTTCACTGCCTGATCTTTCAGTGATGACTAAGCGGTGGGCCTGAAGCTAAAGCAGATCCACTAGGCCTAGGGCCTGATTTAGAGTTTGGCAGTCAGTGTACTCCATCACAAACATGGCGACATACCTGGTACTTCAGACTGACAGTCCACCTGCCCTACTTTGAGTCAAGCAGACCATCATGTTTCTGAAGGCAGTGCCTTGCTGGCTCCACCTTCAGAACCCTACCCTATGCCCTGATGGAATTGGCGCCATTGGTGTTGGTATATAAACCATCCGCCCTAAGGGGAATGCTGTGTGGTAGGACATTTGTGCCGGCACGGTGATCACATGCTAAAATATGTGGAAAATTTGATTTTTTTTCAGCTAAATTTGAGGTTTGCAAGGGATTCTGGGTAGGAAAATGTTTGTGGATCTACTCAAGCCATACCTTCCTGGACTCCCCCGGGTGTCTAGCTTTCAGAAATGTGTGGGTTTGGCAGGTTTCCCTAGTTGGCTGCCAAGCCCAGGGCCAAAAACCCAGGTGACCCCATGCAAAACCAGGTTGTTTTGTAATAGGTAATTTTGGTGTCTCCTTCAATAGTTTACGGCCCTTGCCTGTCACAGGTACTTGGTCCACCCATGCGAGTGAAGTACCATTTGTATTGGAAGACTTTGGGGAATGCGGGGTGGGAGGAATTCTGTGGATCCACACAGATTCTAGAACTTTCCATCACAGGAATATGAGGAAAATGTGTTTCTTTTTTACAAAGTTTGAGGTTTGCAAGGGATTTGGGGTAATACAAGCCGGTGAGAGCCAGTCAACTCACCTCATCCTGGATTCTCCTGGATGTCTAGTTTTAAAAAAATGTATAGGTTTGCTAGGTATCCATTGGTGCCGGCTGAGTTAGGGTTCAAAATCCACAGCTAGGTACTGGGTAAAAAAGGTTCTGTTTTGGGCTGTTTTTGTCGGAGGCACTAGGCCGACCTACACAAGTGAGATACCATTTTTATTGGGAGACTTAGTGGAACTCAAAATTGTAGAGCAACTGTTATTACCTGTTGACTTTCTATGCATTTATGCTTTCCTAATGTAAGACAATGTGTAAAAAAGAAGTCACTTTGAAAAACATCCTACAATTCACAGGCTAGTATCTTCTGATGGATACATCTGCCAGTGGATTCCTCACCTTGTGAATATCCCCTGCGCCAGCAACATTCGGAAACTTTTGTAGCTCTCCACGCCGACGAGGATGACATCACAGAAGCATGGCTCCACTCGCGGCTCCGCTGACGTCACTGGATCCATAAAAAGACCTCATCGGCGTGATGACGTCAGTTCCCTTTTTTCCGCGCCGTCGACACTAACGGTTTTCTGTGACTCTCCGTAGCTTTGGCTAGTTACTTTGTTTTTCTGCTGGTGTCTCTCTTTCTTCTTGCTTCCTGTTAAAGATGTCGACAAAGAAGTCCGGATTCAAGCCGTGCAGGGAGTGCGGTAAGCACATGTTCATTACGGATCCGCACGAGGACTGTGTCTGGTGGCTGTCGTCGGATCACGACGTTGAGGGATGCTCTTGCTGCCGGAAGATGAGTTCTAAAGCTTTAAAAGAAAGAGAAACCAAGTTGTTTATTGCTAGAATGAAAAAAGAGAAGAGAAGTCGAAGACGATCTAGATCGAGGTCAAGGTCGAGGTCGGCGTCGAAGTCGATGTCGGGGCATGCTTCGAAGTCCAAGAAGCACAAAAAGAAGAAGAGGCATGGTTCTCGACACCGTTCGGATAAAGAAGCGGCTCCGAGATCGACTTCGCCTACTCGTGTCTCCTTCTCCTGTCTCTATTCCTGCTTCTCCTGTTGGCCTGACCTCGCCTGCGGCTTCACCGGAACATTCTCTGGCTCCTGCTCCATCTCCGACGCCGGCTCATTCTCCGGCTCCAGTTGAAGAAGATCCGGCCCCAGATGAGTCTTTGACTCCGCTAGTTCCACCGTCGGCGCCGATCGGCCCCGAGTCCGGGTATGCCTCAGTCTGAGCCATATCCCCCCTTTCCAGGCCCGGGTCAAGATCCATCGCATTATTTGAATGCGATGTATGGAGTCTTCAATAGAGCGATGTACCCCTCTGGAGCACCGTCGGGTCCCATGGGTCCATTGGCTTTCAATCTGGGGGTTCCTCAAGCCTACGCTCAGGCTCCATTTATGCCTTTTTTCCCGGCGACGCCGCCTTGGCATTTCCCGGCACGGAGGACATTGCCGCTGCTTCCATCTTCACCGGCTCCAGCTCGACCTCGTTCGACTCCGGCTGCTCCTCCGGATCCGTGTCCGACGCCGGCTCTGGCGCCGACGGAGTCGGTTGCGGCACCGCTGACGCCGGTCATAAGGATAAGGTCCAGAAGAGAAGCTCAAAGGGTCCTGGGAGAGCAAAGGTACCAGGTTGAGGAGATGGAAGAGGGTGAGCTCATGGAGTCTGATGATTTGTTTGAAGAGTTGAAAGAGGCTAGTGGCCTGGATTCATCACCAGAGTGGGAGATTACTCCTCCAGCTGATACTCCCTCTAAAGATGTGGCCCCCTACCACTCGGTTATTAGGAAGGCTGCGGAGCTTTTGGATCTTCAGCTACCAACTGCTGAATTCAAGCCAAACATCCTCACTGAGGTCTTACATTCTCCCTCCACTGTGTCAGAGCCCTTACTACCAGTTAATGAGGCCATCACTTAACCAGTCATGGAGGTATGGCGAAAGCCCTTTCAAGCTCCTGCGGTCTCTAAAACTGTGGCTAGAAGGTACAGGGCGGCTCCAGGAGATCCAAACTTTCTTACTTATCATCCTTCTCCGGAAAGTCTGGTGGTTCAGGCTGCTTGCTCTAAGAGGTCTTCAGGTGCCTTTCCTCAGGTCCCTAGTGACAGCCTGACAGGGATGCTACAAAACTTGACCATTCAGCCAAGAAAGTCTTCTCCTCGGCCTGTATGGGTTTAAAATCGACAAATGCCACCTGTCTTTTGGGCCGTTATATCCATGCTCTCATGGATTCTGCAAAACAACTGGCCCCTAAGTTGTCAGAGGAGGACAGACAGAACTTTAATGAGGTGCTATCAGACACTCAGGCGGCTGCACGTCAGGTTATCCAGAGTGGCCTGGATACTGCGGACTCTGACGCTAGAATTATGGGCTCTTCTGTTGCCACAAGGAGAAGTGCGTGGCTGAAATCATCTGAGTTCTCCCCTGATGTGCAGGCAACGCTTCTGGACCTGCCTTTTGACGGTTCTGGGCTTTTTGGAAAAAAGGCTGATGCAGGATTAGAGAGATTTAAGGAAAGTAAAGCCACAGCCAAATCTCTGGGTCTGCAGTCACAACCTAGGGGTTCTTTTAGGAGGCACAGAGGTTTTGCAAGGTCGTCCTTTCGGACCTACAGGCAGCCCCAGCAGCAGCAGCAACAACAGCAACAGAACACCCTGTATAAGAGCTACAGGGGTAGAATCAGAGGTCGTGCTCGAGGTTGGCAGCTCTCCTCCTCCTTCTCTGCCTCTTCCTCCATCCCTCCCACCACTGCAAAGCAGCCCTAGATCCACCATTCTGGATCATGTTGTTCCTGTGGGGGGCCGGCTTACCCATTTTCTACAAGATTGGGAATCGGTCACTTCAGACCTCTGGGTTCTAGATCTTGTAGAAAATGGGTACGCCCTTCCCTTTCGGGAATTCCCTCCGAATTACCCTCCTTGTCAAGGTACTTGCTCAGAGGACCACCTTCTTCTCCTGCAGGAGGAAGTACTAACGTTACTAAAAAAAGGTGCGATAGAGGTGGTTCCAGACCAGGAGAGGGGTCAGGGATGCTACTCCCGGTATTTCCTGATTCCGAAAAAGGATGGCAGGCTACGTCCAATTCTAGACCTCAGGATCTTGAACCTTTTACTGAAGCAAGAGAAGTTCAAGATGCTCACCCTTGCACAGGTTCTTCAAGCGCTGCAACAGGAGGACTGGATGGTGTCGATCGACTTGCAGGAAGCATATTTGCACATCCCCATCCTGAATCGCACAGGAAGTATTTCCGTTTTACGGTAGGGTCGCAACATTATCAGTTTGCGGTCCTTCCGTTTGGTCTTACTACTACACCTCGAGTCTTCACCAAGGTAATGGCAGTGGTGGCAGCCCATCTCAGAAGGTCGGGGATTCCAGTTTTTCTCTATCTGGACAACTGGCTGATCAAAGCGGAGCCGCCGGAGAAGGTGCTTCTTCACCTGCAGGATACAACCGAGCTGTTGTACAAATTGGGTTTCTCGATAAACGTTCCCAAATCTCACCTGGTGCCCTCTCAGCGCAACCTGTTCATAGGGGCAGTACTGGACACATACAGGAAATGATTCCCTTGTTTTACAATGGAGCGGTCGTTCCAGTCCTGAAGGTCCTTCGTCTGCTCGGTCTGTTGCTTCCTGCATTCTGTTGGTCAACCATGCACGCTGGCACATGAGGGCCCTCCAGTGGTGCCTCTGCAGGCAGTGGTATCAGCACAAAGGAGATCTCAGGGAGTCTGTGAGGATCTCCAGAGAAGCTGCGGCGGATCTGTCTTGGTGGGCGTGGAGGGCAATCTGTCTCAAGGAAAGCCCTTCCATCTGCCTCCATCAGTGGCCACAGTGATAACGGATGCATCCACTTTAGGGTGGGGTGCACATCTGGGGGATCTGGAGATCAAGGGTCTTTGGTCTCCAGAGGAAAGGTTGCTTCACATCAACCTTTTGGAGTTGCGGGCGATACGTTTGGCACTCAAGGCCTTCCTCCCTTCCCTTCACGGTCAGTCGGTTCAAGTCCTGACGGACAACACTACCGCGATGTGGTATGTCAACAAGCAGAGGTGTGGGGTCGCGTTGTCTCTGCAGAGAGGCTCTATGTCTCTAGTCCTGGACTCAGGATCATCAGATTTGTCTCATGGCAAATCATCTGGTCGGAGTTCTGAACGTGCGTGCGGACAGTCTCAGTCGGCAGTTCTGGGTGTGGTATGCAGATCTTCTCCACCTCTCCTCGTGCCCTCCGCTCCGTCTCCCTCTCAGGGCAGACCTCCTCTCACAGTCGATGGGGCAGGTTCTACACCCCCACCTCCAGAGCTTACACCTCCATGCATGGAGATTGAACGGGGCAACCTGAATTATTTTTCTCTCCCGCCTGATGTGGTAGATGTAATATTGTCTGCCAGACGTCATTCCACTAAATCAATCTATTCTTATAGGTGGTCTAAATTTGTTCTTGGTGCAGAGAGAAGTCTATTGACCCTTTGAGGGCTTGTTTATCCAACATCCTTCAGTTTGCTCTTTCTCTTGCTCAGCAAGGCTTTGCTGTAGCTACTGTAAAGGGATATTTATCGGCTTTCCTTTGCTTGCCGGATCAGCCGTCTTTGTGTAAGTCCTTAAAGGCCTTACCAATACGTTTCCGCCTACTCCTTTTATTGTGCCTCAATGGGACTTAAATCTTGTCTTAACTTACCTGATGGGTTCTCCTTTCGAGCCCTTGCACAAGTTTTCCTTAAGGCTGTTGTCTTTCAAAACGGTTTTTCTCATTGCTATTACCTCGGCAAGGAGGGTAAGTGAGCTTCAAGCTCTGAGTTCAAAACCCTGTTCTTGACCATTCATGCTGAAATAATGGTTCTCAGGACAAGGGCTGCTTTTCTGCCAAAGGTGGTAACTCCTTTCCATCTGGGGCAGTCCATTACCCTTCCTGCCTTCTATCCTCCCCCTCACCCTCCCAAGGAGGAGGAGCGGCTTCACCGCTTGGACCCTAAGAGGGCAGTGAGCTTTTACTTCGATAGAACTAAGGACTTTCGAGTGGATGACCAGCTCTTCGTGGGCATTGTTGGCTGCAGGAAAGGCAGAGCGGTGCACAAGTGCACCCTTTCCAGATGGATTATCTTGTGCATCAAGATTTGTTGCTCTTTGGCCGGTAAGGAACCTCCAGAGAGTATAAGGGCTCATTCTACCAGGGCAAAGTCTTCTACATCTGCCTTGTCTAGAGGTGTTCCTGTGGAGGACATTTGTAGAGCGGCTACTTGGGCCTCCCTCCACACTTTCGCGAAGCATTACTGCTTGGATTCCGAGGTGAGGAGGGACGGACACTTTGCTCGTTGCGACCTTCAGGACTTTCTGGTATAGAAAGGTGGACACCCTCCTCCGGGAGTGGGACTGCTGTGGGAATCTTTTCACAAGGTGAGGAATCCACTGGCAGATATATCCATCAGAAGAACAAGTTACTTACCTTCGGTAACGCTTTTTCTGGTGGATACAATATCTGCCTGTGGATTCCTCACTGACCCACCCACCTCCCCTTTGTCCACCCTTGTATACCTACAATAGTGTTGATGTTTCAAAATTCATTTATTGCTGTCAAAGGAAGAGTGCTATTTCTTTTGCCTTCCTGTATTATCTTCACACTGTGTGTGGTATTTTGTGTATTATGTACTGTGTATACTGTATATATATTGCTATCAGTCCGTCCGTGTGCCTCGAAGGCATGGAAAAAAGGGCGGAACTGATGTCATCGCGCCGACGAGGTCTTCTTATGGATCCAGTGACGTCAGCGGAGCCGCGAGCGGAGCCGTGCTTCTGTGACTTCGTCCTCGTCGGCATGGAGAGCTACAAAAGTTTCTGAATGTTGCTGGCGCAGGGGATATTCACAAGGTGAGGAATCCACAGGCAGATACTGTATCCACCAGAAAAAGCGTTACCGAAGGTAAGTAACTTGTTCGGTACCCACAATTTCGGAGATGTGCAAATAGCTACTGTTTTTAAACTCTATATTCTGTTCCCATTTCAGAAATACATAGGTGTCTTTAATGCCGAATTCTCACTATTTATATTTTACCTAATGAATTGCTGTATATCCGGTACACAATGAAAAACCACAGCAAGATGCTGCTCAGTTATTGGCTCTGGGTTCCTTGGGATTTTGGTGAACCTACAAGTCCTATATATCCCCATAACCGGAAGGGTCCAGTGGCTGTAACGGTATTTTGCTTTAAAAAATCTGTCATACTTAAAAGAAGTTACACGTGAAAACGTTGGCACAAATGGCTGTTTTGGTAACTCATTTTCAATTTTTCGTATTTTCAACTGTTAGTTTCTATAAAAAAACCTTGCAGGATCTACACATATGAGCCCTTGCTGAATTCAGGTTTGTTTACTTTTCAGAAATGTACAGCTTTCTGGGATCCATTATTGCTTACACACCCATTTCTACCACTAACTGGAAGGTGGTTGAAAGTACAAAAAGTAGCAAAAATAGGCTATGTCCCTGTAAAATGCCAAAACTGTGTAAACATTTTTGGTTTTCTGACAAATGTCTGCTTGTCTCTGAAATCTGGAAAGATGATGATTTCAGCACCATAAACCCTTTGTTGATACCATTTGCAGGGGAAAAACTAGACGCTTTCTTCTGCAGCACCTTTTCCCCATTCCCCATTCCCCCTCCCCCCCAAAAAAAACTTTTGCTGTATTTTGGCTAAGTTTTGGGTCTCCTCCGGGGGAGTCCACAAACCCTGAGTACCTCTAAAATACCCATGATGCTGGAAGAAAAGGGTGTAAATTTGATGTGGATACCTTATGTGGACAACAAGTTACATGGGCCTAAGCGCGAACTACCCCAGAATGCCAAAAAAGGCTTAGCACAGGGGTGGGTGGGGGGCGGGGGGAGGCCTAACAGCGAAAGGGTTCAACATGACATTGATAATTGTCACCGTCCACACAGCCAGCTCTTGCTCCTGAGCGGTGCATGAGTGGGACTTAAAGACCTACGTTGTGACCTTCATTGAGGGGCATCTAGGGCTAAAAGTTGCCACCCCTATGTTATGCTTGCAACCCGCTGAGTTTAACCATTCATAAGAATCATCATTTAATCCTATATGTGTTGATGTGTAATTTGGGCAGACTGCGCTTAATGTTTCGTAAATGCTTTCCCACAGATGATATCCAGGCACATATATTTGACATGTTCCCCACAAATTGTGGATTGTAAATCTACCCATGGTTTGTGATTTACCCTGAAGGCATCTTCGAAATCATCTAGGGGCATATGTATGAAAATCCCCTTTTGCAAATCTCAGATTGTGATAATTTGCGATTCCCAGTTTGAGATTCTCAAATCGGGATGTATGTAAAAAATCGCTAACGAATAGCGATTACCTAATAATCGCTAAATATTCTCAGAATCATGATTTGCGATTCCTTAATTGCGAAATTCGCAAATTAAGAAATCGCAAAAACGGGAATCTGCAATACAGGTGCAGCCTGATGACATCACAACCAGGAAGTGGGAGTGATTTGCTGCACCTGATTTCCTGAGCCACAGTCAGAGGCTGTTTGGAGAGTGTGAGAAGTCAGCCCAGCAGAGTAAAAACCCCAATGAAGTCCCAGAAGCAACACCAGCTTAAACTCAACGCAAACAAAACCGAATTCCTTCTGATCTCCCCACCCAAACCAAATCCAGACATCCAGGAATGGATCAAGACAATCACGGCACTAAACTGCCCTCCTACCATTGTTAACTCGGCAAAATCCCTGGGAATAACCCTTGACGGCAGCTTGAATATGCACAGCCATATAAACGCGATGGCCAAAACGGCTAGATTCCACCTGAGGTACCTAAGAAACCTAAAACCCTTCCTCGATAGGACCGACCTTAAAATGGCAACCCAGGCCCTTGTCATCTCCAGACTTGAATATGGATGCTCTACTCTCGCAGGGCTACCCAAGAACTCTCTGGCCACACTGAAAGCCTGCCTCAACACCGCTGCCAGACTCATAACGGGCTCAAAAAAAATTTGACCACATCTCTCCCCACCTCAACGCTCTGAACTGGCTTCCCCTGGAGGCCAGAATACAATTTAAACGGGCTTGCATAACGCACAAAGCTCTGTACGTGAACTCACCGACATTTCTTGCACAAAAACTCAAGATATCCGGACAGGCCAGAAATTCCCGATCTGCCAAAAACCTGCTGTTGCAGCCAGCACACTTCTGGAAGAAAAAAACCTACAATCGAGCCTTCTCTGGAGCCGCTCCAAGAATCTGGAACTCTCTCCCACCCTCCATTAGAAGACTCCCGTCCTTGGCACACTTTAAGAAGGAGACCAAAACTTTCTTAATGGGAAAATACCTCATCTAGAATACTCTTTACAATCACCTCATAGACTTGCCTCTTGTACCTTATAACTACCTGCTCAAATTTCTTTTTTATCCCAAATGTAGCGTCAACCTCAGCTATGATGCACCTCGTGGATTGGAAACCTTTTTATTGTTACTTTGCATGCTTCAATTTTTCTCCCTCATGTAGCTTGGACTTTAAACTGCGTGTTCCTCCTGTGTCCCTTTATCTCCCAGTGTGATCCCTCCCATCATTATGTCTTATTCCCCCCCCCCCCTTCAATCCTGTAAAGCGCTCTGATACCCTCACGGGTCTGGTTCGCGCTCTATAAAACTGTAAAATAATTTAAAAAAAAAATGAGGGCAAGGAGGGAGAAAAAAGAAAGAGGAAACACAAATGTTCTGACAAGGAGCAGGAGGTGCTCATTGAGGAGATGGTGTGTAGCCATGAGCTCCTCTTTGGGAAAAAGGCACTGCGGGTCCCTGAGTCCAGGAAAATAAAGATCTGGCTGGACATTCAGGAAAAAGTCAATGCTGTGGGTGTGACCCATCGTACGGTGGAAGAACTGCGTAAAAGGTGGTATGACATGGGGCAAAGGTTGAAGGAGAGGGTGGCAGCCAGACTCAAGGAGTCCAACAAGACCGGGGGAGGATCATCCACAGCAGCAGACCCAACACCCCATGAGGAGCTGGTGGAGTCAACCCTCATGCCTGAGAGCGTCAGTGGTGTGGCTGACATAGACAGCTCCGACCCTGCAACCTGCAGCCAAGGTAAGATGCATGCTAAATGGAATGGAATGACATTTATAAAGCGCGATGGCTACCCGTAGGCCTCCCAGCGCTGCGGACTAAACAGGCAAAGGACAGTGGGCAAAGATAAAAGCTAAAACAGCCAAGTTTTCAAGAGCCTGCGAAAAGATAGAAGATTGGGTTCTTTCCGTAATTGAAGTGGAAGAACATTCCAACCAGTGGCACCATTGTATGAGAAGGATCGACCCCCACATCTGACCCTCCTTATTCTGGGTTGAAGGGCAAGAAAAGATGCAGATGACCGAAGGTCTCTCTTTGGATGATAGGGAGTAATCAAAGATTGGAGAATGGGAGGGCCATTCTTCCAAAAGGCTTTATGGACCAAGCACATAGCCTTAAACTGGATCCTTTCCCTAATTGGCAGCCAGTGCAAGCTCTTTAATGCTTGTTTGGCGGACTGCCAGCGAGGAATCTGAAGAAGTCTAAATATATCCGCACACATCCCCATCCCATGCACACATTCAGGAATGCGCAAAATAAAAACAACACATGTCACTCCGGTCCACTTCTCACAGCACACCCAGCAATGCATCATGGGAGACGTAGTCAGATGTATGATAGTGTGTCCATGAGACATAGGAAATTAAATACAACATGTGAATCAGTGATAAGGGAATAAAAAAAGAGAGTGTCATAAGTTAGCCAAGACAAATTTCACAAACTTTATTGAGTGCAAAATGCAGACAATGACACAAACTAATGTATTCCCCTTTACATCCACAGCACAATCCAGGACAGTTGATGACAGTGCAGAGGGAGATGAGTACGGAAATCCAGAGGACCAGCCTGATGATGGGGACTCAGGTGAAGAGACAGAGCACACACCAATCATGCGCAGGAAGCGCACACATGTGCCCCCACTGCCACCATTGGAGGATGACATAGAGGCCACAGGGGAGGAGAGTGAGCAGAGAGAGGTAAGGCAGGGTGTGTCACACATGCGTGGGCAGGAAACCCCACAAATGAGTGTGCCAGGAATGGAAAGACGCAGGTCAAGGCACAGGAGCAGCACTGCCACAGATGGAGAACATACAGTCTTTGCAGGTCTTGAGGACAGCATGCTGCAGGTACAGCGCCTGCAACAGAAATCATTGCGCTCTATCAATAGGCAGCTCAGCAGACTGAACAAAAATCAGCGGTACATGGGGGAGGGCATCATGGACATGGCAGGTGCCATACGTGACCTCTGTGTCACATTGAAGCATGACCAAGACGCCAGGGACAGGGCTGCCCAACGTGCCAATGCACGTCTGCATAACTACACCAAGGCGGTGAACCGCCTGTGCACCACCACCAGCAACTTGACCCGTCGCAGCATTACCATGCAGGTGGAAGTGTCACGCTGCTGCCACGACATTGCAAGAGGCCTGGCGCAAGTCACCAGCGCAGTAGAGCAGATGCAGACGGCAAACTCAGGTGGCACAGCACTCATGGTCTCTGGGAAGAGTGAGGAGACGTCATGCAGGAGCAGCAACACGCCTACGTTGCCAGATGGTGCAGTGGCAGACAGGGTGCAGCACCTAGGTACCCAACGGAGGGCACTCAGCCTGTAAAACGGCCAGCAGCAATCCGTCTCCGAAGACGGTGAACTGTACAATTAAACTGTAGCGTCAATGGTTGATGCAACCCATCCATACATATTGAACACTTTTTTAGGAACTACCTGCACTGTGGACATAACATGTGCTGGGTACAGCAACAGTCAATGTGTTTGAACTATGAATAAACACAGTACTGATTTAAATCATCATTTTGCCTCATGTCATCCTTACTCACCTAGAAGTAGTTCTGTGTGATCTCAGTCCGTCTCTGGCGTCCGACAGCTGCCCCAACTCCTGATGCTGATCTGCCAGGGGGAGCTGGGCCATCGTCATCCGATGTATCTGTATCGGCCACGTCAATTGTGGTGCCTTTCCTCATAGCCATGTTATGGAGCGTTGCACAGCTTGCCACGATTTTACAGCAGGTCTCAGGGCTGTATTGCAGTGCTCCTCCTCTTTTATGCAGGCACCGGAACCAGCTCTTTAGGATTCCAAACGTACGCTCTATGGCGCAGCGCCTAGATCTGTGTTTCCTGTTGTATCTCCTCTCCCTTGCATTGGCTGGATCCAGATACGGGGTCAGGATGAAGTCCCGCACTGCATAGGCACTGTCACCTGCAGTGATAGAAACAATAGGTGAGTCACTGTCCCCCCCCTCAAGATGTACTGTATGGATGGATGTGTGCCATGCATTTACCTAGCAGGTATCCCTCTCCAAACTCTCCAGCACTCAGACGTCTGTGTATCCCACTATGTCTAAAGATGAAAGAGTCGTGAGTACTGCCAGGGTAATTAGGTACAATGTCATTGATAATATACTTAGCATTGCACACAATCTGTATATTCAGGGAGTGGTAGCATTTACGGTTTCTGTAGACATATTCAGTTGCTGCTGGGGGTGTGATGGCCACATGGGTCCCATCAATGCAGCCAATGACGTGGGGGAAACGTGCAATCTGGTAGAAGTCCAGTTTTGTTTGCTGTAATGCCTGATGTGTGCTGGGGAAGTATATGTGATGTGATAGCCTCTGTAGCATTGCATTTAGAAAGGCATGGAAAAAGCGCGATAGGGCACTCTGTGAAACCCCGCCAACCTCTGCTATCACCCCTTGAAAACTCCCTGAGGCCAGGAGGTGCAGGGAGCACAGGACCTGCACATGGGTGGGAATTGTTTGGGTCCTGCGTGTTGGGTGTTCCAAATAGGGTTTCAGCTCCGCAATCAGGGCCAAGATGGTCTGTGGGTGCAGCCTGTACTTGTCATGGATCTCCTCTTCAGTCTGCTGGAACAGAGTGACGCGCATCCTGAAGATCCGTTCTTGTCTCATTCTCCTCTGTGCAAGAGCCCGAATACTTATAGTGCTGCCATTGTGGAAGGATCTGTTGCATTGTGGGCTGCTTTAAGTACCTTGCACCTGGTTACCACCTGCATGCACTTGGTGTTAATAGCGATTTCTTAAATAGCGAATTTGCCATTTCCGCTTATTGCGATTTTTTCTTACATATCCTTGCGATTTCTTATCATACAATTTCCATTTTGCGAATTTCGCAAACTGAGAAAATTGCATTTTAAAAAGTCGCACAGATATTCGCAGATTTTTCATTTCGCAATGTAAGAAATCGCTCTTTTTGCGATTTCCTACTTTGCGATGCAAATGTGTCTCATACATCGCGAATTGTGATTTTTTAATCGCAAACACTGTTTTTTGCGATTCGCAGCGATTATAAAATAATTTCATACATATGCCCCATAGTTCATATCTTGCATTGGGGCACTGGTTAAAGCAATGTTGCATTGTGGGCTGCTTTAAGTACCTTGCACCTGGTTACCACCTGCATGCACTTGGTGTTAATAGCGATTTCTTAAATAGTGAATCTGCCATTTCCGCTAATTGCGATTTTTTCTTACATATCCTTGCGATTTCTTATCATACGATTTCCATTTTGCGAATTTCGCAAACTGAGAAAATTGCATTTTAAAAAATCACACAGATATTCGCAGATTTTTCATTTCGCAATGTAAGAAATCGCTATTTTGCGATTTCCTACTTTGCGATGCGAATGTGTCTCATACATCGCGAATTGTGATTTTTTAATCGCAAACACTGTTTTTTGCGATTCACAGCGATTAAAAAATAATTTCATACATATGCCCCCTAGTTCAAATCTTGCATTGGGGCACTGGTTAAAGCAATGTCCTTAAGGAGGACCCAGTCTCCAAAGATGCTCAGCTGATGCTGTCGATCTGGTGTATCTCTGGAGATCTCAGGGCTTCTGAACAGATCTCCAGCATCCTCTGCCCTCAGCCTGGTGTTTCCTAAAATTACGCTTATTTGGCTAACTCTGTTTATCACATCCAGAACCTCATTCTCTCTCAGGAGTGTTTATCCAGTTGGTGGACTAAAAATCTAACTCTTAATGATGCCACAAGTTTACAACTAATATATTCAAAAGTGGAAGAAGATGAAAAAAGTGGTGTGAATGATTTTGGTTTTCTGAAAATATCAGCTCCACTACACTCACCCACATTCCTGTTCACATTTATCAGAGTGAAGCTCTCTCACAGCCACGCCAAGATGTTTGGGCTGGAGTAGTCCCTACCCAAGCTTCAGTAATGGCCAGGAAGTCTCTCATTCCCGGCAAAAGTCTTGAAGGAGCTAGCAACTTCTGATCTTGCAATAATTAAAGTGAAGTCCGAAGGCCTTAGTTATTCAAAAGGCCAATTAGGGTTCTTGCTGTCTTTGTGGTGTTGGGGGGAGGGGGATGATGTAGTTCATTGTGGGAATTTTCCAACCGAATTTCCCAGTGGTTGCAACAACAGTTGCAAAGCGCTCATATATACAAAACCGCTTCTTTCATGCACCTTCCTAATTCCAGTTCGGTATGGGTTGACAGGGTCGGACTGGCCTACAGGGCAATCTACCAGTGCAGAAGGGCTAGTCTCACAGATCAGTGTATGACCTGTTTGTGTGGCTGTTTGTGGAGGTATTTATGGTTTAGTGGGCTGGTGTTTACTTTTTACTGATATCACCACAGACATTGGCGGCAGAAAGCACACATCCATCCATGCTTTGCAAAACAGCTATATAACTTGTCTTCACAAGTTTAAAACTGCCCTGATTTGCAAACGTGGGCCACTTTTTTAGCTAACTGATTTGCTAATGTGGCCACTTTTAATTTGGAGCCCAGGCCTATTTTCTGTCCCACGCTGATCCTGTAGTGTGGTAACCCATTTTGGGAGCCAGAAATAGTTTTCTGACTCATAAAATGGGTACCCTACACAGCCCAAAACATTTTTGCTGTTGCAAACCCTGTGATTTTGCAAAATGCATGGTTTGTGTTGGCAAAATTACTTTCTACACCAGGGCCTAGACTCTGAACACTGTCCCGCAATGCAGTACAGCCTCATAAGAGGTTGCGCTGTGTTGCGTGACAGGGAGAGAGCAGGAGAGCGCCATATTCACAGAGAAATGGCTCTCTCCTCCCCTCTCCCTAGCGCCGATGCTGATTTCAGCTGCCGTGCGCCAGACACACACCTTAGCGCACAGTGCTAGGGTGCGTGCCTGAGTCTAGCATAGGTTTTGTATAGGAAGCATACCCTTCCTGTGCAAAATACTATGCTTAGACATGTCCAAAAGGTTTACCTACTTTGTATGTGTGCTGCACAGAGCAGCGTGCATGCAAAGTCGGTAAAACACACAGAAATGTAAACATTTCTCTGTTTATTGCCTGCTTTTCAGCAGTGTTAATTTTTCAGTGCTGAACCCTTTCCACTGATGTTAGTAAATGGGGTTTCACGTCAAAAAGCACGGGTGGTTGCATGGGAACGCCCATGTAGCACTATCTTAACGCAAAGTAATGCAAATACTTTACCATACAGACCAACGCAAATAAATAAAGGTTTGTGAATCCCAAAACATGTTTAGTGTTGGGTTAGCGTTAAAAATGTAACGCTATCCCGACGCCAGACCATTGCGGATCTGGGCCCAGGTCCTCAGCTCCTAGTCGCTGAGTGGTGTCATACGAAGGCAGAGTCTAGTGAGGTCACTGCAGGCACTGAAGCAACTATCATAGAAGAGGAGAGGTTGAAAACAACACGGAAATACCATTTGATTTTGGTCAAACTGAAAGGGTCATGTCCTGCATGTCTAGCATGCCTAGCAGGAGATGCCCTGTGCTGGGATCGAGGCAGAAGGCCAGGCCTAGAGTGAGTGACCCTTTCACTGCCTGATGATGCAACCACTTGAATTACAAAATGCAGACACAGACAGCAAAAGACACACAATTGATGGACGGAATGCAGAACAAATCAAAACATTCACCCCTAGTCAAGAGATCTGGGTTAAATCCATCATTCTTTTGCTCACCATGCCACCCCAGTTTAGACCCAGCCATATGCAAATCAGTCTTGACCCTGTGCCTCATGGGAACAGTCCAGCCCGAACTGCCAAGCCATGTCCTCCCTGGACCGGAAACAAGCATCCTGGGACCGGTTTCGGGGTTTCACCCCTCTTCAGCCAGGATAGCTTCATTCCAGTGGCACAGACAGGACACTCTTTTCACGATGCGGCCGAGAGTTGAGTCACTGAGGTCACGTGGGTGCTGACCCCTAAATCAGCCTTAAGAGGTTAAATATTATTAGACTACATTGATAATTGTCACTCTCCGCACGACCAGTTTGTGCTCATAAGAGATGCATGAATGGGAGTTAAAAAAGTATGTTTTGACCATCACTGGTACACCAAGTGCAGTGGCACAGGAATAAACACAGGATGAAGGTTTGGCGGTGTTGGAGTCATTTTTGAACAGTAGACCCAAACCAGAAAAGGTTCCGACGGATTTTATCCTGGAACTAGCGACATTTGCCCTGAAAAATAATTACTTTTGTTTTAAAGACGACTTTTTTCTGCAAATTAAAGGCGTCGCGATGGGGTGTCCATTCGCCCCAGAGCTGGCAGTGCTGTTTATGTCCAAATATGAGGACCGCTTTGTATATAACAACAACCCCTTTGCAGTGTACATCACTAATTGGGTTCGATACATCGATGATGTCTTCCTAATTTGGACTGGTGAAGAAAATCAACTACAGGAGTTCGTACAGTGGCTTAATAATAGAACGCCAGACATAAAATTCAGTCTGAACTCTTCTAAGTACAGAATGCCATTTTTAGATGTCGAGATCTATCCCAGCAATGGCGGTCTAGTCACCACTCTATACAAGAAAAAGACTGACAGAAATAAAGCACTCCTTTATTCAAGCAATCATCCGCGCAGTCTAAGAGACAACTTGCCTTACGGCCAATTCTTGCGAATTCGCCGAAATTGTACATTCAAGGACGAATATCTGTGCCATGCTGAAAATTTGAAAAACAACTTACAATCCAGGGGGTACCCCAAGAAACTACTGAAGAAAGCGATGAAACGGGCATGGTGGACCCCTCGCGATGTACTTCTGGAGAGAAAAGAGAAACCCCAAACCTCCAGGATTGTGTGTGTATCCACATTCAGTCCTACATCGAATTGGCTGAAAAAGACCATCTCTCAAAACTGGCATCTGATTAAAAACCTTGATGCCTCATTTGAAGAACCACCGCTCTTTGCTTTTAGAAAAGACAAAAGCATAGCCAATCAGCTAGTAAGAGCTGCACTCCCTAAAACTAAAAGCCCTGACATTAGGAGCCTCCTCAATCTGTCCCCTATACAAGGACACCGAAAATGTGGCACTTGTGTCTGTTGCGAATCCACCATGGAAGGGAACCATTTCTCCCACAAGGAAATCCACTGGAAACATAACCTTTTCTCCAATTGTAAAACAAAATATGTTGTATATGGGATTTTATGCCCATGCGACAAGCTTTACATCGGGAAAACAAATCAGGAGATAAGGCTAAGAATTCAACAGCACAAATCAAGGATACGCAGGAACGTGCCTAATGCCCCGCTGGTCCACCACTGGCATCTCAACAATCACACAGAAAAAGATATGAGATGGACTGTGATCTCCAAAGTCACACAAGACAACAGAGGAGGAGACCTGGACGCCAAATTGGTCAAAAGAGAGGCGATGCTCATTATCAAATTTAATTCATCAGTGGATGGACTGAATGAGCTATCTGAGATTTATAATTTGTAAAAACCTGTTTTGCTGTCTTAACTAATTGAGACCTGCCGGCACGGATATCATACTTAGATGACCTACACCGACTACCACATTCCAACTCTGTAACACCCATTGGTCAGGCAACTTGTTGGAATGCTACCCTGCTCGCTCATAGGAGACGGCAAGTAGCCATTTACCATCATGAATGGTGCCCAGTTACATTGTATCTTCAGTGGGAATACATTAAAGGTGTTCACACACACACTGTTCAATAAAGTTTTTTCTTTTAAATACCAAAAAAGTTTAGTTCAATTTCACATGAACCCGGCCTCCTTTTCTAAATTATGGTTCTTGCACGGACATACGATCGAGCCGGAAGGGTCCTCACGCAACAAATATCGCGCTCAGTTGGTTGTGTAGCTACGACTTTTCTTTTCAAAAAACCTAAAAATTGGATTTTTACTACATCTCCCAGAATGCCTGAGAAGCTCCGCCCCACGAAGGCGAGTCGATACGCAATTATCAAATAGTCACCCCCCTCTTGCAGAATCAGTCGTTCGTGTGGTGAGCACAGTGCGCGATGGTGACGGCGGCTTTGAAAGAACCGGACAATAGGTAATCAGGAGCTTAACACTTAAACGTAATGATGCGGAAACTGTTTGAAAGACCCGCGGTCTGAAAAACTTGCTTCGCTTTCTGCCCTCAGACCTTAGCTGGCGACTTGAATTTTCCAATTGATAGCTGACACATATCCACTTAACAGCCATCGCTCCCTTCCAGAATCAGTCTCCGGTGCTGCGAGCACGGCGCGCAATGGCGGCATTGGATTAACGGAAAAAAGGTAAACAGGACATTAAGAGCGGTTAAAAAACCAAAACGTATTGTTGATAAAACTGATTATCGACCAGTATTTTCAAAACTTGTTTCACTGCTTGCTTCTCAAAACGTGATGTTGATGATACTGATTACCGATCAGTATTCTCAAAACTTGTTTCACTGCTTGCCCCTAGGCCACAGCTGGTGATTCAATTCCCAACACGCCTTTCTGTACGATAACATAACCACGCCTATGAGATACCGTTCGCCTCACCAAGTAAGATTTTCATTCAGACCATGACACTTTGGGGCCATTAGCTGCCCGCTCTAACGCCTAAGATCTCCTCTGTTCTTGTCCTTGACTATCTTCTGATAAACTTCACCCTACTATTCACAGATTGTGGGTGTCGGACTGTTATGTCGTCTCACTTCGAAAGCCTGAGTAACGCACTTTGAAGCTTTAGGTAAGGCTCTCGGGTACTTGTGTTTGGCTAATAATTGTTTTGAGAAGTAAGGGAAAACTGGTCTAACTAAGTGTTGTGTTCGTTTTTGTTCCTAGAAAGTATTGGTCCTGAAGAGAGTCCCCGGTGAAGGGATTCGAAACGCGTAGACCCCCCTTTTTGACCTGTCTTCGCCCTTGGCCAATCATCTGTCTAAACAACTAAAAATAAATGTTTAGAAGTACTGCAAATGCTAGTTGTTGATGGCCTTATGTATTTTGTACATACAACTGTAAATTGTTAGCTTTATAATGTTTATTGAATATTCTTTTGTACATATTTGTGGTGTTTTGAGTGTTGTTGTTCGTTGAGTGATTGTGGTACGTTAGTGGTGACGTCATTTATATGTGTTAATGTAATATGTATATATTTGTAAAAATCTGTGTTTTTTTTGAATTTTTGATTATTTAATCACTTCTCTATATAACCGTGCAAAATAATAAGAAAATTTGCAAAAATATTTTTGATTAAAATCAACCTAATCAATGGGAGCAATGGACGTGTTTAATTCAGTTCTTGCTTAAAAACTTACTGTGTAATTTCAGTGCAGCATTGGCACTCTCTTTGTTTTGTTCACAGGAATAAACACTGCAACATTTTAGTGTTCAGAACAGCTCCCAATTTGAACCACAGGGTAGTCGGCAGCCTGACGTCTGGAAGCCTTCGCACATTTCCAATGCATCTGTTATTTCCCACAGGAGCTCTGCATCTGTGTGTTCAAGATAACCGCGTCTCCTTGTGATTACATGGCTATTGTCTGTACAGTGTCTGTCCTTTTTGTGCCTTATTTTCTTTATGTTGTGACAAATTGTGCTCTTTGGCGCTTGAATGCGGTTTAGGACAGGGGCTTGACTTTAAAAAATGCAATTTCTCGTTAGTTGAGGATGGGAAGCCAGGACTCATACTGGGGCCTTTGGAATGCTGCAGTTCTGCACGCCAGCATGCAGGGGCCCAAGGAGACCGCCTCCCTGTATCTGAGCATCCGTGCCAGCATGCATAGTGCCAATATCGGCAACAGTCCTCAGTTATCATGCAGCAAAATACATAAATAAACCACACAACACCTTGGAGAAAATTGCTGCAGGTTTATTTGCATAACAAATATGCCAACATGGTGGGTTATTTTACGGGCGATCCCAGGGCAGGCCAACCCTTATGCCGCCTGCCCGCCTGATGAGCCAAATTACACCGTGGCCGTCGCCAATCGGTGGTTACCAATTATTGGGAGGGGCCACCCCTCCCATCAGTGGACCGCCAGTCCACTCCCTTACTCATGCCCCCCAAAGGTGGGCGGAGCGTTCCAGGCATCCCCCGGTTGCTCAGACCCACAACCACCCGTAGGACTAACGGGGCGCCGTAGTTCTTCCAGGGGACAACGCTAAGACAACCCTGGGTATCCTTGGCTTAGCACCCTTGTTGTGCTGCTGCATATAGTACCAATTTGTATCTTGCAGACTCTGGATCGCCCTGTAACTCCTCCACAGCTCTGGGAGTGGCCACCGTCACAACCAGGGCCCCCCCACCAAGGCAGATATTCCTACTTACATCCTGTTGCTTCCAAGGCCTCCCCCAGGTCCAGTAAGAATAAGTCCATGCCCAACCCCGAGAGGTGCACCCCATCCACCTCCCAGCATCCAGTGGACTTGGCATGAAGTAAACCATGTCTGAGAAAGCCAAATCCCCTTTGCTCCGTGAATTTACGCATGGTGCTGTGTACTCTCCTACGTGAGATCTCAATGGCGTCCCCAGATCGAGCTCCTTGCCAAACTGCCCGTGGTGTAATTTATGACCACCACAGTTCATATGCCCCAATTGATTACTCAACTGACACATGGTGTCTCTCATGTCTTGGAGCAGTACTCTCCTCCCCAGTGCAGTAAGGTCATTCCCTCCCAAGTGTATGACCAGCATGTGAGGTGGAGCGGTCCCACCCCCAAGTCTCTGCTGCAGCTTCCTCGTCAGTTCGCTCCAACGCATCCCCGGGTAACCCAGCCACGTTATCTTGGTGGCGGAGAAGCCATGCCACCATTTTCTGAACTGAGCCCACTGTGCCACTCTAGCGATGCTTGAATGGCCAATTACCCAGACTTTGGTTCCTGGTAAATAAAGAGATGTTGTGTTTGAAAAAACATTTATTGGAAACGTTAACACACTGCTAGTCTACAATTGCACATCAAAACACATCACTGCAACATCGCGTGGCAACTCGGGCCAAAGCTGTATGTCTTTATATACATCAATGCACGTTGGGGCATTGGGCCTAAGAGACCTCTCGCCACACCCTCCCGCTTAAGGCCTTATATATCGCTTGTAGCATTGAGACTCCCAGCGCCCTAATTGCTTAATTCTCTCTGGCGGCATCCCTGAAAGGAAGGCTGTGGTTGCTGCCCCGATCCTGAAGGAGTGGCTACTGAATCTCTTGCCCCTTCGTCTGCCCAGACAATCGTAAGCACGCCTGCATAGTGTGGTCTACTTGGAACTTCGTAACCGGAGACCCGTCCTCATGCACAAGGAAGTACCCCGCAAACCCAGGGCGGAGGGCCAAATAAGCCTTGACCCAGAGCAAAGGACAATACCTGGCATCTCCCAGCCCCTGTAACAGGACCACTCTCCCTTCCCCTGCTTGATCAGTTTTAGACTGCCTCACCACTATCCTGAGACAAGACGTGTCAATGTTAACATCCTTGATATTCAAAGCCACCCCGGAGGTGTCCTGCTTGGATCGCGCCACCAGCTCCCCAATCATATAGGCCCCAAAAAAGACCAGCGCAAAACCCGCCGAGAATAGAGTTGCCTCATACCCGGAGCGGGTGGCTCTGGGCATACTGTCCAGCATCCCTTGTAGGATCGTGTAACTGATGGGGGACCTATTGTCAGGGGATCTAGGTTCACTCCTTGCCCATCCCTTAAGCGCAGCCCTGATTACGAAGGATTTGGTAGGGCCACTCTGTCCTCCCAACCTGGCATGATGACTGATGTAGTTATAGAGCTACGACTCCTATAACAAGGAGGAGCTCAGGGATGTTTTGATTCCTGTGGTTGGGAGGACGGATTATCTCAGCATGGTACAACTAGGTAGAAGGTCCGGGGTAACGACGGACAGAGCGTTGCCTCACGCCCTGAGTTGTAACCAGGAGTGTAGGTGCATCCCTGACTTTTTGCGGGTGATTAAATTACATCACTACGGTGCCACATATCCACGGATAAGTAGGTACTCTGATAGGTTGTATCGCTCCTTTTTATCTCACTTATCACTTATTCACATTTTTTGCAGTAGTGTTACCTTTTGGTCCTGACGAAAGCCACAGTCATTGGGTGGACACAGGTTGGCTGAAACATGTTGACCCACGAGGGTGCGGCCCTATAACGTTTGTGGACGCGCTCCCCTCACAAATTTCTGCTGTTTTTAGTTTGGTGTCATTGGATACAGAATAACATTTATTTTCCGATGATGATCAAGTTTAAATCACTTTCCTATTTCACACACTGCATCTAGAATTCACCACACTTATGACAGTCTTCCTCGTGCTGAGATAATCCGTCCTCCCAACCACAGGAATCAAAACATCCCTGAGCTCCTCCTTGTTATAGTAATCGAAGGAGTCGTAGCTCTATAACTACACCAGGTGTAGTTATGGGAGGTCCCAGATGATGAAGCATGCCACCTCGGTGGGTGATGGGACTTGGCCCTCTTTATGAGGACTTCTTCTTTTTTGTTTGAACGTGCTGACATGTCGCTTCTTTTCTTTTGAGAGATTGGTTTAGACCCGCAGACTCTACTTGTTGTGTTTGTTCAAGTGATTTGGGGATTTGTCTGCGCAGGTCTCTAAAAATTCCCTTTGACCCTATGACCAGTTGTTTTGTATTGATGATGACTGATGACCAACAAATGGCCCAAGATCCAAGGGTGGGATTTCCCACCATCCTTGGCCCACAGGATAAACTTTTGTACTCTGAGCTCCAGAGAAGACCCTTCATGCTCCCATGGTTGCACAAAATTTGTCCACGCAAGTCCTGTATCGCTTCACTGTCCTTGGTGCCAGAGACAGCTCCCCCAAACCCCTCATCTGTTGCTCCACTTCAGAAGAAGCCACAACTGTTGTGGGAAAGGGGTAATTCCTGCTCTCGGCCACGCCTCCCGGAAACGGCGCCACTGAAAACGAGAGAGAGCGTCAGCAGCCACGTTCTGCTCCCCTTGAATGTGGCGAGCCCTGCAGTCAACATTGTTCTTTAGGAATGCCCTCACCAGCTCTCTCAACAGGCACAACACCAAGGGGCAGCTAGCTGAATGTGAGTTGATAGCTTGGACAACCGCTAGGCTGTCGGACCAGAACAGGACCCTCTTCACTGCCAGCACCCCAGGCCAAAGGTGGAAAGCAATTACTATGGGGAAGAGTTCCAACACAGTGATCTTGGAAGTTATCTTTCTCTTGTGCCAAGAGTTAGGCCACCTCTCAGCACACCACTCCCTGTCCAGGATCACCCCGAACCCCTCCCTTCCAGACGCGTCAGTGAACAACGACAGCTCTGCGAAGTTGGCCCAGGGTGCGCGCCAGATGACAGACCCATTAAAGTTGTCTAAGGAGTCAGCCCAAATTAGTAGATCCTCTCTCATGCCTCTGCTCAGTTTCACCATGTGGTGCTTCTGTTTGACCGAAGCCGTGGCTCTGGCAAGCCTGCGCGCAAAGACCCTCCTAGCGGGAATTACCCTGGCAGCAAAGTTGAGTTTCCCATGGAGGCTCTGAATGAAAGCCAACGGAGCCTTGTCCTTCCCTGTTGCTAGCCAAATCTGCTGTCCCAGGTCCCGAATTTGTCTGGAGGCAACCTGGATTCACCTAAAACAGTGTCCAGTTCAATCCCTAGGAACGTAAGTACCTGCGCAGGGCCCTCTGACTTCCCCGGAGCTAGTGGGACCCCCAGATGCTTCGTGAGGGTCTGAAAGTCAGAGAGTGCCGCCTTGCATTCCTGCGTGCCATCCCGCCCAATGAAAAGGAAATCATTCAAGTAGTGGGAAACCCCTACCACCCCAAAGGTTTCCTGTAGCGCCCACTGCAAGAAGGAACTGAATGCCTCAAAGAAGGCACAGAACACCGTGCACCCCATGGGCATGCATTTGTCAAAAAAGTACCAGCCATCTAGCCTGAAACCCAGCAGGTGTTGGCTGCTTGGGTGCCCTGGTAGCAAGCGGAACACCGATTCAATGTCCGCCTTCGCTAACCAGACCCCCTTGCCCGCCCTCCTGACTAAGTCCAGAGCCACATCCAGAGTACAGTATGACACTGAGCAAGCTCCCTCTTGGAGCCCATGGTAGACTGAGTCCCTTTCCGGGTAGGATAGGTGATGAATAAGTCTGTAGGCCCCCGGCTCCTTCTTAGGTACCAACCCCAGCGGGGAAACTACAAAGTTGTCCAGTGGTGGCTCCCTGAAGGGCCCTGCTATCCTCCCCAGCTCTAGCTCCTTCCTGACTTTAGCCTGCACTACTGACGGAAGGTCCCTGGCTGACTTGAGGTTGTCCGCCTCCCTGCAAGACATGAAGCCCACATAAGGGATCACAAAACCTTCAGAGAACCCCCCCCAGCAATAACACCCCGTTTACCTTGTTAGGGTACCGTCTGAGTAGGGGGAGGATGTTGCTCATGAGCACTGGTGACGGCCCTTTGATTGGGAGGGGAGCTAGCGTGCTGGGTAATGACAGGGGATGGCTACGTTTAGGTGAAATGGCAAGAGCGGTTGAGGTGCTGCGCGGCGGGTCATGTTTTGGAGGGATAGGTGTTTCTGCTTCAGTCAGTGCTACCTCAACTGTCCTGTTTACCATTGGCTGAAGGTTTCTTATCCTGCTTGGACAGACATGAAGTCGAGGGGTGTCGGCCACCGCATTTGCTGCACGCATGCTGGAACTTGATCCCCCATGAGCATGCCCCAGAGTTAAAGAGATTGTAAGTCCCCGGAGACACCCTCTTGAACCCCCCTCTGTGGCCCCCCCATGCGCCCTTCGAAAGAGCTGCTTGAAAGGCCTCGTGCTTGTCTGGGAGTACCCTTGAGCTGTATGGGCCCCCCCCCCTTGCGTCTTAGGCTGCATAACTGTGCTCTGCGCCCCGCGGGATCCAATATGGTCCATCCACAACTGGACCTCTTTTTGGTCCCACCCCATCTCCGGGCATACTGCCATCTTCTTCCTAAATTCGCGGTCATAATTCAACCACCCTGACCCACCCCACTTCTGTGCTTCTGTGTGTATCAGCCTTTGGTATTGCACAAGCGCCGGCCCTTGCTCTGGGAATTTTTCCAGGATCACTGACTGGAAAATGGAGAAGGCAGATAGCCAGCTTTCGATAGACTTCTCCGGCCACGCCTGGAACCTGATTTTCTTATCCTCATATTTCCCCCCAACCCTCCGCGCGTCTTGGCCATGTTGGCCAAGCAGGAGCAGGGAAAAAATTTCTAGAAATTCACGCCTCCATATGAATTCTTTAACAGCAAGTGGCACTTCCCAGGACAAGGAGCTGTGGCCTGACAAGAGTGGCCCGTGAGTGACCGGCTTGTGCCCTATTTGCGTCACCGGTGTCTGTACAGTCGGGGCATTAGCTGTTGCACCCGGCTGGGATGCCGTGGAAGGAGCGACTAGGGGAATGCTGTGCACGGCCTGGGTGGTGAAAGCTGCTGGCCCCGCTGCCGAAGGCCCACCCACCTCGACGTGTTGCCTTCCACTAATCCCCGCTGTAGGTCCCACAATTGGGGCATTCAGAGTCTGGTTACCTAGTCCAAGGACACCAACTGACCCAGCAGCTCCCGCATCTTTGCTAGTACCCGGTAAACCAGCCCCTGTCTGAGTTTCTAATACTGTTGCACTTGAGTGGTACTCCCTTGGAGAGCCCACACATTCGCTGCCGCTGCTACCCCTCCCTCCAGATTGTTTGCAGTGGCGGCTCCAGCAGTTGCGCCCGCCCCAGCGAGACCAGATCTGACCTCTTCCATGAAGCTCCTTAGAGTGTCAGTGAGCTTACCCAAATCCTCAGTTGTTGCGAAGTTTCCTTGAGGCGTGCCACCGGTCGGGGGAGAGACTAGTCCTTGTGTCACGGGCGGGGGAACGGGCAGCGGGGCACTTCGGGTAGTGGCCACTGCCCGACTCTTCGGTGGCAACAGGTCCGCCGAGAAATCTTTTACTGTTGCCCTGCGAATCCCCTTGGACCGGGAAGGGCCTGCTTCTTCGCTAGGCTCCTGCTCTGTGTTTGACCCCCCACAGATGACCCCGGAGTCCTCCGGATTGCTAGCCTTCAATAGTTCAGCAGCCCAAGCCAATCCCTTGGTCTTGGCGAGTTCGATGATGGCTGCTAGCTGTGCGTCTTGGGAAGTGCCTTGCTGTGTTTCCTCGACTTGGGACGTCAACGTGAAAAGCGAAGGGGATCCCTGGCTATCCATCACTCCTGATCTGGCCGACTCAATCTGGAAGAAAAACAGCTGTGAGCTACAACCTAGACCGTTGAGAACAGGCACTCCTTTTTTTAGCGCCAAGAAACCGTTTGGTGACAGAGCGCTCAAGAAATTTCTTTCAACTTCAACTTCACTCCCTTGATCCTCCAGTTTTCCCTTCTGCGACGCTCTAACCTGCGCCTGTACTTACTATGCGTGAATGTGAGCTAACGTGCTTGAAAGATGTTGTTCTCAGGGTGCTTCAATGAATTCTGTAGTGGAGATAAAGCAGAAGTTAGGTTAGCTTGCCCCCACACCGTGTTCTTGGACCCTGACATTTGCCGCGCCCAATTACTCCTGTTGTCCCTTATGCTCATGCAAACCCGAGTTCGTACTTACTCTCCTTAATGTCGCTATCGAGTTTAATCGCAGCAGCTCGCTGGGTACCTTGGTGAGATCTGTGGTGGAACATAAGTAAAATTAAATTAGCTCTCGCCCCCCACACCTTGGGCTGCCCCTGAGCATTTGCCCCCCGTCCTGGAGGGCGTGGAGGGTGGGCTGCCCCCGCCACACCTCATTTCACATACACTGGTCAAGGGAACTTCTCTCTCCCCCCAGCCGTCAGGCCCTGCTTAAGGCGCAGCTTGTGTCACCAGGATATCCCCATACCTATGTCCTGATGCTTGTTCCCCGTCGGGGGAGGGGGGGTTAAGGGGGGGAGGTTGATCAAACAGTGGTCCAAGTCACCCTTCTGTTCTTGACCTGCTAGGGAGACAAAATTGATTAGGGACGGGACACTGTGGGGGTAAATCCACGGCAGGCTCAGCCAGGTACAGCGGCGTGCATTTGAAACCCTTCCCCCCGCACTCTGTCTGCTGTGAACATCTTCATTGGCCTGCTGTTGCCCGTGCCCCAATCCGCCGTTGTGCCCTTACATACCACGCAACCCCCACCTGAGAAAGCGGGCCGCGTGTCCCTGTAGACTAGTTGTCGTGTTGTAATTCCTCGCGACCCTGTAAGACAAATCATAGGTGAAGCAGCCGCAGACCTCGTAGCCCCCTTGCTACTAGCCCCTGCATGCGGCAGCTGAGTAAAGACGCGTAGATCAACAGCCTACCCAAACATTTTTTTAAAATGTTTTTTGTTTTGTGGCTGCCACAAGGTAATTAGCACTGGCCTGTGCCCCGCCTTCCCTTGTACCTGGCACGAGAGATAAGTGCTGCCCAGAACCCACCAACTGTATAGGCGCTCTACATTACAACCCCCTAGGCACGGTAGATAAGTAATCTGCCCCAGGTACAACAGCAGAGACGCGCTAACGTGCACGCGCAAAACCCACCAAGCTACCACCAACTGTGCCCCATTCCAGTTCAGCCTATAGCTGCGAATAGCCCCATGACTGGAGAAAGCAAGCAATAAAGGCCTGTAAACATGGCAGCTCCAAAAAACCCGGGGGGGGCAACCCTGTCTCTGTACACGCTGCACAGCGGTCCCCTCATGCCCCCAGACACCCGGCGCTCCTATCTCAGCCCCTCCCCTCGAGCAACCGGGCCCACAGCATGCGGGATGCCCTGGGAGGAGATCCCGAGCTGTGCCGCGGGTGCCACCCCGCACTCCGAGACCCGACAACACGGATGCCGCCTCGGGGCACACCACCCCTCACACCCCATCGCCGCCACACACCCCCCCCCCAGCCGCACCACGCCTGCGTCGACCCCACGAGGCTGGCGGCACCAAACCAGGGAAGTATGGGCCCACGACCTCACTGCTTCGTGCCTGCGAGTGCGGCGGTCGTGCTCCCGGAGCAACCCCCCCACATAGGCGGCTGTGCATGCCCGATGCAGTGTTGGCCAGCGCGGCTGCCGCCTTCCGGACCAACCCCCATCCCGCCCCGGCCCCCGTCCCACTTTCTGGCCCCCAGTCACCCGGAATCAAGATCACGCTAACCCCACGGGGACCAGGGGCACAGATGCGAGGGACGAGTCCCCACCGGGCTGAGCCCGTTTGGTTGTTATCTGGGGCGGGGGGCGTAACTAACCTCGTGGTCCTCGATGGCAGGGCAGGAGTCGCATGACCAAAAGGCGAGACTGGCAGCGGTCAAGAGACTGCCCAGTGGGCGGGGGAAAGCTTTTATTCCCCTGTCCCCCTCCCACGACCGGAAGTGGCCGGCCGGAAGACCCCCTGGTCCCAAGCCCAGGGAGCCTAGTCGGCAGACTTCTGTGCCTTCCTGTGGCACTAAGGCGGTCGCCCTGTTGGAGGGTCCCCTACGTGGCCCCCCGGGCAGCCTTGGCAGGGAGCCAAGGAGACGCCTCTCTGTATCTGAGCATCCGTGCCAGCATGCAGGGGCCCAAGGAGGCCGCCTCCCTGTATCTGAGCCTCCGTGCGTGCATGCAGGGACCCAAGGAGACCGCCTCCCTATATCTGAGCATCCGTGCGTGCATGCAGGGACCCAATGAGGCCGCCTCCATGTATCTGAGCATCGGTGCGTGCATGCAGGAACCCAAGGAGGCCGCCTCCCTGTATCTGAGCATCCGTGACAGCATGCAGGGACCCAAGGAGGCTGCCTCCCTGTATCTGAGCATCGGTGCGTGCATGCAGGGACCCAAGGAGACCGCCTTCCTGTATCTGAGCATCGGTGCGTGCATGCAGGGACCCAAGGAGGCCGCCTCCCTGTATCTGAGCATCAGTGCGTGCATGCAGGGACCCAAGGAGACCGCCTCCCTGTATCTGAGCATCGGTGCGTGCATGCAGGGACCCAAGGAGACCATCTCCCTGTATCTGAGCATCGGTGCGTGCATGCAGGGACCCAAGGAGGCCGCCTCCCTGTATCTGAGCATCCGTGCCAGCATTCAGGGACCCAAGGAGGCCGCCTCCCTGTATCTGAGCATCTGTTCCTGCTAATGCACCTTTTGTTTTCTTTATCGCCTGCGTGCACATGGCGGCGCGTTGTTATCATCCTCCGCGGGCTGCCGCGCGCTGTCCACTCCAGGCTCGGATCTGCAAGTCTGAAGATGCTGCTATCGGTCTATGGTTCCCAAAGCAATAAACACCCCACACTCCACTGCTCCCCTTCTCTTCTCCTCTAAATGCCTGAATAAATGCACACCTTTTTCGCTGCGGGGACCAGATGTTATTTTTCTCCTTCTCCTGGATAATTTCCATTTTGTTTTGAAGCAGGAGTATAATCAGATGGGGGCCAAGAAGGGAACCTGTAGAGCTGCACAGAGCAACACTCGCTGTGGCTTCCCCGGCATCTTTAATATTCATTGCCTTGCAATTGTGCAGGTTTCTGTGGGTTTCCTAAGGGAAGGGAGGGATGTGTATTATGTAGAAAGCCCATGCAATGTCCATAGTGTCCCATTGGGCACTACTCTGACCGGTCCCCTAGGGGCTTCATAGTGGCTGCTGTCACGACCGCTGTCTTCCTACAGTCCCGGAAGGACGGACTGCTGTCTCCAGGGCCGGCATTAGCACTGGCGGCCTCTGCGACAATGTTTGTTGGCACCCCCCACAGACTCCCTCACTGCCACCCTTTCAGAGTGCCCCCTCAAGTCTCCATAACCACTCTCTCTCAGTTGTATTTAATTAGTTGTATAGCACCTCCTATACCAGTGTAGGGGTTCAGAGCACTTTTTATTACACACACATTACACAGATACAATCAATCATAGGTGTGTACATCATTGTATAGAAAACGTTACATAAGCCAGAAGACTACAAGGCGTAGGAGTCACATGTCATCCATACTGGTAGGCGTTTTAGTTTGAGAGTGCTTGGTCTGGAGAAGCACAGACTCAGAATTTAAAACATAACCCCATGGTTTGGGGTTACATTTAATAATAAGGGTTTTTTATTTTTACCAAAATGAACCCTTTTTGAAACATTAGAATAATGAAAACAGAGGAAAAAATTATAATGCTTTATATCTTGCAGTTTGCATGCAGCTCTTTGACAGTTATTAGCTCACTGTTCCATGTTAGGATTTTAACATCTACACTGCCAGTAACAAAAGGATCTCTCTGACAAAAGCACTGACTGATTTAAAATATATGCACTTTCTGGTCTGCATGGTACACATTCTTGGCAGCAGGCATATAAACCCTCTGTGCTACCATAAAATGAGTTAAAACTTCCACTAGACAAAACTCCTTCTCTCTCCAGGAAGAACATTAATCACTGTGTTATCTTGACATTTTTATTGTTGTATGAAAATTGCCAGAGGCCAGCAATGCAGCAGCAGGTGCTTTTAAAGCTATAAATACTTAGAAGAAGGGCGCCACCTTGAAGCGTCAGCACCCGGTGCGGTGGCACCGGTCGCACCGCTCTAGAGCCGGCCCTGGCTGTCTCTTACAATAATCCTGTAAGACTCTCCTATAAGCACTGCTTTAAATGGGAAAAAAATAGTGCTAGTACTCATTTAAATAGGGTGAGGGGGCGGGGCTAGGGGAGGGGCTAAGAGCAAGGCATGCTGATACTTAGTGACTTCAGTACTAGTTGCAGCAAGTACCAAAACACACGAAAAATGTGTTTCTTTAAATGAAACAAGTTAGCTCGTTACACAAAACGAAAGCCAAGCACGTGATGTTTTCCTTGTTTTATAATATTTGCAGTTTCCATACTGTTATTTGCTGTTGCTTGGCACAATACTGTATATTCTGGAGTGTGCACAAACACACACACACACACCACACACACAGAGAAAGAAACAAGCGGGCGTGCACACCCAAAGCATTCCATCCTTTAATATACCTCACAAGAGTGTCTCGATTCTCCCCCTCCTTTCTCTCACTTTGTTTCTCACACAAAAACGCCTACAGGCAAACAGACAAACATAACCAGACACTCACGCAAAAGAATCAGGTGAAATTGGAGCCATTTTAACCTCGTTACCTTCTTTGGCTTTCTAAATTGCGCTGTCAACGGGCTGCCTCGATTCCCGTGTTTGCAAGACAGCATGATGGGGCACACCAGACGTTATGCAAATGAGCCCACGCTGAATAGTTCAGCGGGGGCTCAGCTCACCAGTCACTGCTGCAGAACTGCCTTGGCTGTCAGACCGGTCACCAGCACAAGCAGGCAATGTGCCTACCGTTTCATGAGTACCGGTACTCTCCTTGGCAGCAGAGAAGTGCCGGTACTCAAAGTGATAAAAATAAGAAGTGCCGGTACTAAGTACCTGTGAGTACCGGCCCATTTAAAGCACTGCCTATAAGCATCCTATCAAGGACTTTGTGTTCATCCAGGTATGATCTATGATTCTTGTAAGAACCTCAGAGGAGTCCACGAAGAATCATATTTATTTGGGGTGTTTTGTAGAGCGCCTCTGTTCCTCCGATGGAGTCTCGTGGCGCTGAATTGCTGTACAAAGAAGACCTGGGACGGCCACTGAGGATCTGACGTTTACATGTGAAGAGCGGAGATCCTGGTCGTCAGCTCCTTCCTGGATATTAGTAGCGTGGCCTGTGAGTGGACCTTAGGTGGGATCAGCTTCCATATTGTGGCCCCCTGTATACTATGAGTGCTCAGCCGCTTCATTTCTTGCAGTTGAAACTGGGGACTTTGAATTTGCCTCTGTTGGTGGATCTAAGGTCGCCGCCAGCTGTGCATTTTTCAAATTTGCTTAAGAGAAAATTGGGGGCAGAACCATGGGAGATTCGAACCATCAATCAGAATATTTTGAAAAAAATATGTTCCTCCCTGGCAGCCAATACATTTGTTGGAGGCAGTGGGAAACTGAATCAGAATTTTTAAGATTGAGAACTGACCTCCTGAGGCCATTCTAACTTTTTTGAAGGTGGTTAATAGACCTGGAATCAAACCTAGGCAGGGAGAGTTAACATAGGCTGAAGGTGAAGGAGCCAACACCTTTGTCACCATTTTCTTGTGGGAAAGGCATAGAAAAGATAGAACATGCCGTAATACTCAGAGTTGATGGGAACAGGCTTAGGTGATCTTGCTAATGATTTGGTCCAGTTTCAGCTGAGTTTAATATGACCCCTCAGGTGAACCTGGGTTTGGTCAGACCCCTAGTTGGCTCACCCATAGTGAATTGTCTCAGTGACTGATCTTGTTGGATATGGGCGAAATCTCTGATCTGGCTGGGTTTAACGTCAAGGGCATTGGTTCCTCCAGCCACAGCTTGCTGGAAGTCTGTGGTAGGGTTAAATGATTCACCAATAACTCAAGTTATTGATAATTTAAGTGTCGTCAGCATAGATAAACTGTCGCATTGAATTGACTGAGGAGTTTTGCAAGGGGCTGGACATAAATCGCAAAAAACAAAGGGGATAAGGCGGAACCCTGTGGGATACATATGGAAAATACACATTGAACAAGATAAATCGAAATAAAAAAACACTCCCTGCTTCAACCCTTTAGCAAACAGTTTCAAAGCAGAACTAACATAAATGCACGCAGCGATTATACACAGTTATCCGATAGAGACATCAAGCAGCAGATTCCTTACTTTAGAATCCTCCCCCAGGCGCGAGCCTGGATCCAGAACATTTTCCATAGCACATCAGCGCATCAGAAGAGGACGTCCACATCGTCCACCAGATGTGACATTGATATAGTCTATATAGCCCCCTCGCCGATGCGCCAACGCCAGTCCTTCTTTTCCGTGCTTGCAGCGTGGATCCAGAGCAGTTGGGGCCCATTTTGACTGTTTGTCAAGGAAACAGTGTGCTTTTTCTTGAAATGTCCTCGGGGCTTAAGCCTTGTGGATCTTGTGGCAGACAAATGTCAGTCTTGACACATTGTAGAGGGGGGGACCGGGAGCTACTAGAAAAGGAGTAGGTCCAGTACCCGTGCTCCCAAAGAACAACGTATTAAACACTAGGGGGTAACTATTCCGAAGTTCAAAAGAGAATTACAACTTTCTTCTGGTTGAGAGAGAAATATGTGAGTGGTCAGTCTCAACAGAGTTGGGTTATAAAGAGTGATCGGGGAATCCCTCCTTTTGGATATAGTGGCCGCACACACCCTTGTGAGTGTCATGCTTCATCATTGGGCGTTGCTCCTCGTGGGGGTGGCGCTGCTGTCCTCCACGGGCCCTGCGAGAGGGCACTTTATCGGAGATCTTTTAAGGAGACGTTGCAGTTGTGCATGTGGGTATGTGGGCCTAGGATAATGAGTGAGTGAGTTAAAATTAACATTCGGTACCTGGAACCAATGTTTATTCAGGGGTCCGAATGGTAAGGTTAAAATGCGTTGGGATGCTGGAGCTCCTCTTTGGAACAAATGTGGAGGGGGGCTAAGTGTCTTCCCGCTGCTCTCAGGATCCGTGTGAAGGGCCCTGTATACCTGTGGTACCTAAAGTTTTAGGTATAGATGCATCCTTGCGCTAAAAGGACCTTGTAGTGTAAGTTCCTAACCTCAACCCCTAATTTCAGAAAGGTGGGCCTCGTTGGCGATCACTCGGGTTAAGAGGCAGAGTATAGTAGCTCACCTCGTCCAGGTCCAAGACCTACCGACGGTGATTAATAAAGACAAATATCAGTCACAGATCCTCATCCAAACTGTATGTGGGGCCTCAGAGAGCTTCATGACTCTGTGGAGTATGGTACCTCTCATCGTCTTTGGCCAAAGGCGATGAGGAAAATTCGTTTGGAAATCCTGGCAGCGTGGCTGGCAAAGGCCCTGCATCATCGTCGGTCCCCCATGAAGTCCAGAGATCGCTCATGGAGCCATTCGTACGAGGGTCCATCACCGTTGATGGAAGACCTGAAGGGGACAAAACTGACATGGTAAGTCAGACATCTCCCACGCCATCTCCCAGCCTCCTGTTAAGTAGTCTTTACAAGAATGAACCCCACGTCTCCCTGTTTTCCCTGCAGCCAGGGTGACATATACAGGAATAATATAATTCCCTGCATAAAGTCTTTGGGCCTAAGCCTCACTTTGGTGCACTTAATCGCCCCAAGGAAGGGGGGGGGGTCGTAACTGGATCTGCGCAGGTGGGTTCGCCCTAGTATTCAGCTAGGCCCTCTGGAACATTTGTCGTATCTGTAACAACGCTGGTGCACAGCACTTTGGGGTTTCCACCTTCGGCACCAGAGTCTGATCAACCAATGACGTCGGCAGCGCCTGTCAAAGCCGAGCCCATTACTCTTTCTGAGATCGATACGATGCCGCAGCTGTGGCGAACGGCGTCGGATGTGGCACCGATGGAGCTGTCTGCTTCAGGCAACTCTCCATCTGTCCCTAGACAACGTGTCACTGATTTTTCTACAGGAATAGCCAGTTTTCAAGGTGAATAGGAGAATATAAGGTATCAAAACCCTTTGGACAGCACTGTCCTGCCTCCTGTAGAAGGAAATTGGTTGACAAAACTGAGTGATGCCAGTGGAATAAATCCTCTCCAGTTTCGGACTTAATTTCTCCACCTGGTATGGTTACAGAGTTGAGCTCCTCTTATGTAAAAGTGTTAAGGGGAGCAGCTGTAGACTTGGATTGGCAGCTTCCCTCACTGGAACTATCTATGGATCTTTTAGTGAATGTACTTCACCAGGGGGAGGCAGGAGAGTAGCCCTTACTCCCTTTTATTGAGTCTGTCTACAACATTTTATTAGGACCTTGGGCAAGGCTGGTACCTGGAATGCCAGTGGACCGGGCTCTATCCCATAGACATCGACCCGCCCTTGGGGATCCTGTTTCTCTTAAAACATCCCTTCACAAATGTTCTAGTTGTGCAAGCAGTGACAGCGCCTGCGGACCCTGGTGTCCTTCCTCTAGTCTCACCAAGCACTGAGTCCAGATGGCTGGAAAGCTGTGGGAGAAATGTTTCCTCTTTGGTTAGCGCAGCATTGCTGTCTGTGAATACGGCATGTGTTCTGGGCAGGTTTTCCCATGCGCTATGGGACTCACTGGAGCGTTTTCTGCCTTCTCTTCTGGCTTCTCCAGAGGAAGCCAGAAGTGAACTGCTGCAGTGGGTGCAGGATGGCAGAGACAAGGCTAAATTTATCATTTGAAGTGGTATGGACACCACAGATGCCATGGAGAGAGCAATGGCTCAACCAGTTGTGCTGCGTAGACATGCCTGACTGCATCAATCTGGATCTTCTGAGGCAGTCCAGAGTAGCCTAAAAGATCTGCCATTTGAGGGTGGACACTTATATGGTGTATACGCAGATAGCGATTTAGAGCAGGTCGGTGCGACAAAGACACCTTGAAATATCTTTAATTGTTTTAATTATTTCTGAATTTTAAAGATTTGTTATGATTGAGTAAGTGGCGGATTCCTTATGATGGCGCGCAGTGTAGGGTGTTATCCAGATGTTATTGGTTATACACTTATGGTTATTTACATGTATAATCATCACCCTTAGTTACGTCTGTTAACAATGATAAAGGGTATTATATGGGCATTTATTCTTTAAAGTTATTACCTACTATCCTACTGTAGGTTTTCTTTATTTCAATGTAATGTTAGGCGTAGACGTGGTGACTTTCTACTTCAGGTCTGTCGATGACCGCTTTCTTGTGTTATTTCTCTTCTGTTCCTTAATGGGTTGTTGCCTGATACACAGCTCTTTACTCTGAAGAAGAGCTTATGCTCAAGAGTAGATGGTCACTATGGTTTGTACCAAGCTCTGAGTAGAGCATCTTTTGTATTTTTGGTAACCAGTTACAGATATGCATGCTGAACCAGGATCACTCAGCTTGTGAAGTACAGACCCTCACTGGGGAGATTAGAGTTGCCACTCTGAAAAGTGTTACTTGTTCTGTCTTACGATATAATAAATTCATGAAATTAGTATCCCTCATAGGGGCATTTTGGTAACCGAACCTCCATGGGAGTCTTTGTCTGTGGTTCACATATTTTGAGAGAGTTTATTTTAAATAATCCTCTTATTCCTGTGGTAAATATGTGACAGTGTCAAATATAGTATTTGTGCAACCGTACACTTTATGGCTGGATTAATCTTGCTGTTCTTGGATGTTCCATTGATGGGATTGTACAACACTGAGAGTGTTGGTCTTAAAAAAAACAAAAAATCCCTTCTTGTGTCCTCAAGAAAGGTAGGTCATAGCTTACAATACTGGTATATGTGGGTTCTGTTTCTACCTCTGGTATTTGCTTTACATCTATGCAATAGGTGATTTTCCGTATTGAGGATAGTAACAGTTCTTTATTTTTGCTAGATTAATTAGGTGGGGACCAAGATGTTATCATCTTGCGAATTTAAGAAACTATGAGGCTGATTACAAGGTTGGCGGTGTAGTGCCGTGACCAGGACTTTTTTAGTCACTGGCGGGCGGTTTGTTAGTGTTCCCACACGGGTGCCTATAAAATAGGCACTGCATCAAGAATGTTAAAGGAAGTTCCAGTGCTAGAACTAGGGTGCATGCACATGTGCCCCCTGTGTGCATCCACATGGAGTGAGGCACAAGGGGGTCCTAACTTCCCTTCCTCACCACCACTGTTATCATGGAGGAAAGACTAAATGACATCAGTGGTGGTGAGAAAAGCCTTAATATGCTTTGCGGGACCGCGGCGGTCTTGCCAAGCATATTACTGCCTCAAGACCGCTATGCCACAACCAGGGAATGGCGGTTCCCTGGGGTCATTGGTGGTCCCAGGGCGGCCCGACCTCCAGGGTCGTAATGTGGCGGTCAGAATACTGCCACTGCTGCCACACCACAAGTCTGGCGGCCCGAGGTCCGCCAGACTCGTAATTAGGCCCTATATGTTTATATGTTTCTGCTCTTAAGGTTCTGTCTTATAGTCATCTCAGTTTGGTGGCTATTCTACACATGTGTGTAGACATTTGTTGTTTAATATAGTTTATTTGAACATTATTTTGTCGTTTTCCTGGGATTTCATCAGTCTGTTTTAGGTCTCCAAGAAGCTGTGGTCTCTAGGTCGATTTTGTATGACGCTTTCTGGTATTACTTAAGATAGGTTTCTTTTCTGAAGGAAATTTCACTTTAATGGTGCACCTTCTCTTTTCTATGAAGATGTTCATATATGTTTGTGCATGAGGAGAATAGGTGTTTGCCTCATATTTTTTTTACGTTTGTAGAAGATTTTTATTACTATAGTAAAGGACCGCTGCTCTGCTTGGGTACAACTATTATTATCATTCAGCTCACTCTAATTATTTGGAGGTTGGGTTCACATTTTGAGGAGTGTTGTCTCTAGATGGAATATACAAAATCAGTTGGATTCTGTTTATTATAGAATACGTAACATTTTCATGTTTGGGTCTGGGAAATCATTTCTGGATCATCTGTAGATGAATTTCTATTCATATTGTAGGGTCATGTACTAACCTTGGTTTCACTAGGCTATCAAGGTTTCTTTTTCATACTTACTGTCTCTTTCAACTTTATAGTATGATTGCTTGATAGTGGTATCACAGGCAATTTGCATTACGCTGATGTTTTGGATGGCTGTTGCTTTCCTATGTCGTGTGATGCCCACTATGGTTTCCATACTCTTTTGCTAGTATTGTCAGACTGATTGCTGGGATTTATTTTATGTCTATGTGTTATACTTTTTCTCTTGTTAATACATAGGCGGTTATTTATTTTACTCCTATGTCAGTATATATCTTGGAGATATCCTAGGGGTATTTGTATTATCTCTGGTTGATTTTCCTAGGGGTAAGACTGGTTCTATGTCAGTAGTTGCTATTGTTGTCTTCGACTCTTTTTAATAGAGCATTTGTTTTGCTTTCCCACGGGTGATGGGCCTTTCTCTGTGTTTCCAGAGCAGGTCTAACTCTGATAGAACGCTATATGACAAAGAGGTTTTGCTCAATGGCATGACCTGCTCATCTGTGTTTCACAAGTCTCGAACATGCAGTTAGAGTCTCTGGATAAGCGAGCAAATAACTTTATAGGGTTATTTGGCAAAATTGTTCTATTGTCATGTGTAGCTCTATCCTCATGCTTTCAATGTCTTTATCACATTTCTTACTGCAGGTGTGAATGTGTGCACAGCTGCCTCAGGTCCAGGTTGAAGTGCAATCCACTCAAGAGCACTGGTCCACCTCACACGTATCACTGTGCTCTGAAGCTACTACAGACAGGACAGTCAGGGACCATTTTCACTGATGGAAAGTAGACACATACACTCTCGGAGACCCCAGTGACCATTAACAACTGGTTAAACCCGTCTTGTGCACTTTACCCGTTCTTCATAGAGAACATGCCCAGGCCCCCATTCCCTGGTTGAGCGTCGAACCAGGACGCTCAAAACCAATCACAACTCTGCTTGCATCGTTTTGATTGGTCAGGGAAGCCTGGGTGACTGCTTACCAATCCTAACGCTGCATTGCTTCCTGTCCCTCGAGGAGAGCAGGAGTAGAGACACGGGATCCGGCAGCAAGGCAATTTTGTTTATTTTTATATTCGCCCGTCCTGCCATCCGCGAGCCATGCCGGCCGCCACTGCATCTTTGATGCACAAGTTTGGATTCTGTCTGAGCCCGCTGAAGTCAAAGTTCAAACATACCAGGAGAATAACGGTATTTCCGCTGTCATTTATTTGATAACGCTCCTGAGACCCCCAGAGAGAGTGCGGCACACAAAGGAGGTGGTTGTTTCTTTGTGCACAGAACAGTTCTGGCTGTTGATCATAGGGACGTTGGGCCTCATTCTTTCCGACATTCACCGTTGACTCAGGGGAGGCGAAGACTAAGATCTTTCTATGGGACTCAGTGGTTACAAAGAAGAGATTAGCGCACAGAATGCCTAAGGTAGAGGTGTCAGAAGAAGATTGCTCAGGATTCAGGCTGTTATGGATTGTCAGGCTCAGCTTGTGATGGATAATTCCCTCACAGGGTGTGGAATGCACCTGATAAAAGATTCAAATGTCAGTGGTGTGTGAGCACAGGCAGGTGGATTTCTGCAGTCTTCTGTTGAGAGATTTTGTTTTCTTTTTGGAGGACACTGGGGTGTTTTTAGTGACCGCGTTACACCTTGCATTATGTCAGCAGAAGAGTGGATTTGAATTTATTTAGAAACTCCATTATACTTTAACATTAGACTATCCCTAGAGATGATCTTGTACAGGCAGTCCAAACTGCAGAGAAGGGCAAACAGCTGGAGTCCACACATCTGTTTTTGAGACACACGGATGCCTGCAGGTGTGTTTCTTTGCACCTTGTGTAAGCCAGGAGAAGCAGCTGTGTTCTTCATGGGTGTTTCCAAGGAATGGTACTTTAGGTTGGTGAGATGCTGGTGCCCCGGCATTTCCAGCTGATGTACGCCTTCACACGGACCTCAGTTATTCATGCTGTAAAAATGTTCAGGAATTATAAGGCAACCATGATCCCGGTGGCTGCGGATGGTCCATGAGTATCTGGTACCTGGATCCATCCTTGCTCAGTAGATGATGCTTTTTCCATCTTTATTGGTGCAGAAGTCAAGTCAATTTCATTATATGGTTAATTAAAACCTTTACACACAGCAAAAAAATAAAGTATACAATTTAACAAGGTAAAACCATAAGGTGAAGGCAGGCATCGCTAGGTACAAATAAGGAGAATTCAGCTAAATCTTGTTTTATAAAATAAATAAGAGAACAAACAGAGCCCATAGCAAAGCTGACCTTTGCGCATAGGTTTAGGGCAATGCACAAAATAGGCAGAAAGACCTGTTGCAAAACTCATCTGCCAAAAACGAGCGAAAAAGCTTCAGATGAACCATGCTTTAAAAAGTGGATGGAAGAACAGTCCGTGCATATCGCGAATCGGGTCTTTACACGAGGATTTACAAGCAATGTGCAAAATACGCAGAAGCGACAGATCGACAATCGATACTAAAGGAAAACTGGTGCGGAAGGAGGATAACGTGTTTCACCCTGATCCGTGGTCCGATCAGCCTTCAGCTGCCTGTTTGACACCCAAAAGACAAACATGTACCAGGTGCGACTGATCAGAAGAGGTGTTGGATATCATGGTGGACGCCAAGTGAGTGAACATCAACAGCAGCTAGGTGATGGTTTGTGTATTGTTACTAGCTGGTTCTCAATGTACTCAAAACTTCCTATTATACAATACTGTGGGGCCGATTCACAGAACTAACTTAAGACAAAATCCTAAACTTACTACTTTTGGTATTCACAGAAGTTAGGATTTTGACTTAAGTTTGTCTTAAGACAAACTTAAGACAGACTTAAGACAGTTTTAAGACAGACTTAAGACAGTCTTAATACAGACTTAAGACAAACTTAAGACAGACTTAAGACAGACTTAAGACAGACTTAAGACAAACTTAAGACAAAATCCTAACTTAAGTATGTCTTAAGTCTGTCTTAAGTTTGTCTTAAGTCTGTCTTAAGACTGTCTTAAGTCTGTCTTAAGACTGTCTTAAGTCTGTCTTAAGTTTGTCTTAAGACAAATTTAAGACACAATCCTAACTTCTGTGAATACCAAAAGTAGTAAGTTTAGGATTTTGTCTTAAGTTAGTTCTGTGAATCGGGCCCTTTGTTAGAAGTCTTAAAGATGGTTTAAGTGGTCGCAGCTGTCAGGGATTATATAGTAGCTATTTCTGTTTTTCTGAAGAAATCAAATGTATCTTCCCTTTTGAGGTTTCTGTAGTTTCACATTACTGAAGGGTTATGTCCACAACATGACACCTGTGCCTTATATTACTTCACATTAGGATTTCATATTTTTATTGATTTAATTGATGGCTCATGCATTTATGCACTTACATGGTTGTGATGTGAAAATCATGACCCTGAAAAGTACTTTTCTGGAGGTGATAGCATTAGACAGAAATGTCAGTTAGTTGCACGACTTATCCACAGACCTACCGTACTTCGGGGCATACTATCAAGCACGGCGTTACAATTATCGCAGGGTTAGCGGCAGAAAACTGCAGCTAAAGCGGCGATAATGGGCTTGATGATATGCCCTTGAGAATTCCAATAGAAGCCCACGTTCACACCAGAACATGGACTTCTATTGGAATTCTCACGGGCATATTATCAAGCCCATTATCGCCGCTTTAGCAGCAGTTTTCTGCCGCTAAACTGGCGATAATTTTTAACGCCATCCTTGATAATATGCCCCTTTGTTTTATCAAAAGACAAACTTACTTTGCAGGTACAACCATCTTTCTTGGTTTGTGTTTTGATCAAATTTCACTTAAATTAATTAATTCAGTTGCCAACCCTCTTTACTCTGCTTAAGACAGTTGAAAGGTTTAGCCAGCATGTACTTCATCGAGCCGACGCCGAGACTAGAACCTGGATCCCCAGCAACAAAGTCAGAGGCTCTGGTAACAGTGCCCCCTCCTCCCTACTGGCGCCTGGACAGAGCACCTCCAGGAGTCCCACTCCCCCCTCCACCAACTCCCAAGGACCCAGGACATCACGATATCTGAAGCGAACCATTCACTAAGTCTTGTGAGTGACCCACAGAGAAACGGAAGGTGGAAGGCTATTGCTCCTGAGGCTTGAGCCGGGAGTTTTTGCTTTTAGATTTGCTGACCTGTCCAGCGCGCTGCTATTTGATGCCAGTGATGTAACTATTGTGTTTTTTAACCCATCCACTTATTTACTTATTTACTTTGCGCACCTAGATTCTTTTTCATTCGACTCAATAAATTGTAACTTAGTACTTTTTAATAGTTGCCACTCATAATACCTTGTTCGGGTGAGGTTCCTCCGCCCGTTCGAACTAAGAGGGAGCCAGTTCCTCATTTCTCGGCGTTCTGTGCTACCGCGCCGCCATTTTGGGTGAGGCTGGGTTGACGGTCTAGTCCCCCAGGCTCCCTCACCTGATTCCTGTTGCCTGCCTCTATAAATTTGAACGCTGGCGCGAACGCGCCGCTGGCGCGCCGATGGCGCACCTAAGGCAAGCCCGTCTGCGCCCCGGGAGCGCCCAGCGCCTGCCATGCTGAGAGTTTGAAACCAGGAGATCAGATCAAGAGTCATTCATATACTCGTTCGGAACTCTTAGCATTAAAGACGTTTATCTGTTGTGGTGACAGTGAATCAACCGGCATATATCACATAGGGTGGAAATGTCCTCTCTGCCAGTTTTGCTTGCAAGATAATTTGCCAGCCCCTGTTCCTCACTCCCATTCTGCGAGATCCCCCCAGCTGCGGGCTGCGCTTATTAATGCCCGCTCCTTAGTTAAGCATGCCCCAGACATATATGAACTCCTTTCCGATCACATCCTGGATTTGTTGTTTGTCACCGAATCCTGGCTCAATGACTCTTGTGCACCAGTCATTGAGGAAGCTATTCCTATGGGATATAAAATTTCTAGGGCCGACCGTTTGACCGGCAAAGGGGGAGGGGTTGCCATAGTGCTAAGAGACACCTGGGTTTTCACCAGTGAGGTGACAGCTGGGCTGGTCGACGGGGAGGCGCTTGATTTCTCCGTTGTCCTGTCTCCACACTTTACACTAGGTGGCACATTGGTGTATCGTCCCCCCGGCCCTTCGAGCGCCTTTCTGAAGTGTTTGAACGACATCATTGTGCCTCGTGCTCTTCGTTGCAAACACTTTCTCTTGCTGGGCAATTTCAACATTCATTTGGACTGTCCCAGGTCTCAGGGCTCTAACGAACTGAATGATTTGCTCGACCTGGCGCATTTAACCCAGTGGTTGAAAATGCCTTCTCACTCTGGCGGCCATACGATTGACCTGGTGTGTTCCAACTTTGGACTATCTATAGAGAATCCCATCCAGGTCTCTTGGTCTGACCATTTCTTGGTCTATTTTTCCTGGCCACTGGGATCATTAATGCCCCCCAGTGCCTCTACTCTTTGTAAACCTCCCCCGAAAATTGAAATTCCCGCCCTCTACACGGCCCTCTCACTCTCTCGCCCGGTGCTTTCTAGTGACTTGGATTTGGCGGTCGACGACTTTGCCACCTGGATCAAGCAGGGGGTCAGCTCTGTCTCTCACCCTAATTGTAAAAAGCAGTCACGCCTTTCTCCCTCTTGCCCTTGGTATTCTGGTGCATTAAGAGAGCTCAAACTAGGTTGCAAGAAACTGGAACGCCTCTGGCGCTTGGACTACTCTCCATCAGCGAAATCTGCTCTGTGGAAAGCTCAAAACATCTATTATTCAGCCATCAAACTGGCTAAGAGTAGCTTTTATGCTGAACGTATCGCCAAAGCAAAAAACAATGGTAGAGAGATCTTCTCCATTGTAAGAAGCTTTCTGACACCTTGCGCCGAACAATCGGCCTCCCCCACTTCATTTCAATGGTGTGAGGAGCTCTCCTCTTTTTTCATTGGGAAAATACAAGCCATCCAAGATAGCGTGTTGAAGAGCCTTCAGGGATTTGAGACTTCTCACCATCTGCCTCATTCCCCCCCGCTGTTAGGGTCGCCTATATGTTCTGGCTTTTCTCCTGCTACTGGCTCAGATATATTGGCCATTCTTAATACTCTTAAGTCAGGCTCCCCTTCTGACCCATGTCCTGCCAGAGTACTGGCGGGTGTAGCTGAGGTTATTTATCCGGAAGTTACATCAATCATTAATCTGTCTCTGTGCACGGCGCTGGTCCCTCTGCATTAGAAACAGGCCAAACTATTGCCACTCCTAAAGAAGCCCTCACTGGATCCACTACTAGCGGCTAGCTATCGTCCCATCTCTCTTCTTCCAGCCCTATCCAAGGTCTGTGAAAAAGTCGTCTTCCGTCAGCTGGATACTTTTGTTGAAAACTCTGGTGCCCTCCATCCGGCTCAATCCGGATTTAGGAAATGTTACAGCACTGAGACGGCTTTAGTGGAAATGACTGAATCAATCAGGGAGTGCCAGGACGCAGGCGGCAGGGAGGCTCTGGTTTTACTGGATCTCTCTGCTGCCTTCGATATGGTACCCCACCATCTTCTACTCACTCGCCTGGCTAACATTGGCATCGCAGGCTCTGCCTTGGATTGGCTGAAATCTTTTTTGGAAGATCGCTCCCAGCAGTTCTGGTCACCTCCTTTCTCCTCAACTGCTAGGAAAGTGGCCACGGGAGTCCCTTAAGGTTCCACCTTGAGCCCATTACTCTTTAACATCAATTTGACACCTCTTATTTACTTGGCAGAGGAGCTGGGGGCAAAAATAATTGCCTATGCCGATGACACCCAGCTCCTATTTACATGGAACGATGGTGACCTGTCAACTTCTCGAGCACAGAATTGCCTTTTCCTCTGTGTTTCAGTGGCTGGCACGTGCCCAACTGAAGTGCAATGAGGATAAGTCAGAGGTGCTACTATATGGCTGTTTTCCACCTGCCTTCCATGAAAATATGTAGCCGAATGACTTTCCTCGTCCGAAGTCAGTGGGTGCGCCCGCTAGGAACCTAGGAATATGGTTCGGCGACGATCTCCGCTTTGCGGTGCAAGTTAAGAAACTCACTGGTGCTTGCTTTGGCATACTCAAATCTCTTAGAAGATTTTTTCCTCTTCTTCCTAGCCAAGCAAAGGAAACGGTCGCTCGGGCACTCATTCTCTCTCACTTGGACTACACCAATGCCCTCTACTGTGGCTGAGTAAATTGCAAACGATTCAAAACGCCACTGTTAGTCTTCTATTTAACATCTCTAGAAGGTCTAACGTGAGAAAGCATTTGTGTGACCTGCACTGGCTTCCAGTGGCCCAAAGAGTGCAATTTATACATAAGGAAGCGGTTTAGCTTTTATGTCCCCAATAGAGCCTTACGATCAGCCACCCAAAACTTGATGACCATCCCCCGTTTTCGTAGGTCCCGGCTGGGAGGTCAGTCCATTTCTGTCAAAACTGCTCTGGCTTGGAATTCTCTCCCTTTAGAAATTCGGAGCATTCAGGAGCTCGGACCCTTCAAGAAACGACTTAAAACCTTTCTCTTTAATTAGCTGATTCAAACTTCCCGATCTCTCAGGTTCTCCAATAACTGCTCGCGCCAGGACACTCTCGAGTAATTGAGCGCGCTATAAAATCCTTTATAACATAACATAACATAACATAAGGCAGCAGTAGCGGCGGTGCAGAGCGGAACCGCAGGAGCCGGGAGCCACGGACCGATAAGCCGCGAGGAAAACACTGGGAAAACACCGGGAGCCGCGGGGGGGCTGAGTGGTGCCACGGGGGGATGAGTGGTGCTCCGGAGGGCTGTGGAAGAAGCGAGTGGCACCAGGGGAGTATCCACTCGCCCCACTTACTTGGGACACATCCAGATGAGCGGACTTTGAGGCTGGAGGACACCGAGACACCGAGAGTCTGGTTGGAGTAACACCCAGCCCAGCCCAGCTCAGCAGCTCAGCAGCTCAGCTGCTCAACAGAGAGGCACAAGAGGCACAGAGGTACAGTGACACAGCAACCAGCAAGCGGCGAGGGGGGCAGTACAGTACAAGCACCGGTGAGTGAGTGAGTGAGAAAGAACTGAGAAAGCCTGTCCGCTCACCACTCACTGTCATCCACACCCCCCACCGGCATATCCCTCACATCCCCTCACATCGCCAAGCAGCCTGGACCCAGCCTGGCCCCACCAAGTATTGCAGCGGGAAAAGAGAAAGGGGGAGAGGGGAAGAGACTGTCACCAGGAGCACCGGATACCTGGCCAGTGGTGGCTAATGGTGGTGGCCATCAGTTGGTGCTTGGAGTGAGCAGTGTGGCAAGAGGGCATGGCAGGAGAACATGAAAACTAGTGTGAGTGTCCGCAGGCGCAAAAAGGACAAAGGCAGAGAGGCAGCGCAACAGCGCAACAGCAAAGAGGCTGCAGGAGACAAGGCTTTCCTTTTCGGTTTAGCCCGACTACGAGGCGAGGAGTGCGTGGAGTGCGTGCCCAAGCCGCGCCCAAGCAGCGCAAGTGGAAGAGTGGAAAGAAGCAGAAGAGCGCACACAGGAAACAGCTCTCACTGGAACAAAAAAACTAAGGGAGTTACTTTCACAAGTCTTCACGAGTCTTAAAACCCTTCCCTGTGCGCGTAGGGCAATGCTCAAGGGAAAACTGCTCAAATCAAAGAGGAGGGCCGCTGACGCTGACTCTGATAAAGAGAAGCACGGCTCAGAACGCTAGACAAGAGTCGCACACCGTGAGCTCCCTTTTACAATCTTGTCAACAAGGGCTCATCACTCACTACTTTCAAACGCCGGGCAGCTCACCACCCACCGGTATGCCTGCCGGGAGGACTGAAGAGCCAGATGAGGTCACCGTAGGCAACCCCCAAGCACCTCGACCTGGTCAGGCACTCATCAAGCTTGATATTAAAAGCCCCCATATGGGAGAGGAAGCAAAACTCACCCCCTTCTAGTGGGTGTAAAATATTAATCGCAGATGAAAACAGCATAACATATAAAGAAAGGAGGATCAACTCCGACCCCGGGTGGCTCACAACATTCGCTCAGATCGGAATGAAGCCCAATGACCTGATACACAGCCTTTCACCGATTAAAGCCTTGATCCATCGGCCCCAGGAGGAAGACATGTCGGAAGGCACCGAAGGCAAAGATCCTACGCATACTAGTCCGCGCAACACCTCACAACTAAGTTCAAAGGTCTCATCTACTGGACGACACCTCGACTCACCAGAGACAGGAGACTTCACCAACTCCTTTTTACAAAAACTAGAGGAGACAATTGAAAGAACTTTTGAACTTACTCCCCTCTGTATCGGGAGAGGGGTCGTGGCAGTAAATCTGGGCAAAGAAAGAGCAGTGGCGCCCCCATCGACAGGCCAAAAGGACCGAGACGAGCAAGACGATCAAGAAGACACCTCCCTTCTGACAACCATTAGAGAAGCTCAGAAATCAATAGCCACGGCCCTGATATGGCAAGCAATTAAAATGGAGGTTCAAGTTGACCTTCTACTATCAATAGCCCAGTGCCTAGAGAAGCAGGGCCGCAAACTGGATGAATTGGAGGCAACAATCAAATATAATCAGACAATGATATCTCGGACAAGCTCAATCGAAGACATAAAAGACAAGTGGGCTGAATTGCCAGAAATTCTGGGGGACATAGTGGCACTAGCCAAGAGCAGGGGCGAATCATCAAAAACACCAGGAATAATGGAACCACTGGAAAAGGGTAATCTCAAAGTGACCTTCAAGGGCGAACACGTCCGAGTGAGGGTAATGGAAATAAAAACCCTAGAGAACGAGAAGAACAACCAAGTTACTTGGGCATCCCTGACAAAGAGCGACACCAAGGAAGCTCTGGCAATATCTGAGACAAAGGATGCCAAAGAACAGGAAATAAACATGGAGGGGAAACCAGAAGCACCACTAACAAGGAGGGCAAAGAAAAAGCTGAAAAAACAGCTGAAGAGAACAAAAATGAAAAGAAGATCCATCCTACCGACAATGTTGAATAGCCATAGATCTGAGGAGAAAAGCAACTCACTACCACTATACCCGATTTTTAATCCCAAACAGAAGATCATGAGCCAAAGCATATCGGGAAACAAAGAAAAAGCCGAAGAAAGAGAAAGGGATGGTGCAATTATGCAAGACAGGGATCAAGAAAACCAGGCGGACCAGGATGACCTTCCACACCCCGCAGTGTCATCATCAACAGCAGCCCTGGTAACAATAAAGAGTGTCAGCATGGGTAAGGAGGATGCCACCTCACAAATAAGGCTCTATAATTTATTGCAACTGGAGGGTCACAAAGGCCCTATGGAGCACACTACATCGCCACTGATGGAGCAAAAGCACATAGTTAGCACGCTGGGAAATAACAACTGGGTGGATGATGAACAACATTGGCGAACCCTGATCAAACCCTCCCATAGTTCGAAATCAAGCAGCAAGCGCAATGGGGGGGGGGGGTCATGCAAACAAGTAATCTTGAGGACCCTGTCACGGCTCAGAACTCCTCAGGATCCGGACGATGATATAGGGGTCCACCTCCCGACCTCCCCGGACTCCAACCAAAGGTTACAGAGCCCAGAGGGGATCAGGCGAGGGAAGGATAGGGGAAGGGGTCAGCAGGGATTTAGGCTCTGAAATGACAAAACACCATATTCTATCATTAGTACAGTCTACACTCATTTGGTCTCGCTAAGTATTTAAGCTAGAAACGAGCAGTACACTCTACACTCATGCAGTCTCACTACAGCACTAGGAAACGTGTAAGCAGTACACTCTACACTCATGCGTTCTCGCTATAGCACTAGGAAACGTGTAAGCAGTACACTCTACACTCATGCGTTCTCACTAAAGCACTGTAGGCAAAAAACGTGTTAACAGTAAACTCTACACTCATTCGGTCTCACTACCTCACTTAGGAAACGTGTACTCTGTACATCCTACTCTCCCTCTGACAGGGGATAGGCGCTCTTTCAGCGCAGGAAGTCTCGAGTATTACGGCTCCTCCGAGCCGGTACAACTAATCAGGAAGCGTAATTACCGCCACCGATAATCGGCTGGCGAGTTTACGAGGAAGTCAAATAGCGCTATCACAGCGCTGAATGCTGGTCTGACCGCTAGCTCCTCCGAGCCGGTCAATGCTCTATAGCGAGCCCTGAAACGGGGACGCGCTCTTTTAGCGCGGGATAATCCGGCTTGTCCAAGCCGATGTGTCCGGAAAACAGGGAAAAATGCGGGAAGGCAGGGTCCACCCCGTGTACACCGCAGCGTGCTCAGCCGAACACCGCCACGTCTCACCTGCCTCCTCGGCGTACGCCGCAGTTCCCCAGCCGCTCCCCGCCTGGTCGCCAAGCTCCGAGGGATGGGGGGGGGGGGGGGGGGACGCGGAATCCTCAGGAAATATCTCCTTGGGTGCTTTTGGAATCCTTCAGCTCGCCGGAACGCCAACTCCGATCGACGAACAGGTTCCTCTGAATCAAAATAACGCACGTCTTCTGACGTGCGTGACGTCCTTATAAGGACGCCCATTTCCTGGGTACAGGGTTGCTGGGATTTGTAGTTTTAGATGCTAGGTAGGCGCCTCAGGGCCCGTTTCCTCACAGTAGGTCCCCTCCCCAAGCGCCTCCTAGAGCCTGGTTTCCCCGGATGGTTCTCATAGAATCTCCTCACAGCCGCCGGGGCGTGCACCGCCTCGGAGGGCTCCCAAGAATCCTCCTCTGCCGAGTAACCCTTCCAGGAAACCAAGAACCACAACTTGCCCTGTCGATAGCGGGCGTCGCGGATGCCTCACACCCGGTATTCCAATCCCCTATCCACCCATATAGGAGGGGGGGGTCTCCTCGACGCTGTCCTCGCCGGTTTCAACAAACTGCAATGAAAAACGGGGTAAATCCGCAAGGAACCCGGCAGTTTGAGTTTGTAAGCCACCGGATTGATCCTTTTCACTACAGGGTATGGGCCAATGAATCTCGGATGGAAAACACTACGGAGCTTAAATCTGATGTACCGCGTAGACAGCCAAACGCGATGGCCCACTTCGTACGTGGGACCCGAACTCCGTTTCCGATCCTCCCACATCTTGTACCTCCGTTTCGCCGCCTGCAAAGCCTCCTGTACGTTTTTATGTAGGCTATGCAATTCCCCAAGCCTGGCCTGGACTGCGGGTTGATTCCCCAAGTCCTCAGGCATAGATATCGGTAATGTTCTTGCTTCATATCTATAATTGGCTTTAAAGGGAGACACCTTAATCGAGCTATGCCAAGCCCCATTGTATGCCAGTTCGGCCATCCACAGCATCGCTACCCAGGACTCCTGTGAGTGAGACACGTAACACCGTAAATACTGTTTTAATGTTTGGTTGAGGCGTTCAGTTTGCCCATCCGTCTGTGGGTGAAAACTGGTGGATGTAGCGGATTCGATTCGGAGCGCCTTACACCACGTTTTCCAGAAGTTGGCGATGAATTGCGGGCCCCGGTCAGACACGATCACCTTTGGCAATCCGTGAAGTCGCACCACATTGGTCAATAACAGCTGAGCCGTCTGTCCAGCCGTAGGGAGGTTGTGACATGGGATGAAATGACCCATTTTGGTTAGGCTATCCACCACAACCAGGATCGCTGTATTACCGCTATCCTTCGGCAGTCCAGTAATATAGTCCAAACTAATGTTCTGCCATGGTTGTGGTGGGGTGGGCAACGGGAGCAATTTCCCTTTCTTTCTCCCTCTGTCGCTTTTGTTCCTCGCGCATACTTCACAGGACATTACCCAGATGCGGATGTCCTTATGCATCTTTTCCCACCAAAAGTGCCTGGCCACTGTCTCCGTTGTCTTTCGGATGCCCGGATGCCCCGCCAGAGGGGAGTCATGGCACCATCGAAAGGCCTTGATTCGGAGCGCCTTGGTCGGGATGAACAGCCGTTGTCCCTGAAAAGGCAGCCCCTGTTTTAAGCACCGTCCTGTGGCCGTGCGGCCCCACTCTTGCCATTTCTCCGCGGAGCGAGTAGCTCTTATTTCATCCAGAAACTCCTCTGCTCGGACGACACATATCACTTTAGCTGGGGTGATGATAGCTAGCGGAGCCGGGGTTGTACTCCCTTCTGCTGTGTTTTGTCTTGATAGGGCATCCGCTTTCCGGTTTTCCGTGCCCGGTCTAAAGGTAATGCTGAAGTCGAACTCGGCAAAAAAAAGAGACCATCGCATTTGTCTCGGTGTTAAGTGACGCGCCGTCTTCATATACAAGAGATTCCGATGGTCGGAGTAAACTAGAACTGGATGCTGAGCCCCCCACAGGTAATGTCGCCACTCTTGGAACGCCTTTTTTATGGACAATAGTTCTTTCTCGGCGATCGTATAGTTGCGCTCTGCTTTGTCCAGTTTTTTCGAAAGGTATGCGACTGGATGCAGCCGTCCTGTGACCTTATCTCTTTGGGACAGCACTGCCCCGATGGCTTCTTCGGATGCGTCCGCCTCCACTACGAACTGAAGGTCTGTCTGGGGATGCCGCAAAATTGGTTCTGACGTAAACATAGATTTTAACGCTTCAAATGCCTTTGTGGCTTCGGTCGTCCACTGGAAGGGGACACCTTTCCGTAGGAGTCTGGTAATGGGTACTGCTATTAAGGAATAGTCCTGTATAAATCGGCGGTAATAGTTTGAAAACCCTAAAAAACACTGTACCTCTCGAACATTGTGAGGAAGAGGCCAGTCTCGTATTGCCTGAATCTTTCTTTCTGACATACACAACCCTTCCGGCGTCAGGATTACCCCCAGGAATTCTACCGTGGATACCCCAAACTCGCACTTGCTGAGTTTGCAATACAAGCGATTAGCCCTTAATTTTTCCAAAACCAGCCGAACATGTCTGGTGTGCGCTCCCACCTCTGTGGAGTAGATCAAAATATCATCAATGTAGACCACTACAAAGATGTCCATATACTCTCTGAGGACTTAGTTTAAGAAAAACTGGAAAGCCGCAGGGGCATTACAGAGCCCAAACGGCATCACCAAGTACTCATACAGCCCAAATCTCGTTTTAAACGCCGTTTTCCACTCATCCCCCTGTCTGACGCGTACTAAATGATAGGCTCCCCTAAGATCTAGGCGAGTATACACTACTGCCTCTTTGACTTGATCCAGCAGGACACTGATTAGTGGCAACGGGTATCTGTTTTTGACCGTATTTTTATTTAGCATTCTGTAATCACAACATGCTCTCAAATCCCCATTGGCCTTCGCTATAAAAAAAAGCGGAGAGGCCGCAGGGGAGCGGGATGGTCTAATGAATCCCAGAGCAAGATATGTGTCGAGGTACTCTCTTAGATGACGCGTCTCCGGGTCAGACAACGCGTAATCCCTACAAGAAGGTATGATTGCCCCGTCGATCAGATCGATACGACAATCAAAAGGTCGATGCGGGGGCAGCTGTTCCGCCTGTGTTTTATTAAAAACGTCCGCATAACCCTCATACTCCCTTGGCAATTCTACTTCTTTTTCGGCGGCCGTAGCCAGGCGGAAGGGACCAGCTAGAGCCCTAGCCTGGGAGCAAGGCCTTTGTAGGCATTGTTCGGCACACCCCTTAGACAAAAAGCGTACAGTCTTGTCCCGCCAGTTCACCGTAGGATTGTGGCGTACAAACCATGGCATCCCCAGGATCACTTCGTATTGTGGTGCGGCTATGATGTTAAACTCAATGACTTCCTGGTGCTGTTGATCTCCATCCTGAAGGGTCATTTTCACGTCCCCCGTGTGGAGAGTGATCCTTCCGGATTTTAGTGGTTCACCGTCCACGGCCAACACCTCCTCCGGGGAGTCTCTCGGTACTGCTGTCATGGATAACAACCGTACCAGACCGCTGTCAATGAAGTTCCCTGTTGCGCCTGAATCTAACATTACTAGGACCTGATGTTCTTGTTCCCCTACTTCTAAACCTGCCGTTAATACTATGTGGGATTCTGTGGCGGTAGACCTCGTGTTGGCAAGAGACGGTATTCTCCACACCGTATCCTCGCGTAGCACCGGCGAGGCGACTTCCGCGGGATTCGGTTCCCTTACGAGGGTGGATACTGCGGCCTTCTTGCCTCTATAGGGCACCCCCTGGCTTTTAGGCTTGGATGGGCATTCCCGAACGAAGTGCCCCCGTTTCCCGCAATACATACAAAGCCCCAGAGTGCGTCGGCTTTCTCTCTCAGTCTTAGATAAAGGGGGTCTCACTGCCCCTACCTCCATAGGTTCCGTGGTAGATGCACCAGGGTGGGGTTCACTCCTAGTGTACCTAGCAGTATTTCCGCTCCCTTTCTGTCTATCCCCCCTCGTTCGGACATGCGTCCGTCTAGTCTCAAAACCAAACTCATGAGCGCCTCGCAACTGGTGGGTTGGGGGTCTATCTGTGCCACGACGTCCTTTAATTCGTCACAAAGCCCTTGATAAAACAGGGACATGCGCTTTTCTTCCGGCCAAGCTGCTTCCGCAACTAACCGCGTGAAAGCAGTGAGATATGACACCAAGTCACTCTTTCCTTGTCTCAACGTTAGTAGCTCCTTGTCCGTACTGAAGGTGGTTGTTTGTCTATCAAACACCCCCTCAAACGCGGCTCAAAAGGCTTCCCAGTCCGACAGGATCGCGTCATTGTTCCGGACCAACGGAACCGCCCATGAAGCCGCGTCTCCCACCAAGTATGAGATGGCAAAGGCCACTCGGGAGTGGTTAGTCGGAAAGGACGAAGGCTTACACGAAAAATGTAATAACACCTGCGTTAGGAAAATCTGAATCTTTTGCGGGTCTCCCGCGTATCTCTCGGGACTGGCCAAAGGGATAGGCGGTGGAACCGTTACCTGTATCTGTTGCCCCATAGGCGACGTTGCATCGAAAGGGTTACGGGTTAATCTATCCAACCTATCTTTCAATGCAGCTGTTTCCCCCCGTGATGCCACCAGTTCCTGTTGGATCAGAGCTAACGCCTGAACTACGTCCTCCAAGGAGGCCATCCCATATAAACACCCCCGGACCGGGAGGAGCACCTATCGTGGGTGCGTTATTCTGTCACGGCTCAGAACTCCTCAGGATCCGGACGATGATATAGGGGTCCACCTCCCGACCTCCCCGGACTCCAACCAAAGGTTACAGAGCCCAGAGGGGATCAGGCGAGGGAAGGATAGGGGAAGGGGTCAGCAGGGATTTAGGCTCTGAAATGACAAAACACCATATTCTATCATTAGTACAGTCTACACTCATTTGGTGTCGCTAAGTATTTAAGCTAGAAACGAGCAGTACACTCTACACTCATGCAGTCTCACTACAGCACTAGGAAACGTGTAAGCAGTACACTCTACACTCATGCGTTCTCGCTATAGCACTAGGAAACGTGTAAGCAGTACACTCTACACTCATGCGTTCTCACTAAAGCACTGTAGGCAAAAAACGTGTTAACAGTAAACTCTACACTCATTCGGTCTCACTACCTCACTTAGGAAATGTGTACTCTGTACATCCTACTCTCCCTCTGACAGGGGATAGGCGCTCTTTCAGCGCAGGAAGTCTCGAGTATTACGGCTCCTCCGAGCCGGTACAACTAATCAGGAAGCGTAATTACCGCCACCGATAATCGGCTGGCGAGTTTACGAGGAAGTCAAATAGCGCTATCACAGCGCTGAATGCTGGTCTGACCGCTAGCTCCTCCGAGCCGGTCAATGCTCTATAGCGAGCCCTGAAACGGGGACGCGCTCTTTTAGCGCGGGATAATCCGGCTTGTCCAAGCCGATGTGTCCGGAAAACAGGGAAAAATGCGGGAAGGCAGGGTCCACCCCGTGTACACCGCAGCGTGCTCAGCCGAACACCGCCACGTCTCACCTGCCTCCTCGGCGTACGCCGCAGTTCCCCAGCCGCTCCCCGCCTGGTCGCCAAGCTCCGAGGGACGGGGGGGGGGGGCGCGGAATCCTCAGGAAATATCTCCTTGGGTGCTTTTGGAATCCTTCAGCTCGCCGGAACGCCAACTCCGATCGACGAACAGGTTCCTCTGAATCAAAATAACGCACGTCTTCTGACGTGCGTGACGTCCTTATAAGGATGCCCATTTCCTGGGTACAGGGTTGCTGGGATTTGTAGTTTTAGATGCTAGGTAGGCGCCTCAGGGCCCGTTTCCTCACAGACCCATCCACATTCTACGAGGTGGCGCTCACCGCCAGGTACCACATGACAGGGCCTCACGACATCTTAAACAGAACTAATATCCTCTGACTCTTTGGCCATATTAAACCACTATCTCAGATCACTTCGGAAAATCTAGAGTGAGTAAAGTTCAAAAGGTCACAAGGAGACAGCTACGGCGATTCAACTATTCTGGGCTTTTGCGAGCAATCCCTCCAACAGGCAGTCCTTGGTGAAGCCCAACAATTCGCTAGTTGGGGCATAGAAGTAACAGAACCCACTCAACCTAATTACCCCTTCGTCCTCATACCTCAAGCAGAGGGGCAGGGGTCCACATCAATCCTGAAAGGCACCATCCACAACAGGAAACAAGGAGAATACACCAATGAACGCCCTAAAACACCAATAAATGTCTCTATCTTTCAAAGAGACAACCTACGAAGAGTGCTAATGGGTCAAACGAATCAGCCAACAAGAAATGACAGCTGACAACAGCACCCCTAGCAAAAACCCGAGAGAGAGAGAGAGAGAGAGAGAGAAGGGAGGATAACGCTGGTGCGGGAAGATCAATACCAAGGCCAAATCTCGGACCTCCACCAAGATTTAACCCTCATATCATGGAACATCGCAGGGTTAAATAAAAAAGCAGGGACCAAGGAAGTACAGGACTACTTTGCAAAAGGGGACATTATCTGCTGTCAAGAAACCTGTTCAATGACCTCAACACCTATAGTGGGCTTTCATGAACATCGGATTAATGCAACAAAAAAACCATCTTTGGACGTCCATCCGGGGGTCTCTCTATCTTCATAAGCCACGCAAGAGAACTCAAGCCCATGGAAATAGGAGTAAACTCCCCAGACCTGCAAGCAATGACAATCGCCGGGCTAAGGGAGGGCCACCTGCCGTTTAATCTGCTGCTCATAAACTGCTTTATCATCCCTGCTCTGACTTCGGCCAGTATGACATCTTTTACCAACACGCTGGAAGATATATTTATAAAATATGAGCACTACAACGTAATCATCGCAGGAGACTTTAAACTTGAGAGGCTTGGAAAATGCCCCGGAAAAACAAAACAAACAGCAAAAGGCAGGCACATTGCTTTGTCTTCTTAAAAATCTTAAACTCCACTCAACCCACTTCCTGATGAAATTAAGATTACCCTTGTGGTGTTCCAAACCACCGTTCCGGAATATATCTACCATAGATTATATTTTAATCAACGAGAAAACGGCGGAGAGGCTGGAAGATTTCCAGGTCGATGATAGAGGGTAAAGTGACCACAGGCCTCTATGTGCAAGATTCAACTTAGGTATGGAAGCTACAGACCTCCAGAAAATGATGGGAGAAACCACAGGGAATGAACGCTTCAGAGATATCAAAAGAATAAAATGGTCAACCTCTCTCGAAGGGAAAATGCAGGAGTGGGTACTAACGTGGCAGGCTCGGGGATCACGGGAGACCGACTCAGAGGTGGTTGGTTGCTGGGAGGAAATGACAGAAGACCTGTGGCGGAAGCTGGGTAAAAAACCCTGTAAAAAGAAACCCTGTCATAAGGCTCACTCTTTAAAGAACCAACAGACATCAAAGAGCCTGAGACAATGTAAAGGAACGCTAATGAAGGCACTTAGAAGAAGGAAAAAAAGAGGAACATCGGCAGAGGGGGCCTCCATAGTAACACTAAGAGCCGCCTTCAGGAGGAAAGTAGGTGAGCAGAAGAGGAAAGAGATGGAACAAAAATGGATCACAGTATTTGCCCTGCTAAAGGAAAAGAATAATGCAAAACTATGGAGGTACATTAATCGCCTGAGCTCTCAACCTAGGAGCAAGGAGAACAATATTGAAAGCAACGAGTGGGAAGAGTACGTAAGGGGATTATATACCAAAAGTACACTAGCTACCGAGCACGACCCTTTGAACATCCGGGAAACAGGCTCCCACATAGCTACTCTCCCCAGGCACACAGAAGAGGGAAGACAAAGGATGCTTGAGGACGAGGGATTCACGGAAGCTGAAATAATGAGGGAGATTAGGAAAACGAGGAATGACGGGGCTCCAGGCCCAAACGGCATTCCAGCCATGGCCTATAAAACAGCCAAATCATTCTTTTCCACAGTCCTCACCCCCTTATACAACTTTTCATATGCAACTGCAACAATTCCACACTCATGGAAAGGATCTATCCTCTTCCCCACTCACAAGAAAGGTGACCACTCTAACCCTGCAAACTACAGGCTAGTAGCCCTGCTGGATGTAGAAGCCAAAGCTTTTACCAAACTACTACTGAGAGAGTTAGAGGACTGGGCTTGATAAAGTTGATAGGGGCAAACTCTGGGGAAAAATGTTATCCTGAGGAGTATCTCCCAAGTTATTGAAAGCCATCATATCCCTTCACGAGGGGACCTGGGTACAAGTCAAATTAAGCCCCACAGCTCTATCAGCAAAAGTCGAAACAACAACGGACTGAAGCAGGGCTGGGTCCTGGCCCCCCTATTATTTAATCTTTATACGGCAGATATGGAGAGAGCCCTGAAAAAGGCAAGTCTAGTTCCACCGAGACTGGGCACGGCAAGAATAGCAATTCTACAATACGCAGACAATACTGTAGTGATGGACCACACAAGAGTGGGCCTCCAAAGAGCACTTAAAGAACTGGGGGAGTACAACAAGGAGAATCAGCTGACAGTTAATCAAGGCAAAACAAAGATAATGGTATTTGGCAGATACCCGCACAAAAAACAAACAGTCTGGAAGTTGGGAGATCACCAAATCGGGACCACTACAGCCTATAACTATCCTGGTGTTTGGTTAAACGAGAGGGCAACATCGACAGCTCATTCAAAACATCTAACCGCTAAAATCAACAGCGTAATTTTATCAATGAGACGCCTGAGTCAACGCTTGACCAGCCCCACAGCAGACCCCATGCTGAAGGTCCTCAGGGCAAAACTAATCCCGGCCATTAACTACGGTCACTTGGCATTTCCAGGAGCTTTAGATGAACTTATAGCAGCAGCGCAGGTCAAAGCCCACAAGATTGTGCTGCAAGCACCTAGGAATGCAAGGAACACAAGATTACGGCTGGAATTAGGCCTCGGTAGACCCGAACTGGCCCTTCAGGGAGATCTAATAAAATTCTATATCAGAGTCCTCAAAGCACCGCACAACTCTCTCAAATATTATCTTGCAACAATTTTCAGAGAAGAGGACTCTCCCTGGTTTACCAAGCTGTGTAAAGCAACAGAGACCCTAAACATAGATTCCAACAGTCTGTCCCTAACAGACATCCCGCTTAAGGCTTGGTCAAACATCATGAGACGGCAGGTCCGTTCCATCTCGTACGAAAAGGATCTAACTGCACTCCGACACAACACCTGTACGGAGGCATTGGACGAATCTTACATCTTGGGGAAAGCCCAACCATACCTAAGAGAACCACTAGGGGCCCAGGCACGCTAAAAATACTTTTTATGAGGCTAACGTCACTAAGAATTGGGGACTTCAATCCAGGATGGGCATGAACAGATGGAGCCGTTTCATGCCGCCTATGCAATTACCAACAGGAATCCTGGCTTCACTTACTATGCTGTTGCCCCAAACTCACCTGCGACCGACAGAGGCTGCTTCGTCCCATTTTCAGAGCTCTTGACATTAGAACTTGCAAGGAGACATCAGATTGGTGCTTTTCAGAAATAAAAACACACCACCTGGCAAGAGCGGCAAAATTTACTTACCAGATTGGTCAAGCACTAGACGCTAGAGTATAATCGATTTCCTCAAGCCCATGAAAGTCAGAGATAGATTACTGCGCCAACAAGGTGTCACTGCAACATTCATGAGCAAAAAAGGCCTTGGCCGCCATCTCAAGTACTATGACTGGTACATCGCCACATTAAAATTAAGCTCCTGGACTAAAGGCAGAAAGTTCCCTGCAATTCAAGTTTGACTGTTGGAAATGGGTTTTTTAAATCTCACAGGAGGCCATGGGAGGGGGGGGGGGGAAACGGGTGGGTGGGTAAGGGGGTTTGGGTTTTAAATTTAGCTTTTTACTGTAATGGTCTTAAATAATCGAACGGCCAACAATAAAATCAATCAATCAATCAATCAATACTTCATGGTAAAGTCTGGTTAGGCTTTCCTCGCCATAACTAAGCAGTTTATCTTCAGGTGGGCAATATGAAGTATTACGGAATGCTGTGAGGCAACCAGTCGCAATCTGACTGAAGGCATTATTGCTCAATACTCGGGGGCCGGAGCTGTGATTGTTGCTGGCATAAGAGCGGTGCCTCTGCAGCAGATCTGCAGAATGGCTACTTGATCTTCTTTCCATACTTTTACTAAATATTAGTGGCTTGATCCAGACGCCAAGACTCACATCTTGGGGTTCTTTAGGATGTAGGGCGGATCGCCACCGCCCGCATGGCGATCCTCCCTACATTCTTCCCCGCCCACCACCCATTTACCCCCGCCATATTAGTATGGCGGGGGTACCGCGGTGGACTGGAAGACCGTCCGCCGCTTTTCCGCCCGGCCGACGAGTCGACCGGGCGGAAAAGGGTTTAATATGGTGGTGGTGTCTAGCATATCAGATTGCAGGCGGGAGGCAGCCTTTCCGTGGCGGCAACGGCATGAGGAGTTTGAAGTTGGGGGCCCGTTGCGGGCCTCCAGGATGTTGGGGGCACATGGGGGGTACCTATGGTACTCTCCTGCATGTGCATGCACAACATGGCAGGCACCGCGTGGTGCCTGCCACGTTGTTCATGCATATGCACAACATGCATTTTTGGCATTGCGGCAGGTGATGCTGAAAGTCCTGCGCGCCGCAATGTTAAAAATGCAGGATGCGCCCGCCAGTGTGGCAGGCGCATCCTAATCACTCCCACGGGACCGCGGAACTTATGGCGGGCGGTCGCTTCTTACGTCAGAATGGCGGGCGGACAAAGTCCGCCCGCCATCCTAATGATGCCCCAAGTTTGAAAGACTCGTGGTTCACTACATTTCTGGTTAATGAGACCCCTTCAGGCTTACCCAAGGACCACATCCAAATTCTTAGATATTGAAGGAAAACTGCGGTGCCAAGACTATCCTTTAGAATAAAGAAGGTATGGACTTTGGGAGCTTTGGTGCTGATGCCAGGGTGCACCCTCTGCATATTCCTTCCTGCTTGTCGGCCACCTTTTGAAATTCTGGTATCTTATAAAACATATCTGGGCTTGGAACCACAGTGCCACCATTTATAAACGATGTGTGATCAACTCTGGTCGGAAAAACACAATGCCATCACAACACCCTGTGGCATGTCTGGTGCCATCTGGCACTATGAGAGTGAACAGAAAACATTCCTGTTCAAAGATATAGAATCTGGAGAGTGATCATGTCTCAGAAGCAGTGTTACCCAAGATGTGCGCAATTGGTTTCTTGTGAAATCTTCTATAGTTCTAGTAAAGGAATCACTTTCAGTGCACAGTGTATGGGATCTAGTTGGGGCATTACCATGGGCTCTCTAGAGACCTCCTAAAAAAAAGGGATTTTCCTGGGGTCGAAAGGCGCTCTCCTAAAGAGTCTCTTGAGTTATTCTGAAGAGATCTGCTAAGTTGTTTCCTGGGGATGTTAAGAGGTGATTGTAAATAGATATTTTCTTGTATTATCTGGACGAGTTCCAGTAAAATTGTTTCCTTCGGGTTTTGAAATTATGTATAGAATAGCATTTTCCCTAGGGCTTTCCACAGGAGATCTAGTAAAGCTATTTCCCTGAGTTATCCAGGACAAAATACCTTTTTAGGTAATGGTATTCTTTCCTTGAATGTTCAGTTATTCAGTAAAGATCACACTGAGGTACCCAGACAAGATCTAATTAATGTATCTTTCAGAGTGGACCAGAGGAGATTTAATAAACATATTTCACTGTGATATATATAGTGAACAGACAACTGAAATGTAGACAAATGTTGTCTGTTTCAGAAAGAGTCTACTCTTTACCAACAGTTCTCTTTCAGAGATTGAACCTGCACACCCCTTTGGGATGCCACTTAGAGCCATCATTAAAGATAATAGCAATCCTGCTTTTCAAGTCTGGACATATTATAAAACACCACAAACATGTTTCCTCAGAAGGAAGAAGTTGGTTGAAGGCTGTCTGCCTTATGCCACGTCACACGGAGGCCACTAATGTCCCATGTTTGCATAGTTTAAGAGTGACACAGTATAATAAACCTTGACTGTAATTATATTTGAAACCTCATTGCTGACAAATGAAAATGTTTGCCAGGTCCCAGCTCCTCTCCTCGTTTGCCACGTGAAAGAAAACCATCACACTCGCTTACAAGACCAGATGTGTCAACTCACGGTCAAAGCCTCCAGTCAAAGAATGGATCGTCAAGAAGTCATGTATCAGGTACACAGTTTCATTTTTGTAGGCCAGTACTATTATTGTTGTTAATTTGAATACAAATGACACCTATTTTGCAGTTATATATCAGAATACTCATGTAGAAGTAGCCACTAGTTATCAACAGTAGTGAATATTAACGCCAGATTAAAGTGTAAAAGATGTAACACAGATCAGAATTGAAAGATCAAATTATAAAAAGATACGTATGATTGCCCTGAGGGATTCGGAGGACGCTAGCTGGAGTAACCTCATCGTAGCCGCAAAAACCAAAGACCAATCCAAATTCTAGAAATTATTAACACAGGGGAACAGAGCGAGCAAGGTGACTACTGACCACTTTTTGGACCCGGGCACATGGTGCAAACACTTCTCCATGCTTTATGCTGCACCAGATGTACTTGACTCAGATCCATGTACACTTACTGAGGTATCCTTGCCTGAAGGACATATTACACACCTTCAATTTAGTCTAGAGGACACTGTGCTAGCGATAGATAGCATGAAGTCAGCAAAGGCGCCTGGCCCAGATAAAATCCCCGGGGACCTTTTGAAACACGCCCCAGAAGTTTGGGCTCCTTATATGAATCAATTGTGCAACGTAATAGCCAGGGGGGAGCCTATCCCAGATACATGGAAGGGGGCTGAGATCGTCCCTATCCACAAAAAGGGTAGTAGGGACGATCCAGCGAATTACAGGCCTATTAGCCTGATTGATATTACCCAAAAGGTGTACGCCAAACAAATTCTGGCCAAGCTAACTGCTTGGATGGAAGAGAAAGACATCCTCTCACCCTGTCAGGCTGGCTTTAGACAGCGAATAAGCACAATAGACCAAGTATTTAGACTCTTCAGTATAGCTTGGAAGTACACAAAGATAAAACATGGTCACCTATATGTTGCCTTCATAGATTTGAAGGCAGCTTTTGATTCTATTCCCAGAGACTTTTTATGGAAATCATTACGGAGTCAGGGAGTCCCAGAAAAAATATTAGACCAGATCATAAGACTTCACGTTGAGAATTTTGCAAAGGTTCGCTGGGGTCCCGAAGGTGAGCTGTCGGAAGAAATCCCGATTAGGAGAGGGGTGCGCCAGGGCTGTGTCCTGGCACCAACCCTCTTCCTATTAAATGTAAACGACATGGTAGAACATCTGCACTCAGCTTTACACGACTCCCCAAGGTTTGAGGCACTCATATTTGTGCCCTTACCTTTGCAGATGACACAATACTGTTGTCACAAACACCTAGGGGTCTCCAAAACTTAGCCTTGATAGCCTTGATATTTATTGTAAGACAAAAGGACTTGAGATAAATGCCAACAAAACTAAATACATGGCTATCAACCCACATAAACACTTTCAGAAAAAATGTATATTGAATGTGTTCCAAACTTTGTATACCTAGGTGTTACATTAGATTCGAAACTTACATGGAAGTCCCAAATAAATAAGTCAAACACAATCCTAATGCAGAACTCTATTCCTGTAGTGAAGAAACAGCACTCTACCTCATGAAAGGCAATCACTCCCGCATTAGAAGTTTACAAAGCCAGAGCTCCATCAGCTTCACTCTATGGATCTGAGCTTTGGGGGGGAGAAAATGTTCAGCCTCTCATCACTGGGGAAAAAAAAATCATGAGAATGCTTACAGGTTTGCCCAAAAATACCCTGATGATCCCTCTTACATATGATATTGGGATAAAAAGAATAGGATCTCTTGCTGTATGGAGGCTTTTGGCCTATTGGATTAGAATTTGGACAACGGAGGAATTAGAGACTTACAGGCAGACCTTGAGGGAGCTACTGCATTTGGTGTATTTGTCACTCTTCCTTGGTTGGCCCACAACCGCAAATGGCTCTCCGATTTAGGTCTGAGCCGATACTGGGCAACCCCGAGCTTGCTGACCCCTGATTCAAAGAGAGAGATCAAATCTATATATTGGGAATTCATAACGCACTACGGGCCATATGTAGGTAGCCCAATACCGGTCGGTAACGGCCGATTTTCGGTAAATATACCGTTACCGACCGGTATTTAGGCTTTTGCTATGTAGGGGGATCATTTCTGTATTCGGTAATTTACCGAATCGGTAAAATTACCGAATCGGTAATTTTACCGATTCGGTAAATACCGAATACAGAAATGAGATGTAGGGGGAGTGTGTCGTGGGTGTGGGGATTCGTTATTTACCACCAACTAAAAGTTGGTGGTAAATGACGAATAGGTGTAAAAATGCATTTTTGTGCACTGTGAAGTGTGCAATGTGGCAGACATACATGCCCCCAGGGCATGTATGTGCGCCACATGTGCACACATGGACGAGTCAGGGGTGCAACAGGGTGTCAATGTGACACCCTGCCACCCATGATGATGCCTCCCCCCATTACCGAATCGGTATTTACCGATTCGGTAATGGTAACTGGCTTCCCATTGATTCCTATGGCCTCCTGGCCCATAGGAATCAATGGGAAACAAGTTACCATTACCGAATCGGTAAATACCGATTCTAAAATACAGACACTTACCGAATCGGTATTTTTTTACCTACATTACATTTACCGATTCATAAATACCGAATCGGTAAAATTCGGTATTTAAGAATCGGTAAAGGTAATTTACCTACATATGGCCCAAAGTCACTTTAAATCCTCAGTTGGGGAGACTGACTACTTAAGTTTTGTCTTTTAAACTGACTCCGAGCTTTGAGGCCTTTCTAGATGAGATTAAACCACAACTGGCAAAGTCCCTCTATATAAAATTTAGGTATGAGACACTACAAGTTAATGCTTTTACGGCTAAATGGGCAAAAGTTCAACTGAGGGCTAGTGATCCTAAATGCTCATTGGTCCATTAGGCGCTAATGAGGATATTGCGCATGTTTTATTCTTTTGCGTTGCATATGCTAGACCCAGACAAAAGTGGATCAGGCCCCTGTGCAGAAGTCTGAATATCAGGAGCTACTTAGAGTCCCTTAGAATTTTAAAAACTGACAGTGCCCAACTTATTGTATTTGGCATTAGTAAATATTTGTTAGCTGTCAGCCATATAAGACATAGGAATGGGCTTAAATTTTTAAAAGTTTTTTTTTTTTTTAAATGGATTTTAAGAATTTTGTATGGATTTAAATTTTTTTAAGGTTTTAGTCGGAATCATCTGAAAATCTTAGTAGCAGTAGAGCCCAAATGGGTACGCTCGTGCTAATTGAATTGCTATCTTTGTACTGCATCGAGAAGAATTTTAATCAAATTAACGTAATAGGGGTCAAGACCAAAAGGATAAATCTTAACAGTATATAACCTTGCTACTTAGACTCTTATAAATATAATACGCGTTTATGTTTATATTTAGATGAATGTAAATTATAATATGTATGAAAAGTTTAATAAGCTTTGATGATTTTTTGAATTGAATAAAGATTTTGAATGAATGAATGAATGAAAGTGTTATTATTTTTAACTAACTTTTAACATTCACAATTAGTACTAGTGAAACAATTATGTTTATCATATTTAAATCAGTACTATTAAAGAAATAGCTGATTGGATCACACTATCCAAGCAGTTACGTATCTGTGGGTCACAGAAAATGTAATAAAATATGTTAAAAACTAAGACTTGTGTCTTAGTTTGAATAGTCATTGGTGGTCCCATGATTACAAAAATAAAACAAGCATTGGCAAAGCCAAAGGTTTGGCTTTTGCAGTTGTTTCGATGGCACATTTGTTTTTATTGCAAGTATATGCCACACACAAAAATAAATCTGCCACCTAAACCTAACCTCTATATGCTTGCAATAAAACAAGTTTTAAAAAGAGAAAAAAAATTCAGTGATGTAGCCGTTTTACTATTGATTTTTTTAAACCATGCCTTTCAGTTGTGCCCTGCATTTTATTGTTATTTTTTGTGACGGAGACAAGAGTAAATAAAGACCTAAACAAGGACACAAATCAGGGGCAGCGTCAATGTGACAATGGCACTTACACGTTTATTAACTGCAACTTTCAAAAGAAGATGTAAATACATCACCCAAATTACAGGCACAATAAGTACCAGTTATTCACAGATAAAAGAAATCTATAAAAATCACATTTTGAACCAGCTTTATTGCCGAAGAGAAAGGGACTATTTTAGGTGGATGGATACAATATGCACAGGTTTGGAGACACTAAAATGAAGGGAACCAATGGGTGGATTGGGCTTGGCCCACTGGCCCATGCTGGATGCGGAAATAGACAGAAGCAAATTGGGAATGACAATGTAAAGGGCAGTGGATGAACCCCACTGACCGCAAGCCCATGGAAGTATTTATAATACTTATTATTCAAAACAGTAGTTCAGCGGCTGAGCTGATGCTGGCTCCAGGGCCAGACCTAAAAAGCATTAATGGCGACAGCTGGTGATTTTGAGTTTTCTAAACACCTCACATACGTTAACATTACTCCATCCACTAAGCACGCACGCGTCAAGCTAGACCTACATGGGCGGAATTAAACTTGTTAATTGACATTACCAGTTAGTGCCTTACTGTGCCGTCCAAAGGGACTTTTTATAGTCAACTTTGTTGTTTCTTCTCCTATATGATCCTTTCCTCTTTATCAACAAGTGACATGTTGATAAAAACTGTAATTCTGACCAATTCTACAGAAATTAATGGTCATCGCTTCGTCCCAGCACTACTGAGGTGAAGAGCTCCTTTAGGTCTCCAAGTGATTTCCAGCTCTTAATGTGACTCGTGGTTAGTGATAATATCACGGCGATCATTATATTGCTTATTTTTAATGTGATAGTACAATCATTTAAGATGCAAGTCTGGACTGACCCTGTGTTTCATAGGAAAACACTTCTTTACTAAAAACCGCAAGTGCGCAACCCAGCCAGCATGTTTCTCCCTGTTCAATGCAGACTTACCTGTTATGGTCGCCAATGGTAGTTTTCAGAATTATGTCAGACCGAGTGGGAGGGGTGGGATTTCCATCTGGGACCTGCTGGTTATTCCCACTTCTCTGCAGATCATGAGAGCATAGCTCCCTCACACGCAGTGACAGTCAGGGCCATCTTATGGAAGTTCTCACTTCTGGGACCAGTTTACGGTCATTGCAGCCACCCGGCTTCTTGAGCTCGTCGTTCCTTCTAATGCAGGTAGTACCTAAACTCATCCAGTGAGACTGACTGCGTGGAACTTAAGCCTTCGTCCTTGTGCAGGCAGGAGCCGCTCTGTAAGGCAAAGATAGGGAGTGGACAACCTGCTTCCCAGTCATTGCACTGGTCTTACGAAGACCTTCAGTGATAGAATTTCTTCTCCCAGGTGTTTACACTACAGGTGAGCAGGCTCTCTTCTCTTCCATAATTAATGAAACTGCAGAAACACTGGTGATTGCCCTTCATTCAGATCATTGGATGGCTACCCTTTCCACTGAGAGAGAGGCAGACTTCAGAGGCCATTTGCCATTACAGGAGGTCAATGAGGATTTTACTGGGGCCATTTCTGATGCCAGAAAAAGCCTCAGTCTGCTTCTATAATTTCATGGACCGCTTCTAGGAAGCACAGACCTGCCCCCAAAAACCCTGCTTATGTATCAGGCCATCCAATAGCTGAGAGCTTGGTGGTGCAAGCTTCATTTCGCTAACTGAAACACAACAAGATGGAGTGGCATGTCATCACGAGGCGGGGCTATCAGTGTGCTCGGTCACGTCAGGTCTCCTGGCTGTAAGGCTTAGGAAGGCTGTCTATCTGCTCACAAGATACTCTCGTGCTTGGGTAGGTTGATGCTTGTGATGGCTGTTTGGCAAATTCCACCCTATCAGAAAACAGACAGACAGAGCTGCTTCATGGGTCCAGTCTAGGACGGCCTGGAAGCAGTAGAACAGTAGAACAGCCATGCAGATGGCTACAGATATCGTCAACTCCATGCCTGGATGTGGGCTTCTAGTTGACCTAGCAATATCTGTGGCCCTCTCCTTGAGATGCCATTTCATCATCAAAGCTGCTTTAGGAAAAGACAAGTAGAATCCTGGAGAGCTTCAAGCAGAGCTGTGCTACCACCAGAGACCTGCATTTGACTTCCCCTGACAAGCATTTTACACCCGCAATGTCACCCTTTTTTGGGTAAAGCCACCACTTTTGCAGACCCTGAAGTGACCTCAGCTTCCACAATAACTGATCTTTCATATTTAGAGAGGCAGAGGCACAGGTAATAAAGGTAAGATTAGCTCCTGCTTCTCCTGTTCCTCCACATCAGCTACACCAAAGCTGAGTTCAAAGATTCCCCGTGGTGGATGAATGACAGCAGTCTCCCTTTGTTAAGAACAGCCAGGTGAAGACCTTTGAAGATAAACATTTCAGCTTACAGTGCCTAGTTTGTGGAAAAATAAGTGCCTGGACCCATATAATCTCTCAGGAGGCCACTGCAGCTTTCACCATGCACTGTCCTCGCCATCACTGGCAAATACCTGTACCAATGCTACCTAATGGTCATCACACCCCTGCAAATATGACAGAATGGACTATTCCTGGCCATCCACAGCTGTGAGAATGCCTGAAAGTGTTACCATTACTAATTTTCATGTATTTACACTATAACATCACCTGCTGATGTTTGCAAATAGACAGACAGCACCACCAAGTGGTGGACTGTCATAAATGTGTGCAGGTGTCAAGAAATAGGTGTCGGTGCTGTGCATCGGCAAACACTGGCACAAATTAAGCACTGGATTGCCCTCTACCTTTTGTGAGTAAGCCACCGTCTATTGCCTCGCTTGATGCCAATGTGGCAATAAAATTGGTCCCTCTAGAAGAAAGTGGAAACTCTAGATCTGTTGGATTCTCCAAAAAAAGAAAACCTTTCTTAGACTACTGTCAATGAGTAGGAGAGATCTAAAATATTCTACTTTCATGAATTGTGATCCAGAGGAAAAGAGAGGAAGGATGAGAACCATTTTAAGACTTGACTCCTCAATCGCTAGCCTGTGCAATGGGGTGGTGAGTGGTACCTTACTCTCGATCCACTGAGACATTGAGCAGTACCAGATGTCCTCATCAACCAGAGTTTGCAGTTACTCATCCAATACTTGTAGAATTTCTGGTTCTTTGCTTAATCTGAAACTGAATCAAGACTGAAAACAGTTCAGTATGTATGTCTCAACGATGTGTGCCAAAAGATGGGATGAGCCTGTCTTTTCAGTATTCCTTCTTCTGAAAGGAAAGTAGAGACAGTCGCAGATTCTGAAAATCTATAGGTTCTACGTTTGTTTTTTCAGTAGAGGTGTAATCTGGCTAGATTTTGGTAAAAAAAGGAAACATGGCTTCTTACAGGAAAATGGCGACGATTTTAAGAATTGAAGTATTGTATCAGTTTTACTGAAATGGAATTCTCCTTTTTTTGTGTTTTTTTAGTCCTCATCATCAAACGCCCTTGATCCAATCATCAATAATAGCCGAATAAACTCCTGCCCCCAGCCGAGGCGTGGGGAGGGGCCATTGCTTTTTGCTCTAGGTCTTAGGGCAATGCTCACCATTGAGCCAACAAGGAAAAGAGCATACACATGGTGTTCTTAATCATAGCACCTCTTCCTGGGTTACCCGCAACCAATCAATCACCAGGGACCACAAGTCTGCCTTACTCTTGAAATCTTTCCTCCCTAGGTCCATTTTATAGACCCTCTTAGCTTGCACCAGTTAGTTTTCCAACATAGTTGAGTGAGAGTCAATCCATTTTTTGCAAATAACATACCACGCTATTGTTACCAAATATATAAAATGTGGTTCCTTCTCTTCCCTGTAGTATGTTCTTCCACCATCTCTTGGGTTGTCCCAAACAAAACCAAGTGGGCGCTTGCCTTGATATCTTCGTTAAACATTTCCAACATAGCTGAGCTTACGCCCTCCCAGAAAATATACTTCCAATCCAGAGCATTCCAGAAACAAGTAGAGATTGTCCGCCCTGACCAAATTTCACTTCTTGCAGCACCTTTCAGACATGCAAGAGATCTTCGAAAGCTTATGCGGAGTCCAGTAGGCCCTGTGTAATGTAAACAAATGATTTCTTTTGAGCACAGCAGAACTGACCATATTATATAGAATGTGTTTGACCTGGTACCATTGGGGTGAGTCTCCCTTTCATTTTTTACTGATTGCCTCCTCTGTTTTTGGCATGTTTTGCTGGTTTCGATGCTTTGGGCACTGTGCCACTGCTAACCAGTGCCACAGTGCAAGTGCTCCCTATGTTAAATTGATGTAATGGATTAGTGACTCCATGATTGGCTTATTTGATTTACTTGTCAGACCCTGGTACAGTGCACCATGTGTGCCCAGGGCCTGTAAATCAAATGCTGCTGGTGGGCTTACAGCACTGGTTGTGCCACCCACAGAAGCAGCTTGTAAAGTGTGTCTCAGGCCTGCCATTGCAGAGCCTGTGTACAGTGTAGTACAGCCATGTCGACTTAGTAAGTGCACCCACTTACCAGTCCCTAAACCTTTCCTTTTCTACATGTTAGCCACCCCTAAGGTAGGCCCAAGGGCAGGGTGCATTGTAAGTAAAAGGTAGGACATGCCCTGATGTGTGTGGCATGTCCTGATAGTGAATTACAGCCAATTTCGTTTTTCACTATTGCAAGGCTACCTGTCGCCATAGGCCAGAATGGGCAGTTGGATAATAACGTCTTATAATCCTAACTGACCCAGGGAAATGGTAGAAAAACAAATTTAGTGTGCCTGAACTCAGAATTATAAAATACATCTTTTAGTGAAGTTGGTTTTAACATTCTGTGTTTGAGAATACAACTTTTAGAAAGTAGGTATTTTCTTGCCTAGCCTTCCAGCCTCCCTCTGCTAGGTTGTTTATTGCATGTCTGGTTTGTGAGTGACAGGAGGGCTTGGGCTCCAGCAGTCTGGGCTGGGCTGAATAGGACCTTGGCTGAATGGAGAGTGGGGGGCGGAGATTTCCTTTCAGTGCCCCCAGCCTTCATAGAATAGAGAGTAGGGGGAGGAGATTTCCTTTTAGCTACCTGGGCCAGGTCTGCCTTCAACAATGCTGTCTCCACCTCCTGCCAGGAAGCTGCACAGAACTGGTTTTGGCTAGGTATAGGCACCCTCTGCGTCAGAGGACAAAGGTTTCTGATGGATACATCTGCCAGTGGATTCCTCACCTTGTGAATATCCCCTGCGCCAGCATTCCACGGAACTTTTCTTCCCCAGCATTCCACGTCGACGTGGGCGACGTCACAATACATCGGCTCCGCACGCGACTCCGTACGACGTCATCGGAGCCATAAGAAGCCCACGTCGGCGTGATGACGTCAGTTCCCTTTTTTCCGCGCCGTCGACGCGCAACGGTTTTTTCCCAGTGCTCTCTAGATACTTTGTAATCTAGTGGTGTATTTTTGTTAAAATCGGTATGTCTTCGACGAGGAAGTCGGGCTTTAAGCCCTGTAGGGAGTGCGGAGGCCTGATGTCCATGACGGATCCGCATCAGAATTGTTTATGGTGTCTCTCCTCTGATCATGACGTGGATGAGTGCGGGTGCTGTAGGAGCATGAATCCTAAAGCGCTGAAGGAGAGGAAGACCAAACTCTTCATGAAGAAGATCGGTGAGGAGAAGAGAGGGAGGAAAAAGGAGAAGTCCAGGCGGGAGTCTTCGACTTCGAGGTCGTCGAAGTCGAAGAAGCACCATAAGAAGAGGAAGCATTCTTCTCGGCGTCGGTCCTCGAAGTCTAAGAGGTCGAGGTCGGCTTCGCCTCGTCGACGTCAGAGCAAGGTCTTGTCTCCTTCGCCTTCTCCTGATAAGTCTTCGAAGTCTCCCTCTCCGAAGCGGACTCCAGCTCGTTCCCCGACGCCGTCGCCGGCGCCGTCCAAGGCTTCGACTCCGGGTCGGGTGGAATCTGATGTGGAGCAGGAGCAGGAAGAGTCTGTTCCGGTGCCTGATGACTCCGCGGCTCCGGTGGAGGATTCTGAGGAGCTGACGCCGGTGGCTCCACAGGAGGATACAGGGGCAGTTCCTTATCCCCAATTCCCGGCTCCAGGTACGGATCCTTCGGGATTTCTGAATGCCATGTATGGCATTTTTCAGAGAGCATCCTTCCCATCCGGAGCACCAGCAGGTCCCGTGGGTCCGATGGCGTTTTCTCTGGGAGTGCCGCAGCAATACGCTCAGGCTCCTTTTCTGCCTTTTATGCCGATGGCGCCTTCTTGGCAGTTTCCGCCGCCGGTTGGGAATCCGGCTCGACCTCGGATGGATGGTCAATCTTCGGAGCCTTCTTTGACGCCGAGGCCGACTCCATCGACGCCGCATCCGGCGCCGCCGACTCCACCTGTAGCGCCTCCGACGCCGGTGCCTTTGGCTCCACCGACGCCGCGTATGACGTCGACGACGCCGGCTCCCCGGAATCGATCGAGGCGGGAGGCCCAAAGGGTTTTGGAGGAGGAAAGATATCGGGCTGAGGTGGAAGAAGGTGAAGTCGACTCTTCTTCGGATGAGTTTGGAGGTATAGAGGTAGCAAGTGGTTTGGATACCACCCCGGAGTGGGAGCATGCTTCTACAAGGTCTTCTCCCCCACAGGAATTGGCGCCCTACCATGTTGTGATCAAGAAGGCCGCGGAGTTGTTAGATCTGCAGCTGCCCTCTGTGGAATACAAGTCCAATCTGCTTACAGAGGTGTTGCACTCCCCGACGTCGGCTTCGGAGCCTTTGTTACCTTTCAATGAGGCTCTCTTGGAACCAGTGTTGGAGGTGTGGAAGAAGCCTCTGTCAGCTCCAGCAGTTTGCAGGCAGGTGGCAAGGAGATACAGGGTTGCGCCAGGAGACCCGGATTTTTTATCCACGCATCCTTCTCCGGAGAGCCTAGTGGTGCAGGCTTCATGTTCTAAACATGCTTCGGGTGCTTTCCCCCAATCTCCTGCTGATAGGGAGTCAAAGAAAGTTGATCAGGCGGCCAAAAAGACATTCTCCTCAGGAAGTATGGCGTTGAAGTCATCAAATGCCACATGCTTGCTGGGGCGTTATGTTCATGCCCTGATGGACTCTATAAAGACTTTGGCCCCTAAGTTACCTGAGGGGGATAAGTCGTCCTTCATGGAGGTTGTGGCGGACACTCAGGCAGCTGCCAGGCAGGTGATCCAGTCTGGGCTGGATACGGCGGACTCTGTGGCGAGGATTATGGGGTCGTCCATTGCCGCAAGGAGACAAGCTTGGCTCCGTTCCTCAGGGTTTTCTGCGGATGTCCAGGCCACGCTGTTGGATCTGCCCTTTGATGGACAAAAGTTGTTTGGGGAGAAGGCAGATTCTGCTCTTCAACGTTTTAAGGACAGTAGGTTGACGGCGAAGTCCTTGGGTCTGCAGGTTCCTGCTAGAGGTTCAACTTTCCGTAAGGCTAGGGGATTCGGAAGGTCATCCTTTCGCTCCTTCCGACAGCCACAACAACAGCAGCAACAACAGCAGCAGAATCCCCTCTATCGCTCCTATAGAGGGAAGCAAAGGGGTCGGAGAGGTTCTGGTCGCAACCCCTCTTCTTCCTCCTCCTCCTCTGCTCCAAATGAGGCTTCAGGGAAGCAGCCCTAGATCCCCCATCCCGGATCATGTAAGACCTGTGGGGGGTCGGGTGTCCTACTTTCTACGGGGTTGGAAATCTGTTACAACCGACCTTTGGGTTTTGAACCTCGTAGAGACTGGGTACGCCCTTCCCTTTCGGGAGTTTCCTCCCCCTTACCCTCCTTGCCAAGGTTATTGCTCGGAGGACCACCTGCTTCTCCTGCAGAAAGAAGTTCAAGCTTTGTTTCAGAAGGGCGCAATAGAGGTGGTTCCGGAGCAGGAAAGGGGTCAGGGATGCTACTCCCGGTATTTCCTGATCCCCAAGAAGGACGGCAGATTGCGTCCGATTCTGGACCTCAGAATCTTGAATTTTTACCTGAAACAGGAGAAGTTCAAGATGCTGACCCTTGCGCAGGTTCTTCAAGCGTTGCAGCAAGGAGACTGGATGGTGTCGCTCGACTTGCAGGACGCGTACTTCCATGTCCCAATCCTGAAGTCACACAGGAAGTATCTCCGTTTTACGGTTGGGTCGCAACATTATCAGTTTGCGGTCCTCCCGTTTGGTCTTGCTACTGCACCTCGAGTCTTCACAAAGGTGATGGCAGTGGTGGCTGCTCATCTCAGGAGGTCGGGGATTCCGGTTTTCCCCTACCTGGACGACTGGCTTCTGAAGGCAGAGTCCCCAGAGATGGTGCAGCGTCATCTGCAGGTGACAACTCAGCTGTTATTCGACTTGGGTTTTTCGATCAATGTGCCCAAATCTCACCTGGTGCCCTCTCAACGCAACCTGTTTATAGGGGCAGTACTGGACACTACTGTGTGTCGAGCATTCCCTCCTCCTCAAAGGATTCTCGACATTCAGGAGATGGTCCCTTTATTCCACAGTGGAGCGGTTGTTCCAGTTCTGAAGGTCCTTCGCCTGCTCGGTCTGTTCGCTTCCTGCATTCTGTTGGTCAACCATGCACGCTGGCACATGAGGGCGCTCCAGTGGTGCCTCCGCAAGCAGTGGTATCAGCACAACGGGGATCTCGGGGAGTCGATCAAGATCTCCGGAGAAGCTGCAGCGGATCTGTCTTGGTGGAGCGTGGAGGGCAATCTGTCCCAAGGAAAGCCCTTCCATCTACCTCCATCGGTGGCCACAGTGATAACGGATGCCTCCACCCTAGGGTGGGGAGCTCATCTGGGGGATCTGGAGATCAAGGGTCTTTGGTCTCCAGAGGAGAGGTTGTTTCATATCAACCTTCTGGAGTTGCGGGCGATTCGTTTGGCACTCAAGGCCTTTCTCCCTTCCCTTCGCGGTCAGTCAGTTCAAGTCCTGACGGACAACACGACCGCGATGTGGTATATAAACAAACAGGGAGGAGTGGGGTCTCTTTGTCTCTGCAGAGAGGCCCTGCGTCTGTGGTCCTGGGCTCAGGACCATCAGATTTGTCTGATGGCAAATCATCTGGCCGGGGTGCTGAACGTGCGTGCGGACAGTCTCAGTCGGCAGTTCTCCGCCGACCACGAGTGGAGGCTCCATCCGGAGGTGGTTCGTCGCGTCTTTCGGACGTGGGGGACTCCTCGGGTGGACCTGTTTGCCACCCGAGAGAACGCGCACTGCCCGTCATTCTGCAGTCTCCAGTATCCGATGCAGGGGGCGTTGGGGGACGCGTTTCAGTTGAGTTGGGGCACACAACTCCTTTACGCGTTTCCTCCCGTACCCTTGATTCCTCGGGTTCTGAGGAAGATTCGCCAAGACCGGGCCCAAGTCATTTTGGTCGCCCCGGACTGGCCAAGAAGGGTGTGGTACACAGATCTTCTCCACCTCTCCTCGTGCCCTCCGCTCCGTCTCCCTCTGAGGGCAGACCTCCTCTCGCAGTCGGAGGGGCAGGTTCTACACCCCCACCTCCAGAGCTTACACCTTCATGCCTGGAGATTGAACGGGGCAACCTGAGTTCCTTCTCTCTCCCACCTGATGTGGTGGACGTTATTTTATCGGCCAGGCGACACTCCACCAAGTCCATATACTCCTACAGGTGGTCTAAGTTTGTAAAGTGGTGTGGAGAGAGGTCTATTGACCCTTTAAAGGCTCATCTTTCTGATGTGCTTCAGTTTGCTCTTTCCTTGGCTCAGCAGGGCTGTGCTGTGGCCACGGTCAAGGGCTACCTTTCGGCCTTATCGGCATTTCTGTGCCTTCCAGATCAACCTTCGTTGTTTAAATCTCCGGTTGTTCTGAGGTTCATCAAGGGCCTTACAAACATGTTTCCTCCTACTCCATTTGTAATGCCTCAGTGGGACCTTAATCTTGTCTTAACCTTTTTAATGGGGTCCCCTTTTGAGCCTCTTCATAATTGTCCTTTGAGGCTGTTGTCCTTTAAGGTGGTTTTTCTTGTAGCCATAACCTCGGCAAGGAGGGTGAGTGAGCTTCAAGCTCTTAGTTCCAAACCTCCTTTTCTTACCTTACATGCTGAAAGGATGGTTCTCAGGACCAGGGCTGCTTTCCTGCCAAAAGTTGTTACTCCTTTCCATTTGGGGCAGTCTATTACCCTCCCTGTTTTCTATCCACCCCCTCATCCTTCCAAAGAAGAGGAAAGACTCCATCGCCTTGACCCGAAGAGGGCTATGAGTTTTTATTTGGACAGGACCAAGGACTTTCGTATTGATGACCAGCTTTTTATTGGCTACGTTGGTCGTTCTAAAGGTAAAGCGGTGCACAAGCGCACGCTGTCAAGATGGATTATACTGACCATCAAGATCTTCTACGCCTTGGCTGGTAAGACTCCTCCTGAGGGTATTCGTGCTCACTCTACTAGAGCTAAGTCTTCAACATCTGCTCTGGCCCGGGGTGTTCCTGTGGCAGATATTTGTAAGGCCGCGACTTGGGCCTCCCTCCATACTTTCGCAAAGCATTATTGCTTGGACTCTGAGATGAGGAGGGAGGGCCACTTCGCGCGCTCTGTCTTGCAAGACTTTCTGGTATAGAAAGGTGGACACCCTCCTCCGGGAGTGGGGACTGCTGTGGGAATCTATTCACAAGGTGAGGAATCCACTGGCAGATGTATCCATCAGAAGAACAAGTTACTTACCTTCGGTAACGCTTTTTCTGGTGGATACAGTATCTGCCTGTGGATTCCTCACCAACCCACCCGCCTCCCCGTTGTCCACCTTTTGTATACCATGAAATAGGTCTTGTTTGAAATGCTTATATTTTCTCTTGTACATTTGTAGGAAATGCTTGTTTGATTAGCATTCCTTTGTTTTGTATGCTATGTATATGTATTGGTTTTTCTATATACTGTGTATACTTGGGATTGTCGTTGGTTCACCTGTTCGCCTCGAAGGCACGGAAAAAATGGGTGGAACTGACGTCATCACGCCGACGTGGGCTTCTTATGGCTCCGATGACGTCGTACGGAGTCGCGTGCGGAGCCGATGTATTGTGACGTCGCCCACGTCGACGTGGAATGCTGGGGAAGAAAAGTTCCGTGGAATGCTGGCGCAGGGGATATTCACAAGGTGAGGAATCCACAGGCAGATACTGTATCCACCAGAAAAAGCGTTACCGAAGGTAAGTAACTTGTTCTTTACTAGCATAAATATTGGGGCCCAAACCCGAAGATTTCAGATCACTTCTGGGAACAAGACGGACCTTTGCCAAGGAGAGGAACGAGAGAAGCTGGAGGAGTTGAACTGCCCCTGTGCCAGTGTACTATTTTCTGGGGTTGGCCTGCAGTGGTTTCTTTATTGCCAAGGAAAGGGGAAAGACTTTTATTGAAACTTTCATAATTTTGAAGAAGAATCTCCAAGGGCTTGAACTGTGCTTGCCTCCTGCTGAAGTCTCAGGGATACAAGACTTCACCACCAGCTTCCCCCTGAATTCCCTTGCTGGAGATTCTGTCTGCAGAAGCCTCCATGTTGTTGGGAGCTGGAAGCGCTACTCAATGAGAAGAAGCGTGTTGCCGCCGCAGCTGTTACCGTCGCATCACCGGAGAAGCGTGTCGCCGCCGCAGAGGTCGCAGTCGCATCACCGAAGAAGCATGTCTCCATTGCAGATGCTGGTCGTTGCATCACCGGAGAAGTGTGTCGCCACTGCAAGGGTCGCCATCGCATCACCAGAGAAGCGTGTCTCCGCCGCATCTGCTGATCGTCGCATCACTGGAGAAGCGTGTCGCCACCGCAAGGGTAGCTGTCGCATCACCGGAGAAGCGTGTCGCAGGGCCTGTTGCAGCTCAGGAGTTACAGAGTTCACCACACGGCCATCGGGCGTGCACGCATCATCTTCACATAGTCGCATCGCATCAAGGGCGCCTTCTTGTCGCATCGCACCAGAACATCGTATCACATCGAGGCGCCATCTTGTTGCATCGCAACAGGAACGCAACATGAGATCGACGCATCACCTCCTCTCCGGTAAGGAACAGACGCACCGCCTACTTTTCACAAGCACTGAGGAACAGACGCATCGCCTCCCCCGAAGCAAGGAACTGACGTATCGTTTTCCCTGCAAACCTTTTGTTTAATTTGCGTTACGCATTTCAGGTACTTTTGTGGGAAACGTGTCTCATAGACCATTAACTTGAACTAAGCTACTTCTACCATCTTTAAGTCTATTTTTGATTACAGTATTGTGGATTTGTGTCGTTTTGGGTCTTGTGTTAAGTCTATATAAAGAATACTTATTTTTATAAAACCTGTGTGGTGTCCATCTGTAGTGTTTTCACTGTATTACTGTATGTGTTCACAAATGCTTTACACACTGCCTCTGAGATAAGCCTGCCTGCTCGTGCCAAGCTACTAAGGGGGTGAGCAGGGTTTATGTAGGAGTATAGCCCCCTTACCCTGACTAGAAGCAAGGGTCCCTACTTGGTCAAAGGTACCTACCTCTGCCAACTAGAGACCCCCAGTTCTAACAGAATGCAAAAGCATACTTGTCATAATGTTTCCAACTGGTTGCTCTGCAAGCGTCTTTCCCAAATCATGTAGGATGGTACCATCTCCAGATCCTCGCCTGGCACATCAGTCCATATGAATTAGCGACTTCTTTTTTGATCATCGGGTGATGGAGGCTGGCTTCAATATCACTTGGGATTTCCAGTTCATCTTTCTGCACCGCTGCCCATGATGCTAGCTGCAGGTATTTAAGTTTGGACAGATTTCCCCTTGTCAGCTCCGACCAGGATTTTAAAGAGCTGCCGTCCAGCAGGTCGCCCCATTTTTGGGCCTCAGCAAGACGTAACGCGGCACATAAACAAATTATATTAAGGATAGTGTGTCCATATGGTTGAAGAGTGACCATTTGAAGTTTTAAGATTTTCCATGAGGTTGGCAGCGTTAGATGCACTTAACGCTGGGCAGGGACATCGTGCTTTTTTGTGTGGCATCACGCCATGCTTGATAGTTTTAAAAGTGCTGTCATGCAGTTCGAGAGTTCGTGTTCTACAAAGCGTGAGGTGAAGACCACATTGATGGTTTTTAGACCTCATCTCACGTGCCACTGAAAAGGCTCTGACTCTGCCCAGGACCTGCTGCATGGGAGGGGCTCATGCAGAGCAAAGAAGATACTTGAGATGGTGTTCAAGGTATTATCCTATTACCTTTGTTGTAAAGCGCTCTGTCGCTCGGGGGTCTAGTAGCGCTCTATCAAAAACTCTCAAATAAAATATAAAATTCCAGGAAATATGTACATTTCACAATACAAGAAACAAACATTTCAGCAATAGCACGTGAACCTCTTTTCCTTGGTTAAGACCACCAGATTTGACAAAGTTCCTGTTCAGGATAGCATCAGATTTTGTCTGATGAAGATGATATTTGGCAATTCTCCAGACATCTGGTTTGTTGTGAGTTCTCTGCATAGTTTCTGGACTAAGATTTCAAGGAAAAGTTTTGGTTCATAAGAAAATCTGATAGGGCTTTTGATTGATGAGTTTTTTTTTTATTTGTTCCCATGATAAACAAAGAAGCTTCCTGAGTGGAGAGACTGTTACTCTACTAGTTCATAAAAGGTAGAAAGTAGCCTGAGGGCTTCCCAATGTTTGGCTTCTAGATTCCCAGCTGTTCTGTGGAAGGTCATCCTGGTTTCCCTCAAGAAGGCAAACCTTGTACTTTTTAGCAGGATCTTTGTGTCCTGTGTCCAGAAGAGCAAACCTTGATGGACTGGAATGTTTTAGTCAATCTACCCACAGGATGCTGCATTTGATGGCATCATGGTTTACCTCGAAATGAGTCTGGATCTGCGTATGTGCTCATTCAGCGGAGACGTCGTCTAGCAGATTAGGAAGGATTATTCCTTTTGGAGTGGGCTAAAACTGGATTTCATATTGTTCATCCCCTTCTTGATTCACATAGAGCTAAAGAACAATGGAATAGAATGCTACTCTGAAGAGTCTGCAGTGTTTGCTATTGTCAAGCATGCCCACACTTCACTTTTGTGCTTCGTAAGTGCCTCTGTAAGCCGCCATTCTGCTGTTCTACATTTGCGCAGAGTGGTCGACGGTTCTTGTCTGGCTTGTCTGATATACGTGTGGGTGTTTTTATTTACTCTGCCTGGCCTGTAGAACCAACAGCACCTTACTCACTCACTCACTCACTCATTCACTCATTCACTTCTCAACCATAGTCAAGCTGACAGAAGTAATGTTACTGGAGGGTAACTACTATGGATATAACTGCTATGGATTTTACAGGAGAGTTCCTTCTATGGATGTCACAGGAAAGTGACTGCAGTGGGTGTTCCAGGGGACTCCTGTTGATTTTAGAGGAGAGTGACTGCTTTGTTAGAGTAGGGTGACTGGTGCAGATGTCACAAGAGAGCGACTTCAACAGGTATTATAGTGAAGTGACTGGTGTGAATGTCTAAAGAGAGTGACTGCTATGGATGTTACAGAAGAGTGAATGCTGTGAATGTCGCATGAGAGTGACTGCTGCAGATGTTACAAGAAAACGTCTGCTACTGATTTTAGAGGAGCCTCATTGCTATGGATGCTAGACTAGGGCGACTGCTGTGGGTGTCAGTGGAGAGTGTGGAGAGTAAATGTTATGGGTGTTACAGGAGAGTGGCTGCTAGCTACGGCGTTACTGTAGAGATGTCACAGGAGAGTTGCTGCTATGGGTGTTACAGTAGAGTGACTGCTGTGGATGTCTCAGAAGAGTGACTGCTTCTGATGTTACAGGAGAGTGACTGCTAGCTACGGGCGTTACTGTAGAGATGTCACAGGAGAGTTGCTGCTATGGGTGTTACAGTAGAGTGACTGCTGTGGAAGAGTGACTGCTACTGATGTTACAGGAGTGTGGCTGCTAGCTACGGGCGTTACTGTAGAGATGTCACAGCAGTGTTGCTGCTATGGGTGTTACAGTAGAGTGACTGCTGTGGATGTCACAGAAGAGTGACTGCTACTGATGTTACAGGAGAGTGGCTGCTAGCTACGGGCGTTACTGTAGAGATGTCACAGGAGAGTTGCTGCTATGGGTGTTACAGTAGAGTGACTGCTGTGGCTGTCTCAGAAGAGTGACTGCTTCTGATGTTACAGGAGAGTGGCTGCTAGCTACGGGCGTTACTGTAGAGATGTCACAGGAGAGTTGCTGCTATGGGTGTTACAGTAGAGTGACTGCTGTGTAAGAGTGACTGCTACTTATGTTACAGGAGAGTGGTTGCTAGCTACGGGCGTTACTGTAGAGATGTCACAGGAGAGTTGCTGCTATGGGTGTTACAGTAGAGTGACTGCTGTGGAAGAGTGACTGCTACTTATGTTACAGGAGAGTGGTTGCTAGCTACGGGCGTTACTGTAGAGATGTCACAGGAGAGTTGTTGCTATGGGTGTTACAGTAGAGTGACTGCTGTGGAAGAGTGACTGCTACTGATGTTACAGGAGAGTGGCTGCTAGCTACGGGCGTTACTGTAGAGATGTCACAGGAGAGTTGCTGCAATGGGTGTTACAGTAGAGTGACTGCAGTGGATGTCTCAGAAGAGTGACTGCTTCTGATGTTACAGGAGAGTGGCTGCTAGCTACGGGCGTTACTGTAGAGATGTCACAGGAGAGTTGCTGCTATGGGTGTTACAGTAGAGTGACTGCTGTGGATGTCTCAGAAGAGTGACTGCTTCTGATGTTACAGGAGAGTGGCTGCTAGCTACGGGCGTTACTGTAGAGATGTCACAGGAGAGTTGTTGCTATGGGTGTTACAGTAGAGTGACTGCTGTGGAAGAATGACTGCTACTGATGTTACAGGAGTGTGGCTGCTAGCTACGGGCGTTACTGTAGAGATGTCACAGCAGTGTTGCTGCTATGGGTGTTACAGTAGAGTGACTGCTGTGGATGTCTCAGAAGAGTGACTGCTACTGATGTTACAGGAGTGTGGCTGCTAGCTACGGGCGTTACTGTAGAGATGTCACAGCAGTGTTGCTGCTATGGGTGTTACAGTAGAGTGACTGCTGTGGAAGAGTGACTGCTTCTGATGTTACAGGAGTGTGGCTGCTAGCTACGGGCGTTACTGTAGAGATGTCACAGCAGTGTTGCTGCTATGGGTGTTACAGTAGAGTGACTGCTGTGGATGTCTCAGAAGAGTGACTGCTACTGATGTTACAGGAGTGTGGCTGCTAGCTACGGGCGTTACTGTAGAGATGTCACAACAGTGTTGCTGCTATGGGTGTTACAGTAGAGTGACTGCTGTGGAAGAGTGACTGCTTCTGATGTTACAGGAGAGTGGTTGCTAGCTACGGGCGTTACTGTAGAGATGTCACAGCAGTGTTGCTGCTATGGATGTTACAGTAGAGTGACTGCTACGCCTCTGTTACCAGGGCTTGACCGCTCTCTGCTTTCTTTTTTTCAAGGTCCAGTGAAACGCAGCGTCAGTGCTTCTGGAGGAGAGCGCCAGCCCGGGGCAAAGTATGTATGATTTACGCTGTTTAAGTTACCAAGTAATTGCTTGGCGCAGCAGCGGCGATGTGAGTTCCTTGGCAGTGTGTTTAAGGTCACGGTTATTAAATCAGCATTTCTATCCCTGTTTGGAACATTCTGATGAACCAGGTTATTTTACGTGAAACATAAATGTCGGAGGGAAAATTACTGTATTTTATGTACATCTCATTTAAAGCTTAAAATGTGTTTTGGACAGCTTTCAAGTCTATTAAGTCAGCTCGGTGCTTGATTCTATGAGCAAAATATTTATTTTCAAAATGCTTGGCATAATTTTATATAAAATGGAAACACGTCGACTTAAGAGTTGCATTGGATTCCCAGGATAGTTGCATTTCAGTCTTATCTTAAATAATAAACGTCTCTATCCACTTTGGGTGCTGGCAGTGGCTGCAAGGCCTTGGGACTCCCACGCGGGCCCCAATTAAAAAAACCAAGTGGGGGTGTCCCGGGTTGGCAAAGGGGCACCCACAGAAATACTACAATGGCCTGTTCCTGCCAGCACCTCAATGGTTGCTGGCTGGGGAGTCGACAGGGGCATTGGGGACCTCGAGGCTGCCCCCTGCAGCCCCCAACATATGCCATGTTGTGGTTGTTCCAAAAAAGAATAATACATTAGAAGTGGGAGCCGCTCATTTAGTATTCATGTTCCTACAAGGAGCACCCCATAATTTCCTGCAAGGGCTTTTAGCAAAATTAGATTTCTTTCTTCCTGGTGGTACCCCTGGAAGGGGCATTGGCAACATCAGCCATTTTATCAATGTTGTGGAGGGCTACAGGGAGTGCAGCACCCACCCCATGCAACATTAAAAACAAGCATTGGTAGAGCTAATAGATCTTGCCAATGCAAGAGCTATTGGTTTTGCCAAAGTGTTTAATCCATATTGTACTCAAAATGTGAGAGCAACCTTTCAAAACAAAGGGAACTGGGTGTACAAAAACCAATTAAAAAGATATGCCCCCTTTGTGCTCATTAGTCTCTTCCTAAATTTTACCAACTGTTGTTTCTCACACATTCATATATCCAAAACTCTAAGTCCTGTTTTTTATATAACAAGTGTCTCCTCCTTTATTAAAACAATTTTACAATAAAATCTATTAAAAAAATCATTGTTTCATAATCATTTATAAAAAAAGTAGTCACAGCAAGTTGTTCTAATATATATAGTCATTTATGCCTATACATAATAATCCTTTTTCTTCAATTAATTTAAAATGTACTAACTCCAACATTTGCATTGTAGTAAATTACATTTGGCAACTCGCAAATTGTAAGGGTCTTACATCTGGCCCCAAGTTCCCTGTCCTTCAAATTTTATTTTTAAAAAGCATATAAGGTGGCAGGGTACAGATACCCCACCCAACTAGCTCTTGTGGGGGCGAGGGGTCCCAGAGGACTTCCTGGGGTAGCAAAAAGTAAAAATAATCTGAAGTTGTTGCCACTATCCTGCAAGAATACTGTGGGATCATGGAAAAAAATGGTGGCCCGCCATTTTATTTTAACCAATATTTGGGGAGTGGGGTGTGAGTTGGGGGTCCCCATTCCTGAGCCCATTTTGGCCCCTGTGGGACCTCATTCCCTGGGGTCCCAACAATAGAGGAGAAGGGAGTGCGTGGCCCTCCTCCCCGAGCCCTGGGACAATATCTCCTGGGGCTGGCTCTTTATTGTGTGCCGGTGAGCCCACCCGCGGGACTCTGTGGGTTTCCCTGCCTGCAGGGCCATGGGCAGAGAAAGAAGTAAGCTCCCACCCAACAGTAGCTTTGAAAATGCCCCCCCACCCCGGATGGGAGCATACTTCTGTTTCCCTGCCTACACTCTTGCGGGCAGGGGAACTGGGAAGCTCCCTCCCGTTGGGAGCAGGCTGAAGTAGCTTCCCCCGCTGGGCAGGAGCAATGCCAGCTCCAGAGCAGGAGCCGACTGGGTCTGCAGGAGCCCTTGTGCTTCCCCCGAAGCCCTCCAATGTGATGGGGTCTCCGGGGCCTAATAGTAATGTGTTTGGCCCCATGTGATAGAGTCCTGGGGTCTCTTAAGGCTCAGGGAGGAGGGCCATGTGCCCACTATTTTTAAGATAAAATATGGCACTGAGGGATAAGGCCAATATGGCCCATTTGGGCTTGGGAGGGGACGCAGTCCCCTCCCCTAATAGTAATGTTTGTGGCCCCAGGGGCTGAGGTCCGCAGTGCCTCTTAAGGCACGGAAAGGGGGGCACGCACCCTGCCCCCTTCAATTCAAACATGGCCCTGAGCGATGGGGTCCCTGTGGCCCATTTGAGCTTGGGGCCACGCACTCCCTCACCAAATAGTAAGCTATTGAAAATGTGCACCTTAAAGCGGTGCTTCTGAAGACCCAATATTACACAGCAAATACTCAGTATCCAGAGAGCGGGAGCTCCTCTTCCTCCGAATAAAATAATAGTGATGTGCATGAACTTCAGGTGCCATTCCCGCACATTGTCCTTTTCAAGGGTTTACGCTAAACAAAAACTAATAAAAACAAATGTAAACCATAAAGAGGACACCCATAACCAAGAGGCACAGTATTGTTACCAGATTTTCAGCTCAGTGGAAGAGGTGTGGCGCAGCGGCCAGGGCGTTTGACTCTGAAATCCGGGGACTCACGGTTTGATCCCCGGCACCGGCGGCAGATCAGCCCAACACCATGTGACTCTGGGCAATAGCTCGCTTAATCTTCCCGACGGCCCCCATCGGGTAATCGTTCGCGCTTTACAAATACTGGACATAGGGCAGAGGCGTAACTAGAGCCAAATTTCGGGGGGGGGGGGGGCTAAGAAAAAATTTCGGGGGTAGGGGCTGACTCTTTTAAGGGATAGGCAGAGTGGAGCTGCAGGGGCTCTTAGAAGGGGTGAAACAACAGCGAGGCCTCATTAACATGCAAATGGTATTTTAAAGACCTGTGAAGTGCCCGGGTGCGGCTGTGTGTGCGCCGCGAGGCTGTCTCATCCCGGGCTGCCACACGCGACGGGGGGGCTGAAGCCCTGTGAGTCCAATTGGTGTTGCGCGCCTGACATAGGGTATGTTTTTCATTTTGCCTCTGAGGGAATTTTTTTTACCCTAAATATCGTCTGCAGCCGCCGCCTTCCATACTTATGTGTATTTGTAAAGCGCACTATCGCCCGCGAGCGGCTCTCTCTGCCAATCTATGTGTAGGAAAGAGAACTAAAATGACGCTTCAAGGGTTGCCAGGGTGGTCACTGTGACATCACAGTTCCCCTTAGAACCCTGTTGCCATGCCAACCACAGCTAGCCCTGACTTGCAATCAGTGTATGTTTCCATCACTTAAGTCAGACATGCCGAAGCTCCTGAGACTTTCACTCAAAAAGTCTTCTCAGGTAAATATTTCAATTTCTCATGATTTTGTGAACCTTTGGTTACTTGTTCTCTGCTCTGATGGGTCCCTCCAGTGGCTTTAATGGGCCTAAATCCTTGTGTCTCCATTGAAATGTTCTATCGACACGTCTGCTGAGACAGCAGGGACTGCCAGGGCCAGGTATTGCCTCTCTGGGGTTCGTAAAGGAGCTGGTATTACACTGGGATCCTTCAGTCACTGATGCGCAGGGCAGAGTTTTGATGCCATAAATGTCGAAGTATCTGGCGCCCCCTATCGTAGTGAACGGGAGTCGTTTTGAGTTTGAGAAAGGCTCTGCCGTGTTACCGTAAGGGGCATTTTTCGTCTTTTGCGGCCTTATTTATTTATTTATTTATTTATTTATTTATTTAGGTTACTTATAAAGCGCTAACAATCATCCCGGGGGATATCACGGCGCTGCATGTAGCGTGAGCCTGACTCAAGGGCTTTAGAGCGGTTTATGAGCCCCAGACGACATTACACATGGTCAGATTTATGTTCTAGGCTCGGGAGGATTAACTGGTTTATGTGCCCAGAATCACAGGATGTTGAGCCGACGCCAGGGCTCGAGCTTCCTTCCGCAGTTCCAAAGTCGACTGCTCTGGCCTTCAGGCCACACCGTAAGTGCCCCTTCCAACAGTCTTCACTAAGAACGCGTGCGCGTTTCCCGACACTATTCTCTGTGGGAGTGAAACTTTTAATCATGTCTGTGATGGGATTTGAGTGCTGCCACTCAGCAGGGACAGGGGACAGCTCAGCCAGCCTTGAGCCTTGCAGCTGTTTTCCATTTCGGACGTGTTTCCTTTGAAAAGTTCTGAGGGTGGGGAGTGATTGGCGAATTGATGAGCCCCGCTGGGCAGCTGCATCTGTTCTTCCGGGTTTGAAGTAGATTTTAGGGCTACGCGTCGTTATCAGGTTCGACAAGGAAGAGCTTTCACAGAGAGGGTCCGTCTGAAGAGCCCTTGAAGGACCCCGCTCTCAGTGGAGCACACTAGGCCTTTCTTTGGTCCACCGTTCTAATGTCGGTTTCAGTGCGCCTTACCCCTCACGACTCCATCACCGAGTCAGGAACAGTCAGGCATTCCTTTCATGTGACTCTTATGTGATGTGCTGGCAGCAGTATTCCCACCAGGGTACTGAGCGATTCTGTTTCTTTCGAAGCCGCGCATCTCTGATTTCTGCCCTCCTCCTTTTCATGTGTCTGCAGAGCTTCAGAATGTCAATGTTCGAACTCGTATTTAAAGGGAGAGCAAAGTCTCAACTGTATTTGCATGCGGTGCTTTTGATGGTGCCTTTTCCATTGTAAATGCAGGACTGGAAGTGTCTGAATGCGAAGAGAACGACAGCTGGGAAAGCTGCTCCCTCCTGCCGCAACGCGTGATCTTCGCATTAGATCAGGCTTCCTGTTCGCCTGTTTATGAGGAAGTGTCTTTCAAACGCTGCATCAGTACCTCAGTACTGGCAACCAAAACTACAGTACCACCTGCAGAATCGCATTACCACCCTCAGCATCATGCTGATATCCGCAATGCACACCACCATCACATTACCACTGCCAGCACCGCACCATCAATCCACACTACTACCCCTTACTGACGCACTACCACCCTCCGCGTTGTACCACTACCAGCACCGCACCATCAATCCACACTACTACCCCTTACTGACGCACTACAACAATCAGCATCACATTACCACTGCCAGCCCCGCACCATCAATCCACACTACTACCCCTTACTGACGCACTACCACCCTCCGCGTTGTACCACTGCCAGCCCCGCACCATCAATCCACACTACTACCCCTTACTGACGCACTACCACCCTCCGCATTGTAGCACTGCCAGCACCGCATCATCAATTCACACTACTACCCCTTACTGACGCACTACAACAATCAGCATCACATTACCACTGCCAGCACCGCACCATCAATCCACACTACTACACCTTACTGATGCACTACCACCATCAGCATCACATTACCACTGCCAGCACCGCACCATCAATCCACACTACTACCCCTTATTAAGCACTACCACCCTCCGCGTTGTACCCCTGCCAGCACCGCACCATCAATCCACACTACTACCCCTTACTGATGCACTACCACCCTCCGCATTGTACCACTGCCAGCACCGCACCATCAAGCCACACTACTACCCCTTACTGACGCACTACCAGCCTCTGCATTGTACCACTGCCAGCACCGCCCCATGAATCCACTCTACTACTACTACCCCTTACTGATGCACTACCACCCTCCGCGTTGTACCACTGCCAGCACCGCGCCATCAGTCCACACTACTACCCCTTACTGACGCACTACCACCCTCCGCGTTGTACCACTGCCAGCACCGCACCATCAATCCACACTACTACCCCTTACTGATGCACTACCACCCTCCGTGTTGTACCACTGCCAGCAACACACCATCAATCCACACTACTACCCCTTACTGATGCACTACCACCCTCCTCGTTGTACAACTGCCAGCACCGCACCATCAATCCACACTACTACCCCTTATTGAGCACTAACACCCTCCGCGTTGTACCACTGCCAGCAACGCACCATCAATCCACACTACTACCCCTTACTGATGCACTGCCACCCTCCGCGTTGTACCACTGCCAGCCCCGCACCATCAATCCACACTACTACCCCTTACTGACGCACTACCACCCTCCGCATTGTAGCACTGCCAGCACCGCATCATCAATTCACACTACTACCCCTTACTGACGCACTACAACAATCAGCATCACATTACCACTGCCAGCACCGCACCATCAATCCACACTACTACACCTTACTGATGCACTACCACCATCAGCATCACATTACCACTGCCAGCACCGCACCATCAATCCACACTACTACCCCTTATTAAGCACTACCACCCTCCGCGTTGTACCCCTGCCAGCACCGCACCATCAATCCACACTACTACCCCTTACTGATGCACTACCACCCTCCGCATTGTACCACTGCCAGCACCGCACCATCAAGCCACACTACTACCCCTTACTGACGCACTACCAGCCTCTGCATTGTACCACTGCCAGCACCGCCCCATGAATCCACTCTACTACTACTACCCCTTACTGATGCACTACCACCCTCCGCGTTGTACCACTGCCAGCACCGCGCCATCAGTCCACACTACTACCCCTTACTGACGCACTACCACCCTCCGCGTTGTACCACTGCCAGCACCGCACCATCAATCCACACTACTACCCCTTACTGATGCACTACCACCCTCCGTGTTGTACCACTGCCAGCAACACACCATCAATCCACACTACTACCCCTTACTGATGCACTACCACCCTCCTCGTTGTACAACTGCCAGCACCGCACCATCAATCCACACTACTACCCCTTATTGAGCACTAACACCCTCCGCGTTGTACCACTGCCAGCAACGCACCATCAATCCACACTACTACCCCTTACTGATGCACTGCCACCCTCCACGTTGTACCACTGCCAGCCCGCACAATCAACCCACACCACTACCACTTACTGATGCACTACCACCCTCCGCGTTGTACCACCGCCAGCACTGTACCATCAAGCCACACTACTACCCCTTACTGACACACTACCACCCTCCGCGCTGTACCACTGCCAGCAACGCACCATCAATCCACACCACTACCCCTTATTAAGCACTACCACCCTCCGTGTTGTACCCCTGCCAGCACCGCACCATCAATCCACACTACTACCCCTTACTGATGCACTACCACCCTCTGCGTTGTACGAGTGTCAGCACCGCGCCATCAATCCACACTACTACCCCTTACTGACGCACTACCACCCTCCGCGTTGTACCACTGATGCACTACAACCCTCCGCGTTGTACCACTACCAGCACCACACCATCAATCCACACTGCTACCCCTTACTGACGCACTACCACCCTCCGCGTTGTACCACTGCCAGCACCACACTATCAATCCACACTACTACCCCTTACTGACGCAGTACCACCCTCCGTGTTGTACCACTACCAGCACCGCACCATCAAGCCACACTACTACTCCTTATTGATGCACTACCACCCTCCGCGTTGTACCACTGCAAGCACCGCACCATCAACCCACACTACTACCCCTTACTGACGCACTACCAGCCTCTGCGTTGTACCACTGCCAGCACCGCACCATCAATCCACACTACTACCCCTTACTGACTCACTACCACCCTCCGCATTGTACCACTGCCAGCACCGCACCATCAATCCACACTACTACCCCTTACTGACGCACTACCACCCTGCTCATTGTACCACTTCCAGCACCGCACCATCAATTCACACTACTACCCCTTACTGATGCACTACCACCCTCCGCGTTGTACCACTGCCAGCACCGCACCATCAATCCACACTACTACCCCTTACTGACAATTTACCATCCTCCTTGTTGTACCACTGCCAGCACCGCACTATCAATCCACACTACTACCCCTTATTGAGCACTACCACCCTCCGCGTTGTACCACTGCCAGCAACGCACCATCAATCCACACTACTACCCCTTACTGATGCACTACCACCCTCCGCGTTGTATCACTGCCAGCCCGCACCATCAACCCACACCACTACCCCTTACTGATGCACTACCACCCTCTGCATTGTACCACTGCCAGCACCGCACCATCAAGCCACACTACTACCCCTTACTGACGCACTACAACAATCAGCATCACATTACCACTGCCAGCACCGCACCATCAATCCACACTACTACACCTTACTGATGCACTACCACCATCAGCATCACATTACCACTGCCAGCACCGCACCATCAATCCACACTACTACCCCTTATTAAGCACTACCACCCTCCGCGTTGTACCCCTGCCAGCACCGCACCATCAATCCACACTACTACCCCTTACTGATGCACTACCACCCTCCGCATTGTACCACTGCCAGCACCGCACCATCAAGCCACACTACTACCCCTTACTGACGCACTACCAGCCTCTGCATTGTACCACTGCCAGCACCGCCCCATGAATCCACTCTACTACTACTACCCCTTACTGATGCACTACCACCCTCCGCGTTGTACCACTGCCAGCACCGCGCCATCAGTCCACACTACTACCCCTTACTGACGCACTACCACCCTCCGCGTTGTACCACTGCCAGCACCGCACCATCAATCCACACTACTACCCCTTACTGATGCACTACCACCCTCCGTGTTGTACCACTGCCAGCAACACACCATCAATCCACACTACTACCCCTTACTGATGCACTACCACCCTCCTCGTTGTACAACTGCCAGCACCGCACCATCAATCCACACTACTACCCCTTATTGAGCACTAACACCCTCCGCGTTGTACCACTGCCAGCAACGCACCATCAATCCACACTACTACCCCTTACTGATGCACTGCCACCCTCCGCGTTGTACCACTGCCAGCCCCGCACCATCAATCCACACTACTACCCCTTACTGATGCACTACCACCCTCCGCATTGTAGCACTGCCAACACCGCATCATCAATTCACACTACTACCCCTTACTGACGCACTACAACAATCAGCATCACATTACCACTGCCAGCACCGCACCATCAATCCACACTACTACACCTTACTGATGCACTACCACCATCAGCATCACATTACCACTGCCAGCACCGCACCATCAATCCACACTACTACCCCTTATTAAGCACTACCACCCTCCGCGTTGTACCCCTGCCAGCACCGCACCATCAATCCACACTACTACCCCTTACTGATGCACTACCACCCTCCGCATTGTACCACTGCCAGCACCGCACCATCAAGCCACACTACTACCCCTTACTGACGCACTACCAGCCTCTGCATTGTACCACTGCCAGCACCGCCCCATGAATCCACTCTACTACTACTACCCCTTACTGATGCACTACCACCCTCCGCGTTGTACCACTGCCAGCACCGCGCCATCAGTCCACACTACTACCCCTTACTGACGCACTACCACCCTCCGCGTTGTACCACTGCCAGCACCGCACCATCAATCCACACTACTACCCCTTACTGATGCACTACCACCCTCCGTGTTGTACCACTGCCAGCAACACACCATCAATCCACACTACTACCCCTTACTGATGCACTACCACCCTCCTCGTTGTACAACTGCCAGCACCGCACCATCAATCCACACTACTACCCCTTATTGAGCACTAACACCCTCCGCGTTGTACCACTGCCAGCAACGCACCATCAATCCACACTACTACCCCTTACTGATGCACTGCCACCCTCCACGTTGTACCACTGCCAGCCCGCACAATCAACCCACACCACTACCACTTACTGATGCACTACCACCCTCCGCGTTGTACCACCGCCAGCACTGTACCATCAAGCCACACTACTACCCCTTACTGACACACTACCACCCTCCGCGCTGTACCACTGCCAGCAACGCACCATCAATCCACACCACTACCCCTTATTAAGCACTACCACCCTCCGTGTTGTACCCCTGCCAGCACCGCACCATCAATCCACACTACTACCCCTTACTGATGCACTACCACCCTCTGCGTTGTACGAGTGTCAGCACCGCGCCATCAATCCACACTACTACCCCTTACTGACGCACTACCACCCTCCGCGTTGTACCACTGATGCACTACAACCCTCCGCGTTGTACCACTACCAGCACCACACCATCAATCCACACTGCTACCCCTTACTGACGCACTACCACCCTCCACGTTGTACCACTGCCAGCACCACACTATCAATCCACACTACTACCCCTTACTGACGCAGTACCACCCTCCGTGTTGTACCACTACCAGCACCGCACCATCAAGCCACACTACTACTCCTTATTGATGCACTACCACCCTCCGCGTTGTACCACTGCCAGCACCGCACCATCAACCCACACTACTACCCCTTACTGACGTACTACCAGCCTCTGCGTTGTACCACTGCCAGCACCGCACCATCAATCCACACTACTACCCCTTACTGACTCACTACCACCCTCCGCATTGTACCACTGCCAGCACCGCACCATCAATCCACACTACTACCCCTTACTGACGCACTACCACCCTGCTCATTGTACCACTTCCAGCACCGCACCATCAATTCACACTACTACCCCTTACTGATGCACTACCACCCTCCGCGTTGTACCACTGACAGCACCGCACCATCAATCCACACTACTACCCCTTACTGACAATTTACCACCCTCCTTGTTGTACCACTGCCAGCACCGCACTATCAATCCACACTACTACCCCTTATTGAGCACTACCACCCTCCGCGTTGTACCACTGCCAGCAACGCACCATCAATCCACACTACTACCCCTTACTGATGCACTACCACCCTCCGCGTTGTATCACTGCCAGCCCGCACCATCAACCCACACCACTACCCCTTACTGATGCACTACCACCCTCCGCGTTGTACCACCACCAGCACTGCACCATCAAGCCACACTACTACCCCTTACTGACGCACTTCCACCCTCCGCGTTGTACCACTGCCAGCACCGCACTATCAAGCCACACTACTACCCGTTACTGACACACTACCACCCTCCGCATTGTACCACTGCCAGCACCACACCATCAATTCACACCACTACCCCTTACTGATGCACTACCACCCTCTGCATTGTACCAGTGCCAGCACCGCACCATCAAGCCACACTACTACCCCTTACTGACACACTACCACCCTCCGCGTTGTACCACTGCCAGCACCCACCATCAATCCACACCACTACCCCTTACTGACGCACTACCACCCTCCACGTTGTACGACTTCAGCACGCGCCATCAATCCACACTACTACCCCTTACTGACACACTACCACCCTCCTGGTTGTTCCACCGCCAGCACCGCACCATCAATCCACACTGCTACCCCTTTCTGACACACTACCACCCTGTGCATTGTACCACTACCAGCACCGCACCATCAATCCACACTACTACCCCTTACTGACGCACTACCACCCTCCGCGTTGTACCACTGATGCACTACAACCCTCCGCGTTGTACCACTACCAGCACCACACCATCAATCCACACTGCTACCCCTTACTGACGCACTACCACCCTCCGCGTTGTACCACTGCCAGCACCACACTATCAATCCACACTACTACCCCTTACTGACGCAGTACCACCCTCCGTGTTGTACCACTACCAGCACCGCACCATCAAGCCACACTACTACTCCTTATTGATGCACTACCACCCTCCGCGTTGTACCACTGCCAGCACCGCACCATCAACCCACACTACTACCCCTTACTGACGCACTACCAGCCTCTGCGTTGTACCACTGCCAGCACCGCACCATCAATCCACACTACTACCCCTTACTGACTCACTACCACCCTCCGCATTGTACCACTGCCAGCACCGCACCATCAATCCACACTACTACCCCTTACTGACGCACTACCACCCTGCTCATTGTACCACTTCCAGCACCGCACCATCAATTCACACTACTACCCCTTACTGATGCACTACCACCCTCCGCGTTGTACCACTGCCAGCACCGCACCATCAATCCACACTACTACCCCTTACTGACAATTTACCACCCTCCTTGTTGTACCACTGCCAGCACCGCACTATCAATCCACACTACTACCCCTTATTGAGCACTACCACCCTCCGCGTTGTACCACTGCCAGCAACGCACCATCAATCCACACTACTACCCCTTACTGATGCACTACCACCCTCCGCGTTGTATCACTGCCAGCCCGCACCATCAACCCACACCACTACCCCTTACTGATGCACTACCACCCTCCGCGTTGTACCACCACCAGCACTGCACCATCAAGCCACACTACTACCCCTTACTGACGCACTTCCACCCTCCGCGTTGTACCACTGCCAGCACCGCACTATCAAGCCACACTACTACCCGTTACTGACACACTACCACCCTCCACATTGTACCACTGCCAGCACCACACCATCAATTCACACCACTACCCCTTACTGATGCACTACCACCCTCTGCATTGTACCACTGCCAGCACCGCACCATCAAGCCACACTACTACCCCTTACTGACGCACTACAACAATCAGCATCACATTACCACTGCCAGCACCGCACCATCAATCCACACTACTACACCTTACTGATGCACTACCACCATCAGCATCACATTACCACTGCCAGCACCGCACCATCAATCCACACTACTACCCCTTATTAAGCACTACCACCCTCCGCGTTGTACCCCTGCCAGCACCGCACCATCAATCCACACTACTACCCCTTACTGATGCACTACCACCCTCCGCATTGTACCACTGCCAGCACCGCACCATCAAGCCACACTACTACCTCTTACTGACGCACTACCAGCCTCTGCATTGTACCACTGCCAGCACCGCCCCATGAATCCACTCTACTACTACTACCCCTTACTGATGCACTACCACCCTCCGCGTTGTACCACTGCCAGCACCGCGCCATCAGTCCACACTACTACCCCTTACTGACGCACTACCACCCTCCGCGTTGTACCACTGCCAGCACCGCACCATCAATCCACACTACTACCCCTTACTGATGCACTACCACCCTCCGTGTTGTACCACTGCCAGCAACACACCATCAATCCACACTACTACCCCTTACTGATGCACTACCACCCTCCTCGTTGTACAACTGCCAGCACCGCACCATCAATCCACACTACTACCCCTTATTGAGCACTAACACCCTCCGCGTTGTACCACTGCCAGCAACGCACCATCAATCCACACTACTACCCCTTACTGATGCACTGCCACCCTCCGCGTTGTACCACTGCCAGCCCCGCACCATCAATCCACACTACTACCCCTTACTGATGCACTACCACCCTCCGCATTGTAGCACTGCCAACACCGCATCATCAATTCACACTACTACCCCTTACTGACGCACTACAACAATCAGCATCACATTACCACTGCCAGCACCGCACCATCAATCCACACTACTACACCTTACTGATGCACTACCACCATCAGCATCACATTACCACTGCCAGCACCGCACCATCAATCCACACTACTACCCCTTATTAAGCACTACCACCCTCCGCGTTGTACCCCTGCCAGCACCGCACCATCAATCCACACTACTACCCCTTACTGATGCACTACCACCCTCCGCATTGTACCACTGCCAGCACCGCACCATCAAGCCACACTACTACCCCTTACTGACGCACTACCAGCCTCTGCATTGTACCACTGCCAGCACTGCCCCATGAATCCACTCTACTACTACTACCCCTTACTGATGCACTACCACCCTCCGCGTTGTACCACTGCCAGCACCGCGCCATCAGTCCACACTACTACCCCTTACTGACGCACTACCACCCTCCGCGTTGTACCACTGCCAGCACCGCACCATCAATCCACACTACTACCCCTTACTGATGCACTACCACCCTCCGTGTTGTACCACTGCCAGCAACACACCATCAATCCACACTACTACCCCTTACTGATGCACTACCACCCTCCTCGTTGTACAACTGCCAGCACCGCACCATCAATCCACACTACTACCCCTTATTGAGCACTAACACCCTCCGCGTTGTACCACTGCCAGCAACGCACCATCAATCCACACTACTACCCCTTACTGATGCACTGCCACCCTCCACGTTGTACCACTGCCAGCCCGCACAATCAACCCACACCACTACCACTTACTGATGCACTACCACCCTCCGCGTTGTACCACCGCCAGCACTGTACCATCAAGCCACACTACTACCCCTTACTGACACACTACCACCCTCCGCGCTGTACCACTGCCAGCAACGCACCATCAATCCACACCACTACCCCTTATTAAGCACTACCACCCTCCGTGTTGTACCCCTGCCAGCACCGCACCATCAATCCACACTACTACCCCTTACTGATGCACTACCACCCTCTGCGTTGTACGAGTGTCAGCACCGCGCCATCAATCCACACTACTACCCCTTACTGACGCACTACCACCCTCCGCGTTGTACCACTGATGCACTACAACCCTCCGCGTTGTACCACTACCAGCACTACACCATCAATCCACACTGCTACCCCTTACTGACGCACTACCACCCTCCGCGTTGTACCACTGCCAGCACCACACTATCAATCCACACTACTACCCCTTACTGACGCAGTACCACCCTCCGTGTTGTACCACTACCAGCACCGCACCATCAAGCCACACTACTACTCCTTATTGATGCACTACCACCCTCCGCGTTGTACCACTGCCAGCACCGCACCATCAACCCACACTACTACCCCTTACTGACGCACTACCAGCCTCTGCGTTGTACCACTGCCAGCACCGCACCATCAATCCACACTACTACCCCTTACTGACTCACTACCACCCTCCGCATTGTACCACTGCCAGCACCGCACCATCAATCCACACTACTACCCCTTACTGACGCACTACCACCCTGCTCATTGTACCACTTCCAGCACCGCACCATCAATTCACACTACTACCCCTTACTGATGCACTACCACCCTCCGCGTTGTACCACTGCCAGCACCGCACCATCAATCCACACTACTACCCCTTACTGACAATTTACCACCCTCCTTGTTGTACCACTGCCAGCACCGCACTATCAATCCACACTACTACCCCTTATTGAGCACTACCACCCTCCGCGTTGTACCACTGCCAGCAACGCACCATCAATCCACACTACTACCCCTTACTGATGCACTACCACCCTCCGCGTTGTATCACTGCCAGCCCGCACCATCAACCCACACCACTACCCCTTACTGATGCACTACCACCCTCCGCGTTGTACCACCACCAGCACTGCACCATCAAGCCACACTACTACCCCTTACTGACGCACTTCCACCCTCCGCGTTGTACCACTGCCAGCACCGCACTATCAAGCCACACTACTACCCGTTACTGACACACTACCACCCTCCGCATTGTACCACTGCCAGCACCACACCATCAATTCACACCACTACCCCTTACTGATGCACTACCACCCTCTGCATTGTACCACTGCCAGCACCGCACCATCAAGCCACACTACTACCCCTTACTGACACACTACCACCCTCCGCGTTGTACCACTGCCAGCACCCACCATCAATCCACACCACTACCCCTTACTGACGCACTACCACCCTCCACGTTGTACGACTTCAGCACGCGCCATCAATCCACACTACTACCCCTTACTGACACACTACCACCCTCCTGGTTGTTCCACCGCCAGCACCGCACCATCAATCCACACTGCTACCCCTTTCTGACACACTACCACCCTGTGCATTGTACCACTACCAGCACCGCACCATCAATCCACACTACTACCCCTTACTGATGCACTACCACCCTCCGCATTGTACCACTGCCAGCACCGCGCTATCAGTCCACAATACTACCCCTTACTGACGCACTACCATCCTCCGCGTTGTACCACTGCCAGCAACGCACCATCAATCCACACTACTACCCCTTACTGACTCACTACCACCCTCCGCATTGTACCACTGCCAGCACCGCACCATCAATCCACACTACTACCCCTTACTGACGCACTACCACCCTCCCTGTTGTACCACTGCCAGCACCGCACCATCAATCCACACTACTACCCCTTACTGACTCACTACCACCCTCCGCATTGTACCACTGCCAGCACCGCACCACCAGTCCACACTACTACCCCTTACTGACGCACTACCACCCTCCGCGTTGTACCACTGCCAGCACCGCGCCATCAGTCCACACTACTACCCCTTACTGACGCACTACCACCCTCCGCGTTGTACCACTGCCAGCAACGCACCATCAATCCACACTACTACCCCTTACTGATGCACTACCACCCTCCCTGTTGTACCACTGCCAGCACCGCACCATCAATCCACACTACTACCCCTTACTGACTCACTACCACCCTCCGCATTTGACCACTGCCAGCACCGCACCATCAATCCACACTACTACCCCTTACTGACGCACTACCACCCTGCTCATTGTACCACTGCCAGCACCGCACCATCAATTCACACCACCATCCTCGACACCTCGATAACCATGGCCATGTTCCCAGACACACCACAGCACGGAGACATCTCTAATCGCCACAACAGACGACATCGGCACCCTACTCAACAGAGAAGATTCAGCCGCCCAGAACTCTCTTTACCTCTCTGCAGCTTTTGACACTGTCTCCCACCACACACTCATCAATCGCCTATGGCAGATCAGCATCACAATTTAAGCGCTCAAACGGATGGCATCCTTTCTAGCAGGATGCACCTAGAAATTCCGACTCCCTCCCTTCACATCGCAAGCCAAGCACAACATATGCGGTGTTCCCCAGGGCTCTGCAGCCCAACCATCTTCAACGTCTACATGACACCACTTACGGACATCGTCAGATTGCACAACATCAACATCATCTCCTACGTCAATGACACCCAGCTCGTCTTCTTGCTCCCAGCCAGCTCCACCATCACGAAGACCAACTTCCTCAACTGTATGAAGAAAGTCTCAACCTGGGTAACGGATAGCTGCCTTAAGCTCAACACGGACAAGATGGAAGTCCTCATCTTAGACAAACACACCGCCCTGTGAAACAATTCCTGGTGGCCATCGGAACTCAGACTTACACCCAGAGTCCACGCCCGCAACCTCGGCATCATCCTCAACAACGAACTATCAGTGAAAAGTCATGTTAACGCCATCTCTTCAACCTGCTTCAACGCGATCCACATGCTCTGCAAGATCTTCAATTGGCTCCCAACCAGCACCAGGAAGACGATAATGCAGGCCCTCATCGCCAGCCGACTGGACTACGGCAATATACTCTATGCAGGCACCACCACAGAACTAATGCAAAGACTCCAGCTGATCCAGAACACAGCAGCCAGATGGATCCTCAACCTGCCCAAGAGAACCCACATCACCGAGTAGCTGAAAGACCTTCACTGGCTCCCGGTTCACAAGTGATGCCACTTCAAACTCCTGGCCCACGCCTACAAAGCCCTCTACAATCAAGAACCTGCTTACATGAACCACCTCCTGCACTTTCACCGAACACGCAGGACTGCTTCGCACACCTCGCCCTCACAGAGATCACACGTATATGCCGCAGACGCACTGGAGGACGTTCCTTCTCCCACCTCACTGCCAAAGCCTGGAACACCCTCCACCTCCACTCTGAGCCCTCACTGATGACTTCAGGAAGGGATTCAAGACCTGGCTCTTTCGACTGAGACCTGCAGCAAGCGCCTGGAGTCCCTCACGGTTGAGAAGCATCGCTATATAAATATGACTTGATTGATTGACCAGATAATCGCAAGTGGTGCTGTGGGCTTTTAGGCGTTATACTTAACTAACATTTTTGAAATCGCATATCTCTGGTTGTACTGATTGAATTTTGTTGTTTTGTGTCAACATCTATTAAAAAAAATGTTGTGTTGTGTTTTCACTTTATTACTGTTTGTGTGCTGCATACATACTTTACACATTGTTTTTCAGTTAAGCCTGACTACTTTTATGACAAGCGGACAGAGGGTTAAGCACAGGTTAATGTAATGACTTTTTATGGTTCACCCTGACAAGGATTGTGGATGTTGTGTAAGTTTTTCCCCTGAACCACCGACCCAATTTCTCCCAGTAACAATGTCATGCACATATATTTAGTAAAATCAAAAGGTCTTGACTAACACAGACCTAAAACAGCGAATCCTTCGACCACTGTGTGCCAATCTCTTCTCTTTGAGAAAGAAGGAAGAGAAGAAAGAAGGCAGCAATGAAAAAAGGACAGACGCGATTGAAGGAGGGAAAAAGAAATATTGCAACAAGTAAGAAAATAGGGCAAGAAAGAACGTAGAAAAGAAAGAAGGAAAGATAGGGAAGGAAAGAAAGAAAAAAGGCAAGACAAAGCAGGAACAAAAAAGGAAAGAAAGAAAGACAGAAGGAAAGAAATAAAAGAAAATGGAAAGAAATATGGCAAGAAATAAAGCAAGAAAAATGAAAGACGGAAGCAGAAGGAACGAGAAAGAACAAAGAATGAAACATGGCAAGAAACAAGGCAAGAAAAAGGAAAGAAGGAATGTAAGACAGAAGGAAGTAAAGATGGACAGAAGGAAAGAAGGAAAATAAGATGGAAGGATTGTAAGAAATAAGGCAGGAAAGAAAGAGAAAAAGAAAGAAGGAGGAAAGAAGGAGGAAAGAAGTCTTATTTTGACGGCACTGTATTGATGAAACTGTGCTTTCTTACCTTTTGGGAGGATTTGTCACTAGAAATAAAGTTTTCAATTAGATATTGTCTCCATATCCCAAACATTATCCACTATTCCAGTGGTAGACCACTCAAATGGGATATCAGCAAGACCTGGTGACTCATGAGGACATCTTTAGTCTTGCCTCTATTGACAAACACCCATTCTTCCTTCACCCTCAGTTGGATCTCTTATAGGCATCCCCGAGAAAGGCTCCATTCTCTATGCCTTGGTGAAGTTGTTCCAGAACCTACATGTACATGTAGGCACTGAAAACCTGCAACTGCTGAGAGCTGTGAAACCCAACAGGTCCAAGCCTCCTTGTAATATTATAGTCTTTGCTGCAGATATTACCCTAATCATCCATATGATCTTCTTTGGGAAGACAATGGCCATACTCTTGACTATCATAGTCAAAGTTTGAACCAAGTATTTGTTTGGTAGAACTATGTAATTCAGACATTTCTTTCCTTGTCAGTGTTTTACTGAGTCTGAACATGACCCATTGTTTTATAGAGTTGAGAACCATGTTGTAATCATCATGATATGCTTTGCTGTTGAGTGCCATTCCTTAATTCTTTTACCCAATTTGTCAGCCTTTTCAGCTGCTTCCTTTATATAGTCAAATTGTCCTGAAGGAGAAGTGTACCTCATGAATACCGTAAACTCAAGCGTTCTCATCTCAGCTTTCTTTACCAAAGACGTCTCAAACGGGATGATCTGGTCAAGGCTAAGAGGAGCAAAGGGCAGTGCAGCACCAGGAAAAGCCCAAAAGAGTGCCCACCTCCCAGATATCTCAACTGAAGATACATGATAGCAGCAGCTGGTTTGCCACCCAGAGACCGACCCATAGATGTGGATAGTTGTATTGACCATTCATGACTTTTACTAGGAAGGCAGAAACTCTAGCTTGAAGGAGGATCTACCTCGCCCAGTGCCCAAAACAGCACCCTTGCAGCCCTTTCTCTGAAAAATGCTCTTAGCTTAGTAGACTCATCCAAACTAATCAACGTCTCCAGTTGTGGCACTACAAGAGCCGACCTGAGCTCCCTGTCTGAGCATCCCTTCTAACCCTTGCTGCATGGAACCCTGGGGCGGCATTGACCCACCTGCAGAATTCACAACGTGGTGTAGCATTAAAAGGAGTTCATAACTCTGTGTGCATGAGGGAACACCACAGGAGTAGACTTGGGAAGTTGAAGCATGAGTTGGGCAGACAGACTACCCTGTTGTCATTCCATCTACCTAACATAGAAAAACATTGTGGGAGGACCAATGGGTTCAGGGTGACCCTCTTGTAAAAGCCATATTCTCTTGAGGTGCATCCTGACAACTACACCCAGTGAACCACAAAAGAAGATCCCGCAGCCATCTTGGCTGTAAATGCTCTCCCGTGCTTTGCCATAACAAAATCTAGCCAAGAATAAATGGCATTATAAAGGCATGAAAAATATGACTGACCCACGCTTGTCGTGCCCGGTGGCTATTTTCACACCACAGCCAGGGCACCACTTGATTGAAGATGAAGAAGTATAAAAATCAAGGCCTCAGGCCTTCTCCATCTTTGCACCGAGGAGCTGTAGTTTCCAGTGTTCATAGTTGGAATCATGGAAACTCCCCTTCCATCTATGAACACGTAAACTGCAACTTACCAACACTGAGTAAAGGATTTAACCTGTACCTTATGTACATACCTTCTATACTTTGAGTCATGCACAAACTGTGTACATTTTGTCTTGTTCCACAAGCATACACGTTGTAAATAACACAATAAAAATACATGCATATATGATCAAAATTTCCATTGGTTCTAACAAAAGAAAAACATATTTATAGGCATGTATAATACTGGTCTTTTTGGTTTGGAATTTTAGATAGATGAATCAAGTTGACATTTCCTGTTGAAATCATAGTGTCAGCATCACCCACGCTCTTTTCTTTGACCATGGTACTTCCGGGGTTGAGGCCATCGCCCAGGTAGGAGGGGTGCAGGTGGACAGTCGAGAAAACTTGAGCACACTGATCAGGCTATCATAGGGGACACCAGGATAAGGGCCTTCCCGCTCTGTTAAATCATCTTCGCACCAGCACTCGGGAACAAACAACATTCTCTTTTCCATCAAGACCGCCCCAAGCATGCTCCAATTTAGGAAAGAGCTGAAGACACACATCTTTAAAAACAGTGCATCATGACGCAGCGATCCAGAAAGCAGCTAAACCTCCAGTCCCTCGTTGACTGTATCTTTACCTTTGGCCCATAACAGCACTGTGCTGCATCTTGCTATGTTTGTGCTATACAAATACCACACACATGCATGCATGCATACATACATACATATGTCCATACATACATACGTTCGTAGATACATACGTACGTTCAAACATACATACATGCGTTCATACATACATACATTCATACATGCGTTCATACGTGCATACATTCATACGTAAGGACGTATGTACATATATACATACATACATACATATGTGAAAAAAGGTTCTAGTATGAGCCGAACTGCATTGATGTTTGTTGCCCCCTGGAAGGACGGCTGAATCAGATTTGTGGCATCAAAGTTTACATCTGAAGACCCCTGCTTGGTTCTCTGCATCCGTTGATGTTCCAACCGTGCCCGCTGGGGCACTGCGGATAGGGCAAGAACTTTGTTTCCAATGTCCCTACAAATAGGCGTGCCAACAGAACATTTTACCACAACGACATACTCATACCGCAGGGTTCTGTATTTCACGGTGGTGAAATTGTCATGGGATTCTGAGGTTTCACCTTGACATGGGGAACACCTGAAGGAATATGTGTTTTTCCAAAGGTTCCTGCTGGTTGTTTTCTTGATCCGACTCCTTATCCAAGGCTCATTTCATTGGGGGTTTCTTGGTGAAATGTCGATTGGGCTGGTAACGTGTCAGGATGACCGTCCAACCTGTAATGAAGGTCTCTGAGAAACACCCGCAGTAGACAGGGAGATGGAGGCCTTGAGCAGCAGAAGGAACCAAAGAGCACAGAATAAGATTGAGAGAGAGAAGTATAACTATTGGAAAAGAAGAGGACAATGGATGAGAAAAGTGGAGCGTAAAAATGCTTACCAAGAAGAGAGAGCAGAGAGAACCAAAAGGGAAAGAAAAGAAAATCTGATATAGAGCAAGCGGAAAGGAAGAAGAAAAAAAATATAGGTTTGGCAGAAAAAAGCAGAGCTGGTACCACCTGTGCCATTTGAATGGATGCCAGCCTTTCGTAAAAATGCTAGGTTTCTGAATTAAACATTCATAAACTAGCTGCCTGAGTATCATGCACACTACATGTTTTCAGGGAAACAAACATTCCCATGAAAGAGCTTTAATGAATCTGAGAGGCTGAGTACTGAAAAGGAATCGCATGCAGACTTGTTTTGTACGTGTGTGTGTACTGTCACCGTCTACTTACTATAGCGAGATAAGGGTTTTTAATCTAAATGTTTGCCCTGTGAAGACAAATCTCCGACGTTTGATGTCTGGAAGAGATGCAGAGCAGGTTCACAGCATTGGTGTATACACACACACTGAATCTAAGAACCAACGAATACATATAGTAATGGAAAGGGTTTAATAACGTGCAGGTGAGAATGAAAAGAAGGCAAGCAAAATCATAAAAAGAGTGGAGTGAAACGTAAGAGGAAGGGGATCATCCTGCTGGAACCCCCCACAGGTGTTGTAACTCATTACAATCTGCACAAAGCCTCTACTACTGAGTCCAGAGCCCATCAGCTTTACTAAAACATAAAGCTCCCAGCACACAATAGGTAGTCAGCCATAAACACTCAGAGGTTAATTAACAAAATAATGTATTAATATAGGAAGGAGTTCTACACGCGTACTCTTTCACGCACTCTTACACGCCTTCCTGAACCAGCCCACACACATCCAACTCCCTATTAGCAAAAGTGCCCTTCCGGTCTGTACCATGGCCAATAGTCCTTGAACTTCACATTCTATTCCCATTTCCGTTGTTTGGGGCTAATTCTCAAAGGCTTGTAAGAGTATGTAAATGCGTACTACAGCAGTGGTACTTTACCTATTCCAAAATGCCTCTGTGAATAGGCCCCGTCGACTTTTACTGTCAGAATCCTTTTTGCTACTCAGCCTGTTTACATTTTTTAGGTCTCGCCTGAGTCAGTGCTGTAGCGCTGCTCTGGCGAAAGTTTTAGTAAGCAGGTTTTGGAAGTGCTAACCTAGTGGCTTTTTTCAGGCCTCCAGCTTGCGTTCGCGATGTCTTGCATGCGCCCAGCTGGCAGGCTTTCCTCCCCCTCTCTCACCCGCTCCTTCGCATGGCAGGCTTTCCTCCCCCTCTCTCACCCGCTCCTCCCCATTACTAGCTAATCAAACCGCAACAGCGAGACATGCCACTGAGCAAGCGGGGCGCTTCCAAGCCATATGTTTATTTTACTGGTTTCTGTTTCTTTTTGCAGACCCTCTCTCCTTCTACGTATCAGGTCTCTGTGTCCTTTCAAACAACCCCCATTATCTCTCGGCCCCTCGCTACCACCGATCCCATCCAACAGCGAGACATGCCACTGCGCAAGCGGGGCGCTTCCAAGCCATATGTTTATTTTACTGGTTTCTGTTTCTTTTTGCAGACCCTCTCTCCTTCTACGTATCAGGTCTCTGTGTCCTTTCAAACAACCCCCATTATCTCTCGGCCCCTCGCTACCACCGATCCCGTCTAAACTGTCGTCTTCTGTTACTAAATGCAACGTTGTCCCCTCCCGTGAGTGCAGGCAAAAACACTTAAAGGGGAAGGCCGACTCCAGGCCTGGTATCAGAATGCTCGTCACTCCTCCTTTCCCATATTCACACACCCGTTCCTAGGAACATCCCAACAGTAGCCAGGTTTTAAAAAAGCTGGCAGGCTTTCCTCCCCCTCTCTCACCCGCTCCTTCGCATGGCAGGCTTTCCTCCCACTCTCTCACCCGCTCCTCCCCATTACTAACTAATCAAACCGCAACAGTGAGACATGCCACTGCGCAAGCGGGGCGCTTCCAAGCCATATGTTTATTTTACTGGTTTCTGTTTCTTTTTGCAGACCCTCTCTCCATTCATCCTCGGCCATGGAGTTGAAAGACTTCATCCCAGGTTCTAGCTGAAAAGTGCAGGGACAAACAGTGTTCCCACGAGGATTTAAGGTTAAGGGGGAGAAGGTTGTGGGAAAATATGGTCCATGAGGTCTCCATATTGTCCCGAGACAGTGCCTAGTGGCGTAGAAATGAGGGGGGGACGCACAAACTATAGGGGTGGTGGCCTCCCCCCTGCTCTTACATCCAGCTGTCGCGGTGCAAACGCAGGGACCAACATGGGTGTCAAAAAGTCCAGCTACTCCATTGACAGTGCCCTTCAATGTTCCCCAAGCACTTAAATAGTGAAGAATAGCAGCCTGGTGTAGATCCGCAGAGGATGGGTCCAGTGAATGTTCTATTTAGTGATGGATATTTCCACTATCGGGAATGATGTGAGCAGAACTCCAGATTTCGGGCCTGATTTAGAGTTTGGCGGATGGGTTACTCCATCATAAAATGTTACAGATACCACGTCCGCCTTATTACAATTCCTTTATATCCTATGGCTATGGCACTTGTAATAAGGTGGACAGTACAGCTGTCACGTTTTTCGCAGAGTAATCCTCTCACAAACTCTTTATTTAAATGTTATAAATGTAAAGTTGATCAAGATATCTTTAATTGTTAAAATATCCTCTCTGTTTGTGGCTTCCAGTACATTTCTCTCCCATCAATGGGAATGGCTCCATTTCACCACTGAGAGGTGGTTTCACGTATCCATTACTATTACAGGCAGCATTTAGAGTTTTGGAAGAGCACGAGGGACCCACTCAACTCACAGTCCTCCCGCCCAGCCAAGCTTGCAGTTCCTTCTCTCTAGTTTCCGAGGAACCACTAAGATATCGTTGGCAGAGTCTCCGCTTGCTTCATCAATGGAATCCCCTGACCCAAGTGGTCCATCTGACATTGGAAACTGGGTAATAGTCACGGTCACCCACCCTATTGAGGGCGATGAACTGTCTTGCTATGCCACAGCGATAAGGAAGGCTGCAAGGGCTGTTGCCCTTCCACTGCAAACACAGAGCTCAAAGACTTCTTTATCCGCAGAAGTACTCCTAAGTACAACATGTGATTGAACCTGCGATTTGCAGAATCATCGATTGATTGAGAACACTATAACTTTTATAAGCTATAATCCTCTTTGGAACAACAAGCACTTGCATCAACTTCCACCGAGCCCTGAACAGTTAGTCTCTAATGTCTTTTGCCTTTTCAATGCTACACGTCATAAATAAATGGAAGTTCCATGTTTATTGAAAATACCCTACCAAGAAAGATTTAGGCTTGAAGGCTTCCTCTTACAAGGTTTGTCAAAGTAACATTCCTTCTTTCAATCTGGGCAGGGAGTCAGAGAGATTGGATGTGCTAGGCCACGCTTTGAGAAGTCCTCAGATGCTACCCGCTTGTTAGCTTCTTATACTCATACTGTATGTGATCTGGAACTTAAAAGGTTGTGGTCTTCCTGAGCATATGAGGAAACCCTTCCAGAATTAGTACAGGATGGAACGGATGCCACTAAACAAGCAATGCAGGTGGAGCTGGACACTGCAGATGCCACTATGAACACTATCGCCTCTACGATAGTCGTGGAGAGGCGTGCCTGGATGGATGGAAACCACAGGGTTTTCTGATAATGGTTTAAGAGAAAGCAGGCCTTACCTCAGACCACTTTAACCAAAGCAGGTCCGCTGCTAGAACAATTGACTGATTTCGACCTCAATAAATTTCACTGGCTGGATAACACATTTCGGGGCTTTAGCCGTGAGTTTGGCCATCAGCAACAACAAAAATATTAGCAGCAACTAAGCCTACACGAAGGTGAATGTGAGGTGCTTGTTCCACCTGGTGGCAGTGCAGTGCACAGCCTGGTGGGAGTGGGGTAAGTGACAGATGTCCCCCTAGCCATAGATGATCTGATGGTCTCCTTAGAAGGCCTGACTGCCAGTGTGCCTGAAGTCAGCAAGAGATTGGCACGGTGGGTAGACGAGAGTGTTTGGAGCCTGCCTGGACCACAATGTTCCCGAGCGAGAGAGATAGGAGTTTAATATAAACTGTAGCACGAGAGGGCACCTCCAAAGAGGAGCATGGATGCACTCGCAGCTAGGTATTTCTTAGAGCAAGCATATCGATAGCAGAAGAAATGCAAGGAGAGGAATAACCCGATATAGACACTAGGGGCCAGATGTATCAAGCATTTTCCCGTTCGCAAACAGGCCTATTCTCAGAATCGGCCCGTTTGCGAATGGGAAAAAGCCGTTTGGGATGTATCATCCCAAAAGATATTCGCAAAATAGGTAATCACAATTTTTGCGATGACCTATTTTGAGAATGCATTTAGGGAATCACAATTTTTGCAATTCCTTAAATGCACTGCAGGAAGCAAGAAACAATTGCGACCTGTCTTTAAGGAATCGCAAATTACCACCAACCTCTAGTTGGTGGTAATTTGCGAGGTGGTAATTTGTGAATTCCTTTAAAAATTCACTTTTTAGCATTTTCCTAAGTGGCATGTGGCGCACATACATGCCCTTAGGGCATGTATGTGCTCCACATGTGCACACATGCATATTTCAGGGGTGCAACAGGGTGTCGTTTTGGCACCCTTGCACCCTTGAAATTGCATGCGCAATTTGCGAGTACCTATTTGGTACTTGCAAATTGCGAATGCAATCCTTTTCATTCGTATGCTAGGCCCATAGGAATGAATGGGAAGGTATTCCTTTATAGCGAAGCACAATTTGCGATTCGCTATTAAGGAATATGTAGGATTCACAATTTTTTTTGCAAATACTACATACATTGTATTTTGCGATTCTTAAACAGGGAATCGGTAAAATTCGCTATTTAGGGAATCGCAAAAGCAATTCTTGATACATCTGGCCCCAGATTCTCTAATGTGTTATGTATGTTTTGCAAAGCCATTAGCAAAGGTGATTCAGCCTTATGTTATGTATGAGTCAGATGCGACCCAAGGAAGTGTCTGGAATGACTGGGTAGGTCTAAGCCCTCCACTGACATGGATCCCTTCATAGGTTCCCAGGTACCAACGTACAGAGTATATCTTTCAAATAAATCATTGTTGGTATACCTAATTTTTGTGTTTGTGGTTCTTTGGGAGAGAGATCTGCATACCAGTTTGTGGACTGGGGAAACATCAGAGGCTGAGTTATGGTAAAACCGGTCTTGCTCCGTGCCAGGTTCACCTCCCTCAAAGACACCCAATGCAGGCCAGGCATGTGCGCCATATTACAAAAAAGTATGCTGTCCCATGTGCCGGTACACACTCATGTCTGTACTGGGGACAGTGCAGCTTTGAAAGATTGATTGGCTACCTAAAACCCTCGGTCTGCCTTTGAATGTGGATAGACTGGCATGAGTCCCCTTGCACGTGGGTGCATCGTGTTACTGCCCCGGCCCCGCCTCCTCTTCAGAGGAAGTCTAGGAAGGTCCTTGGGACTCCTAAGCCCACTCTGGAATGGTGCCATGCAGGCATTTGCTGCTTACTGTTTCATTGATAATACACAGTTAATGCCCTTCCCTGTTAGCCCTTGTGCTCACGTTGGTAATACAGCACGGGTGCTGGTAAAGGGCATTTCCTCACATTGTCATGATGGTCAAAACTTCATGCAAATGAGGCAAAGTCCGCTTAAGACTGCACGGTCGCAAAATGTGCACCTGTGCAACTGGAATTTCAGAAGGAACTGCACAAGCATCTGCAGCCCCTCCTGTAATACAGAAATGCTGTCTGGGCTCACAAATGGCCCCACAGGTTATTGACCCCTTGGGGCACTTGTGTAATATGGCTCCAGAGGGGGGCCCTTTGGGGTATTGGTTAGACAGGGAGTGCTGCACATGAGAGGCTTGCATACCACATGCGTTCAGGGCCACGAGACAACTCTGATTATACCGCCACTGGTGGTCCCACCACTCCGAGTCCTGTCGCCTCTATTCCACGTAGGGTTACTAAGAGGCCTCATCGTGCACTAACGGTGAGTAGGTCCTCAAGATACACTTTGCCGAGTTATTCCCCTTCTTTAAGTTGATGATCAAATGCAGGTTCCATTCAATGGTGTTTGATTTTTTGCTACCGCCTCTGATGGTGTTAGAGATGAAGATTGAATGGGCTCCCCCTCTTCTGTGGACCCAACATCTCATTCAACCTTTCATGTTTACAAAGTTCTTCTACTACGATGGTCCTCTCAATCTTTGAATCGCTGACTGCGCCTCTTGACAATAGTCTTTTCAACCTTCTTTTCTCTCTTTTGTTTACAGAGATCTAACAGGAGGACCCAGCTCTAAACCGCGGCCAGGTAAGGTCCTGAATCGGCTCCTTCTGACTCCATCGTGATCCCTTGCTTAATCGTGATCCCTTGCTTAGGTTTCTAATGGTCTCCTCCACTCTTTCTCTTACTTCCTCCAGTACCGCCGTCTCTTGGGCTGCTTCAGAATGGTCCTTCGCTCATGTTCAGGGCGCATGCTCAGACATCAGAGGCCCCATTAGCAGCAGGGTGGCAGTCCCATAGCCTTCCAGATATAGTGCTCCGCAAGCTGAAGGACCATGGTACTACCTGGACAGTATTTGTATAAGAATAATAAGACTAGTATTATAAGGATCAGATCTAGAAATAGACTGCCTGTACATTGCCCAAATAGAATATCCTATGTGTATTTTTATCTGGATTATGGAGATGTATCTATCATATTATTTCAATGACATGTTTCTTTAATGCCCTTCCTATGCAATATTATCGAAATCGCCCGCTCTACAGCAGGTGAACGAACAAGCGGGAAATATAGTAAGGGTATATCGTATTATGTTCATTATAAATGCATTCATTCTTTTAGTCGGGTTAGAGCTTGTAGAACCAAAATGTAATGTGTGTTTTAAATGACCTTTTCTATGTGGACCTTCTGTTTCACAGTGCTATACTTAACAGGTGATATTGTTGCCCAGGTCAAGGATATGCATTCGATTGACACCAGGCCAGGAAAGGCTGAGTTGGCCACTCAGGATTCAGACCTGTGATCCTCAGGTTATGCACAGATCATTGCATTGGATGCGATAACCCATCCAGGAGTCTTAGATTATCCGTCAGATGTTTGAACATCTGGCCATTACTTGAATGGGATTACTTTTGGCTACTTTCTAGCCACTGAGATAGGTCAATGGGTTAAAACAATCACTGAATTTGTGGTTAACCAGGTTCACCGGTCCCCAATCATCATCGGTCCTCTCGTTCTTTTGAGGTGGATAGAAGTAGTATGAATGAGTTCGATTTCAACAACAAAAGAAAATGCAGTTTCAAAACGTTGCTATGCCAGTGTGTTGATAAAATAGTGGAATAACTAAACTGTTGATTATTTAAGGTAAGAATTTACAAATAAAGATGGGCAAGTTGTCTCACTTAACCTTAAGCGTCTGCCCTACTGTGAAATGAAGAAAGAAGTAACACCTATTTTAGGGTGTGTATTTTAGTGAAAAGAGATGGGGTCACTAAATTCTGATTTGAGCATTTGCCAACTGTGCATGAGCCAAACCTGCCATTTAACTAATCCAGCCACTAGTAGAAACTCAGCCCGTTTGTAATGAACTCACACTTGGGGACTCCTTGTAAGTTGGGATCCTTACATACATCTTGGATCACCTCCAAATGGTCTAGAATGCGCGCGGGCTGGTGCAGATCCATAGAAACACCAATCACATCGGAGCACACTGACAGCTCAGCTCAGATCACTATCTAGGTAAATGTAATATATCCGCCGCAACTCTGGGCCCATCCTCCTTTCATAGGCGCTCCAGCGGTCCAGAAATCTCAAACTCATGTTGGTTGGTGGATGGGAACTCTTCAGGTCCCTCCCACCACATGACGACCAAAAATTCAACTGACTGAGAGAAAGTCCAAACTAAACAGTTGAACTTTTTTTAATAACACATTTTTATTAGTTTAGATGCAAAAATAAACCATAACAAGTTAATCAGTACAGTCAAAATAATCACTTTTCTGGTTATATAATCCACCCCATCCCGTGCCACAGGCATAATAAAGTTTCTCTCTCTTCTCACAACAGGTTTGCAGTTAGTATATGTCCCCAACATATGGAGTCCAGGGAGCAGCCGCGGTCGGTAGTAGGAGTAACTGCAGGGCGGTGACGTGGGGAGGGGCAGGGTGGGGGGTAGTAAACTATGGATTACGGAGGTTTACAAGTAAGTTAACATATAAATGAATAAAACGAATTTCGTTGCGTGCACTGCATGCCCAAATGCGATGCAGTGCACGCAACGAAATTCGTTTTATTAATTTATATGTTAATTTACCTGTAAACCTCCGTAATCCATAGTTTGCTACCCCCCACCCTGCCCCTCCCCCTCCCCACGTCACCGCCCTGCAGTTACTCCTACTACCGACCGCGGCTGCCAGGGAGTCCATATCTTTCCATGTTTGTTGGGTACACCTTGAGCCTTGTACACTAGTTTTTCCATTACTGTATACTGGTCAATGCCCCTAATCCATTCATGCAAGGGGGGTGGGGGGGGCTCTAATGCTTGCCCAGATCTCTCATTGCCACCAGGTATGTCATAGAGCTGAATGAGCGTGATGCACAGGGACCCCACCCCCGCTGATCCATCATTCCCAGCAGCATGACTTTGGGATTGAGGGTTTTTGGCCTCCCTATAAAACGCCCCACAATTTTGTTGACCCCCCTCCAAGTATACTTGCTCTTCGGGACATTCCCAACTTACATGGTAGAATGTGCCTGGGGATAGGCGGCACCGAGGGGCAACAGTTGAGGTTTAGATCACGTTTTAGGCTCTGATAGTGATGCCAAGTCTCTGAAGGCAACCTAAACCTCCTTTCTTATTCCTGATGCAGTATCCTTTACGTGATGTTTCCAATGCTTTAGAGATGTTTAGAATCACAGACCATTGTTTATTTTTCCAGTGAGGGAAATAAATTAGTTCCAGTGGCCCCTGTTGTGCTCCCAAGGTGATCATTAGCTTTTTTGCAGATGTACCACACTAGACCATCGCTAAGGATAACACGATGTAATGGTGGCTTCCCAAGGATGGAAGTCTGTCTTGTGCTGCTGGTCACCTGAATTATGGTGTGACAAGGTTTGCTTCATTACCACAGGCCTGAGCCAAGCACACTCGTTGCTAGAACAAGAACTCTCTATTTTAGAAACCTCTTTCTGCTTGCTGGTTTTGAATTGTTTCTCATAGCTTGTCTTGCTTTGCTTACTAGCCTTGCTGATTCTGTGCCTTCCTGTTAGATCTTGTGAATCCTTTCCTGGTCATGTATAGACTGGTCATGTATAGACTCTGCTGCTTTATCCTATCTGGGTGCTTCTTCGCTGTAAGGGGACCCCAGCCAGTTGGATGAGACCTCCTTTGTGCATTTCCTTAATCCCCAATCAGAAGAGGGCACAGAGCCTTCTAGATAAAATGGCTTCTTAATTACACCTAGGCTGGCTGTTCCTCCATTTTATTCCCCATTTTGAAATTATGAGGCATGAAAAGGCTCCAGTGTTTTGGGCTACATGTAAACTAATGTATTAATTTACTCATCTCAGACTTGATCCAGCTTCGATGTAAAGAAGCCATACTCCTTAGTCTCTGCAGAAAAACATGGAAAATCATGAAAAATGAAGCTCACAATTGGAAACTGAGATATTATCCTTCCATTCTCTGAGTTTACCTTCTGGGGTTTTCTGTTCCCAAGTGTTGCCATCCTTCCATCCTACTTGCTTTCTTGATGCCTTACTTTGTTCAATCTCTTTCCGAGACTTCGGTCATATGGTTTATTGTTACTTGTAAAGCGCACTGGCACTCCTCGAGGCAGAGTGGCGGTATGTGAATAATCTTAAATAAATGACAGGGAACCGAGGGAAGACCACCCCATTGCCAGTTACTGGCTATACCAAAGCTGTTTGTGAAGGCTCTCAGATCTTCTGTGCTAGGCAGGGTTGAATCGGAGAACACTACCCCTAAATCTAGGAAGGGCTCCCTGCTGTGGATGTCTTGGGCGCACAATGAGGTGGCGCTGTCACAAATGGATACATTTATTCATGGATTGTGTGTGATTTAGCTTCCTTGTGCGATTTTCAGCCATTGCTCTGCCGTTGATAGTAGACGAGCCTGATTGTGGAGCACTTAGAGTCGGTAAATCAGAGGGTTTGCGAATGCAAAAAACCCCTTGTTTATGAAGTAAACGTATATTGCAGTTCAGAAAATGTTTTCCAACTTGACAAATTTGTATAGAAATGGATACTGAGTTCATTTTTGGAAGGGGCTTGTTTTGGCATCCCTTCCAAATACTGATAGCAACATTTTGAGAGGTTACTGGCTCCAGAGTTGGGGTGGTAACCCATTCACAAATGCGTAGAAGTCTCATTGGGACTGCTTCCCCTTTGTGATTGTAAAAAACAGCATGTTTTGGAATAGGCAGTAGTGTAAAGAACCACTGTGAACTCACAAACAGACTTTTAAGAAAATATATATATTTTTTAAATGTGCCCCGTCTCCTTTAAGGACACCTGGCTGCAGTGACAACAAAAGTTTACTTTATATAAAGGTGAACACAGACAGTAATCTGCTGACTCTACCAGGCCACCATCCCTCTGCTAGCCACCCATCACAATGAGCTGCAATTTGGAACCCACTTCATGAATAAAAGGACCGTATGTACAAAAAATAGGAATTTATTTTAGGAGTTTTATTTAGCGCTAGCTGGACCCAAGGGTATCAGAGCGCTTCACAGCAGGTAACTTATATGCAAAGAGGCAATACAGAGATTATAGTAGAACATAAGGATACGCAACGGATATAGTTCGAACATAGGAGTGATTGAGCAGAATGAAACAAGTAGGCCGCAGGTCACATAAAACGAGAGTCCGATACGTTTTCTTTATCAGATTCTGTGTCACAGGGCACAGAGTTTAAGTTAGATGGAGTGCCGGCTAAGGTACTTCCTTGGATCCTATTGGTTCGCTAGTGAGCGGTCGAGGAAGAGGACTTTGAGCTGGTTTTTGAATTTTGGAAACGAGGGGATCGTTCTGATGTGGGGGGGGGATGTAGTTCCAGATTTTGGGCACGTTTCCAGCAAACGACCTGGCCACAGTTTTTTGCTTGCGTGTCTTCAGCGGGATGAGTAGCAGAGTGTTGGACCTCCTGAGGTTCCTGGACTGGCCGGCCCTTTTGAGTTTGGCGGCCAGGTATTCCGGTTTGCCTCTGTGAAGGGCTTTGTGCGTGAGGCAGGCTGTTCTGAAGTTGGCTCGCATTTCAATTGGGAGCCATTTTAGTTCTCTGAGTGCGGGCGAGATGTGGTCGAATTTCTTAGTTCCGGTGACCATTCTGGCTGCTGCATTAAAGGTTGTTTTGAGGGGGGCAAGGTGGGATTTTTCTGTACCAGTCAGGGTTGCAATCCCGTAATCAAGTCTGGAGAGCACCAGTGCTTGGGTGGCTTGTTGAAGGTCCTTGGGCGGGAGGAAGGGTTTTATTTTGTGCAATAATTTCAAATTGAGGAAGGAACTTTTAGCAGATCTTGTAATGTGTTTGTTCATGTCCAGTTTCGGGTCTAGGGTGATACCTAGAGATTTTACCGAATCCGCCTGGGTGAGGTTACCATTGAGGGCATCAATAGCTTTGAGCCATTCTACAATTTGGGGTTCTCTTCTTTGTTGGAGATGAGGAGTATTTACATTTTCTCTTGATTGAGTTTTAGGTGATTACTTGAGAGCCAATGTTGTACCTCACTGAGCGTGGCGTTGAGTCTCTGGATGTCGTCAATGGAGGTGGTTTCCAGATATAACTGCGTGTCATCAGCACATAAGTGGAAAGGGGTGTTGGATTTTCTGAGTAGAGTGGTAAGGGGTTCAATGTAAATGTTGAAAAGCTGAGGGAAGAGAACTGACCCTTGTGGAACACCCCTGTTAACGGGGTGGAGGTCAGACTCGAAGTTTTTGATTTTTATTCTTTGTGAGAGGTTATGGAGGAAGGAAGAGAACCAGTGTAGGACCGTCTCTTCAAGACCTGCCCTTTCTTGTAAAACCTTGATGAGAAGTTTGTGATCAACCGTATCGAATGCAGCCGATAGATCCAGGAGGATGAGAAGGCAACATTGGTCCGAGTCAAGTGACTAGTGTAGATCGTCTATGACATTGAGGATTGCGGTTTCAGTGCTGCAGCCTTTTCCGAAGCCCGATTGGTGGGGATCTAGAAGGTTGATGCTGTCCAAGTGTTGGGTCAGTTGAGGAAGTACACATCTTTCCAGGATTTTGGACAGAATAGGTAGGTTCGAGATAGGTCTGAAGTTCTTCGGTTCCTCAGTGTCTAGGCCGGGCTTTTTCAGCAGTGGCGTGACTTGACCGACTTTGAGGCAATCTGGTATGACTCCTGATCTCAGTGAGCTATTTATGATCTCGCACCATAGCGGGGCTAGGACGAGCTCCAAGTCCTTGGTCAGTTGAGGAGGTAGCTGATCAAGGGCGTGGGATGAGGGTATAGCGTTGGAGATTAGTTTGACTATCTCTACTTCCTGAATGGGAATGAAGGAAGACCAGTGTTTTGGGGGGTTCAAGGAAGCGCTGTCGTTGGTTTCAGGCGGCTGGATCTCTGGGGAGGGGATGAGATTGGAGCCAAGTGAGAGATCGATCTTGGCAATTTGGCGTTGAAAAAGATGGTGAATTTGTCACAACGTTCTTTGAATGCCTGAGTTGAGGAGGCAACGGGCTTGGAGGTTTGTTTCCTGATGATATTGAAGAGTTCTTTAGGTCTGTTTTTTGCGTTGTCTAGCGCGGACCAGAAGAAAGATGTTTTTTTGTCCTTAATGTGCTTTTTGTATTTCCTGCGGGCAGCTTAGAGTTGATCGCGGTGGAAGACGGTGGGATTGTTCCTCCAGATTCTTTCTGAGACTCTTAGTTGTCTTCTTTCTTCGTTGATGTCAGTGGTGAACCATGATCTGAATGTAATGCTCCTGGATTTTTTTAGTTTCAGAGGGGCTAGTTGGTCCAGGGTGAGCATCAAATTTGGAGTTGGTTGTAGAGAGAGGTGAGCTCGGTAGTTGGGAGGTGATCAGTGATGTTGGGGAGGAGCGAGCTCATCCTTTCTTCTAGATCAGCTCGAGGGATCTGAGCTGTGTTTCTAGTCGATTTGGGGGGGGGGGGGTCCTGTGTGGGGTGTTGAGTTAGGACCGACTGGTTGATGTGAAATAGGATGATGTGATGGTTGGACCAGTCTACGGGAAGGATGTGGTCGATGGTGATTGCATTGCTTTGGGCAATAATTGCGTAGAGGGTTGCTCCTCTGTGATGCGTTTCTTCTGAGCAGTGTTGGGTCAGATTGTTTTCTAGTAGGAGGTTGTTTAGGGTTTGAATTAGAGAGTTTTTTGTTTCATTCCATCAGTTTCTGAGTGAGCAATGGGCAATCAGGTTGGAGAGGTGTTCCCCGAATTCAGAAGAGTTGCCTGGGGGTGGTACAGGAGGTGGCAGAGTGATGGCCTGTTATCACTTGTCTTAATGTTGACTGAGAGACATTCAAAGGAGCTATATAGGCAAGAGGCAGTTTCCGTAATGGAGATGTTATTCTTGTGAATGATTGCTATACCCCCTCCTCTTTGCACTTTTCTGTCTTTGTTGATCATTATAAATCCAGGAGACACCAGCATGTCCATGCTGGGGTAGGAGAGATTGTTGAGCCAGGTCTCCGTGATGAATGCTATGTCTATATCATGGGAGAGAATGGCTTCTGCTAGTTCGGTTGCATGTTTAGAGGCTGATCGCATTTTAGGAGCATGCAGTTAATGGTGGACCCTTCCTTGCTCAGATTCTTAGTAGATGGGGCTCTAGGTAAAGAAGTTAGGTGAGCCGGGGGTCTAGGATCTTTCGGTGGAGTGTGGTCTCTTCCAACTCCCGTAATCACTTGGATCATAGATTTGGGGGAGGAATAGGAGGGAGAGTCGTAGGTTGAGGCTAGGTCTGCCGCTTCCCAAGAGGACATTGCGGCTTTTGATCTTCTGGGTCTCTCTAAGCGATTCTCAGTAACCGTTCTTCTAGGGGTTGATGACCGGGACCTGGGGGGGACAAGGGGCCCGCTGGGGGGTGGTACAGTGGCAGATCAGGATTGGGTGAGATTTGGAGCTGTGGTGGGGGGATGAATGGGCTTTCGGATCGTGTCCAGGTTGGTTAAAGTTTCGTTCAGGCCTCGGATCAGGATTTCAAGCTGAGTTTCAAGGTGATTGAGGCAATGCATCATGTTATCCAAGGTGGGAGGGAGGGTGTCTTGGGCAGAGTTGCCGGAGGGGGAGGGGTTGGGTCCCAGTTATGGTGGCTATTGGAGGAGGAGCTGCCTGGTTTGTCTCTGGGAGGGATCATGGGCAGGAGGAGCACTGGCTCGTATCGTGGATTTGACTTTGTGTGGCCAGCGGGCGGAGTAGAGTCGTAGGGAGACTGAGCTTGGGAGTATGCCACATTCCTGGTTGGCTGGTTAGGAAGGGAGAGGAGGCGAGGGAGGGAGGGTCGTCCGCCAAGGGGGGACGGGTTCGTTATTCGGAGGTGCAGAGTTGCAGGAGGTGACTCGCGAGGGCGGGAATGAGGTTCTCGTAGAGGACGCCTGAAGGGTCTGGCGCCTCACCTGAGGTGGCGGGATCACTGGGGGGAAGAGAGGAGTCGGGCCGGGTCGAGTAATGTGCAAGGGGGCCTTTTTTAGCGAGAGGAAGGGGGAGTCGAAAACCTTGAGGTTATCGTTATTAGCTTGTATCAGGACTGTGTCATTCGAGTAGATGGTTATGGAGATGTTCCCGCTCTGCGTCTGGTGGTTCGAGAGAGAGGTCATTAGTTTGCGGCTATGGGATGTGATGGTAGTTTTGGAGATGTGTGGTGAGGATGGCGTTCCAATTTTCGGGTCTTTCAGTATGGAAGATAAGATCCATTTTTATCTGCCCTTTGGAGGAACAGTGGAAGGTGTCTGCGAATAGTGTTTCAGGGTGCTGTCTGATCAGTCTATGTTTCAAATTTCTCTTCGCTTTACTTGAGAGGTTGGAGGGGAAATTAATCGCGAAGGAGTTTGGCCCGTGAGTTTTCAGGTAATTCGGTGTTCGTGGAGTGGCAACAATTAGCGTGGTCGGAGGCATTTTGTCTGGGTTCGGAGGGAGGCGGGTTCCCTAAGGGGTGTAATAGAAGTGTTGTCGTGCGGAGGAGAAAGTGTTTTCTAGTCAGGTGGGGGGTATTGGGGAGCTCGAGGAATACCCTCCCGGGAGAAAGGATCCAATAGTGAGGGAACGGGTGAGTAGGGCTTCTCTAGGACCAGGTTTGAGGGTCGGTGCTGGGTTGATATCTTAAGAGGGGGGCCTGTATGGTTAAGGGTGCCCTCTATGAGGTGGCAGGGACACCTCTGCAAAGTTGCATCGTTGGTTCAGAGATTAGGTCCCAGGTGGCCATTTTGGGGACAGGCACCCAGGGGCTGCCTACACTAACCTGTGCGTCCGTGTTAAGATGTCCGGAGCGTCGGAGGGGCATTGGATCGGGACATTCAGGCGGCCGGTCCCGCTTTGGCTTGGCTAGGTCTCCACGACTCCACTGAAGTAATCAGGAGAGCTCGGTGTTTCGGCCGAGGGCAGCCATCTTAGGGTCAGGCACTATACAAACACGTCTTTTTACGTATTCCCAGTCTCATTTAGAAATAAGATATGCATTGATTAGGTATGCTGCTTCAAAGGATACCGTTTAGTGCACTGCAGCCGAGAAAAGATGGTATTGAAGATCCTTTGTGCTTTGAGTCTAGATGAATGCATTACCAATCATGTGACATATTTAGGAAGCCCCATGTGATTCACGCAAAGGACTGTGCTTAATTGAAGTGTGGACCGCTTCATAATAGAAGTTTTGTGGCCCTTTAAGAGGTTTAAGTGTCTGGGAGTTTACTTCGGGGCAGCCCTCGCGGGGTCGAGCACGTCCGGGAGATTGAGGACGGGCTGTAGTTCTGTGCTCGTGTACCCTGGGGAGCGGGAGCAGTCGACTTGCGGGGCCCGGAGGATGAGTACGTTCTGCGGGGGGGTCGAGAAGGTCCAGCCTTGCTTTGGTAAGGTGGATCGGGGCTTCGTGGGGTCTTCTTGGGGGCTTATTACTGGCTGTTTCCTCTTGTGGCTCTGCGTCTGGCGGCCATTGCCCAGTCAGGCATTTCTGATTGCGGCGGTGTTCAGTGCTGGGCTGAAGAGTGTTTCATCGTTCTTAGGCCACCGGTTTGGACATAATTTCCTGTCTGGCTTTTGGGACTCGGCGGGTCTGGAACGGAGGTATCTGAGGGTCGCTTCCCTGGCGGTGGAACTCCGATGGTGGAATTCGTAGTGTGGATCCTCATATCCTGGGGAGGCTGCGTCGCAGATTCGAGCTCACCCCCGTTTGGAATTGGCCCGGTGAGTCAGTCAAATATCTCTTAGGGAGAGGCTGGAGGAACTCGGCCCGGTCGGGATTTACACTATTAGTGATCCCGAAGCCTGGAGTTCATTCCTGAAGCTCTTTCAGCGCGGCCATTTTACATTAGAAACCAGGAATTGTGATTTCCTAATTGCGATTTGTACCGAATTGCAGTTAAGAAATCACAATTCCTGAGGTAAGGACACGTACAAACTTCAGATAGCGATTTCTAACACCTCATGAATATTATTGAAGTATGTCTCAATTTGTGACCCAATAGGAATTGCAGGCACAACAGGGATGGTGGCCTGCTGGTGTCAGCAGGCAATCATGTCTGTGATTGTTTTTGATAAAGCAATTTTTTTTTTGCAGCCTATTTTTGTTAAAGGAAAATGGGATGCGTTCCTAAAAATGAAATGAAACTTTTAAGTAATAATAAGGGCGAAACAGGTCCTGGTTGCTTGTTTTCTGGTTCAAAGCGGACCTGGCCTGGTTATTTGGGATGGACTGTTCCGAATGGAGCTGGGTCAAGGCTGACTTGCATATGGCTGTGTCCAAACTGAGTTGGCATGGTGGGCAAAAAATGACGGATTTGGATGCAGCCAGTGGCTGAGATTAATTCAGTCATTCCATCCATCACTTTGCTGTTGTTCCATTCATACATAGGTTGCAAATTGTGACTGATTTTGCAACCACATTTTCAGTACATCTGGCCATAAATGATTGGTTAGGGTGCTCTACATTGGCTGGCTTCCATACTTTGCCAAATGGAGCTAAAAGCCTGTTCCCATGTAATGTTGGTGATGGAAGGAGTGACGGAAGTAGAGTCCAGCAAGTATGTCATGAAGCATCATTGTGTGCTTGCCTTCCTTATTTTTAGTATCTTTGTAAATTATATGGGGATTTTTTCCCCAGACTTGGATTGAACACTCTCAAGTCTGCTTGAAGCTTGTCATCTTGTATTATTGGATGTCACGTCCTTGGGCCTGCAGCATGTCCTGGAGCTGCTCGGAGAAGATGCAATTAGAAGTGAAGTAGCTATTGACATAGGAAATCAAGGATGGGGATATTATAGCGTGAGTGCTGGTTGATTTTTGTCAGATGATGCTGGTATGTAATAATAATTATAAACAATAAACATATGATAGTACCATTGACAACAGCCAGAAAAATTTCCAGCACCACCGTAATGAGTGTGTTTGAACGTTTGCATCAGAGGTGAGGTGGGTTGCATTGCTGGTGTTAGAAAGGATGCTAACCCCATTCTTCAGTCATGGTTGAGGTGTGGACCGGGCCTAGTCTGCACGCTGCTGTACGTTTGACTTTGGGAAAATCTGAAGGTCTGCTGTAGAAGTGTGTTTTATGCTTGAGGAATCCCTTTTGACACAACTGGGCTTCCACTGACATTAAGATCTTGGTGTGGGTTGGCCTTCTTTGCTTATATTATGTAGCAGTATAACCTGGTGCCTTCATCCACTACTACTGTCTAGTTATTGGTAAGAGAGGAACAAAAGAGTGCGTCTAGCTCTAGTGCCAAGGTTAGACATATGTTTATTGTTGTGTGTTTGGTGATTAAGGGTTTGATTTAGTGTTTGACCTGGAGGGTACCCTGTTGCATCTGCCAGCGGTGTACCCTCTCCCCCAAACCCTCGGCCACCGTAATTGACAGGCATTTAGACCTTAAGTATGACTGCGACGTAGCCTACCCCGGCTCTCTTACTCACATACTCCTTCAACGACCCGATGGAGTAAGGGCTGACAGAGGTTTACATATTACACCATCCACCTGATTTAGAGAAAACAGTGTTATATGTATTTTTTGCAGTTCATCACCGGCAGGTAAAACCTGTCAGGGAAGGACAGTAAAAAATCAAAGTAATAACCCCTATGCCATGGGAGACAACTCCCATGCAGCAGGGGTCATTGGTTTAAATCATTCATTTAAAAAAAAAAATGAAAACCTTTCTAAAAGTTTGACTGGCGGCCATCTTGTTTGACGGAGTCGTGTTTTGAAGCTTTGCAACATTGACAGGAACCTCAGTGACTGCTACTCCTGCCATTGTTAAGAGATTACCCCAGTGCCGGTCGACAACTCTAAATGTGGCAGAGGATTCTTGGTATAGTGGAGTAAAGTCCTTCACTATACTGACAGACTTACCTCCGCCCTCCAAATTTAAAAATCTGATGGAGACTTCTAGCTGCAGATTCCTTACCTTTAAATTTCACAGGCGTCAGACTGGATCCCGAAACTGTTGCGTGAGCAGTACCACTGCGCGCCGTCGGGAGGATGCCACTTGTAGAAATCGTATTTTCGGGGCATAATATACGAAAAAAGGGAAGAGTTATGTCTCCTGTGCAAGGACACTCTTTCACAAGTTAGGATTCCTTGCTGGGCTGTGTTCACAGTAAGGTATCAATGTCTGATTTCCATGTTATAGTAATGAGGATTTTTAGATGGGAGAGAATGTCTGAAGGCACTGTGAGCTAATTGTTTTTAAAGAAATGGAATAATATTAAAAATACGTATAAAAATAAAAAAAATACTTCTTGCGGTCTGCTTGTATTTTACGTAACACAACCAAAGCAGCAGTGAGCCACCTAGAATCTGTCAAACATGTCTCAGTTGGATGGGTGACAGGTGAGACTTTCTCAGACCCTCATGCCATGAAAACAGAAATTAAAGCTCACATGGCAGGCAGGATACTTATTCTCCAGCAGCCGGGAAATCAAAATGCGCCCCCCCTTGACCTTCCTTCCTTCAGCCTGGGGGGTTACAAAGCATCTTGAGAGGCCCCTTTCCAAGTGTGTGTGATAGCTTGCAATGGTAAGAGAGGCTAACAGGAATAACCAAGGGGGAGATGGTGACACCAAACAATTAATGGGATAATGTCCCCTTAACACGCAGCCTCAACCTTGAGCTGAAGGTCACAACACCCCCTCCAAATACGCCATCTGCCAGAGCTATCGCGTGACTTAGACATGGAGGGCACATCACAGCAGGGCTGGCTTTAGGGCAGTGCGGCCGCTGCGACCTCACTGGGCACTGATCTGAAGGGGGGCACTGACCATACTGGTGGCACTGGGTTAACCAATAATCTACGAATTAAAAGCACCTGCTGCAGAGTTCCTTGTGCATCCAGCTTTCAGGCAGCAATAAAAATGTCATGGTGACTCTTGTGCTAAATGTTCCTGCTAGAGAGAGAGAGAGAGATCGGAGTTTTGTCCAGCAGCAGTTTTGACTCATCATAAAGCAGCGCAGACATGGACGTAATTTAGGGGTGGCCAGGGGTTGCAGCTGTGGCCACTAGCTTGTCCCTTGCTACCCCTGACAATACTTTTGTGGCCCCTGGCCTAAGGGCTGGCAAAACCAGTGCCTGGAACCAGTGGCGTGGAGTGGGTTGCCAGCGCCAGGGGGCAAGGCAATTATCTTTCCACTTTTCTTTTAAAATTTTGCGTCCCTAAGAATGCCCCCAAGAATTTTGCGCCCTCTCACGCTATGCCACTGCCTGAATCACGGGAGCAGCTCTTCCTACTGGACGCTGGTTGGAGCTTCACTTGCCTGGTTTCTGTCAATTTTTTAATTATACAAATAGTGACTAATACTATATACTATTAGTAAATTAAAAATGGAGTACATTAGCTGGAATATGACCCTATCTGGACACTAAGCTAAGTAAAAAATGCTGTTAAATGTATGTTGTATGCATGCTTACGGGTGAGAGTGTGTTTATGTGCGCGAGAGTGTGGGAATCTGTTAATATGTGTAAGCATGTGTGTTTTAGTCAAAGTAAAGGTCAAATGGCTACAATGTCACTTCCGCTACCCATTACATTTTGGTGAATTGATGTCCATGAGTGCAGAGGCTTTTAATATACCTGCTGCAAAGAACAGATCTGTGTTTTATGTGGCTAGCTTAGTGGATTGGTAAAGCCAGCCTTTATCAGCGTTAAAACATATGAAATGAATTTAAGAGAGGGTCAATAGAGAGGTGAGAGGCACTTTTTCCGGGTGGTAGTGAGGGAATCCAAGGAGGTCATATGGGGGTAGGGCGTGCTAAAAAAGATTGTTGCACCGGACACCACCAGCGCTAAAGGCGGCCCTGCGTCACCACCAGTACCTCCCTTTCACGATTGTGATATTGACTGTTAAGTGTATTATTCCTGCTTCTATGCATTGCATTGCATTAAGTGTATTGTTTTCACTAGTGACTGCAGCTATCTTGAAGAGGGCATTTTCACTCATATCAACACTTCCCACATGATCAACAAATTATTTTAGGAAGTACGAGGCAAATAAGTGTGCACGTGCATTATGTTTATCAGTGTTATTTTATCAATGCAATCGTTGAGAATAAAAACCCTGACTATAAAAGAAAACAAAGTATTTTCTTCCCTAATAAGACCTGCTCATTATTGCAGTGTGTTTATACAATTATTTAGATGGTATTTAAAGTAAGAGTATTTTTTTGGGCTTGTATTACTTGCTTGTAGTGTGCAAATTCACCGTTCAAAAATGGATTTTCATGGCCAATCCTCCCAATATGGTCTCACAGAGCAAGGGGTTTGGCCATTGTGAAATGGCAAATGACCTTTGGATGAATAATGGTTTAAAAATGCGAAAGTGCATTTTTGATGTTAATAGATATGTCATTGAACTGTAGTTTTATTTATCAATAAAACTATTTGGATTTTTTTCTGCAGATATGCTACAGAAAAAATAAAAAGCAAATGGGTTTGTTCAAAAATAAGACTTGACAATTATTATAATGTATTTACCGATGTATGTAGGCGATTCTTAAAGTAAGCATGATTTTTATGCAGCTTGCGTTGCTTATAGTGCGGAACAGCCAAATATCCAATATGAACGGTCACTTTGGAATGGCAAATGCCGTTTAAGGGACCAGTGGTTTAACAACATAAAAGTGTGTTTGATTATGTTCATTTTTGAAAATAGAAGTTACTGAATAATTAGTGAAATATGCTTACAATTCACCCTGATTTCCAGGTCAATCTCTGCTTTCAGTACTTGTTTTAGGTCGAAGCCTACTGTCTGGTACTGTCTGAAAGCTTCCCTGGGAATACATTCCGCCCGTTGCTTACCATTGGCTTTGTGGTTGGTAACTCACAATTTGTAGCATTCTGTTTGCTGGCTTTCTTTATTTTAGGCTGTTCAGCTTGAGTTTGCCCCTCCCAAGGAGCAAAGCCTTTTCACACCAACTCCACTTGTATTCTTCCAAGAGTGCTACTTTCTGTGCACAGGCCTGAACATCAGGTCAAATGTCAAGCTCTGTCTTCCAGGGAGCTTGGTATTTACTTTTCTCTCTCTGACTTGAAAGTGAGAGGCTTTATGTGACAATCTTGCTGGATACTGGGGGTAGGAAAGGGTGTTTCCTAGCACACAACAATATTTAAATGAACAGTACAAGTATTTCAGAATATATCAGAATTAGGAATATAAATGAAGCACATTTTGTTTGTTAATTCTGAAGTATGTTGGAAACAAATACTTTACTATAATCAAAACAAGTCATTACACTGGTGATGGCATTCCCACACATCATCGTTTGTGCCCTATATAGTTTTATTAGTAAAACTGTAAGTCTGTGCAAATGTACTGGTCATTTCAATTTAAAATGTGTTGTCTGTAATGTCAGTGTGCTGCCCCACCATGCATACCCCACTCCACCATTCTGCACCACTCCACACCACTGCAGTCTACTCTGCACCACTCCACACTACTGCCTTCTACACCACTGCAGTCTACTCCACTCTGCACCACTCCACCCTGCGCCACTTCACTCTACACCTCTCTTCCTCTCTACTCTATGCCAATGCGCTCTACCCCACTCTACTCTACACCAGTGCACTCTTTACCACTGCTCTCTACACCACTCCATTCTAGCCCACTTCAATCTACTCTGCACCATTTTGCTCTGCACCACTCTACTCTCTCTACACCACTCTGCAACACTACACTTTATGCCACTGCGCTCTATGCCAATGCACTTTACTCTATAACACTCACCTCTACGCCCCTGCACTCTATGCCACTCTAATCTACTCTGCACCACTGCACTCTATGCCACTGCATTCTACACCCCTTTACTCTATGCCATTGCACTCTGCGCCACTGAACTCTACCCTGCACCGCTCCACTCTACGCCATTTCTCTATACTCTGAAAAAATATATTCAGCACCACTGCACTTTAAGCCACTGCACTCTACACCACTCTACTCTGCTACCTCCACTCTGTGGCCCTCTACTCTGCGCAACTCTATTGTATGCCACTGCGCGGTACGCAACTTTACTCTAAACTACTGCACTCTATGCCAATGCACTCTACACAACTGTACTCTACGTCAGTGCACTCTACGCCACTGCACTCTACTCTGCACTACTGTACTCTATGCCAATGCACTCTATGCCACTCTACTCTGCATCACTACACTCTACACCACTGTACTGTGCATCACTCCACGGCACTGCACTTTACAGCACTTCGCTCGGCACCACTCTATGCCACTGCACTCTCTGCCTCTCTACTGTACATCACTCCACTCTATGGCACTTCACTCTATGCCACTTTACTGTGCACCACTCTGTTCTGCACCACTGCACTCTACTATGCACCACTCTAATATATGCCACTGCACTCAATGCCACTACAGTCTCTCACTATACTCTGCAATACTCTACATCAATGCACTCTGAACTAGTCCACTCTACTCTATGCCACTCCACTTTATGCCACTCTAATCTACACCACTGCACTCTACTCTGCACCACAGTACTCAACGCCACGGCACTCTGTGGCACTCTGCTCAACACCACTCTTTGCCACTGCACTCTACACCACTCTACGGCACTCGACTCTGCACTGTATGTCACTGAACTTTGTCACACTATTATGCACTACTGCATTTTATTGCAATGCACTCTGCACTCCTGCACTCTATACCACTCTATTCTGCAACACTCTCATCTACGCTACTGCATTCTGCAACACTGCAAACTGTACTCTAGGGCACTGTATTTTATTCTCCACCACTCTACTCAGCACCACTCTATGCTACTGCAGTCTCTGCCCCTCTACTCAAATCTGCACCTCCACACTACATGCCACTGCACTCTACTCCACTCCACTCTGCACCACCGCACTCTACTATGCAACATTCTAATATATGCCACGGCATTATATGATGCTGCATTGTACGCTGCTGAATTCTATGCTGCTGCAACACTCTACACCAATGCACTCTACACCAGTCCACTCTACTCTTTGCCACTCCATTGTATGCCACTCTTCGTGACTCCACTCTCTGCCACTCCAATACTCACCACTCTTTGCACTCCACAACACTCTGCTCCACTGTTCGCCATTCCACCTTACAACACACCACACCACTCTCCTCTACACCACTAACTTTAAGCCATCTCAACAGCAGCCACGCTTGTGTACAATGTGGCTAAAACACATTGTCAAAGCCGATACTTCTTGCATGGGTGAGGCCTATCGTCGTTGCCAATGCTTGTTTAATGCTGGTGCCGCCGAGCATTGGTTGAGCATCAATGCATCCTTCAGGTTCCAACATTCCAGTGTTTCCAAATCAAAGATGGCTGCTTCAGTGGCGCTGGCTTGTGCCAGCTACCCGGATTCCACTTTTGACCCTAGCATGCCCACTCTCTGCACATCGTGATGCTGCTGAAGACGTGAACAGCTGATGCGAAGGAGTGCAGGCAAGACGGAGTCCGTGCTGAAGTGACCTCTCTCTAACACCTTACACCATGACACGCAGGGATTCAGCCGAGAATCTTTCATTAGAACTGTGTTTTATTTTAGCAAAATATTATACTGTTAATTTAGTGGCCCTTTCCCTCAAAGTAATTCTCCAGACTCCGAGTGTCTCGTAAGTGTGTGTCTGTGTTCTGCCTCTGAGCCCCCACAGCACTCTGTCCGTCACTCTCTGCTCGAGCCAGCAGCTTGCAGCCATGTTCTTTTCTGACTCACATGCATCCCAAGAGAGCCCTCTGACGAAGGATGGCCCAAGCGACAGGAACCCCCTGCCCTTGAATGATGGAAAAAGCTAAGCAGGCAGCTTTTCAAGATCACCCAGTGCCTGCAGGGGAGGGGGTTTGTGTCCATGGAAGCTGAAGCGTCTCTGGAGCAAAGGCAACCGTTTCGAGGTTGTAACAGATGCAGGCACCGCTGTCCTTTCCCTTTGTGATAAAGCACTGAAGTGCTTCCGTTCACGAGGGTGATCATGTTTTAGTGAAGTCTACGTGTTACCAGAGGCCTGTCTTAGACGTCACTCGTATGATGTGTACTGTCTCCTACTGGTAGTACTTTAATAAGCCCATGTGCAGTCTGCTGCCTCCATCTGCATGCCGCATTCTCCTGGTGCCACCGCCTGAGCCAGCAGTGGTGGTCTCTCGTCTTCCTCCAGCTGCACAGGATGGGGTGTCTGAAGCTGTGAGGTTCAGGACCCCCCCCCCCCGCCCTTTTAAGCACATTTTCGGCAGCACATGGAAAGGGGGAAACAGCCTATACCACAAAGGCTTTTCTACGCGTTACGTTTACAACGGTACACTTACCTTGTAAACGTCTTCACAACGCGTATTGCTTCCACGACCGTCTTTACCACGCAAGCAACGTCTTCACGGAACGTCTTCTTCCTCATCTGAAAAAATGCGTCAGTCCTTTTTTAGTGTCGGCGAAGACGTGAGAAAAAGGTAAAAAAAAGAAAAAAGGGGGCTTGGGTGGGTCTCCCCCCCCAAAAAAAAGCGTGGTAAAGGAAAAATCGAGGTAAAGGCTATGCGTAGAAAAATCAATCCGTTGTAACGCATGCGTGGTAAAGGCATGCGTTGCAACGGAATGCGTAGTAACGACATATATTCATGGAAAGGACATGATTCACCCTTGTTCTGCAACTAAAGATAATCTTAAAATGTAACCAGACACATTCTGATTTATTGAACTGAATTTGAAGACCCGAAAGGCCGTATACAACCAATCAGGGACTTCACCAGGGAGACCAGGCACTTCAGGAGGGAAGGAAGATTTTTGTCATCCTTGAAACCTTGCTTATTTTGACCTTATGTCCAACATTAGTAAGTGGGTTGCAATCTGTAATTAAGTTGGGGCTGAAGTCATTGTTATTTGTGAATATAAATGAACAAACACTGGTCTTGATGCTACAGTGTCAAATACTGACAGGTTTTGTGTTCGCTTCTGAGCTCCTTTGCCAGTCTACTCTACTCTACTCTACTCTACTCTACTAAGTGGTAAAATACTGTCAGCGTGTCCTCCAGCCGAACAAGAACGAGAAAATGTATCTGGACAAACGGATACTTCATGGGCCCCCGAGGGCCCCAGTTAAGCCTTGGCAGGTGGCCTCTCACCCTGAAAGGTCAGCTGAGACTTTGGCCTCTGTTCTCCTGGCGCCATGATGATAGATCCCTGCCTGGCTGGTGGAGACCTTCTCCAGCAGCAGCAGATGCACTGAGGGCGCTGCTGAATGCCGAGCAGGGGCCCCGTTGTTTTCACCTGCACGATATTATTTCTTTCTTTTAATAAAACAAGCTCCCAGAGTAAAACGAAAGAAAATCGATGATCCTCGTGTGCAGAGAATTTTCTCCCTGAGCATCAGGGCCAATCACACTGTAGTTTAAAAGGCATATACAGGTGGCTAGGCTAGGCCAGTAGGCCCAGCAGGGCTTGATCCATCGCAGTTTTTCTGAATATCCTCAGGAGAATAATTTACATGCTATAGATCAATATATATTTCTATTTGTAAACCGGTCCAAACAAATCATGCATAATAGGAAACAACAAAGAAAGACTCCAAACAACAATACAGGGGTGTAAAATAAGGTCCAAGGAACTAAGATGACGTGTATAGATGGAACCAAGAGGGAGAACCAAACTGAATTGCAGGATTCAGAGGATGGTGTATACTGTAGCGACAGCAGAACACAAAATCCAACTACACAAAATGTTGCTAGGCAAAGGACACATGGTGAGATGGCCTCTTGTGCTACCCATAACGCTCGCAAGTGTATCATCCAACCCTGAAGTTGATTCTATCACATGAGGGTTAGCTGTCTAGATTCTGATTGACTTGCTAACTTTTCATCTCCCTGTATTCTAAACACCTCCAGTCTCTTCTTAAAGGTGAGTTGATACCTATTTCTGATGTTACGGTAAGTGGTCCAAGCATGTGAATCTTCAGTACTAGAGTCTTTGACCCAAATCCTCACACAAATGTGGTCTTGGTGGGGTTAAACTAAGGGTGGTGTTCTCACCATCCAGACCTTAGTAGTCATATGTAGATCTTCCAGTGCAGATACCTGCAAATGCACGGAATATAACCCGCTTACTCTGTCACAGAATATATTGGAAAATAAAGTGCACTCTTAGTTGCGCCATGTGCAGGTTGAACAAATGGGGGCGGGGGGGAGTGTGGTAGAATTGATCACTGGGGAACTGCCATGTAAAGGCTGATCCACAACAGAAGGGATCTTAACCTTGCTGATCTGAGATCAATCAGACAAGACGTAGGCCATCCAGGTCAGCACCAGAGGTCAACTCTCCGCAATGTTTAAAAGAATCTAATGCTCTACTGTAGCAAACACCAGAAAGAGGTTCAGTAGCACCGAGAAGCAAGGTTTCCCCCTTTCAGTATTTTGGGTGCATTGACCATTTCCTTGAATACTGGCTGTCTTGGTACTACAGTCCACCTGCAACCCAGATTGGTGTGACACAAGGAGATCATGCGAAGAGATGTTGGACAGTTGGTGGCATCTCTATAGCAACACAACATACGAACGTCTAACCCAAAAATTGTGACACAGTTAATGGCCTAAAATCGACAGGGACTTCTGCATCCAGAGACGTCCTTTTAAAGAGAGGGTTGAGAGGGTTCACATGTCGGTTCTCAGGGAACTTGAAAAGTCCCCAGAAGGAAGTTAAAGATTTATAAGGTATGTCCAATAGGGAAAAATGTATTCTTACTTTCAAGGTCATTAGCTTTCTGCAAAATCGTGCATGGATCGAGATCTCTTGGCCCTAAATTGTATATCCTTGGTAATTGCATTGTATAATCGGAGTTTCTCTTTGTAAAACCTTCATCAAACAAGAACTATGACTTTAGTTCTTGTGGAAAGTTGTGCTCCAGTTTTTATTGTTCCCACTGACATGCAACATACTCCTTTACCCCTCTCTTTTGCAAAACATGAACAACTCTGGTGTAGAAGTGAAAAAAATATACATGAATATTTAGTACAAAATTTCTGCCCTTTGAGTGCCAATTTTCCTTTCCTATCCTGAATCTATTGATTTATTCAATATAAATACAATTTAGAGTAGTGTTGAAAGCCTGCTATGAAAAAGTGGTATGTTTTGTTGTATTTAGCAGGAAGCATCAGTATCTGAGTATGTCAGCCTTGGTATCGGTGGTGCTGCTCGGGTTTAGTTCATTTGAGTGTGGAGGATACAGTGATAATATGTTGATGTTGGACTTGGACTATTCTTCAAGGCTGTTCTGTTGGTAAGTAGGAGGAAAGCGCTGACAAACTGAATAGAGGAGCTAGATGAGATGTGACTCATACAAGGGTGCTCACATACATCATGCTCTATGTGGAATGGAAGAATCCCTGGCACCCATGATGATATTGATATGTATGAGGTGTCAAAGGCAAACCACATGGCCACAGAGGTGCCTCGCTAACAGGTCTGGCCATTTCAAATAAATTATGAATGATCCAGGATGAGGATGAAGTTGTTACACCCATTGCGTGCGATCTGTCTTCAGCATTTGTTTTTTAGAGTTTTATACAGCGCAAACTAGTCCCGAGACATCAGAGCGCTTTACATGAGCACCAGTTTCGTTACAGAAGAACACATTCCCTTTCTTAGGCACGGGGAGATTAAGTGATTTGCCCAGAATCACTGTGTCACATACTAGTTACCTGACGTAGAGAGATAAGGGAAAACGGTTTGCCACTTGTCTGACTAAAATCTTTTCTGAAAGGGCTTAGGAAGTCTCAGCGCTCCCATTCACCTCAGCAGATTGCAGCTGGGAGTGCGGAGTACCTCAGGGCTCGTCATTAACCCAATATTGTTTGACATATACAAGAGTCCCCTAGCCCGTATGGTAAGATCTTAGAATTTGAATGTAATGACTTCTGCAGATGATATTCAAATATTTATTCGAATACATGGTGGTGGTACCATGATCCTGTCCATTTTCCGTGATTTAATGGCATTGATTGCCACCAGAATGAGAACCAACTCTTTAAAACCTAACTCTGAAAGACAAAGGTTTGGAATTCTGAATTCTTATTCAGATCCCTCAACTTTAGACTATTCCCCGGATGCCAGACAGGATCCAGAAGTTTTCACTGCAGTACTCCTACGTGCCGTCAGTTGGCATCACGCGGCTCCGCATTTGCCTCGTTCTGGCCTAGAAATGATGGAGTGGAGCACCATATAAACACCATTCCGGCATGCCAATGTCAGTTTCCTTCTTTTCCAAGCCTTCACAGGTGGATTTGGAGTGCTGCTCCCTTTATGTCTATTTACAAATTCTTTCAATTTCCATTTTACCAGGGTGCGAGGGAACATTGTCCCCAACGAAGACTAAAGGGTTCAGACTGTGCCTTGATTGTCGGAAACAGATGTCAGCTAAGGAAGAGGTACAAGGTCTGCCTCTGGTGTTTGGGCTCGAGGTATGACATCAAGATGAGCGAAGAATGTGCCTTCATGCATCCGAAAACTATCTAGAATTGTGAAGTGAAGATGTATGTCAATGAACCCCAAGAAAAGTCATGAACTTCATACAAGTCGAGGGGTCAGACTGCTCCCATGACAAGTCTTCTTCACGGTCAAAATCATCCAGTGAGTCAAAGTCCGAAATGAAGAAGCATAAGAAGTCTAAGCGGAACTTGATCCCATCTTGCCACTCTTTGTCCAAAGAGAAGTTGGGATGGTGTCACGGTGCCACCTATGGATTGAATGCTTGGATTAATCTCAGCCACTGACAATCGCTCGGGCCACCTCCTAGTCCTTTGTTTTATCTCTGGATCTAAGCTATACCTGGCTGATGAGCCCTAATCAGGGTGAAACTGGTCCAATGTTGCTTGTGTTCTGGTTCAGGAAGGACCTAGCCTGGCAGTTTGGGCTCGACTGTTCCCATTGAAGCAGGTCAGAACTAATTTATCTGACTGGATCCAAACTGAGGTGAAATGGTGGGCTACAAACGATGATGCGGCCCGAACAATTGTCAGTGGGTGAGAGTAATTCAAGCACTCCATCCATCACCTTGTTGTTGTTGCAGTAAACATCTTCCAGCAGTGAGGAGAGCCCTGGCTGCATCTTTTCACCACAGTCAAGAACATGCCGGGTCATTCTTCTGCCTTTGGGGTTCCTAAGAACGCTCTGTGTAGGAAATGCATTCAGGTTACAGTGGAGCACGAAAGTGCTGTGCTAATTTCTGCCACTACCGCTCCTGCCCTGAGTTATCATCAGGATCGGCAGGGTCCAAGTCATCCTAGTGGCTCTGAATTGGGGTGTAAGAGTGTTGTACCCAGACCTTCTGAGCATGAGCATCCGTCCGCCAATCAGGCTAACACTTCAGGAGGATCTTCTGACACAGCAGCAGGGCAGTGTTCTGCACCTGAACCTCTGCAATCTACACCTCCAAGCATGGAGAATGTGCAGCGTCAGGTGACTGTGTTCAATCTACCTCCAGATGTTGTGGATGTCATCCTTGTGGCCCGATTTCCCTCTACAAAGTCTGTTTACACCAGGCTCTTGGACAATTAGCGGCCTGGTTTGGAATCCACAACACAGACCCTTTACAAGCCAAACTGTTTGATTTTTTGTTTATCTTTGACCCAGCAAGGTCTTACAGTGGGCACCAGTAAAGACCTTTTAACCCTTTTCTGTTAGCCGGACCAGCTGTCCTTGTTTAAATCACCAGTTCTGATGCAGAATATTAAAGATTTGACTCACATGTTCCCTCCCAATCTGTTTATGATGTCACAGTGAGATCTTAATTTGATCCTGACATTCCTTATGTGTACCCCCTTTGAGCCAGTGTTTAGCTGCCCATTGCGTCTTCTGACTCTCAAAACCATCTTCCTCATTGCAACCACTTTAGCACATCGCATGAATGAGCTCCAGGCTCTCTCTGTGGACCTGCGTACACCACATTTTCTCCAGATGAACTAGTGTTGAGGCCTCTTTTTGCCTAAAGTTGTGGGTAATCCATAAACCTTCTCAATGTTCTTTGCCCCACCTCTAGCCCCGAAGGAGGAGGAGAAAGTCCATAGACTGGATGCCATAAGAGCTTTAAGCTTTTACATCAATCGCACTAAAGACTTTTGGGTGGATGATCAACTATTTGTGGGGTTCTTTGGGACTAAGAAAGGAAAGGCAGTGGAAAAGAAGAATCGCCCGCACGCAGCCAACCCCCTCTGTGCCCAGCCTTCGGCCATGTGTGGTGGGGGTTAGCCATATGGCCTGGCCCTGGTGACCCCATCAGCCAGAGCCTTTTTTTTATTAAAGGGGATGTGGTGCCATGCCCCACCCGAGTCTTTAGGCCCTGTTGATCCCATCCCCCAGGGCCATGTCTAAAAATAAAAGGTAGGGGACTGAGCAGCCACCCTCCCAGAGCTGTTATCGGCTCGAGGACAACCTGGCCACTTATTTAAATAAAGGGGAGGGTGGCTGCACGGCCCTTCTCCTCAAGCTTGGTTAGGCCTGGGGACCCCATCCCCCAGGGTTATTCTAAAAAATAAAGTGGATGGGGCCTCGCCGCCCCCTTCCCTAACCGTTATCTGCCCTGGGGGCCACATCCTCCGAGTTCACTTATTTAAAGAAAGGTGAGGGCGCCACGCAGCTCCACTTCTTGAGCCTTGTTATATCCTGGGGACCCCATCTTCCAAGGGCCACTCTTTTAAATCAAGGTAATGGGGCGAGCGTGGCTCACCTCCCGTCTCCGATTTCAGTCTCCTCCCCGGTGTAGTTTTCAGGGAGAGGTGGAACGTGACCCACTCAGGCCAATTTCAGGCCCAGGGACCCCATCCCCCTGGGCACGGCATCATTTTTTGAGGCGTGGGCACACGACCCCCAGATTGATTTCTCAGCCCACTGCCTAAAAGTAATCTGCCCTGGGAGTGGGCTCCCCGGGGCCTTTGGAGGCTCAGGGAGGGGGCCACACAGTCTCCTCCTTTTATGAGCATAAATTATTTTCGACCCCATGGTATGAGGGTACTAGATTATTAAATGCAACCCGGCTGCTATGTTATTTCCCCGATCCTGTGAGAGTCTCATGGGATCGCAGCATTTTTTGCAGATTTTATTTCTTTTTGGCCCCTGTGGGGTCCCTCTAGGTCCATCCCATGGAGTCTCTGGGGTCTGGGTATCCCTACACTGCCCTGTTTTATATATATATATTTTTTAATTCAGGACAGGGGACTAAGTCCCCGAGTCCTGTACTGGCTGCCAGGAAACTTTTTCTTATGTTGCTGGCAGCCAATCCGAGCACACACTCTCACTCCCATGGAGCGAGATGGCCCAAGGGAAACAAAGCTCCTAGGGCCCATCAGAATGCTCTATTTTTAAATTGGTGCTCCCACGAGAGTCTCTCGAGACTCTCGCGGTCCCAACCGTCCAGATGTACAATAATTTTTTCCCTTATTTCTCAACTACTGAACGGATTTACACCAAATCACAAAAAGCACACTATGCGGACCAAGATCTAGCTTCCTGCCAAATTTGGTGTAATTCAGTTTAGCAGTTTTTGCTGTAGCCTTGTCTAAAGAAGTCAATGGAAAATTCCCCCTGCTTGATGGATCATCCTGAAACTTTCCAGGAACAAGCTGAGGTGGATGAACATTTTTTGGGGGACAGTTGTGTGAAGATTTGCAAAACGGGGCCAAAGTTAGTAGCAAACCAATCAAGCATTGGCATAGCCAATAGGTCTTGCCTTTGGGACAATATAAGTGTTTAGCCATTGCAACAGTTGATGTTGCACCAAGGATATTGTGCTGCATAATTAAATACTTATAAGGTACCAAAGGCGAGACCTATTGGCTATGCCAATGCTTGTTGTACTTGCGTGGGTTGGCCAGTCCTAAAGATTATAGGGTGACAAAGCAGTTCCCTCTCTGCTGGGACTTTCGTCCTTACAATCAGTGTCACTGTTCCTGTATTGAAGTCACACTACCCGAAACAGTCAATTCTGATAACCACCAGAGGCCCCATAAGAAGATTTCAAAATAATATATGTTTATAAATGGAGAGCGAAAAACATCTCAGGATGTATTTCTTACTGATTTAAATACCTCCCCCACATAAACATCGGCGTCTCCTGCATTTCAAAACCTTTTTGAGAAGGTTGTTCATTAACTAAACTTGTGCAAGTGAGTTGAATTGCATTGCCAGAGGTAATTTCTGCGTATTAATGAACATGATGCTAATTTTCCATTGTTCAGTGAACTTGAACACTGCATGTTCTAAAGACTCCATTTCACACCATAGACACATCCGCCTCTCAGAGAACAAAATCACGAGGCTCATTTATTGAGGAAGTGATGTCAGGACTTCGAACATTGCCTACCACTTTATGTGTTCTGCTGGACAGTGAGCACAGTAGCCCAACTCACGACCTCCTGAGTGAGAAGACACATCTTGTAGTTCTACAGGATATCAATTAGTTGATAAACCATTCACAAACTGTTGACCTACGTAAAAAAACCAGGGAGAATCATAGATAAAGCCACCCAATGTATGTTTAACGATAAAATGCTAACAGGGCAGAGATGCGCGCGCATTTGAAATGGCGTTGGACGTGAATTAACAACTCTCTGCTTATTGTCAATATCTGACCTAGACCCAATAATACGCGTTTCCAGGAAAAAAGTCGCTTTATGCATTTTTCTCTTCACGTCAAATCTGCCCATCCCCGACCACTGCTCTGCATCTGGGTGACATGAAAGACAATTGCAGGGGCTTACCTCACTGATACCCGGTGCGCGCCCTGCTCTGGGGCCCTTTGAAGTTGCAGACACTTTCGCGGCAATTGATAATCTAATCTATGCCCGGTCTACATTTTCCAGGCTGCCCTGGAAAAGGAAGGTAGGGGAAATATTACAGCACAGTGGCGTGTATTGATAGCTGGATGCAGAGGTCAGTGCGTGGAGGCTGCACTACTATTACTGCTCTCTCGTTAAAGGTGAAGTGTTGCCAGTGCCATAAGAACAACCACTGAATGCCAGTTAAGCAAGGGCGTGGGGCAGGAGAGGAGGGAAAACATGTTTGTTTTAAAAACAAATGCTGGCTTGTACCGTACCTCTAGGCGGTACAAGACCATTACTATTTAGAAGGCAATAAAGAAGCTGTTAATTGCAGCTTTTATACCCTGGTAGCCTTAAGAAGAAAATAGAATACCTCAAGTTGCAAAGCAATAGTTCAAACAACAAAGGTGATGACATAGTCAGCATTCTTCGTCGTAAGTAGTTCAACCTACAGTATTCGGGACATTGTGGGTCCACTCTAAGGGACAAAGGTGATGGACTCTGATATCTACTGAGCCTGTCTCTATGTTTTAGAAATACGGGGAAAACAGGAGAAAAAATGAGGAACACAATTGCAGTGTCGCGCACGCGGTAAAAAATAAAAAAACAGAACAGCCGCGGGTTTACAAAGTGGGAGGGTTGAGTGAGTGCGGCCCAGAGCACACAAAGTCTTTCCCTTGCGGGAGCGAGCCAGGGGCACCATGTGTTTGCAAGTTAATTACAAACATATTGCGTCAAAGCTCGCTCCCGCAAGGGAATCGCCAAACGTGCACGTGTTGCCATTGAAAGCAATGCAACGCGTGCACGTTTTTGGGGCAAAAACCGAAGCGATTGCTAAAGGTATTTTTCCTAAGCAGCACATGCGCGCTGCGTAGGTGTGACCTAAAAACTCTTTCTATGGAAAAGCAGACCGCCAATAGATACTATTTGTATGTGTATATATATATATATATATATATATATATATATATATATTACCTACTGGCGGTCGCCAGTAGGTAGTTATAGTTAGGACCACGTTTCCATAGGAAATCCGCAACATTCTATTTTGAATAACTTTGGCGCCGGTTGACGAATCCTCGCAAATTTTTCAAAATAGGTGGGGCGCTACGCTCCGCTCCTACCCTGAAAGTCTCGGGGGGATTCGTCAAGCGGGGGCTGAGATAAAAGGGGGGTCCCAAAACGCGTTTTTCCCATGCATTTTTCCATAGGACCTTTAGACACAGCTACAGCCCGAACGGCTGAACAGAATTACTTGAAATTTGGCAGAGAGGTAGTCCTCAGGTCAAGGAAGTGCCTTTTGTAGGTTTGGTGTAAATCTGTTCAGTAGATTCTGAGAAAATAGCCTTTAAATCAATATATATCTGAGCCAGCTTACGGTGCGCTTACCGTACGCGTACGGTGGCGTGCGCGAGCGCGATTCTGATTGGCCCTTAGATCTTAGTAAACATTCGAATCGGTCGAAACCAGGAAGCGGCGGCCGCCATTTTCTCTCTCGCACTCTGACAGGGGGTTTGATCAACCAAGTGCAATAACACGTAAGGGGGCTGTTTACACAGCTCCCAAGCACCTTGCCATGTCGAGGGAGTCCCCAACGACCCCCCAAGTGAAAAAAGGCAATTTTAATTTTTTCGAAAATTTCGCCGATTACGCTTACCGTACGCGTACGGTAAGAAATTATAAAAAAAAAAAAAAATATCCACATTCTCCCAACCGAGTGTGCAAAAGGTGCCCGCAGGGCACCTTTTGTGCATGGCTTATTAATACTAATCAAAACATATATTTTACCTGTCACAACGATGCTCATCATATGTCCTCCACAAATGGCGTGAAGTAACTTAGCATTTAAAAAACCGTACAAATTCACTGAAAAAACCATAGGTTTCACACATGTTATAGTTAGCTGGACATTTTACTGATAAAAAACCAATGAAATTCCCCCGTTATAGTTACTGTAGGCAACTATAACTCACGCGACCGTAATCCTCTGCTGATGACATATGTGTCTTTATGAAAAAAAAATATTTGTAATATATGTATAGCTAAAATTTAATGGAAGAAGACATGGGCAAATAAGTGTCTAAATACAGTATTAGCATCAGCAGAGGATTACGGTCGCGTGAGTTATAGTTGCCTACAGTAACTATAACAGGGGAATTTCATTGGTTTTTTATCAGTAAAATGTCCAGCTAACTATAACATGTGTGAAACCTATGGTTTTTTCAGTGAATATATATATTTATAACTGGAAAAAAAACAGGTTTTAGGGAAAGTTATAGTTAGTTGGACATTTCACTCGTACAAAACCAGAGAAATTCGCACCCCCGCAATTGAATGCGGATGACGTCACATATGACATCACTCGTGACATGGTCAGTGACATCACTGATTACATCTCAAATGACATCACGGATGACATCATCCAGTGACTGTAAAGTTTAAATAGGTTTAATATATATAGGGAAAGGCGTATTGAAGAATGAGTGGGTGTATAAGCGTCTGAAAAGATGATTTAGTAGGCGCGTGACTGACTAATTGAGTGATTAGACGTATCTTACTGAATGCATGGGTTAGTGACTAAACTGTGTGAATGTCTGTATCCGTCTGTCTGTTGGTGTGTAAGCGGCTGCATGGGTTTGTGAATAGCTACACGAGTGTCTATATGGGTTATTGATTGGTTGTCTGAGTATCTGTATGGGTGCCTGAGTTTGTGTGGGTGGGGTGTGTGACTGTGCATAGATGTGTGAGTGGGTGATTTACTGGGTGCAGGTTTCAAGAGTGCATCTGTGATGGACTGTATGGGTAAGTAAGTGTGTGTATGGGTGTGTTAGTGAGTCGATGTATATCCCAGTGGTACATGTGTGAGTAACTACATATGTGAAAGGCAGTATATATGTGTTTTGGAGTATATAAATGGCTATAAGTGAGTGTGTAATTGTGAGAGTGGCTGTATGGATGAGTGTGTGCTTGTATCAGTGATTGTATAAGAGCGTAAGAATGTGCTAGTATTTGTATGAGTAAGTGAGCTGCTGTAACTGTAAATGGCAGTGTGATTAATTATTTGCATGACTGACTAGGTGTGGGAGTACCTCTATGGATGTGTGGCGATGTGCGAGCGTCTATATAGGTGTATGAGTGCATATGATAGTCCTGTACTGAGTGACCATAAGTATGAGTGACTGTACGGATGAGTGAGTAGATGTGTGTGTAAACCTAAGACAGTGATGTCATCAGTGATGTCAATGACCATGTCAAGAGTGATGTAATATGTGACGTCATCAGCAGTGCATTGCGGGGGCCCGAGTTATAGTTAGCTGTACTAACTATAACGGGGGAATTTCTCTGGTTTTGTACGAGTGAAATGTCTAACTAACTATAACTTTCCCTAAACTTATGGTTCTTTCAGTGAATATATATATATATATATATATATATATATATATATATGATTGATTAATTGATAAAAGATTTATACTGCGCAAGACAATAACCCGCATAGGTATCAAGGCGCCTAACATAAAGAAAATAGAGATATAAATGTACAGCCTTACACGTAGGCTCGCAGGAAGAGGCGAGTTTTAAGGGCACTTCGGAATCTCTGTAGGGAAGGTAACGACCTGAGGTCCAAAGGAAGATCATTCCACCACTTAGGAGCCAGAGTGGAGAAAGCCCTGCCACCCCACCTGGCTCTTCGTATACGGGGAACTGTCAGAAGCAATTTCCTGGAGGAACGCAAGTCCCTTCCAGGAATATAGTGGGAGATGATAGAGCCAACTCCCATGTCGTTATTCCTTGCAATGGCTCTCTAGGTCATACATAAAACTTTAAACTGTACTCGATATTCTACCGGTAGCCAATGCAGTGTTTTCCTGGCCAGAGTGGCCGAGGAGCGTCTAGGAACATCCAGAACAAATCTAGCAGCGGCATTCTGTACTACCTGTAAAGCGCTGTAATAGGCTCCTATTTAGCCCCGCATACAGCGCATTACAGTAGTCCAGTCGTGAGCCGATGAGAGCGACAGCTATTTGTTTTCTGGACTGTAGGGAAAGATATTTCCTGATTCTTCGCAAGGTATGAATTAAGCCCCAGCAGGTAGAGATGGTTCTACTAACCTGTGAGCCCATGTCCAGGGCAGGATCTATCATCACCCCAAGATTCCTGGCAGATATCGTGGGGGAAGGGCATACTCCCAGCGAATCAGGCCACCAGCTGGCTGACCAGATGTTCTGATTTCCTCCAAACACCATCACCTCAGTCTTCTCCCCATTCAGTTTGAGCGAATTTTGAACCATCCACTGACCGACTGCCTCCATACAAGATCTAAAATTGGAGGCAGTTGGTACATCTGAATGGGAAAGAAAGACGAGGATCTGGGTGTCATCTGCATAAGAGACTACCTCCATCCCGAAAGTTCTTATCAATCTAGCCAGTGGGGTCACGTAGATGTTGAATAGGGTCGGACTAAGGGCCGACCCCTGCGGGACCCCACATAGCACCGGTCGGGATGGAGATAGGAACTCTCCCAGCTTGACTCTTTGTTCCCTTCCGTTAAGGAAGGAGGTCAACAGATCTAGAGCTGTGCCCCTCACCCCCACCTCCCTCAGACGATGTATAAGTATTGAGGGGGAGAGGGTGTCAAAGGCCGCAGTTAGATCTAACAGGACCAGGAGGGTGGTCCGGCCCCCATCCACTCTAGTGCGGATCTTATCAAGCACGATAGTGAGGGCCGACTCAGTACTGTATTTCCTCCTGAATCCGTGCTGGGAAAAGTCCAAACAGCCCGAGCCTTCCACAAAGGCAGCGAGATGCTTGTTTAGATGTGCCTCAAGCATCTTCGCAGGGGCTGGAAGCAGAGAGATCGGACGGAAGTTCTTTAGGACCTCCGGATCAAGGGAAGCTTTCTTTAGCAGAGGTTTAGCTACTGCACTCTTCCACTCCAAGGGGAAGATACCATCTCTCATACATAGATTCATGATTTCTAGTAGAGGCGGTAAGAGAGATTCCCTACACTGCTTGATGATCTTCAAGGGGCAGATGTCTAGGGGGGAGCCAGAATTGGTTTTATTGAGCAAGATCTCCAGATCTTGTAAGATCAGCGGGGGGAAAGAGTCGAGAATACTCAATGGGGAGATGTCAGACGTAGTCCTATCCATCTCAGCCGGGGCAGAGGGCCCACTGATCGAAGCTTTTTGTATCTCAGCCAGGTGGATATCCTGTATTTTGGTGTGAAAGAAGGAAGCAATTTTATCACACAGATCTTGCGAAGGTACGACTGGATCTGATGTTTGTAGGTTGATCAAAGAGTCAACGATTCTGAAAAGCTCCTTCGGCGAGGAGAGGGAAGTTGTCGTGGCCACAAAGTAGTCTTGTTTGGCCTGCACAATCTCAGCCTTGTATTTCCTGACCAGGAGTCTATGAGCTTCCTTATTCTTAAGGTCCCAGCTAGCATGCCAGAGCCTCTCCATCCTCCTCACTTCTTGCCTGAGAAGTCTAAGGGATTCCGAGTACCATGGGGCCGAGGGTCTCTTCCTAGCTCTACGACGGGTCTGTAATGGAGCCAATTCATTCAGGGCCTCGGCAATAACCTGTTCAAAATGGCCGACCACGGTCTGGACACTATCCGAGCCTGCGGTAGAAAGACTGACAACCCATGGTGCAAGGGAATCATTACTAATGTTTCTAAAATTTCTACCAGTTCCCGTAGTGTGTTTCCCTGTTTTGCTTCTGTCCATCTGAGGGCACTCCAAAAGGAATGGAACCGCAAGAGGATCGGACCAAGACAGATGTATCGGATCCTTGACAGTCAAGCGATGGTCGTTAGAAAAAATACCGTCTAGAATATGGCCTGCACGATGGGTCGCCCCGCGGACTCGCTGCGTGAGTCCACAGGACGCCAGGGCATCAATAAGACACGAAGTATCTGCTAGATCAAGCCGTTCTCAATGGTAGTTAAAATCCCCTAGAATGGAGAAATTTTCTTGACCAAAGTAGGGCTCCAAATACTGGAGGAGATTACACATGAAGTCAGTCCTCGGGCCAGGAGGTCGATACAATAGCATTCCATTAAAAAGAGGGCAACGCCCTTCCTTTACCGCAAAAAAGAGAGCCTGAACGCCATCCTGAAGATCAGGTATAGGCACTATGTGGCATTGCAGGTGATCTCGATAAAGAATAGCTATCCCACCTCCCACTCGTCCCTGTCTGTCCAGTCTGGCCAGGCAGTATCCTTCTGGGACCGCTTCAATCAGATCAGGGCCAGAAGACTCTTTAGCCCAAGTTTCAGTGATAAACACTAGGGCAGGCTTTCTATCCAAGACCATCTCTCTAAACATTATTTTATTTTTAACCAGGGAGCGGGCATTGATCAAGATGCCTTCTACTCCCATTGTCTTGGGGCTGATAGCAGCGGGGGGATTGAATGAGGGGTGAGGGGGAGGGGGAGCAAAATTACCCGATGGACACGTATAGTGACAATCACATAGTAGGGGGCGAAGAAAGTCATCTGGTTCAAAGATGTGCGAGCATCTCAAGAGGCGAGGTTTTAGGCGCAGCATCTCCTGGCGCGTATATCTCCATGAGGAGGCAACAGCCCCGTCCGAGTCCGAAGTCCAGCCGCCCAGCCCGTCCTCAGCGCGGACGGGCGCAGACGGGCTGGACTCTGGCGTGACTCCGGCGTCACTGTGGCGTCCCCGATGCGCGTACACGCTGCGCGTCATAACCAACCAATTAAGTAGTGCTCAAGCCCGTTCACGTGACGGCTCCAGCAAATGGCTGCGAAGTGCTTCCAAGACCCACCCAAGATGGCGCCCCAGGAAAACAGAGCGCGGGGACCGGGCCGCCGAAATGGCGGTGGAAGCAGCAAAGTTTTACAGTGCAGCAATGCGGTCCGGGAGTAGAAGCACAGGTAGGGGCGACTATGGAATATTTTAGGCAATTCTAAGCTAATTAAAAACCGGGGTCAAAGTGAATCAAATTAACAAAAGAACATACGACAAAACGAGGGCTATTAAAATGATAGCAGGCGTCTGCCAGGTAGCGCTAGGTGCAGGCGAAATCAAGGATGAGACTCTCTCCCACCCACCTTAAATATGCACCCAAGATACAGCCTCTAGCCCGTTCACGTGACGGCTCCAGCAAATGGCTGCGAAGTGCTTCCAAGACCCACCCAAGATGGCGCCCCAGGAAAACAGAGCGCGGGGACCGGGCCGCCGAAATGGCGGTGGAAGCAGCCAAGTTTTACAGTGCAGCGATGCGGTCCGGGAGTAGAAGCACAGGTAGGGGCGACTATGGAATATTTTAGGCAATTCTAAGCTAATTAAAAACCGGGGTCAAAGTGAATCAAATTAACAAAAGAACATACGCCAAAACGAGGGCTATTAAAATGATAGCAGGCGTCTGCCAGGTAGCGCTAGGTGCAGGCGAAATCAAGGATGAGACTCTCTCCCACCCACACTCAATATGCACTCCAGATACAGCCTCTAGCCCGTTCACGTGACGGCTCCAGCAAATGGCTGCGAAGTGCTTCCAAGACCCACCCAAGATGGCGCCTCAGGAAAACAGAGCGTGGGGACCGGGCCGCCGAAATGGCGGTGGAAGCAGCCAAGTTTTACAGTACAGCGATGCGGACCGGGAATAGAAGCACAGGTAGGGGCGACTATGGAATATTTTAGGCAATTCTAAGCTAATTAAAAACCGGGGTCAAAGTGAATCAAATTAACAAAAGAACATACGACAAAACGAGGGCTATTAAAATGATAGCAGGCGTCTGCCAGGTAGCGCTAGGTGCAGGCGAAATCAAGGATGAGACTCTCTCCCACCCACCTTAAATATGCACTCCAGATACAGCCTCTAGCCCGTTCACGTGACGGCTACAGCAAATGGCTGCGAAGTGCTTCCAAGACCCACCCAAGATGGCGCCCCAGGAAAACAGAGCGCGGGGACCGGGCCGCCGAAATGGCGGTGGAAGCCGCCAAGTTTTACAGTGCAGCGATGCGGTCCGGGAATAGAAGCACAGGTAGGGGCGACTATGGAATATTTTAGGCAATTCTAAGCTAATTAAAAACCGGGGTCAAAGTGAATCAAATTAACAAAAGAACATACGACAAAACGATAGCAGGCGTCTGCCAGGTAGCGCTAGGTGCAGGCGAAATCAATATATATATTCCTCCTTTTGACTTTTGCTGGCCGCCGCTGTGCTCCTGATCTAAGGGTGCATGGTCTCTGCGGATTCAGCAACAGCCGCAACATTCTCCCTCCATTACCTCGTCATCACTTGAACAAGGAAAGCGATGCTTTCTGGAAAGTTACATTAAAGATGTATTTACTTAAAGTGCTCATGCTACCCTTGCAACTTTCCAGAAAGCGTCAACTTCCTTGTTCAAGTGGTGACGAGGTACTGGAGGGAGAATATATATATATATTTATTGTTCCCTTACACAATATGCGGGAAGCACTCGCGAACGGGTGCCGGGATCACGGTGGTGTACCGTGACATAAATCAAAGCTCATAATGTTCATTTTCTCAAAATATAATCCGGCACTCTCGGGGTAATTGTGAAAGATTTTAATTTCCTCTAAGCAACAACAAATGTGTTTCAGCTTTCGCGCATTCCTCGGTGTTACTGACACACCGGTAGCAGCCATTTTTAACCGTTTTCTTTCATTATAATCTACATAGATGAAGGACCAGTTCTCTGCCTCACATAGGCGCCATCTTTGAATGTCCAAATGTCAATTTCACAATACATTTTATGATTACCATTTCATACCAATAGGGCGTTGTTAAGCATATATTTACAAAAAATTATGTACAAAATTCAGTTGGTATATGTCTCCCAAATTAAGAATGCTATAACGCCATATATCAGCTGATGTGGCAATGCGTTAAGCTGCAATCGGCTAAAAATATGGGGGCCATCTTTAAAAACACCAGGCTCATGACTTAATACATTGTATGTATACAATAATTACGCAGTATATCGGCTTAAGCCTGACCAAACATCCTTTGTTTTTGGGAGGACAAACCATTTTTCATCAATAGTGTCGTATATCGGCTTAAAAATCTCCAATGTATTAACGCTCACGTTTATGACATTATTTGAACAATACTGGTCATTGTGTCATGTAGAGTGTCAGTAACACCGAGGAAGGCGCGAAAGCCGAAACGCATTTGTTGTTGCTTGGAGGAAATTAAAATCTTTCGCAATTACCCCGAGAGTGCCGGATTATGTTTTGAGAAAATGAACATTATGAGCTTTGATATATATATATATCCGTAACTTATTTCCACAAATCCCTCTGGCATCACAATAGTGACTTGTGAGACAGGTATGTAAATAGCCCTTAACTTGTATAGCACGAATATATGACATTACAACGCAAACAATTACAATGCATGCTTTTACAATGCAGTTGTTACATCACAACTACCATTACATCGCATGATTTTACAACGCGTGCCATTACAACGCATTTTTTTAAACTACCATTACAACACATTCCATTACAACGCATACCATTACAACGCATAGTACTTTTAGGGTAACAGTAGTGTAAGTGTTGGATAGTGTAGGGGTAAAACTTACTATTCCCACTCCAGTGAGTGCAACAGTGGGGTAAGTGTTGGATAGTGTAGGGGTAAAATTACTATTCCCATGTACCCTAAAACCAATACCCACCCTAAAACTAAAAAATCTCCATTACTTACCTTATAATGCGTTGTAATGGATGTTTCCCGTATTCCACATGCCAAGTATTCCGAACCGATAAAGAATACAAAACCACACAAGCTCAGGTGATTTATTTAAGGACTGCAGCTAGTACGCCCAACGCGTTTTGGAGAACACTTCCCCTTGCTCATAGGACACAAAGGTGTTTGCGGCAGCAAACATTCTGAAGCCTATTAAATGTCTGAGAAAAAATAAATGTTAAAAGTGAAAAAGGACAATATGTTCATGATGTAACAAGAAAGAGTTAACTTTGGCACCATTTTGAAGTGGACACCCTTTATATTATGGCAAAACTAGCATAGATTCCTTGTTGTAATAGCAAACTCTGGTCAAATAAACAAATTATCCAATTAATAACCATATTTCAATAATATCAATGTCAAACTGCAAACAATATATCCACCAATATATCCATTCAAAATTTTCTATTTGGTCAAACACTAATATTTCTACTGTTAGTGCATGCATCAATATACAACTGTCATTAAGGCAATGTTACTGCTGTATCACAAACAAGCATTTGCAATGCAATAGGTCTCGCAGTTACGCAAGTTTAAGCTATTGGCATAGTAAATGACAATGCCTTTTATTTATGTTTTCAAAACGAAAACAAAAATATACGGCATTGTTATTTGCAATAGCTCAAGCTGGCGTAACTGTGAGACCTATTGCATTGCAAATGCTGTTTTTTTATAGGTGTTGTTGCATATTTATATAGCGCGAACTCGACCAGAAGATATTTGAGCGCTTTACATGAGCACCATATTTACATTACACATTCAGGCACGGGGAGATTAAGTGATTTGCCCAGAATCAGGATGTGGACGCGACCTGGAGGCTCGAACCCTGGTTTCTAGCACCAAAGTCGGCAGTCTAGCCGACAGACCACATCGTCTCCCTATGAGCCGCTTAATTTGCCATGTTACACTCCTGTGGTTCCAGACCCTTTTTTTCCACTCTGACTGCAGTTCTCGATGTATCTTACTAGTTCTCCCACCATACTTATTTAGGGCAGCTAATCAATGCGGTTTCTCCCTCCAGATGTATTGTAACAGGAGCGCATGGTATACTGTTGTTATTCACTTTGCCTTTTTATATGAAAAGAGTTACGCTCACAGTAAAAAAAACAAGGCATAGAACAATGCACGTCTCCAAAGACGCCACATCTTCAGTAAGCTCCCTGAAATAACCTTTTTAGATAGATTTTGGAGCACAAGCGGTTACCAGTGTCATCTTTCATACTGCTAAGCAACTGCCATTTTCCAATAGAAACCTCTAGTGCGAATCGGGAATCGCTCCAAAAGCAATAGGGAAGCGGGTAGTTTACTGCAGTTTGGTGCAGAAACCACCACTGCTGTTGCAATGAATCAGCATGAACGAAAGGGACTGTATACAGGCACGCACACAGGAAAAGCAAACGCTCATGTCAGTCGCATGCTGTATACAAGTTTATAAGTGATCAAGAAAGAGGTGGCGTTCCTGCACACAGTTAGTGCCGCACGCTCATTACTGTGGCCAGTTTAGCTTGTTTCTTTGTACATTACAGTAAAGTACGCTATAAATCGCTGCCCAGGAGCTATGTTTGGAGGGCTGCTAGGATTGTTACTGTGAATGACATGTGCTGCTAGGGCAGGGAGGGGGAGAACATGGAGGCTGCAGCATTGGCAGAGAGACTCTGTCACAGAGTAGAGGAGAGTATAGAGGCAAGGAGGGGGCAGACAAATGGCAGAGGAAGGGATAAAGATGGGGTGCACAGAAGAGAGAGAGAGAGAGAGAGAGTGAGAGAGAGAGAGAGAGAATGGAAAATTGAGAAAATGAGAAGGGGCGGAGAGGTACAGATAGGAAAGGATAGGGCAGGTAAAGGAGAAATCATGGGGGTAGAGTGAGTGAAGACAGCAAGAGATTAACAATAGACCTAGGTACAGAAAGAGAGTGAGGTAGGATGAACCTGTGGGGGAGGGGCACGGAAAGATACATGGGAACCTAAATGCTCTGAAAACCAACAAAAAGCAAAGGGTGGGGAGGGTGACTGGCGGTGCGAATGGAGTTAGGAAGAGGAAAGGGCGAGAGAAAAACGCTACGCTTAGGTGATGAGCTCGAAGGAAAAGAAAGGCTAGGGAAGGATTGTTGAAAAGAAGTATGATGACATTCAAGGGAATCATACCATGCGTTCAGGGGGGTGAATGAATGGGGCCCAGTGTGCCTGCAGTGTGTCTCTTGTGGACTCGCCTGCAATGTCTTTCCCGCTGCCTGCGCCCAATTACACATTGAACCAAACCGAGAGTAAAGCATCTTCCAACACAAGCTGCCCATATTGCAATGCAGCCTTTTTTCCACAAAGAAATATCAGAAGCAGTAACTTGTACAAACAAGCTACATGAGGGAGGATGGGTGGGGGGACAAAGAACGGACAACGGGAGGAGGATGTTAAACAGAACAGACCGCTGAAGGAGGGCGGGTGGTGGTAAAGAGAACGGAAAGTGGGAGGAGGGTGGTAAACAGAATGGACAGCGGGAGGAGGGCGTAGCGTTGGCAAAAAAGAATGGATAAAGTGAGGAGAGTGGAGGGTTGGCAAAACAGAACAGACAGTGGGCAGAGGGTGAATGGTTGGCAAAAGGGCAAGAGAGAGAACCTGCAGACTCACGCACTTAATAAGTGTGCATCACAAAAGTATAACTGGGGGGGGGGAGGGGAGGGGGGGGGAGGAGTGGCAGGCACTCACCAGACAAATGCAACGAGCGGTCAAGGATAAATGAAAGCTCCAGGTCTGTTCCAGCTGGAATCGAGTGGGATGCTGGCAACAAGGGCTGGAGGGCTAATAAATTAATAACTTAAACTGGAGTTGGTGCGCCTGCGAATTGGGGAAAGTAGCACATACCATATGAACCGTGCCAGATAATTAACTAGTTACGTGTTCTCCGAGGCGGTGTGTGTGGGGGGGATGGGGCTGAAGTGAGGAGCAATGTCCCCAAGTGTAGTGTTTTCGCATCATGAGAAGAAAGCATTTGTTGCACCACTCGTATGACCAGTGTCACTGATGGCTTGTTAGCTTTTCATTTTGCTCTAGACAGCTCTTGTCGCATGGAGTCTGTCTGCGTTGCCCTGAGGTGCCATCTACGTGTATATTTTATAGCTATCAGTACCATACTTACACTCATGTTTCTTGTAGGCAAATACTGTATTCGTAAAAATCAGAACTGTGTAACCGAAGTGCCATGATAATGAAGCATAATGATAGCATTGGGAGGGAAATGTTTCCCTACTAATTAAACAGCACAACTGAGGTGCTGGTGTTTAGTCACTGAGCTGCAGTTTGGGGGCACGTGACTGCTGAGCTCGAGCCCTCTGTCCCTGTTGGCCCTGCCCTCTTTGTTACCTCATCGCTCTGTTGAGAAGCACGGCTTACCTTGTTCACACATCGGGTACACTGCAGCCATTGGTGATGACACCCGTGTACCCATCTGCTTCAGGCGCGGGTGGCGAGCTATGTCACTCGAAGGCAGATCACAAGGCTACGGGAAAGGTAACCATTGTCAAGCCTACATTGCTATCAGTATCAGAGAACTTGAAGTGCGTTTCTTGACCACAAAGTGCGTGTGCTAAGACTGCCCAAAAATCTACATAATGGGATTCTGTATTTGAAAAGCTTTACCGCGTGTACATATTGTGGACATAACCACGCAAAATACAGGCCACATCCATAAAAGAAGAAGCCACCTTCCTCTATTATTTTGATAAGATTAAATGTAAAATAAATGTTTTACACAAGTAGTGCTCTCCCTCGTTTAGTATCACACTAGTTATTATTAGAAGTCGGTGTATAGACGCTAATCACCAGAAAGGGTGATGCCACATGGCTGTATGTTGTCGCGTATCTGAGTGTCCCAAAGGCTCACTACGCCGAGAAATCCCAGTCCTTGCTCCCCGAGCGGACGTGTGCTCCAAGGCGGGGGGCTGAAGCGAGGAGAGGATGCCTGAGCAGACGTGTGCTGGCGGGGGAGGGGTACGGGGGGCTCCGAGGCGGGGGGGGCTGAAGTGAGATGAAGCTCTCCAAGCGGACGTGTGCTCAGAGGCTGGGGGACTGAAGCGAGGAGAGGCTGCCCGAGCAATACAAGCCACAATAAAAACAAGCAAGACGTGCGGCCGCGAGTTGTGTGCGTGCTCGCGTGAAAGTGATCCACAGCAGAAGTGAAAGTGATCGCGCTCCAGATGGTGCCTCAGGACTCCCTGAAGAGGGCACGCTACTACAACAGAGAAAGTATGTTCACCCCGAAGAACGAGCCCTAAAAATGAAAAACTGGCTTGTTTGTTTTGAAAGGCTCACAGAGTTAGCGCGGAGACCCTCTCCCATTCTCAGTTATCTCATAAGCTCTCCAGGCTCGTCGCCAGCACACACAAAGAGGCGCTAAATTACAAGCACTCGTCGGAAATGAGGGTCCGAGGCCAACTTCGGAACATCCCACATTCAGGCTGTTAAAAGCGCCCTCACACAATCAACTGCAACTTTTGGGTCTCTTTGGAAGGGGCGACAAAGGGATTTCACGCGTAACTTACTCCGCAAAAGGGACCGCACGCCGAGGCTGCCTTTACGAGTGAACCTTTAATTCAAGGGGTGCAGGGAGGGGGGCATTAAGAGGGGCAGCCGCTGAGAAGCTGCCAGAAATCGGAACTCCTAAAAGGGCCGATAAGTGAAACGTACGAAAGACTACTATACAAGATCTATGGAAATTACTGTGCATGCACAATTATACGGCAAACTGTTCACGTATAAATGTGTATGTCTGTGTACTCGTATTTTATAACGTTTAATACGTCACTTATTACAGTTGGGGTTATCTAGTTGCATAAATAATTTTTTTTAGATATTTATTTAGAACGGGCGCGCCAAAGATTTGCTCTAGCTTGGCGGTAAAACAGTCAGAAATTCAACGAATGGAAGGCCAATAGAAAAGCTACTTTTTGACACGCGCGAGCACACTTTTTTTAACACACACAAACTTGTTTTTATTTTTAACACACACGAACGTGTTTTTTGTATAACACACACTTAACCTGTCGCTGCACAGCTCACATGAACAGTAAAACCTAATGTTAGATACGATTCGGATGAGTACTATAGATATATTAATTAGTGGTCAAATAATATAACACAATGGGTAGAGTTTAATTAAATATCGCGGGAATAAAAGCACAGCACTTCAAATATTTACGCAATATAGATGGATGAAAACACAATTTACAATGAGTAATATTAGACGCACACTGGTGCATATATAGTCATAATTTAGCTAAAATAAAATTTAAAGCATCCCTTTCTCTAACCGTCTAACAAAAAGTATACCAAATAGAATGTGTACAGCCGTGCATGTCAGAGTAGGTACTGTCCGAACAAGGTGTTTTTGAGGTCGTGTGTGTGTGTGGCTGCGTGTGATTGTGTTTGTGTGTGTGTATGGTTGTATTTTTGTGTGAGGTTGTGTCTGTAAGTGGTTGTCTGTGTGGTTGTATTTGTGTGTGAGAATGTGTCTATGTGGTTGTGCGTGGGTGTGTGGTCGGGTTGTGTGTTCACAAGTGTGTGCAGTTGCTCAGTTGTTTGACTCCTGTTTTTTGCTTCGTCCATGACCTCAGCTCTCCTTTCACAGCCCCTGTACATGGATCCTTGTTTTATGTACAAATACCGCCAGGAAGATGCAGAGACGTGTGCGAGGTATGTGTGTGCACAGCACAGAGGGAGTGACGATAGGACTCCAGCAGGGGGGTGAGGTGTTGATAAGATGACCTTGCAACAGAGAATTATCTGTTCGACATGATAGAGTCAGAAAAGGGCAGCGCAGCCCTTTTGAATCTGTGGTTACACAAGATCCCTGTTCCCAAACAAAAAATAATAATAACCTCACAAGGTATCTGCTAAGATTTGCAATGATCACAGGTAGGAAAATGGCTCGCATTTTTTCATCTCGCGTTTTGAAACATTAGCATTTCGAAATGGTTCATTAACTGATATTCATATATCTAATCTTTAACAAAGACCCTGCTCTCCCACTCTAACGCTAGCTTCAAATAGCAGAGTGTCAATGTCCATTTGCATATTCTCTGGATGCTCAGCTGTAAATGACCTGTCCTGCTTTCCTTACAGGGCGAGTATGTATTTAACTTTTTAATGTACTGCGGCCGCGAGTTGTGTGCGTGCTCGCGTGAAAGTGATCCACAGCAGAAGTGAAAGTGATCGCGCTCCAGATGGTGCCTCAGGACTCCCTGAAGAGGGCACGCTACTACAACAGAGAAAGTATGTTCACCCCGAGGAACGAGCCCTAAAAATGAAAAACTGGCTTGTGTCACTAAACATTCCACCACGGATAGTAAAATTAGACAAATTGTCAACACCCAATGGGATCTTTTAAACATCAACAGAGATGAGAATAGGCTCACTAGACCATTAATTGCCTGCAGGAGAAATAACAACTAACGGAACCTGTTGGTGAGAGCCAAAAGAGCAGAAAAGAGTAACTTTTGCCAAAAGCCAATCACAGGTGGTGATCCCATAAAAGGTAATCACAAATGCGGCACAGGCTAGACTTCCACCAATGTGATCGTGTCTGACACCATCAGGAATAACAACAAAAAATAATCATACCTCAGGAAGGCAGAGACACGGTTGCTATCCATAATGTCTCGGTGAGCCTTGTGCTGCCTCGGGCATGTTTACTGCGTGAACACATGGGAATGCAAAGCCATTAATCAAGCAGGATGGCTCTGTCTCCCTTCACGCCCAGGGAGGAGGGAGATGCGAGCAGAGCATCAAAGGGCTGGGTGAGAAGGGAGGGGGGAATGCAAGGGTCAAAGCAGCGAAAGTGAAAGTAATGGAGCAGAGCATCAAAGGGCTGGGTGAGTAGGGAGGGGGGAATGCAATGAGCAGAGGAGCAGCTGTGCACGTGCATGTGATCTCGTGCACTCAAGGTTTAGGCCAGCCAAAAGACTGGGTAGCACTTTGAAAATCCCACATATAAAATGTCTCTTCGAGCCTTTGGCTCACGAGACCTAAAAATGAGGTATTTTAAAACCAAATATTTGTGAAATACATTATATGAATGGAACTTTTGGTGACATATTAGATTATTGTCAAGTCATACATATACAATGCATGAACCGGTTTCAGATATAACTGAGAAGCCTTTCAAAGAACATTCCAAAGGTTGTTGTCCAGATGGGCAATTCAAGTATTGATTAGCTACAGTACAAATCAAGCCCCAGTGGGTCAATGGGACATTCCAAGCTTTTGTTTAAATGAAACTGGGTTTTTCGACTCATGACTGATTAATTCTGCATAACAGTTGTATAACAAATGCAAAATTCTGTATTGCTCTAAATATTATAAACTTGCTTAAACACAAAAAAAGCTCCAACACATAATTTCAGGCATAGCATGCAAAGTCTTTGCTCAATACAGCTGTCTGAGGAGCCTAAGTGGGCCTTATCCCCATATGTCTGTATCTATTATATCGCCTGGATTTTAATACATGCAAACAAATAAATACATAGACCTTAGTTCCATGTTGCTTTGATGTTAGTCTCCCTTGTTTAAACACCTGGAAAAAACATTAAAAACAATTAAAACCAAATGTATTGAGTGGTGACGTATGTGTCTCCCCAGTGGAGGAACTACGAAGAGGAAGGGTGGAAATTGGTGATTGTGAAGGAAAAACACGTTCCAAACTGTATGTCCGAACTAGTTACGGCTGGCCTTATATATTGTCTTGCTATTTTTTGGTCTTGTACTCTTTATCTGCTGTAATGTCACAACTGTTGAATGAAAAGAATATTTAAAAAAACAATTAAAACTGAAGTGCTGCCACTTCTTAACTTCTACAAAGCGTCCAACGCAAAAATATCTTATTGATTTTAAGCAGAAATATTCAATTTAATTAGAAAATCAATTTAATTAGAAAATCATGGATATTGAGGAATAATCAGAACTTGTTAATAAGCCTATGTGCACAGCTAATTCCTCATCAGAGTTGAGCACTGTCGGTGTCATGTTAATAAATCGTATGATCTATCGTGATTCCAGTCAGCATAGGTTCAAAACTCCATTGCCACCCATGATGTTCTGGGCTTTGGAGTCTATGGCTACCATCTGGACTTCAGTTGAATCATTAGCATCATGCTGTTGTTGGAAATGACAGACCACTGGATATTGTCTATGGTTGTGTATAATCACTCTAATGTGTTCCAGTACACATTTTGTTTGCTTTGTGTACTGTACTTCCAATATAGTACTTGTTACAATTACACCTGAGACAATAAATACAATGATCGGTGTTACATGTAAGATGCTTTTTAATAATGAAAGCAATTGTGGTTTCAGGAAAGATTACCTGTTTGGTGGTAGTACAATGTTTACAAGCCTTGCACCTATTTTATTTATTGAAACCTTTTTGCAAAGTATTAGTGCGTGGTTGTGTCATGGTCACCATATTTTTACACAACATGTCCTTCAAAGATTTAGACCTAGGGAATGTTATTTTAGAATGACTGCCTAAATGTTGAGCCAATGTGCCATCAGTAACTAGGACATGCCAGTTATTTTTGAACATTTGTCTCAATTGTGTTTTTTCGTACTAAAGGTCATAATTAATCTGATTGAATTGTTCTCCTATGCCTTTCTATTGTTTTAGTTTAGAATAGGCTCCCTTTTCACTCTTTCTACTCTTCTGATCAAATCGTTCTCGGGGTATAATCCCTCTCCAAAAATCTTTCCGTCATGTCTTCCTTCTCTGTTAAAAGCCTCTACCGTACTGCAGATTCTTTTTGCTCTTAGCAATTCTCCAATCTGAATACACTGTAAAAGATTCTTTGAGTGATGGCTACACACATGCAGGAGGCTATTGCTTGGTGCTTCTTTTCCTTAATAGTTCAGAGATCAGCTTTCCCTCACCCACTCGGATATTAAAATCTAAAAATGTCAGTGACTGCTTGTCAATTGGATGGGTAAATGTAAGATTCAATGCATTTCAATTAAGAATCTTTACAAATTCTTCTGCCTGTTCCAAAGTACTGGACCCAGGGCATTGCTTGGCCGTTAATCAAGTGGATGTCATGCACTACCTGTTCCTCCCACCAGCCAAACTATAAACACGCATAACTGGCATAACTGAGGGCTAAACAGTTCCTCATCACTGTGCCCTGGGTCTGGCGGTACACTTGACCATCACAATGAAAAGAAATTATGATTCAAGCAGAATTCCATCATATCCATTATGATCTCATTATGGAAAAATATGAGAGAGAGAGAGACCTTAAAACATAGCGACATGCTTTCAAACCCAACTCGTAGGGGATGCAGCTATAGAGGTTGTTAACATCTAAGCTCATCAAGAAGAAATTGTCCTAAAAAATTTCCTCAGGAAACCCCCAATCTCCTTCAGATAAGATGGTAGGGTTTCCATGAATGGTTTCAGGAAGTAATCTATGTACTGGGATGTATTTTCCAACAAGCACCCCATGGGGGGACACAGTAGCCCCCCCAGAGGGTTTACTGGCTCCTTATGCAGTTTGGGTAGGAAATATATGATGGAGGTTTTTGGATAAAAGCATTTCAAGAATTGTTATTCCTCCCATTCTGTAAGTACCCTAGAGTGCCATTCTGTCAGTTTGTCGCAGCAGATGAGATTTGTTTGCTGTAGTGCATCTCTATCAGAGAGTTTGTAACAAGACCCAGCCCTGACCTGTCGATAACTTTCTTCTAGATACTTATTCGGTGATTGTATCACTACATTACCTCCTTTATCTGATTTGACCACCAGATGAGTATTTTCTTGAATCTTTTTATGTGCTCTGTAGTGGGCCTTCGATAAATTGTATGTTTGAGTAGCCCTAATATATTTGAGCTTCTTCAGCTCCTTCAAAACAGCCCTTTCAAATACATTGATTGCACTATTGGGTAGGGTTGGGAGAAAGGCAGATTTTGGTTTAAATCCTCTAGTGCAATTTATGTCTAAATGTGTATTGTTGTCATCTAAATTCAAAATGAGATCCAGATTACAAATTACATCTTGATCATGACCCTGGAGTTACACAAGATAATGTCACCACAGGAATTGGGCGAGGAAGTGGCCAGAATTGATAGCATATTGGACAATTTGGAGGAGGAGATTAATGCAAAGAAGCAGCGCAAATTTTACTGCAATTATAAAGTTTACCAATCTGGGCAAATATTGACTTTTGCAAAGAAATTTGACCAATTGCAGCAAAATCAAACATCTGTTACTGGGAGACCAGCTGCAACAGACCAAGAACTTAAAAACATGCAGCCATCGACACGCCAAGTAATGTATATTCAAAGTAGGGTCAGTAAAAGTGATGCGTCGGTAGGCCCTGAATCAACAGGAGTAGAAACAACCTTATCTGATAGAGACTTCTAGCTGCAGATTCCTCACATTTGAATTTCCCAGGCATCAAGCTGGATCCCCAAACGTTTGCTGAGCAATAACCCTTGCGCGCGATGTCGGGTCGCTCCATTCGACTCCGCATGACATCGTCGGCGTCGGTAGCGTCGGTTACGGCATCGCGGTGCCTATCTAGGTGCCACCCAGGTGCACGGACGTCAGTTCTTTTCTTTCCGAGCAAGTTAAGCGCCGATCCGGGAAGAGCTATACCTCTACTGCTTTTTGGCAGGCTTTTTATCGACTTTTGCTGATATTTTTGGATTCGACTTCGTGTGCGAGGGATGTCTTCAAGAAAGACAGGTTTCAAACCATGCAGGACTTGTTCCTGCATGATGTCAGTCACCTATCCCCACTGCGTATGTCTGTGTTGTCTTGAACGCAATCACGATTCGAAGTCGTGTTTAGACTGTCAGGCAATGGCCCCGAAGACCTTGAGAAAGAGAGCAATGAAGTTGCTTGAAGGAGGTCACGGGACCGCTCACGGAGCCCTAAGTCCTCTTCCTCCCATTCGAGGTCTTCTGGAAACTCTGTGAAGAGACACAAGAAGAAGAAGAAGGCCAAGCGGACTTCAACTTCACCTCAACTGGCGTCCCTCATCGAGTGAAGTAAGGAGCACTGACGTTCTAGAAACGGTTCTGCGGAGCCAGAGCCTGAGTTGACTTCGCGCCTTCCACTCTTTCCGGGAGCCAGAGCAACTCCCACTCAAATTAAAGAGTTTTACGAGGCCATGCGCCACGTATTTCAGCAGAACGACCCCGTTGGTGAGCCCTTGGGCCCCGTGGGGTCGAATGGTGCCCCATTAGGTTCTACCCTGTCGGCTTCGGCCACGGCACAGGTGAGGCCTCAGGGATCCAATCTTGGATCTGGGTCAACTCCGGTCATGCCAACGTGGTGCCTGCGACGTCGCTGATGCCCATCGTGGCGCAAGCCCCAACCTCATCACCGACGACACAGAGCCGGAACGTCGTCTACTGACGCAGTTTCTGACGACAACAGAACTCAGGGGTTCTATGTTGTCGCCAGAGCACTTTTTGGATGTGCTGGACTCAGGAGAAGAATGGGAGGAGTCTGGAGACCCTCTTGAGAACCAGGATGTCTCTGAGGAGACAATGGACTGGTATGGGGAACCTGGGGAAGCCAGTGGTCTGGATACTTCCTCAGACATTGGCATGCTCTCTGCGCCTACAGTGGCTACGGAGGAGGGGGCGTCCTATGCCATGGCGGTTAAGAGGGCAGCTGAGGTCCTAGGACTGGAGCTGCCCTCAGTGCAGGTAAGGACTAATCTCCTGACCGAAGGGCTTCAGCCTGGGGCTTCCACTTCTGAACCCCTATTGCCCTTTAATGAGACACTTACGGACATCCGTCTATGAACATGGTCCAAGCCTAGCACAGGGGCTTCTGTGAACAGGACGATTGCACACCGCATCACCCAGCTCCGGGCGACCCAAAGTTACTCAGCCAACACCCCACCCCAGAAAGTTTGGTGGTGCAGGCCTCTACCTCCCAAGGCGCATTCCCTTCCGCCACTCCGGATAGGGAATCCCCACTGCGTATGTCTGTGTTGTCTTGAATGCAACCACGATTCAAAGTCGTGTTCAGACAGTCAGGCAATGGCCCCGAAGACCTTGAGGGAGAGAGCGATGAAGTTGCTTGTGGCCCGGCAGTCGACACTGTCAAGTGAGACTCCAAGGAGGTCACGGTCCCGTTCGAAGAAGAGGAGGTCACGGGACCGCTCACGGAGCCCTAAGTCCTCTTCCTCCCATTCGAAGTCTTCTGGACACTCTGTGAAGAGGCACAAGAAGAAGAAGAAGGCCAAGCAGACTTCGACTTCACCTCAACTGGCGTCCCTCATCGAGAGAAGTAAGGAGCACTGACGCTCTAGACACGGTTCTGCGGAGCCGGAGCCTGAGTTGACTTCGCGCCTTCCACTCCTTCCGGGAGCCAGAGCAACTCAAACTCAAATTAAAGAGTTTTACGAGGCCATGCGCCGCGTATTTCAGCAGAACGACCCGTTGGTGAGCCCTTGGGCCCCATGGGGTCGAATGGGGCCCCATTGGGTTCTACCCCGTCGGCTTCAGCCACGGCACAGGTGGGGCCTCAGGGATCCAATCTTGGATCTGGGTCAACTCCGGTCATGCCAACGTGGTGCCTGCAACGTCGCTGATGCCCGTTGGTGGCGCAAGCCCCAACCTCATCACCGACGACACCGAGCCGGAACGGCGTCTAGTGACGCCGATTCTGATGACAACAGAACTCAGGGGTTCTATGTTGTCGCCAGAGCACTTTTTGGATGTGCTGGACTCAGGAGAAGAATGGGAGGAGTCTGGAGACCCTCTTGAGAACCAGGATGTCTCTGAGGGGAACTTGGGGAAGCCAGTGGTCTGGATACTTCCTCAGACACTGGCATGCTCTCTCCGCCTACAGTGGCTACGGAGGAGGGGGCGTCCTATGCCATGGTGGGTAAGAGGGCAGCTGAGATCCTAGGACTGGAGCTGCCCTCAGTGCAGGTAAGGACTAATCTCCTGACCGAAGGGCTTCAGCCTGGGGCTTCCACTTCTGAACCCCTATTGCCCTTTAATGAGACACTTACGGACATCCTTCTAGGAACATGGTCCAAGCCTAGCACAAGGGCTTCTGTGAGCAGGACGATTGCACACCGCATCACCCAGCTCCGGCCGACCCAAAGTTACTCAGCCAACGCCCCACCCCAGAAAGTTTGGTGGTGCAGACCTCTACCTCCCAAGGCGCATTCCCTTCCGCCACACCGGATAGGGAATCCAAGAGACTGGACTCATTTGGGAAGAAGATGTTTTCTTCCTCCAGTCTGGTATTGCGGTTGGTGAATACCGCCTGCTTATTGGGCTGTTTCTCCCACTCTTTTTGGGAGATGGTTGCGCAGGTGCTGCCACAGGTCCCAGAGGAGGCCTGGGCTGTGCTCTCCCAAGCTGTCAAGGATGGCAGATATGCAGCAAAATTCACCATACGGTGTTGATTAGATATGACCTATTCGCTAGGCAGGACCATTTCAATGACAGTGGCCTTGAAACGCCACGCCTGACTTCGTACAACTGGCTTCTCGGGGGATGTCGAAGCCAATTTGATGGACATGCCCTTTGATACAACCTGCCTTTTTGGGGAAAAGGCAGACTCGGCCCTGGTCAGGTTCAAGGTCTCTCAAACTACGGCCAGATCCATGGGCCTCTCCACCACTCCTCGTCGCCTGTCCTCCTTTCGTGGCAACAGAAGGGGTTTCCAGCTGCGTCAGCCCCAATCCTAGCCACCGTCCTGCTCAGACTACCCAAGCCGTGCGTGGACGTGGTACATTCCTTCATCGGAATGGAGGTCAGAAGTTGTCTACCACACTGCCCCCAGCAACCGCAGCCTCCAAGCACTCCTATGCTCATTCTGCTGGACCACACTGCTCCAGTGGGTGGGAGAATTTGTCATCATCTCCCCGCTGGTGATCTATAACAACAGACAAGTGTGTCTTGCAGATCGGCAAGGAGGGCTGTTCTTGTCAACCCCGGAGCTTCTAGCGTGAACTTGACCCAACTGGTGCTTTTCATACGCACCAGTAAAGGACACATACATTTTTTAGGCATGGGGAGATTAAGTGATTTGCCACAGAATCACAGGATGTTGATCTTCTCTCCACTTGTAAGGTTAGTAACAGCCAGAGCTGCTGACTTTGGAGCTGGGGAACCAGGTTTGAGTCTCGACCTAGACTCAACATCCTGTGCAAAAAATAAGTGCTGGGACTCTCGTCAAGAGTCAGCTTGCACGAGCCCATTGCTCCTCTTAGCGCCGCCTAGAACAGAAGTAACTACTGGGGCAAGCTGCCTCCTGACGAGAGCCCAGGCACTTATTTTTTCGCAAATTAACCTCTGCTTATAGTTACCCTCTCTTCATGTCAAGCAAACATAGGAGTCATTCAGTGCCAGTAACCTTATACATTGGATGCTACAGGAGCAGTGTCCAGCATCAGTCCAAGAGGGGGAATCCGTGTCAGATAGTTCAGGTTCTCCACATGCAGTGCATGTAAGTACAATTAGGTTAATTTGGATTTATTTGCACAGTCCATGATGATCCTGAATATCTGACATGCTCTAGCCCACTTGGGTGAACATTGGACATTCCTGACAGCTCCATTTGTTTCAATCCACTTGTGTACGCTGGTGGAGTATGTATGGCTTAATTTTGTTTTTCCCCAGCACACAGGAACCATATAACTTCGACTGAAAGGAAACAGGCTGTTTGAGGACCAAAGGAGATGGGAAGTCTGTTTGTTGGACACCAGCCTGTCAATACAGAACTATTTCAATACTCTACAAATTGGGGTTTAGGGTGAAGTGAGTGGGAGACAGGAGTTGTACTCCAGACACATTGTGTGTTTCTGAAATATAGAATGTGCTACATTTTTTCAGGTATCAACACTGTTAACTAATTGGCTGTTCTCTTTAACTCTGACATTATCGTTGGCAGCTTCTGCAGGAATTGCGGTGTCCCAAAGGAAGGTGCGGCAAATCAGCGACCCAATCCAACAGATTTTAACTCAGCTCCACAAGATTATCTACATCACACAGGTATTTATTTAGCTAATTTCATTTGTTTACTACTGCTAACTAATGAACTGGAATGTGTATTAAAAACCATACGTTAGTGACTTTGGAACCAAGAGCTTTGTTCAGTGGTTTCATTTGTGGCTGGAGGAAGGAAGTTTCATATCTGTGTCAACTCTAATTCAAATCAGTTGGAGGATAAATGCTTATTTTTGTACTCGAATGGTAATGGCCGTGTAGTACATTGAGCACAACAGTTGTGATGTAATTGAAGTTACTCATTCATGACTTGATATCCTAAAGAAGGCCTTTCCACTATACTTAATGTGGCCGAAACACTGTAGAGCAGTGATACTCAAAGTACGGCCTGGGGGCCGCATGCAGCCCTCCTGACCTTGACATGCGGCCCCTTGGGCAGCAGCAGCACTGGGCTGCTGTTTACTTGACTCAGCACTAACATAAAAAAAAAAAATAGTAGACAGCAAGCACTTATTTAAAAGTTAATTTGCAGTTAGGGAAAGGAAGTAACTAGGCCCTTAACTTTAGGAACTCCTTAATTTTTAAAGACAGACACTAGATATACATGCTTTGCTACCCCTACACTCACTGTACACCAAACCCCCCGACCCCCGCTGGCATCAATGCGGCCCTCGGTCACACCATAGACCAAACTTTACGGCCCCCAGGAAAATGTTTGTGAGTACCCATTCTGTAGATGATACCTTTTTGTATATAAAGTAACCCATTCTGCATTGTTCAAATACTAACCAGTAATGATTGAATCAAAGTATTTGCAGTTGTGCTGCGCTGGAGAAGCCAATCAGCGCTTTCGACCTCTGCTCCAAAAGATGCACTGACATAGAGGAAAGACCGGGTGAAACTGTGGGGTGTTCTTATACATTTTTGGCAGGATTGATGACATTGTCAGTCATGCAAAAAAAGAACTTATTCTAGCAGTAAAAGCTCATTTCTCAAAGAAATTAAAAAATCTGGTCCCCAAGGCTTACACCTTATTCTGAGTGTAGTTTTTCGAATATATGGGCTTCCATAAGGTGTCCAAGCCTACTCCTGGAATTATGGAACTGATTTCCAGAGGCACTTCTGAAACTGTTTTGCGAATTTGCATTCAGGGGCCGAACTGGGAACCAAAAGCAGCCCAGGCAAAACAAATTCAAAGCAGCTCCCTCTCCCCTTCTGTATCTCTCCTTCCATTGTTTTTCTCTCTTTGGCTTCTGAGCCTTCTGCCATAAAACTCAGGAAGCTGGGGTGGACCTGGCCGTGGCCCTTCAACAGCTGGCCTCCAGTGGTTCCTCCGCCCAGGGAAATGCCCGATGGAATTACTCGCCAATTCACCCTGATTGCGTTCATGGGAAGCCAGTTCTGCATGTATGATTGTGCATGGTTCACAATTGCACATGCAAAAGTAGTTTGGCCCTTTTTCTTCCACCTAACCAATTTTAGGACCCTGATAAGACAACATCTCAGAGTTCAAATGGGTAATAGAATAGTTTGTTTTTTCATACATATTTTTTATTGGCATTTTCACTTTTACACAACGGCAGTATTGACAATGTATAATACATATTATATAGCATAACGTATATGTTGGACCCTGCCTTTTACGCGGTATTGTTATTGCCTTCACTTCCGTTCGGTTGTTTTACCTGTGCCGTGTACTGAAAGTAGTTATGGCTATAAAGAAGGTCGCCGGTGCATTTCTTTCCACGGATTTAAAAATGCCTGTTAAGTTCCGCGTTTTATTATAGAATTATATGGTGAGGAGTCCAAAGAAACAAAGATAATAAATAGGGAATTAGAAAAAATGAAGGGATATTAAACTTGGCATCTCACTCTGCAGGCGAAGGGTGTTGTATGAACTTCCTTACGGAGTAATTAGGGGGGTTGTTTTCGAGCCGTCTGAAGGGGTCATTCCCATCAATTGCTCTCAGCGTGTGTTGTTGCTTCGGGGGGGGAGGGGCAGCATCTTCTTATACCGCTCCATGGGTTATGTCTACCAGAGTTTCACCCTGCATTCTTTCAGCTTAGCTGCTAATAATTAGCCCTACGCTTCTGCTTCCGCTTCCCCACTCCCCTCCTGGTCACTATCTGTCTGTGGTGGACTTTCCCAGCCTGTTAGCAGTTCCTTCCATTGGTCCGCTATGGGACGATGCCTTAGTCCCTTTGCTTCTTCTCTCATCAAGGCTCTGTCCTCTGCCCATGCCCAGTGGGTTACTTCCCTTTTCCAGACGTCTATCCGTGGCCCTGCATTGGATTTCCAGGACTTTGCTATCCGCCTTTTTGCTGAGGCCATAGCCAGATCTTTAAACCTGTTCCTGACTTTCCATTTTGGCGGGCGAGGGAGGAGTCCTAGTAAGAATACCTCCATGGAGGAGTCCAGCTGTCACCCTAATGTAGAGTTTAATTTTAATGTTACTTCGTCCCAGAACGGGCACAATGCGGTGAAAGCCTAAACCATATGTATAAAATCTGCATCCTCATGGGTACATCTCAGGCACATACGTGTATCCCCTCAAATGTAATGTTGAGGCAGTGGGGGATCATATAGGTCATATCTGTGAATTTAGACTATGTATTTCAGTCTAGTATTGCGTGATAACCTCATAGTAAAGGCCAGAACGTTGCCCCATTCCCAATCTGTAAGCTCTCTGCTGAGGACTTGTTCCCATCTGTCTCTCAGCCTACTCAGTGGCGTGAGGGATGCCTCCACTAGGGCTGCATAAAACCACTTCACCTGGTGACCAGCAGTTCCTAGTGTAAGCAGCACATTCAACACTTTATGCGTCACTGGCTCTTCCCTGCCTCCCCCCACAGTGTCTCAAATGTATGAACCAGTGCCACATATCGAAGGAACTGCCCTGGAGGGAGACCGCTATTTTCCACTTGTCCCTCAAATGGAATTATTACACTCTCCTGGTAACAGTCTCCCACTGTCTGTAGTCGAGCTTCAGTCCATGATAGCTTCCTAGGCCCTCTCTCCAGGTCTGGACCTGATGGACCTTGTCTTGCAGAAGGTCCCTTTGTTTTATAACTTTCAAGCCATTCCCACATCATCTTGGGATCCTCGCAGAAGTGTGTTTTTCCATCTAACATTATGCGGAGGTGTACGGGGAACATTAAAGAATATTGTAGAACCTCCTCTCTCAGAACCCTTTTGACTTCCAGGAAGGAGGCGCGTTTCCTCTAAACTTCTAAGGTATAATCTGGGAATATGGAGACCTTACAGTTTTCTACTGTAAATGGAGAAACCAATCTTACCTTGCTCAGTAGCACATCTCTATCTTTATAATGTAGGAGCCTTGCTACAACCGGGCGTGGTGGACGGCCCGGTGCGAGTGCGTTGGCCAGCACCTGGTGGATTCTTTGAAGGGTATAAAATGGTGACAGACCATCAGGTGCAACCACTGTTTGGAGCCAGGGTTTCAAGGTAAGCCTTCATGTCTCTGCCTTCCGCTCCTTCAGGCAGACCCACCACCCAGATATTGTTTCTCCTGTTGCGACCCTCTGCGTCTTTAACCCTGTGTTCCAGCGTACTAACCCTGTCAGAAAGGCCAGTTACTGGGAGTGACATCACTTGTTGTGCGGGGTTCAGTTTGTCTAATGTGGACTCCGTTGTTTTAACTCTTTCCGATAGCTTGTGGTGTTCTGCTCTGAGGAGCCCCAAACCCACTGATACAGTACTGATGTCCTGGTGTAGTGTGGCTTTAGTGTCAGCTACTACTTTCAGGATTTTGACCAATTGTTGCTGTACGTGATCATTAGCAACCAAGGTGTTTGAAGCTCCTTGAGTGTGCTCCAGAGAAACCTCCTCCTGGGACTGGGGTCCCCCAACGTTTTTGTTCTGGGCTTGCCCATGCTCTCTCTTGGGTCTATTCCTATTCTTGTCACCACCTTAGTCACCTCTCCTTGCTGCATGATTAAGGAGGTCTTCTGCAACCTCCTAATCGTATACGTCGGCTTTGGTTCCCCAGCTGTCACCCAAACGGGTAATTATGCAGTAGCTCCGGCAGTCGGGCATGCTCAGCACGTAGTTCAAGGCTCACATCCAACCATGAGAGGGGGGGAAGGAAAATGAGAGAGATTCCCCACAATTCTCCTTGTAGGTCTGGTACCGCCTCCACTCCCAGTCGGCTCGGTTGTAACTGTGCGAGTATTGTCTAAGACAGGGTATATCCCTACCAACTCACAGCCAGTGGAGCCAGGAGTCTGTGGCCTCCAGTCACCAGAGATGTCTCAGGTGGGCACCGTTGAATAGGTGAGTCACCACTGACCCCCTTTTCCTTCTGAGAGTCAGGTGCCCTGGAATCATGAGTCCCACTCTCCACTCCCAATCCCGCAGGGGGGCCAATAGGTGTAGGGCTCCAAGCACCGTCTTTAGGCCCCACGCCCCAGGATCCAATGACCTACAACCCAGTCCGGCGCAGTCTTGCTCCTCTTGTCTCAGTTGCCAACCACAATAATCAGGGACAAGGCCTTTTATGGATTTAGGCTGTTCATGATATATGGGGATCTCCTCGACGTTCACTGAGCCCCGTGCAAGGCCCTGTGCCACCACCGTTAGTCGAGCAGCGCACCCCCACTCACCACATCCTGCCTGCGGCGTTGTGTTCCGCCAGGTTCATGTACTGAGGAATGCTGCCAAGACCCCACGGCAGCCACAAGTACCACCCAGCTCTGTTCTGGATTCAGCCGCGCAGCAGGCCGTGCCAGGCCGCTGCTCAGGCCCGGGTTCTGCAGTGTGCTCCGCAATGTGACCGTCTGAAGTCACTCTGCCCCCGGCTGGGCCATGGAGGCCACCGCTCCTCTGTGATGTCCGCTGCTCCCTGTCTGGCTTCTGGCCCACGAGGTCCACTCCCCTGCAGTCAGTTTGAGGCCTCCGCAGCGGGTACGTCGGGCACCGTCTCCCTCTGCGGAAAAACCACGGAGGATAGCGGCACAGTCCCACCCTGAGGGGCCGCGGGGCTAGCACACATAATCAAGACACCTGTGCTTTTCTGGGGTAGCTCCAGCCCGGCGCCGTGGGACAGCTCAGGCCCCCCAGGATTCCCTCGCCGGTGAGTGCGGTGCTGCCTTTTTCAGATAGCGGGGCTGGCCGTCACTCCGGTAATTGCCAGATCAGCCACCACCTCCTTGCCCGAGCCGTCAGCCCCAGCCCTCCACAGCGTCACCAATGCCACGGGTGCCACGGCCACCAACCAGAGCCAGTTGTATCACTGGAATCTCAGGATAAATATCAGGCAGACGCAGAGCTAGGGGTTCATGCGTCCGCCATTGTTGGCTAACAACGTTAATAGAATAGTTTGTAAATGGAAACAAACACGTCATTTTTTGGGTGTGAACAAACACTCAGAGGGCCTTTCGTGTAAGTTTGCGATTGTTTGGTATTCATAAAGTGAAGACTCTGCACTCGTAAAGATACTACTCATTAATCCCTTTGTGAATACCAAACAATTGTAACCTTACACAGAAGTGTAAGGCTAACTTTGCGAATCAGGCCCGATGGAATCCCTGTCTTTCAATGCATGCTCCTCACTTTACTCTGAAGTAACCTTAAAGCAGACTTGGATAATATAAAATGGCAGAAAATTGATTTCTCAATTGCACATTCACCATTTATGAACTACAGAAGCAGATTTGAACTTGTTCAACACACACATGCAAATGTTTATGTGAGTTGGACCCCATATGACCATTCAGTGTGAGATGCGCTCCATACAAATATCATTATTAGTAGGTTTTTTTCAGACTTTATTGATAGCTCGAAGCTATAACAAAACAAAGAAACACAGGGAACTCATACAAATAATAACACAAAATGAATCTTGTAACTTAGAAAAGGAAATGTCATCAACAAAATCAATCATGGTCACTCTCCAACCCCTACTGAGCCTTGTGAGTAATCACAGTAGCAGAACAAATAGAAGATGGTATTGAATATTAGAACATTGGCATGTTGAGCACTCACTGCATTGTAAACAGTTGAGTGCTCCAGGCTTTTACTGGCTGGTTGAAGCCCGGAAAGCAACAGTCCAATGTTGTTTTCCTTTCACAGCTGCTGCTGTGAAAAGAGGCGTCTTGGAGTCCGAGGGGATTTAAACCCCCTCAGGCTCCCAGAGGTCTTTGTTTTTACTAATTAGAACATTTTGCCCTCTAGGGGCGGAATGTTCTAATAGCCTTAGAGCCCTCCTAGCAGGCTCTACCAGCCAATAAAGGCCTGCTCCCTTGTTGAAGTCCCTCACCTTCGGCCTTTAATGGCAAGTAGAGCCCGCTAGGTCGGGCACTAAGCTTACATTTGAACTTTGTAATATTGAGCGCTCCATTGAAGACAATGGAGTTATACCGGGCTAATAATGACTGGTAGAAGCCCAGAGCTCCAACTTTCTAATGTTTGTCGTCAGGGTTTTTCTTTTTCAAATTAGAACCTTCTACTCTTAGTGGATGGAATATTCTAATAGCCTCATAGTTCGCAGCCAAGGGCTATACCTGTAATAAAACACCCTCACCCTCGTTATAGGTGAAGTTCAGGGCCGTTAACAACCAGTATAGCTTTCATCAACGGGCTATAAGGCTATAATATGTGAGTGTTCTATCAGTCCCGTAACACAAGTCTAGAGGACCATTGTTAATTTCTTAAAGGCATGAATTGCGTTCTTTGGGTACAGTAAGATCTAGTGCAGGAAAGCATAGGATGCAAGATTGTTTCTGTCACCCTCTCAGGTAATATCACAAGGACTTCCTTGACCACAGAAGGACTCCACTTGGAGATTAAGTCACATGTCAGGGGAAACATCCATTACAACGCAGTCATTACAACAACCTACCTTTACAATGCAACTGTTACAACATAACTGCCTTTACCTTGTATGCCATTACAATGCATGCCATTACAATGCATGTCACTACAATGCATGCCATTACAACGCATGCCATTACAACGCATACCATTACAACGCATGCCATTACAACGGATTATAAGGTAAGTATTTGAGATTTTTTAGTATTAGGGTGGGTATGGGTTTTGAGGTACATGGGAAAAGTAATTTCTACCCCTACACTATCCAACACTTTCCCTACTGTTGCACTCACTGGAGTGATAATAGTCATTTTTACCCCTACACTATCCAACACTTACCCCACTGTTGCACTCACTGGAGTGGGAATAGTAAGTTTTCCCCCTACACAATCCTACACTTACACTACTGTTACCCTAAAAGTACTATGCATTGTAATGGTATGCGTTGTAAAGGTAGTTTTCAAAAATGCGTTGTAATGGCATGCATTGTAAAATCATGCAATGTAATGGTAGTTGCGATGTAAAGACTGCGTTGTAAAAGCATGCGTTGTAATTGCATGCATCGTAACGTCATATATTCCATGTCAGCAATGTGCCATGCCTAAACCTAAGATGTAAACCACGCAGAGCTTCAGGGGGAATGAAATCAAGGTATGGGTCAAGGCGTTCATTTTCCTTGGAATCAGGGAGTCGTATTTAATGTGTCTCATAGGGTTTTCATGCATTTAGTATTCACATTCTTCTCCTTAATCATCCTGTGTGTATGCATTTATGAATGAAAGATTAACCCAAACTCCTCGAAACCTGGTTTCTTAAGAGTACCTCTGATATGTGATAGCCTTCGAGTATTGGTTGCATCTGCAGAGGGTGCAGCCTCTGGATTATAATAAGGTGGGCGGCTGCCACGGGTTGGTATGTGGTGGAAGTCAATATAAAAGTGAGTACAGTGTGCTTATGTTTGCAGAATTATCGATGCCAAGTTGCAATTACAAGGGCACCTAAGGAGTACCAGGCTGCAATCACAAAAACAAACTCAAAAGCTATTTTCCTTTTTTTTTTAAAAACAATCACAACATGCATATTTCACCAGCTCTGCACCAGCAGTTGTTGCCCCTACAGCCTTCATTTGATAATCTTGCAACACCCTATTCAAGGCCTGACAACCGATCCCTCGAGTTTGTCTTAATTTGCACCCAGCTTTATGTCTATGCTCTTACCTGGTTAACTTAATTTCAAAATGAATACCCACGTAGTCAAAATCATTCATGCGTCTAAGAGTTGTTTGGAGAGAATCTTCTCCTAAGAGGAGGCTCTGGCTTCAAAATCCTGCCCTTTTTTGCAAGGACATTAATAGTATGCTGCCTAAAAGGGCAAAAATTGGCAGGGCCCTCCAGGAGATGGTGCAAAGATGACTTCATCAAAGTAGGTAGGACTGTATCATCCTCAAACAGTATTGGGATGTTCTCATTACTCCTTAGGGCTGTCGATCTTTAACTTCTACCACAACATCAAATCGGACTAAGCTGAACAGCATGGGGGATGTTATTCAGTGGCGCACTTGTGTCAGGATCGGAAACTCACGGTGCACCATCTATATAAGTCAGATTTCCATTGACCAGACCTTCTACTATTGGCAGGGGGAATTTCCACATCTGCTGTGCTACCATAATTTGTTGTGTCTCTAGGTTAAATGACCGAGGATCAGCAGTGGATATTAAGGGACAGTGGTCACTTTCCATCCGCGGCTCCACTGCCATATCCACAACAATGTCCCTAGCTTCAGTATTGACCAAACTATAATCAAAGCCGCTCACCCTTTGACTTGATCTAAAGTCCTTTTTAACTTGGGCATCAGAGAACGTGCGACCAGTTAAAAGCGTAAACCACAACTTGGCATCATTGACAAATAGCTCTTTCCCTGTCTTCTGTTTCTACCCCACCTCAGATCTGACCCAGAATCTCCCATGCAAGGCCCTCTTCCACCAGCTCACTGCACTTCACATTTCTAATAGGGGAACCATTGACGTCACTACACCTTAATATAATGTGCCTGGAGGGGTTATCAATACTATGGGAATGATTCCGGTGTCTGTCCATCCGACATCGGTTGGGAACTGGAATCCAACGACCTCCTGTCGTCAGTTCCAGCCTTCAAGTAGGAAACGACCGAAACCCGTTCGGTCGCTATCTTATTCTTTACAATTGGAGCATGCATTCCAAACAGAATGCATGCTTTCATTGCAAAGAGCAGAGGTGCAGTTCATCCCTGCACCTGGTGGCAGGCACCTCATGGTGCCTGCCACCAGGTTCAGGGATCAACAGGGGGGAACCTAGGCCACCATTCTGAGGCCTTGCACCGATGGGGGCCCTGCTGGGGGCCACCAAAGCAGCATTCTGACAGCCTTTCTGTGTTGGAAAGGCTGGCGCAGAAAGGCTGTGGGAGTTCTCCATCAGAATCCCTCGGCCGGGAAGAGCCAGCAGAGGGATTGATGGAGGATTTCCAAATGGCAGCTGGGCTCTCTGAGCCCTTCGCAAGCCATTCGGATGTCCGGTTTGGATTGCTTTCCAGCCGACCCCATCAAAATGCATTGGTCGGAAAGGAATCCGAACAGCCGATTCCGATGCGGTCGGAACCACCGCTTCGGAATCTGCCCCAAGTAGTTATTCGTAGTATTGATAATGTTAAGAATACTCATGCTGAAAATAAGACAGATAATACTAATATTGGTACTATGACTAATAATACTAGTAATAGTCATAGTAATACTCTAAAAAATAATATATTATGTCTCATGGAATTGTAATTTTTCAGTTGCAATGAGGTATTTTGACTTCTCTTTTTGGGCAGCTTCCTCCACCGTTACAAGACCACTTGAAACGGAGAGTGATCGAGAGGTACAAGAAGTCTCTGTTCAGCCTGCAGAGTAATCCCTTCAACCTGAAGTTGGAAATGAACAAGGTATGGCATTAACAGGAAATAGTGTTCTGCATCATAGGATCTTCATGGAGAGTCATAAATGCTACATGATTCTTCAAGCAAGTTAAAATGATTTCCTGATAATTAAAAAGTGATTTTTGAGGTTTTAATTCCTCAGTGTGTTCAGAGTAAAGATGGGCGTAATTGGCGGAGTACTACACGGAATTCTAGGACTTCGTGCAACTTCGCTCCGTTGGACTTCCAATTAAACAGAAACCTCACATACTTTTGGTAAATAACAAGTATCTGTTTTACATGCTAAAATGCATTGAAATTATTACATCAAGCTGCAGATCAACTAGTCGTTACTAGGTGTCCCTCACGAGTCAAATGCAAAAGCATTGAAACCCTTTCATGAAGCTGCAGTTCCACTAGTCGTTACTAGGTGTCCCTCATGAGTCAAATGCAAAAGCATTTGACTTGAGGGACACCTAGCAATGACTAGTTGAACTGCAGCTTGATGTAATAATTTCAATGCTTTTGCATTTGACTCGTTAGGGACACCTAGTAACGACTAGTTGAACTGCAGCTCTTTGTAGAATTATTTTGATATTGGATACTATAATATTCACTGCCCACTGCTAATCTCCTCCCATAATGCTTTGCAGGGCCTTTGGTTGGGATTGTATTTTTGCCCATAACTGTGCTTGGGGTGGTTCTAAGAGGACGGGACCACCACTGAATCGTTCAGCATAATATGCTCTTTGTGTTCAAGGCATCTGCTTGGTCCTCCCCCTAGGTTAGGGGGGGACCCCAAAATCATCACCTCTCTCATTGCCTGATACTTTTCATTGTCAATCTTCACTTTTGTGAATTGGTTATATGCTTTTTAGCATGTAAAATTGCTTTTTCAAAGCATTTGTGGGTGCAGTTTAGTAGCTGACTCCGCTATGTGGAGTAACGGAGTTTAACAAATCTCCGCAAACTCTGGCAGTGGAGCGGAGTTCATTGCCCAGGGTTAGTGCAGAGATCCTTCTCAGATGAGAAGGAAACAAGAAAACGAGAATGGGCTCGGGGATGCAAGCTGCCAGTACAAGGCATTGTGGGAAGGGCTGCCTACCAGGCTCTCTCCTTTTTATTATACATTGCCTCTAATGTATGCCTGACTACTATTTTACATCCATGTACTTTCTGTGAAAAGATGCTCATGCATTTTAAATGCTGCAATGCAGCCCCCCTCCAATATTCTACAGCCTTTTTATGCACAATCACGCGGAAGGAAGGCATCTCATCTGGTAGGCTTCCATTGCAAGCTCCTTTTATTATATCCATGGGCAGAGATGTTCATGCTGCTGCTCTCCATGGAAGAAAACTATGTAAAAAGGAGTTCCGGGGGCCACTTAATACGGCAGAGAATATTCTAGAGTTTATTACTTTACTGAAGACACTTATTATACAGAAATAGGACTAGAGGTAAGCAACTTATTCTTTTAATGTCTCACAGCCGCAAAATATTAATGTTTTAGCAGACCCTGTAAAAAAAATACTCTCTTTTGAATTTTTGAATGTAGCATCTATTACTACACTCAGAAAGCCTGGAGGGCACCAATGCAACATTTAAAATAATAAGTGAGTGTCAACAAGATATCATCAAAGATGTGACATCTGCCCACTTTGTGCACCCCTGCCTCATTTGAAGTGCTTTGCTTTCCCTGATGGGGGAGCCGCCATTGGATCTCCTGTCAATAAAACCCCTTTGGCAGCCTGAACTATGGTGGAAAATAGCATTGGAATGGCCGCCCCGCAGGGTGCAAGGCATGATGGTCCTGAGCAGGGTAAATGCTCAAATGTTCTCCACCCACTAGGAGAAGACGCCCATTGCTCCAAGGGCATTGGTTTTTTATTTTCTGAAGGAAGAACCCTCTTTTGGGGGTCTGCTTATGAAAAACTAAAATGGTGCTGATGCGTTTACCATGGCACCGTTTCATGACAGAATCCCTGTCACTCTTTTTTCAGCACACTACCTCCTGCCAGGCAGCTTGGAGCACCCTAGCAATTGGCGGCTTACCTGACATACGTTAAATGATCATCGTAATGCGGTGTTGGGATAAGGCGACAGATTATGGAAACTGGGTGCTGGGATGCAAATGAACAAAGGTTTATGAGATTACTCTTAGAAAACCACAACAGTCACAACTCCTTGTGAAATCCCTAATTACTTCCTAATAAAGGCAGTTCTGAGTGTCTTATTGTATATAGTCAGCAGCTGTAAATGGGAAAAAAGCCTTTGCACGAAGGCAATTGAACCGTATTTTTCTTTCTTACGTTTTGCTGTTAAGAGACTGCTATCAGTACATCCCTTTGGGGAGCACAAATTCATGTTTTATGAATTTTGAAAACTGAATTTAAACTCATAACCTAAGACTTTATTTTCCATATATGTAAAACTTACATGTGCAGACAGCTTAGTAAATAGGGCGATCATTATGTACATCTGATAGAGACATTTAGCCGCAGATTCCTTACTTTAGAATCCTCCCAGATGCAAGACTACATCTGGAACTTTTTTCCATAGCACCTCTGTGTGTCGGAAGAGGGTGTCGCACAACTCCGTATCTATGTCATTCACCTGATGTGATGTTGACGGAGCCTATACAACCCCCTCGCCCACGTCACTTTCTTCTTTTCCATGCTTGCAATGCTGATCCGGAGCTGTTAGGGGGGCATTTTTCAGCCCCTCTCAACAACAGTTTGTTGAGGAAACTGTGCTTTCTTCTTGAAATGTCTTCGGGGTTTAAACCCTCTGGATTTTGTGGCAGACAAATGTTGGTCACAGATCCTCATACCATCTGTATGTGGTACCTCGGAGAGCATTATGACTCTGAGGAGTGTGGTTCCTGTTGTAGTCTTTGGCCGAAGGCGTTGAGGGAGCATCGTTTGAAAATCCTGGCAGCGCGGCTAGCAGAGGCCCGCATCGTCGTCGGTCCCCCTCAACGCCCGGAGCCGTTTGCGTGAGGGTCCTTTCCCATCTACATTGACGGAATCCCCGAAGCGGAAATGGACAAATCTGATCAGTACGTCAGGCGTCTCAGATGCCGTCTCCCAGCCTCCGGCAGAGGAGTCTTTACAATTGTCTACCCCACGTCTCACTGTTTTCCCTGGAGCAGGGTTGACTCTGGCCCAAATGTGAGAATATTATAATTCCCTGCATGACGTCTTTGGGTCTAAGCCTCCCTCTAGTGTGATTTCTAGCACCAAGGAGGTGGGAGGTGTCTTAACTGGATCTGCGCCAATAAGTTTGCCCTCTGGACCAGTTAAGCCCTTTGAATCCGTAGTCAGATCCGCAACAGCACCGGTGCACAGCCCTTTGGGGTTTCCACCTTTGGCTATATATCAAGAACGAAGGGGGGGGGCGTAACGGGCTTTTTTAAAGGAGGTCCAGCTAAGTATGCCCTAAAGTGTACAGAAAATTAATTACAAAGCTGTTCCTTTACAAAGGGGATGAGACAAACCATGTAGTGTGCAAAGGATTTAGATTCATAGGATAATGTGGCCCTCACACAACCATCAGGATGTCGTGAATCACGTACCCTTCAGGATGTATCGTGTCATCATCGGGCTGCTCCTACGTCGAGTCGGCTGGTGCAATACCCGATGGGCTCTTTTTAGGGAGCACTCTTGTGGAGATCTTTTTATCCGGTACAGCCGTTGGGTGAGGTGGGAGTGTGGGGCTGGTTTTTTTTGTAATGTAGATGAAAGAAAATAATTAAAATTAAAATAGGGTTCGGAGTGCTTGTCTCAAAATATTTATTTAGGAAGCCTCCTTGCCTAATTAAAACTGTGAGGTGAAGTGTTGGTAACTTAGAATGATGAACTAGGTTATGTACACTGCCTCATTGGGGTCGACATGTTTCTCGCTCAAATAGAGAAATTCTCTGGCGATTCTTCAGGACCAAAGTTGTTCTATCTACATGTGAATTTACGCTGATAATCCTAAGTAACAGTGAGCATTCTCAGTATTATTTAACCAGTAGTTTACCTGCAGCTTGGTCTACCCTAAGTTTTCCATAGGATAATCCTCTGCAGTTCCTGGTAGGCTAAGCAAGGAGTTCCTTGCGTTTGACACGCCGAGTCCGTGTCTCCAATGCACCTACCCCGCTCTACCACTGGTAGAGCGGGGTAGGTGCATTGGAGACACGGACTCGGCGTGTCAAACGCAAGGAACTCCTTGCTTAGCCTACCAGGAACTGCAAGGAGGCTTCCTAAATAAATATTTTGAGACAAGCACTCCGAACCCTATTTTAATTTTAATTATTTTCTTTCATCTACATTACAAAAAAAAACAGCCCCACACTCCCACCTCACCCAACGGCTGTACCGGATAAAAAGATCTCCACAAGAGTGCTCCCTAAAAAGAGCCCGTCGGGTATTGCACCAGCCGACTCGACGTAGGAGCAGCCCGATGATGACACGATACATCCTGAAGGGTACGTAATTCACGACATCCTGATGGTTGTGTGAGGGCCACATTATCCAATGAATCTAAATCCTTTGCACACTACATGGTTTGTCTCATCCCCTTTGTAAAGGAACAGCTTTGTAATTAATTTTCTTTCCACCTTTGGCCCCAGAGTCTGGTCAACCAATGATGTCAGCGGCGCTGGTCGATGCCGAGCCCATTTCTCTTTCTGACGTTGATATGACACTGCAACGGCGCTGAACGACATCGGATTTGGCACAGATGGAGCCGTCTGTTTCTGGCAACTCTCCATCTGTCCCTAGACAACCTGTCTCTATTTTTCCTGGAGGGAATAGGCAGTTTTCATGGTGAAGAGGAGAATATAAGGTATCAAAACCCTTTGGACAGCACTGTCCTGCCTCCTGTAGAAGGAAATTGGTTGACGGAACTGAGTGATGCCAGTAGAATAAATCCTCTCCAGTTTCGGACTTAATTTCTCCACCTGGTATGGTTACAGAGTTGAGCTCCTCTTATGTAAAAGTGTTAAGGGGAGCAGCTGTAGTCTTGGGTTGGCAGGTTCCCTCAGTTGAAATATCCACAGACCCTTTAGTGGATGTACTTCACCAGGGGGAGACAAAGAAGGAGCCCTTACTCCCTTATAATGAGTCTCAATAATATATTTTATTAGAAGCTTAGGCAAGGCCAGTAACAGGAATGCCAGTGGACCGGGCTATATCCCATAGACATCGGCCCGCCTCTGCGGATCCTGTCCGTCTCTTAAAACATCCCTTCACAAAGGGTCTGGTTGTGCAAGCAGTGACAGCGTCTGCGGACCCTGGTGTGCTTCCTCTAGTCTCACCAAGCACTGAGTCCAGATGGCTGGGAAGCTGTGGGAGAAATGTTTCCTCTTTGGTTAGCGCAGCTTTGCTGTCTTTGAATGCGGCATGTGTTCGGGGCTGGTTTTCCCATGCGCTATGGGACTCAGTGGAGCGTTTGCTGCCTTCTCTTCCAGAGGAAGCCAGAAGTGAACTGCTGCAGTGGGTGCAAGATGGCAGAGACAAGGCTAAATTTATCATTTGAAGTGGTATGGACACCACAGATGCCATGGAGAGAGCAATGGCTCAATCAGTTGTGCTGCGAAGACATGCCTGACTGCATCGATCTGGATCTTCTGAGGCAGTCCAGAGTAGCCTAAAAGATCTGCCGTTTGAGGGTGGACACTTATATGGTGTACATGCAGATAGCGATTTAGAGCAGGTCAGTACGACAAAGACACCTTGAAATATCTTTAATTGTTTTAATTATTTCTGAATTTTGAAGAAGGATTGTTATTATTGAGTAAGTGGCGGATTCCTTATGATGGCGCGCGGTGTAATGCGTAATCCATGTGTTATACACTTATGGTTATTTACATGTATAATCATGACCCTTATATCCGACATGTGATGATGACAAAGGGTTTTATGTGGGCAGTTATTCAAAGGACTCTGTGCAAGTGGAGTCATATCACTCACTCACAATAAATACTACACACACATTTAAAAATGTGCGCAGTGAAAAACAGACATCGCTAGCTTTTTCTCAACAAGAAATCTGTGTAAGAAAGATTTTCATTGTTGATGTAAAATCCCTTCCATGGTGTTTGCTGCAAACATTCACAATGTGAATCCGGTTCTTTTTGTATTTGCGAGAGAGTTTACAATGTAAAACCCATTTCCACTGTATTTGTGACAGCGTTACTCGCATGCAAAGCCCTTTCCTACTGTGTTTGACACGGGGTCTGCGTTAACTGTGTCTATGCCAGATGTGAAAAACACAACTGCTTCACAGGTGGAACAACACAACTGCAACCAACCAAGATGCTACCTTTACACTCTTTATGTGCGATTACAAAAGTTCTGAAAGGAGCTGCGCTGTGGTGTCAGACCTACAACTGGCTAAAATGTCCCCCCCTTTGGACAGTGGCGATATGTAGACCTCATTATTAGACACATGCTGTGCCCCCTGAATACATTCCCATGACGGTGGGGGCATGGGGGCCCTTGGGGTCCCCTTTGTTTCTCCACCGCCAGCTTTTCATTGCGGGCTCACCGCCATGTATAGGCTGGCGGTGGAGGTGGCGGTGCTCGGTGGGACTGCGCCAGTCCCGCTCTGCATATTTTATTGGCCCTTTGCTGCACCAACACAAGGGAATGATGGTTCCCTGGCGCAGGCGGCGGTCCACCGCCAAAACGAAAGTGAAAGTCATAATCCAGCAGACATGGACCGCCCCCGTGAGTGCGGTGGTCAGAAGACCGCCGTACTTGTATTCAGGCCCTCAGTTTTAAAGTGCACCACGGAATATATGATTCTTATGAAACAAGAACTTCAACTGGCTTTGAGTTACTGCAGCCTGGAAAGAAAATCAAATTGTAAGTACAGGCCTATGAGACCAAGCACTGAAGTGCACTTAGGTGGATGTGTACATGTGATCTGTGTAGGAACTGAACCCCAGTATTTTATTGTACCCCAATATATTAAACACCCACATATTTACTTTAGGAGTTCCGCTCCAGCACCCTTGATCCAGCGTTAAGAGTCAACACCTCTTTCACCATTGGGAGTCCAAAAAAATACCATCAATAAAGTGAATAATAACCAGGACTACTTAATAACTCACTTCCAGTCCAAGGAAAAGTTCAAAAGATGTATTACATAATTTCAAAAATAGGCGGTGCAGACTCATTTGTTAAATGCCAAGCATTGCAGAGTACATAATCAGAAATCAGGATAAACCCAATCCAATAATTCAGCAAATCAATAGCTTTATTAAGATCTCTGAATAAATGGACAGAATCTTTGGAGTAAAAGGTAAGTCAATCGCAAATTGGACAGAGTCCCCGGGGAACTCAGGACGTCTCTATAAGAATGTCTGAATCACAGAGGACACTGACAGCATCTCAGGGGGAAAGGGAAAGTCTCTGGTTCACCCCCAAAACCAGGGGTTCTTATACACATTTTTGAATATTTAATAAGAAGAAATTGCAAACTTCCAGTGTCATGAGCAGGTATCCGAGGGTGTGACATCATAGATTGGTTTCTTTAACACAGTCCCGCTCTACTGAAGATGCACGATGGTGCATCTGAACAGCTGACTGTCCTCAGAGTGTTTCTAGCCCGCTCTCTCGGAGGCTTCTACGGAAGGAACCTTGACAGACTGAAACTGATGCGTCTATGGGTGCACCAGGAAACAGGCTTCATTCATTACACATACACCGGAAGGAAAAGAACCAGTTACATCCGTTTCCTGTGCGCTGCAGATAGTGAAAGAAGTCACCCAGGAACATTGATTTGGGAGGGAGGATGAGCTGTTGATGGAAATAGCTCACATGCATGTTAGCTGAAATGTGGCACACCTAATCCATGTTCTAAGCACATTTCTGAGCTAATTAGAAAACTTGTGTTAAGTGCAAAACTATTAGTTCATCAGTTTCAGTTATCATTCAACATAAAACCATTATTATTCAACAATACTTTGACTCCCAAAATTGTGCATTTAAAAAAACTGTTGCATCATCCCCTGGCTGAAGTTGTTGGAGGCATTGCCCTATGCTGTGTCCTATGATGGGTGAATCAAAATGTAATGCCACTTAAACAAACCAATGGATTGGGAGGTTTGACTGAAATTCCCTGTGTTTGTTCGGTATTTATGCTTTCATATCCTACATTTTTATGGAAAACAGGAGACTGGCTGCACAATTAAAGCTGCCTCTGTGCCAGACCTAAAAGTGTATCTGTTAAACTTTTAGAAAACATAAATAAACAAGATCGCTCTCTCCCACAAACATTCACTGATTGCCGTCTCACTCACCTGAACTTCCCTCCCCTCACTCTATCACTCACTTACACACACCGCCTCAGTCAATCTCACACTTACCAGATTCACGCACTCCCTCACACTGTCAGGTGCCCAAATCCACTCCCTTAGTGGTGAGAGCAGCAGAGAGTGAAGGGCGCATGGCTGTAGAACTGCCAGGGTGGGACTAGTCTATAAGGCAATCACAGCAAAAACAAATGATGCATGGGATGCCTAACAAACATTCACCCCCAGTCACAGATCTGGGTTAAATCCATCCCTTTTTTGCTTTATTTAATCCCAAACCAGTCCTAGGATGCTTGTTTCTGGTCCAGGGAGGACCTGGCCGGGCAGTTCAGTCTGGACTGTTCCCATGGGGAGCAGGGTCAAGGCTGATTTGCATATGACTGGGTTTAAACTGGAATGGCATGGGGAGCAAATAAATATGGATGGAATTAGGCCCAGATCTCTGTACCGGGGTGAATGTATGACATTGTTCAACATTCTGTCCATCAATTGTTCTTTTTGCATTTGTCGCCCCGAGTGGGACGGGCGGGCGGGTATGCTCAGACGTGAATCCTGTGCTCTCTATGCCACTGGAGTCAAGCTGGCTTGGCTGATGAGGGGTGATGCCCCGAAACAGGTCCCAGGATGCTTGTTTCCGGTCCAGGGGGGCCTGGCTTGGCAGGGTCCAAACTGTGTGACGTTGTGAGCAATGCAATGACTGATTAAACACAGATCTGTGACTGGGGTGAATGTTTCATTTGTCCATCCTTTGATCTTTTTGCTATAAGGCAATCCGGCATTGCCCGATGGGCTGGTCTGCCAGATGAGTGTGTGGGCCGTTTAGTTTAGCTGAGGGTGGTTCTGCTTTATAATCGGGTGGGTCGGTTTCTACTTCTGATTTCCCTGTCATTACCACACACATTGCCTGCAGCGTGTCCTTACACGTTCAAACCTGGCCTGATTTGCGAGTCTCGGCCACTTTTCTAGCTATCCAGTTGGATAACGGCGGCCGCCCGACCCTGCCAGCTGAACGTAGCCCTGCTGCGTGCTGTGCGTAAACGTGCCTCTCTGGTGTTTAGTTGATTGCCACTTTGCTGCCGCTCCTAATTTCCAAGCTGTGCACCATCTTTGCCCAGATGTTTCTAAAGTTGGCTGAGAGAAGCCAGTTTTGGTATTTCTTGTTTTTCCCATTGTGTGATATCAATCAAGGGACTACGGAAGCCGCCTGGCAGCCTCCCTCTCTCTCCTCTGAGTGAAGCGACTGTACCCCGCCAGCCTGGCCTTCAAAGCACGGAAGGCAGCCAGAGCGCGCGCGGCTGATGAATTATTCATTCCAACTTCGTCAATAGAAAGCCGCCTTTGTCTCTTTGCTATAAATATTTGGCCAGAATTAGAATACAAGCCCTGTGTTCAGACCCCAGGGCTTACCAGACAGGGAAAGGGCGCTTTTAGCTCCTGTGTTTTGTTGAATGATTTTTATGGAAATTCAACAAACAAAAACAAGTCCATGACCTCAGTGCAGTCAACAATTTGAATCTGATGCACAGAGCGAAGCAAGGAGACAAAACTACAGATGAGAGGGTAGTTCATTTTTACCTACATTTTGTTTTATGACTACTAGAGCACATTAATGAAAGTTTTTCAGAAGCATTCACAGCTCTACATTTTAGTCTCAGCTTTGGTGTATGGAGAGTGTTCCAGAGCGTTGGGCTTGTACTGTCCGAATCTGGCCGCAGGTCCTAGCTTCTGTCCCACTCTTCGTCTTTCCTTGTACTCCTGAGATCCTTCTCTGGGGTCCTGTCTTCTGTCCCACTCTTTGGCTGGCAGGTGGACATCGTCTTGCCTGAATAAAGATCTTTGCTTTGTTACTCTCTGGGGTTTGACTCTGGGGGCCTAGCTTCTGTGTCACTCTTCGGCCGGCAGGTGGCCATCGCACTGCCAGAATGAGGATACTGGACTTGTACTCCTGAGGTCCTAGCTTCTCTCCCACTCTTCGGCTAGCAGGTGGCCCTCATACTGGCAGATGAGGATACTGGACTTGTACTCCTGGGATCCTACCCTGGGATCCTGGCTTCTGTCCCACTCTTCAGGTGGCCAGCGTACTGCCAGAATGAGGATTCTGGCCTTGTACTCCTGGGGTCCTACCATGGGGTCCTGTCTTCTGTCCCACTCTTTGGCTGGCAGGTATCCATAGTCTTACCTGAATAAGGATCTTGGCTTTGTTACTCTCTGGAGTTTGACCCTGGGTCCTAGCTTCCGTGGCACTCTTTGGCCGGCAGGTGGCCATTGCACTGCCAGAATCAGGATACTGTCCTTGTACTCCTGGGGTCCTAGCTTCTCTCCCACTATTCGGCTGGCAGGTGGCCAGCATACTGCCAGAATGAGGATATTGGCCTTGTATTCCTGAGGTCCTGGCTTCTGTCCCACTCTTCGGCTAGCAGGTGGCCAGCATACTGCCAGAATGAGGATACTGGCCTTGTATTCCTGGGGTCCTGGCTTCTGTCCCACTCTTCGGCTGGCAAGTGGGCATCGCACTGCCAGAATGAGGATACTGGACTTGTGCTCCTGGGATCCTAGCTTCTGTCCCACTCTGCGGCTGTCCCTGCCAAAACTATCCAACCACTCCTCTGACCCCATCCCTAGCATCATCACCATCGATTTCTACACCCATACTCTCTCTTACTGGACCGGGCTAATTAATCTCTTCCTCAGTCAAGGCTCCCTCCCTGTTGCCCTTAAATCAGGACAGGTTACCCCTCTTCTAAAAAAACCCTCCGCTGATGCAACCGACCTCAACAACTTCCGCCCTATCACCAACCTCCCTTTTCTTTCGAAAATCACTGAAAAATGTGTTGCGAAACAACTTTCCCTACATATTATGGACAATAATCTCCTCGATGTTTTCCAATCTGGCTTCATCCAAAATTGCAGCACTGAAACAGCCCTGCTGCAAGTGATTGATGATGCGTTGCATATACTCGACTCCGGGGAATCCTGTCTTCTGATTCTTCTTGACCTCTCTGCAGCCTTTGACACTGTTAATCACAACACCCTCCTCAACACTCTTCAACAGAGAATGGGATTGGATGGCACAGTGCTTAAATGGTTTGCCTCTTTCCTCTCAGACAGTTCCCAAATGATTAAGATAGCGAACAGTCTTTCATCTCCATTGGCTGTAGGTCAAGGTGTCCCTCAAGGCTCTATCCTGGCACCCACTCTGTTTAATCTCTACCTGGAACCATTAGGGAACCTCCTAAGCAAATCTGGGATCCATTACCATCTTTATGCGGATGACACTCAAATCTACCTCAAGGTGTCTTCCGCACACGATCTCTCTTTACTCGACTCTACTCTCAACTCCATCCACAACTGGATGTTAGCTCACCAACTCATTCTTAATCCTGCCAAAACTGAATTCCTCCTCCTTTCGACCTCTCTCTCACCTCCTCCTGTTCAATCGTGGATGGATCAGCTGAACCTGCTCAACAACAAACCCATCATTGTCGACAGCGCTAAATCTCTAGGTGTCATTCTTGACAAAAGATTCAACTTAATCTCCCACATCAACTCTATTGCCAAGAACGCACGGTACCAGTGGCGCCTTCTATGGGGGATCCGTCGGTTCTTCCCGGAGAATGACTTAAAAACCTTTGGTACAATCGCTGGTTCTCTCAAGACAGGATTATTGCAATTCTCTTCTGACGGGCCTACCCAAATCCCACCTCTCCCCTCTCAAATCCATCCTCCATTCAGCAGCTCGCTTCATTTCAGGGTCTAAACGAAGCGACCACATCACTCCTATCCTGTCCTCTCTTCGATGGCTTCCGATTGAGGCAAGATCTATTTACAAAACTGCCTGCATCACACACAAAGCCTTGCACACGTCCTCTCCTCGTTACCTGGCAAATAAATTGAAACTGTCCGGAGGCTCGCGACCCTCTCGGAATGCGGAAAAGCTTCTGCTTGAGCCCCCCGTCTTCAAAAGGGAAAGATCAATGGTGCAATCCTTCTCAGGCAATGCGGTGAGAATATGGAACTCACTTCCCCCATTGCTCCGTGCCACCTCCTCGTCCCGGATTTTCAAAGCTGAACTCAAAACTCTTCTCTTCCAAAGACACTTTCACAACTAATACTTTCATACTCCGGCCCCTCTTGGAAGTTCGCTCTTCATTGTAAATTTGTATTTTTTCCTGTGCATCCCTCACCCCTGCGTGCTGTGTTGGATTTTGTGTTTGTGCACCCTTTATTCTCAGGCCCCTCTTGGAAGTTCGCTCTTCGTTGTAAATTTGTATTTTTTCCTGTACATTCCTCACCCCTGTGTGCTGTGTTGGACTTTGTGTTTGTGTACCCTTCATTTTTAGTCTGTGTAATGTTATATTCTGTACCACTTTTCACTTGTAACGTAACTAGCTCTATTGTACAGCGCTCTGACACCTTTGGGTAATGTCCGCGCTTTATCTGGTCATCGCACTGCCAGAATGAGGATACTGGCCTTGTACTCATGGGGTCCTGGTTTCTGTCCCACTCTTCGGCTGGCAGGTGGCCATCATCTTTCTTGAATAAGAATCGTGGCTTTCTACTCTCTGGGGTTTGACTCTGGGATCCTAGCTTCTGTCCCACTCTTATGCTGGCAGGTGGCCATTGCACTGCCAGAATGAGGATATTGGCCTTGTACTCCTGGGATCATACCCTGGGGTCCTAGCCCGTGACCCACTTTTCAGCTGGCCATCATCTTGCCTGAATAAGGAACTTATCTCTCTGCACTCTGGGGTTTAACTGTGGGATCCTAGCTGCTGTTTACTCTTCTATGGCAGGTGGCCATCGCCTTGCCTGAATTAATGTAGGTCTGCCTGGTGAAGGCTGCGCCTGCTGCACTATCTAGCCTACAGCTCTGAGTACTTTTCTTTGCTTCAATAAGGAGTAAGGAGTGGACTCCCTTCAGCTACAGGTTCACAGAGCTTAACTGACGCTTCTCCAGCCAGAGTCGCCCTCCTAGAGTGCGTCTAGTGGAGTTTTAAGGGGTTGACCAAGTGCATTGTGGGAGGTGAAGTCCAGACCTGCCAAGGACCATCTAGGAGATTCCAGACCCTTGGATTTGTGTTTTGGACACTTGGAACCCACTAGGAGACGGTCTGGAAGGACCTCCAGAAGTCTGGAAAAGTATGGGATACTTTTTCGAAAAAAGCTTCAGGAAGTGTGTGTTGTGTCTTACTTATTTACTTATTTACTGCATTTGTCTTTTTAAATGCTTTACATGCCTAAGGTAAGCCTTAATGGTATGTGTCAGCTACCAAGAGTTGAGCAAGGTGCTAATTTATGGAGACGCTATTTAGGATCCAGTACCATGTCGGTGACCTTGTTAGTGGTGTTAGGTGCCTACCTACCACTACACCACCTTCCAATATGAAGGTTACACCACTGCATTTCCCAGTATGCATTTCTACAGAAAATTAAATTTCTGTTTCCCTCCTGAAATCCCTTATTTTCTCTCCTCGTTCAGTTAACTCTCTGGGCTTTTCACCACCCAGACGTTCCTATTTAAGGTCAGACCCAGAATAAGGTATGACCTGTTTTGGGCTGTTAGTGCCTTGGTCCAGGAGCAACTCTCATCTGCAACCACAGTAATTACCTACCAGGCGAAATCTCATCATGTAGAGTATCTCCTGCAGTCTGTCACAGGTTCGGGCAAGAGAACTGGTGGGAGGTCGGACCATGCTTTGTTCCACCTTCCACCTCAAGGTCATACAAAGAGAACATTGACTCCCCATCAGAAATGCTGCCATCAATATTGAGCCTAAAAGATTAAGATTCTGATTGCAAGCGAGTGCTGATCCCACTTCAGTTGTGAACCTCCATCTGTGCCTGAAATATCATTACCAGTCAGGTGAAAATTGCCCCTGACGCACGGGTTTGCTGCAAATGAAATCAAAGGTCCATATTGCAGGCAGTTCCGTTCCTGTTTATACAGCACCCGACTGAACGAAATCCTGCACAAAATAATTTGGAAATTGGTGCAGATTGCACACCTGTGAATTACTGCAACCCATGTTGGATACAATTACTGTGTGTGTAATTTGTACCCCTGGTTTGCATCAGAGTTCTAATCAGGCCATACAGCCCAGTGAAAGCAACAATTTAAATGCACATAACATTTCCTTCTCCCAGCGGAAGGGAAGAGAAATCACATCTGACTCTTTCTCAGATGCTAAACCTCACCAGAGCCATTCTGGACACGGTTCAGTTTTGTGCATTTTCCACAGTAAAGAGAATTCAGGATATTCAGGCTGTGATCCTTATCTTTCAGCCTCTGTCCTAGATTTCAATGAGGTGGGCTGAGGCTGCATCCTGCTGGTCAGCACACCAGCGGGCATATGTGTGCTCTGCAGTGGGATTTCAGTCGGCCCAACATCAAGAGCAGCTCTCCAATCATGTTCAGATTTCAGAGGAGACTCCCAAAAATATGCATTGGGGGTTACCGAACCACGATTGGGTATGCAGTCTCTTGCCCACCCAGAACTGACAGTGGTGACCAATGCATTGCTTCTGGGAGAAATGGAGATTAGAGGCCTCTGGTCTCCGGCTGAGTTCCGGCTCCACATCAGCCTTCTGAAGCTGAGTGCCATACGCTTGGCGTTGAAAGCCTTCCTTGTGTCCATCATGAGGAATCTAATACAGGTGCTCACAGATAACAACACCGCCATGTAGTACTGCAACCAACAGGGTGCAGTAGGGTCACCCACCCTGTACCAGAAATGGCAGTTACTGCTGGATGTGGCGCAAGCTCCCTTCCACAAATGGGAACCTTGACTTGATTTTTTTCACCACCATCAAGAACGCGCAATCTCATCACCTGGAGTTTCCAAAGTGTCTCTTGTACTGAGACACATTCCGCCTTTAGTGGAGCTCCTGTATGCCTTTCTGCTAATACCACTCCTGGCCCAATTTCCTAAAAAGATCAGGACAAATCGGGCCCAAATCATCCTAGTGGCTTTGGGTACAGCGATATTGGTATCCAGAAATCGTGGCTTGAGCATATGTCCACCGATCAAGCAGTCCCTCCAGGGTTCTGACCCGGCCTTCATACTCCCCAGCTTCATGCTTAGAGATTGAGCAGTGACAGCTGAACACCTTTGACGTCCTCTGGAGGGGGTTGATGTCATCTTGGCAGCCAGGCGTACCATAATGGAAACTGTATACACCTGTTGTTTGGAATCGCTTGTGGCCTGGTGCTGCACACACCAAATTGAATCTCTCCAGGCCAAGTGATCTGACGCTCTGTTATTCCATCTCTTGCCCAGAAATGCTTTGGGCACAGTTATCTTTTGGCCCTCTCAGCCATGTTGCGATTGCCTGATCAACCCACATTGTTTAAGTTACCAGTTGTGATGCGATTACCCCCCACGTCTGCGACAGTGTGTTTCCAGATTCAACTCCACTGTCAGTTCTTTCTGTCAGAGAATATCTGTGTAAAATTCCAGCATACAATATATATATATATATTTTTACAGCCAACGGGCCTCACACATTGCAGTCCCCATTTTGAGATGGCAATGTCGCACTCTAAAACTGTTTTTACAGTGCCGGTGCCTCATTCTCTCTGTTAACTACAGTGGTCTCAGTCATACAGTGTCTCTCTCCCCCAAAATCCACCTAATCTCTCCCACCAAGGAGAACCCGTTAACCACATGCCCCAACTGCGCTTGCAGCGCTGGTGGACTATTTACATTACAAACAACATTTGCATTACATGATAATACCCCAATCTGTGACCCGCTGCGCCTCCTGTTCGCGACCACGCAGAGCCCGCGTTCCTATATCACACATCCTTTGCTATTCTTAGCCGAGGACCCCTCACTAATAAAAGGCATGCAGCAATTGTACGACTCTCCCTCCAGTAATAACAGGGTGTGTTTTGTGCCAGTGTGCGGAGGAACAGGTGATCCACACCCTACTAAATACCCAGACTGGTGTACCATAACCCGCAGCATACTAGAGGTGAACAATCAATCTATCTTCAGTAACTCCGTATTAGTAGACAAGGTGTGGAGCGCGCGCGCTTCCTTGATGCTTGACCCTTTCCTCGTTTCCCTGTTTTGATGTATGCTCACGGTGCCACAGACACGGCGTACACTTGTTATTGTTGGTCCTCCTCCGTTTGCGCTTTGCATGCCAGAGCACCGCAGGCAGAAAAAGTAGCAGTCGCGGCAAGCAATACTCGCGGAAGGAGAGGGTATGGGAGGTCGTGCGGGATAGACGTTAAAAGTTTAAAAAAAATAAAAATGAAAACTTACCTGACTGGGTCCCACGCTGCTTCTGCTCCTGGCCTGGGCCGGGTTCCATGCGTTGTAGGCAGGCACCCTCCTCCTGCTCCCCTAAGCCAATCACAGCGCTGCAATGACAGCGTTGTCATTGGTAAGGCGCAGTGGAGAGCTACAACAAATGTTTGTCCCTTCTCCCTTTGTCATGCCACAATGGGACCTTAATCTAGTCTTATCTGCACTCCCTTCAAGCCAAAGAACAGCTACCCTTTAGAGCTTCTAAATATCAAGACTGTGTTCCTGATCGCCTTCAATTCAGCTCCGCGAATGAGTGAGCTTCAGGCTCTTTGTGTCAAGTTGCCATACTCTTCCTTCTTCCTGGAGAAACTGGTTATGCAGACTTGGGCATCCTTTCTGCCAAAAGTTGTGATGCAGTTCAAAGTTGGTCAAACCATCAACCTACTCCTGTTTTCTGCTCTGCCTCACCTGTCCAATGATGAAAAGAAACTCCACCACTAGAACCCCAAGAGAGTGCTGATGTTCTACATAGATCATACCAAAGACCACCGGGTGGACGCTCAGCACTTTGTGGGGATGTCTGGAGCAAAGAAAAGCAAGACAGCACAGACGAGAACTGTCGCCCACTAGTATGTGCTCGACATTAAGATCTGCTGCTCATTGGCCAAAAAACAGCCTCCCTAATGACCATGTGCCCATTCCACCAGGGCCAAAGTTGCTATGACCGCATTGTCACGCACAGTATCGGTTCTGAACATTTTCCAGGCATCTACCTGGGCTTCCCTCCATATATTCATGACGCGCTATTGTCTGGATATTCAGGTTTGCTGTGAGGGGCATTTTGTTCGCTCCGTCCTGCAGGACTTTCTGGTTTGAGTCCATTCACGAACCCACCTTCAAATAGGCACTGTTTTGGTAACTATTTAAAAGGTGAGGAATCTGTGGCTAAAAGTCTTTATCAGGGAACATAAAGCAAATTATTCCCTATAGCTAACAGAAGACGTTACTTACCTTCTGTCAAGCTCTTTCTGGTGAAGACTCTATCTAGCTGCAGATTCCTCACTGACCCTTTCCTCCTTCCCATTCTGTGACTGCACACTATCCATTAACTATACATTTGCTTTTGAAGCTCTGCGTATGCGGACAGTCTCAAAAGCAACTGAGCACACGGTAGTGGCTCTTATATAGGCCCTGCACGTAATTTACGGAGCAGAACGGCCTCAGTGTGGAGCCGCATGGTGCCACATTCCGGCGTGCCCAGGAACTGCTGAAAGGTTTCTGGATCTAATCTGATGCCTGGGGAACTATTCAAAATGTGAGGTGTTTGTAGCTAGATAGAGTCTCGACTAGAAAGAGCTTTACAGAAGGTAAGTAACTTGTTCGATAGCTATGGGAATAATTAGCTTCTTAAAATGTACTAAGATGCTTGTATGTTGGTTGCCGTGCAGAATGCAAGCCCTGATATGCCTCCGGAGTCTGACTTTGAAGTCTCCGGTACACCTGCTCTGTGTATTATCTCTGTTATCAAAAAAGGCAACAAGGAGTTTGAATATTCTGCTGCACAATGAGCAGCTGAAAAGGTCTGTGAACAGACATTTAATCCGTTGAGCACTTGCTCTCCTTCTTTTCAATGATGTTTTATCTGATCATGGTTATGCATGTATGGATAAACCTCAGTCTAATACAGAAGGTACCAGGTCTACCTCTAGGAGGTACACACCTGCATCATTGGAGCCCACAATTCTGATGTCTTATTTTAGTCAGTGAGCCTTTTTTCAGGTATTAGCCTGCAAAGGGAAGCATGGTGTGAATCCAACAGATGTGCATTGGTGGCCAAGTAAGCCTATGCTGTGTGAGGACTGGCTTCACTGAATATGGAAAACTTGTTGGAGTAGGCAAAGGTTCCTTGATTTTATTCATAGTGCAATTGCTGCTCACAAGATTCAATGCAGACTGGTCTGAACATGGCTGATGCACTCACTAGGTCTAAATACACCATAGTGGAGGAAATGCCCTCACTCTTGAAGAACAGGTTGATAGTCCAATATGTGCAAAGGGGCTAGAGATATTATTCCTATTACCTTAACATTCAAAAGAAGGATTGGGGTCTTGTGTGATTCTAGATCTCCAGTCATTGAACATCTTTTAGATGACAGAGGTTAATTTGTTCACACTGCAGCTGGTCTTAGAATCCTTTCATTAGCAGGTCTTGCAGGTCCATGACTATGTTTCTATATTTCAGATATGGAAGGATGTAGCTAAAATATTCTTTGGCATGTACTCCACAACCAAGCAATGGAGATCTATGTGTCTGTCCCTCTGTTCTCTGTGTCCCCTCACTACCACTTGAAAGCCAATGAAAACTTGGCATTTTGCACAACAGTTCAGTTACAATTGTCCTTTCATCTTGGGTCAGAGCTCCATCGTGCTGTGAAGCTTTGGGGTGTGTGCACCTATAAATAACCATACAGATACAAATTCTCTTAAAGTGGTAGTGGTCATAGCTCATTTCTATCATGAGAACTATATTGTGCACCTGTTCGTAACTGATGGGCTTTTAAGTGCATCTTCTATTGAGATGTTATTCCAGAGCCTGTTGTTTATGGTGAAGCTGTTGCACAAGCAAAGTTAGGAAATCTCTCCTTGTGCCATGTCAGTGCCTCCAGTTCAAGGTACAGTATGGCTCAGAACGATTTCTCCTTAGAACCATTTGTAACAGATTACTCAGACAGTTATAGATTTTCTTGGTTTCCACTTGGCAAAAAGAGTAATTCTCCCTAAATTATGACATTTGTGGATAAGGTGGTGCTTTGCACCTGTGCCTCATGCTTACCAAAAGTGGTGACCCCATTCCATCTGGGTCAATCAGTCACACTGCCCCCATTTTTTGCTCCCTCGCATCCCTCTAAAGGAGAGGAGCGTCTCCACTGTTTGGACCTAAAAAGAGTTTTGTTGTTCTACCATGACTGCACAAAAGAGTTCTGGGTGGATGACCAACTCTTTTTGGGATTCGTGGGAACTAAAAAAGGTCTGACAGTGCAGAAATGGACCATTTCAAGCTGGGTTATTATCTGCATTAAAATCTGCTACGTCCTGTCTAGGGAGCGGCCTCCTGAGGGCTTAAGGGCCCATTCTACCAAGGAAAAATATGCGACCACGGCGTTAGCTCGGTGTGTCCCAGTCCTGGATATCTGCCAGGCAGCACCGTGGGCATCTCTGCACATGTTTGACCAGAACTACTGCCTAGAAAGTAAGGTCCGCAGGGACAAGCATTTCTCCCATTCGGTTCTGCAGGACTTCTTAGTATAGAAAATCTGTCCACAGCCTACCACCAGCATGGTACTGCTTGGGTATCTTTTTAAAGGTAAGGAATCTGCCACTAGAGGTCTCTATCAGATGAACAAGTTACTTACCTTTGGTAACGCATTATCTAGTAGAGACAATATCTTGCTGCAGATTCCTTATGGACCCACCTATGCCTCCCCGATCTGCGGACAAGTCAGTTCACGTCATGGCTCTGTGCTTTTGGTGTGGAAAAAGTGAAAAGGAACTGTGTCTGGGCACCTGGGTGGCACCTATATAGGTGACTGTGACATCATAACCGACACTAATGATGCCGAAAATGTCACGCGGAGCCGAACAGGGCAACCCAATGGCGCGCAGGGCTGCTGCTCACCCAAAAGTTTCCGGACCCAGCGGATGCCTGGGAAATCTATAGGAAATGTTATTTTTCAAAGAGAGAGGTCAGTGGGTGTTTCCACAGAAGTATGCAATTCAGCCATTTACTGTAATTCTGAAGGTTTTGCTTATGGTTTGCCGCCAGGTGGGGAGGGGATGCGCATATTGTTGATTATCCAGGCTTGTTGCATCTCCGCCTGGTTCCTCCTTATCAGCTTCATTTAAATGAGGATCTTCTGTCTTAGCTGGTAGTTAAGTTGCTACATCCGGAATTAATGAAACAAAGTTTGGAAACATAACCCTTTCTACCCCTTCCTGATGATGTGATGAGAGACTTACTGGCAGCCAGGATGCCTTTTGCTAGAGCTGTTTTTCTTTAGTTGATATAGAATGTTTGCAAACCAGAGGCCTAATTCTGTTGATTTTTATTTGCACAAATTATGTACATCCTGACATTTAGAGTTTTCATGGCACATAAAAGCATTAATAATGAAATGGTTAAAGGATATTTAGCAACAGTTTCTCCATCTCATTTTTCATCTGAACAAGGCTGTTTGTTTAATGGCTGTGGCTACGTGTTTCTTTAAATATGTCAACCCACTCCTGTTGTTTCGGTGTAGGATTTGCATATGTTTCTCACATCCCCGATGGGCCCTTCTTTTGTGCCCCCATTTTCCTCTTTTAAGTTCTTGTGATGGAAAATTGCCATTTGCTGGTCAACACGTTGACTAGAAGGGTTAGAGTTGCAGGAATCTTTCTTATTCTTTAAAGCTTTTTTTCTACGAACACTTTTAAGGTGAGGGAAACCTATTCTTGCCCCAAGGCTCCTTTAGAGTTTCATTTAAGTCATGTCATCGGTTTTTTCCCTCCTACTCATTCTACTAAAGATAAGGAACAATTCCAGAGGTTAGCGCCTAGTCATCATATGCACCGAACTAGAGGATACTGGGTTGATGTCTATTTCTTGGTTAAAAAGGCAGGAGACATTTCAGGCTATAAACAAGCAGATATTTGCTCGATAGATGTCAGTTAGAGTTGGTTGGTGTAAGAAAGTAGGATCTGCTTTCATGGTTACACCCACTTTTTGCTTGGTGTCAGTGTGTTTTGACTGTAGTTTTCTGGGATCCTGCTAATCAGGACCCAAACATCTGTCTTCTCTTTCCCAAAATGGCTCTGGTAAGTACTTTTGTACCTCCACAATTGGCTACTGGTGTACCCGTCTAAGTCTCTAGTATATGGTACTGAGGTACCCATGGCATAGGCACACCAGGGATCTTCCATGGGCTGCAGCATGTATTGTGCCACCCATGAGAGAATTAAACTATGAAGACAGGCCTGCCATGGCAGCCTGTATGAGATGGTACTTGCACCTCTCATTAAAGATATAATTTTTCTTATATCTGAGATCACTACACTTAAAACCAATAGGTCACCCATAGGGTATGCCCTTCAGTCTGGAGGGCAGGGTACTTGGTTATAAGTCTGAAGGAACCCCTGTATGAGAAGGACACCCCTACAAACCCCATAGTCGATTCTTCAGGCATCAGAGGATTTCACTTCGCACCAGTGTCTGGCTATAGCAGCTTGATAAAAACTCCAGTTCATGTAAGGAGTCTGTGAGACCTGAACCATGTATCATAGAGAACCTTACCAAAGGTAAGTAACTTGGGGCCAGATGTGCAAACTGTTTTAGCATTCGCAAACCATCTGATTCAGTAAATTAAAGCATTTGTGAATGCTAAATTGTATTTCTAAATCTACTAAGCCCATTTATTGATTCAGAAAAGCTATTCTTAATCATTAAATGGGTTTAGGAAACCATATTGAATTGGGTTTTAGAAGGGGCGTGTTTAGGATGCACATCAAACCGGCAATCAGCAAATGTCCCATAAGGAAAATAACATGACATAAAGGTAGGACTATTTTTAATGGAAAAAGAGCCACTGATATTTATCAGGCAGAGCATAACTTTGTAATTCACTATTTTCGGTCCCATCTTTTCCATTTAATCAATTCAAGTGTCTGCCAAGTGCACACAAGTGGCATGATAACCCATTGGGTTTAACACTGTTTGATAGCAGGCAGATTTAACTGTTGAAAAGACCTGGAGATGTGGAAGATCTCTGAAGGATGACTCCATTATTTGATGAGGTAACTAATTTACGGTGATGGACAGGTAGATGTTGAAATTGGTTTGAAAATAATTATTTTACCCACTAGACAGCCTTTTTTATTGGTTAGCTGTCTGTATTTTGTTGGCTTGGTGCCTACCTATCAGAATTTCATGTTCAACCTTATCAATGGGGATTTTAGGAGCTTGAGTCTTCAGCGATTAAAACATCTTCTCTCATATATTATAATACTGTTTCCACAGCACAGAGCTGTCTGACAGGTTGGGATCTAGCAGGTTGTTTGGAAGTACTTCACAGATGTTTTGTTCCTTTAAAGAAATACGATGATAACTTTCTGGGTGGAAGGAGTTGATTGACGTAATGACTGATGCTTTTGTTCAGGTGCAGGTTTTAGTATGAAAAGTGGAAAATAATACTTCTTCTGTATTGGTTGGTTCAACAGTTTACAATCAGTACTGTGTGGATCTCATATAATGGCATTAATAGCATTTGGTGTGTAGCTCGTTGGAAGGGCCCAGCAATAGTGTGGGATTAAAATCCAGTTGTTGAATATATTGAACAGTTCAGTAGTAATATTTCTGTCATTGACTTTGTACATGTCAGTTGCATTTTGGCACCTTTTGATATGGATTTTTACAACCAGCAATTTAATATTGTCTGGATGGCCTAAATGTAGCCCTTTTCTCTATGGAGTCCTTTCTTTTCTTTTTAACTGTCATTCATTATATTTCTCTTTAAACGTTTTTTAAAGCAAACTTTTAGAGTGGACGGGATTTGGTCAAGGATGGTTTAGTTTGTCTTTTTGATTATTTGTAGAATGATTCACCAACCTGTCCCTAGTAAATAAGCTTCTTTGTCTGTGATTCTGTACCTGAAAAGGTTGGTTAAGGACTTTATAAAGTGATCAGACCAGTGCTTTTAAAGGGCTGGACTTGATGAGGTTTTAGTATTTTAGTAAAACCCAGGCTGTTAAATTCGTCTTGAAATTTGTTGAACGCTTGGGATAAGGCATGCACTCTCTCCTTTGTTTATTCTATTTGTTAGAACTGAAACTTTATGGATTCTTCCAAGAAGCTTGAACAATAGCGGGTGAGGTGGTGTATATATAATCAGAGTAAAGAAAGACATGTTTGCAAATAAGCCATATCAGACTCACACCTTTTGTATTGTGCTAACATTGTATAGTTAAAGAAGAATTGATCAATTGATCTCACCGTGAGCCCACACTCTCCTTGCCATGTTTCAGGGCATAGGCATGTTCAAGATTTAGTTGTGTCTGGTACTGATGGATGAACTGACATCAAAATAATGTTGTAATAATTTTTTATTCGGTGTGCCATACCCCAGTTTTGTGAGTTCTTAGCTTTGTAAAACTCAGCCGTTACTATTGCACAATTCATCGACGCTTAGTTTTCTGATCTTAAAAGTAAAGAAGGCGGAGTTTACCATGCCAGTATTTGAGCTTGTAACCTAAAGGTAATAAGGGCAGATGACAGCAGAGAGTGTTTGACACACTAATGCATATTTCTGGCAAAGAAGCTAACCCTTCCCTTAACAAGTAAGAGGTTTTAGCTCACATCCTAATTGTCTAGTTCCAATCAAAAAATATTTACCCCACTCCAGGAGGGCCATTTGGATGTGGCCACTAAGTAGAGAAAAAGCCTAGATCCTCCGATGAAGCCATGAAACGTTTTAACAGCAATTTTGGGGTTCTTTTGTATAAAAAAGTGATTTCTTCTCATCCCCTGGTAGAGTAAGATGTTTTGAAATTTTCACCCCCCGCAGATGCAAAGGCCCAATGGTATCATCTAGTTTCCTCTCTGTGGACAGGTATGCGTCACCTTCAAAAGGGAACCCCAGTACGGTCCACAGGTACTTCTGGCTAGCTGCAACGTGCCAATGTACTAGGAATTTCATACATTTCTAGAAGTTCTTTGTTACACTTCAAAAAGTGGGTTTGCCATAAAGCTAGCCTTTAGTGAACTTGGCTTGTGATAGTAAGACAGAGGCATGTATCGCTGTCTTACTTTCTACAGACATCTCACTGTCTAACATCTGGGTCTCAAGAAAAAGATCTTAACCTCCCTTTTGATGTGAAAGTACTTCTTTTACCCATAGAGGATGTGAATTCCAACATTATTCAAATCTGTGGGTCTCTTAAAATAAGGTATGTGGGTGAGAGAGGCCACTGAGTATTTTTTAGGAGCCCCTTGTTTTGCAAAAGCAGTTAAGCCAGTGTCATGAACAGGGGCTGGAGGAAAATGACGGTGACATGCTGAGTTAACGTTATGATGCTGCGATTGTTCATTATGTTTAGCCTGTCAGCCAATGCGACTGCCACTATCTTGTTGGTTTTTGTAGTTAGTGTTTCACATACTTTATGTACTATGGTAGGACTTTGATCTTGTTATTCAAATAAAAATTATAAAAATATATCCTTAGTACTTAGCCTTAAGTGTGTCTAATCATGGTGAAAATGGATTTGGAACCTACCAACAACAAGTGCTCGTGTGAGTCTCGCAGTACTGATTGTTACCCAGGACACACCATCTCCACTCGGTGTGCAGGAGGCTTGTGGATTTATAGTCCGCTGGCTTCTCAGTCTCTGGACTGGTAAATTGACAGAGTCCTTGCTGCCAAAGGGTCTCGATAGGGAGCCCAGCTTGGGACATATTCCGGATAGATCCAGAAAACATATCAGATCAACTTTCCAAAGGCAGGTAACTTATACACATTTGAAACTGTGATTTGCTAGGTTTGTGACTTTCACCAGTGTGTGACTTTTTATAGTTGTGTGTCTTTCATTGTTTTCTGATGTATCATTACTGGGTGATCGTCCCAGGTTTTTTGCTTCCAAATATGTTGTGGCTTTATCTTCATGTGTCTTATGTTTAGTGTGTAATGATGGTATTGCTGCTTTGTCAGCTGTTTTTTTGCAGCTTCCTAGATGATCTTTTAGAGCAATCTGTATTGTCTGGCTGACCTGGTTGTACCCATATTTTGTGGACTCTGCCTCTCTAACCGTTCTTTTTGTTGTAAATGGATTCTATTTTAAATCACTTTTTTATACAGTGGATGAGATTTGTAGGATGGCCTGGACTTTATGTTGGGTTGTTTACAGAATACTTCCACAACTTCTCCCTAGTTCTTTGATTCACTAATGTTCGGAAAGGCAGAGTAAACGACATCAATTTGTATTTACAGAGCCAACTTTGTGGGTTTTTTTCTTAGTGCTGCTGTTAGTATATTGTGAGTTTAAGTATGAGACTGGAAGGATGAATGTATTATGAAGTGGTGGGACCAGTGTGATATTGAAAACTGCTGATGTTGAAAATGAATTATACTAGTTGTTAGGAGGATAAAAATGTAGTTCCTCTCAACACTGCAGTCACCCTGGAAAATCCCCAGTCTCTTCAATTCATGAAGCATTTTCCATGGAATATTCATTCATTTGTTACCCAGTTGAATGTGAGCCTCCCATTGTGCAGCCCAGTCACCTGCAGTATTATCCCTGAATCTTTTCTTGCAGGAATGACAAACTGTACCAACTCCGTTTTTGTTTCTATTCCTTCTTCAGCTCTTGCAAGGATCCCTAGAACTTATCGAGCCCAACTTCTTCACTGCAGATTGCCATTTGTTGCTTCAGTCACTCGGAGGAAACTCCCTGCTTCCTGATGACAGAACAGGTATGGACATGTGGCTGCCACCAACAGACAAGCAGGACAACCTGGTGGAGTGAGAGGCACTTATTCCCAAGTGCAATAGTGTGACCTCAAATGTCACCTTCACAGTAAATAGTAAACAAAATATTACAAAAGGTTTTGGGTGCCCCAACATCAATATATCAAAAAGAGACCTACCCCGGAAAAGAAGTTTATATTATTATATTTACTTGTACTATGAGCACCCACTTATCAATGCCCCTGTCTCACTCGAACCTATTGTGTTTCTGCCACGTAAGTGGAAATCTAATACCATACACAAAACGTATCTATTATTACAGTCTGTGTGAATGAAAGCTCCTATGTATCTATGTGTTTCCCTAAACTGGTGTGCTGTGAAGAGCTACTAATAGTAAAGCAAAAAGAACAGGAAAAATGTGAAAGGCCGGCAGTGCCTCACGGAAGTAGCCCCAACGAGGTTGTGTAGACAGGTACTCGCCTACTACCTCACGTTATCATCATAGGCTGCTGCCGCCAAAACAGAAAAGAAGGAGTGCTGGAAACCTCATGCTAATCCTAATAACTAGTGTCTAGAAAGAAACTCATATGGTGACGTGTATCTATATTTGTAGAAAAAAAGGGGAGTGTCGACCCAACAGCAGGAAGACTGAGTCTGATCAGGACCCAAGTCACTCCGATTAAAACCGAGCAGTGCTACACTGGCTATGTGAAACTTTATTCTATGCTGTGTAGCTGCTCATTAAAACCAACATGTTTCGTTGCCCGATTAAATTTAGCGGCAACTTCTTCAGGGCTAGGGTCGACTGGCCTCTCTGCGTCGCTAGTTCAGACCAGCGACTTGTCTATCAGCACCATCAAAGATGATGTCTGTCAGCATACCTGAACCTTTGGTATGTGTGGATGTATGTCAGCCTGATAGTCCGAACGTGGCTCATCCTCCCTGGATGAGCCACGTCCGGACTATCAGGCTGACGAGAAACGTGGTTTCGCAGCCGCTGGGCAAGCAGTCCAGGTTTTTCCTCGCTTTGATCATTGATGCCAAGAGTTCTTATTGTCAATTAATATACCTAGATAGGGATAGGTTTGTGTGGACACCACTGTTTTATTCTCTATAAAGAGGTCCTTCTGCTTCATTTTACCCATCCCACAGCTCATTATAAACGTTTTAGAGGTATTTATTCTTAATCCTAGATCTTTCATAAACTCGTTGTAACTATCTATTGCGTGCTGTAAGCCCAGTGGTGTCTGCGCCATAATTACCGCATCGTTTGCGTAGAGTAGGGCGTAGAGTATGGGGCGTTTCTGTAGTTGTGTTAAGTCCCGGCACCTTTTCAACATGGCTTGTTCCAACCCATTTGTGTATAGTGTGAATAGAAAGGGTGCCAGGACACAGCCCTGTCTGATCCCCCTCTCCATTTGGAACGACTCGGTACACTCTCCATTCTGACCGTAACGGACCCGGGCTTTCGCTTTTTTAAAGAGTTCTCTTAAGAAATTAATTATAGGAGTCTCGACCCCTATTGCGTCCAAAATATTCCACAGTTTAACATGACATACGCAATCAAACGCGGCTGTGAGATCAACAAAGGCCAGGTTCAATTTTCCCCTTCTTGCCTTTACATATTTCCCCATCAGAATAGTTAGATTAAGGCACTGTTCGATTGTGCCAAACCCTTCCCTAAACCCAAATTGGAGATCTGATAGGACGTTGTTATCCTCCGCCCATTGCTGAAGATGGTTAAGGACTATACGACCTGCCAATTTACCCACCGAATCCAGCAATGAGATGGGACGATAACAAGCCGGATTCTGTCGGTCGCCATTCTTAAAAATCGGTACCATAGTGGACCCCGACCATGATTCTATCAATCCTTCTGCGCAGCAAGCTTCTAACACTCTCGTTAGTAGAGGGCTCCATAGTTTCATATTGCGCTTAAAGATATTCACTGGCACACCATCCGGACCCGGAGCTTTTCCCCCTTTACTCGCCTTTAAAGCGCCTTCTACCTCCGCTAGGGTAATATCTAGATCTAATGGGAAAACTGTAGAAGGGGATCTATAGCCAAGGCTGGTAGTCTTCAGTACTTTATCGTTCACCTCATTTATTTGGCCAAAGATCTTAGAAAAATGTTCCACCCAGTGTCTTTCGTCTATTGCTATTTCTATGGTGGGGATGTCTTCCGTTACTAAAAATGGGGATTTTTCTACCCGCCAGAAAGCAGTACTGTCTTTATTAACACATGCCATATGTAAATCGTCTCAACTCTTTTTTCTTAGTTCTCCTTTCCTTAATTTCACTGCCTGATTATATACTTTTCTTCGTTGAATGATCTCAAGTCTATCCCTTTCCTTTTAACACGCATTTTAGTTCTCTATAGGCTTTTGTACAATTTTTATCAAACCACCCTGTGTTCTTCCCATTCCTTTGTTTAGCTTTGACTGTCAGTGTTTCACTAATTATTTTCGTAATTTCTAAGTACATGTTTATAACGTCCTTGTGCGAAGTGCAGGGATCTAAACACTTCATACTAGAGCTAAGGGATTTTTTAACTGCTTTTTTAGTGAACTCCTGTGGGTCAACCTCCGCCCATTTTAATGAGTAACCATTTATTCTATCAATTATTAGATTTTGTGGGCCATATACCCTCTTATTGTTTGTTCTAGAGCTTTTTGTGGGAAAAGTAGGGACACACTCATCGGGAAATGATCACTAATAGCATTCTTGTGGGTTTTGTACCTCAGCAGGTGAGATGCGTGTCTATTTGTAATTAGTAGAAAATCTATGATTGAGCTCAGACCTCTCCCATTAAAGGTCTGTGAAAAAGGAATTGGTGGAAAGCACATTACGTTTGCAAAACCTATTTCCAAAACAAAGAGAATCTCGTTTAAAGAGTCTCCGTATGCGGTGTGAGGGAAATGGGGTAAATTACAGTCTTCTTCATCCACCAGGCCGCATGTTATGTTGTTATTAGTCGTACTTAAAGTCGTATTACAATCCCCCTTCCCCTATATAAATAAAACATTTTGTGTACTGCCATTCTGGATTTCCTGTAAAGGGTTTCTAAGTTGTGTCAGGGTATCTTTCAGTAGATCCTTCTGTATATTATTATAGAAGTTTGCCAGCACGAGCATATTTTGATTATCCATATCCAGGGTTATTATTTGGTAATTGGGTTCTGTTTTTACAAGGGTGATTTTATTTATCATTACCAAGTTTGAGATGTATATACTCAGACCACCTTTTGGCCTCCCTGAAATGGATGGTGTGGCTGGTGTATGATAAGTCTTGTATCCTTCTATATGGATTTCATCTATGGACCAGGTCTCTTGAAGACAAAAGACATTAAATTCCTTTACAAAATTGTAACATAGTTGATTGGTTAATTTAGGACGTAGGCCCGCTATGTTCCAATATAATATAGTGAGGCTATTCTCATTTACTATTAATTCGCTATGGATGTCAAGTGGAGAGGAACTATATGGACAGGTGGATGAACTCATAATCGACTTTGTTCCCTGATCTATCACTACGTTGTTATTATAGGTAACACCTGTACTAGTAGAACTGTTATCTACATTTATGTTCTGTGAGTCCGTTGTGTTATGTCCTCCCTCATGTACTCCAATCAAAGTTTGGTTTGATTTTTCGATTTGGTTCACGTGTTGTGGTTTAGAGAAATTAAGAGTTGCCACTTTCTCTTGCTTTATTTCAAGTGAGTGGTCCAGTCAGTCGATCTCATCCAGGGAGGGGAGCAATGCAAACCGGTTTTCCACTGGTATGTTGTATACGTACATATTTCTCGCCTCGATATTTCTAACCCCACCTCCTCCTCCCTGCATGGCTGGGGGTTGGTAGAACAATCCCAGCAGTAGTATGTTAATACCTCCCATTATCAGTGTGTTGTTTCCTGCCTTCCATAAAATATTTTCCACTAGCAGGGGGGTTTTAAACGTTAAGACCACACAATCACCGTGTAATATTTTTCTGCCTTTCCCCACCCATTGGACTCTGCGTGCCATCTTAAACTCCATAAAGTGCTGTTCCGTGTAACCAACCTTCGTACTTAGCCAATGTAAAGACTTATTTCTTAGTATTTCCCAGGATTCATTTTCTGAAGGCCTCAACCTTGGTTCATTTGCTAATACAACCGTATATGGTGTGACTGCTGGTGGTAGATCTAGATAGGGTTGTACCTTAGGTGATTCATTAAATGAGGTGGAATATGGTCTAGATGGTAGTGGTGCGGTAGGTTGGTCGGTGGTAGTCTTATTTGCACCATGGTCTATACTACCCTTATTTGTTGTAACACTTGTAATCTGACCCATGCTGTTTTGTTGTGCCGTTGTGTGTAGAATAGCTGGTCGACGTGGTGAGTGGGGGTTACTCCGGCTTGCTTTTCCAGCCTCGCTGTTCTGATGTTGAGTACCAGTTATATTAGTGCTCCTAGATGTTTCTTAGTTACCCTTATCCCCCTGACTGGGGTCGGTACCTGCATGTTTAGTGGTCCCTTCCCTGGCTGTAAAGTTTGTCAAATGTGCCTCTATCTGGTCTACTCTTTCCATAGGTTTGTCTAGTGAGACCCGTACAAAAAGATCTAGCCTTTCAACTAATAAAGTTAGATTTTTTAAATCGTTCCCCCGAAGGTCACTCTTTTTGCTTAGGTCTTCTTTAGACTTTGTGGTACCTTTCCTCAGACTGATTGCTTTTTTGCCCTGTTTGGCCAACTTAGGGATACAGTTTTCATTGAAGTTTTTATACTATCTACTACTCTCTCACTCCCTTTGTTCGATTTATCTATTGGGGTCGTTTTTTTTTGCCGCATCTGCGGTGGTTGGGAAAAAGAGTCAGGATCGCTAAGTATTGCTTCGTTGGTTATGTTCTGGACGCACCCATTCTGTGATATTTTATCATCTGTGCGCCCTCTTGGCGTACCAAAGGTCCTGCAGTTGTATTACCTGACTCAATAATAGTGCTTGATGTACCAGATACTATTGACTCTTCTACTGACGATATTTGTTTCTCTAATGCCCCCATTGCTCCAGTGAGGTAACTTAATAGAGTTTGTTGTGTATCGCCCAGGGTTTTTTTTCCAGATGGGGGCTGCGCGCTTACCGCTTTTCTTTTCCCCATTCTTGAGCTTAATGTGTATCCTACAATCCGTCACAATCAGTCGCAATTAGTCACCGATCTCAGTCCCTCCTGGCGGCACAGAGAGATAGTCGGTCCTAATATAGCTCTGAAGTGATCAGTTAGGCACTCATGTAAGCGTACCTATGTATGCAAAATCCAGATTGTATATCATAAACCCCCTCCCTCAATACCACGTTGCTTAGTAGATTGTGGCGCTTATGTTTTTTGCCAATGAGTCTTTTATATTTAATAGTCAGTAGAGGGTTTGGGCCTAGCTACTTACTACTTTGCCAATAGTCTCTTGTGTCCAAGTCAACAAGCCAAGAAATGGGGCCCAGCCCAGCCTCGCACAGGCTCGGACGGGATTCAGACGGGCCCGGTCTTCGCCCCGGACTGCGTCCCGCACGCATCCCGTGCAGCGGAGTTGCTCCGTTAGATTTATTGCGCTCCTGCGCCCGTAGCTCCACCTCACGCAGGCCGCCAGGGACCGAAGGGAAAGTTCAGGCTACAATGTATCCAGTGACAATGTTCAAAGAAAGGCTCCCGCTTCGCCGGGTTGCTCCGTTAGATTTATGGCGCTCCTATGCCCGTAGCTCCACCTCATGCAGACCGCTAGGGACCGGAGGGAAAGTTCAGGCTACAATGTATCCAGTGTCAATGTTCAAAGAAAGGCTCCCCCTTCGCCGGGTTGTTCCGTTAGATTTATGGCGCTCCTGCGCCTGTAGCTCCACCTCACGCAGACCGCCAGGGACCGGAGGGAAATTTCAGGCTACAATGTATCCAGTGACAATGTTCAAAGAAAGGCTCCCGCTTCGCCGGGTTGCTCCGTTAGATTTATGGCGCTTAAAGAGGACGTTTAGGCCCTTACAGAGGACGTCTAGGCCCTTACAGAGGACTTCTTGGCCCTTACAGAAGACATCTATGCTCTTACATGGGGTGTCTAGGCCCTTACAGAGGACGTCTTGTCCCTTACAGAGGAGGTCTAGGCCCTTACAGAGAACGTCTAGGCCCTTACAGAGGACGTCTAGGCCCTTACAGAGGACGTCTAGGCCCTTACAGAGGACTTCTAGGCCCTTAAAAAGGCCATTGAGGCCTTTATGGAGGACACCTAGGGCTTTGTAATGGAAATACAGGGCTTTACAGAGGACATCTAGGTCTTTAGAGAGGACATTGAAGCCTTTAGAGATGACATTTAAGCCTTTAGAGGACACCAAGGCAGTCAGAGACAGCATCTAGGGCTTCGGAAAGGGCATGTCTAGGCTCATGGAGAGAACATCAAGGGCATTGGAGAAGACATCTAGGCTTTTAGAGAGGTCTTGAAGCCTTTAGAGAACACCAAGGCCATCGGGTAGGACTTCTAGGGCTTCAGAGAGGATTTCTAGGGCTTCAAAGAGGATATCTAGGGCTTTACAGAGGACATCTAAGGCTTGACTGAGGACATCTAGGGCTTTACAGAGGACATCTAGGCCCAAAGTTATGGTTGTTTCATTCCCAGAAATGTCACCTTTGGATAGAGCAGTTGGCCACCCTTTCTGCATCCAAGAGAAGCGTGAAGAGGGCCAAAGAGTGGAGGAGGATGGAGGCGGCGCAGGAGGTATCTGCAGGCATGTCATTACTAGACATATGAAAACAATCAGTAAAATCTTGTGAATCCCATTATTTATATAAAAACTATCTTCGCACAGTTAGAAAAAGTACATTGTGATTTGCGTAGTGTAATAGGCCACACAAAAGTATATTATTGTTAAATCTGTTCTAACTTCTAGAGCTTCCGGATATGATTTAATATTATAGGTTTTTAATAATGGCAGCGGCACAATGTCGGTGTGCTTTCAAGGTTCTTGTGCAGAAGACCGTAAAGTTAATTATTGAGTCTTTTCCACCAATAACACAATTACGATATTCATTTTTATCTGGAATCCTACTGCATTCTTCTACCAAAAATTGCATGAGAGTAAATGTAAAGAGGACAAAGGGCTACTGCCTTCTTCATACAAGGGACCTAAGATCTACAGTTACGTTTGAGACCTGTAGGGTGATGGGACATCAGGAGTGTGGACTGTATGGTGTTTACAGGTGGGTATGAATGGGCTTGCTTTCTGGAGCGGTGCCCGACCAAGAGTACGGATTCCTGGCCTTGCAGTTGCATAGTGTCAGACCAGCTAGTGCATGAGGCATTGAGAAACTATGGCTCGCCCTGCTGGAGAGACACCACCTTCAAGAGGATAAGAGTGGCTTGAAGGTCAAACCCATGCTTGAAGCTGTCCTTTCCCCAGGAAGGGGCTGTAAAGTAACTGTGGCCCTCTAAAGGATTAATTAATTCTGCTCTTGTCCCTAACTCCATTGCTTGACACTAAAAATACCGCAGCGGGTGAAATCTGTGCCCTGCCAATATTGCACAGATAATGCCCATGTCCCAATTTGTATGTATCTGTCTGATTTCATTCAGTTGTTTTGATCTAAATGGACAGTGCCTTGCTGTCCTTTTGGCTTGGTTTGTGATGTGTATTTGGAAACAATAGAGCAATACAGAACAGCTGAACACTAATGTCATGAGACAGACGGCAAGAGGGTGCTCTGCAGCTTAACAAGCGCATGGTACATCTTAGGTCAGAGGTCTCCAACCTTTTTAGTAATTCGAGCTACTTATGTTCAATGAAAATCATCCCAAGCTACTGATATTATTAGAGAAGTAACAGTGACTGCATCAGACAAGATTACATTAGTGGCCACAATTGGCAGGATTTCCAGCAGTGATCACCTCAGTGGTCAGGCACAGTTGCCAGCACTTATGTAAACAATGCTTGGTCGATGGGGAATGTCTCTGCCTGGGAACTGCAGACCTGCCTCAGCGGAAGTGGCCCAGCACCAAGGTGATGATATTAGTAACAAGCCTGTCCAGCGCCACGCGATTTATCATTCAATTATCAGATTAAAAAATATGTTCACAGTTCAAACATTATTGGCCAAACATCAGCTAATGTCTTCTGAAAATACACACATTATTGTTTCAAATACACTTGTCAGTTTTGCTACACATATAGTAATTCAGCTAAGCAAAAGCTTGTAGTGTAGCAGTCGGGGCTGCACACAAGAGAGCTTTGTACCAGGGGCGGTTTCTGCTTTAGGACTCAGTACTGAGCATCTTTGAAATTCCAATAACTGTTCTGCAAAAAATAGTAAATGCACCAATGATTTTAGAGATACGATACGATTGCATCTCTAAATAAATGGATGCACCTATCTCAGGCTGCCTGCCCACTTTGCTCTGAATTAGTAGCCAGAAGTCTGGCAGTAAATCAACTTTCTGCAAAGTGACGCACGACACAGGGCTTTCTTTCTACAGCCCTTCAGTGTCATGGGAGTCTATCATGATACCACTGTAGGCCATTAACACCGCTAGCCTCAAGAGTGCGGACACTGGAGGCTGCATCCCTGCATAATGCCAGAAGGCAGAGCCCACCCTCTCCCATTCGTCACAGGGTAGGATTGGATGCGAGCATGATACGTTAGATGTGGCTCCTTGTCCTCTGCAAGGGTAAGGGTTCATGTTAAATTTGTCCTCGGTATATAGTGCTGAGATGCTTTGTCACGCTGACCTTCCCCGCTGTGACACCCCAGAGTGTGGCTGTAGGTCACACGCCCCTTTAGAAGTGGAGCTGCTGTATTTTTTCCCCAGAGAAGTTGATCCAGAAGCCAGGCAGGGTTTTTGCTCCCTGGTGAAGTTGATACAAATATCCTCAGCTTTTGAGGGAGTCAGGCGCAAGGGGAGAAATACTTGCGCATAGTCTCTGGATTTGTGGAATACTAGAAGAATGTAGAAAACATTAACGGCTATGAGTATGCATGCCAAGGATAAGGCGCACATATTTGGGCCCATTTTTATCATTTTTTTATGCAGCGCAACTCAGCAAGCCACCGTGCCCGCTGCATGAAAGGGAAGAAGCGCCTCGTATTTATCATTATTCGACCCATTCCTGTCCTTTCCCCCTGTGCTGGCGCACTTTTTGCTGCCTAGCACCAATGCGGGCTCCATTGCGTCAAGGGTACCCGCGTTGTACGCAGGATTATTGGTTTTGAGCAGGAAGGGACACTCTCCTGCATGAAAACAATCCTCAGAGGTATTTTTATCTTCCTATGTGTGGTGCAGAATGCAGCACACATTGACAGAGGAAAGAAAGAGGAGAAATAAAGATATTTCTCCTTGTTATGCCTCAGTGGGGAGGTGTAGCTTTTTGGCACATTCCCAGGTCTACCGCTAAAGGTAAATCTGGGAATGCGCCAAAATCCATGGGTGGATGCATGGGAAGACCCACTCTCCACCCACCATGGAACCCTTCCTTGGGGCAGTGTAATGCAATGCAGTGGTTTGTGCTGCGTTGCTTTACTCAAGATTTATCAAGCCACGCAGGGCCATGCAAGGAGGCCTTGCGTGGCTTGATAAATCTTACTTGGGTTTGGCGTCGCCCTTGCCCCCCTTGCGTGGTGCAAAGTGGCACTAGGGCGGAGAAAAACTTTGAGAAATCTGATCCTTGGTGTTTACTAAGGTCCTAATTTATTTAGATTGATCAGCACAGTGGTTCTAGAATGTTTTATCCCCACTCAGAATGTTTTGATTTTAAAGACAGATGCTGTAGAATGCTACTTGTTTGAGGTTGCGTAATTCTGTGTTCTAGCTCTGTACTATGGCATTAACACAGACATTGAAACAGTCCCTGTTTGACCTTATGTTTGTGGCCTTAACATTAATATGAAAAATAATGATTGACTTCTGAAAAAATAATGAAAAAACGTTAAGGTAACACATGTCAGCGATTTAGTTTCTGTTTCAGTTTCACATGTTTAACTTAATCTTGCTTATCCTATGAGTATTACTTATTTCCACCATTGTGATTTTTTCATGCATCTTATTACTTTTCTATTGTGAATACTTTGAGTCATGCTAGATGCATGTGACGGAACGCGATTGAGAGCTCAGTCTTTGAGGCTGAAGGCAGTGCAAGTTTCTCACAGTGGGTTGGCCTCTCTGCAGACCGCACAGAGCACGGTCATGTGTTACAGTCGCATTTCAAATTCTGTGTAAATGTGTGTGAAGGAGGTACACAGTTGTCAAACTATTGACAAGGCCAAAGTAAAAAGAACTCAAGCGCTTGTGAGTGAATGTATTGTATATTTGGGGCTGGTTCAGTGAAGGAAATGTAAGGATGTGCATACTGGAGAGAGTGAAAAGAGGATGCTGAAGAGGAGAGAGATGAGGTTTAAGATATGCAGATGGACAAGATATGGAGAGAAATGGGGCATATAACTCTAACATAAGGAACACATAACTGAAGATCAATACTCCTTCCACAGGCCTCAATAATGTTTAAATCATAGTCTCACAATTTCAGAAATATTTTTTTAAAAATCTTAGTTATTTACAACAAAATCATTGTTGTTACTCATTTATCTTAAATAGCTAACCACCATTAATTAAAGCCTATAGTCCTGGCACATTTTAGGTGTATGCCAGTTGTGTTATATATCTGGATTCAACAATAGACATCTCAAAGAGAAAACAAAATACAGATTGGTGGCACACTATGGGAATCACAGACATTTAGTTTACACGTTTAAGCCTTGCTACACCCCTTCTAGACACCATTTACCAATCTTTTTTAAAAATGGGTAATTTTTCTCAGTGGGAGGATCCCCCCTGAATCCCACGTTTGTTCATTGAGCCCACTCGCTACATAAAAGTCATACCCAACTTATAAGCCCCAACTCTTTCAAATGCCACCAGCCGCCACTGCTACTTACAGGGAGATGGAGAACTACCTGGAGCTCACGAGCTACGTGTTAGAGAAGCCTGTCCAAGATGCATGTGCATCACCCTTCTCATCCCCTCAAGTATCAAAGGCTATACAGACGATAACAAATCATTGTACAACAAACACAACTCAGCAGTACTTCTTAGATGTACATGTATCACGTGTTCATGTAACCACCACCGCATGAAAGACATGCAAGTTGGAAAGTGCTGCTCTGCAATATTGAAACTTTTCATCACTGAATATTAATGGACTGTGCAACCACTGCCCCCTCTCCTGCTACATATTACACCGAACAATACATTTATCAGCTTCTGGTATGTCGTGAACTCAGTCTACCTGTGGGGATACCAGCAAACCAACTAGAATGATGACATAGCCATGTCAATGGGACATGGTCACCATCCAAGATCTGTCTAATAGAACAGCGCATATCAAAATACAAAAAAAGCCAACTGGCTTTAATCACTCACGACCCCAAATGTCTCTTAGTGATGCTTCAGATCAAAACTTAACAGGGAAGAATTGTTCATGGGTCAAGTAGAGTCGTTATACAACCCTGTAACTAAGTAAAAGGAAAGCAAGATAGATCACAACATTTAACTCAGTAGCTGTCGAGTGTAATGTTGTTTATGAGTTTTAAATCTTTCTTGGAGAGTTAATTACATACATTGCTAACTGTTTTTATAAACACCAAGAAAACAGATCCGTGTAATGTTACATTTTAAACTTCCAACTCATTGGAGCTCATTCACAAAGGTAATCTTACACTAATGTATGCGTTTACAATTGTTTGCTATCCACTAAGTTAATTTAAGAATAGTTTCTTTATGACTGTGGAGTCTCCGCACATCAAAAAGTAGCACAGTCCTTTCTTTCGAAGGGCGGGGACTTCGCAGTCTTAAAGATACTACCTGTGAATTACCTTGCAAACAATTGTAAAGTTGCACCAGAGTGTAAGTCTGCCTTTGTGAATCAGACCCGGAATGTCTATTGTGACAATGTAAGTTGTGGACTCATTTAGGAATCAAATGGCCCTAGGTCTATGCTCATAAAAATGAAGACTGCTATAAAATCATATATAACGTTCTCTCCCACGCGATATCCCGCGTTTTCAATGTGATGACATCATTCAGGAATTAAATGCCACGCAAGGAAATTTAAAAAAAGGTGTTATATCAGATCCCAACTAGAATTGTTATTCGGCAAATATAAGGTTAGCATTAACATTTCCTGTTTTTACACAGTACCCAATATTCTTTCAAACCAATTGCAGGTTCTCATTTAAGCATTGCATTTATTTTGAAACTGTTTCATGTGTGGGCGTGCCACATTTTTCAGCAATAATACTTAATGCAAGTGTTGTAACTATTTCTTGACAACCACCTTGTGCTTTCAAGATAATTCTTACCAATTGTTTGTGTTCCTTTGCTTTTTTGTTCTTCTTGCTATACACAAGATGTTCTATTTTTGAATAGTGCTATCAATCAATCAATATATACTTTATTCGATTTTAAAAATAAAATCATAAAATTCGAACACAGTGTGATACGTTACATCGATATCGACATCATCATACATTAGAGTTTGGCTTGCTTTAAAAAACCAGAAAGATAACATGATAAAAATAGTGCTATCATCTCTAAAGAATTCAAATTTAACAAACCATTGCCCAAAGTTAAAATAAAAAATCTTATTAATGTGCTATTAATGTCTAGTACATAACAAAAAAGTCTAATTTTGTAAGATATGAGGACTAAGGCTTAGTAACCAGGGCAGACAAGAGCATTCAGGGTTGGCAGTGGGTTGGTGCACTGGAATGGATTAGAACACCTGTCTCATATTTAGGCAGTGGTAGGACAGGGAGATGGGAGGAAGTATCACTATTTATGTGTGATCAATAGACCTCATCAGGAACCTGTTTAGCTTCCAGCCGCAAGGCACGAGGGAGTGCCTCTTAAAGTTTCATTAGGCCTACATCATGGAGCCCGGAGGCTCATACCCCCCCCCCCCCCCCCCCCATATGCTGACTAGTGACCTTTTTCCATGCACTTTCAGTGCCACGCATTTGAATTGGGTTAATTGTGTGTAAGATGGTGCCATTGCCTGAAACATTTCTGCACACATCCCTCAGTGTAATCGCAGGAATAGAGGTCCTCAGATTCCCATCCCAGCCTACATGGCTGGCAGTGACATTGCTGACGTGTTGCTTTTCCACCTTGATGATTTGTTTTTGTGGCTGTTTGCTCTCCCCTTGTTTTTGGCCTCGCACTTCACTCTGGCTCATAAGTCCAGGGCCTGTTTTGCTCTCTGATTATCTGCCTATAGAGTTCTTAAATTCAAGTGAACAATACTTTTCCAAACCTTTTAGTTCTCTTAGTTTCTGTTTGAATGTGGTCATCCTGTCAGGGTTAGGCAGGTCTTAAGCCCTCTTCAAACATGAGTGGCTAAGACTTCGTTTGAGTGAGTGGGGGGGGAGATGATCGTTACGGCGATAGATATGGAGGCCAAGCCCCCTACAAGGGTGCAATAATGGCTTGAGGATTGACTTCAATTGTAATGATGGATGATATTATGAATCGTGTAGTGGCAAAGTCTTTGGACGCTTTGAAGTGCCAAATAGCTGTGGGAGATGCTTGATGAGAACTTGAGGTTTACGAGCAATCAGCGACAGAGGAGCTCAGAGTTCAAACCTCTCATATCTTACCTGGGCCTCAGTGTAAACCTTGTGAGGAAAGTGGATCTGGCGGAAGCTCCTAACACACCAATTTGAGCCATCGGAGCTGATTATAATGATGCACTTTCTAGAAAGTCACACATTTGTTCTTCCCTCTGATTACTAACTGATAAACCTTACCACTCCAAGATGAGATATGGCATTGCAGAAAATGCATGTGCAGTAATACTCTTAAAGGAAATTATACAGTGATAAAGAAAGCCTTTGTATCAAGTCCTACTTTACCAAATACTTCTATTCCTTTTTCACAGGACTGCCTTGTAGCTTTGAGTTTGAAGAGGGGATGACATACGAGCAGATGCAGGTCAGAAATCTTTCAGACCAGCTGTAATATTCTCCTTATTTAAAATTACAGTGTCGCTTCATGACTAACCATCTATATCCTTCACACAGACCATGATAGAAGAGGTACTAGAGGAAAGCGGCTACTACAGTTTACATTCCAACAGGTAAAGTAAGATGCTGACCTTCCTCTGCCTTTTTAAAGAATACAAATGGAATGGACCAAATGATGAAAGAATGATTCAGAATGTTCAACTGGAATTACATTTACCATTCTGCTGTCACTCCCATAGTTTCCATAGTTTCCTTCTTTAAAAGTACATGAATGCTAAGAAACTAATTTGACATTTAAAAAGCGAGTCTATAAATTGTCATGAATTATAAGCATCACTGTTGTATGTCAAATGGTAATTTATCCATAGAGGTTATCAGGATAGAAATTAGGATGCTACATATTGCTTCCAAACAACATAAATTGAATATATGAAATAGGCATATACAATGTAGAATGCTATGGTGAAGAGTTCAGTGATTATGACTATTTGAGACAAAGTTACAGAAAATGGATATTTTACCAAAAGAAAGATTGTGGCTGTCCATAGGAAAGCTAAACCAATTTTTAACAAATGCTGTACTGCAACAGTTTGTGTTTCACGGAATAGGTTTTCAGCTCCACACGTTACTTAGGGAATTATAAAATGATATTGTCATAGAATACCTGGTTTCGGGAAGATCTGGATATGCAAGGGAGTTTGACATTAGTAAGCCAGGCAGTAGCATCACAGAAATGTCTTCATAGAGGAGACCTAACGATAACTATACCGAGAGCGGATGAAACTGCTCAGATAACTCCTTCAACTACCTCTAATCTCGCTCACTGGATCCATTGCTTCAGAGAATCAGAGTATAAATGTGATTACCGTACATTCCTAAATCGGCACTGTGGAGTGTGGTCATGGAATAGTTCATTAAAAATTTGAATTATTTTCCAGTGCAACTTCAGAGTAATACCAAGAGTCCAGGATACTCAAATATTTCCCTTGTAATTATTACACGGGGGTTGCTCTTTGATTACGTTGTTTCTCGTTTAAGTCAGATTCAGGTTTATTTAGGAGCCTATACACTATTCTAGTTCTGAAAGATTTAAGGATTTATTATTAGTTATGTATCCCATTGTAACTATCAGGGTAGAACAGGGATGACGTTCCAGATGATAAGTACCTTTTTATTTTAGTTTGTATTTTCTATCATTTAAGGTATTGAACAAAAAGGTAATACATTTTTCTTTACAGTCTTAGACCCTGAAATCCCTTTTTTGAAATAGCTATGCTCTACTGTGATAGAAAAGCACTGAATTACAACTATAAAACCAATGTCTGTTTTGTGAGCTGTAGGTTTTCTTATAAAAATGCACATATATACCATACACTGTGACAGTTTATTTTTTTCCAAATAAAAGAGGGTTGCCTAAAGATGATAAGATTTGAATGTGCACATGCTGCACTAGAAATGCATCATGGTAAATAATGTTGACAGCCATGTTTATAACAGTGCTGAAGCTTTGTAAAAATTAGATTTGATCTTGTTAGAGTGACAATCTTCTGATGGATACATCTGCCAGTGGATTCCTCACCTTGTGAATATCCCCTGCGCCAGCAATATTCGGAAACTTTTGTAGCAGTTCCTGCCGATGAGGTCGAAGACGACATCACAGAGACACGGCTCCGCTCATGACTTCGCTGACGTCACCGGATCCATAAGAAGACCTCGTTGGCGTGATGACGTCAGTTCCCTTTTTTCCGCACCGTCGACGCTAACGGATTTCGGGACTCTCTCCGTAGCTTTGGTTTGATACTTTGTTTTCTGCTGGTATCTCTCTCTTCTTCTTGTCTGCAGCTGAAGATGTCGACAAAGAAGTCTGGTTTTAAGCCTTGCAGGGAGTGCGGTAAGCACATGTCGATAACGGATCCGCATGAAGACTGTGTATGGTGCCTTTCATCGGACCACGATGTCGAAGGATGTTCTTGCTGTCGCAAGATGAGCACAAAGGCTCTGAAGGAGAGGGAAGCCAAATTATTCATCGCCAGGATGAAAAAGGAGAAGAGAGGTCGGAGAAGATCAAGGTCGAGGTCGGCGTCGAAGTCAACTTCGGGACATGCTTCCAAGTCCAAGAAGCATAAGAAAAAGAAGAGGCATGGATCTCGACATCGCTCGGACAGGGATGCGGCTCTGAGATCGACCTCACCTTCTTGACGTCATAAGGACTTTGTATCTCCTTTGCCTGTTTCTGTTCCTGATTCTCCTGTTGGCCTGTCATTGCCTGTTGCTTCACTGGAGCATTCTCCGGCTCCGGCCCCGGCTCCGTCTCAGACGCCAGCTCCAAATCCGGCTCCTGCTTTGTCTCCGGTTCCAATTGAAGAGCTTCCAGCTCCGGGCGAGCCTTCGGCTCCGCAGATCCCACCGTCGGCGCCGATCGGCCCGAGTCCGGTGATGCCTCAGCATGAGCCATATCCTTCGTTACTAGGACCAGGTCAAGATCCGACGCATTATCTAAATGTTATGTATGGGGTCTTTTCCAGAGCCTTGTACCCCTCTGGTGCACCTTTGGGTCCCATGGCTTTCAGTTTGGGAGTTCCTCAAGCTTACCCTCAGGCTCCCTTCATGCCATTTATTCTGGCGACGCCGTCTTGGCATCTACCAGCGCCGAGGACATCGACGCCACTTACTTCTTCACCGGCGCCGACTCTGCCTCGTTCGACGCCGGCTGTTCCTTTGGATCCGCGCTCGACGCCGGCACCGTCGGATTCGGTTACGGCGCCGCCGACTCCTGCTATGAGGATCAGATCTAGGAGGGAGGCCCAAAGGGTTCTGGAGGAACAGAGGTACCAGATGGAAGAAGTGGAAGAAGGTGAGCTGATGAAGTCAGACGATCTATTTGAAGAATTGAAGGAGGCTACTGGCCTAGACTTGTCACCTGAATGGGAGATTGCTCCTCCTGCTGATGCTCCTTTAAAGGATGTGGCTCCCTACCACTCTGTTATTAAAAAGGCGGCTGAGCTTCTGGATCTACAGTTACCATCTGCAGAGTTTAAACCAAACATTCTTACAGAGGTTCTACACTCTCCCTCCTCTGTATCGGAGCCTTTGCTTCCTTTTAATGACGCCATTATTGAGCCGGTAATGGAGGTATGGCGTAAGCCCTTCTCTGCTCCTGCGGTTTCTAAGGTTGTTGCAATGAGGTATAGGGCGGCTCCAGGGGACCCAGACTTTTTAACATCTCATCCTTCTCAGGAGAGTCTGGTGGTTCAAGTTGCCTGTTCCAAAAGATCTACAGGTGCTTTTTCCCAAGTCCCGAGTGACAGGGATGCAAAGAAGTTAGACCAGTCGGCTAAGAAAGTCTTCTCTTCTGCCAGTATGGCTTTAAAATCAACGAATGCCACCTGTCTTTTGGGCCACTATATCCATGCTCTTATGGATTCAGCAAAACAACTGGCCCCAAAACTGTCAGAGGAAGATAGACTGAACTTTAATGAGATACTGTCGGACACCCAGGCGACTGCACGTCAGGTAGTGGCTTGGATACCGCTGATTCTGTCGCAAGGATTATGGGCTCTTAAGTTGCCACAAGGAGGAGTGAGTGGCTCAAGTCATCCGAGTTCTCCCCTGATGTGCAGGCAACGCTCCTGGACTTGCCTTTTGATGGCTCTGGTCTTTTTGGCAAGAAAGCGGATGCTGCGCTCAAAAGATTTAAAGAGACCAAGGCCACGGCCAAATCTTTGGGCCTGCAAACTCAGCCTAGGGGTTAGTTCAGGAGGTACAGGGGCTTTGGAAGGTCATCCTTTCGTACATACAGACAGCCCCAGCAGCAGCAGCAGCAACAGCAGCAGAACACTCTGTATAAGAGCTACAGAGGCAGAGTCAGCGGTCGTACTCGAGGTCGACAGCCCTCCTCCTCCTCCTCTTCCTCTTCCTCTTCCTCAGCCCCTCCCACCACTGCAAAGCAGCCCTAGATCCACCATTCTGGATCATGCTGGTCCTGTGAGTGGCCGGCTTACCCATTTTCTACAAGATTGGGAATCGGTTACTACAGACCTTTGGGTTCTAGATCTTGTAGAAAATGGGTACACCCTTCCCTTTCGGATTTCCCTCCAAATTACCCTCCTTGCCAAGGTGCTTGCTCGGAGGACCACCTTCTTCTCCTGCAGGAGGAAGTCCTGACATTACTGAAAAAAGGTGCAATAGAGGTGGTTCCAGAGTGGGAAAGAGGTCAGGGATGCTACTCCCGGTATTTCCTGATTCCGAAAAAGGACGGCAGATTGCGTCCAATCCTGGACCTCAGGATCTTGAATTTCTTTCTGAAGCAAGAGAAGTTCAAGATACTCAACCTTGCGCAGGTTCTTCAAGCGCTGCATCAGGAGGACTGGATGGTGTTGATCGACTTGCAGGATGCGTATTTCCACATCCCCATCCTGAAGTCGCACAGGAAGTATCTCCGGTTTACGGTAGGGTCGCAACATTATCAGTTTGCGGTCCTCCCGTTAGGTCTTACTACTGCACCTCGGGTCTTCACCAGGGTGATGGCAGTGGAGGCAGCCCATCTCAGAACGTTGGGAATTTCAGTTTTCCCCTATTTGGACGACTGGTTGATCAAAGCAGAGTCTCCAGAGAGGGTACTTCATCATCTGCAGGATACAACTTAGCTGTTGTACAAATTGGGTTTTTCGATAAACGTACCCAAATCTCACCTGGTGCCCTCTCAGCGCAACCTGTTCATGGGGCGGTACTGGACACTACTGTGTGTCAGGCATTGAGCATTGTGCATTATGAGCTAAAGAAGCAGGGTGGCACGCAAGAGTGAGAGCAGCGGGAACTGATGCTATGTAGTAGCAACAGTCGATTGCGGGGACAGGAGCACGAGTTGCAGGGAATGGCAGGGTTTGGACCTGCAGGCCCTGAAACCTAGACCCTATGAGGCAGCAAGGCTCCAAGATATGTCAAAAGTAGAAGTGGTGGCAACAGCAGGACTCAGCGTGACAGCTTCAGAAGTTTCAGGATATGACAGAAGCATCTTAAGTAAAAGAGTTTGACTACATATGTGATTCCAGCTGCCAGGTTGTGTCTGTTGTAAACGGAGGGGAAGCTTGCACTGCTGCTAACTACTGCGAGCAAGGAAAGCTTGTTTATTGCTGTCAAGGAGTACCAGTTTTGTGAGGAAAGAAAGTTTGCACTGTAGGGTCACAATATGCAGTGAAGTGTACATTGCTGTTGCCAGGACTTACACATTCTTTAACAGAGGGAAGCTTGCACTGCTGTCACTTCACTTGTGCCTGTTCTTTAGGGAAGTGAAGCTTTCACTGCTCCTTCCTCATCTGCACCTGTTCTGTGAGAGGGACACATTTCTGCTGCTGCTTGACATCTACCCGTTTTGCCGGGACGTTTTCACAATTGCTGTCCTTTTTGTACCTAATCTGTTTGACAACACCTTTGACTGCTTCTCCTTCGACTGTCACATGCCCAGTACCTATTCTTTGTGTTATTTATGTTGCCAATGTCATGATGTGGGGTGTTTCTCAGGGATGCGTGGTCTCAGACTACTTCATTGCTTTGATGCTGTGATGTCGCATGGGGTTGGTTTAGGATATTAACGTAGAGGTCAGCCACTCGTGGTCTCAGTGGGTCCTTCACCTTTGTAAAAGTAATCTCTTGTCTCTGGCACCAGGCTTAAGCTTTAAAATCCACTCTCAGGTGGACATTAAAAAGAAGAAATGCAGCTGGGCTGTGGTCATCAGCAGATGTGTTAACCCACAGGACTAAACATGCCAGTTTGAACTTGGCAGAGGGTAGTAGACGGCAGGGCAGGTACCAGCTGACTGCAAAAGTGAGTCTGCTCGAAAGACAGCAAGGCCCGGAGGTTGTGCAGCCAGGATGCTTTTTCAACTGAGCCTTTGAAGTGTATGTGTTTTTCATATGGAACTGTACATCTTTTTTCTCCATGTTTTCCATCTGCCAGCTCCTACACGCAGAGATGGTAAGGAGGACCAAGAGGTGAACCACACAAAGGGCAAGCGTTCTGAGGCACACCCTGATTTGCGAAATAATCTTTTAGTGGGCATAGCCAGGTGCTCTCCATGCACAGTGCAAGCTGATACACTTTGTCAACCCATGATATGTTCGGCTACCGAATACCCTCTGCAAAAGTCAGACACAGCGTTCCATGAGATGGATGCGGAGTGTCAGCAACCAGCAGTCCTCAGCAAGGCACAGTGAAATAGTGCACCTCACGTGTGTACCTGCTCGGTGCTTAATTTTTCAAATAATAAGCACTGGGGCTCAAGGTTTTGATCAGAAGCCTGTGTGCACCCACTGTCACACACTTTATAACACATTATTTCACTCTTTCTGCTCTTTTTCATCCTTTCATTTGGTTTGTTGTCGCTATTTTATCTGTGTTTCCCTTCCTCCTTCTTTCACCCTTTATTGTTTTTTCTCTCTTGCTCTGGGTCATAAACTGATGAGTAAAAATGTCTGTCGGTCCCCAGTAATGAGCGTTGGTGTGCCCAACCTGCAACCACCGGCTCAGATTAGGCACTGTCCCTACTCAAGTACACATGTTCGGCCTTACCCAAACAGAGGCACAGAGCAATCATGAGGTAGAGGAACACCGGGATGGGTTGCTCTGCACTGCTGCTTGTGGACATGGAATTTTAGAGTCTTTATGCGACTGTTAAAGTTACTGTGTGACATGTCATTATCATCTGATAGAGACATCTAGCTGCAGGTTCCTTAACTTTGAATTCTCCCCAGGCGCCAGACTGGATCTAGAAAACTTTCAGCAATACCTCAACGCGCTGGGTGATTGCATTGTACGGCCCCGCGGTGATGTCGTCTTCGGATATGACATCAGTTCAGTGGGGCAACTACCCTCCGACGTGCAGAAGTCTGTTTCTTCTTTTCCGTGCTGCAACGCGGATCCATAGAAGTGGTTTTTGGGCCTTATGCTTTTGGCCTACTTCGACGCCTTCTTGCATCTGGGAACAGTGTGCCTATGCCTTCGGGTTTTAAGACGTGAAAGACCTGTACTCAACATATGTCAGCTAAGGATCCTCATTCCATCTGTATGTGGCGCCTGGAGAGCACCACGACTCTGAGGAGTGTGATGCCTGTAAGAGGCTGAAGCCTATGTCCTTGCGGGAAAGGCGAATGAAGTTGTTGACTGTGCAGCTCTCCCATTCGGGATCTAGGTGATGTCGATCTCCTTCCCGCTCTGAAGTTTCTGCGCAGGGCCATTCCAGGAGCCGTTCCCATGGGCTTCGCCTGTCCAAGTCATGGAAATCCTATCGGAATCGATATGGGTCACGGAAATCTTCGGCCTCACGAAGTTGTGACATTGTTTTTTTTTTTTTTTTTTTGGACTACAGCATTTATTAATAACAGTTGTTACAAATGGTGGAACATGACAAGTCACAAGAATACATGAATATGAAATTTACGGAACTGGTTTACCACCACCCCTCCAATGGACCAATGGAAATTAATCACAGCCCCTAAAAAGTTTCAGTTCTGGGTATAGCAAGTTAGTGAAAGGGTATACATTTTGGTGCTTATGATGACGTGGTGGCACTTGCTTATTTTCTATTCAACGCGACACGCTGTCTGTTGAGACGATTTATCTCCCTGATGTTGAAAAGACTTTGTCAGATTTTGAACTTCGAACTTTTTTTTTTTTTTTTGAAACCGTTTATTACAAAGTTCAAAGAATATACAAAGATGGGCCTACAACCTTCAGGCCGGCCGCTAGCGAACAAGAGGAACATATGATACACACAGTAGAACGCATGCTGCGGCAAAGGGAAACATACAGGAGTTAGCAGCGTTGATGGCCACACCATCCGGACCCCACATAACGGTTTCTTTTTAACATAAATAACAACAAAAAATCAAACCACAAGGCAACCCACAATCGAAAACAGCAGCATGTGCTCCCCTAGAAGGGGGACCCTACCGATCCATAGGAGTATCAAGGGGGGGAGAAGGTCAGGACAGGGACTGGGTGGACTCCGTGCCCGGTCCCGGAGAGCTAAACCGGCTAAGGGGACGGGGCAGGCGATGGATCGGGCAATAACGGCGGGGCACAGATTCCCCCGCGGTAGGCGTTCCAGGGGAGTTGTGACATTGTTGCTGGTTCCACCCGCTCCTTACAGGAGGATGTAGCGCAGGAGTCGACCCCGAGCCTCTCTCTTATCCTGGAGCAGGGGTGACCATGACCCAAATTCAGGCATATTTTCATGCTCATCACTCCTTCTTTGGGTCTGCACCTCCTTCGGGCCTCAAAGAGGTTAAAGGGACTCTGGTCGGGAGCATGCTGGCGGGTTCACCCTCTGCACCGGCCAAGGACCTCGACTCCATACCTGGAGTCATTATGACGTCGGGATACAGCCCAGTGCGACGTTAGTGGCGTCGGGTGAGGTAGTCAAGATGCCGCAACAACGCTGGTTGACGCCGGAGACCCCATTCATCGTTCACGGCGATACGACGTTGCCCCGCGCCGGAGACACCGCTTATAGCCACAACAGTACCTGCACCTTTTCCTTTACAAATTGAGGCTAAAGCTGGTTATGTTGCTATTTCTCCAGTATTACCAGAAGACTCTGCAGATACTGGTGACGTCAACCACTTGGTTGGTCTTGGTCAGCCTCAGGTGGGAGGTTCTTTGTCAACATTTGGTGGAGACAGTAATCTGCAACCAGCTCCTAATTATGGTCTGCTTTCTCCCCCACGAATGGCGATGGAGGCTAGTGCAGCTTGTGCTGAGATTATTAAGAGAGCTACTGAAATACAAAAATTGCAGCTTCCGTCGGTGACTTTGTCATCTGATCTATTGTTAGATCTGGTTCATTGAGGTGTCACAGGTGTTGAGCCTTTATTACCTTATGGAGAGTCTCTGTACGACATTCTCCTGGTTACTTGGGCATGGCCTATGTCAGGTATTTCTGGTGATCGTGCCATTTCCCATTGTCATCGTCCTGCTCCGGATGACCCTGCTTGTCTTTCTCAACACCCTTCTGTTAAAGGGTTTTTTGTGCAAACTGCTACAGCTTCGCCAAGTTTGGAGTTTCTCCTTTGCTTCCACCAGACTGAGAGTCTAGGTGGTTGGAGATGTGTGTCCTGAATATCTTTGCGTCGACTAGTTCGGCCTTGATATCTCTGAACACATCTTATGTCTTAGGAAGGGCTTCCTATACGTTGTTGTACTCTTTCAAAAACTGCTTCCTTCCCTTCCTGAAGGGGTCAGGGCTGCACTCTCTCAGCTTGTTCAGGATGGCTGTGAGATGGCAAAATGTAATATTAAATCGGTGAAGGACACAAAGGATTCTCTTGGAAGAGCTATGGCTCGATCAGTTGCTTGGTTGCGCGAGTCGAGATTTCTGATAATGTTTGATGGAGCCTGTTTATTTGACAGCCATGCTGAATATGCGGTACAACGCCTCATTGCTGGCCATTTGTAATTTTGACCTTATCGGGTATTTTTTCTATTTCTTATGTATCCACGGCTATGGTTCTTATGTTTAAGAATTATTTCCTACCTCTGCTATGTCTTGTAGTGTTGAAGTGTTAAGCACTACTTTTTGCATATAATGAGAGGATTTGTGTTCAGATTTGATTTTTTTTTTAAATCTCCAGAGGGCATTTACAGCTGTGTAGCTGGTTATTTATTCTTCATTTTACTCTGAAGAAGAGCTTGGTCTCAAGAGGTTATACCCCTTATTGGGTATCTGACTTGCTCTATGTGGAGTATTGGTTTGCTATTGTGTAGCTCTTTAGAAATACTACTTTTGTAGTCTATTTCTGTACTATAGATCTCTATGATATACAGCTTCGTCCTTATTGGATTTTGTTTTATGTTCTCTTGAGGACTATGGTAGTGAACTAATAACTGCTCTTTTCCTCTTGTGATGCCCTCTCAGGGGTTCTGGTATGAAACAGGCAGCAAAGAACATTTTACTCAGAGGCTGCCTGTGGGATGATCCTTTAAAATACCCTGACTTAACAATAAGTACAGGTGCTACCCACCATCAAGCCATATTTGGTAACATTACTTTGCACGTTCTTAACTTTTAAAATGTCCAAATATTGACTACAAAATAAGTCACAGGTACCCTCCCTCCCTCCCCCAAGAATACATGATGCTGTTAGCAAATAACTCTGTATTGCCTGATGGGCACTAAATCATTGTAAATACGTTTAAACAGAAATAAACCTCTTTCTCCCGTTTGTTTTATTTATATAGCACTTGCTACTTCTCAGGAAGCAAGTGCTAAATAAATGCAATTACATACACTCTAATTTTCTTTTTTGAGCCTTTTTAGTTGGCAGCACTCAGATCTCAGACATACAACAGCCCTGTGTCAGGTGGAAACTCGTAATTTGTAAAGCCAAAAATGGCTTTATTTTACCTGTCTTCTGCCTAAAGTTGCCTCATTTTCAATGTTTGTTAATAGGTGAAATGCATTCCCTGATTTTGTTTTCTGAAATGTCCCACTTTCCAGCTGTAAAAAGTTGGCAAGTCTGAGGGCATGCTTTGGGTTCGGAGAGGGCGAAGTTTTCCTTTCAAATGCATAGGCTCTCTCAAATCCCAGTGCTAATGGGCAAACATTGTCTCTCCTTCAGACCATGGGGAATGCTCAAAAAGCATTGCCCAGCACCGTGAGAGCCCTCACCATGGGGTCTGTGCCCTAGGGTACTGTGAATAACCAGTGATGTCCACCCTCTCCTTTGATGACATTTCCCAGGAGCAGGAGAAGCTGAACATGTCTTAAAAAAGAAAATATTTTGCTCCGGTGTCCATTTCTTGAACAGTGCTCTGCCCAGGCTTCTACAGTGACAAACACCCAAGCTGCAGCCCAGGTTACGGCACACCGGGGGGTCAAGTCGTTTTCACCCAATGGGCGTTGCACGTCTGTGTATGAATGAAAAAACTCTTATCGGTAGGTACAAATAAACTTCTTGCTTCAAAGGTACGGTACAAAGCGGCTCATAAAGTGCCCCTCACCTGTGAGGTAATATGGCTCAGAGAACAGAAAGCGGGGCAGCGTAGCACGCAGTGGGCTGCAGGTCAAGAGTTCAAGTCCTGTCACAATGACACTTGTTACCACTATCACTTAGAAAACTGAAAAAGTGTTGTATGACCGCTAGGACTTAATTTGAGCCGGTGCTTGCCGGTAGGGGCCACCGCCGCTCATTTTGGGTATCAGCACTTATTTTTCCTCTTCATACATTTCCATAGAGCAAGAGATGGAATAATACAGAAAGAAGAAATAAAAATAAGCATTGGCGAAGCCAATAGATCTTGGCTTTGCAAAAGCTATTGTCTTTACCAATGTTCTTTAGCTATGTTCAGTATGGCTATAAGTTAGTGGCGCAGAGGAGAGTGGTTTAGAGTGCCGTAGAGTTTAATAGAGAAGAGTGTCATAGAGTGGAGTTGCATAGTGTTGTTTATTAGAGTGGCAGACAGTGGAGTTGTGCAGAGTGCAGTACAATGGAGTAGCGTTGAGTGGGCTGGTATGCAGTGCATTGGCGTAGAGCGCTGCAGAGTATAGTGTAACCCTGGGTGGAGTTCGCGGAGTTGCGCTATGCAAAACTACGCAAAGTGCTAAAAAAACTCCGCTGCACTACGCGGATCTCTGCAAGCAGCGGAGTTTGATAGAAAAATGCTGTTTGTGGTAATTGCACAGTGCTGGATGCTTGTCCGCACTGTGCGGTCATCTCAAACGGCACCCTGCACAGTGCAGGCTTTCCTTTTCTGCCACTCGAGTAGATTTATACTCGAGCGGCAGCTTTCTCAACGCGAATGGGCAGTTTCTCAACGCGAGCGGTTGCGAGCATACGCGACCACTCGCAATGAGAAACCTGACGACCCGCGTTTAGAAATTTCGGCAGGAGGTTTATTTTCCACGCTCACGCTCGCCAATTTGATGTTGACGATCACGAACGAGGAAAAATATTTCCGGGAAGTTGATTTTCCACGCTCACCAACTTGGCGTTGGTGAACGCGAGCGAGGAGAAAAACTCAGCGAACTCCGCATAACTCCGCATGCAGAAAACTCCGCAAACTCTGCGAGCGGAGCGGAGTTCATCGCCCAGGCCTAGTATAGTGGCATTAAGTGCAGTGACATAGAGTGCAGCGTCGTACAGTGCAGCATGGTAGAATGCGGTGGCTTAGATTAGAGAATTGCATAGTAGAGTGGAGTAGAGTGCCTTGGTGCAGAGTGGAGAGGTGCACAGTTGAGTGGGGAAGAGTACAGCAATGTAGAGTACAGTGATGTAGAGTAGAGTGGCATAGAGAACAGTGGCATAGAGTGGTGCACAACAAAGTGGTATAGAGTGGTGCAGAACAGAGTATAGTGCTGGAGAGTGCAGCGGTGTAGAGTGGATTGATGCAGAATAGAGTGTCACACAGTGTTGTGACAAAAAGTGCAGTAGTGCAGAGTAGAGTGGGGTAGAGTTCAGTGGCATAAAGTGCAGTGCTGCAGAATACAGTGGAGTAGAGGGGTGTAGAGTGGTATAGAGTGCACTAGCATAGAGTAGTGCAGTGGCATAGAGTAGGAGTAGCGTGGAGCAGACTGGAGCAAGCTGGCATAGAGTGCAGCGGCATGGAATTCAGTGGCTTACAATGCAGAGCAGTAGAATGAAGTGGCATAGATTAGAATGGTGCATACTAGAGTGCAGTGGTGTAGAGTGCTGTGGTGCAGAGTATAGTGGAGAAATGCAGGGTAGAGTGAAGTGGTGTGGAGTGGTGCAGGGTACAGTGGAGTGGAGTGGTGCAGGGTAGAGTGCAGTGGCGTAGAGTAGAGTGGCACAGAGTGAAGTGGTGCAGAGTAAATTAGAGTAGTGTACAGGGGATTGGCATAGAGTGCAGGAGCGTAGAGTAGAATGGTACAGAGTAGAGTGTATTGGCATAGAGTGCAGTGGCCTAGTGTGTAATGTTGCAGAGTGGTGTAGAGTACAGTGGCCTAGAGTGCATTGGCATAGAGTGGTGTAGAGTAGAGCAGAGAAGCATTGAGTGCAGTGTCGTTGAGTGAAGTGGCATAGAGTGCAGTGACGTAGAGAGTAGTGGTGCAGAGTAGAGAAGAGTGCAGTGGCATGGTATAAATTGGAGTGGTGTAGAGTAGAGTGCAGTGGTGTGAAGTGCTGCAGAGTAGAATGGAGTGGCATAGAGTGGAGTATGCATGGCGTGGCAGTGCACCACCATTACAGACAACACATTATCAATTGAAATGACCATTACATTTGCACAGACATACATTTTTACTAATAAAACTATACAGCGCACAACGATAATGTGTGGAAACGGCATCAACTACCGTATTGATTTGTTTTGATCATATTAAAGTATTTGTTTCCAACACCCTTCAGAATAAACAAAACATGTGCTTCATTTGTGCTTTGCTAATTCTGAAATACTTTCACAGTTCGTTTAAATGTTGTGTGCTAGAAAAAGCCCTTTCCTTTACCTCAGTATCCAGCAACTTTGTCACATAAATCCTTTAATTTTGAAGTAAAAGAAAACACCAAGCTCCCTCAGAAGACAGAGCCTGACATCTGACCTTGAATGCACATCAATGTGACAAAATAAGAGCTAGATTTATAGGCCTGTTTACAGAAAAGAGCTCTCGTGGAAGAATCTAAGAAGAGGTAGGGTGAAAAGGCTTTGCTCCTTAGGAGTGACGAACCGAACCCGGACAACCTGGAACAAATAAAGCCAGCAAATAGAAAGCCAGAAAGTGTGAGTGACAAACCACAAAGCCAATGGTAAGCAGCGGGTGGAATGCATTCCCAGAGAGGTTTCTGAATGTCCCCAAGAAGTCTTTAGCAAACCAGTCCTAAAAACTGCTTAGAGTTAAGGCACGAGCCTCTCTTTTCACAGTTCTTTTAAGCACGACTTTTTTCGGCCATCTCCTGAATTTCTTGTTTGGAATAACAAAAAATTATATCTAAAATAAAATTAAATCTGATCGAAACAGTAATGCCAAAATAAAAGATGACACAATGGTACGTCTTAATGTAACAACAAAGGTTTTAAACGAAGCGAAATAAAATTGAAAGAAAAAAGCATCAGGTAAATACTACAATATAAGGGACTTTATTAATCAGTGGTTTAATTTGTAAAGCAAGTTTTTTATGTACGCGCGTGCCATCCAGTGATATGGCAAGACATCCTCTGCAGAAAGTGGCACCATGCCCCTCGGAGAAGGTCACTGTTCTTTCTGGTGCCAGTACTATTTTCTGTCTTACTTTTAAACTCTGCCTGTAATTTTAGAAAGTGCTAGTCTGCTTTCACAACTTCAAGAGTTCTTTTAATTTTTTATGCCATCTAAAGGCCCAGGGCTTACTTTAAGAATTCTTTTTTGGGGATATAAGGTCCTTCATGGCGACACTGGTGGGAAAATGATGTGGAAATGCAGCTCTTGTCCAGCTGCTCCGTACCCTGCTGTGTAATCAGCCTGTCAGTCGCGACCATGTCTCCCACTTTCACAATTCAGGAGCTTTCGTTGGGTGTTACTCTAGAAGAGTGGTGCACGGTGCACATAAAGGCTTAAGAACGGGTGATGTTCCTATGGTCGCCCTTCTTTTTTTTTTTTTTAACTCCTTTTATTGAGTCAGCAGATATAGTAATAGCAAGCATTACAATGTAATGAAAACATACAATAGTCAATATATTGATTTCTAGGCAGGGGACTATTGTATAGCATTTGTAAAAGAAGAAAGTAAACCATGTGGGTACGAAAACGGCAGTCCCAAACATTTTTAACCTCTGTGTCACTTTCCGCAAAACAAAACCCTGGTCATGCCCATCAAGCCTATCTATATATATCATACCTATTTGAACAGCCTTACTGCCCTTTGCTGTCTCTCTATATGGTTTCAACTTCCGCAGGTTGTGGCGGAGGCGGTTTTAATCGAGGCCCCTAAAATCCGCCCATCGTTTCCATATTTTAAAGTGTTTCTGAGGGCACCTTCGCGCTTTAAAGATGGGCTGCTCCAGACCCATACAACAGTCGAGGCCCGCCATCCAAGCACCTAATTTGGGTGGAGTCGGAACCTTCCATGCCCTTGCAATGTCCCTTTTAGCTAGGGTAAGACCCAAGAACAGTAAATGCCTTTTAAAGATGTTACCCCCAATTTCGTTTGTGATGTGCAGAAGGACGAGCCTGGGAGAGAGAGGTATGATCCAACCTAACACTTCAGATAGGCAGCGAGTACCCCCGCTCCAAAACCAGCCCAGTGCATCACAGCTCCAGGTTTTATGCAATAACATACCTTCCTCGCTACCACATCATAGGCACACAGTGGAGTCTATCAGTCCCGCCCTACACAGTCGATATCTAGTGAAATAAGCACGGTGTAAATACTTAAATTGGATAAGCCTAAGACGGGAGGCAATTGCGGCGGCCCTCGGGGACTCCAGGGCATCTCTCCAGTCATCGCTGTCTAAGGGACCCAAGTCTGTCTTCCATTTCTCCCGGATTGGATCCAAAGTCGTGGAAAGATTCATCACTAATGTTTGGTAGATCTTTGCGGTTTTATGGTCGCCCAAGTCTCCCATAAAAACTTTGGCCTCAATCGGGTTGAATTCGGGAAGAGATTCTAGGTTCGTAATATAGGGGGATAAGGCATGTCTCAGTTGCAGATATTTGTAGAATTGAGTGCGTAGCATGTCATATTCATGTCTGAGTTCCTGGAAGGATTTAATTGTGGTGCCATGCATTACATTACCCAAAGTGGATATACCTATAGCGTCCCATTGTTTACACCCTGCTAATGCAGTCACCTGCGGCATAAGGCCGCTCTGCCAGAGAGGGGTCTCCCCCGTCAGCCGTTTCCACCACCCCATCCTGCACAGCGAGTCCGTCCACACCCCGAAGATTACTCGAGTAGCTGGCGGCTGCTTACGCAGCTCTCTCAGCTTGTAGAGCAATCTGTATGGCAACACAACTCCCATCAGCCATTTCTCCAACCGATAGGCCGGGTCGTTGCTATTTCCATACCACCAGTCATTTAAGACCAAAAGGTGGGATGCTGCATGGTACGATTGAATATCGGGGGTCGCTATACCCCCACAGTAGGTTGATTGGAAGCATGTTTTAAATGGTACCCTAGCAGCCTGATCTTGCCATAAGAAGCGGCTCAGCCTGGAATTGAGCTGTTGAAACCAGGAGATCGCCATCTGAAAGGGGTGGTTTTGTAATTGATAGAGGAGGCGAGGGAGGGACATCATTTTGAATATTGCCGACCTACCCAATATGGAGAGGGGCATACGCGCCCAAGACTCCATCTCTGTCTGTGTGCCCATCCAGATGGGGGTATGGTCGCCCTTCTCAGTATTATTAACTAAAGTTCCAAACTTATTAGAGTAGAGTGTAACATAAAGACTAAAATGAACAGATCCTAAACATTTCAGGAGGAACTCTCAGCTGTGCGATCTGCTCCGGATTAAATAAAAGCAACAAGTCCAGCTTTGGAGATCAGCCTGTTACTGTACCCTCGGACATACCACTCGTCCGTACCCCTTTCGTGGCGACACCACCTGACACATGGTGGCCATACTTGTTATTTCCAACATACACGCACTGCTGCTAAATGACAGGCCACCAAGTAAACATATACCCCCGAATGCAGAAAGACCGTCACCCACACACTCATAACCAGCAGACTGGACTACAGCAACACCCTCTACGCTGGAATCAACAGAACCCTGCTGCACAAGCTCCAAACCATCAAGAAGGCAGGAGCAAGACTCGTCCTAGGGACACCACAACACGAACATATGACCCAACACCTTCGAGACCTCCACTGGCTCCCCGTCGAGAAGAGAGTGACCTTCAAACTTCTCACTCCTGCCTACAAAGCCCTCCACAACATCGGACCCAAATACCTCAACAAGAGAGTCTCCTTCAACGTACCCAAGAGGAACCTCCGCTCTGCCGACCTCGCCCTGGCAGAGACCCCCCGCATCCGCAGAAACAGAGCAGACGGACGAACCTTCTCCTACATCGCAGCCAAGACCTGGAAAGGTCTCCCAGCAAACATCAGATGCTCCCCGAACCTGCACACCTTCAGGAAGAACCTCAAGACCTGGCTCTTCAACTGAGCCAGAGATGCCTCACCCCACCCCCCCAGCGCCTTGGGACCCTCACGGGTCAGTAGCGTGCTTCATAAGCCCCTGATTGATTGATTGATTGATTGATTGATAATCTCTTTTAACCAATAACGCAGATATTGCCAGGAAACAATGTAGTTTTTAAGGAGTGCTCCAAAATGCTACATAAGCCTTTCTCTATTGTTACATATCTGTGCTGTGCATGTTCATCAGCAGCGGCCGGCGCAGGTAAGCGCGGTGGGCGGAGGCGGGGTGGGGGGAGTAGACAGACGAAATAGGTAAAATTAAATAAATAAATAAAACATTCCATCCTCTGTCGACTTTTCCACCACCCCACTGCCATTACCTGTACCGGCCGCGACTGGTGCCCATAGCACAGAGGTAACGGGATGCCTTCAAGACATGTCTGTACATCATTTCTTAAATACTAAGCTTATAATTCTGCACTGGAAAGATTTATAAAATTACATCTAAAAGCAAGTTTGGTGGAGTAAGAACTGTTGAACCAAGTTACTTACCTTCGGTAACGCATTATCTGGTAGAGACTCTATCTAGCTGCAGATTCCTGACCTTTGAATTTCCTAGGCGTCAGGCTGGATCCGGATACTTTTGCTGAGCAATACCCCTTGCATGCAATGTCGGGCGGCTCCATTCGACTCCGCGTGTCATCTATGACGTCGGTAACGTTGTTTATGACGTCGCGTGCCTACATAGGTGCCACCCAGGCGCACGGACTTCAGTACTTTTCATTTTTCCATGCCAAAGGCGCAGAGCCTCGAAGTGACCAACGTAAAGTTGTGCAAAACTAGAGCCCTTAAAGGGTAGTAACCCTAGACTTACTACATCTTTCTGCAAAGCGGGGAGGCATGGGTGGGGCTGTAAGGAATCTGCAGCTAGATAGCGTCTCTACCAGATAATGTGTTACCGAAGGTAAGTAACTTGTTTATCTGAAAGAGACTTCTAGCTGCAGATTCCTTACCTTTGTATCAGATATCCAAGCCACACCATCCCAGCGGTGGGCTGCGGACTCATGGACTAGACTAAAAAGTCTTGCAGGACTGAGCGGGCAAAGTGCCCATTCCTGCGCACTTGACCATCAAGGCAATAATATTTTGCGAACGTGTGCAAAGATGCCCACGTCGCTGCCTGATCGATGTCTTGGACTGGGACACCCCGTGCCAAGGCTGTAGTCGCAGCCTTTCCCCTGGTGCAAGGGGGCTGCTTCTTTGCCAAGGCGTAACAGATTTTAATGCAGAGGACAACCCAGCGAGAGATGGTTCTTTTCTGCACTGCCTTTCCCTTCTTTGCTCCCACATACCCCACAAATAGTTGGTCATCCACCCGGAACTCTCTTGTGCGGTCAAGGTAGAACGACAACGCTCTCTTTGGGTCCAGATGGTGGAGACGCTCCTCTTCCTTAGAGGGATGTGGGGGAGCAAAGAAGGTGGGCAAAGTGATGGACAGACCCAGATGGAATGGGGTCACAACCTTTGGTCAAAAAGATGCCCTGTTGCGAAGCACCACCTTGTCCTGAAAGGACATAAAATACGGAGCGAGCTGGATAACGCCTGTAACTCATTCACTCTCCGGGCCGATGTAATCGCTACTAAGAAGGCTGTTTTGATGGTCAACAGCCGGAGGACACAATTATGCAAAGGCTCAAAAGGAGCGCACATCAAATACGTGAGGACCAAATTAAGGTCCAATTTTGGCAAAATAAAGGGCGTGGGTGGAAACAAGTGAACCAGCCCTTTTAGAAACCTATTTACAATAGGAAATTTAAAGAGAGAAGGTTGGTCTGGCAGCCGCAAAAAAGCAGACAGAGCAGAAATATAACCCTTGAGAGTTCCCAAAGCAGAGCCCCACTGGGCAAGGGTCAGAATTAATAAAAGTACAGTAGAAAGAGGAGCAGAAAGAGCGTCAATAGACCTTTCTTTACAGTATAATACAAATTTCTGCCAATAACAGGCGTATACCAACTTAGTGGAGGGCCGCCTGGCTGCCAGAATAACATTACAGACCTCGGGAGGAAGGTCAAAAGCCATCAACTGCCGCCGCTCAATATCTACGCATGGAGGCGCAGAGTTGACAGGTTCGGGTTGAAAACCCTCCCCTGCTGCTGTAACAGAAGATCCTCCCAAAGGAGCAGCCTGATCGGAGGATCTACACTCATGTTCAGAAGCTCTGGATACCAAACTCTCCTTGCCCAGTCCAGCACCACATGGATTACTTGGGCCTGGTTGCTCCTGATCTTCTTCAGAACCCTGGGCAGAAGTGGTATAGGCGGAAAGGCGTACAACAGACCTGAGCTTCACTTGCGACGAAACGCGTCGCTGAGCGATAGCCGCCTTGGAAACTCCAGCATGCAGTACGGCTGACAATGTGCGTTCTCTTCGGAGGTGGACAAATCTAACAAAAGTTCTCCCCACAGCTGAAAGAGACCTCGCACCACCTCCAACTGGAGATGCCATTTGTGATCCCCTAGGCATCAACGGCTGAGATCGTCTGCCCTGGCGTTCAGAGAACCTGCCAGGTGTTGAACCACCAGGGTTATGCCCTGATGTTCCAGCCACATCCAGAGACGCAGGGCATCTCGACAAAGGGTCCATGACCCACCCCCACCCCCCCCCAGCCTTGCTTGTTGCAGTACCAGATGGCGGTGGTGTTGTCCGTGAGCACCTGCACCAACTTCCCTTTGACAGAGGGAAGAAATGCTTTCAATGCCAAACGAATCGCTCTGAGCTCCTACACATTTATGTGGAGCCCCGTCTCCGCCGGAGACCAGTAACCCTTGATCTCCATCTCTCCCAAGTGGCCGCCCCATCCCAGAAGTGAGACATCCATCACGATTGTGAGATCTGGTTGGGAAAGGGAGAGAGGTCTGCCTTTGACCCAATCTCGGTTCGTTAACCACCACTGCAGATCCTTTGCAGTTCCTTCTGAGATCTGAACCATGTTGGTGCAATTTCCCTGATGCGGTGGCCATTGGAACTTCAAGTCCCACTGCAGAGCCCGCATACGCCATCTCGAGTGCCTTACCAACAGGATGCAGGAGGCCATGAGGCCCAACAGCCTCAGAGTCAACCTCACCGAAATCCAGGAAAGAGGCTGAAATATCGGAATCATAACCTGAATATCCTGGACTCGCTGCTCGGGAGAAGTCCGAAACTTGACTGTGTCCAGAACAGCTCCGATGAAAGGGAGCATCTGAGAAGAAGTCAGGTGTGACTTCGGCATGTTTATAGAGAACCCCAGCAAATGCAGGAGGTCCACCGTAGTCTGAAGGTGGGAGACGAAAGCCTGGGGCGAGGACGCCTTCAACAGCCAGTCGTCGAGGTGGGGGAAGACTGAAACGCCTAACCTGCGCAGATGAGCTGCAATCACTGCCATCATCTTGGTGAACACCCGAGGGGCACTGATAAGGCCGAAGGGGAGCATGGTAAACTGAAAGTGCTCATGGCCTACCTTGAACCGTAGGAAGCGCCAGTGACCCTGCAGGATGGGAATGTGAAAATAGGAATCCTGCAGGTCCAGCACTACCAGCCAGTCTCCTTGGTCTAAAGCATACAAAACTTGAGCCAATGAGAGCATTTTGAATTTCCCCTTTTTGAGGAAGAGATTGATGGTACGAAGATCCAAAATAGGCCGAAGACCCTTGTTCTTCTTCGGAATCAGAAAGTAGTGGGAATAACAGCGACTGCCTACTTCTGAAACAGGAACCCTTTCTATAGCTCCCTTGGCCAAAAGAGCCGTAACTTCCTCTTGAAGCAGTTTTAAGTGATCCTCCACCAGCCGTTCCTGACTATATAGAATAATAGGAAGAAAAGAAAGGAAAGGAAGAGACTAGCCCTCCTGGACGATTTGCAAGATCCACTTGTCTGTTGTTATAGATCTCCAGCGGGGGAGATGATGACGAATTCTCCCACCCACTGGAGTAGTGTGGTCCTGCAGAATCAGCCTAGGAGTGTTTGGAGGCTGCGGCTGCTAGGGGCAGTGTGGCGGACGACTTCTGACCACCATTCCGAGGGTGGAATGTACCCCGTCCATGTGCGGCTTGGGAAGTCTGTGTGGGACGATGGCTAGGAAAGGGCAGACGCAGCTGGAAACCCCTTCCGTTGCCACGAAAGGGACGAAAGGAAGACTGGCTACGAGGAGTGGAGGAGAGGCCCAAGGATCTGGCCGTAGCTCGAGAGTCCTCGAACCTGACCAGGGCTGAGTCAGCCTTAAAGACCACTGTCGATGAAATAGACCTGCCCAGCGAATCAGTCGTATCCAAACCACACCAAATGGTGAATTTTGCTGCATCTCTTCCGTTCTTGACAGTCTGGGAGAGCACAGCCTGGGCCTCCTCCGGGACTTGTGGCAGCACTTGCGCAACCGTCTCCCAAAGAGAGTGGGAGAAATGGCCCAATAAGCATGTGGTATTCACCGACCGCAATGACAGACTGGAGGAAGAAAACATCTCCTTCCCCAAAGAGTCCAGTCTCTTGGATTCCCTATCCAGAGGCGCGGAAGGGAATGCGCCCTGGGAAGTAGAGGCCTGCACCACCAAACGTTTTTCGGGTGGGGTGTTGGCTGAGGAACTTTGTGTCGCCCGGTGCTGGGGGATGGCGGCGTGCAATCGTCCTATTCAGAGGAGCTCCTGTGCTAGGTTTGGACCAAGTTCCTAGTAGGACGTCCGCAAGTGCCTCATTAAAGGGCAAAAGGGGTTCCGAGGTGGAAGCCCCAGGTTGAAGCACTTCGGTCAGTAGATTAGTCCTGACCTGCACTGAGGGCAGCTCCAGTCCAAGGACCTCAGCTGCTCTCTTAACCACCATAGGTTAGGACGCCCCCTCCTCCGTAGCCACTGTAGGTGGACGGAGCGTGCCAGTGTCTGGGGAAGTATCCAGACTACTGGCTTCCCCAAGTTTCCCATATCAGTCCATAGTCTCCTCAGAGACATCCTGGTTCTCTAAGGGGTCTCCAGACTCCTCCCATTCCTCTCCTGAGCCTAGCACATCCACAAAGTGCTCAGGCAACAACATAGAACTCCTGGGTTCAGTCGACGTCGGAATCAGCGTCGCTTGAAGCCGTTCCGGCTCCGTGTCGTCGGGGATGAGGATGGGGCTTGTGCCACCAACAGCCGCCAGCGACGCCGCTGGCACCAACTTCGGATTCGACGTTGGGAAAGGTCCCGTTGGTACGACCGACGTCAAACCGGATCAGAGATTGGACCCCTGAGGCCCCACCGGCGCTGTGGCAGAAGCCGACAACTTCGAACCCAATGGGGCCCCATCCGACCCCATGGGGCCCGAGGGCTCACCTACAGGGTCGTTCCGCTGAAATATGCGGCACATGGCCTAGTAAAAATCCTTAATTTGAGCGGGAGTCGCTCCAGGAAATGGAAGAAGGCGCGAAGTCGACTCTGGCTCCGGCACTGCAGAACCGTGCCTAGAGCATCGGTGGTCCTTACCTCTCTCGACGACGGACGCCAGTTGAGGTGAAGTCGAAGTCCGCTTAGACTTCTTCTTCTTCTTTTGCCTCTTTCCTGAGTGTCCGGATGACCTCGAATGGGAGGAAGAGGATATATGGCTCTGAGAGCAATCCCGTGACCTTCTCTTCTTCAAACGGGATAGTGACATCCTTGGAGTCTCGCTCAATGGTGTCGACTGCCGGGTCACAAGCAACTTCAATGCGCGCTCCCTCAAGGTCTTCGGAGCCATTGCCCGGCAGTCTGAACACGACTTTGAATCGTGGTCGCGTTCAAGACACCACAGACAAACACGGTGGGGATCGGTAACAGACATCGTGCAGGAACAAGTCCCGAACTGTTTAAAACCTGTCTTCCTACCCGACATCCCTCGCACATGAAGTTGTAACAAGTTTAGACAAAAGTCGAGAAAAAAGCCTGCCAAAAAGCAGCAAAGGGGTAGCTCTTCCCGGATCGGCGCTTAACTGGCGCGGAAAGAAAAGAACTGATGTCCGCGCGCCTGGGTGGCTCCTATGTAGGCACCGCAAAGTCATAACCGATGTTACCGACGTCATCAACGACACGTGGAGCCGAATGGAGCCACTCAAAGTCGTGCGCAAGAGGTATTGCTCAGCGAAAGTTTCCGGATCCAGCCTGACGCCTGGGAAATTCAAAGGTAAGGAAAGTGCAGCTAGAAGTCTCTATCAGATATATATTGTAAGTCCTTCAGTAAGAAATGATTAAGCCATTTTGAAAAAAGCATTGTGGATACTCAAAAGCAAGGTTCTGTGAAGTTCTGAAGGCCAATGCTGAAGTGCATCAATACAGCACAGTTTGTGTCTCAGTACTGGGGTAACGAGGGGTGGGAGCCTAATGAACTAGGGTAACAGGGGGGGGGGCTGCAGGTCAATAATGGTGTCCATAGGAGAGTATTATGTCTGCTCCCAAACTGGACAGAGCTCGGGTTCTAAAGGGCAGGATTAAACTCCACTGGTACAGTTCGGAGTGGGTCTCCCTACGGAGTACGCACAGTGCTGCTTTCGAACAGCGAGCATTTGTATAAGTCTGTGTTCTCACTGTCTGAAAAGTAGGGAATCTGCAGGAGAGGACTGAGGTGTACTAGAAAGGCAAGCCTATGCTCCATCACTGCAGAAGTGCACTAATGGAGCTGTGCAAACACAGAGTGCCATAACAGCAGTGGCTCTCTAGCTCGGTGAGGGTTATGGCTCTTTGGATTCATTGCAAGAGGGATACAGGGACTAGATGGCCGGGGTACTGCAGAGTGGTAGAGGGGTATATTCGTAGCATAACTGTATCTCAGAACTGGAAAACTAAGGGTGCTGTAGCATCAAGGTACTTTGGAAAAAGTAGACTGGCAGAACTCTCATAGCACTAACACAGTTGTGCGTGGTTTTCAGGACAGCGGAAATGGAACAAAACAGTTGCAGGTGCACTTATAAAGTTGTGCATGGATTTAAATAGGAGAATATTGGGGATTCTAGAGGGCAGCACAAAGGAGAAAAGGAAGAGCTAGACTGAGGTACACTTGTAAGCACTTACGTTCCCTGTTCGGAGAACAAGATGTCTTAGCTGGTCAGACTGGAGATCCACTGACACCTGGAATACCTGCACATGTTCAGATCAGGAGCTGTGCACACTGATAGACTGTGATTATGTCATCACATTGAGACGGTAAGGGACACTGCCGATCAGGATTGAGGTGCAGTAGGAGTGGGGCTAAGTATTGAAATAGTTGGTGAGCTACAAGGCAAGATTGCCGACCTGCTTGTGGGTCAAAGTATACAAGTACAAGAGGCAGGATACAGATCAGAAATGAGGAGATGTTCGCGAGAAAAAAATACTTCTCAGCCCACAAACCTGTTGAGCTGATATAGTTACACAGGTGTAACGGCATGCAAAGACATAGCCAGTATGTAGCCCTGCAATGCTTTGTAGCACCAAGTTGACATGTTGTTGGAGGAGCTCCTTCCTACGCTAGGAAGAACTAGTTGCATATAGGGACGCTCGAAGGGAAAATGTGGTGGCACTGAAGGAGGAAACACGTGAACAACCCCCTTTTAATGTGCCATAAAGGAAAGTGGTGGTTAAACATACCTCCACGTGTAGGTGGAGCCAATATTTGTCCCAACTGCTAGAGGAGTGGTCCTCAACCACTGATAACAGAAACACACCTAAGAAACAACAGGAAATAGTATACTACAGCCAATAGAAATGGAGAAAAAAAAGTGGCAAGCACAAGAGCCAATGGCAAGCAAGGGTGAGATGTAAGCCCCTTTTAATATTTATATTACATATAATAGATTTCAACCAGCACAACACAAGCACTGTGCAGGCGAAACCTAAAAACTGAAAATCACTCAAAGAGAGAAAGCAGGAACCTCCAAGAGTGATATAAGGGGCAGGAAGAGTCTGCTTTTGGAGGAATTAGATGGATTCAAGACTCCACAGTCTTGGTAGTCGGCGCACTTGTGCCAGCCGTGGGCTTCTGAGCAGGCTTTGGGCACTGACACTTAGACTACTGCAAATTAAACACTGATCAGTGCTGTATTAAAACAATACAATTAACCATTCCCTTTTTTTCTGAGCAAAATGTTTATTATTATGATTTTGATTCGTTAAGCGCAACTTGACTAAACCCACTTTGATCTCATGAAATTGTACGGAATCCTGTAAAAGCCACACTGTCTTGAATGTCAATGTTTTCGGATCAACTGCTTGAATTGCACAGCCTCCTTGTGGATACATCCCTCAGCACAAAAATGGAGAAAGATACATTTTTAATCAGGAGGGGCTGCTGACTGAAAAAAGTTCCTCACACCGAAGAGACTTGCCAATTTCTGAGAGTGGGAGACCTTTTCTGTAGTTTTTTCCGTGTAATGTTTGCTGAAGTGTTTGCAGAAATTACTATGTTGAAAAGCGAAATTATTTATGCACAATATTCAGCACCCAACTGTCTGTAGTTATGCTGTACCATTTTTTTAAATTATTTGAAATCCTATACCCTCTGGGGATTGTGGAAAGAAAGTTGAGAAGTCATGCTCTTCAGTTGGCAGAGGGTAACTGCTGTTGAGATCCTTTGTCCTTAGACAGTACTTTTTAGATCTTGCCTTGTGTTGTAAGACGTATTGTTTATAATTCAGTGGGTTTGCTGTACTCCACAGCATACTATTGGTTGTTTCTGTTGTCACTCCCATTTACAATCTTTCGATTGCTTAGCTCCATTAGGCTTCCTTTCTAGTCTTGTGCTAACTTCTCTGTGAAGCATGGACCAAGTACTTCTGTTCTTCCTTATCTTTACCCAACGCACTGTTTTTTTAAATAAATGTTCCACTATTATTCCTGAACTTGCAATCTGCTTTTCCACTTTTAACACAGGCATTCAGCTAATGTTGCTTTCACCCTATCTGCCAACTCTATTACACTTTAGTTACTTTTACCCACAACATAACAACTCCACACCACTTTACTCAATGCTATTCCACTCCCCTCCGTTCCACTCTATGCCACTCCACTCTGTGCCCCTCTACTCTATGCCACTTCATTCTGCGACCCTCTGATCAATGCCACTATATGCCACTTCACTTCACTCTACACCACTCCACGCCACTTTCTATACACCACTCCTCTCTAATCCATGCCAATCCAAACTATGCCACTGCACACTATGCCGCTCTATGCTACTAAACTCTACACCACTCTATGCCGCTCCACTCATGCCATTCCATCCTAGTCTACATCACTCCACTCTATTCTGGCCTCTCCACTCTATCCCACTCTGTCATTCCACACCACACCACTCTACGCTACTCAAATCTATAACCACCTCCCTCTACTCTACACCACTCCACTTCACACAATTCCACACTACTCTACACCACTCCATTCTACTCTACTTCACTCCATTCTACTCTAATCTACGCCACTGTATGCCACGCACACCATTCTACACTAGTCCACGCTACTCTTCTCTACGTCTCTGCATTCCACTCCATGTCTCTGTACTCCACTGTATCTAAACCACTCTACTCTATGCCACTCCATTCATTGCCACTCTATGCCACTTCACTCTACACCACGCTATTCTACACCATTCTACGCCGCTCTAGTCTACTTCATGCAACTCTACTGCACTCCACTCCACCCTACTCTATGGCACTCTACTCTATGCCAGTCTGTGCCACTCCACTCTGTGCCACGCCATGCCACTCCACTCCACACAGTGCCACTCTACGGCACTCTTCACCACTCTGCCACCCCACTCCCTACTCTGGCCTATGGCACGCTACACCCCTCTACTCTATGCCACTCCACACCATTTTACTCCACTTTACCCCTCTCTATGCCACCCCACTTTGTGCCACTCTATGCAACTCTGATCTATGCCACTCTGCACCACTCCACTTTATGCCACTCTACTCCACCCCACTTCACACCGCTTTACGCCACTCTACTCCACTCCACACAGTGCCACTCTACACGCTCCACTCAATGTCACTCTAAGGGTGCTCCACTCTACGCCACTCCTCTCTACGCCACTGTACCCCATGTCACTCCACTTTATGCTTCTTCACTCTCTGCTGCTCTACTCTATGCCACTCTACTCTACGCCTCTCCACTCTATGCCACTCCACTCTATGCTACTCTATGCCACTCTATGCCACTCCACTCAAGTCTATCCCACTCCAATCTTCCACTCCACTCCACACAGCGCCACTCTGCTGTCCTCTATTCTATGCCACTCCTTTCTGTGCTACTCCATTGTGTGCCACTCCATTTAAATCTACAGCATCTCACTCTAGTCCACTCCACGCCACTCTCCTCTACACCACTCCACTCTATACCACTCTACTCCACACCACTCTATTGTACCCCACTCCACTATAATCTGCGCCATTTTACCCTACTCCACCCCACCCCATTCTATACCACTCTACTTTATGCCACTCCATGCCACTCTGTTCTATGCCACTCTACGCCACTCCACTCTGCGCCACTCCACTCTACTCCACTCCAACCCACTCTACACCACTCTGCTCCACTCAACTCAGTGTACCTAACTGGTAGATATGCAGAAAGAGCGGTTTTTGACAATTACTGTCATTAAAGACTTTTCAGTTTTTCTTCAGTTTTAAAACCATTTGCTCTGTGAAAGCCTAATTTGGTCTTGAAATAATAGATGTCCTCCCTTTGAACCAATATGTAAAGCTTCATTGCAGTACTTAACTTAGAAAACTACCTAATTTGGCGCCATTACATGGGCCCTGAGAGTTAATTAGCTTAAGGCCTTTTCTGGTTTTGACCTTTACAGGGTTTAATATGCAACTAGATTAGTGATGAGGATACACCTCTCTTTTCTTCCCACAGTTGTGTCTGACTTCTATGTAAACCAGACCATGGCTTTAACAGTATTTCTTCTGAATCCTAGTACACTAATAGTGAGGTTGCTTAACACCGTAGATGTTATCAGGGTCGTAAACAACACTTGGCTAAGGCAAAGGACATAACAAAATGTATCCAACTCTTTGCCAACCATGATGTCATTAAGGCCGTGTTTCCTACCCTACCTAAAACAATCACTGCCAGGGTGGATTGTGTTCTATTGGGTAATATGGTGTTGCCAGGCAGGGCAAAAGCTCTTTCCACAAGAGGCAAAGCAGCTACTACTTATTCAATTAGAAATGTGCCTCTTAGGCATGGCAGCTTTGTGGACATACTGCCAAACCTTCACTATTGTTTGTACCCAGATGGACTCTGAGGATGTTTGTGGTTAGCTGTCCTTATGCTGTCGCTCCCCTTTAGCTTTAGCATCTTTAATCTTGAAGCTTCTGTTCCTAGAGTCCCTGCGTTTATCAAATACATTGGGTGTACTTGAGGTGACCAATAATGTGATTGTGAGAGGTATGAGAACCCTGGGAGGGCTTCCATTCTCCTCCAGTGCCATAGGACAGCAGAGAGTCAATGAGTCTCCCATTCATGGCGACTGCAAAGGCACCTTGGTGTGCTCACCAGCCACTGGCCTGAGGCATCCTGCTCCACCCAGGGACAGATCTAGAAACAATGTGCAACTTCTCTGCATCTTTCATGGCAACAAATTATGTATTTTGCAAAGTTAGAGCTCCTGTAGAACCCAGGCAGGCCCCCTGACATGGACTTCAATAACAATGTGATTAAGGACATTGCTTCACCCCTGCCCAGCAACTCATTCTGGGAGGATCTCTGTCAGAAATACAGGAGGCCCCTGGGAGGAGACGCTCCATGGGTCTATTCTCCAGCCACTCGTCAGCCAAAAGAAGGAGCTGTTGTTGATTACATCCATTGTTCGCCTGAACCCCTTGTCATACTTCAAGGAAATTACCCTCATCAAATATCAGCGGTGAATGCATTGCTCAACCCCTCAAGACACAAAGTCAACATGAATCAACGATTATTAAGGACATACATAGTGATTCATGGTAGGTATAGAACCAGCCTGTTTGTTGACGAACGGCGCTCGAGGTGTCGTCCATGGTAAGTTAAGTATGAAAGACAGTGGACCTCTCCTCAAGTTACCAGTCAGGGCTGAAGAAAGTCAGTGGGAGTGGTATGTTCAGGAACCCCAAAGCTAGCATGAGAGAGCTCTGCCGGAGAGACTTCAAGGGAGGCTAGGGAGCCTTACACATATCGTAAGATTCCAGATGACTCCATTTCATCCTGGACACCATGGTACGGTAGTGGACATTCAGTTAACCCACTGCCTTCTGAGAGTTACATCCGTGCTACATTGTAATTGAGTTCATTGTAGTCAAGTTCTAGATGACATCTGTGTGTAAAAGAAAACAACTGGAGTGAAGTATGGCATTTCTGATGAGAAGGCGTTTTCTGGAAAGCTACTGCACCTGCTATATTGCAAAAAGGCAGTCTCTGAGCTTTGTTAGCAAACATGTGCTCATGGCTAATGCTATTCGCTACCCCTCCATCATCCCTGCACCGTCTGGTAAGGCTGTGTCGTGTAGTTCCTACAAATCTATATAGGATCTGAGCGTTTAGGGAACATAAACCTAGGCATTGGTGTCCAGACTGATTCCAGACACCCCAACAGGATATTTTAGTCTGTAGACAAGCTAGCTCACAGTGCCGCTATGTTCCCTCTTCCCAAGGAGCAAATAGTTTCTGGCAACTATCGAACATGACAATCCTGACCCCTCAGGGATTATGGTAACAGTGCAGTACTTTTCGCTCAGTCACTCGTGCTTACTTTGTCTCAGAGAGATACACAGTATAAACGGTGGGGACGTTTTCAATAAACATTTATTGAACCAGCGCCATTCTAGTGTAACAGGGGTGCTGCAACAACCATGAGACAGAAACAAATATATACGGTTATAAGATCCAGCAGAGTGAAGAAAAGGTAGAATTCTACCATAGTGCTAAAACAATGAATATATGCAGGCATATAGAAGCATAACAGTAATAATGCGTACTCCTATGATTCAACCCTAACTAGATGTACCTAAGTGTACATGTATGTAGATGTATAGCCAATAATCCCCTTAAGATAAAGCTAACCCCATTACCTGATGTGGGAGAGTGAAGGACCCCGTCTTGGTCTAAAGAAGGACACCCCACGAGGGATGTCAGTCCACTGCGTTCTGGAGTGTCTGCGTGCAGGAACCACAGCGTCTTGCATAAGCATGTCAGCATGGAAGTCTTCTTCTCCTCTAGTTTGCCCAGTGAAGATGTAGTGCTTATATACCCGAAAGGTACCCTCAGGGGTTCTACCTAGATGTGGGCATGCCGGGCAAGGATGACGATAGAGGTGTCCCTTATACAGAGTTATTATGCAGAATATGGTAATCCTGCTGTGATACTGAGAATCCTCATGCATAATACATGAGGGTAGTTTTTGGAGAAAGCCACACGACAGTCATGTAGCAGCTAACAAGTAAAAGGTCAGCCCAGACTAGTTATGTAGAACAATGGTAGGACAGTTGTAGGTAGAAGGTCGTGCAACTACCAAGGCCTATATTGGGGTACATTGGGCTTCATAACAACTGGATCGCTAATTCTGGAGACCAACTAGCATTTTTCATGCAAGTCCCATGTTTTTAGCCTAATCACTTCTCCTACCTTAATATTTTTCCAAAGTTAATTTGCGTGTTATTTGTACCTGCCAGTTATTTTTGGAGTGGAATCGTGTCCCTTTCAGCTTCTGCATCTCAGAGCTCATCAATCCAAATTTCTCCTGGTTCCCTCGTGTGAAATTTTCGTGTTCAATAATAATCATTTTTTCCTGCTTGGTGTTGTGCTGTCTGCTTTCCCAGTGTCTCATGATTTAAGCTAATACATGCAGTGCATTGTCCTTCATTACATTTCCCTCCCCAAACAAGCGCATTTCCAATAGCTCTGTGCACTGCAGTCACAATAACAAATTGTACAAATTAAAGAGCTCTCTTGGGGCTCCTGTGTCCGCTCCATTCTCCAGCACTGGCTTGCTGGAGAGGTAGGGGGTTTGATTTCATTGTAGTAGACATCTTCAGGCATATCCTGTTCATGCTGTTATCAACAGGAGAAGTGGCTGGCATGGTGTGAGCCACCTGGAGTGTATTTCTCACAATATGATTCTTGCCTTTGTTGCTAGACATGTGTTGCTATCTTGGCAGGCTACACAAATCTCTGCCCAGCAGGACTGAGACAGCGGCTGTACCATTGTCGTCAATGACATGGCAGCGACTAAAGCAGAACATTGTGAACAGTTCACTAGAATGAGAGAACTATGCTCGATGTAGGCACGAGTCACCTTAACTAGCCGATACCCCATAAACAAGGAAAATGCAGTGGTGTAACGCAGGTCCCCGCATCCTCTGCGAAGCAGGAGGGAAGTCCTGCCCTTCAAGGGCCCATCCAATCTACTCATGACCTTTGAATATCTGTGCCATATGGGAGTCTCAGGGTCCCTAACCACATTCATGGTCATGTAATAATAATATTTGAATCCGCCAGAATGAGAAAAATGCCCATCACCTTCCCCTGATTAGCTGCTGCAGCTTACTTTCATCCCAGAATTTTTGTTTATTGCCATTTGCCAGACAAAGCCCTATTGGTAATGGCATAACAAATAAATATATAAATATTTCTACTGTACACTTGCAGACACTCCAAAACGGTGATCCTGGAACTGCAGAGAATGACAAATCAGGCTCCCAGACATGCAGCACAGTCCTTACTGAATAACCCTCTTCTCTGAAATATTTGCATGGATGCACTCTGTAGCAGAATTTCAAATTTGAGACACTGCATTATGCATAAAGCTTATAAGCAGTCATGTGTGGAGTACCATTGAAAGATAACCCCACATTTCATCCTGCCCCCAAGCTAGACCCAGCAGCTACAGATCTCCCCACAGATTTGAATTCAAGTGGTGTAAGCAGTAATAACACCTCTATCAAGGTGTAAAGCAGCAGCTTACTTATAACCTTGCCAACTCTGGTCGCCTTCAAGAAAAGTCTAAAACCAGCTCTTCTGATGGATACATCAGCCTGTGGATTCCTCACCTTTTGAATTATCCCAATGTGCATCACTCCACGGGAACGTTTCTCCTCAGCTCTCCCACGTCGACGAGGACGTCCCAATGGAATGGCTCCACACGCGACTCCACGTGACATCATCCGAGCCATGAGAAGACCTCGTCCGTGTGCTGACGTCTGTTCCCTTTTTTCCATGCCATGGACGCATAACAGTTTTTCCAGGCTGTCCATTTCTGGGAGATTTCTTCAATACTGTTGCTGCAACTTTATAGCTTCTTAAGATGTCTCCTCACAGGAAGTCATGATTCAAGCCATGCAGGGAATGCGGGGGTCAGATGTCCATCACTGACCCTCATGAAGATTGTCTGTGGTGTTTGTCTTCAGATCACGATGTCGGGACATGTTCATTGTGCACACGGATAAATCTGATGGCTCTGAAGGAGAGGGAGGCCAAGTTATTCATGGCCAAAGCTAAGAAGCAGAATAGGGGTTGCAGGAGGTCTCGGACCCGGTTGAAGTCGCTGATGCCTCATACTTCGCAATCCTCCGAGAAGCATAGTAAAAATCGGCACCATGGTTCCTGATGTCGCTCTTCAAAGGATGTGACTCCGAAGTCGATGTCTCTGAGTCTTAGGCGACATCGCAGAGATGAGATATCTCCAACACCTTCCCCAGGGGTGTCTCCTGCTCCATCTCCGGCACTGAGGGCTGTTACTCCTCCGACTCAGAAGAATGTTACTCCTCCTCCGGCGCTGAGGTCTGCGCTCCACCTCCGGCGTTGAGAACTCCGACTCAACAACTGGAGCTGAATTTGGTGTCTCCAGGTACGACTCCAGAGCCCGTTGTCCCGGATCCGTCATATCCAGCATTCCCGATTCCGGGATTGGATCTGTCTGATTTTTTAAATGCTATGTTTAGCATTTTCGCAAGGGCTGTGAATCCATCTGGTGTGCATATGTCCCCATAGGTCCATTTGCGTACTCTCTAAAATATTGAAGTCATTAAAATTGTTTGAAAAAATATAGTTTAAAATATCGATTTTTTAGTTAGTGTTATGTATTTTTGTTTATATTTTAAATGTATGTGATGTATGTTTTTTTGTATAAGTATTGTTTATCTTTTTAATATATGTGTTACATTTTTAGTAGTTATCAATTTTATTTTAATTACATTTTGCGTTTTTTAGTTCTGTAGCGGGTTGTGGGTTTATAGGGGAATAGGTTGGGAAGTAATTTAATTATAATAAATTAATGATTAATTTTATTTATTTAATTTAGATTTTATATTGTTAATTGTGAGAAGTAATTTATCATTAATTATGATAATTGTGTAATTCTTTTAGGTGCGGGTTGTGGGGTTTATAGTGGTAAAGGGTGGGAAGCAATTTATTTTTGATTAATGAATAATTAGTTGTTAACTTATATTAATTGATTGAAAATTAATTATGAAAATTGTGCAATTAATTTTAAGTGCGGGTTGTGGGGCTTATAGGGGTAAAATGTGGGAAGTAATTAATGTTTAATTAATTAATAATTAGTTGTTAATTTATATGAACTAATTAATTATGGTAATTGTGTGAATTTTGAAGGTGTGGGTTGTGGGGTTTATGGGGTAAAGAGTTGGGAGTAATTTATTTTTAATTAATTAATAATTAGTTCTTAATTAATAATTAATTGATTGGAAATTAATTATGGAAATTGTATAATTAATTTTAGGTGTGGCTTATGGAGTTTATGGGGTAAAGTGTGGAAAGTAATTTATGTTATTTTTATTATGTTATACAATACTTATTTACTTACTTTTTTAGGGGTAAAGGGTGGGCAGTAAATTAATTTTACTTACTTTGTAATTAACTTTTATATATTATTAGTTGTTTAATTGAAAATACATTTTAATTGTGTAATTAATTTTGTTACAATTTAATTGTACCAGTGGTTTGTGGGGATTATAGGGGTAAAGTGTCAGAAGTTTATTAATTTGTTTTTTAATTGATAATAATGTTTTAATTGGTAATTAGTTATGTTAATTATGTTAGTAATTTAATAAAATTTAGATGTGGGATGGGAATTGTGTGGTGTTATGAAGTAGGAAATAAAAAAAGTAAATTTTTGTAATTGTTGTTTTTATTTCGAAAACATTTTTAATTAAAAATATGTATTTGTTAAAAAATTATTTTGTATTTTAATTAATATTATATTTGTAGCTATTTGTCATATGCATTTAACATTATGATATGTTTTAAAACATTTTTAAATATTAAATATATTTGTATTTAAATGTTTAATATATTTATATGTTTTTATTTATTTTGTTTTTAAAATATTTTTGTTGTTAATATTATGTTTGTTTTTACTTTCAAACTGACTGGAGTGAGTATATTAATTGTTACCCCTTTGCAATCCAACATTTTCCCTACTGTTGCACTGATTGGAGAGGGAATAGTACATTTTATCTTGCCACTATCCAACACTTTTCCTACTGTTGCACTCAATGGAGTGGGAATAGTAAGTTTGACTTCTCCGCTTTCCAACACTTTCCCTTCTGTTGCACTGACTGGAGTGGGAATAGTAAATTTTATCCTGCCACGATCCAACACTTTCCCTACTGTTGCAATCACTGGAGTGGGAATTGTAAGTTTTACCCCTCCGCTATCCAACACTTTCCCTACTGTTGGAGTAATTTGAGTGGGAATAGTAATTTTTACCCCTACGCCATCCAACACTTTCCCTACTGTTGCACTGACTGGAGTAGGAATAGTAAGTTTTACACTCAGCTATCCAACACTTTCCCTACTGTTGCACTGACTAGATTAGGAATAGTAAGTTTTACCCCTCTGCTATCCAACACTTTCCCTACTGTTACACTCACTGGAGTGGGAATAGTTAGTTTTACCCCTCATCTATCCAACACTTTCCCTACTGTTGCATTCACTGGAGTGGGAATAGTAATTTTTACCTCTCCGCTATCCAACACTTTCCCTACTGTTGCACTCACTGGAGTGGGAATAGTAATTTTTACCCCTCCGCTATCCAACACTTTCCCTACTTTTGAACTGACTGGAGTGGTTAATTTAAGTTTAAAGATTTTTAAATAGTTTAATGTTTTAATTTATGATAGAATGGGTTATTATTAATAGATGTTATGTTATTGATATTATATACATTATATATATATGTGTATATATATATATATTCACTGAAAAAACCATAGGTTTCAGGGGCGTTATAGTTAACTTGACATTTCCCTCGTACAAAACCCTAGAAATTCCCCTGTTATAGTTAGTTCAGCTAACTATAACTCGCGCCCCCGCAATGCACTGCTGATGACGTTACATATTACATCACTCATTACATGGTCAGTGACATCACTGATGACATCACTGATGACATCTGGAATGACATCACTGATGACATCACTGATCAAACTCTGCAATAGGGATTTAACCCGTGATTGACTGCTTGGTTATTTACAATTAAAGCAGAGCAAAACAATACAATGTATTTTCCGATATTGAATAGGTCACTATGTACATAATGAACTTGTGATTTTACTATCTAAATTATCAAGATGTTTTTTAGAATGAGTTTCACTCTGTACTGAAAATAACATTTGATGATCTGAGAATTGTATCATACCGATAACAGGAATAGGAATTTTCTAGTCTGTCTTCCAGGTTCATCAAATTAAGCAACACGTGATGAGTTTCGAAAGGGGCACTATCCCTTTAAATATTGCACTGTTTCAACTTGCCACTGTCATGTGATCAAGGCTCAAGCGAGCCGAAACGCGTAATGGCGACTGGTGAGGAGTAATAAACTAAATTTTTCGCACCATCTTTGGGTCCGTGTCCGCCTCTGGAGGCAATCCTGCAACGCACGGAAGAGTATGATAGATATATATATATATATATATTACCTACTGGCGGTCGCCAGTAGGTAGTTATAGTTAGGACCACGTTTCCATAGGAAATCCGCAACATTCTATTTTGAATAACTTTGGCGCCGGTTGACGAATCCTCGCGAATTTTTCAAAATAGGTGGGGCGCTACGCTCCGCTCCTACCCTGAAAGTCTCGGGGGGATTCGTCAAGCGGGGGCTGAGATAAAAGGGGGGTCCCAAAACGCGTTTTTCCCATGCATTTTTCCATAGGACCTTTAGACACAGCTACAGCCCGAACGGCTGAACAGAATTACTTGAAATTTGGCAGAGAGGTAGTCCTCAGGTCAAGGAAGTGCCTTTTGTAGGTTTGGTGTAAATCTGTTCAGTAGATCCTGAGAAAATAGCATTTAAAAGCATATATATATGTGGGCAGAGCCTAACCACACATCTCATCCTGAGATCTGATTGGCTGTCAGCACTTCATCCAAGAAGTGTTGGCAGCCATCTTGGGACCAATATACATGATAGCACCTCATTAAAAAGCATTGCAGTTAATAGAAGGTTTTAAGACTTTAGTTACATTATAAATCATTTGTTGATGGTACCATACTCATTTTAGGAATTGTGGTATGTTCTAAGGTGATTTCACCATGTGAAAAAGCCTTCTGCTGGGATATCATGATTGAGAGAAAAATATTTTCTCATGCTTTTACCACAGAGGTTTGGAAGGTGATCTATAGGCTAAACTGAGAGCTTATTTTCTGTAAATTCACATTATCTTTCTCAGTCATGTGAGAATGAAGTCTGACATTCTCAGTAAAACATGTACATCCAACAAGGGCAGAGACTGTCAGTTGATTCCTTTGTGTTCTACTGCAGCTTCCCAGAGTGTTCCAAAGAACTACTAGAGCGCTAACAGTCCTACTTATGATAAACGTATGGCACACCTGAAGCCATCTTGCTTGGATTAAAGTGGTAACTCTTAAAACATTTAATTTAAAAAGGAACAAAATGAGGGGGTTCATTTTTCAATAAAAAGTATGATTAGTGCTGCAGAAAGAAAAATTAGGGCACATTTTGAGTGACTTCTCAAATCCTCTTCTATTTCATTAAAAAATTCTGACATGCAGACTGAAACATGCACTTTCAATACCAGCAGCAGTTTTCCCTGGTGAGCAGTAGCTTTACTACAGTGATCTAATGAGCAAAAAGAGTGCTAACATTCTGAATTTATGGCAAATGTGTGACACATCTGAATGCCTTCTTGATGGAATCAAAGTAAAAAACTGAAAGTATTTCCTACTGAGGAGACTGCAGTAAATGAGGAAATTAGGAAACTTCATAACAAATAAGTCTCCCAAGATGGCCACCAGAGACAAAAGAGCCCAAATGTAGCCCAAATATCACCCAGATGTAGCCCAAGTATAGCCCAATGACAGAATGTCCCAGAATGTTCTTAAAAACAACTAGAGCGCTTACTGTCTTCATTATGACAAAAGTATGGCACACCTGAAGCCATCTTGATTGGAATAAACTGGTAACACTTAAAACATTTAATTTAAAAAGGAACACAATGAGGAGGTTCATTTTGCCATAGAAATTATGATTAATGCTGAAGAAAGAAAATGAGGGCACATTTTGAGTGACTTCTCAAATCCTCTTCTATTTCATTAAAAAAATTCTGACATGCAGACTGAAACATGCACTTTTAATACCAGGAGCAGACTTCCATGGTGCAGTAGTTTTACTACAATGATCTAATGAGCAACTAGAGTGCTAACATTCAGAATTTATGGCAAATGTGTGACATATCTGAATACCTTCATGATGGAATCAAAGTAAAAAACTGAAAGCATTTCCTACTGAGGAGACTGCAGTACATGAGGAAATTAGGAAACTTCATAACAAATAAATCTCCCAAGATGGCCACCGGAGACAAAAGAGCCCAAATGTAGCCCAAAATCACCCAGATGTAGCCCAAATATAGCCCAATGACAGAAGTGTGCAAAACACTTATTATTTTGTGTTTTTGCAGTGTTATATAGTGCAGACTTGTCAGGTATTGGAGTGCTTTACATGAGCATTGGTTACATCACACAAGAACACATTCATTTTGGTTGTAGACATGGGGAGACTAAGTGATTTGACCAGAATCACAGAATGTCGAGCTGAAGCAGAAACTTCAACCTGGTTCCCCAGTTGCAAAGTCTGCAGTTCTGGAAGTAACACCACATCATCTCCCCTAAGTGCAACATTTAATCAAGTGGTCAACTGGATAAAAAAACATAAAGATAACAAATAATTTAAAAGTGCTTTGTCGCTATTTGAAAACTCAGAAAATATGTCCTTATTTTAGCCTTTTAGAGCACTAACCATAATTTTGATGCCAATAAGACCCTCTCATATATGTAATTTCTAAAGGAAATGCTCTAGGTATTACAGTTTTGATTACATCAAGATGATGTCAGGCGTTCCACACTTTTGTAATAAATATAGAATGTTAGCAATCTAGTTGTTCATTAGGATACTGTTGAGAGGCAGAGGCCAGGGGCACGGACTCTGAAAATTGAAGGCAGGTAGGAGGGTGCAAAGGCAACAATTTAACCACACTGAGCAGGCAGGAAGGGCCGTGGAAGCACAACAGACTATGGAGGGCAGTGGAAAGGGGGGCAGGGGCAACAAACCAACAATACAGGACTTGCAAGAGAGGCTGTTGGAGGCAAGATCTATTACGGGTCAAGGAAGCTAGGGGCGGTCCCCAGATCCCCGGGAGCCACCACAGAACTGAGCAGGAGAGTGAGTCAGGGACAAAAGGGGCACCTTAATTTGAGCCGGGGTGCCTAGGAACGCTTGCTCCAAAAATGAAGAAAACAGACATATGAGACATGGAATTGGAGGCAGAATACAATGGCAGTTTAATGAGAAGATGCAACTTCAAAGAAACCGCAGAATAGAGACATAAAGTACAAAATACAGAATCCAGATAATCATACAGCTGTCATGATATTCTCTGTATCTCAATTAATGTACTGACAGAGAGAGAGAGAAAACACATCTATAAATGCATCATGAGAAACAAGTTACACCAAGGAAAATGTTACCTAGGAACACTCACGTTTACTCTTAGAGCAAGCATTCCTGCAATTACAATACAAAATCCTTTAAATGCAAAAGTAAAGAGAACAATGGTTAAACATAACATGACATTTCATATAGGTAAAATAGAATAAGATACTTCAAGCAAAGCAGAGCAAGACATTTTAAGCAAAGGAAGACAAGAGCTCCCAGCTCTTGGGGAAAACCTGCACTGCCTGTTAACCTACATACAGACGGCGAGGTAGTCCGTCGATATCTGTGGGTGCTCCCTTTTTATATCATTTTGTGGGCTCCTTTGCACGCTACATCTACCTACGTATGCTACCCAAAAGCTTCGTCTGCAGATTTTACCAGACATTTCGTCATTTACCCACTTAATGCTGACAATGGACTGGGTGAAAAGGTCAGTCTCTCAGGCCAATCGCTTATCGTAAGTTCCATAGAGCAAGCAGAAAATAATGGGTATTGTACGGGAATTCAATATATTCATGTATAAAATCTCCTCAGTTCTCCTAACTTGACGCTCTGCGGTTGCCACTTCCTTAAAAGCGGGAAACCTGCCCAGGAAGCAAGTACCAGTCCAGGATGCAGCCTACTGTATGTCGACAGCTTCAGGGGGATGTTGAACTTTGATACCGAGCACGGAGCACTCGGGTAGGGTGGGGGCTACTGGTTTGGAGCAGAAGGCCTCGCAGACCTGCCTTCAGACTGCTATACACTAAAATTGCAGAGCTATGGTCAATTTAACAAAGAGGCCTACATATTGAACAGAAGGGCCTACACAGGGGTTTTATACTGGCTGAGTGGTAAGGATGTCTCAGGATAATTATATAGCAACACAGGACCCGCTGGTCAATTTAATACGGCCTACAAATGCAGCTGGCAGGGCAAGGACAAGGGTCTCATACTTCAGGTGTGGACAGAACGGGCCAGGGGCCCCCTGTGATACAAAATCTACCCTCCTTCAAGCCTGTGGCAATGTAATAGACCATTGTGGGCAGAAGGAAGAGGCAATGGTAGTAAAACCATACATGCCAACAGACCCGATTCAGCCAGGAAACGTCCAATGTTTTTAAGCTCAAATGGGCTTTATTTGATCTGTCTCCTGTCTACAATATCCTCTTTTTCAATGTAACTCAAAGGGGAAAATCAATACCCCAGTTTTTTTTCAAAATCTCCCTCTTACCAAGTTCAAAATGTTCGCAAGTATGGTACATTGGATCATGGAAGGAAATGGGATAGGGACATGGACTTGGATAACAGAGGACAGGAGGGACATGGAGAGGTGCACCAAACTGACCCTGCAGGGCAGGCATCAGGGTTTGCAGCAGCACAATACACCACACGGGAGTGCAGCACAACAATCCATAGAAAGCAAGAGGGAGGGGACAGGACCATGCACATGGACAACAGAGAACAGAGGGGCAAGAGGCAATGGTAGCTAGCTGACCATAATGGACAGACAGGAGAGAAAGCTGCAGCATAACAGACCATAAAGGGCAGGAGGGACAGATCAGGGGCATTACAATGGAACAGACAAGCCAGGAGGGAGGGAGTAGGGCTGGGGGCAAGGGGGCAGGGCAGGAGCAGCAAGCTAGCCATGGAGGTCAGGCAGGATGGGCACTAGAAGCAAGACACACCATGAAGAGCAACAGTGAGACTGTGATGGCATACACACAGACCATGGAGGGAAGGTGGGAGGGGGTCAGGGGCAGCTAACTGACCACACAGGGAAGGTGGGAGGGGCCATGGCAGCACAGAAGACCATGCATGGCAAGTGGGAGGGTTAGTGGCAGCACAATGGCTATGATGGGCAAGAAGGAGGGTGGAGGGGCATGCACAAAGGACGATGGAGGATAGAAGGGAGGGTCAGGACCTGTGCACAGACAAGAAAGTTCAGGGGAAGGGACCTCACAACAGACCACACGGGGCAGGCAGGAGGAGCAGCTGCAGCACAACAGACCAGGGAGGGCAGAAGGGTGTGGCAGTACAATGGACCATGTAGGACAGGAGGAAGAGGATAGGGGCATGGCATGTGGACAGGCAGGGTGGAGGTGACAGGGACAGGTTACAGTCATCTGACAATGCTAGGCAGGTGGGAGGGGAGTGGCAGCTCAACAGAACACTCAGAGTAGATAGGAGTGGCAGGTCCATGGGACATGGTGGGCAAAAAGGATGGAGCAGGGGCATGCACAAAGACATCGGAGGGCAGGGGGAAGGAGAATAGGGGCAGCAAGCTAAGCACAGAGTTTAAGCAGGAGGTCAATGATGGGGCATAGAATTGGGCAATGGAGGGCAGGAGGAGTGGACTGGTACATCATACTGAGGGCAGTGGCAGCACATCAGACCATGCATGGCAGGAGGGAGGAGGCTAGTCCATGGATTCACACAACAGAGGATAGGGAGGAAGGGGATGGGGCAGCAAGCTAACTGTTCAGAGAAGGCGGGTATTAGGAACTTTATTGTTTTTAAAACATTGTGTCTGTGCGAACTACTTAAAATATGAACAAGTATGCAGCATAATCTCACTTTTATTCAGGAAGAAGAGGACGTTTGTGACTGTGACTCCGGGCTCACTTGGCAGAAACACCCCCTGACCCTCCACCCCCTATCGCAAAATGTAATGCCCGTGAAAAGGGTAGGTGAACACAGTGTTATATAGAACATAGTCCTGAGAGCACGATTGAAAATGAAAACTAGATATAGTGTATGGTATAAACTATGCACCAAAAAGTGTGATATAAGATGAACCGGGCGTGAAATATAATATGCAATACATTGTGCGCAATGACAGATTCATTGGAGAGCGCGAGATAGCACAGGCACTAGCGCGTGCTATGCGATATGCGCCTTGGAGTGTAATATGCACAGGGCAGTGTTGTGTAACCTAACTAGTCTCTAAAGTTGTAATATAAAATATGTGCTGGGGAGTGTAAGGTTTCAAGATGTCTGCGAAAAGAGCTGAACTTACTTTGTCCCTCATTTCTGTTGATGACATGACGTATGACTTATACGTTGTTTATAAATTGTGCACATTTCACGTGATCAAGGCTTTTTTGCAAGCCAAAACGTGTTGTGGTGAAATAAACACCTTGTGGATACTTTAAAGTTACGGAGCCTGTTTTGTCATTGAGAGCGCACTTACTTGGTGTCGTTTTGGATTAATTTACCAGCGCGCTCCGCCGGTGTGTGCGCCACTACCTCACGGGTCCCTGGCAGTTGGAAGGAGCAAAGGACTTTTTGTGATATATATATATATATATTCACAGAAAAAACCATAGGTTTCAGGCACGTTATAGTTAGGAATTAGCATTTAAAAAACCTCAGAAATTCACTGAAAAAACCATAGGTTTCAGGGGTGTTATAGTTAGCTGGACTTTTCACTTGTACAAAACCATTGAAATTCCCCCGTTATAGTTAGTTCAGCTAACTATAACTCGGGCGCCCGCAATGCACTGCTGATGACGTCACATATTACATCACTCATGACATGGTCAGTGACATCACTCATGACATCACTGATGACATCTCAAATGACATCACTGATGACATCACTGATGACATCATCCTTGTGATAGAGTGGCAGACCTCCTCTCACCCTAATATAACCTTTGATACACACATTCAAAAATAGAGACTAAAATTTTCAAAACAATGGACATACCAATACCAGTTACAACAACCTCTTCAGTAATTCTAAGATCCACATACACATCCACTCATTCACCAACAGTCCTATACAGTCACTCATACATGTACTCACTCATCATATGTACTCATACACCTATACATCCTGTTACACAATGCCACTCATCCATAGAGTTACTCACACACATAGTCACTCATGCTAATAAAGAATCAAACATACATTTACTTGCATATACAGTTATACACACACCACCATACTTACTTCTACGGAAACTTACACATACTTAGTCTTTTAAACAATCACTTATAGAAACACATACTTATTCATACAGGAACTCTTTCAATCTCTCACTCTCACATATACTCACATATATACACCAATAGTCACATATACTAGTTTAAAACATATGTAGTTACTCATAAAGACACTATTGAGACAGTCATTCACTCACTAACACACCCATACACACACTCATCCACCCATACAGTCCTGCACACATGCTGTGTTCAACACATACAAACAGTGAGTCACTCATTCATGCACCTATGCACTACGTAATACCCCCCACCGAACCATGCAGACACTCAGACTGATACTCAAAAAACCAACTAATAACCTATATAGACACCCATGTAGCTACTCACCAACCCATGCAGCCACTTATACACAAAGTGAGAGACTGATACAGATATTTACATATTTAAACATTACTCACTAAGCCATGTATTCACTATGATACACTTAATCAGTCAGTTACACAATCAATTTTTCAAAAACAAATCATCCATTTAGACACTTATATACCCATTTATTCTTCCATCGACCTTGAGATATACATATATAAAACATATTTAATTTTCAGAAAAACACACATTCACTGGATGATGTCATCAGTGATGTCATCAGTGATGTCATTTGAGATGTCATCAGTGATGTCATGAGTGATGTCACTGACCATGTCATGAGTGATGTAATATGTGACGTCATCAGCAGTGCATTGCGGGCGCCCGAGTTATAGTTAGCTGAACTAACTATAACGGGGGAATTTCAATGGTTTTGTACAAGTGAAAAGTCCAGCTAACTATAACACCCCTGAAACCTATGGTTTTTTCAGTGAATTTCTGAGGTTTTTTAAATGCTAATTCCTAACTATAACGTGCCTGAAACCTATGGTTTTTTCTGTGAATATATATATATATATATCACAAAAAGTCCTTTGCTCCTTCCAACTGCCAGGGACCCGTGAGGTAGTGGCGCACACACCGGCGGAGCGCGCTGGTAAATTAATCCAAAACGACACCAAGTAAGTGCGCTCTCAATGACAAAACAGACTCCGTAACTTTAAAGTATCCACAAGGTGTTTATTTCACCACAACACGTTTTGGCTTGCAAAAAAGCCTTGATCACGTGAAATGTGCACAATTTATAAACAACGTATAAGTCATACGTCATGTCATCAACAGAAATGAGGGACAAAGTAAGTTCAGCTCTTTTCGCAGACATCTTGAAATAAGCAAAATACTGAATAGTGCACTGCCCTGTTGCAAGGATCATGTATTCACCCACAATCCATGCCCCCAAATGTTGTCTCCAAGTTACGAAACATGTCTCAGTACTGGAAATAAAAATGAAAGTAACAGTTGATTGGACAAACGCAAAAATAAAACGTAAATCAGCAATCTGTCATAATACGAGTAAAATATCCAAAATTCAATAACTCTATCAGTCCGGTGTTCAGACACTATAAAGGCTGGTATGGCGCACTTGCGGGCAACTTGTCATGTTGCATATAATATGCTCACAAACATCATCTCTTAAGTTAAACCTTATCCTTTAACTTAATGCACAAATGTAACCACTCTGTACTTGCCAGAGAGTATGCCAGATTCTGCAAGAGGCAAGTGCCAAAAATAATCGCTAAGTGCAAGAACATTTCAGAATGAAATAGTACTGGAAAGAGTGTGGGAAGCTTCAATGTATTTCCTCACCCACTGTACATACAGTATAAGGCAACTCAAAGTAGAAATTGATAGCGCATAAATCAATCCCATGTCCCATGCCTGTGCATATCTAACAACAGAAGAAGGGGGGCATACGTAAATAGCATGTGCGTATTGGAAGTCCCATGTCAGTGCATATCTATCAACAGAAGAAGGGGGGACATACGTAAATGGCATGTTCATATTGACAGTACTGGGCCAGTGCCCGAGTATCCCTCCAAATATCTAAGGGCAATAACACAAATTTACAAACGATGTATATATACATAGATTGACAAACCCTGCCCCAAATGATGTTGCAGACGTGTCCTTATAGTAGCCTGTGTCTGAATTGTGAAAATGTGAGACTAGAGGGGAAAAGGGTAGGAGGCCCGTGAAGAAGAATATCCGTGAGTGGGCCCCTTCCTTTCCTCCTGTGAATAAAACAAAAGAGAACAGAACAGAATCATAATATTAGTGACATATCATAAAAACGTTAAGATAACATTAAAATGCAGTGATGCTTTTTCTTCCTAAATACAAGGAAAATATAGGAACAAGAGCGGCCTGAAATAATCTACATGATCAAAGGAAATGGCTGTGATTAAAGGTAGTTAAACAAATTACATCATGGTGATGATCATCTTTCAGATGGATTGCCAATTCCTCATCGCAGTTTAAACCCCCCGGTTCTTTAGTTTGGAATTCTATAATCAATTTGGACTCTCTCTGTCTGAGTTTCATATTTCTATTCCCGCCTCTGGGATTTCTGTCCACGTGTTCCAAAATCAAAAAACTCAACAGGGCAGGATTAGAGAAATGTTTGTTATAAAAATGTTGTGCCACAGGGTATTTTTCATCGTTATTGGCTAGGGCTCTACTATGTTCCAGAATGCGCTTTTTGGCCATGCATTTTGTGCTGCCAATATACCATAGCCCACAAGGGCATTCAATCGCATAAATCACAAACGTGGAACTGCATGTAAGGAACTGAACTATCTCCTTGCAGCCGCATGGGAAGAACCCACACAGCCCATGTTAATTTTTGTTGGGCTGTATGGTGATATCACTATGCACCAATAGGTCCCTGATGTTCCTGCCCCCTCTGTAAGTAATGCTGGGTCTGTTAGGAAGAGTCGCTCCTATGGTGTTAACATTTTTAAGAATGTCCCATTTCTTATTTAAAATCTGTTTGATGTTACCAGAGTCAGAATTAAATGTCATAATGATTCTAGTCTCATTCTCAGTGATATCACCGGGTTCAGTGATATTATCAGCGATGGTTTGGGTTCTAGTAAACCCATCTGCCCTTTCTATGGCTCTGCGAAGTACCCACTTGGTGTATTGGCAGCACAACATGCATGGCCAAAAAACGCACGGGTGGCCTCACTGGAGGTCTGTCACTACAAACCTCTGGATTTTAAACATCATATGAAATGGGTATGCCCCCCTTCTCTCCCTCCCCGTCAAGGCCTTTGCTCGGAAGAGCATCTTCTTCTTCTCCAGCAGGAAGTACTGTCTTTGCTTCAAAAGGGTGCAATTCAGATAGTTCCAGAGCAGGAAAGGGGTCATTGGTGCTACTCCCTGTATTTCCTGATTCCAAAAAAGGATGGTCATTTACGACCGATTCTCAACCTCAGGATCTTGAATTTTAACCTTAAGCAGGAGAAGTTCAAAATGTTGACCCTGGCACAATTTCTTCACGCACTGGAGAAGAGAGACTGGATGGTGCTGATCGATTTTCAGGTTGCGTTTTTTCACATTCCCATTCTGAATTTGCATCAGACGTATCTCCATTTTATGGTGGGGGCTCAGCATTATCAGTTTGCCGTTCGTTAGTTTGGCCTTGCTTCTGCACCTTGAGTTTTCACAAAGGTGATGGCAGTGATGCCAGCACATCTCAGGAGATCAGGGATTCATGTGTTTCCATATCTGGACGACTGGCTGCTCAGAGAAGGTCACCCGAGATAGTGTTGCATCATTTGCAAGTAACAAAACAGCTGTTGTTCAGCTTTGAATTTTCGATAAATGTACCCAAATCTCACCTGGAGCCCTCTCAGCGCAACCTGTTCATTGGGGCAGTACTGGACTACACTGAGTCGTGCCTTTCCACCTCCACAGAGGATTCAGGACATCCAGTCTATGATTCTACTGTTTCAGAATGGAGCATCTGTTCGAGTCCTGAAGGTCTTGTGCATGCTAGTCAATCATGCACACTGGCATATGGGGGCCCTCCAGTGGTGCCTCCACAGGCAGTGGTTTCAACGCAACGGAGATCTTGGGGAATTGGTCAGACTCTTCAGAGACACCGCAGTGGATCTGCAATGGTAGCATGTTTCAGGCAAACTGTCTCGTAGGAAAGACATTTCACCCTCCTTCTCCTGTGGCACTGTGATAATGGATGCCTCCACTCTAGGTAAGGGAGCTCATCTGGGGGATCTGGAGGTCAAAGGTCTTTGCTGTTCAGAGGAAACGTGGTTTCACATCAATCTTCTGGAATTGCGGGGGATACGTTTGGCTCTCAAGGCCTTCCACCCTTCCCTTCGAGGTCAGTCGGTTTAAGTCTTAACAGACAACACTACTGCAAAGTGGTATGTCAACAAACAAGGAGGTGTAGGGTTGTATCTTCTCTGCAAAGAGGCTCTGCGACTCTGGTCCTGGGCTCAGGACCATCAGATTTGCATAATCTGGCCTGAGTACTGAAGGTGCATGTGGACAGTCTCAGTCTGCAATGTTTGGCTGATCACGAGTGGTGTCTCTGTCCAGAGGTGGTACTTCACATTTTCAGGATGTGGGTGTTTCCTTGGGTGGACCTGTTTGCCACTCATGAGAATGTGCACTGTCTGTCGTTCTGCAGTCTCCAGGATCCAATGCCAGGAGCGTTGGGGAATGCGTTTTAGTTGGATTGGGGCTTACAGCTTTGTTGCGTATTTCACCCCCATAACCTTGATTCCTCGAGTTCTGTGGAAGATTCGCCAAGACCGGGCCCAAGTGATTTTGATCACCCAGGTTTGGCCGTGAAGAGTGTGCTACACAGATCTTCTTTACCTCTCATTTTACACTCAACTCTGTCTCCCTCTCAGGGCAGACCTCCTCTCGCAATTGCCGGGCCAGATTCAACACCCCTACTTCTAGTGCTTGCACCTTCATGCCTGGAGATTGAACCTGAGTTCTTCCATCGGATGTGGTGGATGTTATTTTATCGGCCAGAAGACACTCCACCATATCTACCTATGCTGGTAGGTGGGCTGGGCTAAATTTGTGAAATGGTGTGGAGAGAAATCAGCTGATCCCTTGAATGCCCATTTATTTGATGTTCTGAGTTTTTCTCATCCCCTGGCGCAACAGGGTTGTGCTGTGGCAACTGTTAAAGATTACTTATCTGCCTTGTTGGCTTTTCTGTGTTTGCGAGATCACCCTCTCTGTTTAAACCTCCTATAGATATGAGATTCATTAAGTGTCTCACTAATAGGTTTCCTTCCACTTCCTTTATTATGCCTCAGTGGGATTTGAAACAAGTTCTTATGTTTTTGATGGGTTCACCCTTTCAACCTTTGCATAGTTGCCCCTTAAGGTTTCTCACATTTAAAACTATATTTTTAGTGGCAATCACTTCCGCTAGGAGGGTGAGTGAGTTGCAGACTCTTAGTGCCAAACCTCCTTTTACATCTTTCCATGCAGATAAGATGGTTCTTAGGACCACGGCTGCTTTCCTGCCTAAGGTGGTCACTCCATTCCACTTGGGGCAGTCCATTAACTTACCTACTTTCTACTCTCCCCTTCATCCTTCTAAGGAGGAGGAGAGACTTCATCGTTTGGATCCCAAAAGGGCAGTGCGCTTCTACTTGAATAGAACCAAGGACTTCAGGCTGTATTATCAACTCTTTATAGGATATGTGGGCAAGATGGAGGGCAAAGCTGTCGACAAAAGAATGCTGTCCAGTTGGATAATCCTTGCATCAAGATTTGCTGTGCTTTGACCAAGAAGGAGCCTTCTGAAGGTATTCGTGCTCATTCTACCAGAGCTAAGTCTTCTTCTTCGGCTTTGGCTAGAGGTATCCCTGTTGTTGACATCTGCAAAGCAGCAACTAGGGCCTCCCTCCATAATTTTGCAAAGCATTACTGCTTGGATTCAGAAGTGAGGAGGGTCGGCCAATTTGCTCATTCTGTGTTTCAGGATCTTTTAGTATAAGTAGGAAGGCACCCTCCTCCAAGTGCAGGACTATTTGTATGTATGTATGTAGGGAATTTATAGAGCGCAGGAATCACCCCCGAAGGGGTATCTCCGTGCTAACATAGAAAGCGGGACAGACCAGCACAGACTCCCATAGCTCAAGCCTTGAATAATTCTGTCTTCAGGAGTTTTCTGAAGCGAGCAAGACTAGGACTTCAATTCAAAAGGGGAGGAATCCAGAAGCAGATGTATCCATCAGAACAAGTTACTTACCTTCAGTAACACTTTTTATGTTGGATACAGTATCTGCCTGTGGAATCCTCAATGATAAACGAGCATGCATTGTGATGGCATGCGTTGTAAAATCATGCGTTGTAATGGATGTTGCGATGTAAAAACCGAGTTGTAAAGACATGTGTTGTAAATGTTTGCGTTGTAACGTGTCCTATTCTTAAATTACACTTCAGAAGTATCCGGACTTTACATTATTGAGGTTCCACCTCACCAGTCAATAAATGAACCTTATTTCACCCACGATGCATCAAGACGGCGTGCCAGTGATATACAGAGCATGAAATAAATAAGTAAAAGCACTTTACTGATACCGAAATGTAGAATTATTATCAAACTAAAGTCATCCACCAATACACTTATGTAGACCTTTAGAACAATGTCATTCGCATATCTGAGATTGACTACATTGGCTGGGTATTTTTTTAAGACTTTTAAATTACTTGAAACAAAATGTAAGAGAAGGAACTGGGATGTCAGCACTTAAAGGTAGGTTGGTTTGTACCAACCCTGGCGCATTTTAGAATGTGGTGAGGAGAGGGTCCAAATGTTGTGGCATCTCATGAGTACACAATGGCCTTAGGTTCAATATGAGGCCCTTGAAGTGTGGGACCCCCCATATAGCACAGGGGTGTGCATTTAGGCCATGATCCGCACCAGTATTCAACCATCTCTAACATACTCTATTCAAACAGCAGCCCAACTCGTGGATCTCTACTAGTCTAAAATTCAAAACAATCCCCTTGTGAAAGAGAAAGCTAATGTATGAAACTTAGTTTTTTTGTGTTATTAATAAAGATCATTACAAAAAATTGATTGAACATTAGAAATAAGACTATTGAAATGCACATTCTCTCTCATACCAAAATAATTAAATTTGTAAAAATGAAGATAAATCTAATTATTGGGCTAATTATGAATCCCTCAATTTCATAATTTTTACATAAAAATTTACTTAAACATCATTAAAATTCTATATTTTATAATACGAGCCATTTCGATGCGAATGTGAAAAATTCAAGTTCTGGTTGTATGACTGCAATGATAGCTTTCTTTAATCTAAGAGTTTCCTTCCATGGTTTCTGTACTTTCATGCTAACTCAAAGTACTTCTGTAACCTGCAAATTAGTTGTGTATCATTATCCAGGATGCAAGCTTATGCTAGTAGCATCTTATATAGTGCGGAGCCCCAGTCTTAATAATCTTGTACAAACATCTAGTAAACATGATCAAACATATAATGTAGCAAAAGGATTCAGACTTGTATCCACAGCTCTGCATCACTTGTAGCACAGGAGGCTTTGTGATTTCCAACTAACTCTCAGATCTGCTGGAGCCAGAAGTTGGAACTTAATTCTCGTATATTTCATTCTAATGGATGGCTTCAAATTAGCTTTCAGATAATTCTGGAATGTGAATGAAATCAATGGCAGCAACAAGAGCTCAGTTTTTCGTAGGTTCCTTTTTTTTTTTATTTTTTATTTTTTATTGAAGGTACAAAAGTCATAATACAGAGATAAAGAGCCAGTTCGAGCAAGTCCGCCCGGGACCCCACCCACCATCCCCCCACCCCCATGGCTAAAAAACATTGGAGTAGACTCGTGGTGGCGAGTGTTCTATTACAATTATACAATGTCTAATGTTTCAAAAGTAAACAAAGCAGTGGTTAAAGGTAAGCGATAAGGGATGATAAAAGTAGCATTATACAAACATTTGCACTCATAGGGATTATGGTGTATTATGCGTATGCATTTAAATCCTATATGGCAAAGAAGGTATACATAAAATTGTGTCCAAGTTATAAATCCACTAAAATTCCACCGAGGTGGACTTTCCAGGGCTTAAGTATCAACTATGTTTCTAAGTTTAGCGTATTTAAATATCCGGCCTAGAATACTGAGCGTGAGTTATTGCTTTTGTTTCAGATACCCCGTTATGTCTATCTATCTAAGCCAATCAGATAAAGGTTGCCAGATAACAAGACCCGTCTTTTTTCCTTGGCTTCCCTTTCTGGAATAGATGACCTTTTCCATATGACAGGCAGAAATCAGTCGTGCTAGCCAATGAGAAAATAGTGAAGGATTAGGGTCCTTCCAGGATGAGGCTATACATAAACGTAGTATGGTCATAGCGACAAAATTAAGTGCACCTCCATTCTTTCTGCTAATCTTATCTTGTATGCCTAATAAAATGGTCGTAGGAGTTTGCTGAATTTCTTGAGAAAAAACTTTGTTAAAGAAGTCTTGTATCTGACCCAATAATGGTGTAAGTTGGGGACAAGTGGCAAACATATGTATCGAATTTGCACTAAACTGTGAACATCTGGGACATAGCGTTCCTGCCCCTGTTCCCCATTTGGCAACTCTACTGGGAGTGATATATAGAAAAAATGCAGTTTTATAAAATTGTGCCTGTAGTTTAGCAGAAAGTAAATCACTCTTGGCGAATTGTACTGCCTGGTTAAAGGTGTTAAAAGACGTATTCAATTTGACTTGCCATTTGTTAGCGGAGATAAGCATATCATCAGGCATTAAACTGACTAATGTATTGTATAAATATCCAAATCGGGGTAGGGTTGGACTTCTTAGTTTGTCGAATAGATCTACTTTGGAGAATCCAGCGGTCCCCTCGGTCTTGTTTTTCTTAGGTTCCATAGCTTCCGCCACATTTTCCAGAAACAGCGCTGCTACCTTTTAATCGTTTGCTGGTGTCCTTGTGAGCATGGAAGACACAGAAAATACACAGAGACCCAGGGGCATATTAACAAGGGCTTTATCTCCACTTTTTTGGCTTTAAAAGCCAAAGAAGCGGAGATAAAAATATCGACCTATCAACAACAGGGTGCTAACATGCAAAATCGCATGTTAGCACCCTTTTTCCCTACGCTTCCCTTTGCATCTCTAATGAGATGCAAAGTGGGCGTTCCAGAACAAAATAATAGGAGAAATGTCGCTAAGCGACATTTCTCCTATTATCAAGCTTCACGCTAACCCTGTTAGAGAGAAAAAAAGCAGCGCTAACCACGGTTAACGCTGCTTTTTTACGTCTGCTAATTTTCAGACTTAGCCATGTAATCCAATGGGAGGTGGATTACATGGCCAAATCCACCATGGGCTATGCACAAGGATATCCCTATCCTTGTAGTTTTATCGCTGCATTAACAGCGATAACCTCCCAAAATGCCGCTATCGCTGGATTTTTTATTGCCTAGGCGGTTAGCGTTTTTAATAACGCGATAACCAGACGATATTATCCAGCGATAGCGGGCGTTAAAAAAATTAACGCTAAGCGCTCTTAGCGTTAATTTTCCCTGTTCCTTGTTGATATGCCCCCCAGTCACTGGTTTGGAGCTAGACTTAATAGGTGCAATCCACAAAAGAGCAGATAAAGCTCTTTTACTAAACGAGTTTGAAAGCCTTTCAGAGGACCTGTCCCTCGAAGCTCATAATACTGAATTACGCACAATAAGATCAATCTATAAAGTAGTAGTAGGTTAGTGGTATTTCCTGATGAGGCTAGTCGTGGTGTAGAGATCTGTATTTGTCCTGCAGTCCGTAGGTTGAGTGGTTATAATTTCTGACTCCTGGTTACTTGTGGTTAATGCAAAGAAATGTAAATGACTATCTGGAGATTAGCATAGCTATTCACCAGTACGAATACAACAAAGATGGTGGCCTCTGTAGGATGTGCTCATGTAAGAATGGGAGGGAAGGAGATTGGTAATCTGGCTCATTACTAGGACACGCATTCCAGGGTCTTAAATACTCAGATTGAGGGCCTTGGTACACATAGATGTGTGTTGACGCGTAGGCCGACCTGGGTGACACTCACACTTGTCATCCGTGTGAGGCAGGCAGGAGGACATTGTTAGCCATTTAACAGAACCTCATATGGGCTGAAAAAAACCGCATGAAGAAAAGGCAAGGAGCCGAGGGGTTACAGACAAGACAGATGAAATCCTTCATTGAAAGGTTACTGGTGGATGGATTGTATGGAGAGGACCAAAACATATGTTGATGTCTGTACAACATACTGGTGGGATGTCATTTAAGAAACTGAGTCGGCTCTAAAACTGATCAAATGAAAGAAATGTTAGTGGTTTTTTTTAAAAATAGATTTAAAGTTTGAAACCAACATAGCTCATGATTAATCCGCAGTTTGCTAATTTATATTATTTGACAAAAAATGAAATACCATGTTATAAAAAAGTTTTTTTCTAGGTAGTCTTTGGACAGTCCTTGGCCAGGAAGGGTGAAAAGGAAGGGTGTACACTCATCTTGAAGAAAGGTTGTTCCATGACAGAAGACATCTAAATGTGTTCATACCCAGATGTGTGGAATGTTGTATGTGTCAGTGGCAGAATACTGGCTTCACATCTCTGTTTTTCTCTTCTCTTCATAGGTACCATACCTATCCTTGGGGAAGCAAGAACTGGCCCAACAGACGATGATGGCTCAAGGGACGACCAAAAGACTCTGTTAAAGAGAGATTAAGAAACTGCCGCTGTACGCAATGATGTTAATTGCCAAAGGGAAACACTGCTCAATATTTAGGACTGACAAGAATCTGTCTTCTGAGACTATATCCATGGTGTGGACTTGCTATGAGGAGAACCTTTCCTTGAAGATCAGAATGTTCTGTGTGGATGCTGGCACTATGGAGGGAAAGCAGTGTCCCCCAGTCGTGTCCAGCTGCACTATTAGAGATTGTACCGCACCATGGCCTAGTCGCCCTACTCACTTTTCAGATGTTTTTCTACTCAGGTTTGCAAAGGCTGCTAGCTTTAGGATTTTCAGTATTATATGTGTCTGCGTGTGTTTTCTGGAGAGAAAATTATATGGATGCATGAGGCAGAAAAGATTGATAAATTATCTAAATCACCATTGAAAGAAAAAAGAGTTGGTGACATGGGGCCTAATTTAGAGTTTGGCATACAGGGTACTCAGTCACAAACATCGCTGGTGTCTGTCCACAGTATCACAAGGGCTGCATTATAGTCTAAAGTACTTGTAATAGGGTGGAAGGGACATCTGCCACCTTTGTAATGCAGTCCCTGTCTTTCAAGATTTAAGTAATGCCTGCAGTCTGTTAGGGTTTATTTTGAGACAGGAGGAAAGATTGTCTTTTCTACATAGTGTACTTTAGATGCAGGGTTACAAGACAAAGGAAGGATATATGGATACAAATATAAAGCACCATGTTACATTCATTGCCAGGTGCCCCTGTGTTTACCAGGAAGTGTGGTCTGCACTCTGTTGCAGGTTTCAGGTAGTTTGCTGTCGCAGGACTAATATACTCAGGTCTTTTACTCACTTCACCTCATCAGAGGTTTCCTACTTGTTGAGTAGATTGTGAAACGTTGATTATTGATGAAAAGTAGATACATCACAACATGTCTTCCAGTTTCAGAGGCAATCAGACACAACTCTTATTCCATGGATATGTTAAGCTATACAATAACTAGTATAGCTTTTACTGCATTTTTATAAATTTGCTTTTCCTTTGCTTTTCATGTACTTTTGTTCCTACTTGTGTTTTGTATTCTTTTCTTTTACCAATGCTTCTCTTCGCTTATAGTGTGGTTGGTACTTGTTGTTCATGGGCTACACATTCTTCTGCAAAGGCATTCAACTGTTTCAAGTAAGAAGCATCACTTAGGATTATTGATGGTTCTCGGACATGAACAAATCAGTGGTGTCTACCCTTCCCAAGAATACTTTGTTTTCGTGTTTTATTAAACTCATTTTCTTGACTGAGCTGTTTTTAGTGTATGGATCAGCCGATAGCGGTTTGACGGGCGCGTGTTTGTTTACAAATAAGTCTTCACTGACTGGCAGTTCATCTCTGAAAATGTATCAGCTTGATAATATTGAATGCAAAACATGTTCCACTTCACCTTAGTGTCCTTTCCACCTACTGGGAAAAAAGCTGATTTACCACCAGTCAAGTTGGATAGAAAACCAGTACTCATTGGGTTTACCTCTGAGAAATGTGTATACTAGACCTACAGAAACTGGATATCCTTTACAACTCTCTGAACTTTAACTAAGGGAAAAAATGAACATCTATAACACAGGTTTTCCCTTATCCGGATGAAACCCAGTGCAGAAAGTCTCAAAATATTTGTACAAATCAGACCTTTGGTTGAGTGGGTAAACAGGATATGGTAGTTCACAGATGTTCTTTGAGTAGTCCATTCTTGGCTGTCTCTTTTTGTGAGGTTTCTTTTTGCAGGGATTTTGTGCACAGCCTCCTTGTGTGAGCGCTAAGCATCCTCTTTCACAGTGGATTTTGGAAGTGCATTATAATGTCTTGGAGAAGAGCATGAGCCTTCAAAGCACTGGCCATCCCATGTTGTGAGTGCAGTGCCACCTGCTGGCAGGAGCAGTTCTACCATACCTTGGTTTTCTGTGCTCATGCTTCTTTTCAATGTTGGCACATATCCTGATTGCCTTCACGAGTTAGTTCTTAAATTATCAAATTATCATCTAATTGTTAATGTATATTAAGAATGTAACATGAGGGGTAACAGCCTCTTATACTCACATAAATTAAAGAAATTCATTTATTCGCTTAATTATTCACAAAGTTTGAAAATCCCAAGTGCTTAAATGAGTTTATTTTGTGACACTTGTATTGTTTTATCTGCCAGCTGTGCTGTAACAAACTCAACAGTGGATTTTGGAAGTGAGGATTATGGCACAGATGCACATGTGGCATTTGGTAGGTAGGAAGTGGCCAGCCAGTCCCAGGTGGCTCTTTCTGGAGATATTTGGTGGAGGAGCATATATTTAGTATAAGGGGATCAGACAAGCTAGTGATCTAAGGAGAGAGTAAAGCCCCTGAGAGCATCAATGTCACTTATCTATTCCTGGTCAATTCTTTTACCCTAGGATTCTCCTCTCTATCTCTCGCTCTCTCTCTTATTCAGTCTTCATCTCTCTAAAGGGTGCACCTCCATGCCTTATCCATATGAAATAGATATGATTAAAAGGGTTCTATTCATGTTCATCCTTCTCTAACATATCTTTGACAAATTTAGCCTTCAGTCTGAAATGATGAAGGACTTCTGTAGGTACAACTGATATAATATTTGCTGCTTTTGAAGGAGATTTGCCTGAACCATGAATGGTGAGCCTCCTTGGTAGAATTTAGCAATGTGATTGGAAGCACCAGAAAATCAATCCCATAGTTTTGTTACTAGTTACCTCCATTGATAGTTTTGCCTCCACCAACCCCACTCTTTTCAAACGATATTGCACATGGATCTAAGTTTAATCATTTAACTTAACATAATATAAGTATATTACTGTACAGAGACTCTACTCAGCATATTTCACATAACATCCCGAATGGGACACCGACCTCCCCATGAAATTGATGGGCTGTGGTGACAACAATGTGATGTATTCTAAGTCTTGGGGTAACCTACAAACTGCACTTTAAAGATAAAAATGGATTTATTGAATAATCCAAATGTTTGTGTAGGAGTATTAGGATGCAAAGGTATTAGGAAACGCTTTAAATCCAGGCCATCGGTTCCAAATGTACTCTAGTTGCTATTTCCAAATCTAAATGCCATAATATTTGACAATTGGAAGGAATTGTCACATATTCTGCATTAAAGTATTTGCAGTCACAATTTGGAGCATGTCTGACCATCTTAAGTGAAGGATGAAAATAGTAAATGGTGTACATACATTTACATACATATACATATATATTTGTAGAAAGGGGTTTATGCTATACACTTTGAAGCTTTGCTGCTAAACAACATGTTGACATTACTGGCCTGAGATTGTCCCCTGTGGATGTATTTTTTCTGCTCCAGTGATTCTTCTGAACACTTTTAGAATGCGATGAAATGTGAACATCTCACGAAGAAGACTGACTTTCAGCACCTTTTGCTTTATTCAGCTGTTGTGCATGATAAGCAAGTGTTATACACTCTGAAGTGAAAACTGTTTGTGATGTGTTCAAACAATAAACCAGAGTTTGAAAGAACACACTACAGAAGCCTCATAGTGTGTTGTGTTCGCCTTTGTTGCTTCTAAGTGTGAATTGTGTTGTAGGACTGGTGTGCCATTGTTGTGGCTTCAGGGGAGGGTCATGGGGTCAGAGCCAGGTCCACTTTGTACAATGCTAGATGATTCAAAGTAAAGAACATTGATGGTGAGAGTGAGTTCCACAGCTTGGGTTGGAGGACGGAGAAGATCTGAATCCAGTTTGCTTGCTAATTGTCTAAAGAGGACATCAGCAGTGAATTAGGATTATCCGAGAAGAATGTAGGGCTAAAAATGAAAGTCATCTGTGTAGAAGGGCCAAATGATAAAGACAAGACTATGGTAAAGAGTTCTAAGATCAAGAAAGTTCTGATGGGCCTTACCCTAAGAGCTACAGAGATCTGTTATTCAGCACCTGCCCTGGGAAGGATAGAAATGAAGTCCTGTTCACACGTATGAAAAATTATTACGTTCTGGGTGTGCCCATCAAAATCAAATAGATGTCTGAAGTTTCTTGTTATAAAATCACAAAGGTCGACATCAGGCGTATTGTGAGCAAAATTTCTTTATATTTATGAATTCAGACCAATACAACATGAAAATAAATCAGCCGACACGTGTTTCGTCACAACGTGTAGCTACTGTGACTCATCAGGGCTAGGAAGGACAAAAGGAACAAAAGAAAAAGAGATAAGAAAATGCAATAAAATAAAGACAAACTAAGACACATTGGGCCACTGTCAGAACGCCGTGAAAAGAAATGAAAAACAGGATAAACTGTGGCGACCAATGTAATGTGAAAGTTGCATATATATATACACTTGGTGATTCACTTAAAGACAGCAACTGAGAAAAGTGTCTAAACAAATGCTGTCAGAAAAGTACACCCCCGTGAAGAGAGCAAAAGGACACCACAAGGAAAATTTGTGGGTGTGAATCAATGTTGAGAACCATGATCATTGGAAAATAAATAATAAACGTAGGGTTCGTACACATAATGTGTGTACAACACGTGAAGCATAGAATCACAAGTAGTGATATTGACAGTCCAATATTTGACGTAGATCAGGCAGAAAAAGAGCGCCTGAGACTACTGGTGGAAAGATGGATGAAGGATAGATCACATCCTAACGTAGGAAGGAAAGTGAAGTACAGCGTAGTATGCAAGAGCTATATACTTAAGTGACTTAGAGTGTACATAAAATTCGTACTTGATTGATAATTAAAACAAACTAAGACACACTTCTATTCAGCAATTATTGTGATGGAAGACACTAGTTTCGCATCAATTTGTCACCATGGCAACGTGGTGTGCAAGAGCTATATACTAGGTGACTTAGAGTATACATAATAATCATACACGAACGAAGATTTAAAACAATCTAAGACACATTTCTATTCGGTAATTATTGTGATGGAAGACGCTGGTTACGCGTCAATTTGTCACCATAGCAATCATGAGAGAATATTGCACAATGCAAAGTCCAGAACTTAGTCAACACGTGAGTAAATGCATAACAAATGGTGATATTAAAATACGTGGAGTGAACTGCAACGTGGCATAGCAAGGAACAGGCACACCTAAATATTGATGGGTGCTCTAGTGTACCGTGATATTTAACAAATGACGATGTAGTAGGAGAGCGACAGACGCTGTAAAAACAGTACAAATTGGTGAGGACACGGTAAAGTCAAAAGTAGAGAAGGAAAAAGAGGAAGTTAGAAGAAGTAAGAGCTACCTGTTTGAGGGTATTCGTAATTGTGTCGAAAAGGTACTGGTGGCCGGATCTCGGCGTGAGGAGGAAATTAACTCCCCGCAAGAAAATGAACGGCGGTAAGCCAAAACCGGACGAGTACGTACGGTTTGATCTGGATCTGTAATACAAACGGGGGGAAGGTTGTGAAAGTGAGGAAAAAGCAATAATTGTGCGCAATAAAATAAATTAACATGGGGCTAGAGGCGCGTTAGCTTACCAGTGAGAGAGAGATCTCGGATACGGGAACTGCGTGTATTCCAGGGTGCAGGACAATGCGTCAAGGGTAGTCCGGAAGTTAAGTAAACGAGCAGGGGCGAGTCAAAAGACTAGAATGTGTGGCGGTAGTTCCGGTGCATAAACCGGAAGTAAGGATCTTTAAGAGTTGCTATGGTGAAGCCGTGCGTGAACAAAATAGTAAAGCATTGAATTCAAAAAGATGTAAATAAGCACGGAGTATAGGGCGAGAACTAATAGAACAGACTGGCTAATTATAGTGAAGGAGCGTGTGGAATGAGACTAGGTATGGAGCATGGGATGTGGTAAACAGGTAGCAAAAGGAGAAATAGAAGTGGCGATAAATCACAGAAGTAGCAGAGGTGTTAAAAAGTGGAACAGGAAGGAGAATTGCAAAGGTTACTGAGGAAATGATTTTTGAGAGATGCCTATAAGAAAAAAAGGGGGGGTCCTGTGCAAGGACAAATCTAAGAGATACAAGTGTAAAACCTCAGTATCTAAGAAAACATAATTAAAAGAACAAGCCACTTGCAGTATCACATGATGCAATGGATTGGTGCTGTATGATGCCAGGTGAGCCACAAGAACGGGTAGACAACCATATTCAAGAGAGTTTGACGATAGAGAGCTTGCAAAACCTGGAAGAACAAAGAGAAGAGCAAAAACACATATGCAAGTAAACAGAGATAAAGGCTGGGTAGGAGGGATCATGAACCCAGAAAGTATTGAAGTTCCTGGTCGATGTTGAGACCATACAAAACTGGCGATTTGTGTAGATCCAAGATAGATCTCTTCAAATTCATCAGGAATTTGAAACTCCAAAAACACTTTGAACTCATGCCCCCGCCAATCAACAGAACAGGAAGTACTCATAACATCAGTTACATGGATTCTCAAACCATTAAAGATGTCAATGACACACATCTACTCCTGTCCATCACTGAGACTGACGATCCACCACTCAGTTTAGAATCACTATTAGAAGATCTAGGCATCGATCCATATGGGACCATCCCCAGTGGTCTGAAGACCAAGTCCAAATGGACACCTACCCTCCCTGGAGGTAATGCCATTGATGTTTTTCACAACCTTATACTGGAGGATATTGACAAATATGAAAAGAGATTCATGAGCAAAACTCACAGAACCAAAGACAACCTAACCAGAGGTGAGAGATTGGCTCTCAAAACGCTCAGTGCTGACCCTAACATCATCATTAAGAGAAGCAGACAAAGGTAGAAATGTGATTGTTATGAACCGTGTGGACTACCACAATGAGATATTAAGTCCACTTCAAGATGAGACCTGCTATGAACATCTTAACCATAATCCCATTGGCTCCTTGAGCAATCTCATTAACAAAAGAATACAAACCTGGCAAACCCTTGGTATCATTGATGAAGATGAGGCCCGATACTTGAAAGTAGCCAAACCCACCTATCCTATACTATACACTCTACCCAAGATCCACAAACAAGCACCTTTTCCCCCAGGACGCCCGATAATCTCGGGCATAGGGGGTCCCACAGAAAAACTATCACAGTATGTTGACCTTTTTCTCAACCCCATTGTCAAGAATCTGCCATCCTACATACAGGATACCAAACACATACTTAGCATCCTCGCAGACATACAGTGGCAACCCAATATGATCATGGCTACTCTGGACGTAGTTTCTCTCTACACATCCATCAAACCGGACCTAGGACTAGAGGTAGTGACCAAATCTCTTCAGCACAGATCTGCATCATTATGGGAACACACCAATATGATCTCTAGTATGATGGAGATCATACTCAATAACAACTATTTTCTGTACGACAACCAATGGTACAAACAGATAAAGGGAGTGGCTATGGGTTCAAAATTTTCACCATCCTTTGCCAATCTGTATATGGGTGCCCTTGAAACAGAATGGTTATGGGGTAAAAAAGCAGCCCAATGGACAGATTATATCGTCTATTGGGGACGGTATATTGATGACTGCTTGTTGCTTTGGTCAGGCTCACAAGATAAGCTTGACTCCTTTTGCGTATACCTCAATTCCAACAATATGGACATGAAATTCACTTGCCAAGCTAGCACCAACTGTGTCTCTTTCCTTGACATCGTACTATACGTTAAAGATGACATCTTACACAGCAAGCTCTACCGCAAAGAGACTTCTTGCAATGCGATCCTACATGCCAGCAGCGCACATTCTCTGCACCAAATACAAACAATTCCCTATGGAGAATTCTCAAGGGCGAAGAGAAATTGCAGTGAGGATATTGAATTTAAGAGTTGCATAAACGATATGCAACACAGACTTTTCCAGCGTGGCTACAAGCCACAGATCATTAAGAAAGCGACTAACAGAGTCAACAACATCCAAAGAGTCATGACTCTACAACCAAAAAACCCCAAAGAAACAGACAAACAAACTGAGAGACTAAACACGGATTACAATGCCATCAGTACCACCATGCGAAAAAGCTTCAATAAACACTGGGGTACTTTATTGACCGACAAATCATTAAAGGATAACATAACTGCTCGACCACAAATCACCTTCAGAAGAGGAAGAACTCTTGGCAATAGGCTATGTCCTACAACACCACGCTCTGTAGCGATCTCGTCTTGGTTGACCAAGCACACTGTTGGTTTTTTCAAATGTGGAAACTGTGGAATCTGCAAATGGGCCATGAATGGCACCAAAGAATTCAGTGGCTGGAATGGTAAAAAATACAACATCACCTGTAACATCAACTGCAACTCCAGTTTTGTCGTCTACATCCTGCAGTGCACTTGCAAACTACAATATGTGGGAAGCACGATCAGATCTCTGAAGGAACGTATCAGTGAACATGTCAGGGCGATGCACAATGAAGATGCCAAGTACCCTATGGCTTTGCACATAGCGACATGCAAAACACAAGGACCACGCAAGAGTTTATCATTCTTTGGAATAGACATCGCCAGGAACAGTGTAAGAGGCGGTAATCGCGAATTGAGATTGAGAAGACAAGAGGCGTCATGGATCATGCGTCTTCAATCGGTCAAACATGGTCTCAACATCGACCAGGAACTTCAATACTTTCTGGGTTCATGATCCCTCCTACCCAGCCTTTATCTCTGTGTACTTGCATATGTGTTTTTGCTCTTCTCTTTGTTCTTCCAGGTTTTGCAAGCTCTCTATCGTCAAACTCTCTTGAATATGGTTGTCTACCCGTTCTTGTGGCTCACCTGGCATCATACAGCACCAATCCATTGCATCATGTGATACTGCAAGTGGCTTGTTCTTTTAATTATGTTTTCTTAGATACTGAGGTTTTACACTTGTATCTCTTAGATTTGTCCTTGCACAGGACCCCCCCTTTTTTTCTTATAGGCATCTCTCAAAAATCATTTCCTCAGTAACCTTTGCAATTCTCCTTCCTATTCCACTTTTTAACACCTCTGCTACTTCTGTGATTTATCGCCACTTCTATTTCTCCTTTTGCTACCTGTTTACCACATCCCATGCTCCATACCTAGTCTCATTCCACACGCTCCTTCACTATAATTAGCCAGTCTGTTCTATTAGCTCTCGCCCTATACTCCGTGCTTATTTACATCTTTTTGAATTCAATGCTTTACTATTTTGTTCACGAACGGCTTCACCATAGCAACTCTTAAAGATCCTCACTTCCAGTTTATGCACCGGAACTACCGCCACACATTCTAGTCTTTTGACTCGTTCCTGCTAGTTTACTTAACTTCCGGACTACCCTTGACGCATTGTCCTGCACCCTGGAATACACGCAGATCCCGTATCCGAGATCTCTCTCTCACTGGTAAGCTAACGCGCCTCTAGCCCCGTGTTAATTTATTTTATTGCGCACGATTATTGCTTTTTCCTCACTTTCACAACCTTCCCCCCGTTTGTATTACAGACCCAGATCAAACCGTACGTACTTGTCCGGTTTTGGCTTACCGCCATTCATTTTCTTGCGGGGAGTTAATTTCCTCCTCACGCCGAGATCCGGCCACCAGTACCTTTTTGACACAATTACGAATACCCTCAAACAGGTAGCTCCTACTTCTTCTAACTTCCTCTTTTTCCTTCTCTACTTTTGACTTTACCGTGTCCTCACCAATTTGTACTGTTTTTACAGCGTCTGTCGCTCTCCTTCTACATCGTCATTTGTTATATATCACGGTACACTAGATCACCCATCAATATTTAGGTGTGCCTGTTCCTTGCTATGCCACGTTGAGGTTCACTCCACGTATTTTAATATCACCATTTGTTATGCATTTACTCATGTGTTGACTAAGTTCTGGACTTTGCATTGTGCAATATTCTCTCATGATTGCTATGGTGACAAATTGACGCGTAACCAGCGTCTTCCATCACAATAATTACCGAATAGAAATGTGTCTTAGATTGTTTTAAATCTTCGTTCGTGTACGATTATTATGTATACTCTAAGTCACCCAGTATATAGCTCTTGCACACCACGTTGCCATGGTGACAAATTGATGCGAAACTAGCATCTTCCATCACAATAATTGCTGAATAGAAGTGTGTCTTAGTTTGTTCTAATTATTAATCAAGCACGAATTTTATGTACACTCTAAGTCACTTAAGTATATAGCTCTTGCATACTACGCTGTACTTCACTTTCCTTCCTACGTTAGGATGTGATCTATCCTTCATCCATCTTTCCACCAGTAGTCTCAGGCGCTCTTTTTCTGCCTGATCTATGTCAAATATTGGACTGTCAATATCACTACTTGTGATTCTACGCTTCACGTGTTGTACACACATTATGAGTACGCGCCCTACGTTTATTTATTTTCCAATGATCATGGTTCTCAACATTGATTCACACCCACAAATTTTCCTTGTGGTGTCCTTTTGCTCTCTTCACGGGGGTGTACTTTTCTGACAGCATTTGTTTAGACACTTTTCTCAGTTGCTGTCTTTAAGTGAATCACCAAGTGTATATATATATGCAACTTTCACATTACATTGGTCTCCACAGTTTATCCTGTTTTTCATTTCTTTTCACGGCGTTCTGACAGTGGCCCAATGTGTCTTAGTGTGTCTTTATTTTATTGCATTTTCTTATCTCTTTTTCTTTTGTTCCTTTTGTCCTTCCTAGCCCTGATGAGTCACAATAGCTACACTTTGTGATGAAACACATGTCGGCTGATTTATTTTCATGTTGTATTGGTCTGAATTCATAAATATAAAGAAATTTTTCTCACAATACGCCTGATGTCGACCTTTGTGATTTTATAACAAGAAACTTCAGACATTTATTTGATTTTGATAGGCAAACCCAGAACGTAATAATTTTTCATACGTGTGCACAGGACTTCATTTCTATTTGGTTGATGTGGGCCATGACCCACTCATTAGCAGGGGTTATTTCCTTGGGTTTGTTCCCCCTGACCTGGTAGCACCGGAAACACTTGTTCTCTGTGACACCAATTCGCACACGCTTGAGCGCCAAGCTTCCTCAACTTCAACCAAACCCTCACCACTGCTTCCCTGGGAAGGATGCTCTATAGAAACCCATCTTCACTGTGCAAGCATCTCCACCCAATTCATTGATAGCTATTGGTTGCTTGGTCAGCGTCTCGTGGGTCAAAGATCAGAGGTGTGATAGGCGCACAGTTCACTGTACAGATTCCCAGGTAAGTTCAGTGCGCGGCCTTGTGCACTAAGACAAAGGTTTTCAAGCTGTAGTGTTATTTCACAGTCACAACAGGGCTCTGTTGGATTGGCTGAACAGGTGAAAGTGCCCCACACCGGCGATAGGTTGGGCTGCATAGTGTGGACTCCGTAGCTTCTGAAAAATCTTAGCCTGGAGAACCAGGTAGACGCTGCTGCAATACAGCAAGTGTGAGTTTACTGCGTGAAGAATAAGTGCATTCACTTACATGGGGACTAGAAAAGGAATGGCTGCATGGTTCTGACGGAGGCGACAGAAAGCTGCCAATACCCCTGTGTCTATATGGGGCTCAAACAACAGATAAGCTTCAATGATGACACCAAAGTTTCAGATGTGATGCTTAGGTGCGAAGCAATGCATGAATCAAGGGTGAAAGATCAGTGGGAGTTTAGTCTACAAATAGAGTCTAGGAATAGAAGGATGCAGTGGGGTCAGTGGATTAATGCACCCACTGCAGGGATATGTCTTTAACCCCAAAGTGACAGGCTCAAATCACATTGGGTTAATTCATCCTTCATTATCCTGAGGTTGATATAATTATTTGGGTACAATAAACATCTATTATTCAGCACCAACATATACCTCAATGTCTGTATTTATGCATGTATATTGTATTTCTATAGCTAGTACCTAGCCAAAAGGTAGCGGGCACAGTAAAGGATTAAAGACAAGTATAAAGTCAACAAGGAAGTGGACAGGAAGCTAGTTCCGGATGGTTAATGCATTGGGAAGTAGTGCTATTTGAAGAGGTGAGTCTTTAACTACTCTCTGAATTTGAGCAGCATTGAAGTGGTCCTTTTTTTTTTTTTTTTGGTATTTGTAATACAACTTTATTATGGTCTAAACAAAACAAACAGGAACGACAGTAACAGGGTTCACCACTGAATGTGATGCGACTATAGCAGTCTTTAAATTAGATTCGAAACGTGAGGATAAAGTAATTGCAGTCCAAAACAGCTAAATACGCAGGTCCAAAATATGAAGGAATTAATTTTTACTGCCACGTTCACTCCGAAGCCCACTCATCTCCTTCCGCATCCCAAAGATCAAAGCACATGTTCTGCTCAGGTAGATAATAAAGTGGCAAACACGCTGCACCGTCGACGTCACAGGACAGTTGCCTATAAAACCATACTTCTGACGCTGGGCTCCAGCTTTGCTCACAGATCATCCTCCTCATCTGGCAATGCAGTGGTCTGGGCAATCTGTAAATCTTGCTTGTGCTGCCAATGCTGGGTCCATTACAACTTCAGGTGGTGCAAGAGCAGGCATAGCTACAAACTCCAAATTGGGATCGCCGATTAATTTTCTTGCAAGTCAAAGTTGTAATTACTTTTTGCAGAAATATCGTAGTACTGGAGGTTCTTCTTCCTGTGGAAGACTATGGACTTTGTCTTCACTTTCCTGTCTTTGATATCCACTTTGTTGCCACACAGCATGATGGGGATGTTTTCGCACACTCGCACCAAGTCCCGATGCCAATTGGGAACATTTTTGTATGTGACTCTTGATGTGACGCCAAAAATGATAATGGCTCACTGGGCTTGGATGTAGCCGCCAAACTTCTCCTGCCCGGCGGTGTCCCAGACGTTGAACTTGATGGGGCCTCGATTCGTGTGGAAAACGAGCGGGTGGACTTCGACTCCGAGTGTGGCCACATACTTCTTCTCGAACTCGCCGGTCAAGTGGCGCTTGACGAAGGTGGTCTTGCCGGTGCCACGCACACCATGGGAAGCCATGGTGTGCGTGGGATCTTCCAGAACAGTCTGAGCGGCTGCAAAATGGCAGAAGCGCGATTCAAATACCCCCGAAGTGGTCCATTTTGATACAGGGATGTTGTTCCCGATCCTGAATGCATAGATGGAAAATATTTATTTTTTTAGCACAAGAAACTCCCACTAGACCCATATTGCTTTTATGTAGGCTGACTGCAGTTCTTAGGGGCTATCTGCAATGACAACATAACAAGCTCTCAATTTCGAAGTCTTTTGTTTTTTAATTTAGTTTTGTTTAAAAATATCTTAGTGATTCAAAATATTTTTTTATCATTTATATCCGCATATAAAAAAGAGTAGAAAAAAACTTTAATTTAAATATAAGAACTTTTTTCCATCCACTTTTTGTGTATGTAGATATAGAATAATTTCATCTATTTATAAAAAATGAAACGTGTATATTATCCTTTTTCATGGACAATAATATCTAAATCACTTCATTACAATTATACAACCCCTGATGATTAATCACACTTGCATACTAGCCTATCACACCAACATTCATACCCATGCTTTCATCTGGCCATACCATACCCTCCCAAGCTAACATACACTACAAGAGTCACAGAGAAGACAGATGCACAGCAGTCTCCGTGACAGTGTTGTCAGTTGGGTATCAAACATCCAGGTCAACACACATTTCGGTGGTTAATATTTCTTTAAAGCCACCTTCTTCAGGACCACTAATACAATAAATGATGGCGAGTGGTAAGGGAATAGCATAAAGATGTGAAATTAATTTCATTGCACATCAGAAGAACACCTGTCTGCAGTACCAATTTTCTATATGTCCCGTCCCATTAGGATGAGGGAGATATTTGCGCGTATTTGGTCCTTTCTGGCAATGTATTGGTCATCTGATTTCTAGCTGTGTCGTCAATGTTGTCAAATTAAGACAAACTAGTTAAGAGTCCCTTGTTACATCTAACCAAGACTGTTCAGTGCACTTCTTGGGCCTGAAAGAGAAATCTACTCCAAAATTCTTTGTTGTATGGAGCCCTCAGATAGAATGGTACACTCTTTTGGGTATGAAGCCTCCGATTGATAATGGTGATGAGAAGGCTTTGCTTAGTGTCGAAGTCCAGTTGGCTGAGACTACTTGATGCTCATTCTGGGCGCATAGATGGAAAAGGCCTGTTGTCTTCTTTTTTTGTTTTTTTACTCCTTAGTTTGCAGTCTGATGGTGTCCTATCTGCGAGTGTGCCACTATCTACCAGAGATGGTGATCTTGTCAACAAGATAAGCGGGTTGCTGGTCGTGATAGTTTCATAAATGATGCCGCTGGTTTTGACGATGTGTGGGCCAGATAGGGAAGCCAATGGAGTTTCATCAGGATGGGGGTGAAGTGATCATATTTCTTCAGGCCCTGGCTGAGACGTGCTGTGGCTTGCAGATTGCCCCTGAAGGGTGTCAGTGTGGAGTCTGGCAGGCCATGGAGTAAGGCATCACCACTATTCAGATGCAAGAGTGCAAGCGGTGAGGCGAGGTTCGATGGGGGGAGTCGAAAGACGAAGGGATAGGTAAATTTCAATAAAAAAACAAAAAAAAACACTTACATTGTTCTCGCCACATCGCCGAGTCGGCAATGCGGCGAGCGCAAAGTAAGTGGTTTTACTTTTGTTAAATATAATTTTACCTATTCCGTCATCTGTCAACTTCTCCCCACCACTCCGCCCGCCCCACCCTGCCCAACTGCTCTTACCTGTGCCGGCCGTGCCTGCCATTTTCACCTTCTGTGAATTGTTACTACTTAAGTACTGTAAACCACTTGAACTCTTTGCTGTCTTGCTCCTGATCTACAAGTCTCCTTTTTTAATATCATTAATGGAACGCTGTAAGACACTAGAAAAACCAAACAAATAGAGAATAGCACAAAACACATGAAGAGAATGCACACACAAGACAAAGGCAAAATATACTGAACCAGGATTAGACAGCATTGAAGTTTCAAGTGCAAGTGAACAGTTTAATTTCTGAACTTCATAGTCATTTGATAAATTGTGGATACAACAAGTGTTGATATCCCGAGGCAGGTAAGAATGAGGGTCAGCTATGAAAGAACAGCCTAGTCCTCACCAGTCAATTTGCAATAACTGATCATTCTAAGCACATCCACCCAAGTGTTGTCCTAAACAGCGCATTCAACATCTTTCCTGTGACAGGTGGCAAGGTACTGGCTGTGTATGATTTTTTTGTGCAATGCATGGTTTGTATTTGCCTGTAGAAGCAAACCTTACCTCAGTCCTGTCCTCTACCACTACTTAGGAAAGCTGCATCATGGAAGACAATTTCTGGACTACCACACTGCTGGAGGGAGTCAGGATTACATAGAGAGCGACCCGTCTTCCTCTCATCTCCATTGCCATCCCTCCTCCTTTACTGTCAGTGCAGTTTATTATGACCAGATCAGCCAAAGAAGTGAGGGGGGGACTGGTGGGCTCCACAGCTGCTCACCTGGATTACAGGTTAATGATTTTGTCAAGAAGTGATTTTACACAAAACTGAGTCTCAAAGAGTATCAATTCATTGAGTTGTCTAATATGCAGCAATTCAAAGTCCTGGTGCTAGTAAGGAGTTGATAAATTCAATTTATTTGAGAAATAGTGACTCCATACTTGTGAGAGGCGCTCTGGCTGGAATGACTCTTGTACACCATCCTGCCTCTTCTGCCCCAAGTTATGAAAACAATCAGGAACAACCAGGCCCAATTCAATCTAGTGGCTGTGTGGTACCCGGAGTTGCTGCGCATGAGCATCTGCCCTCCAATCAGGCTTCCACTTCAGGAGAATCTCTGTTTCTCAATAACAAAGGCAGGGTACTCCACCTGAATCTACACAATCAACATCTCCATTTGTGGAGATTGAGCAGTGGCATTTGAGTATGTTTAATCTGCAGCCTGAAGTGGTGCATGTCATCTTCACCTCCAGATGCCATTCCATGAAGTCCATTTGTGTCAGGCGATGGGACAAGTTTGTGGGTTGGTGATGGAAGTTCTTTTGTTTGTTTTGTCTTTGACCCACCAAGGGCTTGCAGTGGGTGCCATTAAAGGTTATTTGATGGCCCTGTTGGCTATTTTACATTTGTCAGACTAAACATCCCTGTTAAAATCACCTGTTGTGATGAGGTTTATAAAAGGCTTGACAAACACTGCTCCACCTAAACCGTATGTGATGGGTGGGACTTTAATTCGTTCTTAATGTTTCTCATGTACCACTTAGAGCTAATGCACAGCTGCTTGACGTGACTCTGGACTCTCCAGACTATATTCCTCATTGTGATTATTTCAGATATTCGTGTGAGTGCGCTTCCGGCACTGTCTATGCACCCACTCTACACCACATATTTTCCAGACAAACTGGTGCTGAGAATTTGAGTGGTCTTCTTGCCTAAAGTTGTAAATTCTTTCCACTTTGGGCAATCTATCACCCTGCCTATGTGTTTTGAAGAAGCAGTAGACTTTTAATCGACTAGACCCAGAAACAACTTTACGTTTTTATGTTGATCGTACCAAAGAACACCATCTGTATGACTAACATTTTGTGTGGCTCTCAGGGGGACAAAGAAAGGAAAGGTTGTGTAGAAAAGGACCCTGTTGAGGTGGATGGTCCTCTGCCACAACATCTGCTATGCACTGGTCAAGATGCAGCCACCAGAATGTTTGAGAGTCCAATCCACCAGGTCTGAGTCTGCTATCACTGCATTTGCATGCGGGGGGCCTATATTTGACGTCTGCCAGGCTGTGACGCGGCCATTAGTGCATATGTTCACGAAGCACTATCGCCCTGACAGCCAGGCCCGGTAGGTAGGACATTATGTCCACTTGGTCCTGTAAATCAGTTTTGCTCTGAATTCACTCCACAGGCCCTCTGCCTAGGATCTATTCTAATGTAAGGAATCTGGTGTTAGAAGTATTGATCAAAAGAACAAGTTACTTACGTTCATTAATGCTCTTTCTGGTGTATACTCAATCTAACCACAGATTTCTCACTGCCTTCCCACCGCCTTGTTCTGAGGAGTGGAATCTTTTTAGGATATAAAAAGATTCAAAGTTAGAAATCTGCACACTGGCAATTATTCACACTTCTTGTCTGAGAGGGCAGAAAGAGACAATCAGGAAACTGATATTAACACACAGTGGTGGTGATTATATGTGCTCTGTCATTTACAGAGTAGTACGGAGTCAACACAGACCTGCATGGTGCCACTTAAAAGCATGTGGGAGCATTATTGGAGAAACAAATCCCAGTCCAGTTGGAGCCTGTGGAGTATATGTAATTATTTTCTGGCTGAGTGTTCTGTTGTTCCCTTATGTTCTATACCTCTCCTACTCATTTTCCCAAACTTCAGATGTTTCCCACCCTGACTACGACTACATACCTGTGAACTTACAATTTCGTTGTATGAGTAGGGGCCATAGCCTAGGAGGGGGTGGGACTCATGCCAAGAGCTACCTAAGAGGCACTCTGCCCCCCTTCCACTGCCACTCCTCCCTTCCTAGAAAAAAAGAAAAACAAAAGCTTCCTGAGGCTGCCTCCGATGTTCTGGGGTATTTTTACATCCCATAATGGACATCTGCAGCCCAGATCCTCTAAAAACGAGGTGGAAACCTAGTCTGTGAAGTGGTTTTCAGTTTGTTTTTCCTGCCACTGTGTGACATTGGCTCCTCACCAGGTGACCGTGTGAAGGGAGCCGATATCATGTGGCACACTGTAGCACCGTGTGAGTTGGCAGGTCTGCCATTACCATAATCTTGATTTGGGATCTCAGCATTTCCAGACTCTGTTCTGTTTAATTTCCTATTTTCACTCTGGTTTCACAGTATAGTAGAAATATTGGGTACTATTGTCAGACTAGGAGAGGAATATGCTGACGTACCGTGGTTAATATAGTCATTTGCTGAGGTTCAAATAAGATCCTAATCCTTTTTAATTTCAAGAAAAAAAAAGAATTGGCTGAAGTTTTTTTGACCAGTGGTAATGATGGAGTTGGGGCATTTCAAGGTGTTTCCCCATAAGTGTATTTCTCAAAAATATTTATATTTCTCAAAAATATTTATACCAAAAGATCTAATAAAGCGCTGGGAGGATTCTTTTAAAAATTGAAGACCTGCATTTCTGATATTAGGATAAAGATTTTTAATGGTGTATAGAGATAATATTACAGCCCAAGAAAGTGTCAAGAAAGTGTGTAACATCATTGTCCACTCCCTGTAGCAGGTGATAATTGAGTTGAGGAATTAGGCAATTCCAAGATTGCTCCAATGGCCTTTACCCACATAATTAATTTCATAACATTTAGTTGAAAAGGCTGTACCATTGCCTCTATATCCATCCTAGCAGAATTGAACAAATCAGTCCCAAATACTATAGCTCTATTGGGGGTCATGCGATGGTTGGTAAATGTGGAAGGAATAAGAAGACGTCACTTTCCCTCTTGTATGTATGCATGTCAAGCAATCAGGGATTTGTAGAGCGTGCTACTCGTGAGGGTCTCAAGGCGCTGGGAGGTGGGGGGGTTTTAAGGCAGTTCCAGTCATCTGAAGAGCCAGGTTTTGAGGCTCTTCCTGAATGCTTGCAGTGTGGGGCTTCGTCTGATGGTGTGGGGGAGTTTGTTCCAGGTCTTGGCATGTATATGGTATTTCCATAGTGCAAACCTAGCCAAAAGGCAGCGGAGCACTGACCATAATCAAAGGCAAGCTTAAACTCAGTGAGTAATAGGAGAGGAAGCTGAGTTGTGGAAGGTGAATTGCATTGTGATGTAGTGTTCTTTGAAGAGGTTGGCAAGGAAAATTGGTTGATCTTAAGCTAGGTTTACCTGAGGCTTTTCCGTCTGGCGTTCCTCTGATGTCCCACGGCTATGTTAATTTTGGTTCACGGATCTTGTGGCACAGCGTAGTGTGAGGCCCACAGCTGCCATGCCTCTCGATCAAGGACAGGAGCCAGATTCTCCACCTGACCTTATAAGCTCCTGCTTGAACAGCTAAGTGCTTTGTTGATGTTTCATAAATTTAGTAGTAGGGGTGCTAAAGCTGTCTCAAACTTTTATATTAACCTATGTATTCATCTTCCAGATTTCTTTCCTTCTATGTAACCATCCGAAGCAGAGAATTCAGATTGGATACCAAATTCCTTTGTTTTTTTATTGGCTCGTCGCTGCAGAAATGTAACAAAAAAGATCTCTCGCTAAGCTATGAAGGAGCCGGGTTCCATGTTCTAGATTTACTCTGGAACCCCTGGCCGATGTCTCTTGTTCTCTGCTTGAAAGTGTGGAGTGGAGGAAAAATCATTAGCCAATTACACATTACCGTACCAATGAACCATGAGTCTGAAGAATCACAGACTCCAGATTCGAAGTTTAGTAAATTTATTACAAAGCCAAGAACAGTTGGACATACAAGCACTTCAAGACGAAGATGTAAAAAAACATTGGAACTAATACAAAGCCAAACCTACGGGTGAAAATAAGATGGTGCAGCATGCACATAATAATCAATTCCAGAATCAGGACACAAAATATAACAGCTCCGATATCGAGAGTCCCCTTCATTGAAGGTTTGTATGTGAAAAGCATTAATCTGTCCCTACACTACTACTAACATGACATCTCTACTTAGCATTCCCCAGGCAAGTTCTGTAAAGGTGTCCGCAATTGAAGAATTCCTAAGAAGTACATTCACGCTGAATGGGTCAAGTAGCATGAAGCTACAGAGCTCGTTCTAAGATGCTCTCTTCTTCAAGACAAGGTAGAAGTGTCCTGACTTTGTCCCTAGTTCCAGTCGATGACCCTGTAGCAAAACCATCCCATAATACTCTGCAACATCACCCCATCCAAACGAGCCCCCTCCTCGTAGGTAACTTTCCATGCAGCAGCGATGCTCCCAGGGCTTGGCTCGATGACCTTGATTCCCAGGCTCTCTCCGTTGAGAAAGAACACCATCCCACATTATCAGCATCGCCGTTCATTGTATCTTTTCCTCCCTAAGCCTAACTCCTAAAACAAAGACATTATTCTAACTAACAAGGATGACTTTCTTCCACCTGCAACAGAAACGTGGGAAAGAGCAAGTTCTGCATAGACATGAATTTTACGAGCAAACCTAACATGAGAGCTTCAGGGAGAAAAATACACTTTAGGCCTTCAGAATTGGGCTAAGTTAAGTAACGTCACATAACTTCATAAGCACACACATAAATGAACAGTATTGCTGAGAACGTTCAATTTGCACATTACATAAGCACACTAATTGTGAGAATATTCGTTAATTACATATATGGACCCTACACGTTAAGATTTTCATCTAGCCACATGTAATTGCAACATTACTTTCTTCATGTTTACACTGAAAAATACATAGCACTTTACTTTTCAAGTTATTACATTGCATGATCTAAAGACCCAATATTAGTGAACTATTTGTGATTATAATGCACCCCTACAAATGACAGAGAAAACTGCGCTGTATCAGCAACCAGTGTTGGAGCCGGCACTTTCTGTTTGGCTGAAGGGATGCCCCCAGCCAGGTAGAACCTACCGCTCCCGTCAACGGTGGGTGAGTACGCTCATTGTATAACCTGTGCCTACCCATGGGTAGCTTGGCACTGAGCAGTCAGGCTTTTCTCAGAGGCTATATGTAAAACAAAAGCACAGTATTCACTTGCGATAAACACACTGAGCGTCACAAAAGAGACGTCACACAGGATGTATGTAAATAATGTTTGTATTCAACACACATATTCAATCATTATAATATAAACATCACATACTTTTGGGCATAAAACACATTTAGAAATATTACTAGAAGTTCTAGGCCCTCTCGTATTGTTATGATATCAATAGTATGCACATTGTGGACAATTCGTATGTCTAATCCCCCCACAGAGAGAGAGCACCCTTATGCGGGACGACATTCTGTCCACCCCAGGCCTACCCTAGCAATCCTGATAATACAATCCCACACAGTTATAGGGTGCACCCCGGGTCACAATGATATAAAAAATATGTACATACAAGAAATTAGAACACTTTTTTTCAGCACCGCGGGTGGGAGAATGTGAATAAACTCAATGTCAAACGTATTGTGCTTTTGGCATGAACTCAACATATAAAGCAGCACTGCCGGCCAGTGTCTTGAATCACAGGCGGTTCGCAGACTATGACTCACACACACTCATTCCTCATGGCTACATGGTATGAGAGGTATCAGCCCAGTCAGTACGGAACGCTCTTGCACACTTACGCCCTCAGCACCCTGATGCAGTACTACTGGTACTTAGCAGGTCAATGGATAACACCCTGCAAAATCTGTGGCCCCAGCATCCCTCCACCCTCTAGTTCCCCCAGATTGCCCTATACCCTCGGATGGAAGATAACAAGCCCCTCCTACCGGATACTAGGCCGCACATGGCCAAAGTCACACTTAGTCTGTGTCCTCAGGAAGAAAGTGGGGATATGTCACAAGTTTTAATTAGGAGATAAACGTAAGCAAGGGGAGTTTAGAAGCCACTCGGGAAGTTAACCCACAGGTCTCATAACACAGTGTCATGCAATCTCTTGACCCGCTTCCAACTGTCTTGGAAGCATTCCTTCAGCCCAGTCAATCTCTCTCGCTACTACCTGAGGCCAAGATGTCTTCGGGACGAGCCAGGTGTGAAGAGGGCAGTTGGTCTACCATGATGAGGGTCAAAGTGGAACAACCGATGAATTGGGAGTAACACAGGGGAGCCTCTCGTTAGGAGGAGGCACCCCAGCCAGTACACTTTGACCAGGTTCGTGCCCAAGCAATCAAAGCACAACGTCTGGTACACATTGGTATGGGTCACACCAGATACTTCAGGTCTCAAACACTAAGGGGGATATTCTCAAAAACGTGTGAGAACCATCGCAAAAGTTACTTAACGCAACCCTCTATATCGCAGTCCATCACGGGGAAATTTACGGCGTGTTAACCAGGTATTCACGACACGGCGGTACCATGCGATAGTCACCAGATAACGCGTCAACTGACCACGTTAAAATTAACGCCACGCCGCTAATATGCGAAACACGAACGCAGAAAAAGCTGCGATGAGACCAATTGCGATGCAAAAAGCAGCGAAAACCAGCAGCAGGCCTGCAAATCCCACGCATCTGGTGGAAAAATGCACTATAAAACCAACAAAAACAACACACCAGAAAGAAGCCAAAGTGCGAAGTAACATAGATGCACCCTGACTGAGCACAGAGGCCAATGCGAACCCCACAAGCCCCACAGACCACCAGCAAGGAACAATGGGGTCAGGGCAGGCCAAGGAGAAGAGGGAGAGGAAGACGGGGTGCAGTCCGCAGGAAAACAAGACCAGCGTCACAGAGGTGACAGAACACAACGAGCAACTGACCCGCAATCAAACTACCTTGAATGCAGCCGGAGTGTCGAGGAGGCCAATGGAGGAGGCCAAGAGGTGCTAGTATGACGTGAAAATCTAAACCAGGCACAAAGCCGCTGCCAACAGGAAGGCAGCAACGGCGACAGAAGGTGGGAGTCCTGCACCACAGAAGGAAATGGAGGAAACAGAGGCCACAGTCAACAGTGCGGAGACGGTGCAAGGAGTCGGGAGTGCGGACACAGCTCGGGAAGACCTGACAGAACATCAACAGGGTGAGTAAAGAACAGGGACTAGGGGGACGGGGGGAGATGGGCACAATGGCACTCATGCACAAATTAAGCAGAGCACACTGCAAACCCACAATGACCCTGGATGATGTCCCTCATCCCGTGGCACACTGCAGCACACACACACAGCAATAACAGCACATCCACATTGACGACAATGTGTTACAATGTGCAACCCCTAAACTGCGGAACAGAGGACACAACTGGCTCCGCACACGCGCAGAAACAGGCCCACACATCTGACAGAGCTGGAAACTGTGAAATGGAAATGTTCGCGTAAAACCTCACACCCATGATGTAGTCCAAATGTACACTGTCCCACATCTAAATCCTGCCCCTCCAAAACAGTCACAATGTACATTGTCATACAGTCTGCATTTCAACAATAACAATGTGCCAAAACACATGTCAACCAAATGTCAACATGCATCTCCCCTCCATATTGCAGAGGGACACACAAAACCTCCAGCAGAGCACAGACGACCACACATCAGTGATGCCAGAGAGGACCACCACACCTTCGACACCAATGCCCTACAACAGCCCATGGACATCCCACGCAACCCACCAGCAGAACCAGGACAGCCAAGCTACTTAGAGGAGAACCCAGTCGCTGCAACAGACCACACAGCATGAAGCACCCGCAAGCACGGCAGGCTCACTAAACTTCACCGACCCACACATGGCACCCCAATGCCAGGTGTTAGAACGCCAAAAGAAGGTGGCCCAACAGGTGCGGTGTGTTCCGAACCCATGGAAGGCGAACTAGATCACATACGTGGGTGTCTATTGCCCTTTAGGGACCACCTACACCCCACAAAGGAGACCCACATTGCCATAGAGACACATGCAGATGTACATTCCCAGTACAGATCCACGTCCAGGGGCAAGCACATATCAGTCACACACCCACGTTGGCTCTGCGTACGACGGCACAGTCCACTGCCCTTACGAATTGTGTGGGTGACGACAAAGCTACATATCCAAGCTCTAACCCGCTGCCTGCGGTGAAATGTCTGCATCCTCTGTACACAGCACAATGTAATGTCCTAGGGCCCAGGGCCCTCATGCATACAACAAGATGAGAGGGACACACGCAGATATCATGTTGAACTGGCTACAGGCACGTGTGCCCGGCCCCTTTATTGGCAGGGCCACAGTGACGCCTGTGCTGGATGTGTGTGGGGTGAGTATAAGCCAGCCCGCCCGGAGTGCTTGGTGCTGGCAACCACTTGAACAGTGGACACCAGTGCAATGGAAACAGAAAACACCTACATAACAGAGTCAACTGCTGAGCAACATGGAGGGAGCCGGAGCAAGTACAGAGGTCACTCAACATACAAACAGAAGTGTTTGTGAGTTTCAGTGCGCTGCGGTTGGGTCCCCAGAGCTGAGCATGCTTATGTGAAGAAAATGCCTGGATTGTGTCCCTTCTGGACATTCCTAATGCAACTGCAGTGGGGGGCGGGGTGGGGGGGGTGTCACACCTGCATCTTCTTCCTCATCGCCGTCCCAGGTCTCCCACACTGCCTGAGGTGACTTTGCTGCGTGAGCTCTCCACAGCACATAACCAAAACGGTAATGGAGGAGGATGATTCATGGTGCACAGAGCTAGTGGCACCTGGAGTGCTGAGCAGGGGATCAGACAGAAGATGGCATCCACGACAGGTGCGGCAACTCCATCAGTCTGCCAGTACGACCGTTTCGACACTGGCAGTTGGCGGTTGGAGTTGGTCCGGTGGTGGTGGTGTGTGCCTCCTGCGGTGATGCGACATCCGGGCTGGTCAGGACTCGATTTGATGTGTGAGCCCTGGTGGGCCGCATTTGAGGCCGGAGGCAGTGGACAGCGCAGGGCCACAGACACATGGCATTGATGACCCCAAGGCCATCGCCTCAGAGGCCATCCAACATCTCAGGAGAAGGGGTCCTGGACCTGACCAGCACAGAGTTAGTGGCCCTGGATGCACTGCGGCCGGCACAGGTCCCCCGCCACGGGACGGTGACTTGCGGTGCAGTCAGATGGGCCACGCGACCTGAGCGGGTCCTCATCAATGTTCATGGTGTATGTGGCAGAGGGTTGCGGGGGACAGTGGAAGGTGTCCTCCAGGGCATGATGCAGAGGGTGGAAGCTGTCCAGAAGCAGCAAATGGAGGAGTGGAATGCCACGGCATTAGTGGAATCACACCCGAAAGAATCCTGCTATTCAGCAACTTCCCTGCAACATACTGGCGACTGAGCCGTTCGAGTACGCATTCGAGCTGAAATTCATCATATCTGGAGCCGCCATTATAGCAGCCCTTGTCTCCTCACCCAAGTTCTCCCATTCTGGAATTGCGGCTAATGAGGCTCTATTTAACGGGCATATTATTTAAGTCCTGATGATGATCCGCTCATCCTACAAACGGATCGAAACTCCTTCGACACCCTAATTCACCTTATACGCAAAAAACCTTTAGTTCATTCCGCTGTAAAGGTGTTTTGAAGTAATTTGTTCTTGTAACACTGTATATCCTCCTTGCGTAACAAACCGGAAAAGCTTTGCCTCAGCCCCCTGCTGTTCGTTTTTTCCCTTGTTTATGTACTCTACTGGCTAAGTAGGACACAGGATTGTGTCCCATTTTATGTATTGTTTTGTATGATTATATCCTGAACCTACAAGTAAATATCAGACCTCTGTCCGGCTGGACAAGTCCACTAAATATAGCTACGATTGAGTCTATATTCATTCCTTTGGTTTTCATTTCACTTTCTGGGGACCACTGTTGTTGAAAACAATTGTCTCCCAAGGTCCCTGGTCGACTTCTCTCGGGTTCCCTTGTTGTTGCAGAATACGGCATGGTTTTAGCCACAAAGTCAGTATCACCGACATGATGGCGATGACAACCCCAAGTCCATGGACTCAGTCGCAAACAAAATTCAACCAGAAAGTGTCCATGGGTCTCCGGGAACAGACTTAGTGGCACCGGGGCTGAGAGGGGATGCAGTCTGCGTTGAGGCCTGTACAATGACATCAAGTCAGCCATAAATAAATCAAGACTGAATTCAAATAGTGTGACCTACTCGACCGCAGTAGAGGCATGAGGCAGAGGTCAGCGCGGGCCAGACGCGGTTCAGCGAGCTCCTCCTGGAACTCTAACACATGACATTGACATGACATTTGGGGGTGACTTGTGGTTGACGGAGGCAAAAGCACCAGAGCAGAGCGGGTGTTCAGTCAGCAATAATGACGTGCCCTACCTGGTACGGACTGGATTGGATTGGCGTGAAACCTGCTGGACCGCAGTGTAGGCCGACGGCGTAGTCATCAAGGGCCCACAGACACGTGTGGTTAAGATGCCAGGCACATACTTGGTGTCACCACATCGAAGGGAGTACAGTGATGTAAACTCTGCATTAATATGCGTACTCGGACAATGTATGATCAAGACTCAGTCCCAAATGGGTGACCTACTTGCCCGTAGCGTAGGCTGGAGGCAGCGGTCAGCAAGGGCCAACAGCCACGTGTCATCTTGCGATGCACAGAGTTAGTGATCCCATGGCAGTTGTCGGTAGTGTTCGATCACCTCTGTAACGATGATCCTTTTATCCTGCGAACTGAAACGCGTCATCCTCTTACACCTCTCCTTGCGTGCAATGATATGTACTCTGCCATTGACAAATCAAGACTCAGTCCTACATGTGCGAACGACTCGAACGCAGCGTGGCCCGAGATCAGTAGTCCGCGTGGGCCCACGGGCACCCGTGGATGGACTGCTATGCACAGACTTGGTGGCACCACATCAATGGGAGTATAGTGAGATAAAATCTGCTATAATTGATGTTCTCTGCCATAGTGTAATCAAGACTCAGTTCCAACTATGTGACCTACTTTTCCGCTGTGCATGCAGGTGGAGTACCTCAATGAGAAGGGAGTACAGCGGGCCGGTGTCGCTGAGGCCGTGATGGTCTGAGGAGGCTGCCAGGTTTGCGGCGCTCTGGCTTGGATCTTGCACTGGCACGTGGTGGGCCCTCATCGACACGCACCGGTGTCGGCAGGTGTGCATTGAGGCCTGTGTGCGCCGGGCCTGGCAGGACTGGTACGGGGCCCTGCGGCCCGGGGTGCAGCAGGCGCACAGGAACGCAGGCAACACCGCTCACGGCGACGGCATCGGCCTCGTGGCGGGGTGAGGTGTGCCGCCCTGGTCGTTGGGCATTCCAGAAGAGGACCACGCCCAGAGCTACGTGCTTTTTATTCACACCCCTACGCGTGCCAGGTGTACGCCGGGCCAACCCACTCCGCTCACGCTTACAGGGGTGGACGTAACAAGCTACATTTCCGGGATCTTCCCCACTGGCTGGGGTGACATGGTTGTGTCCACTGGCCACTGCACTCCATACACCAGCGGTGTATGTCAACATGGATATGTGTGTGGTCTGCATACTGAAGTCTGGCCATCGCTTCGATGCCACACTTGGCATTGTGTACATTTTTATTCATCGGTCAGTTGCCTCCTTCGCACATGGCTGGCCCAGGTTGCCAGAGTGAGTTGTGCTTTCGTGTCTGGTGGGTGGGCATGTTGTTTGGCATGTTGTATGTGAGTTTGTAATGTGTGCATTCCCAGTGTTGTGAGTTGCATGGTTGTGGAGTTGAGGTGTGTGGTGTGTTCATTTGGTACTTGCCAACGAGCAGCACATTTACGTAGGTGCCAGCCAGGAAGCGCCGGGTGATGATGGGCTGTCGGAAGATGTAGGACTCATGCACTCGGAATGGGTGGTTGGAGTCAAGGTTGGTGGAGATACCCAGGAGGTCCACTATTGCCTGCACAGTGATGGTATGCGTGTGCTTTCAGTAGAAGATATTGTGCACAGTGTCACCAGGGGGCACAAGTAGGACATATGTGCATTCAATTGCCCCCTGACACGTGAGGGAATCCAGCTATGGCTTTGACGCCTTGCTTGGTCTCCAGCTGTTCTTGCGCAGTGTGGGGGAAGGATAGGTAGTGTAGTACCAAGCTGATGATGGCATCCAAGACAGTTGGGGGGGGGGGCTTGGCTGTAGCTTGCTGTGAGACTCCTCGGACTCTGGCCGTTGTAGGTTGGCAGGTCCCAGAGGCCAACAGGTGCGGCACAGCCAGCAGCTCTGTCTGTGGAGAGATGTTGGTTGTCCGCTGAGTTGGTACCGTCAGCCTCTGGGCAAGGGTGGTCAGGATGCGTAGGATGGTTGTCCTTTTGAGCCTGTGGTCAGGGCCGGAATGGGAACCAAAATTGGCCCTGGCAAAGAGCTTGACCGGCCCCCCTGGGAGCGGCCGAGCTGTTTGCCAGGGCCGGTTTCTGCCGATTTTGTTACAGGGACCGATTTTGCAGCGATGCTGCAAAAACGGCCCAGTAACAAAAACGGACCCGGGGGCCCAAAATCGGCCCCCATCCTAGCGGCCCACCAGGGAAACGCCCGGTGCCCGTTATGGCCAGCCCGGCCCTACCTGTGGTGGGCAATAACATTCCCAGGTGTTGGGTCTGTGAGGTTGATGCGTTTTCAGCAGGTCACTGTCTTTGTCTGCGCTGCCTCAGTGTTGGTCCAGGCGGGGGCAGAGGGAGTCAGGGGGGGGGGGTCCTAGGGGTGGCGGCAGTGGGTGTTGTTGCCAGTTGTTGTCCGACTTTGCACCAGGCCAGAGCAGGTGTTAATTTCCTGCGCTTTATTGCATGTTTTGTGATCTTATTGCCGATCTGGCTGATCGTTGAGAATGTTGTGGAGTGGTGTTGTCGCGGCTTTTTGCACGGGAACGCCTACTCTGCATCTCATTAGCGATAGTTGTCGGGGTCATCTGTGGTGATGTTTTTTGCGGCTGCTATGGCAGGTAAACTGGTGCTATGGGCTTTTAGCACCAGCTTGTGAATGGGATGATAAATTTATCGCGACTTTGGCTGTGCTAAAGTGCCGTTAACTCGGCGATGGCTCCTTGAGAATATGCCCCTAAGAGTTGCAAATTCCGTGCCTCCCTGGAAATGAGGGACAATGACCATTGCACGGTGAGATGGGTTGCACCAGGCAATTCCGGTCACACACAGCGAACAGTTGCAAATTCCATGCCTCCATGGAAATGAAGCGGTACAAAAGGGGGTGGTGATGGACAGAGCATCAGAACCAATCAAACACTCACACCCAGTCAACAGATCCGGGTTTGATCCATCACCGTTCTTTAGCCCACTCTGCCACCCCAGTTCAGACATGGCCATATGCAAATCAGTCTGACCCTGTGCCTCATGGGAACAGTCCAGCCCGAACTGCCAAGCCATGCCTTCCCTGGACCGGAAACAAGCTTCCTAGGACCGGTTTCTGGCATTTCAACCGTCTTCAGCCAGGCTTGCTTGAATCCAGTGGCAAAGTGAGCAAGGGACTCACGTCTGAGCATACCCTGCCAACTTATGGCGAACAAAGCGGTACAAAAGGGGGTGGTGATGGACAGAGCATCAGAACCAATCACACACTCACACCCAGTCAACAGATCCGGGTTTGATCCATCACCGTTCTTTAGCCCACTCTGCCACCCCAGTTCAGACATGGCCATATGCAAATCAGTCTGACCCTGTGCCTCATGGGAACAGTCCAGCCGGAACTGCCAAGCCATGCCTTCCCTGGACCGGAAACAAGCTTCCTAGGACCGGTTTCTGGCATTTCAGCCGTCTTCAGCCAGGCTTGCTTGAATCCAGTGGCAAAGTGAGCAAGGGACTCACGTCTGAGCATACCCTGCCAACTTATGGCGAACAAAGCGGTACAAAAGGGGGTGGGATGGACAGAGCACCAGAACCAATCAAACACTCACACCCAGTCAACAGATCCAGGTTTGATCCATCACCGTTCTTTAGCCCACTCTGCCACCCCAGTTCAGACATGGCCATATGCAAATCAGTCTGACCCTGTGCCTCATGGGAACAGTCCAGCCCGAACTGCCAAGCCATGCCTTCCCTGGACCGGAAACAAGCTTCCTAGGACCGGTTTCTGGCATTTCAGCCGTCTTCAACCAGGCTTGCTTGAATCCAGTGGCAAAGTGAGCAAGGGACTCACGTCTGAGCATACCCTGCCAACTTATGGCGAACAAAGCGGTACAAAAGGGGGTGGTGATGGACGGAGCATCAGAACCAATCAAACACTCACACCCAGTCAACAGATCCGGGTTTGATCCATCACCGTTCTTTAGCCCACTCTGCCACCCCAGAGGCACAACATTTGGTGCATGATGATACAGTTTGCACCAGACCAGTCCGGTCTCACACACATGTGCAAGTTCAGCAGAGCCACATGAAGTAGAATGAGGCACTACTACAGGTACACCCCCACCTCCTAGAGTCACACCCTGTGAATCATACACCACACTTAATGAGCATGCAGTTGGTGTGACGCACAATGTAGCACAATTGATGAAACGGGCCACGTGGGGTCCCGCAACCGATGAATCCGCTCACCACCAACAAGACGCTTATGAGTGTCAGGGTCCCTATGGTACAGGAAACCACACACTTTAGATGCAGACAAGATTTCTGGGGCACCGCACTAGACTATCTGGTATCCAGGCACAAGTCTTAGTTCCACACTCACACCGCGCTACCCATTTGGATTCAGTAGCTGATGAGGGCACTTGAGAGGGCACTGCACTCCAGATATCATCGGTAGATGGTCTAAATCCCTTGCAGGAGATCTATGATGTCCAGTGGCGGCTCCCTCATTAGGGCGTTGGGGCGTTGCCCCACTGCTTTCTCGCGGTGCGAGAAGGCAGAAACATAAACTGTAAAAACGACCATTTATGTTTCTGCCTTCTCGCATTGCGAGAAAGCAGAAGGCACTGCCTCTGTGCTTGGTTGGGGGCAGGAGGGTGGGCGGTCCTGCTCGAGGGTGCTTGGTTGGGGGCAGGACGGTGGGCGGTCCTGCTCGAGGGCAGGGGAGGAGTGGCTTACCCACTGTTGTGGGTACTGACTGTTTGGCCGTCGGCCCTGATCCGAACAAACAGTTAATACCCACAATAGTGGGTAAGCCACTCCCCTCCTGCCCTCGAGCAGGACCGCCCACTCTCCCTTTTTCTCTATGCAGAGAAAAGGTCCCGGCCGGGGCGCTCGCCTGCTGCGCCTACCAGCGTTTAGATTGGTGTGCGTAGTGCGTCCGTTGCGTAGGGGAGGGAAGCAGGAAGCTGCCTGCTTCTTGCAGCAGGAACACGAGGACTCACCAGAGACCGGCCTGGAGCGGAGGCGGTGCGGTACCCCGGCGCTCACTCACTCAGGTAGGTAGGTTTTATGTTTGATTTTATTGTTAGTTTATTCCCCCCCCTGCGACCCCCTCCTTCCCTCGAGCATGCCGGCCGCCGCTGGTTGGGAATGACTGTATTGTGGTTTTGCAATAACGTTTGTGCAATTCTCGATTTGTGATTCGGTTTTGGGCTGTGAGTTAATGGACTCTGGAGTGGACCCCTGCCTTTGAATCCTTGCTAACCTGCTAGACAGCATTGTGTTATCCTGGGCAAAAAGCTAGGGCTGAGTTCACTCTTCCTACTCCGATTAGGAGTGTTTCGAAGCAAGAAGTATTACGGGCGATAAGAACCGGTGGACATTCACGTTTACTGGTTAAAACGTCGAGGAAACCGTTAAACTTGTTAAAAGAGGAGGCGGCCGTGCCATTTCCACTCATGGAAACCCGCTGCGTGTTTGAATTTTGCCTCCTTCCTTCCTTTGGCGCTGAAACGGGACCCGCTCTTTACCGCCGGATCCACGGAATCCGGGCTGGAAGCTCGGGCCCCCGCAGGGTCGGGCAACGAAGGCACGAGATTATCTAAAGTAAGCATGCTGTGTCTTCGTTATAGCTCCAAACAGGCTAGCTTCGGGGCGCTTTTGCCTGAGAGGTGAGATCAAATCCCTTTCACGAAGACAGGCTTCTCCATTGTTGATTACATGTAGAACCACATTTGCTTATGTTATGCTGCGCTATATTCGTATATGTTTTACCTTTCTGTATTATATAATGCTTGCATATGCTGTAGTTCAAATGGAATCCCTTTTCGTTCTAATGTTTTGTAACATAGAACTGTTCCATGACGTAAAACCATATCATGGACAGTTAAAAAAACACACAGCAGGCGATGCTGTCACCACAGATAAAACTCCGTAGCATTCAATCTCATATACTCGTGCTCTTTCACACTATCACCTTAGAATAAAGTATGGCATAGCATGGCCTCACGTCACACAACATACCATGTACTGGACGCACTGAAAGACACATGAACAGAGGACATGCCGGGTGATTACTAATCGCCACCAGCATTATTTCTGCTGATATTTTCTTAACAAGGCCCCTAGTGTGTGTTTTTGTTTAGTGTGTCGGTGGTTGCAAGCTTATTTTTGTGCAGTGCTTCTGTACATGGCTCGCTCACCATAGGGCCCTCATACCAAACTTTGTTTTCACGCCTCACCAGCTTAAAATGTCACCAGCCACCACTGATGATGTCCCTGAGATCTCCGGGAGAACAGAAGGCCCGCTGACGGGTCCTTGGAAAGCACACTTCAGGTTGTCACACTTCAGCAGGTCTTCAGCCCAGTCCAGCCACTATTCAGAAGGGTCACGGCGTTCCCTTTAAGGGCAGTAATTCTCCATGTGCACAACAGAGTCTTCTGGCAGTGGGCACCACTGCGTTCGCCTGTCCTACGTCCCCACATGCGGATCTCAACCCTTTCTGAAAGAAGGCACTAGTAGTTATACTGTTGTGTGAGTTAGGGGGGGTTTAAGGGGTTTCCCTTTGAACCACAGATGTCTCCCCTAAATTGTAGGCCAGTCTGCCATGGGGCAGTGGAATGTAGATCTCAATCTTTAGTGGGGCCATGATTTGGCCCCCAGAGGCCAAGTGTCAAAACCTCTCCCTCCAATCTCTCCCTTTTGGCCCTCAAATGGCAGAGGTCTGTCATTCTAGTGGTATGCCCATGGTTTATGGCCGTCACTGAGGAATGCTCCGACGTATTCCCCTGACCCTTAGTGTCCACCGGAGCCAGGCACCACGGCAACAAGACTCTTAGAGCATAGAAATTACCATATTCTATAAGTGCCATTTCTAAGGGAGTTTTGCCAAAACCCCCTTTACCACTGTGAAGGGTTTTGCATGGCTAATCCATTGGTCGAAAACATGATAAGGCTGCTCCACTGCAATCCACTATTGCAGCCCGACGTAATGACATCTACTTTCCCATGCTAACCTATGGCAAGAGCTAGTCTTATAGGCAGTGAAAACAGACACAGGTATTCCTCACTACCTGGGCACAAGTGCACACACAGGCCTGCAATGGCAGGTTGGAAAGAGTTCTGTGCACCAGGGGTGCAGGTGCGCCCACCCGAGTCCGCAGTCGCAGACTGGACACATGTTTATTAATACAGGTGTCAGTGCGCACGCACAGGCCCACTATGGCAGCCTGCACACGCAATCACAGACACCATAGGTGCGTGTGCGCGCACACCGCAGCCTACAATGGCAGGCTGCTCATTAGTTTATTCACAATAGATACCAGTGCGCACACACCGGTCTGCGATGGCAGACTGGCCCATGTTTCAGAACATCGAGTCAGCGCCACTTCCCAACGCAGGTAGGAAGGGCGAGCGCACTTTCCCAAGTGCCCAGAGCCAGGAGGCCACACAAGAGAATCAGCAAATCCCTGCCGGAAAGAGCATAGTACCCCCAGGGGCACCCCGCTTTCCCCCCTCCCCCAAATTAGGTTACCCAAAGAAGACACAAGAAACAGTTGTAAGTGGGTAACAAATGCTGCAGGATTTATTACATAATTCCAGGATATGTAATAGGTGGGTTATCTTACGGGCGATCCAAGGGCAGGCGGCCATCTACTTCACCTGCCCCGCCTGATGAGCCGGGCAGCACGGGAACGACCCGCAAGTGCTGCCCCCCAAGTGATTCTTTTTTCGATCACGTGCCGTTGAAATTCTACTCACACCCCCCCTCTCGGGGCGGAGCGTCGCATAGCAAACCCCCGGTTGTTCAGGCCCACAACCGCCCGCAGGCCTAGCGGGGCACCGACCGGCTTCCGGGACCTCTCTGGAGGCTCCTCGTTTTGGCTCAGGCACCACGTGGTGCCGCGCAGAGGTACCCTTTGTACCGGCCTGCTTCCAGATCGCCCTGTAACTCCGCCTGCAACGAAGAGGAAAACATGAAAACGTTCAGCAAAAAAAAAAAAAAAAAAAAAAAAACCCCACCCCACCACACCTACGCCGGGTAAGCGGTAGGGAGGGTAAAAAGGCGAGGTGGGCGACAAAGAGGTCGCCAGTGAGGGTGGGGGAAGGCTAAATAGCCTTCCCCTCACACCTGGGCCCGGAAGTGACGCGCATTGCGCGTCACTTCCGGCCCCCGACACGGAGGGGGGCAACAGTCAGGATCCCTGCCCCCGCCCCCCCCCCCGAAGGAGGAAGTGGGGAGGGGTGACCGGGCCCCGGGGCCACTAAGGCGCCGACCGCCGAGTGGCCCCCTGCGGGGGCCGCGGTCAGCGGCATAGTACCCCCAGGGGCACCCCGCTTTCCCCCCTCCCGCAAATTAGGTTACCCAAAGAAGACACAAGAAACAGTTGTAAGTGGGTAACAAATGCTGCAGGATTTATTACATAATTCCAGGATATGTAATAGGTGGGTTATCTTACGGGCGATCCAAGGGCAGGCGGCCATCTACTTCACCTGCCCCGCCTGATGAGCCGGGCAGCACGGGAACGACCCGCAAGTGCTGCCCCCCAAGTGATTGTTTTTTCGATCACGTGCCGTTGAAATTCTACTCACACCCCCCCTCTCGGGGCGGAGCGTCGCATAGCAAACCCCCGGTTGTTCAGGCCCACAACCGCCCGCAGGCCTAGCGGGGCGCCGACCGGCTTCCGGGACCTCTCTGGAGGCTCCTCGTTTTGGCTCAGGCACCACGTGGTGCCGCGCAGAGGTACCCTTTGTACCGGCCTGCTTCCAGATCGCCCTGTAACTCCGCCACAGCTCTGGAGGCGGCTAACCGTCGCAGCCAGGGCCCCCCACCAACCTAGCTCTTTACCTGCACCCTCTATTCACCAATGCTTCGCTTAAATCCAATAAAAACAGGTCCATGCCTATTTGGGAGAGGTGTACTCCATCCAAGTCGAAGTACCCCTTTACATTCCCCCGAATCATCTCATGGCGAATAAAGCCCAAACCCCTTTGGGATGTGAACTTACGCATTGCTCCATTAATGCGCCTCCTGGAGTGCTCTACCGCTTCTAAGGATTTAGCTCCCCGCCAAGACCTGCGGGGGATGATCTCCGACCACACGATCTCACACTCGCCCAGACGCTTGCAGATTTCCCCTAAGTCTCTTTTCATGGCTAATAACAGCAATCGTCTCCCTAAGGTAACAAGGTCGTTTCCACCCAGGTGTATCACCAACAGGTGGGGCAAGGTGGACCCGTGTGCTCTTAGTCTCTGCTCGATCTTATTCCTGAGTTCGAACCATCTCATCCCCGGCACCCCCATCCATTCCACTTCAGTCTGAGGGAAGTGTCGCATCCAATTCCGGTGCGATGCCCATTGGGCCGCCCGGGCGACAAATGAATGCCCGATCACCCACACCACTCGTCCTAATAAAGAGGAGACATGGTGTACACACAAGTTATTTAATCAGAAAGGGTGATTTCAACGATACACACTATAAAATCACAAACACATTACTAAAAGCTGCCTCACGGGCGAACATATATCTTATAGCAATCAGATTCCCAACGCCCCAATTTCTTCACCTGAGCAGCCTCTAATCCCGCCAGGTGAGCGGCGGTGGCAGCGCCTATGCGGAAGGAGTGGCTGGAATACCTTCTGTCCGGCCGGGCGAGCCCCGCCTTGGCTAAGCTGGCCCTGATTACCTGCTCGAACTGGTATCTAGTTACGGGGGTACCATTTGAATGCAACAGAAGATAACCAGGGCCGGGTGGTCTGTACTCCAACAACGCCTTTACCCATTGTACTGGGCAGAACCTGGGGTCACCTAGGGGCTGAAGAACCACGCTGATCCCCCGCCCCGCCTGGTCAGTCTTGGACTTGCGTAAATGAATGGTCAGTGACCCGGAAATGGACACATCTGAAATTGCCAGCGCATCCCCTGAAACGTCGACCTTGGACCTAGCCACTAACTCGCTGACTCTGAATGCCCCAAAAAATGCTAAGCAGAACGTGGCTGAAAACAGCGTGGCCTCGTAATGAGAGTAGGTGACTAGCTCGAGAGCCCCTAGCATGCCTTTCAGGATTTCGAAATCAATGGGGGCCCGATTATCAGGGGCCCTGGGCTCCTCCCTAGCCCAGCCCTTCAAGGTGGCCCGGATGGGATAGGAGTTAGTGGGATCCGCCCCGCCAGACAACTTGGTGTCATGGCTTACGGCCGCCAACTGGCTGCCTACCCACGAACGGCTTTTCCCCTGTCCCCTAGCCCACACCAGAAATGCTCGGACCTGGGACACCAACGCAGCCCCTGAAGTACCCAGCGCTACAGAAGTTGCTCTGAATGTTGCCATGTGGGCGCTGTAACGCTTTCTGGTACCTGGGGCCAGAACTCTTTCTCCCATCTCCTTCAGGCTCAGTCCCACTGCAGGATCCTCCATAGATGGTCCGGGAATGGGGTCATCTGCGCTCTCGCCCGCGGCCAGGCCTCCCTGAATCGGAGCCACTGAAAACGAGAAAGAGCGTCAGCTGCCACATTTTGAATACCCTCAATGTGCCTGGCTTTAAACTCGAAATTGATGCGCAGGCATGCCCGGACCAACTCCCTTAGTAAGCACAGCACCAGCCGGCACCTAGCGGACTGGTTGTTAATTGCCTGAACAACCGCCATGTTGTCAGACCAAAATACCACCTTCCTATCTGACAACGCCGCCGGCCATAGGTGTAGTGCAACAACAATCGGGAAGAGCTCCAGAACAGTCACATTTTTGGTGATCCTATGCCTGCGCCAAACATTGGGCCATCCCTGCGCGCACCATTCCTCGCCCAAGATAGCCCCGAAACCTTCCCTGCCTGAGGCATCTGTGAAAAGACAAAGTTCCTGACTATCAATCCAGGGCTGCTTCCAAATAACCGTCCCATTAAAGCAGGCTAGGAATTCGCTCCATACCACCAGATCCTGCTTCAGACCTGTCCCCAGCTTGACCCAGTGATGTTTCTTTTTTATACCAGCGGTCGCCCTTGCTAACCTGCGTGCAAAGACCCTCCCCATGGGTATGACCTTTACCGCAAAATTCAGGGTCCCTAGCAGGCATTGGATTTCACCCAGAGTAGCCTTGTCCCTACCCAGTAGATCGCAGATCTCCTGACGCAAGGCCTGTACCTTATCCGCAGGGAGTCGGGACACGCCCTTTACCGTGTCCAACTCGATGCCCAAGAATACCAAAACCTGCGCCGGACCCTCGGTCTTACCAGGAGCTAAAGGTACGCCCAAGTGTCCTGCCAATTCCTTGAAACATTGCAGCGCCCGTGCACAATCTTGCGAGTCAGCTCCCCCGATGAACAGGAAATCATCCAGGTAGTGGGTCACTCCCTCAATGCCATACCTGTTTGTTAAGGCCCACTGTAGGAAGGAGCTGAACGCCTCAAAGTACGCACAAGACACCGAGCAACCCATGGGCATACACCTATCATAAAAGACCTGGTCCCCCCACTTGAAGCCCAGAAGGTGTTGGCTGTCCGGGTGTACTGGCAGGAGCCTGAAGGCCGATTCGATATCAGACTTGGCCAACCAGGCTCCCTTCCCTGCCCTCCTGATCATGTCGACTGCCAGGTCTAGGGAGCAGTAAGACACTGAGCATCTACCTTCGTCAAGCCAGGAATTCACGGAGTCCCCTTCAGGGTGTGATAGGTTATGAATAAGACGGAAAGCCCCTGGCTCCTTTTTTGGTACCACCCCCAGGGGAGAAATCACAAAGTGGGGCATAGGGGGTGAGGAAAAAGGGCCCGCCACCCTGCCCAAAGACACCTCCTTCGCTATTTTATCCCGCACTACCTCCGGGTGCTCCCTAACCGATTTCTGATTCTCCGCATCCCTGCTCACTAAGGGACCTTGATAAGGAATGCGGAAACCGTCTAAGAAGCCCTCAGAAATGAGGGACCCTTCCCTGCTAGTGTATCCGCGGAGGGCGCTGAGGAGGTTCTTTACGCTGATGGGAGAGGGCCCTTTCACATGGTTGTGTGGGGCAAGGGCATGCGCGCTAGCAGATGTGTTCGCGGGGGGCCAAAGCGCGGGAGGGGGAACCCCCCCGGGGCTACTTGCTCGAGGAAGGCTTGTCGGGAGTGTCGCGCTTGGAGCATGCGGTGGCGGCATGGGGGGCGCCGCACACATTGCAATTGTGTGAGAAACGGCATGTTTTGTCCCAGGAGCAGAACCCTGCATTAAAGAGCCTGCAGGTCCCAGAAGACCGTGCCCGAAAGCCAGGCCTGCGACCCCCCCCACGACCGCCCCGAAAGGACTTCCTGTTCTGCCATTTCCTCTCCTGTTTATCCTCTTTCTCTTTGCTCTTTACACCGCTCTCTGTACCTGACTTCGTCGTAGACCCCTCAGTATGCTTGTCCATGTGTTTTACCCATAAACGGACCTCCAACTGGTCCCACTCAAGATCTGGGCAGATTGCTCTCTGTCTACGGAAGTCACAGTCGTAGTGGTACCATCCCATGCCCCCACCCTTAGCAGCCTCTTCTGTAATCACGCTTGCATAGTGGAAGAGACCTGGCCCTTCATCTGGGAATTTCTCCACTATTACTGCCGCAAAAATGGCAAAGGCCTGACCCCAAGTCACAATATTTTTGGTGGGATATAAATGATACCGCACCCTCTTGTCCTCTTCCTTGTTGCCCATCCTCCTGGTATCTACCCCCTCCGCCCCATGCATGAGAAGGGTGAAGATATCGATAAATTCCCTGCGCCAAATCCCTTCTTTGGCCACTAAAGGGACCATCCAAGCGAGTGAACAGCGGCCCGATACTAGCGGGGCCGTGGTAACTAGAGGCTTAGGTGCTACGGCTAGTGTTGGTGCCGGCGTCGGTACCACCGGGGGAACCACTACTGCAGGATCGACCGCACTTGCCGCGCTCTCGGCCACAGCAGCAGCTGGGGGTGGGGGCCGCGGAGGAGGTTCCAACGCAGCCGGCGGCTGACCCCAGACCTGCGTGAAGCCCCCCGGCGCCGGGGTCACACTCGCGGCGGTGGGGCGGACGGGCCGACCCCTAGGGGTGACCTGGCAAGCAGAAGACCGGATCTGACCTCAGCCATGAAGTCTTTTAAAGTGTCTGAAAGCTTACCCAGATCCTCTGCTGAGGCAAATGTCGCCTGGGGCGGGCAAGGCAGTACGTTGTGCGTCCCCGTCCCCAAGCTAACCGCCGCCTGGGGGGTCGCTGAGGCCCTGTGAAGAGGGGCCGCTCTATTTCGAGCCGGTGGTTGCTCAACCGGAAAGTCTTTGCTCGTGGGGCGGCGGATTCTTTTCGACCGTGATGGGCCCGCAACCTCCCCTACATCCTTATCCGTAGCCGGACCGTCCATCGATATCCCAGAGTCTGGGGGGGTACTGGCTTTCAATAGTTCAGTCGCCCAAGCTAAACCCTTGGCCCTCGTCAGCTCCAAGAATGCGGCAATCCGGGCTTCCTCCGAAGTGTCCAGCACGGACTCCTCAACCTGTGTCCCTGGTGTGAAAAGGGGGGGGGGATAATCCTTGGCTGTCCATCACTTAGCAGTTGTTCTCTCTTATCTGCAATTGGGAAAGAGAGAAAGTTAACCGCCTGTTCGCCCCCTTTGAGGCTGATTCTTCGCTCCTGAGTGCCACATGCTACTCCGAACGGTACCCCCGTCCCCCACCTGCCCGTACTTACTCCCGTCCGAGCCCCGAATACGGATGATGTTTGGCTCGCGTCTCTCTGTCGCCAATTAATAATCCTCCAGTCACCGAAAGCGGACGAATGTACTGAAAGAGAAACCAGCATAAGCACAAGAAATATGCATACACGAAAAGGCGTGACTGAACCGCAGAAAAAAGGGAGGGGGGGGGGAGGACACAGGTGCTCATACAAATCACTTTTAACCATGCACACCCTGTTCGCGTCTGCCCCTATCCCCACCTTGAACCTGGCAAGCAGCATGGTGCTCGCTTGCGCCCCACCCCCATACTACTTTCCTGGTGCCCATTCGCCCCAAAATCACTGTCTCGCGTGAAGCGAACACGTCAAATCTCCATTCATTCGCCTTTATATAGCGTGCACTACGAAATTATTGGCGCGCTTTACATTACATATTCAGGCACGGGGCCAACTCACTGTCCGGAAGTGAAAATTGTACAGTACCCGCGCTGCCCAAAAAAGGGAGACGCGACCACGAGGCGCAGCCTGCCTCCCCGACCTAGGATGTCCGTTACAAATTTCATTTCGACTACAAAGCAACTACGCGATCCCCTGCCGGTGACCCGCGCGCGCGCGGCATTTCTGCACACAAATGCCTTTGTTTAGGTTGCCGCCTCAATATTGCATGAAATACGATGTACTGACGTTACTACGTTGGTCGCCAGTGAGGGTGGGGGAAGGCTAAATAGCCTTCCCCTCACACCTGGGCCCGGAAGTGACGCGCATTGCGCGTCACTTCCGGCCCCCGACACGGAGGGGGGCAACAGTCAGGATCCCTGCCCCCGCCCCCCCCGAAGGAGGAAGTGGGGAGGGGTGACCGGGGCCCCGGGGCCACTAAGGCGCCGACCGCCGAGTGGCCCCCTGCGGGGGCCGCGGTCAGCGGCAAAAAGTTTAGGGGAGCGCCACCTGATGAGTATCCGGTCCAAGGGGCAGCGAACAATAGCATGCCCCAAGGGCGGTCCCTTGTCTGCGGGGCTTGAAAAGAATGGCACAAGGGAGCAGAGTAGGCGCCTGGAGGAATGAGTGAATATCCTCCCACCAAAGCTCTGAGTCCCACAAGAGGATGTCAGAGCCTGCTGGGAACAGGCTGTCTCGATATAGTTTTGCATCTTTTTCAGAAGTGTACTTCCAGGTGCACATGAAACCTTTTCCGGAAGGTTAAAAGGGCATTCTACGTGATCTCAGGAGCACAGTCCCTGTGAAGGAGATTTGCAGAGCAGCAACGTGGGTTCTATTCCTACTTTTTGGACGCGCAGCCATTTGAATGTGTCTGTCTGTAAGGCAGCTGGTGCTCATGTAAAGCGCTCTGATACCTTCGGGTCTAGTTCGCGCTATATAAAAGTCCCCCCAAAAAATGGAACACGTTCCGTCGAGCTCTCCCACACATGTTTTTAATCAATGGATTTATTTTATCTTTTGAATTACCTCTGGTCTCATCTTCAAAATAAGTAGACACTGCTGGTTTGGTCTTTCAAATACAGAACAATGTGCTGAATAAATTATCCTTTAGAGGAAGAACCTAGAATGAATCTCTGCTGTACCTTCTTTTATCCATGCATCAAAAGCGTGAGCACCACAATGGGGTAAAACTCCTTTCGCTCGGATTTATATATAAATGATTCCTTCAAAGTCTACATCATTAGGTATCGGATGTAATTGAATTCACATTCACCCTGGACTCCCATGAAATGACACATATTGTTACATCTTTTTCATTGTTCGGGAGTTCTGAGGGCGTGACGTATGAGCTCCGATCAATTAACCCCTGTCAGTCATTGCTACATTCTTAACGCCCACTGCACAGTTCTTGTGTTGCCTAATTGTCTTGATTAGATTTATTGAAGGCGTGCTGCTGTTTTCAAACTTTTTATATAAGCATATTATACAATTAATGTTTCACCTCAATGTTTATTCTGTCATAGAGTTAAACGTGTGCTCTCTGTCGCCTTCAGTGGCCTCCAGGCGCTTGTAGAGAGCAAAGACAATAGGACATAACTAAGGCCTGCTGTAAACATAGATGTCTTTAATAGACGTCTGCATGTGAGGTGATGGGTTGTTAAAGGACCCCTTATTGCATGTGGCACTGAAAGCCTCTGCCACCCTTGATAACTGAAGGGCAGCTGAAGGTGATCTAAGCTGACAGCTGGGACAGGAAGGCTTTCATTTTACTCAGAAAAAGGGTAATCCTTGGCTATTTGTAAATCCTTGAATCATACACAGGACCTTGAAAAGGACTTAATGCCACACAGCATCCAGGGTAGAAATGCCAGGGCAGGGGTGCCATGCACCCGCCCACCAGGATGAAGCACCGTGAGATCAGTTGCATCCTGAAGGCACTGCAGAAGATGTGACAGGTGATAAGACTGTCACAGGCAACAACATCCCTTGTAATCTATCAGATGGGCTCAGAGCTAACTCTTCATAGGAAGCGTTTATGAATATCAATCTTGGGACACCCCCAGTCAACAGTTACAGGCAGAAATAAGCATTGACTAGGGTAGTAGGTCTTGTTAATTTTTGCAAAGAAATGTTTATTTAGGTCTTGCCTGAGGGTAGCTTTTAGGTGTGTGTTATCGAAGATCTGTTGTGAAGAATGCAATACTTATAGTTGGCTTTGGGTCAGCCCACTACTGCCCATTGGTTGGCTCTCATGTCAGTCTCATGTGTTTGCTTCTTATTCAATGGTTTTCTTTCCTCTTATGTATGCTCCTCCCCGGCACACCGTTTCTTTAAGAAGTTTTGATTGGATGACTTATAACCCTCCACTGCTTACATTCAGAGAAATACTTTTTTCTTTTTCTTTCAACTCTTCATGGAAGTGCTCAGTGGCATAGCTAGCCCTTTGGCCGCCCATGGTGGTCCCTGCATTTGCCACCCCGCGCGGCCGCATTGAAGATGGGGGTGGTGGGGCGCTGGTGAGATTCCTCCATTTGACCCGCTGCGGCCGCATTGAAAGGGGGGGACGGGTGAGATTCCTCCTTTGACTCGCGGTGGCTGCATTGAAGTGCGGGGTGGGGTTGGGGGATTGCTGGTGATTGCCACCCTGAGATGGCAGGTATATGTGTGGGGAGGCTGCCGCCCCCAAAACTCATGCCATCCGGGGCATACCGCCCTCCCCTACGTCCCCCCTTGCTATGCCTCTGAAAGTGCTTGTTTTTTCTTGCTCTTTCCTAGGCTTTGTTTCCCACCTAAAATAAACATCCTGCATGCCCCGCATGGCTCCCTCATGTCCATTGCTTCTCCCAACAGAGACATTTTAGGGCATGGGCAAAGTGGGTCCTTGTATAGGATATCAGCCTTTGAGGAGGCCCCTTGATAGAGCCATCTCTGTTCTGTAGAGGGTCTTGCGCTGATCTTGAATAATTCTTAAGCAGATTTTTTAAATACCATTTTTCTTTAACTTATTTTTAATGTGAGTGGTGTGTGAGACTATTACAGACATTTTGCAGAGAAATTTTAAGTTTAAATTTAAGTTTAGATCAAAACAGGATCTCACACCTGAGAAATGGAAGGGAGATTATTTGCAGCAACAATAGTGAGCTGCTGCTGCTGCTGCTGCTGTGCTACAATATTGAAAACACCCATCACTATCCATGAATATTAGATGTAAACACATTTGGTATCTGGACAAGTGCACTGTCAGTGAGTGACCTGGCCAAAAAGGGCATGAAAGAGCTCAAATTGGATAATAAATTCAAAGCTGTTCCGAACAGGGGCCCGCAAAAAACATTTGGCACAGGGCCCACGAATTCCTAAAGATGTTCACGTCCCCCAACCTTCCAGGCTTTTTTCCCTTTTTAATAATTTTTTCTCCCTCTCCTCTGTTGCTCCTCAGCTCCATGCCAACTCCTCCTCTTTTATTGTGGTCTTACAAAAAATAACTTTTTAAAAATTGGTTGGAGTACCGGACACATGTACTTTGCTGTGGGTCCGCTCCCACTTAAAACCGTGCTCTCGCACACATTTAAAAAAAATATATAGTTCTAAAATTGCGCCTGAAATTTTGGACCAGTCAATAAAAAATGGTGGCCATGCTCCTCCATACGCGTGTGCGTGAGTGGCGAAGCACGCATGCGTGTATGTCATAAGGTTGATCTATCCTAGCGAATGATGGATTTGCGCACCTGCTTGATGATAGGTGTGCGTGTAAACATTATTGCATTATGTTTCCTGTTTTTTGCTGATGCTACACAGCTTTGGAAAAACACTGGGGCATATGTACAAGGAGTTAACACCGGAATGCGCACCACTCAATAAGATAGGCTACATTCCTGGGCCTCAGTCATGAAAAGTGTTGCAGCGCAGCGACAAGACAGTGTTACAACACCTTTCACTATGCCCTTCTTGAGAGACCATGGATGCGCTGTATTCACTGTACAGTGCTCCATGACGCAAGTAATGACAGATACGTCTAGAATCCTGACGTACCTGTCTGCCCTAAAGTCACGCATTGCTGCAGTTGTGTCAGAAGCATGACGCAACTCCAGAAATGCATGGGGCCAGCCTATCCATGTGGCACTACGTCACCTTTATGCCTGCCATCAGGCATGCATGTGGGAATGACCGCGCAGTGCCGTCCAACAATTGTTGCAGTGAAATCTGATGGATTTCACTGTGCCACTCCTATGAGGCCTTGTCATGTGGGAACGCACACCCTGCATACATTATACCTGATGCAGGGATGATGTGGCACATGGCTTCACAAGGTCATGCATATGCCTACATGCGTCACTTTGCAAATATGGCGCAACGTGGTACTAGATATTGCCTGGTCTTTTCTTGAGAGGTGCCAGGGTGCCGGCGCAGTTGGAGATCCATTGGTGGCGGTTGCGTGCTGCGGTGTTATCGCCAGTAAGCGTTGGCGGAGTGGTGGAGCTAAGGGAGTTGACAAGAATTTCTTTGGTGGCTTTGATCAAGCTGCGAGGGGAGGCGATGATGCCAGAGGTGTACGGTGGGCATGGTGAAGACGTGATGTATACATTGATGGTCAGTCCAGGAGAATCCGGTGGTGTGGCTGTAGTTGAAGTTCGTGCTCGCACGTATGTCCTGCTATGTGCCTTGCTGCTTGAGTCTGATGTTGGCGAGCTTCCCCAGGAAGGGGTAGTGTTCTTGTCACTGGGGTTGTCCAGGTGGAAGTAGAGTTCACCGAGTAGGATGTCATTGGTGGATGGGAGAGCCTGGGGTGCAATGAGGTCTACAACGGTATCGGAGAATGGGGGTCCATGGCCCGGGGGGCCTGCAGATGAGGGTGCCACAGAGGATGGAATTGGGGTTGGTCCAGATCTGGAAGTTGAGGTGTTCCATGGTCACCGTTGGGCCATTCGAGTGTGTGGTCATTTGGAGTGTGCTTCTGTAGGTGATGGCAATGCCTCCTCCTGGATGGTCGGGGTGGTCCTTGCGGGTGGTTTGGAAGCCATCAGTGATAGCGATGGCGCTGTCCGGTCCGGAGCAGAGGTTGGTCCTGGCAGGCGATGTGGCATCCAGGGTTGATGGCGAGAAAGGTGCTGGCATTGTAGCGGTGGAGTGTCCGAGATGAAGGGGCCCTGGTGCTGAGCGCGGTCCAGGGGCAGACGGACGCAGACGGGCTTGCCTATGGCTTGTCTTTGGCACAGGAGATGTCCATTACAATGCAGACATTACATTGTAATGCCTTTACAACGCAACTACAACGCAGGTGCCTTTACATCGCATTCCATTCCAACGCATTGTGAGGTTAGTGATGGGGTTTTTAAGTATTAGGATGGGTATGGGTTTCGGGGATCAGAGATGAAATTTGGGGTGTATTATGGGGTAAAATATGAAATTTGGGGTGTGTTTTGGGGTCAAATATGAGTTTTAGGGTGCGTTTTGGGGGGTCAAGGGTTAGTTTTAGGGTTGCACTCACTGAAGTGGGAATAGTAATTTTTTCATCTCCCCTATCCAGCACTTTCCCTATTTTTGCAATATGCGTAATATTAGAATGCATTGTAATGGAACGCGATGTAATGGTATGCGTTGTAACGTAATATATGCCTTTGGCACACCAATGGTACGGCCGCTGTGCATAGGCGCACAGCGCCCGCCATAGAGAAGTGCTGTGGGGGGACTGGACAGCTGGGAAGTGGGAAATGCCATAAAGGACACTGGATGGGGCAGGGATGCGGGGGTGTGTGTGTGAGCAGGCGTTGTAAATATTTAAATGAAAGACATCTTACCTCAAGGCCGGGTCCCGTGTCGTCCTTGCTCTGGCTCTGAGTCTGCTTGAAAGCAGTGGGGTGATGTTCTTCAGTCATCGCGGATGAGCCGCCACTGGGGGTGCATCACACTAGGAGCTAGGCCTGGGCGACTCGACCCCCCTCCTCCTCTACTACGCATCCCACCTTTTCCTTACCTGGACATTGACACCGTGGCGCAATCAGCTGCACTATCCCCCCAAATCTGTGACTCAGCCAGCAAGAGCCTCAGCCAGGTGGGATTTCACAAGCCTGGGTACAGCAGTCACCGCCAAGTCCACCGGGGAACCTCCAGATACAGGTGATGCATCAGGGCCCCCTTAGGCGTGAAGTTGCAGCGCTTCCACCACACAAGTTCAGCGCATCTCAGGGGCGTCAGAGAGGTGCCTCCCACCATTGGTAATCCCCTCCGTGCACCCCGGTGTAGTGGTGGATCGTAGTATGCGATGCAGACCTCCCTACGTTGGTGCGCAGGAGCGCCTCTAACATTCACAGCTCCAAGGGGCTCAAGGCGGTCTTCTCGCACAGGTCAGCAACGTGTCTCCGTGCGCCCTGCCAGACTTCACCACGAGGTAAGGGCTATCGCCGCACCCCAATGTCTAGCGCCACGGCTCATCGACTCCACAGCACCTCCGCATCCCACTCCAGGCTCCAGACACCGGACCAGCGAGGCATCCAGGCTCCAGACGCAGGACCAGCGAGGGATCCAGGCTCCAGACGCAGGACCAGCGAGGCATCCAGGCTCCAGGCGCAGGACCAGCGAGGCATCCAGGCTCCAGACACAGGACCAGCGAGGCCTCCGGGCCCCAGGAACTGTCCGAGCTTTCAAGGTTTTGGATGCCATGGTGTTGCGAAGAGTGTGCAATGAGAAGTGATGCATCACTGGTGTTGCAACGCGAGGCGCCTCTTTTTATGGATGTGGCCCTTAATTTCCTGTTCCCTTGGGACTCTGGCTGGTCATCCTGGATGTTGGGGGCCTTGAGGGGGTTGTTGATCTGTACTGCACTTGGGCCCGGCTGCTCCATTCTGCATTCCATTGTGTTTTTTGCCTATTTTTCATTGGAGAACGACTGATAGGCTATTTTTGGCTATAGAGGCAAAAAAAACTCACGTTGGGCGTTCTGTTTTGCCACTAATGGGCCTTTTGCCCACTAACACCGGAATTCCTATCACCATCACGCTAATCTTACCGTCGGTTTTCACTGCTGACCCATGAAGCTATTGCCATGTAGCGACGTCTTGTGAATACGTCGCTAACAAGGCAATAGTTTTCAGCGGTACACGGCGGTAAGAAAACTGCCGCTAACTAGTGTTAGCGATACTTATTGCCAGTCCTTGTACATATTCCCCACTGTTTATCTGTTTTTGCTGATGGTGAACAGCGTAATTAAAAAGCAATGGCAAACCCAACAAGTCTGCATTGATAGCCCAAACTCAAGAACAATTGGCTTTACCAATGCTTGTCCTTGATTAAGGAGATTCAGTATGCATTTTTGTGGATGGATATGGTGATGAACGTGAGACTGAGTGAGTGACTGCATGGATTCGGAATGGCTGTGAATGAATGGCAAGTGCATGGATGAATTGTTAAATAGGTGTGTGCGTGGATGGATACATAGTAAGGAAATACATGGAATGGCCTATAGCGGGAGATGGATGAGAACCTTGCATAAGAGGCTGCATAAGAGCAATTTACCTGGAAGGTTATGTCTCAGAGCATCACACAGGTGGATGTGGGTAATTAGTGCATGCAGGAAGAATAATCAAAGCCCCCTGTACGGGGAAGGAAACACACTGCTGGGATGAAACAGAGCACTGCACTTGAGAGTGCTCCAGAGGCCTTCAGCATATGAACTGTATCAGAGCCATTCCATTGGGGGGGAGCAGGTGGAGGTTGGAGGGGTTGGAGTCCATACACACAGAAAGAGCACCTATCAGATTCCTGAGCTAAAGGTCTATCCATAAATGGATAAACTGTAGCCCTGCAGAGGACGAAGATGCACCAGAGAGCCTTGCTCAAAGAGTAAGTGCTGCAGAGCCCTTGCACAGAAAGGAAGTGCTGCAGAGCCCTGCACAGAGAGGAAGTGCTGCAGAGCTCTTGCACAGAGAGGAAGTGGTGCAGAGCCATGCACGGAAAAGAAGTGCTGCAGAGCCCGGCACAGGGAGGAAGTGCCACAGAGGCCTGCACAGGAAGGAAATCACAGACCCTGCACCATGAAGGAACTGCACCAAAGCAAGACAGGAACAAAATGCAACAGGGCACCGTGAAGGAAAGAGATGCACTAGTGCCTTTCTGCAAATAGGGATGCAGCAGAGATCTGCATAGGCTATGGGACACTATTGTCCTGTATAGGAGGGTTGAGGTGTGGCCTGCACAGGAGGAATGCAACATTAATACTCCGCCATTATTTTATATGGGAAGGAGTTGCAGTACCAGTGGTTGACCATTTCGGTGCTGGGCTTACTACTGTTTTTCTTTTAGTAGTAATTTACAGACAGATTTTGTGAATAAGCAAAAGGTAGTTAACTTAATTAAAAGTGTAAATTACTCAAAAGTGTTATATACTTTTGTTAGTCAGGCTCTTAATCTCCCAATCTGTTGTTGGATGCAGATGTTGAGGAGCTGAGTCAGCCCAGCCTGAATGGAATTGTAGTCAGACTGGGCTAATGTGAAACCAGCTGATATGAGACAGGAAGATAAGAAACAGATGGCAAACCAAAAAATGTGTTGGCAGGTCTTAGGGTCCCACCGGATGCAATGAATCATGGAGGTAGAGTGTTTGCCACTCTGTGTTATAGAAGAGTTTCAGCCTCCTCTTAGTCATAGGCCTATGAGAAGCAATGGGTCTTCAGTAGGGAGACCAAGGGGCATATGTACAAGGACTTAACGCCGCCGTAGCGTCAATTTCTTGATGTTATGGCGGCTATTTATATCGCCTTATTTACAAGTTGTTGCTAACCTCAGTTAGAGGCAGTTTTCTGGTGAAAACGTGCATTTTAAAGATCACCACTTCTGTTAGCAGGAGTTAACGAAAATGAGATGCAAGGTAGGCGTTCCCGTGCAAAAACTGCTGCTAACCCCACTTCGCGATATGGTGCTAAACCAAAAAAACTGCCTCTAGATGCAGTTAGAGGAAGATTTTTAAGACCAGAAAATAGATGGTTTTAATATTGGTGCAAACACTTGGAGCCTCATTTCAGAAGGTTTTGGTGCTCCACAGCACTGCAAGGAATGTTGCTGCGCTGCCCTGCAACAAAACTACAGGGCAGGAATGCGCACCATCAATAAGATGGGGCGCATTCCTGGGCCTCATTCATGAAAAGTGTTGCATCACTGCAACAAAACACCGTTGCAACACTTTTCACTACGCCCTTCTTGCGACACCATGGATGCGCTGTATTCACTGTACGGAGCTCCATGTCGCAATTAATGACAGATACGTCTGGAATCCTGACCTATCTGTCAGTGCTAAAGTCACGCATTGCTGCTGTTGTGTCACTAGCATGGCGCAACTCCAGCTATGCATGGGGCCAGCCTATCCCTCTGGCACTGCGTCACCCTCACCCCTGCCATGAGGCAGGCGTAAGGTACTGACACAGTGGCGTCTTAGAATTGTCGCAGTGAAATCTGATAGATTTCACTGTGCCACTCCTATGAGGCTTTGTTGCGTGGGAATGCCCACCCTGCATACATCATACCTGATGCAGATATAATGTGGCACAGGGCTTCACAAGGTCATGCATATGCCTAGATGTGTCACTTTGCAAATACGGTGCAACATGGTGCAAGAATCACGCTGCAAGTAAGACAGGAAAATGACTCACTGGCAGGGTGAAACTGTCAGAAGGGGCTCTGTCTTTTTCCCCTACCTTGGCTCACAATGGCTGAAATGCGCCAATGCAGGCATGGTGCAAGGGTGACTGTGTTGCGGAGTTGATTAATGTTGTGGCTCCATCACTTCTCGAGACGTCTGCAGGGTATCTGGACTAGTGGAGGGCGAGAGTGACCCAGTTGGCCTTCTTGGAGTGTTGTTTGCCTGGTCTTTTCTTGAGGGGTGCCAGGGTGTCGGCGGAGTTGGAGATCCATCGGTGGAGGCTGCGCGCTGCGGTGTTGTCGTCTGTAAGCATTGGCGGAGTGGTGGTGCTGGGGGAGTTAACGAGAAGTTCTTTGGTGGCATTGATCCAGCTGCGAGGGGGTGGTGGTGTATGGTGGGCATGGTGAAAATGTGATGGTTGGTACAGGAGAGACCGGTGATGTGACAGTAGTTGAAGTTCCTGCTGGCAGAGAAGATGTGCTCAAGTGTGACCGGCTATGTGGGTTGGTGCAGTGACTAGCTGCTTGAGTACGATGTTGGAGAGGTTTTCCAGGAGTGGGGTGGTGTTCTGTTCACTGGGGTTGTCCAGGTGGAACTTGAGGTCTCCGAGTAGGATGTAGTCAGTGGATGGGAGAGCCTGGGGTGCAATGAGGTCTACAATGGTATAGGTGAATGGGGGTCCATGGCCCGGGGGGCCTGTAGATGAGGGTGCCGCAGAGGATGGCGTTGGGGTTGGTCAGGATCTGGAAGTGGAGGTGTCCCATGGTCACCGTTGGGTCATTAGAGTGCGTGGTCAGTCAGAGTGTGCTTTTGTAGACAATGGCAATGTCTCCTCCTGGACGGTCAGGGTGGTCCTTGCAGGTGATTTAGTAGCCATCAGGGATAGCGATGGCGATGTCCAGCCGGAGCAGAGGTTGGTCCAGGTTTCCATGAAGAAAGAGATATCTGAAGAGGTGGCATCGAGGAGGTCCCAGATTTCAGTTGTGTGTTTGTGGAGGGACTGCACATTGAGGAGAATGCAGTTGAGCCGGTCCAGTGCGTTGTTGGTCGGCTGGGCGGCGGAAGGCACTGGTGTGCTGATGTGGCAGAAGATGCCTTTGTAGTTTCTACAGGCGCAGGGTTCAAGAGAATTCTACAATGTTGCTAGATGGCATGCAGTGTGGCATCCGGGGTTGATGGCGAGGAGGGTGCTGGTGTCGTAGCGGTGGAGTGTCCGAGAGGAAGGGTCGTTGGTGCTGGGCGCGGTCCAAGGGCAGACGGACGCAGACGGGCTTGCCTGTGGCTTGCCTTTGGCACACCAGTGGTACGCCAGCTGCACATGGCCACACAGCGGCCGCCATTGAGTAGTACTGTGGGGACTGGACAGCTTGGATGCGGGAAATGCGGAAACGGACGCTGGTGGGGCGGGTACGCGGGGTTGTTAATATTTTTTCAAATAATTTTTACCTCGAGGCCGGGTCCCGCGTCTTCTGTGCTCCTGCTCTCCTGAGTCTGCTTCCCGGAACAGGAAGCAGACAGCCAGGCTCCCTCTCCTAAGCCAATCTCAACGCTGCAATGCGGTGTTGTGATTGTTCTTGAGCGCCGTGAAAAGGCGATCAGCCAGGGGCTGGAGGGGTGGGCATGTTCTCCATGCAGGCTGTAATGCAGCTTGCATTGCGAACAGGGAAGTGCGCATGACTTCTTTGGACGGCCTGAGAGGGCCGACCAAACAGTCTTTGTGCACTTGAGTGGGCATACCTCTTTGCCCCTGTTCTGCTCCGTGAGTAGAGCAGCCCCACCCACCCTCAGAAAGTTATCATCATGTTATTATTTTTCCTCTTCTTGCACTGCTTGAAAGCAGTGGGGCGACGCTCTTCTGCCATAGCGGATGAGCCGCCACTGGGGGTGCATCACCCACAGGTGCTAGGCCTGGGCGACTCGACCCCCGGGCCTCCTCCGCTAAGCGTCCCACCTTCTCCTCACCTGGCCTTTGACACCGTGGCGCAATCCCCTGCACTCTCTCCAAATCTGTGACTCAGCCAGCAGGAGCCTCAGCCAGGTGGGATTTTACAAGCCTGGGTACAGCAGTTGCTGCCAAGTCCACTGGGGAACCTCCAGATACAGGTGATGCAACAAGGGCCCCCTTAGGCGTGAAGTTGCAGCGCTCCCGCCACACAAGTTCGGCACAGCTCAGGGGCCTCACCCTCCACAGCGTCCGGCCAGCGCAACTTCATCCGGCCTGTGATGCAGAGAGGCACCGCCAACCATTGGTAATCTCCTCGGTGCACCCTGGTGTAGTGGTGGATCGTAGTCTGCGATGCAGACCTCCCTACTTTGGTGCGCTGGAGCGCCTCTACCTTTCGCAGCACCAAGGGGCGCAAGGCGGTCTTCTCACACAGGTCAGCAACGTGTTTCCATACGACCTGGCAGGTAAGGGTGATCACCAACGCCTCAATGTCTACCACCACGTGCCAGCAACTCCACAGCACCCCCGCATCCCACTCCGGGGCCCAGACGCAGGCCCAGCAAAGCCTTTCGGCCCCAGGGACTGTCCGCGCTTTCAGGGTTTTTGATGCCTTGGTGTTGCAAGGAGTGCGCAATGATAAGTGATGCATGACTGGCTTTGCCCCGCGATGCGCCTCTTTTCATGATTGTAGCCCTGGATTTCCTCTTCCCCTGGGACTCTGGCTGGTCATCCTGGCTGTTGGGGGGGTTGGGGAGGTTGTTCATCTGTGCTGCAGTTGGCCCTGGCTGCTCCAATCTGCATTCCATTGGCTTTGTTTCCTATTTTTCATTGGGGGTGGACTTACAGGCTATTTTTGCCTCTAGAGGCTAAAAAACTCACATTAGGCTGACTAACGTGAGTTTTTTGCCCACAAATTGGCCTTTAGTCAGTTTTCGCCGCTAACGCCAGAATTTGTATTGCCTTCACGCTAGTGTTAACGGCAGTTTTCACCGCAGCTACCTGGACCTATCGCCATGTAGCGACGTATTGTAAATACATTGCGAACAGGGCGATAGTTTTTGGTGATAGGTCGCGTTGAGAAAACTGCCGCTAACTAGCATTAGTGTTAGTTAGCGGCAGTTCTTGTACATATCCCCCCAAATGTTCAAAATCAACAACTATTGGCAAAGCCAGTAAGTCTGGCCTCCATTTTGAGCTCCAAGTAAAATATAACAGAAAAAATTGTGGGGAAAGCAATTAAGTCTGGCTTTCGTTACTGAACTTTTAACTTTTTTAATGCTTGTTTTGGTTTTTTAATGAATTTTAAAACTTTATTACAAAAGTCATTACGAAAATGTCACCTGTGCTTGCACACACTTGGGCAGCTATTTTAGACTTTTTATTTAAAAATAATTAACTATGTGCATGCTGCTGACCTATGACAAGATGCAAGCGGACAGGAAGCAGTGCTGAGACAGCTGCCAGGCCCTTGGCTGTGTAAAATAAAAAAACAGTTTTGACTAAAAGCTAAATAAAAAACTATGGAAAAAACAGTCCTTGCAACTACTGTACCTGGCACTGAAGCAACTGTGTTTTGAAGTCGGCTGCCCCACTGCCCTATGCTCCAGTGGTTGGAAAAAATGTAATTGACAAACTAGATAAAGAGGGCTGTCTGAAAGCCAGTATAATAATAAAAACAAAGTCTTGGTTTATGCTAGATCTAAAAGCAAAGTTTGTTGAATAAAAAAAAAGAAAAGAAGAAATTACAGCTTTCTATGTGCAACGCATCTATGTAATATGTGATGAGTCAGTATACTTTTGAGATGTAAAATAGTCCCTCATGCATTGCAATGCAAGCACTGAGTAGGCAGTGGAATGATCCACCAAGCTGCCAAAAGCAGGAAGTCAAAGAGCAATACTTCCCTGGGAGGAGCCAAAGCCACTCTGTGTTTATTTAAAAGAATTGGTCAGACCAACCTAAAAACCGTTCAAGACTGCCAACACAGAGATAGGACTATAATTAGGACACTTTTCAACATATAATTTTACTAGCATACACCTCACTTGGGGGCATATCAACAACAACCGGCGATAATTATCGCTAAGCACACTTAGCGCTAGGATAATTATCGCCGGCTAGCGTTGATTTTTATCGCTGAGATAGCGTGCTATTAGCAACGCTTATCTCAATAGCGATAAAAATCCTCATGCTAAGTGGCTAACGTGAGATTATCGCTGGAAACCCAGCGATAATCTCACGTTAGCTTGTTGATAGGGACAGACAAACTTAGCCATGATATCCTCCTTCCATAGGATATCATGGCTAAGTCAGAAAAATACCAGACGTAAAAAAGCAGCGTTAACTGCGGTTAGCGCTGCTTTTTTTGTCTCTAACAGGGTTAGCGATATTCTTGATAATAGGAGAAATGTCGCTTAGCGACATTTCTCCTATTATTTTACTGTGGAACACCCCCTTTGCATCTCATTAGAGATGCAAGGGGAAGCGTAGAGTAAAAGGGTGCTAACATGCGAATTTGCATGTTAGCACCCTGTTGTTGATAGGGTGCTAGTTTCATCTCTGCTTTTTTGGCTTTTAAAGCCAAAAAAGCAGAGATAAAGCCCTTGTTGATATGCCCCTTAGAGTCCTTGCTGCAAGATTCCCATTTCAAATAATTAGGCATTTTATGCTAATCCCCAAAGGGAAATGCAATGCGGATGCCAGGGGACATCTTAAAAGTGGCGCTTAAGGCACAAAGGACAGCTAAAGGTCAGCCTAGTCCTGTTTTATAATAATGTTACACTTGGTCTTCAGATTAGAACGCAGGCATTTTTGCAATAGTTTTATATCCAGCCATACTTTATTGTTTTTTTTAGAACACAGACATCATGCATTAAACATAATCAATACGTAGTGCATATATTACATACAATCTTCTTCTGGCATGCTTAACGTAACATTCCCAAATAACAGAACGTCCCCCCTACCTCCTTGCGTTGCAGTTAAGTAAGTATTGGTGATCTCGGCGTGTCTTTGGGATTCTGTGATTCAGGCTTTCTACTTCAGCGTGTGCCACAGCACTATTCAAGGTCCCACTAATCGGTCTATTTATCCACCCGCTTGTTCTAGTGCCGCTGGCTGTGGAGTGCTTGCCCTGCTATTGGGGTGTTGTCTGTTGGCAATCAGCTCGCTCATTAGCCCTTCCCAGGCTCTGGCCCTGTCCAGCGTACCTAGCCCCCTGCTGGCTTCCCTGAGCAATATCCTGCCTTCCGCACCTGCCCAGCTCTCCAGTTCTTTTGTCCAAGTAACAATCCTTGGCCCTCCTGGTGCCTTCCAGTTTCTGGCTATCTCTCTTTTGGCCAACATGTAAGCCAAATCTTGGAACTTTCCAGTCGTTCTATTCTTGGCCGTATGTGGGAACCACCCTAGCAGGAAGTGTTCTATGGGGCGCGGGAGCTCCTTATCTATGAAGTCACCTATCACTTGCCCTAACTCTTCCAAAAAGGGTTGTATCACTGGACAGCTCCAGAACATATGAAATATGTGAGCCTCCCTCTCCCCGCATTGTGGACATGCTGCTGTGTCCACGCCAAAGCATCTCCTGATGCGAGATGGAGTGAGGTACGCTCTAAGCAATATACCTAAAAGTTAATCAGCTTAAAATGTGCAGTTCTGGAGACGTTCGGGGTGTGCTCTAAAATTCTGCTCCACTCTATCTCCGGTATCTGTTTACCCAAGTCCTTCTCCCATTGTAATCACAAGCGCTATAGTGGCTGCTAAATGTCCTGCCTCATTGCCTTGTATAAGCAAGACACTGTCTTAATTCTTCCAGCAAACAATGCCACATACCTGCACCCTGCTAGTGCCCTTGGCTCTGTACATCCCGCTCCCCAGTGGCGGCCAATCCCTCTAGTGAGAGCCCCATACTTCAGGAAGTGGCCTCCCGGAAGGTCGTACACAGCTTGCAACTCGGCAAATGGTAGTAGGGTGGAATCCAAGTACAGGTCTCCCATCACTTTCAGTCCCACCTCCACCCAGTCCTCTAGTCCTGCCCAGTACTCCCCCTGTGGTAGATAGCGCAGTAGCGTGATGGATATATCTGGGGAATAAGGGCTCCTAGCGCCTACTCGTAGCAGATACCTAGCCCAACAACGTACCACCACCTTGGTCTCCATTGAGTCGTCCGACGAGTTCCGCCGGACTTGTAGCAGGATTCTCGCGAGAGGGAATTTTTGCAATAGTTCAGAAAAATGACACATCACAAAAATCAGACATTCTATGACATGCTCTGTGGCGTGTCACACCTTAGATTTGGCCGATAGCCTTTCTTTGTGATGTGTAAGATTTCTGCTTCTCCAGTAACAGAAAGCCAAAAAGGTCTGATGAGCCCAAACAACATTTTCAGTGCAATGCTCACTTCACTTGGGCTTCCCCCTCAAATCCAGGACACTCTTTTGAACTGGAGAAAACCCTTGCAGCACTCATACAGATGTCCACAAGCCGTACATGTCCTGGCCATCTGGTCACCCTGATTTCCAGTCCTCTATAGAACCTGACAAAGTATCCTTCTGTTCTGACTGCAAGCCATCTCGAGAAGGCCCTATAAGCACGCTACATGTTCTTAAAGTCCACAAGTCATGGCCCCGGACTTTGCTCGGTGTGATCTGGTTGCAGCGCATGGTCTTTCTGAACCCAGTGCTTAGTCAAGAATATATGCATGCATGTTTTCTTCCCTCAAAGCTACCAATAGGTGACCTTCATATGTGCTCAGCTGGTCATGGGCACATGCATTTTTCTGCAGCCAGGACTCTGGGCTTACCACCCTTCCTCCAAGTCTAGGGAGAATGGTTTCGGCCAGGCCCAGTAGTCTCCGGAATATGCTATCATGAAAAGCCCAAGGTCAACAGAATCCGATGATCATCACATGCTGTCCTTTAGGGGGATATGTACAAGAAAATGTCGGAGCGTGGTGCAATGCCAAATTTGATAACGCAGTGCATCAACATCTTCAAAACTTAGGGAGGCGCCGCATTTCCAAAATAGGGCGCACCCCTGTGTTTCCCCCAGCACAGGGATGCCCCGTATTTACAAAAACACGGCGCATCCCTGCGTTTCCCCTAGCGTTGGCACTACAAAAGCTGCCTAGCACCAGCGTAGGCACCTTTGCACCATGTTGCAAGGATGCCTGCGCTGCAGGGGCAACTGGTTCTGTGCAAGAAGGGACACCTTTCTGCACATAAACAATCTTTAGAGGTGATTTGCTGTTTCTATGTGTGCTGCAGAATGCAGCACACATAGAAAGAGCAAAATACAAGGAGAAACTAATCATTTCTCCTTGTATCGCCATCCTAAGACCAGGTTTTACCTGGCCTTAGTTTATGGCCCTGTCCCAGCCTTGTAAATAAGGGGCAGCGTCAAAAAGCAATGGGTGTTGCGGTAGAATGCCCACAGGAACACCCATTTCACGCCCCTTTGCCACAGTGGACTGCTGCGGAAAGAGCCATATTTACAAGGTGGCGCTAAGCCATGTGAACTGGCTTAGCACCGCCATGTGAAGGGGCTTAGCGCCACCTTGTACACATAGGGTAGAGAGCAAAGCCACTGGAGCGTCAGAAAAAGTGGTGGTGTTAGGAGTTTGTAAATTTGCCCCTTAGTGTTTTGTGTAACAAATTTATACAGACACAATGGATTCCTTAAGGATAAAAGAGGGGGAATGAGGTGGGGGGAGGACACAGCCATGGATTACAAAGCTTCGCTGTTGTCTAGAATGGTGTAAACCCAAACAGGATGGAACAACAGGTTTCCTTAAGTGCACAGATACCGAGGCGGGACACAAAGAACTTAAGGCCCAGGCAAAGCTGCTTCAGTAAGTGGCCAGCCTGCAAGGAGTCCGTTAGACGGGTATTGTGTCAGCAGCAGAAAGTAGGTAAACAAGGCATCCTGGGGTACGGAGCAAGAAACGCTTCAAAAGCAACACTAAAAGCAAAGCTAGCAATCCCACAGGGAACCAAGAGGACACAATACAACAAATGCACTAGACAGAAATAGCCAGGGAGCGCCCTCAAGACAAGCAGGTACCCCTGCTATGTGCAAGAGTTACCATTGAACATTTCTTTTCATTTCACCATGTTAAGACCAGGTTTGCCCTATTCTTAATTTTGCCGCTGTCCCATATTTACACCACCATTGTAAATATGAGGCAGCGTCAAAATCAATGGGTGTTGCAGCGGAACGCTCACTGCATCACCCACTGCCCACCCCTTTCACACTAAGTACAGCGTGAAAGGGTGTCTTGTTTATAAGGCGGCGTTAAGCCACATCAAGTGGCTTAACGCCACCTTGTAAATAAGGTGATGCCCCAATCGCCACAGGAACGTCGATAAAAGTGACGTTCCTGTGGCAATAGGGGCTTGTAAATATGCCCCTCAATGCCTTCATCCTAAACTGTCACTTTGGAGGACATTCGCCTCCTGAAGGACATGTTGAGGCAAATAGACTGGATGTGCATCTGTATCTAGAAAACACTTACCTATTTTTGCACACAACAGCATATTTCTGCAAATTCAATACAAGTGTCTGCTCTCCGAGTTCACAGTGCTCCCCGCTGGGCTTCTGTCAGAGCCAGGGTGTTTTAAGTAAGGTGATGAGACGACACCAGTGGTCGAGGCTCTCAGGGAACTGGGGATTTGCACCATTAAATACTTGAACAGCATGATCCTTATGTCTAAAGACCCAGAAATTCTCAGATTGCAATTGTCATTAATGAAAAATATCGTGTAGAGTCTGGGCTTCTTCATCAATGGCGCAAAGTAATTTCTCTTGACCACTCAGGAATTTTAGGGTTTCAGATACATTCCTTATTCACCATTTTGTTTCCCCAGTGGCAAAAATCTGACATTTAAAGTATTCAGTGCAGTTCTAGCCAAGAACTTTCTGGGGCATATTTATCAAGAGTTTGCACAACACGTTATAGATGCGCAACGCAAACCCAAAATGTAATTTATCAAGCCACGCATGGCCCTGAGTGGCTTGATAAATCAGGAGTAACGCAAAGCAGCGTGATGGAGCAGGTAAAACAAAATTTTGTATACCTTCTCTATTTTGCATGATAATATTAATTACGTAATCATTCGAAATACTAACCTGTACTAATTAATTGGAGTGTTGGTACTAATCAACTTTACACCTTAATAAACACAAATTACACGTGGGACTAAATTGCTAATTGCATGGCTGATAATTCCAATTAATAACTATGGTACGCAAATTAACCGTAGAATGTGTTAAAATAGAAAATTGCATGATTATGTTGCTTTTGTAAAGGTTTGTGCTCCTGGTATTGCGGAAAGGTGAGTATTATAGCTTTAAATGTTGCTATGAGCTAGGAAAATACTAATATATTGGGATTAGTGTGGGTTTAAACATTAGAGTCTTCATTTCCGTATATTAAGTATTTTTTTGTGTTTATTTTGCTTAAGTTGGCATTCGGGCCTACTAGGCCGCGATATTCAAAATGGGGTTCCGAAGTGGCCACCGTCGTGTGAGCGCGATGCCTACTGAGCAGACTCGGATAGCTCTGAAAATCTCCAGGCGACCTCCAAACCGAACTACTTGTTCCTCGTCAAGGATAGGAATGTGGAGGTTTGCCAGAGCTCAGCTAGTGTGAATGACAGAAAAGACAATGGTGACCTGTATCGAGAGGTCTACATGTTGATACTTCTGAACTTTTCGCATGAGAACTGTACAAACTAAAAGATGACATATTCAATTCCCTGAGAACCAAGAAAACCTGGGAACAGAGAGCAATATTTCAAATTTATGGGCCCAGCCAATCAGGACTCTCCTGCTCTTAGAAAATGTTGCATATTAAGAATTTACTATATAAGGGGAACTTTAGAAGAGGGTGTGTAGAAGTGCGTTCCGAATTTCGGGTGGTGACTGCTAGTGAGGAGGATCGATTTGCTAGCTCTATTGCCTGGTCCTTTGGATACCTTTGGGACTGTGTAATGCAGAGCGAAATAACTTTTCCCGCACTTATTTGGGTCTTAACCTGCATTTGATTGGACGATTTCACCAGAAGGGAGTATTGATTTATGCAGGGCTGATGGGTTTCGGGAAATGGTCACCAATATCAGATTTTAGGTAAATATCATTGTTATGCAAATTTGTGACAAAATATTAATTGAACTCTGATTGATTAAATGCTGACTATGCCGACGAAAGAGAACTAATTAGATAAACTAAACATTGTTTAACAAAAGAATGAGTTTGTGATTATTTTAATAAGGTATTAACTGATCAAACGTTCCGAGGCTTTAATGTGTTTTAGCTGGTTCTAAATCACCATCAACCAGTCCAACTAATTGGTCCATCGACCAAGTGGTGGAGTGCCTTGATGTTAAAGTTAGGACTCTATAGGTGCAGATGTATATAATGTACATAATGTATGTAATGTAAAGAATTTTCTTCCTATAGGTAATAAGGTACCCCCCACATGGCCAGCGCTTCTTTTCCTCCTGTGTGCAGACTTGAAGTGTGACGTATGAGTGTTGGTGTTATGGGCCCCACCAATGAATGCGTGCGTGAATGAGTTAGCGTGACGACGGGTCTGTGATGCAGGGAGGATATGTAAATTTGCCCTTTTCCGCTGGAGCAGTTTTTCTGGTAGCAGATTGGTGGTTTTATTGTATTGGTTTGGTGATTATTGATTATTGATGATTGATTATTGATGATTGATTGATTGTTGATTTATGTTCTAACATTCTATGTTGAGTCGCGTTGCGTTCTATGTTGTTTTTGAAGACTTCTGGGATGTAGGAAGTTGGATGCCCTGTAGGTACACGGGGAAAACGTGTGGCAAGTGAAGTCGCACGGTGTATTGTTTGGTTGCCCTGTAGGTACACGGGGAAAACGTGTGGCGAATGGAGTTGCACAACGCATTGTCTGGTTTCGAATTGGTAACATCGTTGTGTGTTATCGTTAGGGACATTTCTGTGTGAATGTGCGTGAGTGCAATAGCAACAGGTTCTCTCGTGAAACTCTGGCCTTAATTCTCAGGAGCAGTGTAGTCTCCACATGTGTTTTATCCCCAGAGAAACGGTTAGCCTTTTTGCTTGTTAGAAGGGTAAGGTAGAGGGAAGTGCTACTTTATCGGCGAAACTGAATAATTCTGTGGTAGGGTAGAGGTAAGCGCTGCCTACTGGAAATACAGAATTCTTGTGTAAATGAACAAAACTATCTCTTTGGTTTAGCGAAACAGGCAATGGTGGTGTTTTTATGTCGTTACTAACAGATGTTTGATTGAAGAGAACGTAAGGGAAGTTTGCCGATAAATTTTGTAAAGGAGGGGTAAGCAGGAGTAGCGAGAAAAGCTGACGTCAGAGAGACCGTGTTGGGATTGGCCAGAAACAAGGCATTCACAGATTAGTGCGGAGGTCTGAGCAGCGCTAGGAGTGGAGAATTGCCAGTGTGATGTAGACGCTCAGGATCGGTGCGTTAGTGTCAGTCGCGCTGGGATTGCGGAAATTCAGCGTGACGTAGACGCTCTGGATTGGTGCGTTAGTGTGAGCCGCGCTGGGATTGGACAGCAAACAGAATAGTCGTAGAGAAGCGATTTGAGAAGTCTAGTACAGGACTAAGAAAAAGAAAAATGATGTATTATGATCCACCAGAGAAGGAGAAAGTCATGGTTTGGGAAAATTAAAAGCCTATTTAAAAAGGATAAACCAATTGTGACTAGGGAAGGACAGATACTTCCTCCACCGAAATCGCCTGCATCCTTCATGGTAGCGAAATATGGATACCATACGTGTATTTGGCTAGATAATTGGGCAAAGTATACAAAAGAAGATGGAGTCTTAGCGTTTCAAGAAAATGGTTCATTCCGCTTAGCTGTATTGAGGAATTTAGGAGAAAGAATGATGAGGTTAGAACTAAGACCTAGACCCACTCAGTTTGAGGCTTTGACGGAGTGGGAAGAAGAGATGTATGTGAGAGAACGACATCGGAGTGGAAGAAGGTATAATTATATGTTTGGTAGACTGTGTCTGCAGGAAAGTCATGATGATAGAATGAGGAGATGGCGGAGTGCAAACATGACGGATGGGATGTTTCCATTGAGAGATACTGAAGAGACAAGTGGTAGAAAGTGTACAGAGAAGAGAAACAATACAGGGGTAGAAGGTTACAAGTATGGTGTGAATGAGTCGGAGGATGATGTGCTAGAGGACATGTTTTATAAAAATCCTCCCCCGTATCAAGCAAACTCCACGTTGCTGATGCCGAGTGCGCCAGTAAAAGAAACACAGCGAAATAAAACTTTGGAGCAAACGCCACCTGATTTAGGGAAAAATAATCCATTTAGAGACTCTGAAATAGCACAACCTGTCAGGATGGTAAATGAAAATTCAGCTGAACTGGCTAGAACTACCCTGGAATTAACTGAGAAAATTAGGGAATTAGCCAAAAATATGGAAACCGTAACTGTTCCTGTAACTATAGGACCAGTGATGCCTGTCTTTGATAAATAGAAGGATAATGAACATTGTCTAACAGTTCCCTACCATAGTAATAAACAAATTGAGACAGAAAGAAGCGGAACTGGAGAGAATCCATGAAGAAAATTGGTAGGAACATCGGGTTTAAGTACTCCCAAAAATCTGACAATGAATCAAAGTCCAGCAAGTAAGACGCTGATGACAACAGAATCGGCATCAGAGACCCCAGAAAGAAGTATGGAACGAATAAGGAATGAAACAATTCCTGTAGGTCCCACTTCAGATGAATTAAGCGATTGGTTAAGGAGTTTACAGCAAAAAGATATAGGGCCCGATTCACAGAACTAACTTAAGACAAAATCCTAAACTTACTACCATTTTGGTATTCACAGAAGGCACTTACTCATTTTGGTATTCACAGAAGGCACTTACTCATTTCGGTATTCACAGAAGTTAGGAGTCCTAACTTTAGGACTCCTAAATGCCTTCTGTGAATACCGAAAGTCTTAAAATTAGGATTTTTCGCAGTTTAGTAGTAGTATAGTTAGGACTCCTAACTTTAGGACTCCTAAATGCCTTCTGTGAATACCGAAAGTCTTAAAATTAGGATTTTTCTCAATTTAGTAGTCCTAAATTTAGGACTCCTAACTTTAGGACTCCTAAATGCCTTCTGTGAATACCGAAAGCCTTAAAATTAGGATTTTTCTCAGTTTAGTAGTAGTATAGTTAGGACTCCTAACTTTAGGACTCCTAAATGCCTTCTGTGAATACCGAAAGTCTTAAAATTAGGATTTTTCTCAATTTAGTAGTCCTAAATGTAGATTTAGGACTACTAAATTGAGAAAAATCCTAATTTTAAGACTTTCGGTATTCACAGAAGGCATTTAGGAGTCCTAAAGTTAGGAGTCCTAACTATACTACTACTACTAAACTGAGAAAAATCCTAATTTTAAGGCTTTCGGTATTCACAGAAGGCATTTAGGAGTCCTAAAGTTAGGACTCCTAACTTCTGTGAATACCGAAATGAGTAAGTGCGTTCTGTGAATACCAAAATGAGTAAGTGCCTTCTGTGAATACCAAAATGGTAGTAAGTTTAGGATTTTGTCTTAAGTTAGTTCTGTGAATCGGGCCCCCTAATTTTAAGAATTTCGGTATTCACAGAAGGCATTTAGGAGTCCTAAAGTTAGGAGTCCTAACTATACTACTACTAAACTGAGAAAAATCCTAATTTTAAGACTTTCGGTATTCACAGAAGGCATTTAGGAGTCCTAAAGTTAGGACTCCTAACTTCTGTGAATACCGAAATGAGTAAGTGGCTTCTGTGAATACCAAAATGAGTAAGTGCCTTCTGTGAATACCAAAATGGTAGTAAGTTTAGGATTTTGTCTTAAGTTAGTTCTGTGAATCAGGCCCACAGAACCTCAACCTCTAGATGTAGCATAATTAAAGATAACATTGGAGGAATTAATAGTAGGGACTATTACAACTGAAAAATTAAAAGCATATCAGGATGAAGAGCTAATGTTTCTTTGTAAAAGTATAACCTGGAGAGCGAGGAGTTTGCATGAGAAACTGGAAGAGACAGCAAGCGAAATGGGCATTAACTTTGAGAAAATAAGATCGTTACAGAGGCCCTATAGAGTAGATTTTTCTGAAAAGGATATTGAAAATTTGAATACTGTAGGAAGATTAACTCAAATTAAAAAATTAATTGCCTTGCTAAGAAAATGGGGTGACGTAGACAGATGGAAAAGTAGGTGGTTTCGAAAGAGAGAAGATGCAACAGACAAGACTTTTTCGGCATTTCCAGTAAGAGAAAAGGAGGTTGTAGTCACGGAATGCCCTATGAGGGAGATTCCAGGAGGAGGTTATGTACATGTTCCCTGGACTAGACAGGACATTTTATCATTTACAAATGATTTCCCCAGGCTCAGAGAGAAGCCTGTGGATTGGTATCGACAGGTAGAAAGGTTTGTTAAATTATCAAAAGTGTTATGGATAGATTTGAACAGTCTTGTCGATATAATTGTGCCAGCAGATCTGTGGGCAGAATATAAAATTACAGTAGGTTGGCCCACTCAAGAGTACCCTAGGGATCCTAAGACAGGTGCCCCTGATCCAGAAGTAATGAGAAAGTATGAACAGGTAATTACTTTTCTCAAAAACAAAGTACCACCAAAAGAAACTGATTGGGTAAAAATAGATAGAACTCACCAAGAAGTTAAAGAATCTGTCCATGCCTATTATGAAAGGTTGCTGTTAGCTTTTAAACAATAAAGTGGTGATGAGAAATTGAGTGAGAAGGATCTAAGGGCCATATGTATCAAAATCCTCATTTGCGATTCTCAAATAGCGATTTTTTGCGAATCGCTATTTGAGAATCGCAAAATGCTATGTATGTAGGATTTGCAATAAATTTTGCGAATCCTACATATTCCTTAATTGCGAATCTCAAATTGCGATTCGCAATTAAGGAATACCTCCCCATTCATTCCTATGGGCCTAGAGGCCTATGGGCCTAATGCTTGGTGCTTCTTACATTGCATTTAAGGAATCGCAAAATGTGCGATTCCTTAAATGCAATCGCAAAATAAGGAATCGCAAATTTTGCGATTCCTTATTGTGCACGCAGATTTGCCTCATACATACCACTAAGCAAAATTGCGATCGGAAATGCCGAAATTCTGCGAATTTCGGCATTTGCGATCGCAATTTTGCTTGATACATATGGCCCTAAGTCATTTTGTGTATCGATTTGTTTATGGTCTAAGACCTGAAGTAAGCGAAATAATTAAACAGCATACAGTGGATTGGCAAAATAAAAAGATAGATGAAGTATTGAGACATGCAAAATATTTTAGCGATGAAATTGAGGCAAAACAACGTAAGCTGAAAGAAAAAGCCATGTGGGTACAGGTTAAGGTAGCAGAGAGACAAGAGGCTCAGCTGATTGAATAGGCAAATGGCTTGGGCCAGGTGAGACAAAAACCTAATATTGGAAAGGGAAAAGGACAAATTAGCTTAGACGAAGCAAAAAAAAAGAAATGTCCATGTCATAATTGTGAAAAATTAAGGCATTGGAAATCCGAGTGTAAATTGCCCCCGAGTGCTAATGGTGATAATGCATCATTGAATCAGCAGGTGCAGAATGAGGTGAGTTGTCAACCTCCGCGACAGCAGCAGGTTGTAACCCAACAGTGTCAGGGGTAAAGCCACCTTTTCCACAGAACGCAAATCCTCAGAGATACAGTAATGAGACAGGATTCTACACCGAGGAACAGGTAACAAAGCTACCGTGCGCTAGTGCTGTTTCGCAGTATTGGCTGCAGCGCGATGAGAGTGAGTCAGAAGAGAGTTATTGACGGTGCCCAGGAGAGGAAGAAGAGTGCGTACTTGGCGCAACTCTAGAAGAAGACCAGACAGGACCTTTTGTGGACGGAAAGGTAAATGAAGAAAACATTACTTTCCTAGTAGATACTGGTGCTACTCGTCCAACTGTTAGACCAGCTGACGTCAAAAATCTTCCTCTCTCGGGCGACACAATCCAAGTAGTTGGAGTTTCGAATAGACAGATAAAAACCTATCTTACTGATCCTGTAAAAGTCAAAATAGGGAAATTCACTGATATGCATCGATTTGTGGTGTGCAACACTAGCCCTGTGAATCTGTTAGGGAGAGACTTATTGTCTAAGATGAATTGCACGATTTTCTGTACCCCAGACGGCATAGCTTTTGAAACTCCTGATGAGGATGTACTGTATAGAATGACAATGGCTAATTTGGAACCCAAAATCACTGAGGCATTTGCTGTATTTGAACCAGAAGAATTGCCTCAGGAGTTAAAGAAAACAGTGAGACCTGAAGTGTGGGATTTCACAGGAAAAGATATGGGATTGATGAAAAGGGTAGACCCTGTGAAAATAACAGCAAAAGAAGCAGAGAGCTACCCAAACATTCCACAGTATAAATTAACACCGGAAATAATCGCAGGAGTGACTCCGGTGATAGACAAAATGATTGAACAGGGAATTTTGAGAGAAATAATGAGCAGTCCGTGTAATTCACCAATTATGGGTTTGAAGAAGCCTAACGGGACTTTCAGGATAGTGCAAGATTTGAGAAAAGTTAATAAAATTGTTGTACCTTGTTATCCCATTGTACCAAATCCTTCAGTAGTGATGCTATATCAGATTCCCCACGATGCAGAATGGTACATGGTCATTGACCTGTGTCACGCTTTCTTCTCCATCCCATTGCACCCTGACAGCCAACAGATTTTTGCATTCCGGTTCGGCAAACGTACCTTGGCATGGTGCCGAATCCCACAGGGGTATACAGAAAGTCCATCGATTTTTAATCAGATTCTAAAGAAATCCCTGGAAGATTTAAAAATGCCTGAAAGTTCAGTACTAGTGCAATACATCACTGACCTACTTGTGGTAAATATTTCATTACCGGTACTATTTTTTATGCGGTAAAGTCTAGTAAGAATAACTCAGTAAATCTAAGAGGCAGAATCCGTGGTATTAGAGGTTCTAAAAGGCTTTATTCCTCTACAAAGGAATTACAGTTCGAACTGCAGGCTTCAAATTCCATCACCATGAAGGTTCAGGAAGGAAGGCAATACATTATTGACAAGTAATGGTATTTATATGGAAAGCATTACATTAAGACAGATGCAAGAGGCGTAACAGCTGATAATACAGATATGATACACATACGTAATGAAAAAAGGCGTTAACATAGGCGTAACTAAATACGTCATTAAACATGATGTCACAAGTGGGTGGATCCATAAGAGAATCCTGCAATGTCAGCAGAAATATTTGGCAGAAATGCGCGCGCACCCTCAGGAGATATCGATCTTCATCAATCCATCGATCTGTTCATATAGCATCATTTGTTCTTCTTTCTTCTTCCGGGATCTTGAACGAAAACTTGGATGCGGGATACACGATGTGGCACACAGGCCGCAAATCGCTGGCCCACATTGTAGACATAAGCAGCAACTGAATAGTATGAGGAAGCCAATACCTAGGAAGGATAGGATCCTCCATCCCCAGGCTGACAACACGCTCCAGAACCAACCGGACCAAGTCCAGGTGCCTGGACTCTGGTGTATCTGGCTTATAATCTTATGAAGGCGAGTTATGGCTTTATATACTGACGGCGAGTTTTCTGGTATGAAAACACAGCAACTTGATCCGATGACCCTACAAGCTCCGCCCCTATCGGCCAGGATGACGTCAAGGACAAGACGATTTTGAAGCACAGCAATCCGCATAGCAGACTGCTCTTCTGTTAAATTGCCTAAGGCGGAAGTAGTCTCGTTCACTACTGCTTCAAGGGCTCTAGTTAATCTACGTATCAGCTTACTATTAGTGACTGTACCTATATAGGGAAAGAAACCTTTATTGAAATCTGTGTATTGCTCCCATGCCGTTTCAGTGTAATCGACAATCGGGAGATCTCTCTGCTGTCTATTGTGTACTAAATGGGTATTTCTGTGATAATCAGGAGGGGCTAGGAAAACAGGTGGCAGAAGGAATGCTATGTAACAGGTACCATCCCAGTCTAGAGGTAGACGTATATATGCGGTCTGGCCACATATGAAGTAAGAATGACGGGAAGCTCTAAATGTAGATTTGCCTTGATCACTGAATTTTATTACAGTGGTGCATTTACTATGACCCATGTGTATGGAACCATTCTTTCTTACACATAATTCCCCTTTAACTGGGAATACTGACATAGCGGGCAAGATTGGTGTAGCTTCGGATTCGACATTCAGAATCAGGAGGTTAAGTGTAAAATTACCTAATCCATATACTTCATTTTCTAGATCAGTTCCTGTTCTTTTGGGAAGTCCCTCCTTGTTAGGGTAGCAGACTTTAAGCAAAACTAGGTTCAGGTTTCCCCATACCCAGTTGTCTTGATAAACTACTGAATTTGAATCTAGGGAATTAATCAAACTAAACCATGCTCCACAGGAGCCATTGTGTGTGAACGGATATGGAAAGAGGGGCAAAACTCCCTTATAGTTCTGATAGGGAGGGAGTCGGCCACATATCCAACAATTGGTAGCATTGCTGGTCTGATGGGAATGATGTAACATACTAATGAATGTGTTGTTGCGCAGCGCAAATCTATAAGACAACTCATGCGGAGGTAATTCGCTAAAAGAATGTTCAGCAGTAACATTGTAAGCACGTTTAGAAATAGGGTAATACATATGAAGCAATACACTAGTTATGATGATCAGAAGACTTAGAAGAAACAAAATTAATAATGTTACTGTGCAATGACTACGAAGTGATTTACAATACGCATGCTTTTTAAGCTGCATCTGTCGATTTCTTTCTCTATTCCGGTCTAGAGGATACATGTCAGAGACAAATTCAACCGATTCACCTTGGAGAGGACTTAAACAATCAAATTGTCTGACTTGCTAGACCTTAATTTCAGTTTATAGAGTTCGTGTTTTGTCGGTTCAACCAAGGGAAGCTTTGAATCAGTCTGTGAAGGAATACAAGGCTGAGTGTTCACATCGGACGGTAGTCCATAAAATTTCTTGATATGACTCGAGTGCAACCACCCTTTACGTCCCTCGATCTTCACGGCTGTCCTTGTTGTTAGTAGAACGAGTTTAGGCGATTTCCACCTAGGCTCCAGTTGGGTCTTCCGGTCGAAATTCCGCACCAGAACCAGGTCACCTGGAACCACGTCATGTTATCGGGAAAGGCTGCAGCTACCTGTGAACGACAAGATTGTAGTGCAGACATCAAGGAAGCCAGGTAATCTGTCAGCATATTACAGTCAACATCAGTGATTTTGTGAGGTATAGGCGTCCCCCACATATTTGGTGGTCTACCGAAGATCACCTCGTACGGGGATAGCCCTGTTCGAGAATGTGCTACCATTCTCATGTAAAAGAGTGCAACTGGTAAGGCTACTATCCAATCGACACCTTTTTCTCTACATATTTTGGACAATCTGATTTTCAGGGTTTGATTATGACGTTCCACGAGACCTGCTGCCTCGGGATGTCGGACACAGTGGAATTTCCATTGGTAACCTAATAGAAGTGAAACGTGTTTCATTAGTTCAGATGAGAATGGCTGGCCGTTATCTGAGTATACAACACGTGGCAAACCGAATCGTGGGAAGAATTCTCGAACTAGCTGTTTGGCAGTAGTCGGGGCAGTGTAATCTGAAACCGGGTAGGCTTCTGTCCAACGGGAAAGAGCACAAACAACTACGAGAACATATTTGAATCCTCGACATCGTTCCATCTGGATATAATCCATCTGGAGGACTTCAAAAGCATGATCGGGAGGTTGAAATCCACCCTGCTCTACGGGGATGCTTTTACCTGGATTAAACTGACAACATATCATACAGGTACGTACTTTCTGTTTGGCTGCTGCTCGCAAGTGTTTGTTGAACCAAATGTGTTGAATGCTGTCTAGCATAGCTTTTTCTCCTAGGTGCGCTGGACTATGTATTGTGTTAATGATGACTTGAACCATGGAGTCGGGAAGAAACCATATAGATTTTTCCTTCGTCATCCATCCTTGATCCGTTTGGATCCCTCCTAATTCAGTCCATTTCTTTATTTCTTCTGGTGTAGCATGTGTCTGTATGTCAATTACATCAAGGGCGGGATCCTTAACTGTCATGCAATGTGTTGGTGTCGGAACTATTGTCTTTGTCGCGTCAGTTATATGAGTCTGGTTCTGAGCAGTCTGTTTAGCTGTTCTGTCAGCTAGGTCATTACCCTGAGAAATGATATCGGTAACTTTTGTGTGGGCTTTGCATTTCATAATCGATATTGCAGTAGGTAGATGAATCGCGTCTAATAGGGCTTGAATGAGGGGTCCGTGTTGGATATGGGCGCCGTGAGAAGTTAAATAACCTCTCTCTCGCCACAGTACGCCGAAGTCATGGACGACTCCGAATGCATAACGTGAATCTGTGTATATGTTGACTTTCTTATTTTTGGCTTGAATACAGGCTTGTGTCAGAGCGATGAGCTCTGCTGCTTGAGCTGACAAAGTGTTAATACAATTTGTTTCAATGACTTCAGTGTCTGTTGTGACTGCGTAAGCGGCCACTAACTCTCCTGTACTTGTTCTCATACATGAACCATCTACATACAATGTCAAGTCTGGATCTGATAAAGGGATATCTGTCAAGTCTTGTCTGGGTTTCGTCGTGATAGTAATGACTTCAATACAATCATGTGCTAATGGATCTGTTCCATTTACTGGCAAAAGTGTGGCAGGATTTAACGTATTACAACGTCTGATTTCTATGTGTGGCTGAAACAATGTTAATTCATAACCGGTGAGTCTCGCTATAGTCAAGTGTTGTGTTTGTGTGCGGTTCAAGAGAACCTCTACTGCGTGTGGTACTTGTACTGTCAATTGATGTCCTAACACTATGGCATCGCTTTGTCTGATTGCTAAAGCTGTTGCTGCCACTGATTTCAGGCACGCAGGAAGAGCCTGAGCTACTGGATCTAATGTACTAGAGAAATAAGCACATGGTTTGTGTGATCCTGCTTGTTCCTGAGTGAGTACTGACAAGGCAGTACCTTCGCGTTCTGTAACAAAGAGTGTAAACTGTTTACTGTAACATGGTGTTGCTAAAACCGGTGCTTGGCATAAAGCTTTCTTTAAGCTTTCAAAGGCATGTGTATGTTCTTGAGTCCAAGGGAGAACAGTCGATGTGGCTGCCTCCTGTGTTGTCAACTGGATGAGTGGTTTTGCTAGAAATGCATATTGAGGGATCCACTGCCTACAGTATGAAGTGAGCCCTATAAAAGCCCGCACCTCCTTTTGTGTCTTGGGTGGTGGCATGTTAGCAATTAACTGGATGCGGTCGGGTGTAAGCTGTCTTCCCTCCTTGGACAGCGAGTGCCCAAGGTAAACAACTCGCTGGACACAGAATTGCAGCTTAAAAGGGGACACCTTGTGCCCCTTGTCGGCCAGAAATTTCAAAACCGTCAGTGACGCTGTTTCACATTCAGGTTCGCTTCGGGCGGTGATCAGCAGATCATCGACATATTGAAGCAAGGCAGTGTTAACTGGCATGTGGATACTGTCAAGTTCTCTTTTCAGTGCTTGGCTATAGATGCTGGGGCTTTCTGTGAATCCTTGAGGAGCGCGTGTGAATTTAAAACTTCGTCCATTTAAACTGAATCCGAACAAATATTGACTTTCCGGATCTATGGGGACGCTAAAGAAAGCATTCTTGAGATCAATTACAGTGAAGAACGTTGCTTCTGAGTCAATAGCTGTTAGTAATGAAGAGATATCTTGGACCACAGGGTATTGTGGTACAATACATTTATTTAATTCGCGCAGATCAATAACTAATCGATATACTGGTGATGCTTTTGGATCCGTTCTTTTAAGAATCGGAATTATCGGGGAATTGCATACATTGGAGTCGGTTTCGACAACCACTCCTTGTGCAATGAGCTCGTCAATGATTTGCAGCAAAGCCACAACAGCATCTGGTGGTAACTTGTATTGTCGCATTCGTGGTAGTACTACTCCTGTTTTTAGTGTGACACGATATGGTGTAATGTTCATGCAACCAACATCAGTGGGGCCTTGTGCCCATAAATGTGTAGGTAAATTCTGCAGCCGGTGATCCATGTCTCTGGACACGTAGTGACCTTTGAAGTCACGTAAAAATAATCGTACTCCTTCCGGAGAACAACATATTATAGCTCCTAGAGCTTTCAGTGTTTTTATACCTAACAAGTTTTCTGGACATGATTTAGTAAGCAATAAATCTGTAGTTCGTGTCAATGGACCAACCGTAAGTGGAAGAGGTTGCGACACTTCATTAATGATAGGCTTTCCTGAGAATCCAAGGGAAATATTCTGCGAGCCTGAGAGGGGTGCCCCTGGAACTTCACTGCGTCGTATAGTTGTTCTGCTTGCCCCTGTATCAAGTAAAAACTTTCTGTCTTCCCCTAATAGTTCACTGTGTACATAAGGTCCCTCTTGATCTACAGGAACCTCGATAAGGGGTAAGCCAACTTCCCTCTCTAGGCTATTTCATGTGTATCGCTGATAATCGGGATAATCAGCTTGTGCATACTGATACATCTGTTGTGTTGTTGCTTGTGTGGCAGCAATAGGCTGCGCTTGTGGTGGTGCTACGATCTGTTGTGGAGCTGCCTGTTGCGGAGCTAGTTGTTGCGGAGCTGACCTATGTTGTGCATGCTGAGGTATTTGTTGTTGATTCTGATCCTGTCTAGGTGGACGTGGTCTTTCCTGGGTTCTACCTGTGGCAATATTATGTTTCAGGACTGGACAATCGTGTATATAATGACCTTGTTGTTTACAATAGTTGCATGTCCCTTTCGTTGGACCTGCGGAATCACCCTTTTTATGACCATCGGCTGGAACTGTCTGGGCAACAAGCATTTTCATTTTCGTATCTTTCATACGTCTTTGTTCATGTTCTTGTTCTTCTCTAATTCTATTGTGGTGATATTGCAACATCTGTAACATTTGTGACGGGGTGTTACCTTGCCAGGTACTCTCAAATTTCAATACTCTATTCTTAACTTGCGGCAGGGAATTTTCAACTAATTTTGTCACAAACAGATGTGGATATGACTCGCTACTTGCTTTTATGCCACTATTAATACCAAAACATTTTTCAAATCGGGAATAGAAATCACTAGTGTCTTCATCTTGCTTTTGTTTACAGGCTGAGATTGCACCCCAGTCCTCCTTTTTCGTAGTTAATAGACGTGGCAGTACCTGCACTAGTAATCCTGGTAGTGCTGTAGTCTTTTCCCCGAGCCCTGATCCTGCAGCTCGGGCCTTTTCTTCGTTTTCTAATGCTGTCCAATCTATCTTTTGGTCTCCCACCTCCCATTCTTTTTCTTTGAGTTTCTCGTAAACACCGGCAGGCATTAACACTTTCAATATTTTCATAATGTCGGGGTAAGTATACTCTCCCATGAGTAACATGTCCTTTATCTCACGGTGGAAACCTGCTGGATCCTTGTCATGGCTGGGTACTACTTTCTTCATTTCTAATAATTCAATTTTAGTTATAGGCGTGTACACAAACACGCGTGTAAAGTTATTATCTTCACCTCTGATTGGGTGTACTTCGCGTAACGGATTCTGTCTATCTATGTGATACATTTTTCTTCCCATAGTGGGAATTGGAATGTGTTCTGGGCATACGAAAATTATATACTGGTTTCGAAATTCTAGAATTTCTTTAATTAAATCAGTACCTGATCCTCTCCATTTATTCGTGAGTAGTTCTGTCAATATGTCAGGTAAGGGTCCAGGATCGGAGTGTTGGCTTTTATATAATATAAGGAGGTGTTGAATCATGTATATACTAGCTAAACGCTGTTCGTCTGGGGCAAGATTCAGAAACGTGTGTGCTAGTGCATCATCACTGTATTTACTGGGACTGTCAGCCCATAGTACTGCTGACCTGGCTAATTCTTGTTCGTCCATGGAATCGAGCATATGGTACCCCCTTCGATCTCGGAGTAATTTATCAGTGGCTTGGAATAGGTGTTCAGGGGACCTTGTATTTAACATAGGGGTTTGAAAGTGTCTGTTACATTCTGGACGTATCGGACGTATCGGGTCATTAAAGCATCTAGTATTATTATGGGGTTTTCCTCTACCTACGTAAGCTATCGTATCTAATTGTTCTGATTCTTGCTCCTCCTCTCCCTCTGATTCAATTCTGTCTGCTTCTCGTCTTTCTTTATGTATTCGTTCTACTTCCTTGCGGATCTTTCGATACATGGCGATTATACACGCCTGTCTATCATGTTTCTCGTCCTATATGTTCTGACCCCATTTGGCAAGTTTTTGCATGGTATCATGATCTGCCTCAGGCCTGTCTTGGTTCCTGATCACGCAGTTTATGAAAAAACGTAGTAGTTGTCTTTGTACATCCACTTTCTGGTATTCCATAGCTTCGTTAATACTTTCTGGGCCTCGCCCTGTTTGGACAAAGTGATATATATTGTCTAGGTGTTCAACCATTCCTGGTATCGTCATTAAATACAATGTAGCTCGTCTTATACGTAGTGATGATAGTAGCAATCTGTCCTGTTTACCTGGCACTGGATCGTATCTACAATCCACAAGATGTTCTTTAAACATGTCGGATTTCGCTAGTTGGGGTGTACGTTGGAGTGCTAAATCTCTAAGGGTCTGTTTATTTCGCGGCGGTGTGGCAAACATGTCTGTCGTACCTCCTGTAGCACCATCTGAGGTGCTGGGCAAGAAAGGATTCGTTGGACGTAAGATAGAAATTGTAGATGCGGGAAAAACAGTAGAAACGGATGGACCTGTGGGAATGGGCGTAGGAGTTTGTTGTTGCGGGGATACAGACGGATGATCTTGACGTTGAACACCATCAGCAAGCGGTGTGTGTGGTATGGTATTAGCATACTCGGGAGCTACGTCATCTAAATAGGAGGAAAGGAAAACGTCTTTTGCTGTTTTAGGATGTGCTTTTATCGGGAGTAATGGGGGTGTCAAGTTTTTCGGTATTTCCGGGGTGGCCTGAGGTAACCCTTCGGCCAAAAGAGGATACATACCATTCATAAGGGTATTTCTTTGTCTATCTACTTGTTCTGATTTTACTCGGATACCTTCCTCAATTAATAGATTTTCTCGGGCTTTATTTGAATTCTCCCTACCTTTCTCTTCCTGTCTGAGCGCTTTTTCTGTACGTCTATATGATTCTTTACGCCATAATTCAATGGCATCTTTCTGTGACTGTCTGGCTTTCTTTTTCCATAATTCTTCTTCTACTCTCATGATGCAATCTGCATCCCAGGTCCCCGCTGCGGGCCATCTCTGACTCTCTGGTAACTCTTTGGTGTAGTCCACCCATAAATCAAGAAATAACACGGCATCTAGGCCATGCTTATGATACATAAAGTACCCTGGAGTGTCCCTAGGTGGGATGGGAACAGCTTCTTCGAGTACCCCTTTTCTGGTTTTGATCTGTCTTAGTTTTGAAAAGAGCGGCATTTTTAGACCTTATTACTAGAACACACTTTATACAATAAACACAATAATGAACAATCATTCACACCACAATATGTAGAACGTATTAAAACATTTAACATTTAACAGTTTTAACGAACGATAATAACTAATAGAAAACTAGTTACTGACATAATACTAACACTAAATAATACTTAATTATATGCAAGACATACTAGATATACTGCTAAACAGTACAGATACACTGCTGAAACAGTGCAGACCAGATTTGTGTACCCAAACCCGTCTTGACCGGCACAACCTATGTGCACGTTTAAATGCCTCCCCGGCAATGGTACTCACCGGGTAGCGCGGAACGGAAGGCCTCGGAACTGAACTGAAACTGGACCGGACTGGACTCGACTCGACTGGACTCGGAACTTCGGAACCTGGTGGGCCTCTGTATACCTCGGATCTTGCTCTCTCAGCTAGGCTCTGGTCGGGATACTTCGCACTTCTCACCGCCTCGTCTGGGTGTTGATCGCAGCCTCAGTCACCCCCGCTTGGCCGGAGGGAGATACAGGAAATCCTGCGGGTACGCGTTTTTGTCCGTTCAGCTGTGGCAGGAGACCGGGCCTGCAACGCACCTCCGGCGCGTGAGATGAGAAAGTGTCCCTGTTCGGGCGCCAATTTATGTGGTAAATATTTCATTACCGGTACTATTTTTTATGCGGTAAAGTCTAGTAAGAATAACTCAGTAAATATAAGAGGCAGAATCCGTGGTATTAGAGGTTCTAAAAGGCTTTATTCCTCTACAAAGGAATTACAGTTCGAACTGCAGGCTTCAAATTCCATCACCATGAAGGTTCAGGAAGGAAGGCAATACATTATTGACAAGTAATGGTATTTATATGGAAAGCATTACATTAAGACAGATGCAAGAGGCGTAACAGCTGATAATACAGATATGATACACATACGTAATGAAAAAAGGCGTTAACATAGGCGTAACTAAATACGTCATTAAACATGATGTCACAAGTGGGTGGATCCATAAGAGAATCCTGCAATGTCAGCAGAAATATTTGGCAGAAATGCGCGCGCAGCCGCATGACGTGTGATTGACGTGCAACTAGAGGGTGAAGGGGACTTGACATTTAGCTCTACATGTGGAGACAGAAGTCTGGGGGGTCATGTCAACCTAATCCCAAATCATATCTAATATCTTATGTTTAAAGAACTGTATTATCCAAAAGGAAAGGTCTCTCGGACAGAATCTATTCTATACTGACTGTTAGTGCGTGTACAAGCGTCTAAGTGTCTACATTAGATGCGAGGGGGCAGGAATCTTCCATGGTAACAGGGGCTATGAATTACTTGCATGAGGACAGTGAGGCCTGGCCCTTTGCACGGTAGCTGGAAGAATGTTTACCTAAACTACTAGACAGGAATGCATCGGATGAGGAGCGGAGCAGATAATCTTGAAGGTGAAATACAGTTTTTGGCAGGCAACAGGCTGGATCAGGCACCGTTAGCCGCGCAGGGAGTAGGACAAAGTTCATGGATACAGATGCGGGCTCGGACTGGAGCTTTCAGAGGCAGAAGGCAGGAAAAAGGCTTGATGGCAGAATTCAGGGCCTACTCGCCTGAATCTGTAAAATGTGGAAAGTGAACCACATAAAGTCGGTGGCCTTTCATACTTAGGAATGGAATATCTGACCCATTCATAGCGGATCTGAAAGAGGACATGTTGACGGTGGACGCACATGTATTTGCGTCTTCATAACTGAAACTGGAGGGAACATACATGTACTTATAGCATGCACATGGAGCCGTTGGGGTCTACGATAGGGGACATAACTGATCACAAAATTAATATTTCCTCATACTGATGGCATCGAGAACATGAGAAGCTTGGGTGGTAGATACAGTTGTATTACTAAATCATTTGGCGGATAGAGGACTTAAAGTATCCCCATCAAAATTACAATTTTGTAAGAAAGAAGTACAATACTTAGGTCATAAGATAGAGAAAGGCCTGAGGAAAGTGACTGCAGACAGAATCAGAATAATCAAGGGAATGAGAGCCCCAATGACTCAAATAGAGGTGAGAATGTTTCTTGGAATGGTGGGATATTGTCGTCAGTGGATCAGCAACTTTTCGGTGATTGCAAAAACTCTGGTACGCTTGACAAAGAGTGATGTGAAAGACCGACTCTAACTGAACAATGAGGAGATGAAGGCATTTAGACAATTGAGAGACAGTTTGTGTGAAGCACCAGCACTAGGAATGCCTGACTATGAGAAGGAATTTGAGCTCTATTGCAGCGAAAGAGATGGGTGTGCACTTTCTGTGTTGGTACAAAAGCATGGAAAACTGAGACGACCGATTGCATACTTTTCAGCAGTATTAGATCCTGTAGCTGTAGAGTTACCTGGTTGTTTGAAAGCAGTGGCTGCTACCTGTAAGAGTTTGGAACAGAGTGAAGGAATTGTGATGGGATACCCTGTGAGAGTGTTTGTACCCCATGACGATGCGATTCTTTTAACAAGGAGCCACACGCAGTTTATGACGCATAGTCGTCTAACGAAATATGAGAAAGTCATTCTGGGTGCTACGAATGTGAGCCTTGTGAGGTGCCTTAATGTAAATCCCTCAACATTGCTACCTGATGCTGTGAATGTGGAAGTGAAGGATGAAGTGGATCACGATTGTCTGGGAGTGCTTGATTTTTGCACTAAAACCCGACCAGATATAAAAGACGTGCCTCTAAAAAGAAAGTGATTATGTGATGTTTGTAGATGGGTCGTGTCTGAGAACGGAAGAAGGAATTTTGAGTGCAGCATATGCGGTCTCTACTGTAGCGGCTGTATTGGAGGCGTCTTGCCTGAAAGGAGTGAGATCAGCTCAAGTTGCTGAATTGTTTGCATTAACGAGAGCTTGCAAGTTGGGAAAGAATCTGCGAATAACTGTGATTACTGATAGTCAGTATGGATTTGGAGTGGTGCATGATTTGGGGCAAATATGGTCCCAAAGAGGTTCTTGACGTCAAGTGGAACTCCTATAAGGAATGCGGAAGTGGTTGGGAAATTGCTTGAGGCGATACAGCTGCCTAAACAGATTGCTGTTGTGAAATGCGCAGCCCACTCAAAGGGGGCTGATTATGTGTTGGCTGGGAATGAGTTTGCGAATTACATGGCGCAGTACTGTGCGCGAAACCAAAATTCAGTCAATCGGAACCGGGAAAAGGAAATGAACTCATGTTCCTTACTCTTTACTAACACTGTGAATACTTGGGAAGAAGTGAGACAGTTGCAGGAAGAGGCAGGAGAAGAGGAAAGGAACCAGTGGATAAAATCAGGATGTGCACCACGAGCGGCAGACAGAGTTTGGGTTTATCGGGATGGAAGACCAGTAATGCCTGATAGCATGATCGATACCGTGGCACGGATGTACCATGGACAAGCACATATGGGTAGGGATGCTATGATCAGAATTTTCAAACAGACCTGGTATAATGCAAAATTCCGGCTTGTAGCTGAAAGCCTTTGTCAGAGATGCCTTATATGTCAGCAATACAATCCAGGAAGGAAAACAGTAGTGAGTTTGGGAACCATAGGACGGGAAGGAGGTCCTTTCACCAGAATGCAGATTGATTTCATTGAACTGCCCCCATGTAATCGGCTAAGGGACATTCTAGTAGTGGTTTGCCTGTTTTCACGCTGGGTGGAAGCGTACCTGACTAGAAGGAGTGATGGGGTTACAGTAGCTAAACTTCTATTGAGAGAATTTATTCCTAGGTTTGGTTTCCCAGTTACGATTGAGTCAGATAGAGGAAAACATTTTCAGAATCAATTCATAAAGTTGATTTGTGAAGCATTGAATGTACAACAGAAACTACATTGTGCCTATCGCCTAGAGGCTTCTCGAGTGGTGGAACAGATGAATGGCACCATTGAAAACCGAGTGGGAAAAATGTGTTTAGCCACAGGGTCAAAATTGCCTGATGTCTTGCCTCTAGTGCTCATGACTATTAGATCAATTCCTGATAGGAATACTGGCCTGAGCCCCCATGAAATTAGTATAGGTAGAGCGATGAGACATGTTTTCATTCCTGTCAACAAACTACTGCCTATATCTGATGGCTTTGTTTTGGGTTATTGCAAGGGGTTGGCTGATTCCGTTCATTCTGTATTTCATCAGGTTGGATCGGATGCAACCACCCTTGAAAAGAAGCCAGCTCATGATTTAAGTCCTGGAGACTGGGTAAGGATTAAAGTGCATAGAAGAAGAAATTGCCTGGTCCCACGGTGGGGAAAACCATGTCAAGTGATTCTGACCACGATGACTGCTGTGAAATGTGCCAGAGTAAAGAATTGGATTCATGCTAGCCATACTCTTCGAATCCCCAGTCCTGTAACTAGACCTAAGGAAGAGTATTTGGGAGAATCGGATACCAGTTCAGAGTCAGAATCAGAAGAAACAAGAACGAGACAAACTTCAAGAAGGGGAGAATTGGAGCCGAGTCAGGTTGCGGAGCCAGAGAATTTACCACTGAGGAGACGGCTGGAAATCTCTGATACTAGCTCCGAATCAGATACTGAGCAGGTGGAGATACAAGAAAAGGTCAAAGAAAATATTGAGGAAACTGACAAAGAGACTCTTGATAAAGAAGCCCCACATGCAAGCACGAGAGAACTTCCACCTGAGGTTATTGAAGTAGAAGGTGAGGAATTAGATTCAGAGAGTGAGGGTAAGACTGTTACGGAAGACCCCGAGGAGGTTTAGGGACAACACACACCCAGGTAGAAGAAGGGACAGTTAGTCCGTAGGAAGATTGCGTTGAAGAAACACGAGGAGGGAAAACTGTAGATAGGGAGCCTGAGGTCTCGAAGGAAAAATCCAAAGAGGGTAAAGGTCACACAGATACAGAATCTGAAGAGAGTGAAGGAGAAGACCAAGGAAGAGTTTTGAGGAAAAGAGCTTGGAAAACTGAGTGAGGTGAGAAGGGAAATAAATTGAAACGACCGTCGAAAGATGAAATCTGGCCTAATAAAATAAAAAGACTGAGATACCGACTGACGAGAGTAAAATCATCTAAAGCAGAACAAGTAAATGAAGTGTCCAGTCAAGAGAGATCAGAAGATACTGATCAGACACATTTGAAGAAAGAAAAGAGAATCAAGAAACCCAACCAGAAGTACAAGTCACCGGAATGGGCGTATGTGGCACTTCCTGAGATACAAGAGGAAGCAGACAGCCAAGAAAGTCTAGGAGTGACTGTATCGGAAGTGGTTGAAGAAGAAGAAGATTCGGAAATCCTAAAAGTTATCTTATCTGACATCAGAGAAGAGACAGATGATCAGGAAATTCTGAACCAAGACAGTGAAGACAAAGACAAAGACGATTACATGCCAGATTGAAGTACAAGAAGAAAAATACAGAGTAGTTGAAATACCGGATAAGACATATCACTGAAAGAACCGCGTAGGCGCTTAGAGCCTTGGGATTAAAAACTGTTTAGTTGTGAATAAAAGAGGCTAAGCCAAAAGACACTGGTCATTTCCGAAATGTCAAACACTGAAGGTAGAAAACCTACATGTGGGTTCCATCGAAGATGGTGCAAAGTGTGTTGTTGTTGTACAGGGTTACTAATGCTTTTATGGATTATATTAGCTACTATAATTTCGTTTAGAGTAACATTTGAAAGGGTAGAGAATCACACTGAGAACAAGACTAATATAGAAAAGGTTTATGATACCCGTGCCACTAGATTGGTAGATAGAACTGACTTACTTAAGGATAGGTCTATAACTGATTTTTCTAACAACGTTTTTTCGAAATTATTGTATGAATATGTAAAGACTATGGATGTTAGAGATTGCTATGTTTGTATGCAGCTACATGCATCGGTATCAGAGGGTGTTACCTATCACCACCTTCCTGTGCCATATGGATTAACATGTAGTGTATTAGCGAGTTTGTTTTATAAAACAGGAAAATTAGACTATTATTATTCTGATGTAGATAATATTTTCTCACAAGTACCTGTAGTTCCTGAACTAAATAAGATAAAACCTGGTAAAGTTTTAGGTGAATATTTCCTAGAAAGTAAAGAATTAACTTTAGAAGAAGTATTTAGAAACAATCTTACTTGTAGTCTGAGAAAGGAAGAAAATACCTTCTTGGACATGGTAGAAGAGAGGAGAATTAAGATGCAAAGAAAGATACCTGAGCGAAAAGGAGAGACAACAGTCTGAGGTGTTGAAAAGGAAAAACATTTGAAGGGAGAAACCAGTCATGGGAGGATGGGGGTTTAAAGGAGGAAACGATCAGGTATTTCCTGGATTAAATTTCATCTGCGGGAACAAAGCTTATTAACGGTTGCCGGACCATTGGTATGGCACATGTTACCTAGGCCTGGTCTTCCCAAAAATATTTCATGTGGGAAGGGGAGAAGATGGTGTGCACGAGATAGGTAGACAATTAACACGTGGAAGGAGGGAAAACTGGTCAGAAACTGTAGGGGATATTTTTGGAGCACTGATACCAGCAGTTGGAATATCTCTGAATGCACATAAAATTAGAAAATTGTCAACAGTAGTGGATCGCTTATCGACAAGCACTGCTGGAGGATTCTTACTTGTAAATACTGAAATGGTTGCTATGCGTGCCATGATTATGCAAAATCGACTTGCCCTTGGTGTTATTTTAGCAAAAGAGGGAGGAGTCTGTGGAATGCTGAAGGTGCAACATTGTTGTACTTACATTCCTGACGAGAGTCAAAATTTAAAGAAATATATTAAGAACATAACTAAGTTGCATGAGGAAATTGTTCCGCTGGAAGTTGAAAGTGTTTGGGAAAGGATTGGTATAGGATTTTTCTACTATAAAAGGTTTCTTAACAAAATTTAGTAGTTCTTTTGTGGGACATTTTTTGATACCACTAACTTGTGTAGTAATACTAATATTGATTATGAAATTAGGATGCGTTTGTATCAAAAGAAGAAAATTACAAAATAAGATAAAAAGGGAAGCTGCGAAAAGAAAGAGAAAAGAAATGAAAGAAAGAGAAGTAGAAGATATAGAACTGGAAGAATGGAAAGAAAGTATGTATAAAAATACTAAAGAGAGGATGAAATAGGGGAAACTATGATGTAACACAATTGAGTAAGAGAACTGAGAAATCATTTCCACCAAAATTATGAAATTTAATGGTATTTGTGGTAATATTCAAAATCACCAAAGGGGGGATTGGTGGAGCAGGTAAAACAAAATTTTGTATACCTTCTCTATTTTGCATGAACATATTAATTACGTAATCATTCTAAATACTAACCTGTACTAATTGATTGGAGTGTTGGTACTAATCAACTTTACACCTTAATAAACACGAATTACATGTGGGACAAAATTGCTAATTGCATGGCTGATAATTACAATTAATAACTATGGTATGCAAATTAACCGTAGAATGTGTTAAAATAGAAAATTGCATGATTTCTGTTGCTTTTGTAAAGGTTTGTGCTCCTGGTATTGCGGAAAGGTGAGTATTATAGCTTTAAATGTTGCTATGAGCTAGGAAAATACTAATATAATGGGATTAGCGTGGGTTTAAACATTAGAATCTTCATTTCCGTATATTCATTATTTTTTTGTGTTTGTTTTGCTTAAGTTGGCATTCGGGCCTACTAGGCCGCAATATTCAAAATGGAGTTCGGAGGTGGCCACAGTCGTGTGAGCGCGATGCCTACTGAGCAGACTTGGATAGCTCTGAAGATCTCCAGGCGACCTCCAACCCGAACTACTTGTTCCTCGTCAAGGATAGGAACGTGAAGGATTTCCAGAACTCAGATAGTGTGAATGACAGAAAAGACAATGGTGACCTGTATCGAGAGGTCTACATGTTGATACTTCGGAACTTTTGCATGAGAACTGTACAAACTAAAAGATGACATATTCAATTCCCTGAGAACCAAGAAAACCTGGGAACAGAGTCCAATATTTCAAATTTATGGGCCCAGCCAATCAGGACTCTCCTGCTCTTAGAAAATGTTGCATCTTATCCTAGAATTTACTATATGATGGGAACTTTAGACGAGGGTGGGTAGAAGTGCGTTCCGAATTTCCGGTGGTGACTGCTAGTGAGGAGGATCGATTTGCTAGCTCTATTGCCTGGTGCTTTGGATATCTTTGAGACTGTGTCGTGCCGAGCGAAATAACTTTTCCCGGACTTATTTGGGTCTTAACCTGCATTTGATTGGACAATTTCACCAGAAGGGAGTACTGATTTATGCAGGGCTGATGGGTTTTGGGAAATGGTCACCAGTATCAGATTTTAGGTAAATATCATTGTTATGCAAATTTGTGACAAAATATTCATTGAACTCTGATTGATTAAATGCTGACTATGCAGACGAAAGAGAACTAATTAGATAAACTAAACATTGATTAACAAAAGAATGAGTTTGTGATTATTTTAATAAGGTATTAACTAATCAAAGGTTCCGAAGATTTAATGTGTTTTAGCTGGTTCTAAATCACCATCAATCAGTCCACCTAATTGGTCCATCGACCAAGTGGTGGAGTGCCTTGATGTTAAAGTTAGGACTCTATAGGTGCAGATATATATAATGTACATAATGTATGTAATGTAAACAATTTTCTTCCTACAGGTAATAAGGTACCCCCCCACATGTTCAGCGCTTCTTTTCCTCCTGTGTGCAGGGACATCTTAAGGATTTTGGGGGCCCTGGGCCAAACATTTTTTGGGGGCCCCTGTTCAGAACAGCTTTGAATTTATGAACTAATTTGAGCCCCTGTTTCCGCTTCCTCAGCTGTGTTAGCGATCCAGTTTGCATCATAGGCATTAGCCTATATATTTCCGATGCAAACGGACGCATACAGCTGACAGCAGTAGGATTTAGTGTTTCATGCCCTGCTACTAGGTTTTAAATACTTTTAAATTGTATATGTGTGGCTGAATTACTCTGTGCTTTTTAACAATTTCTCCTTCCTATGTGCACTTGCACTTTACATGATTCTGCTTGCCTACACCTCCTTAGCTGCTCCGATTCGCATCTTGCTTTTCCTCCAGTCCTAGTCCGCCGCGGCTGATACGCCGGTTGTGCGGAGGGCTGGGGCTACTATCGTGCTCTTCACTTCCGCCCACGCAGTTCCTACTTCCTCAGCTGTGTTAGCGATCCAGTTTGCATCATAGGCATTAGCCTATATATTCCCAATGCCAATGGACGGCCATGTTGCCCAGTTTCCCTCCGGTAAGTTTCTTCCACTATATTACAATAGGGAAAAACTGCTTAGCCTTAGGCGGCTAACCTTATGTCAGTGTACAGCGGCTGATCCGAGCTTGGAGGTAGACGTTCGATGCAATAAGTCGAACTGTTCTCTCCTCTAAACCAGGAAACACGCACCCAAGATCATCCCATACAACAGTAAGTGTAAAAACAATAAGAAAACAGAGGACTTAAAGGCCACCCTTGTAAATTGTCGCTCTATGCAAATGCATGAACCACACATTTATGACCTACTTTTAGAATAACAGCCTTATCTTTTATTTCGCACTGAGACCTGGCTGTCTGAAGCCTCCAATCCTACTATCACCTCGGGTTATAAAATCCTTAGGAGGCACCGACCGAGTGGGAAGGGGGGCGGTGTCGCCATCATTTACAATCAAAAACTAGACTGCTCTCCCATCCTGATGGAAAACATCGAGGGCGCAGAGTCCTTAGGCTTCCACTGTACCTTATCCCCCCATCATAGCATAGCTGGTTTTCTGATTTACAGACCTCCCGGTGCATTTGAAAATGTTATTACCACGTTTAATACAGCCACCACCTCCCTGGCCTTAAAATACAACAACTGCCTTATTGTGTGCAGACTCGAAGTGTGATGTATGAGTGTTGGTGTTATGGGCCCCACCAATGAATGCGTGCATGAATGAGTTAGCGTGACGACAGGTCTGTGACGCAGGGAGGATATGTACATTTGCCCTTTTCCGCTGGAGCAAGCGCAAATAGCTACATTGCATTACTCTGCTCCAGGGAGGCGTTCCATGGGTATTGCATGGGTATTCTCACGCCAACACCGATGGATTGTGATGCATTCCCAGACTTCCCATTACTGATAGACCTGGGAATGCGCCACAATTCTAAGCCTTCTAAGGGGAGGCGTAACATGGAGCAATATCTTTATTTTTCCTTGTTACTTCCTCTTTCTATGTGTGCTGCATTCAGTAGCATGCATAGAAAGAGGAATATGCATCATGGGATTTTTTTTGTGCAGGAAAGTAATGGAGGCGCCCTTGCACCATGGTTCAAGAGGGCCTGCGTTTGCGCTAGGCAGCCGGTTGTGCGCCAGTGCTGGGAAAAGGACAGGAATGCGCCATATTGGGATAAATACGGTGCATTTCTGCCCTTTCCCTGTAACACAGCGCAGAGCAGCAAGGTGACTTGCTGCGCTGCGTTACTTTTTAATAAAGACGCCCCTCTGTCTCTGCAGCAGTTAGTGAGGATTCTGGGACTTCTCTCATCATCCATTCAGGCAATATTTCCCAGCCTCTTATCCTACCTAGGCCTCACCTTTAGGAAGGGTCTGCCTTACTCAAAGCTCATTCCTGTATTAGGCGATGGCACGTAGGAAGTGAAATGGTGGGTAACACACCTGGAAGCAACAGGGGCACCTAGTTGTAAAATAAACTATGCCTACAATGAAGTTGCTAGCAGGAATCTTCGTGATCAAAGCCCCCGCCCCCAAAGACAAGAAAAGCTGTTGTGTTCTCCTGAAGATGGACAACAGATAGGCTGTAAGATACACCAGCAGGTTTTCATGTACCACATCTCAGATGCTGGCATTATTGCCAGAAAACAATAGGCCTGATTCACAAACTGCATTCTGTAGTACTTTTGCCGTACTACACTAGTGCTACAAACGTGCTTTCCAAATGCTATTCACAAGTTTCACTTCTAAAATACTACTGTAAAACATTAATATGTTGAGCAGTAAACATGGCCAATCACTGGTACTGCAACACCCCCGACAGAAAATAAAGGAGGTTCGGATTTTAAATAAAACCCCTTTGGAACTAATATTAAACGAAATTAAATTATTTAAAATAGTTCAAAATATAAATATATTTAAGTTAATGTTAAGAATTTTTTTTTTAAAAAGTACATTTTTAATATTTACTTCTAAATTATTTTAACAAACTTTTTATATTAATGTAAGTTTTTTATTAAAGTATAATTACTTTTAATTAGTTATGCACTTCTCCTTTAACAGTTATTTAAGCATAATACAAAATTATATATTCTTTTGGTGAGAATTCATTATTTATTTTAACCTTCAAAAAAATAATTGAATTTAATATGTTTAAATTAATTAAAAAATATATTCAAAATAAAGTTGGGTACTGTAGCATTTTGATCTTTTGTTCGACATTTAAAATAAATATAAAACATTAATGTGCATAACTATTTAACATAACACATGTCTAATACATTTTTAGAGTTAAATAAACATTTTTAATTTGCTCTATGTATTTTACTCTATGAAGATCTGTGCCCCAACTGCAGAGCCTCCCTATGATAAAGTATACAGAAAAATATTTTTTCTATTTAACTCGAAAACAATTATTACAAATATTTACATCTTGAATATTTTGGAAGTTTGCCAGTACTGAGGTATCGATAAATCAAAAATTCCCAAGTATTAGTGTTTCTGAAACAACTATTTTAATGATAGCTGAAGGAGACATTTGAAAGAAGCCTTGACAAAGTCAATAGGACTGGCTGTGGATTTGAGTTCAAAATATAACTTTTGTAGAGCCTACTGCAGTAAAAATAAAACACAGAAACCCAACATGTTCTGTATACAATGCATGTATGAGCTGTAGAATGTAATGCAAAGTGATTTGCAGTACTTTTGCAATAATAATACAAAATAGTCCCCTATGTATTTACATGCAAGCACTATGTTGCAGTTGGAAGGGTACACCAAACATCTAATTGTATGAGGTGAGAGAGACTTAGGGGCACATGCATCATTGTAGGCAATTGCGTTTCCATAATTACGATTATTAAGCAATCGCAATTGCCTATGCATGTAGGTTTCGCTAAAATATTAGCGATTCCTACATATTCCTTAATTGCGAATTGAAAATTGCAATTCGCAATTAAGGAATGGCTTCCCATTCATTCCTATGGGCCAAGAGGGCCATAGGAATGATTTGGAATTGAATGCCCAATTTGCGAGTACCAAATAGGTATTTGCAAATTGCACATGCAAATTCAAGGGTGCAAGGGGCCAAAAGACCTTCTATGCATTTTTGAAAGTTTTCGCAAATTACCATCAACTTTAAATTGATGGTAATTTGTGATCCCAAATTGCAAATTGCTAATTTTAAAGTGCATCATGCATTGCATTTAGGAAACGCTATTTGCGATTCCCTAAATGCAGTCGCTAAATTTGCGATTAATTAAATTGCAAGATTGCATTTGGGTTGATGCATCCCAAATGCAAAAATACTGATCGTAAAGGGGCAGAAAGGGGCAGATTCGCAGCAACCGGTATTTACAATGATGCATGTGCCACGAAGTCCTCTGGGTGCAGGCAAAGCCTACCTATGCTTATTTTTAAGAATTGCTAACGGTAGGTATTGAAGACCGTTGGACTGTCAAACCAGACCTACAAAGTGATTGAAAGATTGCTATTGGCATCTCACTGATCAATCCTGGGGAGAAAGCCCAAGGGGTCGGCCATCTTTCAATAGTCCCATTCCTATGCATGGGGCAATAAAGCGGGAGGTGGTGTCCCGCAGGTAATACCTAAAACCTTTTCCTATGATTTCCCCTTTGTTGTCTGAGACACATTGGGGCAGATTTATGTTCCCTGGCGCATCCCTGCAAATCAGCATGGATGCGCCAGGGAAGATGCGTCACGCAAGTTTGCCCTTGCGCCACCGCAGATGCGCTGCATTTACAATGCGGTGCATCGTGGCGCAAGGACAAGCAACTCCAGCACTGTTCCAACCTACCCTATCCCTAACATGGTGCGTCAAGCCTTACGCCTACTTCAAGCAGGCGCAGGGTTTTGACGCATCAGCGTTGGGAAAGTGACTCAGTGAAATCTTATAGATTTCACCGAGTCACTTTACAGGGGCGTTCCTGCGACGGAACGCCCCCCCCCCCCCTGTGTCGAAACGCCCACATGAAACCTGACGCAGGTTTTCACGTGGCGCAGGGCTTTACACCGTGACGCATCTCCATAGATGCGTCACGATGTAAATTGGGCGCAACGTGGCGCAGGGATTACGCCGCCGCTGCGGCACAAAAGTGACGCAACGGCGGCATAAAACGGGCGCAAGTCCCACATAAATCTGCCCCATTGTGCCACCATTGCCAGCGCCATTATAAGCTGACTGCTGTGACGTGGTCATGGTTGGTAAAACTACTTGTAATCTTTCACAACAACAGTAGTGACAGAAAGCTGCCTTGGGTCTATCACAGGAACCTGCAAGCTTGGCAATACTTCACCTGCTCTCTGATGACTTTATTGGCTTTAAAAAAGGCTAAAAATAGCTCATAAACAAATGTCTGAACATACGTCCAGTGACTGAAAGCTGAACATTTCTAACCTCCCCATAACGTGTGTTCATAAGTAAGGCAGGCAGTGTTGTGGCCGGCCCAAATATTGGGACCAGCGCAGGGGGCAGACTTTTTGCAGTTTATGCTTGCCATTTGGCTATCCAAAAGATCTCTGACTAAATAACGCAATAATTGCACAGACATTCCTTTTAGATTCCATTTTGTGGAGCACGTTTCAAAGAAATTGCAAGCACAAAACAACGTAGTTTTGTTTCTCTCTCACTCTTTCTGCGTTTTCCTGTGTCTGCCTGTCTGTCTGTCTCTCCCCTTCCTCCTTCTGACGTGGAATGCCTTGCTCTGCCTTTCCTCGCTGTTAATGCCCTTGGGTAAGTGGCACAGGTGTTTCAATTATGGCCAGTGCAGCGCTTGTTGAAAAGTAATTGGTTTCTCTTCGGTGGTTGGGATGGCCAGCACCAGGAGCATGGCCTTTGTCAGGCTGCTCTGACAAGCTCACCTTGTGCTCAAATTACCAAGTGACAGAACCATTTAGGCAGGAATCCATCTCGTGACGCAACTTTGGTCTCAATCATACATGACCATGCGCGTTCTCATGGTCGTCTCTGCAAACCTAGCTGTAGTGTGCAAACAGCTCATGTGCACGGATTTACAGGGATCCAGATCCGAAGATGTTTTGCCATCCCTATGTTTCCTTTCCCTCTAGCAACAGAGCTGTGTTGCATTTTAGTGCCCTCTTGTGGCTGTGTGTGGTGGTGCAGTAAGACAGCGCCACTGTACAAAGGCCTTCTTGTACCTCATGGAGGTGCAGAATCGCAGCAGGCACCCCCATGCTTCTTCCCCTGGGTTTGCTTGAATGATGTATCCAGTCAATCTGTGATGGTAATAAACACATTTACAAAAAGAACTATTGATGGACAGAATACAGAACAATTTCATACATTCACCCCAGTACAGAGATCTGGGCCTAAATCCATCGTTTTTTTGCCCCCCATGCCATTCCAGTTTGGACCCACCCATATGCAAATCAGTCTTGACCCTGTGCCCAATGGTAACAGTCCAGCTCGAACTGCCAGGCCAGGTCCTCCCTGGACTGAAAACAAGCATCCTAGGACCGGTTTCGGGCTTTCAGCCCTCGTCAGCCAGGATAGCTTGATTCCAGTGGCATGGAGAGCACGGGACTCACGTCTGAGCATACCCGTCCCACTCGGGTGACAAATTAAAAAAGAACTATTGATGGACAGAATGCAGAACAATGCCATACATTCACCCCAGTACAGAGATCTGGGCCTAAATCCATCGTTCTTTTGCTCACCATGCAAACACATTTAAACAAACTGAACTGTCTTAGCTCGCATCATCCTCACCCACCAATGGACGAAAAATTTAGTTTTTCTAAATTTAATAGACAGATTTTAATAATGTCACTATGGTGAGTGAGTAATGCGTCAGTCTGTCTTTAATTATCCCCCTGGAAATTACCAAAGGGCTGTCATCTGGCAAGGAAAGAACAAAAACTAGGTCATGCTGCCATAGCTTAGCAATACTTCTCAAGGTCATGCTGCCACAACTCAGCAATTCTTCTGAAGGTCATGCTGCCATAGCTTAGCAATACTTCTCATGGTCATGCTGCCACAACTCAGCAATTCTTCTGAAGGTCATGCTGCCATAGCTTAGCAATTCTTCCCAAAGTCGTGCTGCCACAGCTTACTTCTCAAGGTCATTCTGCCCTGCTATGGAAGCATGACCTTGAGAAGTATTGCTAAGCTGTGGCAGCATGACCTTGAGAAGTACTGCTAAACTAAGACTGGAAATCAACATATTCAGATCTTGCAATGCTGCCAAACAAATTTTATCTTGAGTAGGGTACTCCATATGAAACTCGCTGGCAGTTGATACGAGTCGTTTAAAAGGTCTCTCTCTAATTTTGCAATAGAATAGAAATTTACCAGTTCAAAATGTATCTGGACTAATCTCTATACCTTATCCCAGTTTTACTCTCCATTCCTTGCTTAGCTTTTTGGTTTCTCCCTCTGAACTGTCACCCCTTGTGATATGACCCTGTCTTTTCCAGTCACCTCTTTCTTGGCTCAGTTAACCTCCATGCCTAACTTTGTCCCACTTCTCTTCCACTCCTCAACCATTTCTATGCCTCTTAGATTCCACTTTTCCTGCTCTTCCTAAACTCTCCATTTGTGTTTCTTCCCATCCATTAACGCATTCTTATTTTATGTAATTTCACTTTTATAGCCAATCCTCTTCACTTAGTATCACCCCTTCATTATCCATTAATCTATTTACATCTTGTTCCCTCACTTTTCCCTTTCTCACTCTGCCTTTCCTTTGTCAAGTCTTCCCCCTCCATCCTGTAGTCACTTGTCTCTTGTGGCTCTCATGAGCTCTCTTCTCTGCTGTTTATCGCCTCCCCTCTTCCCTACTACCCCTTTCCGCTCTCGCTTTATGAATCCTCAGAGCTATAGTTCATCCTTCTTCCCCTTTTCACAACCTTCTCACCTCATTCCCACCTCTTTTTCTCCTCTTTCAGACTCATCCAACTGGGAACGTCCTCTTTAACAATAATTTTCTGAATTCTACCCCACATTGATTTCTACAGAGACCTGGTGGCACGTACTTAATGGTGTTTTGCGTTCATCTTCTTACAAAGAGTTCATGGTAGTTCCTTGTAAGAAGATGCCATGCGCTCACATGTTTTGTTTCTCTAACATACTGCACACTGACACCTTCCCAGTTAGGTTGCCCTTTGTAGTAATGTGAAACAAATACAGAATGATCTTTGTGATAAACCTAAAAATCTCATCTGCATCTGACCATCTTGGAACTATGTCTGAAATCCCTTGAGTAATGCATCAACCTACATTGCCCCCCCTCCCGTATTACACTAACCCAGCGTCAGGCCCTAGGAAGGATCTACCATTCTTTGTCTCTTCAAGCTGAATGAACACAGAAAAGTATAATATCCACACCAGCCTTCCCTCCACAAGTCCTTGCACCCGTGCAGCCAGCCAATTAAAGCAGGAGCCACCACTTTGACTGGCTTCTCAAAGTAAATGAACAGCCAATCTTCTGCAACCAATCTAAAGCCCGCAGTCTTTATTTTATACCCTTTACCACAGTGTTTGGCATTGTAGAAGGACGCAAAAGTTAATGGAGCACTACACTTCTCAATTCTTCTTCTAATGCCATAAACACTACTTCTGAAGAAAATCACCCTATTGTGATATCAACTGTGCCATATATGTCAACAACAACAAACATAACTTATGTGGCACATAGAACTCAGCTGGGTCTCTTGGTGTTGGCCATATTTGGATGTAAATACTGAGGGGGCTACTATTTGAGGCATTTAAAGTGGAGGCACTCTGCCTTAAAAGGATACGGCCGAGCCTTGAGTGTTCAGAAGTGTCAGAAGAAACAACCAGCGATTGTTATCAATTACTTGGGCAAGCAAATGTTGAACCGGTAACCCTGACTGCATTTAGATGATCAAGAGAAACGTGGCTGATGTGTCGTAGACCACCAACAGACCTGGTAATATCATGGCACCAAGTCTACTAGAATCCTCCACCACGATGGGAAACTTTGAAAGTTCTCTTCCAGGTGGTCCTCATCAAAGTCATAAGTACTGAATAGTACTGCCTCTGCACGTGGGCAGGAATATTCAGTTCTTATGACTTTGATGAGGATTCCCCTAGAAAAGAACTAGGGTTACAGGTAAGCAACTTCTCCTTCTCTTGCTTGCAATCCTCATCAATAGTCATAAGAGAACTAGAAGTACAGATAACCAATGTTTCCTTGTTCAGGAGTATCTTTAAGTTTTTTTAAGGTATGAGACACCTGAGCCTTTTTAAATTGAGCAGTAAATAGTCCTTGACTCAAAAAGTCATTAAGAAGGAGCTTACAAGGACGTAAAATTTTGATTCGCGTCTAAGCTTTTTAAGTACTGTGATCAGTAAAGGGTCTGAGGGAGTCGAGGATTAGATATGGCATATGGAAGTTGAAATAAGGGGATCGCAGAAAGGTACAACAGATCATAGCTGCAGTAGTTTCTGTTCTGAACTTTTATCAAGAAGTACTGAGCAGGCAAACATACTTAATTGCTTGTCAGTTAAAGGGAGGGTCCAATATTTTTGTACCCCTTATTTTAAAATACATGGCCTCATTTACGAGGTTTGGGCACAGGGTAGCCCCACAAGGAATCTTGCTGCGCTGCCCTGCGCCAAAAGAAATGGGCATGAATGCGATGTGTCTATGAGATACTGGGCATACCTATCCTTTTCCCCTGCGCTGGCACACATTGGGTCTCCATGCGCCAACGCAGGCACACTTGTGCCATGGTGCAAGGGTTCCTGCATTGCGAGGCTGATTGATTTTGTAATTAAGGGAACCCTTTCTGCACAAAATCAATCAATTGAGGTGATTTCCTTTTTCTTTGTGTGCTGCACTATGCAGCACACATAGAAAGAGGAGAAAACGAGGAGAAATGAAAACATTTCTCTATGTTGCGCCACCCTAACAGCACCCCTGGGGTGGCGTTCGAATATGATGCATTCCCAGGTTTACGATTCCCCGTAAATCTGGGAATGCTTTAGATTCCATGGGTGTTGCGTGGGAACACCCACAGCAACACACATGGAAGGCCCCTTTCCTGCAGTGTTCTTCGTGAAAGGGACACATATTTACAAGGCCATGAAAAACCACGTAAAGTGGTTTTGCGTGGGCTTGTAAATATGCTGCAGCACATTGCGCCACCAGAGCTCAAAATAATAAATGCTCTGGTGGCAAAAAAGTGCTGCAAAGGGCCTCGTAAATGAGGCTCCATAGTTTTTAAAGATCTGATTGATAGCTGTAACGTTACAATCATCTGTGGTGGATGTGGTGGATGTGGTCAGAGGTCAAAAGCAAATATTGATTCTGATCTAATCAAGTTGTCCTAGTTTTATATATTTATACATTACTTGAAATATGATCAAAATCAAAAATAAATGAATTGATGGCACCTAAGCCCCCCTCGTCAATTTTTCATTTAAAGTAGAAAAGTGACAACTTTCCAAACACTGGACTAATGCTGAAAGTGATTATATAACATTTTTCCCGAAATGAGAATACTTTGGAGCTGATTTAGATCTTGGCGGACGGGTTACTCCATCACAACGACAGATATCCCGCCCGCTGAAATACAATTCCACAGGATATATTGGGATTTATATTTTGGCTGATGGGGTATCCGTCACCGTTGTGATGGAGTAACCTGTCCGCCAAGATCTTATTGAGGCCCTTTATCTTTTGATGGTATCCCATGGACCTTCAACATCTTCGTTGTTACACTGACACATTCATTTCAGTCCAGTGAGCTTTGAAAATTGGGTCCATCATGAGAACTTACTATTCCTCTTTAACTACAAACAGGGTGGGTCTCCCTGTGAGATGGGTAGGGTAAATACTAATTGAAACTTACAAATGTTTATTCTAAAGCCAAAAGGAAATGTGCATGATTAATGTTTATTAGCCACGCCTCGATTAAAAGTTTCACATAGCATGCCAGTGTCCCCAGGGATACCTTCGCTTTCTTGCCCATTTCCCTTTCACCCATCATAGCACATCAAGGTGGCCTGCTGAACTGCGCTGCGTGAAAGTTTGAGAAATATGGCCCTGGGCGTGGGAACACCAGGCCTTGATTTACTGGATGTGAATCTGCTGCTGGTAAAACTATTGTTGAATGGGATGCTATGAGCAGGTAGCAAATTAGACAGGATCTGTCATTGGAATTAGGGATAACTGTGCGGAAAATGACCAGGTATTCCCAGGTCTTAATGTATGTTCTCTTTCTGAAGAAGAAAACTTGTGATGGCCAGATATATTGGCTTTAATCATTATTTTTGGCCCTGTATCCATGTGATCAAATTTGGGCTCTTAAGTATTGGGGTCCTTGGTTGGGTGGAGGCAACATGAGGTAGCCCCCAGCCAGCACCTCTCATTTGCCTACTCCTAGACCATGTCAGGACTTACTTTATGAATTTCCTGAATCTATACCCCTCCAAAGTGCACAAATCAGATCATGGGGGCCATTGTTGGTCACCCTGGTTTGGTCTTCCTTCTTGAGAGAAGATACATTGTTGAGTTTCTTTCAGGGCTCGCAAGCTCTAGCTCATCTATCCACAAGCAGTAGGAAGAACATTTCCACATTTCCAAAGGGAGATCCACCCTGTTCCGTTGGAGAAACACTGATGCACAGATTCACTACGGAGTTGACTTTATCGCAGACCGGTGCCAGACAGCTTCAATCAACGTTCTGCACTATAGTTTTTAAGAGCTGGAGGTTGACACTTACACAGCGTCAAATTTTTCACAGTGAAATACCAACCACCTGTTAATTTGTGAAAAGGGGCGTGTTAGAAATGGGATTTCTGGTTGGCTAGGGCTTGCGCCAAAGCCAGGCAGAAACCACCACTCTAGTCAGGGCTGGGGAGTTACACGCCAAAGATAACCCCTGCTCACCCCCTTGGTAGCTTGGCACGAGCAGTCAGGCTTATCCCGGAGGCAATGTGTGAAGGGTTTGCACGCGCACCCAGCAACCACACCCAAGGCCCACCTCAAAAGAAACTCCACACAAGGTTATATATAAAAATAGCCTTTGTATTATACCAAAACACATTAGATAATATTCACACAATTTACACTGTGCCAACTGGCACTGGGCAGAATTTTACAAGGGACTATTTACACGGGACAGGGCCACATGGACCACTGTCAGAATCAGCACAAATCACCAATAGTAAATGTAGAACATATACTAACTGTAACACAAATTATCACGGTAGAGCACAACCAGTAACTACTGGCGCAATAATGACCTCAGCGTCATCACACTAGCATCAGGTATAAAACCTATCCTGCATCCATCACAGGGGCATAAACACATTATGCAGTTTCTCATTAGTCTAACGCATTAGACCTAACCACCTAAGTATAACTACACTAGGGGCGTATATCGCACAGGGAAGTATTATCTCCCTAACATCAACCTAAACAGGTAAAACAACCTCCTGGGCAGAAATGACCACATTTAGAGGTATAAGACACAGGGTGCGCAAAACATGCTATACACAGTACATTTCCTAACACCCCAATCACATTAGAAGTCTAAACGCATTAGACACTAACATCCTAATCATAAATCACATTAGGGTCTGGTGCCCTACAAACCTAACGATCCCCCTGGCCAACTGGCCATCCCAAAGAGGGGCTCAAATGCCCTGTGTCCCCAAAGTCAAGGCGCGCTGCCTAGCAGCGGAATCCAATTGCGCCACTGCGCAAAACCTAAACGTTGCAGCTGCCCACTACTTGCTGGGCAGCTGGGGACAAGAACAGGGCCTAAACGCTGCAGCTGGCACTAAGTGCTGCGCAGCTGTGGAAGTCAAATAGGAGGCATGGGCTCTCAGTGGCCCCTGAAACAATATGCCAAAACGTTGGAGCCATCTGGCTCAGAAAATAACATGTCCCCATGGAGCGCACGGGCTCCTGAAATAAAGGCTCGCCAATATAGGAAAGGAACTTGCCCCAAAGTACTGTGGAGCGCACTGGCGGTTTACATAAAATATGCCCCCATTGTTGGAGCCTTTCCTGGCTCTGAAACAATAATTCCCCCTTCGTTGGAGCCTCAGGGCTCGTAAACTAAACATGCCCCCATAGCGTTGGAGCGGCCCACTGCACAAACGGGGCCACTCTGACTCGGTGCCTCGCACCGAACACCAAACCTTCTCCCTCGGTGGAGCGTGAGGGATGTGCAGCCCTGTCCCCTGCCCAGCCCTTACTCACCGGGCTCTGGGGGTGAAGGGTCCTCTTCACCCGGTCCCGCTTCTGGGACCGGGACTTTTTCCAGCCCGCACCTCCGCCTCCTCCTTTTCACCCGGGCCCCCTCCTGGGACCCGGGGCTTCCCTTCATCCGGCCATCACAGCGGAGCTCTCCCTCGAGCATGGGAGCCCCGCGTCACCACGTACACCGGCACTTCCACTTCCGTCCGGCGGCCCCGCCCACAACCAGGCGGGCCGCGGGTGGCAGCGGCGATCTCGGCGGCAATGAGGGGTAGGCTTTCTCCTTCATAACCACGTACAGCGGGGTGGGCACCCGCTTATTAAAATATAAAAATAGGCTGCCATGTGGGGTGGGCACCCTCTATTAAAATATAAAAATAGGCGGCCATGTGGGGTGGGCACCCACTAAATAACGATAAATGCGGGGTGGGCACCTGCGAGACCAGCATCACGGGGGAATCCCTACGTTGGGATTCCCTCGGCGGAGATCGCAGCCCAGCACTGCAAAGCCTGCTCGCTCCTCCTCGGGGAAAAATAAAGTGCTTGGCTCTCGATAAAGGAATAAAACGCTCACCAGGCGCTAGGAGCAGGCAAAAGTCCTGCAGCAAAGGAGAACAAGTCCAGGAGAGGTGTCAGGGGCAGAGCTGGGCCCAGGTGCCAGCACACAGGGTCCTCCAGCAGGGAGGCAGCCCCCATGGCGGTCCCTCCTGGGCCCCAGCAGCAGCAAGCCCCCTCCTCCGTCAGGAACAGGAACACTGAACATTTTCATGGGGTCACAGCCCCTTTTTTATACACCATTTCCCTTTGTCTCAAGGTGCAGGGAAGGGGCGAACCAGATACAACTGGTTCCTGAGCACTTTGTTTTGCTCAGCTCCTCTCCCTATTCACAGAACAGGCCAGGGTCATCAGTCGCACCACAGGGGGCGGAGCCAGCATTGTGTGAGGAAAGCCCAGCCCTATTCAGGTCCCAGGTGTACTCCTCCCACTCATCAACATGCAGCTCTCTCCACCCACCACTGGGGCAGACCCATCCTGACTCCTGGGGCCAGGCACACCAGCCAATCGCACGCCAGGCAGTCACTGCACATTTATGCCAGTGTCTAGAAGTGGCACTTCTACACTAGCTACTGTAACGCCGCACACATCATCACGCAGCATTCACTCTCACAAGTTCGTACATACCAAACTCGACCCTGCACTCCCCACGCATCAGGAACTAACATGGTCACTCAGATCACCCATGCATTCCTATGGGAGGGCAGGTCAGTCTCACTCAATGTAACCCAGAGCGCACGCACTTTACACTGGGACACAGTGTTAAAGCGCCTAGAGGCCTAAAACCACTAGTGCAACACAGGAAAAAGGCTAGGATAATGCAAAAAGTTCTAGGGGTGAACTTGCCAGTAGGGCCAAGTCCAACAGGGCGTGTCCAAGGCAGGCCAGCGCAAACATCCCTTAGTTTAGATACAAAGTCAGAGAAACTAAAATAGCCTGACCTGCCTTTGTATCAAGTCCTTCCGCTAAGGCCTGCTATGTCAAAACAAGCTGGTAAGTGGTGTATCACGTGTTATACCTTACATAGCATGTTTAATATATGCAAAATCGCATATCTTGTGTGGCTTACCTTTGTGCAGGTGTCGACAGATTGGAATTTGTTGTACTAGTAATTGTACTAGCGGTTGTACTAGTGGATGTACTAGCTATTGTACTAGTGGATGTACTAGCGGTTGTACTATTGGATGTACTAGTGGTTGCACTAATGGGTGTACTAGTGGTTGTACTAGTGGGTGTACCAGCGGATGTACTAGTGGATGTACTAGTGGATATACAAGGGTTGGTACTAGCGGTTGTAATAGCAGTAGTACTAGTGGTTGTACTACTATTTGTACTAGTGGATGTACTAGTGGTTGTACTAGTGGATATTCTAGTGTTTGTACTAGTGGATGTACTAGCGGTTGTACTAGCAGTTGTACTAGTGGATGAATCAGCAGTTGCATTAGTGGATATACTAGTGTTTGTACTAGTGGGTGTACTAGTGGATACACTAGTGGTTGTACTAGCGGTTGTACTAGTGGTTGACTAGTAGATGTACTAGTGGATGTTCTAGCAGTTGTACTACCAGTTGTACTAGTGGTTGTCCTAGTGGTTGTACTAGTGGGTGTATCAGTGAATGTACCAGTGAATGTACTCGTGGTTGTACTAGTGGCTGTACTAGTGGATGTTCTAGTGGATGTCCTAGTGGATGTATTAGTGAATATACTAGTGGATATACTCGTAGTTGTACTAGTGGCTGTACAAGCGGTTGTACTAGTGGATGTACTAGTGGGTGTACTAGCGGTTGTACTAGCGGTTGTACTAGCTGTTGTACTAGCTGTTGTACTAGTGGATGTTCTAGAGGTTGTGCTAGTGGATATACTAGTGGTTGTACTAGTGGATGTACCAGTGGATGTACGAGTAGTTGAACTAACGGTTGGACTAGTGGTTGTACTAGTGGATGTACTAGCGGTTGTACTAGTGGATGTACCTCGAATACAAAACCCACACTGGATACCAATGGCTCGCTTATGCATCAGACGGATCACTGGGAAAACAGATTTTATGTGTGTGCACCGCAATGACATCATCAACATGTGACCCTTTGTAAATATCTTGCTGTTCAACTTTGTATGCTTCACGCGGTACAGCTCAATTTTCCACATAGCGTGCTATTGTGCAAAGGATGGCATATATGTCACAGTGTTTACAGCACGGCACACGCGTCAGTTCTCTCCACTTCGGCAGGGCCTGTGCATTCCTTATACTGGTCTCGTTCCTGGAGACTTACAGTCTGCTGTGCGTGGGTGAAAGGTTTCACTCTGCACTCACACCCCTTGCAGGAGCTTGGGGCGCTCAACCCTGGGGCAACTGAAAGCTTTGAAGGCAAGCCCCCTTCCTGAGATGCCCCCCTCTGACTGGGCATTCGGTGGCCGCCGGGCAGTTGCTCTAACGCAGCAGTTTTTATCTGAGAAGGCCACTCACTTTTGGGGACTATTTGTCCACTCTTCTTTTATCTGTACAATTTTATTGTGATGAACCTCTTTAAAAAATGTAAAAACGCAAAGAAAAACAAGGTGTAATCGATGCTTACTGAACTGCTCTTGCCCTTTTTAACTAGTTGATACTTTTCAGGACCGGCTGCTAACCATGTAATGTTTTTTAATCTTCTTTTTAACATATTGTAAGGATTTTAACAAGCTTTGCAATAAACTGATTCATTCATTCATTCATTCACTCACATTGGGTGAGCAGTAGCAAAACCCCGTTCATTTGTGCACGAGAAATACTGGACTTCACTCAGAACCTTAGAGTGCTCTACAAAGACTATTCCAATAATATATCTCTTTTTTAGGGTAAGATGTGCATTTCTTCAAAATGAGCCCTTTCCTCTTTGCAACTGGGAGAATACATTGGCTTTATTTGTGAGTCTGCCATGCACTAGCTGAAAGCACGCTGGTGGCAGCTGGAAGCAAATAGGCCGCCAGACCTAATGTGTTTACACACATCTCCTGCCATAATGCTGGAATTTGAAGGGGATTTATTTTATAATTGTACTTCGTATGATGTAATGTGCCCTTCTCCTCAGAAACATTCTGCAAGACGCCAATGTTATTTGTTAAAATGCATTAACCCAGTTTCCAAGGCCGAACTCTGGCGTGCCACGCTGCCAACCAGTTCTGGGAGACAATAAACACCACCTGGGTTCACTTTAGTGCTGAAATTAAAGAAATGTTTCCTGCTGGTTACATGAACTGAGACACCCTGAGAGTTAGATCTCGAGATATTGATGACAATATCGTATAACTTGAATATTGTAGCCTAAGACAGTCTGTACAAACATCTTGCTCCAGTCGGTGTACAGTTTACATTTTCTGTTATTAACACCAATGGGGCAATATTTTTGCAAAACGATATTTGATGCACAATTTTTGTCAGACAATATTTAGGCCACAATATTCTTCTACCCAACATGGCTGTTAGCAATAGCATTTGGTATGAGGCATTGTCTCTGGCATGAAATGGGACAGGTGCATCCTTTAAGGAGACCAGCACCAGCATTAGGTAGAATGCTCAAAGCTGCAGGATTTCCTAGAGGAACGCTCACTTTCCTTACAGCATAGTAAGGGCCTCATTACGGATGGTTTGGTTAGGCCTGGTATTACCCCCCCCTTCAGCCCCCAGAACTGGGGGCATCAGTAACACAAGTGGGGGGTTGAAATTACTCAGTGCTTAATTTGTAAAAACATATGTGCCAGGGCTCTCGTCAGAAGATCACGGCAGCTTGCACCCCACATTCTCCTGCCATGCTTTTTAAGGATAGTAACAACACAACTATTAACCATCACACTCCTACAAGTGTGGCAGTTCGGACTATATCAGGGCCCCAAAGCAACAAGAATGGCGTGGGCCGCAGGCAATAGTCATTTTTAATGTATATTGAATTAATAATTAACTTTTGTTGTGGTCATCTCTAAATTAGCCCGACAGCGCCACCTTGTGGCAGACTGTCCCAAGTGCCAGTGTTGACAATTAAGTGCCGGTGCCAAGCACTGGAAACCACTGGCTCAAATTAAGCACTGGAGTTACCTGGTATTACATGGTGCCTCCCTTGGTCAGAAATGAGGAATCACAATGAGGACTGGGAATACCACACATGATTCCACTTTCAGCAACTGAAGAGTCTGAGTGAAAAACCCTAATCGCTGCATTTCCATGAAAATGGTAATCCTGATGAGACTGGCAACTCCCACTACTGGCCCCATTTTGATTACGAGGGTACTAGAAACGAGTCCCTAACTATGCAAGACATTATTGTTCAGTGCAGTATCGCATGCAAGATTCTAAGCTGCTGTATCATAGCAGCTGTAGCAGCTAGTGTATTTTGGTATGTGTATATGTGCTTGCAGGATGCTGTGTCCACTCACTGACTCCCGGCTGTGCGACGATGCTGGGAGGGCAGTGGGATACAGTATTTGCATATCAACGTACTACCACTGCTTACAAATACCGATAGATGTACAGCAGCCAGATGTTGACCTTGCCGTACACTCTGAACCCCATGGGGTTAAGTAGGGCACTGGTGGTGGACAATCGCTTTCTGAGGCGGAATGGCACACTGCGGGTTCATGATACGTTATGATGCTCTGTCCTTTCTTTCGACTGTGGTGTTTAGTCTCCTGTAAAGTTCATTAACATACTGTCCTATGTTGGTGCACTGAAAAGTGCATTGAACTGTGTGTCAGCATGACACATCAAATTTAGGAGTGTCCATGTCAATATAGACTATAACTTATCCTTTTTTAAATGAGATAAGTAGAGCATCATTTCCCAAACTGAGGGTCACGTCCAAGATGCCTTTAAAAGTCTATATTAATCTTATCACATTTGCTGCACTTCGAAGACAGACGTCAAATGTCAGGTTATGTCTTCTGACAAATTGCTGCTTATTCTTTTAACACGGGGATTGACATTTACAAGTTCCTCTCACTTTGCAGTCAGAGAAACTAAAATCAAGTGAATTATGGGACAATCTTGCTGAGCTACAGGGAGTGTGAAAGGAAAGGCTGTATGATGTCCTTTTTTTGTAACATACTGCAAAATGTAAATATCTGTAAATTAACCGTACGCATTCAACAGTTTGGAAAGCAACAATGAAGCACATTTTGTGTAATTCTGAAGTGTGTTGGGAAGAAAGGATCAAAACAAATGAAGACACTTTACTTGGTGATGCATGGATGGAAAACTATTCACTAAAACCCGATTTCCACACCTTATCATTTGCAAGCAATATATTTTTATCAGTAAAACTGTATGTCTGTAAAATTTGGTGGCCAAATTTGTGGTAGTGCACTACCCCACAATGCTTTAGTTACATGAAAAAAAGAATCCGCCTCATGTTTGTTAAGCTATGTGGGTCACAAAGGTTTGTGGTTCTAAAAATTGGGGTGTAGTTGTAAAAAGTTTGTGAAGCACTGGATTAGAGCATTTGTACCCTGCATGCCAATGTAATGTTCTTGTTTCTCATTCTAGCATGAGGTGCCCGCAGACTGAGGTGGACTTACCTGTTTTGTACAATTTGTGCTATGGTTTAAAAAACAAAAGGGTAGAGGCGAGAACTGCAATTCACAGAGGTGAATAAATGCCACAGGACCACCAGAATGACAATCTGGTTGCCTCCCATTTATTTATTAGGCCTGGTTTCACAGCGCAGATATCTATCTACAAGACAAACTGTAACAATTCTTTTAAAATGCCGAATGTGGGGTTTGGCTTCACCCACGGGAGCATTACACTCTCGCTTCAGTATTGGCTATTTGGAGTATCATTCCACCTTCCAGGGAGTGCATGAGGGACTACTTTACATCTGAATAGTTCACTCAATCATTGCGCCGTTTGTGACGTTCAGTTCCTCACCACCTGTATGCATTCTAAACAGAAAGCAATCCTTTAGTTAGGTCTTGCTAGAGACAGTTTCAGCTGTTTGTTGTGAGACCTCTTGTCGTCAACACTGTCATTACCACAGCTCGGATAGCTTTGAGGATGACGAGGCCTCTCCCTGCTCCTCCCCCTACAGGTGGGCTCACCCCCTCTCTGTATGTCTCAAGGTCTAAGAAGGGGACGCATGTGCAACAGGAAAAGGAGAGAGAGACAGAGTTACACACTATTGTAACTTGGTTAGTGAGAAACCCGGACAGTGTCCCTGATAAAAGCCCAAGGGGCCAGTAATTCTCCACTTAATGGCGAAAGCTCACAAATGAGTGTAGGGACAACACACAAACCGAATTCAAAGCTATTAATCACAAGAACAGAATCTGGACTTACCCCGTGCACATGCGTGCAGTTGTAACACGCCCCCAAACTTACCTAGAGTCCCGCTCAAGAGCTGAAGTAGGATGGACCACCACTGGAGCACCAGAAGGAGGGAGCCTGAGTGAAGGGATACAAAACTCAGATACATATAGTTGTGGCAAATCACAGGAAGTATATGGTTAGAGAACCAATGGAACAGATGAGGGAGAACATAATAAAGGTGAGGGAACGGAGAAGCCAAGTATGAGCTATCGCAACAACGGAGTAGTAGTAACAACAGCTGTGACCAGACAATTTCTTCTGGCACATTGTAGATTTGTATTCTCCTTTTCCCTCTCCTGACCCAGAGTGTCATTCTAAGATTGGTCTTACTGTGGCTGAAGCGGCACTTACCTGCCTGGCTTTGGAAACACTGACTCCGGCTGCGCGGCTCTCAGTCCATTATTGACCTGTTCTTCACCTTCTCCACATGTGCAGCTTTCCAGGTCTCCTAGGGCCGAGCATGTTTGGTGACTCGATAAATACATCAAAAAGAAAAATAAAGTTGTATATAGAGAGAGCGGGCTTTGTGTCTGTCCTCTTCATGTATTGGATGGTATGTGTTTTTCATTCTTTGCCATTGCTTTGATGGGTTTTTAAGTCAATGCCATCATGGCATTTTGAGGACGGCTACATCAAGTAGTCCTGTCTTAAACTGCAGTCGAACATGGTGCGCAGCTTTACCCTGTCTGTGTTCTTTCGTGCATTTACTTTACTGGCACAATACCATTTCAATGGCTGATTTATGACTCCACTGCTTGCTGTTTGTGTGCCTAAACATGCCATAGAATGAAGTCTCACTGTCATTCACTAGTCTCCTTTACATGTTTATATATTGGTCTTTGCTGTTCTGATAGCATGCTAGGTTTACCGCATTTCTGTTTATAAAATAATGCTGTGCAGACACTCAGACTTTCCTAAAGACCAGCAACTATGCAGACCCTTGGTCACAAGTACCTGCCATGTTATATATTTAACTATGAATATCTTAAGTTCACTACATGTAGCCATCGTAAACCTGATCTTATGTCTCAATTTCATAACTCTGTTGTTTACATAATAACTCTGCTAATGCAATCTGCTCAGCACAGTGCCCCTATTTCAATCACTATAGTTATGAATAGGCTTAGAATGATTAATATTAAGGAAACACACCTGCTTCTGTTTTAACCACTTATTTATGAGCAAAAAACGTGTTTTTTACAACAGTATGTGTTTGAACTTCTCCTTAATGATGCTGTGGTTTGTAAGAAAGAAGGTGATAAAATGATTTGATAAAACTTTTAAATAGCAGACTAAAATGTTAGGTACTACCATGTCTAACCTACCATAACTAGAAAACCATACCTATCAGCTGCATCAACCATACCTAACCTATCAATTATAGCTCCCTCCATACCATACCGACCTGGCATGTCTACATAAAATGCCTATGCACTACAGCTAACCTATTATACCTACCTACCAATTTCAACTAACTTGACTTCACCTACTTTAACTAGCCCACTACAGATTCTGTACCTAACACCGATGCCTACCATGCCCAATGTATCATACCTAACCCACCTCCCATATTTAGCCTAACATACCTAAGCTATCATATCTAACTGTGATACCTGCCAAACGTATCGACCTACCCTACCTGTGTAACATACCGACCATACTTAACCTACGCTACGGGACCTAAAATAACCACCATGGCTGGCCTATCCTACCATCCAGACCTACCATACCTAACTACCAACCATGCGAAACCAGTCATACCTAACCTATCGACCATGCCTAACCTCCTTATGAAATCTACATACTATATTAACTTACCTACCATAACTTCCATACCTCTCTACTAACCCTGAGAGGAGTTGTGGCCTCGGAGCGAGAGCTGCCGACTTTGGAATTGGAGAACGAGGTTCAGACTTCTGCCTTCATCTCAGCATCCTGGGCAAATCCCACATCACCTAATCTCCTCATGCTTAAAAAAAACTGAAAATTGTAACATAATCTGGTTCTCTCTTAAAGTGCTCTAACGCTCTCAGGCCAAACGTGCCCTATATAAAACTGAGACCAAAACATTCACGTATCTACCATATATGATCTACCATATGTAGCATAAGTTACATACCATGCCTACCTATCATACATGGACCTCTTACAATACCTAGCCTACCACACCTAACCTACCTAGCATAGCCTTTCTACCAGGCATCCTTAACCTTCCATACCGACCGTACTTACCTGCCACCATATCTGCAGTGCAGACATGTAATGTCTACCTGGAGGTGATGGCTTCCTGACTTCCTGGAACAAGAACTATGCGATACCAGCAGGATCTCCGGCTTTGCCCTAAGGAGCTGCAGCCCATGTCTGACTCCAGGAGCCTTGCAGCCCATGCCTGACTCCAGGCGCTGCAGCCCATGCCTGACTCCAGGAGCCTTGCAGCGCAGGAGCCCATCTTCTTACTGAGAAGGTCAGTAGATGCGGAGTTAAGAATAGTAAATCCATATTTGCATACCCGTACTTACCTTCATGATATAGTCATTGTTGATAAAGTTGAGGCAATATTTTTATGGGTCGATATTTCAAATATGACATAGTGACTACAATTGACTGCCTGTATTTGGATTTCGCGGGAGCTGATTTTAGGGCGTTGATGTCATGTCGGGTAGAAATCCCCGTTTAGAGCTGGCTGATAACAATCCATTTTCCCATTCCATTCCATCAAGTTTCTCAGCTCTTTTAATTTTAATTTTAATATGGAGAGATCGGAGATACATCTTCCGGCTTTCCCCGCCACTCATCATTATCACGGCTGTATATCATTAGTATATGTAAGTTACTGCCACACGCTCGCATGTGGAGCATTAATGGGACATTTGAGCCCCACCAAGACATCACCACTACTGAGAGTATCTGAAAGGACATGCCCAAAGGCTTTGTTGGGTGGGGATATTGGTTATAAACACTCTTTACAGTGAATGCGGAAATTGTTTCTATCCACCTAACTCATTGGCTCTGGATGGACCTTTGTTTTTCAACTTTTTTGGACCTGCAGGCTTTTGACTGGGGTGCCAGCTACTAAGAACACATTATTGCATGATTATTTCATATACAAAGGTACAACTGATGTCTGAAGCACTAAACCTTTCTGTGAATTAACTTGATCCGAGCACAGTATTTCTCGCTGTTTTATCTACTGTTCATTGGGAGTGAGCTTCTTCTGTAAGGTGACATAACAGGCAATCAAGTAGGCGGAACTTGTTCTATTTCTGTAAATGCAAGAGTTATTTACTAGCTATAGAGAGGGCTTAAACATGGCACCCAGGAGTCTTCTGCAGAAACGTTGTCCTCATTGGTGACCATCTGTGTAGGGTTCCACATAATGTTGTGCCCATCCATTCCGTCTTTGAGGGGCTTCCTTAGACTGACCACATTACACCATCTTTCAATATAAATATCAGTTGAATAAGGGAAAACACCTTTCAGTTCAGCACTTTATTCAGGCATCATGGATTAAGACCACTCGGTGATGTACTGTGGACAGTTATATGCAAAACCAAATGCTTATCAGTGTCTCTCATATTTGCATGTCTTTGTGGCTTTTCATCATAGGCATGTTCATCCTACTATCATAATCACTCAACAGTTCTCCTTCACATGCATCCTAGCTTCTCGATTTGAGATCTGAGGACCTCCAAGGAAATTTCTTGACGAAATAGAAATTTGGGTTGCAATGTTTCAATCTCACTTAGGTGTAACCTTGCTTTTGTTGATTGAGATGACAAAATTTGGCTGGCAGTCTAAAGGTGATGTAAATTTGTTAGATACTGGTCTTTTCTGACACCTAATTTGAACATCGCTTATGTTTCTGCTGAATGACTCGCTGTAGAAGCCTTTCATTGTGCTACAGTGGGACAGTATCAGAATGCTTTTTTGCAAGAACTTGTAAATGTGGCTTCAGGATATCTAAGCAACATGAAGTACTTTTAGGAAACAGTCTTAGGCGCTGATTTAGAGTTTGGTGGACAGGTTACTCCATCGCAAATGTGATGGAGTACCTTGTCCACCAACCCGATGGTCCACCAACCCCATTTAGATACATGTGGACCAACAGCTTTCTGTAGACAGAGCCCCTGTTGGCTCCACTGATGAAAAGCCACTACTGACAGCTAGATGGAGTAGGTGCCATCACCCGCCCTGTTTATTTAGAGTATGATTTTTTTTTCTGTCCGTCACTGCCGGGGGGAAAAAACTGGCAGTGAGGGAAAGAAAAAAAAGAAAAATGTTCACACTCTGGAAGAAAACTCCCAGGATGTAGGGGTCATTCATTTCTTGTTTTTCTGCAACAAACTCCTACTTTGTCTTTGAAAAACAATATTTTTTAAAGCATGATTGTTGCTCCTATCGAGGTACAAAGATCGGTGCTGGGCTAATGGTGATTTATTTAATTTAGATCCAATAAGGCGTCACGCTGCAAGCTCAGTTGATCTCAATCAGAAGCAGGGAGTGCACAGTGTATGATCAGACTCATAGATACTGGTGATTGATCAAATTCAGCATAGGTCGAATAAACACATTAAAATTCATAGAGTGGAGTGCTCTCATGGCAGGGAAGATGAGGTATTCGCTGTTGCCCTGCTAGTGGCAGATTGGGGATAAATGGTGGACTGCTTTATATGATGATAGCATGTACTGTAACATGTTGGACTTTATGATGAGATTCCTGAGGCTGCATCGAAATTATTTAGGGAAGGGAGGGAGGGGGAAGTTTAACTCGTCAGTGTTGGGGTGCAATGAGGGGGGTATATATATGTATTGATACAGTGTATGATATGGTGTGATTAATGCACTGATGTACCATGCAATAACTCAATAAAGGTTTTTCAAAAAAAAAAATAATAATAATAATATTTCATAGTGGGTGAGGGCGATTCCTATGGCGCCCCATCTTAGTTCGGCACAAATAGCCTCCTACTTAACCATTCACCATTGCTCAGATGATTGAAACCATCATGCTTCTGATCCCACAACCCTGGGCTAAAAGTGCTCTGTGGTCCATAGTTTCACGGTGTCTCAGAGATCTCAAGTCAGTTGGTGCACTGTCTTCTAATACATGCAGACCATCAGGACCATGGTAGAGAATATCAAGAGAAGAAATGGATTGTAATGTGATAGATCCTAGTTTTACACCCAATCTTGAATGTGCAATATTGAAGTCTCAAAACCCCACCTCTCACACCCAGGCAGCACTTTGGCCTTCATGTTGTTGAACCTCATGACAGTCGCCTGATGATCAGTGATATCGATGTAGTCTTTATCACATGAAGTAGATGCATGTGCTTAGAGGTCGAGTCCAAGATGGAGCACTCCTTATCTCACGGAAAGTATGCTGCCTCTTTCAGCCTTGTGTTGAGCAAAAGCTGGACCACACAAAGTCCCACAGGGACTGCCATGAGCACACAGACCAGTGTACAAGGAGAAAGTCATGCTATGTTCTCAGCATGTGCTTTCCATCTCTTGAGGGCATTCTTTGTCACTCTCTTGACCATGAAAGACCCAATGCTAAGTTGTTGGACCAGGTGTTGATATTAGGACCCTCATTATGAGTGTCCTCCTAATTCCCATATCCCTTTACCAGTATAGACTGAGGCCCTCTAAATTGCTAATTTTTAATTTTAATACAGTGATTTTGGCTATAGAAAGCCGTTGAAATCTATATGTGAAACCCCAGTTGGAAAAAATAGAGGGATTCGTACAGAAACACAGATTACCAGGTTATTTTATCAAAACTTATAATTACTCTAATTCACCATCGTGGAATTACCAGTATAGGTAATTGCAGGGTCGGGAAATTACATAATGAGTGACTAAGGGGTATATGTATCAAGCCCATTTCCCGATTGCAAACAGGCCGATTCTGAGAATCGGCCCGTTTGCCAACGGGAAAAAGCCTTTTGGGATGTTTCATCCCTGAAGGCCCTCGCAAAATAGGGAATCGCAAAATTTGCGATTCCCTATTTTGCAAATGCATTTAAGGAATCGCAAATTGCAATTCCTTAAATGCAGTGCAGGAAGAACCCAAGTTGTGCGATTCTGCCCTAAGAAATCGCAAATTACCACCATCTTAAAGTTGGTGGTAATTTGCGATTTCTTTGAAAAATGCACTTTTTTTCATTTTGCAAAGAGCCATGTGGCGCACATACATGCCCTAAGGGCATGTATGTGCGCCACATGTGCGCACATACATATTTCAGGGGTGCAACAGTGTGTCTTTGTGACACTCTTGCACCTTCGAAATTGCAAATTGCGAATGTCTTCCCATTCATTCCTATGGGCCTCTGGGCCCATAGGAATGAATCGGAAGGTATTCCTTAATTGCAATTCGCAATTTGCGAGTCACAATTAAGGAATATGTAGGAATCGTAATTATTATTGCGATTCCTACATACATTGCATTTTGCGAGTCCTTAAGAGCGATTCGCAGAAAATCGCTATTAAAGACTCGCAAAATGATTTTTTAATACATATGCCCCTAAGACTTCAATCTAGTCTGGGCCATGGTGCTTGTCATTGTTTGAAAAAGAAGTGCCCATGTAATTTGCGAGTGGACTTCTTCAGGTCCCATTTTTCCTTAGTGAGTGTTAAGCGGGTCTCTTCCTAGGCTCTCTATTCCTCTGTGACATTTCTGTCATAAGCTGCTTGTGCCCAGTCAAATACTGAGGTATCCTCACTGTAACTGAGGAATTTTAGGGATGTGTTGTACTACTTCGCATCTCTACTCTGAGGAAATATGAATTTTGTGATCAGTTATGTCCCCTATCGTAGACCCCAACGGCTCCATGTACATGCTATAAGTACATGTATGTTCCCTCCTGCTCCAGTTTTGAAGACGCAAATATATGTGCGTCCACCGTCAACATGTCCTCTTTCAGATCCGCCATGAATGGGTCAGATATTCCATTCCTAAGTATGAAAGGCCAACGACTTTATGTGGTTCACTTTCCACATTTTACAGATTCAGGCGAGTAGGCCCGAATTCTGTCATCAAGCCTTTTCCTGCCTTCTGCCTCTGAAAGCTCCAGTCTGAGCCTGCATCTGTGACCATGAACTTTGTCCTACTCCCTGCGCGGCTAACGGTGCCTGATCCAGCCTGTCGCCTGCCAAAAACTGTATTTCACCTTCAAGATTATCTCCTCCGCTTCTTATCCGATGCATTCCTGTCTAGTAGTTTAGGTAAACATTCCTCCAGCTACCGCACAAAGGGCCAGGCCTCGCTGTCCTCATGCAAGTAATTCATAGCCCTGTTACCATGGAATATTCCTACCCCCTCGCATCTAGTGTAGACACTTAGACGCTTGTACACGCACTAACAGTCAGTATAGTCAGTATAGAATAGATTCTATCCTAAGAGACCTCTCTTTTTGGATAACACAGTTCTTTAAACATAGGATATTAGATATGATTTGGGATTAGGTTGACATAACCCCAGACTTCTGTCTCCACATGTAGAGCTAAATGTCAAGTTCCCTTCACCCTCTAGTTGCACGTCAATCACACGTCATGCGGCTGCGCGCGCATCTTTGCCAAATATTTCTGCTGACATTGCAGGATTCTCTTATGGATCCACCCACTTGTGACATCATGTATGATGACGTTTTATAAATTACGCCCATGTATACGCCTCTATTAGCTACGTATGCACCTTTTATCTATACTATCAGCTGTTACGCCTCTTGCATCTGTTTCACTGTAATGTATTTTCTATAAAACTGCCTATCTGTCAATAATATATGCCCTTCCTTCCTGAACTTTCGTGGTGATGGAATAGAATGCCTACAATTCGAATTGTATTCCTTTGTATAGGAATAAAGCCTTTTAAAACCTCTAATACCACGGATTCTGCCTCTTATATTTACTGAGTTATTCTTAATAGACTTTACCGCATAAAAAATAGTACCGGTAACGAAATATTTACCACATAAATTGGCGCCCGAACAGGGACACTTTCTCATCTCACGCGCCGGCGGTGCGTTGCAGGCCCGGTCTCCTGCCACAGCTGAACGGACAAAAACGCGTACCTGCAGGATTTCCTGTATCTCCCTCCGGCCAAGCGGGGACGACTGAGGCTGCGATCAACACCCAGACGAGGCGGTGAGAAGTGCGAAGTATCCCGACCAGAGCCTAGCTGAGAGAGCAAGATCCGAGGTATACAGAGGCCCACCAGGTTCCGAAGTTCCGAAGTTCCGAGTCCAGCCGAGTCGAGTCCAGTCCGGTCCAGTTTCAGTTCCGTTCCGAGGCCTTCCGTTCCGAGCTACCCGGTGAGTACCATTACCGGGGAGGCATTTAACGTGCACATAGTCTGTGCCGGTCAAGACGGGTTTGGGTACACAAATCCGGTCTGCACTGTTTTAGCAGTGTATCTGTACTGTTTAGCAGTATATATAGTATGTTTTGCATATAAATAAGTATAAATAAGTATTATCTAGTGTCAGTATAATGTCAGTAACTAGTTTTCTATTAGTTATCATTGTTCGTAAAACTGTTAAGTGTTAAATGTTTTAAATACGTTCTATATATTGTGGTGTGAATGACTGTTCATTATTGTGTTTTCCTGTATAAAGTGTGTTCTAGTAATAAGGTCTAAAAAATGCCGCTCTTCTCGAAACTAAGACAGATCAAAACTAGAAAAGGTATACTCGAAGAAGCTGTTCCCATCCCACCTAGGGACACTCCAGGATACTTTATGTATCATAAGCATGGCCTAGACGCCGTATTATTTCTTGATTTATGGGTGGACTACACCAAAGAATTACCAGAGAGTCAGAGATGGCCCGCAGCGGGGACCTGGGATGCAGATTGCATCATGAGAGTAGAAGAAGAATTATGGAAAAAGAAAGCCAGACAGTCACAGAAAGATGCCATTGAATTATGGCGTAAAGAATCATATAGACGTACAGAAAAAGCACTCAGACAGGAAGAGAAAGGTAGAGAGAATTCAAATAAAACCCGAGAAAATCTATTACTTGAGGAAGGTACCCGAGTAAAATCAGAACAAGTAGATAGACAAAGAAACACTCTTATGAATGGTATGTATCCTCTTCTGGCCGAAGGGTTACCTAAGGCTACCCCGGAAATACCAAAGGATTTAACTCCTCCATTGCTCCCGATAAAAGCACATCCCAAAGCACATCCCAAAACAGCAAAAGACGTTTTCCTTTCCTCCTATTTAGATGATGCAGCTCCCGAGTATGCTAATACCATACCACCCACACCGCTTGCCGATGGTGTTCAACACCAAGAGCATTCATCTGTATCCCCGCAACTACAAACTCCTATACAAGTTCCAACAGGTCCGTCCGTTTCTACAGTTTTTCCCGCATCTACAATCTCTATCCTACGCCCAACGAATCCTTTCGTGCCTAGCACCTCAGATGGTGCTACAGGAGGTACGACAGACATGTTTGCCACACCGCCGCGAAATAAACAGACTCTTAGAGATTTAGCACTCCAACGTACACCCCAACTAGCGACATCCGACATGTTTAAAGAACAGCTTGTGGATTGTAGATACGACCCAGTACCAGGTAGACAGGATAAATTGCTCATATCATCACTACGTATAAGACGAGCTACATTATATTTAATGACGATACCAGGAATGGGTGAACACCTAGACGAAATATATCGCTTTGTCCAAACAGGGCAAGGTCCAGAAAGTATTAACGAAGCTATGGAATACCAGAAAGTGGATGTCCAAAGACAACTACTACGTTTTTTCATAAATTGTGTAATTAGGAATCAAGACAGACCTGGGGCAGATCACGATACCATGCAAAGACTTGCCAAATGGGGTCAGAACATATCAGAAGAGAAACATGATAGACAGGCGTGTATAATCGCCATGTGTCGAAAGATCCGCAAGGAAGTAGAACGAATACATAAAGAGAGACGAGAAACAGACAGAGTAGAATCAGAAGAAGAGGAGGAGCAAGAATCAGAACAATTAGATACGATAGCTTATGTAGGTAGAGGAAGACCCCATACCAATACCAGAGGTTTTAACGACCCGATACGTCCAATACGTCCAGAATATAATAGACATTTTCCAAACCCTATGTTAAATACAAAATCCCCTGAACACCTATTCCAAGCCGCTGATAAATTACTCCGAGATCGAAGGGGGTACCACATGCTCGATTCCATGGATGAACAAGAATTAGCCAGGTCAGCAGTACAATGGGCTGACAGTCCCGGCGAATACAATGATGATGTACTTGCACACACGTTTCTGAATCTTGACCCATACGAACAGCGCTTAGCTAGTATATACATGATTCAACACCTCCTTATATTATATAAGAGCCAACACTCCGATCCAGGACCCTTACCTGACATATTAACAGAACTACTCACGAATACCTGGAGAGGGTCAGGTACTGATTTGATTAAGGAAATTCTAGAATCCCGAAACCAATATTTAAATTTCGTATGCCCAGAACACTTTCCAGTTCCCATCATGGGAAGAAAAATGTATCACATAGATAGACAGAATCCGTTACGCGAAGTGCACCCAAACAGAGGTGCCGGTGATAATTTTACACGCGTGTTTGTGTACACGCCTATAACTAAACTGGAATTATTAGAAATGAAGAAAGTAGTACCCAGCCATGACAAGGATCCAGCAGGTTTCCACCGTGAGATAAAAGACATGTTACTCATGGGAGAGTATACCTACCCCGATATTATGAAAATATTAAAAGTCCTATTACCCGCCGGTGTTTATGAGAAACTCAAAGAAAAGGAATGGGAGGTGGGAGACCAAAAGATAGATTGGACAGCATTAGAAAACGAAGAAAAGGCCCGAGCTGCAGGAGCAGGGCTTGGGGAAAAGACTACAGCACTAGCAGGATTACTAATACAGGTACTGCCACGTTTATTAACTACGAAAAAGGAAGACTGGGGTGCAATCTCAGCCTGTAAACAAAAACCAGATGAAGACACTAGTGATTTCTATTCCCGATTTGAAAAATGTTTTGGTATAAATAGTGGCATAAAAGCAAGTAGCGAGTCATATCCACATCTGTTTGTGACAAAATTAGTTGAAAATTCTCTGCTACAAGTCAAGAATAGAGTATTGAAATTCGAAAGTACCTGGCAAGGTAATACCCCATCACAGATGTTACAGATGTTACAATATCACCACAATAGAATTAGAGAAGAACAAGAACACGAACAAAGACGTATGAAAGATACAAAAATGAAAATGCTTGTTGCACAGTCAGTTCCAGCCGATAGTCATCAAAAGGGTGATTCCGCAGGTCCTGCGAAAGGGACATGCAACTATTGTAAACAACCAGGTCATTATATACACGATTGTCCAGTCCTGAAACATAATATTGCCACAGGTAGAACCCATGAAAGACCACGTCCACCTAGACAGGATCAGAATCAACAACAAATCCCTCAGCATGCACAACCTAGGTTAGCTCCGCAACAATTAGCTCCACAACAGGCAGCTCCACAACAAATCGTAGCACCACCACAAGCGCAGCCTATTGCTGCAACACAAGCAACAACACAACAGATGTATCAGTACGCACAAACAGATTATCCCGATTATCAGCGATACTCATGAGATAGCCTAGAGAGGGAAGTTGGCTTACCCCTTATTGAGGTTCCTGTAGACCAAGAGGGACCTTATGTACATAGTGAACTATTAGGGGAAGACAGAAAGTTTTTACTTGATACAGGGGCAAGCAGAACAACTATAAGACGCAGTGAAGTTCCAGGGGCACCCCTCTCAGGCTCACAGAATATTTCCCTTGGATTCTCAGGAAAACCTATAATAAATGACGTAACACAACCTCTTCCACTTACAGTCGGTCCATTGACACGTACTACAGATTTATTGCTTACTAAATCATGTCCAGAAAACTTGTTAGGTATAAAAACATTGAAAGCTCTAGGAGCTATAATATGTTGTTCTCCGGAAGGAGTACGACTATTTTTACGTGACTTTAAAGGTCACTACGTATCCAGAGACATGGATCACCGACTGCAGAATTTACCTACACATTTATGGGCACAAGGCCCCACTGATGTTGGTTGCATGAACATTACACCATATAGAGTCACACTGAAAACAGGAATAGTACTACCACGAATGCGACAATACAAGTTACCACCAGATGCTGTAGTGGCTTTACTGCAAATCATTGACGAGCTCATTGCACAAGGAGTGGTTGTCGAAACCGACTCCAATGTATGTAATTCCCCGATAATTCCGATTCTTAAAAGAACGGATCCAAAAGCACCACCAGTATATCGATTAGTTATTGATCTGCGCGAATTAAATAAATGTATTGTACCACAATACCCTGTGGTCCCAGATATCTCTTCATTACTCACAGCTATTGACTCAGAAGCAACGTTCTTCACTGTAATTGATCTCAAGAATGCTTTCTTTAGTGTCCCAATCGATCCGGAAAGTCAATATCTGTTCGGATTTAGTTTAAATGGACGAAGTTTTAAATTCACACGCGCACCTCAAGGATTTACAGAAAGCCCCAGCATCTATAGCCAAGCACTGAAACGAGAACTTGACAGTATCCACATGCCAGCTGACACTGCCTTGCTTCAATATGTCGATGATCTGCTGATCACCGCCCGAAGCGAACCTGAATGTGAAACAGCGTCACTGACGGTTTTAAAATTTCTGGCTGACAAGGGGCACAAGGTGTCCCCTTCCAAGCTGCAATTCTGTGTCCAGCGAGTTGTTTACCTTGGGCACTCGCTGTCCAAGGAGGGAAGGCAGCTTACACCCGACCGCATCCAGTTAATTGCTAACATGCCGCCACCCAAGACACAAAAGGAGGTGCGGGCTTTTATAGGCCTCACTTCATACTGTAGGCAGTGGATCCCTCAATATGCATTTCTAGCAAAACCACTCATCCAGTTGACAACACAGGAGGCAGCCACATCGACTGTCCTCCCTTGGACTCAAGAACATACACATGCCTTTGAAAGCTTAAAGAAAGCTTTATGCCAGGCACCTGTCCTAGCAACACCATGTTACAGTAAACAGTTTACACTCTTTGTTACAGAACGCGAAGGTACTGCTTTGTCAGTACTCACTCAGGAGCAAGCAGGATCACACAAACCATGTGCTTATTTCTCTAGTACATTAGATCCAGTAGCTCAGGCACTCCCTGCGTGCCTGAAATCAGTGGCAGCAACAGCTTTAGCAATCAGACAAAGCGATGCCATAGTGTTAGGACACCAATTGACAGTACAAGTACCACACGCAGTAGAGGTTCTTTTGAACCGCACACAAACACAACACTTGACTATAGCAAGACTCACCGGTTACGAATTAACATTGTTTCAGCCACATATAGAAATCAGACGTTGTAATACGTTAAATCCTGCCACACTGTTACCGGTAGGCGGAACAGATCCATTGGCACATGATTGTGTCGAAGTCATTACTATCACGACGAAACCCAGACAAGACTTGACAGATATCCCTTTGTCAGATCCAGACTTGACATTATATGTAGATGGGTCATGTATGAGAACAAGTACAGGAGAGTTAGTGGCCGCTTACGCAGTCACAACAGACACTGAAGTCATTGAAACAAATTGTATTAACACGTTGTCAGTTCAAGCAGCAGAGCTCATCGCTCTGACACAAGCCTGTATTCAAGCCAAGAATAAGAAAGTCAACATATACACAGATTCACGTTATGCATTCGGAGTCGTCCATGACTTCGGCGTACTGTGGCGAGAGAGAGGTTATTTAACTTCTCACGGTGCCCACATCCAACACGGACCCCTCATTCAAGCCCTATTAGACGCGATTCATCTACCTACTGCAATATCGATTATGAAATGCAAAGCCCACACAAAGGTTACCGATATCATTTCTCAGGGTAATGACCTAGCTGACAGAACAGCTAAACAGACTGCTCAGAATCAGACTCACACAACTGACATGACAAAGACAATAGTTCCGACACCAACACATTGCATGACAGTTAAGGATCCCGCTCTTGATGTAATTGACATACAGACACATGCTACACCAGAAGAAATAAAGAAATGGACTGAATTAGGAGGGATCCAAACAGATCAAGGATGGATGACGAAGGAAAAATCTATATGGTTTCTTCCCGACTCAATGGTTCAAGTCATCATTAACACTATACATAGTCCAGCACACCTAGGAGAAAAAGCTATGCTAGACAGTATTCAGCACATTTGGTTCAACAAACATTTACGAGCAGCAGCTAAACAAAAAGTTCGTACCTGTATGATATGTTGTCAGTTTAATCCAGGTAAAAGCATCCCCGTAGAACAGGGTGGATTCCAACCTCCCGATCATGCTTTTGAAGTCCTCCAGATGGATTATATCCAGATGGAACGATGTCGAGGATTCAAATATGTTCTCGTAGTTGTCTGTGCTCTTTCCCGTTGGACAGAAGCATACCCGGTTTCAGATTACACTGCCCCGACTACTGCCAAACAGTTAGTTCGAGAATTCTTCCCACGGTACGGTTTACCACGTGTTGTCTACTCAGATAACGGCCAGCCGTTCTCATCCGAACTAATGAAACACGTTTCCCTTCTATTAGGCTACCAATGGAAATTCCACTGTGTCCGACATCCCGAGGCAGCAGGTCTCGTGGAACGCCATAATCAAACTCTGAAAATTAGATTGTCCAAAATATGTAGAGAAAAAGGAGTCGATTGGATAGTAGCCTTACCAGTTGCGCTCTTTTACATGAGAATGGTAGCACATTCTCGAACAGGGCTATCCCCGTACGAGGTGATCTTCGGTAGACCACCAAATATGTGGGGGACGCCTATACCTCGCAAAATCACTGATGTTGACTGTAATATGCTAACAGATTACCTGGCTTCCTTGATGTCTGCACTACAATCTTGTCGTTCACAGGTAGCCGCAGCTTTTCCCGACAATACTGAGGTGAAGCCGCATGACGTGGTTCCTGGGGACCTGGTTTTGGTCAGGAATTTTGACAGAAAGACCCAACTGGATCCTAGGTGGAAGTCACCGAAGTTAGTTCTACTCACTACAAGGACAGCCGTGAAGATCGAGGGACGGAAAGGGTGGTTGCACTCGAGTCATATCAAGAAATTTTATGGACCCCCATCCAGCGTGAATACTCAACCCTGTATTCCCTCACAGACAGACTCAAAGCTCCCCTTGGTTGAGCAGACAAACTCAGAACTTTACAAACTAAAATTGAGGTCTAGTAAGTCAGACAATTTGATTGTTTAAGTCCTCTCCAAGGTGAATCGGTTGAATTTGTCTCTGACATGTATCCTCTAGACCGGAATAGAGAAAGAAATCATCAGATGCAGCTCAAGAAGCATGCATATTGTAAATCATTTCGTAGTCACTGCACAGTAACATTATTAATTTTGTTTTTTCTAAGTCTTCTGATCATCATTGTCAGCATACTATTGCACATGTATTACCCTATTCTTAAGCGTGCTTACAATGTAACTGCAGAACATTCTTTTAGCGAATTACCTCCGCATGAGTTGTCCTATAGATTTGCGCTGCGCAACAACACATTCATTAGTATGTTACATCATTCCCATCAAACCAGCAATGCCACAAATTGTTGGATATGTGGCCGACTCCCTCCCTATCAGAACTATAAGGGAGTTTTGCCCCTCTTTCCCTATCCGTTCACACACAATGGCTCCTGTGGAGCATGGTTTAGTTTGATTAATTCCCTAGATTCAAATTCCGCAGTTTATCAAGACAACTGGGTATGGGGAAACCTGAACTTAGTTTTGCTTAAAGTCTGCTACCCTAACAAGGAGGGACTTCCCAAAAGAACAGGAACTGATCTAGAAAATGAAGTATATGGATTAGGTAATTTTACACTTAACCTTATGATCCTGAACGTTGAATCTGAAGCTACACCAATCTTGCCCGCCATGTCAGTATTCCCAGTAAAAGGGGAATTATGTATAAGAAAGAATGGTTCCATACACATGGGCCATAGTAAATGCACCACTGTAATAAAATTCAGTGATCAAGGCAAGTCTACATTTAGAGCTTCTCGCCATTCCTACTTTATATGTGGCCAGACCGCATATATACGTCTACCTCTAGATTGGGATGGTACTTGTTACATAGCATTCCTTCTACCACCTGTTTTCCTAGCTCCTCCTGATTATCATAGAAATACCCATTTAGTACACAATAGACAGCAGAGAGATCTCCCAATTGTCGATTACACTGAAACAGCATGGGAAAAATACACAGATTTCAATAAAGGTTTCTTTCCCTATATAGGTACAGTCACTAATAGTAAGCTGATACGTAGATTAACCAGAACCCTTGAAGCAGTAGTGAACGAAACTATTTCCGCCTTAGGCAATTTAACAGAAGAGCAGTCTGCTATGCGGATTGTTGTGCTTCAAAATCGTCTTGTCCTTGACGTCATCCTGGCCGATAGGGGCGGAGCTTGTAGGGTCATCGGATCAAGTTGCTGCATTTTCATACCAGAAAATTCGCCGTCAGTATATAAAGCCATAACCCGCCTTCATAAGATTGTAAGCCAGATACACCAGAGTCCAGGCACCTGGACTTGGTCCGGTTGGTTCTGGGGCGTGTTGTCAGCCTGGGGATGGAGAATCCTATCCTTCCTAGGTATTGGCTTTCTCATACTATTCAGTTGCTGCTTATGTCTACAATGTGGGCCAGCGATTTGTGGTCTGTGTGCCACCTCGTGTATCCCACATCCAAGTTTTCGTTCAAAATCCCGGAAGAAGAAAGAAGAACAAATGATGCTATATGAACAGATCGATGGATTAATGAAGATCGATATCTCCTGAGGGTCCGTAGGGGACAAGGAGGGAATGAGGAAATATGAATTTTGTGATCAGTTATGTCCCCTATCGTAGACCCCAACGGCTCCATGTACATGCTATAAGTACATGTATGTTCCCTCCTGCTCCAGTTTTGAAGACGCAAATATATGTGCGTCCACCGTCAACATGTCCTCTTTCAGATCCGCCATGAATGGGTCAGATATTCCATTCCTAAGTATGAAAGGCCAACGACTTTATGTGGTTCACTTTCCACATTTTACAGATTCAGGCGAGTAGGCCCGAATTCTGTCATCAAGCCTTTTCCTGCCTTCTGCCTCTGAAAGCTCCAGTCTGAGCCTGCATCTGTGACCATGAACTTTGTCCTACTCCCTGCGCGGCTAACGGTGCCTGATCCAGCCTGTCGCCTGCCAAAAACTGTATTTCACCTTCAAGATTATCTCCTCCGCTCCTCATCCGATGCATTCCTGTCTAGTAGTTTAGGTAAACATTCCTCCAGCTACCGCACAAAGGGCCAGGCCTCGCTGTCCTCATGCAAGTAATTCATAGCCCTGTTACCATGGAATATTCCTACCCCCTCGCATCTAGTGTAGACACTTAGACGCTTGTACACGCACTAACAGTCAGTATAGTCAGTATAGAATAGATTCTATCCTAAGAGACCTCTCTTTTTGGATAACACAGTTCTTTAAACATAGGATATTAGATATGATTTGGGATTAGGTTGACATAACCCCAGACTTCTGTCTCCACATGTAGAGCTAAATGTCAAGTCCCCTTCACCCTCTAGTTGCACGTCAATCACACGTCATGCGGCTGCGCGCGCATCTTTGCCAAATATTTCTGCTGACATTGCAGGATTCTCTTATGGATCCACCCACTTGTGACATCATGTATGATGACGTTTTATAAATTACGCCCATGTATACGCCTCTATTAGCTACGTATGCACCTTTTATCTATACTATCAGCTGTTACGCCTCTTGCATCTGTTTCACTGTAATGTATTTTCTATAAAACTGCCTATCTGTCAATAATATATGCCCTTCCTTCCTGAACTTTCGTGGTGATGGAATAGAATGCCTACAATTCGAATTGTATTCCTTTGTATAGGAATAAAGCCTTTTAAAACCTCTAATACCACGGATTCTGCCTCTTATATTTACTGAGTTATTCTTAATAGACTTTACCGCATAAAAAATAGTACCGGTAACGAAATATTTACCACAACTCCAGAAACCCCACTGCAGCGGAGGAAACTCCAAACCTGCGCCTATTGCACTGATAAGGGCTGAAGTGCATGCTGAATTTTGTAATACTTCAAGATGGTTTCTTCTAATTTAAGCTGATGGTCGCCCTCTTTGGTACATAGTTTTGAGAAGATCTTGGAACCAATGAACTGATAGACCATGCCATTGAAGTTAAGTGTCGCTAGATGCTGTGTTTGGATGAGTACGTTGTTGTCGACACACATAGGGAGACTATGAATTTGTATGATGTCTTATCTGAGGGGGTTATTGATCTCTTTGGAATACAAAGAACCATCTGTGTGTAGAGTAGAATGACAGGTCTCCCAGATTAGTGAATATACAGCATAATTGTTCATTCTTAGAATGTCAAGGCCTAGGAAGAGTTTCAAGCAAATGCTTTTTAATGTCACAACCAGCTGACAGTGTGTCCTTCCCAGTAAACATTACACACTTTTAAGCAAACCCATCTGCTCTGCTGATACAAGGTGACACAAACAGCCATTCTCCACCATAAATGCTAGGACACATATTTCACAATTTCTATAGTATTGCTTGTATTATAGGTCAACATTAAAAACATAGGCATGAGAGGTGAGCCCCTAATCCATAGGGCTTTGCTAATATTAGACAGTTTCAGAGAGGGAAAGCCAGACACCTTACTATGATATTATGTTAAGTGTAGACCCTGTGTAAATGATTTAACAAAGCTTTGCACCAGTGCGGTGCCACAAAAGATGACGCAAACCAGCGCAAAGCCTTGAACTAGGATTTAATTGATTTGTGATGGAAAGGAGCCCTAAGGTAACACCTTTCCCTACTTTGTGCTATTTTCCATTAGCAGGTCATTCCATGGATGGCACATGAGAGCTCCCACGGATTTTGATGCAAAGGCCTATTTACTAAACGAGGTAGACAGGGCTTTGCACCTAAAATGTATGCTTTTTTCAAATGTGTTCTAACTTTGCCTGTGAAAGGGTACCCTCCTTCCGAGCACATTCACGTAGATACCCTGGCACTATGGTGCAAGTACATTTGTGTGGCGCAAGTGTACCATTACTAAAGTAGAGAGCAACAGCACCATATCTTAGTATATTATATGGCCTTGTACTGCTCTCCCTCTCATGCATGACATTTTACTAAATGTTCTTTCTATTTACTTAGATGTTGAGTATCAGGTTATCTCCTCTTGTGTTCACCAAACACTCGTCACTGTTGATGAAGAAGAGGTGTTCACTTGAGGTGGGAGGTGGAGAGGGTGAAGAACTGAGGTTTCCAACCTACCCCCATTATCAGAACTCTGCATTTGGGCTTTTCTTCCTGATGACAATGACGGGTATTTTGAGGCATTGAGGCATGGTGCCCTGTGGATTGCAGGCTGCCATCTTTGGAAGATTTTCAAACACATAGGAAACGCCTGCCAAAGGTCCAGGGTCTACATTTGCATGGGCCTCTTGGGGAAATTCAAACTTACTTTCATAGGAATCCTTGTGAGTTGAATATTTACACTTGGCTTTGTTATTAATGGCGTACACTACATCCTCCAGTCAGGACACAGCTTCTGACCTATTGACGACCTCCTTTTAGATGTCATCTCTCTGTCAGTATTCCACCGTTTTATGGATTTCTGGAGCACTGTTTGAAAACATGAGGTTCGTTCATGGCGCGGGTCTTACTGACTGGAGTACTTGTTGGATCCAAAATTCTTCATACAAGATTTCAAATACATTACAACACCATCCATACAAGAGTTTAATTGATTTACAACACCATCCATACAAGATTTCAACTGCATGACAATACCATCCATACAAGATTTCAACTGCATGACAACAGCATCCATACAAGATTTTAATTGATTTACAACACCATCCATACAAGATTTCAACTGCATGACAATACCATCCATACAAGATTTCAACTGCATGACAACACCATCCATACAAGATTTCAACTGCATGACAACACCATCCATACAAGATTTTAATTGATTTACAATACCATCCATACAAGATTTCAACTGCATGACAATACCATCCATACAAGATTTCAACTGCATGACAATACCATCCATACAAGATTTTAATTGATTTACAAACCATCCATATGAGATTTCAACTGCATGACAATACCATCCATACAAGATTTTAATTGATTTACAACACCATCAATACAAGAGTTTAATTGATTTACAATACCATCCATACAAGGTTTTAATTGATTTACAATACCATCCATACACGATATTAAATGAATTACATTAACATCCATACAAGATTTCAACTGCATTAAAATACCATCCATACACGATTTTAATTGGTTTACAACACCATCCTTAAAGGATTTCAACTGCAGTTCAATACCATCCATACAAGATTTCAGCTGCATTATAATACTATCTATACAAGATTTTAATTGATTTACAATACACCCATAGAAGATTTCAACTGCATGACAATACAATCCATACAAGATTACAATACCATCCATACAAGATTTCAAGTGCATTTCATTAACATTCATACAAGATTTCAAATGCATTACATTAACATTCATACAAGATTTCAAATGCATTTCATTAACATTCATACAAGATTTTAAATAAATTACATTACCATCTATACACAATTTTAAATTAATTATTATACCATCTATACACCTTTATGTGTTTTGACACATGGAGCGACAAACAGACTTCTTGAAGTCAAACTTTTCTTTTGAGGCCAAAAGTAGTAGGGGAGGAGGGGGGCTCCGCGCTTGTTGGTGGTGTCAGTTTCATCTTCTAGGAATCTGAATGTGACAGCTGGAGCTTTACAACCAGCACAGCGTATCAATAGACCATATACATCACTTCAACTGGATCCATCGCTGCCCTCGCGACCCAAGACTGAGAGGCTCTGATATGTTAAAAGCCGTAATGATACTGGGCGGAATGAAGTTTGCACTGATTCAGTCCAATCTAATCCATTGCAATCTACAAAGGTGCCACACAGATTTCAGACCCCATTATACAACATGGACAACAAGACCAAGATGGCTCGGAGGCTGAATCTGGTGACTGAGTTGTATTTTGAATCCTTAACTTACCGGTGGGCTGAACTCTGAATTTCCAACTTAAGGGAGGACTCTTCAGGGCGGACACAGTATGGGACAGCTGATTTTTCTGTTCCCCTGAAAGAATCTGGGACTGCGAGTACCAGCGGCCCTTCTGCCTGCGTGAAATCGGTCGCAGCTGGTGGCTCTTCCCGATCCCTCCCTCCTCTACTACAAAACGCCTCGTGGCCCCCGCTTCGCGGGTGCCGCTTGGAGGCTGAATCTGGTGACTGAGTTGTATTTTGAATCCTTAACTTACCGGTGGGCTGAACTCTGAATTTCCAACTTAACGGAGGACTCTGCAGGGCGGACACAGTATGGGACAGCTGATTTTTCTGTTCCCCTGAAAGCATCCGGGACTGCGAGTACCAGCGGCCCTTCTGCCTGCGTGAAATCGGCAGTAACTGGTGGCTCCTCCCACGTTCATCTGTATAATTGTGCGCCCATCTACGCGTACGCGGGACGCGTCCCGGGCGGCGTCCCGGGCCAAGCCCGGGCCAAGGGCGGGCCCGTTCTAGCCCGTTACAGACCGAGCAAGACCGGACCGGGCCACATTTCTTTCTCTTGCTCCTTGGACTTGGACGGTGTTGCTGGTAACTGCACCTATTTAACTTTTAATGTTCATTAATGGCTGCCAAGGGAACACGTAGCAAATGCCCCTCGATGAACACTTCTATTGCAGGCACCCTTGATTCCTTTTTAGTTAGAGCGAACTCAGTACTCAGTAATGAGATAACGGCTTTGGAGAGGCGCCTGTCGATAGGCATTGAAAATGCTAAGAGATCCTCCCTCGGCCACATTGCTAATGCGAGAACGCCCGATAGAGATGTTATCCTCCAAATGCACCCTTCTCCTCTCCCTACTTCTGAACCCTCCTTGCTGGTAGCTACTGATTGTCTTCCTGCCAATTCTGGTGCTTTGCCACTTCTTACAAAAGGGTCTAACTTCTCCTCCCCCCTACCACAAGTTCGTAAGCGCCCCAGAGCTGCTAGGGAGGGGGCTATTCCTAAGAGGAAAATGGGTCCGCCTTCAAAGAGAACTAAGTCTCGCAAGGCCCCGATTTCTTCTCACCTGTGTAATGATTCGGGGGCTATCACAAATCCGAACATGAACTCTGTCATAGCGCAAAACCCTATACTCCCCCTGCCCACTCTGACTCTTCTCACTCCTCAGATAACCCCTGTACCACATTTTGCTACGGTGGGTACTACTGTTAATAGAACTACAATGACTGAACCCCAATCCCAAGACCTGGAGGTCTTGTTAAAAACCATACTCAACCCTCTGCACACTAAACTGGCTCAAATTGAGGATAGACTAGTAAACATGGAAAGAGCGCTCGGGTTGCATCTAGACCCCAGTCTTACTCTTCCATCTGTACCTAGGGGGCGGGTTAACATGGTAGATAAGGAGAGCCAAAGTGCCCCAATACTTTTACAACCCCTACAATCAGTGGAAAATTCCCATTCGCATCTGAAGAATGCCATTACACTCAACCGCTCTGTCTCTCCTTTCCCCCCTCGAGATAACTTTACTTCTGCACCAAGGCTAGTGGGAAACATGCGGGAGGAGGTCACTGCTTCAAATGTGTCTATCACGGGAGCTCACCAAAATCTACATCTCCCCCCGGAAGCAGCACCGTTTGTTGTTGTTCTAGCGGGAGTTCCCAAGCTAACTGAGGGAACCATTGAACCCTTTGCATCACTTAAGAACAAAGTGATGAGCTGGCTTACAAAACATAGACCACTTCCGCGAAAATACTCAGGCGAAATCTTGATGGTCCGTAGGGTTCAATGGGTGGGCCCCACTAAGAAGGATCTTGAGGGCGATTGCGTGATCATTAACATGAGGGATAAGGGTGCAGTCTCTTTTATTTTGAGTTCTTCCCATTTAGGGACACAGTCTTCCATTAAGACTCTCCCATTAGCTTCTTTCTATCCTCCATTGAACAGTAATCAGAGGCAAGACCTTGAACTGGGGTGGACAGGGGTGGGACGGAGAGGCTTTCCTGTTGAGCATAGAATCGGTCAGGATCTCCACCCCCCCGCAGCGCATTTCAGAGACTATAATCGATTTAGGTGCCTTAGTGAGATTGATTGACTAACTAATCATTCTATCTTGGATCCTCAGCTAGATTCCTTAGGGCTCCATTTTGGTAGTACAGTCATTAATTCTAATCTCAATAGTTTACTAATCCCGGGTACTATAGGATCGGAATCGGCTGACTTTCGAGAAGCCCGGCCTCCAAATACATCTTTACAGAACCTTTTCCATGTGAATTCCCTCACAGGTTCTCAGGGGGGGGCTAATAAGTTCGGTGTATCCTGTAGAAATTGTCCAACTGAGCTAGAAACTCCAATTCTAATTGTAGATTCACCATCTTTATCCACTTACAGCGGGGCTAATATGATTGGTGGGAATCCCATAGCTGGAGTAGATAGCTCAATTGCAATTGTTGACTCACCGTCATTCCTTTACAGCGGGGATAATGGGATTGGTTTATGTACGGGTAATTCGATAACCGAAGCAGATAACCCATCTGTAACTGCAGATAAACCATCCTTGTCCCCCCAATTAAAAATGTTATCGTGGAATGTAGCTGGTTTGGTTAATAAACTGGGGTGTCCTGACTGGGGTCAATTTATAGACACTATGGATATCTGTCTTTTTCAAGAAACCTGGGCAAGGTCACCACAGTTTCGTAATGCCTTTGCTTGTTTTTCAATTCCAGCTCAGTGGCAGGGCCGCGGCAGACCATCAGGTGGTTTAACTATCTGGGTACGTACACACTTGGGCTGCAATGCGTCCGAAGTGAGTGCAGATTCCCCAGATATTCAGTGCGTGACTCTGACTTGGCCGAATGATGTTCATCTCACTCTGGTCAACGTATACTCCAGGCCAGTTAATCCGACCGCGGAGTCTGTAACCATCACTCAGCTTTCGCAATTTTTGAGCAGCCTTCCTAAGTGCTCCACTGTGATAATAGGTGGTGATTTTAACTGTCACCTTGAACCCCTCCCTGGTTTGATAGACGGTGATATACAGGTGGAGGATGATTATTGGAAAATCCCACCATCTGTTGGAAATCCCCCTAGGGCTTGGACCCCACTGTTAGTACAGATCACGGCCTTGACTCTGCAGTATTCTTTCAGGGCCTGCAATGGCCGTACTAAATCTGATGTCCCTGCCAAAACTACATTCAACAAACCGGGCCACGAGTCCCTGCTCGATTATATATTCGTGGAGACAAGAGCGTGGGACAAGGTTTCTGATTTTATGGTTCATCCGAGGGCTGAAAGCGACCATAACCCATTACAGTTATGGTTTTTTCTCCAGGGGGTTTGTAGAATGTTGGATAACGACAGTGATACAACGAGCATTGATACTGGACTTGTAATTTCAACCAATAGAAGAAGGGTGAGGTGGGAAAATCTGGTCATGAAGCCTGGAGGAATTGATGATCTCTATGTCAAGGCACTTCCATCATTGGAAGCAGTCCAACACTTACCACTCCGAGCTCCTACCAAGGCCACTTATGTAAGATTTGAGGAATTAAATTGTGAACTTATCATTGCACTGGCCAGCGTCCTCAATCCTATAAATTCCAAAGAAAGAAAGCCTTCTGCAATACCTAGTTGGTACAATGCATCTTGCAGAAAAGTGAAAACTCAGCTTATTGCTGCACTTAAATCTGCAAATAAAATATTAATAAAACAGAAACGCAGAGAATATAAAATATTAATTGCTCATGCAAAATCTGAGTGGGATGCAAGTAATTGGGAGAATTTAACTCAGGCATTGAAAGACAATGATCCACGGCTATTTTGGCAAATTGTCAACACAGGATCAACGGCCCCTCTCCCGGCAGTAATGCCCAATGTAGCCGCTAGTGTCTGGGAGTCTTATTTTTCAGCTCTCTATGCCTGTAATAATCCCCCATCCCATGAAATCTTGACAGAGGAGGCTAACCGGGAGGTTAACCCGGAGGACCCTGGCTTTTACCAACTTGTGGATGAGTTTCAGATCTCTGAAGTAGCAGATATTCTGATTAGTCTCCCTAATGGGAAAGCCCCGGGCTTGGATAAGCTCCCCGGCGATCTTTTTAAAAGTGAGCCGACAATATGGGCCCCTTATTTAACTGCACTATACAATGCAGTTTTAAAAGGTATGGCAATTCCCACTACCTGGCTTGGAGCAGAGATAGTTCCAATCTTTAAAAAAGGCTCTCCTTTACTTCCGGCTAATTATAGGCCAATTAGCCTTATAGACGTCTCCCAGAAGATTTTTACACGATTAATTTTAAATAGATTGCAAGATTGGATGGAGGTCAATGCTATCCTCAGTCCCTATCAGGCTGGCTTTAGGAAAAAGGTATCCACGGTAGATCAAATCTTCCGTCTCATGCTTATATATTGGAAGACCGTACATGTTGAGGCTGGATCTCTTTATACTGTGTTCGTCGATCTTCGCGCGGCTTTTGATCTGGTCCCCAGGGTCAAACTCTGGACCGTCTTAGCAAATCTTGGAGTGCCTGCCCCCTTGTTGAATATTATAATCCGCCTACACAAGGGGAACTTCGCACAAGTAAGATATGGGAAGTCGGGTATACTTACTCCAAGATTTGCTGTAGAGAAGGGAGTTAGGCAAGGCTGCGTCCTTGCACCTACCCTTTTCTGTCTTTTTGTAAACGGAGCCTTTACGTACTTGAACAGGGTTGTCAACAGTGATGCTCCTAAGTTGGACCGCAATAGGGTCCCGGCGATAATGTTCGCCGACGATACCCTGCTGCTCTCCAAATCACCCCTGGGTCTGCAGAGGGTACTAGACGGGTTTGAGCTTTTTTGTTGTGAACAGGGATTGGAAATCAACACGTTGAAAACTAAATTTATGATTTTCAACCCTCCACCTAAAACGCGCCCAAACCCCTCTATAGGCGGCATTATCCTGGAAAGAGTTAATACCTTCGACTATCTAGGCCTTACCCTAAACGAAGGATTATCCTGGTCCTCGCATCAAACAAAAGCCCACCTAAAACTAGCCCAGTCGACTGGTGCAATTTTAAAGTTTTATAATTCTTCATCCGAAAAGCCCTTAGCTCCACCCCTTGAAATATACAAGCTTCAGGCCCGTGGACGGATTCTATACGGTGCAGAACTTTGGGGTTTCAAATGCTGTAATGAGATACCACTCTTGGAATCCAAGTTTATAAGAAATCTAACAGCGTTACCCCAAAGTACCCCTTTACTTCCCGTAAGATTGGATTTGGGTCTACGACCGATAGAAGAAGTCATTGGTCTGAAGCCATTGATTTTTTGGAGAAGGATATGGGCAACACCTGAGCTGGAGGTCTACAAAAATGAATCAGCGGAAATATTGAGTCTCCCAAGTGCAGCCAAATTCCCCTGGTTATCCTATGTAAAGAATCAATTGGCTGCTATTGGATTATTGGATCTCTGGTTAGATCCAGAGTCGGCCTGTACTACTATCTCTCGGGAAAAACTTAATAAAATATACTACGATTATAAACTAGCAGAGATCATTTCTAAATCTCAACCTTCTATTTTAACTCAATCTTTTTTAAAAGTTAAAGACGATTATCACTTTGAGTTGGCTTTAAGTGAGATTAGACCTTATTTTACTAGGAAATTGTTTTTGCAGTGGAGATACGGCACACTGCCCCTAAGAGCATTCACAGCTAAATGGTCGCATCCCACGCTGCAAAATTGTCCGAGCTGTGATGCAGAGTTAGAGTCAGATTTACACATGTTATTTTTTTGCCCCGCCTACAGAAGGAGTAGGAAATATTGGATTATACCTATCTGCAGGAATTTAGGGTTCTCACATTGTATGGAAGCTTATAGAGTTTTTAAATCAGACTCCTCTAGGCAAATAGTATTTGCAATCTCCTCATTCCTTGCAGCAATGTGGAGGACAAGAAGACACAATTGTCCTAGTTGAGTTGGCCAACTTGATCTCTGTTTTAAATATGGATGATTGTCTACCGTGCAAGATAACTTGTATTATATTACTTTATAGACTGGACTGTACTGCAAAGGCTGGAGTTCTTGAATGATTGTCCTACATCTGCTTCATTTTATGACAACTGTATTGTTTTTATTCATGTATGTGCTTTTATGACTAAATTAGTTGCAATAAAGTTAAAAAGAAAGAAATACATTACAACACCATCCATACAAGAGTTTAATTGATTTACAACACCATCCATACAAGATTTCAACTGCATGACAATACCATCCATACAAGATTTCAACTGCATGACAACAGCATCCATACAAGATTTTAATTGATTTACAACACCATCCATACAAGATTTCAACTGCATGACAATACCATCCATACAAGATTTCAACTGCATGACAACACCATCCATACAAGATTTCAACTGCATGACAACACCATCCATACAAGATTTTAATTGATTTACAATACCATCCATACAAGATTTCAACTGCATGACAATACCATCCATACAAGATTTCAACTGCATGACAATACCATCTATACAAGATTTTAATTGATTTACAAACCATCCATACGAGATTTCAACTGCATGACAATACCATCCATACAAGATTTTAATTGATTTACAACACCATCAATACAAGAGTTTAATTGATTTACAATACCATCCATACAAGGTTTTAATTGATTTACAATACCATCCATACACGATATTAAATGAATTACATTAACATCCATACAAGATTTCAACTGCATTAAAATACCATCCATACACGATTTTAATTGGTTTACAACACCATCCTTAAAGGATTTCAACTGCAGTTCAATACCATCCATACAAGATTTCAGCTGCATTATAATACCATCCATACACGATTTTAATTGGTTTACAACACCATCCTTAAAGGATTTCAACTGCAGTTCAATACCATCCATACAAGATTTCAGCTGCATTATAATACTATCTATACAAGATTTTAATTGATTTACAATACACCCATAGAAGATTTCAACTGCATGACAATACAATCCATACAAGATTTCAAGCGCATTTCATTAACATTCATACAAGATTTCAAGCGCATTTCATTAACATTCATACAAGATTTCAAGTGCATTTCATTAACATTCATACAAGATTTCAAATGCATTTCATTAACATTCATACAAGATTTTAAATAAATTACATTACCATCTATACACAATTTTAAATAAATTACTATACCATCTATACACCTTTATGTGTTTCGACACATGGAGCGACAAACAGACTTCTTGAAGTCAAACTTTTCTTTTGAGGCCAAAAGTAGTAGGGGAGGATGGGGGCTCCGCGCTTGTTGGTGGTGTCAGTTTCATCTTCTAGAAATCTGAATGTGACAGCTGGAGCTTTACAACCAGCACAGCGTATCAATAGACCATAAACATCACTTCAACTGGATCCATCACTGCCCTCGCGACCCAAGACTGAGAGGCTCTGATATGTTAAAAGCCGTAATGATACTGGGCGGAATGAAGTTTGCACTGATTCAGTCCAATCTAATCCATTGCAATCTACAAAGGTACCACACAGAGTTCAGAATCCATTATACAACATGGACACCAAGACCAAGATGGCTGCTGTGGAAACTGAATCACAAGTCTCGCGATAGTAACACTGGTGCGGGGTTGATTTTCTGACTGGGCATGCTGGCTAGGGGCAGAGGCTCACTTCTGTTTTACGGGTTCTAAAAAATCCTGGTGCAACTGGCGTGAGCGCAGCAAATCAGCAAAAAGCTTTAAGTGGGAAGCATTTGTTGTGGGAGGAAAGAATGTGGATGAGATGTTAATTCAAGACATTTCTTTGCAAAGATATATTCAATGGCGAAATTTCATACAATATTCGTAAATTAAGGATTACATTGTGCTAATCTTTATTTTAAAAAGTAGTTATTTAAAAGAAACCATTAATAAATCACGTGGTTTGAGCATCTCATGGATATAAGGTAAAAATATAGGTTTTGGTTTGTTTTCTTTCCCACTTTAAACCGTGCGTGACATCACTTTCTTCAATTAAAAGGCGCAAATAAGCACCAGTGTTTTAATATTTGTAAACTTTTAATGAGTTATTTTTTACTCTGGTGCCTTCCACGTGACTCTTTATTTCACCCTCCATTGGACCCGATCACAAGCTGGTTGATAAATGGCTTGTCTTCGAAGCCACAAAAGGTAAACTTACGTATACATGACAAGCGAGTGTGTAGTGATTTATTAAAAGTTGTTCTCTGGGTTTCAGCTTAATTACCACTGACCTTTCACTGCATTTGAACAAACAGCTAATGCTGCATGAAAAGAAAACATATTGAAAGGCCTCCTTGTTTTCCATTATAGATCTGAACAGCTTCCAGGTCTGGGGGTGCTGCAGCACCTGTTACACCCCTAAGTTCCAGAGCCCCTGGATAGGAGCCCAGCCCTAGGAGCTCGCCAACAGCAGTGCCCAGCAGCCAGAGATACACTGTGGCTGCAGTCTGCCACAAGTCACCTCTTCACGATATTCACGATGTGCCAGGCGCACATCGGGGCAGATGGCACGGGTTAGAAGTGGGCAGCAGTATCATGCACACTGCAATTCATGCACTCCGTTACGCATCACCAGGGTTGTCAGTGGCATAACAGTAGCCCCCGGAGTGCGGGGTGCAGAGCTTCAAGGGGTCCCCTCCAGCACTGTGCACAGACAGCGAGCCCCTGGCCTGAGAGCTCCTGACTGGGTCCGGGGGGACCTACATGTACTTTGCCAGGGGGCCCCCTCAAGTGTCCTTACGCAACTGAGTGTTGTATTGGGAGACGTGTCCGGCGACCAGGGGTGGTCAGCCTTATTGTAATATTCAAAAGGCCGTCATTGATTGACATCACCCTGGGAGCAGTGGGCTATGTGTCCGACAGCTGTATGCGTGGTGCTGTTCGTACGGAGCAAGCAGTGGGCAGTCGGGTTGGAACAAGTGTCCGAGTGGGTGCTGCCATCAATTTTGCATCGCAGTGGTCATAGGGACCACCAGTATGGAAAATGAACCACGTCCATTCAGCAGGAGTGGTAAGGGTGTATTATGTTCGATGGCCGGTTTTCGAGCACTCTGCCACAAATAAAGCATGGTGTGGTAGCTCACAGTCATTTACAGGCAGCACAATTTCCATTGAACAGGCAACACAATTTGCACTGACATGAAGTTTTACTGATAAAACCATATGGCCCACAGATGATAATGTGTGGCAATCAGTTTTCAGCAAATATTTATCTTTTGCTGGTCACCAAGGGCCTGATTACGAGTTTGGCGGACAGGTTACGCCATGACAAATGTGACGGATATCCTGTCTGCCGTAATACGAGTTCCATTATGTCCCATTGGATATAATGGAACTTGTAATACAGCAGACGGGATATCCGTCACATATGTGATGGAGTAACAGTTGGACAAACATGTCATCAGGACCCAAGTGTTTTGTTTATTTTCTTTTGATTCTATAAAAATCTTTGCTTCCATCACACTTCAGAATTTTAAAAATGTGCTTCATTTTTGCTTTCCTAACTGCTGATGTTTCGAAATACTTGTACGGTGCATTTACATGCATCTATTTATATGTTATTGTGTTTCGGAAAAGATTGACACCCTAAAGTCACAGAAAGGAAAGTAAGCACAAAACCTCAGCTTAAAGAAATAAGCAGCAATTTGTCAGAACTCATAGTCTGACATTTGACCTCTGAGTGTGAAAGCACAGCAAATGTGAATAGATAAAAACAAAGGGGCATATTTACTAGAATACTGGCAAGGGCAGCGCAGCAGACTTGATGCGCTGCCCCGAGTCACAGGGAAAGAGCAGGAATGCACCGTATTAATCCAATACAGTGCATCCCTGTCTTTTCCCCCTGAGCTGGCGTCGTTTCGGCTGCCTAGAGCCAACCAAGCACCCTTGCACCATTGTGCAAGGGTGCCTGCATTACAGGCAGGATTGTTTTTTATAGGAAGGGGCACCGTCCTGCACAAAAACAATCCATAGAGGGGTTTTCCTCTTTCTATGTGTGTTGCAGCATGGAGGAACAAATGATAAGAAATAAAGATATTTCTCCTCGTTACACCTCACCTGTGGAGGCATAAGAGTTTGACACATTCCCAAGTTTATAAGTCCTTGTAAATCTGGAAATGCGGCAAAAGCCATAGGAGCTGCATAGGAGCACCCACCGCAATTCGCATGGAATGCCTTCCTTGCGAAGAGTAGGGCAATTTGTGGTGCGCGGCATTACTCCATAATTGTGAAGCCATGCGAAGCCACGCAAAGAGAATATGACTTGGGGCTTTATGTTGTGCATGTTCCATGTTGCATGGTGCAAGCTTGACGCAAGGCATTCATAAATATGCCCTAAAATGTCAGGGCACCTTCTCAACTCCAGCATGTTTATTCCGGGGGTGCTGCAGCACGTCCCACACCTCTACTTCCAGCGCCTATGTTAGTGTGTGTGTGTATGGGTGCTGTGCTCTCAGTGCTGTTCATTGTCTGGACTATTAACTAAATTAAAAGCATTGATAATCATTATATTTTCTTGCCAAGTATTTAAAACCTCTGTTACTTCTTCTAAAATACAGTTTATGAGTTATTCATTTTTTTGCAGTGGAACAGTGGCACAGTAATAGTGCTACTTCCCTGCGGTGCACACATTTGCCTTTTGTGCAGCCATATTTTGTACTTCTGAAGGGACTGCAAGAGTGAGTAAAAGTGTGTGGAGACCAGAAGGCAGATTAACTATGGGCTTGCACTGTCTTTGTATGATGCTTGTCATCACAAGGCAACGCTAGTCCACATCTGGATTTTACAAGGCTACGTAAGGGGCAATATGTGCCGACGTGTCTGACTTTGTGAAGGAATCTAACACTTGTGCTTTATATTTAGGAGTGGTAGGGGCTCCTTGGGTAAAGAATGGGTGTTCCAATGCATGCACCCATGGAATGTGACGCAACCCCAGATTTACTAAAGGCAGTAAACCTAGGATTGCTCCACAATGGTTTGCCTACCAAAGAGAGGCATAACGAGGAGGAACATCTGTATTTCTCCTCGTTGCTTCCCCTTCCTATGCATGATGCATTTTGCTTCATGCATAGAACGAGGAAATTACCTCTTAGGTTTGTTTTGTGCAGGAAGGGATAACTTCTTGCACAATGAAATCCTGCCTGTAATGCAGGAACCCTTGCAGCATGGCACAAGGGTGCTTGTGATGGTGCTAGGAGAGAGCAAAAGTGTGCCATATCTTAGTACATAAGCCACATTTGTTTTCTGTCCCTTTCATGCAATGCACCATGGGCCAGATTTTTCAAGGGCTTTCATTGCCCGTGCAAGCTGATGCAAGAGAAGCACAATTCCTTAAGCAAGATTTACTATAGCACACAGAGCCACCTTGAATGGCTCTGGGTGGCATGGTAAGTCTGGAGGAACGCAAGGCAGCGCAAGTTGCTGCATTGCTTTACTCTGCCCTGGAAGGTGTTCCATGGGGGGAGTGTGGGTGTTCCCGCGCATCCACCCACGGTTTTAGGCACATTCCCAGAATTATTAACACTAGTTAACCTGGGAATGTATCGAAATGGTGCAGCTTCCAAGTGGGGACATAACAAGGAGAGATATGTCTACCTCACCTCCTTTTTTCCTCTTTCTAAGTGTCCCTTCTGCACAAAAACAATCCTGCCTGAAACACAGGCGGCCTTGCACCATGGTGCAAGGGTGCCTGTGCTGGCACTTGACAGCCGCAAGTGCAGCGGCACAGAGGGAGAGCAGGAATGCACCATATCTTTCTTGATATGGTGCCTTCCTGTCCTCTCCATTTGACACCGCGCACCAAGTTGTATTGCTACGTTTAATATTAATACATTAATACATCTGCCCCCAAGTTGCCATGCTGCTTTCTGTGGAATATTAGTAAATCCCCCCTCATGTTAATGATAACTGTCAGGGTGCAGCGTTCCTATAAGCCCTTTGTGGTGTGTCACTGTAAGTTTGCCTTGCCACAAGGAGTGACATAATTATGCCCGTGAGTGACAGGAGTGTGGCTGGAGTGTGCTGGTTGAGCCAGGTGTGAGTGACTGTGCCTGGAGGATGTCTGAATTGGTGTGTGGCAGAAGGGGCGTGGCTGGCTTTTGGGGGTGAGGATCCATTTAAACACAAACATTGCAAACAACAGCCACTCACTTTCTGTTGTTCCCATGCATTTTCTGTAAATTCTTACTACAAATTGAATGTTTGCAGTAAATGTTTACTGAAATTGTAGCATAATTACATGTAGTGCTGTAATGGCATAATTTCTGGAATTTTATGTTAACAACCGTAATGTGAAATTCCCAATATCACGAAAATTATGATGCCGTAATTTTCATTGTAGTCTAGACATCTAAAGTGCGTGGGAGCACATATTTCAAGCTAGTATGAAACCATTGGAAAGAGCCCACATTAGGAGATATCATTATAGCACCTGATGTTGAGATGTCTATGATCCTTCCCAAAGATTCACTCAAATACCTGCATGCTCACCGGACACCAGACTTCTGTGCGTCAGCTCCCTCCTGTGGTGGGATATAACATTGGGCCCTAAATGAATCATATCGCCAGGAATGATGGATACCACGGTAGGTTGGGCGCAGATATGAGGAACAAAAAGATACTGAAGATCCACTTGAAATGCAGTTTTCTTGTAGTCACATATATAGTTTTCTTCTACAGGAGTATCCATTAGGCTATTCAAAAAGTTCCCCTTCAGAACAGCCTGTAAATCCCGCAAATTTTGCTGCTCATCTTCTTCTAGGCCTATCTCATTGGGAACTTTCCTTAAAATCCTGGTGCTGAGAAGGTGTGAGTCTAGCCAAACCCTGGGCTGAGGGTCAACTTGAAAAGCGAGATCTCAAGCTTCTTGTGGAGTTCAAGAAGTAAGGAGGAGGCTCTTACGTGTACTGGTTGGTCAACACAGGTCATTTAGGAGTGATGTAGAAGACTCAACGGCTGGATTTGTTTTCAGTATGTGTGGGATGTGTGCAAGTAGGATTCAGGATGAGCGAAGGTGTCGGGAAGGTTTGTGAAAGCAAATGCGATCATTGAGGTACGCTGGGCCAGTTCTATGTTGTACCTTGAAATTGTGGGTGAGGAATTTGAATTGCGTTTGTTTGTGTATAGGGAGCTAGTGGAGCTCTTTCGGGTGAGGTGTGATGTGAGCACAATGTGGGAGGTAGATATTGATTTTGGCTGCCAAGTTCTGAATGGTGTGCAACCTTCTAGTCGAGTTTTTTGTTGCTCCTGGCACAGAGGGTGTTCCGGTGGTCCAGCTTGCTTGTGATGAGGACATGCATGATGTTTTTTCTGCTGCTGATTGGGAGCCATTTGAAAATCTTCCTCAGCATCTTCAGGGTATGGGAACTTGAGGCGGTGATGGCATCCATGGTGAGTTTGCAGTCAAAGACGATCCTGAGGTTCTTGGTGTGGGTGGTGGGAGTGGTGATGGTCCTAGCTCTGCAAGCCACCAGGGTGGAGTCCCAGGGTGATATGCTGTTTCCGAAGATCACAATTTCGGTCTTGTCAATGTTCAGCTTCAGATAGTTGGTCTGTGTTGACTTAAAGTGGTCAAAAAGTCATTTTTAAGCTTATTTCCAACTATAAGTCTAGTTCAGACCATGCACCCCCAGGCTTAGTTTTTGCCTATACTGGCTTCCCAGCTTCGATACCTCCTATTGATAGAAAGAGATTAAGAGGCAGAATTTTTCCTTCCATTATATCTAAATCTTGGAATAAGCTGCCATTCTGTCACAGAAGCCCAGTTTTTAGTTTTTTCGTAAATAAAACTTTAAAAAATATTTTCACTTCGGTATCGTTGTCTCCAGTGAGTTCAGCAGTGGGAATCCTCTAGGGTTGGATGTCATGCTAGAAGGATTCAGACCATCATCCTTGCCATGTGCTCTCCCTACAAGTGGCCCAGAGAGGCTCAAGCTCACAAGGTGCGCTCGCTCAGTGCAAATGTTTGTCTGTTTAAATCTTGCTGCATTTTTCATATTCCCAGAAGGTAAGGTCCCTTGGCACTGCACAGAAAATGGATAAACCTTTTACTTGTAATCCATCTTCCCACCACCTCCAGCCGCTTGTGTATTTATGAACAGCAAGGACATCCCAGGGATGTCCAAATAATTGAAAAAACATATTGGACAATATACATAAAAATATATATGGGATTTGTGTTAAAAAGAGTATGTCAACTTGAGAAGTGCAGGCTCTTTCTGGAAGGCTTTCGTGATCGCTCCAGGAGAACCATGTGATCTGTAAACAAAAGGAGCCTGCAAATGGATGGGCAGTTTTCACCCATCCTCGAGACCCAATCATAGTTCGCTTTACACATAATTTTAAACATGACCTCATGACTGGTTGCTAGCATTTGAATTAGTCTACTTTCTGGTATGTGTTTGCATGTGCAAATGTCTACACGTTACCATGCTCATGTTTAGGGCCATGTGCCTGTTGGTTCTTGGTTTCTATATATGCGCATGAATGTAAAGGTCTATAGACATGTGCATTATTTATGCGTAAGAATGTGTATCTATCAATGTGTGGTCTATATGTACAAAAATTAGAAAGATTACCTAACGACGGTATCTTTTTCATATCAGTACATACTTAAAACAGTAAACTGTAAGAAGAAAGCACTTTAAAATGTGTTTTCGAGCAGCCTTAATGACCCATGACTGATAGGGGAGCCCTATCGTACCTGCTGTCTGCCACCACTGCTTTGCCGGCAGTGGTATTCCCGAGCCCGTGAGGAGGAGGCCATTTAATCAGGGGTGCCTGGACTACCACTCCCAGCAGCCTGAGCGGCGCCTGCGCCGCCAACGCCAAACCTACACGCCAGGAGGCGCTTAAATTGCGTCAAGGGCTCCCACAGCACGGGATGTGTGCGGGTGTGCCCGGGCCGCGCCCGGGCCAAGGGCGGGCCCGTCCGAGCCAGTCAGAGGCTGGATGAGGCTGGGCTGGGCCACCCTGCTGGGTTCTGTTATTTTTAAAGACTGTGAAGCCCGGGAACAAAAACAGTATCGGACATGAGCAGATTATTGTATTTGTTTGAATACCTGGTACTGCTAGTAAGTATCATATTCATCATATGAATTTGTGAGAGGGATGGGCGGAAAACAAAGCTAGGAGGCTTCAAAGAGGGTTGAATGATGGCGTCATTTATTTTCACCCAGTTACAGGAATGTCAACCTATGCACAGCACAGGAAAAGGCAGGCGGCAACAAGGTTTCCTAATCCGGGTAGGTGTCAGGACTATCCGGTGGGCGCTTGGTTCGGGTTCTTCTTCGAACGTGGTGGTACAGCCCCCGGCCACAGGATCCAAAACAAAGAGAAGAAAACACGGTCACTGCACTTGTCCTGTATGGCTCTAAGTTGAGTCACCACTTTATATAGGGGCCACCACCGTTTACTTAGTGCTCTCTTTTATCTGGTGAAAGGGTTACAGCTGGGTTCTATCCAGAAGTGGTTGTGAGGTTCAGCAGGGGTGGTTTATCGTGCCACTAAGCCCTCCCCCCAAGAGAGTTCTCTTTTAAAGTTGGGAGCTAGGTATACCCAAACTGCTAGCACACTTGAAATGATAGCGTATAAAGGTGAGGGGTGATAGGGGTGTGACGGGATGGAAAGAAAACAATGGTGAATTTACACTCCCCGTTCCCTCCCGGTTACGGCACAGAAACCCACCCCCTCCCTCTCTCTAAGTTCCGATCCCTGCCCCAACCCACGTACCGCGGGGGCCGCAACTCTCCTGAGCTACGGCGGCGTGAAAGCGTTGTCCGGGTGTGTCCACCAGTCCTCGGTCCACTGCTCCCCTTCGCTGGCTTCGTTCTCTGCCCCTTTGTTGGGCGGCGACTCGTCTGCTTCTCGTCCTCGTTCCGGGTCCTCGTCGGCTTCTCGTCCTCGTTCCGGGTCCTCGTCTGCTTCTCGTCCTCGTTCCGGGTCCTCGTCTGCTTCTCGTCCTCGTTCCTCCGTGGTGCCTCTCTCGGTTCGTACGTCCTCCCGTCTCATGAACTCGCACACCTCGGCGTCTTCCGGGTTCTCCTCTTCTACAGGAGACCCCGCCTCCGCTCTTGGCGTTCTGTTCTCCCATAGGCTGATGTCTTGACAGGGTGGTTCGTCATCCTGCAGAGGGGAAGGACCGAAGTGTATTAACTCCTTCCATGCCTTGCCGTGGTTAGCCCCGTCCTCCGTCTCACATCTCCCTTACCTTACATTCTTGTCCTCAAGAATACCACCTAGGGGATATCGGGAGAGGAAATCGGCATTTGCCTGGTCTTTACCCTTCCGATGCTTAGTTTGAAACCGATAGGGCTGTAATGCTAGGAACCACCTTAGGATTCGATCATTGTGTCCCTTATTTCGGGCCATCCACTCGAGGGGGGCATGGTCGGTGAATAACGTGAACTCCCTCCCTTCCAGGTAGTACCTCAAGGAGTCAATGGCCCACTTGATGGCGAGGGCTTCTTTCTCTATAACCGCGTAGTTTTTCTCACGGGGATACAGTTTCCTGCTAATGTATAGGACAGGATGCTCCTGTCCTTGTTGGTCTGTTTGCGATAGTACTGCGCCTAAACCCGTGTCAGACGCGTCTGTTTGCAAGATGAAGGGCCGGCCGTAGTCAGGGCTGAGTAAGACAGGATGACAGGTTAAGGCCCGTTTCAGGGAATGAAAAGCATGGACAAGGTCAGGGTTGGGATATTTTAAGTTTCTCTCTGTCTGAGCATTCTTGCGGAGTAGATCTGTGAGAGGAGTGGCTTGTTGGGAGAAATTGGGGATGAATCTTCGGTAGTACCCCAGGATACCAAGAAATGCTCTAAGTTCTTTCTTCGTTCGAGGAAATGGTATGGTGTTGATGGCCAACATCTTCTCGTTTTGGGGTTTTATGTAGCCTTCACCTAACAGGTGACCCAAGTATTTTACGGTCCGTGCCGCCAGTCTACTCTTGGTGGGATTAATCGTGAGCCCGGCGTCCTTTAAGGCCCTAACCACTGTTTCCAGATGTGTGAGATGTTCATCCCATGTTGAGCTATAGACGACGATGTCGTCTATATAGGCTGCCGAAAAGGAGGAGCATGGTTTAAGGACCATATTCATGAGCCTTTGAAATGTGTCGGGGGCCCCATGGAGCCCGAAGGGAAGGACCTTAAACTGATATAAACCACTAGGGGTGGAAAAGGCGGTTTTCTCGCGGTCGGCAGGACTCATGGGCACCTGCCAATACCCCTTACATAAATCCAATGTACTAATGTATTTGGCACGCCCTAGGCGTTCTACCAATTCATCGACTCTCGGGAGGGGATAGGAATCAAATTGGGAGATTTTGTTCACCTCCCGAAAGTCGATACAGAAGCGGATGGATCCGTCCGGCTTGGGTACCAATACGATAGGCGAATTCCATTCACTATGAGAGGGTTCGATGATGTCTAATTGTATCATTTGTTGGACTTCTTTTTCTATTGCTCCTCTACGGGCTTCGGGAATTCTGTAGGGCCGTAGCTTCACCTTTTTCCCGGGAGGCGTATTTATGGCATGTTGTGTTAATGACGTTCTGCCCGGATAGAGGGAGAACACCCCCTCCAGCGGTGTGAGCCGTGTAGCTAACTCCTTTCTCTGGTCCATGGACAACTCTGTGTCCATGCTTTGGTGGTACAGGGGTTCGGGAACGTGAGTGAGGCCCACATGTACTGGTATGGCCCCCTCCCACTTTTTCAACAAATTAACATGGTATATCTGGGTGTTGGTGGCTTTTCTCGGATCCAGTTCCAGACGATAGGTAACAGGGGTGACCTGTTCTATCACACGGTAAGGTCCTTGCCACTGTCCTAGCAGCTTGTGGTCTGAGGTAGGTCGCATCAAGAGCACAAAGTCATGAAGCGCAAAAGAACGGGGTTTGGCTCTTTTATCATATTGAATTTTTTGTGCGGCCTGTGCTTGCTCCATGTGGGTTTGTACTATGCTTCTGATCTGTCCTAAATGAGTCTTGAGGTTCAGCACATATTCCGGTAGAGGTTTTTCCCCTGGGGTATCCTCTTCCCATGCTTCCCTTAGCATGTCCAATAGAGTACGGGGCTGTCGACCATATAAGAGTTCGAAAGGGGAAAACCCGGTACTCTTTTGGACCTGACATCTAATAGCGAAGAGAGCCAAAGGGAGCATGTCCTCCCATTTGCTGGTCTCTAAATTCAGTAATTTCTTCAGGGTGGTCTTAAGGGTGGCATTATAGCGTTCCACCAGCCCATCTGTTTGGGGGTGGTACGCTGCGGTTCGTATGTGTTTTATGTTCAAGGAGGCACATACCTCTTTCATGAGGCGAGACACAAAGGGTGAGCCTTGGTTCGTGATTAGCTCCTTAGGGAACCCTACTCTCGAAAAGATGTTGATCATAGCTTTTGCAATAGCAGCGGTGGTTGGGTGACGTAAGGCCACCGCTTCCGGAAACCGCGTGGCATAATCAACCATCACTAGTACAAAACGACATCCACTGCGGGCGGGCAGTAGGGGACCTATGATGTCCATGCCTACACGGGAAAAGGGTTCCTGTATAATGGGTAAGGGGTGTAACGGGGCTCTGGCAGGTAAGACCCTACTGTTTTTCTGGCATACGGCACACTCCCTGCAGTACTTCCGGACTTGGGAGTATACCCCTGGCCAATAAAATCTTTTCAGTATGGTATCCTCAGTTTTCTCTTCCCCGAAGTGTCCCCCTAATAGGTGACTGTGGGCTAGAAACAGGGCTTTCTCTCTGTAGGGTTGGGGCACTAACAGCTGTATCGGGGCGTCCCTCCCTCCTTTACGATACAGGAGACCTTTTCTCTCGAAGAATTGTGGACCTACAAGCGCTGGATCCTCATCGTCGGTGGCTTTGTTCCAGGCCTCTCTCAAGGCAGGATCCTCTCTTTGAGCCTCTCGAAACCTGGGCTCCATCGCCCATACAAAGGCGTCTTTTCGCTGGGTCAAATGGACCTGGGTCGTATAATGTCGTTTTTCTCTTTTTTTCTGTTTCCCCGTTTTCCGGGCTTTTCCCGGCACGTTCTCGGATACGGAAACCTGAGAGAAGGGTGCGGTCTTTCGCCATTCCTCCCCCTCTGCCCACGTCTCCTGGACTAGATCTGGCATGTGGGGGTAGTCATTGCCTATAACAAATGTTTCAGGTAGGCGAGGGATGAGGCCCACGGTGAGGGGTACTGCGGTCATGGAGGGGTGGTGTTGGACCTCAATTTCCGTAGTGGGATATATTCGACTGTCCCCGTGCACACATTGGATATTTATCTGGCCTGTGGGGATAGGTCCCCTCCCCGGAACAGCTTGGGGTTGAATGACACTTTGGAGGCAGCCCGTGTCAACGAGGGCCTGTCTTTCTTCTCCGTTCACTGTCATAGTACGGTGATATGGACGATGAACCCCTCCAGGTCTACAATAGTAATTTCTTACTAGCCCCACCTCCATGGGCTCTTCCTTCTGGGGGCAAAACCGGGCTATGTGACCTATGTGCCCACAAGTGTAACATTTCGGACCCAGGGGAGGTGATGTTCGGGGAAGCATTACAATGGGCCCCGGCGGCTGGATGACCGTGTCGGTTCTTCGTACGGGTGGGGTCGGTCGGACCGCTCTTGTAACCCCAGTAGGGTGTCTCAAGTGTGCATCATCGCGACCTCTTTGGGACTCCTGAGCCCGGTAGAAGGCGCTTGCTATTTCGACGGCCCTATCCAAGTTCAGTCCAGTGTGTTGTCTCACCCACTTCTGTATTGCTGGGTGTAAAGAAGCCAAATACTGTTCTATGTATATCTTTTCCAGGATCTCCTCTTTGGTTGCTACCCGGGACTTCAACCATCTATCGGCCATGTCCCGTACCCTATAGGCCAATGCACGGGGTGTCTCCTGAGGGCCCTCTTTTATTTGGCGTAACCGTATCCTATAAGTGTCATCATCTATACCCAGTCTCTCCAGTATACTAGTTTTCACTTCCTCAAAGGGGGTGAGTCCTAATGGATTCACGGCCTGATAAGCGGCTTGAAGATCGCCGGACAACAAGGGACCGAGATACTGGCCCCATTTCTCTTGACCCCAACCAGCTGCTCGAGCCATACGCTCGAAGTTCGCGAAGAAGAAATCGGGGTCTTCTCCCTCGACATATTTTTGTAGGACGACGGAAGGGAACCCGGCAGTACTCCGCTGTTGTCCTAAGGTATCAGCCAATTTTACGATCGCGGCCTCCTGGGTCTGACTTTGGTCTGTGAGCGATTTCTGCAAGGTGGCTCGATCCTCCTCTGCTACAGCCAGGAACTTTTCCATACACCGTTCTAGTTTCTCTTGGCTTTCTGCCATCTTCCTCATAGTTGCCTCCATTTCCCCCGATCCCACTTCTGACACCAGATGTGAGAGGGATGGGCGGAAAACAAAGCTAGGAGGCTTCAAAGAGGGTTGAATGATGGCGTCATTTATTTTCACCCAGTTACAGGAATGTCAACCTATGCACAGCACAGGAAAAGGCAGGCGGCAACAAGGTTTCCTAATCCGGGTAGGTGTCAGGACTGTCCGGTGGGCGCTTGGTTCGGGTTCTTCTTCGAACGTGGTGGTACAGCCCCCGGCCACAGGATCCAAAACAAAGAGAAGAAAACACGGTCACTGCACTTGTCCTGTATGGCTCTAAGTTGAGTCACCACTTTATATAGGGGCCACCACCGTTTACTTAGTGCTCTCTTTTATCTGGTGAAAGGGTTACAGCTGGGTTCTATCCAGAAGTGGTTGTGAGGTTCAGCAGGGGTGGTTTATCGTGCCACTAAGCCCTCCCCCCAAGAGAGTTCTCTTTTAAAGTTGGGAGCTAGGTATACCCAAACTGCTAGCACACTTGAAATGATAGCGTATAAAGGTGAGGGGTGATAGGGGTGTGACGGGATGGAAAGAAAACAATGGTGAATTTACACTCCCCGTTCCCTCCCGGTTACGGCACAGAAACCCACCCCCTCCCTCTCTCTAAGTTCCGATCCCTGCCCCAACCCACGTACCGCGGGGGCCGCAACTCTCCTGAGCTACGGCGGCGTGAAAGCGTTGTCCGGGGGTGTCCACCAGTCCTCGGTCCACTGCTCCCCTTCGCTGGCTTCGTTCTCTGCCCCTTTGTTGGGCGGCGACTCGTCTGCTTCTCATCCTCGTTCCGGGTCCTCGTCGGCTTCTCGTCCTCGTTCCGGGTCCTCGTCTGCTTCTCGTCCTCGTTCCGAGTCCTCGTCTGCTTCTCGTCCTCGTTCCTCCGTGGTGCCTCTCTCGGTTCGTACGTCCTCCCGTCTCATGAACTCGCACACCTCGGCGTCTTCCGGGTTCTCCTCTTCTACAGGAGACCCCGCCTCCGCTCTTGGCGTTCTGTTCTCCCATAGGCTGATGTCTTGACAGGGTGGTTCGTCATCCTGCAGAGGGGAAGGACCAAAGTGTATTAACTCCTTCCATGCCTTGCCGTGGTTAGCCCCGTCCTCCGTCTCACAGAATTGTGTAAGGGGAACTTTTGGAAACATGTTAGTGTGATTGGGTTTGTGCAGCCGAGTATTTGTACCATACGTATTCTACAGAGGTCACGATAGCAAGGGGGATTGTTTAAAGCGGAGTAAACATAATGGGGAAAAGAAAATTACCAACTAATAACTTTGTGAAAAACCCCAGCAAGTCAAAAGATGTGAATATGACTCTGTTAAACTATCTCAAGGGTGCAGTAGGTGTTATAGAAAAACAGATTTCTTCTGTAGAAGAATCACTAAATATGAAGTCACAGGGGATAACAATTAATAATAAGGTAATACCTACATCCGATATAGGGATAGACTAAGTCTGTATTCTGGGAACTTTGAACTCAGGACATTCTAATAATGGCTGCATCCAGGTTATTGTAGATGATATTTCGATCAAAAAGACATAGGGCCCGATTCACAGAACTAACTTAAGACAAAATCCTAAACTTACTACCATTTTGGTATTCACAGAAGGCACTTACTCATTTTGGTATTCACAGAAGGCACTTACTCATTTCGGTATTCACAGAAGTTAGGAGTCCTAACTTTAGGACTCCTAAATGCCTTCTGTGAATACCGAAAGTCTTAAAATTAGGATTTTTCTCAGTTTAGGAGTAGTAAAGTTAGGAGTCCTAACTTTACTACTCCTAAACTGAGAAAAATCCTAATTTTAAGACTTTCGGTATTCACAGAAGGCATTTAGGAGTCCTAAAGTTAAGAGTCCTAACTTTACTACTCCTAAACTGAGACAAATCCGAATTTTAAGACTTTCGGTATTCACAGAAGGCATTTAGGAGTCCTCAAGTTAGGAGTCCTAACTTTACTACTACTAAACTGAGAAAAATCAAAATTTTAAGACTTTCGGTATTCACAGAAGGCATTTAGGAGTCCTAAAGTTAGGACTCCTAATTTCTGTGAATACCGAAATTAGTAAGTGCCTTCTGTGAATACCAAAATGAGTAAGTGCCTTCTGTGAATACCAAACTGGTAGTAAGTTTAGGATTTTGTCTTAAGTTAGTTTTGTGAATCGGGCCCCCTGTAATCCAAGTTCAATTGTGAATTTGGATAAACCCCTACGAGCAACAAACCTGGCTGCTCCTGAGAATAACCCAAAAAAACAACAAGGGAAAAAAGGGAACCCTCAGACTCAAAAGGGTAAAGAAAATGTACCTCGACCAAAAAATAAAGGTAACGGTCCCCCTAAGGAGAGTGAGAAAATGTTAAATTTGATCATGAATTTAACAAAGTATGTCAAACAGTCTCTCAGCACCCTGAAAGCTAGATTGGGGAAAATTGAAGCAGGTGTGGAGCAAGTCATTGGAAACCAGAGTCTTCTCATGAAAAAGGGGAATATGAGTAACCTGGGAATGCTCAATGTCCCATTCAAGGTGTAAATCAAAATAATACCAATGTAATACCTGATAAACAGAAAGGTGCAAGTGATAAGGCGGATAGCCCGGGGACGCAAACTACACATAGTAGTTTAGCTATAAAGGGAGGGATGGCTAATGAAAAATAGAAGGGTGCCTCTGAATTATATATGGGGGTGAGACATGAAAGTGATCCTCTACCAAGAACTAGTTCAATTAAGTTTAAGACTCATGACGGATGTATGATATTACGACGCGGGTTTTTACCATGCGTGCAGTTACATCGCATGCGTTACAACGCATGCGATGTTACAACGCTATGCCATTAGAACGCAAGTCTTTACATCGACTTGCGCTAGATGGCGTGCTGACATTAAAAAAGTGTAATTTACTATTCCAACTCCAGTCCACTTAACAGTAGGGAAGGTGTTGGGATAGTAAACTACACTATTTGTAATGTTAGCACGCCATCTAGCGCAAGTCGATGTACAGACTTGCGTTCTAATGGCATAGCGTTGTAACATCGCATGCGTTGTAACGCATGCGATGTAACTGCACAGCGTGGTAATAACCGCGTTGTAATGGCTGTTCCCCCTCATGACAGTTCATGCAACCTAAATCTACCTCCGGCAGCTACTCCTTTTACTGTGATCTTAGCCAATGCTCCGACCCTGGCCCTAGGGGAAGATGAGACATGGATTTCATTGAAGAACAAAGCAATCCATTGCTTAGGGAAGAGAATAGGACTAACAAGGGAAATGTTCAGAGAATTTTAAATGGTTAGGCGAGTGGCCTGGGTTGGTAACAGTAGGAAAAGTTTTCCAGGAGATTGTGTTGTTCTTTCTTTTGGGGCTCCACCCCTGGTAAGGGAAATATTTACTTAGAAACCGGGGTAGAAACTTTACTGATCCAGGCATTACTGTCCTCCCCCTGGTCTATTTCTATCAACCGAAATGTCCACTCTGGCAAATCTCTCTATTGAGCCTAGTAATAATTTCTCCCGTAATGTGGAGGTATCAAAAAAATTTGGGCCTCTACAATCTCTGGATATGAATGACTGACTATCCAGAAAAATGGGCCAGAGTGTTATTGTTAAAGATCTTGATAATCGAATAACCCATGAATTCTGCCTTGACATTCTGAGCATTGATCCGCTAGTTAATGAGATCAGCATGGGTGATGTCATCGGAGCAGGTCCTATGACTAGGGAGGCAATGGAAGAAAGTATGCCCAGTAATTCAAGTAGGGTTGAGAATCCCAGGTTTGAATCAAGTTGTCAGTTAGAATCTGTTTCTGGACTAATATCTCCCAAAAATATTAGTCTGCTTTTTAGGTCGAGGACTACCGGTCTGCCGAAAGGCAGAACCGGAAGTCGGAGATTTAATGACTTGGAGAAGAGGGGCTTGAACCAGCCCCTCTTCTCCCCTGTTCTCCATTGGCTGGCCTCGTAAATGCTGGCCAGCCACTGGAGAAGAGGCCAGTCACTCTGATTAGGCCCCGTCCTTTTCGGATCGGGGGGCGTGTTTTTTGCGAGAAGTCTCAGGGAGGAGACAACAGCAAAACACGCCCCCGAATCCGAAAAGGACGCTGCGTTTCTCCGAGGCATTTCTGCTCTGCCTCGGAGAAAGGCAGCGGTGTGCTTGTTCTGGCCTCCCCCGGGCCCTCCCTTGACCTTCGTGGCACGTTTTCCCCACTGCGGCACATCCGTGAATCTTATGGCACCAGGGGGCCTCGGTAGGTTAATTTCCCGGCCCCTTGTGCCCCCTGCGCGGGCTGGCCTTCGTGATAAAATGAGCAGTTTGGTCCGGCCAGCAGCGTTGCTGGGTAGTGTCGCCAGCTGCGGCCGGTTTATTAGTCATTAAGCCTTCCGACTCCTCTGTATGTTGAAATTCACTTCTAGAGAAAATCAGCAAGGAGTTTGTAAAATGTGCATGGAACTGGAAAATATGTTCTTCGAAGTAATGCTAGGGACATATTTGACTGTTCTTACTGCTTGCTGTGACTGAACCCCCGCGACAAATCCATATCTTTCTGTATCACCTGCTCCGTTTCTCCAATCCTCTGCTCCCCTCCTTTCTCTCACGCATCCTGCTCTTAGTTCACTGTTTCCGTCACTCCTCGTTGTTCTTTAGACCCACTCCCCACTTCTGCCCCCAACACAACTCACCCCACGTAACTCCGTCCCCCCCCTCTCATCTACACCACTTTTCATTCATCAGATCACACCCCGACTTTCCTCCAGTCACCCTCCTACGCCGCGCTCGTGACCCCCCCCACCCCATCACTACTGCAATTTCAGCACATCTGGCCTCCGCCCCAGGAGGGGAAGCTCATTCAGTCCAAGGCTAGAGTGACTGGCGGGAAATCCGGTCTCCTTCCGGACAGAACTCCTCACCGAGCCTGCCGCATCTGAACACCATTTGTCCACCATTCGCTGAACAATTGTCAAAAACAGCTACAACACGATAACGATCAGCAATCCGTGTCTCGACCGGCTGGGAACATAACTATTATTAAATATTACCTAACCGTTTGAGCAGGCAGACAATACGGCGCTTTACACTTTTTGTAGTTAATAATCAAAACGTTGCACTTTAGCCTATTCACTCACAATCATTTCGCGTAACCACGTCGTGTCGTATCGCCCTCTTCCACAGCTTTAGGTTGGCGTATGCGTCACGGCATGCAGATCTATGCATGGCCAACAACGAGCCGGTGACAACTCGGTGCTGGCAAAATCAAAGCCCGCCCCCCTCCCCCCCCCTACGCCAACCTCCCGCTTTCCTGCCATCCGAACTCCAATGTCTCGCCCCATCTTCCTGAAGTCACGAACAGTCAAACATGGCGCTCATCTCCGACTCTGAATGGAGCTTGGCGCCTGCAATATGAACAATCGGGGGCCGCCTCTTCCAACCCCACGAGTCCAGGAGCACACTAATCTGCGGCCATGAGACACATCTGGCATTACCGATTGTCCACTCGGGGCTGAACTGTGCAGCAATCACGGGGGGCCTAACATCCCTCGCCAGGTCATCCCAAAGCTAACAGACTGGCAAGCTTCAAACATGTGGAAACCTAATCAAAGAGCACAGTGCTCGCTGGGACATTCCCCCCTCTTTGATGTAGCCCGAATTACCTTTAAATATATTCAACTTGGTACCTCCTCCCCAAAGCAATGCTTTAATTCCCGAGAAAGCGGATGTCTGCCAATGATATCAACAAATTGCTGCATTGCCACACAGCCCTTTGAAACCCTCTCGTGATCTCCTCCCCCCAACCACTCATCTCCGAAGAATTCTCACCACTGTTATTCTAGTGCCATACCTTCTGCTTCCATGTCGTCCCCATACCATTCCTCTCCACCCAAGTCTCCTGCCACTAACATTCTTCACCAATAACCTCCTGTTTGCACCATTCTTCACCACACTCTCCCTCGCACCATTCCTCACAACTCCAGCCTTTACCTTAAGAGAATTTCTCAACATTCTCATCCTCGAGGCACTCCTTGCGCCTTCCACCATACCCGTGAGCGCGTGTCCATATAAGGCACTTGGAAACATTACTCAATCCCCCCCCCCAAAAAAACCTCCTTGCATAGGGTACAGATCGAATCTAACAGGGCACAGCAGTTAACAGAAAGCAACACCGCACCTACCAGTGAGCAGCAGCGACCCACAAACACCACCGAAATTAAACAGGATACGACTCCACAGCCAAAGGGGTCATAGCGAGGTCGCGGACTGCTCTTTACATCTAGCCGAGAAGTTGCACGTGTTCTACAGAGTATGTGTCGAAACAGCTGGCTACTCTACAGTGCATGTTATCAACAACACCGCAAGATACGATTCAGGGAAACTAGACTTAGTTATCCTCGTCCTACATGCAAATTAAGACAACCCTCCCCAGTCTCAGACCCCAAGGCCCGGGTGGACTCAGGGACGAGGGCCAGGATGCGAAGATGTGCAAGCTGCGATAAGCTAGGCTTCAAGGAAAGTAATAAACACGGCTTTGTGTTCACAAAAAATCCCCTCACACTCTCTCTTTGCCGCCTCATTATAGGAACAAAGTGACAGAGCAAAGCGTATTACTTTAAGTTATGAATAATGGGTTTTCAATTAGGTTGAAAGCATTTCTATTGGACACGGACTACATACGGGTCAATAAAGCCATTTCCACCAAGACGGGATTTCGAGAACAAAGCCCTTAACTAAGGAGAAAACAAGCATTTACAATGCAACGGTCTCGGCATTGTTAAAGTTAGAGCTATTGGCATTGCTCATGACAATGCCGTTTGTTTAAATGTTTTAAAAACAAACACATAAACAAAAATAATGTCATGAGCAATGCCAATAGCTCTAACTTTACCAATGCCGAGACCATTGCATTGTAAATGCTTGTTTGGAATGTAGCGGGCCTCCGTAATAAAGTGAATAATCCAGTCTGGTCTGAACTTGTCACTAAATTTGACATCTTGTGTCTACAGGAGACTTGGGTGACAGATGAAATCCATATAGATGGATTTAAGACCTATCATACCCCTGTAATACACTCAACTCACGGGAGGCCAAAAGGGGGGATTAGTGTTTACATCTTAATTCTGTTGAGGGTGCAAACGATTGAATTGATAAAATCTGAATATTGTTATCAAATAATTTTGATCCACCTAGATTAGAGTTTTACCTTGGCCGTAATAAATTTCTATAATAACATAGAAAAGGGACAACTGGGGGTAATTTTGAAAATGCCTAGCGATGATCTTAGTAAAGTAAGGGTAAATAAAAGGGACTGAAATGATTATTGTTTGGGGAGGGGACTTTAATGTTACCCTAGGTGCGAAAGCTGGCCTTGGGATCAGTGGGCTGGAGGCAGAAGAGGATGAACACCCGATACATTTCAAGCTTACTGACGGAGGAAGATGTTTAATGAACTCTTGTTTTCACATGATTTTGGGTTCGCTAACTGTTTGTGCTCTCCGGATGCTGAATTTTGACTATACTTTCATAGGTACGGGTTTACGATCTATAATAGATTTTATTATTTCCCCCAATCGTTATGCTAACTATTTTGCAAACTATAAAATCCACTCAAATGTGATGAGCGATCATCTTCCCCAAAGTATTAACATTCTCTTTCCAACTATTGACGACCAACGTAATTGTAATGAATTAGTTTGGACTAAAAATATTTCTCTTGGCCGTTTGAACGGATATACTTTACGCTGGTCTAGCCATGATCCCGCAGAATTGAATAAGCAAATTATAACACATATGATTCAATTCAAACGTGCTTGGGGGAAATGACTACCCATGAAAACATTTTGAGTGCTTTTTCTCAAATACCCTTGACTATACAAAACTTACTGGAGAGGAAAACGAGGGCACACGTATTTGTAGTAATGGGTGGTTTGACTCACACTGTACAAAAACATATTCACGATTAAAAGAGTCCCTACATAGGAATATGAGACACCAGGGGAAAATTCGAGAATGTAGAAGGTTGTATAACCTGGCAAGAAAATCTAGAAAGAAAGAGCTAAAAGAATACGCTTGGGCTGCACTCCATGAAGCATCACTGAGTAAGGATAGTTCTTTATTCTGGAGGGCAGTGAATGCACCGTTTTTTACCAAATCAGATGTTGAGAAATTAGCGGTCGCAATAGATGAGAAAACTTGGATAGATTTTTTCTCAAGCGTGCATGAATCAAAAGAGAATGTAGAAAACATGACAGATTCTCTGGATTGCCAGGTGGGAGATCGCTCTATCTTTTCACCAATTGAACTTCTTTTTACACATGATGAGGTGACTGGAGCAAGTAACGGTGGCAAGGCCCCTGGCCCCGACGGGGTGCCTATTGACTTGTTTAAGTTAACTCCCATATTATGGTCTCCTTTGATAACACGGGTCCTCCAAGCCTGCTGTGAGAAGGGGTTTATTAAAACATGGTCGGAGTCTGTCATAGTACCAATTTTTTAAAAAGGGGATCGGGAAAACCCGGCATGTTACCGCCCGATATCCCTTTTAGACTCCTTGATGAAGGTAGCCTGTAGGATAGTATTGGATAGATTACAAATATGGGCAGAAGATAATAATATTTTAAGCGACGTTCAGTATGGATTTAGACAGGGCCTAGCAACAAGCGGGCAGGTCTTAAATCTAAGTATTTTAATTGGAAAGTACACCCAGGCAAAGGCAGGAAATTTTATGTGGCGTTCGTAGATCTTACAGCTGCATTTGACTGTGTTATACACAGCAAATTGTGGGACATTCTGGCTGATCTGAAGGTCGACCAGGTTTTGGTACAGTTCCTGAGACAGCTGTACTCCAAGGCAACGGCCAGGGTGAGGTTTGGAACTAAAGGGGAGTGCACTGCGCCGTTTAAAGTGGAGAGGGGAGTGAGACAAGGTTGTGTCTTGGCGCCTTTCCTGTTCTCTCTATATACCAATTCTTTGGAGCATGAGATGGCAGGAGGGGCAAGAGACCCGCCGTATCTTAATAAACGACCGATTGTCTCCCTTCTCTACGCAGACGACGCAGTGCTCATGGCCCGGACACAGTTAGGTGTGCAGAAAGCCCTTGCCTCCTAGTCTAGCTATATGGACGATTTAGGATTAAAACTAAACGCTAAAAATACTTTTATTATGACCTGTAGGCGGGGGAGCCAAAAATGTAGAAGTCTCCCATTGGGTGAAAGCAGGGTAGTTTCCACTAACACTTATACATACATGGGTGTCCTGTTTGAGCATTCAGGTTCCTGGGGACTGGCGGTCAAGAGCAGGAGCCTTCTTTTTATGAAGTCGACCGCAGCCGTTGTGAATTTCTCTAAGAAAATGGGAAAAAGACCTCCGGGTATCCTTTTTAAGATATATCAAGCAAAATGCGTGAGCATTGCGACATTTGGGGCAGGTGTCTGGGGTTATTATGATGTATCCCCCATACAACATGTGGAAAATGCTTTTTTAAGGTTTATTTTAGCTGTACCTTCTAGTTCCTCAGTTTTTAATTTCATAGTGAGTTGGGAATTGCTTACATTTCGGATGTGATTAAAATGCAACCAGTGCTACTTTGGTACAGAATTTGGACCTCGAATTTTTACTGGACTAAATAGAAGAATTATTAAGGACTTGAGGAACCTGGATCACGCAAGCAAGATTGCATGGCTGAAATATGTTAAAAACTTTCTTACTGACCTTGGGCATCAAGAGTATTATAAGATTCCAGAGTTGATTAACTCCATCTCTAGGAAGGAGTTGAAAGTAATCTGCATGGTTCATCCAGAGTCACCTAGGGGCATATCAACAACAACCGGCGATAATTATCGCTAAGCGCACTTAGCGCTAGGATAATTATCGCCGCTAGCATTGATTTTTATTGCTGAGATAGCGTGCTATTAGCAACGCTTATCTCAATAGCGATAAAAATACTCACGCTAAGTGGCTAACGTGAGATTATCGCTGGAAACCCAGCGATAATCTCACGTTAGCTTGTTGATAGGGACAGACAAACTTAGCCATGATATCCTCCTTCCATAGGATATCATAGCTAAGTCAGAAAAATACCAGACGTAAAAAAGCAGCGTTAACCGCGGTTATCGCTGCTTTTTTTGTCTCTAACAGGGTTAGCGATATTCTTGATAATAGGAGAAATGTCGCTTAGCGACATTTCTCCTATTATTTTACTCTGGAACGCCCCCTTTGCATCTCATTAGAGATGCAAGGGGAAGCATAGAGTAAATGGGTGCTAACATGCAAATTTGCATGTTAGCACCCTGTTGTTGATAGGGTGCTAGTTTTATCTCTGCTTTTTTGGCTTTTAAAGCCAGAAAAGCAGAGATAAAGCCCTTGTTGATATGCCCCTTAGAGTGGCCCTAGAGATGAGTAAACGCATGGTAGTCCAACACCATCTGACCTTGATAACCTATGATGTTCAACCATATCTTTTATGTTGCACGGGGGGATATGATCGGTACCTTTTAACACATTTCAGGTTTGGCATTTTTCACCGATTAACTAGCCATCCAGTGATGAATGATTGGTCTAGAGAACTCTGCCGTTGTCCATGTGATAATGTGTCACCACAAACCACTATCCACGTGACTTCATCCTGTAAATTCTATGAGAAGGAAAGATGAAGATGGATTAGGCCTCTATTAACGATAGGGGGATGGAGGCAATGCAGACCCGCTTTTTTAGATTTACAATTCTTGGATAGTTTCTATTGTACTGGTGTTACGGCTGGGTTTTTAAATAATAGAATGAAAGTAAAGAAGAGTTTAAATAGTTAATATTCATAGTTCTGTCTGTACAAACAACTCTGGATTTTATTTCGTCCTAAAAAGTATTCCCACCGAATATTAATGTGCCTGGCTTAATTATTGTTTTATTTAACGATCTGTCCGATAAGTCTATCTTTGTACTGTATACCTGTTTTTAATCTATTCTATTTATGAATTGTTTTTATCCGTTTGCTTTTGTGATTTTAAATGACTAAAATCGAATAAAGCATATTTTTGATTTGATAGTTAAAGTTAATTAAGACAGAAAATAAATGTTAAATATAAATGCAGACGATTTTATGCGTTCTGTACAAAAGTTCTATGTAAGTGTTCATGTCAGAAGTAGTGTAGCATGGATGCCCGGGTCCCTGGTGCAGGCCAGGAGAATGCCCTCTTCGACTGCCATTAAGGTAGTAAAATTCACCAATTATCAGGGTTCAATGGGTCCCTCAGGACTCGGGACCCCGGTGCCACTGCACCCGTTTTCATCATTTCTGCAAAGGCCTCTGCATGTCAAGGCATTTGCAGAATGTTAAAACGTGAGCACATAGTTGGGATTTTTCAGTAGCAAAGTAGGAAACCCTAATTATGGGCCACGTGTCTTTGTATAACCAGATGCTCTTAACTCTGTAAAATATATCTAGGGGCAGATTTACAAGAACTGACGTATCTCTGCATATTAGCAGAGACGCGTCAGTTCATTTGGGTCACGCAAAAGAACCCTTGCACCACCATGGATGCGTCGCATTTACAATTTGGCACACCGTGGCGCAAGAACTGACAGATGCGTGACGCATCTGTTGCCATAAGGGCAACGCATTGCTGGAGTTGTGTCGCAAGCACGACGCAACTCCAGCAATGCTGACGAATGCCTATTCCTATTAAGCTGTGTCAATCCTTATGCCTGCTTCAAACAGTTGTAAGGTTTTGACGCAGTGGTGTCGTAGAAGTGACGCGGTGAAATCTTGTAGATTTTACTGTGTCACTTTTACAAGGCTTTCTCGCGTCGGAACACCCACCCTGCATACATTATACCTGACGAAGGTATAATGTAGGGCAGGGCTTTACGACGTGACGCATCTCCCTAGACGCATCACGTTGTAAATGTGTTGCAACGTGGCGCATTATTTACGATGCCGCTGCGTCACAAAAGTGACGCAAGAGCAGCGTAAAAGTGTCGCAAGGGGATTGTAAATCTGTCCCCTAGTTCTTCAGTGAAATTTTAGAGGAAGGAATGCTGAATAATCAACGTTTTGCCACCTAAAGTGAATCCAAACACACCTGAAGAAGGTAAGGCCTCTATGACACACCTGAAATGTATTTTAAATATTTCATAAGTGCCCTTGAGCAACTCTGGAGTTTTTGTCAATTACTGTCAAAATGGAGCTGTAAAATTTGTTTTTTTTTGTTTTCTTCTCTTGGTTGAGAGTGGTCGGAGGGGGAAAAAAATAACATCCCAAAGGGAGGGTGGACTTGCTTGCGTAGTCCAGTTCGAATACGGTATTTACACCAAACCTCTCTCAGGGTTTACTATCACTAACCTTTGCTGCTTGTCATGCCTGGCACGCTCCCCTTCACCCCCCTGCACCCTGTGTTCTCCCTCTGTGCCCACATTCACCCCTCACCCCCCTCTTGTACAGTGCTCTGTTACTTTACAGCTAGCTCTGTGCACATCAATCTCAGACCTGCATAAATACATACCCTCTGGCGCCCAAGGACATGCGCGAGCGACGCCTCGCGGTACAAGGTGGCCGTCCTGATCCGTGTGATGATCGGGTAATGATGGGACTTCCTGGCACCTGCGTCTCCCTGGCTCATATCCCGGAAAGAGCGCGAAGGCTACCAGGGAAAGCTATCGATTAAATGAAAACTGAGGCCGTGTGGGTGATTTAGAGAATCAGGGCTCCTGTGCCGGATCGATAGGTTACACCTGCTCTGACAACAACAACATTCGTGCGCACCGTCTGTGCTGCTCTAAACTGTGCCCTGCGGTGCAATGCCCGCTGCCTCGTCTACGGCGGCACCACGTGTGGCATGCTGGAATCACCAACTGAATTACAATGAGGGAAGCAACTTGTACTACTACAACTGTGTTTTCTTTTCTTAAAAAAGGATCCCTTTTCTCTTTGGCTGCTTCAACAGTTCATGTTCCAACTTCTTCGTTCCTTCATTTTTTATTTTGTCGCCATCTCCCTTTCCTCTTTTTATCCTCATGTTTTCTCTTTTTTCTATCCAATTTATATCATTCTCTACTGTTTTATCTATTGCCACTTCATTCCGCTGGCATATTCCTTTTCTCCACCGCTTCTCCTTTCTTTCCTATTTTTCTCTTACATCTAATCTTTTCTATTTTCCTTCTTACTCTTTGACTTTTTCTTCATCATGCTTTCTTATTTTCCTTGTTGTCCTTCTCTAGACCCCATACCATCCTTCCGTCCTTGCATCCTTCATCCCTATTTCGCTTCCTAATTCAGCCTCACTGCTTCCCTTCTTCTTTTCCATTTTCCTCCTTTCATCGTCCATTCCAAAGCATCCCTTCCTTCCCCCTTCTACTCCCCTCCTTGATGCCCCCCAAGCACACAATGCGTATTTATGGACATCGGTGACGCCACTTAGTGTAAGTGCACCATAGCCCCTTATAACATCTGGGGGTATATTCACAAGAACGTGTGAGAACTACCGCAAGAGTAGCCTAACGCAACTTCCAACATCGCAGCCCAACGCGGGAAAATTACACCGTACCTACCAAGTATTCACAACACGGCGCTAGCATGCGATAGTCACCAGATAATGCGTCAAATGGCCGCGCAAAATTCAATGCCACGCCACAAAAATGCAAAACGCAAACGCAAAAAATCATGAGATGAGGCCAATCGCGTTAAAAATATTAGCGTAGGGGGGAGGAGCCTAGCCGGCAACAGAGATGGCCGCCTGAGCCCTCGGCTCCGCCGACTCGTCCGCTTCCCTCCCGTACCGCTTCCTCTCCTGATTGCTGAATCGTGCTTGTTGTGCGGTAACGGGTAGGGGAGGCGACGCTGCATCCGATGGTGGGCTCCCCGTCGTCCCTCCTGCACCGGGGGTGAAGAAATGCCCTGAATTCCCGCAGACGCCTACGGAGTGGGTCCGGTCCTTTGTTCTCGGCGGCGTCCGGCTGGAGGGCAACAACAGCGGCCATTACAGGAGAATCCAAAACCGCCGGCGAGACGCGGTAGGCCACCGAGATTCCCAGAAGTAGCGCAACAGTTTCTTTTGGAGCCTCGCCGCTACGCTGCTTTACCACCACCGATGCAACAAATGTATCCCCCCTGTTGGAAGTTCCCCTTTGATCTCTCGCTACGAAGTGTAATGGAAGGGGCCATCTTTATTGAGTGATCGGCGCTTATACACGGCGCCTGGTTGGACCGTCCCTGTGCTGTCCCTGTGCGTGGCGCTGGGCTGGGGGTTACTGCCCTGTCCCTGTGGTTTGGCGCTGCCTCTCTGGGAGCTGACCTCCTAAACGACGCCGGGACATGTACGCTAAAGACTGGGCTCGAGGGTCGCCACACGCTTGCGGATTCCGGGAACAGGGAGCTGGCATCTCATCCTCTCACGCTATGCCCGTGAGTATCGGCGACGTCCTGGAAGCTTTGGCTGCTATGCGAGCCGCTTTCTGTTCCAACGCCCGTGACCTGGAGCGCCGGCTAGACGACGCCGTGCCCGTTCTCTCCTTGGCTGACCGGACGGGCGGCTGTGCGCGGAGCGGATCGCCGAGCCCAGGACTCGGCAGTCGTGTGCAGCCTCTCCGGGGAGACGTAGAGGAACTGATTGTGAGTGAACTTACCATCACCGCCGCTCGGACTGTCGCACCTATGGAGGACACAGTGCATTCTATCTTTGGACGGAACCTAGAGGTTCGCCGTCGGATGCCAGGACTACCACCGCCAGCGGGTATTGCTGACAAGATCGCTCTGCTTACTCTGCACATGTTGCCCGGGAGTGAGTCGCCCACTTTTGGTGGACTATCACTGTATGCCTACCCGTACTGCACTCTTGGGGATAACACTGTCCTGCTTTGGATGGCGATTACTGGCTGTTGCCATCTCTCTGGGTGTTCACATCGGCTGCTCTTCCTACTCTGCGGGACTACGCCGCAACTGCATTATGCTGGCGCACTGGCACGTAGGGGTCAGGGTTGAGTTTGTCTTTTTCTTGCCCTGATACCGGTAACTACATTCCTGGGACTGTGCTGGACTGACGAGAACGCTGGACTTTGGGTATGGTTTGCATGGGGGCCCGGGAGGTGATGGCCGGATACACGTCTGTTGTTTTTTCTTTTGTTCTCTTGGGTTGGCCCTCCTCCGTTGATAAATGTTTTGCACCGTTCTTGTGGGTAGGGCAGCCGGGGAACTAGTTTTCTCTGAGTGACCGGGACATGTATCGGTGGTGCTAGAAGACTATTGCGGGGGCTTACGCTTATCAATCATGGCTTGAAGATTTCTTGTGGATATTTTGGATGTTTCGGTTGGGTGTTGCTGCCTTACTTACCCTGCGCGCTGCTGCTGTGACCCCAGTTCTCTCGTCATACCGGGCATGTTATTACTATTGGGTGTTAGACTACTGTTGCTATTATGGGTGCGAGATGGCGGAGCTGGGGGACGAATAGTGGGCTCCTCCCCACCTTTCTTAATTTTATAAGAGTTTTCGGATTCTCTCTTTTTCTTACTTTCTATATTTCGGGACTCCTTTTCTTGGGCGACAGGCACACTGCTAGGGGGGGAAAGGCCGTAGCCAGCTGCAGGGGTGCAGGGTGGGGGGCACTTGGGGGGTGGGGTTGCTTTCTTTTTTGTTTTTTCTTTTTGTTCTATGGGCCTTCTATTCTTTGTCCTTTTTCCTTCCCTGGGGTTCAGACGTTCCTTTCTGGGTGCCACGTAGCGACTCTGGTGTTTTCTACTGCTATAAGATTATCTATCCTGATTGTTTAACACCAGTATTGACTTGTTGTGCTACGAGATCCTGCTTATGTCTATCCTACAAGGAAAACTTTTAAAACTTGACCTCAGTCCTTCTGTAATATATCCTCTGTGTTTTCAGTAAGTTGTAATGTACCTTATGTGTGAGCCCCCCCGGGATCCTTGTTTGACTTGTATTTGCCCTTTTTCTATCAATAAAGGTCTTCAAAAAAAAAAAAAAAAAAAAAAAAAAATATTAGCGTAAACCAGCCACAGGCCTGCAGATCCCATGCGACTGGAGGGAAAATGCACCATAAAAGAAACAAAAAAACACCAAAACCAATTCACACTGCGTAGCACCATGGATGCACCCAGACCGAATTCAGAGGACATGCCGAACTCACTAAACCCCACGGAGGACCAGCACGGAACCCCGGGGTCGGGAAGGGCAAGGAGAAGAGGAAGAGGAAGACGGGGTTCAGTCTGCAGGAAGACTGGATCATCGTCACGGAGGTGATAGAAAACTATCAACAACTGTACGGCACCTCCCCTTCGGCACTGGCAAAACAAACGAAAATATGGCACCCCATCGTCACAAAAGTCAATGCAATCTGAGTGTCGAGGAGGTCAGGAGGCGCTGGCATGAAGTGCAAAGCCAAACGAAGGAGAAACACACCGCCAACAGGAATGCAGCAACGGCAACAGGAGTTGGGAGTCCTGCGACACAAGAGGAGCTGGACGAGCTGGAGGAAATGGTGGCCACAGTCAGTAGTGTGGAGACGGTGGCAGAAGTTGGGGGCATGCACACAGACCGATACGACCTGACCCAACAGCAACAGGGTGAGTAACGACCAGGGACTGGGGGGACGGGTGAGATGGGCACAATGGCACACATGCACAAAAATGTGGAGCACACTGCACACTCACAATGATCGTGGAACATGTCCCTGACAGCCTTGGCACACTGCAGCACACATAGAAACACCAAGTAGGCCCCCGTCCACTATGTGCACAAAGGGGCCCCCCTCCCCAACACCAATATCACGACCTGCCCATGCACATGTTCTGAATCCAGTGAGCCACACTGACTATGCAAGTGACAATGCATGACCGATAGCATGGCTGCAGTCACAATACATGCCATGGCCCACAAATCGACATGGAGGTGCCCCAGTGCGGATCACATCTGTAAAGGAGCAGGTCAAACTCTGACATATCCATGTGCACCCACAACTCATGTCGCACAACACACGCAGCACACAAACAATGCACCAGGCCACAAAATCTGTACAGGAGCACATATGACCCAAGTCAAAAACAATACAGCCCCCGAAAAGCACACAATTCAAAGGCACCCCGCCTCAAAGGGAGAAGGGTACACGAAATCCGAGCTGTAGGGGCAACTCCCCCACAATGCAGCACACACACATAGCAATCACAGTACACCAGCAATGACGGCAACGTGGTACAATGCGCAAAACCAGAGGACAGAGCTCACAACATGTTCTGCTTGTGCGTATCAACTGTCCACTCACATCATGCATTGCCTGACACTGTGTGATGACAATGTACGGGTACTACCACACATCTGTCATGTAGTTGGTAAACACTCTCCCATCAAATATCCAGCTCCACCAAAACAGTCACAATGTACATTGGCATGCAGTCTTAATGTAAACATCTGCAATCCTTCAACATACATGTGCAACACTGTTAACCTGCATCACCCCTTTACATTTCAGAGGGACAAATAACACCTTGTGCAGAGCATATCACACTTCCCATCAGTGATGATGAAGAGGACAACCCGCACATACGTCAGGACACCCTCCAACGGATAATGGACAGCCTCCGCACCCCATCCCCAGGAGCAGGGCAGGCTAGCTGGCTCGAGGTGACCCCACTGCCTGCACACACCACACAGCAGGAAACACACACCTCCACGGCAGTCTCCCAGGACCCCCGACCAAGACACGGAATTACAACAGCATGTGTGGACATGCCAGGTGGAGTTGGCTGATCAGCTGCGGGTAAGATTCGAGCTTGTGGCAGCCAAACTCGATGCCATACGTGGGTGTCTGAGTTCCATCATGGACCACGTACAGTCCCTATCAGACACCCCCTGCACGCACCATGCTCCACCACAGACCTTGGCTGACCTAGCTGGGGCCATTAATTGGATACAAGAACTATCTGTTCAGACAGGCACCAGCGATGACAGCACAGAGTTGGCACAGCTGCGGTGGACAATGGAGACCATGGAGCAGATGCAGGCTGGGCATCTGGCTCCACGTCTGGACACCAGCGAGCAGTAGCGGGGAACTTTAATGCCCTGAAGTACATCATCTTGCCATTGATGCCACTGAGCCTGTCACAGATGGCTGCAGCGGGAACATTGACGCACACAGCTCCGACCCCTGATGTGTCAGTGGCACACGACGATGCAGCCCCATCACCTTCGCAGTCTGATGTGTCAGTGGCACACAGTGATGCAGCCATTACCCCACCACACACACCGGACACAGAACCCGTATCAGGGGAGTAAGATGGGGATGGAAATTACTGTGTGAGGGAGGAGGCAGTAGCATCCCTCACCGCCTTATGGCCTGTCCCTGCCTGGCTCTGATGTATGCATCATGCCCTGGAACAACACCTCCCAACGACCCACGGAACACTCTGCGACATTCACCCGGAACCCGACACGGACTGCCATATCCTCACGGCTGGTCAATCACACAGCAAGCCTGCTGCGGACTGCACTCCCCCTCGTCCAAAACACTTTTCGTTCCCCAAAGGACTCTGTTTGGCCCACCGCTGGGCTTCCATGTAACGTGGCCTAGGATGGCCATGTACAGCTCCAGCTCCGTCAATCACCTGAATGTGAATAAAACATTCTAAATCACACACATGTGTCATGACTGTTCACTTACGTATAGAGGTATGGCGGGACATAGGGACAATGATGCACGTGTAGGTACACCCTGGTAACTGACATCTATGCGTATGTGTATCCTTGAGACACATAGCCAATTAGATGACTGTGGAGGTGAGTACTAGCTGTGTCCCCATTGCACATTACCTACAGTCTCACAACCCCCCCAACGTAGGCACACGTACATGTATTGAATAGGACTGTGTGTAGGAATGAACAATCGGTAGCAGGCCAGAGGTAGTGTCCTACAACACATGTGACAAACAGACCTCACGTTGCATACCTACACGCACACATCTGTGTGGCCACGTCCTGTTACAATTCATGACATAGCTACACATGATCTGATTTTGGGCCCATACTCTCATTTCAGAAGTCACGTAAGTGCATAGGTCGGCCAGGAACTATCCCATTACAATGTCTGGCCCACAGAGGTGGAGATTGCATAAGGGAGCCACCCCCATTGTACATGTGTCAGTCAGCTCCTCCCTGTGTAGGGACGATGCACATTGTGGCACACGAGTGGACATTCAATTCCACACTCATCACAGTTAGAGACCAGTGGATTGGCATAGACTTTATTGGCATGTGCGTGTCAGTACAGACGAGGCAACGGCCACAACAGGCAGGGACTGGCTTAAGGCGCTTACACGCAGCATGGGAACATGTCGAGGTTCAGGAAATGGTGAGGCAAAAATGGACAATGGTCTCAGCACACCTTGCCATTCTGGACGATTAATGTGTTGTCTGGCGTCTGCCCATTGCCCCATGTAAGGGGGCTCGACTCACTGCCCATGTGATCTGCATAGTGCTCTGCCACGGAGTGCGCAGATTGTCTGCTCTGCTGACAGTGATCAGGTGGAAGGGTCCAACCAGTTCACATGTCGTCCTACATTGCCATGTGTGTTCACTCACCCCCGCAGTGTGTCCGAATTGGTAACGTTGCAAAATGACACTGTGTTCCTCCGAGCATGGACCGGCATCACCTTGCAAAGGTGTGTGTACACAACCGTAGTTCCACGCACATGCATCCAGAGTCCTGACGATGGCAGACATGTTCTCTGTTGTGGTGGGATATGTAAGCATTCCTCACGATGCAACAAGTTGTTGGGACCTGTGCTGTGGGTGTCAATCCAATGTGGCTGCAGGGACATAGTTACTCGTCCATGAATGCCAGCTCAGCTTCATGTGCAATGTGTTCCAATAGTACATCGTTGTCGTGTTCGAGGAATACCAGACCAGGGTGAGCCAATCCATTAACTGGTCCAGGCAGGTGTGTTCAGTCAACGCCGTTTCACCAATCAGCAACACAGCCCAATAGGGGAGCGCCTCGATGTGGTCACTGCACACGAGGAATTGTGCAATCTCCCATGCACAACTGGCAATACATACGCAGTATGTCAATGCATCCCATGCAAGGCTATCTCGGTTACACTCCTGTTCGTGATCCAACAGGGGGCGCAGACACAAGTCATAGTCCAATTAATCTACGGTTGTGTTTGATAGGCAGAAATGCATGGGACACTCGAATGTGCATGTTCGGCAGTGGAACCAGGGCTGGCCGCAGGTGACATAGGCCAGGCGGAAGCACAGCCGGTAGCTGATCCGCAGCACTGCCAGTGGCAGTGCGCCCAGTGAATGCAGCATACGTGCACGATACTGTTCCACATGACGGGGGTTGTGCATGTGCCCGGGATGGCCTGACATTGCCTTGTTGCATGTGTGATGTGGGAGTCGTCCATGTCTGCCATGGCATCTCTCTCAGGGTGTTCCAGCAGTGTTCAGGACCAAGGTCGGAGGTGCAGGTGTCCTCCCGCCTTCTGCATTGGTACAAAGGAGCTTTCATCCCTGATGTGTGTCTGATTCCTGCTTGCATTTTCGGAATGTGATGTGGCTTTGGCGCAGAGATTTGGGCAAGGCCTTGGGCTCATGGTGTCCCGATAGTGATACACACACACATGTTGGCATGTAGGGCCAGGTGCCCTGGAGGCCTTGCGCTGCTTGTGCAGTCTCACTCCGTCTCTCTTCCTCGCTCTCTCCCTCCCTCTCTCCCTCTCTTTCCTTTGTTGTGCGCATGGCACTCCTTCTTCTCTTGGAATTTGTCTTCCAGGCTGTGTCCTACAGATTGTCCAGTGCAGACCCGCTAGGACTCATTCGAATGCTGTTTGGGTTTTGATTTGAATGGTGTTTTGTGTTGGTGATTGTATTGCTGTATGACTGATTCTCCATTTTTTGGCCACGCATGTGTGTTGGTATTCCTGCTTGTGCGACATCAGTCAAAGTTTTATTTTTGGGGGGATTTGCGGTGTTGGTGTGCAGTTTATTTGTCCGGGGGGGGCCGGAGGATCCAGGGGGGGCCGGTTGCAGCCCTGGGTGTGGTGTCGGTGGGTGGTGTGGCCCTCTTGCGTGTCCGTGCTGCATGGGCAGTTGCTCGGGGGCATCTGTGGGTCTTCATGTGTGGCTCTGGGCTGGGCTCCCTTTCGTGGTGCATGTTGTGGTCTGACTTAGCACCAGGTCAGAGCAGGTGTTACTTTCCTGCAGCTAACGCATCTTATCGCCTGTTTTGTGTTCTTATCGCAGTTCTGTCTGCTCGTTGAGAATGTTGCGGAGTGGTGTTGTCACAGCTTGGGCACGGGAACGCCTACTCTGCATCTCATTAGCGATAATTGCGGGGGTCATCTGTGGCGATGTTTTTTGCGGCTGCTATTGCGGGTAAACTGGTGCTGTTGGCTGTTAACACCAGCTTGTGAATGGGGCGATAAATGTATCGCAACTTTGGCTGCGATAAAGTGCCGTTAACTCAGCGATAGTTCCTTGCTAATATGTAGGGGTGGGCGGAATTTGCGAAAGCGACTTTCGCAAATTATCGCAAAAATGTTAAAAATCTCCGCAAACAAGCGGAAATATCGCGAAGATGCAGAAGTTTTTTTCCCGCCTGTTCTGCTCGATTTTCCCGGCCTTCTTGTGAGGCACAATGATGGAATGTGACTTCAGTCTCTTATCATTCAAGTCTAAGGGTTAGAGTAGTGAATGGAGCCTATTTACTAGGCACTTCGACATGATTCTGTGCTCTTCCCCATAGATCAGGGCTTGCGCACATAGCCTAGGGGATAGATTCGTTAGTATTAGGGATAACCTGGCCTGTAGTGAGGGTATTTCATGGAGCCGTGCTGAATTCAGGCCTGGTAGGCCTCAAACGGGAGAGACTCCATCTTTCTTTCTGCTCCGGCAGCTTGGGATGCTTCTAGGTCAAATGTAATGTTTTAGTTATGAGGTGTTATTCGCTTGGAGAGAACCGGTTCAGGCCGGCCCTTATCGAAGGATTGTATTTTTCTTCATGCCGAAGACACTACATCAGGCCGGCCGGCTGGGAACGTGTCCTTGGTACGGGGAGGTACAAGAATTTGGTGGGCGGCAGGTTACAGGCCGGAATTTTCCATGAGGAAACGCACCTCTATATTAGTGAAAGTCTGAGGCAGTTACATGTTCAGTCCGTCGGCGGCATCTAGCCGTCAGTAGTAAAGCTACTACTTATTCCAGGGAAGACAGACGCCATCTTGAAGGCGGAGAGGAACCGAGAGACAGATGCTCACCTAGCAGAATAGCCAGAGAGGAGAGAGTAGCCGATAAGGAAGAGGTCCCAGTGACTCGGAGAAGGGTGATTCCAGGCGAGCCGAGGCACAGACGAGAAGGGAACCTAGATGACCACTGAGTGCAGGCTACATACTACTAAGGTGATGTCGACCCTTTCTTATTAGAGTGTACAACTTAATCTTTCACTTTCCTTTGCAGGTTATGTGTTATATTGTAATGTTATGTGATTGCGTATGTAATGAGTAATAAAGTACCCAGTTTGTAGTGAACCAACATGTGCTGCGTGTTCTTGTATGAGAGGGTAGCCTATTCTTCTAGTCAGCTGCGGCTACATGAACAGATGTTAACCCTGATCAGGTAAGTGGTAACTGAATAAGGGAAAGAGGAGCCCCTCGAACCTGAGAACAGGCTATGCTCGAACTGGCAATCCTTGTGTGATCTGATGAATAGTGAGACTGATTCCCTTTTTGTATGTTATGGTGATCATAGGATGAACTGTCGCATGAGCCTGCCGTCTGGGTAGAGAGGTCTGGATCCGTGTGGGATCGCGAGGCCGCCACTTGTGATACTGTCGTATGGGCAGAGAGGTCTGGATCCGTATGGGATCGCGAGGCCGCCGATTGTGCTGAGACTGCCGTCTGGGTAGAGAGGTCTGGATCCATGTGGGATCGCGAGGCCGCCACTTGTGATACTGTCGTATGGGCAGAGAGGTCTGGATCCGTATGGGATCGCGAGGCCGCCGATTGTGCTGAGACTGCCGTCTGGGTAGAGAGGTCTGGATCCGTGTGGGATCGCGAGGCCGCCACTTGTGATACTGTCGTATGGGCAGAGAGGTCTGGATCCGTATGGGATCGCGAGGCCGCCGATTGTGCTGAGACTGCCGTCTGGGTAGAGAGGTCTGGATCCGTGTGGGATCGCGAGGCCGCCACTTGTGATACTGTCGTATGGGCAGAGAGGTCTGGATCTGTAGGGGATCGCGAGGCCGCCGATTGTGCTGAGACTGCCGTCTGGGTAGAGAGGTCTGGATTCGTATGGGATCGCGAGGCCGCCACTTGTGATACTGTCGTATGGGCAGAGAGGTCTGGATCCGTATGGGATCGCGAGGCCGCCGATTGTGCTGAGACTGCCGTCTGGGTAGAGAGGTCTAGATTCGTGTGGGATCGCGAGGCCGCCACTTGTGATACTGTCGTATGGGCAGAGAGGTCTGGATCCGTATGGGATCGCGAGGCCGCCGATTGTGCTGAGACTGCCGTCTGGGTAGAGAGGTCTGGATTCGTATGGGATCGCGAGGCCGCCACTTGTGATACTGTCGTATGGGCAGAGAGGTCTGGATCCGTGTGGGATCGCGAGGCCGCCGATTATAAGAGGTCTTGGTATGTATAGTAGGAATCCCCTGTCCTTAGGTGGTAGATATATATGTGGTTGCACTATTGTAAATAGGTTCTAGGGAGGGGGTAACGTTCTGGCTGGGTTAGTGAGGCTCTGATGAGCGGGTTCTATCTGATCCGAAAACCCAAGCAGAACATTTGGCGTCACGAACCGTTTACGAAACCTGTGTGCGTTGTGGTTGTATCGTGTTTGCTTTCGGCGCGTGCGTGGTTTCGCTTGTATATTATTTCTTTATATTTGTGAGTGTAGTTTTTTTTTCTCTTCTTTCTTCTTTCTCTTTTTCTCTTTTTCTTTCTTTTCCGAGATGTTTTCTAAAAAGTCGAAATCTACTTTTAAGTTGCCCGTTGATATTCCCGGCTGGGATTCAACGCCTTATGAAGCCTTAGCCCGTGAGTGGGCTGATTCTACTGGTTTGAGTGAGAATTGGAATTCTTTTTTGGAGCTGGCGGAGCTGGCTAATGTCATTACTTGTTTACAGAAGGCGCCGGTATCTAAGGGTGATGAGCTTCCCGTTTTGGGGCGCAGAGGTTGGATTGTTCTGTCTGCGTACAGGATTCTGCATGAGAGGTTGTTGAAGTTACAGAACTTGCATAAGGATTTGGAAGCGAACTTTGTTGAGATTCAGAATGCTCATACTTTGTTGCGGTGTCAAAATAAGTTGCTTGCTGACAAACTTGAGACGTACCAAACTATTGCCGAGAGGGCGGCTGTGCGAATTGCTCGTTATAAATACAAAAATCGGCGTGGTCGGGTTTCGAAGCGAAAGGTGCGTCTGGTCGTGGCGAAAGCCGGACTGGATTGGAATCCTGATGAATGGGATGGTAATATCTGGAACTCGAGTGATTCTCCTTCCTCGGGTGAGGAGTCTGCCAAGCGCGAGTCCTCTCGCTCCGGCCGTGATTGTAAGTCTGCTTCTTGCGCCTCTGATGGTGCACCCCGTGATTGCGCTCGTCCTTCGAGCGGGGTCGATGCTTCTTACACTGATTGTTCCTCTACGTGTGCTGGTCGAGCTCCTTGTGATGCTCGTCCCGCGGTCTCGGTGCATCCAGTTTTTCGGCGGAAGTTGCAGCAGGCTCCCGGTGCTCCGAATGGTATTGCTTTAGACTCTTTGGAGGATTTTACTCAACAAGAAATTAGTGATATTTTGCAGCAATTTCGGCAGCGAGCTGGTGAGACCTTACTCACATGGATGGTGCGCCTTTATGAACTGGGCGCTGCTGGCATTATGTTGGATACTGGCGATTGTTTGAAGTTTTGTTCCTTGAGTTCGGATTCTACTGTACAGGATCATTTTCGTAACTTTAATGTTGGTGGTCAAATTTCTTTGCTTCAATTGGCGACTGAGGGTTGTAATCAAAAATATCCTACTGAGTCTGACTGGCCTGTGAATGACAAACCGTGGTATACTTTGCGCGATGCTGCGCAACGTCTCAAAGAGGAGGTGATGAAAACAGCAATTTTTCTAAATACTGCTGACAGGTTGCTTGATGGTTTCTTGACATCTTCTGTGCGGAATCGTATTATTCGTTCTTCCCCTGTTGCTTATAAGCAGGTCATGATGACTTTATTGATTAATCAGACTGGTAACATGTTATCTGTGGTGCTGGAATCGGTACGCCAACTCGGTGAGTTGGGTGAGTGGTTTAAACCTGAACGGCAGTCCCGGCCTGACACTCGTACTCCTGGTGACAATAAACTTACTAGACGTGATATGTTTTTTGGTCTTATGAACGATGGTGTGCGGAAGGAGGACATTGATGGTGAGACTACTTCTCGTTTGTGGGAAATGTTTCGCAAACGTGGCTTGGATCGAAAGGAGGGTGCCCGGCGTGTTCGGACAACTGAGTGTGATCGTGGTTTTTCTGACGGTAGTGGTGATGACGACCGCCGTGGGCGCTCTGATCGTCGTGATGATCGACGTTATGTACGTGATTTGTCCCCCCGTCGTGAGAGAGACAGGGAGAGAGAGGGGGAAAGAGAGAGGGGGAGAGATGATTATGTTAACAGCAGACGTAGAGATGATAGGGATCAATCCCATGAGTTGAGAAGGAGAGAGGATCGACACATATTGGCCGATCGAAACCCGCAGTACAATGCAGAGAACAGGAATCCATTTCGTAATGGAGATGGATATGAACAGGAGGTATCGATACCTGGGAAACGTGAGAGTCTTTATCCTGATTTATCCTGGTACACAGAACGCAGTAAAGATGACTAGGAAATAGGTCAAGCTCCAGTACACAGATGGGCTCACAGAGATAATAGACCCTATGTAGATATTGATATTTATTGGAGACATCGTAATATCCAAAGGGCCCGAGCATTGGGAGATACAGGAGCGGAGGCCACTCTTATTCATGGAAAATCAAAGAAGTTTAAAGGTCAGCCTTTTACAATTACCGGATTAGGTGGAAAGGAAACTCCCGCAGTTCAAACTTTACTTGAAATGAGAATAGGTAGAATTCCTAGAAAAGAATACTCTGTATTAGTGGTGCCACTCTTAGAATTCATAATTGGAATTGATATTTTGAAAGGAATGACTTTGCACTTAGATGATGGATGTTACCAATTTGGAACTAAACATTATATATCGTCCAGGCCTGTACGGGTTGGTCGTTTAAGAATGCCCCCCATAAAAGTTCCCCAGGCGACAAAAGTGGTTCGTCAGAAGCAGTATCGTATTCCAGGTGGTCATGAAGAGATTAGTACCACTATTCAGGAGTTGGTGGATGCAGGAGTTATAACCCCAGTTACTTCTGCTTGGAATAATCCTGTTTGGCCTGTACGTAAGAGTGATAATTCTTGGCGCATGACTGTTGATTATCGAGAATTGAATAGACACACACCCTCTTTGACTGTTGCAGTACCGGATGTTATTACCCTAATTGAAAGAATCCAAAAACATCCAGGTACATGGTATGCGTCCATTGATATTGCAAATGCTTTCTTTTCGATTCCGAGTGCCCCTGAGTGTCAGGAACAATTCAGTTTTACGTGGAACGGGCGTCAGATGACGTTTAGAAGTCTTCCCCAGGGCTATGTGCATAGTCCTACGATATGTCACCGGCTGGTGGCAGAGCATTTGATTGAGGTACCGGTTCATCCGCAAATTCAGATATGTCACTATATTGATGATATTTTGATCCAAGGCGAAACACAAGAGGAAGTTCAGACTCAATTGGATAGAGTCATTGAGTGCTTGCGTGAGAAAGGTTGGGAAATCAACCCGGATAAATTACAAGGTCCGTCCCAGGCTGTGAAATTTTTGGGTATTAATTGGCATGAAGGGCACCGAGAAGTGATCCCTCAGGTTAAACAGAAAATTCTTGATTTTGCAGTTCCGAGAAATAGGAAAGAAGCCCAAAGCTTCATTGGTTTGTTTGGTTTTTGGCGCCAGCATATTCCTCATTTGAGTCAAATATTGGCCCCTTTGTACCGTGTCACTCGTAAAAAGAATGCATTTGAATGGGATAAACCACAGCAAGATGCGTTCAGTCTGGCAAAAGAAGCAATTCAGCATGCTCTGGATTTATGGCCTGTATGTGATGGTGATGTGGATTTGAATGTGTCTGTACAAGGCCTTTATGCGAATTGGAGTCTGTGGCAGAAACAAGGCAAGAGTAGAGTACCGTTAGGTTTCTGGACCAAAAAGTTACCTGATGCTGGTGAGCGTTATACACCTTTTGAGAAACAGTTACTTGCATGTTATTGGGCTCTGGTGGATACCGAGCAATTGACTTTGGGACATGATATAGTTTTGCGACCTGAAATTCCTATCATGCAGTGGGTTATGAGTTCGCCGAAAACTCACAGAATTGGACACGCTCAAGAGGCGAGTGTGATTAAATGGAAATGGTATATACAAGACAGGGCACGTGTGGGACAAAAAGGAGTTGCATCTTTGCATGAGCAGGTGGCACGGGCGCCATCGACTGAGACTGAGAGTGAATGTTCCGTACCTTTAGTACAGGAGTCTCCTGTTCAGTGGGGTAGACCTTTTGATGATTTGTCCGCAGAGGACAGAAACCATGTCTGGTTTATGGATGGTTCAGCAAGGTTCATAGGGACGAAACGGCATTGGAAGGCGGTGTCCTATAATCCGATCACACAAAAATTGCTGAGTACAACTGGTGAGGGTAAGAGCAGTCAATTTGCTGAACTCTATGCTGTTTATCAAGTTCTGAAACAAGAGTTACCTGGCACATGTCATATTTTCACCGATTCTTGGTCTACTGCCAATGGGTTGGCAGTTTGGTTACCGACTTGGCATTCCCATAGTTGGAGAATCCATTCTAAAGAACTGTGGGGAAAAGAATTATGGCAGGAGATTTGGGAAATGCTCCCACAGAGTACTGTTACAATCTTCCATGTGGATGCTCATACCCCGATAGACTCTCTTGACAAATTTTTTCATAACATTGCAGATGAGAAATCTAAAATTGCTGAGGCAGTGGTGGACAGGCAAGATTCTGATATTGCGGGATTGGCGAAATGGGCCCACCAGAAAGCAGGACACTTTGGAGAGAAAGCCACTAGCAGGTGGGCTGCTGATCGAGGAATTTATATTCCCCTAGATTTAATCAAAAATGTTATTCTACATTGTCCCATTTGTCAGCATATCAGGCAGCGCAAAGTGCCCCAAATTGTTAAAGGTCATTTACATCGCGGGAAATTGCCCGCTCAAATTTGGCAGATTGATTACATTGGTCCACTTCCTATGAGTAGGAATTGTCAATATGTTTGCACCATTGTTGATACATACAGTGGCCTGTTGGTGGCCCTTCCCTGTAAGCAAGCTACCCAATTGAATACTATTAAAACATTGGAATTGATTATGATGTATTATGGTGTGCCATTCCAAATTCAATCTGATAATGCATCCCATTTTCGTGGAAGATTGGTACAGGAATTCTGTGTGGAAAACAATATTGAATGGGTGTTTCATATACCATATTATCCACAGGCCTCGGGTCTTGTGGAGAGGTTGAATGGCCTGCTAAAAGATCAATTGCGTAAATTAACAGATGACAAGTATAAGAATTGGCGAGACTTTTTGCCTCAAGCGCTATTGATTTTGAATAACCGTCCTTTTCTAAATGCTGAATCTCCACTTATGCGTTTGTTTCCTCCGAATGTTGATGCTAAGCCCAATGAAATCAGAGAGACCGTGATGTACTGGGAGATTACTCCCGGAGCTTTGGCTCCATGTAGAGCGACCCCAGGGTCGGCAGGTTTAGACCTGCATGCCATGGATGACACCGTTATAAAAAGTAAGGATCGAGTCATCATTGAAACTGGTGTTGGTGTTCATATACCAACTGGAAATTTCGGATTAATCGCCCCTAGATCGGGGCTGGCTGTAAAAGGCATTCAGGTGCTTGGAGGAATCATTGATAGTGATTATCAGGGAGAGATTAAGGTGCTCCTGCTGAATAGCAGTGAGGTTGACTTACTGATACATCAAACTGACCGAGTGGCTCAATTGCTAATAATGCCTGTTTTCAGTGGTGAGATCACAAAAGGCACTGCCCCAATGTTGCTAACTGTACGAGGCCAGAAAGGTTTTGGCTCCACAGATAATCCTGGGGCCAGAGTTTGGGTGCAGTCGCCTAAGAATCCCCCTGAACAAGCAGAAGTCATTGCAACCGGTCAAGACAACACCATTTTAGTTATGAGACCAGGGAAAGATAGCTGGGAAGCAGTCCCGGCTGACAAATGTTACTTACGAGAATGAATAATGCCTGTATTTGATTCTCTTTCAGATCATTCTTTGGACTGTTGCTGCAGGATGTGTCGGCGTTGGACTCCTTTTGGGCTGGTACGACGAGAGAGGAGGGATCCCATCAACCCGGGCTGAGTTGAGAACGCGAGTGTCGCGTTCCTTCGCTGCGTGGGATTCGTCGTCGAACTTTTGGATTACATTGGCCAAGCAAGTGACTAAAGCCCCTCATTTCTGCTTGACACCGATGAGATCGGTGACGGACATTCTAGCGACTTGTTTAGTTGCTGTCCCTGCTTCATTGGAGACTTTGACTCATATTTTTAATATATCAGATGCTCGCCCCAATGTTCTTCTGGGCGATTTCGCTGCCCATGAGTATTGCCCCTTGTGTACTGTACTGTCAGACCCGATACCCCCCATCCAGTCCCGAATAGTTACCTATAATATCACACAAGGTGATTTGTGTTTTTTCCTTACTTGTGATCCTAGCGCGATTTCTGAATGTATGCGTTTAAGATTGAAAGGTGCCACTTCATTCACCGCTCATGAACGAACTTTGTGCCTTCAAAGGACACCGAAAACATGTACTTCTGTTCAGAATAACATGACTTGCAAGAGTTTGGTAGTTACCCCCAGTCATTATCGCACGATGTTACTACCTGCCTGATGGCTTTTCTCATGTGGTAATACTTCCTGGCCATATATTCCCGCAAATATTTCTGGAGGCCCTTGTGCCATTACTAGACTGAGCTTGTTAATGTTTTCTCCACATCCGAATGCCAACTCTCGTGTGATTCGAGATACAGTGAGGTTACCGGAGGATTGTGACTCATCTTTGCATTTATATTCCAAGTCTGAATACCTTAGCCTGGCTATTTCAATTGTTGGTGTTCCTGCTTTGGCAGTTTATAATGCCAAATCTATTGGGAAAATGGCCTGCTGGATGGTAAAATCCATCAATCATACTTCTACAGTCCTGTCTGACATGCTATTAGACGCCCAGGGTGAACGTAGGGCTATCTTGCAAAATCGAGCGGCCATTGATTATCTTTTGCTTAAACATGGACACGATTGTTCTGATTTTGAGGGTCTTTGTTGTTTTAACTTGTCGGATCATACGAAATCCATTCAAGCTCACATTGATAAACTACATGACTTAACAGAGGAAGTTAGAAAACACATTGACCAGGGCTGGTTTGACTGGCTCTTTAATTGGTTACCTGATTTGCATATGTTACGTCAGGTATTAGGGGGTATTCTGATTACTATCGGCATTTTGATTTCTATCTGTTGCTTTATTCAGTGTATTCCTTCACTATTTCAATTCTGCACACCTGGTACTAGACATAGATCAGTTAGTCTTGTTTCATATTATTCTTCCACAGATATTAGTTCTGTTTAATGAATGTATAATAGACTGAAGTCAAGGGTGAAATGTTCTGCTCGATTTTCCCGGCCTTCTTGTGAGGCACAATGATGGAATGTGACTTCAGTCTCTTATCATTCAAGTCTAAGGGTTAGAGTAGTGAATGGAGCCTATTTACTAGGCACTTCGACATGATTCTGTGCTCTTCCCCATAGATCAGGGCTTGCGCACATAGCCTAGGGGATAGATTCGTTAGTATTAGGGATAACCTGTCCTGTAGTGAGGGTATTTCATGGAGCCGTGCTGAATTCAGGCCTGGTAGGCCTCAAACGGGAGAGACTCCATCTTTCTTTCTGCTCCGGCAGCTTGGGATGCTTCTAGGTCAAATGTAATGTTTTAGTTATGAGGTGTTATTCGCTTGGAGAGAACCGGTTCAGGCCGGCCCTTATCGAAGGATTGTATTTTTCTTCATGCCGAAGACACTACATCAGGCCGGCCGGCTGGGAACGTGTCCTTGGTACGGGGAGGTACAAGAATTTGGTGGGCGGCAGGTTACAGGCCGGAATTTTCCATGAGGAAACGCACCTCTATATTAGTGAAAGTCTGAGGCAGTTACATGTTCAGTCCGTAGGCGGCATCTAGCCGTTAGTAGTAAAGCTACTACTTATTCCAGGGAAGACAGACGCCACCTTGAAGGCGGAGAAGAACCGAGAGACAGATGCTCTCCTAGCAGAATAGCCAGAGAGGAGAGAGTAGCCGATAAGGAAGAGGTCCCAGTGACTCGGGGAAGGGTGATTCCAGGCGAGCCGAGGCACAGACGAGAAGGGAACCTAGATGACCACTGAGTGCAGGCTACATACTACTAAGGTGATGTCGACCCTTTCTTATTAGAGTGTACAACTTAATCTTTCACTTTCCTTTGCAGGTTATGTGTTATATTGTAATGTTATGTGATTGCGTATGTAATGAGTAATAAAGTACCCAGTTTGTAGTGAACCAACATGTGCTGCGTGTTCTTGTATGAGAGGGTAGCCTATTCTTCTAGTCAGCTGCGGCTACATGAACAGATGTTAACCCTGATCAGGTAAGTGGTAACTGAATAAGGGAAAGAGGAGCCCCTCGAACCTGAGAACAGGCTATGCTCGAACTGGCAATCCTTGTGTGATCTGATGAATAGTGAGACTGATTCCCTTTTTGTATGTTATGGTGATCATAGGATGAACTGTCGCATGAGACTGCCGTCTGGGTAGAGAGGTCTGGATCCGTGTGGGATCGCGAGGCCGCCACTTGTGATACTGTCGTATGGGCAGAGAGGTCTGGATCCGTATGGGATCGCGAGGCCGCCGATTGTGCTGAGACTGCCGTCTGGGTAGAGAGGTCTGGATCCGTGTGGGATCGCGAGGCCGCCACTTGTGATACTGTCGTATGGGCAGAGAGGTCTGGATCCGTATGGGATCGCGAGGCCGCCGATTGTGCTGAGACTGCCGTCTGGGTAGAGAGGTCTGGATACGTGTGGGATCGCGAGGCTGCCACTTGTGATACTGTCGTATGGGCAGAGAGGTCTGGATCCGTATGGGATCGCGAGGCCGCCGATTGTGCTGAGACTGCCGTCTGGGTAGAGAGGTCTGGATCCGTGTGGGATCGCGAGGCCGCCACTTGTGATACTGTCGTATGGGCAGAGAGGTCTGGATCCGTAGGGGATCGCGAGGCCGCCGATTGTGCTGAGACTGCCGTCTGGGTAGAGAGGTCTGGATTCGTATGGGATCGCGAGGCCGCCACTTGTGATACTGTCGTATGGGCAGAGAGGTCTGGATCCGTGTGGGATCGCGAGGCCGCCGATTATAAGAGGTCTTGGTATGTATAGTAGGAATCCCCTGTCCTTAGGTGGTAGATATATATGTGGTTGCACTATTGTAAATAGGTTCTAGGGAGGGGGTAACGTTCTGGCTGGGTTAGTGAGGCTCTGATGAGCGGGTTCTATCTGATCCGAAAACCCAAGCAGAACACCGCCCGTTCGCGATATTTTCTGCATGGTTGCGGGTCGCTAACTTACCCCTGCGGTTGCTCGCGGGCGCGGCCATCTTGTTTTCAGTTGTCTCGCGGTGCATGATCGCGAGAAGAAAGACGTGATCGCGCGACGCATGACGTCACTGCTGACGCGAACTGTCGCGAGACAGCGCAAATGGCTAAAACAATACAACATCTCATGGAGAACGCGACCGGATCGGGAAAACTTGTCGGCGAACGCGGGGATTCAGGTAAGGCGATCGCGCGTGCGCGAGAATGTATTATTTTACAGCGCGAGCAAGAACCAAATTATCGCAAAGCTGCGGAATGCGGAAATTTTGACATTTCCGCGCTCTCCGCGGAACGCGGAAATGCCAAATTATCGCAAATTCCGCGAACGGAACGGAAATTTTGCCCAGGCCTACTAATATGTCCCCTGGTCTCTTGAGTGAGATGCGTTTGAGGCAGGGTGTCCAGGGCACCCTGTGATGTCCTGCAGAACTGGGCTTCCTATGGCTCACTGGGCGTGCAGACACTGTGCGGACCCACAGGTGTGGAGTCCCCCCATCAAACAACCACAGTAGTGGCTCCACCTGGTATTTTGGCCGACCACGAGGTCATGCGTGTGCCAAACTACCTTGTTGTGGAGGCTGCAAAAATGGGTACAGGGTTCACTCCCACTAGGAAACCATAAAGGGGATTCTACCTTTCAGGGTAAGTAAGAACATGAGACCATCTGCAAGATGACCTTGGCGCTAATAACATGACCAATCCACTCAAGGAGCTCACCCACACTACTCCTTTTTGCGCCTATCCATGTGGGTGCTGAGTACAGAGCAGCATAGCACCTGACTTCCCTAGGCTATGCGCAGCTCCTCAGGCCACTCAACTTTCTATTCTCTGTTAGGGTGAAACTGAGGGGATAATTCACATATTCTTTCCACTAGGAAACCAAATAACATTCTGCAAAGACCCTTACACCCTGTCCTGGCCTGCCGTTTAACTTGCCATCAAAGTCTGGGGCCAGAAGTGCCGAGGACATAAATAAGAGACTGCCAGTGCGCAGACACACTCACGCAGTTAGTGGTCCTCCAGTGGTGAATATCTGCCCAGTTGGTGCTATTTTCTCATAGTCGTAGAATGTGTGTGGCCAGAGCATTCTGTTGACTCCAACGTTTGCCGTCATGAGAGGCACCAGGTTTCTCAGAAGTACACCTGCCAGCAGCACTGGACTAATGCCAGGACCACTAGAATTATGCGGCAGGGGAGGGCCAATTATGCAGCAGCATTGAGTAAATTATATGTCAAGAAAAAGCAAATTATGCGGCGTAATATGGCACATTTTGTAATAGTGTTACTTCATTATTTTGTAATTTTAACACTTGTTAACGTTGTCTGGGCATCGATTACACCCCATCAGTACCAGTTTAATATACAACTACAGCAGTATGCAACAAAAAGGAGACTAGTTTACATTTGCAAGGGGCCTTTCACTGCACAGCAACATGTGCCGCAGCGTTTTTAGCAATGTTTGAACCGTTCCAGTTAGAAACAACATTTCTTTTGGTTAAAATCTGCAGATTATGCAGCAGATGGTTGATTATGTGGCAAAGGCAGAAAATCCACAATTATGTGAAAAACGCTGCAACCGCGCAGTTGCCAAATTTCAATGGCCCTGACAATTGCCCATATATCCTACATCTTCGACCTACTCTGTGGCCTCTTCCACCCCTTTCCAGGCAGAGCCGTTCCTAGGAGTACATCCTGAGGGGTGCAAAGTATGGTTCTCCTTGGAGGCATCCTACTCCCAATTTTCTCTTGCTACTTTCTACGGACTGAACCATTGGTCCACAGCATTGTGATCGCCACAGACTTCATGCACATCTATCCTTTGCTTAGCCAATCACAAACCTACTCTTGTGTTATGTCAGCAATGACCCTGTCACGCATGTCGTGAATCCGACACCCTGTTGCCGGGGGCAACCTGCAGTTCTCCCTGTACCTCATACAGCCTTGTTATACCTGGGCCGGTGACCTTCCTGGGGCCATTAAGGAGAGTTGCAAGCCCACCAGGTTTACAAATCCAAGGAGAAGATTGACAGCCAGGAGGCACCTCAGCTGCTGAAACCTAAAAACAAGTGTCCGGGGGAAATACTGGGCAAAACATAAGTATTTCAAAGAACAAGAGCTACCCATATGTCCTTGTGAACTGGGTTTTGCATCGAGCAAAAAATTACAATGTTCACAAGGAACTCATTTCTCAAGAATATAATAACAATGTGCAAGCTGAAATAACTTGTTCAAATTAATTAACAGCATATAATTCTATTTCCAACTGTCTTAGATAGGTCACGGTAAAAATACCTAAGAAAAGTAAACATTTTACCCAATATCATTGGTAAATTCTTCAAAAAGCCCAAACCAACAAGTTATTCAAAGTGGTTCTCACTTCAGCCGAAGTGAGAAGATTTAATTCACTAATCACAATATTTTCCACAGATGTACTTCCTTACACAAAAAAACATTTGGAAAGTATACATTTACTGCACATTGTGGTGATTTGTGAGCCCCAGTGATGTGACCATAACTTAACGTGGTGAGTGCTAAGTAACAAGTGAACAGGTTATTGGTAAAAATTAAAAGGACGAGTTATACATAATGAATAATGTATTAATCTGTTTCTCTCTTTTAATGGTGTCGACGGCGTTTCGACCCTCTCTTGATACGGGGTCTCTTCAGGACAACGTTTCTGGGGACGTGGTCAACTCTAGGCGTCTATTTCTGGAGTGGTACTGGATGGTAGGGAGGAGTACCGGACATAATTATGCCTGTAGAGCGAGCAGGAACAATGATAAAGAATCCACAATTTGAAATGTGTTGTGGCAATACGGCATCGAGGGTTAACGGTTGACAGCCATTTGTATAATAATGCCTGTCGCCTGTAAGGATACGAGGACGAAATTCAGTAACACTGAATCGCGCTTCTAAATGGAGCCTGGTATTCTGTGTATTCATTATCATTGTTCCTGCTGGCTCTACAGGCATAATTATGTCTATTATTGACAGTGTAATGGGGTGATATATAAAGAAGCACAGGCAAATGTAAAAGATGTTGCTTGCAAATTGTTGAAATCACAGAAATGGACATATCGCATTTAAGCACGTTTGTGTATGCATGAGGAGAGGATGAATATATATATTTTTTATCTAGTATGATGGGATGCTAAATGTTGGGGAATCCCACCTGTGTCTGCTGGTTCTTGACTTAAGAAAATGAAGCAATGCAGGCAGCATGCCGCGCAGCGCAAGCATTCCTCATTTCGTGCACTGAGAAATACACGGAATGAGGACACCTTGAGTTATCAGCACTGCCAGGGGCTGGACAGTATAGTTAGCTTATGGTAATTACATGAAGTTAGGTTCACTATCCGGCCTCTGAGAGTTTATTGAAGCAAGTTCCCTATTAACCGGGGCAACATTTTAATTACGCTGGCGTAATCGTCGTATTTTCAGCAATTTCGCATTACTCTTGTTTGCACCCACTAGAGTAATTAAGAGTAATTTGGGGTATAAATCTTACCACAAATGCACAGAAACAACAAACTGGGTCCTAGATTTACAAAGAGCTTGTTTTGCCCTTGCATCATGCAAGGTGACACGAGGTAACACACAGTGGTGTAACGAAACTTGAGGGGGCCCCCTTGCAAAGTACATGGAGGGGGACCCCCATTCTCCGTGCCAGTCAAGAGCTCTCAGGCCAGTGACCCGCCATACTGCATGGGCTCACCCCAGCCATAAACAAGCATTTGCAATGCAATAGGTCTCTCATTTACGCGAGTTTCAGCTATTGACATTGCAAATAACAATCCCCTTTGTTTTTAAAACATAAATAAAAGGCATTGTCATTTACAATGCCAAATACTCCAGATTGATGCTGCCAGAATTGGGCACAGTACTCTGGATGTGGTGCACAGTGCTGAGCACAATACTTCAGACAAAGCCTGTGGGACTAGACACAATACCCAAGAATGAAATTGTCAGAATTGGACACAATACTCTGGATGCAGTGCACAGTGATGGGCACAATACTTCAGACAAGGCCTCTATGACTAGGCCAGGCCACTGGTTTTGTACAATTGTGCCTCCCTGCTATTTTTCACGTAATTATGAATTTGCCATATTTGCCACATCATCCTTCATCTGCTGCATAATTTGCAGATTTTTAGAAAACAATGTTATGTATCTAGCTCAACCAGATGGAAAGTTACCATAAACAAAGCAATGTGTGCTGCTGGGCAGTGGAAGGCCCTACGGGGAGGTTAACAGTCACTTTTCATTAGCTTATTACTGTATTTAAAGGTTAAGGTTGTACTAATAAGGTGAAACAATTGCTAAACAGTATTAACACGGGTTAAACCACAAAATATCAAAGTAACACGCTCACAAAATGTAGTGAATTACACCCCATAATTTACCTTTCCTTGCTGCATAGTTGAGTCAATGCTTACCAGGGTCTTACTGGTATATTAGGCAATCTGGCCACAGGTCAGTGCATGTTTGTGTGTGTTTAGGGCAGTTTCTGGACATGTTTGATAATCTGGTGGAACGACTTTTATTGCTGATTTCCCTGATATTACCACAAACACTGCTTACAGCAGGCACACCTGCATTCGTTCTACTAAACCATGCAAAACACCTGTACCATGTGTACTTACAATTTTAAACTGCCCGAGGTGCAGAACGGGGGCCACTGTTTTAGCTTTAAATGGGGGCTTTTCCGTTTGTTGTGCCCCAGAGTGTTTTTAGTCTCATCCTGACCTTGGACTTGCAGCATAATTTCGTCCTCCCCTGCCGCATAATTCCAGTGTCCCTAGCCTAGACACGGTACTCCGAATCGATGCTGCTAGAACTGAAGGCAGCCCTAAGAGTGTACACAATGCTCTACCAGGGGGCGATGTTGAAAGGTGAGGCCACCAAAATATATGAGACATCGCTTCAGCTGGGCCCCCTTTCCTGCAAAGGAGGAGGGGGGCTCTTGTTATTGGCACATTATACCCCAAATGATGGCTCCCCAGTAACAGCACAGTTACTGCAGGTGATTTATCAATCAGTGCAGGGCGATATTTGCCTGTCTTCCTGGAGGTGACATCATGATGTTTACCAACTTTAAGGCATCATGTAAGGCAGGTGAGTGGGTAATAAAGAGCCATATTATGGCAGGGCAGACTCGGCCTTTCATCTACCAACTTTATGGTATCACATAAGGTAGATGAGTTGACAATACAGGTTCGAAGTATGGCAGGGCTGACTCGGCCTTTCATCTACCAACTTTAAGGTAGCGTAAGGCAGGTGAGTGGGCAATACAGATACAAAGTAAGGCAGGGCTGACTGGGCCTTTCATCTACTAACTTGAACTTGAAGGCAGGTGAATGGGCAATACAGATCATGGCAGGGCTGAATCGGCATTTCATCTACCAACTTGAAGGTAGGTGAATGGGCAATACAGATCATGGCAGGGCTGACTTGGCCTTTCATCTACCAACTTGAATGCAGGTAAATGGGCAATACAGATCCAAAGCATGACAGGGCTGACCTGGCCTTTCATCTACCAAATTTAAGACATTACGTAAGGCAGGATAGTAGACAATAGACATCATGGCAGGGCTGACTCTGCCTTTCATTCACCAACTTGAAGGCATCATGTACGGCAGGTGAGTGTGAAATACAGATCTAAGGAATGCCAGGGCTGACTCGTCCTTTCATCTCCCAACTTCAAGGTTTTGTATAATGCAGCTGAGTGGACAATACAGATGCAAAGTATGGTAGGGCTGACTTACCCTTTCATCTACTAACGAGAAGGCATCAAGTAGCACAGGTGAGAAGGCATTATAGATAATGGCAGGGTTGACTCAGCCTTTTACCTTCCAACTTTAATGTATCGCGTATGGCAGGTGTGTGGGCAATGCACATCCAAAGTATAACAGGGCTGACTCGGACTTTCATCTACCAACTTTGAGGAATCACGTAACACAGGTGAGAAGGTAATACAGATCATGGCAGGGCTGACCCAGCCTTTCATCTACCAACTTTAAGGCTTCACGTAAGGCAGGTGAGTGGACAATATGGATTCAAATTATGTCAGGGCTGACTCGGCCGTTCATCTACAAACTTTAAGGCAGAAAATAAGGCAGCTGACTGAGCTGAGTGGACAATACAGATGCAAAGTATGGTAGTGCTGACTCGGCCTTTATTCTATCAACTTGAAGGCATGATCATCACGTAGCGCAGGTGAGTAAGCAATACAGATCATGGCAGGGTTGACTCAGCCTTTAATCTTCCAACTTTTAGGTATCGCTTAAGGCAGGTGTACTAGTAATCATCTTTGATTTCACAAAAAACTCAGTTTTTCTGGCCTGCAGTCCTCCCTTTATTAGCAAACTGTGATTAAAAGTCCAGCTCAGGACACCTTCAGGCAATCAATGAGCTTTAAAAGTTAAACAAATTGAAGTCATTATATGCAGGTCCACTGGAATTATGCTGCAAAGGAAGACCAAATTGTGTGGCAATGTTCACCAAAGTATGCGGCAAGGAAAAACGAGTTATGCGGCGTAATGCAGCATCCTTTATGATAGTATTAATTATTTAACACTTTAACATTATCCAGGAAAAGGTTTAATCTCATTAGTACCAGTTTAACTTTCAATTCCAGCAACAACAAAAAACACATGTTGCTGCATTTTAGCAACCTCTTATTTGTTTGAACTAGAAACATTTTAGGGATAAAAGATTCTGATTAAGCATCTGATGACGGATTGTGTGGCAAATGCGGTACATCCATTCTTATGTGGAAAACACTGTGACTGCAGAATCTCATAATTCCAGTTGTCCTGATTATATGATATATGGTGTTTTCATTTGATGCTCCTCAACCGTAAACATTGTTTAAGCAAAGTTACTGGAGAGATACAAACATCTAAATGAAAGCACACAGCACACCTGACCAGAGGAGAATATGGCATAAGGCAGTCTTTCATACTAGGAAGCCGTTAACGTCAGAGGAAAGAGTTATTTTGGCAGAGCTATGGAGGAGGGTGACGCCATGAAAGAGTTAAATGCGGAATTATGGGGAATTATTATATTACCTTTCCTCCTATGATTACTGTATTGTATTCTAATTCATTTATACAGTGCTCATGACTCCTGACGAGGCGTTGAAGCGCTTCATGCCAAGCAGCAGGCTACTCTGCAAACCCAGGGTTGGGAGTTAATCCATGCATTTCCTAACCAATAATGGAAAATATTAATTAATAGGCACTATTCCATTACAAATTGAGCATACTGTGTCAACTCTTAAACTAACTAGCTCGTTAAATTATGCTTTTTATGTTAAAAAGGAAGCACAGAGCTCGGCTGCCCTCATGCCTCAACTCACTCCAGATCTGTGACCATTAAACGGTCGTCAAACCCATTTCACGACAGGAGAAGAATGTGCCAGCGGCAGAGCTACTGACATGAACTTCTACTCCTATTCTTGGCCAAATGAAATTTTTACTGATTTTACAGCGTGCGCATAGATATAAAATGAAATAATTGGACGCATAAAACATGCCAAGCATTTTAACAGAAAAGGTTGTAATAAAGCAACGTGCCCATTCATCACCCCACAAGTGTCCATCTTTGGCATTGCTATTATAAGGCATGTAACAGGGAAAAGACAAAAGCACGTACAGAATTTTCAAAGATTCTGGCTGGGGGACTTTTTCTACTCTTCGGAATACAGTTTGAACTGTCTCATTTAAAAAAACAACATTAAATAGGTGTACCAATGTAAAGTTGCAAAAAATGAAAGGGAATTATAAAACACAATTCCTCGATTTATCTTACGTGTCTGACCATGGAGTTTATCTGCCCATCGAGTGCGTCGATCCATTATTACTGTGCACGAATCACTCCTGCCGAGTTACTTCTCCACTTGTTCGCAAGTGATTTTCTTACTGCAAACTAAAGCCAATGAATGGATCCTTTAATCTTTTCTAACAGCAAATGAAAATGCCTCATTTTTTTTCCATGCAAAAAGAACCACTGATCGACAGAATGCAGAACAATTTCGTACATTCACCCCAGTACAGAGATCTGGGCCTAAATCCATCGTTTTTTTGCTCACCATGCCATTCCAGTTTGGACCCAGCCATATGCAAATCAGTCTTGACCCTGTGCCCTATGGGAACAGTCCAGCCCAAACTGCCAGGCTAGGTCCTCCCTGGCCGGGAAACAAGCATCCTAGGACCGTTTTCGGGGTTTCACCCCTCTTCAGCCAGGATAGCTTGATTCCAGTGGCATGGAGAGCATGGGACTCACGTCTGAGCATACCCGTCCCACTCGGGGTGACAAATGCAAAAAGAACTATTGATGGACAGAATGCAGAACAATGTCGTACATTCACCCCAGTACAGAGATCTGGGCCTAAATTTTTTTCCATGTCACACCTCCACCAATCAAGAGTCGAATAAACTTGCTGAAATTTTCAAGAGTAAGCTGAATAAAGTGACTGCATTTTTTTCTCTGATTTTTTTCTCACACAACCTCGTTTTTAAAAGAGCTTTGGTAAAAGTCGTCTTTCTACCTCTGAGTATACTGAATAATGCCAGCTGTCAACTCTCGATAAACTATCACAGATGGTTGGAACTCTTCCAGCTCCGTCCTCCAACCCAACTCTCCTTGAAATTCACCTCAGAACTCACTAAAGTGGAAGCAAGTGCCTTAAATTAGACATGCTTTCCTGTGATGTAGTCAGAAAGACCTGTCTCGCACAAATGTCCTCTCACTCTCTGCACATTGGCACCAGGGCCCCCACCCCCATCCTTTTTCTGGGCCTGGCTCGTGGCTCTGACTGAAGAGAAACAATGTAAGTTGTTACTTTGTTTCTCTTCAGTCCTGCCCTGGGTCAGAGGGGGAGGGGCTCAGAGCAGGCTGCAGCTGCTGCAGCGGCTTAAGAGCAAGAGACAAACAGCTCTCTACCGATGAGCAGAGGGGGCCCCCTTCACATACTGAAGACTGCCCCCCCCTGCACGGCGGGGGCTGCGGGGGTGTTTGTTACGCCCCTGCTAACACAGGCCCTTTAGTAAGATTTACGAAGCCACGCAAAGCCACTTTGCATGGCTCTATGTGGTTTAATAATCCAAAGTGAGGCAAGGCAGCGCAAATCACTGCCTTGCGATACTCGCCGTACCATGTGTGGAGCAGGGGCGGTCCCATGCATCCACTCATGCATTTTGGCGCAATCCAGGGGCAGATTTATGAGCCCCTTGCGCCACTTTTGCGTCACTTTTAACATGGGAAAAGTGACGCAAAAGTGGCGCAAGGGGCTCATAAATCTGCCCCCCAATATTTTCTAAGGGTAGTAAACCTGGGATTGCATCAAAATGCTACTCTTTCCCCAGTCAGGCGTAAAGAGGAGAAATATCTTTATTTCTGTAAGTTATTTCATCGTTCTACATGTGCTGAATTCTGCACACATGGAAAAAGGAAAATCCTTTAAGGATTGTTTTTGTGGAGGAAGGGACGACAATCCTGCCTGTAATGAAAGCAGCCTTGCACCATGGTGCCTGTGTTGGCGAGAGTCTGCACAAAGTGCTCCAGTGCAAGGAGAGAGTTGAAATGCTCCATATCTTTGTAAATATGAAGCATTTCTGCCCTTTCCCTTTCATGAAACGCAGCAACTTTGCTTGCTGCCATGCGTAGCGTGAAAGTCTAGTAAATGCACCCCTAAGAGAGAGAAAGTGAATGCTGGGTACTGCTGTTCGTGTCCTGTTGCATTTAGCAGTGGCGGCTGGTGCATAGGGGCGAAAGGGGCGGTTCTCTGACAAAATTTCGAAGGTCAGAAATTCGACCTACAAAAATATCGCAACACTAATATCGATGTCAAGAATATCGACATCCTATCTACAACATGGTAAGTGCAAAAATATCGAAAATAAAATATAGATGTTAAAAATATCGTTTTTAAAAATATCGTTTTTTTTTTAGTGATAAAAAATATGTAAAATAAACATAATAATTCTTATAAATAAAATAAACATAATTAAATATATTTCACAGTGTTAAAAATTAATAATTAATAAATATAATTTAATAAAAAATTAATTAAACATAGACATATAATATATAATATATATACTTACTTAATAATGTTTTAATAATTATTTTAATAAATTATAAATTATTTAAAAATGTTAACAATTGCAAAAACATTACACACATAAAACAATAACATCAATAAAAATTAAATATTTATGTATAACAAATTTAAAAAATTACATTTAATTTTAATATTGTTAAAATTAATTATATACTACATTAGCTAAAATAATAAAAAAATATTAAATAGCAGAGACAATAAAACTACTACTCCAGCTCCAAAAAAAACAACAGAAAGGAAAGTGTTGGATAGCGTAAGGGTAAAAATTACTATTCCAACTCCAGAGAGTGCAACAGTAGGGAAAGTGTTGGATAGCGTAGGGGTAAAAATTACTATTCTAACTCCAGAGAGTGCAACAGTAGGGAAAGTGTTGGATAGCGTAGGGGTAAAAATTACTATTCCAACTCCAGAGAGAGCAACAGTAAGGAAAGTGTTGGATAGCGTAGGGTAAAAATTACTATTCCAACTCCAGAGAGTGCAACAGCAGGGAAAGTGTTGGATAGCGTAGGGGTAAAAATTACTATTCCAACTCCAAAGAGTGCAACAGCAGGGAAAGTGTTGGATTGCGTAGGGGTAAAAATTACTATTCTAACTCCAGAGAGTGCAACAGTAGGGAAAGTGTTGGATAGCGTAGGGGTAAAAATTACTATTCCCACTCCAGAGAGTGCAACAGTAGGGAAAGTGTTGGATAGCGTAGGGAAAAGATTTACTATTCCAACTCCAGAGAGTGCAATAGTAGGGAAAAGGTTGGATAGCGTAGGAGTAAAAATTACTATTCCCACTCCAGTGAGTCCAACAGTAGGGAAAGCGTTGGATAGCGTAGGGGTAAAAATTACTATTCCCACTCCAGAGAGTGCAACAGTAGTGAAAACGCTGGATAGCGTAGGGGTACAAATTAATATTCCCACTCCAGTAAGTGGAACAGTAGGGAAAGCGCTGGATAGCGTAGGGGTAAAAATTACTATTCCAACTCCAGAGAGTGCAACAGTAGGAAAAGCGCTGGATAGCGTAGGGGTAAAAATTACTATTCCCACTCCAGTAAGTGAAACAGTAGGAAAAGCGCTGGATAGCGTAGGGGTAAAAATTACTATTCCCACTCCAGTAAGTGAAACAGTAGGGAAAGCGCTGGATAGCGTAGGGGTAAAAATTACTATTCCAACTCCAGAGAGTGCAACAGTAGGAAAAGCGCTGGATACCGTAGGGGTAAAAATTACTATTCCAACTCCAGAGAGTGCAACAGTAGGGAAAGCGTTGGATAGCGTAGGGGTACAAATTACTATTCCCACTCCAGTAAGTGAAACAGCAGGGACAGCGCTGGATAACGTAGGGGTAAAAATTACTATTCCAACTTCAAAGAGTGCAACAGTAGGGAAAGCGTTGGATAGCGTAGGGGTAAAAATTACTATTCCAACTCCAGAGAGTGCAATAGTAGGGAAAGCGTTGGATAGCGTAAGAGTAAAAATTACTATTCCCACTCCAGTGAGTCCAACAGTAGGGAAAGCGTTGGATAGCGTAGGGGTAAAAATTACTATTCCCACTCCAGAGAGTGCAACAGTAGTGAAAACGCTGGATAGCGTAGGGGTACAAATTACTATTCCCACTCCAGTAAGTGAAACAGTAGGAAAAGCGCTGGATAGCGTAGGGGTAAAAATTACTGTTCCCCCTCCAGTAAGTGAAACAGTAGGGAAAGCGCTGGATAGCGTAGGGGTAAAAATTACTATTCCAACTCCAGAGAGTGCAACAGTAGGAAAAGCGCTGGATAGCGTAGGGGTAAAAATTACCATTCCAACTCCAAAGAGTGCAACAGTAGGGAAAGCGTTGGATAGCGTAGGGGTACACATTACTATTCCCACTCCAGTAAGTGAAACAGTAGGGAAAGCGCTGGATAGCGTAGGGGTAAAAATTACTATTCCAACTCCAAAGAGTGCAACAGTAGGGAAAGCGTTGGATAGCGTAGGGGTAAAAATTACTATTCCAACTCCAGAGAGTGCAATAGTAGGGAAAGCGTTGGATAGCGTAAGAGTAAAAATTACTATTCCCACTCCAGTGAGTCCAACAGAAGGGAAAGCGTTGGATAGCGTAGGAGTAAAAATTACTATTCCCACTCCAGAGAGTGCAACAGTAGTGAAAACGCTGGATAGCGTAGGGGTACAAATTACTATTCCCACTCCAGTAAGTGAAACAGTAGGGAAAGCGCTGGATAGCGTAGGGTTAAAAATTACTATTCCAACTCCAGATAGTAAAACAGTTGGGAAAGCACTGGATAGCATAGGGATTCTATAAACATAATAACCAATTAAATAATTAGAAAAAAAAAATAGCATATTAATAATTAATTTACAAAATATGTATTATTAAATACCAATTATTTAAAATAAATATTTATATAAATAACTTTAAATTACATCCCACACTATTCCCCCTTTAACACACAACACACTACACATACAAAATACACAATACATTTAAATATCAGTTTATCTATTATTTACAATTAATAATACATTCTTTATAATTAATATACTTATTATTTACAAATTTATACATATTAACTACCAAATTACAATTATTCACAAATTAATTATTAATTAACAATACATTAATTAGCAATAACAACAAATAACATGAAATAATAAATTATTTATATTTACTATATTTAACGTACTAATAACAATTAATTACCAATTAATAATTAATTGACAATTAATTATTATTAATTACAAATAAATAAAAATGATCAGTAATTATTTGAATTTAATTACATCCCACCCTATTCCCCTATAAACCCACAACCCACTACACATAAAAATTCACATAATTAATTTAATCATCAATTAATCACTTAATAAAATTAAATCACCAATTAATTAGTAATTAACAATTAATTAATTAACAATACCAATAAATAAATATTAATATTAAACTAATTATAACTTATATAATTAACCAATTAATAAAATTAATTTACAATTAATAATTAATTAACAATTAATTAATCAATAATATATTTAATTAGCAATTAGTAATTAATTAACAATTAATTAATCATAAATACCAATTAAACAATACATATTAATTAATTAATTATAATTAAATTACTTCCCACCCTATTCCCCTATAAACCCACAACCCGCTCTGATACTAAAACGCTAAATTATATTTTAAATAATTATTAATCTCTAAACATTTATTTTTAAATGTATTAAAATACATTACAATAATCTTTAACATACAAATAAAATACATTTTAAAATACATTACACTAATAAAATATCGATATTCTTCACATCGAAATTTTTGATTACGATATTACTTACATCTATATTAATGACTTCGATATTATTAACTTCGTTAATACTTACCTTGGGGTCGATATTCTGTCCATCGATATTCTTGACTTCGATATTCTTTACCTACGATATTTACAACTCGATATACTTGTAGGTCGAAATTTAAAACTCGATATTTAGACTGCTCCCTGAAAGGGGCGTTGCCCCACTAAACTCGGCGAGGATTGGGTACTGGAGACAAGAGAGAGACACCACACACAACAATGCAGCAGCCAGCAGCCTCAAATGAAGTGCTCACTGGCTGCCCCGTGTGGAACACAAATCAAATTCTGTTTTGTGTGACTGTTTTCCTAGGAAGGGAGTGGGACGAGGTCACAGCCAGGTCAGAGACACCTCCTGCACATGTGCCGGCCGGGGCGAGGACTAGTGCTCGCCCTCGAAGCACATGCGAGAGGAGTGATGTCATCCTGAAGGGAGTGGCTAAAGAAAGCGGAAAATGGCTGTTTTCAAATGGGGCGCCTATGCTGCGCCCAAGGCGACTTCAGCAGCGTGCCACTGAAATGAATGGAAAGGGGCCGGGCCGAGCCCCCTCAAGACAGAGCAGTGGGTGGCAACATCCGGAGCAGAGCACTCCCTTACCTTCGCTTCGCGCTAGTCCCATAGCTCCTGATTGGACAATGGGAGGGAGCTGAGGGAGTGGGCTGCGGAAGAGCCCGCCGCGCAGCTCTGAAACAGTACTGATCCGGTGATCCCCATTGCGGTGTCCGAACAATCCTGGGGCTGAAGAACTATGGGAACACACGTCCTTCGTAAACGCCGTGGTCCAGTGTCTGAGGCTGAGCAACACCGACCTGGCCAAGTACCGGGGGCTGGGGAGACTACCAGTCCCAGCTGGACCGTACTGGAGACAAGCAGGGAACAACCCCGCCAGGAAAAGGCAGATGACCCGGCAGCTGGCCTCTGTCAGGGCCCTGTGGACTCTGGACTAAATCCCGCAACTTTCAGTCAGTGGAGTTCAAGGTGAGAGGGGGGTGCGGCTGCATTCGAGGGCCATCAGATGTTTGAAGAGGAAACTAAAAGAGCAGCGCGGGAGCCTGCCCTGCGCACTCTGACTCATGCATTAAGAGCCTGTGGCACTTGTTTTTACTGCACTAATTCTGTGGGGTTAAGTTAACATGTGCCCGCGCCCGTCTGTGGACAGAGATGCAGGTGAAGCGCTCAGTGACCCACGTCAGAGTTGGAAATAGAATGCACTGGGATTCCATAAACCGAAGGTCAAGCCTGAGCCTATCTGCTTTGTGTTTCACTCCTTCCTCCTTCAAAACATTTTCAGGGGGAGAACCCTCCCGAGCCTCACCCCCTCCCACCACCGGGCACTCAACCCGGACCTCCACGCCTTACCACCTTCAAATGTCACCAGCCGCCCCTGGCATTTAGTGCTATTTTCGTTTGCTGAAAAAGCATCCTCTGGCCCATTTTGGACACGAGGGGGCATTTTGCACTCAGTTGGCTGCTGCTCTCTGTGTGCAGGAATTCGTCTGTTTATAAATGTGCTACATTTCCATCCGAAGCCTGTTTAGAGTGATACTCTTGTGTTTACAAAGACTGTTGGCTTCACTTCTCGGTGAGACTTTTCTGTGTTCTAAGATAAATCAAGAGAGAATTGTACTGTGAGACAGGCTGAGGGTAAGACTCACTGACTCAGATGTCTCAAGGGAGAGTCCGCAGCACAGACATTAATAATTATTAATCTCTAAACATTTATTTTTAAATGTATTAAAATACATTACAATAATCTTTAACATACAAATAAAATACATTTTAAAATACATTACACTAATAAAATATCGATATTCTTCACATCGAAATTTTTGATTACGATATTACTTACATCTATATTAATGACTTCGATATTATTAACTTCGTTAATACTTACCTTGGGGTCGATATTCTGTCCATCGATATTCTTGACTTCGATATTCTTTACCTACGATATTTACAACTCGATATACTTGTAGGTCGAAATTTAAAACTCGATATTTAGACTGCTCCCTGAAAGGGGCGTTGCCCCACTAAACTCGGCGAGGATTGGGTACTGGAGACAAGAGAGAGACACCACACACAACAATGCAGCAGCCAGCAGCCTCAAATGAAGTGCTCACTGGCTGCCCCGTGTGGAACACAAATCAAATTCTGTTTTGTGTGACTGTTTTCCTAGGAAGGGAGTGGGACGAGGTCACAGCCAGGTCAGAGACACCTCCTGCACATGTGCCGGCCGGGGCGAGGACTAGTGCTCGCCCTCGAAGCACATGCGAGAGGAGTGATGTCATCCTGAAGGGAGTGGCTAAAGAAAGCGGAAAATGGCTGTTTTCAAATGGGGCGCCTATGCTGCGCCCAAGGCGACTTCAGCAGCGTGCCACTGAAATGAATGGAAAGGGGCCGGGCCGAGCCCCCTCAAGACAGAGCAGTGGGTGGCAACATCCGGAGCAGAGCACTCCCTTACCTTCGCTTCGCGCTAGTCCCATAGCTCCTGATTGGACAATGGGAGGGAGCTGAGGGAGTGGGCTGCGGAAGAGCCCGCCGCGCAGCTCTGAAACAGTACTGATCCGGTGATCCCCATTGCGGTGTCCGAACAATCCTGGGGCTGAAGAACTATGGGAACACACGTCCTTCGTAAACGCCGTGGTCCAGTGTCTGAGGCTGAGCAACACCGACCTGGCCAAGTACCGGGGGCTGGGGAGACTACCAGTCCCAGCTGGACCGTACTGGAGACAAGCAGGGAACAACCCCGCCAGGAAAAGGCAGATGACCCGGCAGCTGGCCTCTGTCAGGGCCCTGTGGACTCTGGACTAAATCCCGCAACTTTCAGTCAGTGGAGTTCAAGGTGAGAGGGGGGTGCGGCTGCATTCGAGGGCCATCAGATGTTTGAAGAGGAAACTAAAAGAGCAGCGCGGGAGCCTGCCCTGCGCACTCTGACTCATGCATTAAGAGCCTGTGGCACTTGTTTTTACTGCACTAATTCTGTGGGGTTAAGTTAACATGTGCCCGCGCCCGTCTGTGGACAGAGATGCAGGTGAAGCGCTCAGTGACCCACGTCAGAGTTGGAAATAGAATGCACTGGGATTCCATAAACCGAAGGTCAAGCCTGAGCCTATCTGCTTTGTGTTTCACTCCTTCCTCCTTCAAAACATTTTCAGGGGGAGAACCCTCCCGAGCCTCACCCCCTCCCACCACCGGGCACTCAACCCGGACCTCCACGCCTTACCACCTTCAAATGTCACCAGCCGCCCCTGGCATTTAGTGCTATTTTCGTTTGCTGAAAAAGCATCCTCTGGCCCATTTTGGACACGAGGGGGCATTTTGCACTCAGTTGGCTGCTGCTCTCTGTGTGCAGGAATTCGTCTGTTTATAAATGTGCTACATTTCCATCCGAAGCCTGTTTAGAGTGATACTCTTGTGTTTACAAAGACTGTTGGCTTCACTTCTCGGTGAGACTTTTCTGTGTTCTAAGATAAATCAAGAGAGAATTGTACTGTGAGACAGGCTGAGGGTAAGACTCACTGACTCAGATGTCTCAAGGGAGAGTCCGCAGCACAGACATTTGTATGGGCTCCCTGGTGTCTGAACACGAGTTCAGCGGCATGAGCCATTCCTTCCAAAGTCAAATTTTAAAACCTGCTGAGGAATAGGCCCTTGCACCAGTGCTGTCACCCTTCAAGGTGAAATTAACACTTTTAAAGAAAGAGTGACACGTTCAGTGTGACTCATTCAAAACCCTGTTCTGGGCGAGATCATGTCTGTTACAGGACTGAACAGGCGACATAATGATTTTGTAGCCACTGTGCAGTTTGAAATGCATGACAGGTGAACCACAGTGGCCAGGACCACTCCTGTGTGTCAGTTTACTGGCAGACTGAATGACAGGCATTCTCATTATAGCTGCTCTGCAGAGTAATATTTTCTCGGCACTCATCACAAACTGATGGAAAGAACTGAGAAGGAAAGGAAGGGGAAATGAGAGTGGAGCTAAGCAAGGGGGAAGGGAGGAATGGAAAGGGTGAAAGAGAGGAGCAAAATGAAAAGAAAGTGAAGTTTGGCAGAATGAGAGAGAAGGGGAATGGAAGAGTGGGAGACAGAGAAAGGAAAGAGAAGAATTTTTTTTTATAAAAATGGAATAGAGGAGTGGAAAAATCAGATACGTGATATAGAGGTGGAAAAAGGGCAGGGCTCCAGGTAACGTTTCTGTTTCAGATCAGGACAAACTGATCACAACACGGATGCCCGAAGTTCTGTGAGATCATAGTAATTGTCGCGGATCCCACAAGACCATGGGCAGCCATCTTGGGGTAAGGCCGTCTCGATCTGAAAAAAACCAAAAGCTAATACGGTGGCCATGATAGGGTCAGGCACGTATTCAAGTCCCTAGAAACGGTATATTCTCAAGAACGTGCACTAATCATCGCCAAAATAGGTTAACGCAATGTTTCATATCACCGTCTATTGTGGGGAAATAACTCCTATTCACAACACAGCGTTAACATGCGATAGTTTCCCGATAATGCGTCAAATGACGGCGATAAAAATCTAAACCCGAATGTGAAAAAAGTTGCGATGGGCCCAACCGCGATAAAAAAATCTGCGATATTCTGCGCCAGGCCTGCAATTCACACACGTCAGGTGGGAAAAATCACTATAAAAGCAGGAAAAAAACCCACAACAAAACCAAAACAACTGCGAAGCACAAAGGAGGTAGCCAGAGCAAGTGCAGAGGACAACCAGAACCTCACAAGCCCCACGGAGGACCAGCCTGGGACCTCGGGTCAGGGAAGGGCAAGGAGAAGAAGAGGAAGACACGGTTCAGTCCGCAGGAAAACAGGATCCTGATAACGGAGGTGATAGAACACCATCAACTACTGTTTGTCACCTTCACTGTGTCATTGGCAACAAAAAATGGAATATGGCAGACCATCGTGGACAATGTGAATGCAGTTGGAGTGCTGAGGAGGACAATGGAAGAGGTCAAGAGGTGCTGGAATAATGTGAAGGGCAAAACCAAGCAGAAACTCAGCAACAACCAGAAGGCAGCAATGCAGACTGGAGGTGGGAGTCCAGCGCCACAGGAGGAGCTGGACGAGATGGAGGAAATGGTGTCCACAGTCACCAGTGTGGAGACGGTGGCAGGAGTTGGGGGTTTGGACACTGCACAACATGACCTGACACAACAGCAACAGGGTGAGTAAAGACCAGGGACTGGGGGGACGGGGGAGATGGGCACAATCGCACACATGCACAATTAAGTATAGCACAGTGCACACCCACAATGACTCTGGATCATGTCCCTGAACCCCTTGGCACACTGCAGCGCACCTAGAAACAGCAAGTAGGCCCAGAGGGGGCCCTTCCCACACACCACCAATCTCACAACCAACGCATGCACATGTGCTAAACCCAGGAAAGCGGCATGTTTGTGAGCAACACTGACAATGCAAGTGATACTCCATGACGAATAGCATTGCTGCAGTCAATATATCATGAAATGTTGCATGCCACGACACTGAGGTGGCTGAGTGTGGACCACATCCGTAAAGGAGCAGGTCACACTCTGACACATCCACGTGCACAACAACCCCTGATGTCAACAACAAATCAGCAGACAAACCATGCCCCATACTCCCAACTCCCACCAAGAGCCCAATGTACCCAAGTACGCAACATCTCAGGACTGTATAAGCACAGAGGTCAAAGGCACACAGCATGAAAGGGATACAAGGCAGCAAAATCAGAGCTGCAGGAGCGACTCACCAAAAATGCAGCACACACACATAACATTCAGAGCACATCAACACTGACAACAATGTGGTACAAACTGCAACACGTTCACAACAGAACAGAGGGCACAACTGGTGCTGCTTGTGTGTAGAAACTGGCCAATCACATTTGGCATAGCAGGGAAATGTGAGTTGATAATGTACAAGTACAAACACACATCTGTGATCGAAATGTCCACTGTCTGCCATCAAATAGGCAACTCCTCCCAAACAGTCACAATGTACACTGTCATGCAGTCTGTATGTAAACATGTACAATTCGTCAACATACAGGTGAATACAATGTTAAACTGCATCTCCCCTTCACATAGCAGAGGGAGAATCAACACCTCCTGCAGAGCAGACCCAACAACTCTTCACTGGACCTCCCCACCTTCGACACCGACACCCTCCAAGAGCTCGTGGACAGCTTCGGCACCCCACCTCCAGGAGCAGGGCAGCCCAGCTGCATTGAGTAGACCCCACCCCCTGCACAGACCACACAGCAGGAAGCACCCACTACCATGGCTGTCTCTCAGGACCTCCACGGACAACACATGGCCTTCCAACGCCGTTTGTTGGGGAGACAGGAGAAGATGGCTGAACAGGTGCGGGTGAGTTCGACCTCATGGCATCCAAACTAGATGCCATACATGGGTGTCTAAGTCCCATCAGGGACCACCCACAGTCCCTAACGGACACCCACAGTCCGCTCTATGCTCTCGAATGATCCATGGCTGACATCACTGGAGTCCTGACTCGAAGACAAGAACAACTGTCTAGTCAGAGTGACACCAGCGATGTCAGGCGGGAGTTGGGACACATGCAAAGGATAATGGAGAACATGGAGCGGAGCAGGCGGAAAAAATGGCTGCCACCGCTGCACACAAGCGAGAGGTAACTGGGTTCTTCCATGCCCTGTCCGCCATCAAATAGGCAACTCCTCCCAAACAGTCACAATGTACACTGTCATGCAGTCTGTATGTAAACATGTACAATTCGTCAACATACATGTGAATACAATGTTAAACTGCATCTCCCCTTCACATAGCAGAGGGAGAATCAACACCTCCTGCAGAGCAGACCCAACAACTCTTCACTGGACCTCCCCACCTTCGACACCGACACCCTCCAAGAGCTCGTGGACAGCTTCGGCACCCCACCTCCAGGAGCAGGGCAGCCCAGCTGCATTGAGTAGACCCCACCCCCTGTACAGACCACACAGCAGGAAGCACCCACTACCATGGCTGTCTCTCAGGACCTCCACGGACAACACATGGCCTTCCAACGCCGTTTGTTGGGGAGACAGGAGAAGATGGCTGAACAGGTGCGGGTGAGTTCGACCTCATGGCATCCAAACTAGATGCCATACATGGGTGTCTAAGTCCCATCAGGGACTACCCACAGTCCCTAACGGACACCCACAGTCCGCTCTATGCTCTCGAATGATCCATGGCTGACATCACTGGAGTCCTGACTCGAAGACAAGAACAACTGTCTAGTCAGAGTGACACCAGCGATGTCAGGCGGGAGTTGGGACACATGCAAAGGATAATGGAGAACATGGAGCGGAGCAGGCGGAAAAAAAGGCTGCCATCGCTGCACACAAGCGAGAGGTAACTGGGTTCTTCCATGCCCTGCAGACCCTCATCATGGCATTGCTGCCACAAGACCTGGCGTGGATGAATGCTGCTGCTACCACTCCATCCACATCTCCGCCCCCTGAAGTATCAGTGCCACACAGTGCGGCAGACATTCCACCTCTGGCCCCTGATGTGTCACTGCCACACAGTGATGCAGACAAAACATCACCACCACATGTGAGGCACATGATACATCAGAGGACAAAGATGCGGAAGAGTCTGCCTCAGTGGTAAGAAGGACGCAGTAGCATTCATCTCTGCCACATGGCCTGTTTCTGCTTGGTTCTGCCCTCTGCATCATCACCTTCCACTGTACCCTGATACACTCTGCGACACTCACCTTCGACCTCGACATGGACTGCCATATTCTGTTTGGTTACCAATGACACAGCAATCAGACTGTGGACTGAACTCTCCCTCTTCCGATGAACTTGTTATTCCCTAAAGGACTCTGGCTGGCCCTCCACGGGGCAACAATGTAAAGTGGGGTTCACTCCAGCTGCAACACTCCACTGAATGTGCATTAAACATTCAAATTCACACAGATGTGTCATGTCTATGATCATTCAAGTGTGGAAGTATGGATGAATTGTGATTCCCCCTAATGTCCATGTTGCTCATGTTGTGGGACTTGAGGCACAGGGTGTAACATTACTGATTGCGGTCTGGGTGGTGCCAACACTACAACAGAGGCACACGCATTAGTTACTTCCTTGTCCTGCCCAGGATGGAACCACGTTCAGAGCCCTGGGGTCATTGTTCACACCCCTATGCTGGACTGGCATACTCCAGGCCAGCCCACTCCCCTTATGCTTACAGGGGGGGAATGACAACGCTACATGTCCCAGGTCTTCCATGTAGTGATCTGCTGATCATAGGTCTAGCAGTCAGCATGCCAGAGACACTCCCTCAGGGTTGGTTTACACCCACACCACACCCATCCAGTACAGGCGTCACAGGACATGTGACCCTCCCAATAAAACGGGCCGGGCGCATGTGCTCCAGGCCATTTCCACTATCTATCTGAGAGTGTCCGTGAGGTCATTATTTATGCATGAGGGCCTACAGCCCTGCCACATCACATTCCCCACTGCCGGAGGTGACACGATGGCATCCGCACCACAAGAGTCAATCATAAAGGGTCCATGACTTGCAGTGCACAGATTTGGTGACAGCCGAGGCACTTTGGCCGGCACGGGCCTACCGCCACAAGACGGTGACTTGCGGTGCACAGAGTTGGTGGCAGCCAAAGCACTTTGTCCAGCACGGGTCTATCGCTACGTGGCGATGACTTGCGGTGCACTGAGTTAGCGGCACCGGATCTGAGCGGGTGTGCAGCCTGCGATGATGCGTAGGCCTCGATACACCGTCCTGCCAATCAAGATTCTATTTGAATTGTGAGCCCAGCTGGACTGCAGTGTACGCCGAAGGCAGCAGGCTCCACAGACATGACTCCGTGGCGCGGTGCAGCAGGGTGCGCTGGGGGCCTGTGGCACAGAATCCAGCGATCGGCTGAGGAGGTTGCACCGGCACGTGGTGGGCCCTCTTGGAGACACGCCGGTGGCGGCAGGTAAGCATTGAGGCCTGGGTGCACAGGCGCGGGCAGTTAACGCTGGGCAGCGGACCGGTCTGGGGACCAGGGTTGGGGTGCAGCAGACGCATAGAGTCACGTATGTACCACCGGTCATGGTGGCGTCCTCGTGGCTGGGTGGGGGGAGTGAAGGTGCTTGGGTATCAAGTTGATACAAACCGTGATGCTTACAGGTATGAGAAATCCTGCATCATGAAACCGTAACAGAAGTTTGTGTGACCGCAACCTTCCTTTTCTTTCCTACAAAGGTTACGACCACACGTACGTCTGCTTCTATTACGTTCTTTTTGAGCAGGATTTGTCTTTCCTGTAAGCATTCCAGTTTGTCCAAGTGCTATACACTGTACCAGATTGGGTTTCTGACTAAACGGTCGCTTGACCATTGTCACCATTTGTCCAACAGTTTTCTGAATACTGACTTCCGGAGTATGGAATTGTATTGAGGAGTTCCTGCAGCATATGCAGTTACTTGAATCCACACGTTGCCCTAATCAAGTTCCCAGTTGGGCGTTGGCTGTGCTTTTTGTGGTGTTTATTTGTGTATTTGTAATAAAGGACTGTTTTTGCACTACTGATGACTACTGGACTCCATGACCGTGTGTACCCCCATTTCAGTTACTACAATCTTGGATCTGGGGCACAGAGGCGTCTGGCAACGGCTGGCGTTGGGGTTGGTTGCGCAGGAACACTACGAATTGGAACGGTCGTGTGGTGCGGATACAGGGTGCCACCATTGCTATTGTGGACATGCATCCAAGACATGTGTGAGGAAGTTTGATAGGGCTGGCCGTGAGACTCCTCCGACTCTGGTAATTTTTGGTTGGGAGGTAGCAGGTGCCAACAGGTGCAGCACAGCCAGCAGCTTTGTCAGCGGAGGGATGTTGTTTGTCCGCTGTGTTGGTACCGTCTGCCTGTGGGCAATGTGGGTCGCGATGCGGAGGATGGCTGTCCTTTTGTGCCTGTAGTGGGCAATGACTTTCTCTGGCGTTGAGTCTCTGAGGCTGGTGCGTGTTGGGAACGTCCGCTGTCCTGTTCTGCACTGCCTCGGTGGTAGTCGGGACTGGGGTGGGGTCGGGGGGCATGGGGGTTGTGGCGGTGGGTGTTGTGGCCCTCTTGGGTCTCCTAGCCACATGATCAGTGTCTCCATGACATATGTTGGTCTTCAGATGTGGCTCTGGGCTGGGCTCCCTTTCATACTGCAGGTAGTCGTCCTGCTTTACACCAGTAAAAAGCAGGTGTTAAATCCCTGCTGCGAACGCGCCTTATTGCCTGTTTTTGGATCGCATCGCAGATCTGGCTGGCCGTTGAGAATATCGCGAAGTGGTGTTTTTGCACGGGTGCGCCTACTCTGCATATCATTAGCGTTAGTTGTCGCTTTCATCCGTGGCGATGTTTTTTGTGGAAGCTATCGCTGAAAAACTGGTGATATCGTCAGTTTGCACCAGCTTGAGAATGGGGCGATAATTCTTTTGCCACTTTTGCTGCGCTAAAGTGCCGATAACTCAGCAATAAAACCTTGAGAACATGCCCCATTAAAAGCTGCCAGCTGCAGTGACAGAAGGATGGCTTTCTCTTTAGGACGCATGTGTGAGATAATGGGTTAAATGTGACAAAACGTGTGTTGAACAATCGTTCTTTTCAGGTGTAAAATGGTTCTTCATGCATTGTAATAAACGCACTCAATAGGAGATCAGTTAATACATAAAACAACCAATAGTGGGTGACCGATACTTACTCCTCGGAAGCCCACTCTATCTAGAAACCAGATGCAAAAACACTCCATTTTTTTATTCATAATTTGCAAATTTTAGCAAAGCACAAATTGTCACAAGGCAAGCGGCAAGCAGTATCTATGAATGCAAAGGGGTATTAAACAGTGATTTATTAACATTCATAAAATAGAGCAGTGCAAATTGGGATTTGATAAAAGTATGATACATTGGCAATTACTGACATCAGCAAAGTAAGACTGCGACTACACCCAAAGAAAACTCTGCTTGAGAGCACTTCTTCAGCAAAAGATGGATGCAAGTCCTGTTCGAAAAGGCCATTTAGAGTATAACCTCAGCGCACGAGTCCCGCAGAATTACAGAAAGAAGTTCCTTGGCAATCAAACGTTTGCAATGCAATCGGTCTCGCTTTGGGACCTTATATGTATTTAGCTATGCAGCACATTTGCCTGGGTGCTGAAACATCTACTGTTCTTTAACATGGAAGGAAAGTAAGCACCAAACTCCGTGACACGCCAGGTAGGGGAACAAATGGAGAGAAATATGGCTTTCAGCGGAAAATGGTATAGTCCAAAGCTTTGTTTTTTTATATAAAATCAGGGCCTTCGGTGGTCATAGCACTAAAAATACAAGATTTGAAAAAAATATTATTGTCTACGGCTGCTCGTGGAAGACAATTTCTATGGACTGGAATCTAGAGAATGCTAAAGTGATTCTGGTATTTTACTGACCTCTGCTGGTCGTTTTCTACAAAAAAGCGAAATAGAGGCAGTTGCCAGAAAAATTAAAAAAATAAAGTCCCTCAGCAGAAAGCAATTCTGGTATTTTACTGACCTCTACTGGTCGTTTTCTATCAAAACAGTTAAATAGAGGCAGTTGAACAAGCAGAAAGCAATTCTGGTATTTTACTGACCTCTACTGGTCGTTTTCTATCAAGACAGTTAAATAGAGGCAGTTGAACAGAAGAAAAAGTCCCTAAGTGGAAGCAGACAAGTCCTAGGGCTGATCTCCAGGGCCCACAAAGTACAAACACATATAAGTATATACTAAAGTAAATACAATCGGTCTCGAATGCTCGAACCAATAACTGCATATTCAAATACAGGGATAATCAGCACAGGAAGTTTGGCTTTTTGACAAGACAGCAAGAAAAATCCCTGACTCAACAAAGAAACATATGGACTACAATCCAGGACGATGTCAATTTTGTGGGAAATGTCCAACAGGGTTTTGAGGGGCTGCAGGAGCGGTGGGATGACATTTGTACCAAGAACAAGAAAAAGGTATCTGCAAAACTATCTAAGCCACGTGTGGGTGGAGGAGGAAGAAGTCATTAAATGATTCATTTATGAACTGAAGAGAAAGAGAAGCACACACGGGTGCCAGATGCAGGACGCGGGCCAAGAGCCATCATAAGCACAGACGATGGTGCAAATGCAGGTCCATCACCTCGTACGTTCATTGATATAAAAAAGACACAGACTTGTTGGATGTCACAATCTACACACAGCATTGATGTCATAGATGTATTCATAAACTATGATACAGGAGCATGTTCCACTACACATGTAACCGTTATATTTGGAAAACAAAAACATTCTCATGGGGTCATCAAAAGTGACTAAGCCTTTATTTGAAAGAATTCAATAACATTTTTAAATATTTGTTTTGGGGGAAAAAACTCATGAGGTCATCAAAAGTGACTTAGCTATTATTTGAGGGTTTAATCCATCATTCTTTTGCTCACCACACCACCCCAGTTTGGACCCAGTCATATGCAAATCAGTCTTGACCGAACTGCCAAACCAGGTCCTCCCTGTACCTTAAACAAGCATCCTGGGACCGGTTTCAGGGCATCACCCTTCATCAGCCAGGCTAGCTTGAATCCAGTGGTGTAGTGAGCACGGGACCCACGTCTGGGCATCCCCTTCCCACTTAGGGCGGCATATCCAAAAGAAACAATTGGTGGACAGCATGCTGAGAATGCAAACATTCACCCCCAGTCACAAGGATCTGGGTTTAATCCATCATTCTTTTGCTCACCACACCACCCCAGTTTGGACCCAGCCATATGCAGATCAGTCCATCAAGTGTTTCTTTTGCATATGTCACCCTAAGCTTGGCAGTTCAGGTTGGACTGTTCCCATAAGATTGATTTGCATGTGGCTGGGTCCAAACTGTGGTGGTGTGGTGAGCAAAAGAATGATGGATATAAACCCAGATCCTTGTGACCGGGGTTGAATGTTTGCATTGTCCAGCATTCCATCCATCCATCAATTGTTTCTTTTGCATGCATCAGTGATGTGCAGCAGGATTCCTGTGGCACATGGAGCATGGGACTCCCATTTGGGCACATCCATCATCACTTCGAGGGTCTCACTTAGAAAAACAAAAACGTGATGGCTGGAATGCTTGAAATAATTTCAGCCAGAAGCTGAGATTTGTCTGGGGTTGCTTGTTTTCCCATCTGGAGGGAATCTGGCCAGGCATTTCGGCCTGGACTGTTCCTGTTACAGAAAACCCCAGGCTGGTGCCCTGTAGAGTTGGCAAAAATGGGCAAAAAAACAATGGACTGGAATGCAGCTACGAGTAGTTTTACTGGATAATTTAATTCAAGCATTTCACCTCCTACCTTTTTGTTTGCTCACGTTTTTTTGACAAAGCCACAAATATTATCCCCAGTGGTCTTCGAGCCAACTTTTACTTCTTTTTCCTGGGTGCTGGCCAGAGCTCCCCCTCACCCTCGCCCCATGCTTCACATTCTCTATGTATATGAGAGACTGTGGCAGCTCACAGGACTGTGAAACTGTCATTTTAATCTTGTTACTTTGCATAAATCACAGAGGCAGGATGCAGACGTTCATCATCTGTAAACTGTGCTGACCAGCGACAGGTACCAGAGTGGATTTTCATATTCCTGACAAGTCACTGCTTGGGTTCTGGGTCAGCAGGAAAGCCGAAAATGCCTTATTAGACTGCAACATGGTATTTAAAAGCACCTAAATACAAGTTAGGGCCCTGATTACGAGTCAGGTGGAACAGAAGTGACTATGGGAATTGCATTCAGCCTGATCAAGACTGACCTGGTATACCTGCACCTGATTTTCTCATGTATGGGAACACTGGGCACTATTTTATCGGCCGGTTATTCCACCCAGTAAAATCATCAGTGGCGGATGGTGACATTTGAAAGTGGTGAGGCATAAAAGTTGAGTATGACTTTTATGTATCGAACCATGTGAGCAAGCTTAATGGATAAATGTAGGGTCCAGGGTGGGTTCTCCTCACGAGAATGTTTTAAAAAAAAGATTGGCAAATACATTTAGTGATAAAGCAGGGTTTATAAAGCAGTGGGAATGTATAGTCTTGAAATATTAAACACATTAATAACTCCCTCATATCTTACTGCATTAATGTACTACTGTAATATGCAAATTGTACAGCGCGACAACTTCAGGCCCTTTAAAGTGTGGTCTTGCCCAGTGTCTTGCACTGTATGCAGCATTAACTTTGGAACAAAATACTCTAACCAGGCTTCGGGAAGCACCCACAATGAGCCATATAAAAATATGTGCAGACAGGTCTTCAAGTGAGATGAAAACAGAGGGGGTATCTAAAAGGTAACAGGTAAAGTAAGTTTCTGATTCCCATAGTGTGCCACCCGACCGGTATTTTGGTTTCTCTCTGAGATGTAACTGCATCCAGATCTATAACACAACAACTTAGATACACCTAAAACCTGTGATACGATTGGCTTTGTCAATTGTTGTTAGCTGTTTAAGATAAATGAGTAACAACAATGATATGTTATAAATAATTAACATTGCAAATGTTTCAATTCTGAAATTGTGAGTCTGTCAATTAAATAGTATTGAGGCTAGTAAAAGGAGTTTCGGCCTGGAGTTATGTGCTCTTTATGTTACACATTTATGCCCTTTTTGTCTGCGCATATCATCCATCTGCACATCTTTAACTGCCTCTCTTTCCTCTTCAGCACCTTGTTTTCACTGTTCCCCGAATGCACTTCCTCGCATCTCCCTCACTTCACAGCTTCCAAACATATACTGCACTCACTCACTCACATATAAGCACTTTATTTCCAATTGCCTTGAAACTATTTTAACATCTGTCGACCCTCTTCACACACATTTTCAAGGAATTTCAATTGCAACTGAAATACCTAACCATTGTTCTGTGTGCTCTGCAGGGAGGCCAACCCACTGACAGGCCCTGTGTTTTGCCTTCAGCCTCAGTGCCAACGCTCTCAATCAATGCCCCCCATAAACACCTGGCATGGCTCAAAGTATGAACTTTACAAGAGTAATAAGATGCTCAAAATAATACAGAAACATAACATGATGAAATTGATAACACTCTTGGGGAATGCAAGATAAAATAAAACATGTCAAATAAGAGATTAACTAAATCGCTGGCATGCATTGCCTTAGCGTGTTTATCACTCATTGTTTGCAAATAAGTCCATGGCATGAAGGTAGGGCCAGTTTTATCGCCATTCAGCAGATATCTGTCTTTACTATAAGCACATATTTCTCCCTTGGCGCTTGACTCGTATATTTGGATATTTCCACTGCCACCGTACTGGTTTCATGAATAAGAATATGTGTGCATTTTCACAGGCAGGCCTGTCATGTTTTACATTTGTGATTTTTGCTTTTAACTATATGTTACTAGCAGCTGATGTTAATAAAAAAAGGGAATCTCTGCAGCCATCTTCTGCTATTTCACTATATAACTTTAATTAACATCTGGGGTAGAATGTGAGGCTATGGCAGTCACTCACGTTTCTTAATTTTCTGAAATTTATCAACCATTGTCCATGCCCAAGAAGTATTCTGTGGCTGGCAGGTCCTTGGCTCTAAGCTATCTTTGGTTGTCATTTCACTTTAACCCTACCCTACACGTTCAGTTCTCTGAACCAGCAGATTACTAATGGGGTGAGCGTCTAACTCACTGAGCAACCTACAGATGAAAAAAAACATTTAATTAAGCGATGCATACTCTGTTGTACAGTTCAGCAAGCATTTATAAACTTCCCCCTGCCACTGTTTAGCCAGGGTTACTTTATAGCGCAGTAAGTGAAATTAAAAAGAGCTGAGGAGAAAGGTGTTTTCAACGAATATGTGTAGACATTTGGGTAAAAAAATTATTTTGAATGTGAAATGTTTTTCTGCGTAGGCCGCCTTGCTGCCTAGAATTAAACTGGAACTTTGTGTCTGCTGCATGGGAGGGCCTAAGGTATGAGGGCCTCATACTAACAGAGAGGAGAATGCAACTCTCAAACAATAAAGTAGAAGAAGGGCAACTTCAGGGAAAATTTAATGCACAGAAAACAAGCATTCAGCAACTAAACTGAGTACCCACAAGGTATTTGGATCAACTTTGCAAGGGAAAAAAATCCCTGCTTGTCTTTTGGAACAATTTCACAGAAAAACAAACACAGCAGCTCTACTTCTAAAGGGGCCAGGACATGCAGCCAGGGCCTGGGGTGTCACAGTGATGAAGGTTAGCGTGGCGAGCGGTCTCAGCACAATATACATAATCCAAGATTAGCATTATACACTTACCATTACCGAGGACAAGGAACAAAATACACATGCTTGCATCCACTCCTACGTTCGATAAATGGGAAAGGGTGGGATCTATGTCACCATGCAGGGATGAAGCTTTCGACACCTGACACCATGACACTAAACGCGTCACAGGTCTACAGTGAATACTGCCATATACCACAATGGAAATGAAGGGCTTTAGAACGGTAAGCCCTGCATTGTGTTTCACAGTCCTGAAAGTTGGTTTACTGCCAGGCTTCCGTCTCCTGCCAGGCGGGACAGGCAGCCCAGACTTAAATACATCGATTTGTTTAGAGAGACGACCAATATTTGTGTAGGAATTTCACTTGGGCGCAGCCTCATAGCACTAATAGAGAACCCGCCCCTGGACATCGGAAGAGGTGTTTGTCCCTGCAACACTCAAGCATTGCCCCCAACTCTACCCTGACTTTTTTCTCTGGCAGAAGTAATCTTTCATCCCTACTATACTTTCCCTACCCCCACTCCCTGGACCCCTGCCCATGCGTCAGACAGAAGCCCTTGCACACATTTTCCACTTTCTCTGAGCAGAGGGCAAATTTGTGTGGTAAACCCCTCAGAAATGGGAAAAGCATGTGGAATACTGCACAGTAATTACATGGCTGCATAGTTATTCCCCATTCAGGGGGATGCAAGTCATAACTGCATGGTACTGTGGGGATTACTGCATGATGACGGACATTACAGGGTGAAGAGTTTATGGGAATTACTAGCAAGTTCTTGTTCTGAAAAAAAGGGTGTAGGTTTTGTTGTGTTAAATTATATTAAATCAAAGAGTACAGCTTATGTCATGTATATGTCTTCTTGGCACTGAAGGGCCACTCCAGGATGACCCAGGGACCTACATTTACCAGGGGTCTGCACCGGTACTCGCGTGAAGCTGAAAGGTTTGTGCACGGCTCCCACAGGCTTTTATATGACAAATAATTCTGGTTAGAACTGTCGGTCTTATGCGTGCTAATCAAAGGCGGCCATCCGTGTCAAAAGCCAGACTTTCATTTACAAGACTCCAATTTTCAACATTTCCCTTGCATGCATAAATAATGTTGTGTACCTGTCACTTGCGACTGTTCAGTTTCTGTGAGTTGCGTAGTGAATGTTTCTTGCGCTGTATGCATAAGCAGACGTCCATTTCCACAATTCCCACGAGACCTTTCGGCTGAAATCAAATTTCCTAGGACAGAAAGAACTCAGTCAGCACAGGCGAAAGCAAAACAGGACACATGGGTAGTCCAATGGATCAACTCTACGAGAAGTTACACTTAATATGATTAAAATGTACATATGGGCTTGATATATGATTTATTTAGTGGTTATCTTAGATCATCCTGTTGCATACTGAAGCATTATCCATAAGTCCCACGTCCCTGTCCAAATCATTACATTTGAGTGGAACCACCTCAGCCAGGAGAGAAAAACAGGAAGTGACGATATGACCCTACCCAACCCTGGGGCTATTTAGGCACCAGTTTACCCACAACTTCCCTGTTTTTTTTCTCCTAACCAGGATGAGAACATGAACGTCAGCCTCCTGTCGGGCTCTGGTCTGCTTCTTTTGCATCTGGGCTCACATTGTGCTGGACCCAAGGATGAAAGGGCATTTAACATGGTACGGTGGGACAAGTAGTGGAACCTGACCCTGTCCTCCCTGGATAATCCACCGACTGGAGGAAGGAGGCGGGCAAGATAAGTTTTTCCCAGAGTGAATGGAGGGTGCTGACTGCGCGACTGACCTGGTAGGTGGAGGCGGGTCTGAGCCCTGGGGTTTGGATTAAATCTCTGCAATCGCATAAGAGAAGTTGACCCTGCGGGGAGACAGGTGCAGCAAATTAACACTTCTGCATGAGTGGTAGAGGGAGCACCACGCATGCGTAATCAGTTTATGCAGAGCAGGCACGGGAGAGGAAAGAGAGAGAGAAAGGAGAGACAGAGATTAGAGAGGAGGAAGAATATGTGGCTGGTTTTAACTTTTTTGCCAAATCTGCCATTAGTCCCCAGTCCAGCCCTAGTCGGGGAGTGTATTCAATCATATTTCTGGTCCCCAAACCATCAGGACAGTTCAGATTGATAATAAACTTAACAGGAGTGAACAAGCAGATGAAGAGAATTCCATTCAGGATGGAGCTGTTACTGAGAATAATTCCTTTGATTCTAAACAAATGTTTCATGACCACGATGGACCTAGTGGATGCCTACTTTCACAAAACAATCACAAGGGAGCATCAAAATGACCTCAGGTTTTTCTGCATTGAAGAAGCACTATCAGTTCCAAGTATTACCTTTTGGGGACAAGTCTGCACCGAGGGTGTTTACAAAAATGAAGGCTCCCTTAGTGGCACATTTACATCTGCAGGGCTGGAAAGTTTTCCATAGCTGAATGGCTGGATTCTCCATGCTCAATTGAAGGAGGATGTGTTGGAAGGATGGAATGTAATGAACGGCTTTCTTCAACATCATGGACTTTGATCAATCTGGAGAAATGCAAATGAGATTTTTGCCAGGACAGAATATTTATTTGAGCCTATTTCAGGATGGACATAAGAGTGGTGTTTCTGCCGATGGAAAGAAAGGCAAGATTAAGTGTGACACCAATTTCTTTGCGTACAAAGCAAAATTGCCAGCAAGATTGTGGCTGAAGGTATAGGAACACATGGTGTCTTGTGCATTCCTAGTGCATTGGGCAAGACTTTTCTATGAAACTGCTCTTTTCACACCTAGAGAACTATTGGAGCCCCTGCTTGGTGGAGTGCGAGAAGGAGGTTCCAGCAACAAATCTGATCAGTGGACAATGCAATGGTGTCTAAAGCCAGAGTCCTTGAACAAAGGTTTCTCATATAGTCCTCTTCAGAGATGGCAAGTACAATGGATGCCATCTCCAGATGATGGGGGTGGGGGCAATGATGCGGAAGAAGAAGGCTCAGAGAAGATCGTCGGTAAAGGACAGCCTGATGTCATGAAACTGGAGACACTGATCTGTGACTTTCCAGGTTATGATACATCTCACGGAGGACATTCTCAATCATCATGTAGCAATTCGAACCGACAATACAACAGCAGTGACGTATATCAAGAGGCGGGCGAAAACAGTCTGCCTCTCTCAATCCTGAAACCGGTCCTAGGATGCTTGTTTCCAGTCCAGGGAGGACCTGGCCTGGCAGTTCGGGCTGGACTGTTCCCCTGAGGCACAGGGTCAAGACTGATTTGCATATGGCTGGGTTCAAACTGGAATGGCTTGGGGAGCAAAAAAACGATGTATTTAGGCCCAGATCTCTGTACTGGGGTGAATGTATGACATTGTTCTGCATTCTGTCGATCAACTTTTGTTTTTGCATCTCTCAATCTGGTGGCAATGAGGATTGGGGGTGAGCAGAGAATCATCTTCCTTCCCTGGAGGCAATGTATATCAAGACTCTCTACATCATCCCAGAATCTGTCCCTCACTACTTAGTTTTTTGGCCATTTCTGCCAGAGATTCAAAGAACCCTTCAAAGACATTTTGCTTCCCAAGAAGACACTCAGCTCAGGACCTGACTGTTTGTGGCAGTGTGTACAAACCTGTCACACACATCAAGGTGCACAACACGTACCCCTACGGTTCAACAATTACGTGAGCTTGACTGCTTGCCACACCATAGAGCTCTGCCTTCACCACAGATACCAGTACTGGCGCCAGACAAAGGTAGCCAGAAGAGAGGGCTACATGGCAGGAAAGAGGGGGGCCTGACCCACTGTGTCCACTGGATTTGCAGGTGAAGAAGTAGGAGGAACATCAGACCATCAAGCTAACTCCTGACTGGACATCATCAATACCACAGAGCTTCCCGGAGACACTGTACTACCATCATAACTTAGAACGGATAAAGGTGTGGGTGGAGTGCTAGTGTGCTGTTGTCAAAACTGCAGGTGTGGCGCTGCAGCAGAGGAGCGCCCAGTTGCTACGACTGCACTTACACCTGCCTTTACTGCATCCTCACCATGCTGCAGACCTCATCATTGGGACTTGGCAAGTGGAGCCGGTATACAACGGCTGAAGATTTAGGCAACCTGAATTCCTTCTACCGAATTTTCAGATGAGGGCTGCTGACTGTTTAGCCTTCCCCTCTCACTGCTAGGAACCTGAAGCATCCACTCGCTCGCCCCACCGATAAGCTCTGTTCCTCCACCCCAAAATACAGAAGTTATCTCTGGTACCAGCATTATACTAGTAGCATATATTTGTGGAGTCATCTGTATCAGTGCTTGCATTTCTGCTTGTTAATGACACAACAACCCTTGTATTCTTCTCTCTCTCTACATTTGCAGATGTTTACTAGTATTCAAGTCTGTTTTAATGTCGCTGGCTTTTTATTGCGGCATGTAAGAAGCAGACCTGAATTGTCCTAGGGTGCTTAGGGACACTAATACTGGTTGTTGTGGTTTTAATAAATTTTAAAGAGATGGTCGGCTTTTGTTGTTATTATGGGTTATGTTTTATGAAATGATGCTGCCCTTTTTTAATGTGTCTAACTTTTATGGTGTTAATTAACCAAACAAAGTATATTTGACTGACTGACAACTCATTCCAGTGCTATAGGCCTCAGTTGAAAGTAAGGGTCTACAACAAGGGAGTGGGTCTTTGATAGCTGGTACAGCCCACTACAATAGGCTATAAGAACATTGCGGCCCAAGAGGGCGGAACGTCCTAATGTAAAAAATCAGCCTCCTAGGAGATGCATGATAACCCCCTGCACCTCAGAAGACTGAGTGCCTTTCAGCTCCTGCTATATGGCTGACGGATGCTAGCACATGTACCCAGCAGGAACTGTGAAAGGAGGCTGAAGTCAGCCCCTATATCTCCCTCAGCTCTGCCAAATGGCTCTTCTTCATTCAGCAGAGCCAAGGAGCAGCAGGGAATGATGTGAATTACCCCCACCTTTCACAACAGCTGCAGGGATGCAGTGAGTTACAGAAGGCAGGAGGGGGGAGGACTCGCTGTGTGCCCTTGTTCACAGTGCCTGCCTGTATCATTCCCCTGCAAATACCACATTGTCTATGAAGAGGCAGGGAAGAAGGTGTAGATTAAGACATTGGAAGTTGACAGCAGCAGGACTTTATCAGTGTTTATAGCCCACTGCTGCTCCATGTTCCCCAATGGAGCTTTCAACATTCCATTGTTCTAATTGAGCAATATTATCCAAGGAGGAGGGGGGCCCTCCCAGGTAGGTATTGACTGGAGTGGCACAAAAGGGGGTCCTGAACTGAAGCCAAGGGCCATGCTCTGCCCTGTTCAATACGCGTGCCATCATATATAATATTGCTATTGTAAATCAGACCCTTGGCATTTGCAAAGATAATCACAAAATTGTTTGTTTGATGGTGTGCTTTTCATGAACTATGTAAATGGAAGGTTACAAGAAGTGTTTTTTCTCTGCTGGGCTTTTGACCACAAATGTACTGAGTTGGCAGCGGTTTCTTTTTCTTCCTTGGTCTGATTTTCTGCTCTGAATTTCTGTGTTATTCCATGTACCAGCAGGGCATTACTTGTGGGCTCCATCCTAAAATGTTTTGCTCTGAATCCTAGTTCCAGTTTCCATGTACCAACGGGTCATTACTTGTCATAGTGTTTGTTGGATTGAGCCTGTTCTCGATTCCTGTTCTTGATTTCTGAAATGCTGTTAATAATTCCTTGTCTTTTTTTCTCTCTGTCTCCCTACTCTCTTGTCTGTCCTATATTTTGATTGTCCTTTCCACTCTGGTTTGCTGTTTCATTCCAAATTCAGTCCACTGCCTGTTGCCGTCCCTATCCATTCCAGTGGGACCTCTGGCTTGGTCTCCGTTCCGATCTGGTAAGGGGAAGACTTCTGTTGTTGCACCCAGGTCCTTTGGAGTCTTACCTGTCTCAGTGTTGTTGTCACCCTTGTTCCACCTTGTACTGGGTACCACAGTCTCCATAACGTCAGGTCCAACTATGCCTTCGCAGTTGTTACGAGAAATCTGCTTGTGCCAGTCCAAAGGGTGTTCCCTAAGCTACTAAGAGACCTCTCATCATATACCAGTACACCCCTTACTTTGATCAAACCATTTTGTCGTCTGTGTCCTGTCCTCTCTAGTTCTCGGAACACAGTTATACTATGAGTAGCCTAGTATTTACTGTGACCTGTCACCTAGCTAATTGTTACCACTGGAATCACCCATCCCTGCCTTCACTCCCTGACACAGACAATAGCATGTTGTCTTTTAATTTACTTTTATTCTTTTAATTTATAGTGCATATGCTGTTGAGTTTGTGTTTGCTTTATAGCAGTTAAGTCAGAAGGGTGAATGCATGAATGAGTCAGTGCATGGATTAATGGATGCATGAGAACAAGAATGAGTGGCAGGGAGCATGCATAATGACTTACTGAGGGGGCATATTATCAAGCACGGCGTTAAAATTATCGCCAGTTTAGCGGCCGAAAACTGCCACTAAAACAGCAATAATGGGCTTGATAATATGCCCGTGAGAATTGCAATAGAAGCCCATGTTCACACCAGAACATGGGCTTCTATTGGAATTCTCCAGGGCATATTATCAAGCCCATTATCGCCGCTTTAGCGGCAGTTTTCTGCCGCTAAACCTGCGAAAAATTTTAACGCCGTCCTTGATAATATGCCCCTGAGTGCTTAAACCCATCAATTTCAGAAAAGGCAATTTCAATCATAAGCCACACCAATTGTCATTGGAAGTGCTTGTTAAGACCTGTGGTGAGTTCTAAATTGATTTCACCATGTGAAAAAACACTGACCCTCTGCTGGGATCCGATGACCATGTTTTAGAGAAAATTATTTTCTCACACAGTTTTCTTACTTAAATGACACTAAGGGGCTTATTTACAAGCCCCTTGCGCCACCACTACGTCACTTTTAATAATACTGGTGGCGCAAGGGGCTTGTAAATAAGCCCCTAAGTGTTCAGATTTTTGCTTGCTTATGTGTGACATTTGTATGGTTTCAGTGTGAGTATGAGTGACATTCCACTGCCAAATGTGTGACATGTAGAATGCCACTTTCTCACCAGTAAATGGAAACACTGACCAGTATTTGCTTAGTGAGCTAGGAATGTCTGTGGAGGGTGTGTGGTCCTTCAGAGTGTCATAACTCACATTCTCCTCTTCACAACACACTTCTCTGCAGTCTCTCACTGTCTGCCACTTAGAACTGTGGAATTAGTGGAGAACTGCTAGCTGCCGGGTTGATTCCCCCTGTAATTCCTCATTTTGGGCCAGACTTTTACCTGGAGATTTCTGCTGTTGTTAACAGTGGAGATGTCCAGGTGAAGTAAAGAAATCTGTGGTGTTTCTGCAGATTTCATAATTCCGATTGGACACCACTAGACTTAAGAGCCCACCTGTTATGAGGATTCTTGAAATGACTCAATTCGCAGGAAGACGTATACAGTAGTGGGCGTTGCCTTGAAAAGAAAAAAAAGACATCAGAAAGTGAAATGTAAGCAGGGACTCAGACTACATCACTGACATGGGTTATCTGGATGGTTTACAGTCATCGTTGAGAACTTGATCTGAGATGCAGTGTCTGAGTCTACACTGCAGGGGCCGGTCGGGTTTCCACTGTGTTGCTGCTCATAGGTCAGAGAGGTTCACCAGGCCTGGAGAGAGAAGGCTGAGCTGGACACTAGCTGGTTTCCATGGCAACCACAGTCACCTCTTCTCTGGGCACTGCTGACACTGCTTGGGACATGTTAAACTATCAGTCAGACAAGCCCTGGCTTGCTTTTGACATTCTGTGCTGGGATCAAAGTGCCTCCAACATTAAAGAAGAGCTCAATATACTGGCAATGCATTTCAGTGCAGTGATGCAGGACACTCACTAAACAGTGTTAGGCTATACCTAGACAAGTGGCAATTGTCAGGGCTGAAACGTTCTTTCCACAGGAGCAACAGAAGACCGGCAGTTAATTAACTAATGCTCTTCTGCAGCTTCAACGCAGAGTTCCAATGACCAGCTAGAGTGCTACAATTGAGTTCCAATGACCAGCTAGAGAGCTACAATTGAGTTCCAATGACCAGCTAGAGTGCTAACATTGAGTTCCAATGACCAGCTAGAGCCCTAACATTGAGTTCCAATGACCAGCTAGAGAGCTAACATTGAGTTCCAATGACCAGCTTGAGCGCTAACATTGAGTTCCAATGACCAGCTAGAGTGCTAACATTCAGTTCCAATGACCAGCTAGAGTGCTAACATTGAGGTCCAATGACCAGCTAGAGCTCTAACATTGAGTTCCAATGACCAGCTAGAGCACTAACATTGAGTTCCAATGATCAGCTAGAGAGCTACAATTGAGTTTCAATGACCAGCTAGAGCGCTAACATTGAGTTCCAATCATCAGCTAGAGCACTAACATTGAGTTCCAATCATCAGCTAGAGAGCTAAAATTGAGTTCCAATGATCAGCTAGAGTGCTAACATTGAGTTCCAATGACCAGCTAGAGTGCTAACATTGAGTTCCAATGATCAGCTAGAGCGCTAACATTGAGTTCCAATGACCAGCTAGAGAGCTACAATTGAGTTTCAATGACCAGCTAGAGCGTTAACATTGAGTTCCAATCATCAGCTAGAGCGCTAACATTGAGTTCCAATCATCAGCTAGAGAGCTACAATTGCGTTCCAATGACCAGCTAGAGTGCTAACATTGAGTTCCAATGACCAGCTAGAGTGCTAACATTGAGTTCCAATGATCAGCTAGAGCGCTAACATTGAGTTCCAATGACCAGCTAGAGAGCTACAATTGAGTTTCAATGACCAGCTAGAGCGCTAACATTGAGTTCCAATCATCAGCTAGAGAGCTACAATTGAGTTTCAATGACCAGCTAGAGTGCTAACATTGAGTTCCAATGATCAGCTAGAGCGCTAACATTGAGTTCCAATCATCAGCTAGAGAGCTACAATTGAGTTCCAATGACCAGCTAGAGTGCTAACATTGAGTTCCAATGACCAGCTAGAGTGCTAACATTGAGTTCCAATCATCAGCTAGTGAGCTACAATTGAGTTCCAATGACCAGCTAGAGTGCTAACATTGAGTTCCAATGACCAGCTACAGTGCTAACATTGAGTTCCAATGACCAGCTAGAGTGCTAACATTGAGTTCCAATGACCAGCTAGAGTGCTAACATTGAGTTCCAATGACCAGCTAGAGCACTACATTGAGTTCCAATGACCAGCTAGAGCGCTAACATTGAGTTCCAATGACCAGCTAGAGCGCTAACATTGAGTTCCAATGAGCAGCTAGAGCGCTAACATTGAGTTCCAATGATCAGCTAGAGCGCTAACATTGAGTTCCAATGACCAGCTAGAGTGCTAACATTGAGTTCCAATGATCAGCTAGAGTGCTAACATTGAGTTCCAATCATCAGCTAGAGAGCTACAATTGAGTTTCAATGACCAGCTAGAGTGCTAACATTGAGTTCCAATCATCAGCTAGAGAGCTACAATTGAGTTCCAATGACCAGCTAGAGTGCTAACATTGAGTTCCAATGACCAGCTAGAGTGCTAACATTGAGTTCCAATGACCAGCTAGAGTGCTAACATTGAGTTCCAATGATCAGCTAGAGTGCTAACATTGAGTTTCAATCATCAGCTAGAGAGCTACAATTGAGTTTCAATGACCAGCTAGAGCGCTAACATTGAGTTCCAATGACCAGCTAGAGTGCTAACATTGAGTTCCAATGATCAGCTAGAGCGCTAACATTGAGTTCCAATCATCAGCTAGAGAGCTACAATTGAGTTCCAATGACCAGCTAGAGTGCTAACATTGAGTTCCAATGACCAGCTAGAGCGCTAACATTGAGTTTCAATGACCAGCTAGAGCGCTAACATTGAGTTCCAATGATCAGCTAGAGTGCTAATATTGAGTTCCAATGACCAGCTAGAGTGCTAACATTGAGTTCCAATGATCAGATAGAGTGCTAACATTGAGTTCCAATCATCAGCTAGAGAGCTACAATTGAGTTTTAATGACCAGCTAGAGTGCTAACATTGAGTTCCAATCATCAGCTAGAGAGCTAGAATTGAGTTCCAATGACCAGCTAGAGTGCTAACATTGAGTTCCAATGACCAGCTAGAGTGCTAGCATTGAGTTACAATGACCAGCTAGAGTGCTAACATTGAGTTCCAATGATCAGCTAGAGTGCTAACATTGAGTTCCAATCATCAGCTAGAGAGCTACAATTGAGTTTCAATGACCAGCTAGAGCGCTAACATTGAGTTCCAATGACCAGCTAGAGTGCTAACAATGATTTCCAATCATCAGCTAGAGAGCTACAATTGAGTTTCAATGACCAGCTAGAGTGCTAACATTGAGTTCCAATCATCAGCTAGAGAGCTACAATTGAGTTCCAATGACCAGCTAGAGCGCTAACATTGAGTTCCAATGACCAGCTAGAGCGCTAACATTGAGTTCCAATCATCAGCTAGAGAGCTACAATTGAGTTCCAATGACCAGCTAGAGTGCTAACATTGAGTTCCAACGACCAGCTAGAGTGCTAACATTGAGTTCCAATCATCAGCTAGAGAGCTACAATTGAGTTACAATGACCAGCTAGAGTGCTAACATTGAGTTCCAATGACCAGCTACAGTGCTAACATTGAGTTCCAATGACCAGGTAGAGTGCTAACATTGAGTTCCAATGACCAGGTAGAGTGCTAACATTGAGTTCCAATGACCAGCTAGAGTGCTAACATTGAGTTCCAATGACCAGCTAGAGTGCTAACATTGAGTTCCAATCATCAGCTAGAGAGCTACAATTGAGTTACAATGACCAGCTAGAGTGCTAACATTGAGTTCCAATGACCAGCTACAGTGCTAACATTGAGTTCCAATGACCAGGTAGAGTGCTAACATTGAGTTCCAATGACCAGGTAGAGTGCTAACATTGAGTTCCAATGACCAGGTAGAGTGCTAACATTGAGTTCCAATGACCAGGTAGAGTGCTAACATTGAGTTCCAATGACCAGCTAGAGTGCTAACATTGAGTTCAAATGACCAGCTAGAGCGCTAACATTGAGTTCCAATGACCAGCTAGAGCGCTAACATTGAGTTCCAATGACCAGCTAGAGCGCTAACATTGAGTTCCAATGACCAGCTAGAGCGCTAACATTGAGTTCCAATGATCAGCTAGAGCGCTAACATTGAGTTCCAATGACCAGCTAGAGGGCTAACATTGAGTTCCAATGATCAGCTAGAGTGCTAACATTGAGTTCCAATCATCAGCTAGAGAGCTACAATTGATTTTCAATGACCAGCTAGAGTGCTAACATTGAGTTCCAATCATCAGCTAGAGAGCTACAATTGAGTTCCAATGACCAGCTAGAGTGCTAACATTGAGTTCCAATGACCAGCTAGAGTGCTAACATTGAGTTCCAATGACCAGCTAGAGTGCTAACATTGAGTTCCAATGATCAGCTAGAGTGCTAACATTGAGTTTCAATCATCAGCTAGAGAGCTACAATTGAGTTTCAATGACCAGCTAGAGCGCTAACATTGAGTTCCAATGACCAGCTAGAGTGCTAACATTGAGTTCCAATCATCAGCTAGAGAGCTACAATTGAGTTTCAATGACCAGCTAGAGTGCTAACATTGAGTTCCAATGATCAGCTAGAGCGCTAACATTGAGTTCCAATCATCAGCTAGAGAGCTACAATTGAGTTCCAATGACCAGCTAGAGTGCTAACATTGAGTTCCAATGACCAGCTAGAGTGCTAACTTTGAGTTGCAATGACCAGCTAGAGCGCTAACATTGAGTTTCAATGAGCAGCTAGAGCGCTAACATTGAGTTCCAATGATCAGCTAGAGCGCTAACATTGAGTTCCAATGACCAGCTAGAGTGCTATCATTGAGTTCCAATGATCAGCTAGAGTGCTAACATTGAGTTCCAATCATCAGCTAGAGAGCTACAATTGAGTTTCAATGACCAGCTAGAGTGCTAACATTGAGTTCCAATCATCAGCTAGAGAGCTACAATTGAGTTCCAATGACCAGCTAGAGTGCTAACATTGAGTTCCAATGACCAGCTAGAGTGCTAACATTGAGTTCCAATGACCAGCTAGAGTGCTAACATTGAGTTCCAATGATCAGCTAGAGTGCTAACATTGAGTTCCAATCATCAGCTAGAGAGCTACAATTGAGTTTCAATGATCAGCTAGAGCGCTAACATTGAGTTCCAATGACCAGCTAGAGTGCTAACATTGAGTTCCAATCATCAGCTAGAGAGCTACAATTGAGTTCCAATGACCAGCTAGAGTGCTAACATTGAGTTCCAATGACCAGCTAGAGTGCTAACATCGAGTTCCAATGACCAGCTAGAGTGCTAACATTGAGTTCCAATGATCAGCTAGAGTGCTAACATTGAGTTCCAATCATCAGCTAGAGAGCTACAATTGAGTTTCAATGACCAGCTAGAGCGCCAAGATTGAGTTCCAATGACCAGCTAGAGTGCTAACATTGATTTCCAATCATCAGCTAGAGAGCTACAATTGAGTTTCAATGACCAGCTAGAGTGCTAACATTGAGTTCCAATCATCAGCTAGAGAGCTACAATTGAGTTCCAATGACCAGCTAGAGCGCTAACATTGAGTTCCAATGACCAGCTAGAGCGCTAACATGGAGTTCCAATGACCAGCTAGAGAGCTACAATTGAGTTCCAATGATCAGCTAGAGTGCTAACATTGAGTTCCAATGACCAGCTAGAGTGCTAACATTGAGTTCCAATGATCAGCTAGAGAGCTACAATTGAGTTTCGATGACCAACCAGCTAGAGTGCTAACATTCTATATCTTTGACAAAAATGTGGCACACTTGAAGCCAACTTGCTGGAACAGGAGCTGTAGAAAGTAAATATTTTGTAGAACAGGAGACTACAGCACATGAACAAAATGATGGGTTTAATTTTGTCCTCCAAGTTACGGTTAATGCTCTGGAACACTTAAATGATGACACACTTTCTATAAATTCTCAAATATCTTGCTTATACATGTTAGAAATAAGTCTGGTAGTCTCCAAGTTTATTCCCCAGTGGTCTGCTCTAGCTTCACCACATATTTCTAATGAGCAACTAAAGAGCTCACATTTTATACTCTTGACAAAATGGATTCCATGTTGCTGAACAGGATAAGTTGAAATTAAAGCCGTCCCTATAGATCGAGCAGGCTGATGTAAATACGCCTTGAAGTGCTAATGCAGATATGAAACCAGCCAGTTAAAAATGCGGAGAGCAGGTATAGGATATTAGGTATTTATGTAATATTATAGTTTAAGGGGATAAAAATGATTAATGAGAGAGATCCGCTTCAACATCAGTTTCCTCAGACTGTCCATCCTCTCGCTTGGTTAATTCTTCCTTACATTTAAAATAGTACAGTTTTTGTAGATATTGAAGGATTTCTAATCTTCCATTTAAATGTGGGACAGTAGATGTCTAGAGGCACAGGAAGCTATTTTCAGACTGATCTCATAATTAATATGAATAGATGTGTGTTCCTATGGGTAATGAGTTGCTCTTAAGTTAATTTTTCTTTTTACTTTTTCCCACTTCCTTTTGCCAGTTGTTGCATCTACCTGCATGAGTGTGCACTGGCACCAAAATTAATTTTATTGTCATTTAAATATCAGGGAATTATAAAACATATTTTAAAACATATACTTATTTCTATGAAAGTGTTCCACAGTATGCCTTATAAACAAACACATTCAAAGGTAATTAATGAAACCATTTTTTTTAAATAAGCAACACTGTAAATTAGGTAGAAAATTGAGGCTACGTTTTTTAAACATAGTCATAACTGTCTTGGACTACACAAGGCATGGAGCACCTTAAAATATTATACAAAGGAAAAAGAATGTTTTGGGGGGCTCCCTATTTTAGGAAGTAGTTGTCGCAATAAGAACAATTTTCATGTACATATTCCGACTTCGGCACAGGAAGTGAATGATTCTAAAGCGGTCTTCTCCAGCACCATGTCTACCACCGCGGGCGCTTTCAGTGAGTGTGGCATTCTAGTTCTTTATTAGAACTCTTCACAGGCAGCGGTTGTGGCAAAAGGTGTAGTGATATGTACGTTGATACTGTAATGAAGCTAATAGCTATGAATCTCCTGAGTAGGTAGATACAGACTGGCTAGGAGCCAATCAAAAAAGAGCATTTTTGGTAGTGGGCAGCTGTCTGATTTACAAAAGCGGTAGGTCATAAAAAAGTTAAGAATCTCTCTCGCCACAGTATGGGTTAGGCTGTGGTGGGCAGGTGGCTAGCAGTAGGCACGATATCTTTCACACTTGAAAACCTAGTCCGGGCTTCAAAACATGCCTTATCCGGAGCTCACTGGTTGTTGGCATGCACCGCAAGTCTTCGGAATTCTGGAAAATGGTTTTTCAGAATTCCCACTGGTGACCTTCCACATGGGTGCACCAACCACCCAAGGTTTTTTCACCATACCTCCCAATGCTAATAGTACAAAGGCAGGGACCCAGCATTCTCTGTGGCCTCACCTCAAACTGTGATAGTGTTCCTGTCCCCAGAAGAGCTGTGCTACGCAAGCCGAGCAGCCAGGAGATCTTTCATGGTCCCGTTGATGTTGCTCTGACTGTATGCTCTCCTGGTCACTGGGATGGGAACAACAGGTCAAGAACCAGTAGAAGCATGCGAGAAGCTCTTAACTCAGCGGAGCCCCTCCCCTGCGATTAGCGTCTCCTCAAAAGAGAGATCAGTGATGAGTGACACTTTTTGTAACTAATGTACTAAATTTGTATAATTCAAAACAGTGTATTCTATAAATGTTTGGGATTGTTTTTGGCTAGTACATTAGATGATATCACTGCATTGTGGGGCATTTATTAGAAGTGAGAATATTTAAAATGAACTTAGAAATATAGTCATTAATCGTTCCCCCTTCTGCCCTGAGGGCAACGTTATTAGTGAACCAACAGGACAATCACGTGTCTTCTGCCTCCAAAACCAGGTCTATATTGTTATTATTGATAAGCAATATAATGATCTATTAACCCATATACAAGAGAGGTTTTTATACGGTAGATCACCCTCAACAGTGTTATTATGTTGTGGTGCTCTCAACTGTGATGGTCATGGAAAAAGAGGCACAATGCGGTAAAGATACCAAGAGTCCCACAATGTGGTCAAGCTTGGTGTCGGGATTGAACCCAGGTTTTTTGACTACACACAGAGCAATTCTGCCACTAGACGGGCATCTCCTTTTATATCCTGCTTACCATCAAAGGACAATAGTTAGTGTTTAATAAATAAAAAAAAGCTATAATAATAAATATATGCAGACACAGGAAGAGTTTCTATTAAAAAAAGGTGGAACGTTAAGGGAGGCAGGCACATTCATTTTTTTTATGTCGCTATTACTTGCTTCCCTTGACAAAGAGACCGATTTCTGGAAAGGCTGAATACCCCATAAAAGGAATTCAGAAGTATTAGCGAAACACAGAGGGGTCTTGTAGATCCCGTAGAGATACATGTCTGTGAAGTGCAGGTTATGGCCGCACACAGACATTCACACAGGGCTTACACACATGAAGGTGGGCCACTCACTGTCTATTTGTGATAGAGATCAGGGTGTGTATAATATTCCCACTACCACAGATAGAGTAATCTCACAGTTGCACGCACATACATTCATCATACGCTAGGGCCCATTTCACTAATCATACGCTCAAATACTCTACCAGCAATAAACCTGTGGAAAGAAAACTCCTAGTCACCCTGCATCAATATCGGGTCGATAAGATCTGGTTATTGAGACTGTCCATAAACATAATCTATACAACGTATACGGCAATAATCAAAATATAATACACAATAATTGACAAGAAATAATATCCAAAACCATGTTCAAATTATATTGCTTTATCTGAAATTAGTCAAATGAAAATCAAGCAGAATAAATCATTTTTCTCATAGTTACCTATTCTAGCTAAATGTCAGAACGGGTCAGGACAAGTCTCTCGGTAAAGTCTCTCAAGACGAAGTCCCTTCAGCATCAATCCTCAGCAGCGCAGATTCGGTACGCGGCAAAGGCAAATGGCAAGTGGCAAGACCCTCTCTAGGCTAACAATTCTTATACTGAATCGAACAAAAGAAAGATACATAGAAAAGTTGTAATGTCCGCTGGACCGCTGAGCAGAGCGAGAAGGAAAGGATGTAACATTGCTACATTCGAAAATCTCCGCTCAGGAAAAATCACAAAATAAAGACTACGGAACAGGAACCAAGAATCACAAATGTATCTTGTTAGTTCTACTTCTCCTCGGCAATGAGACCAATGCTCAGAGTCTTTCTCTAAGGCTCCTTTGTTTTCCCAAGGCTGCCAAGGACGTTCCATTTCACTCGAAGATTACCCCGGCTGCTGATGTCCTCACGGAAAATTTCACAAGGCAAGCAAGGACTGTGGTCAGCTGACTTCAGGACCATATCCAGCAGGGCTCTCTCCCATCACAGTTTTCTACTTTCAAATCGAGGCCAGGCTTACAAAATCGGCCATCTTTGACTAGGCCACCATAGGCCACAATAGACCATCTTAATTAAAAGAAACAAAAACAACGTTACCACAGCATAGTGATTAAACAGTGTTAACCCCACTAATACCCTTATGTGTATGTAACTATCTAGCACTTGCAACAAAGGAAAGCATTAATTCGGAAAGCGTTTTGTGCTCAAAAATAAACAGCACATAGCAACGTTTAAACATGAAAACACGCACGTTATTGTTAAACAGCACATTTATGCGCACCCACGTGTAACTCTCTCTTATTAGGACAAACGGATTGATTAATATAAACACACTTGCACAAGACAAATAATTAATTATTAATAACTAATAAATTAGTATGACAAATAGACATGCCAGAGCTTCAAAAACCCACGAATTTTCAAACAGAAAACTCTGCTCCAGCAATCCCCCCTTTGGTGATTTTATCACCAAATAAACCCAAAAAATAAATTCGTGAAAATTTAGTCCCATTTTAGGAGAAATCGGAAATGTCTTTTTCCCCTTACACAACATTACACACCAGTCACTCTTTCATCATCCCTTTTTGTCTCTAAGTAAACACTCTCCCTCAATTCTTCTAATTCAATTTCTTGAGGTTCTCTTTTCAACCTCTTGTTTTTCTTCTCTTTATTCAATTTCATCCTCCCTCCCCTGTTTTTACAACACACACACACCAATCTTATTATCAATAAAGCAACAATTATACAAGTTAAAGGAAACAATATTCTACCTATAATAGTACTACCTATTTTTGCAATAAAATCCTTAACAGCTATCATTTTATTAGCTATTTTAGTCCATAAATTCTCAGCTTCAAGTGGTACTAATTCTTCATGCAAATCAGTAATATTTTTGATATAGACCTTCAGGTCTTTGCTTTCATCTGGAATGTAAGTGCAACAATGTTGAACTTTTAGCATTCCACAGACTCCACCCTCCTTGGCCAATAGAATATCAAGGGCAAGTCGATTTTGCATAGACATGGCACGTACGGCACTTAATTCCGTATTCACCAAAAGAAACCCTCCAGCGGTATTTGTCGATAAGCGATCAACCACTGTGGACAGTTTCCGAATTCCATAAGCATTCAAAGAAATTCCCACTGCTGGAATCAAAACTCCAAAAATATCACCCACTATTTCAGACCAAGTTTCTCTCTTAAAACGCATTAGTAAATTAATATGTTCTACATCTGTTATTTTATCTATATGAAAAATCTTTGGAAAAACCAGGCCCACATAACACGTGCCATACCAATGGTCAGGCAACTTGTAATAAGCCTTGTTCCCACAAACATAATATACTCCTGGAAAAATTGTATCTTCTCCACCTCTGAAACCCCAACCTGTTGCAATGAAGTATGTATCATGGCACTAACTAGTCCCAACAAAATATGTATCATATTGGGATTTCCTTCTTGTAATGCAAAGTTTACCCTTCTGTGGTGCATCCAAAGCTAAAGTTGGACTAGCCCCATTCTTCAACTCTTTTCCCATCTCAATGTCCCAAATTGTCTCACTCACTTTATATTTTCCTGCTTTCTCCTGCATGTTCAATCTCCTTTCTTCTACCATATTCAGGAAAGCTTTCTCCTCTCCTTTCAAACTGCAAGTTAAATTATTCTTTGTTCATTGGCAAGTGCCCAAAAATACTATCTCTGTTAGACATCTTATAATCTACTTTCCCTAACAAATAAAAAACACTACTTAAAATACTACAAGAAATACCATATGTAGCTGGTAAATGATGATAAGTAACACCCTCTGAAACGGATGCAGGTAATTGCATACAAACGTAGCAATCCCTTACTTCTATTGTTTTCACATATTCATATAACAATTTTGAAAAAACATTACTAGAAAAGTTATTAATTGACCTATCTTTGTGTATGTAAGTATTACTAATTCTAATTGGAACTACTTTTTGCGAATTCTTCTCTACATTTGTCACATTCTCTGTATGCATCTCAAACTCTACTTTAAAAGTAACTAATAAAACTAAAACACCCCATAGAAGCATTAATAATCCAGTACAGCAGCAGCACATTCTACACCACCTTTTAAAGAAGGCACATCTATTTCGATTATCCTCTATGTTAGCCATTTTACTACTTTAGTTTAGCCTCTACTACTCCACTACTGTTGGAACTCTTAAATTCTTCAGCAATTCTTCAGCTTTTCAGTTTTTCCAAATGATCCTTTCGTTCACTTAATCCAAGTGAATCCTTCCTTTATTCAGTTTGGATACTTGTCATTCTTCACTTCAATTTCTTCAACATCAAATTGTATTAGATCTCCAACATCAAAATCCTCAGTACTCGACTCTTCTCCAATGTCAGTCAAGAGTACTTTCAGAATTTCACCAGTATCTTCCTCAACCACTTCTCTCAAGATCTCTTCCGGATTATCTCGAGTCACTGTTTCTTCTTTTCCTCCTTCAGACAGTGCCACATAAGACCATTCCGGTGATCTGTACTTTTGGTTGGGTCTTCTTACTCTTTTTATTTCTACTGGTTCTTTTGACTCCTTTGATTCTTCTCCTTCAGCTTTTGAACTTTGACTCGATACTTCATTCACTTGTTCAGCTTTCGATGTACTTGCTCTTATTATTTTGTATCTCAGCCTCTTAACTCTGTTGTTAGGCCAACGATCTCCTTTTATCACCTTTTTCGGCTTTATTTCTTTATTACTTCTTTCTCCAATCCAAGTTCTCTTTCTCAGAACTCGACCCTCTGTTTGTTCATTCTCATCATCCAATTCTGCTTCAAGTGCCTTCTGTTTTCGTTTTCTAGCAGTCTTCTTCTTTTCCACAGATTCTTTCACCACTGTTTGAGATTTCCCTACTTCTGTCCCTCCTCGAGTCTCCGACACGCAATCTTCTTGCTGTCTACTTGTCCCTTCACCTAGCTCATCAAGAATGTTCCCTACACCTCCTCGGGGGTCTTCCGCAATCTGTCCCTCTCTATCTTCTTCTGACCCTACTTCTTCAAGTATAATCTCAAGTGGTTCTTCAATCTCCTCCTCTTCTGATTCAGGAGTAGTCTCTATGAAATTTCTCTTTTCTTTTCTTTTTCCTTCACTGCTTTTTGAAACTTCAGGCTCTCTTACAGAATCTGATCTCTTCTCTGATACTCGCAGTGGTTCATTCGAAGCTTTTCCTACTTCTTTCCCCACTGATTCTGTATCTTCATCATCACTGGAATCTGACTCTTCAAAATACTCCTTACCAGTCCCTTCTTTTGGGTTTGGAACTCTCAGAGTATGACTTGCATGTACCCAGTGTCTCACTCCAGCACACTTTACTGCAGTCGTCGTAGTCAGAATAACTTGTCTTGGCCTTCCCCACCTTGGAACCAAGCAATTTCCTCTTCTGTGTACTTTAATCGTCACCCAGTCTCCTGGACTCAGATCATGGGCTTGCTTCTTCTCAAGTGTGGTAGCTTCTTCTCCAACCTGGTGAAACACAGAATGAACTGCGTCAGCCAGGCCTTTACAGTAATCCAAAATCATGTCATCAGTTATTGTCACCAACTTATTGACAGGCACGAATGCATGGCGCATTGCACGTCCCATGATTATTTCATGAGGACTCAAGCCAGTAGTTCTATCTGGAGTAGATCTAATAGTCATCAGCACTAGAGGTATAACATCTGGCCATTTCATGCCAGTGGCTAAGCACATCTTTCCAATCCTGTTCTTTATTGTGCCATTAATCTGCTCAACCACACCAGAAGCCTCTGGTCGGTATGCACAATGTAGCTTCTGCTGTATTTTCAATGCTTCACAAATCAAACCCATGAGTTCATTTTGAAAGTGTCCACCTCTATCAGACTCAACTGTTACTGGAAACCCGTACCTAGGAATCAACTCCCTTAACAGTAACTTTGCCACTGTTATTCCATCATTTCTTCTAGTCGGGTAAGCTTCCACCCACCTTGAAAACAAACAGACTACCACTAGAACATACCTCAGTCTGTTTACTTGGGGCATCTCAATGAAATCAATCTGCATTCTTGTAAAAGGACCTCCTTCTCTGCCTATTGTTCCCAGACTCACCACTGTCTTTTTCCCAGTGTTAAATTGCTGACAAACCAAACACCTTTGACAAATGCTTTCTGCAATTGTCCTGAACTTTGCATTGTACCAGGTCTGTTTAAATGACCTAACCATCGCATCCCTCCCCAAATGTCCCTGGCCATGATACATTCTTGCCATTGACGACAAAATGGAGTTAGGCATTACTGGTCTGCCATCTCTGTAGACCCAAACATGGTCTGTTTCTCTTGGAGCACATCCTGCCTTAATCCAATCTTTTTTCTCTTCCTCTCCTGCCTCATCTTGCAACTGTTTCACTTCATCCCATGTTTCTAAAACATTAGTAAACATCACAGAGAGAAAATACATTTCCCCCTCTCGGTCCCGATTAATGGACTGATTTGTCTTGGCAAAGTATTGCGCAACATCATTTGCGTAACGGTTTCCAACCGTGATAAAATCTTCTCCCTGTCCATGGGCAGCACATTTTACGACTGCTAACTCTTTAGGCAGCTGTATCGCCTCAAGCAATTTACCAATCATTTCAGCATTCTTTATTGGAGTTCCACTCGATGTCAAGAAACCTCTTTGTAGCCAAAGCTGGCCAAAGTCATGCACAACTCCAAATCCATACTGACTATCAGTCATCACAGTCGTCCTCAAATCTTTCCCAATTTCGCAAGCTTTTGTCAATGCTATCAATTCAGCAACTTGCGCAGATTTCACTCCTTTCAATGGTGATGCTTCCATGACCTCTGAAACTTTACACACCGCATATGCTGCACATAGCACACCATCATCATTTCTCAAGCATGATCCATCCACAAACAACACATGATCACTCTCATGCAAGGGAAGATCCCTTATGTCTGGTCTCGGTTTTGTACAGTACTCAAGCACATCCAAACAATCATGATCATCTTCCATCTTTACACCCACGTTTTCAATATCCGGCAAGAGTGTCGCTGGATTCACATTCACACATCTTTCAAGAGTCACATTTGATGCTCCCAGAATCACTTTTTCATATTTAGTCAACCGACTATGTGACATGTACTGGGTTCTGCTTCTTGTCAAAAGAATTGCCACATTGTGAGGTACGAATACCCTTACAGGATATCCCATTATGATTCCCTCACTTTGTTCCAGACTCCTGCATGTTGCAGCCACAGATTTCAGACAACCTGGTAAACCCATAGCTACAGGGTCAAGTGTCAATGAGAAGTACGCAATAGGCCTTCTCAGTAATCCATGCTTCTGAATTAACACTGAAAGTGCACATCCATTTCTCTCACTGCAGTACAGCTCAAACTCTTTTTCATAGTCAGGCATACCCAAAGCTGGAGCCTCACACATTTTACTTTTGAGCTCTTCAAACGCTGCCATTTGTTCTGCATCTAGATCCAATGGATCTTTCATCTCACTTTTTGTCAGTTTAATCAGTGGCTTTGCTATCAAGGTAAAATTAATTATCCACTGACGACAATAACCCACCATACCCAGGAACATTCTCACTTCCCTCTGAGTTTTTGGGGCTTTCATTTCTCTGATTATTCTGATCCTGTCATCCGTCACTTTTCTCAGACCCTTTTCAATATTGTGTCCAAGATAATGCACCTCTTTCTTGCAAAATTGCAATTTGGCTGGAGATACCTTTAACCCTCCATCTGCCAGATGATTCAGTAAAGCTATGGTATCTACTTCACAAGCTTCACGTGTCTTTGATGCCACAAGTAGGTCATCAATATACTGCACCAGTACTGAGCTCTCAGGCATGATCAAACTCTCCAACGATTTCTTCAATAACTGATTGAATATCGAAGGACTCTCCTTATACCCCTGTGGGATTCGACACCATGCTAAGATACGCTGGCCAAACCTAAATGCAAAAATCGGCTGGCTATCATGATGTAATGGAATTGAAAAGAACGCATGACACAAATCAATTACTGTATACCACTCGGCATCATGTGGAATTTGATACAGGATCACTGATGGATTTGGCACGATAGGACAACATGCCACCACAATTTGATTAACTTTTCTCAAATCCTGTACGATTCTAAATTTCCCATTAGGCTTTTTTAGTCCCATTATCGGTGAATTACACGAACTACTCAGTAGTTCTCTCAGGACTCCCTGCTGAATCATTTTCTCAATTATAGGAGTTATCCCTTCAATTATTTCTGGTGTCATTTTGTATTGAGGAATGTTAGGATATGTAATTCCCTCTTTTACTGCAATTTTCACTGGATCTACATTATTCATCAATCCCACATCCTCTCCAGTAAAATCCCAAACTGTCCTTTTCACTGTGTCTCTCAGCTCTCGAGGCAAATCCTCCGGATTAAACACAGCAAATGCACCAATTAACTCACTTTCTCTATTCTCTAGAGTCACTCGGTACAAAACATCCTCATCTGGTGTCTCAAAGGCTATTCCATCCGGTGTACAAAAAATTGTGCAGTTCATCTTGCACAACAAGTCCCTACCTAACAGGTTCACTGGACTCGTGTCACAGACAATCAATATGTGCATGTCTGAAAATTTCCCTATCTGTACTCTTACTGGTTCAGTAAGACGTGTTCTGATTTGCGTATTGGCTACACCAACTACTTGGATTGCTTCATCCGAGAGAGGAAGATTTCTAACATCTGTTGACCTGACAGTTGATCTTGTCGCACCTGTGTCTACCAAAAAAGTAACACTCTCTCATTTATTTTCCCATCCACAAATGGTCCTGCCTGGTCTATTTCTAGAGTTGCACCAAGTATGCACTCTTCCTCCTCTCTTCGGCACCGTCAATAATCACCCTCAGATTCACTCCCTTCACTCTTTAATAAGTACTGTTGTACCTTGTTTGAACGTCTTGGTTTGTTTACCTGTTCATCATTGTAGAATCCTGAATCCTGATTATACTTTTGTAACCCTTTATTCTGCGGCAAGGGCGGTTTTGGCTCTTGACTCTGCTGTCTCACAACTTTCTGTTGTTGCTGCTGTTGATTATTTCTTTCATTCTGCACCTGTTGATTTAAGGATTTATTCTCATTACTCACTAATGGTGGATTAGGACACTCCGATCTCCAATGCCCCAATTGGCCACAGTTGTGACAAGGAAACTTTTTTTTCGCTTCCTCAAGACTTCCTTTTCCTTTCCCTGCATATCTAGGTCTATTCCCTGCATTGTTTCCTGGATTATTCGCCTGTTCCACTAACTGTGCTTCTTGTCTTTCTGCAACTTTCACTTGTGCCCACATTGCTTTTTCTTTCAGCTTTCTTTGTTTCGCTTCAATTTCATCACTGAAGTATTTTGCATGTCTCAGAATCTCATCTACTTTCTTACTCTGCCAATCCACTGTATGCTCACGAATTCTCTCACCAATTTCAGGTCTAAGGCCATAAACAAATCTGTATACAAAATGACTCAAATCTTTGTCACCCAGGTGTTCATCTCCACTGAATTGTTTAAATGCTAGTATCAGCCTCTCGTAAAAAGCATGAACTGATTCTTTCGCTTCCTGTTGTGTTCGATCTATCTTTACCCAGTCTGTCTCTTTTGCAGGAACTTTACTCTTCAGGTATACCATCACCTGATCATACTTTCTCATTACCTCTGGATCTGGTGCCCCTGTTCTTGGGTCTCTTGGATATTCCTCAGTAGGCCAACTCACAACTATTTTACACTCAGTCCACAAGTCTGCTGGAACAATTATATCAAACAGACTATTCAGGTCAACCCACAGCACTTTTGACAATTTCACAAACCTATCTACCTGCCTATACCACTCGACGGGCTTTTCTCTCAATCGAGGGAAATCATTCGTGAATTATAAAATATCCTGTCTGGTCCATGGAACATGTACATATCCTCCTCCAGGTATTTCTCTCATAGGATAATTATCCACTGGTTTCTCTTTTTCTCTCACTGGAAATGCTGAATAAGTTGTTCTATCTTCAGCCTCATCTCTTTTCTTATACCACCTATCCTTCCACTTTTCTACATCACCCCATCTTCGCAATAATGCTACCATTTCCTTAATCTGTCCTGTTCTACCAGTAGCATTCAAATTCTCAATATCCTTCTCTGTAAAATCCATCCTGTAAGTTTTTTGTAAAGCTTCCACTTTATCAATGTCAACTCCCTGCTCATTCGCTATTGCTCTTAGCCTGTCATATGTATTTCTTGCTCGCCAGGTAATGTTCTTGCACATGAACATTAGCTCACCATCATGATGACTCTTCAGAATTTCTGTTGGAACTGTTCCTGTAACAAGCTCTTCTAGTTCTACACGTAACCTAGCCACATCAATTACTTGTGAATCTTTATCCTTTTTCTGTAGAACTTTCATCCAATCATTCAAATCTTCAACTGTTATTTCAGCAGTTTTTCTCACTGGAACCACTCTCTTCTGCGGTTCTAAAATTGGCATCCCTGAACAACTAGCTTCACTAGCATCTAATATTTCACTACATGTGTCATGTCTTGATTGTCTCAGGTCACTTCTTTCTGCTCTTTTGCCTGAATCTCCTGAAGGACCAACTGAATTTGTCAAATTATTCCCAACATATGGAATCACCAATCCATTTTCACCTGTCCTCTGTTTGTCAAACACAGGCATAACCGGACCTATTGTTACAGGCACCGTAACAGCTTCTAGATTCTTCGTTAACTCCCTAATCTTCTCAGTCAACTCTGTTGTAGTTCTGGCTAATTGTCTGGCATTCTCATCAAGGTAGTGATCACTTCTTACCTCAGGTGTCTCATTTTCTGTCTCACTAACACAAACTGTATCTCTTATTGGAGAAACAACTGGTGTACTTTTATCCGGTTCTGGTCTATATGGAGGTGGTCTCTTGTAAATCATGTCATTCAAGACCTCATCCTCATACTCATTAACTCCATATTTTCTCATTTCAGACTCAGGAACCCTTTCTGCTCCTCCTTCAACTGTTCTCATCGGATATAATCCCTCTGACATACTAACATCTCGCCACCTTTTCATTCGATCATGATGAGTCTCACGATCATGTCTCCTCCCAAACATGTACCTGTAGTACCCTCCAGATCTCTGTTTTTCTCGCTCATGTACTTCCTCTTCCCATTCCACTAAAGCCTCGAACTGTGTAGGTCTTGGTTTCGGGTCTAGACATAACATCTTTTCCCGTAAATTTCTCAACACGGCCAGATTAAATGAACCATGTTCTGGAAATGCTAGAACACCATCTTCTTTAGTATACCTAACCCAATTCTCCAACCATATACAGGTATGAAACCCATGTCTTGCAGCCATGAAGGATGCAGGTGTTTTCGGTGGAGGTAACAACTCACCCTCTCTCGTTTTAACATCTTTATCCTTGCTAAACCACTTTTTAATTTTATCAAAAAATGTTTTCTTCTTTTTCTCTTCTTGGTAATACATTTTAGCTTTTACCAAAAAACTCTCTACTCTTTCCGTATTATAAATATACAATACGAATTTTCAACCAATAGCAGCGCGACTCACACTAACGCACCAATCCTGGAGCGTCTATGTCACTAAATAGCCCTTCCAATCCTAGCGCGGCTCACACTAACGCACCAATCCTAGCGCGAGCACTATTCTGATCTACTATCCAATCAGAGCGCGGTCTTTCTGACGTCAACAGTCGCTGCAGTCGCTTGTCTCCTGTCTTCTGTCACTCGTCTACCCCTCCTTTACAAAATCTTTTCAGTAGACTTCGTGTCAAAATTTCTACAAAATCTATTAGTTACAACATAAAAACATCTCCATTGTCTGCTTCGCTAACCACAGAATAGTAAAAGAGAATCTATTTCACAAGAAATCTCTCATTGACACAGTAGCACTTCCTCTACTCTGCCCTTCTAACATACATTCATTAACTGTTTCCTCTAGGACTTGTCCAAAAAGTCTTACAATCAACTAAATGTACGAACATTCACGCACATTCATACAAAGAAATATAGTACATACACACAGAATCCTGCTTCCCGAGAACAGACAATCTGCTCCACTACAGGATTATAACATACATCAACTAAACAGCTTTCCTCTGTTCAGTTTCTCAAATAAGCTCAGAGAATACCTATTACTTCTCCCGCGATAAGCTTTAACGGTAATCCTTACGGATCCCTGGGACTTAAGACCAGAGTTTCACAGATAACCTTCACTATCATACACACTCCTTTTATACCAGAAATATCTAATAGTAACATACGACGATGTCACTGATTCCGAACCCAGACAATGTGACGCGCAACTTCAATTGTCACACGTTATTCCTTACAATTCCGTCTTTCCCGAGAGCAGCATATACTTCCCTCTGCCCTACTACGGAACTGCTACCAGCTCCCAAGTTCCAGAAGCACTACATATAACTCAACATTACGACTCCAACATATAGTATTAGTACATATACCAACATCAATCAATAATCAATAATCGATAAGCTAATGTACATGCAATCTTATCAGATCAAGACAATCATCAATAACCATCCTCTCTGCTACCAGGAAATTGATAGAGATCAGGGTGTGTATAATATTCCCACTACCACAGATAGAGTAATCTCACAGTTACACGCACATACATTCATCATACGCTAGGGCCCATTTCACTAATCATACGCTCAAATACTCTACCAGCAATAAACCTGTGGAAAGAAAACTCCTAGTCACCCTGCATCAATATCGGGTCGATAAGATCTGGTTATTGAGACTGTCCATAAACATAATCTATACAACCTATACGGCAATAATCAAAATATAATACACAATAATTGACAAGAAATAATATCCAACACCATGTTCAAATTATATTGCTTTATCTGAAATTAGTCAAATGAAAATCAAGCAGAATAAATCATTTTTCTCATAGTTACCTATTCTAGCTAAATGTCAGAACGGGTCAGGACAAGTCTCTCGGTAAAGTCTCTCAAGACGAAGTCCCTTCAGCATCAATCCTCAGCAGCGCAGATTCGGTACGCGGCAAAGGCAAATGGCAAGTGGCAAGACCCTCTCTAGGCTAACAATTCTTATACTGAATCGAACAAAAGAAAGATACATAGAAAAGTTGTAATGTCCGCTGGACCACTGAGCAGAGCGAGAAGGAAAGGATGTAACATTGCTACATTCGAAAATCTCCGCTCAGGAAAAATCACAAAATAAAGACTACGGAACAGGAACCAAGAATCACAAATGTATCTTGTTAGTTCTACTTCTCCTCGGCAATGAGACCAATGCTCAGAGTCTTTCTCTAAGGCTCCTTTGTTTTCCCAAGGCTGCCAAGGACGTTCCATTTCACTCGAAGATTACCCCGGCTGCTGATGTCCTCACGGAAAATTTCACAAGGCAAGCAAGGACTGTGGTCAGCTGACTTCAGGACCATATCCAGCAGGGCTCTCTCCCATCACAGTTTTCTACTTTCAAATCGAGGCCAGGCTTACAAAATCGGCCATCTTTGACTAGGCCACCATAGGCCACAATAGACCATCTTAATTAAAAGAAACAAAAACAACGTTACCACAGCATAGTGATTAAACAGTGTTAACCCCACTAATACCCTTATGTGTATGTAACTATCTAGCACTTGCAACAAAGGAAAGCATTAATTCGGAAAGCGTTTTGAGCTCAAAAATAAACAGCACATAGCAACGTTTAAACATGAAAACATGCACGTTATTGTTAAACAGCACATTTATGCGCACCCACGTGTAACTCTCTCTTATTAGGACAAACGGATTGATTAATATAAACACACTTGCACAAGACAAATAATTAATTATTAATAATTAATAAATTAGTATGACAAATAGACATGCCAGAGCTTCAAAAACCCACGAATTTTCAAACAGAAAACTCTGCTCCAGCATTTGCACCTAATTTATTTCTAAATTTGCCATTCAACAATCAGTCAGCCATCTTGGAACAGTAAATTAATGATACAATTTAACAACAAAACAAATATTTATGCAAAAAAAACAGTGACCATATTGCAATGATTTTAGTTATACTTTGAAACAAATATTTCTCATAAGGCCACACAAGTGAATGTGTGCACATGTGCTAGGGCAGAGGTCTTCCAACTGGGGGGCGGGACCCCCTCATATCACGGGGGGGCACCACACTCTGGCAAAAATAAGCATAATGCTGATATCAGTAAGCCACTCTGTAATGGGCCGTCACTAACATCTTTTTTCATTTATATCCTAGCTGGGACTATGTGTCAAAAGGGAAGGAACTCCAGATATTCTTAAGAACACCCACTCCCATCTCTAATAATCACACTGCGGATTCTTTTACACGTTAGTAAGGCCTCCCTTACCAGAATAGTATGTTTGGCAACCATGTATTTGGTTGCATTTTTTTACATTAAAATGGTAACAGAATGTAACTGCACTGTTTGAATATGTTTTGTGTTTAAATAAGTGAAGACATATTTAAAACTTTGGCAATTTAAGGAGATTATTGTGAAAATTTTTGAAGGGGGCCCAATGAATTTAATTTTTTTCAGTGGTGGGCGCGGCATTAAAAAGTTTGAAGACCACTGTGCTAGGGTTCATGGGTCAACATCTTGGAATTCATAATTAAGTATAGAAATTATTCAAGATGGCTGCCACTGTGTGTGCATTTGCATGGACAGCAATCTTGGAAAGGTGAGTGATACTTCATGAAAAAAATCCAGGATTGCCCCCTTCGCATGCGAGGAACTACACAGGTGTGTGACCTCACAATTGGCCGTATCTGAATGGTATTAAGCATAAAACGTTCCAACCCAAAGATGGCAAAACCAGACAACCACTGGCAACGTGAAAGATCTGTGTCAACATTTGAAAGACTAGAGCTTTAAGGGTCGCCAATGGCTGCCAGCCTGCAGTTACCAAATCAGACTTTAGGGCTGATGGGCTATGTGTGGGCAGGGGATGAAAGAGTCAAGCAAGTCTTGCCCAGAACGAGCTTTGCCATTTCTGATGCTAAGGGTTTTGTCGCTAAACATTTTTGCAGCTGACATCATAAACTGTCTATTATCCAAATAACTTCATTTTTCTTGAGCGCTGAAGGATCAAAAGCTGTGCCAGCCTTGATGACATTTGAACCTGGATCCATAGATCTCCTGCAGGAACATTTTAGCACACACCAATTGTGCAACTTCATAAACCAAATGGCAAACTGAATGCATGAAGCTAGCATAGCATTTTAAATGGCATTAAAGCAAACTGTATCTTTCAGGGGCAACATGTCTTATTGAGTTACATAATGCTGGCTCGCTCGTTACCCAGCCCAGTCAGCCTAACAATAATTGATGAAATGAGGTTCATGGAGTTGTGTTTATTGATGAAAACCCAGAGATACAAAGATTTTGCATCTGGTTTGCGTCACCTTTTTTGTCTCAGACCTGACTCAAAATCCATTTTGGTATTTACAAAACAATGCAAATCTAGATTTGCATCGCTATGTGAAAAATAGTAAGGCAACGCAGCACAGCGCTAAGCCTTGCGTTACTTTGCGTCAGGGAGGTGCATTGGCGATCCCGTGCTGGTGCAAACCCATATTGACAGAGATACAGACGTGGGTTTGCACCACAATGGTGCCTACCTGGGGCTGGCATAACAAGTGGATTTATCTTTATTTTTCCTCTTTTTTTTCTCTTTGGAGGTTGGCTGCATTCTGCAGCCCACTGCCACAGACGAAAAGAACTCCAAACAAAGTTTTTGTGCAGGAAGGTATGTATCCCTTCTTGCATTAAAAACTATCCTGGTCGCAATGCAAGCACCCTTGGACTGTGGCGCAATGGTGCCTATGTTGGCTCCAGTCAGTCCAAAGACCGTCCGTGCGGGGGGAGAGAAGAACTGCGCCATTTCAAGAAATATGGTCCAGTTGTGCTCTCTCCCTTTCACACATCACAGCAAAATGTTATATGCTGCGCTGTGTTGTTTTACATTTTTTATTAATCCGGGCCGGAGTTCGTAGTGTGCTTGCTAAGGTAGCATTTTCATCAGTGCTTAATTTGTAAAATATTAATCCAGGTGCTCAAATTTTTGTAGGAGGCCACTCCCACTTCCCCCGGCTCCGCCCACTTCCTCTATTGGCTCCACCCACATCCTCAACTGGCCCTGCTGAAAACCAGATGTAATACCCAATCTGAATTTCGGCAAGGAAGCCTTCCTCAAATAAGGTTTTGATAGGAGGTTCCCCTACTCCATGACCATTTTGAAAAAGATTAAAACTAACCTGCATTTAAAGCACAATTTTGGAACAAATTGTCTAAAGTGACAATGGCATCACTGAAGTGTTAGGATTGTGAAAAATCCAAGCATCACACAAAGGACAAGCATAGCAAATTAGCCTTGCTCATTCCGGCGGAGGTGGCGAGGGTGTGGTAATGTAAGCAGTGGAGCATTTTGGAAACCACTGTTGCAAACATATTACTAAAGCGTTCTGTAGCAGTGCTCTGTCAATTACTGACAGCACATTTCCATTGAAATTGCCAAAAAATGCCACTGACTTGCAGTTTTACTGATAAAACTATGTGCCAGTCAAACGATTATGAGTGGAAATTGGGCTTCAGAAAATATCTACAATTTGCACATCACCAAGTAAGGTGTCTTTTTTAATTTTGCTCCAAATAAAATCATTGTTTTCATCACACTTTAGAATTACAAAATAATGTGCTTCACTTCTTTAAATGATGATATACTTTTGAAATATGTATGCAGTTTCTTTACAGATAGTTCGTTTTACAAAAGCCACTAACTTTACAGTCCTAGAAAGAATAAACAGCACTTTGTCAGATAACATAGCCTACCATTTGACCTATCTTTGAATGCAAAGAAAATGTGACAAGATGAAAAGTGTTAAAGCATTATTTTGGCTACTCCCCATTTGAACTCTACCCGGATTAATTTGGGGCTGCTGCAGCAGCATCCACACGCCTATTTCCAGCACCTATTACCCAGGCCATAACGCATGGAATTGGCACACACTAAGTTTGGACAATGCAAACTTATCAGGTTATAACCACCACCACCAGTCCGCTCTGCCTGTGCTGCCCTCTACCCTCATGGCTCGACAACACAGGAGAAAGCCCCACACAGTCTTGGTCTAAAACTCGAGGTCACTCTGCCTTGGAACAGAAGCACCCAGGGAGCCTTTTGCACGTGTGCAAGGCAAGGGGTAGCCAGCGAGGGATTACATATCAGAAGGGAGGGGCTCCTGCATATTGCAGAGAGGAACTACTGGGGAGTCCAGGTACGCATTTTCATATTATTTAATGCTTCTGCTCTGTGCCGCACGCAGCATAAGCATCAAATAATATGCAAATGCATGCCATGGTGGCGTGGAGGGCCACGGGCACAAGGCAGACTAACCACACTAGGGCAGTCAAATTTGTAGCGTTTTCGGCTACCAGATTGAATGACGGTCCTGGGGATGGGGTGATGTCTGTTTTAAAAAGGAAAAAAAGCAGTGCAGGGTCAGCACGTGTTAAGCTGTGTGCACGCTGAACATGCGCCCTATATTGTGCTTGCTGCTGGCACCGGCTCTGAGGGAGAAGGGGAGGCTGGCAGCATCATGGGCTTGGTGCAGACTGCAGACTGTCCCAGTAGCCTTCTTATTTTGTTACTGTGGGCCGATTTTGCTAAAACATTGGCCTCCAGTAACAAAGCCAACCTCCTGTTTCAGAAACGTCCCCATCCCTTCCATCCTCCCAGGGGTCTGCCCAGTATGCAAGTGTGATTGCTTGTCAGTCACAAGTTACAATATTGGCAGCCTCACTAGACCTGCTCACTGGTGCAAGGCCTCCCAGGCGCCTTCCTTCTGATCTACTGGTTCCTTCCTTCTGAACTCTGCATCCAGATGTGGCACACTCCAAATAAATCAACTTCTTTATCAACAGTCTAAACCAGCCCCTGCAATCAGGGGCCAGCTGCTGGCTGAATATTTACAAGAGCTGCGCCACGACCACTCACTTCTGCACTCAAAACGATTTTTAAGACAGCAAAACAACTATCCAGGCAATTTGCAAAATGTGTAAACTGCCGATCTTAAAGCTTGGGACACAATATCATAAAATGAGAATCTCTAGAGTCTGCTGGTTAGGTGTCATATAAATGTATAGATTGGTAGTGATACTAACAAATTAAATCCTACAGACTTAACTCTTAGTAGCAATTTACCTGCCTCCCACCCGATCACAAATTGGTCTCTGATTCAATTTATAGAGACGCACATACAAAAGTAAACAAACTGTTTTGCAGGGTCACACAGCAGGAAAGAGTTAAGTCACTATCTCTAAGATGAAAACCTCATACAAATGTGTTGTGATAAAACGCATGCACATTAATCCACTGAGCTATCCACTCTATATTAACATAATGTAATGTTTCTCTGCAATACTTGGTGTAGAACATCAGAAGCCAAAACAAGCATTCAGAAAAAAAAATATTCCTAAGTAGAGCCCAGAAGTGAGGATCAGTTCGAGGGCTGTCTCTAGAGCAGGATCAAACTAGTTATCTCTGAGGAAATCACCCATATTTCAGCTTAGCAGCTATGAATGGCGGGGCATCATGCCCAGTAGGAGCGAGTTGGGTACAAATAAAATTACACTTCTCACACCTCCTTCCTCTCCCACCCCCAGCTTATGGTGAACCCAGCCCCTATGACATGCTCCTAACATTTCGTGTGAGAGGCTCTGTTATAGCAAGTAGCCCTGACCAGAGTGCATTTTAATAGCTATACATATTAAACACAGGACTGTTTGGAATTTAACCTTTGGCACATAAATGTGCATCTCTGTCACTTTCAACAAGTTTACTGGACTGTGTGGTGTGCAGAGGGAATCTCCAATGTGAGGCAAGAGTTCTGTGGAAAGGGCGACGGTGATTTCTGTGGCCTTATCTCACATCATCAATTTTCACTTCATCTAATAATTGCCAATGCACGTTTTTTTACAATTAGACTGATGCCTACTTCGAGGGCCAGAAAAGGCACCTGCCGTCAATTCGGTATCAGATTACAAAAGCTTTTCTCTCCTGTTCGCGTTTGGGTACAATTGAAATGAAAACTTTAAGCTGTAAGGCTGTATTACTGGAGTAATGGGGTGATATGTGAAAGAACAATGGACAGCGTTTTTTCGAGTGTTTCGTTTCTCTGGGAATAGGCCTAGAGCCGCACACCAGTCAAACTACAGTGGTGGACTTCATCTGACTGGCATAAAACTGTAATGGCCGGCAAGCTCAAGAAAAAGCAGCATTATTTACTGCTTTTATTAATCTGATTCCGAGGCCTGCACTGCACGGCACGCTGCTGCTTGCTTCAAATTGTCTGACTGAATGGTGCCGGTGCGTCGTACGTGTGTGCGTCATGACAAGGCGGGCAAAGTTAAGTTACGCTTGCGCTGCAGCTGCTGCACACAGGACCAAATCCAGTCCACTCAGTGGCCCACCCAGCGCAATACTGACTAAAGTAATGGATTTATTGAACTGTGTGAAATATCGACTGGCTCTTCACCGGAGACTGCATAAAGTGCCCATAATGTGTGACACATGTTGAGAAAGCTGAGTTGGCGGACTTGGCGCTCAGGTATGTCTAGACCCGGCCCTGATGAATAAGTGCCGGTGCTAAGCACCGGAAAGCACCGGCACAAATTAAGCAATGATTTTCATACACAAACATGAAGGTGCAAAAAAAACAGAAATATGTACTTTTCTTGTTTAAGCCCCTGAATCTCTGTAGTGTCACCAGCGTGCACTGACATCCCCCTTCTTGTTGCAGCATGCGTGCCAACGCGCCGCGCGGTTGATTGCAGGGAAAGATGTCTGAGCTGGTTCAGCATCTGGGATCTGTGGGCAGGGTGAAAGATGGAGCCACTCAGATTTTCAGCTCTCCAAGGTTGAGGAAATAAGGACTGCTGAGGTAATTGAAAAAAGGAATTCATGGATGTGCAAAATACCAGACACACCAGAATTGACATCATAAGTCTGTTGAACCCCGATGACATCAGTGTCCAGAAACCTTGCCCAGGGGCAGTCAGAACAGTACCAGAGGTACGAAATGAGCTCAGGGCAAAAAACTAGGAATATCGCTATTTACACAGATTTTTGTTTATATAGCACAAACTAGACCCGAGACATCGGGTATCAGAGCGCTTTACATGAGCATCAGTTTCGTTACATGAGAACACATTCATTTAGTTAGGCACGGGGAGATTAAGTGATTTGCCCAGAATCACAGGATGTTGAGCTGTGGTTGCTGAGACTTGAACCCGGTTCCCCAGCTTCGAGGTAGACTGTTCTACCTGTAAGGCTACATGCACTCCCCTTTGAAGCTGGGAGTCTGTTGTCTATGTTCATGTTGAACTTTCATCGTATTTTTAGAGTATTCTTGAAGTACTCAAGGAATTCCACCACACTGCTGGAGCATCCATGCGAGTAAACATCATTCTTAATCTTGAACATAGGCAGGGCACAATTCGAGGGCGCATGCGGGTAGGCGGCGTCTACCCACTTTTTCACAGGCAGTTGCATAACAAAACTTGAAGAGGCCTTCCCTGCAAAGTACATGGAGAGGCCTCCCCTCCCATGCCCACCACCTACCACTTTTGCTGCAGGGTCCCCCCCCCCCCCCCGCACCGCAGGGGCTGCAGGTGCTTCTGTTACACCACTGTTCACACGGTGGATGCCATCTACCCGCCATGAGGTTGGCCCCTACAGAAACATGCTAAAAGTATCTCCTGTTGTAATTTTCAGGCACCGGGACACATTCAGCAGCGCCTGCACGTTGTCTGCTTTTGTTCCAAGCAGCCACGTGCAGGAGTTTATCAGATTGCAGCTCGGCCCATAACAAAGGCTGCAGTTAAGGGGCTATCAGGCCTCCTTTTGTTGGAGTATCCTGGCTGGAAGCTATCAGGAGCCTCACACCTAAATGCAAATGAGGGGAAACAAAGGCACACAGCTTATCACTTTACTAGAGCGGCAGCTTTTCACTCTGTTCAATCCCTGTATGTAAGAGATATGCATGCACTGTAAGAAAGTCTGATGTGTTGGTCTGTCCCAATATTCACAGAAATAGCAATTTAAATGCCACTGTTTTGTTTTATTTCTTTCATAGCTCTACTCATTCCAATGCAGAATGCCAGAGTTTACATCACACATAGACATTATACACTGACAATAAATCATGTGTGTGTGAATCAATGTGTGGGATGTTACATAAGACAGTGAGGGTTACAAGGTGTAGGAGTCACATGTCATTCATAGCTCACTATGCTAATAGAATTATAACAATTTATGAAGTGCAAGTAATAAAAGGATCTCTGTGTTAAAAGCAGTATCCCACTTACTCATTTACATAAAATACAAATCTCTCATTTGCTTGCAATGTAATATGCTTTGCAGGAGACATATTAACCCTCTATGCTACTTTGATTCAAAAGTGGCACTAGACAAAACACAGATCTCTCCAGCAAATAGGTTAACCTCCAGAGTTATTTTACCATTATTATAATTCCTTGAGATTTGGCTGGCGCACAAAGATCTCTGCAGCAGGTGCATTAACCCCATACCATATTTTAAAATACAGATTTTGCAACCAATTAAGCAGAACAGATTTACTGCAATTTTTCTCTTTGTTGCCAATTTCTTTCTGGAAGAGTTAAAAAAAAAAATGTATAAATTGAGGCCCAGATTTTGCGTCGGGGATGCATCACTTTTTTGGCACATAGCTGATGCAAAATCTAATTTGTTAAATTGTAATACGCTCAAATGTACTCAACATAGACCTGCTAAACATATGTGAAAGGTCTTATGAGCTGATGTCACTTCTTGTGATGCCACTTCCTGTGAGGTAATGGGCTGTGATGCCACATCCTGTGCTACCACTTGTGGTGGCATGCACTGTGATGTCACGCGCCATGATGTCACTTGCATACTGTCTCACTTTGTTAGTCCCCACACTTCTTTTTTCAGGACTTGTGCTCTGGACATAGGTGAAACAGTGACTTCATTCCCATCTGCTGGTCCGATACATCAGCAAATCAGCAGCACGCCAGAGAGATCTGTGTGCAAATTTGCAAATTAGTGGTGTAAATTTAGCCTATTATCGCACAAATATCAGTAAATTGGGTACCATTAATTTTATATACTGGCAAAGCTGGTTATTTCCAGAGTAATAAAAACATGGCTAACTGTGGCAGTAAATGTCATGTGAAGAATCCAGCAATAATTGCTGGCCCCGTGCCATGCATTATTCATCGTGGTACCGAGGAGGGGGCGGGGGGGCCCTCCTGGGGACAGAGCGGGATTCCGCGCGCAGGATTATGTGATGAGGGTTGAGAAGGTCAGCGCGAGGAGGCGCGCAGATCTGTTCGGAGCCCCAAAGGGACTTGTAAGGGTTAATGAGCTGAAATGATCCAGTTCGGGGGAGCAGAGCTCAGTCAGTTGAGAAGCAGGAGGGCGGCGCAGGACATTTGCTGTCATTACAAAGCTCCCGAGGATGGAGGCAGATAAACAGCGGGACACGACAATGCCAATGAAACAACACTGTCTTTATTCAAGGCACAAGACATGTTATTTACTCAGCCATGGTGCACATTGGAAGAGAAATCAGAATAGGAGGGACTCTACCAGGTCACTACGAGGACATCATGAATTCAGCACTGGGCATTCATTGCTTTTTAGAAATGATCATAAACTGATGCCTTAGTCCAGTTTTAGCCGAGCAAGAATACAACTCCCAGAATGCATTTGCTTGCTAAATAAAAGTCCAAGACTAGAACAACGGTGATCACAGTGCAGTATAACTATCTCATAATCAAAGCTGTTTATGCTTTGCAATGACTGGGTGCAAACAGGAAGCATAGATGCCATGGGTCCGAGTCACGCGTGAAACCATCATTTTGCCCTTTTTTGCCAATTGCACTTTGGATGCCAGGGCTTGTAGATCACTGTTTCCACAAACACTAACCCAAAAGTGCCAGAAAGGGAAGAACCGTGGCTGAAAGGTCATGGATGTCTTACATCCTTCACATGCACCCATTGGTAATTATGAGTCTGTGGCTCTTATAATCACCGAACATAACCCACTTCCAAGGCAAAAGTGGAAATATAGTGTAGTTTAAATTAAATCTATCAAGGATAATAAAAATGTTTTAGAAGGACGCATATTTCAGTTGTTAACTTTCAAGACCACAAAGGTTCCCTTCCTGAGGGAGATATTGTACAACTAAAATAGATGTCCTCAGGATAGGAAAGGACTGTTTAGGGGCACTTGCCAGGTATGTCACAGGAAAAGTAACTTTGACAGAAATGAAAAAATGATCCTGACTTTAGAGTTGGATAGTAACAGGAAACCCCCAAATTTGTGGAAAACTCATCAGAGCCATTTGTCTTGTATGCCAGACCCAGGTGGGCAAATTGCACAGGGAACAACGTCTACGGATAAAAATAGAAATATAGAAAATAGGTCTGCCCACAACATGGGATGTATGTACGGAAACATTTAAAAAACTATGGGGCAGATTTATAATAACTGGCGCATCCCTGCATATCAGCAGGGATGCGCCAGTTATTTTGCGCACCAGCTCCGCCACCATGGATGCGCCGCATTTATAATGCGGCGCACCATGGGGCAAAAATGGCACAGATGCGTGACGCATCTGTGCCGTAAAAGTGACGCATTGCTGGAGTTGAGTCGCAAGCGCGACGCAGCTCCAGCAATGCTCTGGGGGGCCCTATCTTTACAATGCTGCGTCAATCCTTACGCCTGCTTCAAGCAGGCGCAGGGTTTTGACGCAGCATGGGCCTAAAAGTGACTGAGTGAAATCTTGTAGATTTCACTCAGCCACTTTTAGGAGGCGTTCCTGCGCCGGAACGCCCCCACCTGCCCTGGAAAGCCTACATGTGGCGCAGGGCTTTACAACGTGACGCATCTCCCAGATGCGTCACGTTGTAAATACCCCGCACCTGCGTCACAAAAGTGACGCAACGGCGGCGCAAAAGTGGCGCAAGTGCTACATAAATCTGCCCCTATGAGTAAATTATCTGTCGGAGAATGCTCTGCCTGTGGAGAATCCTCTAACAGAAGTTCCACTTGCATACTATGGACCAATTGACAACTTGCACTGTTTGTTATAATAATAATAATAAATCTTCTTTATTCGGTTTTTGAAGAAGAAAAAACCATAAAAGAATTTCAACAATAACATACAATTTGATAAAAATAATCCATAAAATAGATTTGATTAAAATGTTCAGGAAAAGAATTATTATTAATGCAATTTAAAAGTATATTATACCATATAACCTCAAATAACCGGCTATACATCCTCAAAGATTTTTCCTATGATAAAAAATGCATTTAAGAAAAGTACTAACACTTTTGGAGACAAATTCAGAGTCCAGGAATTGCAACCGTAACATAGCTGGCCGGCACCTTCTAAAACCTAACCGTCTCAACACAGGAACTAACCAGAGTTTGCGGTGTGAAGTATAATATTTGCAGAACAAAATAGTGTGCATTGTAGATTGCTCTGCTATTTCGTCACATGGGCACACCGGCAAATGTTCCTCCCAAGTGTTTTTAAGAGGGAAGGCAACTATCCTGTGGAAGATGTTTAACCTAAATCTGGTCAATAACAACCGCTCAAACTGCGACTGGACATACGTCAGATATGGTTCGATATCCAGAGTTGTCATCACTACCATGGAATGGCGAACCGATGGTTTCCGTACCTCTGCGCACATACGTGATTGTTCGACATGGGACAGTGCCCTTATTTTTAGTTCCTTCTTGGGTATTTCAGAAATAAGTTCTGGTGTCAGATAATATTTGACAAAAACAACGTAAGCGTGTATATAGAAAGAGGTACAACCAGCCGGTTGATCTCTTAGATAATGTACTGAGTGCCAGTGAGACAAAATCAATCTGATATTAAAAAAGAACCCTCACTCACCAACATAGTTGGTGACATGCTTCATCATAGGGTTTTGCCAGTGGTGCCTTGTGCACCTCTGGTGTGCTTCGACGCTTTTAGTATGGCGGAGCAACTGTAGTCAGATTAGAAAGTGAAGTGTGCAGTGTATCATAGGTGAGTTAAAAGTCATATGTCGTCTGCCAAAATTTTTAATGATGACGTCACATGAGCAAATTAAAAAATGGTAGTGGATATCGATTCCTGACTTTAAATTGGTCAGGCCAATCCTGCTTATGATCAAGTGGTCAACATGTTTCAGCTTATCTATGTGTTTTACCAAGCTTTCGTCAGGACCTAATCATGAGAAAAACACCTTAGCGGTATAAGCACGCTAAGGCTTATCCAAACCTCAGGTGTGACGAACCGATACACTCACGGTTACATCAGGGGTCTTCCACTGATTCAAGGGAAACCTCGTGCATCTGCAAAAGATGTATGTATATTAGAATCAACATACAGACTTTGAATATACTGTGTATATCAGAAAAACAAATCAGATGTCAGACAAACACTCATTCACATTGTCCCTGTAGTTTAACATGGCTCATAATAGACTACGGAAAAATACGTAAGGACAAAAGACTCTATTTCTTTTAGATCTTCCAGACATGTCTGAAACCAATTAGGAACAAACAAACAGTTGGGCCGATTCGCTCAAGAGTCTGGGTATAAAGGATGGCTTATTGACTCTGTGTTGATCTCTTTTAAAATTGGCACACACAAATATATGTCAAATGGGACGGGCAATGCATGATTCCCGACTCCGCGACATAATTTGGAAGGACTGAAAAATAAAATTGAATAAAAATGAGGCTTACGTAAATGAAGACGAGGAAATGCTCCTTGGGCAAGAAGGCGGGTGGCGGGACTACAGAACAACTGTGGTAAAAAGGACAAACGGAAGAATGTCAAACACCTGTAATCCGTTATCCCATCAGATCCAAAAGTTCCGCTTCAAAAATGAACAAAGATTTTCTAACAGCGGTACTTACATCGTCCAACTCCTCAGCCAGGCGATTTTACCTACGAGTGACCGCCGAGCCCGGAGTCAAAGTAAAAGTAAGTAATGGCGTTTAAATACTGACAAACGTGGCGGGAAACCCGGAGGAGTCTTCCTCTGCCAGTCTGCGCACGCACCAGTAGTATAGATATGGAAAACAGACTATGCCACTAGTCCTTGATTGAAAAAAAGGACTGTGTGTCAGTTTTCCTTCTCTCAAAACTTTATCGACATACTCGATTTAGCGCAAACAATTATCAGAAACGGGTGACATATGATCTAGAATTATCCTTATGCCCCGTAAATAACAAATATCGTCCTTACTCAGATAGATGTAAAATGCCCCCGTGGTAACACTAGTGTGGGTGTAAAATAGGGGGACAATCAGGTGGAAAGATTAAGTGGCCAGGGACCTATATTTATTCATTAAGGAACATAATACCAGGACAGAGGGGTTAGTTGTCCTAAGAACATTAGTTCGTTCGTCTCAACACAGATCCCCACGGGATATTATCATTAAGACCCCGTAGGTGTGTCGATAGGCGATCAACCCACCGCTGTTCCTTTTCAAACAGTAGGGAGGGTTTCGATTGCTCTATGATGGTCCAATGTAGATCATCCGCAGTGTGTTGAAATCGTAGGAAATGTTCCGTTAGTTTTGTCATGCTTTTTTTACATCGGATGTTACTTCGATGTTCCCCAATGCGTAACTTGACCTTACGTGTGGTCATGCCTACATATTTCAAATCACAAGGGCATGTGATTAAATAGACCACATCGGTCGTGTTACAATTGGTGTGACTACGTTGAGTCCAGATTTTGCCCATTTCCAGAGATAGAGTTTTTGTAGGGGACGTCAGGTGGCACATAATATTTACCCAGTCCTAGGTCAGATAAAACATGTTTTATGTACATCAGCCACTCGATCTTCCCCACGTGGTCCAATGACATACAATCTGCTAGTAGCTTCTTTGTGAAGGTATTTTTGGTCGAAGTCCAAACGCGGCGCCACAGTAGGAGTGGTTCAATTTTTGCGAGGTCCTCAATATGGGGAGTCCCCAATTCAGTATGGCATGCGAAGGTGGAGACTCGTTTTGGAACCGCCAGGAGAAATCTCAAGAAGTTGTTTTCTGCCACCTGGAGGGAGTTAGTATTTTTGTATCCCCAAAGGCCTGCTTCGTAGAGTGCTGTCGAAAGGCATTTCGCTTTGTAGATATGGAGAAGCTCTACAGGTGGCCTCTTACCCAGTTTTTGTGAACATTTTATTAGGGCGGCATTTGCCCTCAAAAGGTGATGTTTGCGGGCTTCTATGGCTGGCTTACAATTTAGCTTCGCATCTATCATTACACCAAGATATGGGTATTGGTCCGTTGGTTCTAGCCTTTCCTTGACTAGATAGATACTCTTCCCCCTTTTTCTGCCCTGCCCCACTACCATAACAAACGTTTTTTTTATATTTATGCGAAGGTCTAATTTGCCCATGAAACTTGCGTACCGTTCCGTTGCCTTTTGTAATTCTCGTGGGGTACGTGCAAGTATCACGGCATCATCCGCATATAAGAGCGCTGGTATCAAGCATTCTCCAACTCGAGGGAGGTCCTGGGCCCCCTGTAACATCTCCATCTCAAGACCATTTGTATATAATGAAAAGAGAAAGGGGGCCAGGACACAACCCTGCCTGACACCACGCTCTACTGCAAATTAATTCGAGAGTTCTCCCCGGACTCCAAAGCGTACCCTGGCAGAGGCATTCCTATATAATTCACGAAGGAGATTACTAGGACCGGGTCTACACCCATTTTGCTAAGAATTATCCATAGTTTCGAGTGAGAGACGCAGTCAAAAGCCGCGGACAGGTCAACGTAGACCATATATAATCTGCCCCGCTTTGCAGAGACATATTTCCCCATAATTAGGGACAAATTTAGGGCCTGCTCAATTGTCCCAAAGCCCTCCCTGAAGCCAAACTGGATATCAGAGAGGACCTTGTCATCGTCCACCCACTCCTGGAGTCGCTGGAGAACCACTCTGCCCAGTACCTTCCCCAGAGAGTCTAGGAGCGAGATTGGACGATAGCAAGAAACATCCTCCCTATCTCCCTTCTTGAAAATAGGGACCATAGTTGATTGTGTCCAGGATTTAATTAAACCGCACTTCATTACTGCGTCGAATACCCTTTTTAGGATGGGGGCCCACAGTTCTAGATTAGATTTAAAAAAGTCCACTGGCACACCATCCGGGCCAGGGGCTTTCACACTTTTGCTTGATTTAACTACATTGATGATTTCAATTAGTGTGACATCTATTGAAATAGGGAAGGAATTGGGCTGGGTACTCCTGACATTATCTTCTATTAGGTCAGTTTCTGAAGGTTTGGCAAAGATTTTTGAGAAATGGTTTACCCACGTCCGGCCATCAATTGCCACATCTACTGATGGCTGATTGCTATTATCTTGCAGAAATGGAGCCTTGACCAGTTTCCAGAAGGCATCGCTGTTTCTAGTCAGGGAACTCTCATGGAGTTGATCCCATAATGCTTGTTTCAATTCTTGTTTCCTGCTCTTACATACTAAAGTATAAGTTCTTCTTAGCCTCCTAATCTCGTCCTGGTCTCTAGTGACTTTTGACAGGGCTCGCTTTAATTTTTTATGTGCCATAGAGCAATTGTGGTGAAACCACCCTGTTTCCCCCCCCCCATTTCCTTTGCACTTTTTGGTTAGCAACTCCTTTACCTTGTCTAAGATTTCCCCGAAGTTATCCAAAACCTCCTGCTCCCCCGTGTTAATATCTAAGCATTTTACTATTGCCTCGTATGTCGTACGCACCACCCTTTTTGTTAAATCTACAGGGTCTATCTTACCCCACCCTAAGGTATAGCCGTTTATTCTTTTAAGATACATTTCGTGTTGGGCAAGGATGGAATTTATATGCGAGGGCGGGAGCTGACCTTGGTCCAGGAATAAAACTATGGACAGGGCAGCATGGTCACTTAGGGTATTTATGAGAATACTAAAATTTCCAACCTTGTTTCCTAATGTGGCTGTGGCCAATACGTAATCGATTGTCGACTCACAGCCCCTTCCCAGATAAGTTGGTTCCAGCTGCCCATTAAAAGGTTTTGGCGTATTTAATATTACGAGGCCTAATTCAGACATGGTTTCGTTTAAGAGGTTTCCCACCTCTGAGTGGCTGAAATGAGTTGTTTGACCATCTGTTTCATCCACCACCCCGCAGAGGTTAGTGTTACTTCTAATACAGGGGTGATGGTTGAAATCACCTCCCCATATGATGCTTGGGGGATCCTGAGTTTTTTTCTGTTTAGACCAGGTTACAAGTTTCTTACGGAGAGCCCCTAATATGTGCAATCTGTCAATTTCTGTCAAATTATCGTATAAATTTACGACAAGAATGATCTTTTTCTCCTCAAATGTTAGTTTTAGTACCTGATAGTTTAGTTCTAGTGCAAGGGGTGTAATCTCTAGGCTCAATAGAGTGTTGGCTATGTAGATTACCAACCCACCTTTGGGTCTACCATGCGGGACGGCTTTTGCTGGAGTAAAAAAGGTTTTATACCCTGTTAAATGCAGCTCAGTTGTTGCCCATGTCTCCTGTAAACAAATCACATGGTGTTCCTGTACATAATTTAAAATACTCCCGTTTATGATTTTTCTCTTGAGCCCCGCAATGTTCCAGTATAAAAATTGTATTTTTAAACTTTTCTGGGTTACGTCAGTCCTTTCAGTCAAGTGTACTTCCTCTTGGGAGGAACTCTTTACGGTCGGTTGACCTTCCTCTCTTGATAAACTAGATATGCCGTTTAGTGTGTTTTCCAACATGGGGGGGTCATCTTCATTGGGTAATCTATGTACTGAGTCGTCTGGCTTCCTGCAGAAGGGGAATGTCTTCCTCATTTGCAGATGGTAGGTCACCCAATGCATCTTGCTCTCTGTCTTCTAATGCTTTACCAATGGCATCCCCTTCCGCAGTTACAGAGTCCTGCACTATGCAAGGCTCTGAAGGAGGCGGCCTTTGCGGGACTCTCCACTGCCGTCTAAGTCAATCAACTTCATCTAGTCCAAAGAGCATTGAATAACGATTATAGGTGGGCACGTTACACCCATAATGTGGAGGAAAATTATTATTGTTGCTGTGGAACCCCCTATATGACTGGGGATAAGGGCGATAATTATCCACGTTTTGACGCAGAAATTGGGGACCCACTTCCTTCCAATCCGAATAAGGATTTTTTACTGGGATAGATTTTGAATATGAGGTTGGGTCTCTTGGATAGAAATAACTGACGTAATGGGTGGAGATAATGTCCCCCCCTCTTGTTTCGTACCAGTCTCCGATGCACCTTACTGCTCTATGATCTTTAAAGTTTATAATTATCACATCCCCAGTTCTATCTTTGGATCTTGATCCCACCCAGATTGCTCGTCTCACGGTCAAAATTTCTCCACTGACATGGGCAGGTAATGGTCTATTCTGCTCCAGCCAATGGATAGTTTTATTTTTTAAGGCATGATGATCCTCTCTGACCCCCTTTACAAGCTCTGGTACACCTGCCATAATAATCGTATAAGGGGCAGATTGTGGTGGTAAATCTACTATTCTTTTTGTTTCTCTAGGTAGCTGTGTGGGTGGCAACTTTCCCTTTTCGTTCCCAACTACTTCGTTTACTGGTTGGGAGATTTTATCTGCTGGAAGATTTTTAGTGGGTTCTTTCTTATCCCCTTCCCTTTTATTGCTAGACTGGACGGTCTCCCTGTTTCCCTGACTATTGGCTAGAGAGGAGAATTTCTCCTTACTAGTTTTTGGTTTATTTGTTTTGAACAGAGCTTTTTTCCCCTGTATGCTAACTGCTGTTACAGGCACGGCGCTTGTCGAAGGTTGTGATGTTGACAAAATAGGAGGCATTATATGGTTACTACCAATGTTTTTGGCATAAGCGCTTTGCAATTCTATCAGGGCGGCAGTATTCCCTTCTATTTGACTACCCAAGCTATCTAGATGTGCACTTATCATTCGTGTTCTCTCTAACAAGGGGAGTAGAAGGGATTTCATCAAAGCCTCTAATTTGTTAATGAAATCTGTTTCTAAGTGTAAGGTATTTAAGGGTCCTGAAGGATTAGAAATAGCGGGCGGATTGTTTATCTCTAAGAAGAGAGAGGGTCCTACCGACTCAGAGGATCTAGTGGAGTAGGGAGCAGAGGGACTGATTTTTTGTGTTTTTGTTTGGGTTGTCACAGATGGAGATCCCCTTCTTTTCCTTTTTTTTGTGTCACTACGATGCTGGTCTATGGTCGATGGAGAAACTGAGAATAGTTTGGGGGAATTTGATAATCCAGATGTATTTGAACAAGGTGAGGAGGAATTTGTAAGAAGGACAGCGTTAGCGTTAGCGGTGGAAGGTATATCATCATCGTCCTCCACCCTTACCGCTATTGGGAGAGTGGAACCCTGTGCTAAGTCCAAGTGTGTCCTCCTTGGGGAAGCAACTTGGGCTAATAACCCCAGAGAAGAGCGTTTCCCAGTTAGTAAATCTAGTGAAAGACGCTTCTCTGTATCAGCTATTTCTTTTTCAAGTACATTTGTTACCCTCTTAAAAAATTGATCAATTGTCCCAGTTCCATGTGATGTATTGACAGTTATGGTGCGGGATTTTCCCATTCGTGTAGACATGGTAGAATACTAGTCAACAGAGATTGTACTGAGGGTTTCCAGGCACGAAGAAGTATAGTTACAGAAAAAAAGTAATTCCTGTAAAATCTTTGAAAGGTCCAAACAGTGGTCGCAACAAATCCAGAGGACAGTCTTACCATATAGTAGATGTCAGGGGAGTGGCTCGTCCCGTCCCTCGTCGTCCTTTGACGGCCTTAGACGGCCCGCCCTTTGCCCAGGCTTAGCCCGGCACCGCCCGCGCGCGTCCCGCGACACGGAGGAAGCGCCGGACTTTTAAGCGCCTCCTGGCGCGGGAAACGGTGTCAGCGGGTCTCCTGCCGCAGAGGATGATGGGATTTGTGGTCCGTCCCCGCTCGGCGGCCGCTGGTGGAAATGGCGGCGGCGGAGGACGAAGGGCAGCAGTGAGGCAGTGGGCACAAGGTGAGTGGCAGCACAGCCACTGAGAGCACGTCCACGGGTCAGCAAAGAGAAGCCCGCTCGGCCGAGGAAGCGCCGGACTTTTAAGTGCCTCCTGGCGTGGGAAACGGTGTCAGCGGGTCTCCTGCCGCAGAGGATGATGGGATTTGTGGTCCCTCCCCGCTCGGCGGCCGCTGGTGGAAATGGCGGCGGCGGAGGACGAAGGGCAGCAGTGAGGCAGTGGGCACAAGGTGAGTGGCAGCACAGCCACTGAGAGCACGTCCACGGGTCAGCAAAGAGAAGCCCGCTCGGCCGAGGAAGCGCCGGACTTTTAAGTGCCTCCTGGCGCGGGAAACGGTGTCAGCGGGTCTCCTGCCGCAGATGATGATGGGATTTGTGGTCCGTCCCCGCTCGGCGGCCACTGGTGGAAATGGCGGCGGCGGAGGACGAAGGGCAGCAGCGAGGCAGTGGGCACAAGGTGAGTGGCAGCACAGCCACTGAGAGCACGTCCACGGGTCAGCAAAGAGAAGCCCGCTCGGCCGAGGAAGCGCCGGACTTTTAAGCGCCTCCTGGCACGGGAAACGGTGTCAGCGGGTCTCCTGCCGCAGAGGATGATGGGATTTGTGGTCCGTCCCCGCTCGGCGGCCACTGGTGGAAATGGCGGCGGCGGAGGACGAAGGGCAGCAGCGAGGCAGTGGGCACAAGGTGAGTGGCAGCACAGCCACTGAGAGCACGTCCACGGGTCAGCAAAGAGAAGCCTTAACTGTTTGTTAAGTATGTTAAAAGGTGTGGCGCAGCAGCCAGGGTGCCTGACTCTGGACTATGGGGTTCACGGTTCGATCCCCGTCACGGGCCGCAGGTTAGCCCAGCACCATGTGACTATGGGCAATAGCTCACTTAATCTTCCCGATGGCCCTCAGCGCCGGGACACCACTTCGGAGGTAGCTGTGCACTTTACAAATACTGGTATTTTCATTTAATTTACTTTCATAAGTAGTATATCTCAAGTGCTAATGAATGCTATTCACAAACTGCAGTGTGGAGACCTTTGTCTCCACCATCTTTTCCAAATGGAGGTCTCCACCATGTGTGCAGAGATCTCCACACACGTAGATATACCTTTCAGTAATTAATATGGGAGGAACCAGGATTAGTGGCTTAAAAAACTTGGAAATACTTACTACTAAATAAGAAGGAAATTTGGGGATGATTTTAGGGAAGAATTTGTCGAATGGCCCCTAAGAAACACTAGAAAAACTGTCCCTCACACCCTAGTCACCAGCAAGTTGAACACACTCTACGCTGGGATCATCAAGCAACTCACAAGAAGACTGCAAACTATCTAGAACTCGCCAGCCAGGCTTATCTTCAACCTCACATCACACCACACCTCAGGGAGCTCCACTCGCTCCCGATATACAACCAAGCTAATTTCAATCTCCTCACACACATTCAAAGCACTACACAACTCAGTTCTCACCTACTTGAACAGTCACATCTCCTTTCACCAATCACCCAGACACCTTCCCTCCACACGACTCCTACTTGCACACATCCCACGAATACAAAGAACTAGAGCAGGAGGTTGGCATTCTCTTACATCGCTCTTAACGCGTGGAACAACCCCTTACTCCACAAGAGAGTCTCCACTCTTCTTGAACTCTGCAAGAAGCAGAAGACTTGGCTTTTCGATTAAGCAACCTGCCTTAGGCAAGGCTAGGAACATACACCTGCTCGGCATCAGTTTACCTTTGTGGGGGAAAGTAACCTTCACAAATAAATATAACATAACACAACACTACAAAACACAACAAAACACAAAAACATATTGCACGCACACCCGTAAAAGAGTAAGGCCATTGCTATTTACAAACCACACTTTTACAGTTGCTACAGCCCAAAAGGTGACAAAATAGGTTCAAATGTACTGCAGCTCATCCTCAGAATAAGTCAAGCACCACACTTGGCCACTCACGGGTGTACCAACACATTCCCATAGACAATAATGGAGGCAAGGAAATAAAATAACACTCCACAGGGACTCAGGTTACATAAATTGAATTAAATTATTTTGACATTTAAATTAAATATCTAATAAATATATTTACGATTGAGCAGACTTTACATCAGATACAGGCAAAGATCGCTCCAGCTAAGGGTTTTTCAGCACAGTGCTTTATTCTGTGCTGGTCAATCCCATGATGCATTTTGACTGAAGATCAGCCTTCTTCAGGCTAAATGGTGTGGCAGTGCCCTAATAATAAATATAAAAGACAACGTATGTGGAAATACTGAACAAGTATCATGATAATCATCCCACAACAGGTTGCCACCAAAATCAGGTGTATGTAACAAAAAGGTGTATGTAAATCAGGCTCCGGTGTGCTAAAGCATTGAACATGTTTTATTTGTCATTCGTCTGACAAAATTAGGCACCATCTTAAATAAGAGAAGACTTCATATTTATAAGTACTTTTACATATTTGGATAATCAGATCTCAATAATATGTTACACATTTAGTATACAAACATATCCTAATGGTTTCCCATTTTCATATGCCAAGTCCCAGTGGACAGATATAATGGCCATAATTTGTAGTTTGATGTGATCTGCACTATGGAATGGTCCTTGATTATAACAGAAATGTGTGCCTGCTATCAAACCCAAGTGGGTTTTCCATAGAAGATGGCAAATATCTGGGTACTGGTGTCTTGTTTGTGACAAAACACTTGTTTGAAGTATATTGTGATTGTTGCTCTATTTCTGTGATACTTTACTCGACCACGCTCGATCAGGAAACTAACTGAGCAGTACAAGCACCTTAGTTGTTAAACTCATCAGAGCAATTTGTCTTGTATGCCATACCCAGGTGGGAAAATTGCACAGTGAACAACCTCTACTGATAAAAATAAAAATATAGAAAATAGGTCTAAACATGGGATATATTGAAGGAAAACATCTAAAAAACGACGTGTCGTGAAACAAACTATTCCCTACTGTGGGTTTGCGGTATAAACAGGTACTAAGCCTTGTACCTCATTCTTAACATCCAAAAATACTAGCTCACATTTGCTTATCTCAGCAGTAAACTTCTGATTAAGTGTGTTATTGCCAAGTTTATAGCTGATTCTTCTGATTTTTGATAAAGTGGTTGCTGATGAACCTGAGAAACACTATCGTGTGTTCCAACACCTGCATCAACTCTAGTGCCAGGGTCACATGTTCCTCCCACAAGGCTATAAAAAGGTTGGCATAGCTGGGAGTGCATGAGGTGCCCCTTGCTGTGTTGTGTGTTTACCTGTACAAAATGAAACACACATAAGGTGATGGGAATAAGGCTTGCAATTTGTCTTTCCACTGACATTGTTCAGGGTAGCATTCCAACAAATCGTTCTTGTTAGACCTGTCAGCCCTTTGGGTGGTCCCTCCTCATCATTATTTATTTTGTCCCACTTTTGCCTCAAACCCTGTTAGTATTTTTCCTTTTTGGGAACCACCAGACTTTTTAGTGTTGATGCAGGGTCAGGGAGCCATTTTCCCTACCCCTGGAACTTCTGTCTGTGGGCCTGAAACACAAAATGGTGGCCACCCATTGTCACCTGAGACATAGCTGGAACCTACTAGTACCTTCCAGAACATTCTAGAACCCTGTGACAGTGTGAGGCAGGTTTAGAATGTTGGGAAGCCAGCTCAGAGTTGGCAGTTGGAGTAGGCAGTTGGCACCTGACTGGAGAGGAGAGAGGACAGAGAAACAGAAGGAGGAAGGAGTAAGGCAGCAGGGGTGGAAACTTGTGCCTGGAGTGGGGTCCAGAAACCCACCCTTGATACTAGTCCCTACTGACCAAGCCCAGCCTAAAGCCCTGTGTGGGATAAAGACCAGAAAATCATCTTAAGGACCTGAACACCGGAACAGGCCTTAAAGGAGAAGAACAGCAAGTTCCTGACCTGTTTGGTAGAATCCTCCTGGAGACCCGACGTCGAGAAGCCTGGAGACCTGGAGCCCGAGGTGGAGAAGCGGCGCTGACAGAAGGCAGACGTCGTACCCGGAGCCGCTAGAGGTCGAGTGAGGGCGCCGACGGAGGTCGTGGAGAGACACCGGAGGTCGAGTAGAAGTCACCTGAGGTCGAGGTGAGGCGTCGACGGGGGAGTGAAGTCCGCCCTCCGGAGTCGCCGGAAGCTGAAGTAAAGCGCGCAGGAGGTCGGGAGTGGAGGTCGCACTCCGGAGTCGCCTGAGGTCGAGGCGAAGCGCGCAGGAGGTCGGGAGTGGAGATCGCACTCCAGAGTCGCCGGAACCCGAAGTGGAGCCGACGGAGGTCGGGAGTGGAGGTCGCACTCCTGAGTCGCCCGGAAGCGGGGGAACCGTGACCCTGTGACGCCGGAACACGACATCGAGCCGAGGCCGCCCAGCGACATCAATCCGGAGCCGCCTCACGGCATCGACCCGGCGTCAGGTAAAGCAGATCGACGCAACATCGAACCGAGGCCAGCCAGCGACATCGAATCGGAGCCGCCTCACGGCATCGACACGGCATCAAGTGGAACAGATCGACGCGACATCGAACCGGAGCCGCCCAGCGACGTCGACCCGGCGCCGAGCGGAGCCGATCTTCGTGAAAAGGGCAGTAAGTGGTAGAAAGGGCATCTGAGGCCCTGTGGAGCCCTAAAAGACCATTCTTGGGGCTAGAGGGGTGTTAGGACCAACCTGAGAGTGCTAGGGGGTGAACTGAGACTGGTGCAGGGACCTGTGTGAGGGACTGTGTAGTTGGAAGAGTCAGAACCTTAGGTTTCCCTCATTCTACCTCAGCTTAGGCCCCAGCCTTGACCACTCTAGGTGGGACATCCCCAGGCCACCCCAGTGACCATAAGCTGTACTTGGGCATGGTAAAATCAATCTACCTCATAAATGTGATCTGATTTGCAATTGTTTGATGGCTATATTATGTATTGAAGGTGTCTTATTTATTGTCTGACCGTATTTATTCCTGCCTTGTATTTATTGCCTGACAGTATTTATTTGCCCTATGTATTTATCGCATCTCTATTTATTCCTTGTGTATTTATGACCTAATCCTATTTATTGCACCTGCAAAGTGTTATTATTTAATTGACCTGCTATTTCTGAAGAAAATCCTTTCGTATTGTATGTGTGTCATAACCCTGCAACTAAGAGAAAAATTAAGATAAACACAAAGAGATTCTTTCATAAATTTTTACGGTGTAGAGTCGTTTTTGGAACGGATGAACGCATGGTTATTGTGAGGGTGTGACGTACGCTTAACACGGTGCCTGACCCCCGACCGCTCGAGCCAAGCTACCCCTTGTGTTGGGAAAAACCGGGTGACTGCTAACCCGGTTGCCCGGGGTTTTCTAACAGTTCTTTTGCCCATCATGCCCTCTCAGTGTGGACTCAGCCATATACAAACCAGTCGTGAACTTTCTCCAATAGGAACAACCCAGTCCGAACTGCCAGGCCATGTCCTCCCTGAACCAGAAGACAAGTAACCCAAGACCAGTTTGGGTGTAGCTTGGTTCCAGTGGCACAGTGAGCACGGGACCCAGGTCTAGGCTGACACCAGCCACTTAGGGCAGTACATCAAATACACCAAAGGTGGTGGGAGTAATGCTTGTAATATGTCTAACCACTATAAATTGCTCAATGTAACAACAAGAGTATTGGTCCAGATGAAATTCCCATGACTGTTTTAATCATAACATCAAGATGTGGGCACATTTGATTATAAAATCCTCAATGCTGCTGTGATATTTACTAGTCTGCCTTCTTGGTCACAATTGATTATTCTCACCCTTTATAAGAAGCATGGCAAAGGAACCATAGATGTTATTACCCTGTCTCTATGATGGACTCAAGAAAATGGCCAGTAAGATATTGATTAGCTGAAATCAAGATTGGTTCATTCAAACGGTATTGATGCCAAAACCCAGAATTGCTTTTGGGCAGGCTTGGATATGGTGAAACAAGCCAGTATGTATCTGCCCTTGGGGGATCCCTGGACCTGTCATTTATGGAACATAGCTCTGACTAGAGGTGAGTGATAAATTCCACTCCACCGGCAGAGTTTGCAGAGTTTTGCTCACTCCGCGTTATGCTTGTAACGCGGAGCTCCAGCATAATTGCATGAACCACCATGTGGCAAAGTTTTTTGTTGTGTGTTTGCCGCCAAAATTAAATTGGCTAGCATGAGTGAGAGTTAGCATCCCTTAGCGCAAATTTCGGGTGCTAGAATGACAACCACAACATTTTCTCAATGGGGGTGGTCGCGACCGTTCGCTGTGAGAAAGCTGTCGTACAAGTAGAAAATTTACTTGAGCAACAGCCAAGAAGCAGCTCCTTGTGGCACGCAGTGTGGTGTCGTTCACACTGATTTTGCAGCACAGAACAAGCCCCAGTGCTAAAAAGCAGCACGAGCACTGGAACGTACTGATTTCCACCCACTCACGGTACTATGCGGAATCTTGCAGCGTTTTAATGTAACTCTGAGGAATTTTGAGCAGTGAAACTCTGAGAGATCCACTCACCCCTACCTTTGACCATGTCAGCAGGCCAATGTGTTAGTCCTTTCTGGGAGTTAAGGGAGTGGATACTAAAGAAATGGATTTTCTGAACAGTTTACATTTAAGTCTCTCTGCTAAAGTCAGATATGGTTGTGGAACAGAGTGGTCGGAGTTTTACTTCACTTATGGTGACCGACAAAAATTTCTACCTACTCCTCTTTTTTTATTCTTCTTCCCAACAAGCTGAAAGATGAGGGAGAAAGGCCAGGACACCTCTAGATTGAGCAGCAATCTTTTGCCTTTATTGCGGTATGCTGGTGATTCAGTTATCATGTCTAGGACTGCTAACAGTCTCAATAAATTGATTAGTTATTGTGTGGCATACAAAGATGATCTTGATTCGGTCACAAATTTATCCCAATCACTTATTATGGTCCTGGGACTAAAAATTACTAGAACTAGTTTCTTCATTAATGGTCAGGCTTTGAAGAGAATCTTGTCTTTCCCTTACTTGAGTGTGTCAACAATAATACAACCAGATGGGAATACCTTGTGTAGTCTAGAGACATCCAGTTCATAGAGTATGTGGGTGCCAGTTTTTACTTTGCTACTTTTGCCGTGCTGCTCATCTGTGGAACAAGCGACTGCATTTTATTAAAACCATTTATTTAAGCCATTGTATTTCTGCTACCGTGATTTGGGCATCCCTAAACTGGTTGCCACATTAATGAAGAAAAGATCTGGGTGAAACAGGTGTTCCTAGAGAGGAAATAGATAATGCGTCGGTTAGTGGTTCATTACCTGTGGTCCGGGGAGACCTGGGGGTCCGCGAATCTTACTCAGGGGGTCCACAACTGCTTAGAAAATTAAATAAAATTAACATATTAACGAATAAGCAAAATGTAAAAATAAACATTTTAAAACGTTCTTTATAAGTAAAGGAGTTTGAAATTGAAAAGTTAGTATCCTCTGATTGTTTTGTGGGAGCAAAGTAAGTGCATCAAACATAATATACTACAGACGATGAGTGGCCTCAATGCAATTGAGAAAAAGCTCCAACCTTCCCATTAAAATGAAATGTTTAATTTTTTTAATATTGGTTTATGAGTATTTCATCTTTTTGTATTTGTTTAATTAATGCTTGTTTCAGTATTTTTAGTGTATTCTTTTGAGGTTCAAATCATCAAAAATGCTTAGGCCGGGTCTGTGGCTTCAAGTTATGACTCATTGGGGGTCCCTGGATTCCAATAATGATTCAGTGGGGGTCTCCAGGTTCCAGGAATGATTAAGGGGGTCCACAGAAGTGAAAAGGTTAAGAACCACTCAGTTAGATCATTTGGTAATCCGTCATTATGACGAGTTTCTAAAATGAAGATGGTCCAGCTGACGAAAACAGGCTGACAAATGTTCACTTTAGAGAAAAGCCAGAATGATGAAATACCTTTTCCATGAAAAATAGTTAATTTTAAAATAGGGCTGCAGTAGTCTTTCTTTAATGGCTGCTGTGGTGGTGCAGGAATACGGAAGAGGTCAGAGTGTGAAGAAGGTAACAAGGGAAAAAGTGCTTGGTAAAGATGGTGGGGGTGGCCTGCACTAGGAAGAGTTGTTAGGGATTAGTTAAAAACGAGAGTACAATAGATGAGTGTGCAGCACAGGGACATTTAAAAGCCTGGGGAAGGGTTGATGGATCAGGGAAGTGGGGAGCAATCTCTTTGAAACAAATGAGGGGCTAACAAGGGGAACCCTGCTTGAAAGAAAGAGAAAAACCAGCCTGGCAAAAGGAATGATTTTTTTTTATTAAGAAAGACTTTTATCAGGTTAGTTTTGTCAACCTGGTGAAATCCATTCTTGAAGAAACTTTTCCCAGCATGGGTTCTACAAACCTGTTTCTTCAGATCCATTTTCTTCAGGAATGTTGGTTTTTCATCCTGAAGAATGCAGCCCAAATGGAAAGAGTAAAGAAATGAGGAGAAATACACTTATTTCTCCTTGTTAGGCCTCCCCGGGGAAGGTGTTCGGTTTTGACGCATTCCCAGGTTTACATGTCCTTGTAAATCTGAGACTGCATCAAAACTCATGGGTGTTGCATGCTGCCACCCACAACAACGCCCATGGACTGCCCCTGATGCAGTGTGAGGCAACACATTGACTTGCGCTGCATTATCTTACACCATATCTACAAAGCCATGTAAAGCTACGCAAAGTGGCTTTGCTTGGCCTCGTAGACATGGGTCTGCACTCTGCGCCGCTGGAGCATCAATAAAACTGATGCACCAGCAGCGCAACGGGCTTGTAAATAAGCCCCTTAGAATGTAAGTGAGGTGTTAGCTTCTGGTCTATTATAAATAAAGACAGCCGGTGATGACAATGTCCTCTGCTGCTACAAGAATCCCTGTGCCCGCTCCCAGATCCTACTCTGTAGCCACCACTCCTTACCTCCAGTACCATAATAATGTATTGACCCACTCCAGATCCTCTACTTGCGGAATCAATATGAAGTGTTAAACTGCACTCAATGGCGCCATGTCCCTTCTTGGAATCCGGGTAGTACAAAATGCTTCAAAGAATAGATGGGAAAGCTTCTTTGAAGAGGCTTGCTTTCACATTTTTTTTTAAGTGACAGTGCAAGGAGATTCTGTAGGTTGGGCTCAGAGCAATCCAGAGTTTATCTTCCACATTGTGGATTGACTTCACACTATGCATATTTTCGATTACATTTCACGTGAACGTGTAGATTTGCACTGCTTGCCCTTAGTTTGTACTCCCAAGAACCGTTAGTGAAGATTTTTTAGGCCATGTCCCACCTGAGATTTGAAGGCGATATAGAAGATTTTTAAGTTTATTCTCTCGTCCCGCAGAAGCCAATGCAATTCTTCCAGATTGCTGTGACTGCAGAAAATTTCCTTAAATTGACACAGAGTCTGGCTGTAGGGTTTGCAAGGTCTGGAGTTCTAAAGGGTCTTTCTTTGGCACTCAGGCAGTAGTTCAGTCTAGATAACATCAATGCTCTGCTCAGTTGAGAGTAGCAAGAACTGTAGTATAGTGAGGTGAGGTGAGGTTCAGCAAGCTTTATTCGGTAGGTGTAACAACCAGAAAAGCAACAAATATATATATAATCTACTGGCGGTCGCCAGTAGATAGTTATAGTTAGGACCAAGTTTCCATAGGAAATCTGAAAATTCTATTTTGAATAACTTTGGCGACGGTTGACGAATCCTCGCGAAATTTTCAAAACTAATGGGGCGCTCCGCTCAGCTCCTACCCTGAAAGTCTCGGGATGATTCGTCAAGTGGGGCCCGAGAAAAAAGGGGGGTCCCAAAATGCGTTTCCCCCATGCATTTTCCCGTAGGACCTTTAGTCGAAGGTACAGCCCGAACGGCTGAAGAGAATTACTTGAAATTTGGCAAAGAGGTAGTCCTCAGGTCAGGCATGTGCCTTTTGCATATATGGTGTCAATCTGTTCCGTAGTTCCTGAGAAAATTGCAGTTAAAAGCACATAAATATCTATAAGCGCGCACCGTGCGCGCACCGTGCCCGCACGGTGCCGTGCGCGAGCGTAATTCTGATTGGTGGATTCATGTCAGTCAACATTCGAATCGGTCGAAATCAGGAAGTGTCGGCCGCCATTTTGTGTGTGACAGTGAAACAGAAAGGTGGAGAACGTGAAAAGGGGGCAGGGTAGAGAGTTCCTGACCCCCTAGCCTTTGTCAGGGGGTCCCTGAAGGACCCCGAAGGGTGAAAAAAAAATTATTATTTTTTTAAATCGCGGGCTGCGCGCACAGTGGCAAAAAATTCATTAAAAAAATTACAACACAGTATATTAGGAATATAGCTCTTCTTGGAGAAGTGAAGTGAGTTCTGAAAAGAACTGTTGTTTTTTGCCGAGCAGCAAAAAAAAAAAAATGCAGCAAAAAAAAATAAAAATGAAAAAACTGTTCACCAGGAACAAAAAAAACAAAAAAAGGAAAAAAATTAGGGGGTGGAGCATGTGTGCTGCTGTATCTTGTTCACTATTAGGTTAATGCTGCTCTCACCATAACAGAGAACAGCATTGCACACATTGCACCGTATATGCACCTTCTGGAACAGAGGTTGCATATCCAGAGGTCTAGAAGCAGGTGAAGCTGCGGCTGCAGATGATGTGCTCGGCTGAGGTGCGGCTGCAGATGATGTGCTCGGCTGAGCTGCTGGAGGGTTGTCTCTTGCAGCCCGAGCATAAGCCACAGGATGCATTGCTTTAAAGCGCCTTATCATGGAGTAAATACTAAAGGAGTATTTTTTTTAGGGTCTCCTCTAGATAAGACCACTCCACAAACAGTGCAGGTGACTTTAGGAGCATTCACCTTATTCTGACCCTCTGGAAAAGTAAAAAATTGCCAAATAAATGAGTCCTTTTGTTTCCTCTGCCTTGGGGGCACAAAGGTCTCCTCCTCACTCCCTGAAGAAGTCTCCTGTTCTGCCATTTTCAGGTGCAGGAAAAGCTGGTCAGCTCCTTCTCCCAGGAAATAAGAAGTATTAATGAGGGAGTGGGTGTGGTGTTGGAAGATTCTGGAACTGAAACTACTTTGAATCAATGAAAAGTGTTGTTTCGTAATCACATGACTTGCCGTCGCGCGCACCGTGCACGCACGGTGCGCGCACGGGGCCCGCACGCATGCGCGCATGGAGCACGTGCGCATGCGCGTACAGAGCACGCGCGCACGCTCGGAGCAGGCACGGAGCACGCACGCATGCACACACAGAGCACGTACGCATGCGCACACGGAGCACGTACGCATGCGCACACGGAGCACGCACGCATGCACACACTGAGACGGTGCGCGCCGTGAAAAACTTAAAAAAAGTTTATGGAATATATAGGTTTCACACTTAGGAATTAGCATTTCAAAAACCTTGCAAATTCACTGAAAAAACCATAGCTTTCACACACGTTATAGTTAGGAATTAGCATTTAAAAAACCTTGCAAATTCACTGAAAAAAACATAGGTTTCACACAGGTTATAGTTAGCTGGACATTTCACTCGTAAAAAACCATTGAAATTCCCCCGTTATAGTTAGTTCAGCTAACTATAACTCGCGCGACCGCAATCCACTGCTGATGACGCCACACAGTTAGAAATTAGCATTTAAAAAACCTTTGAAATTCACAGAAAAAAAAATAGGTTTCAGGCAGTGTATTGTTAGCAATTAGCATTTAAAAAACCTTAGAAATTCACTGCAAAACCATAGGTTTCAGGGGCGTTCTAGTTAGCTGGAGTTTTCACTCGTACAAAACCATTGAAATTCCCCCGTTATAGTTATAGTCATTGGAGATGTCATCAGTGATGTCATGAGTGATGTCACTGAGCATGTCATGAGTGATGTAATATGTGACGTCATCAGCAGTGGATTGCGGTCGCGCGAGTTATAGTTAGCTGAACTAACTATAACAGGGGAATTTCAATGGTTTTTTACGAGTGAAATGTCCAAATCAGAAGACCCCATGCACACTCTTTAACATCTTTGCAGGGACATTAGTTCATGTGACCAGTTACCCTTAACTGAAAAAGTTATCCCCAAATAACAAAAATTAATAACAGTTTCCACTCTCGTACTATCTATAAAAAATGTTTTAGGTTTCCTGGGTTTTGAGCCACATACCATAGTAAATGTTTTTGCTTTGTTGATTAGCAACTTCCTTTTAGTGATAAAATCTTCGAACTTATATATTAGTTGCTGTAAGCCGGCCGGAGTTCTAGATAAAAGCACAGCATCATCTGCATAAAGCAGAACTGGTACGGCCTGGCCTGCAGCTTGGGGTAGGTCCGCCTGCACTAACTTAATGGCTGTGTCGACTCCCTTGTTTGGCGCATGTATATTTACCTATTAAAAGCTCTAAATTAATACATTGCTCTGTCGTACCTAGCCCTCTTCTAAAACCATATTGTGCCTGCGATAAAATCTCATTCTCTGTTACCTACTCCTCCAATCTTGCTAATAAAACTCTACTCATCACTTTTACTGAGGAGTCTAGGAGGGAGATAGGGTGATAATTTTTAGCTTCTGATTTATTCCCTTTTTTATAAATGGGATTAATACCAATTGACCCCAAGTGGGTGGTGTGCCCTCGGTTACCGCAGAGTTAAAAACTCTGGTGAGTATTGGTCCCCATAGATCCGGTACCATTTTATAAACATCTATTGGGCCCAGTACTACCCCTTATTCCTAGCTCAACCTCATCGAGCGTGATATTTACAGGAATAATTGGCCACTTGCAGTCTGTTGGGCTAGGGAGTCTAAAAACGTCCTGATCAGATGGATTAAAAATACTGGAGAAATGTAGCACCCATTCTTCACAGCTAATATGGGACAGTAATTCCGGGTAAGATTCATTTTTAAGAAATGGTGAATTGACAGTTTCCCAGAAAAGCTTGTTATTGGATGTATTCGCTGCCAGGGATAATGTATCCCACACCTCCCCCTGAAGCTCCCTTTTCCTCATTTTAAGGGCTGATTTATAGTTAGATCTTGGATTTTGAACTAATTCCTTAACCCTAGGTCTACTACTAAGGGCCTGTTTTAATTGGATCAGAGCCTGGATGCATGTATGGTTAAACCATCCCCTACTTTGGGTAGGTTTGCCTCTACAAGGTGCAGTCATTATCTTTTCAATAATTTCATTGATTTTACAAAAATTAGTTAGTAACATTGTAGGGTTAACATCTATTTTAAGGCAATCAAAAATCTCCATACCACAATTTATAACAATGTTATTTAAAACTTTGCCTTGGTCAATCCCCTCCTATTTGATTCTTGTACCATATGGTCCGATCGGGGCAATGTTACCAATGACTGTTTGTTGGAACACAAATTTGTAGCCCCATATCAATATTGGCATTCAATCAATCAATCAAACAGGGGTTTATATAGCGCACTACTCACCCGTGAGGGTCTCAAGGCGCTGAGTGGGGGAGGGAGGAGCGGCTACGGATCAGTTGAATAGCCAGGTCTTGAGGTCCTTCCTGAACAAGTGCAGGGACGGGAAGCGTCTGATGTTCACAGGGAGTTTGTTCCAGGTCTTGGCTGCGATGTAGGAGAAGGCTCTCCACCAGTTCTGTTTCTGCGGATGCGGGGGATCTCTGCCAGGGCGAGGTCGGCGGAGCGGAGGTTCCTCTTGGGTACGTGGAAGGATAATCTTTTGTTGAGGTATTTGGGTCTGATGTTGTTGAGGGATTTGTAGGCGCGGCTGAGGAGTTTGAAGGTGGACTTCTTCTCGACGGGGAGCCATTGGAGGTCTCATAGGTGTTAGGTCATGTGCTTGTGACGTGGTGTCCCGAGGCCAAGTCTGGCTGCGGCATTCTGGATGGTCTGGAGTCTATGTAGAAGAGTTCTGTTGATTCCGGCGTAAAGGGCGTTGCCGTAGTCCGGTCTGCTGGTTATGAGTGCGTGGATGACGATCCTTCTGCAGTCGGGGGGATCCATTTGAAAGTCTTACAAAGGATCCGAAGGCAGTTGAAACTAGGGGAAGTGACGGCGTTGATCTGGCGCTTCATGGAGAGGGAGGAGTCAAGGACGATGCCGAGGTTCCGAGCGTGGTCTCTCAGGGTGGGACGGTTCTCGAGGATAGAGGGCCACCAGGTGTTGTCCCAGGCGGAGGTGCAGGGTCAGAAGATGAGGACCTCGGTCTTCTCTGAGTTGAGCATTATAATACAATTATGATCACTAAGTAACAGTTGTGCAATCCTCGGCGTAGAACATAAATGTACAATACTCATGGATATTAAATCATGATCAATCGTTGTGTTAGCATTTCTTCCAATGTAGGTTGGTATCGCCCCACCGTTGCTATAACGTGCACATTGTACTAGATCAAGATCATATTTTGCCATCATTGTGTTTAAGGTACCTCCATAATTATTATATGGGAAGTGTATACAGTCGCCCCCTTCGTCGCTCTTGTACCCGCAGACTTTAGTCATGGACACTGGGCATATTTGTGTGTTAAAATCCCCTACCCACATGGTTGCAAAATTAGTATTCATATTTTGACCAGGTTATCTAGCCCTTTTTCCAATTCAAGGACTACATTGTGGCGAGTTGATTCAAAGACATTGTTATAGAAATTGATCAGGAGAACATTACAACCATCTTTGCAGCACAACCACAGTATCTGTGAGTGGTATCCTATTTTGATCACTCTTTTAACCACCACAGGGAGTTTATTTGACAAAAGAATTAACAGCCCACCTTTTGCTCTACCTACAGAAGAGGGTGATGCCGGCAAAGGCCCTTCAAAATGTACTTGATCTGTGCTCCATGTCTCTTGTATACACTGTCATGTTTATTATTAAAATCTGTCCAACCTAGTGAATCCTTCTTACTTGCCAGTCCAGCTATATATTCCATGTGACAATTGTATAGTCATTTACTGGCAAGTTCTCTGTATTATCATCAAGGTGTTCACATATTCTTCCATCCTCCTCGCTAGTATATGGGGGCACTACAGGTGAGCTTATTATATTTAAGGGGAAGTTAAGCATTGGTATTAACGACTTATCAGCATTTGATGCGGTGTCTCCCGTCACCCCTTTCCCGTCAACACTTCTCCATCGTGTCTAACCTCCACACTGGGTAGACGGGCAATACTATGTCAATCATTTTCTTGGAGTGTGCTGAGGGCTTGGAATCTGTTAAGACACTGATAGTGCGTATAGTGGATGAGCTGGCATTACTGGATTCACAATAGGTGGGCCCCGGTCACCTCCCCTGTTATATATAGGCCTTAGGTGTCTATAGAAAAAGCCGAGGGGTAATAAGGACACATTGGGGTCATGGTATGACGGTGCAACCACTCTTTCCAGAGTGTTCCTCGCCCAATTGGGGCTTCTAAAATAGATGATAATACAGTCACCTTGGAAATTCTTATCTAGGGGGGCAATCCAGCTTACTCTTCTAGTTAAGAGTATCTGGTCTGCACAGCCCACTGGGTAACCACAGTTCTTATTTAGCCAATGAACCACTTTATTTTTAAAGTATGGCCCAATTCCCTTTGGCCCGACTTTAACTGAGGTACGTTCACCAAAACTGCCACATATGGGCAGCATTCAGGCAGTAAATTTATAGAGATGACAGTTCATGAGCCCTCATCTAGATTGTTCTGATTCGTGGTCGTCTGAATCCTCTCAGTCCTATCCCCTCTAGTAGGGCATGGTTGATTGTTCGGGGTCTTGCTCTGTTTTTAGTGAGTTAGGCCCCCATTGGGACCATTTTTGCTCCCTGGGGTTGTTCTACCTTGGCCTCCACGATCCCTATTACTAATAGCTAATGTGCTAGTTACCACATTGGCGGTGGTTGTTTCTGTGGTGGTTGTTCAGCAAATCCCCCCAGTGTTGCATTCGTCTTCTCCTGGATGTTATCATCAATATTCTTTAGTATGTCACTAAGCCTCACTATTTCTCAATTCAGTTTGTCTGATTTATTATGAAGTGGTTTTAATAATTCTTCTAGCTTTTGAGCTACTAGGGCTGCAATTTGGGTGGTTTGTAAATCCGTTAAGGGCCCTTGGGTGGGGAGATCTTCATGTACCTCAACTGTCATATTCTGTGGTGGTCCTTTCTTGATTTTACTATTCACTGTCTTTGCTTAGCTCTTTTTGCAGTCTCTTTTCCTTTTTGGGGTGGGTGATCCGCTTGGCGAATGTAATCGTGGTGCACCAGTCTGCGTATATGTATTTGTACCTGGATTCCCTATACTCTCTATTATCAGTGAGGTGCCTTGTTGCTTATTACAGGGAATTGCCTGAGAATTCTCTTGCTGGGTTTTCCCACTGCCCAGCCCGGCCATATCTTCTGTCCCCATACCTGCTCCTACGAAAGGCGGCGTTCCGCTCTATCAATTTCAACATTGATTGCACTAACCGAACGCACTAGATACGAATCAATAGTGATAAATTGGGGGGTCAACTACAGGTTTTTGTAGTTTACGCTTCACCATTTTGGTTTATCTACTTTAACACAAAAAAAGTGTCCTCAAAGTGCAGAGTGCAAAATGCAAGTGAAAAAGTGCTCAGTGCGTTAATTTTAAGGGCTAGGGGTTGGTAAAAGTGCGTAGTGCAATATAGAGGGCTAGGTACAACAGATTTGTGACCCTTGAGATTTAGATAAATTTAAAAAACAAATTAAATAACACTCACCATAAGGTATTCGCAGTAAGTTCAATATAAAAATATACAGTACACTACACGTAGATAGAATTAAGTACTATTCAGCTGAACCTAACCGTAAATCCTATCTACTAGTAGCACATGCCACTTACAAAACCTCCCTACTGCAAAGTCATGTAAAAATCATACAGTATTTAAGGCGGGCACCGTGAGGAAAAAGAAAAAAAAATAGTTAATTATACTTTATGGCTCGCCACCTTACAGCTCGTTCAGGGTTTGAAGATGTCGTCCGGCCTGAGTTCAGTCCACAGTATGGAGATTAGAATTTGGATCAATATTCCACACCTGAGCCCCTGAGTCAAAAGCCAAGAGGGGTGGCCCTGCCCTACCTAGTCCAGCAGCGGATGGGCACAGATGGGCCTGGCCTTGGCCTGGGCTTTGCCCTGGCGCGGCCCTGGCACGCCTGCACGCGTCCCGCACTGCGGGAGCCCTGGCCAGCTAATACGCGCCTCCTGTCTCAAAGAGGAAGCGTTGACTGTGTCCTCGCCGCAAGGCAGGCCGGGGATTGTGGTTCCTGCCCACCCCCCGTGAGCGTAACAATGATGGTGGTGGGGAAAGTGATCATGGGTTCCCCCACGGTGGCAGCAACAAAGGTAGGCTTACTGGAACGGGCTCCCGGGCTGCGGGAGCCCTGGCCAGCTAATAAGCGCCTCCTGGCACGGAGAGGAAGAATTTGTGGTGTCCTGGCCGCAAGGCAGGCAGGGGATTGTGGTTCCTGCCCACCCTGCGAGCGCAACAACGATGATGGCGGGGAAAGTGATCATGGGCTCCCCCGTGGTGGCAGCAACAAAGGTAGGCTTACTGGAACAGGCTCCCGGGCTGAAGAGGAAACGTTGGCAGCGTCCTCGCCGCAAGGCAGGCCGTGGAGTGTGGTTCCTGCCCCCCCCCTGTGAGCGTAACAATGATGGTGGTGAGGAAAGTGATTACGGGCTCCCCCGCGGTGACAGCAACAAAGGTAGGCTTACTGGAACGGGATAGTGAAGATCATTCTCAGCCACCTGAGTTGGAAGGGGATGTTTTTGATTACCACTATAAAGCAATGACCAAAAGAATGATCCAAGTTAAACCATATTCCAAGGAGAATTGCTTTGGCAGGGACTGTGCGTAACACCTAATTAATGCGGCCAGTCAAAGTGAAAGCATTGGTAGAAGGATGTCAAATTCTAAGGATTTCAGTTTTTGAACTTTTCATGCTGTTTCAAAGAGGAGACACAGCTCCCATGTCATCTTGGTATCTAACGGTCTGAATCCAAACGGTAAATAGACCACTGTTACTCAATTTCAAATGTGCCAGCAGGGCACACACTCATCCATCCACACTATTCTGTGCATTCTTGGTCAGTGTATCATCCAGCCATCCAAATCAAAAGCATAGGTCAGCCCACGGTTCGAAAATGACCCTCAACATAAAGATCGGATCAGTAGTCAGCACATCCCACCGTCTCCGTACCATAACCCGATACCTCTGCTCTTTCTTGTCCGCGGAGGACTACCCAATAGCTACCAAGTTTCTCACATTAATGCATGATGTGCGGCTCTAGTCCAGGTGGTATCAAACTTTATTGTTCAATTAATTAAAATCGTTACAATATGCTATCATTACAGTTTACAGTTTACTATAAATGAGAAAACAGAAGAAGTTAAAAACTCACAGGGTTTGCTAAAAAGCTAAGCATGAGATAAAACCTTAAAACTATTATCCAAGCTGGAACTAAAGCGCTGGTGCGTCAAACTTTTGGGAAATGTTTAATCATAGTCACTCTTGTTTGGTGGCCGACTGAGAACTTCTTGTGTCTTTAATGTTTTGTGTCAGTGCGGCCAGAACTGCATTAATGAATTTCCCTAGTTGGGCCATGATTTGCACTGTGTTGGCAGAGAAGCACAAGTCTGACGCTTCTCTGCATCGACCAAGGCCGTGAGACCTGCAAATTGCCGCTCACTAGCTAACTTTGGGCAGCAACACAACAGATGGAGCCAAGATTCTCGATGGTAACTGCAGAGACGACAGGTGACTAAATTGTCTTGCCGGGCCCAAGAAGGATTAAAGTCCACGATGGGCAGTGCTAGAAGTCTCATACAAGTGATTCTTTTATTGGCTGGAGCTGACAGAGCTTGCTCAAAGTAGGGCTGCAGTTTTCCCAGGATATAAGAGGCATCCAGTGTGAAGAGGTTGAGTTGATGGTGTAGACTTTCCAGCTCCTGGCCTGTCGTGGGAGAGCCAGAACCTTCTAGTAGGCAGAAATTTGGAGGTTCATGAGCAGCTTATTGTAGGCACCAGGAAAAGCCAGATGACCATAGTTAAAAGATGGAATAAGTTTAGCTCTTAGAACTTTCAGAATAGGTTCTGATGTCGGACTGTGAAGGCGCTGGTTTGAGACGTTTCAGACTGTAAATAATGCCGGCCTCCTTAATTCTTAGGTGTTTCAAATGGGCTGTTGGTTTTGCCCCTTCTGATGCCGAAATAGTTATAGCTTGTGCATGTTTTGAGTTGCAGTTTACCTAGGCGCCATTGTACTTTTTTCTTTCAGTGGTACTTCCCACAAATTAGCATCCTGGTCTTCTCCTGGTTCACCAATAGGTTGTTCTTTTAATTATACCTGTATAGGGCGTTTAGGGCTTTCTGTAGGCCTGTCCGCGTATGATCCATTATTACAATGTCATCAGCATACTGAAGGATTTGGAGCCGTGCTTTTCCCAGCCTTGGTGTTAATAAACTTGCCCCTTCCAAAGTTTTCCCTAGGTCGGCTGTATAGAGATTAAAAAGTAAAGGGGCAAGAACACATCCTTGTTTCATGCCGTTATTGGTTGGTACCTTAGCTGTTACAGTCGTTTGGCTGGTCTTGATGCGGACCCAAGTCTCCTGATGTAATGCAATTATTGCCTTTAGCAGCTGTTGGGGGATTCCCCAGGAGTACAGTTTTTCCCACAGTTTTCCTCAATCAACCCGGTCAAAAGCAGGGTAATTGTGATGGCTGGGTTGCTCGATGTAACAGGTGACCCAATGCTATGATGTTATCTGTGGTTGAACTTTCCGGCCTAAAACCGGATTGAAAAAAAGGAAGGATGTTATTTTCTTTTGCCCAGGCTTCTAGGTCTTTCAGCAATATTCTTGCATACGCTTTCGCTTCAATATCTAATAGGGCAATAAGCCGGTAGTTTTCTGTTCGTGCTGTCCCATTTTTTGTAGATGGGTGCAAAGTATAGAACCTTTCCATGACGATGGGACAGTGGATGTGGCGAAAGCGTACTTAAAAAGTGGTGTGAGCTGTTCTGCCCAGAATGCATGAGTGACTTTAAACACTGATGCGGGGACCCCATAAGGTACTGGTGCCCCATCTGTCCTATTGTTTTGATCAGAATGGTTACCTCGACCTCTGTAATATTAGGTGTTTTATCAACATTACATGATTCTGAAAAGGGTTGTTTTAAACAAGTATGGGTCATGTTCTGATGGGTTACGTATAGCTGTTTTGCGTGTTTGACCCACTCAGTAGATGCCACTCCATTCCCTTTTGTCTTTCCGGTGTTACTAGTTTGATTATTGTGTTTGCAGAGTTGAATGTGTACCCTTTCTTTAAGGAGGGAAAATATTTTCACCCATTCTGCCTCAATTTTCTTAGCTTGTGTCTCTCAAACTTTCTTTCTGTGCTCAGCGCAAATAACTGTTATTTCCTGTGTTTGAGTGCCTTTGGTTAATTTTCTTCTGGCATTCAAGGCCTTTAAGAGGCTGCGTTTGGTTTGTTGAGGTCCCCATGGTTTGGTTTGCAGCAAGGGATGGTAAGTGTGGGTAACCTGGGCTTGAATGATTCCCAGTTCCACCCAGAGAGCATGTTTTAATTCCTCTAGAAGTGCTTACCAGTGCTACATGGGGGGGGGGGGGGGTAGTGGTGCACGCATCTCTAGGGTTCAACTCTTTGTGTGTTATTCACTCCAAAAGTTTTGTACCAAGATTTGTGGACTATTTTATTCTGCACAAAACATCATGGTGCTCTTCTCCAGTAGAGGCCCCTATTGCTTCCAGTTGCAGTGCAGTTTTCCATTTAGCTGAAAAAAGACCCTCAGAGGTTTGTGGTCACTCTCACCCCTGTTAAGCACTTCAAAGTTGTTAAAGTGAGGGACCAGGAGGCCTGAAATGAAGATGTAGTCGATTGTAGACTTGTCCCTGAAGGTGGGGAGAGGGAGCCAGCAAGGTTCCACTGCTATCTTGATGCTGTGTGCGGAAACCAAGTTTTGATTGTGAAAAAGTTGCTGCAAGAGGGCAGCTTCGGTGTGTGGTAGGGAGTGGATTTTCAAGTTCCCTAACTCACGAGTGTTCAAGTCCCCAACAATGATAGGGAAGTGTGAGACGTATTTGTTTAAGAGAAGGTCCATTTTTGTTGTCAGTATTTTTAATGCTTGTTTTTTTTGCTGGGCAGCGGGGTTAACATAGCAGTTGATTAGCAGAAGACGAATTGATTTGTTGCTACTTTTTAGACCGCTAATGAGTACTGCTTGCAGATCAGGAGTGTTGGTTGCAATTAAGGTAGTCTCTATTCTAAGAACATGATTAATGAAAATTGAGAGACCACCAGATGCTCTCCCGAAGATGTTGCGTTTTATGGCTGCGGAATGTAGTTCATAGAAACCTGGGAAAATTAAGGGTTCCATAGCCAAAGTCTCTTGTAGGCACAAGATGTCATTTTCTCTAAGATAATTGGTTACTGAGGTGAAACCAAGGAGTCTTTTTAGCCCAGTTACATTCCAGTATATAATGGACAACTGTTTGTTAGTTTCCGCGTTCCTGGTCTGTTGGTAGACGGCCTTTGTGAAGTTTGTGGTGCCATCGGGGTGACTGACCTTTGGGACGAGTCTGAGTTCCATGACCGGAGATGTACATTGGCCCACTGATGTAAACAGACCTGTGGCTCGCTGTCCCCCTTAAAACAGAGTAGACTTCGTTCTTTGGCGGGGTGCTGATAGCATGTGTGGATATTTCTCTGGTATAGGAAATGCAGTGCCAATTCCCCAGTCTGCAATTATCGATTGTTCTTCGGGTGTGAGCCCCACCTGAGTGTGATGACTCAGCCCATTCGAGGTTGATTCGCCGTGGGAATAACTGGGAAGGCTCAAGAACTTGACCCAGGCAAGGTCGTCCAATAGTATTTCTGCCAGGGTGGGGATATGCTTAAATAAGCGAAGTATATTGCCCTTGTTTAAGATGTCATGTTGGCCCTTGATGTGATATCTGAGCGTGAGAATTACCTAGTGGGTTGTTTTACTGATTTGGTTTGCTTTGGGCTGCGCTCTTGGTCCCGTCTGAGCAGAGATGCAGCTTGGACCAGCATCTTCTTGACGGGTCTCTAAACTGCAAGTTGGGCTTTGGAATGGCAGGATTGTTGCGCCGTGGATCCCCTGTTGTACCGGGGGTAGTAGCCCCTGAGAGATGTGTGCCCTGTTAATAGTACCTTGTTCCTTGAGCGAGCATGATTGGCTGTTATGCTCTAGCTTCATGGTGTTTAATGGAGGAGCTGGTTGAGTATCTGTTATCTGACCTGGTAGGCTGTGCAAGTCACCCGTTCGGGTAGTTAGAGGGATAATCTGTCAGTCGCTTGTTTAGCGACGGTTGCTATTGACGCTATGAGTGTTAAAGTGCTTGGTGTTTTGTTTGGCGAAGGTTGGGTAAAGCCGTGTTTTGTCGTTGTTTGCTTGTGGTGTTTGATTATAAGTTGTCAACGAGAGGGCAACTTTTTTTGAGACTTTGGCCTTTTTCTCTTCTTTCTTTAGTTTTTTCTTGGCCCTCCTCGAGAGAGACTCATCTTTCATTTCCTGAGTGAGGGCCAAGTTTGAAGTGCGAAGGCAGGAACTTGGTCTCAATGTTCTGGTGGAAGGGTTGATGGGCTCGTGTGGTACTTGATCGACGAGATTTGTTGGAGATATACCCAAGTTGGTTTCAATCAGACTAATTTGCGAGTCGGCACACTTTGTTGTAAGTAAAAATACTATTGTTGTTTGACGAGCGAGTAGGGACTCCTGATTGTGCCTTTAGTGAGACTACCAAGGCAGTTAAAATTGTAGGAAGTGTTGCCCATTTGTCGATGAGGAATGCACAGGAGCAGGTGCAGGGCCAGATATCCTTATTAGCACAAAACGTATTCTCTATGTGATCCACCTTGTTACTCAGCTCCACTAGACATTGTGCAATGGTGGATAGGAGATCGATTTGAAGCTCCATTTTATCTGATTGCCAGAGTAGTTCCCTTGCCGTTGGGTGAATTGTTTCTCTCGTTGGAGTTGGTCCTGAGTCATTGATAAAGCTGCTATTTTGAGGACTTTGAATAGGAGGAGAGGGCTGGGTTTTCCTGGCTGATCTAAAAAGCTTTGGAGTGAGCTCAAGTGTTCTTTGTATTTTTGTTTCCAAATTTTTTAAGAATATCGGTGAAAGATACTGAGGTTTTGTTGACACGCTAACACTTCGGTCATAGCTGGTCCGTGTCCTGAGGACTCAGACGGACTTGACTGGACGGGGGACTGCAGAGAGGGTTGTTGTTGACAGTGTATTTTGGCTGTGACAACTTGCTTTTGTTTCCTGAGGTCGGAACTGTGGTGTCCACAAGTAAAGCTCTTGCAGATTTATCTTCATATCCTGGGGATCGGCACGGCCTAGGGCAAGATTGGGACCGGCGTCTGCCGATGTGGATACATTGATCTTGGGTTGCAAAGGATTTGCTGACGGGAGGGCTCCCTGAAGGGTGCTTCGCTCCATTACTGGCCTTGGCTCTTACCAGTGGGTCAGACAGGGCAGGAGGTTTTCTGACGTCTGGGCAACGTTTGTATAAAAATTGGGTTATGAGGCCTGCTGTAGGAGTCTTTAGGAAGGACTTTAGGTCAGGGCCTGCGTTCCATGAACTCCTTAATGTTCTGGATGATGCTTGCTTCAGAGGCATAATCTTCACTGTAGCGTTTGCTTGACGAAGCAAGGGCTTTTTTTTTGGTCATCCTGCAGTTGGGAGGCCCGATTGGCAGTGGCTGTAAGGGGCCACGGCAGGCTTGTCCTTCCTTCTTGGGGCTTGTACTGAGCGGTTTTGTATGCCCTGGTCCGGGTCCGGGTGGGGTGCCAGGATGTTCTTTGGGGCTGTTGACTTTCCCGGATGTTTCCCCAACTGGCCACCACCTCCACCCAGAAACCCAGGTGCAGACTGTTCGTGCAAGTTCCCGTGCCGGTGTCCCACTAGTCTGCGGGTCAGCGATGAAATGTGGGCCCGGGACGGGACTGTCTCACTTCTGCCTGGGCAGCTCTCACCAGTAAAGCCAAAAAATAAGGTCAGGGAGACCCGAGCTCTGGGATTGACTAGCAGAAGTCTCGGGGACAAAATGATTCGCTCCCTAGCCCCACTTTCCCAGCATAAACTGCATGCTACCTTGAAGGTGCCTCTAACGCCTCTCCGCTGCCTCTGACTGCGCCCTCCTCCAGGCGCCAAACGCCAGTCGCCCTGTCTGTATTCGTGGAGCCCTCAGTGGCCCACTACCAAACACCACCACCAGGCAGCTGCAGAGGGCCCGAGAGGACAGACTCGACTACGGGAACACCCTCTACTCAGGAACTACAAACAAGCTCCTGAGACGACTCCAACGCATCCAGAACGCCTCGGCCCGACTCATCCTCGACGTCCCCCGCCGCAGCCACATCACACTCCACCTGAGAGGCCTGCACTGGCTCCCCATCAACAAAAGGATCCCCTTCAAGCTCCTGATCCACACACACAAAGCACTGCACAACACCGGACCCACCTACCTCAACAAACGACTCATCTTCCACACCCCCACCCGAAGCCTCCGCTCAGCCAACCTCGCCCTCGCCACAGTCCCTCGCATCCGAAAAACCACCGCCGGCGGCAGATCCTTCTCCTACCTCGCCGCCAAGACCTGAAACACTCTCCCCACCATCCTACGACAGACCCAGGACCTGCTGGCCTTCAGAAGACTCCTCAAGACCTGGCTCTTCGACCAGTAGCACCCCCCCCACCCCAGCGCCTTGAGACCCTCTCGGGTATGTAGCGCGCTTTACAAATGCAGTGATTTGATTTGATTTGAGAGAGCCGCGAGAAAGACCCGTGAGTGGCACCTACAGCCACTATCGCTGCCGCTTCTGAGCAACGGGCAGAGCAACGAGCGGATGGTGGGCCAGTGCTTTGACCTCTGTTTTCGCTGAACACCGAACACCGGGTACCGTGATACCGGGACCCGAGGAAGCAGGTCGCACCCAACTCAGTTTCAGCTTCTGCATCTATCAAGCAGCAGCAGCAGTCATGACAGCAGTAGCGAAACGGCTTGTCCAAGGTGATTAATGACCTCACTCCGAGCTCCAGATGACTCATCAAAGGCTCCTTAGTTCAGCGAAAACAGAGGTCAAAGTGCTGGCCCACGGGCCGCTCGTTGCTCTGCCAGCTCAGATAGTGGCTGTAGGTGGCCGAGCCACTTGCTGTCTGGAAGGAACAGTTGATTGTTTTCCGGAGGTGGGGCGCGATGGTTGCGCTGGCTTTGTTGAAGACGTGGTGAGGGCAGGGGTCCGATGGGGATCCGGAGTGGATGGAGTTCACGGTTTTGATGGTGTCTTCGTCGCTGACGCTGGACCAGACGGTCAGGCGACTGGTGCGAGTGGTAGTCGCAGGGGTGGTGGACTAGGTGGTGGGTGCGGGGGGGTCGGAGTTGAAGCTGTCGTGGATGTCGGTGATCTTGCGGTGGAAGAAGGTGGCCAGGGAGTCGCACAGGTCTTGAGATGGCGGGATGTCGTTGGTGTTGGAGCTGGGGTTGGAGAGTTCTTTCACGATGCTGAAGAGCTCTTTGGTGTTGTGTGCGTTGTTGTCTAGGTGGTCCTTGAAGGCGGTCTTCTTGGCGGTCCTGATGAGTTGGTGGTGTCTGCGGGTGGCGCTCTTGAGGGCTGTGTGATTGTCTGGTGTTCGGTTGTGGAGCAATTTCTTCTCCAGCTTCCGACAGGTGTGCTTGGAGATCCGGAGGTCCTCGGTGAACCAGGCGGCTTTCTTGTTGGTGTGGTTGGTTGTAGAGGTCTTGAGAGGGGCAGGGGTGTTGGCACAGTCGTTGATCCACTGTGTGAGGTTGGTCGCGGCGGTGTCTGGGTCGGTGGGTGGTCTCAGGGCGAGGGCGGTAGTCAGTTGGTCCTCGGTGACCTTGCCCCAGCAGCGGCGTGGTAGCTGTTGGGTGCGGTGGTGTGTGGTGGGTTTTCTGAATGTGAAGTGGACGCATCTGTGGTCGGTCCAGTGTGGGTCGGTGGTGTGGTTGAAGGAGACGTGGGGGCTTGCGGAGAAGATGGGGTCGAGCGTGTGTCCAGCGGCGTGAGTAGGTGTCGTTACAAGCTGTTTGAGTCCGAGGTTGGCGAGGTTGGCGATCAGGGCGGTGGAGTTGGCGTAGTTGTTGTTCTCGAGGTGGAAGTTCAGGTCCCCGAGGAGGATGTAGTCCGTGGAAGCGAGGGCGTGGGTGCTGATGAGGTCGGCGATGGTGTCACTGATCTGTGGGCGGGTCTGGGAGGTCTGTAGATGAGAGTTCCTCTGAGGGTGGTGTTGGGGTCGGTGTGGATCTGGAAGTGCATGTGCTCGGCGGTGGTGAGGGTGTCATCGGTGTTCGCTGAGATTTTGATGGAGTCTTTGTGGATGATGGCGATTCCTCCTCCCACTCCGTTGGTGCGGTCTCTGCGGGAGATCTTGTAGCCCTGTGAGATGGCTATGGCGATGTCTGGTGCTGAGGTGGCGTTCAGCCAGGTCTCCGTCAGGAAGGCGACGTCGGGGGCAGTGGAGTCTAGGAGGTCCCAGAGTTCGATGGCGTGCTTGCGAGCGGAGCGGGTGTTGAGGAGGATGCAGCGGAGGTGGTTGGGTACTCTGGCTGGTGGTGTGGAGGGTTGGATGCTGGTGAATCTGTAGTTCCGGCAGGTGAAAGGCCCCTGGGTGCGTTTCGGGTTGGCCCGGTAGCAGGGGTGGTCTCGTCTGGTGTTGAGTGCGTGGAGGGTGCTTGCGTCGTAGTGCAGTCTGGCGTTACGAGGGGTGCGGGGTCCAGGGGTTCTGGCGCTGGGTGCGGTCCAGGCGCAGACGGGCGCATACGGGCTTGCCTTAGGCGCGACTTCGGCGCGACAGCGGCGCGCCCGCTGCGCGGCTGCTTCGTGGCCTTCATATGAGGGCAGAGGGAGGGAGGAACAGCAGCTGGGAGGTGGGAGCGGGGCGGCCAATGGGAGTGAATGGGGCGGGGCCGCAGGGGCTCAGCGGCGGGGGAAAACCCGGGGAAAAAACAGCGGGAAAAGACGGCGGGAGAGGGACAACAGAGCACAGGGGTACAGAAAGCAAAACACAGGGGCACAGAATGAAAAAACAAAGTGGCACAGAAAGCCAAGCGCAGGGGTACAGAATAAAAAAGGGAGCGAGCAGTCAGGCGGCAAAAGCGGCAACGGCTCGCGGCTCGCCTATCAGCATCCCAGCTCTGACTCTGACTCCCGTGTACACAACTCCGGAAACACAGCTTGTAGTCCTGTTTTATAATGGAATAGAGAAAGACCGCAATTCCCAGAGTTCCAACAAAAAATATGGACTTGAGCAGCGCATCACGTATGGACAAGGGAAACTTAATAGGGTTGCTACATTTTTATGGAAGTCTTTACCAACACCTCTCCGTTTCAGATCACATTTATTTAAGTTGTGTTTCAAGAGCAGAGTGCCTGCGTGTTGAGGCAAAAATGTCATTCAATGCATTTTTTTGTGTGCACATGACAGAAATGTCTCAGTGAAAATGCTGTTTGCTAGGTCTTGTATTAGCCAAGATCTTTTGTTATTACTAAAATTATATGTATAATATGACTTTTGTTGAGGCTTTCAGTAAGTCCTATTCATCCATTGGGCTGTGAGTGTAACACTCACATTTTTCTTTCGATTACATCAGCTTAAAGCAAAGGGCGTGGGTCGACCCATGAGACATGAGAATGCCAATTCTGTCCCGTCACAAGAAGAACATTTAATTCCATTCAGTATCAGGGACAGATAGGGACATATTTTATTGTGTTATTTTTGATACCGAAATTTATTTTGGCTTTAGCCAATGTCTTTTTTTTTTTGTGATTGATGAGGTTTGCAAAAAACCATGACAAAACAAAACAAGCAATGGCAAATTCTAAAAGCTGGCAGCCAATGGCTTTGTCAATACCTGTTTCATTCACTGTGTCTTGCTCCGCTCCTACTTTCCTACCTTTCTGTTGCATATCTTTTTGATTTTCTTATTGCTTATTTTGATGTGCCGAGAGAAAAACTCTGCACCATTTGCTCTGGTAAAATGCCCATACTGGTCCCTCTATTGCACTTTGCAAACAAGTGCAGCAAGCGCCTTTGACATGCTTTCTAGTTCTTTCTCTTTATTTCTGTACTGGTGGAGATACCCATCACGACTTCTTCCTTTTCCTTACTTTGTCCATCGCTCTCAGAAGGATTCAGTGGCTGGAGCTGCAGTTCTCTGATGTTTAATCCACTACCCTTATAATTGGCACCCGAGTCACCTTTGAGCTCCTTTAAATCCTCCACACAAATATCTATGGGAGGTTCTTAGGGGCAGATTTACAAGCCCCTTGTGCCACTTTTGCGTCACTTTTAACATGGGAAAAGTGACTCAAAAGTGGTGCAAGGGGCTTGTAAATCTGCCCCTTAAGAGTCCAAGGGTGACAAAATGTAATGGCTCATTCCTTGACATTCCCCCCAGACCACCATAACACAATGTCACTCAAGGAAAGAGGACCTTTCACAGTCCCAGAATCCTGACTACTGAGCTTGCCTCCTATGAACATTAGGCCTGGCCAGGAACTCCGCTCCGTTCGCAGAGTTTGCAGAGATTTCCGTACACTGCACTCTGCGGAGCGCCGAAAAACTCCGGTCGGCGAGCGAGGTAAATCCAATGCTAGACAATCTCCCAGCGAGATTTCTCAATGCAGGTGGTTGCGAATGGTCACGACCACTCGCATTGAGAAATCATGCGTTCGTATTGAGGAAGTTGCCGTTCAAGTAGAAAATCTATTCAAACATCAGAAAGGAGCAGAACCATCTTGCGCTGATTTTCCAGCGCAGGACAAACACCCAGCACTAAAAATCTGTGGAAAAGGGACAACCTAACTGTTAGAATGTGGTTCTGACACTCTGAGCTGCCCGTATTTTTCTCCTTTTGAGCACCTATTTGTTGAGCTTTTACTGTGGGAGAACCTCATAAGTTGGGATTCACCCACAGTGAACTCATGATGGAAGAGACTGCGTGTGGATTTTACTGGTGCCCCCCTAGCTTGACTAGGCCGCTGTGCAGCAGCTGGAGTATGGCCGACCCTGGCCCCAGCTGAAAATGATGTCAGGGAGCGCCGTTGCGCTCCTTGTGAAGATGTGGAGGGGAGAGGCCCGGGATCCCAACTCTGGGCCCCTCCAAAGTCAGGGTGCGCCAGTGCGCCCCCCCCATGAAAATATGCCAAAGGGGCCCGAAGAGGGAGAAGAGAAGTCGGGGAGCGCCGTCGTGCTCCCCGTGAAGATGGCCAAGAGGGGTGCCAGGAACCCACCCTGACCCCCGAATACTCCGGAGGGAGGGGAGCACCATTGCGCCCCCCTCGAAGATGTCCGGGGGCCCAGGACCCCATGTCAGGGCCCCGTGGAGAAGGAGGAGGCCGGGGGAGTGCAGCCGCACTCCCCCAGGGACTGATCGGGCCGGTGCGAGCCTCCATGTCTGCCCACTGCAGCGTGCAGACCAGAACTGCTGTGCCGGCTCCCGCGGCAGCACGCGAGGGTGCTGGCCGGGCAGGGTGCTGGTGGGGGCAGCCTGGGGTGGGCTCCCTGGGCTGCCCTTCATCGTGAAGGCATGCAGGGGTCCCGGGTGGGACCGGGACCCCGAAAGGACCCAGAAGAGGTGCAAGGGGCCTGGGTGGGACCGGGCCCCGAAAAAACAAAATGAGCGGACGGGGGTGGGCTCCCCGAGCCTAAGCACTCACCTGGGGGTCCGGGTGGGACCGGACCTTCCAACGAGAGAACGCAGCGACCGGAGGCCCACATCGCGGCTCTCCCCGACACAGCAGGAGAGCCGCTGTTATAATATTCATGAGGCAGGAGAGCCTCGCCCCATAATGCCTTGCAGGCCCGGATCGGCCTGCAAGGGAAAACCGCTGTTTTTCTGCATGTGGTGGCCCCAGGAGGACGGGGTCACCACGAGGTGTGGGCCAAAGTGCAGGGGGAGCTGCTGGAGAAGCGCAGTCTCCCCCAGCATGGAAATGGATGTCCCCCCTAAGTCTCATGGGGACTTGAAAAGAATAACCCCTCAAGGGAACAGCCAGCATTTTAACATTTCCTGGGTTGGAACTTTAGTTCTACAGCTGAGGGTGTTTTGAGAAGTGCACGAAGTGATGAAGGGTTGAGTTGGGGATGTCTGGAGAACGGCATTCCCTGGAGGTGAAGAGGTGTAATTGCACCAGAACTGCATTTACTAAGGTTATTTCTTTTAGAGGGACTGGAAGTCACATGTGTAATGTGGAGAACCTGTGTAAGGTGATGTCATAAGCCAAATGGGGTTATGGGGTTATGTTGCTTGACATTCTTGCTAGGGTGTCAGGGCTGCATACGCTTAAGCCTGTGAGTTTATCTGTGATGCCTTTAGGGGCTGTAATTGCAATGCATTCTAATGACCACCAAATGTGATGAGTACTGTCATTCTAAAGTGATGCTTAAACATGTATTCTTGCTGCTGCGCTTTGGTGAAGAACAATCCAGACTGTTAGCCCCTAAGATCTAGAGGTGTACCCTGTATGGTCAGTCGGAAATGCTCAGTCTGGATTATGTGTCACCAGGGCAGGGTTGCCTATTTTAAATGCTTGTTGAGATAATTGGGGGGGGTCGCCACTGGGATGGTGCCAGTGCGCAGGGCCCTCGCTCCAGGTTACGTTCAACTACCTGCATTAGGGGGCAAGATGGTGTGCATACATGGGAGTGGTGGTACTAGACCCCACCCCCCTGCGGGAGGGGTGGAGATGTTATGCAATGTCACAAAGTAATTCCAAAAGCTTATGTATATTTGTAAATTGGTGCATAGTATTGAGTAGTGTGTGTGTTTAATAAATGTACTCTTACTTTTATAAAGCAAAGTACAGACTGGACAATCAATTATTGAGTGTTATTTCTGCGCACCTGTAATGGCGATTACTAGCCCACACCGCCTCTCTTGAGTAAGCCTCAGACTGTTCTGCAACGCTATCCTCTGAGAGTCAGGCGCTACAATTAGGTGTTTGGTTACCAGTGAAGGACAAATCTAGTCATATTATTTGTGCAGGCCTCACAGATACTGCCTTGTTTTCCAACACTAACGGAGTCCGACGCTTGCTGAACTCCGAGTAACGCAGTGGAGTTTACGTGGAACTCTGCAAACTACGCCCAGGCTTAATGAACATCCACAGGGACGTCAACCTCCAGATCTTCAGAAAAAAACATAAGCCTAATTTTTCCTGAATCTTTTGTTTAGATAATTCTTCTACAGTAGCTAGTAATGGTTATTTTTCTATTGGACACTTTTCTAATGCTGTTCATTTATCCATTCTGGACAATTTGCAATATGAAGTACTGTGAAATGCAGTGATTTTAGAATACCCATGCCTTCCGTCACCAGGCTGACACTACGGCGGCCATCTTAAAATGGGGAAGAAGGGTCAGCCTGTCCTTGTGCTGCCATGCCGCCCCACAACAACCTTCATCTTGTGATGACATATCTACCCTATTGTTCTTTTGCTATGCTTGGACTGAATTAGCTTCTTCTCCGTATGATAGAACAGAATTCTATGGCCAGCAACCGCTTCGCTTAAGCGTTCATCGCCCCCAATGTCATGTAGTCACAACAGACTCTTCCATTTGGTGCGTGATTGTCAGTGCAGTTTCTTTACACAGTGGCTTGACCTAGATTTTATAGCACTTCCATTTCCCCTGCCTTTTGTTGCTCTGCTGGCCTCCGCCTGCTCTGTCTCTCATGGCTGTATGTAATTTTCCTGCCGAGCAGGACAGGCTTTGAATCATGCAGTGGAATTAGTAGTAAGTACCCCAGGGACGTCGGAGCAGCAATCAAAGGCACAATCAAGAACCTTTTCAAAAGGAGCGATTTTTTTGATTGCAGTAATGAAGAAGATACTTAATTTTTTCATCCCCTTTATGGCAGAGCAGACCATTGTAGCCAGCCATGGCAGACAACCAAGGGTAGGTGGACGCTTTTCAGCCACGAGTCCTTGAACCGAGTGCACAGGACCCAGGTCAAGATGAGGGAACTACTTCACAAACTTTGAAAGGCCTACTTTTAAAAAACCCAGACAGTGGCTCAGATTTTTCTGAAGCTTTGAGCTTGGTTCGTGTCACTTCTGCGTTGGATTGTAGCCCTATGGTTTGCAAAGTAGTGCTATGTGCTGCCGCTCCATGGGTGGTGCATGAGCATTCCCATGCAACCACCCATGGGTTTTGATGCAAATCCCCATCTACAAACATTTGCAGACAGATTTGCACCAGAATCCGATGCCTCCTCAAGGCAGGGGTAACTAGGGGAAATGTTTTCATTTCTTCTTGTTTTTCAGACTTTGCATGTGTGCTGCATTGAACAGTACACATAAAAAGTGTGAAATGCTTTCAAGCATAGTTTTTGTACTCCAAAGTACACCTTCTAGTACAAAACCTATGCTTCAGAGAACACACACACCCTTGCACTATAGCACAAGGTGTGAGCATTCGTGAACAGCTGCCAAAAGTACACCAACGCTGAGGGACAGAAACAATGCACCATATCTTAGTAGATATGGTGCTTTTGTTCTCTCTCCCTTTGACGCAAGCCAGCACAACAACTTTGGTGCGGGGTTGCCTGCAGAGAATAGTATATATTTATATGTTTTATATAGCGCTAACTAGACCCGAAGGTATCAGAGCGCTCTACATAATCGTGAGCAAGACAAAAAACAAGTCGCTGAGCATATGAGGCGAGACAATATTAGATTCAAGTACACACAAACTATATACAAGGAAAATAGTTAGGCAATGAGGGTGGTTTCTGTTTGTGGTCAGTTAGCACAATATGAGTCCAGGGAGAGAAAGATATAACAGCATGTACCTTTTGTTTGGAGTGTGCAGTGGGTGTGCAGGGCATGAGCAGAAAACCCCGCCTCCATCCTGCCACTATATTTGGTGGTGGTACATTGGGGCTAGGATTGCTGCACCAGTAGTCACCTGGTGATACCAACTTCATCATTTTTTTGAGATGACATCCTCCCATCACACAACAGTGCTGTTATGATTGTGTACCCTGGTTTCGTCAACTGCCTAACGGGTCAGCCATGGGAAGAGGGTGGTCTAGGATGACCAGATGTCCCTGATTTCCCCTGACAGTTCAGATTTTCAGAAGACTATCTGCTGTCCCCACACTCTTCTCAATTCTAAATGCATGTCAAGGTTATTCGAACAATGGTCAAGCGATCCCGCTAAGCAGAACTAAAATGTACGCTCTCGCTTCCACAGATGCCTCTCAAATCAGAAACACCTTAAGAAATGTTTCTTTTTCTTCCAGTCAGAGCAGGAGGAGGTCAGCTGCATGCTCCTGGCAAAGGGGAGAAAGACGAGGGGGTTGTTAGGAGGTCCTGCCATAGCTAATGGTATGGAAATGTACCCTTGTAAAGGATGAGTTCAGAAGAACAATAGTGCAAGATCAATGAGCAAGATATATGTATATGTGTATATATATACTTATACATATGACAGGATATTAAAGCCAGTCAGGTGTGGAAGGTGATGGCCAGACTGCAGGCTATTCTACTTGCCTAATTCTGAACCCACTGCAGCCAGGCCACCAATGCAGTTCCCATGGCAAGTCTTCTAACTGTGTAACAGGACCTTGTCAGGCCCACTCTGGTATTTATTTTGGAGGTGATGTAGGAATCTTGTGCTCATAGAAGGCAAAATATTGGTTCTTTGATCCACTTTGATGCCCTGAGGAGGGAAGGTTAGCGGCAACGAAAATACACAGATAATGGATCCTTATGGAAACAACTTGGGCAAGTCATAAGGTCTGGGGGCAGCCTATCAATGGAGTATTGCCATAGTCTCATACTTTTAGCAGGAGTCGTAACAAAAACATGTTGACAGCCTTTACTGGTTTCCGGGAGCAGGATTTGAGTGTCAACTCTTCAAACTTAATATGCAGTTAATCCAAGAGGTTAGCTAGTGTGCTCAGTGAAATGGCAAAGGGGTAATAAGGAAGAACTTTGGGGATGCCGTGAGAGACCCTTCACTTTGAGTGTTTGTGACACTTGAATTCTCCTCTATTTAGCCTACAGCCTGACTGGTGGTCATGAAGTAACCTGTGACTTTCCACATAATGCTGGAGATGGCGTGTTAGCTCTCACTCTAGCAATTTACTTTAGTATAGGGGGTTTGAGATCGATTTGTAATTGCCTAGTAGTTTGTGGTTTGCCCTGGGCTTCAGTAAGTGTCCGAACATTTCATTACATTTCATTTGGTTGGACTGTGTCTGTTAGAAATTGGGTTGTTGGTTGAGTGGGGTGCAAGTCCTGGTCAAGCAACAGCCACTATCCCTTGCAGGGTGAACCACAAAAATTAACCTGTGCTTAACTCTGGGTAGTTTGGCACAAAAAGCATTCAGGCTTAACTTAGAGTCTATGTGTGAAGTATTTATGCAGCATTCAAGCAGAAAATAAAGCAGAAACGCAACACAAAAAAAATCCCAAAGCAATTATAAAAATAGAGTACGTTTTAATAAATTATTTGACACCAAAACAACAAAAGTCCAATCAGTAGAACCAGAGGTATGACTTTGTAAAGATTTGAGTGAAATTAGATCGAATAAAGTTATCGTATCGAAGTACTATTGTATCGAAGTACTAGTGAAAATAGCACCACAAAGCGTTAACTATGGATATCTGGTCATGCGTGACCGGTCAAAGTCACAAGTTCAGATTGACCACAATGGAGCGCAGTTCGGCTACAGTCCCCAGGTTAGGCCTTGTCAAGGTTTTGGTGCAAACGGGCCGGTGTGCAGTGTGCAAAGAACTCAAAAACTTGATTTCAGCTCACTGAGCCTCACCAAGGGCCCAGGACCTGAAGGGTCCAACCTAGGGTCAGGAACTCACTTCAGCTGGGTCCAGGTGCTGGTGAAGGATGTAGAGAAGTCTTTAATGAATCAGAGGCTCAGATAAGGAGGCAAGCAGACTATCCCTTGGAGTCCTTCAGGTAGCCCTGGGTTTAAGATGAAGATGCAGGCCCAGTTCTTCCTCCCCAGGCAAGAGGGTAGCAGCCAGCAGATCAGCACAGAAGAGCAGTAGTTCCTTCAGAGCAGCAGCCCAGCAGAGTGGCAATCCTTTCAGCAGCACAGCAGTCCTTCTTCCTGGCAGAGTATCCACAAGTCCAAAGGTGTACTGAAAAGTTGGTATCTAAGGTCCTCTTTTATACCCTTGTTCTGGAAGGTGGGACAAGCTTCAAGTCAGTGGCTTTGAAGTGCATGGAATTTCCTGCCTCCCCTACCCTTGCTCCAAGCTGGCTCCAGTGACAATGTGGGGTCATTAGGCCCTTTGTGTGAAGACAGTGCACAGGCTATTCAGTTGCAAGTGGGACTGTGCTCAGCTCTGCCCTCCTGTCCGGTCAGCAGATTGCTCATCCATGCACACCTAATCCCTCTATTGTGTGACTGTCTAGGAGGAATTCACAAAGTCTTACAGTCAGTCATACTCAGTCACGTGAGCCAAGGCAGGCTACAGGCACAAAAGGGCTGAGACCGTCAAATGCCAACTGTCTACAAGCGATATTTCCAAAATCGTAATGAAAAATCTCACTTTACCGTTAAAGAGGGTTTATCATTACAATTTCATAGACACCAAACATGACATAGCCACCTGCTCTCAATTAGAAATAAATTGTAGCTTATTAAATGTAATAAGGAATTTCCAATGCAACCCTATGGGAGGGGTAGGCTTGACACTATTGGGAAAAATAATTTAGGAGTTTTTCACTCCTAGACATGTAGAACTTAAAAGTACATGTCCAATCTTTTAGTTAACCAGCACCCTGCCCTATGGGCTACCTAGGCCTATATGGCTATATGGGCATATATGGCTTATATGTAATAAAAGAAGATCTTTAGGCTTAGCGTAGGGGTTTTAATGCCAAGCCGGCATGGCTGTTTAAAACTGCATTTAGGCTGCAGAGGCAGACCTGGGATATTTTTTAAGGTGTTACTTAAGTGGTAGGCACAATGAGTGCTGCAGGCCCACTGGTCGCATTTATTTTAAAGGTCCTAGGTATATGGTATACCACTCTACAAGGGACTTTTAAGTAAATTAAATATGCCAATTGTGTATTAGCCAATGTAACTACACAAGGAGAGAGCACAAGCACTTTAGCACTGATTAGCTAAGGCCAATAGAAATGAATTCAGCAAAAAGTGGAGGGAAAAAGGCAAAATGTTTGGGGGGGTGACCCTGCAGAGAGGGCAAGGTCCAACACAACCACACTCCGGCGTAAAGTCTGGGGAAACATATTAATACCTAGCTGGATTACCTGTTTAGGCGATAGAACATGGACACTGGCCCACTACTGCAGAGGACTGTGCCAGTCCTCTGCCCCTCTGAATTCAGTTGGATCATCTCCGGAGACACTGAACTGACCCATGGGAAATCCTTCTTCTCACTTGTGGGCCCCATCTGTGAAGCACCTAACTTTAACTTGCTCACAGGCGCATCCCAGTAGGCAAACAATACCACCATGGCCGACAAAGTGATGTGGCCCATTCCACCACTTGGATCAGAGTTATGTCCCCAACCCAAGGAAAACTCTGTCCATAAGGACAGCACCCACCATAGGCCACTGACAGCAGTCAGTGCCAAGAGCCAGGTCCCAAGCCATCCAGGGGTCTCTGACCTCTGAGGTGTCTTGGAGTGGGGGGGCAACTGCCCCATGTGTTAGGCATCCTTCTTCCACTCTCCTTTCCACCAGTCTTGGGGTGGTTTCCTAAGAATGGTCTCCCATGATCTGTACCCTGAGGCTGAGGATGGGTCAAGAGTGAGTCCTTCCTTCCCTTGCCCCTCCATCTGGGAATGGTATATCCGGGTGTCTGAGCTTTCAGGGCACCCTGTGTGGCAGTCTCTATCAGCTACCCAGACACAGTTCTCCCCCCCACTTTTAGTCAGGGGAACCCTTTCCCCCACCCTATACTGAGACCTGTTGGTCACTGTGTACCCGCATCACTCTCTTGAGGAGACTCTGAACCACCCTCCTTAGGATTACTCCCAGGTAACTTTTCATACACTCTGGTACTCACCCAGAGGTCTGTCTCCTTTGCAAGCTCCCTGGGGTCAGTAAACTTGCAGACAAGCCAGTGTTGGCGTAGCTCTGGAAAACAATGACTGAACATGTACTCTCTTGCAACTTCATTGTACAGGCCATCAAAAGTGCTTACCTTACTACCCTTCACCCAACCATCCAGTGCCTTGGAAAAGTAGTCCATAAAACCCAGCCAAGGTTGGCTTGGGAGTTTGTGGCAGCCCAAATTTGGCAACACGTATGGCTTTCATGGGTACATACTTTGCCTGGTCACCCACCTCTAGTGTGAGATGTGTGCTCCTCCACACTTTAGGCATGTGTTTCTATAAGCACGCCCCCACCCCCACCCTAGTACTCCTCTTGGACCTTGCGTATCTTCAGGGCAACCTCATATGGAAACATCATCTAGTTGTGCCATCTCCCGACATATAATTGGGCACCAATTCTGGTGGTATGTGGACCGATAATGCTGCCACCATTTCTGCTGGCTTCTGCGGCTTGTTTCAGCTTTAGGTCCAGCTCTCTTAGACCCAGTTCATGAGTCTACAGCAGTTTTTTTTCCCCAGAGGGTTGTGGTTTCCTCTGCAGGGCTAGAGCTCTCTCCGCTTCCACCAGTGCTGCTTGTGAAGCCAGTTCCAGCTGTGTCAGCTGAAGCTGGCACTGCCTTTCAGCACTGCTGTCCCCCTAGTCCCGGGGAGCACACAGTGCTTCCTGTGCTGGGCCCAGTGGGTCTCCCACTCTCCTCTAGTTCTGGGACCAAGGGACAAAGAAGCTTCTCTCTCTCCAGCCCTAGAGCTGTTGGAAAGCAGTCCTCCTCAGCCTCTATTTCCTCCGCCTGCTCATTCAGTGCATCCTCCTCATCTCATCATCATTCTCTGGTGCTGCAGCTTGCATTCTGCGAACCGCCTCCCAGGCAATAAGGGCTATCGGATACTCAAACTTTGGATAACCCATAGGGAGTTTCAACTCTCCCTGCGCAACGTCCTCAGCTCAGCCATGCTGTAGCTGTCAATGGCATCAATATACTACCCCATCTTGGCAGACAAAAGTCACAGGCACAAAAAATGTGAGGCAGGAATCAAATTTGGAAAAAGGAAAAAAATATGGCCACTCAAGGACAATGTAAAAAAAAGTCAACTCTGGTGTCAAATTATTTATCAGTGTATGGTACTGTACCAACACATATCCTGATTCACATCGCTGACACCAGTGTTAGAAATTGGGCTGTTGGTTGACTGGGATGTGAGCCCTAGCTAGCCAAGCAACAGCCACAATCCCTCCTAGGGTGAACCACAAAAGTCACTACATTCACCTGTGCTTAACCCTAGGTCCAAAAGAGTCCTTTTGCAAAGGAATGTACATAACATGGCTGTGATTTCAGGGATGGCAGAAGGTTTTCAAGGAGGCTGGACATGGCTATTCCAGTAGTTAGGAAGCCTTAATCTTGCTGGTTAATTTTCCATTAAGCTGGAAGGATATTTAGGATGATTGTATGGTCTCACATATGATTGGAGGGTAGGCTTGCAGCTTTGTGTTAGTATTTCATTCTGGGTTTTTGTGATTTTACCTATACAGATAATTGGCTGATCCCCTTGAAGATGAACGTTTGGTGAATTCCCAGTAAATAGTGAGGACTAGCTATCTCAACCAGAGTTAGTGATGTCTTGTGGCAGTGGTTACACTCAGAGGGACGTTGCAGAAGATGATATTGTTAAGTGTTAGTTACATGAACATATAGCTCAACATTTTCCAACCTAAGTCCAGAAGGTCAGCTCCATGCCAGACGTTCAGCAAACCCACTGACCAGAGCCCCATTTATATTTCTTGTTTAAAAATGTATCTTATATAGACGTCCTCAAAAACTGGCTTGCACCTGACCCTGCTGGGCCGACGGTGGACATCCTTGGTATAGACCCAGGCTATGTCTTGAAGCTCTGTCCATGTGCGTTAGTGATGTGTTCAGCAGGCATGTGAAAAAAATGAATGGCTTAACCATAATTGGGGCTGCAGTGTTAAGTTTAACTTTTCAATGTGGTATTTTAAAATGCCCCCTAATTTGTTACTTCTGTTGTATATTGTGAATATTGGCAAAATCCAAAGCTGTTTGTTCCCTGGATGCCCACCCATAGAATAGAGTATTCCCACAGCTAAGGCTATAACTGTTGTAACTATTGGAGGATCTAACCAAGAAAGTTGCTTTCACAGCCCGGTTAGTGGAGATTCACTGCTCCCACGAAGGATGTATTTGGGTTAACTATAGAACTACCTACTAGACACTACACTTGAACAACTTGTAAGTGGACACCGCTAGCTCAGTGAAAGACATCACTGTGACATGTATAACCACTCTTCTGCCTCCTGTCCCACTCACTTTGTTGTTGTGCATGAGCTTGGATCCCTTGAAAATCAGCTTCTCCAGTACAGGGCTTGAGTTTCTCGTTTGCTTCTTGCACTCACAGTGTGGGTGTCAAGGGAGGGTATCTGAGACGAGTATATACTGAGGAGCACTGTTTCAGGTCCACACTGGCACATATCCAGCCTCACTTTTGGTGGGTGCTGCAAAGGAAGACAGGAATTCTGCACTCACTCCTCCAGAAGTAGTGTGCGGCAATGTAATGGAGCCATTAATCAGCTGAGGCTCCTCTGTGCAGTAAAATACTTGTTACACAAGCGTGGCCCCCGAATACTGCAGGACAAAATCGAATTCTGTGCCCCCACACAAAAACTGAGGTCTTCTTATCACGCTTTGGCATTAAGAAAGTCAGAGCAGGGAGCCGCTCCTTCTCTCATTTGGCGGCCGTTCATTGGAATGAACTTCCTTTAGACCTTCACCTTACGGACGATTATGTATCATTTAGAAAGAAGCTTGTTGTTCCCTAGGATGGAATCACTGACATTCTGAAGCCTTTTGCCTAGGTCCCCCTGTTCTCAGATGTCTGGGTATCATTCCACCCTAATTTCAGGATATAGCTTTCCTAGCGCCCCGATATCCCTTGGGATGACTGTCGCGCATGATATGGGAACCTTAGGGGAACCTCATCACATTCAGCAGCTGATTCCATCTATTTTGCATCACAAATAATGAGTCTGTGCACATCGATTTATCCATTCTCAACATGATCAATATTCAAAGTAAGTGAGCACCTTTCTTAAAGTTACAAAATAGGCTGGAAGGGTTTCGCTCCAGTCACAAGCGGCACACTGCGTCCAAGTGTTACACAGAAGCCTTAAATGACGACATACACAAAAGTCACACTGTTAGACCAGGCATCATTGGTGTGGGTTTCCCTGGTATTTTTTGCCTTGACCTCCTGTGTTTTTGCTCTGTGTTGGACTCCGTTTTGCTGGTCTAGATGCTTTGGGCACTTTGCCACTACTGTTTAGTGCCACAGCACAAGTGCTCCCTTTGTAAACTATTGCTATGGATTGGTGTTTCCATGATTGGTATAGTTGATTTACTAGTCAGTCCATAGTACAGTGCACTGTGAGTGCCCAGGGCCAGTAAATCAAATGTTTTAAGTAGGCTTGCAGCAAGCATTGCGCCACCTACATAAGCAGCCTGTAAATGTAACTCAGGACTGCCCTTACAGTGCCTGTGGGCAGTCTAGTACTGCCATGTCGACTTGGCAAGTGTACCCACTTGCCCGGCCCTAACCTTCAGTTTTCTTACATGTTAGTCACTCTTAAGGTAGGCCCAAGGTTCCCCTGTGGGCAGGGTACAGTGTATGTTAAAGGTAGGACATGACCTGGTGTGTGTGGCATGTCCTGATAGTTAACTACTGCCAATTTAGTTTTTCACTATTGCAAGGCGACCTGTTCCCATAGGATTGAATGGGGAGATTGCTTATAACATCTTATAAGCCTAACTACCACCGGGAACAAGGTTGGAAAATAAAGTTTAGTATGCCTGAACTCAGAATGCTAAAATGCATCTTTTAGTGAGGGTGATTTTTCAATTCTGTGTTTGAAAATATCACTTTTAGAAAGTAGGTATTTTCTTGCTTTGCCATCCAGTGTGCCTCTGCTAGGATGTGGATAGACTGTCTGGGTTTGGAGTGTCAGGGGCTCGGGAGGTGCAGTGGCTCCGGAGAGTCTGATGAGTCAGGGCTGGTCTGAATAGACCTGGGCTACATTTAGAGTAGAGGGCGGAGATTTCCTTTCACCTGAATGGGCCTGGTCTGCCTTCCACAATGCTGTCTCCACCTTCTGCTAGGAAGTCGCACCAGAGAGGACAGAACTGGTTTTGACTGCACACAGGACTTCTCTGCCACCAGAGAACAAACAAAGGATTTTGTAGTATAAATATTGGGGCCCAGACCCCAGAACTTTAGATCACTTCTGGGAATCAAGAGGAACCTTTGCCAAAGAGAAGAGCCGGAGAAGCGGAGGAGGAATATTGCCCCTGTACTGTTTTGTAGGCCTGAGGTTGGCCTGCATTGGCTACTTGCTGCCAAGGAAAGGAGAAGGACTTTGCTGTTTGCTGTGTACCCTGCTTGAGGAAGATCTCCAAGGGCTTGAAATAGAGCTTGCCTCCTGTTCTGAAGTCTCAGGGACACAAAGACTTCATTTCTTCTGTGTATCTGCATATGGAACTGCTGTTTCAGCTGCCACAGAAGGAAACTGCAACACCGACACCGGCGAGCTACGCCGTAACCACACCGGAGCTGTGGGCACCACTCGTGATGGGCACAACGCACCGCCCGACTTGCACCGTAGGCCCGACGCCTGCGGAAGCTGTGCCACACCGACTTCAAAGCTGTTACCGAGGCCGCTGCCTGCACCGGAGCCGAGGACATCGCTTGTGACGTCCACGACGCACCGTCCCGAATCGCACCGCAGCCCTGACTTCACCGACCCAGGTGCTTCATCAACGCGGAGCCGATACTTGACGTGGGTGACTCCCGAGCCATTGAAACCGCACCGTCGTAAGGAACCGCCGCCTCCCTGTCACCATGACGTCACTTCCCTGACACATTAAGGAACCGACGTCTCACCTCCCCTGCATCGCAGTAAGGAACCGAGGCTTCACCTCCCCTGGGGTCATAAGGTACCAACGCTGCCCGGCGCCAAAGAAGCATCACCTCCCTGATGCCGTGCACTGTCCATGCTTTCATCGTTTCCAAGGTACTGTTCTTTCGAGGTCTGCTTGACTCCGCGCCTGACGCAGCGCACTTCGGGGTCGGCGCCATACTTTGGGATTTTGATCTGTCACAATGTCGTAATAACTCCAGGTGGAGTTATTTGTTGCTACAAACTTTATTTGAGTGAATAACCTATTTTTTAGATAAAGATTACTTATTTTTCTAAACTGGTGTAGTGTCCATTTGTAGTGTTTTCACTGTATTACTGTATGTGTTCACAAATGCTTTTACACTGCTCTGAGATAGGCCGGTGTGCTCATGCCAAGCTACCAAGGGGGTGAGAAGAGGTTATTTTAGAAGCCCTTACCCTGACTAGGAAGAAGGGCCCCTACTTGGACAAATGTACCTACCTCTGCCAACTAGAGACCCCTTTTTCAAACACACACCCACTGCAAGAATCCATACTTTCGCTGGTTCTTTCTTAAAATGAAGTGGTCCTGAGCAGGGCATCATCATCGCCTCAAACTGCCCACCCAACCAGAAAAAACACTTCTTGTAACAGAGCAGCTTGCTGTGCAGTAAATTAAAAAAAATTCTATTTAGAAAAGGATTGGAAGTGGGCAGGAGTTTCCTCCTGGCCATAATCGGTTATATGTGAACTGTGATGCTCATGCAGTGGGAGTGGGGTGAGTGTGAGGATCGGGTCAAAGGTGTGTATAAAACAAAATATTCTGTAACATTATACACTCCTCCACCTTCAGGTAACTACATTAGTTGATGCACTGTAACCAAAGAGCCACAGAATTGAATCCTGGTTGGTGCCGTGGAGAATAGTAACTTGTGTATCTTTAGTGCTACGAGGTCTCAGTCTGTGACTGAAAGCACTGTGAATATGTAAATCATTAATTTAAACTTGCATTACACACACAATAGGCACAAGAGACTCGTGACTTACACTTCAGCTGAAGCATTTCAACTCTCAGAATTAACTGTCCCAGGATGGTTGTCTTTTCACAAAATGTTGAGGAACTGCTTTTCTGAAATTAAAAAAAATATGGAGATACTGTGCCCCTCAGATCCAGCCCACTTCAGCCACTGTTATTGCCCACAATTATGGGTATTATTTAGGGGTCGCCAGAGGTAGCAGCTACTATCCCTGGCTCACATCTAGCAACTCCCTGGATGAGAGGTGGCAAAATCAGTCTGAAAAACAGTCTCTTTAGAAGCACTCTTTACAAGGGATGTGCTTGATCAAAACATACCCCCCTGTGCTTTGCATGGAATAATTTGTTAATATTGACCTCAAATCAAAACTTATTAACAATGATAAGGAGTAAATTAAGCCATAACTATAATTCACATTCAATATATGGTGCATATGAATTAACAGAAGTGGACATAATACTTATTGTTTTTTTTAAATCACTTATGTGTGCATGTCCCTGTGATGTATCATAACTTTTTTCTTTTAGGATTACATTGGGCTTCTCTTGGGTCACTTCCTGTGATTTCATTGAGGTCAAAAGGTGTGTGATGCCACTTCTACTGCTCCTGGCATTTGAGGTGAATTGATACAATGCCCACATTATCATGTATCTGTCAAGAAAGTATTACTGGGGGGGAGGAGCCTAGCGCGCAACCAAGATGGCCGCGTAGGTGCGAGGCTCCCGAGGACCACCACGACCTCCTGAATTAATCCTGGCTATATCCTGTCCTTGTTGAGGGGACTGCATCGGTGAACCCGAGCTGAGGCGTCATCCGTTTTTCCTTTTCGAATCGGACCCCGGACACCGGTGGGAGCACCGATTGAAGGTTGCGGCCTTCTCCGCGCTGGCCCCCCGGATTGGAGTAGTGGGGCGATCCGGGGACAAGGCGAACAACAGCGGCGGGCAGGGCTGGGCGACTCGCGTATCCCGTGCTTTCACTTTCGCTTTTGCGCTCTCCTTGCCCTCAAGCGAGGTAGGGTTGCGGAGCGGGGTGCGCTGGTGTGGCCTTGTCCAGGTGTCCGGCTGACCCGCCGGCCGTGAGTCGTCCTGCGGCCCAGTGGTCGCCCTCCCCCCCCCCGGAACCCGTGAACTGGTTTACCGGCCCTTTCGAGGAGATTGGCACGACGGTGGGAGAGCAGGCATGTCCACCAAACAAGATGGCGACCGGGCGAAGGTGAAGACGACCCGCCGCGGCCCGGCGCCTCAATCCAACAGTATGGACCGCTACACCCTCCAGAAGGGATCTCCGGAGACATCGCGCACATCCCCGGCGGGCCCGACGGAGGCATCTGCTCAACCGGTGGATCTGACCCTCCGGGACGTCATGGGCGCCATCGCAGAGATGAAGGCCTCGGTGGACCAGCGCTTCGACACCTTAGCGCAAAAGATAGACTCGGTCCTGGTGGATGTTAGCCTTGTGAGGGCTGACTTGTCCAAAACCAACGACCGGGTTGTTAAATGGTAGCGGCAGTTTCAGTCGATAATCTTTCAAGTATTTGCCCGGCGGTAATCGCCTCTCATACCACTCGATGATTTACCAATAAAAGAGGCAGGCGCCGGAGACTGGAAGGCAGGAAACAAAGTTTTATTCCGTCGGAGCAGAACACATCAGATCAGACAGCAAGGTATCGTCACGAGGTGCTCTAACTGCATCTCTGAGACCTGGTCTCTTATACACTGGTTTATTGCTTTATTACATATAGTACATTCTTGAGATTCCCTTGATGCCTGAAAGAACATCCCCTGAAGCCCCGGCCCAGATCCGATCCCACACATAGATACAGTAGAAGTTCCCACCCTACCCGCAGTGGGAGATGGCTATCGCGCAGCAGGGAATTCCGCTAATTCCCGGGGGTGTGTGCAACTGGCCGGGTCTCAGGGGGTAGGGGCTTTGATCTACTGTAATCCCTTTGATGTGGGGTGTTTCCCTTACAGTAGGGGCAGTAAACTGCATCCGCAGGGCTAGGTGATGGCCTGGGACCAGTTCAGACAATGGGGCGCAGAGGAAGGGGGTTATCAAAGGAGAGGCATGACCATGTATGGGTTGTCGGTTGGAAGTGGTTCCGTAGCAGGGTCGCGCAGAAGGAGAGGGTTTATGGCCTGTATGAGAGAGCGGGGGTGGCCGGCGCGCGGGGGATGCTTGCAGCGCCAAGGGAAAACGCTGGCGGTCGAGAGTGAGCGGGGAGAGAGCGGGGTGCCTAAAATGGCGGCCGTGCATTCGTTGTGCGTGGCGCTGGGGAGAGGCAAGATGGCGCAGATAATGTTCAGTTTGCACGCTAAATTTCCACAGTCCTCCCTTTTAACATGTCTCGCCAGCTTGCCTAGTTTGGATCTATCCCCATAATACCCCGTACCTCCACCTCGTTCAGAGCTTTCATCCGCTCAGTTTCAAAGTCCAAAGTCTTAGGGCAGATGCAGTTCATAAAAAGCGAACATAAAGGTGGCAGACACTGAATCCCCAAGCAACATCCACATAGCAACACAATCGGTATCAGGATAAATGAAAACAGTCTCCATCCCCAACCTTTAATAGTGTCCCAAAACCAACTCCCCAGTGACCATTCTTCTTGTTCTTGATGAACCTCTGCGGACAGTCTGTGGAGATGTTCAATTGCTTTGTAGACTGAGGGTGAGTTATCCGGTACGTAGGTACAACAGCTGGACCCAATGATGCGGCATGCTCCTCCACGATCTGCCAGAACCACGTCTAGAACAAGGCGGTTCTGGAGAGCCACCAGGCGGACGGCCTGAAGCTCAGCGGTGTTGTTGGCGAGGGCGCCAGCTGTAATGTTCATTGCCGTTTCGACTGCCTGGGTTAAGTGGCGGATGGCACGGCTGTTTGCCATCGGACCCCAGAGTGGAACAAGGCCTTTGACTGCGTCCATGAACTGTGCTCCGGTGGAGTCGGCCTGCACAATGTCTTTGGCCCGTTTCTGTCGGTGATGGTTTGCTGGAGCCACATACGTCGGAGGAAGGACAAAGGCGATGTAGCAGGTGCCTCCCCAACCTTTCGGAAGCCAGGTGTAGGCCTTAGTACCACAGACGAAGTACATATTCGGGGAGGCAACAAAGGAGGGTGGGTCAACTGAGTCCAATGTTCGGGTGATGAGGCAGGAGCTGTGGCCCACCAGCTGTGCCCCCAGGCCTTCGAGGCATACGGACCCAGTGATGTTGATGACGGACAGGGCCACTGTTAGGGTGGCGGCCGTCCGTTTCCGGAGGTAAGAGAAGGTGGGTCTGGCTGGATTGTTGAACACTTGCATTTCAACTCGTTCTTTGGCAGGGATGTCCATGTGAAAGGAAGTGTTCGATCTCAGAGGGCAGAAGAGGGCAGAAGTTCTTCCAGTTTTGTTCAGCCAGAACCCATGGTAAAAGTGTGACATGGTTCTGCCGGAAGTGGCATTGTCCTTGTAGCTTTCTTGCAGGAGGATTAGCCAGGCGAGGCAGGAACCATGGACAGAAAAAGGTGAAGGGATGAATGGGATAGAGTGTCCAGTGGCATGTGGTAGCAGTCCACAGATCCAGCAATTAGTGGCGTTGGTAGCAAGATTGTGTTGGTGGAGCAACTGCACAAAAGAGTTATTCCAGAACTCCTTACGCCTTTCTCGGAGTTGGGGTGAAAGCGAGATCAGATGATGTTCTTTCGTGGTGGTAGGTTGAACGGTGGTCAGTAATGTCTTATGAGCGGGTGTGCTCTCCTCCATGATCCAGAAGGTGACCATGAGGAGAAGGCAAAAGAGAAGGGTAATGAAAAGTGCAATAGTCTTTAAGCTGTGCATTCGGTCAGTCTTTGGGTTTCTGTAGTGGATCTTCGGACGTCCGGTTGCTTCCATCATCTTCATGTCGGGCGCTTCCATCACCTTCAAGAGACTCGGTAGCGGGCAGAACCACAGACTTTGTTTTAGTTTCTCTCCTGGTGGCCTTTTAGGTGACTAGGCTACCGTTCTGAGATTTCCACTTAGCCTGTGGTCTGCTTAGCCGAAGTTCTCTCCTTTCGTCGCAAGTTATACCCTTCTTTGGATGGCACAGTGGGATCGGGATATTCAATCAACTCAAGTGTCTCTGTATCCGGGCCGCGGTTCAGGGATGGTCGGTCTTTGTCCAGTAGTTCCTCTTGGGTGGTGATGTTGTCCGTGGTTGTCAGGGTCGGTGATACCTTCTTGCAGTGGTGTGCATGCAGCCAATTGCGTTTCCCCTCCACTCGAAGAGCTGTTCGGGTGGTGATCAGGACTTGCAGGGGGCCCGTCCACCGGGGCTCCAGACTCTTGGTGCGCTGGAAGTTACGCACTAAGACGAAGTCACCGGGTTGGATGTCGTGTCCCGGGCCCCTGGAAACATCGGGAATGGCGTGCAGCACCTGCTGGTGGATAACAGACAATGTCTTAGTTAGGTTATACAAATAGTCAGACATGAGGACGTCCGGGACGTCGTGGATGGATGATGGTTTTGGTGCAGTCCAAAGGTTCATGGGCCGCCCAAAGACGACCTCGTAGGGGGTTAAGTGGTGTTTGGTGGGGGTGGAACGCATTGATAGCAATGCTAGTGGGAGAGCGTCTGGCCATCTTAGTCCTGTGGTGGCGACTATTTTTGCTATCTTAAGCTTCAATGTGGCATTGTGTCGCTCAACCAGGCCTGCGGATTGGGGATGGAAGACCGCATAGAACTTCTGTTTTACACCCAACCCTTTTAAGATGAGTTGGATAACTTCGGCTACGAAGTGGGGGCCATTGTCGCTCCACAAAATTCGACAAAGGCCGTATCGGGGGAAGAATTCCTTCAGTAGTACTTTTGCGGTAGTCATAGCGGTGTTATCATGGGTCGGGTAGGCTTCCACCCACTTGCTGAAGGCACATACAACGACAAGCACATACTTTAAACCTTGGCACCTTTCTAGCTGGACGTAGTCCATTTGTAGGACTTCAAAGGGGTGATTGGGGACCCCAAACCCTCCCCGGGGTACAGCAGTTCCTTTCCCAGGGTTGTGTTGGAGGCATACTAGGCATTGTTGGACCAGACGTTTGGCTGAGTCCGGTATTCTGTCGTTGTGCCAGACTTTGGAGATGAGTTCGATCATGGGGGCAGACCCTATGTGTGCGGGGGAGTGTGCCATGGTCAGCATGGGGATCAAGTATGAGTCGGGTAGCAGCCATTTGTTCGAGTCTTTAGTTCGCCAACAACCGTCATCGTCCTTCAATCCTACCCGGGCCCATTCAGTTAATTCGTGTGGTGTGCTGGCTAGTTGGATATCCCTAATCGTTTCCCTAGCATCCTTCCATTTCTCAGTTTGTGACCTGGTCACGTACATACGGGTCGTGGACCTATTCTCGGCTGTGGTTCGGGCAGTAATGTCAGCTAGTGCATTTCCCTGACCTATAATGTCTGTCACCTTCTTGTGTGCCTGGCATTTGATCACAGCTAACCGTGTGGGGAGGAGGACTGCTTCGGTCAGGGCAGAGACTAGGTCTCCATGCAGGATGGGTGTGCCATGAGAAGTCAAGAATCCCCTCTGTTTCCATAAGAGCCCGAAGTGGTGAACTACCCCAAAGGCATACTGACTGTCTGTGTAAATGTTTGCGGTTGTCCCTGCTGCCAGGATGCAGGCTCGTGTGAGGGCAATTAGTTCAGCCGCCTGTGCGGATCGCTGTGTGATGCGGGCCGTCTCAACAACTGTTCGAGCTGTGGTGACTGCATAGGCAGCTGAGGTGGTGCCATCAGGGAGCTTGATGCATGAGCCATCCACCCACAGTTCTCCGTCAGGGTTCGGGAAGGCAGTATCCCGGAGGTCAACCCTACTCTTGGTCTGTTCGTCGGTGAGGGTCACGCAGTCATGTATAGGGGACGCATTGGGGTCAGTGTCAGGGAGAGGTAGTAGAGTGGCTGGATTCAGAGTGGTGCATCGTTTCAATGTGATGTGGGGTGCAAGCAGAGTCAGTTCGTACCCAGTCAGTCGTGCGCTAGTCAGTTGTTGAGTTTTGGTTTGGTTCAGGAGGGTATCAACAGCATGGGGCACCAATACAGTGAGGGGGTTCGAGAGCACGATCCCCTCACTTTGCCGGATAGAGACAGCAGCGGCGGCTACTGCTCGAAGGCAGGCGGGCAAGGCTCTGGCTACGGGGTCGAGAGTGGCAGAGAAGTAGGCACAAGGGCGTTGTTTAGGGCCTATGGACTGGGTTAGGACAGACAATGCGCATCCCTCCCTTTCGTGGGTGTAGAGGGAGAAAGGTTTAGTGTAGTTTGGGGTTCCTAGGACTGGGGCTGAGCAGAGGGCATCCCGTAATTCTTTGAAGGAGGATTGGCATTCGGGTGTCCAGGGGAGGGGGAAGGGGGTATCTTTAGCCAGCAGGGAAAGCAGAGGTTTTACGATAAGACTGAAATTTGGCAACCACTGACGACAGAAGGAGGTGAGGCCCACTAGGGACCGCACTTGCTTCTGAGTTTTGGGAACAGGGGTTTCTAGGATGGTTTGAATTCGGTCAGGGGTAAGTTTCCTCCCGTCTTTGGATAGTAGGTGGCCTAGATACGTTACTTGGGGCTGGCAGAATTGCAATTTCTTTCTGGAGACCTTGTGACCGTTCTCCGCAAGGAAGCGGAGGAGGTGAATGGTGGCTGTGACGGCAAGTGGAGTGGTGTCGGCCGCCAAAAGAATGTCATCGACGTACTGTATCAACGCCACTCCATCGGGTAGTTGGACTGCATCTAGTTGCCTCTTGAGGGCCTGGCTGTAAATACTGGGACTCTCAGTGTAGCCTTGGGGTGCCCTACAGAATCTGTACGAACGGGCTTTTAAAGTGAAGCCGAACAGGTAGCGGCTGTCTGGGTGGATGGGGATGGAAAAGAATGCGTTCTTGAGGTCAATAACAGTAAAGATGGTGGCGGTGGATGGAATCAGGGTGAGGATGGTGGTGATGTCTGAGACTACGGGGTACTGGGGTATGACTACTTTGTTAACCTCTCGCAAGTCAACAATGAAACGGTAGGCTTTCTCATCCCCCTCGCCTTGCTTCTTTACAATGGGTAGGATAGGGCTGTTGCAAACATTACTCGCTACTTCTTCTACCACTCCTGCCTCGACCAGGGACTCGATGATTTCCACCAATGCCTTCTCGCCTTCGGGGGATATCCGATACTGAGGAAGCTTTGGGAGCACTGCGTCCGGTCGGACGGTTATGTGTACCGGGTCGATCACCATGCGCCCTACATCTGAGTCGGTTTTAGCCCATAGATGTGAAGGTAATGTGTCGAGTAGGGACATATCGGCATCGGTTATAGAGAGCATACGCCGAGTGTGACAGGGTCTGGACAGATCTGGGTTATCGTGTAAGATGACTCGAACTCCGTCTGGGGAGCATCTGATAGTGGCTCGAAAATGTTTTAGCAAATCAAGTCCCATAATAGCATCGGGGGTGTTGGAGGAGAGCAGAAAGGTCGTGTCAGTGGTGTTATCTTCTAAATCAAAGGGGATTGGTGCTGATAAGGGGTTAGTGGAGGGCGTTCCGTCAAAGCCTATTGAGGTTACGTGTGAGCCAGACAAGGGTGCCCTAGGAATCAGTCGTTTAGATAACGCACTACGTGTCGCCCCAGTATCTACCAGGAATGGAGATTTTGTGCCCAAGACCTTAGCGGTGACGTAAGGACCTTGCTGGTCAACACGGAGTTCGACTGGATCCCTCCCTTGCCCCTGGCGGTCCTATGCGAAGTCATGAGTGCTTTCATAGTCGGACTGCTGACACTGGTTTTGTCGGGGGCGATCAAAGGTGTTTGATCTGCCTGGCCTGTCGTTGATGGCGTCGTTCGTGTGCCCTCGTTCCCGTCCTCTATTTCTGGGGTCATATGCTGTGTCTCTGGGGTTCCTATTTTTATTCATTTCCAGAAGGACCGGGCACTGGGATTTCCAGTGTCCGAACCCTCTACAGAACGCACATTGGTTCCCATCTAAGTCTCTCCGTCCGTTGTAGGGCGTAGGTGTATGGTCTCTAGGGGGTAGCTTTCTAGGGGCGGTTGGTTGGTAATTCTCTTTTGGGGGTTCCCTTCCTATGGTCACCCCTTGCAACTGTGCTATCATCACCCTCTCCTTTAATTCCTTTTTCTTCTTCTCTGACGCCCTATCGTTCTCGTTCTTCTGGTTTTCGTAGTATTGGGCCATCTGGAGAATTGCTGCGGGTTTGGAGGCTGCCCAACTACTCTCGCTGGTCTGTAACTTCTGGGAAACTTCTGGCGACAGACCCTTTACATAATTCTGGACAAAGAGGTGGTGTCCGGTTGCGGTGGTCATGTCTTGGCCACTGTAATCGGAAAACACAGTCTCGAATCGGGAGAAGTATTCAGACACATCTTCCTGGGGTTTCTGGCGGCAAGCTGTCACTATCGACCAGTCTACCTTTCTTTCTGGGATTAGAGTCTTCAGTTTTTGTACAATCTTGTCTGGGAGCTCTAAGATGGCTTTCGGGGGTTTCTGTCCTGGCTCTCACTGTTTATCTATGGTATCGAGTTGTACCCAGGTATATCCGAACGGCTCAGCGTGGTCAACTTTCCGGATTTGTTTCCACACATCAGCCGGCAGACATAGCCCAAAGAACAAGTCGATATCTGCTAACGTCATTATCGTTGAGCCTAAGGCTGTGCCTAATTCAGTGTAGAAGGCAGTCGGGTTCTTTCTCAAGTCGGGTAGGGTCTTTCTAAAGGTCAAAATATCTTGCCGGTCCCACGGCTGGTAGACCCAGTTATATACAACCCTTCCCTTCGCATCTTGGTGGTTGATGTCGTCGTGTGTTCCCTGACCCCGTGGGGGGACCCAGTAGGGGGCAGCTTCTTTAATGGGCATCATGGCATCGGCCCTTCCTCCCTGGGGCTTAGTTGCCATGGGGGTTTCCGTTGTGGTTGTCTGTCCATGTTCTTTAAGGTGTCGGTAGACCTCGAGTGTACGAGTGAAGAGGTTCGTTACATCGCCCTCTCTTTCTTCCCCAATGTCTACCTTCCTATATAGGGCCGCTAGGCCTTCGGGACCTTTATCGTGGTACCTATTCTCATATGTATTCAGGGTGCGATAACAGAGCCGTACGACGAAGTGTCGTCTGCGGCTGTCGGCATACGATTTATACACGTCCGTTATATACTCCTCACTTTCTTTTCGCTCCACCAGCGTCCCTACTATCTTGTCAATTCCTGCTCGTTCATCTTTAGTTAACCGATTCATTCTGGTGGACTCTTTCTTTCCTATCTCATGGTCGTCTAGCGTTGTAGTCGACGTTAGGTTCAGTACAAGAGGCTCAGCCGGCGCGGAGGCCGTGAGGGCCGAGGCCCCTGTACTGCTTTCGTTCGTGTTCGGGGGTTGTGGGTGTTGCACTACCGATTGGGAGGGTGCATACGGAGGGGGCATGTAAATGGTCGGGGGACCTAACAGTAATTCGTCATTCGTTTGCTGCTTGGAGGACAATACAGGGTAGAGCAGAGAAGGGGTCCTAACAGCGTACTGGCCTGAGGTTTCGGGCTCCTGTCTTAGTTTAGTCTCCCTTCTCTCTTTTATGTCTTCTTCTAACTTTTTAGCGGCAAGGTGAGCTGCCTTTCGTAATTCCTTTTCTGCTTTTACTTCTTCCCTCTTTTTCCGTTGCGTTGCTTCTTTGCGCCACATGCCGATACTGTCAAGCATAGTAGGCGTCGTCTTATTGCTACGCAGAGCTATTTCTAGCGCTTCTATCTTATGGTCGTCGAAGGATCCCATCAGTGGCCACTGACTTTCGGGGTCCTTCTTGGTATATTTATGCCACAGCTTGCTATAAGCTACGGCGACTAGTCCATATTTAGTGAACATGTCCTTATTAGGGGTGCCTTCCAGTGGAGCCGGATGGTTCACCTCTAATAAGCGGTCCGGGCAGAACCAACTACCAATCAGTGGGGAGAAGATAGGCATGACGGGTTTCAACGGGGACAAAAGTCAGCACTACCTATCTTTTCACTGCTTGCAAAGACTAGACAGAATATCTCTATTCTTCGTTATTTGTAAGCAGAGAATACCTCCAAAGAACCAATATCGAACAACTAGTGTTCGGACAATCAATCAATCAATCAATGGGGAGATAAAGATAGGCACGACGGGTTTCAACGGGGACAAAAGTCTGCGTTACCTACCCTTCACTATTTGCAAAGACTAGACAGAATATTCCTATTCTACGTTATTTGCAAACAGAGAATATCTCAAAAAGTACTATTCTTCAAAACAATCAATGTTCGGACAATCAATCAATGGGGAGATAAAGATAGGCACGACGGGTTTCAACGGGGACAAAAGTCTGCGTTACCTACCCTTCACTATCTGCAAAGGGAGAGAGAGAGAGTATTCCTACTCCTCCCCGTTTGTAGACAGCGAATATCTCAAAAAGAACAATCAATGAGCAATACTAGTATTCAAACAATCAATCAATTATTTCGCACTTTTGTCGTATTTCACGACCTTACCCGGACCGCGTGGACAGTTTCTCGTCTTCCGCCTCCAGCGCCCGATCGTCCTCTATTCTCCGTATTTGCCGCGGCACTCCTGATGGTTCCCAGTCAGGACCGTAGATCACTCGAGAGAGGTCTGCTCGGAACCAGTGAAGTTCGGATGATCGGCTGCCAGACGAGGGTCTATTGGGCAGGAGCTCTCCCGATCGTTGCAGTCGTTCACTCTGTCGTCGGGACCTCTCCCACTGGATCCACGTGTCTCTGATGGGCCCCACGTTTGGGACGCCAATTGTTAAATGGTAGCGGCAGTTTCAGTCGATAATCTTTCAAGTATTTGCCCGGCGGTAATCGCCTCTCATACCACTCGATGATTTACCAATAAAAGAGGCAGGCGCCGGAGACTGGAAGGCAGGAAACAAAGTTTTATTCCGTCGGAGCAGAACACATCAGATCAGACAGCAAGGTATCGTCACGAGGTGCTCTAACTGCATCTCTGAGACCTGGTCTCTTATACACTGGTTTATTGCTTTATTACATATAGTACATTCTTGAGATTCCCTTGATGCCTGAAAGAACATCCCCTGAAGCCCCGGCCCAGATCCGATCCCACACATAGATACAGTAGAAGTTCCCACCCTACCCGCAGTGGGAGATGGCTATCGCGCAGCAGGGAATTCCGCTAATTCCCGGGGGTGTGTGCAACTGGCCGGGTCTCAGGGGGTAGGGGCTTTGATCTACTGTAATCCCTTTGATGTGGGGTGTTTCCCTTACAGTAGGGGCAGTAAACTGCATCCGCAGGGCTAGGTGATGGCCTGGGACCAGTTCAGACAATGGGGCGCAGAGGAAGGGGGTTATCAAAGGAGAGGCATGACCATGTATGGGTTGTCGGTTGGAAGTGGTTCCGTAGCAGGGTCGCGCAGAAGGAGAGGGTTTATGGCCTGTATGAGAGAGCGGGGGTGGCCGGCGCGCGGGGGATGCTTGCAGCGCCAAGGGAAAACGCTGGCGGTCGAGAGTGAGCGGGGAGAGAGCGGGGTGCCTAAAATGGCGGCCGTGCATTCGTTGTGCGTGGCGCTGGGGAGAGGCAAGATGGCGCAGATAATGTTCAGTTTGCACGCTAAATTTCCACAGGGTCGATTCCCTGGCCCACACCACAACGAGCCTCACGACGGACGTGGTGGCCCTCCAAAAGGAGGTGCGCCGGCTTGGCCAGGTGAGCGCCCTGATGGACCGGCGACTGGAGGATTCCGAGGGTCGGGCCCGGAGGAATAACGTTCGCATTGAGGGAGTGCCGGAGGGACGAGAGGCGGAGGCGGCAGATCTTTTTGTGGAAGAATTGATCCTTACCCATCTTCAGCCCCGGGGGCTGAGTAAGCTTTTTGCGGTGGAACGTGCTCACCGGGTCCCAGGGGGCAGACCTAAGGCCGGTGCCCCGCCGCGGCCTCTCATTGCCCGGATTTTTAATTTTCGGGACAGAGACGCTATCCTGCAGACCTCCAGGCAACAGGGACCGGTCAAGCTTGATAACATGGATGTGCATTTCTACCCAGACTTTACTCCGGCGGTCCAAAAACTGAGATTGAGTTTTCTCGGAGTTAAACGTCGCCTACGGGACCTGAACCTTAAGTACTCAATGCTGTTTCCAGCTAAGCTAAGGGTGGAGGTGGATGGGCGCACGCACTTTTTTGACCGACCCGAGGCGGCTGGGGACTGGTTGGACACTCTGCCTGGAGATCGGGGCCGAGGGGGTGGGGGGGGTGCGGTTGGCGGGGAGGGCCCGCCGGATCAGAACTGAGGGGTGAAGAATAGGCCTTGCTCTGGACAACATTCCTTTACCATTTACTGATCGTGTATGTTCCCCTCCGATGGAGGTCGTGTGGGGTCTGTTGGGGGCTTCCCTCCTCCTCTGGGGGACTAGTTAGTTTTTCATCTATGGGGCGACAGGCACACTGCACTTTGGGGGGGCTGTTTGGGCTCATGCAGGGGTGCAGGGAGGGGGGAGTTCTGTTGGGATGGGGGGGGTGGGGGGGGTGTGTCGTTTGTTTGCACCGCAAGGCAAGCCCTTTACTGTATTGTTGCTCTCGAGATGCTCTGTGGGGGACGACTGATTGCTTCTACGTATGATGGGGGGTAGGGATTTGACTGTGTTGTCATGGAATGTTAACGGCCTGGGGGACAGGATTAAGCGTGGTGTGGTCCTGCAGTACCTGAAACGTATCTCACCAGATGTTATCTTCCTGCAGGAGACACACCTCATAGGTAACTCCTTTCATGCCATGAATCGGCGAGGCTATCGTTTGGTGGCCCACTCGGGCTTCACCTCGGGCTCGCGGGGGGTGGGTATCATGATTAAGAACTCGCTCCCGTTGGAGATTGATGAGGTGCGCCATGATGAGAGGGGACGCTACGCTGTTCTGGTGGGTAGAATGGAGGGTAGAGTGTTTGTTTTTATATCAGTGTACGTCCCGCCTGGGTTACAATCTACTACATTTGCGGATTTGGGGCGCCTCCTCCTGGACCTCCCGGGTGGCCTGCTGGTGGTTGGGGGGGACTTTAATGCGGTAGTTTCTGGGTCTCTGGATCGCCATCCCCCTAGGGACCTCCCCCGGGCACAGGCCTGGCTGTCCGGCCTTTTAGATACTCTGGGCCTGGTGGATTGCTGGCGACTAAAGCATCCCGCGCAGCGGCAATACACCTTCCACTCGGGTGCCCATGGTAGCCTCTCGCGGCTTGATTACATCCTTGTCCCGGCGGCCTATGCTGGGAGGGTGGGAGAGGTGTGCCATCTGGCGCGGGGCATTTCAGATCACTCCCCAGTACTGTTACATTTCGATGTCTTCCCTAGGGGGGGGGGCAGGGTGGCTCCAATCAATGCTTGGTACTTGCGTGACCCCACTATTCGTGCCGACTTGATCAAATCCTTACAGTGATACTTTGATGAGAATGTGGGGTCTGTCCCTTCGGCCATCTCCCTGTGGGAGGCTTTTAAGGTAGTTCTCAGAGGGGAGGCCCTCTCCTTTATCTCCCAGGCCCGGAGGCGCGAGCGGGAGGAGGTAACCCGGGTGGAGGCCGAAATTGCGGAACTAGAGGGTGACCTGGGGAGCGGGGTAACCGACGCCAAGTTGCATGTTCTGCACCTCAAGCAGGCGGCCTATAGGGCCCTCGTCACGGAGGCGGCCAGGGGCCTTAGTAGAGAGCAACAGGGGCGACTGTATGATGTGGGTGATAAGGCTGGTAAATTGATTGCGTGGTTGGACAAGAGGGAGAGAGCGAGTCGTGTGGTTCCTTTGATTGAGGGGATGGATGGTGTGCCTGTCACCGAGCCGGAAGCCATTGTCTCCTGCTTCGCGGATTACTTCCGCGAGGTGTACTCCCCGGTTTCTCTCTGCTCGGAGGAAGATTCCCATGCCCTGCTTCGGGACATCGCGCTGCCCTCCCTTACGGTGGAGGACAGGGATTTGCTGGACGCTCCTCCCACCTCGGACGAAATTGCCCTGGCTATTCGCTCGGTCGCATCCGGCAAGGCCATGGGCCCCAATGGTATCCCCATCGAGCTCTACAAGCTACGACCGGATGTACTGGCGCCCCACCTGCGCGCCATGTTCCTGGCGGCCCGCTCGCAGGGTTCCCTCCCGCCGGACCAGCGTCTGGCCACAATCGTGGTGATCCACAAGGAGGGGAGACCCCGTGAGCGGGTTACATCCTATAGGCCTATCTCGCTCTTGAACGCGGAGCCCAAAATCCTCGCCAAAGTGCTGGCCAACCGGCTGGTTGGCGTGGTGGGCGATTTGGTCCACCAAGACCAATCTGGCTTTATACCCCATCGCAACACGGCTCTTAATCTGCGACGCTTGCATGGGGTGCTCGCGCGTGTCCCGTTTGTGCGGGAGCCGGCCATCTTGGCGTCCTTAGACGCCACCATGGCGTTTGACACGCTTGAATGGCCATACATCTGGGCGATGCTGGCGAAATTTGGATTTGGACCGGGATTCATTAGCTGGGTCAAATTGTTGTATTCGGGCCCATTGGCGCAGGTGGTGGTGAATGGGCGAGTCTCGGCCCCCTTCGCGCTGGGGCGGGGCACGCGTCAGGGTTGCCCCTTGTCACCGCTCCTGTTTGCATTGGCCTTGGAGCCCTTGGCGGAGTGGCTGCGGTGGCACCCCTCCATCCGTGGTCTCCGCTGGACCCCCGAGCATGAGGACCGCGTGTCCCTCTACGCCGATGATATCCTTTTGTATCTCGCCTCCCCGCGCAACTCGCTGATTGTCCTGGTTGATGTTTTGCGCTCCTTCGGTCGTAACTCAGGCCTTGTCATCAACTGGGCGAAATCCTGCGTGTATGTGCTCTCCGGGGAGGCTCCGGCCCTACCACGGGACTGCCCGATCCAGATTGCCTCCCTGGGGTTCCGGTACCTGGGTATATATATTACTCTAGACCCGGAGGTCCGCTACGAGCGGAACTTGCTGCCCCCCCTCCAGCGCTTGCGGGAGGACGTTGCGCGCTGGCGGCGTCTTCCGCTTTCGCCGCTTGGCCGAGCGGCCTTGTTTAAGATGATGTCCTTGCCGCGCTTTCTGTATGCGCTTCAGAATACTATGGACTTGGTTCCGGCGCGCTACTTCCGTGAGGTGGAGAGCCTGCAGCGGCGCCTGTTCTGGGACGGGAGGCCGCGTATTGCTCTGGCTAAATTGACGCTCCCGTGGTACGATGGGGGGGTCGCCCTCCCGGACATTAAACGGTATTACTGGGCCTCCCAGCTAGCTGCAATTAATCATGGCCTTTACGGGCCCGCCCTGAACCCGGCATTTGAAATGGACAAGATGCTCCTGCCCGGTGGCGACTACAATCGAGCGCTCTACTCTGGCGCGCCCGACTCCCGTCTGACGGGACCGACGCGTGTCATGGTGCGTGTCTGGCACGCGGCTAATGCAGCGATGGGGTGGAAGGACCGTTTGACCCGGGCGACACCGCTATATGCGTCTGAGAGGTTGGGCTCCCTGTGGACATCGAAGGGCTTCGAGAAGTGGGACACGATCGGAATCAGCACAGTGGGAGATCTCTGGACGAGGGGGGGATTCAAAACTTTTGAGACGCTGCAGACGGAGTTTCAGCTGCAAGGCAGTGAGTACTTTCGGTACTTACAAGTCCGCCATGCGCTGGGCTCCGTCTTCCCGGATGTCGCGTCCATTCCGGAGTCTTCCCCCCTGGAGGACCGAGTGCTGGATGGCCATGTCCCAGACAGCACGATCTCCCTTATATATAAAAAGCTGATCAACGACAGATCGTGCCTGCTGACTAGTCTCCGCGAGGCCTGGGTCGCCGACGGGTTGGAACTGGACGACGAGGACTGGATCTCCGCGGTGGCCTCTCCGAAGGAGGTGGCCATCCCGGCTCGCCTTCGCTTCGTCCAGCTTAAGATCCTCCACCGGGTTTACGTGACGGGGCCAAGGCTTCTACGTATGGGCTTTGCTGGTGACGGATTGTGTAAGCGTGGCTGTGGTGCTTTGGCAACTTTCATGCATATTCTGTGGGAGTGCCCAAAGGTGGAGCGATTCTGGCGTGGTGTGCATGAGGTCCTGCGTGTGGTTACGCGTGTCGCGCTGCTGCCTGAAGCGAGGAGATGCTTGCTGAATGTGTGGGAACCAAATGACTATTCGGTCCCGCAGAAGCGGTGGGCGACTCTGGGATACATGATAGCTAAGCGTGACATTGCTCAATTGTGGGGATCCCAGAGGCCCCCGGCGGTGTTGGCCTGGAAAGAACATATGGATTGGTGTATGTTTCGTGAAAAGGTAGTGTATGTGGCGAGGGGTAAGCCTGGGGCGTGGGTGAAAATCTGGGGCCCCTGGAACGCCTATCGCGGGGGTATTTGTGAGCCGCCACTGCTACCGGCCGCCTCACCAGCTCCGTCCCCCTAGCCGACCCCCTCCCCTAGCCGCGGGCATGTGGTTCCCCTGTCCTTGATCTATTCCCATTCCCCTCTTCAGAGTTTGGCTGCTGGTTGGGATCCCCCACTTAAGGAGCACGTGCCGTCACTTTGGATTGCGGGTTGCCTTGCGGGTGTGGTTTTTTGTGTTGTTCTGTTTTGAAAAAAAGGAAACCGTATTGTGGGCTTGGAGTTATGTTGCCTGCGCCATTGATATCTCCTGATTTACCGATCTGCACCGCCAAGAGACTTTTACTGTAGGTATGTCATATGCTTCTGCCACTCTAGCGGCCGGCCGGATGGTTGTAGGCCCATACCTGTAACCTTTTTTAACATGTAATAAACGGTTTCAAAAAAAAAAAAAAAAAAAAAAAAAAAAGAAAGTATTACTGTTCATGTGCAAAGGATTGTGGATATGGACTATGGACACTGCCCCTCTTATTCCTTGTCTCCATTTTCCATTCCATATCTTTGAGCAGTTCTTGTTGTATCTAAAATGGAGATTATATCTGACAATCCGGCATTGATGCTGGTAGAATAGTTTCTCCAATGTGCCCTTATTAGCAGTGGCAGCTAGCACAGATTGGTGGTGGGATGGCGGGTGGAGGAAGAGGGGGTAATGAAAAGAAAATGTACCTCCTTGCGGCATCTCCTCACTCTCTCCACTGTCGTCTCTCCTGGAACAGGAACAGAGCACCCAGGAAGCACCCAGGCTCCCCTGAGCCAATTACAGCACTGCAATACAGTGTTGTGATTGGTCTGAACGCCGTGGTTGAGCGCTCAGATGGTGACTCGGGACGTGGACATGTTCTCCGTCCAGGCTGTAATACATCCTCTGTGGATATGCAGAGTGTGCATGACTGTTTGGCTGGCCCTAAACAAACCACTCCTCCCCTGCTCTGTCAGCAGAGCAGCCCCACCTGCCCGCAAAGCTCATGCAACAAGAAAAAAATAAAATGAGAATAACTTAGGGTTATCATCATTTTTATTTTTCCTTTATTTATACTGCTTAAAAGCAGTGGAGCGATGCTTCTCCGCCTTAGTGAAGGAGCCGCCACTGCTTAGCAGACTACTGTTATATTGGCATACAGAGCCCCAAAATATGGCATTCTGAATTCATTTTCCTGAATCTTCATTTTTTATCCAACTGGGTGAAGAGTCCGTTCATATTCCTAGTACCTTAGAGCCTCATGAGAAAGAAAATGTGTTCTTAAGGGGTGCTCCAGAACTGAGGACACCAGAGACCTCGAAGCCAAGTGACTCAGAAATTTTAGCCAATCTCATTGGTTATCCTTGAACAATTCGTACCAAAGGGCCTCATATAAAAGCCCCTTGCGCTGCTGGTGCATCACTTTTTTAGATTTACCAGGGGCGCAGTGTGCCTGCCCATATTTATAAGGCCACGCAAAGTCACCCTGTGTGACTTTTCATGGCCTTGTAAATATGACTCCCTTTCACGCATTCGTCTGCGTGAATGAGGCCTTCCATTGGTGCTGCTGTGGGTGTTCCAATGCAACATCCATGGAACCTGACGCAGTACCAGATTTACAAGGTTTTGTATAGTTGGAAATGCTTCAGAAGCACTCTGCAGCCCGCATAGAAAGAGGAAAATGCCATCAATGATTGTTTTTGTGCAGTGAAGTGCTCCTTCCTGAACTATAGACATCCTCTTTCCAATGCAGGCACCCTTGCAACATGACGCAAGGGTGCCTGCGCTGGCGCATGGCAGCCAACTGTGCGCCAGCGCAGAGGAAAGCACACGGATGCATCGTGTTGTTTTTAATACGACGCATCCCTGTGCTTTTTAAATGACGCACCTCGCTGCATCATTTTTTTTTGTAAATCAGGACCATAGTGTGCAAACCAATGCTCCATGAGTCCTCCAAAAAAGATAGGAAAGAGCTGTAGAAATGAAACAACACAATAAAATATACATCCTATTATCCATATGGAAAGCAAGCAGGAGTCTTCAAGGTGACTGCTACATGGTATGTTCAGCTCGAGTACCACGCAGCGACTCCTGGCACCCTGTCCGCAGTGTGCCTGAGAGGGTGACCTTGTCAAAGTGGAGTAATAATGCCAAGGTGCCTCGAGGCCCCTTATCAAGCACCAATTGTCGGGAGTGAGATGCCGCCCGTCTGTCTGCCAACGGAGGCTGGCACAGAGGGGACAGGATCATGTTTTATTACAGTGAAAAGGAGATTATGAATACATATTCTGTTAGCAGCATTTCATTCTCTGCCTTCCAAAGGGCTCAATGAAAGCTAAAGCCTGCTTGAAGGACAGCAGAATAACACCGTCCGTGCTGCTGGACACCTCCGGCTGACGGAATAAATGAAACTTTCAAGCCAAGTTAAGAAGCGGAGTGCAGCACCCGTGGCCCAAGGACCCCGAGCTCAGAGCCAGAGTCACATCAGTACCTGAGCCCAGGTCTGTGGCCTGCATGACCAGACTGTGGCCGCTGTGGTCACATGTTTCATGAGGGAGGATTAGCCACCAGGCACACTTACCTGCTGGTACCTGTGGCGCCCCTCGCCGGCTGTGGTCAGTGATTTCTTAAATAAGCATTTGCAATGCAATTGGCCGCGCCTTTGGGACCTTATCTGTATTTAGCTATGCGGCACATTAGTATGGGTGCAAAAACATCTACTGTTATTTAACTTGTAGGGAAAATAGGCACCAAACTGCGTGACACGCCAGGTATGGGAACACATGGAGAGAAATATTGCCTTTTAGCGGGAACTGGTAGAGTCCAAAGCTCTGTTTTTAATATAAAATCAGGGCCTTCGGTGGTCATATCACTGAAAATACAGGATTTGAAAAAAATATTATTGTCTACGGGTGCTCATGGAAGACAATTTCTATGGAATGGAATCAAGCGAATGCTAAAGTGATTTTGGTATTTTACTGACCTCTACTGGTCGTTTTCTATCAAGAAAGTTAAATAGAGGCAGTTTCCAGAAAAATAAAAAAATAAAAGTCCCCAAGCAGAAAGCAATTCTGGTATTTTACTGACCTCTACTGGTCGTTTTCTATCAAGACAGTTAAATATAGGGAGTTGAACAGAAAAAAGAAGTTCCTAAGCGGAAGCAGACAAGTCCTAGGGCTGATCTCCAGAGCCCACAGAGTACATACACATATGAGTATTTACTAAGGTATATACAAGAGGGCTCGAATGATCGACCTAAAAATAAGTTCTAAGGGGTCGCTTATGATTTCACTGCAGCTTGCACCACCCACCGTCCCTGCCAGTGCTGCAAAATGCCAGTACCAATGGCCTGGAGGTCCTGCTAGTAATATTTTTGGTTTATATTAAAATTCTAACCTGATATCCTCTTCCAAGGGAGCAGGCAGAAAATTACATTACCCCCCACTTTTAACCAAAGTTTTGATGGAACCAAGAAAGGGAAGAGATCCCTTCAATCCAAACATCTATCCATGCACCCTTTCTCCCTTCCATCCATCGACTGATATTCGCCATTTCACATTTACATCCTGTCATTTACTCTTTCTTTCATCCATCATTTAGTCTTTCACCAAAGTATCCATCCACCCTTTCGCCATCCATTCTTTTACGCCTTCTGTCACCCATTCACCCACCCATGTATCCTTTCATCCACTCATGCATCTTTTCACCAATCCACCATTTCACCTGTCCAGTCACACACTCATCCATCATTTCCTTCACCCATGCATCATTTCACCCAGCCTTTCACCCAAGCATCCTTTCACCCATTCACCCTTTACAATGGGAAATGGTCAATGCTTCCTAAATAAAACTACATTTGAATTAGATGAACTATAGCAGAGACGTCAAAATGGCATTCATGAATTCAAACATGTGCGTAGCTCTAGTGCGGCCGGCAGCAGAGTAGAGTTGTTTTCAGAGGAAGTAGAGCAGAGGTAAACAAACCAGTCAGGATGGCGTTCCCCATCTACAAGCGAGAGTGCCAATGAGCTAAAAAAGGTATGCCCTACCATATGCGGTGTAGGCCTTAGCTCCATCATAAATATAGTGCCTTTTAGTAGCAGGTTTGTGGGACAATGAGTGCTTTTTTAAAACAAAAACCTTATTTTCCTTTTTAACCAGTACCTGTGCACTATCAGTGCATTCTGCCTTACTGTGTATGGCCTTCTCTGGACCTCTGTGATGCCTTCTCTCCTATTTATATTACCATTCTATTTAGGTCTTGCCTAGCTTTGGTTGGAACAGACCTCTTGAGGTCTTCCCAAGAACTTTCAGTTCCCATCATTGCTTACCATTGGCTGGCATTCTTGTCACTCATTTGCTTACTTCTTATTAGATATCTTCCCCAGGAGCACATCCTCTTTACCATTACTTTTACTGGCTGACTTATATACTTCCACTGCTCACTTTTAGGGAACTATTTTTTCTTTTTGGACAACCACTCCATGAAACTATGTGTTTTCCAGCTTCTTTCCCTTGTGTGCTTCTCCCCGGCAACTAGATACCCAACCGTTCTGTCGCTCTCTCCCTCATATGCTGCTTGTTCTCTGTCTCATGTGCTTCTCCGCGCCAAGCTCCCCTGTTCCGTGTTGCTCCCTCCCTCGTGTACTTCTCCCATTGGCATAACAATAGCCCCCAGAACCCCTTCGGTGTGGTAGGGCCTGCGAATTCCAGGGGGCCCCCTCAAGCACTGTGCACGGACGGCAGGCACCTGGCCTGAGAGCTCCTGATTGGGTCTGGAGAGTGGGGGACCGCCTTCATGCACTTTCAGGGGTCCTTCTCAAGTTTTGTTACACCACTGACTGCTCCCGTGTTGCTCTCTCCCTCATATGCTGCTTTTCTTCTCCTCCCTCACCCTACTCAGTTTTTATTCTATTCCCCCAACCCCAGTTGCATCCCCCCACTGCTCCTCTCTCATTGCCTCTCGCACCCTGTGGTCCTTTTTTTTTTAATGGAATTATTTTGGGGTAGCAGGCAGCAAATTGCTGACGGCCCCTCCTCCTTACAAAACGTGCTTTTGCACAGGTCCATTAGAATTTTAATTTTTTACTGTTCCATTTGGGATATAAATTTAAAAAATGACGCCTGCATCATTTCATCGTCATATGTGTGTTTGGTGAGCAATGCGAACACATACATCATCATGCATGCCTGCACCGACTTAATGATGCATCAGTCCACCTCTGTTTTTGCACAGTGATCTAAATCTTTGGCAAAAAATTCTAATAGTCAATGCTGCACAGCTCTGGAAAACAGCATTGGCAAAGCCATATGTCCAAAAGGGGAGAGCTATTGTCTTTTGCCAATGTTTGTTGTAATTCTGTTGAACTCTTGCCAGGTGATTTGCCCACTTGCAGTCAGATGACCCCCAAATTCCCCTCCCTCTCGGATTACTTTCCATCAGCCTGAAGCCATATGCCCTTGTAGAATAGTGGTCAAAGCATGTGATTGGTGCCTGTAGGAAATGAAAGATAAGCAACATTGTGCAAACCTTAAGTCACATTGTTGAAGCCATGCAAAGCCACTTTGTGGGGATGTTAGTGGCTCAATAAATCTGGAATAATGCAACGCAGTGCAATATGCTGCGTTGCGTTACTCTGCCCTGGGTAGGCATTCAATGGGTGTTGCGTGGGTGTTCCCATGCAACTCCCATGGTTTGTGACACATTTCCATATTACAAGACCTTATAAACCTGGGAGTGCCCCAAAAAGATGTTTGCATCCCCAGGAGACACGTAACGAGGAGAAATATCTTCATTTCTATTCATTTTTTCCTCTTTCTATCTGTATTCTGCAGCACAGATAGAAAGAGAAAAAAGCCTCTCAGGATTCTTTTTTGTGCAAGTGTCCCCGTGCCCCTTTGTTTAGATGCCGCTCACTGTAACCTGAATATGCGAGCAGCATCTAAAAAAGGGGTGTGGCCACCATTAAAGTGGTTGCGTATTTGTGAGAGGTTGAGCTCTTGGCATTAAAAATAACAATGCCTTTTATAGATGTGTTCCTTTTAAAAACACATAAATAAAAAAGGCAGTGCCAATAGCTTAAACACTCGCAAACCTATTGCATTGAAAAGGCTTGTTTAATCCTGCTCGAGAGGTAAGGAAAATGCAAAGTGATAAGTAGAGCACTTAAGAAAGCTACCTGACTGTTGCAAAAAATGGGAAGAGTTAGATGGAGAAATACAGAAATATACACGTGCTAATGGAGAAATAATGTACATTTTCAAAACGTTAATTGAAACAATGAGAAATTTCATGTGTACTGAGTTTTGTGTGTTTATGTTTCAGACTCAGTAATTGTGACTGACACTGGGGAATAGAAACATACCGAAAAGTGGAGATGTGAATGGTGGGACGTGTCAGTGGATTTCCTTGTGTAGCTATTATGGAATTAGCTAAGATTGCACATTGGAAGTGTGCAGAGTACACTATGCTAGTACATGTATTATGGGAACTTGCAAAGTGTAATAGCTGTTGCATTATTGAAAATGTCTGTGTTCTAACACCGGGGTTTAAGAGTGCCTATTTCCTACCAAGATTTTACAATGTTAATCTCCGAATGAGTTACCAAATAAGTCCCCTGCTACAGAACTTCCTAATAATTGATGGAGACGACCCAACACCCCTGTAGAGATAGCTTACAATTCTACCACTTTCGGACTAATAACGTTACTACACTAAAATACTTGGGGGCATATTTACAAGGGCTTTATCTCTGCTTTTTTGGCTTACAAAGCCAAAAAAGCGGAGATAAAACGAGCGCCCTATTTACAAGAGGGTGCTAACATGCATAATCGCATGTTAGCACCCTTTTTCCCAACGCCTCACTTTGCATCTCCAATGAGATGCAAAGTGGGCATTACTGAGCGTACCCAAGATGGACTACCTTGCAAATATCGCTGATGTTTACATTGCGATATTTACAAGGCAGCCCACATGATTTTAGCACACATTAGATTTTGGCGAAAACTGCAGTTTTCGCCAAAACCTAACGTCTGCTAAAATCCTGACTTAGCCATCCCTAACATAGGAGGTGGATTACGCTGATATGACCCTGTGGGTCGTATCAGCAAGGTTATCGCCCTTTTGCAGGGAACATCGCTGGAAAACCAGCGATGTTCCCTGCACAAGGGCGATAACCTCGCTCTGGGATTTTTATCGCCCTGGAGTAACGCGTTGTTAATAACGTGCTACCAGGGCTAAATACCAGAGATTGCCTGCGATAATATAATTATCGCTAAGCACGGCCAGCGATAATTTTCACTGGCCGTTGTTAATATGCCCCATGATATTCACTATATCTTTATATTTACACCACGTTCCTTGAGAATAGCCCCAACCACTTCAGTGTTAAGTGGCCGTAGAATCCTACCAAGGTTTGACCAACGTTGCTGCAAAATGCGTTTGAGATATAACATGTGTCACTAAATTCTCAATCGAGTGAGTCACATACGTAGAAAGAAACAATAAACGTATTGCAATTACTCCTACTTTAATCTGATTTCCTTCAATAATAAACATTTCTGTGGGGTTCGATGGTTAAAAATGATACTTTAGTATACATTGTCACTTGCAACTTGGATCACTGACAAGATACAATTATAAATCCTTCCAATTATTTTAAAAGCAATGACTCCAGCATACACAAACTATACCTTAGTCTTTAAATTCATTCACATTTTAGTTGCAGCCAAGGGCCTATATTGTGCTCTTAAATGCACAAACTTGCCTCTGCTCTAAATATCTGCACAAATACGGTTAATTACTGCTATATATGTATGTATATGCTTTAAATATATATCATAGTGGTGGTTGCTACTGTGTCATTAGGGTTAGGATCTAGTTACCATAGGAAGAGCGTTTTTTGGTTTGCTAATACCTTTGGTGCCGTTTGATGAATCTTCAGAAAACTTTAAAAAGAAAGTTCCTCCTCCTCAGCTCCTTCCTTGAAAGATTCCGTCAAGCTGAGTTCAAGAATAAACAGTTGGGTCCCGAAACAGAATTCCCCCTTTCAATGGGTGTTTTTGAACAGGGCCACAGCCCAAATGTCTGAACAGAATGACATCAAATTTAGAAGAAAGTGTGCTTTTTCTGATTTGGTGTAAAGGTGTTTAGCAGTTTTTGAGAACTTAAGGTTCAAAATGTATATATTCATATTCGCAGGAGTCCTGCCAGAACACAATGTTTTGCATTAGGGCAATCGGATTGGCCGTGAGTGTTTTTTTTACCCATCAGCAATCTCGCTCCTGTCCCACAGGAGCTTGTACTTTGATTGGCTGGCTGCAGCATGAGGAGAAATGTGGCAGCCTTCATCTCAGGACATGGGGAATAAAAATATTACTTGACATAATATGAACTCTAAAAATTCAGTGACAAAATCAATGGGTAAAGTAATGGTATAGTTAGGTATTGTGATAATATATTACTTTGCATTGCAAAATAAAAACTCAGAAATTGACTGAAAAAAACAAAGGTTAAAGTGATATTATTGTTAGATGAAAATGTCAGTTTACGTGTAACATTTTAAGCTAAGAAAACAGTGAATATTATCAGTTATATTTATTTCAAGTAACTTTAACTAGCGCCCTTGTCATGCGCTGCTTATGACCCCCACATATTACATCACTCATGACATGTTCTATGACATCACTGATTTTTTTTAAAACTTATTTTTATTGCCATTTTCATATTTCATACATTGAACATCATTCATATTCTTCAAGTGGTCGTATCCGATTATACATCCTGTAATGGTACTTAACAACTGTACTGATTGATGATTCATAACCAGGAAGCATAAACAAAGTATACAGATATCGTGACGTTTGTATCCTGCTGTCTCGGGTTCCATATATGGCAAAGGAACTGGGGTTTAACACAGGCATAAACTAGGGGACGGATATGGAAGAATATATCCAATTACACTAGTGAGGGTATGTAGCGTCGTAAGGGTAAGGCACCTCTGATACTCATGTTTGCCTATCCTAGTTGGTGCGACCGAGAATCGTAATAGTGTGCCTGAAACTAGGGCTTGTTAAGAGCTCGCGCGGTTGGGAGTCTGCGGAATCAGTTGGGCAGGGCCTGTGACTGTGTACTCTGGATTAGCTGTGTAGATGCGTCGTCTGGTGGGTCCGCCCCCGGGGAGAGTCGCCCAAACTGGTACAATATCATGGCCCATTCCATTGATATAGGATGCTTGCGGGTCCCCTTCACCTCCTCCTCCCGTAATGTCTCCTCCTCCGCCGCCGCCCATTTGTGCGTAGCTCCCACCCACGCTGCCACCGGAGGACCGGTGGGGGAACGCCAATGCATGGCTATGCTGCGTTTGGCCAAGAGCACCGCAAGGGAGAGGAAGCGAGTCTGCACCTTGTGCTGTTTACTTACGCGAAAGATGCCTATGGCACTGGCCTCCCAAGTGTTCATGCAAGTTAGCCCAGTGAGGGTACCCAAAGCAGTGTGAATGACGGAGCAGCTCCAAAACATATGCCGGAAGTCTGCATTTTGCTCATGACATCTGGGGCATAGGAACTGAGTGTCAGGGTAGAATCGTTGGAGGCGTGCAGGTGTTAGATAGGCTCTGTGTAGGATGTAATATTGGATGTTTTTAAAGCGTGCGTATCTGGAGACCTTCTTAGGGTACCTCAAAGCTCTCTCCCACTCCCCCTCATGGAGCACCCGCCCGATTTCCGCTTCCCAGGTGGCCCGGAGGGTCTCCAATGGTTTAATATTCAATTCCCGTATGGCTTTATAAAGCCATGTAGTTAGATGGCGTCCTGCTCCCATGTGTAGGATCGTGTGGAGCACTGGGTGTGTATGTGGTTCCCCTTTACTTAGGTCCTGATGCGGTCAGTAGCTATCTAGGAGTTGGCGGTGAAGCAGCAATTGTCCTGGGGGAAGATCGTACTCCTCCACCAAGCTAAGGAAAGGTCTTAGTTGCCCGTCCTCGAAAAGGGACTCCGCCTCCGTTAAGCCACACCTCGTCCATGTGCGAAGCGCGCTATTTGTGTAGTAGTGTTCCCGGTTGGGCCATCCTACCAGAGTGAGTAGAGGGGAGTACAACGGAGTCCCCGGGGACATGCGGTGTATCCGCAACATGCACTTACGTGCAACCAACACCTGCAAGGGGTACGTGTGCTTTGGGTGAGTGCCAGGGAGGAGCAAGCGACGGATCTCCGGAACCGATACCTGTCCTGCGATGGTATGAGTTTCCACATTATACCTGTCTGCCGTCCAATGAGACAGCCATTGCAGTTGTGCTGCCAAGAAGTAGGCTTCGAACGATGGGGCTCCCAAGCCACCCTGCGTGGTGGGCAGTTGTAGTTTTGTCAGGGCTATTCTGTGCCTGGCGGACCCCCAAATGAGCGTACTGAGGAGGGAGTCTAGGTCCCGAAAAAAGGCTCTGGGCGGGATTACTGGCAGGTTGGTAAAGACATACAGCAATCTCGGAACCATGATCATTTTGGCCAACGCCACTCTCCCAATTGGAGCCAATGGAAGGCTCTTCCAAAATCCGATCGTAGACCTAATACTCGCCAGTGCCCTGCAATGGTTACCCTCGAAGATATCGGTGGAGGAGTGGTAGAGACGAATACCAAGGTATCGGGGGGCCTCCGCGCTCCAGGGCACTCGCTGAGCTCCTATGTGAACCTCCTGCGGAGGCTGTTCCGGATGCAGCGGATAAATTGTGGATTTATCCCAATTCACCCGCAGTCCCGAGGCCGCGGTAAATTCCTTCAAAGTTTCCCACAGGGGTGTCAGGTCGTCCGTAATGTCCCGCACATAGATCAGCAGGTCATCAGCGTATAAGGAAACACTATGCACTGTGCCTGCTATCGGGATGCCCCAGCTCTCCCCTTCCCGCCGGAGTCGTATGGCAAGAGGCTCCACCGCTAGAGCAAAAAGCAGAGGGAACAGCGGGCAGCCCTGTCTCGTGCCCCTCTGAACCGCAAACTCCGTCGATATGTACCGGCCTAGGCGCACCCGCGAGGTCAGCCCGGTGTACAGTAAGTGCGTATAGGCAAGGAGGGTGGGCCCAATGCCTACTCGCTGCAGCACCGAGAACAAAAACTGCCATGTGAGGGAATCGAAGGCCTTCTCAAGATCTAAGATGAGACAGGCCGCTCGAGGGTATATCCCCCGTACCTGATCCTGAATGTGGAAGACTCGACGTACGTTCTGAGACGTACATCTGCCGGGTATAAATCCGCACTGATCCGGGTGAACCAGAGAGCGTATAATTTGTACATATCTATCCGCCAGTGTCTTCCCGAAGAGTTTGCAATTGGCTGACAATAGCGATATTGGACGGTAGGAGGCCATTCGCTGTGGGTCCCTATGTGGTTTCAGGAACGTCACGATTACGGATTCTCGCATGGATTTCGGCAGTTCTCCCTTCTTCAGCGCCGCCGCAAACACCTCTACTAACCGAGGGACTAGGTGCACCGAAAATGTCGTGTAATATTCTAGGGGGAACCCATCCAGCCCCGGAGCCTTATTTTGGGCCAGGGCACGCAGGGTCCGTGTCACATCCGCCGAGGCTGTTAAGGCGCCTAAGGCCTCCTTCTCTGTCCTCGTGATTGTTGGGATAGGTAAAGGATCGAGAAAGCGATCCACTACATCTTGCGGGGTCGAGGTGGGGTCGTTATATGTTTCTGCGTAGTAGTCGCGGAAGGCCCCCATAATCTCCGCTTGGGAACGCACCAACACCCCCCCAGGGTCCAGTATCTCGGTGATGGGCTTGACTTCCGTGTCCTGTCTGGCCAACCACGCCAGTAGGGTGCCCGTCTTGTCTCTCTCTCTATGCATCCGTGTAGCATATGAGCGGAAGTTGTACCTTCGCAGATCCGCGGAGGCCGTTTGATAGGCCGTTTTTGCCTCGGCTATACGCCGCGCCTCCTCTTCGGATGTAACGTCCCGTTTGGTGAGGGTCACCAGGCGGTGTTCCGCGGTGGTGAGGGCCTGTTCTAGTACGCGCTTAACACCCGTTATTTGCTTCAAGCACTCTCCCCGGGCCACCACCTTAAACGCATCCCATTCCACTAACCTGGATGATGCTGTCCCCGAATTGCGCGTGAAGTAGTCTTGGATGCTACATTCCTGATCGTGACGAAAGACCTGGTCTGATAGACAGTCCCGCGGTAAGCGCCACGTGGGGACCGGTGGGTGTGGGGGCCACCAGTGTAACTGGAGAATGTGAGCATCATGATCGGATATGATCCTGCCCAGGTAGTCTGTGTGGGCAATCTTGGGCAAGATAGTCGCCGTACATAAGAAGCGGTCAAGTCGGACGCGCAAGTTGTGTGGGATGGAATGAAAGGAATACAAGCGGACCAGGGGGTGGCGCATCCGCCAGGCATCAGTGAGCGACCAGTGCGTAATCCAAGCCCGGAATCTATTGGTTTGCTTATGCGCCGGGGAATGCGGTGGAGGTGGGTGCGACCGGTCAAGGTTCAAGTCAAGTGAGCAGTTATAGTCTCCTCCCAGGACCCAGGGTATAGAAGCAAATGGGGCAAGGAGCCCTGTGAGATGGTCCAAAAACTGGTCTTGGTCAACATTAGGGGCGTAAATGCTACTGAGAAGCACTACCTGTCCGTCCAGCAGACCCTCCAGTAGCGCATATCTACCTTCTTTGTCGACTACTCTCCGAAGCTCCTGGAAGGGAGTTCCCGGTCGCACCCAGACCAGCGCCCCGCGTGCATACGCAGAATAGGTTGTGGCACATATGAGACCCCTCCATTTCAATTGCAGTTTCCCGACCTCTTTTGCAATGAGATGCGTCTCTTGTAAAAAGACTATCGGGGTGTTGTGACGCTTTGCGTAGGAGTACACCGCATATCGTTTGCGCGGAGTGTGAAGCCCCCTAACATTCAGGGTGAGGATGGTAACATCAGTGTGTGGCGTATGATGCGTCATGTTCTGTGTCTGCTCGCCATGCGCAGGGACTACGCCTATTGAGGTGCGAATAACTCGGTCGCTCCAGTTGGCTAAGGGTGTCTGTATCCCCCGACGCTGTAGAAGCATAAGTGTGAGATGGCTGGATCCGTTTCATTCCATTTGGGGGGTGGGAAAGGTGTTGAACTGGGGCATACAACTGAACAAATGGGGTCGGGGAACATCCCCAATGCCTGGGACCCATCATCAAGCACGATGCGTCCAAACCTGTTTACCCAATTAAGGGGGATACAACAATATAAGAAGGGGGCGGCGGTGCATGCGTACTGGGCCAGAAACGAATCGGGCCATTAGTAGGGAAAATGGACATTGCACCTGCTATAGCAAGCAACGAGGTTGGGATCGGAGTTCAACAGGTGGGGAAGAAAGTACATTTGGCTCAATGGTAGTTCCAGGAGTCCCCTCTTATTTCGCACGGGAGCCAGATTGTTCATCTAGAATGAGGTCCGCCATCTGCGGAGTGACCACGGGGGGCGTCACGGAGTCCTCCCCCGACCCTGTTCCATCACTGTCATCCTCCTCCGAGGTAAAGATATGCGGTGGCCGATCAATGTCGTCCGGCAGGGGAGATGCCTGCAGGTCGATCACCGTTTGTAAGGCCTCTCTCCGTTCTTTCACAATTTGCTCGAGGTCAGGAGAGTCCTGGGTGCGTGCACGAGCTCTGCCACTCACGCCCTCGCGTGGGCGCCATTGCGATCGCTTTCCGGATCGTGGAGGCTTAGGATGCGGGTCTCTTGCGATCTCCGCCCTAGATTGTCGTGTACAGTGCTGGTCCACCCAATCTTGGGCTTCCGCGGCATTCGTGAAAAACACAGTAGAGTCGGCGTAGACCACCCTGAGGCGGGCCGGGAAAAGCAAGGAGTATTGGATATTGTTCTCACGCAGCCGTCGTTTTACATTCAGAAAGGAGGCCCGTTGTTGTTGAACTGCCCGTGCATAGTCGGGGAACACCATAACTCGCTGGTTGTCGACCCGCAGGGTGCCCGCCACTCGTGCCGCGCGTAGTACCGCATCTCTGTCTCGGAAGTGGAGGAACTTTGCTAGCAGCGGTCTCGGGGGCGGTCTGCGGGCCGGGACCCTGTGGGCTCTTTCCATAGAGAAGAATGCGGAGCGATCCTTATCCGGAGTGAAGGATTTCACCCAGGTCTCCAAGTATTGCAGGGGGTCTGTGCCTTCTATTCCTTCAGGTAGCCCTATTACGCGAATGTTGCAGCGTCTTGAGCGCCCTTCTAAATCGTCCGCTCGCTCCTCCATGATGGTTAGGCGATGTAGCACCTCCTGGAGAGTCTGCTGGTGTTTATCGAGCGTTGGCTGCATGTCCTCCATCTTCTTCTCTCCGTCCTTCACTCTATCCACCAGGTTCCGATGGCCATCACGGATAAGGCTGATGTCCGTCGCTAGCGTCCCGAGCCGCTCCTCCATTGAGACTCTGGAATGCTCTATGGCGGCCAGAACCTGGTCCAACTTGACGGAAACCGAGGAGTCTGGTGGCGGTTCCACCGCGCCCACCCACGTCCGGGCTCTGGGCATCTTCTCTGGGGCCGTCTCGGGAACCGCCGTCTGTTGGGTCCCCCGAGACTTCCCCATGGTTGCGGTCGGGGTACGCCGGTGCGTCGTGCCCGTCTGCTGGGGGACGCGGGCTCCCTCTCTTCCCGAGGAGGCAGTGGGGGTCGCCTCGTCGCCGGTCTCGCTCTCACCAATGATTTGTGTCCCCACCGGGGCTCCCCGTACTCCGCCACAGGCCTCCTCAGCACCACGAGATCCTCCGCTATCCTGCCCCCGCCTGTGCGCCACAAGGAGGCCGCCGTCCGTCGACCTCGGGGACTGGTATTCAAAGCATGTGGGAGGTGTCGGCTCACCTCGTGCCTTCTCTCGAAGCGGGCCCCCGCAGGATACTCCACCGCTCGGTACCCTTCAATAGATCCCCAGGATGGCCATTCTCTTGGGGCTCATTGGTAATGTCCGAATTCTGGGTGCCATCCAGGTGTATGCCTCCCTGCAGGGTGGGGCGTCCCAGGTTTGATCCGGGAGGAACGTAGGCTGCTCTCCCCTAATGCCGGTGTCCCCTGCTCTCCGTTACGGGCTCCAGGTCTTACTGTGGCGATGTCCCGTCGGGCGCCATCTTAGGGTCAGGCGTCCCGACCCTGCCTCCAGACCCACCAGGGCTCCCCCCGTAGCTCCACACTCACCGCGGATGTCGCAGCCTCCGGGCGCCCCCAGGGAGTGCGTCGTCTCTCGTCCGGTTTGTCCTGTCCTCTCAGCCGCGGGGTTGATTGCTGCGTGGGACGCGCGCTGCAGGCGTCATGGCCGCCCTCTCTCTTCGCGCCAAGACAGGTAAGGGGACGCTCACGCTCTCAGTCTGCCTCCGGAGCTCCACCACCCATCAGCGGCATTCAGGCAACGTTCTAGGCACAGTGGGGGTTCACAGGGTAGTTTTGCCGGCCGTACCCGCGTTCCAGCCGTCCTCCGGGCACTCTATCGCGGACCTCAGGGACCGCTCGCCGCCATCTTGCGATCCCAAGTCCCGGTCCGGAGCTGTACCTTGCCGCCACTCCTCTTCTCCCCTTTAGCGCTTCGCCTCCTCAGAGCATTAGATGCCCGGGTTACTCCGAGGCCTAGGGTTGCGTTTTCCTGGGGGTGCAACGTCTGGAGTTGACCGCTTGTCCGGCCCGATCGTAGAGCCCTAGCAAGATGCAGCCGCCATGGTAGCCGGCTTGGCCACGCCCCTATGACATCACTGATAACATCACTAATAACATCATTGATGACAACACTGTGCATGGTGGGGGTCCTTAGCTTTTGTGAATTTCAGAGGTTATTTAATGCAAAGTAATATATTTTTACCATACTAAACATCACATCACTTTAACCTTTGTTTTTTCACAGGATATATATATATATATATATACATCATATATATGTATGTGTGTGTGTGTGTATAAATATATAAATGTATATGTTAAATAAATGATACAAACTATTTATTTTAAGTTATATTATTTGTAACTAATTAACTTTTTTAAATATTCTATTTCAAGTCAACATTTATTCAAAGAAAAACAAAATAATATTACCTGTTTCTCGTAGATATTCTCTTCCATGATATTTTTGACACAATATTTTGATTGTTCCCAAGTATAGAAACACAATAATCCGGTAAACAATATTTTGGACGCAACATTTGTGCCTCTTGATATTTTTGTTCACGATATTCTTTTTATGCAACTGCCTACAGTAAGGTAAAGGGCATTTAATAATCGTTATAGCCCAAGAAAGAAGGGCAATAATGCAATCTGAAAATTCCTTGTTTAGTTAATAGCATGCTGCGTCTCTGGTGATGTGTGAGTGGGTGCGTATGACTGTTTGTGAGTGACAGCCATCCACTGTCTTCAGTGGAGCTCGTTCTAATATAACACACCCACTCTTTTATTTTTTTAGATTGTATTTGTTATCTTTTATATTTATTTACTTGAATAGAGAGGAAAAAGTAGATGACAACTATCAAATCTTTATAGAAAAACAAAAGCATATAGCACCTGAAGCATAACACAAAAGACAATGCATTTACATACTTGTAACATTTCCCCCCATTTACTGTCCAACCAAATGATGACCCACCTGAGAGCCACACTAAAACAACAGGAATACAAATTCACCAAGAGACATAAATGAAGAAAGTGCTCTGAACAATTCTCAAATCTAATTCACAGCCATTATGCTTAATGCTTGGGGCATTATTTTACGGATTTGTTAGTGGCGGTATAGTAGGACCTGTTGGTGTGAATTTCCACGCGCTCACATACGAGCCTACCGCAATAATTTAGTGAGCTATTAATTTGATAATAATTCCCTAAAAGTGGCCACAACTACTTATTTCTAATAAGTTTAAGCAATAACTTCTAACGACCCTATTTATTCCCTGTAGTGTCTTTGCTTTCATGCTAATTATTTTCTCTTAAATATGTATAAACACTTTACAATAAACACTTAACAAGTCCCCTCTCAGTGTCTGCCTTCTTTTAGGGTAAATTATATTCACCTAATACATTCTTATTACCTTTAATTAATTTTCTACCCTTCTTTGCATTCACTGAAGTGCAGCAACGGTTCTCTGTAATGTGCTGGTCTCAGACAGGTTTCTAAATGTGGGTTGGCCAGAGCATTACATACTGCCCACCTACAAGTGAAACATTAGTGCCATAAACTCCTGTTTGCAGCCGAAACACGATTACAAATTTCTAGGTTTCACCTCACCGAGATTACTGGGTTTGGTAAAGCCTGGGCACAGTTACAACTGGGAGAGCTGGTGGAATTCATGTTCAGAGAATGGCCCGGTAATATGGAAACCATGCAGAGACACAAACTATAATTATGGTGAGGCGATACTGCAATCAAACAGTAATTTCAGGTGGCAAGGTGCTACTTTTCTTGTGCACTTTGTGGTCCATTGTAATTTCATGAATCACTTAAATGCTTCTGTGAATTGCCCCTAAAACACCTAACAAGCATTGGCAATGCCATAGGTCTTACATTAAAATAATGTTTACTGGTAATGTGAAGCATTACAAGAAAATAGTATGGGAATAGATATGTATTTGTGTGGAAGCAAAGAAATGTAGAACGTTTTTTCAGAAGCCTTTATTAGACACCTACACAATCTACAGATCAAGAAAGGTAGATCAACCTCATATGGACACTTACAAACAGACAATGACCAAATTTAGTGAAAACAAAAACTGTGTCCTAAGGAGCTCTGCTAAAGGACGTATTGTGGTCTTATGGGTGATAGATTTGATTATGCAGGATGCTTACAGTCGACTTGAAAATCCAAAATGCTAGCAAAACACTGACAAAGCCAGTGCTTAATTTGTGAAAAAAAAAGAATTACGTGCCCAAAGCTCTACTCAGCTGCCCACAGTTAAACGTAAGCAAAAAGGTACAGAAGTAAACCCATTAACCCAGTTGAGACCGGGTAATTTATTATAACAATGAAACAATGTTTCAACAGGTAAACCAAGCGGGGGGACTGATTGGACAATGTATCAATCACATAGCACAGGGAAGAAAACAAGGGAGACCAAAGAAAGGTGAAAAGATTGTTATTTGCATATAGAAGCACAGAATGACAACTAAATTGCAGTAACCATAACAATCAATTATTGTGCACTGAAAGTGTTGTGGTGAATAAACGGCGCAGTGACACAAGTGATTAAGAAAAACAATGTAAGGCGGCGCAAAGAAATAATAAAGTAATCAATGAAGGTCAGACAAATTATTTAAAATCGCAAAAACATAATTCCATTGTTTGTGGAGACCTATGGAAAAGCCGCAAATGGGTTGTAGAGTCGACGGCGTTTCGACCTTTCTAACTTAAGGTCATCATCAGGACGATGGTTACATAATTTAATTAAAAATGCTCTATAGAATAAGAAGAAAAAGAGGAAAAATTAGGACAAATTTGTGGAATAAAAGCCGGGCAGAAATGAAAAATACCGGAGGAAAAAGTAGAGAGGACATGGGTACCTGTAAGTATTCAATGAAGGGGCTGAAGGAAAAGTAAATCCTATACGTCTGGCAGTCAGGGGCAAGGAACGTGAAGCAGCAATCCGGGGCGAGGAAAAGTCTGTATAAGGGGAGGGAAGGTTAGGTAAAGCAATTACCTGAGTGCAATATTCAGAAGAACAGATCCGGGGACTTACCGGGAATGAAAAGTGCGTAGAGGGAGGAACAGCAGGCGAGTGCAATGAAGGGCAACAATCTAAAAGGAAAAGCAATCCCGTCAAGGAAAAACCTCACGATCAAAGTATAGAGATCGTGAAAGCAAGAGGGTAAATGAATTGCTTACCGCAGAAAAAAGGTGGGGTAGCAGCAGGTTAATTCCAATGGGTATATGCTCTCAACAAGAGACAAAGGGGACACAATGAATCCAAGTCAGTTGTGGGCGCGTAAATTAAAGAGCAGCACTCTGAAAGAAAAAAAAAAACAATTCAGGGAAGGGAAACGATCGAGATATCAAAGATAGTTAGAGGGTGAAGGGAAGGCAGGTTTCTGACCAGTGAATTAGGCAATGGTGGCGGGTTGAGTCCGATAAATATATGCACAAGGTCTCAAATTATCGGGAACTGGAATTAATCCAAGCACAGTAAGGGACGAATAAAGCGTCTACCGAGTACCAAGCAGGATCGTACCCGGAAATAAACATCAGCGAGGTCACGTGATGACGCTGGTCGTACGTGATCTCCAGAAACCACTAGAAAGCAGGAGCCATTTTGAGGTGCCCCGGGGGGAATTGGGAGAGTTGTAAGGCAGGGGCGGAAGTGATTGGAAATGGGAAAGAAAAGGCCATTTCAAACCCACCGAATATGAGTAAACCATACACATGTATTGCAAAGAGATAAGAAAACCAAATTAGGGGTAACACAATAAGTAAAAATCTTGACATAAATTAACAATTGTAGAACCTGATGCAAGGGTTCAAATAATTAAATAATTGCAAATTACAATCACACACAGAATATAAAAGATAGGCAATGAAATATCATCTTAAATAAGAAAAAACATTTGGTTAGAACAGGTTATATAAATTGAGGCATATCAATTACCAAAATCAAACAGATATGGATCAGAGAATTAAAAATTATCATTCCATAAATTAAAGAACAGGTATTTTTGAAGAAATATATACCAGGAATTACAATAATTTAAAGTTCAAGGAAGAAGTATATACAGTGAACTGTAGTAATCTAAAGCTCACGAAAATAATGACAATCAAGATTAATGTCCGTCCAGGATAGAAGCCGGAACACAGCTTAAAGAAATAGGAGTAGGTAATTCTATGTTATAGAGATAACAGTATTTCACTCATCAAGGGAATTTAGGCCTTGGGCTACAGAGTTGCAGCGTGTGATCCATCTACACTCACATTTGTTCAACAGGAGTTGGCGATTACCACCACAAATGGGTAATTGTGGTCGATCAATAACCTGCCAGATCATATCTGTTTCTGAGTGATTGTTGTCTTTGTAATGTGTTACCAATGGTGCTGTAGTAACATTGCATCTAATGCGGCTCTTATGTTGGAAGATGCGATCTTTCACCATTTGTGTCGTCTGGCCTATGTAAAATAAATTACACGGGCACTGAATCGCATAGATAACATTTTTGGTGCGGCAGTTGGAAAAGCACTGAAGTTGGTAAGTATGTTCTTTGGTAACAAAGACCTTTGTGTTATTGGTAAGGTCACAAACATTACAATTCTGGCACTTAAAGTGACCTACAATTGGTGGAAGACCCCATAGTGATGTAACTGACTGATCATTCTTCTCTCTAGACGGCCATGTAATTGCATGGACCAATTTGTCTGAGAGATTATTTCCTCTTTTGTAGGATAATAAGGGAGGTTCAGAAAAATGTGCGAAAGTACAGAGCAATGTCCAGTTTTTCTTGATTATTCTGCCAACCTTATTACTGCAGGGGCTATAAATTGAAACAAAAGGAATACGTGTATTTTGACGTCTGGTAGATGGTGCCAAAATTATTGCCCTATGGCTATACCAGGCCCGTTTAAGAGCCCTTTTGACTAGGTATTTTGGGTAGCCCCTACTAGTCAATTTTTCTGATAAAATGGCTGCCTCACGGAAATAATCACAGTTAAACGTAAGTGCACCAAATGCTCAGGCTCGTAGCTTACTTCCATCTCAGGTCTCTTTAATACACTACCGTGCACTCCCTGTCCCTTTATCTCAGTCTTGCAGGAACCTGCTTTCTCCCTTTCTGATGGCTTTTCAGTCTCTCATCCTCCATTATACCCTTCTGTTTGTTTTTGCCTCTCTTGCTCTAAAGTAAGTGTCTGATGCAATAAAATAAGTGCTGGTTCTCAAACATAAGTGCTGGTCGCCCCCACCGTTAACCGGCTCAAATTAAGCACTGGACAAATTCTATTATTTTATACAAAACACCAAAGCACTCTCCAATAAGTGTAATGTCCAGACAGTATGGACTTTTTTGAACAAACATGACTGTCCTGTTTATTTTGGCACATTTGTGATAATACAGCGGTACAGTTCAAAAGTTTGTAACACATAGTTAGTGACATAAAACACACCCTTCGTTCATGTTGCAATATCCAGAAAAAGCAGTCAACACATGTTTCATCATCTCGTGACTTTTTCAAGGCTCACGAATGGTAGTAAGGCTAATACAGTCCTACTTCTTGTCCACAACACGTTGCAGTGAAAGATCACGTTGCAACAGATTTGAAGTAAAAAAAGCGAGAGGCTTCAGATACTATTGTTTACATAGAAAAGTGTCCGCTTCAGAGAAGGGTAGTAGCACCAACAAGTTGTCCCCAGCAGAAAAATGTGGTATCTGAAAGGTAAGACATCTAGAATCCACTATAATATGCGGATAACTGATCAAAGATTTGCCACAACGAGTATGGGAATCCAGAATTTGCACATCAGGCACAGGGATGTCATTTTAAAATCATAGCAGCAAGCAGTCCATGATAAGCTCTAATCGTAGAACACCGAGAGAGTGCACCGCCCTTTCGTCCCGCCTAACAAATCTACAGGCGGGACGGAAGGGCGACACGCTCTCTCGGTGTTCTACTATTGGAGCTTATCATGGACTCCTTGTAACTATGATTTTGACATGACTTTGCAGTGCCTGACTCACAAACTCTGGATTTCCAAACTCGTTATGGCAAATCTTTGATCCTTTATCCACATATTATAGTGGATTCTAGTTGTCTTACCTTTCAGAAACCATTTTTTTCTGCTGGGGACACTTTGTTGGTGCCACTACCCTTCTCTGAAGCAGACACTGTCCTTTGTAAACAATAGTATTTGAATCCCCTCGCTGTTTTTACTACAAATCTGTTGCAACATGACCATTCACTGCAATGTGTTGTGGACAAGAAGTAGGACTGTATTAGCCTCACTACCATTCGTGAGCCTTGAAAAAGTAATGAGATAACAAAACACGTGCTGGCTGTGCTTCTTCTGGATATCTCGTCATGAACGAAGGCTGTGTTTTATGTTACTAACTACATATTAAAACGTTTTGGATTGTACCACTATATTATCACAATTGTGCCAAAATAAACAGGACAGTCAAGTTTGTTTAAAGAAGGTCCATACTGTCTGGACATTACAATTATTGGAGAGTGCTTTGGTGTTTTGTATAACTTACATTTTTAGGTCTCGCCTACGCAGCACGCATGCGCTGCATAGGAGGGCCTTTAGCCGTCGCTCTGCTCATATTCAAGCACTGCACTCAAGCTTGTGGCGGCATCCACCTTGCGGGAGCGCGCAGCGGCGCACCACAAACACGAGTGCAGTGCTTGAAAATGAGCAGACTGCTCTCTCAAGCGGGCGCACGCGTGCCACTTGTGGAGTCCATTTCCATTAACGCGCACCACCTTGCATTCTTTATCGCTTAGTCTTTTATCGCCATCTTGCGCCTATCTTTCTTCCCTCCAGCCCCCCTCTCATCTGTCAGCCCCTTCTCCCTCTCACTTCTCCTTAATTACCTACTGTAGTAAGGCAGAGGCCATCTTGGAAAGGTAGAGTTTAAGAAAGACCAGATCCAAATAAACACGGAAGTTATGCTGTGAAGTAGATTATTGTCCCTGTTTCAATCATTCAGACCACCCACAAAAAGCAAAAAAATGTGGCTTTGAACGGATGGGAATTGGCCGCTTTCAAAGAACTGCACGTTGTTTCCTCCACAGCCCCTATAGATTACTCAAACTGTTGGGTGACAGATGCGTAGCTTTTAAGCTGCACCGAGAGCACGCATAAGAAAGACCTTTTGTTTAGGACGACAAACACTGTGGACACAGGCAGGTCACGCCTTTCGTACTTTAAAAAAATCTATAGCGCTTTACCCTGGCCTATCGATGGCCACCAGTGAGGTTCAGAGTTTGTCATCTCAGGCCATGCTTGCGATTCAGAGTCGCAGTCTGCGAAAGCCACATTGATTATCTTAGCAGGACATCATTTCCTTCAACCACATGTTATGTTATGTTATGTTAAGGTGATTTTTAAAGCGCACGATTACCCGAAGGTGTCCTGGCGCTGAAATACTTCTCTTTAGACAAGTGTAAAAGGGAAGATGCGCTGTTTACAATTAGTAAATCGAGGGCAAAGATAGAAAGTGTAGATTTATCATCACCTACAACAAAGAGTGTACTATTGTCAGAACCATGCTGTGTAGACATTGGCACTTGGTAAAAAGTTATCCTGTTGGGCAACATTGAATATGTCAACAGATCTTGCGTATATATTTTGATGCGCATATATGCTCCAGAAAGAGCCTTATTCCGGCAAATACAATACCACAAGTAATTTAACATGAGCAGCTAGTGCATGCAACCTCCCTGTAGTTGGCTTAAGGGAAGGTGCAAGTTGTTGAAGGAGAATCCATCTGATATGTCTGCTTAGTCTGTACCTTTGATCTCCTATTCAGGTTTCCCAAGAGTGCTACCCTCACTTTCTAGATTTTCATTTCTGTCCTGTCTTGTTTGTTTGTGGGTTCCATGTTAATGACTGGTTTAAGACCTCAGAATTGTTTTGATGTTTCTATACCACCTGTGGTTTAAATGTGAATCAAAGTTGATGTATAGCGGTTATTCTGGTACCTTTAATAGTCGTGGCATTAATAAATCTTACTTCGTTTACCTGTCTAGTGGACTCTGTAATAATATTTTTTCCTATGCAGCCTTCTCCTTTGGCTATTCCTGGTTGCATTCAGCTGTCACAGTTTTTTTTTTTTGTGTACGACAATCACTATTGTGACTTTTCTAGGGCACAGTGGGAGTTTTCAGGTGTCTATTATGTTATTTTAACAAAGTGCAAAATGCTTGCATCTAGTATCGTTTCATGCATTTTCTGACATATTTTGCTTTAGTGCTTATTCTCTCCACTATTTGTCATTTTAGGTGATCTGGCTATGGTTATGAGGCGTTGATATAGTTTAGATGATATCAGTATTTGCACCTTCCTAAATATCCCACTTGCAGCCTTTTCCGTCAGACAGTAAATTAATGCTAATGTTTGCATTGCTTTGCACTTCATGAGCACCCGTTCTAAATTGTGATAGATCTTGGCCCAGTTGTGCTAAAAGTTGACTTTGAAAAAAAAGAATATTAACATTAAATATAAGCTATAGTCCTTTACAATAAGTCTAATGCCGGGGTGTTCTGTTTATTAAGTAGACATTTATTATGGTATTTAAAATCAAAATCGTGCCCTGGATATGTTTTCATATTGTTTATTTTTCTTTCTTATTGTTTTGTTTATTCTTGCATTGAGTTTGTCCCAGTTGACTTGTAATTTTTTTGCTAGTTTTTCATGCATTAGAATTACAAGTGGATACTAACATTTCACAGCTGTGGTGTGAGATGCTGAAGGTGTTTTAAAATACAAGAAAAAGAAAAAAACATTCAGAAGAAAATCATAAAGGCTGAACAGCAAGAAATTAAACAAGTCATACTAATATTAAGGAACAAGATAAGGGAGGTGATATAAAAACAATAAAATCATCATGACTGCACCAGTGAAGCTCTCAGACAAACACAGGACCCTGTCTGCTACAAAAACTGCGAACCCACCCAGCCAATTCAATCAATCCAACTAGAACCTGAATCTAAATTAGATGTCTGGTACTCCAAGGAATTGATCAGAACTGAAGAAAAACAGTATCTACATATCAAACATCCCAGACTGGTAGCTACACAGTCTACTCAAAAATACACAGTGGAGGTTTCCCACCACAAGGACAGCCAATCATATCTGACATTGGCACTGTTCAAGACTGGGGCCATGATTCACAAAGGGCCTACGCACTCATGGCGGAGTTTTACACTCAGGGTAGAATCTCCACAATGAGAATTCTCAATGGAGATTCCGCCCTGAGTGCGGAGACTCCTCCACGACTGCGGGACCTTCGCCACGAGTGCGGAGGCCCTTTGGCAATCAAGCCCTGGAGGAATAGATTGACTTACACCTGAAGGTACTTATGAAAGACTTTCCTTGACACATTAGGAGTACCAAGTAGGTCCTATCTAAACTACAGGATGGGTTCTGATGTGGTCAGGCTTTACGTAAGATGCGTAAGATGCTATTACTTGAAGTCTGCACATTACTTTGATTAAGATCACATATTTGTGGTTACAATGGCATTTCGTGTCTACAATATTTTTTTCTCTCCTAACAATAATATCTGCCACCAAAAGCAGGGGACTGTGATGAGGCCAAATGTGTGCCCCTATGTGTCTGTATTTTCATAAGACATGCTGAAAGAAAATGATTATGAAACAATGAGTTCACAGAGTATATAATCTTTTCGACTCATTCTATTTATGACCGCCTGATCATATGGCAAAGTGACAAATAAGTATTGAAAACTTATATCAATAGAATGAAACGAAATTACGTCAAAAATTAGGCATGGTTATAATATCACAAAATATGATTTGATTTTTCCATCTGCATTCAAATGCCAAATCTCATATTTCCCACCTACCTTTATCATCTTCATTTTGAGACAAAGAAAATTCACTGTATTTCGAACTTGTGACTAACACAGTGCAGGGTCAGCTTAAGGATTCTTGAGGCCCTGGGACAAACGTATTTTGGGGGCTCCTGCTCAGAACAGCTTTGAATTTATGATTGAATTTCAGCTCTTTCATGGCCTCTTTGGCCAGGTCACTGACAGTGTACAGGTGCACTAGCTCAAATTCTAAATGTGTTTACATCAAATTAATAATCAGGGATAGTGATGTGTGTTTTCAATATTGTAACAGTAGCAACTCACTAATAGTATTACAAATAATCTCTGGCACACCCTCCCATTTCTCATATGTGAGGTCCTCTTTTAAAATAAACTTTCTTCATGGATGTTGCATGAAAATGGTATTTAAAACAATCTATTTAAGAATTAATAAAGGTCCTCGGGCCAGCAGAACAGAGCTGGCTCTATCAGAGGGCCCCCTAAAAGGCTGTGGCCCTGGGCCAAATTCCACTTTGCCCATGCTTCAAAATGTTTCTAACACCGTATGGCTACTGTTTTTGTCATACTGGATTCAATTGTCATATATAGGTAAATGACCTTTTGCAAATCGACTCACATTAATTATATATCAGTAGAACTTTGGTATTTACTTAACTAATAATGTTCTGCATTGATTTTGTAAAAATGTTTCAATTTATATAGTTACAATACATTTCATGGAAAAGTTTCATGAATATTGTAAAAGAAGCAGGTCTACATATTGCCACTAAAAACTGCTTTAGTTTAACTCAACATTACCCACGTGGGGTCAGTTTATAAGACCATGAATACTTGTAACATGGCGACCACACACTGATGGTTTCCCCTTTCCATACAGACTTCTTATTTCCATTGTCTGTGTCGCCAACTTTGCTTATTTATGTGCCAGGCCATGACCGCCTCCTATGCTAAGTATATACGAATATTTTCAACATACGTCCGCCGTAAATCTCATAATGACGGAGCTGCCACTCTATGTCAAGACATATCAGACCTCACAATGCACCAACACTCTTTATGCGAGATGCAACCATTCCTCAGTAATAATCCTGGATTCATATGTGGATTCCTTGGCAGAATGCCTGACATGGATGCTCCCAGACTTCATCTAATACTCATATGGCCAAATGAATTAACCACATTCCAGATTCTCTGGCAAGCTCTATGACAACTCTTATCCTACTTCTGTGACTGTGCTTACCGTTTTATCTAATTTTGTTGATCTCGATAACTTGATGATCACTTTGTGAAAAACAACAATGGTGACATTTGGCCAAACGAATAATGCTCCATGGGAATGGTGGATTAATAAAATAGAATTGAAAATAGTTAAACACTACATATACCGATGAACATGTGGGATAATGTAGATTTTCCACAGCCTTGGTGGGCTGAAAATCTGGATTTTATTAAGGACACAGAGGCTAATAAAATGTACTCCTTGACGTCCATTATAGGAATATTGCAAGTCACTGAGTAGTTCCCTGACCATGCAGCGGAATGAGGCTAATGGCTGAGCTCCTTTATAAGGGCATGAAAGTCCTCGGGCTTGCAGTGTCCTTTTAATCTATGGCAACGAGTATTTTATCCCTTATAAAACATGGTCACATCATCACCCTTCCCACTAAACGTATATATTGTTGGTTCCTTGCTCTTTTGTATGAAAGAGATAGCATATTTGTAGACATGAAGAATAACAATGGAACCTGCAGTGTGAAGATCAGTTTATTGTAAACCAAATTAAAAAAATAGTGTAATTCAGAAGGTGCAAGAACAAGCAGAGATTCTATCTTTCCTGTAATGATCAATAGCTTGGAAGAAACATAAACAGGTAATTAATAATTCTTTTCTGCGGATTACTTTCTATTTTAGAAAACAGATCAGAGGAACAAGCTAGGTCTCATTTTCCTTGTTTAAACTGCAGCAAAAAGTACGCTCTGTGACCTGCCTTTCACTTTGGCTGCTGGCTGTGGTAGCAGGCATTATAATGTCACAAATCAACTGTAATGACTTATTACACTTCAGCAGCTACGTCATTTTCTTATTATAGCTGACTTCTTATTGTAGGTGACTAGAGACTTCACAACTCAACGGACATAAGACAATTAGAGAAGCGCTTAATTCCATGATGCGACATTGAGGTCTAATGTTGAGCCCCCGCCTAGTTCTTTTGGTCCAAGAGACCAACATATTTTAACCATACTGTTCTCAATAATGAGGGCTGTCTGGCTGCCATATACGGTCTATATTTAGTAATAGGTGTGAATGATGCAGAGGGGCTTAGGGCTGTTCACTAGCTATAGAAAAAAATTAGACTTACTATGTACATGACCACAGGGATCTGATTAGTCATGCGACAGATCACATTAATCAAGGGAAAACATAGATCAGATCTCACTCACAAACACTAGTGATTTTACTACTGTGCAATTCTCTGCCACAAGTGCATACAATTATTCTGCACAAACACAGGGAGTAAGGGTCAGAACACTACAGATGAACTGTGTAGATATATAACACTGTGCAAATTATGAGAAGGTGAAAAATAGAGGCACATTTGAGGAGAATGATAACAGAAGAGTCACAGCATTACCAATTCTCTTGTCGATTTACCCTGCCCCCAAGTGTAATGGCGCAATGGGCCCTCAAAAGGTGTTCCCTCTTTTCTTAAAAATCAAAATCAGTTCTCCAGTCTCATAGGCTCAAACCACCCTCTGCCCCATATCTTGAACAGTGTTTTTGGCAAAGCCCTCAAGACATGTGACAGATCTTCTGCACTACTGCACCCTGAAGTTCAGGTTAGTCAGTGTCTTCACCTATTCAGATCATGTGTAAGAGCCAGGTAAGTATTATACTGACCTCCTGTCAAATAATATATTCAGTTTTATGTCTGGTATCCTGGGCATACCACTGCACCAGTCCTCAATATTTCTCCAAACTGGCGATCCCTTAAACCCTAAGGAAGACTCCTAGATCACAACCAAGCACCTCCTTGTGATACTACATTGTACACATACTAGAAGCAGTGTATGTTCCTTTCATGTTATGAACTCAAGACTGTGGAACATTCTCCCCCTTGAGTGGGCGGGGCCGCGTCGGCCAACGGACGTGCGCAGCACTACCGAGGTAGTGCCCGCGACAGCATTTGGCCGACGGGCGCAACGAACAGGTTAAAAGTTCACAGTTTTATATGAAAATGAAAACCTTTCTCTTTTATAAAGAGATGCCTTCTCTTTTTTGCTTTCAACGTTCCTAGCTGCAAAATCCTCTTGGAATGTGAAGGAATAGCAAATAACTAAGAAAATGAAAACATCATTGCCCCAAATGGACAATGTATTGTATTGTATTGTATTGTATTGTAATTGCATTTATATAGCGCTGACTACCCCTGACGAGGCATCAAAGCCCTATTTCGGCTAGTGGCACACTACTCCGGAACCCATTAAGGATTAGTGGTGAATTTGTATAGTGAAATATGAAAGTAATTTGAGGGGTGGATATGTTATTCACTTATTTGGATTCAGAAGGATAGTGGAGGGATAGAAGAGGGACAAGGTTTGGATTTATATAACGCTTGCTAGCCCAGATGGGGTGTTGAAGAGCTATTTGCCTCACCTGTTTAAATCCCACAAATGCATGCCGTAGCTGTGTAGAGCTATGCACATCCCTGTGTGCCATGCCTGCAATCCACTACCTATGGCCTAGGTAAGTCGCACCTCTAGCAGGGTGCACTAGACCACAGGTGAGGATACAGTTGCAAGAGCACTGCCCCCCACTTTGGGCTTGGAGAATCGACTGGAAAACCAAGAGAGGAAAAGTGGTGTGCCCACCTTTGCCAACCCCACCCCTCAGGTGGGGGAGGCGAGGTGAAGCACACATCTCAGTCTTCTTCATCTTGGAGATTAGGGGGCACATCCAATTAGAGAGAGGCTCATGTCCCCTCCCATTGGAGGGTGGCATAATAGGGGGTGTACTCTCCCCAAGGAAGGGACTCATTGGTCCCAACCTGCACACCCCTGTAATGCCCCTAAATTTAGTATGTAGGGGAGACCCTGAACCTTGCCCCCTCAGATTCGAGGAAGAAAGAAGACGGGCCGAAAAGCCCTGCTGACCCAGGAAGTATTGGACACAAACTGCTTTGGCCCCAACCCCGGTCCAAACTCCGACATGCCTACAGCAAAACCCCAGCGTGTCCAGCAGCCCCCTAGAACCTGGAGGACTTGGCCTGCACTCATCTGAAAGACTATCTCCTGTGAGCACCGGATTTGCTCAACAAAGACTCCAACACGGAACCCGGATGCAGGTGGCTTTGAACCACTCTGCGCCGGATGCCCACGGCCCAAGTTTGAGTGGCCCAACAACCCGCGGAGGCCTCCCCAGTGAACTTGACCTGGGATCTGGTGATCCACGGCCTGTGGACGCTTGCAGCCTCAACCTGAAGGGTCCCCCTGACCGGAGCTGGTAAAAAGATCCAACACCTAAAGACACCCCTGCACCCGACACTTTAATGCCTTGGGTGGCCAAACCGACAGTGTACAAGCATCCCACAAGAACCCAACTTAATTCTCCTACCAGTGGTCACCTTCAGGAAGCCTTCCTGACTGAGCCTGCAGCATTTTCTTCAAAACGGAGATCTCCATTGCAAACAACAGGGCTCCCGACGTCCTCTTGGCACTCTGCATCCAGCCCCCTCTGTGCCTCTGGTGGTGCAGCTCCTGCGCCGATTGTTGGCCCCTGAAGTGCTGATCCTAACCCCAGGAGCTTTGCTCCCACAACTGAGTTGCCTGCTCGTAAGCAACCCCTGACTGACGGTCCCCTTAGCGACATTGGATAACATTCGGCCCCTGCACTCCGCCCCGTGCCGCTGGTGGTGCAATTTGAGTGCCCAACTGAACCTTGGTTCTAACACCCAAAAAATATTCTTGCAGGTCGTTTACTTACCTGCAAACTGATAACTTTCTTTTCTCCATAGGAACCAATGTAACGAGTTTTTGTTCCTAAAATGTATTAGGTGTTGAACTGGGTTCGTATGCAATAAAAGTAACTGTGCTTTAAACTAAGAATTGTCATACTTACCTGTGTTTTGTCAAATCCACGGTGTTATATCTAGGCATATCACCTTCAGTAGTTGATGTAACTAAAAAGTAATATAAAAGTAATCCAAAGTAATTTGAATGTTTTAAAAGCAAATACAAACCTGTAACGATTGCAATTTCAACTACAACTGCATATCCTTGTAAAGTTTTGCATTTGGAAGCATATCCTGCATACCTGTGCCAAGCCCTACTTGGTTCTAGAAATAAAACATAACTATACATTTTTTTTATACTAACCCAATTGGTCTGGATTCTGTCTCTGAGTAATCAGTGAGTGAAAACAATAAATGCTTAACACACCCTCTGGATAAGCCTAACTGCTCGACCACACTACCACAAAGAGAGCTGTTAGTGATCATCTAATTTAGCCTCTGCTAAACCTCTGGGAATCCCCTGGACTCGGGGCACACTATATCTTACTTTAGTGTAGTATATGCAGAGCCAGATTCCTACAGTAAACACCAGGAACGAGGCCCAGGTTCTTCAGTACACACCTCTGGTAACAGATCTCTTTACTCTAAAGGAGTGTCTTCTAATGCTTCCCTCTTGGATGATTTAGACATACTATCAGGTATTTACACCATCTAGTGTGATTGTGTGTCTTTGTAAGAATTCCTTCCTAATAACTTTAATAATAGTATTGATGTTATGTCTATGTTCCATTCTCTCTTGCACAGGGGAAGGCTTGAAATAAGACTGAACTCTTGTACTGGTGCCGAAAGAGCTCATTGAAAAAGGATCCTGACAAGCGCAATGGCATGAACTGAATTGAACTTTTGTTTACTGTAAGGCCGTTGTGTGCTATGCAACTCATTGCCTCAGTTGTTTCGATCAATATGTTCTTAAACATTTAACGTGATTTTACCAAGCTCTGATCGATTTTCTCACTCTGCATGAATGAAAAGAACCTAGGGGCATATTATCAAGGATGGCGTTAAACATTATCGCCGGTTTAGCGGCAGAAAACAGCCGCTAAAGCGGCGATAATGGGCTTGATAATATGCCCTGGAGAATTCCAATAGAAGCCCATGTTCTGGTGTGAACATGGGCTTCTATTGGAATTCTCCAGGGCATATTATCAAGCCCATTATCGCCGCTTTAGCTGCAGTTTACTGCCGCTAAACTGGCGATAATTTTAACGCCGTGCTTGATAATATGCCCCCAAGCCGCTGGTTCTCATGAGGACGTTGAGAGGGTACATGTGGGCCAAACAAGCCCTCTCCTCATCCAGCGCCCTGTCTGCTGGTTAGGTGGCATCTGGATGGACTTTTAGTGACATGGCCTGTATTTATATGGCATGACCTGTAAACACAATTGGAAAAAACCCAGCAAAAGCTGGTCCTTTTTCCTCATTAAAATTAAACCTTAAATATTAAATAACATAATAAAGCAGGTACAACAAGTTTTCTAGCTGTCTTAAATGTATAAACGAATCCTAAATGATTGTTAAAGTAAACACATAAACAGAGAGTACAAAAAATACACTATCCACTTAACAAAAGTTTACTCCAATACCAGTTACAGACCACTTCAAAATTCCAAAACATGTTTAAGTGGCCAGGGCTTTTACAGAAAGATGTGCCAGCCCCACCATGACCCTAGTGCTCAGGAACATGTGTGCCAGCCCCACCCATGACCCTAGTGCTCAGGAACATGTGTGCCAGCCCTTTAAGTTTCAATTGCGCATGATCATTATTATCAAAGAAAGTGATGTTTTTTTTGTTTGTTTTAATCAGCTGTACAGTATTTACCCATATATTTCCATGAAAGACAATCATAGTTGGAAGCAATACTTAAGAATAAATTAACGTGCCATGCATTGATTCCATTTAATGATACAACTGGACTGAAGGAATTCAGATGACAAAAACAATTGTTCAGCTTGTGCCCTCATCAGATCAGATTGCATTGAAGTCCACATGTCACACTGCTGCCTCCTCCTCCTCTCGAGCTGCAGAGAAACACACCGGCTGTTTAGTGGCAGCAGCAGCAGCAGCATCAGCAGCAGCAGCATCAGCAGCAGCAGCAGCAGCAGCATCAGCAGCAGCAGCAGCAGCAGCAGCATTAGTTTGATTGGAAGAAAAGTGGTTATTTTCTATTTAAATGTTCCAGCACCCCTACTTCAAGCTCCGCTGGATGGCCGCCATTGTGCCTTAAGTGTCCAGAATGTGCCAATGAGGAATAACCATAATTTCTATCATGCCGACAGTGTGCCAAGGAGTGCTGATTTATGCCGGGGTCGCTATAGTGCCTAGAATGCTCACAATGAGCCATAAAGGACAATTTATGCCACGTCACCATACTCTTAGTATGCCCGGAAGGATCATAATTAATCTCACATAATGCCAAGGAGGGTCACCTTGTACCTAGACTGGTCAGGGTACGGCAAGTAGGCTACCACAATTGATAGAATATCCACCGTATGCCAAGGAGGGCCACCATATGCCAGAGTCATCATGTTTTCTAAAATGCCAACCGCGCACTCCGTCACTCTGGTGGATACCTCAGTTGCGCAGTTTCCGGCTCATCCCAACCTCTTCCGCAATCACCTCAGTTTCTTTAGCATCGATTTCCAAGCTAGGCTCTTCCCTGAATACTCGTTCCATCGCAGTCTTTTTCTTTCCTCCTATTTTATTTCTCACCTGCCCCCCTCCCACTAATCTTCTCCCTCTCTAACCCCATTGCCCCACTTCTCTTATCCTGTCACTCGGGCCTCTTTCTCACCTCTGAGTCTGGTTTGGGTTTACCCTGAAAGCCTGTCCTTTTATTTTCCCATACCTTCTTTTTTTTGTTAAAAATGTTTAAGCCTCATTTTATCTCATCTGTATTCGTAAATTTTCTCTTTTGCTCGTCATCATTCTTCTCTTATTTTCATTGTTGTCTTTTCTGCTGTGTTTTCTCTTTCCATTACATCTTTCTTCTCCAATTTGTTAACTTTTCTGACTACATCTTCCTCTAATGTACTCCTCTTTCTTCCTTGTGCTTGATGTCCCCCCTTTCTTTTCATTCACATTTGGTTTCTTTAATTAATTATTTATTTCTATCCCTTTTTCTGACCATCTTCTTTAAAAACAAATCCGTATTTTGTATCCTTATTTCTCTTCTTTCTCTCATTCTTTCTTTGCACAATTCTTTCCTCTACTTCTTTCCATCTCTAGCTCGATCTTGCTTTCCTTCTTCTTTCCTGCCTATCTTTCCCGCTTAACATCTGTCTCTGTTATGCCACCTTTCTATCTTTCTTTTCATCTTTCCATCTTTCTTCCCTTCTTTTTTCTTACTTACAATAGTTCTCTTTTCCTTCTTGCTTTCTCTAGCATTTTTTCACTTCCTTCATTCTTCTTTCCCTTCCTTGTTGCTTTATTTTTGTTTACCTTCTTTCTCTTATGCACTATTTGCCTCCTCATTTAATCTTTCTTTTCAATGTTCTTTACATCTACCGTTTCATGTCCTTTTTCATTTGTTCCGTCTGGCTTTACAGTTTGTTTTTTGTTTTTCTCTTCTGGTCTCTCGCTCTCCCATTTGTCTCTCTCACTTCTTTTTCCTTTCCATTTTTCACCATTTCTCTTTCTTTCAATATATTGCCTAGTTTCAAACCCTTAAGCTTCACCATATTATTCTCCCTTAAGATTTGGAGACCCTTGGGTCGCTAAAAAAAGTTAAGTGAACCCATGCAGAACAATTAATTCAATGACTGTGACTGGGAACTGAAGTAACCCAGCCCCAGTAGAACCCCCGCTCCAGCTGCTAGAGTGGGGGATTCACAACACTCTTGGATAGTACCTATTTAACATGTATTTAGGCCCATGGTGGGAGCTGTCAGCATAGATGTGGTATTATACCCAGGCTATCCTCTCTCAGTGAGACCGGATAGTAGGTCCAGACCTATACAGGACCAATTAGACTTGCAAGTTCTAAAAGGATATCAATGCCATTTTTCTTCCTCTTTAGGTCTCGCCTTGGCAGCGCATGCGGTGCGTGTGCTGTCTCAGCGAGACCTAAAGTAATCTCTATATGTTGGCAAGCAGCCGGTAGTTTCTCCTGCTGCTTGCCATTGGCTTAGTGTTGTTCTCGCATTTCTTACCTTTGTTTTCAGTGGCTTTTGATATCCAACTGACTTTCGTGTAGTCCGGAAGCAGCGGCCACCAACTACAGCTTTAGTCCGCACTGTTCAGACTTTTTGTTTGTCTTGCGCATCTCTGCCTGACCTAAACATGGCAGCGGCGCATGCGCAAGGAGCCGGTGTGCGCGAGGGGTGGGCAGCTCGTAATGGAGGCGGAATCTAGCAAAGGCCCGTAGCCAATGGCAAGCGAGCGTGCGCAAATTAATGCGCGCTGCATTGTAGTGTTTGCTTCCACTTTCTTCAGTTTTTGTGGTTGCCGCACATGACGAAACGGGACCCATTGCTGTGCTGCAAAAGTTGTAGAGGTGACATGGCAAGGGGAGGAAGGGGTTGCAAGTTGGTTGTCTAGGGTCGCTTTCCGTTCGTTGCCTTTCCGATACATTCTTGGCAGAGATGACAAACATTGTGGAAGTATTTTTGAACAGTTTATATTTTTTATAATGCAGCTTCTTTTAGTGTTGACTGATAAGCTCAAAATAAGTTAGGTTGTACAAGATGAACATAGCCCCTTTGCCCTCAGTCAGCAACAAAACACCACACCATAACGAGAATGCGCATTTTGCTTTACTCAGTGAGTGAAAGAGAATAAATGCATACCGCCGCTGTTAATAGCTACAATGCGCATTTATTTGCGAATGCCACGTAAAGCGAAACCCTTTTGTGCTTCCCCAGGGCATGACAGAGGGTGCATCGGGCCCTCTGCACCCCTTAAGGTTGTATTTCTGTTCCTAAACATGGGGGTAAGGTGCAGTGCAGATGGTGCGCCCTCCCGGGGGGGCACGAGGGGTTCATCATGCAGAGGGAAGCTCCTTTCCTGAAGGGAGCACTGTCAGACAGCAGGCGCAGGTGAGCGCTCCTCCTCTATCCCCTTTAGTACTCCGAGCCGGCAGGCGCCTGATGTAACCAGTCTTTTTAAGCTGTAAACAAAGAGCCGCTCTCAAGACGAGCACTGACTGCATGTAAAACCTTCACTGAGAGACCCGACACAACCACAAAACTCCGACTGGCTGACGCGCAGACTAGCCAGCTCACCTTACATTGTGTGCACTTCGTTATATGAGAACAACATCCGATCTTTCAGCCAAGCCCAACAAATACCATAGTGATAACACTCGCTGAGCTAACGCTACGCTTGGTTGTAAGTTTGTTATGTCATTTTGCCGAGGACAGTAAGAAAAATGCATGATCAGTCATACCGTGTAAAAGGTACGACGCAGGCCTCTCCCACTGCTTTTGAGAAGAGGCCGCTTTAAATCACCATCTCTACCAGATGTGCCCCCCCACACACACACTGCCACCACCAGACAGCTGCAAAGCAGCATCTAAACATAGGACATCTACGATTTTGGAATCAGAAAATATGAGCTTCAATCTGGAAACAAGGAAGTTCAAGCAATTGTACAGACTTCAAGTTTCAACCCCTTCCCCTAATACTTTCCCACACTCTCCATTCACCTCACAAATTATTTCTGGGCGATTCAGATCCAAAATGGTATTCCCTTAAAATAGGTAATATATGCAGTGCTGGCACAGTAAGATTCCTGCTGAATGCAATTTTAGCATTAATCCCGTTGCCATAATGGCAATACTAGCTAGCACTATCCCAGCAGTGGTAAAGTGCTTTTATTGTTGAATGAACAGGGCACAAGTCCTATAACAAGCATTTGCAATGCAATAGGTTTCGCATTTATGCGAGTTTGAGCTATTGACATTGCAAATAACAATGCCTTTTATTTTTGTTTTCGTTTTAAAAACATAAATAAAAGGCATTGTCATTTACAATGCCATTAGCTTAAACTCGGGTAACTGCGAGACTTATTGCATTGCAAATGCTTGTTGCATTTGCTTGCATTGGGTCCTGAGAGCAACATGCGCTTATCAAGTTTCTCCTCCAAGTGGTTGCAGCTTGTTCTAACTACCTAAGCAAAAGAGTTTGGAGGGGTTTTGCTAGAAATGAGGGTCTCTAGTTGGCAGAGGTAGGTACCTTTGTCCAAATAGGGACCCTTGCTTCTAGTGAGGGTAAGGGGGATACACACTTTAGATAACCTCTCTCACCACCTTGGTAGCTTGGCACAAGCAGACAGGCTTATCCCAAAGGCAATATGTAAGGTATTTGTACCAACACTCACAGTAACACAGTGAAAACACCACAATTTGACACCACACTAGTTTAGAAAAATAAAATATCTTTATCTAAACGAAACAAGACCAAACCGACAAAAATCCAACATATAGATACTCAGAAAAATGTCTTTAAAAAGGATGTTGCAAACATAAGCTTGTAGAAATCAAATAGCACCAACTGGGGCTATCAGGACTTCAGGACAGCACAAAATCCAAAGTACGGCGCTGCCCGCGAGGATCACGGCGTCGGGCACAGACCCCCAAACAACTGTACCTTGGACAATGAAGTCGGTGACGTTGCATGGCGTCGAAGATGGCCGATGTCGGCTCCGGTCAATGAGGCGACGTCGGCAAGTTTCTTGAGTCACCCTCGGCGGTTATCGGCACCGCGATAACAAGATGCAGGCACTGGTGAAGACGGGGTCGATACGAGCGGTGGCATCAGTCACTGCCAATCACTGCCATCGGGGCTGCAGAGCACGCCGGGCGCTGCGTCATTCACTTCACAAGCGGCTCCCCGGGCCTCGGTGCAGGTTGCGGCATCACAGTGGCGGTGTCGACAGCGTCGGAAAGAGATTTTCTTGCTTCTCTTGGGTTTCTTCCAGCTCCCAACAGCAGAAACAACCTCCAGGGGCCCAACTCAGTTACAGGCATCCCAGCAAGGAAGTTCATGGGAGCTGGGGGTGAAGTCCTTTTGTTCCTGGGACTTCTTCGGGCCCTTGGAGACTTTCTTCAAGCAGGGGACACAGCGCACAGCAAAGTCCTTCAAGCAGGGGACACAGCACACAGCAAAGTCCTTCTCCTTTCTTTGGCAGAAACAGCAACTGCAGGCCAACCCCAGACACACAGCAGTTTCTTCAGCTCTTCTCCTCAGCAAAGGTTCCTCTTGATTCCAACAATAGTCTGAAATTCAGGGATTTTAGGTCATATACTTGTACCTCAAAATCTATTTGATCCCTTTGTGCAAGGGGCTCTGAGACCAGTCCAAACCAGTTCTGGGTGCACCTCTGCAAGTGCACAACAACATCCTTTGTCAGTGTGAGCCTTGGTTTCAAATGCACCACAGGGGGGTGGAGCCAGAATTGTGGAAGGTAGGCACAGCCCTATTCAGGTACAGGTGCTACTCCTCCTACCACTCCAAATGCAGATCAGGCCTATTCAGCCTAGTGCTGCACGAAGGGCATAGGAGTATTCTGTACCTGCGGGAAGCACATAGGAGTATCTTGTACATGTAGGAAGGACATAATAGTATCCCCTACATGTGCAAAGGGCATATGAATGTTCTGTACATGCAGGAAGGGCATAGGAGTGTTTTGTACATGCAAGAAGGTCATAAGAGGGTCCTGTAGATGCAGGAAGGGCATAGGAATGTTCTGTACCTGCAGGAAGGGCATAGGCATGTCCCATACATGCAGGAAAGGCATATGAGTGTTCTGTACATGCGGGAAGGGCATATGAGTGTTCTGTACATGCAGGACGGGCATAGGAGTGTTCTGTACTTGCAGGAAGCGCATAGGAGTATCTTGTACATGTTGAAAGGGCATAGGAGTGTCTCCTACATGCATGAAGGGCATATGAATGTTCTGTACATGCGGGATGGGCATAGGAGTGTTTTGTACATGCAGGAAGGTCATAAGAGAGTCCTGTAGATGCAGGAAGGGCATAGGAGTGTTCTGTACATGTGGGAAGGGGATATGAGTGTTCTGTAAATGTGGGAAGGGCCTAGGTGTGTCCTGTACAGGCGGAAAAGGCAAAGGAGTGTTTGGTACATGTGGGAAAGGCAGTGGAGTGTTGCATATATGCAGGAAGGGCTTAGGAAAGTTTCCGTACATGGCGGAATGGCATAGGAGTGTCCCATACATGCAGGAAGGGCATACAAATGTTCTGTACATGCGGGAAAGTCATAAGAGAGTCATGTAGATGCAGCAAGGGCATAAGAGTGTTCTGTACATGCGGGAAAGGCAGTGGAGTGTTGCGTATATGCAGGAAGGGCATAGGAAAGTTTCCGTACATGGGGGAATGGCATAGGAGTGTCCCATACATGCAGGAAGGGCATACAAATGTTCTGTACATGTGGGAAAGTCATAAGAGAGTCATGTAGATGCAGAAAGGGCATAAGATTGTTCTGTACATTTGAGAAGGGCATAGACATGTCCCTTAAATGAGGGAAAGGCATAGGAATGTCCAATGTATTTGGGAAAAGCATTGGTATTGGGGTATCCAGTACATGTGGGAAGGGTATAGGAGTGTACCGTACATGCAGAAAGGCCATAGAAGTGTTCTGTATATGTGGGAAGGGCCTAGGCGTGTCCATTAAATGAGGGAAAGGCATAGGAGTGTCCAATGTATGCGGGAAGGGAATCTGAGTATCCTCTACATGTGGGAAGGGCATAGGAGTGTGCCGTACATGCCTAAAGGCCATAGGCCATGGAAGTGTTCTGTACATTTGGGAAGGGCATAGGTGCGTCCCGTACAGGCGGGAAGGGCATAAGACTGTCCTGTACATGTGGAAAAGGCTTTGGAGTATTGCGTATATGCAGGAAGGGCATTGGAAAATTTCTGTACATGGGAGAATGGCATAGGAGTGTCCCATACATGCAGGAAGGAAAAACAAATGTCCTGTACATGTGGGAAAGTCATAAGAGAGTCATGTAAATGCAGCAAGGGCATAAGAGTGTTCTGTACATGCAGGAAGGGTATAGGCATGTCCCTTAATAGAGGGGAAGGGATAGAAGTGTCCAGTGTATTTGGGAAGTGTATTCTGTACATGTGGGAAGGGTATAGAAGTGCGCCGTACATGCAGAAAGACCATAGAAGTGTTCTTTATAGATGGGAAGGGCATAGGTGTGTCCCATACATACAGGAATGGCATAGGAATGTTCTGTACATGCAGGAAAGACATAAGAGTGTTGTGTACATGCAGGAAGGGAATATGAGTGTTCTGTACATGCAGGAAGGGCAGAGGAGTGTTCTGTATGTAGAGGAATGGCATACAGTTCCAGCGACAAGCAATAAAAATATGGAAAGTACTTCAATTTCCTACAGGAAGCAGAATTGTTAGGTGGTCAGAGCCTACCATCAGAACAATTGCTTGCCCCCCTTAGCTACAATGCTAGTAGGAGGTATTTGTAAAGTTAACTCATAGGTAAGTATCTTTTTAACTCTACCCTAAAGTGCTGGTTTGTCTGCCCAATCTGAACAAGAAAGCTTTGTTTGTTGTCCCTCGAAGGCCAGTGGCCACCTCTTGTAGCTCGCTGTCTCATACAAAGGGGGCGCGGCCAGCAGTCCGGCCAGTAGTTCTTTATTTGGGCCGGGAGGTATTGTAAAAGGTTGGTTTGGAGCCATGAAAAGGTGTCATTGCTGCCCTAAGGTTTTTCCACTGGTTAGAGAATTTAACAAAGGCAGCTCAGTTGCATTTTCTGTTCTCCTTTGAGCATTTCATTCGTCCTAATCTTATACAGCTCATGTCTCTTTCTCTGCTTAACAAGAGACCTGATTCCTGAACTATTTAATAACATTGTGCCAATGGAGACTGAGCTACTGCACAGTGCGGGCTGAAGTCACAGCACCATTAGCATGTGTTCATAGAAATGACACGCACAAATGGCTTGACTTCAGGGGCATAGCTTCCACTGGTGCAGCAGGTGCAGTGGCACCGTGCCCCATATGCCCGAGAGGCCCACTGAAAACTTGTTTATTGCTGTATTTTATCATTCAAGCAGCCGCCGGAGCCCTTTCCTTCCTTGAACTAGGACCCATGACATACTGGCTGCGCCATTGTTTGATTTAGGTGAGCAAATTAATTTCACAATTCACAAAAAGTGAATTTGGAAAACGTAAAGTGATTTACTCACATATTGGTGTAATATTACCTATTATTGACAATTCTTCCCAGACAAGGGGAATAGGTTTTCCAGCAATGGAATGTTTGTGCAATAGCACTAACGTGCAGGTTTGTGAATGTTCCCAAACATTATCTGGTATTTACCCACCCCAACCCCACCCCCGTCGGAGCCAGGCCTTAACTACTCTCATAGCTAAAGCCATCTCCAGGGTGGAAATGGGAATGGAGGTGGAGGTTTAGGGAAAGCGTGTTTCTTTAGTGGAAAAGATGTGTTAATTGTATTATTGTATTTATGCAAATAGGGTGACCACCCCACTCCGGGGAATATTTACAAGGAAATGTCAGAGCGTGGAGCTGCACCACATTTTGTAGCGCCATGCTCTGACATTTCCAAAACGCAGGTATGAGTCCTATTTAAAGGAACAGAGTGCACCCCTCTGTTTTCCCTAGCGCTGGCACTAAAAGCAGCTGCCTAGCACCAATGCAGTCACCGTTGCACCATAGTGCAAGGGTGTCTGTGTTACAGGGAATAATTGTTTATGTGCAGGAAGGTATTCCTTCCTGCACATAAACAATCAATAATGGTGATTTGTTACTTCTATGGGTGCTGCAGAATGCAGCACACATAGAAGTAGTAAATCGTCATTATTTAACGATTGTTTATGTGCAGGAAGGGACACCTTACTGCACATATACAATAATTGATGGCGTTTTGCTCTTTCTATGTGTGATGCAGAATCCAGCACACATAGAAAAAGCAAAAATGAGGAGAAATAGAAGTATTTATCCTCATTTCGCCATTCTAACACCTGCTATTGCATGGTATTCGTTTTTGGCGCTGCCTCAGATTTACACATCCTTGTAAATTTGGGACAGCGTCAAAAAGCAATGGGTGTTTTGGTGGAACGCCCACAGCAACACCCATTACAAGTCCTTTTCGCACAAAGTGATGCGTGAAAAGGGGCCTTATTTATAGGGTGGCGTTAAGCCACAAAATGTGGCTTAACACAACTTTGTAAATATGGAGAACTAAAAGTGACATTCTGGTGGCACTACCCCCTTGTCAATATACCCCTCCATGTCTTTATGGACACTGTTTCCAGTCACTAGCTTTCCACCAGCAAATAAATGCTGCCTGGCATTTTAGCGTAATTACGTCAAAGGATGCGAACCTGGACCACAAGACTTGGGCTGCATTAGCTTGTAACACATAAACCGAAGGCAGGAACCATCCTTCCTAATTGCATAGAGTGAGGCAGTCATTGTAGATGCAAAGGCATCCGTGCATGGCGGGTTCTACATGGGGCACAATTACACCTGCGGAGCTGCCTTAATTCGAGCCAATTAGGAAGGCCCATAGCTCTTCCTGGAAAACTCCTAGAAACTTGCGACTGCTGCAGGATTCCTGGAGTTCACTCAGAAACCGCTGTGAATAATAAAAATGTATAACTCTGTCTCTAAAATAAATCTACAGGCGAGGTTTTATACATTTTTTACAGTCAGTATCCACCAGTCACCGCGTCTGTGCTTTCCCATCCCAATTTCCATGTGGCTAAGGTGTCTGGCATTGTATGGACCTGTATGGTATGCTATGGAATTGCATGTTATGGTATTGTATAGTATTTGGATTGGTGTAGGTGGTGGCATTGTTTGCTAAATTTGCATTTTGTTTGAGCTTTTCGGAGCACTCAAGAGCTTTAGCTATGTTGGCGCTGACAGTAAACAGAGGTCAAGTGTTGTCTGGGTAGATTATAGAATAAAGAAGCAAGGTATGGAAGGTGAAGGTGATTGACAATGTTGTTCTTAGATCTTTACCATAGAGTTCTACAGCTTAGGGTACCCCTTTGGGGGTAAGTTGGTCCACAATAACATAGCGTAAGATAACATAACAAAGACCTGCTATTCGAATGTGGCGACAAGTATATATTTTGGCTAGGCCGACTGCAGGATTACAGAGCGAGCAAACTGGTAAGCAGGCTGATATCTTATCACCATGCCAAAGATCTAGTGCCAAGAAGAGCACGAGGAGATGTATTCAGTGCTTGAATCCAGTGCCTTTTCCCTCCGACAGTCGCTGCAGATCGCGCACAAGTGGCGTTTTATGGGGTTTCCCGGCTGTATCCTCGCATCCCTCGTGTCGATTCGCAGTTTCTGCAGTGTCTGTATCAGAAATCCCTCAGCGCAGTCAGAACTGGTCACACCCATGGCAACTACTGCCTGGATTTGCTGTCAAGGGTTTCAATGAGTTTCTTGAAGGACATCAAGTGGAAGAAAGTTGACAACAATGTTGCTGCAACTTGCGAGACCAAAGGAAGAAAGGAATCAAAGGAGATGCCAGCAACCTGAATCAATACAGCAGGAGTGGAGGGGCACTAAAGACTGTGGCCAGGTGTGAGAAAGGATTTCCCAGCACCAAGGTGCAAATCTTAGTTCGGGCTTAAATTGTGTGTTGGTGGGTGCAGGGGTGGTCATCCTTACTCTTTTGAGGGGAACAAGATTTATTTAACACCATCAATCTTTGATCCACAAAAGAGTGAGAAAAAGGTGGAAGAGAAAGATAGGGAAAGAGTGACAAAGAGAGCAAGCATGCATGAAAAAGAAAGTACAAGTGTGAGATACAGAGTAAGTGTACGAGATGGACGAAAGAGGCAAGGGGAGGAGTCAAGACCAGGCAGCATTACCCATCTCACTAATGAATTTTGAGACAAAGATGTTAGCCAAAATTATTGTTTCCTGGCTAGTTGGAATCATAAGTACCGTGGGCCACACTGACCCAAACGGCTTTATGCCCGGCCGTGGAAGCAGACAATATATCAAACATGCATAGCTGGCCCTAGCGCAGCACAAAGAATTAAACAGCCCCCTGGCTTTCATCCTTCTCGACTTCAAAAAGGCATTTGTCTGTGGCAACTGGAGTTTTCTGTTTAAGGTTCTACACAAAATTAACTTTCGACCCAGATTTCTGGAGGAGAAACAATTTACTCAGACCTATGGGCCAATGTGAGGGTTAATGGAGTGCCACCTGACCCTTCCCAATTTAAGGAGGCACTAGGCAGGGATACTCCCTCGCCCCACCGCTGTTGGCCCTCATCATTGAACCACTAGCCGAATGGATTGAAAAAGATACATTGGTATGGGGCTTTCATGGAGGGTCATGATAGATGACAGCATCTCCCTATAAACAGACAACGTCCTCCTCTTGCATCAGAATCAATCCGAAACCAGAGACTGTCTAATGAAAAATCGTGACATATATGGCTCTGCGTTGGGTCCGATGGTTAATTGGGAGAAGTCTTTGTTGGTCTTGGTCGGAGGGGACCTGATCTCCCGGGATAAATTCTCTTGGCTTCAAAATTAAGAAGGAACATCTCAAGCACCTGGGGATCCATGCCTCCCTATCACCGCACAGTAGCTGAGTAGTTCAAATTCCAGCCCCATGGCAGAGATCATGCAGAGATCTTGAAAAGTAATCAAGGGAATCACTGTCTATACTTGACAGAATAGTCTTGTACAAGATAACAGCACTCCTTAAATGGCTATATACCCTACAAAATGTTGCATGATATTTGAACACAGTTCTTCCAAAGGCTTTAAGACTCCCTTGGATATTTTATTTTTGGTGGATAAACTGCCCTGTCTCTCCTTTACCAAATGGAACCCCTCACCATGTGAGGGAGCCCGAGGAGTCCGAGATATTCAATTGTATTATTGGGCTTCCTATTATCCATTAGTGGATAATGGTTGGATTCTTGGAAACAGGGACAACCCCAACACTTGGAACAGGATTTGTTCCTCGAACAGGGCACCCACAGGGTCGGACTCTCCATCTGGGCAATCATTTCACAAGTTATAATTTACTGAGCTAGCCATAACTCGTGCCAATGACATGCACTGCTTATTGTTATTGTTAATTTTGACTTGTAGAGCGCTTAATACCTGCAGGTCTCTAAGCGCTGCAAGAAGATCAGCGGTAGTCCCAGGGGGGAGTTGTATCACAGATGGGGAGTACAATGCCCCGGCTTCTGTAAATAATAGAGTCTTCGATTTCTTTCTGAACGGAAGGAGGCAGATTTCGGAGCGGAGCTGACCAGGCAGCCTGTTCCATAGTTGCGGGATAAGGACCAAGAAGGCTCGGCCGCCTTTAGTGGTATAGTTGAACCGTGGACATTTTAGAAGGCCCCCTGTGGAGGACCTTAGTGTGCAGCAGGGGGCGTATTTCACCAGGCGTTCCTTGATATATTTCGGTGCCTGTCCATATAGGGCCTTGTGTGTAATGCAGAGGCCTTTGAATTTAGCCCTCTGCTTGATGGGAAGCCAGTGCAGTTGTTGCAGTAGGGGTGATGCCCGGATGTGCGCCTTGGTAGCTTGAAGATTAGCCTGGCAGCATCGTTCATCACCACCTGGAGTTTGTCCAGCAATGAGTCGGGTAGTCCAAAGTAAAGCGAGTTCCCATAGTCAAGACGGGCCAAGATCAGGACGGCCACCACTGTCCGCATGGTTTAGAAGGAGAGGATGGGGGAGAGATTCCTTATACACTCACACATGACATCACTCATAACGTTTTCATTGACAGCATTGACACATTACCGATAACATCTGCAATGACACCATGGATGTTGCGATGAATTTGTTTGATCTTCGTTGGAACGTAATCAAACTTCTTGAGCCCAAAACGTCTTGTGCATAAGAATGTCAGATATGTTGGAGTCTGTTACTGGATCTACCTCAAAGGCCCAAATATTCTGCCTTACAACAATTCAGACACAAAAACATACTTGCGTTCATTACTACCAGGATGTGGTGTGTAACATTCAGGAGAGGCTAAAGTCTAAGACATTGTGAACTTTCACTCGCCTCCATAATAACAGGGGCGTAGCTTGGGTAGTAAGACTGAGGGGGCGCAGGCATCAGATTTCCCAACAATAATGCTGGCATAAAATGTTATAAGTGCAGGACACCAGGGGGCTTAAGAGGCAGTGAAAAGAAAGAGGAGAAGGATTGTTAGCGGTACTAAGAACACAAACGCTTTGACACTACAAGTTTTAAGGCATAGACAGTGTGTGTGTGTGTGTGTCTGTGTGTATATATATATATTGAGCGGGAGAGAGAAGGGGGGGGATGTCAGTGTGGGCGTGTGAAATCCTGAATGAAATCCGATAGACGCCTTCACCATACCCGACTGAACGCACCTGTACCCAGCTATTTACTACAGCATACATTTTAAGGGTGGTGAAACGACCCTGCATAATAAAGCACCTTTCGGTTATCGTGAAAGTGCGTCCGTCTCATGTCTCCACCCGCACCACAGAGCCTTCCTGTCAGCATCAACAGTTTGACTCTTTGGCCTCGGAAGACACTCCTGCTTACTGTGGAAGTGTCATGTCGCCTGAGCAGTGGAAAGGCTGGCTGGTCTCTAGAGGAGGACACCACGATAAAACGCACTCGCTCGTCACAGGTGAATGTCCGGCGCTGAATGGAGAGTGAAAGCAAAGAGCCGCCCTCCCTGCTGGACGCGGTGCGCGCGCCGAGGCCCCGCCGCGGAGGCCCCTCGCGCGCTTCCTGCGTCACTTGGCTAATAGCTGTTGACAGCGCGAGCTGTTCAGATGGAGAAAAGGACCTCTCTCGCTTCCGGAACCGCGACCTTTCCCTGCCCTAATTGGCTGAGCGCGTCTCGAGGATATAAACCGACCCTTTAAGTATTCCGTCTATTGCAGATCCTGGCAGCGGGCACGGAGGATGCTCTCAGAGATGTCATTAATAGACGCTGTCGGTGAAGGGAGCGCACAGGTCAGAGGAGCGCCAGGGCTGCGCAGCAGGCAGCAGGATGCGCGCCCCCACACACACGCACAAGCAAAGCCATGTAGCAAAACAGCCATTACATGTCGAAGTCTCTTTTCCTCGGGTTTGTAGTATCCGGCTGGATACATTCTAGTGTTCCATTTCACTGTAACCCACACTGAACACCCACCCACCACAGGCGTCACGAGTCAGGTGACCCTGTCAATAAAAGGGGCCGAGCGCACGTGCTCCTGGCCAGTTCACAGAACCAGTAATCCAGTGTCCTGCGTCCCTCATTTGTATGCATGAGGGCCTGAGGGCCCAATCACCACATTGGCGACGAGCGGGCTAATCCCGCGTGTGCAGCCACCTGTTGGAAGGTAGCGACGGGAGAGCTGGCCGTGCCTGCAGCAGCCCAGCCGATTGGGAAAAGGGGGAGAGAGCTGGCCGCGTGAAGGACCCCCCCCCCCCAGCAGGCGAGAACAGCACCTGGTCGCCTGCGGGCGTGTGAAGAGCCCCGGCGTGAAGCGAGGTGTCTGTGAGCCCACCTCACACCTCATGTGCCTGATTTAATCTGCCCCCTGCGTGGAAGAGCCCTGGGGGAGGAGAGCGAGCCGAGCGGAGCCCACCCGTATCTGGCCGCGGCACCGTGACCCCGCAACACGACGACGGGTGTCCACCCCGAGCCTGGCGCGGTGAGCCCCCCCCCCCTGAGGGGCAGTAGCAGAGGAGGAGCGGTCCGAGCGGAGCTCACCCGCATCGGCCGCGAACCCCGGAGTGGCGTGGACCATGCGGAGCCCACCCGCTGGCCGAAGGTGAGGCACTGAAGGGACAAACAAAGTGACCTGTGCCCATAGCGTAAAGAAGTTAAGCAAGCAGTCCCCGGGTGCAGCGGCAACCTCCCCCACCCCACGCGGCGTGTGCTGAGCGAGGCGGCGGGGAGGAGGTGAGAAGACGACCGTCCCAGGGGAAACTGCCTGGAGCGAAGGAAGCTCGTAGCCTCTGGCGGCAGCCCCTACTCAATCCACCCCCCGCGCAGCGTGTGAGCTCGGAGACGCTGCTGCTGGGGGGGCTGAAGCAAGGAGGAGAGCTGTGGGTTTTAGGCGGCCGTGTCAGCGGGCGCATAGCGAGGGTCAGAGCATGGTCCCCAAATAAAGAAAGGACACCTACCGCGGGAAGGAGTACTCGTCCTGCAGCCTGCATGTGTCCCAAGCAACAGCCATATGGAAAAGAGTCCTTCCACGAGGCCGGAGAGCGCGTAGCCGGCAATCCTGAACGGGCACTGCCATCAGCCGGGAAATACATTCCTCCGGAGAGCGAGACACCGGGTGTTCCTGATGCTGCAAGGTGCCAGCAGCAGCGGCCACGTTTCACACGAGCTGGGAAATGGTTCCCCCCCCCCACACCCCTCCCACGAGGTGAGAGAGAGCCCGAAGTGACACGCTCTGCATCGGGAAAACAGATTTAAAAGAAAAGGGTGAAAGTAAACAGGAGATGCACCTACGTTGCTGCGAGGTCCCCAGCATGGTGCATAATTGCGGGATCGTTGAAATAAGTACTGCACTGCCATCTAGTGGCCGAAGTACAACAGCGCACCCACAATACAAATGACGGTGAAAGGTGTATAGCGGCTGCGATAAGGGCAAAGGTGCTGAGGCACAAAGCCAGTGTACACAGCAAAACGGCATGACAGAGCACCTGGTACAATGCACGGCAACCCTCATTGAGAAGCAAAAGGAAAGATTTGCTGCAACCCATGAATATTGCCAGGGAAGAAGTTTCTCCATGTGGTTTTCTTTAAGGAAGCTGCCCAGACACGCAGAGACTGCAAGGGGAGAGGCAATTCCACAGGTAGATGGGCTAAGGAAAGCGCAGCACCGCGCACAAGCGCATCGGCGCAGGAAAGCTGCTACACTGTCAAGCAGAGCGGGGTTGAGCACAACTGCCCACACTGGGGTGGCAAACGCCGACAAGTGAGCACACGAGGAATCCTCCAGGAAAGAACCTGCTGCCAAGGTTGCGTGAAGTGCGGTGACGCCTACTGGCCAGGGGTAGTCGCTGCAGGAGTGAAGACACCAGAGTGCACCAGCCTCGGGTGGCACGGTTTGAAGAGACTCGATCAGGCAGCAAGTCTCAAAAGAGGATCAGAAGGAAGTGCGCAGCAAGTGCCCCCACGCAAGCAACCAAAGGGTGCAGTCTGAAGCACGGCCACAGTGACTGAAGGAAAAGAGTGGGTGCACGACAACCAGAGATCACACGGCGCAAGGAGCAACGCGACTCTGAAGATGTACCGCGACGGTACGAAGAGAAGCATGCACCAGCACTCGGCAATTCAGCAAACACAGGTAGTCGCACGACGTGACGCACCTTGTGAAGCCGACCACCCAGATGGTCGCGCGAAGGTTGCCGACCACCCAGATGGTCGCGCGAAGGTTGCCGACCACCCAGATGGTCGCGCGAAGGTTGCCGACCGCCCAGATGGTCGCGCGAAGGTTGCCGACCGCCCAGATGGTCGCGCGAAGGTTGCCGACCGCCCAGATGGTCGCGCGAAGGTTGCCGACCGCCCAGATGGTCGCGCGAAGGTTGCCGACCGCCCAGATGGTCGCGCGAAGGTTGCCGACCACCCAGATGGTCGCGCGAAGGTTGCCGACCACCCAGATGGTCGCGCGGAGGACGAAGCCAACCATCAAGATGGTCGCAAGGAGGAAGAAGCCGACCAGCAAGATGGTCGCAAGGAGGAAGAAGCCGACCAGCAAGATGGTCGCAAGGAGGACGACGCTGACCACCAGTTGGTCGCAAGGAGGATGCAGACCTACAAGAGGTCGGAGAGCACACTGACCTGCCAAGGGTCAGAGCCGGAGAGAAGAAAGTGAAGAGGACCCCATGAGAGGTTCACTAAGAGGACCAGGAGGAGCAGGAAGAGGGGTCCGGTAACATCACTCTACATCAGAAGCAACATCAAAAGCAACTACGAGACAGAAGGTCGCGACGACCGGTCCAGTCACACAGCGAAAAGAAGACAGTGTCCTAGTGGCGGGACAAGACCAGAGGGAAACGCGTAGAGTGCACGCTACACGAGGAAGCCTGGTAAGGACGAGCAAAAGGCAGGGAGACTGGATCACGTCGCAGTGGAAGGAGAAGGAGAACACCCGAAGAGGAAAGGAGAAGAGCACAGAGGTGTGCGGAACAGATCAACACGCACACACCAGAAGGAGAACACCCAAAGAAGAAAGGAGAAGAGCACAGAGGTGTGCGTGACAGATCAACACACACACCGGAAGGAGTACCCGAAGAGGGGAGTGAGAAGGTGCGTGGACACCCCGACCCAGTACCTGGAAAACAACATCAGCCTCACTGGGAGTATATGTCGATGCGCTAACCCGAAGGTCACCAGGGGATGACAGAGACGAGCAGGCCGGTCCGTTGGTAACAACCACCTCTGGGACGTCACGGAAACAGGACCGTGGACATCCAAGGGGCAGAGGCCTCAGGGACACCGGTGGCAGCGGATCTCAAGACGAGAGATGGACTGTTGAAGCTGGCTCTGGAGATCCTAGGAGAACAGAGGCAGAGCGCGAAGGACCAAGTGCCAACAGCACCCTTTTAGGTGGAACTTCGGACACGGAAAAGGACCCGTAGCGACTCCTCCAACGCGATTGGAGCGACCAGGCGTGGTCAACCGTTCCAGTGGAAGCCTGGCAACAAAAGGGCCTCCGGGTCGTCCAGTGAGAGGGGACACCCACGAGAGAGGGGTATCCGTGAGAGGGATATCCTGCAACGGTGAGTCCTATAAGAAGACAACTACTAGTTGGAGGAAACACCTCTTCCAGGGCATACAGCAGAAAGTTGAATAACAATGGTCCACCCTCATTTCACCCACACTTCCACCGTTGGCGGTACAAGAAAGAGACTGTGAGGCGCACTTCCACGGTGTAAGTCCAAAAGAACACATCCGTAGAGCACTCGGACATCGTGCCAAGGAGACGGAGTGGTCCCGGCTGTCAGAACACCCTCGCCGGCAGTTGACCATCAGCAAAAAGACTACGTGGAAGTCTTGATCACCAACTTCTGGTTTATTTGTAATTTGTGTTTACTCCCACAGGTTCGGACTTCATTTTGGTTGAACTTTCATTAAAGTTTGGGAGGGATGTAGTATCCGGCTGGATACATTCTAGTGTTCCATTTCACTGTAACCCACACTGAACACCCACCCACCACAGGCGTCACGAGTCAGGTGACCCTGTCAATAAAAGGGGCCGAGCGCACGTGCTCCTGGCCAGTTCACAGAACCAGTAATCCAGTGTCCTGCGTCCCTCATTTGTATGCATGAGGGCCTGAGGGCCCAATCACCACGTTAATTACTTCGGAGTGCAAGCATCCCAGGCTAATCAAACAGGGCGATTAATAAATAACACTCCATAAATGCACCGTGAAGGATGCAGCTAAGTGCCAGTGTTTTAGGATATCTGCAGTGTGCAGCAGAAAAGCTTTTCACAATAAAAGAAAATATATTTTAAGCCTAAGGGGGAGAAGTCGCATGAGGGCATCCCGTAAATAAAATAATAACAAAACAGGAAGGGTCCAAGTAAGCGTTAAGGAAAAAGGGCACCTTGGAAAATATTTACTGTATGGGAGATGAGCAGTGGGAGGCTTCGCCCATACATTTACAAAAATGGGGATTTGAAATTTTCCCCAGAATTACTGATAAAAAATATCCAGACATAAATGCCAAAAGCATTAAAAAATGAAAACCCGAGATTACTCACTCCTCGATTTATCCCAAAGTGATTAACAAACAAAGAACCCTTTAAACCAGAATGCCCGCATTAATAGCGGTTTCACACCAAATCAGCCTAGGATGCATATTTGGTTCGAAACGCCTTTATACCACTCAAAATTATGTGGCAGATGTACTAAGGCTTTTTGCATTTGCAAAGGGTCCTATTCGCAAAATCGGCCGTTTGCGATAGCAAGAAAGGCATTTTGGTATGAAGCAAACACAAATTTTGACTCAGCAACACGTTACTGAATCACAATTTTGGCTTGTGACTACACACTGAATCGGTTTTTGGAAGGGCGTGTTTAGGGTGTCACTTCTAAATACCGATTCAGAATGGTTTGTAATAATGTTTTGCAACTGAAATCCGGTCGGAAAATGTTAATAGATAACCAGTGCTTAATTTGTAAACATTTGTGCAAAGGCTCTCATCAGGAGGCCACTGCAGCTTGCACCACACATTGTCTCTGCCATGCTACCAATGATAGTAACAACACAACTACTAACCATCACACTCCTACAAGTGTGACAATTTGCACTATTCCAAGCCCCCATAGCTATAGGAATGGTTTGGGCTGCAGGTAATAGTAATTTTTAATGTATAGTGAACAATCATCTGTTGTTGTGGTCATCTCTAAATTAGCCAGAAAGCGGCACCTTGTGGCAGATTGTGACAAGTGCCAGTGCTAAAAATAACGTGCCAGTGCTGAGTACCAGAAACCACCTGCTCAAAGTAAGCACTGTATATTACCGACTACACAAAGGTATTGGTAACCCATTTGCAAACAGAAAGTGGTCCCCAAGGGATCCTTCCCCTTTGTAAATATTGACAAACACATTTTTTAAAAGCAGTCTGTGGTCCCAGGGACTACTGTCTACTCTTAAAAATGTTTGTTGAGCTTTTCCTTTTTTTCTTTCAAATACATCTGGGTTTCTTTTAAAGAAAACAGTCTGCAAAAAAAAAAAAGTTGTATTTAAAAACAATAACAAACATATTGGACTGCTGACCCAAGCAGGCTACAATCACTGTGATAGCTGACAATGATTGCAAGCAACTTCATTAATTTTCAAGAGGTAGGTCAAGTCAAGGAAAATTTTATTCGATTGTTACTATACCAATCATAAAAACACATACAATAAAAACAAATAGAAATGTCATTATAAACTTAACAGATTTTGATATAATTACACATTAAAAATGGATCCAGCACCATCAGGGGAGGTAGTGCCCACAATTTACACCTCAAATACCATACTTTTCCTCAGCTGGATCACCTTTTAAAAAATCTTGGCCACCCTCCACGCAGTGTGTTCATCTACCAGAAGCTGCAGCCAAATAAAAGCTGGGCGACATTGCTTTACGCCCAGATGTTTTAAAAGTGGAAGTAAATAGACTTTCCTCACCTCTACGTAAAATTTACAGAATAAGACTAGGTGGATCGTAGACTGTTCAGAGTGGTTGTCACACGGGCAGGGTATCAGAGTTCGTGACCAGTCGTTCATAGTTGGTATTGACAGTAATCTATGTAAGACCCCCAATCTAAATCTTGTTAAAAGCATTCTATCAAATATTCCTGGGACATATAACAAGTAGGGCTCCATCCCCATACATGTAAGCGTTAATTGATGCTGCCTAACGCTGGGTTTTAGCACTTCTTCTACCAGTCATATATTACTCAATAATTGAAGACCCTCTAACTTTAGGGTCTTTCTCGATACTGACAGCATAGTAACGGGGTCCACAAAGTATTCCGGATGCCCTAGGTCTTTCAAAAAATTGCATATATATTTAATCCAAGGGATCTTGGCGGCCCCATCGAAGCTCATGCAATCATTTAAAATCTCTCTATTCAACTTGGTCTGCTCCTTAGTCCAAATCCCATGCCATAAAAGCACTGGTTCCAATTTGATGAGGTCTGAAATAAAAGGGAGACCCAGTTCCTCATGGCATGTGTAGGAGGGCGGATGGGGGGGCTGACAGAATATAACGCAAAAAAGAATTCTCCACCAGCTGTAGTGGGTAGGTATTAACAAAACCCCACACACCTGCCCCATACATTGTAGCTGTGATACACTTTGCTTTGTATATTTGCAAAAGCTCCAGTGGCGACTTCCTCCCTAGTTTCTTGGCAAAGGAGACTAGGGCTGTCGTCGTTCTAGTAAACGCGAGTCTTTTTGCGTTTAACATCTGAGACCAAGTGTCTTTTTGATTTACTAGAATGCCGAGATAAGTAAAATTCTTGGTGGTAAAGAAGAGCTGGGATTGGTCGCCCACCAGCTTGAGGGAAATCTTGACCCTAATTAAGCAGTACTTTGCCAAGGCCATTTGTATACAAATTAAAAAGGAAAGGGGCCAGGACACAACCCTGCCTGACCCCTCTTCTGATGGGGAATGATCTAGTACGTTCCCCACCCTGTCCATAACGGTCACTGGCAGAAGCTCCTCTATATAAACGCTGCAGGAAGATTAGAATATTTGGATCCACCGCCATATCTGCTAGGATCACCCACAGTCTCCCGTGCCTTACAGAATCAAAGGCTGCGGTAAGGTTCAGGAACGCCAGGTACAAACAACATTTTTTTGTTCGTATTTATTTACCTATAAAAATAGATAGATTAAGGCTTTGCTCTATGGTGCCTAGTCCTTCTCGGAAGCCATACTGCAAGTCAGAAACTATCTATTTTTCTTCCGCCCAATCTTGCAGTTGTTCCAGGATCACACGTCCTACCACCTTAATCATTGAATCAAGTAGGGAGATCGGCCTGTAACACCCTGGGTCATGGCGATCCCCCTTCTTGAAGATTGGAACAATGATAAATTCCACCCAGGTCTTGGGTATTGATGTCTTAATACTAGCATTTATAACTTGGGTTATTATAGGACCCCAGAGTGAAATATTGGCTTTGAATAAATCAACTGGCACTCCATCTGGTCCTGGAGACTTACCCCCTAGGCTACGAGAAAGGGCTCTGTGCACTTCATCCAGGGTAACTTGTAGCTCTCCCTTATTAATCTGAACTGGGGGTGTTACAGGCGGTTGAAAAAACTGGGTTGTCTTGGTCATTATACACCTTAGAAAAGTGATTGACCCAGACGTCCTCAGATATTGCGATCTCAACAGATGGACTGTCTCCCTCTTGTAGAAAGGGAGCCCTTATTGCTCTCCAAAATGCTGCCCTATCTTTTTGTTGGGCCGCTACGTGGAGTGTCTCCCATGTTTCCTGCCGCAGGATGCGTTTTCTATCCAAAATTGCCTTCTTATAGTCCACCCTAGCCCGTCTCACCCCGTTGGAGGATCTGGGTTGCCTATGCAACTCATACTTAAAATTTGAATGCGCTTGGGAGCATTTTTTATCAAACCACCTATAGTCTTTACGCTTGTTACGATGATTGGCAGTTAATAATCTCCTAACCTCATTACCTATAGCTAGAAAGGAATGGACAATGCTATCGGAAGAAGATATCTCACACAAACAGTTATCAAAATACAGTTTGCAGTTCTTAATTAATTTCGTAATCATCACCTCGGGATCAACTTTAGACCACCGTATGGTGTAGCCATTCTTACTGCTCAATTCAAGGTCACCTAATACTGGATAATTTTGCTTGACCTTCCCCGTTCTACAGGGAGGCAGCATAACCTCAAGACGTAGCGGAAAGTGGTCATTCATAGCGTTGTCCCCAACACTAAAAGAAGATACCCTTGCTGCAAATGAGGAAGAGGCTAGGATAAATTCAATTGTGGATCCCAGACCACGGCCATTAACAGTACTAGGCATGGGTATAGGTGGAATTACAAAGTAATTCACAAAACCCAGATCATTAGAAAACAGGAGCTCATTAAACAAGTCTCCCGACAAAGTGTGACGAAAATGTGTGTTACGCCCCCGGCATCATTCTCAAGTCCACATAATCTGATATCCACATGGTTACACAAGGTACAATTAAAATCCCCCAACAAAATTATCATACAGTCTTTGATGCCCACATTACGGATAACAGTTAATGTCGTGGTTAAATTCATAATTACAATACCTAGTTCCCCAGATGGAACGTTATTATAAACATTTACCAGGACCATGCAATGAGTTGGGCTCAAAGAGAGTTCCAGTATATGATAATAATGTTCTCCCGCACGAAGGGCTATACTGTCTATCTCCAGCATGTTGGAAATGTACGTGCAGAGTCCACCCTTGGGTCTACCCCCTAAACCTTTAACTGCACTGGTATCAAATATCTTAAAACCGTTGATATGAATGGGGACTAAGCACCATGTTTCCTGTAAAACAAATATGTCAACTCCTGCCATGACCTCACACCAGGCAGGATCTTGAATCTTGGAATGTAGCCCTGCAATATTCCATGAGGTAATCCTCCAAGTGGAATCTACGGGAAGAGGCAAGGGGCTTATAGGCGACACAGCTAAGGGGATGTTCAGATCAATACAACTTGGCACCCATGGGCTGATACAATGGGCCGTTTGATCTATACAAGTGGAGTCTACGGGGAGAGGCAAGGGGCTTATAGGCAACACAGCTAAGGGCATGTTCAGGTCAATGTAACTTGGTACCCATGGGCTGATACAATGGGCCGTTTGAAGCTCGATCGTCATTTCTCCCTACAGAGTCAAGATCCATCTGGGTACGAGTTGTACTGTTCACCACGTTAATACTTCCCGTGGTTAGAGCCTGATCTACACACCCCTCTTCGCTACCCAGTTGCAAACTGCCACCCAAGTCTGAATGCTGGGGGAGGTGAGTCAGTCAGTCAATATCTTTCAGATTGTTAAGGGGTTCAAAGTAATTGTAAGTTGGTACAGTGTAGCTACGTTGAGATTGCCCTAGAGATTGCCCAAAACCAGAACCCTCCCCAAAGGGGTTCTGTGGTAATCGGGGGGTTGGTAAAAAAAAAAAAGGAACCACACTATTCCCTTGCTTCTAATCGGACAGTTTCCCACCCTATCTAAGATCAAACTAACTAGGGATGGAGTTCTAAAGGACAACACCACACAATCGCCGGGCAAAGATTTGTTAGAAGGTCCGACCCATCCAATACGCCGAGCCATCTTAAATTCGGTAAAAAGCTTGGTGTTCAGTCCTATCTTCCCACTTAAGAAATGCAAGGCTTTGTTTCTCAAAGTGGACCAGTGCTCAGTCTCTCCTGTAGGCAAGGGGGAACATTTGCCAACACTACAGTGTACAGAGTAGCTTCCGGGAGAAGGTGTAGTACCTTGGGGCCACATAAACTGTCCCCTACAGCTTTTTGGGTACCCACCCTTGATTGGCTATAACCTCCCAGCTCCCTCGTATGGGCCTCTTGGGCTGCTGTGACCCATCTAGGTTAGGGTCTAATGTTATCATTACCCCGAGGTAGGTCCACCCTGCTTAAGTTGAAAACCCTTCTGTTGAGTTGTTGATGGGTGGACGGCTTCTACACTTCGAGTATTAAGGTGTGCTGCGTTACCTGCTGAGGCTTGGGGAAACAGTTCTTGTCGAGGCAATAGATCACTAGACGGGGCATTAACCTAAGGGTAATTTGAGCCACCATTCATATTGGCAAGGGAGGGATTAGAACTCCAAGGGGGACCATTTTCGCTCTCTACTGGTGGGAAGGTTAGGCGGCCTTCCAGACTAATTAACCTCCCCTCTATATTAGTCACTATAGTGTGGAGGGGCTGTAGTAATTTTGAGACTATTTCCTCGATATTTATCCAGCACACTCCTTGATTAACGGCTATGTGGTCTCTACTACCTTCACTAACATTTGTAAGGGGTACGAAGTCCTTGTTTATCTCGCTCACACTCCTCATGGCTTCACAATTGTGTGCTTTGTGCTTATTAACGCACTGCCCCTTTCTCTTCTTTACAGGAGGAGCAACGCTCTTTGCTTGTGTATTTCTCACCCTTTGGCCTATAGTAGTGACATTAGGTCTATTTAGTACAGAAGATCACTCCTGAACCTCACTTAGGTTAGAGTTTTCTATTTCATGTTCAGGGGGGTCGGATGAATTTAGTACCTCAGAATTTGTCACTTGGGGTGCATTTATCTTGTGTGTAAGCAGCAGCAAATGGGATGATGCTGCTAAGAACTCAAGGGAGAGCCTACGTTCAGTTAGCGCAATTTCGTGTATTAATTGAGACTCTGCCCGCAGCAAGAATGCATCTAGCGTTCCCACCACCCTATTCCCTGTTAACGACTTGCGTTTGCTCATTGCAAAGCCCACTACGTAACAACGAGTCAGTTACAACAACTATGACCCTACACCACAGTCCTATATCACCATATCACCATATGACTGGGACACTCATAAAGGGTTACATAAGAACAATATGTCAAATAACCTGGCCCGGCCCAGGCTCTTTCGGTCTCTGACGGCCCCCTTGGTGCTGCAGGGGCCAGGCGTGCTCTTGTAGCGTGTGGGGTGGAGTGCGCTCCCTCCTGGGAGAGCAAAGGATTCTGGTGTCAGTGGTCCAGTAACAGTCCCGCAACAGTGGCAAGCAAGGAAACCGGCAGCAAGAAAACCAGCGATTAGGCAGCAAAAGGCTCCAGTCAGGCTCTACCGTTGGTTCCAGCGCTGGATCTCCTGCATCCCCAAGCTACAGGTTCTTACCGCCAATCCTCTGCCTTGCTGCCTCACTGCCTGCCCTTCTACCGCTTAAGATGCCAGGCCCGCTCTTGACCCGTGCCCTTCCTCGGCCGTTAGCAGTGTGAGGCAAGGTGGCAATATGGCAAGATGGCAATATCAGCCGTGGGATAGTTATAGAGGCGGCGGAGGCGGTAACTCACAGTGTGCAACCCTGCCACTGCAAAAGATGATTGTTTGTTTGCTACTCCTCAGGGCCTAAGAGTTATCTAGGGAGTTAGCAAGAAGTAGCTTGCCGCGGCCCACTTACTGCTTACTTCAGGTTTCTTCAGGTTACTTGAGGCTGCAGACGAGCGAATAGTGGAATCGGCAGCTGCGGCAATGGCTCCAAGAATTCCACCTTCCCAGCTTGACCAGGTTTACCACGTTCTACTGCCGGTTGCCAATTACCGGTGATACTGCTGCGATACTGCTGTAATACCGTTGTGCCTGGTGGCTCATGCTCGCATTTGTTCACCCCACCGCTGGAAGAACCGGGCTCTGTCTTGCAACCCACCGCAGGACAAACACTGGAACACTGGAAACGCTTAAAGCCGGCGGGGAATCAGCGGGGAGTAAGGCGGCCGGGGCCAGAGCCGTAAACAGTTTTCGGCGTCCTCCCACTCGCGTCCTTCTGCTCTGCTCAGCGGTTGCTGCGGTCTGAACAAAACTGTGGCGTCTGGCTCCACTCAGTGGGGTGTGAGTCACTCTGTGAGCCCCCCGAATCAATTCTAGCCTACGAGACAGTAATAAAGAGGGAGACCGAGCATTGGGTTTCATACATCGAGCACAACTGCCGCTGACACACCACAGAGGTAGGTCAAATTGTGACCCACTACGATTCAGTATTTTGCAAATTAGCCTATTAATACATAAGTCTGTTCACAAAATACTGCACTGGTCACAAAAATACTGGTTGCAAATTGCGAGCAGAATTTTTGTGACCAATGCTTAGTATATTGAGCCCTAGATGTGTCAGCGAGCCAGCAAAATCAGGTAGCACATGATGGTGCTGAGAAATAAGGTTCTATAAAGGATAAATGCAAATCATTGCATTGTACCGCTGACAACTCAAGTGATTACAATATTGGAACTGTCGCTGCTGTTTGGAACTGACAGCTTGGTTGACTGCACTCATCTTCATTACATCCAATGACGCACATTTTAAGACAAGCAGGAGTTGTGGTCAAGGTGCTAATTTGTTGACCATGGATCCCGTTGACCTAGGACTGATATCTCCACCTCACAAAACAATGCCTCCCTGGTGAAGCCACTCTCTGGGTTTCTTTTTTGCCACATTTGTGAAAATTGTGAAACTTTATAAATAAGTCAACATCCCTTGTTGAGAGTTATGAAATGAAAAGGGGTTCTAGATTTACCAAGGCCTCGGGCTGTCACAAAGTGACGCAAAGTGAAATGACGCCTCGCAAGGGTATTTGCTATCCAGTGCTAAAGGGGATTTACGTAGGAAAGGTGCCATGTTCCATATGCATAACACTTTTGAGTTGGTAAGCACTTTGCATCAAGGAGGCCATTACTGATGCGTTACTGGGAAAGATCAGTGTAAATATGCATATATTTTGATGCAGGAGCCCAATCTGCTAAAAGAGCCAGACCAGGCTTTGCGGCAAAAACATGACAGGTAACACAATGGAATGTGTTTATTTCTCACAAAACCCATGCATTGCATATTTGCTGTAGCGCACAGCACAGATCCAGTACAAATCCTATGCTAGACAGTGTAAGTTCACCCTTCATCATAGTGTGAGTCTGTGCATTGCACCAAGCAGTGGTGTAACATAAAATTATGGGTCTCCCTGCAAAATGTGAAGAGAGTTCCCTCAGTTATCCATATCCCACAGATACTCCTTGACCATAGGCTGAATGGGGGCCCGTGAAGAGAAAGGGGGCCCTTGAAGTGTTGCCCCCCTCCTATGCTGCAGGGGACTGCATAACTCCCCTGGTGCAAAGCAGCCTGTTTGCATTCCAGTGGTGGGAATGACAGGAGTAGTAGTCCAGTCTTAGTAGATATGGCTTTGCACTGTTTTCTCCCTTGCACAAGACAGTGCAGCAAATTTGGCTGCTGCCCTTCATTGCATGAAAAATTAGTAGATCTGACCCTGGGTGCAACCGAACCGTGAGCTGGTGGGAGCCATTCATTGGAGGTAATTTAGAGAAATGAGTGATTTCCATCAACTTAATGGTTAGAACATGCTTACGCCCAATGGGCTTCTTGGTTGAATGGAAAGAAGGAAGTACCTGCCCAGTAACAATAATGATCACTGGGGATCCTACCAAGCTGAGTTTAAAAAAGCTAATAGTCTAAATGCATTTGAAAAAAATAGGGATGAAAGATACGTGCCAGAAACCACAGGGCAACAACTTCTACACAGATGGGGCAAACCAGGGACAAGATGGACCTGCTTCCTATTGCTGGTGGAAACATGGACCTGTCAGAAGATGAGATATTATAGCACAAACCCAGAACAAAGAAGGCGATTACCTAGAATGCCTCTTCCCACCGAACGAAGTCAACACACAGAAAAGTTCAAGTAAATCCTTGCACTGACTTGTTGATAGTGTTGATTGCTGTGGGCTATTGTCTTTGTAACTTTTTATGACTTGGGTCAGTGTTACTGTATGGGTAAAAGGTGGGCATAGGTTTGGGGTTAAAACAAGGATAGCAGTTAGGTTTAGGGTGACAGTGAGGGTTACAATATAGGTACGTTAAAGAGTCACAGAATGGGTTTGGGTTAGATGTAGAGTTTAGTGGAGCGTCATCGTGTGGTCAATGATTAGTGTAAGATTTAGGGTGAGCATTACCCGGTCTAGCTGCATGTAGGTGTATCAAAGATGCACCTCTGGTCATAGAGATGATGGTAAACCAGGGACTACCTATTGATCTGGTGCACAGTAGACACCACTGTCAGGATCCAAGGAGGAACCTGCATCGAAGGAAGCACATGGTCATTACTGCAGATCAAGTACTCGTCTCTAACTGCCCTGGCAGTCAAGGAGGGTACATGGGAATCACCCAATTACAAATTGGAACCAAAGCTCCAAAAAGCCAATCCTCTCTCCTTTGTCATGCTTACAAATAAGCCAATCCAGGCCTTCATGCAGTATAACACATGTTAACAATGAGATCACCTGAACCATACACTCAGTGCTAGTAGAGTTTCCGCCGGCATTCCATATTGTGACTTCTATTGATATAAGTGGTAGTTGAGCATTCACACAGCCCTTTGGGCTACAATAACTAGCTGGTTACATTGCTGCAGAGAAATACATATAAAGCGATATTGATAAATCCATGGGTTGTAAAGAGATGATGGTGGCAGGTGCCATTTGATGCTGAAGCACAATCTTACCTTGTCTTAAAAGTCCAGTAGTGTTTGTTTTCTACATACTCTGCTTCTCCTCCCCCACTTGTCGCCCAGCTTGATTCAGTGCTATTTTTGTGTGAGGAGGTGGCAATGCTGTGCATACATGATATCACATGTAAGGTTATTCGAGCCCTCTTGACGACTGAAGAAAGCTCTGCACAGATGTGCAGTTTCTTTTTATGATGCACATTTGTGCAGTAGCGTCCATTCGGTCACCGTCATAAAGGTCATTTAAGACCCACTGACCTAGAAGTGTATATTAAGTAGTAACCATGTTTATATATATCTTGTGGAAATAGGAAATAATTTCCGTTACCATAAGCTGAAGCCATCTTGTTTGTGGCATCCATTTTGTTAGCTATGCAATTCTTCCGTCTTCACTGTTGATTGCCTTTCTATCCTGCCTGAGTCATCAGCCTTAGTTAACTCCTTCTGTACTGAGCTAAATCAATGTATGTGCTAAGAAAAGGCCTGTAGCTGCTAGAATGCACCTGGCTAAAGATATAACTGTCAACTGTGTTTTGCAACTGTAAGCAGTTCTGTTCTCCCTCCCACTTTGCTGACTAAGTGATCTCCCATCTGCCCATGTCTGGCTGTAACTATTCCTGTGTATGCTTGTACCTTCTATTTGTAACTACATGCCTACTCTGCAACAAATTCTGTATATAAGCACCATGGTCTGTGTATTCCATGTATTACCTCAGGCAGCACTTGCAAGTGCTGTGTGGACCTAGTCCCACACATGAGTGATTAATAAACTTGTTATTTGAATTCCAGCTTCAGTGCCAATCTCTATTTTGTTGGACCCGTGGACAGAGACGGGTGACCCCTGCACCGTTGTGCTCATTAAAAAGCACATTTCCACAATCAGAGCTTTTTTATACTAAAGCATGGTGACATTCAATGGAGTGATAAACTGTTACATCCCAGTTCAGATTGGCCTCAGTGTGCCCTGGTTCTGACAATGGGCGGTCCCCCTGGTTGTGGACCATCTTCATCGGATGTTGCTCCTGTGTTCACTTCTGCGGAATCTCACCTTTCTGGTGCTCATCCCTACATTGTGCAGAAAAGAGGAATATAACCTTGTCACTATTACAACTTGTGTGTCTTCTTAACCACATGCTGTGTTTAAGCTGAAGTATGCCAGGTTTTTTGTCGCAGTGAATCTGCATACTCTGCAGTTCTCACCTGGGTGGTGCTTCGTCTCTGGAGATAGTGCCTGTGGTCTTCATCAGGTGTGAACCAACTCTTCTCTGAGGTTCTTCCCTCAGTTAAAGACAAGGAAGGCTTCTCATATCTGAATGTGCCTCTGCTCAGAATACTCCAATGTTTGTTAACTATTTTCTTGAGATGGTGGGACAAGCAGTAGATGCAATACCACAACTGATCCTATTAATATGTTCCTTTATGTATTTGTCCAATAGAACATCTTTTTTGTTCTTGCGTCTTCGTTTTTTTCATTATGTAAATCCTTTATAGGATAATAGCAGTTTAATAGTAAGGCCCAGATTTACTATTCTTTGACGGAAGGCAACGCTGCAACAGAGTTTCTACGCTGCCGTGCGTCAAAGGGAGAGCGAGAGAAGAAATACACCACATCTACTAAGAAATGGTGTATTTTTCTCTCCCCCTTGTGCTGGTGCACGTTTGGCAACCATGCACCAATGCACACACCCTTCTACCATAGTGCAAAGGGCGTGTGCGTTCTTTAAAACATCGATTTTGGAAGAAGCCCATTTCTGTACAAAAACTTTGCTTTAAGGCTTTCCCCACTTTGTATGTGTGCTGTGCATGAACATTTGGAAAAACACAGTGAAATGAAAACAATTCTCCTTGTTTGCCTGCCTGAAGGAGGCGTACAACTTTGACACAAATCCCTGTTGTCCAATGTTTGTAGATAGGGAATTGAATCAAAACCTACGAGTGGTTGCATGGGAACGCCCATGCACCACCCACTATCACCCTGACCCAAAGTAACACAAAACAGCACTTAGCACAACTTGGTGTTACTTTGGAAAACTATCCAACGCAAATCCTAATTTGCATTGCATATTAAATTCCGCTCTGACATTTTGTAACAGGTTTGTGTCACAAAAAGTGACACAAATCCTGTACATGGCGTGAGTATATCTGGGCCTACGTGTCTACGATTGACCACCAAACCTGTTGATTTCTGAATAATTCCTCCTTAATCTTAAGTATTGGCTATATGCATGTTGGCAGTCAAATAGCAACACAATGTTGTGGTCAGTATATTGTTTCCACAACATAATGAGTTCTTTGTGCCAGTTAAGATCTTCTGTGTTTCAAAACATTCAACATACAGAATGTATAGATTGTACCATAGTGATTGCTGGTGTGTTGCTTATGAAAGCGACTATAATTGTTGATCTACATTGGCTTTTAATTTAAATAAATTCTCTTTCATAGCTATTTCTACACAGTCAATGACAAAAGAGACAGGCGTCACGTGGTCCCATTGACTGTCTCTTAGCAACCATTTAATGACCCATAATGTGTCTTGAAGGGCAATGCTTGTATCAAGATATTCAACATCAAAACACATAAGTATTTTCAGTATCAGGGTCAGAGGAAAGTATGCAAGTAGATTAAGGGCATCCTTTGTACCCTTCAAGTAAGTAGTATTTTTTCCACTTCATCTCTAAGAAAGTGGTTAGAGACTTGTGGCAGCGACTTCAGATTGGATACAAGTCAAGAGACTATTAATGTACCAGGAAATGGCATTTTTCTTCATGAATCTTAAGCAGGGTATCGAAATATGGCACGCTAGGGCGGTCACCAATAAGAAAGTTTGCCTCTTGTCTTAGCATCTTTCCTTCTGAAGATAGAATCTTTATTTGGATACACATTCTTTCAGTGGCATCATGAGCTTATTTTTGTAGCTATTCTGATTGGACAGAGGCCACCAACATTCTTCCTAGTAGATGTTTTTGTATTGTATAACTATAGCCCTCTCTTATCTGCTTATTTTATCTGGATGAGTCAGTGTTGGCACTTGTTGAACTGCCATCTGCTCCATGCTAGATAGGTTTATAAAAAAGAAACCTTTGTTCCATGTCTAGTAAATCCTTCAACCCTGCTTTCTGGAATGTGTCCTCTTCAGGAGGAATACATTGAGAATGGGGAGATTTAACATTTCATCTTGAGGCCTGCATTAATATCTCCTGGCCTCTCTGCTTTTTTTTTTTAACAACATATTTTATTGATTTTATTAAACGAACAACCAGCACAGTTATCCAGAGATTATGGTGCAAGTACATCCACTAAGGGTACACATTGTGCTGATTTACTGCCCCCAACCCCTAGTCTGCAAACATCAGACTCCCACACCCACCACACCCACCCCGTGTCAACACGTAGTCCCATCCGTTTCTGGGATGGCATCATTACTATTATCCTAATATGTTTGTACACAGTCACCCCACACCTTGTATTTATCTCTCCTGTCTCAACAGGCGTTCTATGGGATCCCCTGAATCGTCTGGAGTAAGTTGTGGCAGGTCCACACCCCTGTATATGGCCCAGTTTCCCCATATCTTCCCATGTTTCCGGGGGCAGCCACGTGCCACAAAGACCGCAATCTCCGCCATCATACATTGGTCCATGGCTTTCTTCCACTTGCCTAGGCGGGGCGGGGAGGTCCCCTTCCAGCTCTGCGCTATATCCCGCTTCGCCAACACGAGCCCCAGAAACAGTAAGTGTCGTTTATATCTGTTCCCCCCGATGTCCTCGGTGCTATGTAGGAGTGTGAGTCTTGGCTCGAGTGGGAGCTCCCAGGCCAGAACGTTCCCCAAACACCCAAGGACCTTGCGCCAATAGGGTTGTATCGCTACGCAGAGCCATACTGTATGGAAGAACGTGCCTTCGGTCGCGCCACAACGTAAACATATCGGGGACTGAATCATCCCCATTTTCCACAATCGCGTTCTAGTGTAGTAGACCCTGTGTAGGTATTTATATTGGGGAACAACCTTTACAACGCAACTTTTACAACGCACTACCTTTACAACGCATTTTTTACAACGCATAATCCATTACAACGCATGACATTACAACGCATGACACTACAACGCATTTTTAAAAACTACCTTTACAACGCATTCCATTACAACGCATACTACCATTACAACGCATACCATTACAACGCATAATATTACACTACACTATCCAACACTTACCCTACTGTTGCACCCCCTGGAGTTAGAATAGTAATTTTTACCCCTATACTATCCAACACTTACCCTACTGTTGCACCCCCTGGAGTTAGAATAGTAATTTTTACCCCTATACTATCCAACACTTACCCTACTGTTGCACCCCCTGGAGTTAGAATAGTAATTTTTACCCCTATGCTATCCAACACTTACCCTACTGTTGCACCCCCTGGAGTTAGAATAGTAATGTTTACCCCTATACTATCCAACACTTACCCTACTGTTGCACCCCCTGGAGTTAGAATAGTAATTTTTACCCCTATACTATCCAACACTTACCCTACTGTTGCACCCCCTGGAGTTAGAATAGTAATTTTTACCCCTATGCTATCCAACACTTACCCTACTGTTGCACCCCCTGGAGTTAGAATAGTAATTTTTACCCCTATACTATCCAATACTTACCCTACTGTTGCACCCCCTGGAGTTAGAATAGTAATTTTTACCCCTATGCTATCCAACACTTACCCTACTGTTGCACCCCCTGGAGTTAGAATAGTAATTTTTACCCCTATACTATCCAACACTTACCCTACTGTTGCACCCCCTGGAGTTAGAATAGTAATTTTTACCCCTATGCTATCCAACACTTACCCTACTGTTGCACCCCCTGGAGTTAGAATAGTAATTTTTACCCCTATACTATCCAACACTTACCCTACTGTTGCACCCCCTGGAGTTAGAATAGTAATTTTTACCCCTATGCTATCCAACACTTACCCTACTGTTGCACCCCCTGGAGTTAGAATAGTAATGTTTACCCCTATACTATCCAACACTTACCCTACTGTTGCACCCCCTGGAGTTAGAATAGTAATTTTTACCCCTATACTATCCAACACTTACCCTACTGTTGCACCCCCTGGAGTTAGAATAGTAATTTTTACCCCTATGCTATCCAACACTTACCCTACTGTTGCACCCCCTGGAGTTAGAATAGTAATTTTTACCCCTATACTATCCAACACTTACCCTACTGTTGCACCCCCTGGAGTTAGAATAGTAATTTTTACCCCTATGCTATCCAACACTTACCCTACTGTTGCACCCCCTGGAGTTAGAATAGTAATTTTTACCCCTATACTATCCAACACTTACCCTACTGTTGCACCCCCTGGAGTTAGAATAGTAATTTTTACCCCTATGCTATCCAACACTTACCCTACTGTTGCACCCCCTGGAGTTAGAATAGTAATTTTTACCCCTATTCTATCCAACACTTACCCTACTGTTGCACCCCCTGGAGTTAGAATAGTAATTTTTACCCCTATACTATCCAACACTTACCCTGCAGTTGCACCCCCTGGAGTTAGAATAGTAATTTTTACCCCTATACTATCCAACACTTACCCTACTGTTGCACCCCCTGGAGATAGAATAGTAATTTTTACCCCTATACTATCCAACACTTACCCTACTGTTGCACCCCCTGGAGTTAGAATAGTAATTTTTACCCCTATACTATCCAACACTTACCCTCCTGTTGCACCCCCTGGAGTTAGAATAGTAATTTTTACCCCTATACTATCCAACACTTACCCCACTGTTGCACCCCCTGGAGTTAGAATAGTAATTTTTACCCCTATACTATCCAACACTTACCCTACTGTTGCACCCCCTGGAGTTAGAAAAGTAACTTTTACCCCTATACTATCTAATACTTACCTTAAATGTAATTTTATATTATGCGTTGTAATGGTATGCGTTGTAAAGGTAGTATGCGTTGTAATGGAAATGCGTTGTAAAGGTATTTTTTAAAAATGCGTTGTAGTGTCATGCGTTGTAATGTCATGCGTTGTAATGGATTATGCGTTGTAAAAAATGCGTTGTAAGTGCATGCGTTGTAAAAGTGTGCGTTGTAACATCATACATCCATTTATATTGGATCAGGCGATATCTAGTGGAAACTGCTGTATAGCGGGGGCTCGCCAGTGCCTCCGCCCAATCATCATCTGTAAGGTCAGGGAGATCGGCCTGCCATCGCTCATGTGTCTTATGGAGATTGTGTTGCGCCCGTGTTGTAAGGGTTTGATAGATTTGTCGGATCTTGTGAGGGCCGAGGTCACCCGTCAAAAGGCGACTCTCTAGGGGGTGATATTCTGGTAGGGACGTCAGTGAACGCACCGCCGGCATCAACGCATGTCGAAGCTGTAAGTATCGGTAGAACTGGGATTTGTGTAGGTCAAATTCGGTTTGTAGTTGTTGGAAGGATTTAATTGTGGGCCCTCGCATAACATCCCCCAACGTGGAGATTCCTATTGTATCCCACTCCCGGAATCCCTCCAGGGCCGCCACCGGCCGGATGAAGGCGCCGCGCCATAGGGGTGTCATCCCGGCAAGTTTCCCCCACCAGCCCATCATACGCACCACGCGCCGCCAGATCTGAATCACTGTACCGCATGCCGGAGGATGACCGGCTACTGAAGAGGAGTCGTATAGTAAGTGTAGCAGCTGCGTGTGAGGGAGAGTTAAACGCTCCACCGCATACGCCGGATCTTGGAGTGACCCATACCACCAGTCGTTGACCACTAGCAGCTGGGATGCCCAGTAATAGGCGCGCATATCCGCCGCTGCTATTCCCCCGCAGTATGTAGATTGTACACAGGTCGCCAGGGCCACCCGCACGGCGCCCCCTTGCCAGAGGAACCTGTTCAGCAGGGCGTTTTACTTGCGTGAACCACGTCTGCGGGATCGGGTATGGGTAATTCTGGAGGCGATAAAGCATGCGGGGCAGTGAAATCATCTTAAAGATCGCCGATCGGCCATAGAGGGAGAGGGGTAGTTGCGACCATATCGTTGTGTCATCCCGCACCGCCGGGAGAAGAGGGGCTATATTCTGAGCCCACGCCGTATCTTGATCTCGGGTCACGTAGACCCCGAGGTATTTAAACCCGTCAGTAGTGACAGTCACCTGGTTTGCCCAAGCCATGTGTCCTAGGTCCCCGCACACCGGGAATAAAATAGATTTAGAAGGATTAGCGCACAGACCAGACGTCTCACCGAAGATGCGGAGGATCTGAAGGATCCTAGGCCCCGAGACCCGTGGGTCAGCCATGTAAAATAGTACGTCATCCGCGTACAGGGCTATTTTGTCTGTGTAGTCCGGAGTCCATGACAACCCACGCATCACTGCGTCCCTCCTCACCCATTCGGCTAGTGGCTCTATAGCAAGCGCAAATAACAGTGGGGATAGTGGGCATCCTTGTCGGGTGCCACGAAGGAGCGGGAACGAGGCCGACCGATGACCGGCCACCCGGACCGACGCCGTGAGACCCGTGTATAGGAGCTTGATATACGTCCGGAATCGGGGACCAAAGTTTACTGCCTCGAGGAGGCGGAAAAGGTATTCCCAACTAAGGGAGTCGAACGCCTTGTCTATATCGGCCAGCAGTACCGCGACCGGGCAGCCTAGCTTATGGGCTTCTGCTATCGCATTATGCAACCGTCGGATATTATGCCTCGTTGCCCGATGCGGCATAAAGCCCGATTGGTCCGGGTGGATCAGCTCTAGTATGTATGTTCGTAGACGATCGGCCAAGACCTTTCCCAGTAGTTTGGGTTCAAAAGTCAATATTGATATGGGACGATACGACCCCGGATCCTCAGGGGGTCTGCCCGGCTTCAGAAACACGACTATTTCGGCATGTCGCCAATCAGGTGGTAGCAGTTGAGTCTCCTCGGCCTCTTGTACAACCTGGAGCAGATAGGGGCCTAGCGTCGGCATAAGGGGCCGCAGAAAGTCTCCGGGGAATCCGTTCGGTCCGGGGGCCCGACCCGGGCGGGTAGCCATCAGCACCGCGCGGAGCTCGTCTAACGTGATGGCTCCTCCAGTTTATCCCGTGCCTCGTCAGACAGTTGGCGAGGAGGGATGTCCCGAAAGAAGGTGTCGATTAAAGGCGGGGCGATCACTTCCCGTGCCGCGTATAAATCTGAGTAGAATGTGGCAAACACTTGTGCGACCGCCGCAGGGGCAGAATGGGGCATTCTGTCTGGGGACCGTATCATCGGGACTTGTGTCGGAGCTGTCCGAGCTTGGCACAACCGATGCAGCATTTGGCTCGATTCACCCCCCACTGATAGATACGATGTTGCATCGCCAGCCAGGCCTCTTTTGCGCTGTTAGTTTGCAATGAGTGTAACCGTCGCTGGGTAGCGAGCATGTTGCGTCGAACCGCGGCCCCCCCCGCACGCACCCGCTGCTGTAGTTGCGCCTGACTGTCGTCTAATGCCTTTATCTGTTGGAGGGCCTTAGTTTTCGCCGCTGCTCGGAAACTTATATCGGCCCCACGAAGCACCGGCTTCCATGCCTCCCACAGCACCCCAGCCGATTGAACCGTACCTACATTGTGCTCAAAGTAGTCGGTGAGAGTGTCCGTCACTAGTTTTTGGTGGTCCCGGTCTTTTAGGGACCAAGGGGAGAGCCACCAGCGAAAATCAGGTTTATGTGTGTTGAGGGCCAACGTGAACTGTACTGGGGAATGATCTGAGAGACCTCTGGAGAGAATCGCTGATGAATGGATCCGGGAAGCATGTGTGCACGGCAGAAAGACATAGTCGAGGTGAGCCATTGTGGGGTGGACGTGGGATGCATATGTGTACCCATCTTCTCCGGGATGGAGAGCTCGCCAAACATCTACCCAACCCAGGGCCTCGGCTAGTGTAAATAGTTTGGTGTGTGTAGGTGACGGAGCCCCCTCCCCGGCGCGCCATCTATCGCCGGCTGCCATCGTCTCATTCCAGTCACCACCCAGAATCGTCAATCCCGGGGGGAGCTCGCCCCATACCCTAGTTATGGTGTCTACAAACGACTGACTCATGGGCGGGGGTGCATATACGCTTCCGATGGTAATTTGCTCTCCATATAGCGTCCCTGTTAAAAACGTGTATCTGCCCGCTGTGTCCACCCACGTTTTGGTCACCTGCAGCGGGACACGTCTGTGTATGAGAATCGCCGTGCCCCGCGAGCCCCGTGTGTGGCCTCTCTGCTTTTAATCTTTGGAAAAGTATCTCAGATAAATCTTTTAAACAATTTCAATAGTTGCATTCAGGGAGGGGGTGCATCATCATTTTCTATTGGTAAAAATCCTAGGACTTTATTGAGTGCTTAAATGTATGTTTTTGTGCATGTTTATATCATTTAGACTGACAATTAGGCTTATGTTTGATTCTGGCAGGCCTCCCCCTCCGCTCGGGATTACACAAGGCAAATTCTTTGCTCACTGGAACTTGTGGCTATTCTCAAGTTTCTCTCTTCCATGTCCTCCTTATCTTCCTTATAAAGGAGTGCAGTTTAATTGGTATTAACCTGTAGGTTCCTATGGAGAGTATGCCCTGTCCAAAGGAGGGATTGTGTTTGTGATTTTCTAGAGTTATTAGGGCCCTTCTCTTCCCTGCCCGAGTTGTTGGAATTGACAACCAAAGGAGACAATGTATTTTGATTTTCTGCATCGCAATCATTGGAAAATCTCAAAGAAAAGTGAGAAATGAGAGCGTTGTGTGGCTGGAACAAAAAAGATTAATTAATGAGCCCTTCTCCGTTAGCGCTGGTTGGGTAATTCAGCAGTAATGGAATTAATATCTAAATGAGACAGTAAGATTGCTCTGAGGCTTGCATTGAGAAATTAAAGATTTCTGGAAGTGGCAGGTTATAGAGTTTAAAAATTTGAGTTGTGTCTGGCAGCGGTGCTGCATACAAAGTGTACCTACACCAGTCTTAATAATGATACAGCCAGGAAACGTGCTGTGTGTTCTAAATATATTTTAGATGTATTGTGCTATAAATTGTCATATGTACCACTGGGAAATATATATATATATATATACCTTTCCTAGTGGTCCTAACTCTAACTACCCAGTGGCGACTACCAAATGAGAAATATTTATATAAATTATATTTATCCCAGTTGCAGTCATCACTGGGTAGTTATAGTTAGGACCACGCTTCTATTGGAAATATATTTTTTTAATTTGCTAATAACTTTTGTGCCATTTGACAAACCTTCACAAAACTTTCCACAAAAGCCTCATGCACCTCAGCTACTTATTGGAAAGTTTTGGGGCGATCCTTCAAACGGGGTTAAGAAAAAGCGAGGGCTCATATGCAAATCAATCAATCAATTAAACTTTATTCGGTCATCAGACCATAAAAGTACAAATACATGTGTACAGCCCATTGGGAATTTGAAATTATTATAAAAAATATTTAAAAACCTTCACAAAACACGAGTATAACAATTCTTCATTATAAACATAGTCATTTTCTTCTATCGTAAAATTATTAAAAATAACCATAGAACTGCCTGCTAAACAATTCATAATACCTAACGCAAGGGTACAGCAGACTGCTTAAAACTTTTTTACAAATGAATGACGAAGATAGACTAATTTAGTTGTGCTACTACTAGCATAAAAAAAGAAAAAGTGGGTGCCTAAAAAGATCATTCAGTGGCTTGAATTCATCGTAATCAGATTCAATTCCCTCACCAACAAAATCTAAGCATGTTGGGATAAGCTCAGGGTTAGTCTCAGGACCTTCCTTCTAATTCCCCACATGTGACCCAGGAACTTTGCGACTGCGCACACAAATAGTGGTCTTGTATCTGATTTTATTATGCGCAAGGCTTCACTAGAGTTGCGCGTTCCAAGTTGCCTGCAAAAGGGGATTATCCATTTGGCCCAGGGTTTAGTGTATGCAGTACAGGAAAAAAGGATGTGACCTATTGATTCGGTCAGGGCAGGACAGCAAGGGCAGCCTTTGTTCTGGGCAGCATTGCATAGCCAGGAATTTGTGAATGAAATTACAGGCAAGTTGCCCTGCCTAAATTGTATATATAGTTTCCTATCCGCTGGCACCTTGATAAGATCAAGATAGATTTCCAGGAAGCAGCTAAATTGGAAGTCCCTAAATTCCTCGGTTAATCTACTCCACTTGCTGTCCGTGGAATTGTTCTGCCTCCCCCTCGCCGTCAGCACCTGTAATCAGAGGAACCCTGGGACAGGGAGTCCCACCAGGGTTTTGCAGGATGCAGCAATGAGCCCCCAACAGCAGGAAAAGCGTCCTGCACTGCGGGGGGAGAGGAAGCGCTATAAGCACGATGGCCATGCCTCCCCCTCGCCGTCAGTGCCTTTAATCAGAGGAACCCTGGGACAGGGAGTCCCACCGGGGTTTTGCAGGATGCAGCAACGAGCACCCAACAGCAGGAAAAGCGTCATACGCGTTTTCCCCATGCAATTTTGTATATGAAAACTGAACAGCGATACCACAAAAACAGCATAGCGGAAGTAAACCAAAGAAGGCAGAAAGCTAGATCATGGTCCAGAAAGTGTGCTTTTTGTGATTTGGTATAAATCTATTCAGTAGTTTTTGAGAAATTAAGGCTCCAGATTTATTTTTGTATCACGCAGTGGAGGATCCAGGGAGCCAACAGATCTAGAGATAAAAACTGATTGGCTGCCACCACATCAACAAAGATGAGGCAGCAGCCATTTTATGACTCAGGCTCTCAGTCGACTGTTCTGAAAATAACTAAACAAAATAAAAATAAGGGTCAAGGTAGGGATTCCCTGCCCACCCCCCACCCCTTTAAGTCTGATAGGGAGAGGGCAGAGAAAGACCTCCTTGTAGCCAAAAACTTTAAAACAAATTACAGCAAATTCATGAAGGATCTGCTGCAACTTTTAAAAAAAAAGTCCCCAGGAGTGAGCCTGGGTCCAGGGGCCTGGCACAATGTTGCTTTATGGGGAGAGGCATGCAACCACCTCTCAGAGCCAATATTAGGCCCAGGGGACCCCATGCCCTGGGGCTGCATTATAGTTTTAGGGGAGGGGGCATGCGGCTTCTCTCTTCAAGCCATTACGAGGCCCCAGGGGCCCCATAACCCAGGCATCAAAACATTTAAATACTGCGTGTGTACCCTGGTGCCCATCCAAGACACCCACAGCAATTGCTGGCCATGGGACTGCAGGGAAGTCGTGGTGTGGCAGGAGCCAGCTCTGTTTGTCTGGCGGGAGCAACTTTTTTCTGCTTATACTGGGCAAGTGCAAACTTGTGCTCCCTGCTTGCAAGTGCATGCTCTTGCAAGCAGGGAACTACAGTGTCTCAGGGGATGGGATTCCTAAGACACTACTGCCATTGGGCCCCAGGGGATGGGGTCAGTTAGGCAAAAGGATGGCTGTATGATGGAGGCCCTACTCCCTCCCCAAAAAATACTTAGGCCCGGGCCTTTAAATCACTGGGAAGAGCAGCCCCATGCCCCTCTTCCCAAAAAATAACATTGGCCCTGGGGAAGGGTTCCCCAGGGCCCTGAAGTGGCTCGGGAGGGGGGCCTCAGCACTTCCTATTAAAAAATAAATCAGCCTCGAGGAATGGGGGCACCCGGGACCTATAAAAGACTAGGGTATAGGGGTTGCTCACCCCCCTCCTAATAAAATACAAATGAACGGCCACAGATGATGCGTGTCTCCGAGGCACTTAAGTGGCTTGGAGAGGGGGAGTTCACATGCCCCCTCCCCAAAAAATAAACATGAGCCTCAGAAATGGGGTCCCTGGGGTCCTTTGGTGGCTCAGGGACTGTGGCTGCATGCCCCCTTCCCATTAAAAAAGCAAGGAATAGGACCCCTGGAATGTGGTCCCTGGTGCCATGAAATGGATCAAGTAGGTGGGCCGCATGCCACCGTCCACATAATAAAAATAAAAAGTAAAAAAGCAGTGATTGTGAATGAGTGGAGCAGCCACTAATTTCACATTCACTGCTCCAGGAGGGGAGCGCCCCATAATGCCCTGCAGGATCTTTTCTTTAAATAGTTTTTGGGATTATGGTGGTGACCCTAACGGGGCAGGGTGACCACCAATACAATTTTTTTATGTTGTGGAGGGTTGGAGGGAGTGCAGCAGCCCCCCAGCAATGTAAAAAAACAAAGTAAGTCTTCTGGGTCATTTAATCCATTACCCCAGGAGAGCTTAGAATATTTATATTAAGCACTCTGAGCTGGAGCTGTTCTGTTCAGCTATACTGTGCAGGGATCTCTCTGGTTGGTTCTATAACTGTATTTTGTGGCCTGAATTATTTTTCAAAAAGATTCAAAGGCAAGGAAATATTGTTTTTGAAGGCTTGATTGAAAATGTTTCTGACAATCACTATTGCTCTGCGTGAACCTATTATATATACATAATTGTTTTTGACCATTGGTGACTCTTTTGCAAAGAACAAGAGGCCTGCTATATATGCTTTTATATGCTGAGTCCTTGATAAAGCCAATACTAAGGTCACATACAGCATCACACGACCACCAAGTATTTCTAAAAGGGGTACAACTTACTTTGATTCCCATTTAGTATTCCAGGAGTCTGCCTCCTGCAGTTATCTTTGTAATCAAGAGTCTTTTTTCTATGTTTAGCTTAGAATTTCACTTTCTCACTCTTACTTTAATTTTATTTTGCGTGTATTTCCCTGGACAAAGGTGTTTGCCTGTAAGCAAGGAATTGCTGGGCTCTAGTTGGCCACTGCCTAAATAATACAGATTCTGCACTGTTTGACTGGCGGCTTTGCAAATAGCAGAAAAACTGCACTAGTTACCCAGCCGCTGGCTAAATGGTAGAGATTCTACTTTGGTAGGCTGGCAGCTGTGCAAATAGCAGAAAAATGTCATTATTTACCTGCGTACTGACTAAATAGTAGAGGTTCTGCCCTGTCTATCTGAAAGCTGTGTAAATAGCAGAAAAACATAATTATTTACCAAGCTGCTGGCTAAATAGTAGAGATTCTGGCGTGGGTGTCTGGTTGGTATGAAAATAGCAGAACAACCTCACTATTTACCTGACTGTCTGCTAGATAGTATATATTCTGCACTGTTTGGCTAACAGCTGTGTGAATAACAAGGAAAGTTCACCATTTACCTACCCACTGGCTGAAGCAGAGATTTTTTACTATTTGGTCAGCAGTCATGATGTAAGTAGGTCCTTGACCATGGAGGGCTTTGTAGGCGTGTGTCAGCATCTTGAACTGGCATCTTTTCTGGACAGGGAGCCAGTGGAGGTTCCAAAAGTGGGGGGTGATGTGGGTCCTTTCCGGGATGTTCAGGATGAGTATTACTGCTGAGTTCTGAATGGTCACTTCGGAGCTGGGAGTAGATAGCTGCATAGAGTGTGTTGCCGCAGTCGAGTCAGATGGTGACTAGGGCCTGGGTCAAAGACAAGGTAATATTGTTTTTAAAGGCTCCATTAAAAATGTTTCTGACAATCACTATTGCTATGCGTGAACCTATTATATATATAACTGTCTTTGGTCATTGGTGACTCTTTTGCAAAGAACAAGAGGTCTGCTATATATGCTTTTATATGCGGAGTCCTTGATAAAGCCAATATGCCCACTTTTTATATTTTGGTCTTGTGACCCTTTGACAAAGCCAGTAAGTCTACCTTACTTAAAATGACACCCTTTATATTGTTACAGTACTTAGTCAGCCATGAGCTTCCACGGGCATTGGCTGGGCCCTGTGCCTAACCCCAGGCTGCTCACAGTTGAAGTTCAAATTGTTATTTAGAGGTTATTATTCACGATGGTCCACTGACATGTGAGTAAATATACATGTATAATTTTACACTTACCAGTAACTTTACTACTTTTGACTAGTCACCATTAAGTTGCAAAAAATTGAAGACCTGAAATAGGGGGTGGAATCAGTACAACATTGACTATGACTGTAAAGTTGAGGTAAAGTACTGTAAGGTTACTACTAGTCATGACTTTACAACAGTATTGGATAGTCAGCACATTTGGCAGAGACCTCTCAATGAGAGCAGATACTGCATTGTAAAGCATAGGAGAATGTTCAAATGTTTATTAAACTTTACGAAAAATTAAATAAAACATTTTCAAGATGATGAATTTTATGTGTTTACTTCAAATGTAGAACAATATTGTAGAACAATATAATAACATTTTAAAGCATTAATAACTTAATTTTAAATATAAAACGTAATTATTTTGAATATAATAAATGTAAAAAAAAATTATTTTTCTATTTAAAAAACCTAAAGTTAACAAAATCATATTTATTATATGATATATTGCCAGTAATGTAATTATTTGTTATATAAATATATATTTTTCTAATTAACTTTATTTTTCAGTTTTATAAAACATCATGAAAAAGGAAGCAGAAGCGACAATATGCAAGGTGAAAAGGCACACATATGCATTGTAAAATGACAATACAATAGTAAAAAATTCCAGGGGCAGTAGAACTGTGGTGCCCGAACTGGGGGAATCTTGTGCACCATGCATACACCCCACACTCTCCAGTAAATCATACCTTATTCTACACGTGTTTCCCGGCTACCCCCCTTTTATTCGTTTGTGTCCTCACTATCATCTGACACCATATCGGAAAGTGGAATAAATATTAATGTTAAATTATTCTTTAAATGGTTAATAATTAATGAATAAATAATAATTATGTTTAATTTTCGATTTTTTAAAATAATAAATAAGATTTAATCATAGTTTTAAACATTTTTTAAAAAGTAATTATTTTTAATATCAATTTCTATTGCATTGTATTTTAAGTCCCTTCCTCCATTACATAGTATGGGATGGTGGTGCAGTACCTGTGAGTGGCCATGGGCGGTGCTGAACCTCCTCTAACTCTGATCTGGAGAACATGTACAACCATTGTGTGGCTGTAGTAACTAGGGAAGCGCTGTTTGTGAATAGCAATGGGCTTACTCTTTTGTGGGTGGGTCATTCCTCTGTAAACTCCCTCCTAACCCTCTCTTACACCGCTTTACTCCTCTCTTAACCCCTTCGCTTTATTAGCAATTGTTACCTATTTTCCTGCCACCTCCCTCTGTCCCTCCACCATTTACTACTTAAACATATACTTTTGTGCACAGACACGCTGAAGTCGGGGTGGAGATCTCCGCACAGAAAAAGACAGGCGAGAGGGAGGTCGAAGCGCCGCATGTGGGTTCGTGAATATCATTTTGTAATACCGTTATAGTACTACTAAACACATGCAGTTCGTGAATAGGCCCCAGAGTGAACAAAATATGCAATATATATTAAAAACCTACAGATATCATTATCAACAATCTGTGGAATTTGTTTTTGACATAAATGTGTTGTATCCATAAGGATATTTTGACTTTCTTTGTTCTGGTACCTCTTCCAGGAGGCTAGGCATTGGCACGTCTTGCTGTTGGCATCTCTGACTGCACAGCAGCACACTTGATTAAACCCATGGCTGCCCCATTACCCGATGTTAAGATGCAGATGGCACACATCTGTTTTTCCCTGGGAAGCCATAAAAAGCAGTAAATGCTTGAGGCGCTAGAACCTGGGCTCTGCTGTATGCTTGGGTGGTTCTTCCCAGTGCTGCCTCATAGGGAAGGGCAGAAGAGGTGAAGGAAAAGTGCAGTGCAGAGCAGGGAGGGGAGAAGCAACGCGCATTCCTCTTGTCTTCTGTCTCTCTGATGTCCCATTTTTTATATGATCTGAGCACTGATGTCATTACTAATTGCATATGTCTTGCAACGCTTGGATGCAAGGCCCAAGAGCTAAAGCACATGACACTTTGATTTAAAATATTCTGTTTTTCTATTTACTCGTCTTCCTATCCGTCTGACTGATTTGCTGCTGAGTGTGGTGGCTGCTTCCCTGTTTGTGGGGCTGCTCAGCTATTTGGGGGGTGCCAGCAGAACATTAGGGCCAAAATTCACTAATATTTGACAAACTGCAGTGCAGCACACAAAGTTGCTGTATTGTCTTAGGTCAAAGAAAGAGAGAAAACATTTGCCATATCTACTAATATATGGTGCATTTTCTCCAACCCCAATGCTGGTACACTTTTAGGTGCCCTGCACCAAGACACACACCCTGGTAACATAGTGCAAGGGTGTGTCCGTTTTCTAAAGCATACATTTTGCACTCGAAGGGCACCCTTCCACTACAAAATCTATCCTATAAGAGTTTTTCCACTTGTATGTGTACTGTGCATGCAGCACACGTAAAGTTTAAAAAATAAGGAGAAATGAAATAATGTTCCCTCGTTACGACTGCCTCGAGGTGGGGTACGGTTTTGGCTAAATCCCTGTCTATGAATGTTTGTAGTTATTTGTGATGTCAGAATCCATATGTGGTTACTTCGCAATGCAAAAAGAACAATTGATAGACAGAATGCTGAACAATGTCATGGCTGTGTCCAAACTGGGGTGACATGTGTCACATCCACGACTAATAATGACAGACACGTGTCATGCTTTTCTGAGGAGCTTTATTCTCATGCTCTCACTCGGTCCCTGCCCTTATTCTAACTGCCCGCTTCCCGCTACTTCTCCGCCCCTTCCTCTCGCCTCCTGGCTCCGCCCACACCAACTACTAGACAGCTCACAACTCAACATCTTCCCCTTTTTTAGCAAAATGAAATGACTGACTTGTCTACAGTTCTTCAATAAGTCGTTTCGGTTTGCGGATATCCCGTCTCGGTCGAAGTGACATCGTTTCTGTTCTCAGATCCAGTTTTCCTGGAGTCTCAGGATGCTGACTTTCAATCGTTCCATCAGGTTGTGCTCCGACTTCACGCTCTTGAGGCCCCAGCATCCTATGGAGCGACTCTTGCATAACTGGAGTGCATTTCTGAAAGTGTGAAGTGTTTCGGGTGACTCTCCAACTGTCAGATTCTGCAGTCACCATGGTGCCCTTTTTTTGAATGATCGTCAGAGGCTCAGCTCTGAACCTGGAGTCTGTTTTCCTTTGCTGTTCCTGCTTGACTAGGACACAGTCACCTTCATGGATGGATGGTGATCTCGCTCGCCTTCTAGCATCTGCGTATGATTTCATTCTATCTTTTCCACGACGATCAGCTGACATGACTTCTCGATGAATGCGAGCCGGTGAGACCGCTCTCAGAGGACCCTCCCAGGTGGGTATCCGGTTCCTGATTGGTCTACCCAGCATTAAGGTGGCAGGGCATTTTCCCGTGGTAGCATGTGGGGTCGTTCTATAGGCCCTGAGGACTTCATTGAGAGCCACCTGAAGATCCTTCTTTTCAACAGTCGCTTGTTGAAACATCTTCTTCAAAGTGGCCATGAACCGTTCTATCGTACCATTGGCCTGCGGCCAGAGGGGCGTGACTTTGCGATGCGTGAAGTTCAAGTGTCTCGCAAACTCACCAAACTCATGTCCATTAAACGGAGGTCCATTGTCTGCCTTGAGTACTTTCGGAATACCCCACGCCGCAAACACTTCATCCAGCACCGCAACCGTGCTTGCCGCACTAGTGGAAGATACGAACTGAGCTATCGGGAACCGCGAATATTCGTCCATAATTGCTAGGACATACTTTCCTGACTGAAGAGGTCCATAGAAGTCCATAGCAAGTTCCTGCCACACACCGCTGGGTAATTCGGTCATTCGCAGAGGAGCCGGGGGACTTCCCTGACTGACAAGTTGACACTGCAGACAGTCTTTGAGAGTACGTTCCACCATCTGGTCTAATAACGGGAACCACACTCGCTCTCTCAGAGCTCGCTTCGTTGCAACTACACCACGATGACCTTCGTGAGCTAGATTGACAATCTCTTGTCGTAGTTGCGTCGGGATGACGATCCTGTGATCCCTCAGCAGAAGCCCTTCCGAGGTGGCAGACAACTCCTCACTCACATGTCTGAATGCTTGCAGCTCTTGGTGGCTTGCTAGATCTTCCGGTTCCTCATCACCATCAGATCTCCACCTGTTGGTCTGCAGACTCCGAAGTACCTTCTGAAGAATGACGTCTTGCGCCGTCGCTTCCAGAATGGCCTCCAGGGGAACCGCAGGCGGTTGAGCTTGGCCCACGACAAAATGGACATATTCCTCTGCTATTGATGCCATTGGCACCGACTCAGTTCTAGGGTGGCGAGACATGTAGTCGGGCGGGTTGGCTGACTTGCCCGGCTTGTGCAGTATGGTGTAGGTGTACTCTTGCAATCGCAGGCCCCAACGCTCGATCCGAGGTGGCATCTTCGACCGTGGATTTCCAAAGATGGTAACGAGCGCCTGATGATCCGTCACCATCGTAAAGTGCTTGCCATAAATGAACACATGGAAGTGTTCGCAGGCCCAGACAACCGCCAGACTCTCTTTCTCTGGCTGGGAATATGCCTTTTCAGTGTCAGACAAACTGCGACTCGCATACGCTACGATGTGGCGCTGGTCCTCCTCTCGGTCATACTGAGCCAGGATCGCCCCCAGGCCCACCGGGCTGGCATCCACGGTTATTTCCGTCTTCCGTTTGGGGTCAAAGTACGCCAGATTGTCAGCTGCCTCAACTGCCCGTTTGATGTCCTGGAAGGCCTGCTCACATTGATGGGTCCAGTCGAACGATTGTCCCTGCTTTGTGAGAGTGCGAAGTGGATGACTGATGGTGGCATAGTCTTTGATGTACCTGGCACAATAACTGGCCATGCCCAGAAAGGAACGGACATCACTGACATATTGAGGGCTCTTGGTGTCATTTAAAGCCATCACTTTCTCAGGGTCAGGCTTCATCCCTGCTCCAGAAAACACATGCCCAAAAAACTTGAGTGTGGATCGATGAAACTCGCACTTCTCTTTGTTCAATGTCAAGTTGGCGTCCAAGAGAGCGTGGCATACTCGATCGAGGGCCTTGTCATGCTCTTGGACGTTGGACCCATACACAAGGATATCGTCGCTGTAGATTAGCCTATTAGGTATATGGCATATGGTTTGGCGTATTGCTTCCTGAAAGATCTCCGCAGCAGAAGAGATGCCAAAGCTTAACCGTTTATAACGAAATAGACCCAGGTGTGTCGCGAACGTCATTATATACCTTGACCATTCATGTAGTTCCAGCTGATGATAGCCTTTGTTTAAGTCCAGCTTCGAGAACACTCTGGCTCCATTCAACGCGGCAATCATATCACTTAAATGAGGCCCAGGATGTCGTTCCCGTTCAATCGCGGTATTGGGAAGCCGCATGTCTACACACAGTCGCACTTTTCCAGAGGTGCCCTTCTTGGGCACGATGACTACGGGTGACACCCATGGAGTGGGGCCGTCAGTCCGTTCAATGATATCTGACGCGAGCAGTTCTTGCAGCTCATCCTCCACAGCCTGCTGAAGGTGGTATGGTACCCGTCGGGGATGTTGAGCGACAGGTCGGATCTGCTCGTTGATATGGAGCCGAACTTGACATTTATTCAATCTTCCCAACCCGGTGAATAGCTTGGGGAATTTGTGTAATATGTCCTGATCACCACTGACCCGGTATAAGATCTCAACCAACCGAAGTCTCTCTGCCGTTGGTAGGCTGAGAAGGCAGTCAGCTTCCTGGCCATCAATCACGTGTATTACAGCGGACACCGACTTGTTCTGATGTCGAAGAGTCGTTTGAAACTTCCCTAGACAGGGGAGCGGTTTCTTTGACATCCAGGTGAAGACCCGGATGTACGCCGGGCACAACGGAGGGGGTGACTTCATCTTTTTGTACTCCGTTACCAGGATGTAATTCAGTGATGCCCCACTGTCCAGGACAAACTGAGTGTCATGATTGCCCACGCTGATGTTCAGTCTCGGGTAAGTCTTCAATTGATCTGGATCGGCAACCATGCTGGCATATTCGACCGTGTACTCAGATTCACACGACCCTGATCGAGAGTCTGGGGATGGTGACCTTCTCGCCCAGCGAGATCTCCTCGATTCCCGGCTGGAATGTGATGAACTGGAAGACGATTTTGGCCGATCTTGCACAGCTTTCACGTGGTGTAGCCTGGTGTCCGAGCGAGTTGGCCTCATCGCTTCATTCTTCCTCTCCCTGCGATATTCGCCACAAGTCGCCTCAAAATGGTTAGTTCGTCCACACTTCCGACATTGCTGCCCCATGGCTGGACACGCTTCTCTGTGCGGGAAATCATACCCACATCTGTAGCATTTCTTTCCCCATCTTGTCTCTTGTCTTTTCTCCTTGATCCGTGTCTCCTGTGCTCGGTGTACCTCTGGCGAGAGGAAGGCCTAGAGTGGTACCGGCGCTCCTTCGAGTGCCTGTGTCTGTGACTGTCTTGCACCCGGCATGCCTGCTCACGTCTTTCAGGGCGCCCGGCTTCCATGCTTTTGGCTTGCTCCTCCGCTTGGTCGTACACTCGAGTCATCTCCTCTATTTCCTCTAGGTTGTGACTTTTCCTCAACAGCCTCCTCCTCAGTGTCTCAGACTGACACCCATCAATTATCTGCGACCGGATGGCATCATCCGTTGAAAACGCATCGAACTCGCAATATCTGGACAATCGACGCAGTCGTGTTATGAATGAACTCATCACCTCTTCTTTCCCTTGGCGGGCTTAATGAAAGGCATATCTTTCATAATCCACATTTCTTTTAGGCAGAAACTTCCTGTTTAGCGCCTCGTGCACTTTATCATAAGTTCCTGTGTCCGCGCGAGGTAGTTCTTTGATGATCTTGCTAATTTTTTTGCCGACCAGGTTGCGCAGTGCAATCACTTTGTCCTCATCCTCGGTCACCTTCGACCCTTTAATGTAATCCTCAAAGTCTTCAAGCCATTCTTGCCATCTGGGGCCCACGCTCTCCCCAACGGTCAGTGGTAATGGCTCTGGTGGGCGCAAATGTGACACCCCCGTCACAGTCGGTTTGACTTCAACTCTTTGTGGCGAACCATGGTTCGACATCTTGGCCGCGCACTACTGAGCTCGTCTTATCTGCTCACGCGCTTGTTCATTTCCAGCTTGCCTTGGCAGGTGCTTGTTTGCTTTCTTTGCTTCTCTTCCTTTTTCTCTTCTTTTTTTTGCCAAGTGCTTATTTGTTTCTTGCCTGACTTTAAAATGGCCGCCACTTTCATTCCATAGGGATGTCTCGCAGGTGACTGCCTGACTCCAAGATGGCCACTGCACCAGGCCTCTCACTCCCCACGAGGTATTGACTGTCCCTCTTATCAGGCTTGCCACACTGCCCTCAGCACTCCCGCAGTCACAGGTCATTCATAGTGCTTCGCGCATCACTTAAGGTCATTCACCTGATACAGCGAGCTCGGGGTGGGCTCCCGACGTTACTCTTCTCTTGCGTGCCAAATCTCACGCATCGGGGTGAGGTTTCACTTTGGCGCGTAACAGCGCTCCTTCAGCCACGATGTCCTGAGGCTCCGGTGCACCCGTCAGGCAGCGCAGGAGCTGCCAGCAGTCATCGGGGTGAGCTCCCGCTCTCTCGTTGGCGTTTGCACCTCAGTTTTCACCTCAAGGATGGCGCTGCATTCGGCGCGAACCGGCGCTCTCAGATGGACGCGCTTTCTTCGGTCCCACCAGGGACTCTTCTTTCACTGGGACACTGGGCCACAGCATCCCACCTTCGTCGCCAGCTGTCACATCCACGACTAATAATGACAGACACGTGTCATGCTTTTCTGAGGAGCTTTATTCTCATGCTCTCACTCGGTCCCTGCCCTTATTCTAACTGCCCGCTTCCCGCTACTTCTCCGCCCCTTCCTCTCGCCTCCTGGCTCCGCCCACACCAACTACTAGACAGCTCACAACTCAACAACATGGTAAGCAAAACACAATAGATTTAACCCAGATTTGTGACTGGGGTGAATGTTTGACAATGTTCAGCATTCCGTCCATCATCTTTTTGTGTTGCTATTGTGACCTTAAGTGGCCCGGTTATGCCCAGATGTGGGCCCCTTTATCACTTTACCACTGGATTCAAGCTAGCCTGGCAGATGAGAGGTGATAAATATAATAAGAGGAACAGAGGGCTGTTATGAACAGGTCCAGCACACGGGCCCAAATGTAAGTCTAAATATAAAGATGTGTGCTGTTCCTAGTGGATGAGGTTGGAAGAAGGAGGCCTACTATAAACTGGCAGTCAGTGAAATCAGGAGAAACTTCCTCCTTTTGGAAAAAGACCCTCACACATCCAGCCAGCTAGATGTCATTCTTCATCATCAGGTCTGCTCCGAATCGGGGCGGCGCTGTAATCCCCGATCGGCGCCCTTATCGGGGCCTTTTGATGGAGATCTTTTTTCCTTTTAAGCCGGTTGGTGTAGTGCGGGTGAGGGCCCTAGGTGAAGTGTGTTCAAAAGTGCAATTTTAAAACAAGTAGCTGGGGCCCAAAATACCAAAATCTAATCAACAGGGTCCCACTCTTGACTAAAAATACATAGTCGCGCCTCCCTACTGCAAGGTAAAAGGGTTGGCGCTATAAGAGGTCAACATGTTTCTTGCTATGGTTAATTAAACCGCAATTCATCAGGACAAAACAAAAAAAAAGAAAGTTCACACACTTACTGTTAGTGATAGCACCTATTTAGCACTTACCACTGATACAGCACCCTAATAAGTGGTTACTTAAGTTGGAGAAAAACCTATATGTACCCCATAGTGATGCGTAAGGGACTCCAACGAATCAGGGCCGGACTATAACACTGAATAGTACAGTGTTTTCTTCCCTTGTTAGAGGAAACGGCTGCTCCTACCCTTCGTCCGATCCGATTCGGGGGACACTGACTTCCAGTTTATAGTAGGCCTCCTTCTTCCAACCTCATCCACTAGGAACAGCACACATCTTTATATTTAGATGAGAGGTGATACCTTGAAAGCGGTCCCAGGATGCTTGTTCTCCAGTCCCATGGGGACCTGGCCTGGCAGTTCGGGCTGGACTGTTCCCATGAGGAGCAGGGTCTAGACTGATTTGCATATGGCTGGGTCCAAACTGGGTTGGCATGGTGAGCAAACAAAAAAAGATGGGTTTAACTCAGATCTGTGACTCGGAGTGAATGTTTGAAAATGTTCAGCATCAAGTCTATCTTTTTGTGTTACGTGGCAATGACAACCCACTGAGCACGCCCGTGACGCAAAGTAGCTGAAAGCAGTGCAGAGTGCAATTCTGTGTTTTTTTTTTACTTATTTGCGTTAGATAATAAATTTCACCCCAACACTTTCATGATGCAAACCTATTGTAAAGTGTTAGTAAATCAGGTCTAGGACTCATTTTATTCTGTTTCAGTAGCTATGGACGAGTTTGGCCAATGCTGAACGACACCCTGTATTATTTTGTATTTTGATTGGGTGTCAGAAGATGTGGGGAAGGGTGCTCCGGGCGTGGTATGTAAGGGCCAATAAACATAAGCAGCTTAGATAAAAAATTTAAAAAAAACAATCAAAAAGATTGCCGACTTACTTAAAGTCTCTGTTGGACCTTGGTGTAATATGAGTGCAATGCCTACTTCCTCCTCATAATGCAAGTTCCATGAAGATGTTTTATTGGGAAGGATGTGTTGCAGTGCTTCATCTGAAAGAAAAAAAAAATTGCCAGGGCCCTTGTCAGGCGGCCACTGCAGCTTGCAGCACCCATTGCCGCCGCCTACACTAGCAATAGCAACTACTAACCATGACACTTTGACTATTCCAGGCCCCCCAAAGCTATAAGAATGCTTGGGTGGCTGGTATTAGCCATTTTTAATGTATAAATAATTATTTAATGGCTCCCAGTTTTATGGTATTTATTTCTTTAACATTTCCGTCTGTATTTATCTATGTTTATTTTTTGGCCATCTTATTGGTATTTATCCATATTTATTTTGTGTTTTGAGGAAAAATGAGTCGGAAAATGGTATATATCCACATTTATTTTACTGATAAATATGTACCCATACTTTTCTACCTGTTGCGTTTTAGCAAATTGAACAGCCAAATATAGCGAAACAACACACCCACAGGTAAATATCAGCATCATAATACATATATACGTTAATGCATGACTGTATTTAGGGAAATTTTAACCTGTTTTTTAACTTCCCATGCTGTCGATCTGCTCAGCTGTTATCCTGGAAATCACGAAGGTAGCATTGAGAGTCACCCACATGAAGCACAATTTTACGCATTTTTCCGTTTTTAACAACAAATACAGACAGGAAACACATTGTTTTCGGCCTGTATTTATCTGTAAAAATCGGTAAAAACTGAAAACTTGAAGCATTAATTATTAAACAACTGTTGCTATACTCATTTAAAAATGACATGTGACAAACAGCGCCACCATGTGGTGGAATGTCATAAGTACTGGTTCCGACAATTAAGTGCCGGTGCAGAGCACCAGAAACCACCGGTTCACATTAAGCACTAAATTGTGTTATGGGAACCATATAGACAGTACCTATCTGTCATAGTCATGATGTTCCCACTGAGTTGCTGATATTCATGGTGAAAATCACTCCAACTGCAGTTAGTGAGGTATCCAAAATTCCATATGCTCCATACATAGTAGGGCTACTATGCGCCTCAAAATAAAATGTGAAATGGTCCATGCATGATAACAGGGTTCAAGGGAACAGGGGTACTAGTGCCTAGTATTGACCCTCAGGCTTCACATGTTCTCACTTTTCAGAGTTGAATTCTGAAGATCTCTTGTAAAACTTGCAAGCTCCTGTTGGGAAAGTAAACATTTATTTATTTCATATGCAATTTTGTGTCTCTCTCAACAAATTTTTGTTTGGTGGGCTGCAGAAGGCTATTGACAGGGACTGGTTCTGCTGTGCTGCACATGGTAAAGCTAGTGCATGATGACAGCTTGTGACCTCTGACCCATGCATACAGAAGATGTGTCCAATCATGGGTGTGTGGAGGCCAAAGACTGGCAGAAGTCCTTCACTTTTGACTTAAATCCTTTTCTTTTAGTTGGTATGGTAGATCACATCTCTGAATTGGTGTATGACTGGCTCAGCCTTATGTGCTTTCTACATTGATAAAATGTGCTCCATTGAACATGACAATGGGCACCCATCTGAACAATGGAGCTAGCAGCCACCTCTTTCCCTTAAACGTTCCAGCCCATGCATTTCTCGGTTACTCCATATTTGTTGTTTACTCCCTTCTCTTTCAAGGAATTCAAAAATTCTGAATGTAAATGTAATGGTTTGCTCACACATTAGGTAAGTGGCAGAAATATTGGGGCAGATTTATCATTATTTCACGCAGCGCACCGCAATGCAACAAACCAAACTTGCTGCGCTTCCCTGCATGAAAGGGCAGGAATGTGCCATATCTATCAAGATATGGGCATTCCTATCCTCTGCCTACACTGGGGCACAATCAGCAGCCTGGCGTGAACACAGGCACCCTTGCCCCATAGAGCAAGTGTGTGTGCGTTACAGGGCTTCCTGCACAAAAACAATCTTTATAGGCATACTCCTCTTTCTACATGTGCTGCAGAATGCAGCACACTTAGAAAGAAGAAACAACGAGGCAAAATAAAGATATTTCTCCTCGTTGCACCTGTAGTGGGAAGGCGTACAATTCTGAAGCTTTCCCAGGTCTAGCAGTGTTGGTAAATATGAGAATGCCCCTTTTTCATGCCACCCTACAAAAAAAGATGCTGACATTCACAACATTAGGCTCCATTCTTGCCTGTTGCTAAGGTCACATACAGCACCACACGACCACCAAGTATTTCTCCTGGGGACAAGTTACTTTGATTCCCAGCTAGTATTCCAGGAGTCTGCCTCCTGCGGTTATCTTTGTAATGAAGAGTCTTTTTTCTATGTTTAGCTTAGAATTTAACTTCCTCACGCTTACTTTAATTTTATTTTGCGATTATTGTCCTAGAACAAAGGTGTTTGCCTGTAAGCAAGGAATTGCTGGGCTCTAGTCGGCCACTGGCTAAATAATACAGATTTTGCACTGTTTGGCTGTCGGCTGTGCAAATAGCAGAATTTTTGCACTAGTTATCCAGCCACTGGCTAAATGGTAAAGACTCTGCCCTGTTTGGCTGGCACCTGTGAAAATAGCAGTAAAATGCCATTATTTACCTGCACACTGACTAAATAGTAGAGATTCTGCCGTCTGTCTGAAGGCCGTGCAAATAGCAGAAAAACATCATTATTTACCTGCCTGCTGCATAAATAGTAGAGAATCTGCACGGTTTGTCTGAAGGCTATTGCAAATAGCAGAAAAACAAATATTTACCCAGCTGCTGGCTAAATAGTAGAGATTCTGGCCTGTTCGGCTGGCGGGTATGCAAATAGAAGAAGAACTTCACTATTTACCTGGCCGCTGGCTAAATAGTAGAAATTCTGCACTGTTTGGCTAATAGCCGTGTAAATAACAAGGAAAGTTCACCATTTACCTGCCCACTGGCTGAAGCAGAGGTTTTGTACTATTTTGCCAGTAGTCATGATGTAAGTAGGTCCTTGACCATGGAGGGCTTTGTAGGCATGTGTCAGCATCTTGAACTGGCATCTTACTGCTTAGTTCTGAATGGTCTGGAGTCTCTTCGGAGCTGGGAGTAGATAGCTGCATAGACTGTGTTGCCGTAGTCGAGTCAGCAGGTGACTTGGGCCTCGGGGCCAGTTTTCCTGGAGTCGACAGGGAGTCATCTGAAGATCTTTCAGAGCATGCATAGGGTGTGGAAGCAGACGGAGGCAGCAGCGTTGATCTAGCATTTCATGGTGAGTTTGCTATCTAGGATGATGCCGAGGTTCCACAACTTGGCCAGTAGCCATGCAAATAGCAGAGGAACTAAACTATTTACCAGGCTGCTGTCTAAACAGCTTACATTTTGTTTGAATATGCCTTATGCAAATTTCAACCCGTATCCACACCAGGCTGAACTGTAAATAAGGAGTGTACACAATTGGCACCCATCTCCTTATGAAAGTTAGGTTCCTGATGTTTTATTATTTCCCTCGCAAGAGTGGTTGCAAATTCTGTTCATATGTTTTGTGAATGGAATAGTATTTTCCAACTGACATTGGTACTGTTTGGTCTGACAACAAAATACTAAATTGCAGGGGATTGCAGAATGACATCCTAATTAATATTCATTAGGCAGGTGCCAATTTGTGACCCTCTGTGATTGGCTGTAATCACAGAGATGATGGCCTGTAAAGGACAGCACACCATCATCTCTATGACTGCATTCCAAAATGGAAAATGTTTTTTTTTTTCAAAGCATCCTGTGTTCATTTAAGGAACTGGTGCTGTTTTAAATTAAAAAAAAGGGTTTTGGTTTAGGAAAGCTTCTCCCCACTGAGGCTGCCAGCATGATATCCAAAGGGAAAAGGGTGCTAAGGGGATCACTTCTCCTTTGCAGATTAGCTATCACCCCAACTCTGGGGTTGTTAGCTCATCAGTGGTTTGTGACGGCATTTGTACACTCAAACTATCAATAAAATCCTTTCCGAATTAGAGTTGGAAGGGTGGAAATCCCTTTCATGAAATCTCCTATTTGCAATTTAGTAACAGTCACAAAAGTCCTTTAGCTAGTCAAAATAATTTTCCAGCTCATGAGGTTTTTGTCCATAATTATAAGCACTTTGTCGTCACAAATCCTGTGATTTTGCTACATGAGACTCTTAGTGCTATAACTGGCTTAGATGCAGGCAGTAACTTAAAGGTTTAAAGGTCCCAAATGTTTGAATATTTCCATTGTTATTTTGGCACAGAATGTCACTACATTACACCCTGGGCCAAGACATAGCGACTTGGGAGGCCCTTTATGGAGCTGTCTCATGCTCCACAAATGCTACTACTCCTTTACATTTACCTGCTGATGTGACTATGACTAATGATAAAGATCATTAGAACCTTGACAAGACCAATTAAAGCGGTTTACTGTTCTAAAGAAATATACTCGCTCTTACTCACAAAGCCATGGGAATGCACCTGGTACACAATATAGTATTATAAAAAGGCTCCATGTAATCAGAACACCTATTTTTCTGCAGAAAACCAGTGAATTCTGGAATTACCAATTCTGGTTCAACTCAGTTAAGCAAATCAGACTAAAACAAAGGAAATCAATGATTTGTAAAAGCAGAAAGCAGAGCTGGAAATATTGTATACCAGTGGCAAAGAGCCACCTAATATTTGGGATGATTTTTATCAAAATAAAACCAGTTGCATAGAGCTCCTTATGAAGTGACCAATGCAGTACAATTGAGAGGCTTCATTTCAATCTTGTGACAGAGGGAAGAAAACCATGGACCTAATTTACAGTTTCAAGGATGGAGTTAACTCTGTCAGGATGGCCGAGGACGATACCTCTACTATCCTGAGAGATCTGTCCCTGCCAAATTTAGAGCTGTCCGCTGTCCCTGTGGACAACTCATTGACAGGAACTGCTCTCATGGAGATTCCTGTCCATGTAAGAAACATTTGAAGGACATTACCATCACACATAACGGCCAGCCAGCAAACGTTTACAATTGTTTAGGGTTTTCCAAACATAAACTCCCAAAGTCGGAGTTTGTTTTTGGAAAATGAAAAAGCCAATGGTCCCACACGCTGGGAGTTTTCTCCCAGGGTGATGGGGTCATTATTTTTGTTCCTGTCCCTTACAACCAGGTTTTACCCTAAATAGAGTGATAGTATAAAGTCCTTCCTTTGATGGCTTCATACTCTGTTGGACCAACAGAGAAAGTAGTCTTCCAAGGAACCACAAGCAAAGGAATGGGGCTATAATGAATTGAACTGAATGTCTTTGGAATATGAATGAATTATTCCAGTAAATCAGAGAAAGACATATAGAAATGAAAGACACAGAAGAAAAGAAGCTCACAGAGATTTTTTATTAATTTACTGCATTACAAATTAGTTTAAGGAATAAGGCACTGAACAAACAGAAGCATTTTGTTTCCTCTATTCTTGTGACCTACAGATCGATCATTTCACGGTTACACTTTAATACTCATTTTCCAGACAGGGTATACGGATCCTTTATTTAGGCTTCAGAACTGATTTAGGGTGATTCTCTTTCTCTGTAGCTTAGACATAGCCATTGTGCTAGGTGATGGCTCTCACAGCAGTAGCAATAGTGCTGGTTCCAAGCAGAACTATCCAAGACAAGGAGACAATGAAGCATGGGATCTCAGCACCTGGCTGTCATCATTCTTCCTGAGCAGTCATCAGACACCGACAAATGGGCGGCCCTGTTTAGAAACTTTGACACATTTAACAAGGAAAACCAATGATCTACTCCTTGCTCCTACCATCTACCATATGTTGTCACCCAGGAAGAACTAATCAGTAGCCTTTTGCCAAAAAGGACTCACAGAATTCTTTGGGTAGCATTTTCTCCATCCTTCCTCACTTCAGTTCTGGGTTTCCACCCTCCATCCACAGGGATGCAGATAATACATGCCCATGGCATAGCGAAGCTGTATCACTCTCCATCACGTCATGCAAAATGCATCCCACTGGTCCATGCTCCTAGACCTTCAACACACAAGGGTTCTCACTACAACACATTGTTACATACCCTTTGCTCAAACACACATCATATTGAATGTCAGAGCAAAGATCTGGGGGGTCACACAGAATTCCTCTTTGGGTCATCTGAGATGATCTATCTGGAGCCTCCATCATCCCATCTTCTGCTCATCAGAGCCCTTGTATCAATGATCTGGGCTCCTCTTTGCTGATTGTCATAGACCATTGAGTCCTTCGTTAGCCATTAACCATTTTTCCTGACTTCAGCCATCTGAACTTCTCAAGCCCTTTCTGCATCCCTTCACAGACCAAATTCATTTCACCCGTCCACCTTTAAACACCTATGCTAAGTTTCAGTCCCTATGCCCTCAGAACCACCCTCAGACTACTGTGCCAGCATCAGAAAGTGTAATGTATCACTCAGCGGTCAGAGTGTAACAGTCCCAACTTTTTATTCACTTTGCATGCTCTGATGTTTCTTATCAATTCTATACGTGAGCTGAAGAGGTGGGGGTTTGTTGGGGTTGGAAACATAAGACGCATGAATAAGAATCAATTACAAAAGGGATACCCTAATACATATGCACTAGACTCATATGTGTCCTTCTGCATCTGTTCTTCTTCCATCTCCACCTGGTCCTTCTGTGCCTTTAGACATTGGTCCTCCTCCTAGTCCTGTTCCAAGTCCTCCTATATTGGGCTTGGCTGTTTTGGTCCTCCTGGTCCTGGTATAATTAGTTCTGGTCACCCTGGTACTGGTTTTCCTGAATCTGGTGCTCCGGGTTGTAGTCCTTCCTGACCCTGGTCCTGGCTCATCCTTGTATTAGCCCTGCCTGGGCCTCCTGTTCCTGGTGCAACTGATCCTCACCTTGATCCTGCTGATCTGCTAGGTTATCCACCCAGCACTGGTTCTCCTAGAGCTGACATTCCTAATCTTCCTAGTTTTGTCATCCTGATTCTCTTTACCCTAGTCCTTGTGGTCCACCTGGGACTCCCCCCACTGACCCTGGTCCTACTTATTAGATCCTCTTGAGCTGGGCCTGGTAATTTTGGCCCTGGTCAGGTCCCACTGGTCCTTGCACCTCTGATTGTCATTGTTCCCCTGATCCTTGCCAGCCTGGTCCTAAATCCCCAGTTCCTAGTACTCCTGATCCACTTAGATCTTCAGGTCCTGGTCCCCTGGTTCTGACCTCTCTGGTCCTCCTAGTACTGTTCCTGGTCTTGCTTATTCTGATCCTTCAAGTCCACCTAATACTTCCAGACCTGGTCCGTGGGCCTAAGTGGCCATAGTCCACCTCTGCCTGGCCTAGCTAGTTCTCTGGGTCCTCCTCCAGCATGTCATGATACTCTTGGCTCTGGTCCTCCTGCTCATGGTCATCCTGGACAAACATGTCCACTTTGCCTGTTCTTTCTTGTTCAGGTAATCCTGTTCTTAGCTACTGGGCTTGGTCATCATAGCTCCTGTCATTCTGGGCTTCCTTGTCTTGGTCCTCCTTGCTCTAGTTCTGCTTGTCCTGGTATGCCTGGCTCCAATTTACCTAGGCCTCTGTGACCAGAGCTTCCTTTTCCCCTTGGTAGTGGTCCTACTGGTCCTCCTTGCCCAAGTTTTCATAGCTCTTGTCCTACTCGCTCTCGTTGCCTGGCTATCTCCTCTTGATTCTTCAGGTCCTGTTCTCCTAGTCTTTTTCACTCTCAATCTGGTTTGCTTAGCAATGGTCTTCTCAGCTACCTGACTCTCCTGGCCAGGGTCATGCCATTCTTGTTTTTCCTAGTCATCCTTCTTGAGATTCTCTTCCCATTATCCTTGATCCTCTTGGTCCTGTTCCTTAAAGTTTGGGTTCTCATGAGCGTAGGTCTCCTGGCCCTAACCCATCTGCCATTCTAGTCTAGGTCTCCTTGGCCCTGGTCATCTTGGATCTTCTTCTCCTATTGTGCTTGTTAACATAAACTTTGCTTTTGGCCACCACAGCCCTTATTGATTCCCCCAGGCGTGACCCATCCAGCCCTGCTCCTTTCTGGTTATGGTCCTCTTGGTCCTGGTCACCTTGTCCTGGTTCTCCTCACCGTCAACTTTCAGGCCCTGGCCCATCTTGCTTCTCGTTTCCTGGCACTCCTATTCTTTTTCCTTCTGGTTTGAGTTTTTCCGGTTCTCCTGGGTCTGTTCCTTGTCAAATTAGTCCTACTGGTATTGCAGCCACTGACACAGGTCCTCTTCATCCAACTTCTCCTTGTTGGGGTCCTCCTGAGCCTGGTCATTTTGGTCCTGGTCCTCCTGGTCAACACTGTCTAGTCCGCTTGGCCTCCAGATTCTGGTTGGCCTTCTTACATCTGACCCTCCTCACAATGATTCTCCTGCTTGTAATGACTGCTCTGTCCCACTTGGTAATCCGAGTCCTGGACCCCTAGTTCCTGATCTTAATGACCCTGTTAGCTCTATTTTTGGTCCTCTTGTTCATGATCCTTGTAGTTTACCTAGCCATCTTTCTCTAGTCTTCTGGGTGCCCTTGGTATTGCCCCAGTCTTCCTAGTCCCTGTCCTGCTTATCCTAGTATCCTGGACATACTGGCCATCGTCCTCTAGGTCTTGATATACGCTGTCCTCTTCAATCTGGTCCCGACACTCCTGGCCCCTATCCTCTTGCTTCTTACCTGCATGGTTCTGTAACAACTTATCCTTGTGCTTTGGATCCTGGGTCTCTGGTTTGACAAGCTTCCAGTCCTGGACCTTTCCATCTTACTCACCCCAATCCACGTCCATCAGTCCTCCTGACCCTGCTTCCCTGGTATATCTAGTCCCATGGTTTAAATCTTACTAATCCTGCTGATCCTGGTCACCCTAGTCCATGTAGTCCTGTTCTTAGTGCTGGTACTTCTTTGTGTGGTCCTCATGTATGGGGGTCTTCTGGTGCTGATTCCACTGGCCTTGGTTTCCCTAGCCCTCCTAGTTCCCTGGTATTCCTGTCCCATCCTAGTCCTACCAGTCCTCCTGGTTTACCTGTTCAACCATGTCATCTGGTAATGATCTCCTCTATCATGGCCTTCCTAGTTATGGCCCTTCAGGGTCTGGTCTCCCTCATCGCTATGGCACTCTTTCCCATGTTGTGTGTCTCCCTGGTTCATGTATTACTTGTCACCCTGGTTTAGTATCCCTGTAAGTTTGACCCTTACAGACTTTCTAATCCTAGTACCACTTGGTCTGCACTTCCTAGTCCTTTATATCCATCTTGTTCACCCTGATCTAGGGCCTCCTGGTCCTGCTAGCCCAGGTCCTTTCTGGTAACAGTCTTCAGAATCCTAGTCCATTACTTGCTGGCCTCTTGGTCCTCCTTGATATGATCTCTGTCGATCCTGTACCCCTAGTCATGTTTTTTCTTGTCCTGTTCCTCCTCATCTATTTGTTCCTGGTCCCCTCTGGCAATGGTATCCCTGGTCCTCATGGAATAGATCTCCCTGGACCTGGTTCTTCTTTTCCTGGTCTGTGTGGCTCTGGTGATCCTAACCCTCCTGGTGGACCACCTTCTGGTACTTATTCTCCTATTGATCATCATCCTACTCCTGCTGGTCCTACTGCTTCCTTCCTCAGACCCCCTCCACAAAGTCTTTAATCAGGTACAGTCTCCAATCATGCCACTCAGATATGTATTTTGTTTGTCGTCCAGATTTCTTTTACTGAGATAGCACTGTCAAGGACAGACATGAGGGCTCAGTAGAGATATAATCTTGCCCAGTTAAAACACTGCTTAGCGTGTTAAAAATCAAAATTGGATGCATTGTGCAGGTGTCTGAAATGTCAGTGTGGCTGAATCACCTCTTATGAAACCAATAAACATCTGTTTTTGAAACCCACTCTGCCATGTGAATAGTCTGAAAATGTTTGTTTATTCAGAAGGCAACTGAGTGGACTACACCGATGCATTGCTTACCCGTCTACTAATTTTTCTTCTCCATTCCACAGAACTCCCATTACTGTGCCTTACTCAATTTACCTCCTGCAAGCGTCCCAAAGTACTGTACCCCAAGCACTACTTGTCTACACTAACTATCCATTCCTGTGCGACTCACATACCACTCACCTCTCTGCATTTCCTTATGTTGCTGCTTGTCGACTGCTGCTGTGTTGCCAAGTTTGAAATACTGAGCAAGCCCAATTCCACTTAAAATGAAGCTTGAAGCTAGAACTAAGCCTTCCATAAGAAGCCCAAATGGAGCCAAGCTCTTAAAACTCATCAAAAGGAGGATCATTAACATTAAAAGAAATGGATTTGCATGAGTGAAAGAAACATTTGTTACACGCTTTAAAAACGTGCTCATTATTCTTTGCAGACAGTCAAAAACTCCTAGGCTGTAGCACAAAATATCTGTGTGCCATACCATAAGCCTTTAAAACAGAAGTTTAATTCCTGCATTTCTTAATTGAATATTAAAATAACAAATATTTTACTCAAAATCGAATGTACTGTTTTTCATCTATAAACAGCTTAGCTTAAGCCTTGCACTTATCTTTGTACAAACTTGTAAATTTGCATATGCGCTTACTTTCAAACTCTTCGCACATGTTGCAACCACATTACCAGATGGCCACCACACTACCATTGCCTGGAGTCCCTTTTTCCTACATGGCCAGCTAAATAAAGAAATCCTTCACACTATTTATCCATCCATCGTTCAAATTGCACATCATCTCAACCATTTAGCCTGTGGCTGACAAAACAGCAGAGAGTTTGTACTATTTTGCCTGCCGCTGGGTAAAAAGCAGAGATTATGCACTATTCGACTGTGGCCGTGCACATAGCCACTTTCCTTTCCCTGTTGCACACCATTACTGCTCCTCAAGCACAATGCTCTCTAGTTGTTTTTTAGGACTTGCCCCTCGATCACCGCACCCTACGAGAAACAGGCTGCTGTGCTTCTGTGCAGTGGGTGCCCTGGCAGCGCGCTAAAGTCACGTTAATCTGCACCTAGTCCGCCTAGCGCCAGAAGCCCTGGTTCTCTCATCGAGGACACCCATCAAGAATGACATATTCCTCTCAGAAGCTTCTCACATGGCGTTTGCATGGTAGGGACTTCCCTGCATGCCAATCTTACTCACCGTTACGTCCAGCTGCCTGACTGCCTTGTAGCCATACATTCGACCTCATGTCAGGCAACCTGTCAACACAGTAATCTGGTGAACCTTCACCTACGAGGGCTAGCCTGAACTGGTAAACGTCAGCTCACTGTGGAAGCACTGCCTTGGCAGTCTAGACTTTATGTCTTCCAACAACCCTGGAGTTCTGTTCCACACAGAAAGTAGGATCAATAAATCCTCAATGGGTGACATTGCTTCTGCGGTCCCTAAAGACTACACCATAGTTCATCAAGGTCACCCACTCTACACAGGTGGAAGGTTAGCTGTTATCTATTGATTTCTCTTCTCCTGTACAGTGTTTAGGAATATCAAGTTACCTGAAAGCTTGATATACACGTTTAAGAAACCTCCACGTGTTCTTTCTCAGGGGCGCTTGCATACTAGGGTTGGACCGGGACACAAAATAGCCCTGAGCGACAAAATAAAAGTAGCCCCAATTAGCAAAACAGATAGTTTAAAAAGTGGTAATAGAGAAACCCACTGTAAGCACCAGCCCACCTGGCCATAAAACCAGCACACGACTGCTAGAACACCGGCCCTCTCAGTGACCGGTCAGACCAGCCCATCGGGTACTGCCTGATTGCCCTATATGCCAGTCCAACCCATGTTTTATAACCTCCTTCAGGTATCTCTTGTAAGATGCACAAAATTCCTAGCAGAGTTGCTCGATCCCTTTTCTTCTCAAGTACAGACATTTTGGGAGACTAACATTTGTGTAAATAAATCTGCTGATCTGAATTCAGTGACCCTCTTAGATGCCATGAACTCTCAACTTAGTGCAGGTATCTTTTCTACTACACACAGTGCCAGCCAAAAATGAGACCTTATCTTCTCTAATTGTAAAAACATTCGCGTTGGTCTCTTATCGGGGGTATAGCTCTGTCAGTAAGATTTTTTTAGTGGGGGGGGGGAGGGGGGGAGATTTAGATTTCCCAATAATCACGCAGGCTAAAATTGACTTCACTAGAAGCAAAGCAGGAGGGGGGCCTTAAGGTGCAGTAGTAGCAGGGAAAGAAGTGCGAATTGTGAGGGGTAAATATAACTCAATATTTTGTAAAAATAACCCTTTATAAGTCCTTTAAAACAGAGACGAGTGTGTGTTTGTGTTTTTGTCTGTATGTGTATGTAAAATCCCCAAGTGCAATCTGACAAACACCTCACCATACCCGATTTAAAGCACCCCTACCCAAGTATTTACTACAGAATACATTTATTAGGTGGTGTAACACCCAAGCCCCCCCCCCACTGAAGCTACTCCCCTGTCTTTCATTTTACTTGTCAGGTTTTTTCACCCTGCGGTCTCTTTTCAATTTGAGTTGGACAAATGCACCCTCCTGAGGGCCATCTGCTTTAAAATTGGTTTTAAATCATCGTTGGCCAATCAATCAAAGATCCCTGCCTCTTTTTCATTTACTCTCACTTGGGATGCGCTGGAGGACGCTATTAGTTTTAATTCTTGGATCTCATCAGCTCTTAATAACATTACCTCTCTTAAAATACAATCCAGATGCTCTTTGGTTTTCAGAGTCCTGAAGAGCAGAGAAACGCCAATGCAAAGCACTGGAACAACATGGAGACCTAATGACAGTGCTGACTCCAAAACTCCAAAACCATATACAGCGGCGCTAGAAAAAGTAATAAAATGCTCACAAGAAAAGCATGTACTACCTGTAGGGTGGAAAAAATTGCCTTTGCCAATAATTTAGCTAAAATATTATTCTCATTTGTCAAATCTTTTGTCCAAAATGCTTTTTAAGTTGTGTAAATGTTGTATTTGTAAACCATTTTTAGTGGTGTTTTATATATGGAAGATAACAAAAGCTATACTGATAGTATTTTTTATTATTTAATATTTGTTCTGCATCAATTAGCATACTATCAAAAGTAAATAAACTTGAAACTAAAAATATTTTTTGCTGCCTTCAGCAAGCAACCAAACCATTTCCCCTTCAAAAGACCAATGTCAGAACCTGGCATTCTTTTTTCGTAAACAACCCGGAGCTTGACAAGTTCCCTTTTTAGAATATTTAGGGCCTTATGTAGGTAGCCCAACATTTACCACTTCATAAATACCGAATTTTACCGATTCGGTATTTATGAAGTGGTAAATGTTATGTAGATAATAATTCGGTAATTATTACCGAATCGGTAAAATTCGGTATTTTAGAACCGGTATTTACCGATTCGGTAATAATGCATCCCTTGAAGCCAGTTACCATTACCGAATCGGTAAATACCGATTCGGTAATGGGGGGAGCACAATCAAGGGTGGCAGGGTGTCACAGTGACACCCTGTTGCACCCCTGATTCCTGCATGTGTGCACATGTGGCACACATACATGCCCTAAGGGCATGTATGTCTGCCACATTGCACACTTAAACGTGCACAAAAATGCTTTTTTTCACCTATTCGTCATTTACCACCAATGTTTAGTTGGTGGTAAATAACGAATCCCCACAACACCCACACACTCCCCCTACATATCATTACAGGATTCGGTATTTACCGAATCGGTAAAATTACCGAATCGGTAAAATTACCGATTCGGTAATTTTACTGATTCGGTAAATACCGAATCCTGTAATGTGCCCCCTACATTGCAAAAGCCTAAATACCGGTCGGTAACGGTATAATTACCGAAAATCGGCCGTTACCGACCGGTATTAGGCTACGTACATATGGCCCTTAATGTTTAGCATTTCCATGTTACCATTAGCAAATCCTGTGTAGTCACTTGGGCTCATTGTGTCTATTGCAGGCAATAATAAATCCGATGCAATATAACCTCAAAGCTTGACTTTCTGCAATCATGTCGTGGATACAGGACACCTGTCTCAAATTAAATACTTAAAAAAGCAGAAATCATTATCTTTGATAAACCCAGCTCTATCTGGTCACTTGCTTGGTGGCCGGCAGAGCTAGGCCAACTACCACTCCTTCAAAGTCATTAAGAAATCTAGGCTTCCGGTTCGACCAGAACATATCTGTTGCTTCACTAGTAGCTACCGTTGACTCTGTAAACTTTTCACATTAGCAAGTTCAGTTATACGCAGAAGGATCCTGTTTAAAACCCTTGCTGGAGCCTTGTCTAACAAGGGCTGGAACTACTGTTGTAATCCTTCTTGGTACGTCCCGCCACCCCTCTGCCTTTCCACCCCTTGGTACAGCCCAGGCAAGAATGTGTGAACATTCCACAGCTGACTGGAACCTGTGATGGTGTTGAGACCGAATAAAGAAGCCTCACCTGTACGTCTCATCTTTGCAACAACTACCTTCAAACTTTTATGCAGCCATGAGATCTTCTAGGGCCAGTCTTCTGCTCTAGGCTTTTCAGCTATTCCTTTACCTACTTGGTGGCCAGACATTGGAATTATCTCCCTCTGGGTACAAAGCATCCCACATCTGAATGCATATTCTGTAAAAAGCGGAAAACTTGGCTCTTTAATTCTGATTAATCTGCTAATCCTTTGCCTGGGGTTTGTTGTCTTAGCCCTGGACACCCTTTTTGGGCAGGCACCACATGCTATAAAAAAAAAAATCTGTAATTATTTTGTAAAAAAAAAAAAAAAGTAAACAAAAATAAATGAAAGAAGTTGGCCCACCAGCCCTAGCACTAAAGTGTATGTGCATATATGCTGATACTAAGAAGTGTGCTGTCACTCACAGCACAAAAGGGTCAATGGCTGAAGTGGCATGACCCATTGCCCCTTGCTGTAATGGTAGAAAGATGATATAAGAAGATTACATTTGAACAGGCGAATGGACGAAGAGGTGTGGCCCAAAACCCTCTATGTCATTGGCGGGTGTATGTACCTGGAATCGGAGTAAGCCAGCAAAGCTGGCACTCTGAACGAAGGTTCAGGGGGTTCTATAGTGCAGAAACATTTTGGGAAACCAAAATGGGTTATTTTTTGGTAAACGTTTTTACGTAAATTGGCTAGAAATGCAAAGGTGCTGAATGAAATTAACCAGTGCTTCTGTGATGTGCTCGGCAAGTGCTGCTCCCTGCCAAGGGTGCTGGAACTCAACCTCCCCAAGAAAACAGTGAAAAAATGGTGGCAAAATAGTAAGTTTTTAATCACATTTTTCCGTAAAAATTGGGTAAAGAGTTGTATGTTATAAAGGGAGTAAAACAACGGCTACACCATATTGCAAGACCCGTCATTTATCAAAATGCCCATTTTTTCCATCTTGCTTCTTCACCACGAGAATCTTTGTCATAGGTCTGGTTGAATTCTGCTGGAAAGGCTCAGCCAAACAGCTGGAGCTGGCACTGCTAGAAGCACACCTCGGAGTCAACAGCAAATGCAGGTAAAATCGACAGCAGGCACGTTGGCACAGTCCCAGCACAACAATAAAACAAAATACAATAATAATAGACATTAGTCAGCAGTGTGCAGTGGAATGCATTTTCTATTACTGTTGGTAGACACCCAAGGTTCACAAACATCCTCAAAATGTTTATCAGTGCTCAAGAGGCTGTGCCAGGTGACCGAAATAGCGGTCACCTACCTGAAAATGAACTTGGACCTATACCCTGTTTCTTCTAGCCCGTCTTGCTATTTACCATGCCAAGATTGGGGGCTGAAGCACAGGTGTGTCTATAGGGTCTATATGGTTAGCATGGCACCATGCAGAGTCAATTGGGTCTGGAAGATCATGTGGTTACTTGGCATTTAAACTAAGGGTGGGTGGAAATTGCGTAATCATGTTACGCAAATCTTTGCGAAAACGCAAAAAAATTTCGCGAACGCGCGGAAATGTTGCAAAGACGCAGAAGTTTTTGTCCCGCCCGTTCGCAATGTTTTTTGCGTGATCGCATTGGAAATGTGTCGCCAACTTGCCCATGCGGTCGCTAATGGGCGCAGCCATCTTGTTTTCACTTGTCCCGCCCGCTCGCGATGCTATTTCCTGTTCCGGGTCGCGCAATGCATGCTCGCGCTTGTTCGCGTTAGGTATTTCCTGTTCGGGAATGCGTATTGCGTGTTCGCGATGCTTTTCGCGTGCTCGGGGGGGAAATATCTTGCGAACTTGCCCATGCGGTCGCTGTGGGCGTGGCCATCTTGTTTTTCTCTCTATGCTATGGGTCTGGGGCATGCTTTTCAATCCTCCCTATAGCTTTTCAATTCTTTGCTTCTGAAAACTTTTTTTTAATCTTTTTTATTTATTACCTCTCTCTCTATTTTCCTGACTCTATATGTTTTGTTTTTGTCTACTTTTTTTGTGTTTAACTACTTTTTCACTCTTTTTCTATTACCTGCTTTTTAAATTTCTTTTACTTTTTTAATTTTTACCTTTTCTTTTCCGCCCCCCGCCTACCCCAGAACCATGGCAAAGGGCCACAGGGGGCATCGCAGCCTGAGCCGCGACTGCCTTCCTTGCGGAAGGCGGCGCCCACAAGGGGTGCAGGCACGGGCCTTATTGGGGAGGTGGAGTTGGCTGCACTGGATTTTTTTGTGCAGCGCCACCTCCCCTTAACCCTGGCAGCAGGTGGCAGGCCTTGGTCCGGGTAAGGGCTCTGGGAGCGTCAGCAGCGGTGGGGGAAGGTGCGCCGGGCAGTGTTTCGCTGCTCGGGTGTCCGGCACAACCAGAACCAGCTGACGCACCGGTGGTCCGATATCCTGGACCGGGAGCAAGATCTGCTGGACCTGCTAGGAGTGGAGGTCCCGGGTCTTGGTCAGTATCTATTTAATTATTACTACTTTGTGTCTGTTCTTCTGCTCTGTGTTATATATTGCGAATATATTTTTTTTCCGACCAGCTAGAATGCAGCTGCTTACATACATTACAGGTAATTTACGTTTAAAAGTCTTCTGTGATTGTTATGACACTGGTGCTCTGCGCTACTAATCTTGTTATTTGCAACTTTGCATTTGCGCTCGTTTTGCGTGATTATGTAAGAGTTTATTTTAGAAAACTTAAGTTAGGTACTGCTAGAGTGGCTCTAGTCCTTCCTTTGTCCTGTCACTAAGAGATAGGGGTGGATTGATACTTAGGTTTAGTTACTTATTATAAGTTTGTAATGTTTTAGTGGTCTCTTCTATCTGATGATTTCAACTCAGCTGTGAAAGTTTTATGGAGAAGACTAAAAGTCAGATCAGATGACCTTGATGGATGGGTTGAACGAAAAGGGAAAGAAGAGTGGAAGGAAGAAGGACGGGCGAGATTTAAGATTTATGACGGGCAGAGAAGGATTTGTGGGATGCATGCAGCATGCACACTGGTGGCTGATAGGAATCAGATGCATGGTTGGTTGAATGCCTGAAACTCCCACCAATGTTCAAGTCCAAGAAAGTGGGAGGATTGTACATACCACAAATGTTATGTGCTTGCTAGTGCTACCGTGACACTATGTGTAGAAATATTTGTCTTACTGCTTTGCTAAGAGTATATTTTACAATAGTCTTGTTTTTTCTTCTTCATATATAGCTTCTCCTTCCAAGGGGAAACCTGACCGGAGTTGGCAGCCAAGGCCCGGCGTCGGACACTGGAGGCAATACAGACCGAATATCATCGACTGGTGGTCCTAGAAGAGGAGGAGGAGGAGGAGGCAGCAGCAGCTGCAGCCTCCTCCAATGCCCCGGGCCCCAGCCACCGCCCTCCAGTGGTACGGTGCCACCGTCTGGCAGCCGCCACCCCTCCATCAGTGCTGTCCCCCCCTGTGGATGCAACAGCCACGCATTGAAGCGCCGTGTTGCCCGTCTGGAGGAGCAAGTTTGTGTCCTCCTGAAAAAAGCCAGCCGAACTTAGACCCCGTTCTTATTGCCCCTTTTTAAATTATTCTTGGGGTGGGTGGGTGGGATCCGGGCGTTGGGTTTCCTCTTTTGGACAATTTGACATTTTCTTTACGGACATTGGTTGGGATTAGGGAGAGGGGTGGGTCAGGTGTGGGATTTTTTTACATAGTTTATTTTTGTTAGGGTATTAAATAATATATTTCTACTTAAGTTTACATACGATGTTGTTAATGTTTTCTGGGTGGGGTACTGTTTTACATCACACTGTATCCTTCTTTCCTTGCTGGTGCAGGGCCGCCCACAGCCAGTGTTTGATTTTAATAATTGGATGACTTTGTAAGACAGAAACATAGATGCGGCACCCCTCATTGAGTGACTTGTCCTACTACTAGTACTGTCAGTCTCTTCTACAACTGGACTCAAAGGGTTGTGTGAAATCGAATTAATGAAAACATGTCCATTATTAATTATGCCTCCCCCAAACTTCTCTTACCCTTGCTTGATGTTGAACTTAGGCACAGCAATTATGGTTTTCTTTCCTAACATGCCATGGTTGTGGTGGTGGTAGTAGTAGACACTGGCAGCAGCATTTGCCAAAAAAGAAAATGAGACAGTCAGTAGCCTGAGAGAGACTCTTCGAGGAGTAGTAGAATGAAGTACAGTACAGAACAGAACTTACTGCCAAACAATAATATGCCCAAATACAACAAAACATAATGGTGGTGGAGATAGCCTAGTAGTACACAGCCAGGTTGTGTCGAGTCACTTGACTAGGCCTACATCACACTGACACAAGCGTAACTGTTAGTGCTGTGTAGGAGGATGACAACGAATGAAATCCATTAATCCAATCAATGCCGTGAATTAATGCTGATGTATTAGCCGGTTCCTTTGGTAAAAAAATTACCTCACACATATACTGCTCGTGGGTGGGCAAGCAGAAGAAGATCACCGCCCTGCCTTGAAATTGAAGTGCTGTTGCTTTTGCCACATCCGCCCCAGCAAGCGTGTGATAAATTATTGATGTACATTTAATGTAGTCATACCTCAATAAGTCACACAGCCCGGGTGAAGAGGGTTAGGGTTTGTTGAATGGTTGGGAAGGGGGTTTGGGGAAAGGTTTGAGAAAGAAAAACAGCATGCATGGACAAACATCAAACGACAGAATCTTTCTAGACTACCATATCCATATCAATATGTTAAGGGAGAAAAAGGAAATAAGCCATGCATGATGATTGATGATAAGGAGAGACCCGGATTACATACAGTTTGTGTTCAGTGTTACCGGGCTTACTTTTACAGACAGCAAAGAAAATTTTAAAATATCTGTAGGGATGAATTATAGACAGAGAGCAAACCTAATGATAATAATAGTAATAACAACAAGAACACACTGTTGTAATGATTGTAGACAAAAAAATGAATCAAATTATTTAAAAGATAAAAATTGATACTGTTACTGTGTTATCCGGGTCAAATGGTGAGTTGAATCTCGGCATTCCTCTTTGTCCTCCCTTCCATGGATGCTCCGTCCATCAACCTTGGGTGACGCCACTGCCTGCCTGGCAGATGTAGATTCATTAGTAAGGTAAGGGTGCATTGTGGTTTTCCCAAGATAGCACAGGGTAAGGCCCGGCCTGTAACTGTAGATGCAAAAACAAAAGGGATATTGAGATTGAAACCAAGTTGAAAAAAATGGACAAGTTAATGTTGTAGTGCAACAAGAACACTTTCCGAGTGGCATGGATGCATCATCTCTACTCTAGTCTGTTTCCAGCATTAACCTACAATACCAACAGGACAGAGCAGGCCCACGGTGACGGCACCCTTTGCACATCCTCAATTTAGCGTACATTTTTTGAAAGAGTTGGACAAAGCAACATAGCATTTTACAATTTACCGCAGTCATACCACCGCTACACTTGACTCCACCGCTACACAGACATTTAGGTCTGCTGTGATTGTTGTTTACTTGTTTACCTTATATGCCACTCATGAAACGGCTTGACTTATTCCATCAATCATCTCCAATCCGTGTACTGAGTGACTGTGAAGATACTATGTCACTGTGGTCATCATGATGGTGTTGTTCAACTCAGTCTGGGTGTACCGAGTGAGTCCCCTTCTTATATTCAAAATGCAATGTATCAGCCTGCAGTAGAAGTACAAATTTGGTATTAAAAAAACAAGAAGGGAAAAGGGACTGGAGTTACTTTTAGTGTATAGATTATTACATAAAGTACACAATGAAGTAACTTCATGCACAACAAACAACAACAAAATCACTCAGTCAGCGTCCAATGCATGGCATCATTCAGTATCTGTTCCTTCTCATCTTCAGTTAATGGGCAGTCTCTCTTGGATCACAAAGGAGGATAGCTATAGTAGTCATCATCAACCATGTTCCACTTATTTTGGCGGGACTTGGAAATATTTTTTCTTTTTTCTTCTATTTTGCATCATCCAATCGTCATCTGACTTCTTGAGGGCAATGGATTTAGGGAGCTTCAGGAGGATGGAGGAGCAGGATTTTGAGGAGTGTACTGTGATATGCAGCCAGCCGGAACTTGTATATGGCAATAAAACAATTAGAAGACGGTGGTGATGGATTTGTTGTGATTCAAAGTTTCTAACCAGAAAGACAGATACACCAATAAAAGAAAATAAGTGAGGAAGACAGTAAGAACTGGAAGTGCAAGCCTAATTGTCAGGGAAGTATAGCTCGTTCTCAAACTCTGGGGGTTCAACCAGAAGTAGGTAATCATCATCTAACACACCAGTTCCGTCACCTGAGCCGCTGTCCTCATCTTCCTCCCTTGATTCATGTATTGTGTAATTCGGTGGTATAAAGTGCTGATTCATTTTGATCATTGTTAACCTCTCCACGTTTGGGTGAGAGACTGGTCCTTCTCACTGTTACAATGGAACCAGCAGCACTGAAAACACGTTCTGAAGAGACACTTGCGACAGGGCAAGCCAGATAGTTTATCGCCAGCCTGCTGAGCACTGGCCATTGGGCCCTTTTCCCATACCAATACCTCAATGGGTTTTGATCAATGTACACCTCTGTTGGGTTGTCCAGATAGGCCTTAACCATCTGCTCAATGTTCAGGAGTGCAAAACTTTTTTCGGGCTCTTTTCTTGTTGCAGCAGCACTGGACTTACCAATGCCTTGCTGTAAATACCAATCCTGTAACGATTTTACTGGGCCTGAAGATACAGCTCTTGCTAGTAGATGGTGTTGGTGAGTGTTCTGAGCCAAACGCACTGCGCTCAGGCTCCCAAGTTGAACTTGACGCCGGATGCCCTGCTGCAGTACTTGTTGTGGGTTTATCTAGCGGGCTTTTAATTAGCAGCCGTTCATTTTCCAACTTACTCACTGACTCAGCTATCCACGTTTTGTACCGGGCAACATCCATTTCTGAAAAAGGAATTAATGTCTTCAGTGCCCATTTTGTCCGTGGATCCAGAATTGTGGCACAAATGTAATGTTTTTGTGACAAAATCTTATTTTGCACCCTTGTATTGTCAGCTAAGCGACGAGCTAAGCTCTCCACCAACTCATAGGCTTCTTTTTTTTCCTCTACATCTTTGTATGCCTCTGACACCTCCTTCAGCTGATGCTCTAGCATTTGCAACAATGGGATAGATTGGCCCATAGTACAGCCCTCCTTGCTGACTTCACGTGTGAAGACCTCGAAAGGAAGAAGCATCTCAGTCAGACATTTAACTAGGCACCATTGGTCCATCTGAAGGCTCATGCCTTTCACAGTAGCATCCCCTCTTCGCATGACATATTCACTGATTGGCCTGTACTGCTCAAACAGACGGTCAAGCATGTAATAAGTTGAGTTCCAACGTGTTGCCACCTCCTGGACGAGTGCTTTGACTGGCATTCTGTAGTCACGTTGAATGATCCTCAGCTGCTTCCGAGCTTTGAAAGAATGGCTGAAATGAGTGCATATTCTTCTGCAGATGGTCAATACGTTGCTGACTATGGCTTCTTTTTCCAGAAAGTCTTGAACAATAATGTTAATGCAGTGCGCCAAACACGGAACCCTGAAATAGGAACCAAGCTCCATCGCCTTAAGTACATTACTGCCATTATCCGTGGAAACAAAACCAATCTTAAGCCCTCTTGGCCGCAGCCATTCAAAAATCTTGCTCTGAAACTCTTCCAATATGTTTACAGCAGTATGAGATTTCTCCATGGCGAACATGGATACAGTTGCATGTTTCCGAGTAGCTTTAAAAATCTCAGCTGCGTCAACAGCACCTTCAGATAGCTTATCTCTAACCCCCACAAATGAGACCCAGTGTGCAGTGATGCACATGTAATCAGTGGCTTGGCAACTGGTCCACATGTTTGTTGTTAGGTGGATATTGTGAACAGCACTCTGCTGCAAAGCTTGTCCAACCAATTCCAGCACACCATGATGTAGTGCTGGAACAGCAACTCTTGCAAAATAGGACCGGCTGGTAACCTTCCATTTAGGGCAGATGATTGACACAAATTCAAGGAAACCTTTTTTCATTTGTGGAAGGGGTGCCTTCCACAAATGAAAAAGGGAGAAGGTCCAGTGCTAACATTTTAGCCAGCTTCGCATTGTACAACCGTGCCGTTGGGTGGTTACGTTGGTACTGCCCCTCCAACCTAAGCATGCTGTCAATGGTAGTCTGGATTATTTTCCTTTGTGGTGCAGTTTTCTTCAACCCAGTTAGGCTCAACGACGCACTTTGTTTCATAATCATTGCAGTACTACTCGTTCGCCTTGGTGTCTTAGCCTGACTCAGACTCTTATTGCGGTACCACTGAGATGTTGCTGAGGAGGATGTGGGCGGTACTACTACACTACTGGGAACAGGGCTAGAATTGTCTCGCTCTTGTTCACCTTCCACCGCGATAATATCATCCCCTGATTCTTTATGCCCAACAACAATGGGTTGAGTTTTACTTTGTTCTAAACAAAGTAAGTGAGCCTCCCACATGATAGTGTGGTGTATTTTGAGATGACTTGTTTGGCCTCTGGTACCATAGTTTGTAGAAAGCTTACCCTGCCGAACAGCATGGCGACAAATTGAGCATATAGCAATGTTCTCCTCCTTACTGCTAACCGAAAAGAAGTCCCAAACTGGGGATGAGAACTTTCTGGTGCTGCTGGATATGCCACTTTCAATACCAGATGAACTGGAGGCTTGGAATGTGACTCTGAGCAGCTACAATGCGACTTCTACCACTACCTACTGAGGTGGTGGTTGTGCTGGATGTAGGTCCCTGCCTTTCCTTTGCAAATGAAAATATGGAAGTTGGAGGTTGTGGTGGTGTTACCTGTGTTGGTGGTATCCGTGCTACATCCCTTGCAGCCATTTTGGATAGGGTAATAATGTTGGTCTCCATATCCTTTGGGCCGGGAGTGATGTCCGTGATGATTGGCACGTCATCATCATCATCATCATCATCTCCCTCTTGTACATCTACCTCCATAACTCTAAGGCTTTCTGGAACCTTCCTTTTCACTAGCCTTGTGGCGTGCATCACTCTCAGACTGAGCTGGTGGCTTCCAAGTGGCATCAAGATCATCAGAAGCGGGGCTTGAAGAAGAAGATGATGGAATAACCCTCCTTTTCCTTGCTGGGGTTCTGGAAGACAATGGATCTTCTGAAACAGTGGCTTGCCCCTCTTTGTCTGCAGGAAGCTCGATTTCCTGAAATGCCCCTACTTCAGGAGGAACAACTACTGTTGTGGGCTGTTGTTGTGGCGGTTCTTGCGGCTGCTGCGGTTCTTGCGACTGCTGCTGTTCTTGCGGCTGCTGCGGTTCTTGTGGCTGCGCCTGCTGCTGCTGTTCTTGCGGCTGTGCCTGCTGCTGCTGTTCTTGCGGCTGCGCCTGCTGCTGCTGTTCTTGCGGCTGCGCCTGCTGCTGCAGACTTAGCTGCTGAGTTGCCGCATGCGTTGATTGTGTACTACTTTGCGATACTGACATTTCAACATCGCTTCTAGTTAGTAGACTGGCTACCTCTGCGACACTCATGGGCTTGGGCCTAGGTTGGTGGGGTTGGCCCGCTGGTGCGGATGTGCTGCTCCCAGCTTGGTTCCCACTGGACAACGATGCTGCAGGCGTGTGTTTTTTGGTCCCAAAAAACACATTTGCCGGCACACCAGTCGTGGTTAGTGCCTCTTGCTTTTTCTGTTCCTTTTTCTCACCGGCAACTTTCTTGGTACTGGAGGACCTGGTACCTTTCTTTGGGCCCATTTTCTTCAGAGGTCAGACAGGACGCAGGTGCACAAGTTGCAGAGATGTCTGTGGTCACAGTTGGACGTGATGTGGTCCGCAGCAGGACTCTGTCTAGCAGTACAATGGATGATGTTGATAGTTACCTCCTCCTGTGTCTTTTTGTGCACCTAAAAGCAAATAAGCCAGGAGAAGAACATCAGTTGGCAACAAGGGCTATGGTATACTACTTACTGTGTACAGTATACACACACTACACTCTCAGGAAGGATAGGAAAGAATAAGAACAACCACAAAAATACAAATGTAATGGAAGGGAGCTGCTGCTGGCAAAGGGGGTGGATGGAAGCAGTAAGCCAATAGGAAAACCATGCAGGCCCATATTAACTCCCACCAGAAAAGGCCACAAGCCACTTGGAAACTCACAAGCAACAAGCTGGAGGCCTGGTAATCAATGAACTGCCAAAAGGCCTATAAAGCAGCCAGGCAAAAGATGCATGCTAAACCACACTGCTGTGCCTTTTTAATGCAATAAAATGCAAAACAAGGTCTGCAGGGTGCACACCAATGCACCAGGCACACACACAACAAAGGCATTTCTTTAACACACCCCCAAAAACAGAAATCCCCCCCAAAAAAACACATTTTCCAACCAACTCAATCCAATGCCATCCATGCCCTACATGATGTTTAAATTCAACAGGACACACAGATAAACACTTGTTTAATGCACTTCTGGCTACCTGCTCTGAGCCTACTGGATAAAGGCAGGCCCGTGGGCAGACAAGCCACACAAGCTTGCAGGCCTAGGCTTCAAAATGGCCGCCAACCACATGGCCAGGCACACCCAACTACAAGAAAGAGAAGACAGACAATGAAGGCCTGTTGCAAAAAACACACTACCTGCCTTCAAAATGGCCGCCAGCCTCATGGCCAGGCCCACAACAAGCAGCCTAGGCCACAAAGGAATACCATGCAGGCCTATAAATATGACAAAAGCTGCACACTAATAACTCCCACCAGAAAAGGCCCACAGCCACATGCACACTCGCAAATCACAAGCAACAAGCTGAAGGCCTGCCAATCAATGAACTGCCAAAAGGCCTATAAAGAAGCCAGGCAAAAGATACATGCTAAACCACACTGCTGTGCCTTTTTAATGCAATAAAATGCAAAAACGAAAATGCACAGAGCAAAACAAGGTCTGCAGGGTGCACACCAACACACCAGGCACACACACAACAAAGGCATTTCTTTAACACACCCCCAAAAACAGAAATCCCCCCAAAAAAACACATTTTCCAACTCAATCAAATGCCATCCATTCCATAAATGATGTTTGAAAAACATTCAACACACACCAAAGGAACAGTTGCTTCATCATGCACCCACCCACGACTAGCTCTGGGCCTACTGGCTACCCCCAACAATTTTAAAAAAAGAATGATAAGTACCAAAATTGTAGTTGCAGCAACTGCAATGCCCCCAATCAAACAGACACAACACCAACTTACTTGTAAAATATCAAATTCAAATGTCCTCAAATCCAATGATAATGATGCAGCAGACACAAAGAGTGATCCTTCCAGCTGAAATCCAAAGGCAGAATGAACAGGAGATGGACAAAGCACTGGGAGGAGCCTGATGGACAGGAACAGGAAGTTGGAGACTCTGTGGCACTTCCTCCCTCTCCCCCCCAAATGTTTTTTGTTTTTTTTTAAAAAGGACTCCTTGCACAAAAAAAGGACAGCCAAATGTCAATCAGAGGAGTTTTTTTCCATCCAAATCATCATTTAGAGAAGGTTTTATGCAGCTAGAGTTAATATTCTATTCCAAATCGAAAATTTGTCGTGTTCGCGATCTTCACCACACTTCCGCCGGATGTCGATGGCGCGTCCAAAATGACGTGTTTGCGATCTCATGATCTTTGTCGCGGTAGAGATTGACGTGTTTGCAACCTCACGCTCTCTCTCGCGCTGGAAAATTACGTGTCTGATGGCGAGGAGAATGACATGATCGCGAACTCTCACGGGATAGCACGACTGGCTATCAACATGTCGTGGCGCACGCAAACGGATTGGAAAACTCGTTGGCGAATGCAGAGATCCCGGTAAAGCGATCGCGCGCGCGAGAACGCATTTTCAAAGCGCGAACATGAAAAAATTCTTCGCAACACGGCAAATAGCGGCAATGTTGGCATTTTCGCGCTCTCCAAATGTCAAAATAGCGCAATTCTGGAGTGGAACTAAAGGAGCAGCTGAATGAATGAAAAAAGAAGGACAAAGACTAGGAAAGGAGGCAAAGGACTGCATAAGGGATGCTTGTAAGGGAAGCTGCATGACAATGTGCAAGACATTTTAAAGCAATGTGGATGAATATTGAGCGCCTGCAGGATATGCAGTCTCACAGTGATAGAAAAAAAGATTTGAGTATTGTGGAAGGAGGGTTTGGACATAGACAGGGCAAAATAATCAAATTAAAAACAAGGTCTTACTCTATTTGTGAAAAAGTTAATTAAAATACATATGAGTTAAGCTTTTTTACATATGATATATTTGAGTTCTGGAGGCCAGTAAAGGAATGCAGTTAAACATTTTTGGCCACACGATCGAACCCACAAAGCTTTGAAATAATGTTAGTCATGTTTACCTGATGAATTTAGTAGCAAAAATGTTTTAAGGAATATTTGATGGAATTTGCTGGATGAGTGGGATGGTTCATGACAACTTTCCTGATTTTACAACATATTTGCAGTAGATTATGTGAATGGCAGGGTTTGAAAAGCAACGTTTTGTCAGATTTTTCCATGGTTCTCTGGACTTTTCATATGTGGCCACTTTATTTATAGCAATTGCTGTAGTTACTCTTATTAGGAAGCATCGCAGGTCACTTACTGGAACGTAGGTTGGGGCAATCAGGTTTTATCCTAAATTGATTCACCTTTCTTCTCCACAACAGAACCCAAAGAATCAAGGTTAATCATTCCCTGTCAAATTCCACACACTAGTCACACTAGGGGTCCCACACGGGTCCATGCTCTCACCCATTCTCTTGAACCTGTTCCTGGAACCTTTAACCGAAATGATCCAACATCCACTATCACATGTACGCCGACGACACCCAACTGTACCTGTAATCCTCCTCCCTCAAAGAAAACCAGTTTCGGAACATGACTATAAAAAAAAAACTAGCTGTCATGCAACAGACTCAAACTAAACACGCTCAAAACGGAATTGCTTTTAATTGCCCCACCCAAACAGTCAACTGATATAGGAGAATGGATGAAGCAAGTAGCAACTCTTAACTGCTTACCACACGTTATAGATTTCACGAGATTACTGGGAATAACTCTTGACAAGAACATGAACATGCCGGAGTACATTATACTGCCACTAAAGGATCTAACTTGCAAATTAAATCTTAAGAATAATAAAACCCTTCCTCCCACTCAACAACTTCAAATCAGCTGTTCAAGCCCTAGTGATTACCTTTTTGTACTAGGGAAGTGCAACACTCTGTGGCCTACAAAGATCTAAGTTGGCTCCACTAAGAGCCTCTCTTAATTCTGCTGCAAGGTTCATCACAGGACCTAAAAAAGATACAACCACATCACCCCCGACCTGCAATCTTTGAACTGGCTCCCATATGAGGAAATGATATAGTTAAAATTACCTAAATGACCCATAAAGCCCTACATACACTTCAACACCCCGAGGTACCTTTCACAAAAACTGGAGCTACCAGGCGGCTGATGATCCTGTAGAAGCACCAGCACCTTATTGTTGCAACCATAGACATTTCATAAAAAGAAAATGTATAACTGAGCCTTCTCAAGTACTTCCCAGCGAATCTGGAACTCCCTGACCTCTGAAATCTGCCGAACAGGTTTCTGCTCTAGGGCTCACAAACTCTACTCTCCATGTCCCAATAGGGATCAGTGCCAACACTCAAGTAAATTACTCAGGATCTTGTTTTCTGAGTAGGTGGGCTGGACCTTGTGGGGGTCACTTCCCTCAACTTTGGGAGCTACCACATCCTGTACCATTCTCGATTATGTTGTTGCCTTTTTTACCTGTTTCTTCTTTCTTGACCATTTGTGAAGAGCTTTGATACCCTCAAGGGTCATGTTCGTGCTATATAAAACTTTATAAACAAAATTAAATAAATGACCGGACAACCATTCCACCAAAATCTTGCCCTTATAAAATATGTATACTCCGATATGAAAAGACTGAAAGGGAAGGTGTGCATACGTCTACTCAGAATTGATTGTGCGCTATACAAGTGTGCACAGAATGTTATCTGAAGACCCTCACAGCCCTAAAATAACAGAAAAAAAGAGAATATAGGGGTCAATGCACGCTCACTTGAGTGAAGCATATAGAAATATATGTGAAAAAACAAAAAGTCATTAGTTTATCATTACTCGTAACAGGAGGCTTAAGGAAAATATCACAGGAACAGCTTAAGTCCTGGAACCACTTAGTTGCTCTTCAACTCATAATTCCACTGCAAGTTTGCAAGGTAAAATGGAACATGACCATCCCTGTTCTCTATTAGAGTACACTGTAGTTGGGTTAATGGTGTATGCTAAGACAGGACCAAGTGAGAGTGGTGCCAAACAGAAAGCGGAGTCGACGCTCTTCTTTGGTCCATTCCAATTTTTTGAACTTCCTACCCATCTACGGGGCACTTCTGCCTGACATCACTGTGGAGGGTAGTATGAGCGTATAAACTTGAACAGTTATTTGGCAAACACAGTGACTGGTGTGGCCAGAGGAGGCTGCCTGCTAAAGGCAGACAACGAGATAGTGCTGGAGGTTCCAGACTCACCTGTGAGATGAGTGGAGGATAATTGCCTTAGGTAAGGAAGACTCTACAGCAGTCGTCTTTAAACTTTAATGCCACACCCCACACCCCTCAGTGAAAAAATATAAATCATCGCCTCCCCTCAGAATTTTTCACAATTATTCAATCAAATTGGCAATGTTAAAAAATGTTTCACCTTATTTAAGCATTGCAGTTAAACATATTGTTTTGGTCAGATAGACCTTACTAACATGTAAAAGTGTCCACAGTGTGATTATTAGAAATGGGGGTGGGGGCTTTGAAGAATATTAGGAGTCCCTTCCCTTTTGACACATAGGGTATCATTAGGATGGCGGGTCCGCCCCCCATCCTGACGTAAAAATGGACCGGCCGCCATAAGTGCGGCAGTCCCGTGGGGGTGATTAGGATGCGCCCGTCACACTGGCAGGCACATCCTGCATTTTTTACATTGCGTGGGCGGTGCTTTCAGCATCACCCGCCGCAATGGTGCTGCCACCGCGTGGTGCCTGCCATGCTGTGCATGCACATGCAGGGGGTACCATAGGTACCCCTGATGTGCTTCCCCCACCCCCAACATCCTGGGGGCCCGCAACGGGCCCCCAACTTCAAAATACGCATGCCTTTCCGTGGCGACGAAAGGCTGCCCCCGCCTGCATCCTGATATGGATGGCGGTGTCTAGCAGACACCGCCACCATATTAAACCTGTTTCTGCCAGGTCGACTCGTCGACTGGCCTGAAAAGCGGCGGACGGTCTTCCCGTCCGCTGCGGTACCCCCGCCATACTAATATGGCGGGGGGGAAATGGGTGGTGGGCGGTGAGGGATGTAGGGCGGATCGCCACCGCCATGCGGGCGGTGGCGATATTTATTTCCTCTTCATCAAAGTATTTTCCTCTTTATTTTGAGGGGCTAGAACCTATAAAAAACATTATGTTAATAATATAATGTTGTCCTATTTATTTTTCAAAAATTGGTTGATGTCCTAAAAGTTATTATTGCACCAAACTGCCACTAAATACAGTTTCTATCAAGCGAATAACCCAAACCGGGTATAAAATGACAGCACTTTTACGTGATATCAACTCCGCTTATGGTGTATATCCTATCTCATGAATTCAGTCCTATTTGCATTAGTCCCATCTTTTCTTATCATACGCGAAACTCGTAGGAAAGCAAACCAGACCCCCCCAGTGCCATATAAATGAGCCCTTCTTTTGAGTGTCATAACTTATGCGCAATCCTACAAATCCCCGACTGCCGACAAAATCTTACCATTTCCGTATTCAGCTTACGCCAGGCTTTGTCCACCGCACCCGGGTTAACCGCCCCTCTCCAAACCCTGCGAGGTACAAATTCTGTCCAGACAATTGTACAATCAGCCCACTGAGCCTTAATCAAAGCCAAGTCCCGCTTCATACATATCATAAGAGCCAGGCCAGTTTCCCTTACCATGTCGTTCTCCCCTAAATGAAGTACCAAAACATCAGGGCACCTGCCAGCCACCAAAATCCAGTTGAGAACCTACAGCAACTCCTTTCAATGCATACCACCCCTGCCCCGCCAGCACACAGAAAACAGTTCTTTATTAAACCCCAAACTTTACCCAAAATAGCTGGAGCGGGCCTGGAATTGCGCCCGCTTCACAAAGGAATGGCCAACAATCCAAATGGACATCTCCCTGGCGAGGGGACCCATCACCGAACCTGAAATGGAAAACATAAATGAACAACAAGAAAACAGGAACAACCGCGCTATAACACCCCAGGTATGCTGCGTACATAATGCTGATAGCAGTCCGAAGACCACCTACCCAACCTCATAATGTCTCCTCACACCCAGCCTCTATTGTGGGCCTCTGATGCCGCTCCAATCCTAAACGAATGCATCCCAAAATCTTTCCCTTCAATCCCCAGCCTACCCAGCGCTTTTCGCAGTACAGCTAAAAGCTGTGAAGCTTTAACACCTCGTCCGTCCCCATGCCCGAAGACCAAACCCCCCAAATCCTCTGCGAAAGACCTCCACCTCAAACCCCACCGATAAGGGCAAGCCTGCGAAGCAACCCCCTTTTGCAAAGAAACCCATTTTCCCCTTCCCCTCTGAGCCATCTTTGATTTTCTCAGCCATATGTTGACCCTATCTGATCTAAAAGACACCTCCCTCCAAGGCAGCCCCTGCTCAGCTTTGGTTCCCAACAACTCAGAGACCCGAAAGGCCCCGAAAAACATCCAGGACATCAGTGTGGAAAAAAGTACAACTTCCACTTCGTCAAAACAAGTTCCAGGCAACACCCCAATCACCCTTTCCAAAAGTTCCCACGACAAAGGATTCAGCACCCGGGTTGCGCGGCCGCATTCACGCGCCCAACCTTAAAAAATGCGTGTCCCAAGTTTCCCCGCAGAGGGGGCATAGCCCCACAATAATTTCCAGATGAAAGCAATCCCCGCCAGCTTACCCGCTATCGTGATCCTCATAAGACCCTTCTCAACCAAATCCAAGATAAAGTGAATCACATCTTCTTGTCTAGCCGCCAAAGAGACCCGCCGCCCAGCGCCGGCGCGCAAAAATTACTCCCATGCTGTCCAATACGCTGCTTTCATGGAACGAGCCAGGGAACCTAATACCAGTTGCAACATCCTGTGTTGCCTACGTACCACAAATGCTGCGGCATTCTGGTCTGGGTCCTGTCCGCGTCCTTGGCGAGCCCACGGAATCTCCCCCACTGCGAACGAGACAAAGCATCCGCAATGTCATTGTCCACACCTGGCACATGCACCGCACGAAAAGCAATATCATGCTACAAGCATCCCAACACAAAAACCCTCAACAATTTCAGGACCTGTTCATCTCGGGTAGACTGGCGAGTCACAATGTGCTCCACCGCCATATTATCAATTCTGAAGGTTATTTTCTTGTGCGCCAAGAGTTCGCCCCATAATGCGATTGCCACCCCCAGAGGGAAAAACTCCAAGAAGGCTATGCTCCTGCCCCCCTCCAACCACTCCTGGGACCAGTGCTCGGCACACCACCTCCCTTGCCAGTACAAACCAAAACCTGTAATCCCCGCCGCGTCCGAAAAAATCTGTACATCCCACAACATGTCTGCCTCCCTCATCAAGGGTATGCCATTGAAATGTTGCAAGAAAAACTGCCACATCCTCAAGTCCTCCCGCACCCCCACTGACAGACGTACATGATGATGCGGAGGCCTCTGCCCCGCAAGTGCCCTGCACAGTTGCCCTCAAAAAGTCTTACCTACTCTGACCACCCATCAGGCAAAATTGAGGTGACCCAGCAGTACTTGAATGTCTTTCACCGTGACCTTATGTTTTGCCAACATTGTTACCAGCAGCCTCAACATTTGCTGCTTTTTGTCTGCCGGAAGGCGTACCTCCATCAACTGTGGGTCCAATTCAATCCCTAAAAAGGACAGGGCCGTGCTGGGTCTTCTCCGTTGCCAACGGCACGCCCAGTTACCTCATGATCTCATCGAAACTGTCCAGAGCCCTCTGGCAGTCCGCGGAGCCTGAGGTGCCAACAAAAAAGAAGTCATCCAGGTAGTGCGTAACTCCTTGGTGACCCGTCCGTTCCGAAAACAACCATTGCAGGAACATACTGAAACACTCAAAAAGTGCGCATGACATAGAACAGCCCATCGGCAACGCTTTGTCCACGTACCGGGGACCGCCAAACTGGATATCCAAAAGATCCCAGTCATCTGGGTGAACTGGAAGCAGCCGGAAAGCCGACTTTATGTCGCACTTTGCCATCATTGCTGTTGCGCCCGCGGTCACTACCAGGCAGACAAAAAGCAGCAAATGTTGAGGCTGCTGGCAATAATGTTGGCAAAACATAAGGTCACGGTGAAATGGCTATGTCAACAGATGAATAGGACACCGTGGCCTCCCGCTCGTCGATGAAATAGTTCACCAAACCTCCTTCAGGCCACGACAAATGTTGAATGAGACGAAACTGACCCTGCTCTTTTTTAGGCACCATTCCAATGGGTGACACAAACAGATTTGGTAAAGGCCACTCCTGAAAGGGACCCGCCATGCGGCCCTCACGCACTTCCTTATCGAGCTTGTCTTGCACTACCTGAGAGTGCTCTTGTGCCGATTTCAAATTGTCCGCCCACGTTCTCACCCTGGGTCCATCGTACCCCAGTCTGAAACCCTCCAGAAAACTCAATCGCAAACGCTCGGCAGCCTCCACATCTGGATACCCCTGCAAGACTGCCAACAAATTGTCTACGTTAACCGGAGTACGAGCCCTTGGGCCCAGGCCCCTTAGCTCCTTGCCCCCCTCCCAACTGCTGCTGACCCCCCCCGCCTTAAACCCTCCTGCCTGCCACTGCTGTGACCCCTGCTGCGGACCCTGGCCTCCCCAACAATTGACAAGCGCGTGCCGTCCTCCGCACCCTGAGCAATCGTGCGGGAAATGGCAGTATTCCCGGGTGCACAACCCTTTGTTATAATCCCAGCAAGCCCCTTTCGCCCCCGTCTGTTCCCTGCCTGCTCCCCCCCCCCCTCTGGGGGAGGGCCTCCTCGAAAGGGCCGATAAACAAGCAGGAGCCCGCTGGCCGTAAAGATGGTTTTCCCAGACCCAGCTAAACCCATTGTGTGTTGCAACAAATCCGTATCGAGCTCTCCCCATTTAGCCTCCGGGTCCCACGCCATGCGTGCCCGGAACTCCTCATCATATTGCGCCCAGGCATACCCGCCCCCCGTAATCTGAGCCTTCCTGATCACGTCCATGTATTTGAACATGGCCACAGACCTTTCAGGGTATTTTTCACAATACAAGCTGGCATAAATGAGAAACGCTGCCGTCCAATTCTCAATCGTCAACTGCACCTTCGGCCGTTTTGCCAACTCAAATTCTTCCTCTTTGGAGCCCTCTTTTGCCCTCACTTCCCTGTGGAGGAGTTTAAGCATTTTGACATATTCCCCTTTCCATATCCGTTCCTTGAGAACCGTTTAATTTTCACCTCTTTGCTCTCCAATTTGGTCTCCACCTCCCCCATCTAAATCTCCATGTCACCTTCTTGTCCGCCACACCACCAATGTCTATGGACGTCTTACCTGTTCCCTCCACTGATCCCTTACCTGATTCTTCCGTTCCTACCCCAACATCCACCACATAAGCGCCCTTGTTCAACCTACCTCCTGCCCCCTCCTCCCTGTCAGGCCCACCCACGCCCACCGACACCATCACAGGACACAAGCGCGATGACCGTTTACCTGGCGCCAAGGACTTCGTCCGCCGTTCCACCCTGCGTCCTGGCAAAGGGGCCGACCGCTCCTTCCAGCGCGATGTCCGACCCGTGGGCTGCGCCTGGCGACGTGACACCTGTAAAATACTATGCACAACATTACTCGGCCCCCCCTCTCCCTCATCTTCAACATCCCGCACTTCTCCCTCCTCCATACTATCCTCTTCATAATCCAACTCCTCCTGCCTAGCACCCCCAGCGCTCCCCGCTGGTGGCGCAGAATGCACCCTTCGTGAAAAACAAAATTCGTCCTCTGCGTCGCTCCGTCTTCTGTGGTGCACCCCGGGACGTTGTGTGCCCGTGGGTGTTGGGGCCAGCGAGCCCGTCCCGGGCCTACTTTTGCCAGCCACGCCGGGATCCCCCGCCGGTACTGGGTATGCCGCCCGAGGCTCCACCCTCCCTTCTCCTTGGTGCCAATGGGCCTCTCCCATCCCTACCAACTCTGGGATCCCGTGATGCTCTGGGCGTTACTCCACCGCCTGAAACAAAAAAGTATGGTCTGGTGTGCTGGGCCTACCGCTCTTCTCTCTCCCATCCCAACCCCTCTTACTTGCGGCCCCCAAAGTGCTAGCTACCCATGCCCGCCCTACTGCACTCAGGTCTACCACCTCCTCAGCTTCCCGCACATCCCCCTCTCCATCACTCCACTCCAAACCCCCTGCCCCAGACCCCCAAAAACTCGGCCCAGCCTCCTCCTCCTCTATGTCGCCTCCTGACCCCCTCTGCACCCCCCCACTAGCCAACCGCGCCGAAAAGCCTTCAACCCCCCCTAAAAACCTCAGGCCCCACCCCCAAACTAACCCCGTCCTGCTCCACATTTCGCTGCACCCCAGAAACCCCCTCTGCCCATGACGAGAACATGTCCAGACCAGCCTAGTCACGCTCACTCCCTTCAGAATCTATCAGCAAAGAAGAATCCCCCCAGTCTGCCCCACCCCCCTCTTGCCCTAACCCACCGGTGACCCCAAGCCTCTCCAAGGCCTGCTTGCCCCCCTGATCCCACCACTCCTACAAATTGGGCCTGCGCCCCCAGTCCAGACCCCCTACCCCCTCTCCCAGCAGCCATAGAGGCCTGACTACCCCCAACACCTACAGCAAACTGTGTCTCCTCCACCACATGTCTCACAGCCCCCCCCATTGCCTCTAAGTGGGATACCTGCCCTGTTGCCATGCTCAGGCCGCTCTCCTAACATACGAGCGGCCCCTCTCTGCCTGTGACCTCGGGGGGAGCCACGCGACGCGCTCCCCCTCCGAGCTTTATTGCTGGCCTCAGTCCCTGCCGCCGGGCCCTTCTCCTTTCCCCCCCACCTCCCCACAGCACCCCAGGCAGCGTGCTCTGTCAGCACGCTGCCCCGCTGCTTCCCCGTCTGAAATTCATCTGGGGCTGCTCCTCTGGTATACGAGCGGCCCCCAACGGAATGCTTCTCCACTTGAAATTCATCCAGGCCGCTCCTCTGGTATACGAGCAGCCCCCAACGGAATGCAGACCTGGTGGGGAGAAGCAAGACGCGCTCCCCCGCCGTGCCACACCTCCCCGTGCCGCGCCGCTGGACCGCGCCTCACCTCCCGCCCCTCCCGCGACTCCACCAGACACCTCCACAATCTCTGGGGCCACGCTCCTGACATCCGCCCTGCCTCCAGCACTCACCTTCACTTTGCCGGCTTTCTGAGGGGGCGAGCAAGCTGCGACAGCGGCCGCCACCCCGGCCAACGCGCGCCTCACCGGGCGCGGGGCCGCGGAAACCGCTGGGATCAGAAGATCCATCCGCCCTGCCTCGCTGAGAAGCCTCATCGCCTCCAAAACTCGATAGTCGCCGCTAGCCATAACCACTTCACCTAAGCCAAAAACCACTAAAACCACCAACATACACTCATAAGGCCTGACAAAAACCTCACTACCACAGCGCTGCCAGCCACCAGGTCACCAAACCTAAAATGGTGGCTGGGAAAGCGCGAAAACTAACTAAATACCCTTTTGGGTTAAACTGCCAAAATTGGGCTGCAATTGGGCTAGTTCCAATGTAGCCCAAAGCTTCAAAATGGCCGCTCGCCGGCCAGCCCCTCCCCCTCCCAATCTGCCCGGGCCCCATTCTTTCACCTCGTAATGAACGTCTTTCATTTTTTCGTGCATTTATATACTCTCCAGAACTGCTAAAATTATTGCGCCAAAACCTTATCGGATCACCGAAATTGAAAGTTGACTAACTTCAAAGGTTTCATACATGCCATCTTAACGTGTCAAAACTAGCGCGATCAGCTCGTCTATGCTGCCAAAAGAGTGAAAAGACAAACTAGAAAATAGCCACGTGCCATCTTTTAGTGTCAAACTGGTGCGATCTCAAAACCCCTAATTATATGGATATAATTTATCACTCAGGCCAACACCGATGCTCAAAATGGCCTTATAAACCATGTTCACACAAAATTAACCCTTTTGTCGAAAAACCGTTGTCAAAAGGGAATAGATATCTCCTAATTATTCGCAATTCCATATTTACACATGATGGCAAGATTAAAATCACGCCATATCAATTTGTTAAAAGGAAGAAATTCTTTTCATTAAACTTTATTACTATTTGTTCAAAAAATCTAATGAATTCTAACCTGCACTCAGAAGAATTAGTTGATTAATCTTTCCCATTCTTCAGTACTGCTCTGCGTCTAATAGTATTCAAAATAGAGATATACCACTGTTCTCTCGATTTACACTTATCCTCCATATTACTGCCTTTTTAATTGACGGTCACTTTTTCTAAAATAAACTTTTCTGCATCTCTCCAATCCCCTGAACTGGCCCAGCACGAATGCTGCGTAGCGGCATACTTGTTTACCGTTTTCTTTCGGATGCTGTTTTCTAACTGCATGGGGTAAAATGTGCTCCTCGAGCTGTGCTTGCTGCCAGTTTATGAATGAATTAAAAATCTTCCCTCAGAATTTCTCCGTGGGTAGCCAGCGAGTGGAATTTTTTTTAACTGCCAGCTATCCCTCCCCCGCTGCTCATTTGCCTCAAAATAAACATTTATCAAAATATTTCTTCTATTTACACCTTCATCTTCGCTCCTAGCTATAGCTATCTTTCATCTTCTTAATCTCTTTTAAATATATATATTAAATATGTTGATTGGGCTATTTTATTTTTGCATACCATGGAAAGAGAAATCCAAAGATTAATGCCAATAGGTCTGGCTTCCTTCTTCAGTTACTGGAGAGTGTCAGCACTCGCTATGTTTTCATAAATGCACTCTGGCACCTCATCCTTGTACGCACTCAATATGTTAATGTAGGAGGCTGGCATAGTATATGGTGCCCACTTAAAGGAGTGATGCACCTTGCACTAATCCAGGCAACTCTTATGGTGATTTTAGTGGTCTTTGATAACCTTAGGCTCTCAAAGTGATAGCCATGGAAGCAGCCTGAAGGCTTCTATTGGAGGAGTGTAAAGGAGCTTGTTTTACCACCTTTAATCAATAGTGTAGGTTAGATGACAAAGAACCTCAGTCTTTAGGAAAAATAAGGCTATTTGTTACACAACACAATCACTATCACACTGGTATAGCTCCTAGCCAGAGATATTAACAATGAAGTAGCACAAATTTACACTGGTCTCCAGGAGGAGACCAAACCATATACAAAAGGAGTGGAATTCAAACTGCTAGAAAGAACGAGACTTGGACCAAAGGGCTTCGCAGACCTGTAAGAACCAGGAACCACCCAAGGTAAGTACCCAGGAATCCCACGGAGGCGTTGTGCAGAGTGGAAACACAGCTGCGTGCCCAATGGGAGTCAATGGAGAAGTTTTGTTTGCAGTTTTCAAGAAAAACGACCCTTTCCAGAGGACCCTAAAGAAACCCTTTAGAGGATGGAAGGTTGGAGAGCCACCCCACCCGTGGATGCCCCAGGAACAAGGTTCCCTGCACCAGGGAAGACAGGTGCATAGGGATGAAGTGACGTTGAATCGCCTGTAGACGACAATGGAAGATTTGGGGAGAAAGGGCTCTGGAGAAGTCTCTGAAGATGGCTGGTGGAATCCAAGGGTGGATTCTTGAAGAGGAGAACCTGCAAGCATAAGGGTCAGAGTCTATGCCACTCAGAGGTGACCAGGAGGCACGGAAGCACAATCCCCACCCTTGGCAGGGAGCTTAGGAGAGTTGGTGAGGACCTTGTTGCTGCAGCTGTGGGGACTAGGCGATGCTGAGGAAGACCTGGAGCCATACATGAGCTGTCGCACGTCAGTATCTAGGTGGTCCGAGTCCGGCGGGAGCACGAACAAGCCTTGGTAGCCCCAACTGGTGTGGAAGACGACAAGATGCAATCATTGGGACCAGCAAGGTCCAAGGGACTCACCAAGTGCAGCAGAGTCAAGGCGGGCCAGAGCAAGCAGAGGAGCCCACCAAAGCTGAAGACCCTCGGTGGACCCACAGGCAGAAGGCACATGAGCCGCAAGAGGACCTCAGGCAGCTCACCAAAGATAGAGGTCCACAATGCAAGGGATGTAGTGAGGACGCTGATCTTCAAGCGATGAGGTGCTGGAGGCTGGAGCTTCTTGTAGCCAGAAGACCTCTTGCAATGGCAAGTCAACGCAGTGCACAGGGGTTTGGTCCCAGTGGCTCCAGTAGATTATGTCCTCCAAATTGCAGGGAAGACAGGTTGGGCCTCTGGAGAGCCACAGAACCACCACCTATGTTGCTGAACCTTGGGAAGTCCATAGGACGACAGAAGCAGCAGACCTGTCAGCTTGGTTGTGGTGCCTGCATATGCAGGGGAGTGACTGCTTCACTGGAAGGGAGATTTATTAGGATGTCCTTAATGCCCACCGGTCTTCTGGAGAACCTGAGCAAAGCACAGACACAGACGAGGCAGGAGACTTGCAGAACAGCAAGACCAGAAGCAGCAGGAGTGTTCCTTGATGCAGCCTCAGTTCCAGGCGAAGTCCAACGAAGTGCAAGTGTCCAGATGGTTGAAGAGTGTCTTGGTTTCAGAGATGCGTCTTGCTCCACAATGAATCTGAAGACCCACCCACAGGGGAGCCCTTTAATATCCAAGGAAAGGGTTGGAACGTCTCTGGGGTCCTTCCCAGAGGAGAGGCTGGACAGAGGGGAGGATACTCCCTGTCCTTTGTCCAGTTTCACGTCAAAGTGGGAACCAAGGTTTTCTGAACTGGCTCAAACTGGTGTATGCAAGAAGGGCCCCAAATGTGCCTTCAATGCAGTCTGCTGGCACTGGAAAGCACCCCTCCCCCAGCCCAATACACTAAGTCCTGTCTGGGAGGTTGTCACACCTCCCTGTGCCAGGAAACCTATTGTTCTACATTTCCCTGCTTAAGTTCAGCTCAGCTTTGTGCAATGCAATGTTTGGGTGTGTGTTTCAAAATAATACCACTTTTAACCGAACCACTTTAACAACTACGGTGGTTTGGGGTTTTTATTACACCTTATGATTCAATTACTTTTTGATGTACACATATAACATTGATATCATGTCAAAACCAATAAACACAATCAGTGAAAAAATTACTAAAAAATTGATGAGACAATAAAGCACAACGTGAATAACGTAATTAACAGCAACACATTAAACAATTACAAAACTTATTACACATTAAACAATTACAAAACTTATTGTGAAACAGCACATGGAGGTACAAAACAGAAACCAGTCCTTAAATCGTACAGAAAACGGTGGCGGCACATATTGTTTAAGATTCTCACAACTGCAGCCTGCCAACAACAACTAGTCATATGATGCAGTTACAATAGGCAGAATGCCATGTTTGAACACTCTAATGTTCTTTGCGTCAGGTGTAGGTTGTGACTAGCTGTGTCAGGTCAACGCGTTTCGGAACCCCTCCTTTTTAAAGGGTTCTCCCCAGGACCAGGACTAGGTCGTGCACTAAAACATGTATAAAAAATGGGAAAATATGTCAGAATTATGTCCCTCAAGTGTTGTAATCCTGCTGCCGTTTATCATTTCAGAAAGTGAAGTAAGCGCGGAATTGTATTTGAAACCGCTGTAATTGACTGTCGATTCTAAAAAGTAGAGAGAAGAGTGAAAACTTTGTAAATCATGGACCAATTGTGTGTGAATTGGCTTAGATTAAAGGTGAGCTCCATTAGAAAAGTGTTGTGTAGCAGCGCTTAAAACACTCATTGTGTGGTTGTGCACCATTCTGTCTAATCTGAGGGCGTGTTGTTGAGTCTGCACGAAAAATGTAACTGTCAGAACCTTTCCTTAATAATAACGAATGGAACAAGCATCACATGAAACAGTTAATAAAAGCCATCACCCACTTGTTGTATTTCAATAGGAGACGTCTCTGTGAGAGTGAAGTTGACTGTGGTGCTTTCTACATTTCCAGGTCTGTGTGGAACAATGCCGCCGACCACGGCCCCTAGTGCAGCCGGGGCACCGGTCGCCCCTCCCCACCCCCTCCCAAGGGGGGGGGGCGGGGATGCCGGCCGGTGTCCCCCTCCCCTCTCGCTTGCCCGGAGGTGACGCACAAGTGCGTCACTTCCGGGCCCCTGTGGGGAAGGGGAGGCTATTTAGCCTTCCCCCACCCTCCTGGCGACCTCTTTGTTCGCCCAGGACGCCGCATCTAGGACGCCGCATCGCCGTCGTGTCGTCAAATAACGGACGGTGAGTCTTGCTGCGCCCTACTCCGCCCCGGCCCTGTCCCTGGGCAGTACCAGGTCGACGGGGCCCTGTGGCACGGATTGCCACGGGCGGAGGGGGGGCAAGATCCATAGTTTGCGGTGAACAGAGAGGGCTGCCATTTTGAGCGGGGGGGGGGGAAAGGCTCAAAACGCACTTTCAATCCACTCCCCCCCCCCCCCCCCCCCCCACCGGTACCTCATTATGAGGCATGTTTCGTGGGCACGATATCAGGGGCTCTTTTGAAGGCGCCCCTAGGCATGTGGGGCTAATTCGTGCAATGTCTGGATGTCTGGGGCAGGGGTGGAGCACACGGCTGCAGAACGCCCGATACGGGGCCTGGCCTATCGCTAAGGAGCTTTAGCTCCATGCGGCGAACGTGGGACTTTAGTGCAATCGGTTACTGCCCCCGCCTGTCTCTCATACCAGAAGGGAGAGGAGATGGATAGAGCGGCCGACCGAAGAGCTGGGGAGCCAGGTTCGAGCCTCTTGGCCATCTCAACATCTGTGATCCAGGGCAAATCACCTAATCTGCCCCCGCCTGTATGTGTCCGTATGTGTATAGCTCTCCAATACACAAGGGTCGAGCTCGGGCATTTTCCGGTCAATCGGGGTGGGGGGGAGCCCGCGTGCAGCAACGACTCGGCCGGACACGCGGCGGCCTCAACCCGGAGTTGAACGTGCCATGGACACGACGCCTTGGCATCGCGGGAGGGATCTGGTCGGTCTATCTCCCCTCATGCATTCCACAATGGACAGGGAGGGAGGGAGCACGGGAAATGTGGCTTGACGCTTCTTTCATGCGATGTCAGGGGCAATCCGTCCGTCGACACCATGGTGTCAAGCCCCCACCCCCCCTGTGGCCACGAGGATTAAGCACCGCACTTACGGTGCTACCGCACTACAGGATGTGGGCAGTGGACCCCTCCCTCGCACCCCCGTCACTGACGCACCAGCACGGGGGGGGGGAGCAAGCATGCCGATCATTCGTGGCATGACGGCCAAGGAGGCCGAGCCCTGGGGGGAGGCGGGGAAGACAGCGAGCCCACTCCTCCCCGGGTTATGGTAGGCGCATGTTGTTCATCGAAAAGCGGGCTGAGTAGGTGCAGGCCCGCTTAGGGTGCCCAGGTACGGGGTGGTGGCAGGACCGGCTTTAGGGCGGTGCGACCAGTGCCACCGCATCCGGTGCTGGCTTCCTGGGGGCGCAGTGTTTGAAAGTTTATTATGCTTTTGAAGCACCTGCTGCAGCGTTTCTTTCCGCCGACAATTACCAGGCCTCACATAAATGTCATGAAAACTCAGGTGATTAATTATCTTCCTGGAGAGCGTTGAGCAATTTATAGTTGAGGTTTTGACCTCTGGAAAGTTAGGCAGAGGGTTAATATGCCTGCTGCTAAGAACGTGTACCATGTAGATTACAGGGTGCGTATGATGAAAACAGATCAGCAGATTCTGCTTTCAAAAGAGACATCCTATTGTTACTGCAATTTATAACTTAAAGTCCTAATAGGATAGTGAAATATTAACTTTGATCCTTGAGGTTCACGAGACCAGCGGGGTAGTGCGAGTCTGCCGCGTTGGGCACTATTTTCCCCATTTCATCCTGCCCCTGGCCAGGAACCGTACAGACCGGGAGCACGGGTCAGAGTGAGGGAGAGAGGATGGCACGAACCAGTGTGGCAATTGGTTTGCGGTCGTGTCATCCTCGGCTGGCATTGTGGCACTGCAACATCAGAGGACCTCGGTAAGCTCTCGGACACTTTGAGAAGCTTCATGGCTGAGGTCAGAACGGGCCTAATGCTAGTCAGGCTGCCCACGGGGGCTGTGCCCGCTGCCCCTGCACTACCTGGCGGTGCCACGGTGCCGGGGGCGTTTACACAAGTTTGAGGGGAGTGGGGCTGTCCTTCCAGCGCCACCGGGACGACCGAGGTGGGAGGACCGGCACCTGCCATCCCTCCGCCCGTGGGAGGTCCGCACACTGCAGCGGGGGTCCCCCCACTGACGACCACCCCCGCAACAGACATAGCGTCAGACCTAGCAGCAAGCATACTAAACCTACCTAAGGTGGTCCCACCGACGGGGCCCCCAGCGGCGCTTACCCCCGCAGTGGTGCCTAAGCCTTTGGTAACCACCGCACCACTAGTATCTGGCCGCTGCTCCCTGGGGTGGCAAGTTCCCCTGGTGGCCAAGGAGGGTATATGGCGTAGGGAGTTTATCAACATTTTCACCCTGCTCATGCACGGGGCTGAGGGGGTGGATACTAGGAGGATGGGCAACAAGGAGGAGGACAGGAAGGTGTGCTTCCAATCTTGGCCTGAGAAGAACATTGTCACTTGGGGCCAGGCATTCGCCATAATGGCAGCGGTTATAATGGAAAAATTCCCAGAAGAAGGGCCAGGGCTATTTCAGTATGCGAGTGTCATCACGGAGGAGGCCGCCAAGAGCGGGGGCATGGGATGGTACCGATACGATTGGGACTTTAGAAAGAAGAGGGCTATTTGTCCGGAACTAGAGTGGGATCAGCTGGAGGTCAGGTTATGGGTCATGCATATGGGTAAGCACGCGGTAGAAGCGACAGCCAAACCAGGCACTCCCAACAGTGAGAAGAACAAAGAGACTAAGCAGGAAGGGAGGGCACAGACTAGGAAACCCTTTCGAGGCGGCCGGGGGGGAGGGGGCCGCAAGCCGGGTTTTAGAGCAGAGTCCAACGGCACCTGCAGGCTGTTCAACGCAGGGTCATGCTCATGGGGCAAGGCGTGCCGGTTCGCCCATAATTGCAACAAGTGTGGGGCTCCCCATACTGCGACCTCATGCTCCAAGCATGACAGCACGGGCCAACCCACTGCCAGACAGGACAAGTAAGCCCCGGCAGGCCCAGGCCCCCCCACCACTCAGACCCCCTGCCCCCTCCCGGTTGCCAATTGCGGACGCAACCCCCAGTGTGTTGGCCCCTGCCCCGCACGACCGGAAGAAAGGCCCTTCCCCCATCAGCATAGCCAATCTTCTTCCTATCCTCCATGGGTACCACAATAGCAAAGACGGTACCCTCATCGCGGAGGGTTTTGTAGAAGGTTTCCGCATTCCATACCAGGGCCCCCTCGTGAGCAGGGATGCGGAGAACCTCAAAACACCGCGGCTCGTCTTGTCCTTAATGTTCCTCCAAGAACTGCGTCCAAACCTCTTCTGGAGAAACTGCACTGGCTCTCCATTCGCCAGAGATCTAAGTTCAAGTTATGCTGCTTGATCCATAAATGTTTAAATGGACAAGGACCTATTTATCTTCAGAACAAATTTGTTCCTTATGTTCCAAGTCGTTCACTTAGGTCCAGTAACTGTCTTCTTCTGGTGATTCCCCGTGCAAAGAAATCTAGACACGGTGGTAAAGCGTTATCTATCGTAGGCCCTACCCTATGGAATAGACTTCCTCTTCATCTGAGACAGTGCAAAGAACATCTCACTTTCAGGAAACTCCTGAAGACTGTGTTGTTCAGAAACGAGATCTAGCTCCTATTATTCCTCTGTTTCTACCGGCTCCAGAAAGCGCAGAGATACTCCAGTTGGAGTCGATTCTAGCGCTATACAAACCCACAAATAAAATAAAATAAAATAAATAAAGGGACCACCCGGAGATAGTACGGTCCAAGATAGCGAAGGAGGTTGCCCTGGGCAGGGTGGCGGGCCCGTTTGCCAACCCTCCCCTGCCGCATTTTGTAATCTCCCCCTGGGGGTGGTGCCAAAGAAAGAACCTGGGGCGTTTCAGCTGATACAGCACTTGTCGTACCCGGAGGGGGACTCAGTGAACTCTTGGCTAGATGAGGGGAGATGTTCGGTGTCCTGCTGCTCTCTAGACCTAGCGGTTGACATGATCAGGAGGGCAGGTAAGGGAGCGTGGTTGGCCAAGTCAGACATAGAGTCGGCATTCAGACTGCTGCCGGTACACCCAGATAGCCAACACCTCTTGGGCTTCAAGTGGGAGGACAAAGTTTTCTATGACAGATGTATGCCCATGGGTTGCTCAGTGTCATGCGCGTACTTTGAGGCGTTTAGCTCCTTCCTCCAGTGGGCTCTAATGAGCAGGTACGGGGTAGAGGGAGTGACCCACTACCTGGACGATTTCCTGTTCATCGGGGGAGCTGACATGCAGGAGTGCGCAAGAGCACTGCAGTGTTTCTAGGATTTGTCAGGACACTTGGGTGTGCCTTTAGCTCCGGGCAAGACGGAGGGTCCGGCGGAGGTCTTGGTATTCTTGGGCATCGAGTTGGACACAGTCAAGGGTGAGTCCAGACTCCCTGCGGATAAGGTACAGGCCCTGCGTCAGGATATTCACAGTTTGCTCGGGAGGGACAAGGCTACCCTGGGTGAAATCCAATGCTTGTTAGGAAAACTTAACTTTGCAGCCAGGGTCATCCCCATGGGGAGGGTTTTCGCTCGAAGACTAGCAAGGGCCACAGCGGGGGTGAAAAAGAAGCACCATTGGGTCAAGCTAGGTTCAGGTTTAAAGCAGGACCTTGCCGTGTGGGACGACTTCCTTTCCCGGTTCAATGGAGCAGTGATATGGCGGCAACCGTGGGTGGGCAGTCAGGAGCTGTGCTTATTTACGGATGCCTCTGGTAGGGAGGGCTTTGGGGCGATCCTTGGCGAAGACTGGTGTGCTCAGGAATGGCCCAACGTGTGGCGCAGGTGCAAGATCACAAAAAGCATCACGGTACTTGAGCTCTTCCCCATTGTAGTTGCTTTGCACCTATGGCCCGAGACGTTGTCAGACAGAAAGGTCCTATTCTGGTCTGACAACATGGCGGTCATCCAGGACATCAACGGTCAGACAGCCAGATGCCGGTTGGTACTATGCCTGTTGAGGGAATTGGTTAGGGTCTGCCTGCGCGCTAATGTTGAGTTTAGGGCCAGGCACATTGAAGGTGTAAAAAATGTGGCAGCTGATGCTCTTTCTCATTTTCAGTGGCTCCGCTTCAGGGAGGCCTGGCCGCGGGCGAGAGCTCAGATGACCCCATTCCCGGAGAACCTTTGGAGGATCCTGCAGTGGGACAGCAGCTGAAATCGATGGGGGAGAGAGCACTGGCCCCAGATACCAGGAAACGTTATGGTGCACATTTGGCAACCTTTAGGGCAGCGTCCCTGGCACTGGGCACTTAAGGGGAAACAATGGAGATCAAAGTCAGAGCATTTGTGGTCTGGGCAAGGGAGCAGGGGAAAAGCCCCTCTTGGGTTGGTAGCCATTTAGCGGCGGTGAGTCACGACACCAGGTTATCCGGGGGGGGCAGACCCCACCAATTCTTTTGCCATACGGGCCGCCATGAAGGGTTGGGCAAGGGACAAGCCCAGGGTGCCGGACAACCGAGCCCCCATTGACTTTGACATACTGAGGGGCATACTGGGCGTGCTTGAGTTGGTCACCTATTCACCATACGAGGCCACGCTATTCTCTGCTGCCTTTTGCTTAGCATTTTTCGGCGCATTTCGAATCAGCAAGCTGGTGGCCAGGTCCAAGAACGACAGCTCGGGGGATGCTCTAGCCATCTCAGATGTGTCCGTCACCGACTCCTTGACCATACGCCTCCGGAGGTCAAAGACCGATCAGGCGGGACGGGGGATTAACATGGTTCTCTGGCCCCTTGGCGACCCCAGGTTTTGCCCAGTCCACTGGGAGAAGGTGTTCCTGGGGTGCCGCCCCCCCGCCCCGGGTTACTTGCTTGTACACAGGGACCAGGCCCCAGTGACCAGATACCAGATAGAGCGAATGATCAGGGCCAGCTTGTCCAGGGCGGGACTGGACCAGCCAGAGAAGAGATACTCCTGCCACTCTTTTAGGATTGGAGCAGCCACGGCGGCCCACCTAGCAGGTTTAGCGCCCAAGGTGAAAAAAGTGGGGCGGTGGGAGTCAGACTGTTACAAACAATATGTTCGCCCCTGAAGTAGTGGCCAACCCCCCCCCCCCCCCCACCCCTTTTGTGTGCTGTGATTTGTAGTGGTTTTGTTATTAAGTGGATAATCTACTGTTTGATTAAATAACCATGAGTGTGAACCATGTCTCTTGTTTTACTAGGGCGACTGGTGTGGGTGATCGGGCATTCATTTATCTCCAGGGCAGCCCGATGGACTTTGCACCGAAATTGGATGCGGCACTTTCCACAGACACATGTTGAGTGGATGGGTTTCCCCGGCATGAGATGGTTTGAGCTCCGGAACAAGTTGGAGCAGAGGCTGGTCTCGCAGGGCGCCACCCTCCCCCACACTTTGGTGATTCACCTTGGGGGGAATGATCTCATCACCCTAGGAAGGAGGTTGTTGCTGCTAGCCATGAAATGAGACCTGGGGGAGATATGCAAGCGCTTAGGGCAGTGCAAAGTCATCTGGTCAGAGATTATCCCACGCAGAACTTGGCGGGGGGCCAAATCAGCGGAGGCAGTAGAGCATTCTAGGAGACGTATTAACGGGGCAATGCGGAAGTTCACGGAGCAAAGAGACTTAGGTTTTATACGACATGAGATGATCAAGGGGGGCGTGAAGGGGTATTTCGATATAGATGGGGTGCACCTGTCTCAGGAGGGCATGGATCTATTTCTCCTAGACTTGAGCGAGGCGTTAGAGATGAGAGGTTGCAGGTAGAGCAAGGTGTGGTAGGGGGCCCTGGCAGCGACGGTGAGCCACCTCCAGGGCTGTGGCGGAGTTACAGGGCGATCTGGAAGCAGGCCGGTAACAAGGGTACCTCTGCGCGGCACCATAGGAGGTGCCTGAGCCAAAACCGAGGAGCATCAGAGGAGGGTCCCGAAAGCCGTGTCGGTGCCCCGCCAATCCTGCGGGAGGTTGTGGGCCTGAACAACCGGGGATTTGCTATGCGACGCTCCGCCCCGAAACGGGGGGCGTAAGTAGAAGTTACCAACGGCACGTGATCCTAGAAAAGAATCACCTGGATGGCAGCAAAGGCGGGGTTCGCTCCAGCGCTGCCCGGCTCATCAGGCGGGCAGGCGGCCCAGTTGGTTGTCTGCCCTTGGATCGCCCGTAAGATAACCCACCCATTACATATTGTAATATGTAATAAACCTGCAGCAAACTTTACCCAACTCAATAGTCTGTATGTGTGTTATTTGGGTATGCATCTTGGGGGAGGGGGGACTGAAGGGTGCCCCTGGCGGTACTATGCTGCCGACCGCGGCCCCCGCAGGGGGCCACTAGAGCGGTCGGCGCCCTAGTGCCGCCGGGGCACCGGTCGCCCCTCCCCACCCCCTCCCAAGGGGGGGAGGGGGGGGACACCGGCCGGTGTCCCCCTCCCCTCTCGCTTGCCCGGAGGTGACGCACAAGCGCGTCACTTCCGGGCCCCTGTGGGGAAGGGGAGGCTATTTAGCCTTCCCCCACCCTCCTGGCAACCTCTTTGTTCGCCCAGGATGCCGCATCCCTCCCTACCGCTTACGCTGTAATGTTTCTTTTTTCGTTGCAGGCGAAGTTACAGGGCGATCTGGAAGCAGGCTGGTAACAAGGGAACCTCTGCGCGGCACCATAGGGGGTGCCTGAGCCAAAACCGAGGAGCCTCAGGGGAGGGTCCCGGAAGCCGTGATGGCGCCCCCTAGTCCTGCGGGCGGTTGTGGGCCTGAACAACCGGGGGTTGGGGCGTGAGTAGAAGTTATCAACGGCACGTGATCCTAGAAAAGAATCACCTGGATGGCAGCAAATGCGGGGTTCGCTCCAGTGCTGCCCGGCTCATCAGGCGGGCAGGCGGCCCAGTTGGTTGCCTGCCCTTGGATCGTCCGTAAGATAACCCACCCATTACATATTGTAATACGTAATAAACCTGCAGCAAACTTTACCCAACTCAATAGTCTGTGTGTGTGTTATTTGGTTATGCATCTTGGGGGAGGGGTGACTGAAGGGTGCCCCTGGCGGTACTATATGTAAAAACATGTGTCAGCGCTATTGTGTGAAAACCGCGCCTGACTAAATCAGTGCTTCACGCAAAATGCATAGTATAAATTATCTTTGCCAACACAAAACTCTTATTACTCACTATCTTAGTGATTTCTTCAAACACTTCCGAAGGAAGAGGCTGTACACCATTAAGCAGCCTCAAGATGGCGGGTAGGTTCACGTTTCGTAAATACAATTCTGTCGGGAAATGGCAAGAATTATGTATAAGTGTGCACTGCATGACAATTATCTCCAGAGTCTGTGCGAGCACTCTCTGCAAACTTGCCTTTTACTCTGCTGCTGTCAATGTCCAACCCCGTCTCTGGCATCGAAAGAATGCAGAAGCCATGAAAGGCCCGGGGCTGGGCTCTACTTGTAGATTTAACTTGTGTCAGTTTGCATTGCATGCTGGTAAATGAAGTTCAAAAGCAGCAATATGCCCAATTATCTGCAAATGGTTACGGTGTGAAGGTGCTCAGAAAGTGTTTTACAGTCTATTTATCTCAGACATTTGATTGAGACCCATTGAGGCAGTATTTAATTTCATGATTAGGTTAGCTTCTCTTTGTAGCAATGTTCTTTCTGGATCCCCACCTCGGTGACCAAGTTTGATCGCGCTGAGGACGGTCTAGCGGAAGTCTTTCTCCCTATGGTGTAATTCTTGAAAGTGCGCGATAAGCGGTGCATTTGGTACTTTATTTTTAATCCGAGAGAGGTGCTGTGATATTCGCTGCCTGATTTCTTGAGATGTTTTCCCTATATAAGTCAGCGGGCAGGGACAAGTAATCGCATAGACAACGTTCTTTGTCTTTTAGGTGGAAAATTCTGTATGTTTCCATCGTTCCGCTGCAATGATAAATTCGGTACCTTCAATAGTTGAGCTGCATGATTGACAATTTCCACATTTATGGTGTCCCAAAATGGATTTAAGGTTCAGGAAGGGGCGTATTGACTCTGGCTTCTGGGATTCGTCTGAAGCCCTAATTATTCGTTGACCAATACTGGCATTCCTTTTGAGTACTAAAAGGGGCATTTGGAGGTGTTTGTCCGTCTGTCAAATGCCAATTTTGACAGACGATTCTTTTGAAGAAGATAGTGTAGGTCCCAAATGTGGAGACACACACTAGGCATGTTGTTGGTTTTTTGATCTTCTTCTCTAACAAAACCTCGCATGGCGTGACTCACGTTTGCATGAATGTTTTAGGAGTTTGGAAGGGCAGCCTTTTTCTTGAAGTTTATCTGTTAGTGCTTGGGAATGGCTCTCATAATCTTCTTTTCGAGTGCAGTTGTGTCGCACACGCAAAAACTGACCATACGGTAAGTTATCTTTGAGACATTTGGGATGGAAACTTTTAAAGTGTAGTGCTGTGTTCTTGTAGGTGGGTTTGGTGTACAATATTGGTATGAGGTCTGTCTCAGTAGGTCGTACCTCAAAGTCCAAGAAGGTTAACTTCATTGTACTGTGTGCCATACTGAATTGATATCTGGGCTCCTGTCATTCAGCCACATATGGAATTTGAGGAGATCATCTTCAGTACCTGTCCAAATGCACCACACATCGTCGAGGTACCAATGCCATTGTGTGACATGATTTATGAAGGGATTGTTGTTATAAATAAATCGCTCTTCATATCTCGACATGTAAAGTACCGCCATTTCCGACGCATAGGGACATCCCATGGCTGTCCCCTTCACTTGCATGAAATAGTCGCTCTCAAACTTAAATAATTGCATTTTAGTGACAATGATGCTAAGTTCAAGATGAATTGTGTGGGAACCCGATGAGGACGTTCTCTGCTCTCCGGATACGTTTCCAAGACCTCCAAAGCCTCTTCCTGGGGTATCTGCGTGTATAAAGACAAAACATCCAATTTGACTAGTCTGTGGTGAGCTGGATTTAACTGAAACCCCTCAACCTTATTAATGAACTCTGTTGTGTCTCTCAGGTATGATGTAACATCTTTAAGAAATTCTTTGAGAAATTGGTCCACATATTTGGCAATGGGCTCCAATACTGAGTCGCATCCTGAGACTATTGGGCGACCCGGGGGAGCGGTAGCGTTCTTATGCACCTTTGGAAGAAAGTAAATTACAGGTGTCCTTGGATACTTCTTCGTTGTTCCTTTGGACCTAAAATGCCAGCCTCCAGGCCTTCGTTTACAATTATCTGAATCTGTCTCACTGGGTCAGAAGGAATCTTTCGATACCATGTTTGATTGAGGACATATTTTCGGCCTTCCTCTTGGTATGCCTCCCTAGACCAAATGACCGTTGCTCCACCTTTATCAGCCGGTTTGATGACAATCTCTTTATTGTCCTTTAGTTTTTTAATGGCCAATCTTTGTCTTACTGGCATATTGTTTGGAACAAAAGCCTTCCGATGATTCAATTGGTTAAGGTAAGATAGTACAACTTGTTCAAAAGTGATGATCTTTTTTTGGAAGACCATAAGATGGAGGGCAGAACATCGATTTATTACGTAGTCCAGTGATCTCTCCAGTGTTAAGTTGTTCCTTATCCTTGAAAAATGTGTGGAGCCTAATCTTTCTGAATAACTCAACAGCTTCTATCTTCTGATGAGCTAAGTCTTGTCTTTGGCTGGGAATGAATTTGAGCCCAAGTTCAAGGACCGCTTCTTGTTCATGTGTTAAACCTGGTTGGATAAATTGATAATGGCTGTTCTTTTCATGACTCGAGGCCTAGTTTGGGTGTGGCTTATGGGCCTAACCCCTCTTTTTTCATAAGTTCAGCTCGGCAGCAAGAGGAGGGCAGAACAGTGTCTGTGGTTGGCAGCAGCACTAGCTTGCTGGCAGACCCTGAAAGGCTTTAACCGGGAGTGCAGGGCGCTCCCCTAAGGAGCCGCCCAGTACATGGGATCCTACCTCCAGCAGTGGAATCAGTGTTTGATACCAAACATGACCAGGGTCAGTGCAGCCATTATATAGCTAGACATCCCGTAATGTCTGATGTCCACTGTTTGTCTTAAAGTGGCTGACTGCACTTACAAAGCCTGGAGAATCGACTCTGGGGTTTGTAGGGGGTGTCCTGCTCATGCAGGAGCACCCTCACACTTATAACCAAGCACACTGCCCACAGGACTGAAGGGCCTACCATAGGGGTGACATAGGTTTCAAGTGGAGTGGCCTAAGATATAAGAAAACATATTTGTTGTGAGAGGTGCAAGCGCCACCTCAGACAGGCTACAATGGCAGGCCTGTAGTCTGAGTTTAAGTGGACTTACATGGGTCACACAATACATGCTGCAACACATGGGAGACCCCTGGTGTACCTATGTCCTGGGTACCTTAGTACCATATACTATGGACTTAACAGGGTACACCACTAGCGAATTGTGGAGGTACAAAAGTACTTACCAAAGCCATTTTGGGATAGAGAGCACAGATGCTGGGGTCCAAGTTAGCAGGATCCCAGCAAACTACAGTCAAAACATACTGACACCAAGCAAAAAGTGGGGGTAACCATGAAAGCAGATCCAACTTTCCTACAGTTATATGAATGCACTCTGACACTCATCCTTGCACTACTGCATTCACTAAACCAACCATTGACCCTCTCACACATGCACAATAAAACACATACAAAAGCTCAACATGCATATTGAAGATAAATTAGAACAATGAAAGTAGAAAACAGAAAACATGCCACCACCTTAATGGTATGCTTGCAATGAAAATAAAGTTAAACCTAGCAGCAGGTGGACCTCTTGAAGTGATATTGTACATACTGTATTGTTTTGAAGTTCTAACATGTCAGCCACTGCCACGTTTAGCAGTCATTTGTTGGTCATCTTAGAAGGACAAACAATGACACACAATGGACAATACCATTTCAAGATCAATGCTCAGTTTCGAAGCAGAGAATTCCCCAGCGGAGTGATACTCTTTGTAATGATGAACACCTACTTTTATCATGAGTCATGCTGATGAAGTTACATCAATAAATAGTCCCTAGTGCTGTATATTTTCACTTTATATTTAGCACCAGTGCACTATTTCACATATGTCACAATACACATTCACTGCATTGTTTGTTGGCGCTCCCAAAATATGAAATTGTGTTTTTCCTCACAGTACTAAAAGGAACATAAAGTGAATAAAAATAACTGTATATTTACAATTATTGTTTGTCCAAATCTTAATAGCCCAGGGAGTTTAGGCTCAACACTTCCTCTGAGGGGACCCCTGTTGTGTGTGTTATCAGTTTAGAAGCAGGGGCACACTGCAGATGAATGAGCAGCAAGTAAGGGGCTCAGGAGCATTGTCTGGAGAGCTGCAGTGTGCCCTAAAAATAATAACAAATTTGCAAAACGAAAGAAATCAGTGGGGACCTATACTAAGAGAGCTGGGAACACTAACAGATGAGCCCACAGCTGTGGCTGTGATTCACACTCATTTGCAGGCAGAGGTGACCAGACAAAATGGTGTCACTCATAGAGCAATGCAGCCTGTTGCTGAAGTGGGCTGACGCATTGCTCCATGGTGTATGCCGCCATGCATTGTAGCACAACTGTTCCAAAAGGACCAATCAAGCCTTTAGCTTTTGTCACTATTAGCCGCTCCGGCCAACTATTTTGTGCATAAGGTTGCAACCATCAAGCATGCACTCCTAAAATTACAAACATGTACACATTTGCAAATGGCAAAACATGTAACCCCTCTCAAAACGGATTAGCACATTGTAAATCTTCGCCCACATGTGTTGGTCAGTGGGAGTGACCAACACCAAAACTCTTGTTTACTAATCTGTGATATTCCATGTAGAAAAAAAGTATCTACAGCTTTTAGTACAGTGTGATACCAATCCACCTTTCAAGTAGCATTGCTTTAACATATGCTTTTAAAAATAAATAGATCAGGCCTACTGCCTTTGCAATAACTTTTCATAATAAACAGATAAGGCATATTCCACATAACATACCTTTTCCCAAGAGAACAAACTCAAGGCTATTGCAGTTATAGTTGGCTTATCACCATAACCAAATCAGGCCACCTGTACTGAGGCTAAGCTTTCCCACAAGGCAATCATCAGGCATACTGCTACTAAATTAAAAATATATACAAAAGTACAGTGGACAAAACAAAATACAACCCCTTCTCTAACAGAGGTTAACAAGGATTATCACTGTGAAAATGTTCTACCGCTATAGTTTAACTATAGTGGTTGTTCAGTTACACACTCAAAGGAGTAGGAAAGTATACATTAAGATAGTGGCACGTGCTCTGTGTGAAAAAACTGCCTTCACTCACAAAATTGTGACATGCTTCATCATTGGGCTTGCTTACTAACACCCTTGCGCAGACCAACACCTGGGGTGGAGCAAAAGGGAGGGGAGACAATACAAACAATGGAATTTTGGGATCACCAAAGAAAAGTGCAGCCAGTGAAGATTAAAACTAGCTCGGATATGTACCCGCTCAAATTGTATTCCTGGGCCATCCGGCTAGGTTTAAAAACGTGAAGGATGGTGGTGAAAGGAGACAATTAAGATTCCTTCACTTTTAATTTTAATGTATACTTCCCTGCTCCTTTGAGTGTGTTGCAGTTATCGATTGGGGAGGTCGGAGTAGGGATGTTACCTCTACCCCCTTCAGGTTATGTAAAATTTTACATGAAAACTCTTGCTTACTACTCCACTTGAGCTAATTGCATGATGATCTTATTTAATTCTGTTTGTGTTACTATGATGACTGTTCACTTGCCAAGATGGCGCTTACGCTTGACAAACTAGGCTGGCCTGTTTTCTATGTTTTCTTTTTTCACTTCCGTTTTACTTTGTATTGAAGTCACTTTAAAAATGACGGTCAATGTTGTGAACAAGGTGCTGGCTGCGGAAACACGTTGATGTTTTTCCCTCCGCCGAGGTTTAAATAAAACTTTTTGCACCTTCATTGCATGTATATTTATTTATTTACCGTATGCCACGCCACTCTACACCACTCCACTCTACGCCACTCCACACAATGCCACTCTATGGCATTTTACGCTACTCCACTCTATACCACTGTACTATAACCAACCTATTCCAGCACAAACTCTTTGTGTCTCAAAATGCAGACACCATTGCGCTATGGCACAAGGGTATCTGTTTAGCGCAAGACAGTCAAAAGTGCACCAGCGCAGGGAGAGACCAGAACAACGCCTCTTCATAGTAGGTATGGTCCTGTTCTGCTCACTCGCGTTCATGCAATACAGAAACACAACTTTACTTGCCGCCCTGCATGATTTCAATGTAAATCTGGGTCCTGGTCTTTACAAGCTCAAAACTGACCAGCTTTGCAGACATGGACCACTTTATAGCTATCTGATTCGCCAATGGGAGCCACTTGTATTTTGGTTTCTGGGTCTATTTTTGGTCCCCGTCTGACCCTCTGTCTCTGTGCGTTGATCCCTTTTCTGCAGCAGCTAAGGAGTAACCTACCTGTGTTGGCTTCTCCAGCTCTCATCTTCATCTGCCTTCCATTGCTAAGTCATGTTGGGCCTACAAAAGAACAACTTAGAAGTGGCCAATGCAAGAGCTACCATTGCTCAAAGGGAACAACAGCCACTGTGCAGTGTGTATGGAGAGTGTTTGTACTAGAATAACACTTAACTGCAAGTACAAACATTGAAAGTCAGCACGAACAGTACACATTACAATCACAAGGCCTCTTATGACTAAGAGTGCCTCTTACTTCACCATAGAGATTACAAGAACAGAAATAAGCGTATGTAACTTGAAGAAGAGTTTTGGGTGATTGGCGATGTAATAAACATTATTGGACTCTGTGCCTACATCTGTAATATAGTGCTTTTCAGAGAGGCTACACTGTGAGATATTCCTGCACACAGATGACAGAAAAGAGGGACCCTAAAGAAGTCAAAAGAATACAGAAGTGTATTGTGAGTCTGTGCTCTCAGTAACAGTGTTCTTCCTCATTTGTCTATACCTACATGACAGCTTTGACACAGAGTGCACTAGGACTGAACAAGCCAGAAACAGTCTCACTCCTCTATGGGTAACAAGAAGACGAATCGAAGTGATGTAGTGACGAGGGAACCCATTTCAACTCCTCCCTGCCAGCGCTGCCAATGACAACACAAATGCAACTTCTGCCCATGACACTCCTTCAAGTGTGACAATTCAGGCTATGCCAGGCCCCCAAAGCTATAAAATTGTTTGGGTGGCAGGTTTTAGTAATTTTAAATGTGCACTGAATTAATGAAAAACTATTGTAATGCTCAACTTTAACAGTGCCAATATGTGGCCGACTGTCATAGGTGCCAGTGTTAACAATTAAGTGCCGTTGCTGAGCACCGGAAACTACTGGCACAAATTAAGCACTGGTTTTCCTCATAGAAAAAATTCTGAATTTTTTCATACCTTATGTATACCTGATAAGCTGGCTGTCAGGCAGCCACCAGCCCTGATTGCACAACAGTCCTCTGTGGAGCACCCGTCCTTGGTCAAAGAGAACTGGGAACTGGAACAAGTGTGTCAATAGCTCCCCACTTAAACAGGTACAGCAGCAGACGGGGTATTTTAATTCTGCGTCTGCACTTCCAGAACCACTTTGGGTTGGTTCTTCTTTTATGGTCTTTCGGAGGCTGCTTTCCAGACTTAGCCTTTGTCTAGAGCAGTAGCATAGCAAAAATGCATTTGACTCTGGTGCAAGCCAGAGAAATACATTCTATGACTGCTGTTGGGGTAGTAAAATACATCAATTATTAGAGTTCAGTGGTCCACTCAGGACGCTGGGCCTCAGTGCCACTGCACCTGCTGCACCACTGGTAGCTACGCCCCTGGTCTAGAGCGATGCTGTTCAATGCAAGGTCACCTCCAGACTGGAGCACCCACAACAGAGGCACAGAGAGGTGTGGACATTCTGCACCTGGCTATCACATCTACACCTGACACTGATCATGAAGTTTGAATGACCCCTTCCAAAGGACCTTTTCACACTCTGACTACTGGAACTGCAGTCCCACCCTTCTCCTCTACCATCCTCCAACTGGCAGCTTTCAGTGAGGCTAATCAACAGCTCTCTGCAGCAAAAGCACCTCATAAACATTTTATGGGCAGCTTATCTTTTATGTCCGTACTTCATTGTCTAAGTCTCTCCCCTGCAGCCTCAGGAATGTCAGCAATATATTTCCACTGCCTGGGAAAATAACCACTCCTGTAACAAAAAGAACAAGCATTTACAATGCAATAGGTCTCGCATTTGCAAGAGTTTAAGCTATTGGCATTGTAAATGACAATGCCTTTTATTTATCAGTTTTAAAAAACAAAATATAAATAAAAGGCATTGTCGTTTACAAATGCCAAAAGCTCAAACTTTCGCAAATGCGAGACCTATTGCATTACAAATGCTGCATCTGCGCTCTGTGCAGCCTGCAATCTGCGATGTAGTTACGCCCAGTGAAAGTTAGGAGAAAGTAAGACTATAGCTATGCACTGCTACAAGTAAGATGTTAATAGTGAACGTCTTAATTAAAGCAGCGCATAATTATATATTTTTTTCTCCTAACTTTTGCATTGCCTTCAAATACAAGCGGGGGGTCAGCTGCCCCGCTGTTATGCTGATCCAAACAACAGCAGACATGAAAAAACATAACTAGATATGACGCGTTGAAATGGAATTCCGTACCTCGCTTATCCTGTCACCTGACTGTTGTGACCAAGTTAGTGACTGTGCCAAAGTGTGTGAAAGTGACTCACTGCCTTTTATTTCCTGCCATCTACAACACAGGCAGTAAATCCAAAGCTAAAAGAGGCGTTTGAAAACTGTCGGTGATGACGTCACCACACCACGAGTGCTGGAAGGGACGTTTACTAATGCAGTGGCTTTCAATTGTATCAGAATGCTGCAAATGGAGAGGGCTGATGAGAAAGACCAGCTTTAAAAAATGCTTTATTTCCGATGTTGCAATCGGATAGTACACATTTCTTTGTACTGTGTCGTTTGAGAGATTAAAGCAGAAGACTGTGTTACCTCCCTGACAACGGGAAGAGGATGCAATAATAATATATTAAAGAAAGAAAGGGGCTTCAGAAGGTGAGGAGACACATAAGGACACAGGCAGATAGCGGTAGAGAAGGCATATAAATGGAGAGAGAGAGTGGAGGCAATGAACTAGAGACAGACAAGGGAATGAAGTGAAGAATAAGGAGGAAAAAAAGAAAAAAAATCGCAGAAATGCCAAAGTGAGCCAGGAATTACAGGGAGGAGAGAGGCAGAGGGAAATACGAGCTGCACAGAAAGCCAGCGCCTGGCGTTATACAGACGTGCTATCAAATCACTGTAAAAAGGAGGGGATGGGGAAACTGGCTTTGGGAGAGAGGGCTGTGAGAGGAGAAGCAAAGCATCGTGGTGGTGATCTTTAGATTTAAAAACATATTTACAGGGCAGTTGGAGCAGCAGCGACGTGCATTGTTTTAGCAACACTGCGTCGAGTATTAAAGAAGCGTTGCTGCCTTAAGGGAAAGATTGCATGTGTGCCGAGCGTGGGGGAGGAGCGGGAGGATTCAATGCGAAGGGCAGGGGAGCTTCAAGGAGCACGCCGCGGCGTGCAAAACAAAAGAAAGGCGGCGTCTGCTTCATGCCCGGGTGATACTGCCACGCATAATGCACACCGAAGAGCTATCTCCCTCACCAGCTTCGTTCCAATATGGAGAGAGGCACAAAGGGAAGAGCGAATTAAGTTGTGTGAGCCAGCCTAAAAGAAAACAAGGAAGTAGTTCCTACATTGAAAGATACCGCCCTGCAGCGCAAGTTAACAGTAGTTGGGCGATGCTGCTTCCTCCAGAAACGGAAGAAAACGGAAGTGACATATCGGACCACTAGCCAACAGGGAGCGAGATAAGAAGAGCAATGCCAGATTTCACCAATGGCAAGCGACAAAGCAAAGAGAAATGCAATGGGTAGAGTTTCACTAGTAATGCGGATTACTTGATGCCTCGGAGAGGTAGCGCATGCGCTGCCTATGCGAGACCTAAAATGTTCTGCTTATGCTAGTTTTATTACAAAACACCGCATGCTGACAGTGTTGGGATACACGCTTCAACTTGTGACAGTAGTCTCCTGTGACTATGAAGAGTGCATTTAGTGCACCCTCCACGTGGAGGACACGTGTGAGATCAGACTTGTATTAAGGGACAGGCCTTTGCACTCATGCGGTTGGGGCCAAAATTCAAAAAACTAGATTACAAGAAACTTGTCGTTAGGCAGTCAGGGCTCGGGACTCGACGTTAAAATATGCAGGGGACATTAAAGTCCAAACAGTGTTATTATTCGGAATACTTTTGAGATTTAATATTGTTCCTCATGCATCTCAATGCAAGCCCTTGAGGTGGAATAATACACCAAACAGGCACTAGGATGAGGTGAGAGGGCTGTACTCCTCTGCGTGGAGCCAAAGCTCACAATATTTACAATTTAAAGAAATGGTAACAAAAAGTCTTGCAGATAACTGCAGTACAGAATGGTCCACAGGTGACCTCTAAGGAAAACTGGAAATAGACTCTAAGTTTAATTGTTTGACAGCATGAAGACTGAGTCTAAACAATAATATTTTTATTAGTGGGATCAAGCCTCTCAAAAATAATCCCAGTGTCCTGGATGCAAAATATGTAGATGGGTGTTCTCCACCCCAATCCCTATGATTTCTAACTTATATACTCTTTTGGTACCAAAATATACTCTTTTGGTAAAGTTATATGTGAATTTCTCCTCATAGATATAAGTTTTTCTTTAACTTCATTGTCATAGACGTCAAGATGTTTTGTGAACTTTACTAAGAAATAATAAAAAAAGGTAAATATGCTTTGCAAGAGAAAAACACAGCAAGCTTTTTCAGTGACAGAATGTTCACTGTAAAACAGTCTTGAGAGGGGCGTGGTCGAGATGGCAGCAGTATAACAGGTCTATTGTGGACCCCCACTGCATGTGGCTCTATGCACAGAGAAGGAACCGGCATTCAGCGGATGTCGTTGTAGACATCAGGGGAATGAAGCCTGGCTCTGGGACCGCTGTGGATTTGTTAGAGTCGTAGTAGGTGAGCCGGTGAACCCGCTCTTTGGAGCCCTAAGATGGCAGCCACTCCGTGAGTGCCTTCGGAGCAGCCCATACAATGGGAGGATCCTGCTCGCACTACTGGAAGCAGCCATAGCTGGCGGGTGCAGCACAGGGGTGGTGGAGAAGGCCCGGTGTGGGCGCCGGTTCGTCATTTTCAGGTGAGTGCAGTCCCTTGTGATTTGCCGCACGGAGGCACCTGACTCTACCGCATTGTTGCAACTCCCCCCCACACGTGAGTACAGAGGCTCAGTGGGCCTGCTGTTAAGAACCGTCTTTTTACTTACTGGCAAACACCAGGGGGGAGGGAGGTAAGGGAAACGCCGCAACGACCCACCTGTGCTGGCTGGCCCTCGGAACTGTATTGAGTCTGTAGAACTTGGAGCCTGCGGCATATATAGTCACCACACTAGTGCCCTGGATAGCGGTGGCAGCTCCCCCGCTTGCAGCAATTTAGCAACGTGGGGCCTGTAGCTCATAAGTCTCACCGTGTAGTGGCCACTGTTTGTTCTCCGATATCATGCCTTCCATCCTACTTGCCGACTGGTCCCTGGTGTAAGAAAGAGCTCACACAATTGACATAAGGTCTCCTTGTAGGTCTTACACCTCCAACGCAGCGCCTCAGCCATTTGGCTTGGCCGCCTGGCTTCCACCGCCTGGACTCGACCGCATATTCATCTGCTGCCAAACCGGTGAGCTCCCCCTCACATTATGGGTGCGAATCACTCTAAGAAAGACACTACCATTAAAGATATACTGAGCAAACCTCCCACCAAGAAAACAGACCATTGCCCAGACACTACACCTGCTCTCTCCTCTCAAGACATAGTCCCTGACTCAGATACTTTCTCTGCTGAAGAACCAGTGACTCGCAGGTTCTTGAAACAGCTCTTTGGGGCCTTGAGAGAGGATATTGCAGCCCTCAGGTGCAACGTTTATGCCGATGACAAGGGGCTTCAAAAGGACTTAAGAGAGATGGGGCCAAGACTGGACAGCCTGGAGCAGTTCGGTGACCGACGTGAAGAGGAACTTCATGAGCACAGTCGGGAACTGTTAGATTTGAGAGACAGACATGAAGACCTATATTACCATCTTGAGGATTTTGAAAATAGATCACACCACTCCAACATCCGAATTAGGGAAGCACAGGGTCAGGCGGACTCAGGGAAATTGGAGGAGTATGTGACTGTCTTGACGACACTGTTGCAGCTGGATGCTGGTGCATACCCATGCGGCGGAGCTCCTCCACAATTTGTTGCAGGAATCACTGGCTGCCGGGAACACAGACCCTCATCCTTTGGTGATGCTAGTTCATAGGAGTGGGACCACTATTTTTATGTTGTTTTCTTTATTTTCCAATACCCTTCCTTTGACTGCTCTCTCTTAAAGACTCTTGCTGTAATCAAGGCCATCCTCCAGCCCCGTTGAGGGCTTGTGTGTTACTTCCCCCGTGACTCGTTTGCCACCCCTAGTAGCCTGGACCTGTTCACCCCATACCATCAGAATTCTTAGCCTTAATAATCGAGGATTCCCCAGTCAAGAGACTGGCACTTCAATCTATGCTTAAAGAAGCCAAATGCGATACCTGCCTCAGCCAAGAGACCCATATCCTCCATAGGGATTAGCCCCGTCTGCATTCTTGCGGGTTCAATCACCAGTTTTTCTTCTCGGGGGCTCAGAAATTAGCTTGAGGGGCGGTCCTCCTGGCCACACACTTTCCAGGTCGAGTTATACAGGCATATGCCCAGATGATTGGTCGAATGCTTGTGATGCAGCGCGACTCTAACAAAACCTTTACAAATGACACCAACCCGGAAAAACCCTAGCACCACTTGTTCATCAGTGGGGCCCATAGCACCGATACACACATTCACTCAGTTTCCTGGATCAGTTGTAAGCTGACGAGCTTTAAAACATACGGGGTACCTTGTTACTATTTTTACCTAAATAATATCTATATACATTATATACATTTGAATCTGGAATTGTCGGTTCTAAACATCAAAGTACTCCGCTATTTGGGTCGATGGACCAACTAGTAGGAATCAGTTGATGGCGATTAAGTCCAGCTCAATCACAATTAAAACCTTTAACATTTATAGATCATAACTTTACTTCTAATAACCACAGACTCAGTTTGAGTTAGCATGAAATTTTATCTAGATTCATTGAATAAATTGAATAAGTAAAGCTTTATTAGACAAAATTCTAAACATTAATTTCATAAGCATTCAAGTAAAGATTTGAATAGATAACGGACAAATACTCATTACCCTTGGCCTTAGGGCGATGACGAGAATTGTTCATCAGAACATGAACTGCAGGTCACAAGATAGGTTCCCAAACTGACTGACTGTCCCTTTAACCTCCTCGGATGTATTCCCTCCCAGGATAGAATCCCGCGACGGTCTCGTTCCTTTTCCCCATCAATGTTCAAAGTTCAAAATGGTCAAAGTCTTTTCAGCATCAGGAAGAAAAATTGTCTCAACAGACAGCGTGTCGTGTTGCATAGATCGATGTAGAATAAGCGATTGCGACCAGGTCATTGTAAGCACAACTCTTTTATACCCTTTCACTAACTTGCTATACCCAAAGATTGAAACCTTTTAGGGGCTACATTCATTCTGATTGGTCCATTGGAGGGGTGGTGATGGTCACCTCATTGTCCTCCTTGCCTAAACCGGTTCTGTAAATAATACATTCATGCACAATTCTCGTGACTTATCAAGTCCCAATATTTTAACTTTGTTAATGTATTTGCAACAATTTCCATCAGTTTATGAGTTGGATCATCTTCTGCAGTTTGAGTCTCTCATCCGTTCCCAAGCATTCATGCAGGGATTTTTGGCACGACTCTTGTCTTAGGTCACTCTGTCCTTGACATCTCTCACTCTGGGCATAAGCCACACACTCGTGACTGGGACTTCCATTCTGCTCATGCGCGGGGGCCATCTTTATTGCACATAATCACATCTCTCGGCAGCGGCCATTTTTCCAGCGAGGCCTAGCAGGCCCGTACGGAATTAATATGAACACAACATAGCAGAAATTAGACATCGAAAATAAGCCCTTCTGTTTACCACCCACAATTCTAATGACCCGTGTTAGGTGTTAGCTAGCATAAGCGACATTTAAAGCCATTTTACTTACCATTTGCATTCTTTGCCACAATATTTTACTACAAACGAAATACATGCAATTTACTTCTGTTTTCTACACGAATCACAAACCTATGTTAATTTAATTTCACATTGATAAATAAATTAGATTTTTGCAAATGCCAGTTAGTTTCTCGCGTGTAGTGTCTAATTAAAGGTGCATTTATTGATTACTTCATGCATTCAAACAGTTAGTATTTTTAAGGTTATGAGGTCATTAACTTCAAAGGGGTACAAAAATGTTTGTATTTCCCCTGCTCCATCACTTGCTACGCCTTTCCTTACAAATGTACAATAGCCACATTGTATGCCCCTAATGAACATCAAGAGCCATTCCTATTAGACGCCATGGGTTAGGTACTGACATCCCCTGACACTGACATCCTCATAGGCAGGGATTTTAACTTAGTGCCAGACACTCTTATGGATAGATCGCTCAACGAATAGATCAAACTGAAGCCTTTACTGTGACGGGGCTTCCGTAGATGAGGGACATGGGACTTGAGGATGTGTGGCAAACTAAGCACCCCACTGACAAAGCATAAACATTTTACTCTGCAGCGCATCAAACATACACCCCCATAGACCTCTTCTTGATGTCCCCATGACTGACTGCAACCGCTGGGTGTAGACTTGGGAACGGCTGCCCTATCTGACCATTCTCTTTTCTTCATAACTTTACTCCCCCCTTGCTACCCAACACAGTCCGGTGCATGGGGCCTGAATTCCAAGACACCACAGTCACCACTAAGATCACAACAGTGATGCACGCATTCCTGGATGTCAATGATACACCAGACACTCCCATTGCCTTACTCTGAGATTCCTTCGAGGCGGTAATAAGAGGCGTTTTCATTGCTTTATACGTGTAAAACAATAAAGAAAGGACAGCAAGGAGACTTGCACTGGAGGGTCAGTGAGAAGAGGAACATAAACGCTCAGGTGCCCACCAAGAGAGGCGTCAACTTACATCAGCGAGCAAGAAACATAAAGGTTTGGACAATGACAAAGCTGAGTATGCCTTACTGTGCATTAAAGAAAACATTTTATGCCGGGGTAATAAAGGGGGACGTTTGCTCGCTCATAGGTTGCGTGCCCAGGCCCTCAAGCAAAGAATAATTGAAATTGAGACACAGCAGGGGCACACAGTCTGCCAGGACTCTCAGATCGCACAAGAATTTGAGCGCTTCTACGCCACAATACATTCAGCTGAGGCGCTTAATGTAGAAGAAGCTGCACAGTACATTGCCCCACTCCCAGTAACATGATTCTCCGACAGGAAAGCTGCACAGATGGACTGTGATAGCCAAACGTCAAACCCTGAGAGACGCCATTATCACATTGTTCCCCAAGCTGAGGAAAAAAGCAGTACATTGTGCCTCTTACCACCCCACATCTTTGTTGAATGTGGATGCCAAAATATTCATTATACTAGCAGTCCGCATAGGCCCGTACATGCACGGTTTAGTTGAACTCGACCAAGCGGGATTCATCCCTGAAAGGGGCTGCAGCGATAAATCCAACTGCCTCTGCCATCTCAATCACAAATCCCACGATCATGCATACTGGAAATATTGCTTTCGGTTGACGCTGAAAACATGTTTGACCATGTACACTGGTCATACTTGTGGAGGTGCTGGCCAGGTTTGGCCTAGGCCCCCGCTTTCAGAAATGGGTGTGGTGCAATTATGCTGCCCCAAGGGCGCAGGTTAGGGTAAATGGAATGCAGTTGAACTCTTTTGATATCATACGAGGCACTAGGCAGGTCTGTCCACCCTTCTTTTGCCCTGTACATGGAACTGTTGGTGGAGGGAATACAAGGCAATCCTTAGATAACAGGTATCTGGATGGGAGGTGTCATGACCTACTCCCTGAAGTCACCTAAGGGCAGAGCCATCACTCTTGCACATTGTACAGCTAAACAAACAATATTAGCTAGATGGGGACAAAACACCGTCCAATCGAAACTGGGCTGGCTTCACAAATTATGGGGCTTGCTGGGCATGGAGAATCTGACCACAGTGATTGACCACAAACTACCACAATTTGATAAAACATAGGGCCATGCATACGATACCTCTCCCAGGAATTCAGAGAATTATCCTGCCAACGTATTTACGAGTGCTTCACGCTTTAGACAACTCCTGACTACCCTTATTCTGTTAACGATTACACTACAACACACCATCTCTTGCTGAGAGCTGTCGACTTCCGTCTTCACATTTCCTCTCCTGCCCCTACTGGATCCTCTTTTGATCCTTTACCCCCATAGCATGCTCATTCATACACTCACACCCTCACTCAGTTATCCATGTAAACACTTACTCACTTACGCAGTTGCTAAAATATATTATTTCATACACTCACTCACTGACTCAGTTGCTCTTTTTCCTCCGCGTCCTCGATTGACCCCTTTACCTGCAGATGCGCAGAGGATTAAATGACCCCTGGGACTCATAAGCGGACAGTAGTGTTTGGCAATTTGTTGGAATGGACTGTTGAACAGGCTCTGCTAGAAGAAGATATGGTTAATGGCAAGCCACGCTTTGGAAAAGGAAGTTGGAATTTACTCATATTCCCTCTGCTTAACATTTGATTAATAATTTTTGCCTGCCAGCTATTAATCCGGAGTAAAACATAGGCTTTAGAATTGGAAACAGAGGGGCATATGTACCAGCCCCTATCGCCACCACAACGTCACTTTTTACGACGTTGTGGTGGCGATGGGTGGGCGTTCCAACGCATCACCCATTGATTTTGATGCTGCCCCCTATTTACAAAGGCAGCGTAAATTGGAGGCGTCGCCAAAATTAAGACTAAGGAAAACCTGGTCTTAAATTGGCGAAACGAAGAGAAATGCATTATTTCTCCTCGTTTTGCTTTTTCCATGTGTGCTGCCTTTTGCAAAATGCCTTGGATTGTTTATGTGCAGGAAGGTCGCCCTTCCTGCACATAAACAATATGAAAACAAATGGCTTTTAAAGGTTGTTTGTTTACAGGAAGGGGGACCTTCCTGTACATAAACAATCCTTCCCTGCACGCAGACAACCTTGCACTATGGTGCAAGGTTGCCTGTGTTGGTGCTACACTGCTAAGTGTAACGCCAGCACAGGGGAAAACGCAAGGCTGCACCATATTGTAAATGTGGTGCAGCCCTGCGTTTCTGAAGTGGTGGAGTGAGGTGTTAAGGCATGGCGGCTAATGCCTCACCCTGCCACTTCCTTTAATACATGCCCCAGAGAGTGACTGATACCCTTATACAGATATTTCATCTTCCCTGACTGTTTCCTCTTCATGCATTGTTTTTCCAAACGTTACCACAAAGCAATGTAGCTACACCTCCTGAAACGACGGGGACACGTGGGTGGGATTGAGGAATTGACACGCTACATCAACTCATTTCATTGGAGCTGTGGTTATGCAGAAGCTGGTGTGGTAGTGGAGGTTGTTGATGTTGAGCAGGGGTGACTTTTACCATGTTCTCCTTGGGTATAGAAAACAAGATGGCTTCCACTGCTCCCACTACTCTCTCCTGGGTGGTGAAAGTAGGAGGTATTCCAAAAGTCAGTTTTCTGCAGGGAGAGTGACATGCATTGCCCTACACTCCCTTGTGTATTTCACTCTTCTGACCAGCTAATCCCCGAGTGGGCTAGATTCCAAGTACTCTTCTGGGCAGGAAGAGGTGGGATTGATTGCCCTTCTCTCTCCACTGCAGCGAAGAGTAAGATGTGTTGCCCTGCTCTCTTTTGTGCAGAGTGTAGGGTGAATTTCACTCCTCTATGTACCAGGAGAGTAAGATGACTGCAGTACTCGCCCCTTGTCAGAGCATCTTCTCATGGACCAGAGCCAACGAGGAACCTGCAGACAGACAACACGGTGGTGGACACACAACCCTGGAGGACGATAACCTCCTGCAGCCTTAGTCTGGGATCACCGACTAGCACCGAATCTCAACTACCATCAACAATTCAATGCGCAATGTTCACTGTAAAAAACACTGTGGATCAAATTAGAGTAAAAGTTTTGAAACCTTATGCCAAACAATGGAGCCATCTAACGCTGCTCATGCCAGTCTATTCTCGTGCTATGCCAACATGGAGGGATCCAGGTTTATCCCTCACCTGCACCTTCAGTTATGTCATTTTTCTTGTCTCTAATGTAGTTTCAGGCCTGATGCTCTCTGCCCATCAGTCTTCATCAGGGTGATGCTAATGTGTGTCAGTGTAAGTACAGATAATGAATCCATGCTTGCATTTCGGGAGAGATTGTCCATTATGGATTCCCGCCAAAAAACCCATCACCTGCTGAGTCACCACCTGCCAGCGGAGGGGACTGCGCGGTGTTCTGATTGCGACAAGCAGAAATGAGTTTTCGAGAACCAGCAGTGAAATGCACGCCACATTAACTCAGGGATCACAGCAGGAATATTGGTCGAAGCACAGAAAACCCAACACCTTCGCGTTCCTACATGAACTTCAGCTCAGGTGATGGTCAATTTTTTGCAACTAAATTTCCCATTTACTTTCCAGGATAAACTGTGTGTATTATTACCATGGACAATGATTTTCCTTGGAATTCTACATAGTAATGTTCCAGTTTTGGAGCAGATCTAAACCTACGCTTCCAATTGAGATTGGCCCACCCTAATATTCTTAATTAGAAGATTTCAGGCTGACCAGGAGCGCATATTTACAGAGTGAAGGATACCTTCCACTAAGCTGAGAAATGAAATTCATTAATTTTATTCCCTAATATTGTCAACATTAGCAGGAGATTGGCAGACAAAGTGCTAAGCTTCGGATTTCCTGTTGTCATGGCACTTAAGTAGTTTTTAATTCCAAGCAAGATCTCCCTAACAAGCTTTATGAAGCAGCAGAGCTGGGAGACTGCCTGGCGACACATTACCCTTGGATGCTGCCGCTCTCACTAAGCCTTTGCATCCCTTGTGGTCTCTTCACAGGCAGGTGGTCATATGGCCTACACCCGAAGCTTGTAGCACTAAATAAATGCCCCCCAGCAAAGCGATCATAACAAACTAGACCATAACAGACTCGTTCACAATACTAGGGCTGTGCGTAATTTGCATAAATACGTAAAATATCTGAAAATGTATGCAAAATTATGCAAAATGTATACCCAACACATATAGTTTAGTAGGAAATGTGCTCTTGTGGCCATTTTGGATGCAAAGGCACATTTTGTGCTAAAAATACAGCTATAAAAAAAAACAATCACCAGGAGCAGCCGCCGCTCGCGTTCTGTTCGCTCGCGTTGTTTCCATTCTTCAGCGATAGGATTTTTCCCTGTACCAACTTGAATTTACATGATGTGGTATTATAGCATAATTTCGGGAATTTCGTGTAACAAGTTACGCGTAAAAGTACGCTAGACAACATCAGGCCCAAACACATCAAGCTACCTTAGAGTGCTGGGTGGACAGAAGGCAATTCGAATTTTTTGTAATTTCTTGTAATGTCTCTGAATGTCTCTGGTCCAATCAATCTTTCGTGACACCCAGGGACTCAAGGCCCCCCATTAATCGGGTATTCCCCAAGATGTGGAACCCATTTTGTGTATCTCGTTTTCCTTTTGTGCCTTAGGGTATACTCAGTATAGGCCATGGCTTGACCACAGACATCACATATCATGACTTTAAAGAACCACCTACATGCCGTGATCTAGTCAGACCAGAATTGACCACGACCAGACTATGGACCAGACAGAGCATGGCTGCAAGTGCTGTACCTCACTCTGGAGAAACTCTACTATGGTGAAGAGCCAACAGCCAGGGCTTGGCAGACTCCATGCCAGTGAATGCCCAAAATGAGGGCAATTGTTTTCCTAAAAGACTTTGTGAAAACTGCAACAAAAACACCGAAAAGGGCACAAAGAAACAGGTTAGGAAAAAAGGCGTCCTGAGTAATGAGGGAGGTGCCTGGCAGACAGGGGAGGTGGAGGTCCCAGGGTGTTGGTGAGGTAGGTGATGTAGGATTTAGGAATGGGGAGATGTAGCACGTTAATGATAGGGTTTTGAATTACTATTGTACAGGCAGTGAGAGGAGCACTATCGCGTAGGTAGGGATTGCAGCGCAAGGGTATCGGAAGTTGTAAAGTACTGGTTTAGAGGCGGGGTAGAGGTACGCTGGGAGAGGCAGGGCAAGAGGCACTTCTATATGTGCATGGAAAGAGGTTCTGGGACAAGTATGAGTCGCGAAGGAGCATAGGTAGGGACAGAAATGTGGGTATAGGAATGACCAGAAGTTCGAGGGTTGAGAGAGGCACTAGGGTATATGCATTGAAAGAATACCAGATTAGAGGCGACATAGAGGTACGCTAGGAGGGGAAGAGGCACTTTAATATATTCAGGGACAGAGGTTCTGGGGCTAGTATGAGCCGAGATAGCGAATAGGTAGGGACAGAAATGTGGGTATTGGTATGAATAGAAGTTCCAGGGTAGAGAGAGGCACTAGGGTATATGCATTGAAAGAATACCAGATTAGAGGCGACATAGAGGTACGCTAGGAGGGGAAGAGGCACTTTAATATATTCAGGGACAGAGGTTCTGGGGCTAGTATGAGTCGAGATAGAGCATAGGTAGGGACAGAAATGTGGGTATAGGTATGAATAGAAGTTCTAGGGTAGAGAGAGGCACTAGGGTATATGCATAGAAAGAATACTAGTTTAGAGGCGACGTACAGGTACGCTGGCAGGCGTAGGGGAAGAGGCACTTTAATATATTCAGGGACAGAGGTTCTGGGGCTAGTATGAGTCGAGATAGAGAATAGGTAGGGACAGAAATGTGGGTATAGGTATGAATAGACGTTCTAGGGTAGAGAGAGGTACTAGGGTATATGCATAGAAAGAAGGCTAGTTTAGAGGCGAGGTAGAGGTACGCTGGCAGGAGTAGGGTAAGAGGCACTTTAATATATTCAAGGACAGAGGTTCTGGGGCTAGTATGAGTCGAGATAGAGAATAGGTAGGGACAGAAATGTGGGTATAGGTATGAATAGACGTTCTAGGGTAGAGAGAGGCACTAGGGTATATGCATAGAAAGAAGGCTAGTTTAGAGGCGAGGAAGAGGTACGCTTGCAGAAGTAGGGGAAGAGGCACTTTAATATATTCAGGGACAGAGGTTCTGGGGCTAGTATGAGCCGAGATAGCGAATAGGTAGGGACAGAAATGTGGGTATAGGTATGAATAGAAGTTCTAGGGTAGAGAGAGGCACTAGGGTATATGCATAGAAAGAAGGCTAGTTTAGAGGCGAGGAAGAGGTACGCTTGCAGAAGTAGGGGAAGAGGCACTTTAATATATTCAGGGACAGAGGTTCTGGGGCTAGTATGAGTCGAGATAGAGAATAGGTAGGGACAGAAATGTGGGTATAGGTATGAATAGACGTTCTAGGGTAGAGAGAGGCACTAGGGTATATACATAGAAAGAAGGCTAGTTTAGAGGCGAGGTAGAGGTACGCTGGCAGGAGTAGGGGAAGAGGCACTTTAATATATTCAGGGACAGAGGTTCTGGGGCTAGTATGAGTCGAGATAGAGAATAGGTAGGGACAGAAATGTATGTATAGGTATGAATAGAAGTTCTAGGGTAGGGAGAAGCACTAGGGTATATGCATAGAAAGAATACTAGTTTAGAGGCGACGTAGAGGTACGCTGGGAGGGGAAGAGGTACTTTTATATATGCAGGGAGAGAGGTTCGTTCTGGGGCTAGTATGAGTCAATATAGAGCATAGGTAGGGACAGAAATGTGGGTATAGGTATGAATAGAAGTTCTAGGGTAGAGAGAGGCACTAGGGTTTATGCATAGAAAGAATACTAGTTTAGAGGCGACGTAGGGGTATGCTGGGAGGGGAAGAGGCACTTTTAAATATGTAGGGACAGACGTTCTAGGAGGAAAATGTGAGTACAAAAAGAGCATAGATAGGGACGCAAATGTGGGTATAGGTATGAGCAGAAGTTCTAGGGTAGAGAGAGGCACTAGGGTATATGCAGGGTATATGCATAGAAAGAATACTAGTTTAGAGTCGAGGTACGCCGGTAGGGGTAGGGAAAGAGGCACTTTTATATATGCAGGGAGAGAGGTTCTAGGGGGTAAGTACAAGTCACAATAGAGTATAGGTAGAGACAGAAATGTGGCTATAGGTATGAATCGAAGTTCTAGGGTAGAGAGAGGCACTAGGGTATATGCATAGAAAGAATACTAGTTTAGAAGCGAGGTAGAGGTACGCCGGCAGGGGTAGGGGAAGAGGCACTTTTATATATGCAGGGAGAGAGGTTCTAGGAGGAAAGTGTGAGTAGAAAAAGAGCATAGGTAGGGACGCAAATGTGGGTATAGGTATAACCAGAAGTTATAGGGTAGAGAAAGGCACTAGGCTATAAGCATAGAAAGAATACTAGTTTAGAGGCGAGGTAGAGGTACGCCGGCAGGGGTAGGGGAGGAGGCACTTTTATATGCGCATGGAAAGAGGTTCTGGGGCAGGTATGAGTCGAGAAAGAGCATAGGTTGAATGTGGGGTATAGGAATGACCAGAAGTTCTAGGGTAGAGAGAGGCACTAGGGTATATGCATGTAAAGAATACTAGTTTAGAGGTGAGGTAGAGGAACACTGGGAGGAGAAGAGGCCCTTTAATATATTCAGAGACAGAGGTTCTGGGGCTAGTATGAGTCGAGATAGAGTATAGGTAGAGACAGAAATGTGGGTATAGGTATGAATGGAAGTTCTAGGGTAGAGAGAGGCACTAGGGTATATGCCTGGAAAGAATACTAGTTTAGAGGCGAGGTAGAGGTATGCTAGGAGGGGTTGGGGAAGAGGCACTTTTATATATGCAGGGACAGAGCTTCTAGGGGGTAAGTACGAGTCACACTAGAGTATAGGTAGGGACAGAAACGTGGGTATAGGTATGACCAGAAGTTCTCAGGCAGAGATAGAGGCTGTAGGGACTATGCATAGAAAGAAGTAATAGTTTGGACACAGCAGCTCTCCCTAAGGCCTCACTGTTATGGAGAGACAGACAGGAAGTGATCTAAGCAGGACAAGCACACCTCACTTATGCCCATCTAGGGTTGGGGGGGTCATCATCATTATTCTGGTCAGGACAATGAGCCAGCTGGTGTTCAGTGGTGTCACAAGCACCATAACCTGCTTTTCTTTATGCAACCCTATCTCCCCGGGCCCGTTCAGCTCCGGCTACATTGGCCTAGTGATGTGAGGGCCATACAAAGTTAATAAAGTCACCGGCTGGAGGATTTTCTACCTTCGGTCGAATGGTCTAAACCTGGGTGGGGGACTCACAGGAAATGACGAGGGTACAACAAAGAAAGTTCAAGCGCTTCTCATCACCCGTAGAAATAATATTTCTGCTGTGGTAGTACAGTAAAAATGTGTCGTAATCCATTGTGGGAGTGGCAGCCCGGTGAAACCAGACTATGTAAAAACAAGCATTTGCAATGCAATAGGTGTCACATTTACGAAACTTTGTAAATGCGACATCTATTGCATTGCAAATGCTTGTTTCTAAAAGCGCCCATGTGGCGCTATTACTTTAATGTCAGCCGGGCACCTTTTCCTTAGACGAGCCGTGTCTAAAAAATAAATGCTTTTTTTTTAAAAAGCGCCCCATGCCGCGGTTTCACTTTGATGGCGGCCGCAGCCCTTTCCTGAGAAGCGGCTCGTCTAAGGAAAGGGGCACAGCTGCCATTAAAGTGAAAGTGCGGCATGGGGCAGTTTAAAAAAAATAGTAAGAAATACTTAAAATCTACTTTTAAATCATGCGCCAGGGTTCGATACTGCAAATAAACCAAAGGCATGGCCGCTACTGTATGAGCATGCTGTGCTATGAAAAAAATATATAGAGAATTAAAGCAACGGGGAAGAGCGTATCCAGAAAACCATTTAACCAAATTGTGCTTGGATGTTGTAATTAGAGCCTACTGAGTAACAACAACACATGTAACATGGGGTGTCCTCATGGGAGGTTACAAAATGAGACAAAGCGCTACTGAGGAGGTATGACTAAGTTATTGACCAATGAAAAGCCACAGTTTCCAAAAGACAATGACACAAGCCAAAGAAAAATATGGGTGGAGAATGGGCGGAGCTTCAAGTCCATACCTGAATTCAGCATGCCTTGCACACCAGTGAACGCGCTGCCCGGGCTCAACCTAAAACCTATAGCTGTGCACTTGGCAGAGGTAAGTCAGAGGTAAGGCAAGTCCTATCTGAAGGTTTACCACTGTTTTTATTCATTGAATCTACTTCATTCAGTGCAGCCATAGCTCCAAGCCAGGGGCAAAGCTATCAATAGTGCAGAAGGTGCAGTGACAGTGGGGTGAGGGGTAACGGCACCCAAAAATAGCTGCTCTTACTAGCAAACCCAAGGGCGGGCTGGCAGTGGCGGCTGGTGCAATTTGAAAGTGGTAGGGCGTAAAACCAACTAAAGAACATTGTCATGCGAGCAAGCGTAGCGATCGAGCTGAGAATTTCTCAGGGGGATACAGGGAAGTTCTCTCTCAAGAAAAATACATAATAAACTGGTGTAAAATGGTCCATTTTCTAGTGTCGTTTCTGTTCTGGTTTGGCAAGTCACCACTCACACCCAAAGCATTTGGTCAGTGGGCGACGGATGGACCGGGCTCAGGTGCTTTGTCTGCTCCTAAACTGTTTCTCTGAAGAGGGGGACTGATGGTAATTGAACTATTTAGGGTCAAATGGATGCATCTATGTACTCTGAAATGCTGTGATGGCACGCGCCATGATGTCACGTGCATACTGCCTAACTTGGTCAGCCCCCCACTTCTTTTTATAGGACTCAGGCCCGCAGTTATAGATACATTACACTGTCCTTAAAATGCCCCCAGCCTTGTCCCAAATAAGCGCTGCCACGCAGATGTAAGGAACAGGAGACTGTAGTGCAGTTCGGGTTCCTCAATTTCCCCCTACTACCACGGACAGAGTGATTTCGCAGTCACACACACACACACACATCACACGCTGGTGGGGCCCATAACACCAACTTTCATTCTAATCAATCTATCCGCACCTACCCAGAAAGGGGGAGAAACATCGGTTTCCCGAACTACACTGCTTTTCCGTGATGGGAACTTCTTCACTCTCCCTTATTCTATCAAAACCTTAGCTTCACTTCCCATCAAGAAAACATATAAGTCAATAGGTCAATGAATCATTTAGTTGGGATTAGCTTAATGACTCCTTAATTCTCTGAAATTAATCAATAATATATTACAATGAAAGACCAACCCGACACATGAATTCAATTAATATTTCTTTATCTAAATCAAATGCAGGTTAAATCCTAGTTAATAAATTTCATCTTTTGTCATATTTACCTATTCTGGCTATTTGTCGTTTTCTAAGTCAGAATCTGGTCCTCAGTCAAATCGTCAAAGTTCTGTTCTATCATGTAGAATCACCGTCCTCTCCGTCAGCATAACATGAGGATACTGGCAATGACGTTCAAGAAGTCGCGCTCATACCTCTCTAGTCTACTATTATTTATACTAAAAATTACATTCCAAATGTTGCAAGTAATATTTTCAGTGATTCTCATTGGACAATCGAAATACATTCTAATGCATCAGGAAACATTCGATATTGTTCCCACATATTAAAAGTTTCAAAACGAATGTATGGGAACATTAGCAATCCATAGTTCAGGTTGCAACAATTTCTGTTGAAGGGTTGGCCTTTCGCCCAGAGCAGCCTTGATGGGCACAGCGATGACAGTTCACCGGCAGGTCGCAGCTGCTGAAGTTTGCGCAGGCGCATTTCTCCTTTCCCTTCATTGATATTACCATTTTATAGCAGGCCCAAATGGTCAACTTAAGCAACGAAACACAAAAACGTCATTAATACATTGAAATGGTTAAACAGTGTTATTTCCCTTGCTAATACCCATATGTGTGTGCATTTATCTAGCCATATGCAACGTTCAAAGCCATTAGTACTCGTTTATTTAAGCATAATTCACGATAACTTCACATAAGCAACGTTTATCCTATTAATATGCATACGAACTTAGTTTACATGTAAATTTTAGCCATGCAAAGCAATCCCACGTATATTCTCTCGGTTAATAAGGTTGATTAGTTTTCCATACATCACACTGTTAATTATTATGATTAATTATTAATCGTTTTAATACCAACATACATGAATGGATTGGGTATATAAAAAGAAAACATTTTACCCGCTCCATCAATACCCCCTTTGGTGATTTTATCACCATAAAACAAACCCACAAAATGTATTTCCCTTTTTAAGGAAATTCAAATGTTTTCTTGCTCAATTATAATTCTGTTTCCCCTTCATCTTCTCTTTTTGTTTTGTCATACATACTCTCCTTCCATTCTTCCAATTCTATCTCTTCAAAATCTCTTTCTTGTTTCTTTTCCTTCTTTTTGATAATTTCTCGTCTAATTTTCTTTTTATTTCTTTTATGTCTGCAACACATACATACTAATCTAAGTATTAATAATATGAAAATTACACACGTTAATGGAAATAATATTTTCCCTAATATAGTACTACCTAATTTTCCTAAGAAAGTTTTAATAGCAGCCATCTTATTACTAATTTTAGTCCAGATACTTTCAACCTCCAGTGGTACTATTTCATCATGCAATTCAGTAATATTTTTGATATAAACCTTTAGATCTTTGCTTTCATCAGGAATATAAGTACAACAATGTTGAACTTTCAGCATTCCACAGACTCCACCCTCTTTCGCCAATAAGATATCAAGGGCAATTCGATTTTGCATTATCATAGCACGCATAGCAACCATTTCGGTGTTTACCAAAAGAAATCCTCAAGCGGTGCTTGTTGACAAGCGATCCACTATGGTTGACAATTTCCGAATATTATTTGCATTCAAAGATATTCCCACTGCTGGTATCAAGGCTCCAAAAATGTCACCTACAAGTTCTAACCAAGTTTCTCTTCTACTACGCATTAAAGGTTATTTTGTCCATTATTTTCTACTCTATCCATGTGAAAGATCTTTGGAAAGACCAGGCCAACATAACATGTGCCATACCAATGGTCGGGCAACCTGTAATAAGCCTTGTTCCCACAAATGTAGTACAATCCAGGAAAGACTGGATCCTCTCTGCCTCTAAATCCTCATCCGGATGCAATAAAATATGTATCATGGCACTCACTAGTCCCTATATAATAATAATCATATTGGGATCTTTCCCTCATAATACATAATTTGCCTTTCTGTGGTGTATCTATAGCTATTGTTGGTCTAGCTTCACCTTTCAGCTCCTTTTTCCCATCTATGTCCCAAACATTTTCCCCTACTTCATGTCCTTCTGCCTTTTTATGCATTCTCAATCTCCTTTCTTCAACCATGTCTAGAAATGTTTTCTCTTCTCTCTTCAAACTGCAAGTTAAATTGTTCCTAAAAATATATTCTAAGGTTAGTTCTTTAGTTTCTATAAAAATCTCACCTAGTACATTAGCAGTTTTAGCAGGATTCAATTCATTATTCATGGGCAATTGTCCAAGAATGTTATCTATATTTGACAGATTATACTCTAATTTCCCTACTTGATAAAATATACTTGTTAAAACACTACACGTTATTCCATAAGTTGCTGGGAGGTGGTGATAAGTCACTCCTTCTGAAACAGAGGCAGGCAACTGCATACATACGTAGCAATCCCTTACGTCCATTGTTTTTACATATTCATACAATAATTTTGAAAACACATTGCTAGAAAAATCAGTTATAGACCTATCCTTGTGTATATGTTCAGTGCTTGTTTTAAATGGAACTACCTTTTGTGAACTCTTCACTACGTTAGTCATATTCTCTGTATGCCCTTCTAGTGTGTCTAAAGTTACTTTGAAAGAGATCAATAGAGCGAGTACGCTCCAAAGAAGCATTAATAATCCTGTACAAAAACAACACATTTTACACCATCTTCTCATAAAGGTACATCTACTCTTGTTATCATCTATGTTAGCCATCTTGTTAAATTGACCGTGTCTTTTGACTTAGCCTCTTCTACTGCACTCCTTGTACTTTTACCTGAAAGAGTTAAGCACTTATCAGGTTAACCCAGTCCTTCAATTTTCTTATTAAATCCTTTATGTTTTCTACAAAGACCTTCTTGAAATTACTCAGTTTGGCATCTCATCGTTTTTCACTTCCTTCTCATCATCAACATACAGAAATTCCTGAATTTCCGCTTCTTCTCCAATATCGGATATGATAACTCGCAGGATTTCCGCTGTTTCTTCTTCTTCCACCACTTTCAGTAAAGTCTCCTCTGGATTTCCTTGACTATCTACCTCTTCTCCTTGTTCAGGCAGTGCCACATACGTCCATTCCGGTGACTTATACTTCTGGTTTGGTTTTCTTGATCGTTTGTTTTCTTCAGACACTACGGTCTCTCCCTCTTTTTCTTTGTGCTGATTTGTCACTTCGTTCACTTGTTCAGCTTTTGAGGGTTTAACTCGTGACAATCGATATCTCAGTCTCTTTATTTTGTTTGGCAAAAGGTCTCCTTTAGCATTTCTTCTTGATTTGCCTTCTTTACTGTTTCTTTCCTCGATCCAAGTTCTCTTTCTCAGAACTCGACCTTCTGGTTCACTGTCTTCAGATTCTGTCTCATTTGGCTTTTCTTTTCCACCAGTTTCTTTTTCCACCTCTTGTGTTTTCCCTACTTCTGTCCCTCCTTGGGTCTCCGACACGCAATCTTTCTGCTTGCTGCTTGTCCCTTCACCTAACTCAGAGTTGGATGTCCCTACACCTCCTCGGGGGTTTTCCACAGAAATCTGTCCCTTTCTCTCTATTTCTGTCCTTTCTTCTCCTTCAAGAATTTTCTCAGGTGGAACTTCTCTTACTCTTTCATCTGGTGTGAATGTCACTTCTGTCGAAATGTTCTTTTCTTTTCTCTTCTTCTTTTTGTGCTCGCCACTGGCGTTTTGCTCGTCTCCAGTATCTGAACTTGTATCTGAAATCTGCAATCTTTTCCTCAGGATTTCTTCTCTTGGAGTTGGAGCGAGTCTTGGCTCCTTCTCCCCTCTTTCGGGATTGTCTTTGAATTCTCGTTGTCTGAATCTGCACTTGATTCCGAATCATCAAAATATTCTTTTCCAATGCTGTCTGCTGGATTTGGAACTCTCAAAGTATGTTATGTTATGTTATGTTATGTTAATAGCATTTATTACGCGCACAGCTGCCCCAGCTAAGGGGCGTCCTGGCGCGCGACAAGATACAACACAACCAACACAAGACCAAGAGCAGGGGGAACAGTTTAAAACAAAAAAGTTTTTAAGGATTTCCGGAACGACAGAAGATCGTCAATTGTACGGAGCTGAAGCGGGAGCGAATTCCAGAGCGCTGCAGCCTTTAACCGAAAAGAGCGCCCACCAACTCGGCAGAGCCTGAACCTCGGGACTGCTGCAAGCACTTGACCCGAAGATCTTAGCGAACGGGTCGGTACATAACCGGACATAAGATTCGAAAGAATCTGGGGGGCGGATCCTTTCAAAATTTTAAAAGCCAAACATAAAACTTTAAAATGAATTCTTGACTTGATCGGCAGCCAATGCAATGCTCGAAGAGTGCTGGAGGCCGAGCAAGACCTAGGCAGGCCGACAATTGCTCTGGCAGCGGCATTTTGAACGCGCTGAAGACGAACAATTTCTGCCTGATTACTCCCTAACAAAAGTGAACTGGCATAGTCCAGGCGAGATAAAACTGTTGCCTGTATGACTTGCATGTATCCAATTTTTCAGTCCAGCACACTTCACAGCAGTTGTTGTGGTCAGGATAACTTGCCTTGGCCTTCCCCACCTTGGAACCAAGCAATTCCTTCTTCTGTGGACTTTTATTCACACCCAGTCTCCTGGGCTCAGGTCATGGGCTGGTTTTCTTTCAAGGGTAGTGGCTTCCGCTCCAACCTGGTGAAACACAGAATGGACTGCGTCAGCCAGGCCTTTACAGTAATCCAAAATCATGTCATCAGTTATTGCCATCAATTTGTAGACTGGAACAAATACGTGTCTCATGGCCCGTCCCATGATAATTTCGTGGGGACTCAAACCTGTAGTTCTGTCTGGAGTAGATCTAATTGTCATCAAGACTAGAGGCAAGACATCAGGCCATTTCATTCCTGTGGCTAAACACATTTTCCCTATTCTGTTTTTGATCGTACCATTCATTTGTTCAACCACACCAGAAGCCTCTGGTTGATAGGCACAATGTAGTTTTTGTTGTACACCCAATGCTTCACAAATCAATCTCATGATTTCATTGTAAAAGTGTCCTCCTCTGTCTGATTCAGTGGTCACTGGGAACCCGAACCTTGGGATGAATTCTCTTAACAATAGCTTGGCCACTGTTATTCCATCATTTCTTCTTGTTGGGAATGCCTCCACCCACCTGGAGAACAGACAAACTATCACCAGAACATACCTTAACCTGTTATAAGGGGGCATTTCAATTAAATCTATTTGCATTCTGGTGAATGGTCCTCCCTCTCGGCCTATTGTGCCTAGGCTCACCACTGTTTTCCTTCCAGGATTGTACTGCTGACATATCAAGCATCTTTGACAGAGACTTTCTGCTATCAACCTGAATTTTGCATTGTACCAGGTCTGCTTAAAGGCCCTTATCATGGCATCTCTCCCTAGATGTCCTTGGCCATGATACATCCGTGCCATGGTTGACATCATGCTATCAGGCATTACTGGTCTTCCATCCCGATAGACCCACACATGATCTTTCTCCCTTGGTGCACAACCTGCTTTTACCCACTGTTTCATTTCTTCATCTCCTGCTTCACCCTGCAACTGCCTCACTTCTTCCCATGTTCCCACAACGTTAGTAAACATTATGGAGCAAGAAAACATTTCCTTTTCCTTTGCCCTATTGATTGAATACTGATTTCAGGCACAGTACTGAGCCATGTCATTGGCATATCGGTTCCCGGTAGTGATGTAATCACTACCTTGACTATGAGCAGCACATTTTACAACCGACAGTTCTTTGGGCAACCGTATTGCTTCAAGCAATTTTCCAACCACTTCTGCATTCTCTATAGGAGTTCCACTTGAGGTCAGGAAACCTCTCTGCAGCCAAAGCTGGCCAAAGTCATGGACAACTCCAAAGCCATACTGGCTGTCTGCTATCACAGTCACTCTCACATTCTTCCCAATTTTGCATGCCCTTGTCAATGCCACTAGTTCTGCTACTTGAGCGGATTTAACTCCTTTCAAGTGTGATGCTTCAATGACTGCTGCAACTGTGCATATAGCATATGCTGCACTCAGCAATCCTTCATCCGTTCTCAAACAAGATCCATCCACAAACAACACATAATCACTTTCTGGCAAAGGTAAATCTTTTATGTCTGGTCTGGGTTTCGTGCAAAAATCAAGCACATCCAAGCAATCATGATCAACATCATCTCTTACCTCCACTCTCTCTGCATCTGGCAATAGTGTAGCTGGATTCACATTCACACATCTTTCCAGACTCACATTGGTTGCACCTAGAATGACCTTCTCATACTTAGTCAGCCGACTGTGTGACATGAACTGTGTTCGGCTCCTTGTTAAAAGGATCGCCACATCATGAGGTACAAACACTCTTACTGGATATCCCATCACAATTCCTTCACTTTGCTCTAGGCTTCGGCATGTAGCAGCTACTGCTTTCAGACATCCCGGCAAACCTACAGCCACTGGATCTAGCATTGACGAGAAATATGCAACTGGTCTCAATCTTCCATGTTTCTGTATTAACACTGAGAGTGCACATCCGTTTCTCTCACTGCAGTACAACTCAAACTCTTTCTCATAGTCTGGCATACCCAGAGCTGGGGCTTCACAAAGGCTGTCCTTTAATTGTCTAAATGCTGCCAATTCTTCTTTTTTCAATTCAATGGGGTCTTTAACCTCACTTTTTGTCAACCTTACCAATGGTTTAGCAATCAGGGAAAAGTTACTTATCCACTGACGACAGTAGCCAACCATCCCTAGGAACATTCTCACTTCTCTTTGTGTCATTGGGGCTCTCATTTCTCTGATAATTCTGATTCTGTCTATTGTTACTTTTCTCAGCCCTTTTTCAATGTTATGTCCTAGGTATTGTACTTCCTTTTTACAGAATTGCAATTTTGTAGGAGATACTTTTAGTCCTCCATCTGCCAAATGATTCAGCAAAGCTATCGTGTCTGTCTCACAAGCTTCACGTGTTTTCGATGCCACCAGTAGGTCATCGATATACTGGACCAAAACTGAATTTTCAGGCATTGTTAGACTTTCCAGAGATTTCTTCAGCAACTGATTGAAAATTGAGGGGCTCTCTGTGTATCCCTGTGGGATTCAGCACCAGGCCAAAATTCGCTCTCCAAACCGAAATGCAAAAATCGGCTGGCTGTCATGATGCAACGGAATGGAAAAGAAAGCATGACACAAATCAATTACTGTGTACCATTCTGCATCATGGGGAATCTGATACAACATCACTGATGGATTTGGAACAATAGGACAACATGACACAACAATTTTGTTAATCTTTCTCAAATCCTACACAATCCTGAACTTCCCATTAGGCTTCTTCAGTCCCATTATAGGTGAGTTACATGGACTGCTCATTATTTCCCTCAAAACTCCTTGTTGAATCATTTTCTCAATTAAAGGTGTCACTCCTTCAATTATTTCAGGTGTCAGTCTGTATTGTGGAATGTTTGGATAAACTACTCCTTCTTTTAATGTAATTTTTACTGGATTTATATTTCTCATAAGGCCTACATCTTCTCCAGTAAAATCCCAGACTCCTGCTTTCACAGACTGTTTCAATTCTTTGGGTAATTCATCAGGGTTGAATACTGCATAAGTTCCTGTAATTCCATTCTCTTGATTAGCTATTGTCATTTTATACAGCACATCCTCGTCTGGTGTCTCAAATGCTATTCCATCTGGGGTACAGAATATAGTGCAATTCATCTTGCACAGAAGATCCCTTCCTAGCAAATTCACAGGACTGGTATCGCACACCACAAATTGGTGCATGTCTGTGAATTTCCATATTTTAACCTTTACTGGTTCTGTAAGGTATGCCCTAATCTGGGTGTTTGACACACCAACTACTTGGATTGTTTCATCCGAAAGAGGAAGATTCTTTACATCTGCTGACCTGACAGTTGATCGCGTAGCTCCAGTGTCTACTAGAAAAGTAATGTTTTCATCATTAACTTTCCTATCTACAAATGGTCCTGTCTGATCTATTTCTAGAGTTGCGCCAAGCACACACTCTTCTTCCTCCCTTCGGCACCGTCAATAATTCTCCTCTGAATCACTCTCGTCATTTCGCAGCCAATATTGTGAAACAGCGCTTGCGCGTTGCGGTTTGTTTACCTGTTCTTCATTGTAGAATCCCACTTCTTTGCTATAGTTCTGGGTATTTCTGCTTTGCGGTAATGGCGGTTTTGGCACCTGATTCTGTGGAGTAACAGCCTTCTGCTGTTGCTGCGGTTGGCCACTCACCTCACACTGCACCTGTGGATTCAATGATGGATTTTCATTATTAGTACTTGGTGGATATTTACACTCGGATTTCCAATGCCCTAACCTTCCGCAATTGTGGCATGGAAACTTCTTTTTAGCTTCTTCTATATTACCTTTCCCCTTTCCTGGGCCAAATCTCGGTTTGATTTCTGGGTTATTGGCTTGTTCGACTAACTGTGCTTCCTGTCTTTCTACAACTTTCACTTGTTCCCACATTGCCTTTTCCTTTAGTTTTCGCTGCTTTGCCTCAATCTCATCACTAAAGTATTTGGCATGTCTCAGGATTTCATCAATTTTCTTGCTTTGCCAATCAACTGTGTGCTGCTTAATCATTTCACTAATTTCGGGACGTAAACCATACACAAATCTGTACACAAAATGACTCAGATCCTTTTCACCAAGATTCTCATCTCCACTAAACTGCTTGAAAGCTAGTATTAGTCTTTCATAGTAAGCATGAACTGATTCTTTCACTTCTTGATGTGTTCGATCTATTTTTACCCAATCTGTTTCTTTGGGAGGCACTTTGTTTTTCAAAAATACCATAACTTGTTCATATTTCTTCATTACCTCGGGGTCTGGTGCTCCTGTTTTGGGATCTCTCGGGTATTCTTTAGCTGGCCAATCTATGACTATTTTGCATTCTGCCCATAAGTCTGCTGGCACTATTATATCAAATAAGCTATTTAGATCAATCCACAGTACCTTTGACAGCTTAACAAATCTGTCCACCTGTCTGTACCACTCTACAGGCTTTTCTCGTAATCGTGGGAAGTCATTTGTAAATGACAAAATGTCCTGTCTTGTCCATGGGACATGCACATATCCTCCTCCTGGAATCTCTCTCATGCGAAACTCTGTCACTACCTTCTCTTTTTCTCTCACAGGAAATGCTGGGAAAGTTCTGTCTGAGGTATCATCTCGCTTTCTATACCACCTACTTTTCTATTTGTCCACATCTCCCCATTTCCTTAACAATGTGATTATGTCCTAAATCTGCCCTATTCGTCCTGCAGTGTTCAGATTTTCAATATCTTTTTCCGTGAAATCCACTCGGTAAGGCTTTTGTAGAGCTTTCACCTCGTCCATATCAATTCCCATTTCACTTGCTATTTCTTCTAACCTGTCATGTAAATTCTTTGCTCTCCAAGTAACACTCTTGCATAAAAACAACAGCTCCTCATCCTGGTAATACTATTAATTCTTCTAACACCATGCGTAATTTTGCCACATCAATGGTTTGGGATTCTTTCTCTTTTCCTTGCAAGCCCTTCAGCCATTCGCTCAATTCATCCGTAGTTATACCTACTGATTTTTCTACATTCCCTGGTTCTGTGATTCTCTGTGGTTCTAATATTGGTCCTCCTACCATTCTGTTTCTTTCTACAGTATCAGGACTATAAAACGGGTTATTGGACACATTTAGTTCACCTTCAATCATGGTGTGTCTCCAAGGATTCTACCTTGCTCTCATCAGGGGTTGTTCCACTTGTCTATTGCTTACATACTGAACTGTTAGACCATGCTCGCTTTCTTTCTGCTTTTCAAAAATGGGCATAACCGGACCTATGGTTACAGGGACTGTAACTGCTTCTAGATTTTTGGTCAATTCTCTTATTTTCTCTGTTAGTTCTAACGTGGTTCTTGCCAATTCCCTGGAATTTTCACTCTCAGCCTTATTTTCCATCTCTCTTTCCCTAAGAGAATTCCTTCTCTTCACCTCTGGAGTCATAACCTCTGTTTTGATGATTCGCAGGGTTTCTTTCACTGGAGTACCTGAGGTTAATGTTTCTGATTCCTGTCTGTACGGAGGTGGGCTTTTGTAAAACATATCATCTAGGACATCATCCTCTGATTCATTTGCTCCATACCTTCTAGGTGCTACATTATGTCTTTTCTCTATACATTTCCTTCCTTCATTTTCTCCTGCAGCTCTTACGGGAAACAGTCCTTCAGTCATACTTGCGTCTCGCCACCTTCTCATTCGATCACAATGAGTTTCGCGATCATTTGGCCGTCCAAACATATATCTATATCTACTGCCATTTCTCTGTTTTTCTCGCTCATGCATCTCATCTTCCCACTCAGTCAAAGCCTCAAACTGTGTCGGTCTAGGCCGTGGATCTAAGTTCATCATTCTCTCTCTTAGGTTCCTTAAAATTGCCAAATTAAACGAACCATTTTCTGGGAACGCTAAAACTCCGTCTTCCTTTGTGTACTTTGCCCAATTGTCTAACCAAATGCAAGTATGGTATCCATATTTCGCAACCATGAAGGATGCAGGCGTTTTCGTCGAAGGAAGTAACTGTCCTTCCCTAGTCACAATCTCTTTGTCTTTCACAAACCATCCTTTTTTTTTACTAAACAAGGATTTTTTCTTCTTCTCAGCCGAATGATAATACATTTTCCTTTCTCCCGTGAACCCTTAGTCTTTTCTTCAACTGTACGATCTTTTAGTCCAATAGCAACGCGACTCTCACTAACGCACCAATCCTGGCGCGTCTACGTCACTGTCACAATCCTCAAATCCCAGCGCGACTCACACTAACGCACCAATCCTGGAGCGTCTACGTCACCCTGTACTTCTCCAATCCTAGCGCAGCTTTACACTAGCGTACCAATCCAGAGCGTTTTACACTTCTGACTAGCTGTCCAATCCCAGCGCGGTCTTTCTGACGTCAGAAGTCGCTGCGGCAGCTTCTGCTCCTGACTCCTGTCTCCAGTCTACCCCTCCTTTACAAGACTATTCAGTAGACTTTGTTACCACAGAATCGTTACTTCCGTTGATAAAGTAGCACATCCCTCTACTTCACCCTTCTAACAAGCATCAATTAACTGTTTCTCCAGAATTAAGACACATAGGTGGCGATTCCGATCAGTTAAAAAAATTCCCCGTACGAATCGTATCCATATTTCTTTACGTACGAATCGTACAAGTCCCGTACAAACTGGCAAGTACGATTCATATGTTAAAAAATCCATACGAATCGCATTGGGAAAATTCCCCGACACGTCCTCGGGTCGGAAAAAGTGTCCGACACGTCCCCGGACAGTTTTACGTACGAATCGGTAAACTGAAGTCCGAGCGCGCAAGTACGATCCGTCCCGTCCGTCCGAATGCACAACCGTATGGAGAAAACACCGTACGGAGCGAACTCCCATGGCAACCATGGAGACGTCCAAACATGTGCCCGCATACGCGCTGAACACCCCCACAGCCCACCCCCCCAAGTACGCGCCGTACCCCCAGCCCCCCATGTACGCACCGTACCCCCAGCCCCCCCAAGTACGCGCCGTACCCCCAGACCCCCATGTACACGCCATACCCCCACCCCACCCCGTAGATACGATGCGGACCCCCACCGCCGTAGGTACGGTGCGGACCCCCACCCCCGTAGGTACGGAGCGTACCCTCACCCCTGTATGTACGGTGCGGACCCCCACCCCCGTAGGTGCGGAGCATACCCCCACCCCGGTATGTACGGTGCGGACCCCCACCCCCGTAGGTACGGAGTGTACCCCCACCCCGTGGGGGTCCGCACCGTACCTACGGGGGTGGGGGTCCGCACCGTACCTACGGGGGTGGGGGTACGCTCCGTACCTACGGGGGTGGGGGTCCGCACCATACCTACGGGGGTGGGGGTCCGCACCATACCTACGGGGTGGGGGTATGTACCGTATCTACGGGGGTGGGGGTACGCTCCGTACCTACGGGGGTGGGGGTCCGCACTGTACCTACAGGGGTGGGGGTCCGCACCGTACCTACGGGTGGCTGGGGGTACGCTCCGGACATACGGGGGGGCTGGGGTTTCCCGAACTACACTGCTTTTCCTTGATGGGAACTTCTTCACTCTCCCTTATTCTATCAAAACCTTCGCTTCACTTCCCATCAAGAAAACATATGTCAATAGGTCAATGAATCATTTAGTTGGGATTAGCTTAATGACTCCTTAATTCTCTGAAATTAACCAATAATATATTACAATGAAAGAACAACCCGACACATGAATTCAATTAATATTTCTTTATCTAAATCAAATGCAGGTTAAATCCTAGTTAATAAATTTCATCTTTTGTCATATTTACCTATTCTGGCTATTTGTCGTTTTCTAAGTCAGAATCTGGTCCTCAGTCAAATCGTCAAAGTTCTGTTCTATCATGTAGAGTCACCGTCCTCTCCGTCAGCATAACATCAGGATACTGGCAATGACGTTCAAGAAGTCGCGCTCATACCTCTCTAGTCTACTATTATTTATACTAAAAATTACATTCCAAATGTTGCAAGTAATATTTTCAGTGATTCTCATTGGACAATCGACATACATTCTAATGCATCAGGAAACATTCGATGTTGTTCCCACATATTAAAAGTTCCAAAACGAATGTATGGGAACATTAGCAATCCATAGTTCAGGTTGCAACAATTTCTGTTGAAGGGTTGGCCTTTTGCCCAGAGCAGCCTTGATGGGCACAGCGATGACAGATCACCGGCAGGTCGCAGCTGCTGAAGTTTGCGCAGGCGCATTTCTCCTTTCCCTTCATTGATATTACTTCGTAAATGTCTGATTCAGTCGGCGGCCATTTTATAGCAGGCCCAAATGGTCAACTTAAGCAAAGAAACACAAAAACGTCATTAATACATTGAAATGGTTAAACAGTGTTATTTCCCTTGCTAATACCCATATGTGTGTGCATTTATCTAGCCATATGCAACGTTCAAAGCCATTAGTACTCGTTTATTTAAGCATAATTCACGATAACATCACATAAGCAACGTTTATCCTATTAATATGCATACGAACTTAGTTTACATGTACATTTTAGCCATGCAAAGCAATCCCACGTATATTCTCTCGGTTAATAAGGTTGATTAGTTTTCCATACATCACACTGTTAATTATTATGATTAATTATTAATCATTTTAATACCAACATACATGAATGGATTGGGTATATAAAAAGAAAACATTTTAGCCGCTCCATCAACTGTGCCCTTGAATCGTCAACCCCTGATCGAGCCAACATGCACTGTTTGAGCAGGAAGTATTACAAATGCGACACAGTCCCTTCCAGGAATCAAACCCGTCACAAACATGCCCCTCATCATCTAAAAAATGTGGTTGAGAGTACTGTGCAACCCCACCAATCTCCTATCACCCCCATCTCTGAACAAAATTGTAAAAACAATCCCCGCTCGGAGGTCGGCAGAGGCATCCAGAACGCCCGGTAGCAGTAGGGCCCCCCAAAGTTTAAGCATCGCTAGTATGACCCTGCCACCTGGCAGCCAATAGGCACGGGGCTCCTCTGCATGCGTGACATTTGAAAAAAGCAACTGCAGTGGCCGTTGAACTTTTCTCCTCCTCGAGGATTAAGCCTGCACCGACCTGTCCCTAGCGTCCGCCATGGTGGCAGCCCTCTCTAGAACAAATTTCACATTCTGATATTTTTTTGTTAGGAAATGCAGCTTTTAAGATGCACACCACTCCCCTAACAGGTTTGCTTTATTGTAAATTGCTAGAAGGTATCGTGCCCAATTAAAAAACAGACCAGACAATATTCTCTGCGAAAGCCTTTGACGAGTACAAAAGTATGCAATAATATGTACTAGCATGCAAACGCGCATAGTTACGCTATATTTGGATAAGTGACAGTGAGATTATATAAATACCGTTCTGCAGAGTGCGCCTTAATTAATCCCATGTGGTTGTAAGAAGTGGACTCTACGCACCTGACATTACCTTAATGCAATCCAACGCTCTACAGTAGCTGTAATGCTCATGGAAGCGCTAATTGCGCGCGATGCTTGTCGACAAGTTTGAAAAAAGTAAAACAAACTTGTTCAGCAGCTTCTAGCTACTGTCCGTTTTGTTTGGGAGGGTGATGTCACGCGGGGGTAAATTAATAACGTAATAAAAAGATTTTATTGAAAAAAAAATCTTACCTGAGCAGGTCCGTGCCGCCTCGGGTCCGTTCTGGAATCTGGCGCCTACACTGGAACAGCCCATCATTGCTGGCAAGACCCCTCTCAGCCAATCCTGGCGCTGGAGCAGCTCCAGGATTGGCTTAGAGCAGGCTTACGCTCCGCCCGCCTGCCCATTAGGAGACCGAGGGTTGAGCCTTGGCCAAACCCTCGCTCTCCTAATGGCCATGCGCCAGCCTGTGGAAACACTAGTGCGCATGACTGGGCACGGTGCAAAATTTGCCCTCCGTCCCCACTCATGCGCACTTGTGTGCTGCTGCCTGTTGCCAGTTGCCACAGACAATACCTGTCAGTCAACATGACGCCAGACCGCCCACCTCCTTCAAACTCCAAAGGGGGTGGGCGGTCCGACGTCATACTGATGACATGATTGTCAGTTCTCCCTCGGCGTCTAGACGCCGAGGGAGCTGCGGGTGCGGGCGGGGGGGCAACGCCCCAACGCCCCCAATGGACGCACCGCCACTGCCTAAGTATTGGAGTCCAGTATTCATTCAACATGAGGCACGTAGCAAACAAACGGGCCTTCAAATACATGGCATACAGGAGTGGCGAAAGGGTAAAGTCCTGGTGAGTCCCTATACCTAACTTAAATTGTGTTGAAGAGCATGTATTTATTAGGACTTCAAGTTTGAACTAATTATCCAAGTCCAGTCTATAAATTACCAGGGATACCAGATTCCTTCATTACTGCCCAAAGAAAATGCCATTCATCCCGGTTAGATGCCTTTCCAGCATCGAACAACACTAGTTCATATATTGTCTGTTTAATTACAGCCCAGTCAATTAATGCCACTACAATGTGATCGACCAGCATTGGACAGTTAAGAAGCCATATATGAAAACTGATGCTAAGGAGCAGGCAGTGGCTGCTATTCACTTCAACAGAATACTCGCACAGATCTGGATTGAACATTGAATAGAGCGATCAAGTGATATGACTTCAGGAGCTTTTGAGGCTTCCGTAGTTTATGGAGGATCACATGGTTAGCTGAGTCATTATCCCTGTGCAAAATCCCAGATATTCACTGCTAGAGCATAGGGACGGGGGTAGATAAGAGTGCCTCATATACTTCTCAGACAACAACAGGGTCACCCAGTAGTCCCCCAGCTGCTGGGTATGTGTCTAATTCAAACATAAAAATCCCCCCCAAAGGAGTTCATTAGCAAAGTTATTAAATTGTTTTAAGTCAGTGGTGCCCTGGGTATCCCCAGACTGTATCTGCACGAGACAAACATCACATATACCGTTCATATATTTCGATGAGGCGCACTTCATTCACAAATAGTCATTTTTGGTTTAATTCAATATGTATGAGTCATCAACCCCATATTAAACATATATCACAAACAGGGTCCTATCAAAGACACGAAATTGCTGACCAGGTAGACATCATACATCTATTAAGACATCTTGCAATGACTTTTGCCAGCAGATAAACACACTCAACCTATCAAAACAAGCCCTTTCTATTAGTGTTCATTTTGCTAGATTGCTCAATCCATTGGCTTCATTCCGAAGCCGGTTGTAGTGTATAATCTCTTTTGTTAGCATAAAGTACATGAGACCATCCTCAGGACAAAGTGTTCACAATCGCCCCACATTATCAGAATGTACAGGTATTGATCCAGGGGCAGCTTGAAAGCAATCACATCAATATAATGCCTTATCGATTGACGAATCCAGGGCGTCCAGAATGCGGCGGCCAGAGCCTTGGTGGGCTTGCCCAGGTTCTGCTCTGCGAAGGAAACTATCCGGAAACTACATTGGCTGCCCACGGCTCAAAGGATCGAGTTTAAAACTCTATGTCTTTCCTTTAAGATTCTTAAATTGTCCTCTCCCCTGATCCTAGAGCATCTTCTCACTCCCTATGCCCCCTCTCGTTCATTGAGGTCATTGGGTCAAAACTTGGCTACAGTTCCACGGTTCAAACGCTGCAGAGCAGGAGGGCGTTCCTTCCGCTATCTAGCGGCCAGACTCTGGAACTCATTACCCGCTCATATTCGCGCCCTCGACGATTTGCTTACATTCAGGAGGGCTATCAAAACCTATCTTTTCCCCCCTGGACCTTAATATTTTGCATGGACTTTATTACCTTGACCTGTTGCTTTTCTCTGGTTTTCCTCCGTCTTGTATGTATATTCCTTCTGCCTGTCAAAGCGCCGGGACGCCCCTTTGCTGGGGCAGCTGTGCGCTATAGAAGCTATGATAACATAACATAACATAACATAACATAACATAACATAACATAACATAACATGCCTTCAATTGGGTAAACTTTTACCAAATGATAAGGAGAGATTCCAAACACAACCTCCATCTATCTGATATATACCATTCAGAAAACACAGGTTGAGACTGAAAGCCATTGAATAACACTGTTAAACAACTCCTTCCGGAGGATTTTTATGTTTGAATCATATCCATCATATTCTCATATGGAATGGCTTCCAGCCCCAGTGCTTTTTTTTAAATGGCTTTTTTATGGCATTTTTGAATTCCTGCAACTTAATTACTGTTGCTGCTTGTTCTGAGGTGAGTTGTGAAGTTGAATTTGCTCCAGGTAAGGCTGAGTATCAAGCATCACAGTTTTATTTATTTATTTATAATATTTTATACAGAGCGAACATGACCAGTGAGGATATCGGAGCGCTTTACAGGTGGGCGAAGTAAAAAACAAGTAAGAGACATGAGAACAATCACAAATACGAGAAAGGTACAATCAGAGAAGAATAACAATTTGAGGAACATGACTTCCAAAGGAAATCAGCAGGATAGTAGTCATGATCAGCAAATGAAAAAATAGTCAATGGTAAGATCAAGCGGCAAAAGGTATGATCTTAGGGCAACCAGTTGTTCATCAGAAGTGTTTTCAATTTTCCGTAGGCAAAGAATTCCACATTTATTTATGTAGTTTGTAGAGCGCGCAGCTACCCCCGAAGGGGTGTCCCGGCGCTAGAACCTGAGCCTCAGGGGGAGAAAAAGAGGGAGGAAGTCAGCAGTGTGAGTATCAGAGTCCAGAAAATAGCCAGGTTTTGAGTCTAGCCCGAAAGATGGATTCAGAAGGGCAGAATCTAAGATCGATAGGAAGAGCGTTCCACAATTTGGCAGAGATAACACTGAACCCTCTGCCGCCCATTCTGGTGAGTCTAAAACGGGGAGAGATCAGAAGGCGGAGGTCGTTGGATCTCAAGGATCTGATGGAGTGAGATATTGACACTCGTTTTTTCAAGTAATTGGGTACGAGGTCATTGACAGCTCGGTAAGCAAGGGTAAGGATCTTGAACTGGATGCGGCTGGCAACGGGAAGCCAGTGAAGCTTTGTGCAATAGACGGTGACTGACTGACGGTAGGGGATATTTCCAATCAGTCTGGCAGCCGCGTTCTGGACAATCTGAAGCCGGTCGATCAGATATTGAGGGGCACCAGCATAAAGGCTATTGGCGTAGTCCAGGTGAGACGTAATGAGAGCATGGGTTACTGTTCGGCGGGAGTCCAGGGGGAGATAGGGAAGTATCTTTTTGATCATGCGCAGCTTCAGGAAGCAGGCAGATGTAACTTCATTAACCTGAGTTTTGCATGAGAGAGAGTCGTCGAACTGAAATCCCAGGTTGCGGGCAGAGTGAACGGGGGAGGGAGCGGGATCAAGTGCCGTGGGCCACCACCGTGAGGAAGGGATGGGATTTTTCTGGTTAAAAAACAGCACCTCTGTCTTGTCTGCATTAAGCCTTAGATGGTTGTTATTCATCCAGACACTGATGCTGTCGAGACACTGGCGGAAGTTGGCGAACGTGGAGTCCGAGTGGTCTCTGAAGGAAAACATCAGCTGAGTATCATCAGCATAAGAGACCACCCTGACTCCACAGGACTCCACAACGTCGGCCAGTGGGGCGAGATAGACGTTGAAAAATAGAGGGCTGAGGGCAGAGCCCTGAGGCACACCACATGACAAGGGTTTATCCTCAGATTTGAACGGCCTCAGCAAGACCCTCTGACTTCTACCTGTAAGGAAAGACTCGATCCAGCTGATGTCAGTGCCGCCAATGCCTATCTGTTTGAGTCGGTCATGAAGGATGGGGTGGGAGACCGTATCAAAAGCAGCGGACAGGTCGAGGAGGACAAGCATGGCCTCCTCGCCCCTGTCCACGCACTCCCGGACCGTCTCCGACACCTCCAACAGAGCCGTCTCTGTGCTGAATCCCGCTCGAAATCCGGATTGTGAGTCGTGTAGCAAAGAGTTGTTCTCCAAGTACTCCGTAAGTTGCAGCTGCACGGCTTTTTCCAGGACTTTAGCGGGTTTGGGGAGAAGGGAAATGGGGCGGTAGTTGGCAAAAATAGTAGGGTCGGCATCTGACTTTTTCAGGATGGGAATCACCAAAGCCTCCTTCCAAGTGGTTGGGAAAAAGCCATAGTGGAGGGAGGCATTCCAGATGGATAGGAAGGAGGTGGCTAGTGAAGGAGCTAGCTCGCCCATAAGTTTAGCAGGGACCGGGTCGGAGGGGGCACCAGATTTGCAGTGGGTGAGTAGCCTAATAGCAGTGTCCATGGTAAGTTTATTGAAGGATAGTAGGGACGAGGAAACTGGGGACCTAGTGAGGGGAGGCAGGGAAAATAGCCCATTAGGGAAAGAGATACAAAGGTTGTTTATTTTATCGAGGAAATAGTCAGAGAGTCCATCGCATAGGGCCTGACTAGCAGAGTTCTGTGTGGCCCTAGCGGGGGGGTTAATGAAGTCTTTGACAATGGTGAAAAGGATTTTAGACGAGTTTTTGGCATTTGCAATTTGAAGAGAGAAATGATCTCTCATAGTAGTTTTTTTTAGTTTGAGGAATATTTTCAGAGCAGATTTATAGGTAAGTTTGGCTTCAGGGTCGTAATTCTGTCTCCACTTATGTTCCAGTGCCTTGCATCTGCTTTTTTCCTCACGGAGGGAAGTGGACAACCAAGGGGCGGATGGGCAGGATCGAGCGGAGGAAATGATTTTTTGGGGGGCAATGACGTCAATAGCTTGGAGTAGGGCGGTGTTAAGCCTAGAAACATTTCCATCAATGTCAGTGGAGAGATGTTCCGCCTGGAAGTGGAATACTGGGTCCAAAGTGGCACAGGAGACCCTGTGCCACTTTCTTCCCAGCTCTTTCCTTGGGACCGTAGGGGCAGGTTTCAAGCCCAAAGCAAGGATAAAGGGGATAAGATAGTGGTCAGACCAGGTGAGGGGGATGGGGGGGAGGACTGTGATAGTCGAGAAGTTGGCAAAGATAAGATCCAGAGTGTGACCAGCCACATTAGTGGGGCCAGTGACTAATTGTATAAGATTCAAACTTTTCATGATTTCCAACAGATTGTTGGCTTTCACGCAGAGAGAATTATCTACGTGGAGATTAAAATCACCTAGCACTAAAAAGTGTTGGTGTTTGAGGGAAAGATCAGCCAGCAGGTGAGTAAGTGCAGTAAGTGACAGGGAGGCGGCAGCTGGGGGGTTGTAAACTAGAGTACCAGCCAATATTGCTGCCGCGGAGTCAGAGACAGAGAAGTACATAGCTTCAATTATCCCGATGTTAGTTAGTTTGGTAGTGGTTAAATGAAGATGGGATTTAAGGATGACGGCTAAGCCGCCTCCCGATTTGCCCCCAGCCCGATTGATGCACTTTATGTCATACCCTGGCGGGGTGGCAAGGTAGATATCTGGGAAAGAGGAGTCGGTGATCCATGACTCAGTGAGAAATAAAATGTCCCAATCGTCAGAGGTGATTGACATCCAGATATCGTTGGCATGGCGGGGCAGTGAGCGGCAGTTGACCAGGCCTGCTTTCAACGTCCGGGGGTGAGACGTGGGGTGCTGCGGTGTAGGGTATGGAGGACGACGAGGTATGTAGGGCGGGAGTGTGAAGTTACATTGAGGGCAGTGGAAGGAGGCATTTTCCAAGTGGTCAGGGCTGCAGCGGATAGTGGCCGAGCAGGAGGAAGGATTAAAAAGGAGTAGTTGGGTATTGGTCCAGCACGTGCGGGCAGAGCCTGTTGGACAGGCAGGGTGCCTGGCCCTGGGCACGGTCCAGGCGCGGACGGGCGCAGACGGGCTTGCCCTAGGCGCGCCTTCGTCGCGCAATCGGCGCGCCCGCTGCGCCCGTCCGCTGCGCGTACGGAAGTGACACATGTTTTAAGTAGGAGTAGGGAGGGGCGTGGCCACCAAGGGGGCGTGGTTCAATCGCACGCCGGCAATGGCGCGAGTAAGTTTTGCCTGAAATCCGCTGTCAGCGCTGAGGCGGCGCTGAGCCCGCAGAGCGGTGGAGATGGCGGTAAAAGTCCCTATACAGAGGTGAGAGTGCTCGTAAAATCAGCAATTTCAAATAGTGACACAGAATAGTTAAAACAGATTTAAAACAGGCTCCCGGCTTTTCGCCTCAGGAGTATCAAGGGATCAGCAAATGAAAAAATAGTCAATGGTAAGATCAAGCGGCAAAAGGTATGATCTTAGGGCAACCAGTTGTTCATCAGAAGTGTTTTCAATTTTCCGTAGGCAAAGAATTCCACATTTTCGGGGAGATACCTGTGAAGGCTCTATTGCACGTTTTCTTTTTGTGGAAAATCTGTGGTTGCAGCAGCAAATTGAGGTATCTTAAACATCTGAGACCAGATTTTCTCTTGTCTGTAGTGGCATGCTGACCCCCCTCTTCTCCCCAAATTCAAATATCTGATATTTGCTAGATTACTTTTTGATTCAGTTTGTTGGAATGAATCACATTTAGCTGTGACAGGTAACACATCAGATGGTTAGCTGTAACATCTCCCTTATGATGTGCATACCCATTATGCTTTTCTATGACTGCAAGAGACTTCAGGATCAAAGATTCAGGGATGTATGATGGTACAACGCGTACCATCACAACGCGGTATGTTACATCGCGGTTTTGACAACGCAAGTCGTTACATCGACTTGCGTTGGAGGGCGCTGGATTCAGGAATAGTGTGAATTACTATTCCAACTCCAGTCTACGTACAGTAGGGAAGGTGTTGGAATAGTAATTCACACTATTCCTTAGTCTAGAGCGCCCTCCAGTGCAAGTCGGTGTAACGACTTTCGTTGTAAAAACCACGATGTAGCCATACCGCGTTGTAATGGTTGCGTGGTAAAGGATGTTTCCCAAGATTCAGTCACATAACCTTGCTGGTTTAATCTCTTACAGAAGCAGATCTCTCCAAGTAGCCAACATTAATTCAGTCTATTTCGGGTCCAATAATTCTCCTATGGAGAAGATACCATGCTGTTGCTCTTGACTGTGTCTTTTCTGAGCTTGTTAGAGGCGGAGCATAAACAAACAGGCCCTTACTAGACAATCTCCAATAGGCTTCCTACGCATGTACTGTAGATGCACACTTTCCAGGAGCTCAATACATTGTTGGAGCTGCAGTTGCCTTGTGACAGTGGTCTGTGCCAAGTCGAATCTGAAAAAGGAGTGCTGTGCTTCTGAATCGGCTGACGTGGGCAAACTCCTGTCTACAGTTGTCTCTCAAAGTGAAGCTTCAGACATACAAGAGGACTGTTCAAGGAAAATACTGTCTAGATGTCTGTCGAAATGAAAAGTAATTTTTGGCTTCTTATTGAAGTTATTTTTACTCTACATAGTAATGTCTTCAACAAAATATCTATTTGTGGAGGATAATATATAAATCAGTGTCAGTGTGATCCTTATGTCCTCACTTTCATACATATTAGAACATTGGAACGTTGGAAGCTCCATTGAAAACAATGGAGTGCTCCGGGCTTATAATGGCTGGTATAAGCCCGGAGCGCCAACATTCCAATGTGTCTTTGTTCACAGCTCTGGCTGTGAACAAAGGCTTCAGGGAGCCTGAGGGGATTTGAATCCCCTCGCGCTCCCTGAAGGCTTCGTTTTGTTAGAACATTCTGCCCTCTAGTGGCAGAATGTTCTAATAGCCTTATAGCCCTTCGTAGCAGGGCTATACCGGCTTTTAAAGTCCCGCTGCTGTTGTTAAAGTCCCTCGCCTTCGGCTCGGGCCTTTAACGCTGCAGCGGGCCTTTAACAGCCGGTATAGCCCTGCTACGAAGGGCTATAAGGCTATAGTATCACCTGAGTAGACGACCTTTGTCTGTTTACTAAGTTTTACCTTTCCATTCTTAGATCTATGATAGTCTTGGAAACTTGGATCAGTGATTCAGTTTCACAAGTCCTTAGGGCCAATTCATACCATGGAGGATGGCCTATACTCCGTCAGGGAGATAGAGTGAAATACTCAAGGTTCAAGGTTCAAAGACACTTTATTCGGATAACGTCGCATCCATAAAAGCACAAAGACACAACAACAAACAAATTAAAAATTTGCTAATTAAAAAGTCATAATAAAAGCATGGCAGCATACAGTATACAATAATCTTTAGAATCACAAAAATTCATTATAGGTAATGTAAAACCTCAAGGATTGGACATCATTTGACGTGCTCGAACTGCAATTCTCAAAAAAGTGCCTGTGCGAAAGACCAACTCTTCATCGTCCAAGTTCAGTAGTCTTAAATAAGCGGTTTCCAAGCTGATTGGCATGTGCTTTTTATAATACTGTGTTAAAAGCCACTTTAGATAATATTTACAGAAAAACAAAAAGTGCACAATAGATTGGCCACTCTGGCTGACGCACGGGCAAGAAATACAATCAAGGTCGGAGTGGTATACAAGGGGAAAACATAATACTAATTTAATAGTGCCTGCCCTTAGACGAAACAGAAGGCTCCTCTCCCAGTGGCTCATTGGCAGGGTAATATAAATAGCCAGCTGGTGTGCAGAATTTTCAATGGCCATGTAGCTGTGAACAAGGGATTTTTTGAGTTCCTTTTCAGACCTTTCCGCTCTATATAACAAATAGAGCGTACGCCTGAGCTCACTTTTGTTCACGGCTGATGCTGTGCTAGGATCAGAATAAATTCTTCCCCTATTAATGCTACAAAGGCTCCGATACACCCCTGACAGCCATGGTATATCTTTCCCTTTCGCACATCCTATACAGTCACTAATGATCTCTCTTGTTAGGGATGCGGCCGGGTTTTCCAGACCGATAACCAGAAAAGGGCAGGGCAGGCCCCAATAAAATCTTCAATAAAATGTAAATTGAGTTCCTTATGCAATGTATATTGGGGTGTGGAGATTGGGACACCTAATAACTTCCTGCAGAATCTATTCTCTTTCTGTTGGATTCAGGTGCTATTGGCGAAACCCCAATCCTCAGCGCCGTATGTAGCTTTGGCACACATTAGGACTTAAATTTTTTTAAATGGCTAAAATGGCACCGGTTCTCTTTGGGCGTGGGAGGCTTAAAATCAAGTTGGAGGCCTTTGAAAACTTGCTCCTGGAGTGAGCCATATGCTCACTCAGGGGCCGTTCGCAGTAAAGACCAGCCCAAGATAAGGGAAGGTGCTGGCACTCATCAGCTTCTGGTTGCCCATGGTTATGGAACTAAGTTGGCGTTTCTTTGGGCCGCACAACATTATAAAAGACTTTTTAAAATTAGTGCGTAGGTCCAAGCTGTCCATATAGTTGACAAAACCCTGCACTAGCGTACGTAGGGAATTCGGAGTGCGGCCCATGAGGACTGCATCATCCGCGTAAAGTAGTACGGGGAGTGGTTTTCCATTGATTTTTGGGACGTCATGGGTTAGTGATTTTAAGGTTTTATTCAATCCATTAATGTAAATAATGAAGAGGAGGGGGGTCAGAACACAGTCCTGTCTGATCCCCCTACCCACATCGATGGCTTCAGTAACCTCACCCCCACAGCCAATCCTCACCCGGGCTTTAAGGTCTTTGTGCAGGTGTGCCAAGAAATACACCAGGGGCTCATCCAATCCTTAAGTCAGGAGGATAGACCAGAGCTTTGACCTGTTAGCAAGGTCAAAAGCTGAGGTCAAATCCTCTGTCGTCCTGATGGAGTACGCATCCTCTGAATCTAGAGACATCCTTCGACACAGCGTACATCTCCTATATTGGCAGGATCCGCCATCATAGTGGTTCCTGTCAATGTGCTAAAGGTTTGATAGATGGCTCAGTCAATATGACAACACTGTAAAACTTTTCACTTCTATTTTTATTGTCAAAAACAAAATCCCAAAGCAGGATTTTGTTTTGAAAGTAAAAAAGCTAATGATCCCCTGCATCATCTGAATTGTCTCTCATGGTGTGGGGAGTAATTTGCAAGTTTTACAGCCCTCACCACTAGGCTTTACCTAGCGGTAGCAGACAGTGAAAACTGCCCGTTTGACCACCCATCCTAATCGGGCGGGCGGTCAAACGACCACTCACTCCATCGGGCCATCCGAGGTGTATGTCAGTGGCGGAGATGGAGCAGTTTCTGCCACCTACATACAGAAGGTGGACCCGCCTCTAAATTAGGTGGGCGAACCTTCATTTTGGTGGAGAGGGTACTCCACCGTACTCTAAATCAGGCCTTTTGTGTCTTCTGTCTCCGTACGGTGATCCTGAAGGTCTTGAACTTGGGTGCTGAATATCCCTCCCTATCTTCTGACCTATCTTCTTACCAAAAGTTACCACTGAGCTTTGCTGCTCCTTGCACTTGCCAAAAGATTGCAGTCTATTTTTTTATTCTCTATGCAGTGACAGGAGGGCATTGATGGCAGTCAAAATATTGGTTGCTTTTTTGTGACCTATGTATGGAGAATAGTTGGTCAAGTCGAATTGGTATATATTGAGGGATGGATCGGAGCAAGCTTCCCAAGGCCTAAGGACTTCACCCAGGCTACCTAAACCATGATGTACTCCCCAGAGAGGAAACACAATCTTAGTCATTGTTATTTCAGTAATGCTATTCACTTCTGCCTATGAATCTATGGCGTAGATTAAAACGAGTGCTCTATTGCAAGCAGAGAGAGAAACAGATTGGACCTAAAGAGATGAGTCGTCTATGTGTATTTTTCAAATGGACCTCTGTAGTGGCTTTGCCCGTGCACAACACAGAGCCTAAAATGTTGGGCTTGTGTCTTTCAGGTTGTGGACTGAGCTTTGTTCACCCTTTGCTCTATATTCAAGCCTGACTCTGGGTCAGAAATAGGTTGAAACATCAAGTAAATTATTTTTCTAAAAAAGGACTTGTGGCTCTTTTGACCAGCAGGTTGTCCTAGTGAGGATGGTTTCTTCAGCAGTACTGCAACACATGACTATCCTCCCTACTATATGAGGTGTTTCTACTCTCTCTTTGGGTCGTACCACAATGGACTTTTTTCCAAGGTCACTTCTCCTTCCAGTGGCTGATCTTTTATTCGTTTTTTAACCTAAAATTACGTCTTTTTTTTTAGAGTTTTATATAGCGTAAACTAGACCCGAGAAATCGGGTATCAGAGCGTTTTACATGAGCACCAGTTTCGTTACAGACAGACACATTCATTCTTGTTAGGCAGGGGGACTTTAAGTGATTTGCCTAGAATCACAGGATGTTGAGCGTCATTGCCAAGACTCGGGTTCCCCAGCTTCGAGGTCGACCGCTCTAGCCCTAAGGCTACACGCTCTCCTTATACAATTGTCCAGTCACTTTGCTGAGGTCACACTACAATTTTATTGTATTGGAAGTCATGTGCCTCTAAGGGCTTTTACTATTTCAGCCACCAAAGTGAAGCAAGTGCTTTGCTAGGGTTATAATCCATAAACTCGGCTACTGATGATGTGTAATGCTTGCATGTATGCGTTATTTGTATAGTGTGAACCTAGTCAAAAGGATTGGAGCACTGTACAACGACAAAGCAAAGATAGTCAACGAGTGGCTGGAGAGGTAGCTGGTCCCTGATGTACAAACTGTAACCTTCGTCGCCAGTTTCCTGTGGAAAGGGTAACTTCCTGGAGGCGGAGCTTGCTTTAACGAGCTTTGGAGCAGTGAGTTGAGCTGGACTGGGACATATTACAAATTGGTTCATGAATATTTTCTAAAATAATGGATTGATCCATTAGAACTATTAAGCGTGGCATGTAAAATTCTCTCCCCAAAAATACTTAATGTATGGGAAATATTCAAAACATCTTTAGGCATCAAAATTTGAGGCCCTTGAGTGCTTGCTGACTTTTTAAGATGAAAGTGCCCCCACTGTCATACATGTCCCCTTAAAATAGGGGGCACAAATGTGAACCAAGGCAGACGTGACTGTGAAATTAAGATGTGATTTATGTAAACATGTTTTGTTCCCTTGTTTGGACTGCTATTTGCAACAAATTAAAAAACAACAATTGATGGACAGAATGCAGAACAATGTCATACATTCACCCCAGTACAGAGATCTGGGCCTAAATCCATTGTTTTTTTGCTCACCATGCCGTTCTAGTTTGAACCCAGCCACATGCAAATCAGTCTTGACCCTGTGCCCCGTGGGAACAGTCCAGCCCGAACTGCCAGGCCAGGTCCTCCCTGGACTGGAAACAAGCATCCTAGGACAGGTTTTGGAGTTTCACCCCTCTTCAGCCAGGATAGCTTGACTCCAGTGGCATAGAGACTGAGGTGGCATGGTGAGCAAAATAATGATGGATTTAACCCAGATCTCTTGACTGGGGGTGAATGTTTTGATTTGCTCTGCATTCCATCCATCAATTGTGTGTTGTTTGCAACAAATTAGGTACACGGAAGCCGGTACTGTATTTTGTTTTCCCCCTCGATCACCTGAAATAGCCATGATTTTGGCGAGGTAACTTAAAGAATCAGAAAGTTTGAACTTGACCTTTAAATTATGTTTTGCTATTTGTTTTTCCTTGCAGTTTTTAATATAGCCTGTAAAGTTTAATAAACTTAAGTATGTATTAATATGTTTTTAGTTTTATGGAGTCTCAATTAAAACGTACATAATAGCCGGTCTGTGTAATTTTCGGGTGGTCGGTATTTACCTCCACTTAGCCTTGGAGAGGGGTCTGAGGATGACAACACTTTCATGCAGATAACAGCGCTTACTACTTGAGCACCGAGGTAGCCTTAAATCTGAGCCCAGAAATATCGGCCTACACTAATCTCGGGCCTTTAGTCTTGATATGCATTAATCTTGCAGCATTGGAAACAAATCAACAAGGCCTCAGCCACCAAATATACCAGGACTAGAGCTAGGATAGTAAACCGCTCTTAAAGTTGTAGCAGTGTGTTGTGCTCTTTACATGAAGACACTGGTAGCCATGTTGTAAGTTTCTAAGTCTTCTTTATTAGTTCCAAGTCAAGTGGTATCAATCAAAGATCAGCCATGTACCAGCTCCTACACCAGCCCCACCAGGAGCAGCCTGCCTAGCTGCTCAGCCCATCTCCAACTGTCACCACTCATCCACACAGACACCCAGGCATTCCACGCATCACAGTCACACCAACATTCCGTTACCATCTCTCACTCTGGCTGAGCAGCTAGGAAGACCTAGGCTAATTACAATTAAATGTAATACTCAGGATATAACATTATCCCTTTCCTTTTAAAAAGAAAACAAAGATTACAATACTGAAACAGATAACTACACACAAGATAAGCAGTGATGTTCATAACTCAAGGATGCAACTAAAAATAAAACATCACAAAAGAGAGAACAATGCAAATAAAGAAAAGATGGGCAAAAAAAACGACATATATAAAAACATGCATCAAAATTCCCCATCCTCCCTCAAGAAGATTATTAATTTAAATCCCAAACCGAGTTAACGCAGAGAAACAGACTAACACTGCATCGCAGAGAAACAGACTAACACTGCGTACCTTTGGGAAGGAGTATAAATTGTCAAACAACTAAAATTACATACTAACAGTAACCCCATCCTTCCCACTGAACATTTGAAAAACCATTTAGTGAAAGGTGAACTGAACACACCCCACGACAAACACCCGAGGCCAGAAACAGACAACAAGGGTGAACCAACACTACAAATACACGTGTACCACAATATGGACCACATAGAGGGTACACACAGTGAGGCGCAGGGCGACTTACACACGACCACAACTGAAGCGCGGGGCGACTTACACAGGACAACACGTGATGCACAAGGCGGCTTACACACAACAACATCTGAAGCACAGGGCGACTTACACAGGACCACATGTGAGGCGCAAGACGACTTACACACATACAACATCTGAAGCGCAGGGCGACTTACACAGAACAACACGTGAAGTGCAGGATAACTTACACACATACAACATCTGAAGCGCAGGACAACTTACACAGACGAACACGTGCAGCACAAAGCGACTTACACACATTGAACACAACACAAAACCGCAAATGTAATGTCACCACAATACATAGAGGAGGGAAACCACCCACCAAGACCAGAACAACAATCATGTAAGACAAAAGCGGTGACATACAAACACTATGTACCCTTGTACATAAATCGGGAATTACACCCACTGGTATAAGGGAGATAATCCATATACCTACCCCCATGTAGGAGTCACTAACTGGGACTAAAACCCAACCTCACCCCTCACTTAAGGGATTAACTGTGATGACCACCTGAAGACGTCCCAACTAATAACAGCGTAAAACAACTGTGACATCACTACACATGAAACTTTTGATATCAGTAACACAGTTCTATCTAGTGTAGAACACTAAAGAACTATACCCCATGCCGGTGAGTGACCACTCCCCCAAATATTCACACTAAACTGCCATACATAGTAGTTTCTTTGCTGTATTGTAACGTGTACAAGTCCACTAACCACACTTGGATAAGCTACAGATAATATACAGCGCTAGAGTCACCTTGAAGAACTCTGTGACTGCTCCACAACTGTGCACTTAGTACCTTCATGGACGAAAAGCACAACTCCACATAAAATCTAACGCAGAAAAGATTCCATTTTTATGACACCAATTATCCCCAAGATAAATGAGGTGACTGCCTCACGACTCCGAAGAGGTTAACCCTGAGGTTGAAAAAGCAGGAAGAAAAACAAAATCGTCGTTTCCAGCTCTTACTCAGATCGCATAAATGCTGCTTTGTGCCCGGAGATCATGTCGTCAAGTTAAAACTTTATGTAGGGATGAAAGAAAACAGCGTGGTTGGCAGCAACTAGCGTGGATGGCAATAACGAAGACACACAGTAGAACGCCTGTAACACAAGATGGCGGCACGTTTTGTTACATGCGCCGGGTGGCTCACAACACGTGAATGCACCAAAAACAACCATGTAGCAGAAACGACGTAAGAGGAGTTGGATCGACATCCAAAGAGCCATCGGAGATCCTCGTGAAGGTAAGAGCGCGCGCCAAGCAAGACACGCGCTGCCTTTTTCAAACCACGACAGTGCGGTTAAACTGCCACTAATGAAAGGCTGCCAGGGACAATAAAAAACTATAATGTCTCACCACAAATATTTGCACCAATACGCCAACATTTGGAAATGGCTGGGAGTGTCACCGGAAGAGGAATCGCCAGCATCAAACACACCTAACACACATCTATGCCCGATAACCACCGCTAAACACTCCATGGAAACACTCCTCAGGTGGAAGTCGTAGGATCATTGATATCGAGATCAGTCCCAGTGCTAGTTTGAATGCAAGCTCCCAAAACTAAGATCGCCTCAAATGTTCCAAAAACCGGGCATATATTTAAACGAGGCAAAAACACCTTTAGCAGTGCACTAATCCCAATCCAAAGTTTTTGACGTCAAAAAGCAATATGCTGGCGCCTCTCAAATAACGCTCACCACTGGCAGTAGACAGATTTAGTGCAGGACAACTTTCCATGTGAGTCATGACGTCTGCTGCGTCCATGCTGTGTATACTTATGTAGAAAAATATTTTAAAGGAGTAGACTTTCCAATTTGGAGGAAGACTTGTGGGTGTAAACAAATTGTAGGAATATTGTCCAGATATTTGTAACATGTTGCTTTGTATAATAACTTCCAGGCACATTATTTCCACATTGTTATATGACCATGCTTGTACTTTCTATGTGCCATAAAAGTACCAATCTTAGCAGAACCACACCGCTCCAGTGTGGCACCTGTGAATTTACTTCACTGAGTTGGACCACAACTCACATCTTGAACAGCCACAATTCCTTTGCGCAGTGGATACATCCATACGGCAGATTCAAAAGGAAGTGGTAGGGTGAAAGACAGTCAATTCATACCCTAACATACAGACCATACCTGTGGTAAAGTCCATGGAGCAAGATCAGGCTGGACACAGGTTGGGGCCGTCCGATGACAGGACACTGGTGGGGCTGGCTTGCCATTTACTCCATTCTGCTTCATGTATTTTTCTTTCTTTTTTTTCTTTTGTAGTTGTGCTGGTTACAATGGTTTCTTTGTAGTCTCTGGGTTTCTGTACAATCCTTAAGTACGCTTGGGTCCAGGTCCGCTCGTCGCCAAAATTATGTTGTGCTCTTTACATGAAGACACTGGTAGCCATGTTGTAAGTTTCTAACAGGCACATGCATCAAGCACAAAACCGGTCGCAAATGGGCAGATTCTCAGAATCTGCCCCTTTGCGACCGGTATTTTTGCATTTGGGATGCATCATCCCAAATGCACAAATCGCTATTTAAGGAATCTCATAATAGCGATTCCTTAAATAGCGATAGCATTTAAGGAATCCCTAATTGAGATTCCTTAAATGCAATGCATTACAGTTTAAAAAATAGCGATTTCGCTATTAGCGTGAGCAAATTACCATGAAGCTGGACTTCATGGTAATTTGCGAAAACTTAGAAAAATGCACTTATTTGCTTTTTTCTAAGTTTCATGTTGCGCACACACATGCCCTTAGAGCATGTGTGTATGCAACATATGTGCAGAGTTAACATACATGGGTGCAATAGGGTGTCATTTTGACACCCTTGCACCATCGAAATTGCGGAAGCAATTTGCGAGTACCTACTGGTACTCGCAAATTGCTCCCGCAATCTCTAATTCATTCCTATGGGCCTGGAGGCCCATAGGAATGAATGGGAAGACATTCCTTAATTGCGACTCGCAATTTGCTAGTCGCAATTAAGGAATTTGTGGGAATCGCTATTTCTTTAGCGATTCCTACATGCATAGGGTTTTGCTATTCCTTAATTGCGATTCCTTAATAATCGCAATTAAGGAATAGCAAAACCCTATGATGATGCATGTGCCTGTAAGTCTTCTTTATTAGTTCCAAATCAAGTGGTATTAATCAAAGATCAGCCATGTACCAGCTCCTACACCAGCCCCACCAGGAGCAGCCTGCCTAGCTGCCCAGCCCATCTCCAACTGTCACCACTCATCCACACAGGCACCCAGGCATTCCACGCATCACAGTCACACCAACATTCCGTTGCATCTCTCACTCTGGCTGAGCAGCTAGGAAGACCTAGGCTAATTACAATTAAATGTAATACTCAGGATATAACACAGTGCATGCAGAGTGCTGCAGAGATTAATGCTTGTTAATACATTATTAACTTGTCAATTTTAGTGCACGTAAAGGTTTACTTTGGCAAAATGATGTTCAGTGTGTAGTATGTGCTGCAAGGTGTGATTTGGAACTTTAGTACCCCTGAACTGCCTGAACTGCCTGACCTCCATCACAGCTGAGGCTGAAGGGCTGAAAGCAGCAGGGACAACATTTTAGCCTACGTCAGAGAGTAGGTCATTTGTGTTAACCTGTGGACAGCCTGACATTAGTATGGCGGCGATGCCCTTTCGGCTACCTGGGGATACCTCAGCCCTATGACTCTGGGGCTTCTGTTACAGGGCAGGGTCTGTGGTCACCCTATGACACCATCTTCTGAACTCTCTATGGCCCTTCTATGGTGGTTGGCTGTGTTGGGTCCAATTAGTTGCACGTGGGTGATTTTGATATCCAACAGGTCGGCTGGTGGGCGATCTGAGATGGCATTGACATGGTATTGATGGCTACATGGATGTTCATACCTGGCTTGCCTTTGTTTCAAGTGCTGGCGGAGCAACAAGACAGCCCTCGCTGGTGCATATCGGAGATGTTTTGGATCAATGCCAGATAATATGCAGTTTCTTGAAGAATATGTGGCATATCAAACATGTATTATCATTATTGAATCCCTCCAATGAATTAAATACACCCAAAAATTTATGAAAAACGATGAAATGCAAAAAAATCGGATGTGTTTTGAGTGGTCGGGTGACGCTGAAAAAAGAGCCCCTGACCTGGAGCGTGCATATATATCCTCATGACCAAGATCTGATTTTTGCATTATAAATAATGCATTGCCACTGCTAGGCTAGCATAACTTTCTCTGCATGTAACCTGTCGGTGAGATGCTGGCAGGCAACGGGGGTTGGAGGAGATTTCACAGCAAGCCAGGATGTATGTTGGATTTTGTTAGAGGATCAGCACAGGCGCATACCAAGAGTACCATCGGAGAGGGGGTTTGGGCCAGCTCACACCACAACTCTCCCCCCTGTGGGAGTTCTTTTAGGCATTGTTTTGTTTCTTCACGTTTCCCTTCACAGACTGCCCAAAACAAGGCCCAGGGAGATGTGGAAATCTCTCTTTGCTCCCTCAACGTCTCCCATACTGGTGTTCTCAGAAGCTGGCATACGTAACCAGCTGGCAAGAGAGTGGTATTCTTATGCCAGTGAGAACAAGAAGCCAACAGATGCCCCCAGCCCCCACACTCTCAGATCTCTTCTGAGCAAACCTTCTCCTCCTGGTCACAGAGTAGAGGTTAACGTCAGGAAAGCCCTGAAAACCTCGGGGCATATTATCAAGACAGGCGATAAAATTATCGCTGCTTTAGCGGCAGAAAACTGCCGCTAAAATGGCGATAATGGGCTTGATAATATGCTCTATGGAATTCCAATTGAAGCTCAGGTTAGATGTCCTTCACATTTAACATGGGCTTCAATTGGAATTCCATAGGGCATATTATCAAGCCCATTATCGCCGTTTTAGCGGCAGTTTTCTGCCGCTAAAGCAGCGATAAATTTTATCGCCTGTCTTGATAATATGCCCCCTGGATTTTTAATGCCCCCGAGCACTCATAATGAGTTCATAGTTACGGTCTGTGTCTGTATATTAGGGCCCAGTATAGCGCCATGATGCTCTTCTGAGTGAAAGCTGCGCTTTACAAATATTATATAACATAGAAGAGAGCCCTGAGGCGAGCCACTGCGGTGTGGTCAGAGAGCTGGGGCTAAAAACACCTTGAGCTCTGTTCCTATCCTTAAACCTGTAGACCCAAATATATAAAGTTCCAGCACGAGGAAGAAATAAATGAGGGAATTGGACTTTGCTATGTGTTATGTGGACCAATAAGGAAATCCTGGTGTTTTAATCGCTGCACAGCCATCTTTCCTCTTCTATGTTTCAGCTTGTGTCAGGAGCCAGATCCTATTTAAGAGAGATTAGGGCAGTAGGTCTGAGGCAAACTCCTCCAATCCTTATCGAACATGCTAAGGTGGCTGTGTGGGCAGTGGCTGGTGTTCTGAGTGTGCATGCAAGTAAATGAATGTAGCAGCCCTTCGCGCTCACCATCCAAGACTTATTTCATGTTACATCCCTCAGCTGTCTCAAGACTTCTGAGATGTTCTGCAAGTGTGCCCCTAAACATTTGCCCCATGCCTCATAGGTAAAGACATGATTCCAATTGCAAAATTTTACTTGTAAAAACATTTCCCTCTCCTCCTCTAGTTGTGACAGGTGGCGGCAGGTGTGCTAGGAGCATACATTCTTGTTTAGAGCCATACCTACTGTAACAAGTGTAATTCCTCTGAAGCCTGCCCAGGATCACATCACACATTGATGCTCCGTGAGTCTAAGATCACTACCACCATTTTCACTGCAACCAGCGAATCCATTAAAATTAAGATTTTTAGGTCTCGCCTGACCCAACGCATGCGCTGGTCTGGCGAGACTTATTGAGAGGGCTCCAAAAAGTGCTACCAGGCCAGCCTAGAGCTACAGTGCATGTGCGCGGGCGCGCGCGCCGCGCTTTTCCCACGATTACTTTCACTTTCACGGCCGCTTTGATGTTTGATCGCGATCACTTTCACTTTCAGTTTTATTCGGACTCGGCTTGGCCCGTGCATTTCAACCCTGACCCATGCTTTGCAACTGTAATTCGCAGTCACTGTCCCATTCCTGTCCTTAAAACCAATGTAACCTTACTAACAGGGCGCTTAGCACATAACCTTCCCAAAGTATCCAGTGCCCGGGTTCCAGGTGCATAAATGGCGCTCTAATTTGGCAAAAAAGCAATATGTCGGCGCTTATAATACACTGACAGTAGGTTAGGGTGCATAGAGTAAGTATACATTGTTTTGCTCCTCACACGCCGGTGGGATGGATGGCAAACATAGTCGCTGAACGCCCATCGCGTTCGCAGCTTTCTTTTCCTCCGTGGTCGGTAAATCGACATACTATACATTGTGTCATAGTAAAATGATATTTATAATGCTTAGAAACGGCGTGTTTGTTAAAAAGCGCTAGTTGTGTAAAAAGCCTTAGACTGCTTTGCTTGCCACCTCAACCCTGCTAGCAGGCCCCCCGCTGTTCTAGTACACATTGTGCTCCCAGTGTGTGGTGGCCCCAGACTGTCCCTCCCCAACGCTGCCGTGTCCGAACACCCTTGAGGTCTCACACTCACCCTCTAACCAAACCATTTGCTGGAGCAGCCTTAATTTGAAGGGGGGGGGGGTTTACAAAGTTGCAGCTCGTGTGATAATTAAGGGCTGCGCCAATTTGCTGCAGACTAAAGTTTTAATTCAGGGGAAACCGGAGTGCAAACTGACTTCAGAATGGTTATCTTCAAAAACAAACACAGGCATTGTCTCCACTTTACTGATGTGAATAATATAGCTCAATTTAAGGCAAAAACTCTGCTCTATTTGCTTTTACATAAGTAATAAGGACGGAGCAAAACCTCTTTAATGCTTTTACCGCGATTACTTTCACTTTCGGGGCCGCATTGATGTTTGATCGCGATCGTGATCACTTTCGCGGCCGCTCGGCATAGCCAATAGGTCTCGCTTTTGGGACCTTATCAGTATTTAGTTATGCAACTGTTGCATGGCTAAACACTTATAAGGTCCCAAAGGCACGACCTATTGGCTATGCCAATGCTTGTTTCCAATGGGATCTGATCAATAAACTAAAAGAGTCCCAGTGTTCTGCACAAGAGTTTGCTCTATGTTTGATCTTAGGTAGTTGGGCACTGATTATCTCATATCTGCTAGACCTTTCCTTTAGTCACCCGGATGGCTCATCTTTCCAGTAGCGCCATTTTGAAAACTAGCTGCATTATCTACAAAGACACTGTGATAAGCACCACTGCCGATCTGGCTGATAAGCTCACCATCAGCAGCGCTCTCGCACCTCCCATGCCAGGACACTATCAGTCAATAGAGGAAGAAGCGAAAGTAAGAAAAAACAAGGCATCAGGCCTTCTCCATTTGTGTTCTCGGGATCTGAGCGGTGAACATTACCAATAAGGGCTGCTCCAGCCCTGCTTCAATTTAGGCAAGAGCTGAAGACGCACCTCTTTAATGAACACTGCATCACAATGATGGAACAGTCTTTCTGGTCCTAGAACCCAGCTGTTGCTCTAAATACTGTGGGGCAGATTTATGAGCCCCTTGCGCCACTTTTGCGTCACTTTTCCCATGTTAAAAGTGACGCAAAAGTGGCGCAAGGGGCTCATAAATCTGCCCCTGTATCTTTGCCTTTGGACCTGAACAGTGCGGTGCTGCCTATCAGCACAATACAGACACTACACACCTTCATAAATATATATATGTGTGTGTGTGTAACATATAAATATATGTATATATATTCACTGATAAAACCAAAGGTTGCAGGGTCTTTATGGTTAGACTGACTTTCTACTCATACAAAACTATAGAAATTCAGCAGTTATGAATGGCGTCACCACTCTGCAAGAGACTCGGTGGTGCTGCGGTGTCTGCAGGGTGCCGGGTGTCTGCAGGACCAGTCTGCCTGCGGGTAGCCACCGCTCGCTCTACTGAAGGCACCACCGAGCCTCTTGCAGAGCCGCGACGCCATCCACCCCTCGAGGGAAAGAACCCACCCATCATTGTTTTTGATTCTAGATATTTCATGCCAGACGCAGACATGAAACCTGAGGACAGGATTTCAGATGCCTCTCTGAGTGCTTTGCAATGGGAGTGAACAATCTGTGAAGAACTATGAGAAGCCTGCATCTAATGATGCGGACAGAATAAAACATCAACATTACCATTCGTCCTTGCATTTCTTGACCAGTTGCAGGTAAAGTTTCACCCACACAAACACAAGTATAGCACAGGCAGAAGCTGGCTGCAGTGCAAGCTTCCCTCATACACAAAACAGGTAGAACACAGACAGCAATAGTTCACGCTTCCTGCTCATCCACAAAACACAGGGACAGCACAGGCAGGTGTAGTGCAACCTCCCCTCAGGCACACAAAACACAGAAATAGCACATGCAGCAGCTGTTCTTGCCTCCCTCACAGACATGAAACTGGCAGGGCACAGGCATCAACACTTCAATCTTCCACCATACACACAAAACACTGGAACAGCACGGGGAGTAGCAGTGTGAGATCCCCTCATACACACAAAACACAAACAGCACGAGGAGTAGCAGTGTGAGATCCCCCCATACACACAAAACACTGGAACAGCACGGGGAGTAGCAGTGTGAGATCCCCCCATACACACAAAACACTGGAACAGCAGGGGGAGTAGCAGTGTGAGATCCCCTCATACACACAAAACACAAACAGCACGAGGAGTAGCAGTGTGAGATCCCCCCATACACACAAAACACTGGAACAGCACGGGGAGTAGCAGTGTGAGATCCCCCCATACACACAAAACACTGGAACAGCACGGGGAGTAGCAGTGTGAGATCCCCTCATACACACAAAACATGAACAGCATGAGGAGTAGCAGTGTGAGATCCCCCCATACACACAAAACACTGGAACAGCACGGGGAGTAGCAGTGTGAGATCCCCCCATACACACAAAACACTGGAACAGCACGGGGAGTAGCAGTGTGAGATCCCCTCATACACACAAAACACGAACAGCATGAGGAATAGCAGTGTGAGATCCCCCCATACACACAAAACACTGGAACAGCACGGGGGTAGCAGTGTGAGATCCCCTCATACACACAAAACACGACCAGCACGAGGAGTAGCAGTGTGAGAACCCCCCATACACACAAAACACTGGAACAGCACGGGGAGTAGCAGTGTGAGATCCCCTCATACACACAAAACACAAACAGCACGAGGAGTAGCAGTGTGAGATCCCCCCATACACACAAAACACTGGAACAGAAAAGGGGGGGCCAATCGGCCCCCACGCAGGCATGGCGGGGCCCGGCCCCTCCCCATATCCCGTCCCCTTCGTGGTGGCTGGTCCCGCCCCCCTTGCCCCGGAAGTAGTTGTGTGCTTCCGGGCCGGGGGGGGCGGGGCCGCGATCACGAAGGGGTTAAGAGCCTGGGGGGCGCGGGAAGCGGCCTCTTTGTGCCCGCGCTCCCCAGGCTCGCTCCTCGCCCCACCGTGGGGCTCTTTAATTTTCTCCTTTTGCTGTTTTCAGGTGTGCAGGACTGCAGTGGATACCCGGATCCGACGTGTGGCTGAAGTGGATCGGGGGACTTTCTGGTCAAGCGGGCATACCCTAGCTGCGGAGGACTGCGGTGATCTTGTGGACCTTAGGACGACGGAAGCGTACTGGGGAGAGTTTGCCGAGTCGCCCGTTCGAGTCCAGGAAGTTTTCCGGGCTCGTCTGGAGGCCGCTTGCGCACTGCGGGGACGTCTGCGTTGTCTGCATCAGGACACGAGGTATTTTGTGGGGCGGGCGGGGGGGGCTGCAGAGCAAGCCTCAGCGAACGTACAGGAAAAAGCCGGGCGGCAAAGGTGAACAGTTTCGTTTGTTTTTTACAAGCGTGGTTATGTGTAGAAGGGTTGTGCTACTTGCACTTGCGCTCATTTAATCGTTTTGTTTCGGTTTCACGTTGCAAATATAAAGCCAGATTGCGGGGTGGGAGCGTGTGTACAAAAGGGTTGTGAGTTCGAGATCGAGAACCAACGCGTCATACCTTGCTGAACGAGGACGAAGTTAAGCAGGGACAGCTAGGGCAGAGGGCGGATGGGTGACCAAGAAGGTTTTTCATGAACGAACGTTTGTTTTGAATTAACAAAGGGCTAGGGTGGTTACAAGTTACTCCTTTTACAATCTAGCAGGTATATTGTCCGACGTGTGTATTGTTTGACAGGAGAATGATCTTCTTGTTAGACGAATGGTGCTAGATAAGGGGCTCTGTTACAATTTTGAACACCTATTTACAATAACTTGCAGAGGTACATGATCTGAGGTGTGTGCATAGCACAGCGGTTTAGTGTCAAGCCACCCAGGGCAATTTTTTCATTTTGCCTTTTTTCCATAAGGAAGTGACCCATTTACAATTCAATTGGGTATATGATCGGATGGTGTGTCTTACAGGGGTGGTTGGTCTGGCCTCAAGGCACACGTGAAATTGTTTAATTTTGTTTTACTGGGGGTAGTGCTCAACTTACTTCAGGCTGCCACATTGTGAAATTTAACGCATTTTCTGTTACAGGTCAACAGGACTAGGAGCTAGGTCTGTATTCCAGCTTGGGCGCCTTTTCAATTGGGTCAGGTACGGAGCACGGTGTGCTCATAAGTATGTCTGCAAGAAGGGGGCACGCGAATGCTAGCATGGGTTGGATGTTTCAGAAAATGATGCGCAGAATGTCGGCAATGGAGAAACGCCTGGGGAAAGTTGACAAACTGGGTAGGACGGTAGCGGAATTGGGAGAGAAGGTAGGAGCGCAGGCCGGCCCATCGGGAAGACCTAAGCGAGCTATAGTGCCGCCCAAACCAAGGGGCGAATTTGCGACACCGCCCAAGCGGGCGAGATCTAAGAAGGTGGGGGGTCGTCCACAGGGTCCAACTCCCATGGTACCGCCGGCGGCACCTGTCCCTCCACCTCAGGCACCTGTCCCGCCACCTCAGGCACCCTTGGGCATCCCAGCACCGGTGCCCCAGCTACCAGTGGCTGTGCCAGTAGCGCCGGCCATCCCGATGGCAGCACCTTTAGCACCATTGGCGCCACCGCCCACCCCGGTTCCCGTGGGGGGCTCGGTACCGAGTGGGGTCCCTCCCCTCCTGCCCGCGTCTGGTCCAATGCCAGCAGATTTAGCAGCCCAGGTAGCAGTCGTTCTCCCCTGGTTAGGTAAGGGCGCGTTGCCGGACATCACGAACCTCACGGCAGAACAACGAACATTAGTTGCGCAGATATTGTTGGCTAGTGGTCAGGGCAGCCCGCCACTCGCACCAGTTTCTCCCCAAACAGGTCCAGCGAACACCGGGGGCCCAGCCAAGACCGTGGAGGTGGCGTCATCCAACGACAATGGTAAGGAGGTTGCCCTGCCACTGTTGGGCGAGGGCGCGATGCCCTCCAGAGGGGAGTGCCTGGCGCAACATGTGTCACAAAGTGTGAAAGAGTTGATTTGGGCAGATAAATACGTTAATATCTTTTCATTGTTGATAGACAGCAGGGAATGGGAATATGCGAAATCACAGAAAGATATGATGTTGCCTAGTGAATGGAGATCAAAATTGTACAAATTTAGGGTTGAAGAAACCATCCTCAATTGGGTGAGGGCCTTTGCTGTGTACAGTGCAGTAATTGGGGAACGTTTTCCAGGAATGCAATCAGTCATGAGCTGCTATTAGAGTAGGATCACAATGTACCATGATAATCATGCGGGGGATGTCTGGAAAGAGTACGATATAGCCTTCAGAAAATCTAGGGAGTTCAACAAGTCTTTGGCATGGGACAAGGTAGATTCTATTTCTTGGCATTCTCAATTTGAGAAGGGGCAGGGGGCGGGCACTAGCTCTGCCTGGAACAAAAGTTATTCTCCCAGGCCACAACAGCCATTTCAGCAGCCCTTTCGGCCAGCGCAGGGCGGGGAGACAAACCAAAAGGCTAGAAGCGGTGGAAGTGCAAAAGGGGTGTGTTGGGACTTCAACAAACGGACATGCAACAGGGCACCGGGCACTTGTAAGTTCAGGCACGCGTGCAACATATGCGGCCATCCTTCCCACCCAGAAGCGACATGCAGGAACAAGGGCAGTGGGCCTGGGAATAGGGGAAGGAAGAAACCAGAGTAACAAGATCCATCCCATTATAGCACATTCGCCCATTCTTTTGTCGGCTATGATCCCTTGGCTTAACAGGTACCCCAATCACACTTCTGCGAGATTATTGCAAGAGGGGTTCACTCATGGTTTCCGAATTCCAGCTGGGGGTTATGTCGGGACACCGCAGTGCAGGAATCAGCTGTCAGTGCTCTCCAATCCCACGCTGGTGGCTAGCAAAATAGAAAAGGAGTTGCGCTTGGGTAGGGTAGCGGGTCCTTTTCATGTCATTCCTACTAAGAATTTTGTATGCTCCCCGTTGGGCATAGTTCCAAAAAAGGAGAAGGGCGAGTATAGGCTTATCCACAACTTATCTGCACCTAGGGGCCTATCCTTGAATGATGCTATTGATGAATCAATCTGCAGCGTTAAATATGCATCTTTTGATCAGGCGGCGGACATGCTGAGGGACTTAGGCGCGGGAGCACTTATGGCCAAATCAGATATTGAATCAGCCTTTAGACTACTCCCTGTTCACCCTGAGGATCAGCGCCTCTTAGGTTTCTCCTTTGAAGGGAAGTACTACATGGATAAGTGTATGCCCATGGGCTGTTCCATTTCATGTGCATATTTTGAACAGTTCAGCTCCTTCTTGGAATGGGCCCTAAGGCAATCTACAGGGCACCAGTATGTCATGCATTATCTGGATGACTTTCTTTTCCTGGGTCCGGCGGGGTCACGGGAGTGTGCGTCAGCATTGCAGGAATTTTGCGCGCTCATGCGCTCTTTCGGGGTACCCCTGGCGCAGGGAAAAACGGTTGGGCCAGTGGCATGCTTGGAATTCTTAGGAATTGAACTGGATTCAGTGGAGGGTTGCTTTAGATTACCAATGGAGAAGATACAAAGATTCAAGAATACCCTAGGATCATGCATACAGGCTAAGAAGGTTACTCTACAAATGTTACAGCAGACAGTGGGTCAGTTAAACTTTGCATTGAGAGTAATACCCATGGCGCGCCCTTTTTCACGCTCGATTGCACAGGCCATGAAGGGTCTTCGGGAGAAGCATCACCGGACACGGCTATCTGCAGAGGTTCGCCAGGATATGCGGATATGGATTGCATTCCTGGAGGATTTCAATGGCAGAGTGCTGTGGGGTGCACCCACGTTGTCCTCGGAGGACTTGGGTTTATGGACTGATGCTGCAGGAAGTGTAGGTTTTGGTGCAATCCTTGGTAGGAAATGGGTGGCACAGAAGTGGCCCGCCTGGTGGGAAGAGAGCGGGCTGACGATGAACATTGGTTTCCTCGAGCTCTTCCCAATCTGGGTGGCACTGAAAGTGTGGCCTCAGGATCTGGCCAACCGATCAGTAATCTTCTGGTCAGACAATATGACAGTGGTGGAATGTATCAACCAACAAGCTGCAAGGTGTCCATTCATATTGCGCCTGATGAAGGAGATTGTGCTGTGTTGCATGACATTAAACATACTTTTCAGGGCAAAACATGTCCCAGGGGTGTTGAACAATGCAGCTGATGCTCTTTCTCGCTTTAAGATGCAGGTGTTCAGGGATCACCTGCCGGACGCAGAGACCACCCCGGCCCCTTTCCCGTCAACTCTCTGGCAGATTGGTGCCCCCAACTACATGACCTCGTGGCAGCCAGCCTAGCACCCAAGACAAGAAAAGCTTATGAAGGGGCGTTCAGGTCTTACTGTCACTTTCTGGGCCAGGGCTGGGAGAGCGGGTGGTTTGTGGAGGCTAGCTTTAATAACTACATGAGCGCGTTACACAGGGAAGGGCGCACGGCAGCAACAGCCGGCAGGCACAAGGCTGCAATCTCCTTTTTTGCACGTGCTAAAGGGGTGAGGGATCCCACGAACAGTTTCTTAGCGCAGAGGGCATTGAAGGGATGGCGGCGCATGCAGGCACCGGCCACAGATACTAGGAAGCCGATAGGTTTTGAGCGCTTGTCGGCAGTGCTCCTCGCGCTGCCGGATACATGTAGCTCCGCGGCCGAGGTATGTCTGTTTAAAGCGGCATTTTCATTAGCCTTTTATGGGGCATTCAGGGTAAGCGAACTGGTGGCGGCCAACAAATGTGATAGGGTAGGCGGCCTTCAGCTACATGATGTCAGCATGAGGGGTGACACAATGTGGATTACCATCAGGAAATCAAAGACTGATCAAGAAGCTAGGGGCCAAACCTTGGCGTTACACCGGGCACGGAGCAATGTCTGCTGCCCGGTGGCACTAGTGGAGGAGCTCTTGAGACAGCGGGCGCAGGAATGTAGGGGGCCACTGCTGCTGCATGGGGACGGAACACCTTTGACTAAGTTTCAGTTCCAGAGGGTGCTGGCCATGAGTATGGCCAGGGCTGGTTTTAACCACAAAGAGTTTGGGACGCACTCCTTTCGGATAGGGGCAGCCACAGAAGCAACTGCCAGGGGGTTGAACTCAACCAGTGTGCAAAGGATTGGGAGATGGTCCTCTAATAAGTACAAAGGTTACGTGCGGTTGCACATGTTGTGAGAACAGTTGCCATTTTGAGTCTTGACACTTGTCCTTTTTTGTCTGGTTATTTACAGTTTCACGGGCCTGCGACGCAGGACGGAAACTTCCTATGGATCATCTCATCAACTCAGCAACATCAAGGAATTGCCCAGAGGACAAAAAGAAGACAAGGGTAGTTTGGGTAGTAGGACATTCATTTGTGAAGCGCGCTAACACAATTTTTCTTGCAGGTTTGGGTAGACGGAGGGCGGAGAGTGGGGGGTGCACGGTCTCCTTCCACGGCAGGGGGGGGCTTCGCCTTAGTCAGTTCAGGGATTATATGTCGGATTTACTAAGACGACATACTGCACCTCCCTCGGCGGTGATCCTTCATCTAGGGGGGAATGATCTGGCAGGCCTGGGTAGGAGGGTCCTCCTGGAAGAGATTATAGCAGCAGCAGGGTGGGTGGCAAAGCGGTTACCGGGGTCTGTGATTGTATGGTCACAATTGATACCAAGAATGCAATGGAGGGGCGGGGACTCTGTTAGCGCCCTGAATCACTCAGTAAAGAGGATTAACAACAAGCTGGACAGGTTATTTAGAACCCCGGTCTTACAGACCATACCTCATGGGTGCATCTGGGGGGAGCACTTTTACCTGCGGGACGGGGTCCATTTAACTGAGGCAGGGAATGCTCTTTTTATAAGGAATATCCTGGCGTGGGTTGAGGACTTTGGAGGTAGGTTATGACCTTTCTATAGGTAGGTGTGTGGGGGGGGGCCAGATAGTCGGTCAACTATGCTGGCCTGTGGCGGTAAGGTCATAATCGGTGAGCAGCATTTTAAGGTCCTTAGGGGGGGGCGGGCCCATTCACGAAAGGGGCCGCCCATCGGGAGGGGCCATTGGTCTCTCCCAGAACTTCAGGGGCAGGATATGATATCCATTACTTAGAAGGGTGCGGGGGAGGGAGTCCACGCTTTCCTCAGGCTGGTAGCCACCCCTCACAGACACTATGACGTCATCAAGGTGCGCAAGTGTGGGCCCTCCTGTTATGGTTTAATGGAGTTCAGAGCGCACGGGGTGAAACGTGCCCTGGGTTGCGCATGCGCATCTCGAACGTGAGAGCGTAGCTGTAAGGGATCTGACACCGGTTAGCGACCTTGCCGTCCGACTTAATTATTAGAGTGCTTAATTTTCAGGATGTTTAGATTCGGTTAGGAAACACGCTGTACTAGATATTTGTTAAGGTTAGCCCATCTTACAATGTCAAAAATGGATGTAATCTAATGTTCTGAAATGTGCATTCTATAATTGTCAAAAATGTTTATTTTATAAAAAATTTTCTTTTTATTTTCATATTTTAATAAATACGGCCAGGGGTCCCGACCCCTGCCTTCCAAAGACCCATGTGTTGACCTGCTGAATTAAGTAATGCAATTTGTGTAGTAAGGAGGGGGGTGGCCGGTAGTCCCAGACCATGAGAAAAGGGGGGGCCAATCGGCCCCCACGCAGGCATGGCGGGGCCCGGCCCCTCCCCATATCCCGTCCCCTTCGTGGTGGCTGGTCCCGCCCCCCTTGCCCCGGAAGTAGTTGTGTGCTTCCGGGCCGGGGGGGGCGGGGCCGCGATCACGAAGGGGTTAAGAGCCTGGGGGGCGCGGGAAGCGGTCTCTTTGTGCCCGCGCTCCCCAGGCTCGCTCCTCGCCCCACCGTGGGGCTCTTTAATTTTCCCCACCCTCCATCCCCTTGGTTAGCGAATTGGGTGATGACAATGGTAGGTATACTGTTTAATGTTGTCGCTTGATCATAAGAATGGCATGATTGCTGCCTCGGGCGTTTCCCCGCTCACAGGTGGGATATGCAGGTATATATGCTTGGTGCTTCGCTGGGGTGTTAACTTATTCTCTCCTTAGGCCTTGTTTCCCGTCTACAGGAGAATGTGCAGATGTAAATGTGGTGTGCTTTGCTGTGGTTTTTTAACTAATTCTCTCCTTAGGCCTTTTTTCCCGTTTTACAGGAAATGTACAAATGTAGATGTTTTTGTGTGTTGCTGTGGTTTTAATTAACTTTTTCCTTAGCCCCCTTTTTCCCTTTTAGAATAGCAATGTCGTATTTATTATGTGGGTCTGGCGGTAAGGTCATAATCGGTGAGCAGCATTTTAAGGTCCTTAGGGGGGGGCGGGCCCATTCACGAAAGGGGCCGCCCATCGGGAGGGGCCATTGGTCTCTCCCAGAACTTCAGGGGCAGGATATGATATCCATTACTTAGAAGGGTGCGGGGGAGGGAGTCCACGCTTTCCTCAGGCTGGTAGCCACCCCTCACAGACACTATGACGTCATCAAGGTGCGCAAGTGTGGGCCCTCCTGTTATGGTTTAATGGAGTTCAGAGCGCACGGGGTGAAACGTGCCCTGGGTTGCGCATGCGCATCTCGAACGTGAGAGCGTAGCTGTAAGGGATCTGACACCGGTTAGCGACCTTGCCGTCCGACTTAATTATTAGAGTGCTTAATTTTCAGGATGTTTAGATTCGGTTAGGAAACACGCTGTACTAGATATTTGTTAAGGTTAGCCCATCTTACATTGTCAAAAATGGATGTAATCTAATGTTCTGAAATGTGCATTCTATAATTGTCAAAAATGTTTATTTTATTAAAAAAAATCATTTTATTTTCATATTTTAATAAATACGGCCAGGGGTCCCTTGACCCCTGCCTTCCAAAGACCCATGTGTTGACCTGCTGAATTAAGTAATGCAATTTGTGTAGTAAGGAGGGGGGTGGCCGGTAGTCCCAGACCATGAGCACGGGGAGTAGCAGTGTGAGATCCCCTCATACACACAAAACACAAACAGCACGAGGAGTAGCAGTGTGAGATCCCCCCATACACACAAAACACTGGAACAGCACGGGGAGTAGCAGTGTGAGATCCCCTCATACACACAAAACACAAACAGCACGAGGAGTAGCAGTGTGAGATCCCCCCATACACACAAAACACTGGAACAGCACGGGGAGTAGCAGTGTGAGATCCCCTCACACACACAAAACACAGCCTCTACCACCGTGGTCATATTGAGAGCAGGTGGTGATGTAGCGCAAGGTTCATGTGGCATCTGTTAATTCTGTTTCCTGCCTGCTGATGACAATGATTTCAGAGATGCAGAATAAAACTGCGTGTCTTTTCTGCGGCAACTGTAGAGTGGGTCAGCACTATTAGTTGTTTCTTCTGTTACTAGCAGAAATGTTCTCACTCCCACACGGCCATTTTACAAAGCCCTGACACAGGTAAGGGTAAGTTTGGGACAAGGTAGCATACAACTCTTCCGCAAGAGAGTTCTAAGATAAGTTAATGTGAAATAATGCATGATGGCCATTCTTTCTACTTTATTAAAAAAATCATATTTTTCCGTGGCTGAAAATTCATTGTTCTTGAGCAACTCGAAGTACCAGACAACGCAAATGAAGTATCATCGTAAGGTCATTGGGGGCCCCGGGCAAGACATTTCTTTGGGGGAACCTGTATGGAAAAGTTTTCAGTCAGTCGGGATTTGTAGAGCGCGGCTGCTTCACCCGGCTGGTCTCGAGGTGCTGTCTGATGAAACTGCCTGTTCTTCTATCGGTTGAACAGCCATGTCTGGAGGTCTTTTCTGAATTGATGGAGCGATAGTGAGGTTCTAAGGTGCAGGGGAAGGTCGTTCCAGGCCTTGGCCGTCAGATGGCAGATGGAGCAGCCTTCGCTATTTGTCCGGTGGATGCGACGGTTGGCTGCTAGGGTGAGGGATCTGGGTCTGAGTTTCCTGGTGGGCTGGTTAAAGGTCACGCGTTGGTTAAGGTTCGCATGTTCTTCACTGTGTAATGCCTTGTATGTGTGAGCGGCTTGTACTGGCATCGCTTCATGACTGGTAGCCAGTGGAGTTTCCTGAGGTGAGGGGTTATGTGCATCCATCTGGGGAGGTCGAGAATGGACCTGGCCGCTGTGCTGTGGATTGTCTGGAGCTTCTTCAGGAGTTGGGCTGTTATTCCTACATAGAAGGAGTTGCCAAAGTTGAGTTTGCTGGTGCCAAGAGCCTGAGTGACAGCTCGCCTAGTGTTGGTCGGTAGCCATCTGAACACCTTCCTGAGCATATGGAGTGTGAGGAAGCAGGAGGTAGAGATGGCGCTAATTTGCTTCTTTATGGAGAGCTGGCTGTCGAGCATGATATCGAGGTTGAGGGCGTGTTCGGTGGGTATCGGGGCTGGGCCAAGCTCCGGGGGCCACAATTTGTTGTTCCATTGTGTGGCCTTGCCTTTTCCAGAAGATGAGTACTTCTGTCTTATTGCTATTGAATTTGAGACAGTTGTTGTTCATCCAGTCAGCAACATCTTTCATGCATCTTTCGAACTTGTCTTTGATGGTTCTTGGATTGTTAATCAAAGAGAGGATGAGTTGAATGTCGTTGGTGTAGGAGATGATGTTGAGTCTGTGGTTTTTGACGATGTTGACCAGGGGGGCCATGTATGTGTTGAAGATGGTTAGGCTGAGAGACGTGCGTTGAGGTATCCCACAGGTGATGTTCTCAGGGAGCGAGGAGTAGAGAGGGAAGATGATTTTCTGCATTCTGTATGTGAGGTATGATGCGATCCACTTGAGAGCTGCTCCTTGGATTCCGATCTGATGGAGTCTATTGAATTTTATTACCCATTTCCTGATAATTCATGCCCTCTGTGATGCCAAACAATACCAAGTTATATGTTAAACTTTAACAGGGTTACAAAACAGTTGAAATATGTCTTGCTTGGGACCCCAAATATCATTAAGATAGCACTTAATGGAGGTACTGAGCCAGGAGTAGAAGTAAGCAGAGGGAGAGAGGTATATATAGAGAGAAATATAATATAAATACAGAGAAATTTCACTTTCACACGGGCCACCTGGAAGGTGGGTGGTCTTTGCAATTGCCTACTTTGCACATGCCTTAAAGCACATCTGCTTGAATGGTGCCTTTATTTGCTTGGGGGGAACACACATGTTCAATGTTGTGGTGGGTCACTTCTTTGTGATGTTTAATCCCATTCTCTCTCATTCATTTTTCGCTTTCTTCAGTGAGCGTGACATGCCGTGTTCTATCTGAATTCGGCCTCGCCTTTCTCATGTCTGGGTTATACCACAGTGACTTTTTAGTAAGTTGTATCTTTTGCAGGGCTTTGTTCACCAGTGGGATGTTTTGGCGGATTGATTCTTGTGCTGAAGGTATTTATAGGTTATGGCTAGTGTTAGTGATTAGTGTTTATGGTTAGTATTTTAATTGATGCTATTTTTAGCTACATTGCTCATCATGTGCCACCATCTATTCTCCAACTGAGTTAGGTTGACCGAATAACTGGGCAAGTGCTTCAATTGTTATTTCTGCCTTAATGTTCACAGTCGCATTATGTCCCTTGTGTTCTGGTTGTGCCGAAGGCACGTGTGCATGCAGTGCTAATGCCTGAGGGTGCTCTATTCGTCTTTGGTAATGTTAATGTGGACTGACTAGTGAACATAGTGGCAAAGGTTAGGTCAGTAAGCATCCTTATGCTTGCTGTTGGGTAAATTCCCTATGGTGTTACTTTTAGGTATGGGGTTTTCTTTAAGTATGAGTGGGATCCCTGCCTGTTGCACTGTGCTTTTAATGGTTCCTCATCTTGTCATGATACGAGGTTCTGTGACATTTGCAATGGGTTCACGGGAACTCCATCCGAGTCCTACTTGTCCTCTTGACTGTCCAGAAGGTAGGGCAGTCTCCTTCAGAAGAACAAGATATTTTAGAAACTTGCGGAATGTTTTTCCCTTAGTGTCTGTGAAGACCTTGTCTTTTTAGACAATCGTTATGAAATATGTGCCATTTTTTTGTGCATCTTTGGTTCCATTTTGTTAGTTTTTTTATCAGGGGGTAAGTGGTAACTGATTTTGCTTGGTCACTCGGCGTTTTTGGGATTCCAAAACTGCACCACTTTGAAGGTTCAGGAGCCACCAACAGCGCCTCGCTCTGACACGGTTTCTATCTTGTCGGTGGTGTGCAAGGGTGGCAGTCGGCACTGCAGGTGTTGGTCCTACGTATCGAATCGATAGGGTGCGGCCACATCATTAAGCAGGTACCACGGGGCTGGGGGAATTTCCTTGCTTGCATTAGGGTCCATGGCACCCATGTCACGTCATTGCTCCAAGGAGCCACACATTAATTTAAATATAACTTTTTAGTGTAGCATTTTCAACTCACACACGGGGTGCTAATCAGGTCTCGTTGTTACCTCATAACAAAGGGACAATTCGAGACCGAAAGCTGCATGGCTGTTCCTTAACATATTTATATTATTTGTATTTACAATTTAGAGATCACATGATTCATGCAGAATCACGCAAGATCTTTGCTGTGGCAGCAAAGACGGGATTAGAACACAGGTTTACGAGTCCAGACAATTAGGAACTGAGGGCTAGATGCATCAACAAACCATTTTGCGATTTCTTAATTGCGAATCCTTACGATTCACAATTAGAAATTTGCAAAATGGAATGCATGAAAGTGTGTTTAACACTTTCTGCGATTGCTAGGGGGTCGCAAATGACCTACCTCATGAATATTAAAGAGGTAGGTCACAATTTGCGACCCCCTAGGAATCAAAAAAATCACGGCAATGGTGGCCTGCTGGGGTCAGCAGACCAACTTGTCCGTGATTTGCTTTTTAATAAATTAATCTTTCTTTTGTAAAGCAGCCTGTTTTCCTTAAAGGAAAACAGGATGCTTTACAAAAGAGAAAATGAAAACTTTGCCTTTCATTTTCAGGCAGTTGTGGGTCCACTGCCTGCTCTTAGAAAATGCATTTGCAGACATTCACAAAGGGGAAGGGGTTGGGACCCCTTCACATTTGCGAATTGGTTACCACCTACTTGAAGTAGGTGGTAAAATGCGAATGCTTTGCGACTGCATTTCGGTCCCAAAACATTCATGCATACCGATGCGATTCGGTATTAGGAGGGGACGCCCTAAAAACGCCCCTTCCTAATAGGAAATCGCAAACCCGAATCCCAAAATAGAGTTTCCTGCATCAGAAGGGCATTTTTTTGCATTCGCAAGGGCCGATTATCGGCCGTTTGCGAAGGCAAAAACTGCTTGATCCATCTGCCTCTGAACCACATATTCTTTGAGCACTGCCTACAGGAACAGTGCCTAGAGGGCGTTACAAGGCGCTTCGCTCTGCCCGTGGACAGCGTCCCTGGGACCACAGTCGCTGGTAGTGTCGGCCCACCCGTTAAACAGCAGGGATTTTGGCAGGAGAATGGGTGCTAAAGGCTTTTATTGAGGCCCGTCACTGATATGAGGAAATAAATCAGACATGAGATGTTTTCGTCTAAAAACGTTAATCATTCGGTTGAACGCTTAGCACTGACAATCTGCATGCTGAGTGCATTTTGTTTCAATCTCACTTAATTTATTGAGATACTACTTTTCACACATCATAAATCAAATGGAAGAAATAAAATGTATTTGTTGTCACACATTAGATTATGATTTAGAAAATGAGTCCTCCAACAAGAAAAAAATGTAAAAATGCGGGCAGCGACTTACATCTCTGCCTGAATGCACCTACTCTTTTTTGCGATTCACACATTCTCGGTAGTGCTGGTGATAGCTCGCCAGGTGCAGGCCTCCGGATCTACTATTGGGAATGTCACGTGACTCCTGTTGGTTCTGTGTGCAAATGGAAATCTATTTATCATGAGATTTAAGCACGTGGGGGTTGGGGGGAGCCATCTGTGCAAAGGCACGTATTCTTTTCCTTTTTTTTCTGCAGGGAAATCATTTTTCCTCATGAAGAAAGTCCTTTTCCTGAATCCTCACCATATATGGTCATTGCCCTTTCCGTCATCGAAGAGAGCCGGTGGTTGGAGTAAATCACCGACCACTGCAATGGTGTGACGGAGGTGGATGGGAGTATGTGAATGATCTCAAGCGTACGTTTGTTGGAGTTCACCGACTTTAGATTGCAAACCTTTCCTGTACTGCTCACTTCCGTGCATTGCCTGGTTGTAAGGCAGGGGCGCCTCCTCCGCACGGCGCAGAAGCGTCGCTCCACTGGCTCCGAGCCAGAAGCTGAAAAATAATAATTGTTTTATTTGTCATTCGCAGGCTCTGAGCCAGCAGGGAGGGGCGTGGCCCAGGCATGGAAGGGGGAGGAGGAGTGCTATGTGCACTTCCAAGTGCGCATGTGTGTTTGGCCGCCCGTCTCAGGCCGTCCAAACACACATGCGCACTTAGGTTTCACCAACCTGGCTGTATTGTACAGCCGGGCTGGAGAAACTGCACAGACGCCCTGTCCTGAGTGGAGTTTCTTTTCAGCCCGCTCAGCTCGCATAGGGGGAACATCCTGAACAACGACTCCGGAACAACGAGTTCTGGAGTCAAGCAAGCCAAACGACGACTTGCCCGAACAACAACTTAGCCTTAACCACGCATGTGTTTGGTTAAGGCTAAGTCAGTCTAGTGTTCAAAATGGGCGGAGTTGAGCGTTAAGTGTCGGACAGGAACAGGACATGTGAAAGGGGTTCAGGGCTGGGAGGATTTGTGTTAGTTTTTTGGGGGTGGGGGGTTGGTGTTAGTTTTTAAGGGGTGGAGGTCTCGTGTTATTTTTAGGGGGTAGGAGGCGTTTGTGTTCGTTTTTAGGGGGTGGGAGGGGTTCGTGTTAGGGGTCATTTTAGTTTTTAGGGGGTGGGAGGGGTTTGTGTAAGTTTTTAGGGGGCGGGGGATCGTGTTAGTTTTTAGGGGGTCGGAGGGTTTTGTGTTAGTTTTTAGGGGGTGGGAGGGTTTTGTGAAAGTTTTTAGAGGGTGGGGAGATTGTATTAGTTTTTAGGGGGTGGGAGGGGCACGTGTTAGTTTTTAGGGGGTGATGGGTTTGTGTTAGTTTTTAGAGGGTGGGGGGTTGGTGTTAGTTTTTGAGGGTGATGGGTACATGTTAGTTTTTAGGGGGTGGGGGTTCCTGTTAGTTTTTAGTGGGCGGGAGGGATTTGTGTTAGTTTTTAGGGGGTGGGGGGATCGTGTTAGTTTTTAGGGGGTGGGAGGGGTTCGTGTTAGTTTTTTAGGGGGGTGGGGATTCTTGTTGGTTTTTAGGGGTGGGGTTTGTGTTAGTTTTTAGGGGGTGGGAGGGGTTTGTGTTAGTTTTTTAGGGGGTGGGGGTGTTTGTGTTAGTTTTTAGGGGGTGGGGGGATCGTGTTAAATTTTAGGGGGTGGGAGCGGTTCTTGTTAGTTTTTAGGGGGTGGGAGGGGTTTGTGTTAGTTTTTAGGGGGTGGGATTGTGTTAGTTTTTAAGGGGGGTGAAGGGTTCATGTTAGTTTTTAGGGGTTGTGTTTGTTTTTAGGGGGTGGGAGGGGGTTGTGTAAGTTTTAGGTGATGGGAGGGGTTTGTGTAAGTTTTTAGGGGTTGGGGGTTCGTGTTAGTTTTTAGTGGGTGGGAGGGGTTCGTGTTAGTTTTTAGGGGGTGGGGGATCATGTTAGTTTTTAGGGGGTGGGATGGGTTTGTGTTAGTTTTTAGGGGTTGGGAGGGGCACGTGTTAGTTTTTAGGGGTGGGGGTTTGTGTTAGTTTTTAGGGGGTGATGGGTTCGTGTTAGTTTTTAGGGGGTGGAGGGTTGTGTCAGTTTTTAGGGGTGGGAGGGGTTTGTGTTAGTTTTTAGGTGGTGGGAGGGGATCGTGTTAGTTTTTAGGGGGTGGGTGGGTTGTGTTAGTTTTTAGGGGTGGGGTTCCTGTTAGTTTTTAGTGGGTGGGAGGGGTTCGTGTTAGTTTTTTAGGGGGTGGGGATTCTTGTTGGTTTTTAGGGGTGGGGTTTGTGTTAGTTTTTTAGGGGGTGGGGGGGTTTGTGTTAGTTTTTAGGGGGTGGGGGATCGTGTTAAATTTTAGGGGGTGGGAGCGGTTCTTGTTAGTTTTTAGGGGGTGGGAGGGGTTTGTGTTAGTTTTTAGGAGGTGGGGGTTCGTGTTAGTTTTTAGGGGTTGGGAGGGTTTTGTGTTCGTTTTTAGGGGGTGATGGGTTCGTGTTAGTTTTTAGGGGGTGGGTGGGTTGTGTTAGTTTTTACGGGTGGGGGTTCCTGTTAGTTTTTAGTGGGTGGGAGGGGTTTGTGTTAGGTTTTAGGGGGTGGGGGTATCGTGTTAGTTTTTTAGGGGGTGGGAGGTGTTCGTGTTAGTTTTTAGGCGGGGTTCCTGTTAGTTTTTAGGGGTGGGGGTTTGTGTTAGTTTTTAGGGGGTGGGAGGGTTTCGTGTTAGTTTTTAGGGGGTGGGATTGTGTTTAGGGGGTGGGAGGGGTTTGTGTAAGTTTTAGGTGATGGGAGGGGTTTGTGTAAGTTTTTAGGGGTTGGGGGTTCGTGTTAGTTTTTAGTGGGTGGGAGGGGTTCGTGTTAGTTTTTAGGGGGTGGGGGATCATGTTAGTTTTTAGGGGTGGGGGTTTGTGTTAGTTATTAGGGGGTGGAGGGTTGTGTCAGTTTTTAGGGGTGGGAGGGGTTTGTGTTAGTTTTTAGGTGGTGGGAGGGGATCGTGTTAGTTTTTAAGGGGTGGGTGGGTTCTGTTAGTTTTTAGGGGTGGGGGGATCGTTTTAGTTTTTTAGGGGGTGGGAGGTGTTCGTGTTAGTTTTTAGGGGGTGGGGGTTCCTGTTAGTTTTTAGGGGTGGGGGGTTGTGTTAGTTTTTAGGGTGTGGGAGGGTTTCGTGTTAGTTTTTAGGGGGTGGGATTGTGTTAGTTTTTAAGGGGGGTGAAGGGTTCATGTTAGTTTTTAGGGGTGGTGTTTGTTTTTAGGGGGTGCGAGGGGTTTGTGTAAGATTTAGGTGATGGGAGGGGTTTGTGTAAGTTTCTAGGGGTTGGGGGTTCATGTTAGTTTTTAGTGGGTGGGAGGGGTTTGTGTTAGTTTTTAGGGGGTGGGGGGATCGTGTTAGTTTTTTATGGGGTGGGAGGTGTTCGTGTTAGTTTTTAGGGGGTGGGGGTTCCTGTTAGTTTTTAGGGGTGGGGGTTTGTGTTAGTTTTTAGGGGGTGGGAGGGTTTCGTGTTAGTTTTTAGGGGGTGGGATTGTGTTAGTTTTTAAGGGGGGTGAAGGGTTCATGTTAGTTTTTAGGGGGTGCGAGGGGTTTGTGTAAGATTTAGGTGATGGGAGGGGTTTGTGTAAGTTTCTAGGGGTTGGGGGTTCGTGTTAGTTTTTAGTGGGTGGGAGGGGTTCGTGTTAGTTTTTAGGGGGTGGGAGGGGTTTCTGTTAGTTTTTAGTGGGTGGGAGGGGTTTCTGTTAGTTTTTAGGGGGTGGGGGGATCGTGTTAGTTTTTTAGGGGGTGGGAGGTGTTCGTGTTAGTTTTTAGGGGGTGGGGATTCCTGTTAGTTTTTAGGGGTGGGGGTTTGTGTTAGTTTTTAGGGGGTGGGAGGGTTTCGTGTTAGTTTTTAGCGGGTGGGATTGTTTTTAGGGGGAGCAAGGGGTTTGTGTAAGAGTTAGGTGATGGGAGGGGTTTGTGTAAGTTTTTAGGGGTTGGGGGTTCGTGTTAGTTTTTAGTTGGTAGGATGGGTTTGTGTTAGTTTTTAGGGGTGGGGTTTGTGTTAGTTTTTAGGGTGTGGGAGGGGTTCTTGTTAGTTTTTGGGGGGTGGGAGGGATTTGTGTTAGTTTTTAGGGGGTGGGGGTTGTGTTAGTTTTTAGGGGGTTGGGGGTTTGTGTTAGTTTTTAGTGGGTGGGAGGGGTTTGTGTTAGTTTTTAGGGGGTGGGAGGGGTTCGTGTTAGTTTTTAGGGGTGGGGGATCGTGTTAGTTTTTAGGGGTGGGGGTTTGTGTTAGATTTTAGGGGGAGAGGGGTTCATGTTAGTTTTTAGGGGGTAGGGTTGTGTTTGTTTTTTGGGGGTATGAGGGGTTTGTGTTACTTTTAGGGGGTGGGAGGGTTTTGTGTCAATTTTTAGGGGGCGAGGGATCGGGTTTGTTTTTAGGGGGTGGGTGGGTTTTGTGTTAGTTTTTAGGGGGTGGGAGGGTTTCGTGTTAGTTTTTATGGGGTGGGGGCTCGTGTTAGTTTTTAGGGGGTGGGGGTTCATGTTAGTTTTTAAGGGTGGGTGATCATGTTAGTTTTTAGGGGGTGGGAGGGGTTTGTGTTAATTTTTAGGGGGTGGGAGGGGATCAGATTAGTTTTTAGAGGGATGGGGGATCAAGGTAGTAGCAGGCATGCATTTGTTTTACCATGCATGCATTTACCACGAAAATATGTGGTAAAGGAATGCGTGGTAAAACAAATTGTGGTTAAGACGCGGTCGTTGTAGAGACTGCATTGTTAGGGTAGTCGTTGTTGAGGAACTCGTTGTTCCAACACACAACCCTCGCATAGCATGAGAGCGGCACAGAGATTGCACAGGGAGTCTGTCCCTGTGTATGCTGGGAGCTTGGGAGCATGAAGAGTACACATAGGCGTGACACGGGAGGTGGCCGGCAGCTTAAGCTAAGTTCAGTTTTGCAAAATTTATTATTAACTCTCCCCAGCACCCCTCTCCCACACTCCCCCTCCAGCGCGCCCTCTACCCTCCCTACCACCCTTTGTTTGTGGAAGCCGCCACTGCTAATGACGTATTGCCCTCAAGCTGTTTGCTGTGGTGGGCGGTACAATATGTGGCTGACACTTGAAGAGACAAATGATTGAAGAGGGCAGCACCAAAGCTCTTCTCTAGTTGTATACATTTTTATTATAAAAACATGAGACTGAAGATAAAACGTACTCTGTGTTTATCCCAGACCTAAAAACAAACCAAGAAGCATCAACTAAAACCTAAGGTTTCTGTGGTTTAATATTCCTCTGTTGGAAAATATCCCCTGTTTGAGATGAATTAACACATCTTTAGACCCACATACAATCTTATGATGGACTTAAGGGCAATTCGAATATAGTTCTGGGAGACATCGCCCTCTGCCTTCCATGCATATATGTTGCTATTGTAGCTTTTCATCCTGAAATAACCAAATTCTTTTCAGAGCACATCCTGCTAAGCTGGTGTAGGAAAGTGCCCCTTTTAGCATGGTTACCACCTAACGTTTTGCCTGATACCTGATGTACTATGACTGAGTGTGCCCTGGGTCCCTGCCAATCAGATTCCTAGTGCCCGTGTTCTTTCCCCAAACTGTACCATTGCTGCCACAATTGGCACATATCTGGCCCACATATAAGTCCCTTGTAAAAGGTACCAGTGGTACCAAGGGCCTTGTGACCTGAGAAGGTCCTTTAGGACTGCAGCATGTATTGTACCACCCTAAAGGGCCTGCAACCAAACACATACACACTGCCATTGAAGGCTATGTGTTGTGGTGTAGCTAAACTAAGAGTCGACATGGCACACCAACCTGAGTAACATGCCTATACACCGCTGTCTCTGGCATAGGTAAGTCACCCCCTGAGGCAGGGTACACTATACCAAAGGTGAGGGCATAGCTGCATAAGCAGTATGCCCCTACCGTGGCTGAGTCCATTCTTGGACACCGTAAGTGCAGTGAAGCCATTTTTAGTACATGGGCTGGAAGTTTGTCGTTACGAACTTCACAGCTCCATGATGACTTTTCTGAAGACTGAGAAGTTTGGTATCAAACTTTACAGCATAAGAAACCAACACTGATGGTAGTGTCTGGTCTATTATAAAATGCACTCAGAGGGCTTGAAAAACCATGAAAAACGACCAACCACTAGTCTAGTGACTGACTGGTACCTACAAGCCAGCCACCACCAGAAAGGTTTCTGACCTCATCAGGTGAGAGCTTTTGTGCTCTCGGAGGTCAGAAACAAAGCCTGCTCTGGGTGGTGGTGCGTCACACCTCCCCCTTACAGGAACAGCAGCATTCAGCGGTGACCCTCAAAGGCTCTCACCTTAAATTAATAAGTGGAGTAAGAGTGTCCACCTTAGCTTGGCACACCCCTAGGGTGACAAGGAGCTGAGGTGAACCCCTCTCTTGAAAATTCTCTATCTTGATTTGGATACAATAGGAACAGGGATGTGCCCTCTCCCCAAAGGAAGGGGGCACCTGACAGCTGTAGAAACCCTAGGGGACAGTAGCCATTGGCTACTTTCCCCCAACCTCAGTAATGCCCTTAAATTTAGTATTTAAGGGCTCCCCTGAACCTTGTTCCTCAGACTCAGTGACCTATGAAGGAGAAAGACTGAAGAGTTGTGCAACAGTGGAGAAGAAGACAACAACTGACTTGGCCCCTGCTCTACCGGCATGTCTCCTCCTCCAGCGACCCTGCTCCAAGAAACCGGCGTGGCCCGCAGTCAGCAACCTCCAAGAACTCCGGGTCCTGTGCTATCTTCAACAACGACTCTTTGGACACCGGATTTGTCCAAAAAAGCCTAACCCCAGGATTCAAGATCCAGGTGGATTCGGGACCTCTGCACCACTCTGCACCCGTCGCCCATGGCCCGAGTCAAGGTGGCCCACCGACCCAGTGACATCACCCTGGCGATCCTGCCCTGGGATACATCATTGGACAACCTCTCCTGAACTCCCCCATGACGCTTGCAGCCTCAGCTTGAAGGGGCTCCCTGACCGCAACCGGATCCGGTGAGAGAAACCTGACACCTAAAGACACCCCTGCCCCCGCAGCCCCCAAGCCTTGGAGCGCCCAACCAACGGTGTCCCTGCATCCCCCCACTATCCAACTTACCTCTCCAGTCATGGTATTCCTTCAGCCAGCCTTCTTGCCAGGCGTTTTCTTCAACAAAGGATCTCCATTTCTTTCTACAGGGCACATACTTCTACTTTGCACCCTGCACCCGGCCGCCCCTGTGCTGCTGGTGGCGCTGCTTTGGTGCTACTTGGTCACCCCTGCATTGCTGACCTCAACCCCCAGGGCCTGTGTCCCTGACCCACGGGTACTTACCTGCAACTGGTACCTCTTTGAGGTGCCCCGAGCTCATTGGGCCCAATGACCTCTGTACCCGGCCGCACCAGTGCTGCTGATGGTGCAGTACCTACCTTGGTCCGACCCTTGCCCAGTGGTGGTCAAACCCTCTGAAGACTGAACGTTTAAGTTGAGCACTTACTTGAAATTACTTACCTGTCTTGCCTCCCATAGAATTATATTGGTTTCTCTGTATTGCACTAAGTGTTGATTCTGAGAATAATACAAAGTATCTCTTTTGACATATCTTACATGCATCTGTAAAGTATTTTGAATGCTTCTACAAACCTTTGCCAACTGTAACTGAAAGTATTACATGTCTGAAAAGTCTACTTACCTTTAACTGAGTTTAACTTGGTTCCTAAAATAAAACTAACTAAAGTAATATTTTTGCATCCATTGGCCTGGAGTTATTGAGTGTGTTCCTGTCTTGAATGAGTAGCTACAGCAAATGCACTCACACTACCCTCTGACAAGCCTAACTGGTTAGCCAAGCTACCATATAAGGCATTATCTACTTTATCCTTTGCTATTACTTTGGGGACTCCCTAGACTCTCTGCACACTATACCTCTTTTTGCTATAGTATATATAGAGCTAGCTTCCTACAGCTGGTAATTATTCATTGTAGGCATTTGACCTGGGGGCATACTAGGAGTTCCTTTGAACTAGGCGATATATATGAGCCCCTTTCCTTCACTCTTGCACCACACAACTTGGTGCAAGAGAACCACAAATTAAAAATGAGATTTATGAAGCCACACAGAGCCACCCTGCATGACCCGGAGTGGCTTCATAAATCTCAAACGCAGCATAGTGCAAATACCTGCATTGCCTTACTCTGCGCCCGGGAAGCGTGTCCATGCACGTTGTGTGGGTGTTCCTTCACAACATCCATGGATTTTGACGCATTCTCAGATTTACCAGTAGTGGTAGACCTGGGAATGTGCAACAATCCTATGTCTCACCAAATGAGGTGTAATGAGGAGAAATATGTTTATTTCTCCTTGTTGTTTCCTCTTCCTGTGTGTCCTGTATATTGCAGCACACATAGAAAGAGGGAAAAGCCTCAGAGAATTGGTTTTGTGGGGGACACTGCTCCTTCCTGCACAAAACAATCCTCCCTACAACGCAGGCACCCTTGCACCATGTTGCAAGGGTGCCTGCATTGATGCAAGGCGGCCAAAAGGGCAGCAGTGCAGGGGAAAAGGCAGAAATCTGCCTAATTGACTTAAAAACAACACATTCCTGCTCTTTCCCTGTCACACAGTGCAGCCCAGCAAGGTGACTTGCTGAGCTGCACTCCGTGCCTTGGCCATAAATATGGTGCCTAGTTTCAGGGAGCAGCAAAGTACTTCGCAAACATGGGGGCATATTTACAAGCCCATTTGTGTTGCTCTTTCACCACGCAACGTGGTGCAAGAGAGACACAGCTTCAAAATTAGATTTATGAAGCCACGCCGGGTCACCTTGCGTGGCCCTGTGTGGCTTCATAAATCTCGAGTAATGCAACACAGTGTAAATCGCTCTGGTGCAGTACTCTGCACCAGGGAGGCGCTTCCATGGGTGTTGCGTGGGTGTTCGCACGCAAAATCCATGGCTTTTGATGCCTTCCCAGATTTACCAGAAGTGGTAGACCTCGCAATGCGCAAAAAGCATACACTTCCCAAGGTGAGGCATAACGAGAAGAACTATGTTTATTTCTCCTCACATTCTGCATCACACATAGAAAGAGGAAGAGAAAAAAGCCTCAGGGGATTGTTTATTTGGAGGAAGGTGCCCCTCCTGCACAAAAAAAATCCTCCTTACAACGCATGCACCCTTGAACCATGGTGTAAGGGTGCCTGTGTTGGCGCTAGGCAGCCAAAAGGGCGCCAACGATGGGGAAAAGGCAAGAATACGCCGTATTGACTTAAATACGGTGCATTCCTCTCCTTTCTCTGTCACACAGTGCAACGCAGCAAGGTGACTTGCTGCACTGCATGACTTGGTTGTAAATATAGCCCACACTTTTTATTGCATTAGGCGCAATTCCACCACATGGTGCCCTTCAGAGAAGTGTGATGTGGTCAGTATGTGCTTACACGGCTGGCTTACTCAGTGGTACTGGAATTACGGATGCTGGAGGTGCTGCGGCTCCCCAGAAATTCTGCTGGGGTCAGCTGGAAAATGGGCAATTGAGAAGGCATCCAAAGCGATTTTTTCATTTTATTATTTGCTCTTGGTCTAAATATAGCCTGACAAATAGCACTGAACTTTTATAAACTGCAGCAATGTACGTTATCAGTGAGATGTTATGTCTTTCTCGCTAAAAAGCGATGGCATCATGTAAAAGGTACAATGTGACTTGCTACTGGGCTCCAGGAGACTGTAAAAGAAGATGTCAATTTTCAACAAAAACATTCTCTTTATCCCTTTATTAGGTGTGTGCATTGTTCAAAATGTATTGCCATCAATAGAATAACAAATGAGGCATATAATATTTCATTCATTTTATATGGCTATTCTACTAATATAGTATATAAACAATCACATAAGTCTTACATTTACACATATCACTTTAAAAAAAAATTGCGAAACGTAAGAGTAATTATATAGTTTAAGTGGTATAATTTATAAACAAAATAATCCTAATTAAAAAGAACAGCTTTTTGAATATATTTTAGATAGCTCTGGATGTTAAATCAGGTTAATGAGTTGCCGGTGTTTCCTAAGCTATGGAAGAGCCACGAACTCAGTAGGTAAGAGTGGAATGAAACCTTATGTTCATGAATTCTGGTGAAATGGAGAAAATAGACACTTCACGAGAAGGAGTGAAGTTTCCAGGCTTCGCCGGAGACAAAATCTCACTTCAATCCATTCCCTGCAGTCATATATTCCCCCAAGAGGAACAGGACCTCAAGATGCTGCTCATTTTGAGCCTGATTCGAGTTTGGCGATGAAGGAGTGGGGCGCACGCCACTGCCCCGCTCCCGTACCTCCAAGCTAGACCACCAGCTGCCGGCCAGATTATGAGTTTTCTCGTTGTCTGGCGGGCGGTCCTTTGGCGTTCCCAAAGCAGTGCCTTTGAAAAAGGCACCACAATGGGAACTCCAATGCAAGTTCCTGCATGCCATGCAGGAACTGGGCGTGCATGCAGACAGGGGGGCGCACCATGTCTCCCCCCTTCGTGCATCCACGTGGTCTGAGGCACCAGGACCCTTTAGTCTCCTCACCGCTAGCGGTTTCATGGCGTGACCTTTGCCATGAGACTGCTGGCAGTGAGGAAACTCATAATATGCTTGGTGGTGCTGCAGCGGCTCTGCTGAGCATACTGCGGCCTCACAGCCGGCGCGTCACTACCAGGGACGTTTGCAGTGGACCAATGGCAGTCCGACTGCCTAAGTAGTAATTCGGCACCGGTGTACCTCTGGTACACTGGTGACCAGCACCACCGCTGGCTTGGCAGTCCAAAGGACCGCCAAACACGTAATCTAGCCCTAAATCTCTCCGCTATTACTGAGGGTTCTATTACCCCCAAGTGGCAGAGAGAAAAACAAAACAAACAAAATAGTCGCCACTAGGCAGTCGCATGCCTTGCATTTCCTGCGGCTGGGCTCCCCACTCTGGAACATCAGGCGGCAGCGAATGATATTGTATATAGTGTCTCCGGCAGGCAAGCGGCCTGCTGAGTGGTGCGCTCTTGGCCCGAGCATCATGAGGAACAATCCCTTTGCAAGGTCTTGGACTTCACAATATCACACACCCAATAACAACATGTCTACTTAGTGAAAAATGCAACCTCTTCAAATGCAATTTAGGAATGGGGTTGCCATAGTCTGTTATAACAGTACGTAATTTGAACCGGGGGTTGCTAGTGGGGGCCACTGGCACTTATTTGTGGGGATTGGCAATTATTTCCTGCAGCATATGTTTACTGACTGCAAGTGAAGGGGAAACACACACATAATTGAAAGACAGAGGAAGAGAAAGATGCCAAAACCATCACAAAAGGAGAAAGCAGGAACCTGCAAAAATCTGGAAAATGGGCAGAGAGTCCCTGAACTGCAGAGGCTTCAACACCCAATCCCCCCCCCCCCCCCAAGTGCTGAGCCCTTTTCTGGCTATTTGAGGGAGTTCATGCTTAGGGCTCTATAACTTTTTTTCACATAAAATATCCACGCCAAGTGTTCAACCTTTTTTCCAACATCCTGGAGATTCTAAAGGTACCCAGGTTTGTTGATTGCCCTGTAGAGGACCGAGAAATCGGAAAAATATAGCTAAATTTTGAGTTTTGGGGGAAAATGGGAAAAGAGTGCTCTGAATAAAAAGGTCTCTGTTTTTTACCTAAAAATGGCAAAAGGCTTGCTGTTGTAAAGTCACCATCTTTCCATCTTTCAGGAACATGCAGAGCTCAATAAAAATATCAACTTTTTTACCACAGTTTTGGCTTTTTTCAAAGACATAGCCCATTGTTGTTTTCTATTTTTTCTTCTCTCAACCAACTTTCAGTTTATGGAGGGAACTAGTATGAAGCCAATGCGTGTTCCAGGCAAGCTTCAGTTTTCTGAAAAGTAGATTGAATCCAAATTCAGCAAGGGATCATATGTGTAGATCCCTCAAGGGTTTCCCAAAGAAACTAACTGTTGAAATAAAGAAATAATGAAAATGAGTAGAGAAAAATAGACAATATTTTCATCTGTAACTTTTTGTCACAATGGCCAATTTGCAAGAGCAAAATACCATTATGTCCACTGGACCCTACTGGTTGCTGGTATATATAGGGATTGTAGGTTCCCCAAGAACCCAATGTACCCAGAGCCAACAACTGAGCTGCACCATACAATGATTTTTCATTGTGTACAGAGCAAAGACCAATTCATTTGGTGAAATATGCAGAGTGAAAATGGGTATCAAGGAAACCTATGTATTTCTGAAATGGGCATAAGATGTGGAGCGTAGGAGCAGTAGTTCTTTGTCATTTCTATATTTGTGGGTACCCGTACAAGCATATGAATTAGAGGGTATTTTTCAAAATGTCTTCTTTCTTACACACAGGCTTACATCTAGAAGACACAACTGTAGTGAAATGCAACCGGTAATAACAAATGTTTTACTATTCTGTCCTCTCACATGTCTTCCAATAAAAGTGGTACCTCACTTGTGTGGGTTGGCCTAGTGCCCGAGACAGATATTGTGATGAAACACAACATGGATACATCACATTTTTCCACTCAAAACTGACCTTTTTCATTCTAAAATGGGTAGCTGTGGAATTTGGGCCCTAGCTCAAGCAGCACCGAGAGAAACCTAGCAAACCTGTACATTTCTGAAAGCTAGACACCGTGGTGTGACTTGTGTGGCTCTGGTCAGGGTTCTTCTGCCCAGAATCCCTTACAAACCTCAAACATTGACTTACAAAACACATTTTCCTCACATTTCTGTTATGGTAAGTTCTGGAATCTGTGGGAAGCCACAAATTACCTTCTACCTAGCATTCCCCCAAGTCTCCTGATAAAAATGGTATCTTACTTTTGTGGGTAGGCCTAATACCTGTGACAGGAAACAGCCCAAAACCCAACATGGCTACATCACATTTTCCCACTTAAAACTGACCCTTTTTTGCAGGGTGAGTAGCTGTGGAGTTTGGGCCCTAGCTCAGCCGGTACCTAGGGAAACCTAGCAGACCTATACATTTTTTTTAACTAGACACCTAGGGAAATCATGGGTGTGATGGCTTCTGTGAGTCCCACCACGCTTTTGTTATTACCCACAGTCACTTGCAATGTTCAAACTTTGACTGAAAAATACATTTTCCCCACATTTCGATGATGGACAGTTCTGGAATTTGTGGGGAGCCACACATTTCCTTCTACCCACCATTCCTACAAGTTTCCTGATAAAAATGGTACCTGCCTTGTGTGGGTAGGCTTAGTTCACACGACAGGAAATGGACAAAAACCCAACATGGATACATCCCATTTTTCCACTTAAAACTTTTTTTGCAAGATGAGTATTTGTGGATTTTGAGCCCTAGCTCAGTCGTCACTGAAGGAAACCTAACGTACATTTTTGAAAACTAGTCACCTAGGGGAATCTCAGATGGTGTGCCTCATGTGAATCCTACAATGTTTTCTTACCCAAAATGCCCTGCAAACCTCAAACTTTGCCTGACATCATGCATTTTCCTTACATTTCTGTGATGGAAATTTCTGGAAGTCGCAGGAATCCACTAAAGTCCTTTCACCAGTGTTACCCCACTTGTGCAGATAAAAACGCCACCCCACTTGTGTGGCTGGGCCTAGTGCCTGCGACAGGAGCAAATCAAACCAAGGTAAATGGAAGCCCTTATGAGGTGACTCTATTTACCTCGGTCTCCCTCCGATGTTTAGTTTTCAGAACTATCGGGGTCTAGTAGGTTTTTCCAGGTGGCAGACTACATACCCCCAAAAAATGCAGCCCTTCACCATTGCAAGTGGAAAGATATTGGGAGTTAGCAACACCCTCCAAATCTCAAAAGGATGAAATGTCCTCTCTCTTGCCATTCGGATGGGATGTTTTAGTCTAGGGTTGAGCACAACTCACAGAGTTTCACTCCATGGAATTCCGCAGCGTTACATGAAAACTCTGCAAGATTCTGCGAAGTTTATCGAAAAAGCAAAATTAGGCATGTCGCACTGCTGGCTGTGATTTTTAGCGATGGGAGCTCGTTCCACATGGAAAATCACCGTGCACGGCACCATGCGGGGTGTCAGAGGGCGCTGTTTCTTGAGTTGATTTTGTTGCAGCTCGCATAGATTTTCTATTCGAGCGGCAGCTTTCTCACCGCGAATGGTCGCGACTGCCCGCGTTTGGGAAATCTTGCCAGAAGTCCTCCTAGCGACTGATAATCGTGATAGGGGATGCCAAAGCTCGCTCACCAACTACCGATGAGGAGCCGTGCGCAAGAAAAAGCTCTACCACGCACAGTTGGCGGAATGTGGAGTGGCCAAAAATCTACCAACTCCACTGACAGAGCAGAATTTATCAAAATACCCCTACTTTAGTCCACAGGGAAGCAAAAAGACTGTTGAGGTTTTAGGATTGAGGATGTTACCTTATGGTAGGATGGGCAAGACCCATCCCATTATTTTATTTAAAAAACATATTCCTACCATACAGTGGGCTTGCTGCCCCCGGGGCAAAGTAGAGGCACATCCCCCGTCTGCCCGGAGGGGCAAAAAGACCAGCCTGTCCCTTTCAGGGTGGAGTGCACCACTTTCTTTGCCCCAATGCCCCAAAGGCAAAATCCCAGGTGTCGGGTTGATTTTTACCCCCCGGGGGTAAGTTTGAGGCAACCTCCCCAAATCGGGACAAGCCTCCTATCTGCCCTCGGGGGCCAGAAAGACACGATTGACCCCACTGGGGCAGGGCTATGGTTTGAGGACGGGGTAAGTCGCCCCATCCTTTTGTTTATTTTGTCACCATTTTGAAATACCTGGTGTCTAGTGGGGTTTCTGCCCCCGGGACGGGAGTGGCAGATTTGGGTGAATACCCTTTTCCCCCTACAGCAGGGCCAGAAAGTCTGTTTGACCCCATAGGGTGAGGGGGATGGGCCCAGGCCCAGTGGGGGGGGGCTGCTTGAATTCATTCCCTAGTGTCTAATGGACTTTCTGCCCCAGGGGGCAGATCTGGGGTAATTACCCCCATCTGCCCCCCAGCGGGTGAAGACAGACTGTTGCCCCATTTATATGGGATGGGGGAATGGCCATGCCCATAGTTGGCAGCTCCAACCCTATTTTAAAAAAACCCTTCCCTGCCGGACAGTGGGTAGAAAGACTGTTGCCCCAATTAGTTGGGTTGGGGAAATAGCCATGCCCATGATGGACAGTCCTCACCCCTATTATTTGTACCAAAAAAACTGTTCCTGGCATCTAGTGGGCTTTCTGCTGTCTCTGTGGGGGAAATTGGGGATAATGACCCCATCTGCCTCCCCCCAGGGGGGACAGAAAGACTGTTGCCCCATCTAGTTGAAGTGGGGGCATAGGCATGTTCATGGCAGGAGCCCCCACCCCGATATTTAAAAACAAGTTACCTCTTGTATACTGGGCTTTCTGCCCCCTGGGTGGGCAGATATGTGGTAATTACCCCATCTGCCCCCAGGGGGCAGAAAGGCTGTTTCTTCATTTACTTGGGAAGGATGCATTGCTATGCCCCCAACCTTATATTTTTATAAAAAGAACAAATCTCTGGTGTCCAGTTGGCTTTCTGCCCGTCCCCCAAGAATGCAAATTGGGGGTAAGCATCCCCACCTATACCCCTGGGAGAACAGAAAGAGTGTTGCCATATGTATTAGGGTGGGGGCATGGCTTTGCCCGAGTGGCAGTCCCCACCCTTACATTTTTATTTAAAAAAGAGGTCCCTGGTGTCTAGTGAGCTTTCTGCCCCCCCCCCCACCCCTGGAAGCAAGTTGGGGGTAATTATTTTAACGGGGGAGAACAAGCACTTGCCTAAGGGGTTGCTCCCCCAAATCCCTAGTGTCTAGCTGATGGATCCCTGCTTGGGGATTGCTCTCCTGCAGCGATCCCCAAGCAGGAATCCACTGGGCAGACATACCATTGGGAAGGGGAGATCCTTCAATTCTCGCAGGTATCCCACCTAGTGTCACAGTACGTGATATGATGGGGGAGTGCTCGCCCCAAATAGACTCCGCATCACTGGGCGCGTAAAGGGGAAAAAAATCCTTTTCTTTAAATAACTCACAGACCCTCTAGCAGTGTCATGCTTCATTATCAGGTTCATTCTCACTCCTAAAGGTCAGGGTAGGCTCAATCATGTTTCAGGGAGCTCATATAAGAAAAGTACTAGGGGGCGTTAGGTTAATGAAGGGTCATAGGACCATTAAATCGTACACACTCCTTATTATTTAGTTTTATCGTCCCAACCACTAGGTGAATAAAAGGATACCTTGGAGCTGTTAAGGGATTTCTAATCTGTAGTTATGCCCCTTAGTAAGAAGGCAAGAACAAAAAGAAAAAGTATAAAGGAAAGAGAAAGGCAGACAGACAGATGGAAATAGAAAGAAAAAAGAAAGAAAAAGAATAAAGGAAAGAACAAGAAAGAGAGAAGGAAATAGAAAGAAAGAAAAAAGAATGAAGGAAAGAGAAAGAAAGAGAGAAGGAAATAGAAAGAAAAAAAATGAAGGAAAGATAAACAAGGAAGAAAGAAAGGAAGAAAAGAAAAGAGGAAAGAAAGAAGAGAAAGAATGAATGAAGGAAGAGAAATAAGAAATAAAAAATAAAAAAGAGGATATCTTAATACAGAACAGTTTCAAATTGACACAATCAGATATTCTGTGAAATAGCAACAGTCAAAAAGGAATTTACAACAGCATTGGCAGGAGATGGGATCCGATAAAGGTGGAATGTGCAATAGAAGAGCCCGGCTGTCACATCAGGCTCTAAACACAAGGGCAACATTAAAGTAATTATAGAGTGAAAACACTAGGATGTACTCCTTGTGAGAGAGAAAAATGGGGTCACTCAGTAGGCTTGCCCACTGCCCCATGCCGTATGCTGTAGGGGGTGGAAGCAAAATGTTAATGACACAACAACAGACCAATGGGTGAGGAGAGGTGGCTTGAAGCCCCTATATGTAAGCGTATTATACATATTTTAGTAAAATCAAAAGGTCTTGCCTAGTGCCAGACCTAAAAATGCACAGCTCCGCCAAAATCAGGTGCCTCACCGTGTGTCGCGTGCACAGTTGAAGGAGAAAGAGCAGTCATTCCCTGAAATAGCCTGCTGTCCTAGGCAGAGCTTAGCCAAGCGTAAGAGCAATCAGTGCAGAGAAGAACCGAGAGGAAGGTAAGGAGACGGGCCTGCTTCTCATCAGGAAGTGGGAAAATGATGATTGCAGCCGAAATTTCTTTGTCCTTTTCACAATGGGCGAGACAGATGTTCTTTTAGGGATCTTTTTTCTTGGTAAAATAACTCCCTCCTTCTCTCGACATTTACAGACATCACCACTTTTTATGAATGGCTTTTAAAATAGCAAGGCTTGCTGTTCTCACTGGCGCATAGCAAGACCAAGGACCAAAGCACAGGACAGAGCAGGTTTGCACTGACATTAGGATCAGATTCAGAATATCTTTATTCGACTTATTACAAGTCATACAAATTTTAGACATGGATAAAATATTTCTATACAAATCTATCACGTAAACATGCTCAAACAACAAGAGAAGTTTTAAAGTAAGCTATGGCTAACAGGTTTCGCCCGCATTGCGGCTACCAGAAAGTTTGCCATACAAAAAGTAACATGTATGTTAGGTAGTAGTTGTAGAAAGAGCAGGGCTGGTCTTACTTGGACAAAACCAGCTTTTTTCAAAATAGGCAACAAATATTTCTTTCTCTGCTCATGGTATATACTACAAAACATAACAAAGTGCTGAGTATCCTGCACCGAAAAATTGTCGCAGCAGCACGGTGGGGCCTGCTCAGGCTTCTGCCAGGTCTTAAATGAACCTAGATAAAAATGTATCAAATTAAATCGGAACTTTGATAATAAAAACCTGTGATATGGGAATGTGACAAAGTTCAAGTAGGGGGCGAGTGAGGGTGTACAAACCAGGAGGTTATGTGCCCTTACTGCGGGTTTCAACACTTCGAGATCCTCCCTCCGTGCTTCCTGCCTATCCCTAAATAACTCTTTGATGGTTACTATGTCCTGTCTCCTAATATTTTCCGGAGATGAAAAAAGATCTGGGCGACCCAGATCTGCAAGGGTTTTAGCTACATATGCCAACCAAGGGATACTGGTGTATTTATCCAAGGATAAGACTTCGTGCAAAATCTTGTGGTTCAGAGGTAGGTCATCATTTGTCCACAATTTCAGCCACAAAGTTAGCGGAGCAAGGCTCAGGGTATCAGACAGATAGGGCAGACCCACCTCCTTATGGATGGAATACGTTGGGGTGGATTGCGGGACTGAGAGCAAGGATCTAATGAATCTATTTTCTGCTCTCTGAATTGGATCCAGGTTTACGTAACCCCACAGTTGGGAACCATAGGCCGCTATGGCCACTGGTTTGCTCTTGTAGATTTTCAGAAGGGCTTGCATGGGCCTAGCCCCTAGCTTCCCAGCAAAGCCCAAAACCGCTGAGGAGGATCTTATTACCGCCAATCTTTTTGCTCTTATCTGAGGGCCCCAAGTTCCTTTCTGGTCAAATATTACCCCCAAATATGGAAATGTGGACATGTTGGTGACAGGGACTCCCCTGCAAAGAAATGTTTTGTGTCTTTTTTTGTTGCATTCACGCCCCATGACCATCGTGTGTGATTTAGAGGCATTGACCTTAAGGTCCAGCGTCTCCATGAAGCTACCAAAAGCGTCCAGGAGATGCTGTAGGCCTACCCCAGTGCGGGCTATCAGCACTGCATCGTCCGCATACAGGAGCGCTGGAATTTTGACATCTCCTGCATGCGGAACGTAGGCTGCCTGTCCCTGCAGATGACTGCCCAGCCTGTTGATGTAGATGGTGAATAATACAGGGGCTAGAATACAGCCTTGCCGCACCCCCTTAAGGGATTTAAACAGGGGGGTACGTCTGCCATCATTTGTGACTCGGACAGCTGCAAAAAGCTCCTGGTGCAGTTTAGCCATAAACACAACCAAAGACTCATCAATGCCCATCTCCAACAATAACTGCCACAATTTCGACCTATTCACCAGATCAAAGGCAGAGGAGAGGTCCATAAATGCAAGGAACATGGAGCCCTCCTTTGCCACTGTATATTTAGAAATTAATAGATGTAAGTTTATACATTGTTCGATCGTCCCCTTTTTTTCTCTGAATCCATATTGTAGTTCAGACAACCCTCCACGGCTCTCAACGTTGTCATTAAGTCTGGCTAGAAGAACTCTGCCTAATATTTTTACCGTTGAGTCCAAAAGAGATATGGGCCTATAGGAGGCGGGATCATCTCGCTGGCCTTTATTTTTATAGATAGGGACTATGGTGGATGTGGCCCAAGAACTGGGTACATGGTTGTTGGCTGCGTTAAACACTTTCGACAATACCGCCGACCACAATTTGGGAGAGTACATGAAAAAATCAGCGGGAACACCGTCAGGGCCGGGAGCTTTATGTCTTGTTGTGGCCATCAGGGCTTTTTCTACTTCTTCGGGGTTGAAGACCAACGGGTCTGCCACTATAGCAGGTACTGAAACATCTGCAGTTCCTTTGGACCCACCCTCATATACATTTTTGAAGTGGTTTAGCCATTTGTCGTCGGTGATCACACAGTCCATAAGAGCATTATTGTCTTCAGAAAATAACGGTTGTCTAATGATCTCCCAGAATCTTTTACTGTCCTTCAGTACTGCAGCTGAGAGGAGATTTTCCCATGCTTCGCGTTTAAGGGATTCTTTGCGGTTCTTAATGGCAACCTTGTAGCGTTTCCTTAATCTAACAATATCCTCCCCAGCCCTGGGAGAGGTTTTTAACGCTGTCAACAATGCTCTGTGCGCTTTTGAACAAGCAGAATCAAACCAACGTTTTGTTCCAGAAAATCCTTTTTTTGGCTTGACTAAAAGATCCTTAGCCACCTGGCCACAAATTTCCTCAAAAGCCTCTATAATTTCTTTACCTTGCGCCCCCGATTTTTGACAGATGGCCACTTTGTCCTTTATTTTTGGAAAATTTATTTCATAGAAATTATCCGGGATCACTTTGGCCCATTTCAGTCGTCTGTCTTGGTCGCAGGGTTTCAGGGGGTGTGCTGGTTTAAGTGCTTTTGGCGGTGCTCCCATCTGGCCACCCCAGGCCACTTCAAGTAGTACAGGGTTGTGGTCACTGTAGGGTATTATGACTGTACAATAGACCATAGACCGGTTTAAAATACCTTGTGAAACAAAGATGTAGTCTATCACTGAGCCATGGTGACTGCCAATGTAGGTTGGCGCCCTAACGCCCTTATCGGGTTCATAAAGGTCATGGTTTGCTAATAATTCTTCTAACTCAAGCCCCTCTGTAGAGTGTTCAAAGTGGGGGCCCCGAGGGGCCTCCTCGCCCCCCTCAGTTACATTGTCACCTCTTCCCATACAACCCAGATTACATAGATGAATATTAAAATCTCCTAATAGGATAAACTCATAAACTAAATAGATATTCTGAGACACTTTATTTAAGATATTATCTAGGTTAGCGACATTACTCCCACTGTGTTCGCTGTTCCTAGAGTTGTAAAAATTAATATATATCGTCCTGCAATTGTTACTAGTCGTCCTTTCAACCATTAGGATGTTTACGGAATCTGTATTTATCTGCCTATAGGTGCCCTTCAGATCTAGTGAAAACATAATGGCCAAACCTCCTTTAGCTCTGCCCATGCGGCTAGGGACTGCAGGGATAGAGAAGCAGGTGAATCCATCCCACCAGAAATTAGCCGATATGTCCCACGTTTCTTGCAGGGCAATTATATGTTGCTTAGAAATAAAGCTCACACATGCTTTGTCCTGTCGTTTTGCAGATGAGCCAGCTATGTTCCATGTTATAATTTTACAGGCGTTGGTAGGTAACCTCAGCTCTTTTTCCCCCAACAAACACCCCTCAGCTAAGCTTAAGGATCTGACCGCCTTGTTCTGAGCTACCTCAGGTGCGTTCTGTGTTGGAACGATGTTCAGGGTTGACGCTATGCAACCCTCCCCCTGGTATGATAGCCCAGGGTTGTCCAACGGGACATAACTCTCAAGTGTTTCATAAAATGTAAGCAGGCGGAGACCATCATTGGTGTAACACTGGCTAAGGTTTATTTCGGGTCTAGTTATGGACTCACTTGCTCGGACATTGCAAGGTTTAAGTCAATCGCAGTTGTTTAGATCCGCTAAGGGAGCATACCTATTCCCCAATCCGCCCCCCCAATCAAAAGGGGTAGCTGCCTGACCTTGACCCATAGCTGCGATGTTCCACATAGGTAAAGGGGTATTTGGGCGTATCGGAAAGTAATCGTTTCTCGCCCATGGTACGAACCTATTGATTCGCCCAATGGGATCTTGGCCCATCCAACCCGGGCCCCAACCATTGACGGCAGGGTCTGGTGGCATGGGAGGCCACAAATTTGACTCATGCGCGTGGTTAGATCTTCCGTGCTCAAAGTTAAATATAGGCCCAGGGCGCTCGTTGGGGAATCTATGTCTAAAACCGCCTTCCCAGTTTGGGGCATTATTCGCTCTCCTAACTCTAGTAGGGTAAGGAAAGGTAGGGAGCTGAGCCTCACTATAGAAGAATTTTAGGGTGAGCGGGACTATAGAGCCGCTTCGCCTTTGGGGTGGGAAGATGTTATTCAAAAATTTTGGGAGGACTTCTGTGTTGGCAAAGTTTATAATCACACAGTCCCCCTTAAATTTTTTGGGATTGGACCCAATCCAAGGTACCCTCCTGGTCATAACAATATCCCTTGCTAAACTATCCATCCCTTGGGGGGCCATGGTCATGTTTGTAGTAAGCCAATGAAGAGCTTTATCCTTCAAGTCCTGTTTCGATTCTATTTTGTTTTGTGCTAAGACTGGGACATTTGCTAGTACTAGCACAACTGGGGAGGCTTCCAAAATAAATTGGGCTGATATATCCTCATGTATTGTCCCAATTATGTCCCCTGATGATGATGTCGGCGCGGCTCCGCCTGCTAGGTCCTGACTGGGAGCCGTTAATAGAGTTGAAGCTACTGCTAAGGGCCCCTCTGGCAGTGTAGGCTGTGGGACACTCTCATATGGTAGAGCCTCTACGGCTCCCGATGCCAATTTTGTGACAAGAGCAGATAGATTGGCCACCTCTACCACCAGATTACTTTGTGCACCCCCCGCCTTCTTAACCTCCGAAGTTAATTTATCCAGTTTACCAATCAAGGGCTTGATGATTGTCCTAATTTTTATATCAATCATATCTTGGATCCGATTAAAGAGTTCATCATCAACAATACGTCTGGATTCTGCATCGGCATCAAAGTCAATTTGTTGCCCTTCACGTCTTGGGGGTGGTGTAGCTGCCTTTCTCCTGCCTTGTTGTTTCCCCCCTCTCTTTGAGTGAGATTTTCTACAGGTTCTCACTGGCCGTGGAACGGGCTGCCCCGGTGACGGTACTTCCTCGATGGAAAATGACTGGTGATTATGCTCTGAGGTATTGCCGTTATTGGCCGACGAGTTAACCAAAACATGAGGATCTTCTGCATCGCTGGCCAAGTCTTGTGGGATATGAACTAGGCTATTCGACTGGGGAAGATCTGGCGGTGTGGTCAGTAACTCTGGAGCAGATGCCCTTGCGGGCGGGCTTTCTAACGGAAGAACTGGCGATTGGCTCAAGCCTAGCGATTGCCTCCTCTCATTGTTGATCTTATTGACTTTTTGAACCACATATGAGAGCATTGTGTTGAGGGGCTCCGTCGCAGCAGATGCGGGCTTTTTCCTTACCATAGTGCCTACCTCTTACAAACGACCGAGCCAATTGACCAAGGTATGTGTCAGGATCCACAGGCAGATGGCAGAAGACCTGGGGGTAAAGAGGGTTAATAGAGTTCTGCACCTTACTAATCCCAGACGGCGAACGTTAGGGGGGTGGCCTCGCCTCGCCTTCTCGTGCCTCTGAGGGCCACAGAGGGCCCGCCCTTTGCCCGGGCTTAGCCCCGGGCACTCCCGCGCGCTCCCGCGCAGCGAGGCACGTCACTTCTTGTAGGCGTTGGTTAGGAGGAACATGAGGGGCGGGGCGGTCAGGGAGAGCGGGCCAGGTGACTTGGCCTCGGGATCGCCGGGGCTCCTGGGAGAGTGAGTCCCGGTTGCCAGTGCTCGCAGCCCTGTCACTCGCGCACACACCCTGCAGGTAACAACACTCGGCTGGGCGACCTTGGCGATGCGGGACCCGCGAAGCGGGTTCCGCGAGGTGTTGACTGGGTCCTCCCTTCTGCAGCAGCGAATCCTCCTTCCAGATAACAGCACAGCAAACTGTAGAACTTCCCGGTTTCCCGCTTGGGCGGGCTCCTTTTCAGCTGATTTGCAGGGCGGGGCGGTCAGGGAGAGCGGGCCAGGTGACTTGGCCTCGGGATCGCCGGGGCTCCTGGGAGAGTGAGTCCCGGTTCCCAGCGCTCGCAGCCCTGTCACTCGCGCACACACCCTGCAGGTAACAACACTCGGCTGGGCGACCTTGGCGATGCGGGACCCGCGAAGCGGGTTCCGCGAGGTGTTGACTGGGTCCTCCCTTCTGCAGCAGCGAATCCTCCTTCCAGATAACAGCACAGCAAACTGTAGAACTTTAGGATCAATGTTATGTTATTTTATGTTATGTTAGTTTATATTTGTAGAGCGCCAAATCACCAGAAGGTCTCTAGGCGCTAGGAGCATAGACCAAGAACCTAGGGATCCCTTAATCCCGCTGAAAGTCAGCACACAAAAGATGGATTATCCGAAAGCCTCAGGAAACAGGATGGTCTTAAGTTTCCTCCTGAACGGGAGTAAGGTGGCTTCCCTGCGTATATTATCCGGTAGATTGTTCTAGATCTTGGGAATCACCCCTGAAAAGCCTGCCCCCCGCCCCAATGTAGCTCTGTTAAAGTGCGGGCAGGCCAACAGGCTAGCCTCGGATGACCGGGCATGTAGGGCTGCAAACGATCTTTGATGTAATGGGGCACCACTCCATACAGTGCTTTATGTGCAATGCACAGGCCCTTGAACCTGACCCTCTGTTTGATAGGAAGCCAGTGTAACTGTTGTAGCAGGGGGGGTAGTGTGCGCTCTTCTTGGCAGTTTAAAAATCAGCCTTGCCGCATCATTTAAAACCACCTGGATTTTCCCCAGGAGTTTGTCAGGGAGCCCTGTGTACACTGCGTTACCGTAATCCAAGCGTGACAAGATAAGTGCCGTCACGACGGTACGCATGGTGGAAAATGTCAACAGGGTCCCAAGCTTCCGGAGTTGCCACATCAATTGCCCTCCACAACAAGCCCTGGCAAGAGTGTGGTGACCTATCTCCATGCATAGCTTTGAAAGATGGCGGACACCAATCTTGAAGCCGTATATAAAATAAAAAAATTAAAAATAAATGTGGTTGAAAAAGTGTTTGAAAAAGGAGCTGCCTGGCAGCAAATTGCAGCTACTAGGACATGCAACATTTTTAAAAAACATTTAAAATACAAAAATAATGGAATATGAACACTTTGACAGAAGGGGTGATTGAGCAATGGAGCAGAAGCTGGGGGACAAGCCAATGTGGGGGTGGGGGGCAATGGAGTGTGGGGGTAGAGGGGCAGGGGAGCAACTGGGGAGTTCGAGGTAGGGGGAGAAGAAAAACAGAAAAAATTAAAGCAAATCAATCCTGGTAGAAGAGGGTGGAGTACAGTAACTACCCCACCGCTGGCCATTATTGACTCGGTCTCCAATCCTGATCTTTTCAAGTACAAGTCATTGTTTTCCGGTGTGTTAATCTAATTACTTTATTGGAAGCAAACATGACTATAACACCCAGAATGCATTAGGTTGTCCACAAAAGTTCTGAACTGGAAACAACATCTGTAATGACCTGGAGGATTGTGGTTGCCTTAGGTGCGGGACGTAATGTACAGCCTGCAACTAGCCAGCAAAATAATATTGTTGGTACAATGTCTCAACACTCTAGGAAAAAAGGTGACCTTTATCCTCAAACATTTCACCTGTTCTGATGGATCATTGAAGTGCAAATCTGGGAATTTCCTGGCATTCCACAAAATACTCCTGCATGTCAACTGACACACATCTTATTACTAACATATTTAAGCGCCAGGACACCTCTTTTTGGTAATCGCGCGCTTTACAAATCTCATAAATAAATAAATAAATAAAGAGTGGGTCTACATTACTAAAGAGTCCTATAAATCGACGTGGAAATCAGTGTGGGCATAGCTAAGTACGTTTATTCAAAATTACATTCCACAGGTTTACCCTGCCCTGTCCTCAGCAGCAAACTTGGAGGCCATATAGAGCTAACCCATGTGATTCTACAACTATCCTGTTATTAAAAAGTCCACCCCAGAGCAGATACCTAGCACTGAATACGGCGCATCCCAGCGTTTTGGAAATGGCACGGCGCATCCAAATTTGGCGCAGGGTCGTGCTGCAGTATTTCCTTGTAAATATGGCCCTAATTGTTTTCTGACTTGTAGAGCCAAGAAGAGAGAGTTTAGACGCTCAGCCCACCAATGCCACACTTGGGCAGTCCTAATATAGACAGTGAAGCCACCCATTAGCAGCAGCATCCGAGGCAGACGGCACAACTTATTTTTGATGCCAACCCAAGCCTGGTCAGCAAAAGGTGTAGACATTGAAGAATAATGATTGTCTGTTTCTACATCAGTCATTTCCCACCCCTGCTCCTATTGTGGGTGTGTGGAGTGGAATGTCTTAAATGCTACTGACTGTGTCATTACCAGGGACAGGCGCTCACTCGCCTGCTGAGTTGTAATTAAGAGGTGGACGTAACCCTCAGGGAACCTCATTTTTACTACTCAAAGTTAGAAGAACCCCGAAGTCATTCCCGTAGTTCTTACCATTAATGAATGTACTTATGCTTATAACATTTTATTTTACTTTTCCTTCCACTTTCTTTGCTCTGCTTGCCTGCTGTGCAACACCCTTACCACTGCGTCTGGATGGCCTTGCATCAGCCATCAAGAGGCACCTTGAGCAAACTGGAGAGTTTTCAACTTCGGCTTCTCTGAAGTTCTCATGCTTCTTCATTGACCGCCACCCCAAGATGAAGCCTTGGGATCAAACCACCTAGGAAATTTGTTCGGGAAAATAGACTAAGGATGGTTTCACTTTCAGTTCTCATCTCATAGTATTACCAATTTCCTCAAAGTTTTGGAGGCCTATCTGAATGATAATCTAAGAATGAACAAGTGGATCAGTGCAATAGACAAGGTGGCCATCATCTAACTATGAAACCTCTCAAGCATCCTACACAGTGCATCTGACTGCAAGTGGATGTCACATGCAGCCTTGTGAATGCAGAGCTGGATTGCACCATTGCTTTGTATTTCGGCCTCCCGGCAGTTGATTGCTTCCTGAAGGTTCGACTTGTTGCTGACCACATGGGCCACCTCCAAAGAACTGACTCCTTCCTGACAAGCCTGAACTGGCTCACAGTTGGAAAGAAACATGGTCAAAATAATATATGAATCCACACATACTCCCATTCAATATACCCATCCTTGATTCTGCTCTGATTGCTGATTTTATTTTGACTCCCAGAGGCGTATTCAGGGTTCCATGAGCCCTAATGCTACTATGGAAACAGGCACCCCCTTAAGCCCTTGATGAGGTTGTAAACACGACCACAATCTAGATGCAGTGGGTCCCCTGAGTACCCTGAACCCTGTTGTCAATGCACCTCCTGCACCAATATCGCTACATCCCTGCTGATTCCCTTCTAGAGCAGGACTGCTGCGCATCACGGTTTCAACTTGTTACACCAGCTCCGGAAAACGCAAAGCCAACTCTTCGCCTACCGTGATCCACACATTAAACTCCAACTCTTATTATTATTTAAGAACTGCCTCAAAACTTGCATCCCTCAGATGGGCACCAGCATTGGCATGGCTCTGCTGCCTTTTGGCTAGGTTTGTGCTATAGATATACCACATACATACAGATACATACATGAATCTTGGATCCACTCTGTGTGTGGCATTGGGACACTCGATTGGTACACTCAGAGATGACGATCATGTACCCAGACTGGGCACTAAGAGTAATCAAAATGTAAAAGCAGACATCCACTCATGCTGTGTACAAGTGCATGTGTTGCATGCACAAATGCTGCTTATCGCATAAAAGCTAGATCTGTTGCCTTTGTCAGTGCTGTAAAAAAAAAAAAAACAACAGAAATGCCTTCTGTATAGACTGCACTTAGGAGATAAAGCATTAAATGTGACAAGCGGCATGATAGTTGAGTGTATTTTGAGATGTAAAGTAGTGCATACTGAATTCCAATGGAAGTTCTTCCTAGAAAGCAGAATAATCTACTAAAAAACCAGTAATATGAAGTGAACGGGGTGATGCCAAATCCATCTCTTATATTTTAAAGAATTGGTAGCAATAGGACTCACAGACAACAGCACCGTCAACGCAGACCTAAGAGTCACTTCTTTGGGGAAGGCAGACTGGAGTGCTGCTTCTCAAAAAGCTTTATACTTTCTGTAGGGAGGACCTACCTTCAGCAGAGAGCATGCCTCATGTCCTCCTACTGGTTTTGTTTTGTTCCTGCACCCTCCTACACCATTTGTGATCTGATTGCTTTCAACTCGATGTCCACTCTTACCTTTCTAATATTGACCAGAAACCACAGTGCTGTCCTGAACAGACCTTTTCTGCTCACTAACAAGCCAACGCAGATCTCAAGAATGGGGCTGATGTTCACTAAAGGGTTCCAGGTAAAATCATACACAAGGAGAGTGAAGCTTGAAGTGCCTGGGGTGTAGCACTTAGTTTGGAAACACTGTTGTTGATGCCGAACCACCATTGTAGACTCCTCCATGAGAACATCCACCATTGTAATCACAAAGGCACCCCCATAAGAACATCATATGTAGGGAGCTCATCAGGATCATTTGTGTAGATCAGAGGAGACATGGGGGAGTCATCCACATTATGACTTTCATCCACAACCCATACTTCCCATAGGCTCGACTACATGTTTCTGGGTAACCATTGCAGAATCTCCATGTTTGCCATTATTTGAAAATAAATACCTGTTGTATTGCCTTCTTTCCTGACATCCCTCTGGCCTTCTCTCCCTTAGTACATTAAACGTTTCAGAAAACATAGCTGGTGCTCTGGCATCCTCACCAACCTCATTCAATTGCCATCCTTCCTGAGTTCTGGCATCCATCGATCCCACACCACCCTCCTCTGGCTTTCCTCCTGCCGCCTTCCCTGAAAAATCTTTTTTACCTCTGTTGTGGCGTCACTGCAGTGAACTATAATGATGTGATGCTTTGGTTCTCAATAACAATTTCCAGTACAAGTCAAAGATGAAACACCTGTATTTTAGTATTTTTTGTGCTGACTTCTTCTTTGTAATGGAGTATTGTGTATGCTTCTAGTTGTAAGGGGTAGTGTTTTTCTTGAGTGGGCAACTATCTCAGAATCCAGAAATTCTCAGACTAGAGAGTACTTTCTGCAGTTCACAAGACAATCCTTATTTTTTAGTTAGATACAATTAGTAGATGTCCTCTTCATGCTATAATACTGCATAATGTTCTGTACTATTGACAACAATAGTATTGTGATATTAATGTTACCCAAAAAATATCCAGGACACAAATGTCGACTTTACTTACTTACAATGAAATTTACAAAAATATCTACCAAAAAAATATAGTGAACAATATATTGTCATTACGTTAGCAAGCATATGGAATTAAAACAAACATTATATTAACTTAAAAAAATATTAACTTTAAAAACCCCTTACATTTTAAAAAAGTACACAGACTATGGAAAATGCATAGATATATTTTATAACCTAAAAATAAAACAAATATATAACTTTAAAATACATTTGAAAAATAATAATCATAATATGTATAAAACTAAAAGTATTAAATACACATATACAATAAAATTAATAAATAAATACTAAAAATAATTATAAACACTTAAAAACCCTACATATTAAACAGTGAATTATGTAAATCAAACTACATTAATAAAAATATTACACAAACATTAAAAAAATAAAAGGAACACAATAAACAACAATATCATTAAAACTAAAATAACTTTTAAAAGTAAATCCCATGCATATATATATATATATTTGTATTATCTTTTTATTGTTCATTTACATATACCTAAACAATAAAAACAAAATACAAATAAAATAATAATTATATGACAACAAATCATATAAATTCTATCCCATACATTGTTGATAAATAATGCCAAGTTTAATAGAACTAAAAAAAGTATTGTAAATATAACTCCACAATAATGAAAAAACACACACAGAATAAAAGACTGCATTATATCTATTTTCAAATATAAAAAACTCACACAAAAAAATAATACTACTACAACCTAGAGAACGTCATAAAAAAAGTGTTAGGAAGGTCAGATTTTGTCTACTCCAACGTAAGCAATAGTTGGGAAAGTGTTGGACTTAGGTTGGTGCATATTTCCTATTTCCTAAAGTGATCGACTTTAAAGAGGTACAATATTCGTACCTATGCAATTCTCCCCCACGATATCCTTGACAGCACAATATTTTAACACAGTATTTCTGCCAGCAATATTTTTAAAAATAGTCTTACACTTACTATGTAAAGGATTTAAAGTAGTAAGATGTACTTTCAATTATTTACAATGTGAGTTTTAATTTGTACCAGGTGCACTATTCACACTCCGTTCCAATTTATACACCTTGGAATGTGGTGTAACACACTAACAGCAGGCGTTGCTCCGTATTCTGTGGTGCTCAAACAGCGCATGATAGCTTTGCACATGCATGATTAGCACCAGATTTCACCTTCTAAAAATTGCACTCCTAGAAAAAAACATAGGGCCTTATTATGAGTTTGGTGGTCCGGTGGACCACTGTATCGGCAGTGGCAGACAGAGTGCGGTGAGCTCGGCGGACCGACTGCCGTATTATGAGTTGGACAGATCGGCTTTGCAAAGATGGCCGCTGCCCCGCGATACCACTAAGTTTGCAATCAGGGAAAGGCAGCAGCCATAGGGCAGTACAGGGGAGCTGCAGTGCTCTACGTATTACTAGTTGCCTGTTTCACGAGCGGACCATTGCTGTCCAACCGCCTGCTTCAAGGTTGTGGTGATGAAGGATTTGCGGTGCGTACTCACCCCTTTCTTCTTCTTCTAGGCAGATTCCAACGTGGATCCCTTTCTCCAGGTCACCCCTTCACTGCAGGATCTACACCCCGAAGATTACGACCCTGTGTGCGGCGATCTACAGGTGAGTCCTTTTTGGAATTCAGAGATAAACCTGGTGTCCTAATAACATCTGATTCTCATACTCTTACATTTAAAAAAATAATCTAATACTCCTCTTTCCTAGGAAAGCTTTTTAATTCACGTGTTCTCTCTAAGACCATTGCACCCAGTGGGATGGTCACTAGACATTAATGGAACTGTTCCATTATGTACAGGCCATACACATGGAAACAAGTAATAAAAAATCATATTTAAATGCTTACTAACTGGCCTACTACCCTCCTCTTATGAACTTCAAATAGAATGAAATATGTTTTGGAAGTATCATTGAAGCAAAGCATGAGCCTAGATCTCTCATCAATCATCATAGTGCTTTGAGGCATGAAATTGTGGGCATTCAAAATCTGTTATGTAACACATAAACATTTGAAATATGCAACTTCAAAATCCACAATGAAATGGGACACCAGAAAGATTAAATGGGCTATTAATATTAAATAATTAACTGAAATATATTGATTCTGGTTGGTTGTTTTGCAGTCACAACATACATTTTGGAATTTGTGCATTTAGGTGTCACGAACAGAGAGCTTTAGCTGTCTATTATCGAAAGCGGTTTTGCGTACAATGCATTACTTACAGTGGACTTTGGGTCAGTCCGTTTATTAGCATTGGTTGGCTTTCTTGTCAATCTCACTTGCTTGCTTCTTTTTCAATGACTTTCCTTCCTCTTTGCTTGTTTGTCCCTCCTCTGATACAGGGCTTGTTTGCCAACCTTTTTATTTGATGACTTGTATCCTTCCATTTCTTACTTTCAGGGAACTACCTTGTTCTTTTACTTGCAGCATTGCCTGGGTGTCCATGTGTGTTCCTGTTCTCTTCCTCTTTGCCCTGGATACTGCTTCTCCTTTACTATCACTGATCCACACGCTTACAGAAGTGATGGCTATGGAGGGCAATCAAAAGATTTGTTGGTTATTTAATCTTAAAAAATGAGTTTTGGCGCTTGGCTTGAAGGACTCGTGGGAAAATCAAATCCCAGCCAGTAAGGTCGATCTAAAAAAGCGCTACTGGGCTTGGGTGGACACACAAGAGCATTGCAACTCAAGACTAGGAAGACTCACAGATTAATTTTATTTACATAAGCAGCGTATATTTTTAGAACCCTATTTAGATTTTACTCAGACACCACGTGACAGGACACTTTACATCCAGTTCAGGATAGGCACACTCCCGATACGAGAATTAACTGTAAAATGGGGTGTCCCGCATCAGACAACAGGGGATTGCCCGTGCTGCAAGGGTCCAGCTGAAACATTGGCCCATTTTATGTTTGCTTGACCCGCTTATAAGAAGGCAAGAACAAGATGGCTAAAACCTATTTGTAGTTCATTGGGCACTCGCGAACACAGGGTCGCCTTGCGTATACTGAAAACGGATCCACGGAACTTCTTGGCCTGAGGCGTGGCCAAGTATCTTGGCCGTGCCTGGATAGTAATGCATAAAATACTACGCGCCACAACCTGGACGGATTATTGCACTTATAGCGCATTTTCTGTTGCACTTCCATTTATATATTTGCTCTATAAATTGAAAACACGTTGAAACTGAACTAACTTATGGTCATCCAAAACCTTTTATCTGGAATTGCCCACTGTTATCTTAGTATGGAAATTTGTAATTGCTGTTTTTATGGATTGTATATTTTTAGACCATGTTTTATCTGATAATTTGTACTCTTATGATTGTTTTTATGTTATTGCTTTTAAGATACTGGTTATCGAATAAAGCTACTTTTGCAATTACTGATCCACACTCTCACTCCTGCTCTGCCTCCTCCAGCTTGTTTCTTGCTTTCCCCGCGCTGTCCTCGCCCCGCTCTGTTTCGTTTATCATCCCTTGGCCTCCTCGGTTGCTCCTCAGTCTCTGCGGACTGAACTTAACTTGTCAAAAGAACTTATTTCTCCCAATCCGCCTCTCTACATACCTTTTTTTAATTTTAAAATGCTCTTCCTGTTTTCCTATTTAGAAGGGCTCATCAGCTGCACTTTGCTCCTGGGTTCCTCCTTTTTTTAAATGTTCTTCATGCACCTGTTATTTATTTTTCTTTAATTTACAGCTCTTAGATGGGTGTCTGCCATCTCAGAAAGATAAATTAAATAAAAAGTCGAAATGGCTGCTACCTCAAGATATTTGCATACGCCTTCATGGTGATGCGTGCATGAGCACGAGTCATCAAGTTGACCTGGCTTATTTTTTTGTGTCGGTGCTGTTCAGCTTTGGAAAGATGCACTTTTTTTTCTTCTAGTCAATGCTGTTCAATATAGGTCACAGCATAAGCCAAGCCAAAAGGTCAACTAACTCCTCTCAAAGACCAGACTAATTGGGATTGCCAATTCATGTTGTTTTCTATAGGATGGGGCCTATGGCCTTATTATGACTTTGGTGGTCTTGAAGCTGGGCCACCATGCTGCCGCCCCGCTCCAAGACCGCCAAAGCCATAAGAAACCGCCTCCACATTACGACTTTTTTAGTCTCAGGCGGGCGGTTCTTTGGCGGTCCCATAGCGGTGCCTATGAAAAAGGCACAGCAATGGGAGCATCAAAGGCGGTTCCTGCAGGGCATGAACTGTCAAGTCCATGCCCTGCAGGAAATGGGGTGCATGCATACATGGGGGCAAAGTATGTGCCCCCTGCATGCACCCCATGGCCCTGAGGCAGCAGTGGGCGGTGTGGAGCCTCCTTTGTTTCCTCACTGCTACACTTTTCATGGCGGGCTCACCACCATAAAAACTGTGGCAGTGAAGAAACTAGTAATATGCTTGGCGGTGCCGCAGCAGCACTGCCAGCATATTACCAGCCTCACACCGCTGCAAGACCGCAAGGGATTGTGTATCCCTGGAGGTAGCAGTAGTTCTGTGGCGGTCCGACTGCCATAGTCAGAACATGGCGGGTGGACCGCCAGTCTGATTGTCCACTGACCGCCACCATGACTACAGCTAGTCGTATTAAGGCCCTATGTCTTTTAGGAAGTAAATGTTCCCTTACAGAGCATATTGTTATTTGAACTGGTAGTGAACCATTAAGTCAAATAAACATTTAGCTGCTTCCAAATCGGCACTGCTACGCTCCTCTGATGAGCACCACATAGAATAAAATATGCATTAGGAGTCTCATGGATATAAGATGTGAGAAAATGTTAACCACATGAATAACTACAATAACCATAATGGATTGGGAAATGACGATTTGTACGATCGAAATCTGCAATTGTTGTGTAACAGATGGGCTGTGAAACATACAAAACATGACTCACATTGTCACAGGAGTAGGCCAAAAGGAAAGGAAGGGCTATTAAATGCAATGTGCCAGCAAGGCTGTTTGGGCTGCTTTTGATGTGGATTCCCTCTATGGGATTCTCTATAAAGCAAAGTAATGCTCAGTAAAAACGGGATATTTTACAATATCTGCTTGTGATTTGTTGCGAGCCATTGAGAGAATATAGGGCCATATTATCAAGAACGGCGATAACATTATCACCGGTTTAGCGGCAGGAAACTGCCGCTAAAGCGGCGATAAAGGGCTTGATAATATGGCGCAGAGAATTCCAATAGAAGCCCAGGTTTGTGGTCCTTCACACCAGAACATGGACTTCTATTGGAATTCTCTGCGGCATATTATCAAGCCCTTTATCGCCGCTTTAGCGGCAGTTTCCTGCCGCTACAGCGGCGATAATGTTATCGCCGTTCTTGATAATATGGCCCGTAATGTGTTAAACTGAGAATGTTTAATCACTCTGTGGCACAATGCACTCGGTCATTCGCTGTATTTAGGTCTGGCTTGACAGTACAGATGTATGGACGACCTCTTGTTACCTATTCTTCGACGAACGACTTGTCTCCACGCGGAGAAGCATTTCTCTCTGACCTCATGTTGTTGGTTGTTTGTGTTTCATGCGATCCTTTGGAGTTCTTCCGTTGCAACGTCTGAGGGACTGTTTTACGCCTGAGAGGTACACCGAATTCTAACACTTTAACTTGTTTATCCAATGGGTGCATTTAATCCAGAAAGCAATTATATTTTTGTTTTGTCTTTTTTGCCTTTTTATATTTCAGTGAGACTCAAAATACAAGTCAGACCTATTGGCTTGGCCAATGCTTGTTTCGTCAGATTTGACCAGTTCGACATATTTATGATGCCGACAAGATGAACAGGAAATAAAACTAAAAGCATCACAATTATGTATATTTTTACCACCGCGTTTTTAGGGAAAATACCCCTGTTAGTCTTTTAGATATATAAGTAACCTGTCAAATTTACAATAAAATTGAAGGGAACCCCTAACAGGAAATGGAAACCTCTTAATAACCGGGAATAGTGTCAAAATGAATCAGACATGGCCCTGCTTTTCCAGCCATATCACTTGCAAATGTGCAGAAAAATGACTTTGTCACGAGCAGAAGGCAGAGCCGTTGCCTTTTCCCATCTGCATCTGCGTAATCGCCTGGATTAGGGATATCATGATTGCATGCACGTCCGTGAATAATCATGTTTAATGCAAGCACCACAAAGCATACAATGGGATTGTCTTTCCTAATGGAGTCTCAAATATATCCACTTAGTGGCCGCCTTGGATGGACAGTGCCCAGAATTCCAATCACGGTGTCTCTGTCTGAAAAATTAGACCTGAGACGTGAATATATTGGATTTTCGCAAATGTGCAGTGATGGTGACAAATGCAAAGGCTGATACGGATACAGTAATGAGGCGCCGCTGGCTCGCGCCTGCGGTGATCTGTGCATCAGATTGCCTAAGATCCTGGGAAACAAATTACACCTGCAATCACTATTGACCAGATAAAATTGGCAATTACACAAGCACTAAGGGAAGACTTCAGCCAATCAGGAAGCAGCCTTTTCTAGCCATCTTGATGCCTAAATTGTGTATACCAGAATGGGTATTTTTTGATGACAGTTTCCACGAATGGTTGGTACATGCCGTGATCCACGCAAATCCTTTCTGTGGTCTGTGAGCCAGAGAAGAAATGCAGAAAATAAATTTAGGATAAAGACACCTCTGAAATGTTACTTATTGGTGGAAGCGCTTCCTCCTGGTTGGCTGTTGAGGCAATGGGAATTTGAACCAGGAAGTAGGAAAAAAAAATTCTTGACCCCCTGCTCTGAGAACATCATGGATCATGATCAGTTGGAGGATGTGTTGGGATACATTGAAGTCCAACTCATCCCCCTCCATCAGGACCACCTCTATCTGGACCCTCCTGCTTCATCTCCAAGGTGACCACCGGCACCTGAGCACTGAGTCATCAGATATGTCACAGACGCCTCTGAAACATGACCTGGAGTACAGTCTGCACAAGATTGGCAGCATCGAATCCGAATCTTGCTCTTACCATATTCTGTGAGGAATGTGTGATGGTTGCTAGAAACCTTACATGAGCTTGGGAGACTTCATCTATTTGGTACTGGACTCCAGTTATTCTTCACCAGTGAGGTCAAGAAGGTTGAAATACACCTGTGGTTGCTTGTGTTCCTGTTCAGAGAGGGCGTGGCCTAACAGTTTCGACCGTTCCTATTGGGGTGGCACTAAGATTGATATGCGTAGAGTTAATCCCTGTTTGTAGTGACACAGTACATAGAAAACAATGGAATTCATTGAGTGCCTATGATTCATTCAAGCTGGACAATCCTTGAGTTATTGTTGTTTTTCTCATTGAGCAAGCGGCTAGTCTACGGACTCAAGCAACTCCCCACTGATGAAGCTTTAGTAAGGACTGAAGGGCTCAGTGGCTGCTTGTGTTCCCTTTTTAGAGGGGACATAATAAAGCAGTTTGGGCTAATCTGTTGCTATCCTATACACCACTCAACAGAGATGTTTTAATTCATGGGCAAAGCGGACTCTGGCCCAGGGCCTCCACCTTTCTAGGGACCCTATTATGTATCTTTTGGGACAGTCCCAGAGTTCTCAGAGTTTTAAAATGTCCAGTTTGTTTACATTCTTTTGAGCCAGCCCAGGCTGTCCGGGTAGCACGGCACCCACCTGAGAAATAGTGGGGGGATAAATGAAAATACCTATTTGATTCTGGTTTCAGCAAGTGTTTTAACCTTTTAAAGTGCATAGGCCCATCACAACTACACAGATTTTGTCTTTATGCAGCATGTGCCACATACTGTGCAGTAAAGATTGGTATTGTGTGCTCCTTCTGTGACTGCAGCATCCTTGTTGAGCGACTGTCAAACAGGTGCCATAATAGCCTACTGTCACCTGACCCGAATGCCAGTCCAGTGCAGCAGAGGCAATACAACAAAAAAAAGTACCCAGAAGCACTGTATAGCTGAATGGGGCTGACATACTAGCTGCATCACACATTGTGAATGGAAGGCTTGGTCAAACCACTAGTCTTTGTGCTTTTCTGGTACAGTATAGCAGGAGATTGCTTGCGCCGAGGTAGAGCCAATCGTAGGCCACGTGCCAATGTGCAGTGCAGAGCAGCATTGGTTGGTCCCTCCAAGACCCACTGTCCATGTAGAGCCGCTGTTGGGCCGGTGTAATCAGAGCCTAATGCCACCTGTCCGTCACTGTAGGTGTCTTGGCGCTTTCAGGATCATAAACATACTAGGATAGCTAATTTCTGAAAAGCCAAGTCTTGAGTTGTTTTCTGAAAGCGAGAAGGGTGGGTATGGTCCTAAGGTATAGAGGTAGAGAGTTCCACAACTTGGTTGTACTGTGACTGAAACTCCTACCCCCCCAGCTCGCCTTTCTAATTCTAACAGTGGTCACCAAGCTGGCATTGGCTAATCGAAGAGATCTATTTGGGGAGTGCCAACTGAATGTGTTCCAGAGAAATGTTGGACCTTCTCTGTGCAGAGCCTTGTGAGTAATGCAGGGTGCTTTAAATTTGACTCGTTGGCATACTGGGAGCCAGTGAAGATCCTGAATGCCTGTCGCTATTGACTGATAATTGGGAACATCCAGGATCAATTTGGTGGCAGCATTCTGTGCCGCCTGCAGTTTTCTAAGTAATCTGGCCGGAAGATTCATATATAGGCCATTACAATAGTCCAGCTTGGACAAAACCAGCGAAGACACAACAATTTTTCTGGTGTTTCTAGGAATAAAGGGGAGGATTTTTCTAAGAGTTTTGATGGTGAGAAAAGAGGAGGACACCACCTTAGACACCTGGGTCTTGAAATTACGTTTCTGATCCATGACAAAGCCAAGGTTCTTGGCTTTGGTTACTGGTTTAGGAGGTGGGCCCAGGTTATCTGGCCCCCAGGCAGGAGACCAAGGTGGGGAGAGGGTACCAAACAGTACCACCTCTGTTTTGCTTGAAATCAGTTTCAAGCAGTGCCTGCTCATCCAGCTACTGAGGGCAATCATGCAGTCATGTAGTTTTAGAGATTCCTTAACTACCACCGATATCACCAGCTGGGTGTCGTCAGCGTAGGATGTTGGGTTCAGGTTGAAACTTCTAATCAGCGGGGCGAGTTCAGAGACACATATATTAAAACGCGTAGGGCTTAACGAGGAGCCCTGAGGGACCCCACTAGGCAGGGTCAAAGGTAAGGACTTAAACTGACCTAAATGTACCATTTGGGATCTCCCTGATAAAAAGGATGTTAGAAGAGGGAGGGCCTTTCCTCTTATCCCTATAGTGTTCTAACGGTGGACCAATAGGCCATGGTGCACCGTATTGAACGCTGTGGACAGATCCAGCAAAATAAGAACCGCTGACCCTCTGCTGTCTATGTCATGCATATTTCTTCCGCACTTTTTATCAGAGCGATCTCAGTGCTATGATTTGCTCTGAACCCAAACTGACTGTGGCCTAAAAGTTGATTTTCTGAAATAAAGTTAGAGAGTTCAACATTGATTATTTCCTCTATGATTTTTGCTGGAAGTGGGAGTCTCGATATGGGACGGTAGTTAGCCGGATCGCCAGTGTCCAGGCTTTTTAATAAGGGGGAGGATGCAGGCCTGTTTCCAAATGCTAGGAAATGATCCTTGCATCAGCATTTGATTAAATACTAGTGCTAGCTAGGGGGTGATGTACTGATTTGCAAGTTGTAGACTCTTAGTGGGGCAAGGGTCATCTGGAGATCCAGATTTCGTAGCAGAGAGAAGCGTAGCTATTTGGGTTATGGATGTTGGAGTGAATTCTAAAAGCAACTTCTCACAGGTTGTTTCCTGATCTTTATAATTGGTATTAACCTTATTTTTGTTGAAAAGATCATAAATTTGATCAACTTTATTTTTGAATGTCTGGGCAAGCAAGTTACAGAACTCTTGGTTATGACTAGAAGAATTGTTTTTTGTGAGTTTGGTAAGTTTAATTATGACCTGAAACAGTTTTTTACTAGAGTTGCCATCATTTTCAATTTGTTGCGTGTAATACTGATTTTTCTCTTTGATGAGCTTCTTTTTATAGTTTGCAAGAATAGCTTTATGATGATGCTTTTCGAGTTCGTCATAGTTTTTGCGCCAGTTCCTTTCTTGCCTCCGACATGCTGATTTTTCTAATCTTAAGGCTTCAGAAAACTAAAGAGCCGATGTTGTCCCTCTGTATTTTTTCACCAAGGTGGTGGGGGCTAGCTTAGCAAAATTAGATTCAAGCCATGTGGTGTAGTGTATGGTTGAGGAATCGACTTCCATTTCACGGTCAGGTTGGTTTTGGGTCAGCTGAGTTGCTAAAGGATCAACTTTATGCCAAGGTCTACTAAATAACTTAGTGTCTTGTTTGATCGCAGTTTTAGATGGAAATAGCTTATAGCTGAATAATACTGCGCGATAATCCGACCACACTAGGTAAAGTGTAGAGGAATTAGAGATGGCTGGATTATTGGTAAAGAGACCATCCAGCGTGTGACCTGATGAATTTGTGGGCTCTTGTATCAATTGTTTAAGTCCTAGTTCTGATGTCATTTCCAAAAGGTCTGAAGTATCTTTATCTATCATTGATTCTAGATGAAAGTTTACATCTCCCAGAATGGTGAAATATTCGGATTGGCTACCTAATTCTAACAGTAAAGGAAAGCTAGTCAGAAATGTGTTTTTTGGGCCAGGTGGACGATAGATTAGTATTCCTCTCAACGACTCTTGCTTAAGAGGCGTAACTTTAAAAAGAAAGGCTTTGCATTCTGAGGAGGAAACCACTAAGCAATGAGTACTTAACTCACTCCGGTGGATTAAAGCCAGACCTCCACCTCTTTTTAGTGGTCTATCAAGTCTAAAGATTTCAAACCCTTGAGGCATGTTATAAAGAAGTACGGGAGTCCATTAGTTCATGTAAGATACTTCTTTAATGGTAGCTTGGTTCCATCACAGGTGGTCAGGATAACAGGAGGAAGTTAGATAGTACAAGGATAGCCCCACCAGGAGCAAGCTCCATTCAGCTCAGCCTGAGTACACCAACTGCCAAACTCCTCTGGAGAGACACCCAGGCATTCCATGATGTCATACAACATTCCAACCCCAACAGAGCTGTGCAGTAGAGAAAAGCTAACAAGTAATCTACAACACATCCTCTTCCCTTAGGGAACAAAAGAAGTAAAGTAAGATACCCCATAAACTTTAGGCAAGAAGGTGCAGCAATAAAGTGCACCTAACCTTGGGAGTAATGCACGAGGTATCACAAAACGACTGGCATGAACAGACATATGTTAAAGATCACAAACAACATCACTACACGCCCCATCCCCCTCCCTTAGGGAAAATAATGCAAAGCACAGATGAAAAACACAATGCAACAAGAAAGACGAACACCAACCCAACCTCCCCAAAAGTGGGTACACCCAGGGAAAACACCCTGTAACCAGGTGAATGTAAATACAGACCCTTGGAAGAAAACAACATCTCCAAAAACAACAACAAGAATTAGACTAGAAGGCATGCTGACTCTTAAGATCCACCAGTAGTAACAAAGAGACCTAAACACAAAACTGCACACTCAAAGTCCTCCAAACATGAAACCCTTGGCCACGAGTTCCATGGAGGCGGACTTCGACTGAAACACAGTGTCAACTAGAAAAGAAGACCCATTGATAGCGCTGAAAATTAGTCAAGCACGCCAAAAACACAGAGTACTAACCCCTGAAAAAAAAACAACCTCCCCTAAATAAGGTACACCATAAGGTACACAGACCCAAGAAAACTAGAAAACTAAAATAGAGGCATTGCCTACCCCCAAAACCTCCCCAAATAATGGATACACAATGAGTTAAACACAAAAACAAAATAGAGGCATTGCCTACCCCCACAACCTCCCCAAAGGAATGGGTACACTCTAAGTACAAAGACAACAACTTAAAGGCATTGACTACCTACGAACGCAACGTAAACCACATCCCCTAACAAGTTTACACCTGGAAGGGTACGCAGGGTACTAACCCTGGAACACCGAAAACTAAATTAGAGGCATAGATTACCCCCACGACCTGCCCACAGAGACACAGAGACAGAAACACTACAAAACAAACACTTCAGAACACACAATATCCCTTAGATAGGGTACACCACAGGACAATCACCCTGGGAACTGACACCACAAGGCAGACACCCAGTTAAAGAAAAGCTACAACCTCCCCTACATTTGGTACAACAGCATACCAACTGACCTCCCCATTGCCAGGTACAATACCCTTGTACCAGGGTACATCGCAGAGTATACGTCACCAAAAACAAAACTTGAATTTGAGCACGGACTGCTCCCTCAAACTGCTCATGACTGAGTACAACGCCCCCAAGACTTCCCCAAAAATGGGTACACACTGCACATGTAAACTGAAAAGAGAGCGCCATACAACTGTTATATACCCCAAAAAAAAAACATGACTGTAAACACACTGACTAAAATTTGACATGCATTAATGTGACAAGTATTCCAATAAACGGAAAACCCATATACTCTGGTGAGCGATCTCTCACCCGACACCTCGACCAATAGACAGTTCCATACAGAGCCAAGAGTTCCATTCCATGTTGACTCGATGTGCTTCGTCGTTCACCACCGCAAGTCACCAAGCAGACCCAACTGTAGCTGAACTGAAGACAGGGACAAACACCTTCCAAAGAAAAACCGTTGCTGCAATCGCCAGGAAAAACCAGCGCAACGAACACAGAATTGCTTTATACGTGCTTCCAACGAGCACCGGGATCCACAAGCAAGACGCGACAGCATGAAGTGATGAGATCGTTGTTACGATCATAGAGTAACGCGCAGTTACAGGAATGTAGCCATGGCAACGTCAAAATGGCCGCTGAAGACGTAGTAGGCGTGAATGCGTTAGTAACGCCCACACGTCAGACGACACAGAAACACGTAGAACAGTCGAATGCAGAACTTACGGAGTGGCAAGGAGTTCTGCTACTACCAGTGAATGTTCGATGATGTCACCAGAATAGGATTGGAAGTCGAAGACAGCAGAGCTCCAATCGAAATAACTGCCACGGTAAGACAGCACACCAGGTAAGCAGAAGTGAATGAGTTGCTTGAGTCGCGCTCTTCGTATGACGTGCTCATTTTATCAGCTTACTTCCACTGACTAAAGCGCTTGTTACACCATCGCCTCACACACCAACATCCTCTCAAGAAACGATCAGTCCCAGCGTTTAAGGCAGTCCAGCATAGATGGGCTAGATTTAAATCGAATCGCTATGAAGGTAGTAACCAAAGTCCTTCTCTTCCCTAAAATACACCCCCGCTCTCAGCTGAAGAGGTAAGACGTTAGTGAGAAGGACAGAAAACACAGGAGGCTTGTTGAGAGAGACTGTTCACTGATGACAGCAGGTTCCAGAGTGATGTGAATACAAACGCCCAGGCTGCAGGCTGTCCAGGTGGTACAGGACACTGGTGGGGCTGACCAGGGCGTTACTTTTGCGTATCAATTGACATCTTGAAAGTCCTTAAACTCCTTAGTTCCTTTTCTTTTGGTTCCTTAGTTCCTAGAAGTCCTTACTCCTTAGTGCACACGTCAGTCCTTAAGATCGTCGCCAAAATGTTATAAAGAAGTACGGGAGTCCATTAGTTCATGTAAGATACTTCTTTAATGGTAGCTTGGTTCCATCACAGGTGGTCAGGATAACAGGAGGAAGTTAGATAGTACAAGGATAGCCCCACCAGGAGCAAGCTCCATTCAGCTCAGCCTGAGTACACCAACTGCCAAACTCCTCTGGAGAGACACCCAGGCATTCCATGATGTCATACAACATTCCAACCCCAACAGAGCTGTGCAGTAGAGAAAAGCTAACAAGTAATCTACAACAAGGCACTGCCATATTAAAATCGGGATTGGTTGCCTCTCCGCCCTAGGTTTCAGTTAGAAAGAGAACATCTAATTTATTAACTTGAATAAAGTCTGCTATTTTGTATTTGTGTTTCACTAATGATCTTGCATTACTAAGGGCAAGTTGAAGCTCACTGCACGTCATAAAGAACTCCGAGGGCCTAGTGGTGTCACCTTTCAATCTGATTGGAACCATAGGGATTGTTATATTACAACATGCACATTGTGTGTTTTTTAACGTTGTTAGTTCATAGATACTAAGTTTAGAACATGTATGGTGTACAGGGGGACATAAAGCACGCAGAGTCTCACTGGTGTATTGGTATAGGGTTTTGTCTCTTGAAAAAGGATGACAATCTCTAGCCCTGGGCCCGGTCCAGGCGCCGATGGACGCAGAAGGGCTTACCTTATGTGCGCCTTCGGTGCTCCAGCGGCGTGTCCGCTGCGCGTCTGCTCCAGCATCCACCTAAATAGGTGCTGCTGGGAACTAGAGCACTGACCCTTGCCGGAAGCGTGTGCCTGGAAGTGAGTAAAGCAAGGACTTCCCTCCGCAAACAATCGGCGTGAAGCTGCGGCGGACCAGGAAAACAGGAGAGGTAAGGGCAGTTGTGCAAGCTTAGGCAAAAGTGCAAAAACAGTCTAGAAAGCTAAAAAACCATAACCATCCTTATCAAATTTTTTAAATATGCGAGGTTAAAATAGTTTGAAATAGTTTGTTGCAGGTTATTGAGGCTGCTCGTTTTTCTGCTTCTCTGGTGCTGGCCAGCCAGAGGGCGGTTGTTTGTTCCAGGGTTGGGACCAGATTTTGGCTGGCCAATGAAGAGTGTTGTCAATGATCTGACCTTAGTTGCTGAGGCCATGAATGAGCTGAAAGTGGAAAATACACTGAGTTTTCAAAAGTTCTTTTAGATACACCTGATCAGCATACTGTCATCAGGAATGAAGATAACAGAGGAGTCATATGATATCAAGTGGATGAGAATCAGGGAGTTGTATGGTGTGAATGTAGTGTACATGGAGTGAATTAAAAGTGATCTAAAGAGTGGATGAATATGGCAGAGTGTTTTAGAATGCTGTTGTGTATAGTTGTTGAGAAAATGGCATACCATTGCCATGCAGGAAACAACTTCCCCTCCATTGGAAGGGTAAACAAGGGGTCCCAGACCTGCCAACTTGTGAAACCTTTTCACTGTGTCAGGAGGGGGCAGGGTCCCTAGGGGAGCAGGGCTTAGTACCAAGTACAGACCGAGCCACTTTTAATTCAGTGCCTCAAATCCCCCACCCTCAAACCCCCTCTAGTCTGCCCACAAAACCGAACACAAACCTTTTGAGGCTGCAGCCGATGTTGTGGGGATATTTCACACCTCATAATGGACTTCGGCTGAGCAGAACCTTCAAACAATTAGCGGGAAACCTGTTCTCTGCAAGTATTTTACAGCTAATTGTGTGCGCACACCATGTGATGTCGGCTCCTTTCCGTGTGACCGTGTGATGGGAGCCAATATGGTGTGGCATACAGTGGCATTGTGTGAGTTGGAAGGTCTCATCTCCATCTGCTAGTTTTTCTAACTTGGAGAGAGTAAAGGAACACTCTGCCAGAGACGCAGACACATTCATCCCTTCATTTCCCCTGCTCCATAGAAATGTCAAACAAATCCGCCCGCCATTTATCTGCACAGAGGCACACAAGTCTGCCACGTTCCCTGCTGCCTTTGAGGCATGCTCTTTGGCCTCTCCCCTGGCCATGGAGGGTCACATCCATTTGCTCACTCACCTCTTAGACACTAGAGAGGCTCAACGCCGTGTCTTTTTCTGCCCATGGCTTCCAGGAACACACCCATTGGCCTCTCTCTTTGCCATAAACATACATATTTGCCCCCTCCCATGGCTTGTGTTCCGCCCATACCTCAGCCACCAGAAATGAGCATTTATCTGCCCTTCCATCCTCTCAGGACCACCATTCACAAACTTCCAAGATGCCCACAGCAGCTCAGCCATATGCTGTTCACCTATGTTTATCAGAATCGCCCAGTTCATAATACAAGCAGGTGTTGGGCCGCCAGAGGAAGATAAGTATCAAAAAAAGTCCTAAAGGTATTGCGTGCATCTCTATGACTGTGCATGTGTGTGTATGTATGAGTGTTATGTCTATTACCCACCCCTGGTAAAATTGGTTGTCACTATGGTCTGTCATTGTTGTAGTATGAAGTGCAGATCTCACGTTGCCGGTTGTCGCTGTAGTGCGAAGACTCAGATTCATTGTTGCCGATTGTCGGGGATGGCAGAGTCTTGGCACGAATGAGCCCATTTGTGGTCGTGAAAAGCCCAAAACTTAAGGATTTCATCTTTCTTGGCAGAGGTTTGAACTTTGATGCTAGTGAGAGGCACCTCTTGGGGATATGGGACTCACTCCAGCAGAGGCCATCAGGGCTCAGGCAGGTCCAGTTGCTTTGGGTCAGCTGGGCAGTGCAAGGAGACTTCTGGAGTCACGATGGTGGCACTGGGTTCCAGGAGCAGGTCCAGGCTTCCTTCCTCAGGCATCAGAGTAGCAGGGCAGTCCTTCCAGCAGCATGGTAGCTGGGTAGTCTTTCTTCTGAGCCTTCCACAGGTCCAGAAGTGATCTGATGAGCGGTTGAAGAGGCTCAATATTTATACCAGGTGCCAGCGGAGAGCTCCCTATGTTACCCCTGCATCTGGTTCTGGAAGGTTTCTTTCTTCCTCTGTCAAGCCTCCAAGAAGTCTGTGCTGATAATGGGCTGATGTCAAGTCAAGTGTATGTGCTGGCAGTAGCTCTATGAAATATAAGTGGGGACGGCAACAACCCATCCTACCAACACCAACTCCCCCTTTATCTGACTTTCTGGGAGGAATACACAAAGGCCATCTGCCAACTATTCACAATCATGTGACCCAGGACACAGGCAGCAGGCACCAAAAGGCCAGAACAAGAAAATGCCAACATTCTAAAAGTTACATTTACAGAATTGTGACTCAAAATCAGATTTTATCATTAATGAGGGTTTTAAATTACATCTCCTTTGAGTGCTAACATCATTTTCCTTTCTGCTTCCAAACTTAAGTTATCACTTATCAAATGTAATAAGGTAACTCAATGTAATACCATGGGAGAGATGGACTTGCAATAGTGAAAACGACTTTAGGAGTTTTTCACTACCAGGATGTATAAACTTGCTACAGTGTTTGCACTTCTACAAAAATTGTACCACTGCACACTGAATGTATGATAGTACACCGAAACACCGCCTTCTTCTGTAGATTTTACCCTCTTTAGTGCTTCACAGATAGGATGGTTAGCCAATAGTCATTGTAACAAACTTAATCTACACGAGAGGGAGTGATTGTGGGTGTGCAAAGTCACAAATGCGATGCAAGTATTTACTTTCCAATTCAAAATTCTGGAAGTACGTTGGAACAATAGATGTCTTAAAAGTACTGCAAATAGCACTTTGCACTAATTTGTGTTATTTTTCTTCAGGGGGCCTTCCTATGGGCGGTACATAGGCATTTCCCATGTGACTACTCTTTTTTTGTGACAAAGTCCTATTTATTACCAATGATAGACAGGGTTTTGTGCCCAAAAACACAACACATCCATTGTGCTCAGTCATTAAAAAGGTTAAAAACTTCACTTGATGCCACACCAAGAGACGTTTGTAAGATCAGGGAAGAGCGCCATAACTATAAAATTGCACTTTCCATTAGGAAGAAGGAATTGCAGGACGCGGCATGGTAAAAATTAGATCTGGCTGCAGATACCAAAGATCATAAACTTTTTTGGGACACCGTAAATAGTCCATTCTTGAAGAATGACAACATCCCTGAACTAACCTCGCATGTTAGTTGTCAGGCCTGGATAGCTCACTTCACTGGGATTTTTAATTCTGATTTTATCTCTGATTTTACTTCCGTTTTTAATTCTAATGTTTTAACTGATACTCCAACCTGTTTTAAATGGGAGAAATTACTGTTCTCGGTGACATTAAGCGAGGTGACTGAGGCAATTGAAAAGAGTAAGGGGGGGAAAGCCCCGGGTCCAGATGGGGTCCCCGTGGACTTTTTCAAATCTGAGATTGTTCTATGGGCCCCCATTTTAACCCGTTATTTTAATGCTGCAATCGAGGACAAGTTACCAACCTCATGGGGTCAATCCATCTTAGTACCACTTTTTAAAAAGGGTTCTAGGGCCGAAGCACGAAATTATCGCCCAATTTCACTTTTAGACTCGTCCTTAAAGATTTTGAGTCGTATACTTTTGGTGAGACTAGAGACCTGGGCCGAAGACAATAATGTTCTTTCGCCTATTCAGTTTGGGTTCCGAAGGGGTCTAGGAACTATGGAGCAGTGCGTGAACCTTGAACTTATCATCGGCAAATACACTAAAGCCAAGGAGGGGAATTTGTTTATGTGCTTTGCCGATCTAAGTTCTGCATTTGATTTAGTGGAACACGCACTGCTCTGGCCAGTACTACTTGACATGGGCGCACCACCAGAAATCATCCACCTCTTGGCTAGAATGTATAGTAATCTTTCAAGTAAGGTTAGATTCGGAACAAATGGTGAATGCACCCCCCTTTTTAAAATTGGTAGAGGGATCCGACAAGGGTGCGTGCTTGCTCCCCTTTTATTCTCCCTTTTTATAAATCAGGTTGATCAATTTTTACAAGAATTTTATGCTGATGCTCCCATCATCAATGGAAAGCAAATACCCGTCCTATTATATGCGGACGACGCGGTCCTGATTTCCAGGACCGCGAATGGGTTGCAAAAGTTAATTGAGAAGTTTCATATTTTTATTCAGGGCAGAAAGCTTAAAATTAACAAGGGTAAGACTATGACTATGACTTGTGGTAAGAAAATAAAGAAAAACAAGTCATTCTTTTTAGATGGGGATAAACTTGAGGCAGTCCGACATTTCTGCTACTTAGGTATCACCTTTTCAGGTGATGGGAGATGGGTAAACGAGCAATCCTGTGTTGGTCTGAAGATGACCAGAAATACAAACTGCATCTTCAGATTCGCCTCCAAATTGGGGGGTCGTAGAATCCGAGAGATGATTTCCATCTATAATTCAAGGTGCATGTCCTCTGCCCTGTATGGAGCAGGGATATGGGGATATAATCGTCAGATTGCCCTGTCCATCCAGCAAGAGGAAAATAAGTACCTGAAACGACTATTATGCCTCCCCGCTTCTGCCTCAAACGAGATTACCCACAGAGAGCTAGGCATAAATTATGTCACAGACCTGATTGCATTGCGTCCCTTGTCCCTATGGCGGTCCATATGGGCCAAAGAAGAAACCAGGTTTACCCAGGAAGTAATTTTGGACTGTATCAAACTTGATCGGCATTCGAAAATCCCCTGGCTAAAACACATTCACTCCTGGTATAAGATTCTCTTTGGTCAGGATATTTTTAAAGATATTTTAACAACATCGGTTTTAACAAAGCGTAACCTCAAAACCACTTACTTGGACCATGCAAAAGGGACCAGAATGAAGGAGTATGCAATGCAAAGTACGTTCAAATTATATTTGGAGTACAACCTAAGCACAAGACTCCCACCCTATCTTACATTTGTTAGCATTAACTCTCATCGCTTCGTTCTAGCACGCCTGAGGCTGGGAATAGCCCACCATTTGGTGGCTTTCCCAACCATAAAAAAACCCGGGTTATGTCTGTGCCCATGCGATGGGAAAACAGAGCATCTGCCACTTTTTACTCTTTTGTAATTTTTATACTGGTTTTAGAAAGTTTTATTTGAAGCAACTATTTTTAGAATATAAGACATACAATACAAGAGCCGCAATACAATTGTTGTTTGATTTGGCTTCCCCGAATGTGTGCTATCGTGTGGCCACCTACATTTTAAAATGTATCTGGCACAGGAAATCAATTATTATATGATTCCCTCCTTTCGTTATCCCCGTTCACCCGTTGGCCCGTTGGCTGTTACATTTTATGACTATTGGTGATTTACTGTTGAGTTACATTGTTTGTTGTGTATTTATTTTTGCACTGGCATTTGCACAAACCCTTATTACAAACAAACTGCTGCTAAAATGTCTAAACTGAATTAACTCCCCCCTTAACAACTATTGCTAAAATGTATTTAATGATCAAATTTAACTCTGTACACAAAGTGATATACTTTATTGATTTAACAATATTGGCATGGATAGTGATGTAATTTTAAATGTTTCATTATTTAACTTTCATAAATTTGATTCTTAACTGTTTTGATGTATGTTGCTATATGGTTGTACTTGTACACACCGAATAAAGCATTTTGACCTTGACCACAACACATCCTTGAGGCAGGTGCTCTTATTTCTCCTAACATGTCACACCTTGCATGTGTGCTGTGCTGAAGAGCACTGATACAATATGGTAAATGCTTTATATTATGTTATAGCTTACTGTTCCGTACTGGAAGGCGACCCTTCCAGCATGAAACCTATGTTAGGACTCATGCAAATACCTTGCACCTTGTGCAAAGGTGTGTGGGTGGAGCTAGGCAGCCTGAAGCAGCACGCGCACTTGTGAAGAGCGCAGCAGCACCATATCTTCGCAAAATTGGCGCTGCACTGCTTTCTGCCCCTAGGTTAATGCAGTGGAGCAGCTTTGGTTGATGCGCTGAAATCCCTCCCAGAGTTAAATAATGTTTCAAGAATTTTATTAGAATGTTATTTGAATATATAAATAATTTGCATGGATGAGAATTTCTATCATTAGCAGTAATTAGTGCAAATAAAGTTGCAGGAGATGGAAGTGTCCTATATCCTTAAATTAGCATTTACTGTTGCCGAGAATAAAATTGACGAAGGGCAGGTGTGATTTAGATAATGAAGCTAAGAGAGCTGGTGTTGCATGCAGTGAATAACTAGGTTGGCATTTATTCCCATTTTCCAAGCCTGCTGTATGTTTTAATAGGCACTTGCGGAGTGTGTCCATAATATACGGATGAGTAGTGTCAATGTTGGTATGAATTAAATTACCTAAACAAATTAGTGGAATAAAACTTTGAGTGGCAATGATGTAGGCCAATGCACACTCTATTGAGACCCTTTGGGCACATGCTTTGTTTGTGTCTGATAGGGCAACACTTGAGATCCACACCAACTGGAATGGATGCAAAGAATGAGATGTCGTGTCTCTTCTGAAACACACACAGTGTTATTAGGATGGTGGTACATTACATAGAGGACAGAACCTCAAAACCTTTGCCTAAACAGCATGATGGAAAAAAGAGGGAGAATAGTTAATGGTTGTATCTGTGAAACTGGAGTTGTTTGTCATTATTGTGACCATCACTCTTTCCCTTTAACTTTACTTTGTCTTACAATTACTTTGTCAACCTCGCAGTAACATTAAAATGACCTTTATTTCGTCTCCTTCACTTTATCCTTCCTTGTCTTTGTCCCCTATTCTTAACCCCAAACTTTTCCATAATAGTTGTTCCTTAATCTGTTTTTTGTTCTGATTTATTTACGATGAATTTTATTATTTCTTACCTTTACCCTATAACAAAATGTAATTAAATCATATTCTTACTCTAACCCAAACCCTAGATTAAATTATATTAATTATATACTTAAATAATTTAATTATATCATTTAATTAAATTATTGTAATATATTACGACTAACATATGGCCTCTTTTGGTATTTTATATCTATTTAACAAAAAGAAAAACAAATGCCCCTATTGTATTCCTAATACTCTATGATTAATTGCATTAAAAAAAATGTAATTTATGTTGCAATAAATTAGTTCTTAACTTAAACCTAAATTAAATTAAGTGAAAATAATGATAACCTTTTTTTTTCTAGATACTGCATATAATAATTGACAGGTTTAATAGTATGTGACAAGAGTTTGAAGTCCGTAGATTTAATCTTAATTTGCATTTAGTTGATTATTTGGTGCACCTAAGCGCTTCTGCTATAAGCCAATGGGACAGCCTTGGTTATCGTAACTTGAAGGATTTCTTTCAAAGCAATGTATTTATTCAATGGAATAAATTGTTAGGGATCTACCCCCTTATAAGTCTTAATTTACGGGTTTGTTTTATTCAAATTAGGAACTTCTGCCCTTGGCTACAAAACAGGTAATAAGGTGAGCCGAAAGCATCGTATTGTATCGTATACTACATCAGAAACTGGTGAAGAGGTTGTACCTGCTTTCTTAAATAAAATTGTATCTACAACTCACTGCAAGATTGATGCGTCCCAAAAGATTTTACAACCAACTGAACTCCAAGGCCATTCACCCAGCTAATTACAAGAAATATTTTTCTTTAGTAAGTGGATGCTGTATCTCACTCAGCTATTCCTCAACAAAATCTATCCAATCGTCTCCCGGCGTGTTTTAGATGCGGAGACGGACAGGAACATTGGCCTCTGCTGCATAATTTCTGGAAAAGATACTATCTTATATCAGTCATAAATTGCATTTGAATCTAGTGCCCGAAAGCTATGGTGCTCTGTTTGGTATATTTACACAGAATCAAGAGATACTGCAACTGCAGTTTTTTGTTATTGCCACCCCAGTTACAAGATCTTTAATTTTAGCCAATTGGAATTCTACAGAAGTTTCAACTTTCAGACAATGGTTCGAAAAATTACAAGGGTAAAAATGTATGAAAGTTTATATGTGGCAGGAATTCGATCCTTAAAATGATTTTTGAAAATTTGGAAATTTTGGGATGAATGATGTTTACTCGCTTCCTTCCTCTTTCTTTCCTTTATTTTAAGCTAGTGTTTAATATTGAGAAAGTGACACTATTTTGAATTATGACTGTAATTCTTTCGAGATCATATCTTTTTGCTACATCAATAAGAAATCCTTTTTTTTCTAACCCCAATGCAAACCCTGACATTTCATTTAATTGCATTTATTTTAATATACTTTTAGCTAGTCATTTTAATAAAAACTCTAATCGTAACTGTAAACGTCAGTAAATTATTTAAAAATAAGTTTCATTAAATGAATTAGTAAATGTACATTTAAACTAATTAAAGTAATAGCGATAGAGATAGCAAACAGCAGTAGTGCTTGACTTGGTGAAAGCAATAGAGAGGCAGTGTGGGGGACCCAGGATGATAGGTGGGGTGAGGAGAGAGGGACAAAGTGGAAGAGAAACAAAAGAGAACGTGTGTGCGAGAGTGCGAAAGAGGAAGCAGCAGACCATTCTCTCCTATTGAGTGCTAGAGCTCAAATGGCACAGAGGAAATAACATTTCCCTGATATCAGCAGTAACCCTCGGCGTAGGACTACGCTACACTTGCGTAGTTTGCACAACTACGTGCTACATGAATTGCACGTAGCACAGTGAAAAAATGCCTAGCGGGCATTTTTTGCTTGCTCGCGGCCCTCAACGTCAAGTTGGCGACCGCGAGCGAGCAAAATAACATCCCGGCACGACTTTGTCCTCATTTGCGATCAGTAACATCAAGTTGTTGATCGCGAGCGTGGAAAATAAACCTCCCGGCGAGATTCTCAACGCGGGGAGGTCAGGTTTCTTATTGTGAGTGGTTGCATATGCTTGCGACCGCTCGTGATGAGAAACTATCAGTCCGTGTTGAGAAAGCTGCAGCTCGAGTACAAATCTACTTGAGCGGCAGAAAACGACCGCTTGCACTGTACAAGATGCCGTTTGAAATGATTGCACAGTGCGGACAAGCATCCGGCACTGTGCAATCAGTGCGAAAAGCATTTTGCACAGTGCACTACGCAGTTCGCGTAGCTTGCGTAGTGCGAAGTGCACTTTGCGTAGCTATGCGTAGTGCTACTACGCGAACTATGCCCAGGGTTAATCAACAGTAGAAAGATACACTCAACTGATCAAATAAGCAGGGTGAAATTGAAATGCTCCGGTGACAAGGCAAACTCAAGAATAGAGAGAAAATCCATTGGATTAGAGCAGGTAAATGAAATAGACAAATCGGTCTGTACTGAGACTGCAAGAAAGTTTGTTGTTGTCTCTGATAGAGCGCCATGTTATTCTGAAATTGTAGGGGTGCATCATAATCACCAGTAGTCCGCACCCATATATGTAGGGGGAAAATATTAACTTGTGGTTTAGAAATGTATCACTAAAGATAGCATATGATAGTGCAAATAGTACCGTAATTATGTCAGTTATGCAGATCAATGAGGTGTTTAATTGAAAATGTATTTTGGATGGTGCATAATGAATTAGGTCACGTGTAATATGATGCATTAGGTTTAAACGTGCACCATATTAAAGTCTGCATGTGTAGCTTTGCTCATTCATGTATGAAGTATAATGAAATCAATGCTTTTAATGCAAATGCCTGACTGCATATATGTTTCAGAGAAAGGCCTATTCGTTCTTATGTTAGCTGAATATTGTAGGCCGAAAATTGTTTCCCTTGGAAAGGCTCTGGGTTTTCGAGAAAGTCAGCAGATCTCAGAGAGAGGAAGGTTTCTCGTTCCCATGTTTCTGTTGCAGGTGCAAGGACACCCAGCTCGTTAGGAAGACTAACCCTTTGTTTTAGGAGTTAGGACAGCAGGAGAAGCAACTATGGGAGTACACTGGAATGCAGATATGATACTTTCAGCAGAGAAGGTGCCTGGGACCCAAGGTCAATCTAACCGTCTTTGGATGAAGTACGAGTTTCGGTGGACAAATACAGAAGGAAGACCTGGCTGAAGAGGTGTGACGAGGGCGTGTTTTACTATTTTGTGATTTTGAATTAGGGACAGTGCACTGAGGGTTGAGCAGTTGAGGATTAGATGGGAAGCTGGAAGGAGCATCTTAGAATGAGCTCTGTAGCTTTGGCTACTGATTGAGCAAAGTGCGTGCACTTCTAAGGAAGTCTTCCCTTCTGACACCTTTTTACTCTCTTGCCTGGGGAAAATGCTAAGTAGGGCTGTCATCTTAGAGATAGTATAGGGATAGTCTAATTTGCTTTTCTTTAAGCTTAATGACTTCTAACATAGAGATTGGAGCAGTTATCGGTTGTCTAATGCTTCTCGAGCTAACTTTTCTTCTTATTCTGAGTCGGATGAGACTCCTGCGTAGGATCTTCTTTGTATTAGTGCCCATTTATTTCCTTAACCTCGTGAGGAGGTGCTTGTACGTGCAGTTATTTTTGGCTTTGTAATAAACCCTAAATTTTGAAATTTGGAGTTTGTGATCTTTGGAGTAACAGTTGAAATTCAATTGGGTATATTAGAGAATGTTGATGTTCTTCCCTTCACACTATTCAGCAGGTACAAAGATTCAGTCGACCTGAGGATTCTTAGAGATGGTAAGATATGATTAGATAAGAATCCAGTTTTATCATCTCTCTGGAGCGGAGGTGGAGGTCAGCGTTTAAAAAGCTCACTCAAAAAACTGCAGAAAAGTAAATGACCAGAGATCATAAAGAGTTTAAGGTAAGTCTTTGCAAGAGTGGCAGTACATGGACTGCATTCAGTGAATCAGGAAAGAACTTCTGTGAAGAACAGATGTTTATGATAGACACGTCTTGTAGGAGGGACAGGAAACCGCATCATCAATGCAGCTGGAAAGCGTCATCGAAGTGACTGCTCTTGGTAGACCAAAGAAATGTCGAAAATAGTTCACATGTAAAGGGAAACACCCACGTACAATGAGATACTGGAAGCAAAGCCAAAGTTCTGATTATTGGAATCGTGAGTAGGTATTAAGAAACAGAGCAACAAAAAAGGCAACATTAGTTTGATCCTTCCTTGCTTTGGAAAAAAAAACAGTTATTTAACGAGACTCATCAGCAAATCGTATTTAACAATTGAAAAGCAAAATGAATCTGAGCATAAATTGAGTTTTTTGTGTCATTTTCATTTGGATTTTTTTTTTGCTGGAAGGTCATTGTTTTATATAATTTCGCTTTAAATATTTGTTTATTTTATCATTAATTTGATAACAACTATTTTGTTTGTGAATAGTTCGTGTTTTATTTAGATACGTTACCTATTTTGTTCTCTTTTTCACTATACCAGGTTTCCCATTTATTCTTATAATTGCAGTTGTACCAATTCTCCCTGCCATTTGCCCAACTTGTGTTTCTTTTCCTGAGAGCCTTTTACTGCACCTTCATCATCAACTATCCATATGGGTTTTACTTCCGAACTGTGGGGTTCAGCTCTCGGACCTCTCAAAGGTGTTCCTTCATCCACCTGTTCTACCTTCTCACACCCCGATCTTGTCCATCCTGCCACCTACATTCTTGCATTCTCAGCACATATGATGGAAACTGAAGAACGACTCAGAGGGCATTGCATTAAAGAAGTACCTAGTGAATGTCATAAAAACTTTTCACCGGTCTGTATGGATTTTAGGTCTCGCCTGACCCAGCGCATGCGCTGGTCTGGCGAGACTTTTTGTGAGGGCTCAAAAAAGTGCTACCACTGTAGCCTAGAGCTACAGTGCATGTGCGCGCGTCTCACTTTCACAGCCGCTTTGATGTTTGATCGCGATCACTTTCACGGCCGCTTTGATGTTCTCCATGAGCCAGTTTATTTTTTCCTGTTTATTACTTCTATGTAGTAATGGTGGCACCTGTGTGCCGCCATTACTACAGAGCAGTAATAAACAGAAACAAGCATTGGCATAGCCAATAGGTCTCGCTTTTGGGACCTTATAAGTATTTAGTTATGCAACTGTTGCATGGCTAAACACTTATAAGGTCCCAAAAGCGAGACCTATTGGCTATGCCAATGCTTGTTAACAATTGTGTGCAACATTTCAAGACTTTCTGTGAGTTGATTGGCATTGCAAAATCCTTCCAAATTGACTTGATGCAACTACCTCACAAAGTTGTTCCTTGTTAGTTTTCCAGAAAATATTTCAATGGCACCATTTTCTACTAGAACTATTCATGTTGCATGCAAATCGGCTAAACCAGGGCAAAAACGAAGTAGCACCCTTTTTGCGTTACACGTTTGTTATGTTATGATATTATGTTTATAAAGCGCTCAAATCACCCAGGAGCATCTCGGCGCTGCCTAGTAGACTAACAACTTTGACACAGAAGAAACAGACCAGCAGAGGGACAAGTGAGAGCTCAAAACAAAAACGTTTGTAACTTTTTTTTTAAAAGTTCAAACCTAGGCGTTGCTCTCAATGCCAACGGAAGTTGGTTCCAATATTTTGGGCCTAGGTAAGAAAAAGATCTGCCTCCTATCCGAGATAATCGGAAACGAGGAACCTGTAGTAAACCCCGAGAGCTAGATCTAAGATGTCTTGCAGGGCAATATTTAAAGAGTTTTTGTTGTAGGTAAAGAGGGCCACCTTTGTCCAAAGCCGAATAAGTAAGACAGCAAATCTTGAAGAAAGCTCTCTTTTTCACCGTCAGCCAGTGAAGTTCTCTAAGTAATGGTCGAGAGGGGGTGCCTGCAGGTTGATTTAAGATCATCCTTGCAGCTGTGTTCTGGACTACCTGCAGCTTAGCTAGGTAAGTTTCACCTACCTCTGCCATTAGTGCGTTGCCATAATCCAACCGACTGGTGACTAGGGCTTGTACCAGAGTCCTGCGATGGTGGGTAGGGATGTAGGGCAGAATTTTTCTCAAGAGCCGAAGGTTATAGTAACAGGAAGCGGAGGTAGCCATAATATGTTCTTTCATGGACAGAGCCTTGTCAATTTTTATACCCAGGTTATTAACTGAAACCTTAGGGGTAGGGGCCATGCCCAATGTAATTGGCCACCAATCACTTGACCAAACATCGGTTGCTTTACCCAGAAGCATGATTTCTGATTTATCTGGATTTAATTGCAGAAAATTTGCCGTCATCCAGTCGTATATTTGCTCTTTAAATCTTTATTTCGGCGATATTTCAGCCATAAAAGAACACATAAACTAGTATATACAATAAAAGCATACAGTAATGGAGCAATAACTACAATTTCAAGGTCTAATATGAACCAAAGCTACTAACCACTGTTTGAAATTAAGGAACTCCTTTTGATCCAAATAGCATGCAAATACTTTGAGAGTGCAAACACAATGTGACCTGCAGTGTCAGTTTTGAAAATCCTTAGTGCATCTGAGCATTTCCGGAAGCCTAAATTTCTACAAATTGGTACAATCCAGTACTCCCGGGCTCTACTATAGAGAGGGCAGAAAAATAAAATATGGCATTCATTCTCATTATCCATACCACAGCCTGGACATTGGGAGGCCCTTGACAGTGACCATTTGCTGGTAAGGCACGCTATAGGAAGGGAGCCAAACCTCCATTGTATATAAAGCTTCCTGGCCATAGCGGGGTATATCACATTCAAATAATCTTCGAATGAATATGCAGATTTAACCTCTAAGAATGATTTTACCATCGAACCATTCTGCGAATCGTGCAACCATACACTGGAGCAGCGAGATCTATAGTACTCCGTAAATAAATTCCCTGAAATCTCACTGCAGGCTATTGCCGGATTGAGCCACATATCCGCAAGGCCCATTGTCAAGAGTTCTTGTTTGATATAAGAGAGCCAGGGAATATGCACTGCCTTGCTTAGACTCAATATTTCTTGTAGTTCAATTCTGTACTGCAGGAGTTCGGGGGTCAGCCATAGCCTCCTCCAGAACCTAAGAGGTTTAATGGCTAATTCCTCCTGGATGGGAGGTAAACCCAAGTCAAGCCTTAGCGGTAAAAGGGGAGTACTTTGGGGAAGCAGGAGCAACTGCCGCAGAAATCTGTTCTCTACTTTGGTAATTTCAGGTCTGTCTGCATGCCCCCATAATTCCCCTCCGTACAGTGCCGCCGCTCTTGCCCTCGATTTATAAATTTCAAGCCCTGGACTTATAGGTCTATATGTGGAGGCCTTTGTCATTTTTAGTATTCCCCCAGCTATTTGGGTCAATTTAAGTTGAGATTTGGCAAGATGGGGACCCCAGGAGAGATTTTCACTTAAATGTGACGCCTAGATATTGGAATGTATGGACTCTCTCCAATGAAACCGAATCCAGAATGGGTGGTGGTCTGGTGTGTGATGAGGGGTTAAAGATCATAAATTTTGTCTTGTCTACATTTATCTGTAAGCCATGTTCACAGCAAAAGTTGTTGAAACCATTCAATATGCGTTGTATCCCCATGGGTGACTTAGATAGTAGCAAGGTGTCGTCGGCAAACATTATGGCCGCGGCTTTCTTGCCTGCCAACCTGGGTGCATCATTGTTTGGCACTGCATCCAGGTATGATATCATCCCATTTACATATAAAAAGAACAAAGTGGGTGCCAGGACACACCCTTGCCTGACTACCTTGTTCACCCGAAACCTAGCAGACAATACGCCTCCTCTCCCACACCTGACCTGTGCAAAATTCTGGGTGTGCAACCTCACCAATATCCCCAATAATGAATTCGGAACTCCCAGATCCCGTAGGACAGCCCAAAGTTTACCCCTGGGGACAGTGTCAAACGCTGATCGTAAATCTACAAACACCATATAGAGGCTGCCACACTCTACTATCACAGTCTTCCAGTACAGCATTATTAAACGGAAGATCTGGTCCATGGTGGATGTTTTGCTTCTAAATCCAGCCTGATATGGTGAAAGAATTTCATACTCATTGATCCACTCCTGCAAACGATCTAAAATAGGACGTGCAAATATTTTTTGGGGGGACATCAATGAGGCTAATGGGCCTATAATTGACGGGGAGCAGGGGGGAACCCTTTTTATAAATTGGTATGATTTCTGCTCCCAACCACGTGCCCGGAACCTCAGCACCATACAGAATGGAATTGAATAGAGCACATAAATACGGTGCCCATATCTTTGGCTGTTCTTTAAACATGTCCCCAGGGAGTTTGTCAATACCTGGTGCTTTGCCCATCGTCAATTTTGCAAGGGCATTAAAACGTCCTCTAAGGAAAATTCCAAGGCCTCATCATCCCCCGGAGGGGGTGCATAGAAGGGCAAGAGATCTAAATCGGAAGTTGCTGCATATAGGGATTTAAAATGAGATTCCCACACCCCCGCATCTAGATTAACTTTGATCGCGTTACGGGGTTCAGCACACCCTGAGTTCACGATAGCCCAAAATCTCCGCGCTTCCTTATTGGCAAGCACGGAGGCTAAGTTCTCCCATCTCTCCCAATCCCAATCTATTTTTGCCTGTTTCATTACTTCTTTGTAGGAGTGCCTAAGGGCACGGATAGTTGACCTATCACTGCCGATTTTAATGGCATTAATCAGATCGGTTTTAGATCTCCTACACGTGGCATTATACCAAGACATTAGGGGGTTCCTAGACTTGCTAGAAGTAACAATAGGGTTAAGAATGCCTGCCAAAGTGTCAACCAAGTCCTGGTGAACAGTAAGCAGGTTCATAGGTGTACCGAGAAGCAGCCCCTGAGCCCAGATGTCACTTGCCATTGTAAGAAAAGGAAGGATAAGTGTATATAAACTTGAAAGAGCGTCCCTCCTCTCACGCAGATTCCCCCACTTGACCCACCTCCTGTTGTTGGTAATAACCAGGCCAGGGTCAGAGGTCGGTTCAATATGGCTTTTCAAGATATTGGGAAATTCCATTTTCAGCAACAGTGCGTTATGGTCGCTGTCCGTTCTATTCAATACCTCCAAGTCCACTATCTTTGGCCACAACCTGGTCTCAACCATGACGTAGTCTAAATGGGATTCCTGATCTTTTTTATTATAAGTACACTTGGAGGGAATGTCTGAGGGCTTCCGACCATTTACCGCCCTGACCGAATGATGAAGAGTTAGAGTCATAATCTGCATGGCCAATGGGGTCCATGCCTTTGCATAAGTAGACTTACAAGGAGGGATTCCCCAGAACTCATCCTCTCCCGACAGTGCCCCCTCATTCAGCCCTTGCAGGGGCTCATAGTGGCAATTAAAATCTCCTGCAATCACATAGTGAATGTCTCGATTTAGGGATTCAAGAAAAACTGATAATTCCCCAATGGTCTTAGATTCCTTTGCCAAAGCAGTTGGTCGGGAATATACATTCACTACTGCCAGTTTATATAAAGTGGGCCATGTCAAAAATGTCGTCCGAGTTTGTCTGGATCGAATCCACCCTGCACCCCAGATGTATACCGACCCACGTTGTCAGGCCACCAGAGGGGCGGCCTTTACCTCCCCAACGGGCTAAGATATTGAAGGCCACAAACCCCAATCTATGAGCCTCCTCCCTAGCCCAGGTCTCCTGAAGTAGGACCACATCAGAGGTATCGATAAAGGTACCCCATTCTGGACAGGCTAACTTATTTTTCAGACCCGCCACATTCCATGATGTTATGTTCATAAGCTGAGGGTAACACGGGGAGTTTGGTGAAGAATCTGATTGGTAGGATGGACACCTCTGCTGCTGTAGTTCAATAGGCCGCGATGGGACAACACTAGTACTTTCTGGGTTGTCGGGCGGACATTGGACACCAAGAGTCAGTATGGTTTTCTCTAGGGGGAGACTGTTACTAATCCCCACAGAACCAGAGGAGGGCCCCCGGATGCAAGTTGACAAGTTACTTTCCCTTGTTGCCTCAATTGACTCAGGACCCAAGATGTTACCCCCCATTGTTCCCTGTGCTACTTGGTTATACCTAGCCAGTCAGTCAACCTGATCCAGATGACTGTATCTGTTTGAGCAAGGGGTATAGGACCATTTCAAGGCGTATGGATCTTGCCTTGACTTCCCATCGCCTCCCCTACGCGAATGTGGGATATAGGTCCAGCCATTTTCCTCTGGCCTCGAGTGTCCACTAGGGTAGAAGAAGGAGAGGGGACGCACCCCTATTTTTGTATCAGAGCGGGATGTTTCCCACTTACAGATATAGTCTACTGTCCTAACATCCCGGAAATTGACTATGACGCAATCGCCAGTTAGATTTTTAGGGGTGCACCCCACCCATCCCACCCTTCTAACCATGATAATCTCACTTTTGACATGTGGGGGCAGCGGCCTATGAATGCTAAGCCAGTGTATTGTCTTGTTTTTCAGGTTAGTAAAGTCTTCGCTGCTAGGGTCACTAATTTCTGGTACCCCTGTGAGGACAACCAGATAAGGGCTTGCTTCCGGGGGCAGATCGAATCTCGGGGTAAACCCAAGTGCCTCTCCCTAACTTCCCTTCCGCGCCATCCTCCCATTGGCACTATCTTTAGCCGGGGAAGCCTTTCCTGTAATATGATTGTTTATATTTTGCTTATCAGAGGGCCTAGCTTCAGGTTGTACTTGTGGGCGGTTGAGTGTAATAGCAGGAACTACCTGTGGTACAACATGTGAGTTAATAGCTGGCCGAATGTCTAAACTTAAAGAAGAGGCATCTGTCACTACCCCTCCTGCCCTACCATTGGGAATGCAATTACAGGAACATGTGGGGCCTACTTTATTATTGGCACCATCTATGAATCCCCTTATTTGATGTTCGAGCTTTGTGATGTGGGTCACTAAGCTATCTAGCCTTTTTTCCAGTGGACCAAGGAGAGTACGCAGCAATGTATCTAATTGCTGTAATGATGTTGCATCCCCAACTACATGTGGCGGTAAAGCAGAAGAAGCAACATGTACCTGGTTAGAGGAATCCCCAGGGGGCTTTAGATGGGTGGTCACTGGGGATGGGATGCAGCTTCCCTGGCCTTCTGTGACCACATTAGAAACCTCTAGGACTATATTATTTCGTCGTTTTACTGGTTTAACTCCCCCAGATTTAGTTCTAACTTCACTAGAGGCTTTGGGCTTGATTTTCGGAATCAGCTCTTTAGTATTTCCCTTTTTTTTCCGCAAAATCGGTCCATGTCTAATCACTGGAGGCGATAAATCTCTCGAAGTAGTTGCGAGATCATCACAGCTCAGGGGATCACTGTGGGATGTATCATCCATAAATTGGGTAAGGGGTAAAATGGTAGTTTTAACACCAGTACCATTTGGAGAGCGGGCAGTAGCAAAAAGGCCCAAGGAAGATCTCCTAGCTAGGGCAAGATCCTGCGAAACTCTGCGCTGCATGAGATCAATGCCTTGAACGATCACAGAGTTTGCTCTTACAATGAAGTGGTCTAAGGTGCCTGTAAGATTACCATTAGAAACAAGGTTCCTGCCCTCTTTGGTTGCCATTTGTCAAAATAATGAGAACAGGAAAATTAGATCGTAGTAATATGCGCCAATAAATACTGCAGTAAACCTGTGGATGATTGGTGCCTCAATCAATATCCAATAACAATAATATAACTTAAATGGTACACATACAGTTTAGTCCACGGATTGAAGAGAAGAGGCCCGGCCCGGTCTCTTTCGGTCTCGAACGGGCTACAACGGTCCAGTAAGCAAAGGGGCTGCTGGGACTCGCAGTCCCGGTTTCGCTGTTTCGCTGTCCTCGATACTCCCGCACCTGTGTCCACAAAGCACACCTCCGGTAGTAGAAGATCCTGCGCTCAGCCCGCCAGCCAAGTCTATCTCCGAGCGGCTCCCGCGAAGCGGGGGCCGCGAGGCGCTATGAAGTGAGTGGGGGAGGGGCCGGGAAGAGTCACCAGCTGCGGCAAATGTCCAGTAAGCAAAGGGGCCGCTGGGACTCGCAGTCCCGGTTTCGCTGTTTCGCTGTCCTCGATACTCCCGCACCTGTGTCCACAAAGCACACCTCTGGTAGTAGAAGATCCTGCGCTCAGCCCGCCAGCCAAGTCTATCTCCGAGCGGCCCCCCGGCAGTCGTATATTGTCATCAAACCATTTGCAAAAAGGATTTTCTCCTCCTCTATGTTATCCCCAATAGTGAACAAGAGCTGCGTGTCGTCCGCGTAGGAGATGACCTCGAAGCCCAATTGTTCAACTATCCTCGCCAAAGGAGACATGTACATATTGAAGAGGGTTGGGCTCAAACAAGAACCTTGCGGAACACCCCTCTTCAACGGCATCTTTGGTGAGGCGTAGGGGCCCAAGATGACTGTTTGGGATCTGTCCTCCAGGAAATGTTTGAGCCATTTCAAAGCCTTTCCCTTTATACCCCCTGAGACTAGTCGCTCCGCAAGCTTAGTGTGTGAGATGGTATCAAAAACTGCGGAGAGATCTAGAAGGATCAGTATAACTGCACCCCCTGCATCAACTGTTCGTCTTAGCGAGTCAGTTACTGCCAGCACAGCTGTTTCTGTACTGAATCCTTTTCGAAAACCCGATTGAGAGGGATCGAGGATTCCATTTTGTTCAAGGTAGGAGCATAGTTGTTTATTTACAGAACCTTCCAACATTTTGCCCAGAAGTGGCAAGAGGGAGATAGGCCTATAGTTTGAGAGGACAGCTGGGTCCGCTGAGGGTTTTTTCAAGATGGGACGGACGAAGGCCTCTTTCCAGGCTGTTGGAATAATGCCTGTGATTAAGGAGGAGTTGAAAATGTCGCTAATGGCCGGGGCACAGCTGCTGGCTAAAAGGGCCATAATTTTCGGAGGACATATATCCTTGGGAGAGCCTGATTTTGCCTTGGACAAGCCCTTTATAATCTCCTCAAAGGTAATTAACTCAAAGTGCTCCAGAGATTCCTTGCCCCTTAAAGCTTCAACATGTGATTCAAACAGCGAATCTGAAGCCAATAGCTTTTCTGGAGGAAAGTTATTATAAATTGTTGAGATCCTATCCTTAAAAAACAATGCCAGAGAGTTACACAGGTCCTGAGATTCAGTGGGTGGTTAAGCACAGGCTCTGGGAGAAGAAAAGTCTTTAACTATGGAGAATAAGACTTTAGAAGAGTTGCTGGCTTGTTCTATCTGATTGATAGTGAAGGAGCGTCTAGCTATTTTCAGATTTGTGTGATAAGTAGCCAAAGCTTGTCTAAACAAAAGTTTAGATTCATGTTCCTTATTCCCTCTCCAAATTCTCTCAAGACGCCTGCAGTTCGCCTTTTCCCTCTTAAGATCCTGAGTATACCAAGGACTAGAATTACATCTTCTCACTGCATTCTGTTTGATTGGCATAATAGCATCGAACGCAGTAAGAAGGGCCATATTGAAGGCTTCTAATTTTTCGGCGGGCTTAATTAGATCGTCTTCCCCAGGAGAAAGAAAGATGTTATGAAAAGCTTCTGGAGATAGATTTCGCCACACTCTATGATGTCCCAAAGTTATTCTCTTCTGTGGATCAACTTTTTTATCCCACACTTTTGTTGTATCAGTGCTGTGATGGCTCAAACCTGAGACAAACTTGGTGTTGGCTGGATTATAAATCTGCTGCACTATATGAAAGAAGGATCAGTGTTGCTAGTGAGCTTGAGAAGAAGGCGCATCGTGCTGAAAATATTTTCCTCTCTGCCACACATACCCCAACTCTGTTAATCTAAATGTACCCTGATTCTGTAATTTAAATCGATCATTTCTTAGAATCAAATAGCACCACTCTCCTCTTCACAATGTGTTTGCTGTGAAGAGATCGGGTAAATGTTTGAGATGAAAAGAATGAATCCAATAAGAATAGGGTAATCACACCCTCACTAAAGGAACAAGAATCTCCCCATTGTTCTGTGAACAGAGTGAATCTCACTCATAACGAGTTAGACTCACACATTGTGCATCAGGCTGAATGTAGCGGTTACTGGGAATGATGGGAACCAGGAGACACGATGTGACTTTGATCGGGCCTGTACTGTGTGCAGAGCATGTCCTGACAGTCGAAGAGGCTGCATGCAGTACTTCTTAGCACCACTGTGGGGTGCCTTTTACATGATCCTGCTTAGGAGCAGACTGATGCACTATGAATTGGTCATGATATATTTTTGAGATTCAGAAGTGGATGGCTGCTAACCGCTTGAGTCTCACTGCGACCAACACTGAATTTCTTCTGGTCGGCACCCGTCACTGGTTGAGGAATAAGGGTGCAGGTCGTTGCTTTTTCTGCATACAAAGTAATACTTGTGTAAAAATAAAACTTTAGGGTGAGGTTTGATGGAAATCTTTGATTGGACATCTAAGTCAACTCTATAGTTCAATTCTCTATCAATATTTGTGTTGCACCAAACTGAGCATTCCTCAAATTAACAAAGTGGGTCACCGTTACTCTGGTTGTAGTGGGGTCAAACTGGATGAATGAATGAATTTATATTTATATAGCACATGGCTACCCTGAGGCCTCCCAGCGCTGCGGACTGGCGCATATGGGTATTGAACGGAGAACTGGACTATGTTAATACGTTACCGGCCAGGACTTTTGATCTGAATGTAAATATACTACAGGTATTACAGAATTCTGCAGCATGTACCATTTTCAATGGCTGAAACATGCACATATTTCTTCTTTATGAAGGAATCTACAGTGACTTAATCCACACACAGATATGATTTAAGTCCATGACACTAATGTACAAGGCCTAGCTTATCTCAGCTCTGACGTACTTGAAGCAGGGTTTTACACCTAATTACCACTCCAGTTTCACAGATTGTTTGGGAACACAGCTGCTAGTTTCTACTGAAAGCATAGGAAACAAGCATTGGAAAAGGCAAGAGGTCTGGGTTTCATGTGTTAACGTATGCAGCATAAGCATGAATGCCAGATAGGATACTAAAGGCGGTAAACATACTAAAAAGTTTAGCCAGACTTGGGCAATGTTTAATCCTATTGCTTTCGCTACCAGGATATAGACTGAGAACAGCATCATACGTTAGAGGGAATGTAAGAAAGGGGACAGTCACATCAGGTTAGTGTACGCTATTAGAAATCTTTTGTTCCTTCTTCTTTATGCTTTTTCTCACAGTGGTTTAAGGGATTTTATGGCTCTTATGAAGGACGTCTATATTATATTAGTCCTAATCACAAAAAAGAAATAAAGTGGACCGTATTGAAAGTTCCCTTGCCTTTGATAAACTACTTTTTATTTTTTTGTCCTCATGTCATCAAAGCTGCTGCAATTTCAGGCTGAAATACAACGGGGAGACCGGCCTCTAGCATGATGCACTTACTTGGCCCCACCACACAAGACTGGGCTGAAAACCCATGTCGCTGTTGGGTGTAATCACGGGGCTGCTCAATTTTCCAGAACCAACGTACCATTCCACCTCAAGAAATCATTTCAAATAGTATCAGCTCTGCCTGGAGTACTCTGTAGGTCTAATCTGCAAGTCCGATTTTTAAAATATATATACATTTTTTTAAAATACTTTTTTATTATCTTTTAACATCAAGCAGATAATACAGCAATAATAGTACTCAGTGTTCATGATAGCAACAGCCCATCTGGTCAGTTGTCTCATTGCACATTATCGTCATGATCACGTGGATTATATGCATACATTCTTTAGGCTGTCTCTCGCTAGCCACATACCGTTATAACGTACAACAATCGGATAGAGGCCCATCCCTTGCTAGCAACCAAGGTGTGCCAGTGCCATTTTAACTGAGTAATATAACAAAAAATATGCCGACCCACTCCCATCCCCCTCCCAGCCCACCCACTTCCACGGGTGCGTCCTAACTACTAGCAGTCTATGAATTATAGAGCAACAATTCCCTCAGCAGTACTTATCGTAGTAACATGAGTACGGTACATTCTAACCTCTAATCACTCAGTTTCAGCGGGTGCACAGTATGGTTGTAATAGGAGATTCCTTACTGCCCTTGTGGTTCAGGGCAGTCCCATCTATGCATTCAGGACCGAGTTTGCATCTGAATCTGTCTCTGGTGCTTACAGTGACACAACTATGGCCTCCCATGCCCTTGCAGTCTCCAGCGCCTTATCATTATTAATCCGCTTGGCATGCTGAAGTCGAACTGTACTTTCACTTGTTGCCCATTTAATTAATTCTGCTTTCCACCTCTCAAAGTTGGGCCCTCGCCTTGACTTCCAGTGCACTGTGATATCTCTTTTAGCCAGCAACAATCCCAGGTCGAAAAACGTACTTGTTACCTTTGTTTTGGGTGTATGCAGAAACCAGTGCAGTAAACAAGTACCCATGTCAGGTTCTACTCGTCGTTCCATAACTTTGCAGAGCAGGTAAACTACCTCCTCCCAGTACGTTCCCAGTTGTGGACAACCCCACATCATGTGATGAATCTCCGCCCCCTCTAGAGTACAACGTGGGCACTGGGCAGTGTCTATTTTAAAATACTTATTAATCTTAGCAGGAGTAAGGTATGCCCTGTGTAGTATAAAGAAGTGAACAAGCTGGAATATGGCATTCCTGGTACTTTTCCACGCTCTCCTGACTAATTGAGCCCATGTCTTCTCAGGGATCTCCTTGCCTAGATCCACCTCCCATTTACATTGTAATTCCCACAGTGGCTCCATTCCCTTGCCCACCATGCGCCTGTATAAAAATGTAATTGGGTTGAAGGCCCCCGCTGCCATCACTACATACTGCACGCCATGGCCGTCCGTGGTTCCAGTAGTCCCTCCCTCCAATGATGCTGTATTGCCAAAACCAGGGCCGAATGTAGTAAGTAATCCCCATGAGGGAGTCCATATCTATCCTGCATGACCTGATAGGGCAACAGGGCATGTCTTCATACAAATCCCCCAATATTTGTACTCCCAATGTCTCCCACTCGGCCAACGCAGTCCAATCCCCCCTGTGCGGGAGGGCGGTACACATACCCAAAGGTATCTCCGGAGCATAAGGATGGGCAATTCCAGCTCTGCGCTGGCTCCGGTTCCAACGTAGCCTCAGCGTCCGCACCTCGTTAGAAAGTGTCCCAAGGCGCAGCCGCTGCTGAAGTACGATAAAGGACAATACATGGCGTGGAATCCATCGTCCATCAGGGCCATCTGGGCCCCTAAACTCCATTGTCACCGCCTGAGTAAGCCACTGCATTTGAGCTGCCAAGTAATATAGCTCAAAGTCTGGAACAGCCAGTCCCCCATAGGCCCTCGGGCGCATCATCGTATCCAGTGCCACCCGCCGTCTTCCATTCCCCCACAGAATCCCCCCGACCATTGAGCGGAACTGTCTAATAATTGATCCCGGAATCCAAATCGTCAGTGTCCTAAAGTAATACAACAAATGGGGGAGCGCTACCATCTTTAATAGTGCCACCCCACCAGCCACCGAAAGTGGCAAAGTGACCCAAAATGTTAAGCTACCCCTAAGTAGGCCTGGGCGCAGCACTACGCTACGCTCGCGTAGTTTGCGAAGTTCGCGCTACTTCGCACTACGCGAACTGCACGTAGCACAGTGCGAACACGCGTAGCGTAGTGTTGCGTAGTGCTGCGGTAATTTTTTGCTTGCTCGCGGTCCTCAACGTCAAGTTGGCGACCGCGAGCAAGCAAAATGACATCCCGGCGAGACTTTTTCCTTGTTCGCGATCAGCAACATCAAGTTGGCGATCGCGAGCATGGAAAATAAACCTCCCGGCGAGATTCCCAACGCGAGGAGGTCAGGTTTCTCATTGCGAGGGGTCGCGTATGCTCGCGACCGCTCGTGATGAGAAACTACCAGTTCGCGTTGAGAAAGCTGCCGCTCGAGTAAAAATCTACTCGAGCAGCAGAAAACTACAGCTCGCACTGTGCAAGATGCCATTTTCAATGAGTGCACAGTGCCGGTTGCTTGTCCGCACTGTGCAATCATTGAAAACAACATCTTGCACAGTGCGAACATGTTACTACGCAGTTCGCGAAGTGCTACGCGTAGCTCGCGTAGTGCGAACTTCACTTTGCGTAGCTTCGCAAAGTGCTACTTCGCGAACTACGCCCACCCTTACCCCTAAGCCCTCACATGGCTCTGCCTGTATTACCTTCTAACAGGTCATCAGGTGCATGATAGATGTTGGTTCCGAGATAGGGCATCCAATGGGGTCAACGGAAACAGGCAGGTCTTCGCCCAATTCACCCCAAGCCCCGAAACCCAGCCAAATTCGCGAAGAAGGGTCGTCGCTCCATTCAGGGCCTCCGCTGTCCTAGCCAGAAACCTAAGTAAATCATCGGCATATAGTGAAATATACTGCACAGCCCCGCGTAAGTCTAGCCTGAGATAGTACCGTCCCAGTCTGGCATGTGCCGCTAATGGCTCAATGGCTAATGCAAATAACAAAGGAGAAAGCGGGCACCCCTGTTGCGTTCCACGCCCTACTGGGCAAGAGGAAGAAACCATAGTCCCCGTCCGAACCCGAGCCGTCACCGATCTGTAGAGAATTTCGGTCCACCCCACGAAAGCATCCCGAAGACCAAATGTGCACATAACTTGGAACAGGTATGGCCATTCCAGGCTGTCAAATGCCTTTTCCATATCTACCGATAGGACGGCCGCAGATGTAGCAAAACAGTAGTCCTCCCCTAATATGCGGAGTAGATGTCGCACATTGGGGGCTGTATTCCGGGTTGGTATAAATCCCGCTTGATCTCGGTGGACCAGTTGCACCATATATGGGAGGAGCCGAGTTGCAAGGATCCGACTCATATGTTTAACCGCACTCCCCTAGTGTAGTCTCCTGTCCTTGCAGGTCTGCCAGCGTCTTTCCTAGTTGCCGTAGCGCTATATCTGCCAAGAAATCCCCTATGGCATCCCCAGTAACCCGTAATTTGCCCTGGTACAACTCGGTATAATAATCTAAAAACAACCCATTTATCCCCTGTTGGGTATACACCGGATCTCCCGTCGGAGAGGTCAAGTCTAGTGTGGGTGTACCTCGAGGGGCCGGGTTGGCCAACCATGCCTGCAGTGTGCTTGCTTTGTCTTGTTCCGCATGCGCTCGCACCAAGTATTTCTTGTAGTCGAAATAACGCAACCTCTCTATTTGTACAGCCACTGCCTCTCTAGCGTCCGAGACTTCCCCCTGTTCATCTGGGTTCTCAGGGCGGGCCCTTTCAGCCATTCGCAAGCGTTGCTCTGCCGCATCTACATCCTGCAATAGTGTCTTCCGTACTCCCACCATTTTAGTGATACACAGTCCGCCGTGCCCTCATTTTCAAGAAAGTATTGAGTGATTCCTGTCCCGACCTCTTCGCGGAAGACCGGGTCTCCCAGTGCCTCTGGTCGCAACCTCCAGGCCAGAATCGCGGGTCTCTCTTGAGCCCATTGGATCCTCAACAATAACGGGTTATGATCCGAGAGTGTTCTCGTGAGATATTCACTGTGACCCACCTTAGTATGTATGTCTGGGGTGCATAATAAATCATCCAGCCGCACATGTAATTCGTGCAACGCAGAGAAAAAAGAATAATCTCGCTCCCCTGGGTGCTGCTCGCGCCACGTGTCTATTAGCGCCCATCTACTCTGCCAGTCCCGTCTGACTTTGGAAATTCTATGTATGGGCGCTTCAGGCAATGGGGGATGAGATCTATCCATGTCGGTGTCTGTTATAGAATTGATATCGCCGTCCACAATTACCGGGCCAGTCAAATATGGGGCCAACCTCCCTGACAGGTGGGTAAAAAAGGCCGCCTGGTCCACACTGGGGACATATACACTACATAACATCACATCTTTACCATTAAGGCGACCCGCGATTACCACAAATCTCCCTTCTGGGTCCACTAAATGCTGCGTCGGCTGAATGGGGACCCCTGCTCTAAACCATATCAGTGCTCCCCTGGTAAAAGCTGAGTATTTTGTGTAAAAAAGTTGCCCTGTCCATCTACGCTGCAACGCCAAGCCTTCAGCGCGGCTAATATGTGTTTCCTGAAGGAAAGCAATTTGGGCCCCCCTGCACACCAAGTAAGCATGCACCCTATGGCGTCTCAGCATTGTATGTAACCCCATACATTCCATGTGATGCATTTTAATTCAGGTAACGTCCCCATATTGCAATCGAGGTCCCATAAGTGACTGCTCGATCCCTGTGGACACACCGGTGGCCCCAACTTCCCCAAAATGAACCCACAAAACCCCCCAACATCCCCACCCCAGAACAGGCACTAAAACTCTAGTTCCCATCCAAACTAATAAGCTAACTTTCCCTCTGGTAGCTACCAAAGAAAAACAAACTGAGAAAGATAGGGGAGATGACCAAGAGCCAAGAGAACCAGATCTACAGTGCCACCACTATGTGGAGCCATTCCCCCAGTGATGTCTAAGCCCAAACATACCGTGGCGCATTCCGCTCTGAGGGAGCCGCATATTCTAGCCAGCTCTTGTTATCATTACATACCAATTGCAAGAATAAGCAAATGGGAAAAGGGGAACAAGCAAGAGATAGTCCCTCCTAAAAGCTCTTGTGGTAAAGTCTTACAATATTAAGCGTCGACAATCTCATCTGCTGTCCCAGGCATCACATGCGGCAGTTGAACACTTCCCAATTCAGTTCCATCTGAGTCAGTTTCCACTGAGCCCTTCTCCGATTCTGTCGCTAGTACCGATGACGCACCTCTTTCCTGGGATATTTCCGTCACGGCCTGCAACGCTGCTGATCTCTCCTTCTCTGTTTGATTCACCGTGGGTCTCTGAGGGCCAGGACGTCGCCGTTTGATACACCGCGACCTGTGAGGGCGTGGTTCATCCGCAGGCGGCCCCATGCCGGGTCCTGCTTCTCCTGTACCTGCTCTATAAGACTCCAACCAAGTCCACGCCTCCTCAGGACTATCATGAAAGTGCGTTTTACTGTCCAAGATTACCCTCAAGCGTGCAGGTAACATCAGGGAATATTGAAGGCCTTCATCTCGGAGTACCTTCTTGACCGCCAAGAACGAAGCTCGACGGCGTTGCACTTCAAAGGTGTAATCCAGGAACAGTCTCACATTACTATTGTCCAGCTTGTAGGGGCCCAAGGAGCGAGCCTTGTGCAGCAGCAGGTCTCTATCTTTATAATGAAGTAGTCGCGCCACCACTGTGGAAAGAGTACAAAGAGCATACCTTGAAGGTTGGCCCAGGGTGTATCCTCTCTTATCCATTGAATCAGTACCCTGGATCCTTTTGGCCATGGCCTCTACCCCCCTCCTCTATGCCTCACTGCCCCTGAGGTCTGGGAGCTGTGGTGCACCAGACCGTTCCTCTCTAAGCCTGCTGCCATCTGACTCCCAAACCAGGTCCGCTCCTCTGGGTTTGTGCTGATGCTTCCAAGTGCGACGAGGGCAAGGGCCGTCCTGCAGTGCCGGAGCTCCCACGCAGCTCCCTTCCACAGGGGATTCCTGCACCGGCCACCGGGGCGCGGAAGAGTGCTGCTGACAGTGAACGCTACACAAAAGAAAAGGCACAATTTCCTTGGGGGTGAACCACCTAAGACCAAGGGATCTACAGGCATGAGCGCGGCAAGGCGGTGGGGGAGCAGGCACACACATCACAGGAGGAAGACTTACCTTCTGGCTGCCCGCAGCTGCCTAGTGCATGGCGGCCATGCCGCCCCGTTTATTAACTCTAGCCTTTGATACAGTACTGTTTTTATTTCTATTTCAAATAAAGAGGGCTATAATTCTAAATGAGTCTCTCAGCATTTGAGTGGAAACAGGAGGATGCATCCAAACAGCCAGTAGCATTATGAGACACACAAATACTCGACTGACTGAGCCAAGACATACCTGAGAATGTATCAATTCAACACCTGAAAAAGATGATCTAAGAAAGCAACTAGATGAAAGAGGCGGACCCAAAGCCGTCTCCATGAATATTGTAAGCAATAGGTCTATTTGACATCTGCGCCATCAACCCAGACCTAAAAGGGCAGGAGGGAGTTCCTTTGTGGCAATAATGAATGACTGGTTGAATGTCTTGCCAGGGAGGCTCGTGTGCATTGATTAACCTTTCGGTTTAAGAAAGGCCTTAAAGACCCACCTGTTTTGTTAATTCCTTTTGTGCAGTGCTTAGTCACCTTTTTTTGCATGTTATGCTTAGACAAATAATTGTGATTGAATTTTTCACAATCATGCTCAACACTTCTGCATACAGTATGCACTCAGTAGGATTTTAATTAGTGAGGTTTTTGTGCTATTGTTGTATTCTCCTTATTTTAGGTATTGCCTAGTAGAAAATGCGTGCTCTGTCTGATACAAGACGTATTGTTATCTTACAGCAGGCTACTCATTGCTTACCATTGGTTAACTTCATTTTCACCCTCATTTGCTTGCTTCTTCTTTGTTAGTTTGTGTGGGCTTTCCTTCCTCTTCTTGTGTTTGTCCCTTCCCTGGGGCATGGGTGCCTTACTTGTGTTCTTCCACTGCTCATTTTTTAGGTGCTCCTTTTTATCTTTTTTTTTAAGCACTCCATGAGAGTTCATGTGTTTTCCAGCTGTCTCCTTAGTGTGCCCCCCTGCACTCCATGTTGCGCACTGTCTCTTGCCCATGTACTTCTCCCCTGCCCACTCCTGTTGCTCTCTTGCCAATTTACTGTTGCTCCCTTGTGATGCACATTGCTGCACATTGCTCTATCTCTCTGTTAGTTTGTTTGCCTCCCTTTGCCCTCTGTGCCACCAGCTGTGCTCCTGCCCTCACAGAGGTGCTGCTGAGTGAGTGTTGCCGATAAGCTTTCTGCTCCACAAGTTTTAGATTTGATTCCAAGGACTGCTCAGTTTTACTACATCACAATTATTAATTGTTTTGTAGGAGGCAGCTTTTAGCTCATGTAGCCAAAAGGCTAGCTTTAAGGAAGATTAAAGAAGGTGGGGGGGTCCTCTAAAATGGGTGTGTCTTACTTATTTATGGGCGTGACTTAAAACATGTGAACTACAATTCTGTGCTTTACAAAACATGCTGCTTGAACAGCATTTAGCTACCTCTTTGTGAGTTTTCATCTATTGCATCCAGACATATCACACTACAACAAATACATGCCTAAAACAAGCAGGGCTATTGGCTATGCGAGTGCTTGTTCGCAGTTCGATATAAATGAGTAACAACAATGGTTTGCTGTAAATAATTAGAATTGGTAATAACAAATGGTACATGTGTGACCATCATTGTGTGCGCACTGGAGAGAGCCCAAGGATTGGATGAGCATGTAATCTGAACACCGTTATGGCTCTCTGACTCAGCCTCACACCAGAACTCTCAATCGTGCTCCATTATGAACACCCTCCTACAACCAGAACTCACCCACACACCTAAATGCAACTTAGCTCACATGTATCATACAAGCATTGGAAAACCAGAAAGCTCAGATTTTTATAGCCAAGAGCTCTTGGGTTTGCCGAAATGTGATAAAGTACATTCCAGTTATAATACAAATGAAAGACAGTTTGCAAATGTTAGCAACCCAAAGTCTTTACCTGTGCAAAATATACCATGTATATACAGTAACATATTGCTAAAATAATTGCCAAAGCCAATTGGTCCCAAAGGCTAGACCTATTTGCTTTGACAATGCTTGTTCATATATTGGAAATTGCAATGATGCAATCGGTGTCAAATATTAAGTGGCATCCCTTGCTGTGCCCTCATCAAATATGCTAGTTAGTATTCCTGAGAATTTTGAAAACTTAAGAGCTTCGTTTGGAACTCTCGCAGATTCCAAAAACTGTTCAATGGGCACTTTCTGCTGCTTGAATAACTATATCTCAGGCTGCAGGCAGCGTGGGCACTTGGAGTCCATTAGAAACTATTAGACAAGCAAAATATTCCACTTAAGGCCCGCTGTGTCTCCTTGTCATGCCCATTAAGACTGGTGAGCGACACCCATAAATCATGGGCATTGTCAGCACATTTCCCTTTCACTGTGCCAGCAGCAGTGCTGCCGCCTGTCCTGTGCCAGCAGCACCTCTGCCATGCTGTCCCTGCCCCCCAGGCCCTGCAGGGTCCGCCTCACTGGTCCCGCTCCGGTGCAGGGCTCAGCAGTTCTGGCTGCATCTCAGTCTTGGTCCCTCCCCCTGGAGCTTGGAATAGCTGTGAAAGAAGCCATGTCTGATGCTGCTGCTCAAGGTCACCGTTTTGGAAAGAGTTTGCTGAATTAGCACAAGGTCATCACCATGGAGACGGCAGCTTGGAGAACTTCAGGGAATGATGCTGACTAATAGAAAGAAACAGCATGGGCGACCGGGGCTCTTTCGGGGGTACGAAGATCTTTATTTTTAACCTGTCCCCCCTCCCTCCCCAATGTGAAGGCTCATCCTACAGTGGGAACTCCAGGGACACTCACCTTTGATAACTGACAGCCCCAGGTGAGCTGTGGCATTGCATGACGTCTCTGAAGGTATTAGTATATTTATTTCCTCAGGTGTACTCCAACCGTGCCCCTCCCCCCCGTTTATATTTAGCACTTAGGGATTTCTTTATTAGGTAAATGGATATGTTTAGGCCAGCAGGCGTTTCAAGTACTTTGAGTTTTCATGTGTGCCTACTGGGCTTCTGTAGACAGAGAACCCTGCTCCACAACCCTTCCTGTGTCGCTCTGTCCCTCACTGTGTCGCTCTGTCCCTCCCTGTGTCGCTCTGTCCCTGTGTTGCTCTGTCCCTGTGTGACTCTGTCCCTGTGTCGCTCTGTCCCTCACTGTCGCTCTGTCCCTCCCTGTGTCGTTCTGTCCCTCCCTGTATCGCTCTGTCCTCGTTCTGGACCCTGCAGGCAGCTGTAACCAGAGTTGCTCCTTTTCCCGCCTTTTCCATTTTCTTGATCCCCGCTTGGGCGGGTTCTTCAGTTTTGGAGACGCTCTCAGCCTCTCTCACAGGACCTATCTCGGGGCCATCCAGTGTTTCCTGGGCCTGAGACACATCATGAACCCAGATCCATTTCTGTTTATCTGGGTCGCCATCATGCAAGTACACTACAGGTAGCCATCAGGCATGTACAATACACACCTGTGGGCAATATTTGATTAAAATGTTTGCCTTTCAATTTCTGAGGAGACGCACAATGGATTGCAACAGATGCTACTGCCCAGGACCTGAATGTTTTTTTTTGTTTGCCTGTAAGACTTTCTCGCTTTTATCTTTCACTGTTATCATTATAGGTAGTGATGGACTTTCCAAACATTGCCATAGCTTACTGAATTAGAATGGCATCTTTGACAGTCAGTTTACTTAATAGATGATTCTAGTAACCTTTTTACTGATATAAATGATGTGCAGGGTCCTTCTATTGGGACACCCCTCCTTACCTGAGGTCCTTGTGAATCTTTAGACCTATGGACCCTATGAACACATTAGCCGTGAAAATAAGTATCATGCCCTATATATGTAAAAAAACTAGTGCCATTTTTCATGATGTACAGAGACCATTTTGATTGATGGTTCCGCATTTTTCCTCTTCCTCTGCAGTGCACATTGGGTGGCCACATCATTGCTCCTGTATCCTGTCCTGATAATGACTCGTGGACATGGCCATAAGCGCCAAAACATCGCCAGTACTGCTGGGACTATGTTTAAAATATATTCATAATTTGAAGCAAATTTAGGGGCATATCAACAAGGGCTTTATCTCTGCTTTTTTGGCTTTAAAAGCCAAAAAAGCAGAGATAAAACTAGCGCCCTATCAACAACAGGGTGCTAACACGCAAATTTGCATTTTAGCACCCTTTTACTCTACGCTTCCCCTTGCATCCCTAATGAGATGCAAAGGGGGCGTTCCAGAGTAAAATAATAGGAGAAATGTCGCTAAGCGACATTTCTCCTATTATCAAGAATGTCGCTAACCCTGTTAGAGACAAAAAAAGCAGCGCTAACCGCGGTTAACGCTGCTTTTTTACGTCTGCTAATTTTCAGACTTAGCCATGATATCCTATGGAAGGAGGATATCATGGCTAAGTTTGCCTGTCCCTATCAACAAGGTAACGTGTGATTATCGCTGGGTTTCCAGCGATAATCTCACGTTAGCCTGTTAGCGTGTAGATTTTTATCGCTATTGAGATAAGCGTTGCTAATAGCACGCTATCTCAGCGATAAAAATTGACGCTAGCCGGCGATAATTATCCTCACGCTAAGGGCGCTGAGCGATAATTATCGCCGGTTGTTGTTGATATGCCCCTTACTTTTTTGACCAGACTATGGGGCATATTAGCAAGCAAATGCGATAATTATCGCAAAATGCCCTTAGCGCGTTTTTTTTAATCGCCTTCTATTGCTGGAGTACATCGCCCTGTTAGCGGCGTATTATCAACATGCCGCTAACAGGTGATGTAAAATCCAGCGATAGGGGTGATAGCGGGAGAAATCCTGCGGGGAAAAAAATAGCGAAAAGAAAAAACTTGCTAATATGCAACTGTTTTCTTATCCCAACAATCCACCTGCCATTGAAAGTATGCCTAAGTATACTTTTTTCCAAGCATAAAGTAATAGCGATAAGCACGGTTATCGCTCGTTTTTTTATCGCTTCGCTGGTCCTGGGCCTATTGCTAATAGGGCGATGTTGTGTTATTCACCGTTTTCATTACGTTTAGGTGAGGAACGCCTGCCTTGCATGTCATTAGCGATATCTATCGCTGCCATGCAAGGCGTAATGGAAAACGTCCGCTAATGATAGTGCGATACAATTATCGCCACTTTTCGTCCAAAAACGGACGCTAAAGCGGCGATAATTTTATCGCAGGGGGCCTTGATGATATGCCCCTAAATACCTAAATCTAGCGAGGATTTTTCTCCTTTTCCCCCATGATTGATTTTTTTTCAAACAGCTCTTTCCTCTCTGTGTTTTTAGGTCTCGCGAGCCAAAGGCTCGAAGAGACATTTTATATCTGGGCTTTTCAAAGTGCTGCCGTGGCCTAAAGCTACAGTGCACGTGAACGTGCACGCGCGCAGCGCCATGTGTCTTTCCTCCGTAGCGATCGTAATCACGATCACTTTCACTTTCGCGGGCTCCTCTGTTGCTGGCATTCCCCCCTCTCTTCTCGCCCAGCCCTTCTTGTTCTCTCTTCGTTTCCCTTTCGCTCCTCATTCTGCTTTCTATATATTTGTATTCTTAACCAGGAACACGGAGGACATCTGCCTGCGTTACAAGTTAATAAGCAATGTTGTGTCATGAGAACCTAATTCCATATATTTCCAATGCATTGCACTTACGAATGTCAGAGGCACCAAGTCTATAGTGAATGGGACTAAAAAAACGGAGGTTGTCTTTCTCTCACTGACAGATGCTAAATATCACACATAGTGAGGAGGTGTCGAACCTAAGACCTTAATCGTAAATGCGACTCCTTGTACAGCTCCTTTGTGTCCACTCGGCTCGATGATTACCGTGCACTGATGTTTGCCACGGGGCCGCGTGCGCACCGGAGCTGCACTCAATAGGTGAGTGCCAGCTGCTCATGCGTAATGTAGTCAGTGTTGTGCACACTCGCTGCTGCTGGCCACTCTCACAGTGACTTCCCTTCAGTGAGAAGGTAGGAAAGTGTGCTGTGTGCATCGTAATTCCTACAGCGCTGCAGCTTCTGAGCTCATCTGGCCACTGTCGTGCTTCCTCCAAGACAGCTTTACTTTCACAGATAGCATCAGAGAAGTCTGTAGGCGAGAAGGCAGGGGTGTCCAATCTCCTCTTTTGAAGGGTCCAGTGTTTGTTTAAAATTTTAAAAGGGATGTTTGTATTGCTGTAACGTTACTGTTTTTCAGAAGTGTACAAGCCGCAGAGTTTTCTTTCTCTCGATTTCCTCTATAGTCAGTTCGGCTTCTTTGAGAAACAAGGCTGTTGCTGATCATAAAACAAGTTGCAATGACTGCAGAAAACGCCTCTCTATTAAAACGCGGTGTCGCTTAAATATAATAAAGTGAAAACGTTACAGCCGCAGCAATACGAAAACACGTCATGCAGTGAAAAAAACAAAACACAAGACTTCTGGCACGAGTTGTCTGGGCATCCCTTCACTCCAGACTCCTCCTGTCCTCCTTATCTGCTCACAAACCTTGATAGTGCTGTCATATTTCTTAGAAGAGCTCGGGAGGAGATGTGGCCTAAAGGTCAGAACTGCCAACTTTGCAATCGGGGAACCAGCTTTGCTGCGAATTCTGGCGTCAGCTAAACATCCGGTGAATCTGGGCAATTGGCACACAAATGAGCCTGCTTTGTAGATGCTCAGCGAGATCACGTGGTGCACAGGTCTTCATGGTTTAATCATTTTTCTGCTCTTACTTTCTTAGCCCTAGAAATATGTGCCAGGTATTCAAGGTAATCAATACTAGTGGCAGTAGCTGTACCAGCGAGCAGTTTAGCATAATTATGTGGACGCATGCCTCTTTTTCTTCCATCACTGAAGTTTAGTAAAAAAAAAGGAATTTGGTTATGGTTCACAGATCATGCATATGTATGCCCATAAATTATCCCCTTTGTATTGTAAAGCAGCAACCTCTAGTTGTCCCATGACAGATGGGAGTCCTGTTTGTATCCGGTGTTTGTAGTTTTGCTTTTCCTATTGTAGATGCACAACTACAAGTCCCATAATGCAACACTTAATGATTAGCTAGACTCACCAAACAATGCAAGGTCAATCTAGAGGTGTAATGAATGATTTTATTGTTCACTTAAGTGGCCCAGGATCCTTCTTCAATGCATCCATTGGGTATATTTCTCTTTTCATATTGGTAGCTCTCCCAAAACATAAATACACAGACCTATTTGTTATTGGAGTCTTTGGTGGTTCCCAAATAGGGTTTCCAACTGAAGTACTATGATTCGGCCAGGGACATCCAAGCATGCAGGGCTTAGGGGTCTCTGGGGTTTGGGGGATGGGTGGTAAAATGCACAAGTTTTAATTAGGCAGACGGTGGCGCAAGGTGACCTTATGGGAATTATTGCAAACAGATGAATTGTGATCAGGTCAAAGGCAACAGTGTAGGCAGTTTGTGCCGCTGGGGATGGCCATTGGTTTTCGGGCATTTACACTCGTTAATTTAATTGATTATATTACCTGGAAGAAATATTGCTGTTGTTGAATGACATTTCTCTGCTTGGATGGGTGACTATGCTTGTGATAAAATGTCACATACAAGAACTGCAAATGTCACACATGGAAATGTGACCCCTAAGCAGACCGGAATGACTACATTTGCCATCTTTATTCGAAAAACACTAGCCATTTGTTCATATTATGAGACTATGGAAGGGTCTGTTACTGGTACTTGAATATCAGCAGGTGTAAAACCCACTGTTCTCTAACTTGGCAATTTTGATTATGTTTGCTTTAACAATTATTTAAGAGTAACTTAGACGACTGTAAAGTAACTTAAAAGTGATTTTTCTTCCTGTACGTGATGTTTTAAATTTATATTTTCAAAGGGAAAACAATTCTAGCTTTTAGCCTTTCACTGATATTCCCAATTTTCATTTCAGTTATGCCAGTAAAATACTAGCCAGGTGTCTTGCTACCTTTTACTTCCCCTCCTTATATCTCAACGCTTATCTTTAAAGAGTGCCCAAAACCTTCTGCCATCTGCGCTACCTGAGGATAGTAACAGATAATGAAACTACGTTACTGACTTACCGAAAGCAGTCTTGGAACGATAAAGAACTTGCCAGTGGGCTTGTGCAGTAGCCTCATTGTCCGGTGAAAAGTAAGATGTGGGAAGGAAAGAGCTGAGGGGAGGGAAAGATGCTCTTTATTGGGGCCCCTTGTCAAGTAAGTATCCAGTCTTGGGATTTATGCTGCTTCCTGGTATGTAAAGGTTTGCATAATGAATGGGTCTGACTATAACTACAAGTGCAACAGTGAACTTGAACTGGAGCATCCGCTGACACAGGCACACGCACAGTTGCAGAATCTGAGCTACCAGTTCTGTATAGAGATACCTCAAATACATGCTGTCAAATCGCATCAAGCAAACATTAAGTTCACCACCTTAGTTATTTGCCGCACTTGATTTCTTAAACTCCAACTGCACTTTAACACATTAAAAAAATTAACAAATCCGATCCGCCTTAGCTCCCTGGACCTTCTAGCAATGTGATGGGTGATTTGTACTTCATAACACAAAAAATTCCATGAATTAATTAGGAAATTTTATCGAGGATACCCCGAACGCACTCACATATAATTGTACTTCAAGTGTATTCATATTTTTCTTTTTTGAAAAATTCTGTATTTTGTAGTCCCTTTAAAAAAAGGTTCTTGAGGAGGCATGCCCTCAGAACCCCAAAGTTGTATACAATGAAGTCAGTCTTTGTGTGTTTATTGTATTATATTCCTCTCTTTTGCTGAATGACCCGACGTCTCACAACCCGACTATCAGTGCGACCCTTCATCATACCCCAGATTGTCCTTTTTTACCCCGAGCAAATGTTTGTGAGCGCCCATGCTTTAACGCATGTTGCACAGCAGCCTGTGCTGCTGTGCAACATGTTTAAACAAGCATTGGCATAGCCAATCGGTCTTGCCCAAGGTAGTTCTGTTGGCTTTGTCAATGTTTTTAGGCATGTTATACAGTGGCGTGGCTGCTGTGCAGCATCGTTGAAAGTAAAACAACAAGCATTTGCAATGCAATAGGTCTCGCATTTACGCAAGTTTAAACTATTGGCATTGTACATCACAATACCTTTTATTTATGTTTTGGTTTTTTACAACATAAATTAAAGGCATTTCATTTACAATACCATTTACAATAGCAATAGCTCCAAAACCCGCAGTTGCGAGACCTATTGCATTGCAAATGCTGGTTTCCTACGAAGTCAGCACAGCACTTGTGCCTTACACCCCTGTGCCACAGATTTTTTCATACATAGTTGTAGACATCGATAAAGCATAAAATAGATTTTAATTAATTATGAATTAATGGTCTAAAGTACTTTTGCATTGTGTAAATTCATATAAAGCAGGAAACCCTTGAAGCCTATAATCACAAAGGAATGGCCCAGCAGGAAATCGACATGGAGAGAGTCCTGCAGTCCCCAGCAAAGGCCACGTCCTGTGCCCAGAATCCTTTGCTCCCTGAGCCAGCCGAGCATCACCTTAGACCGTGCTCCCTGGGCTTGTCGGTCTGCAGCTCAGGCTGCAGGGTGTGGCCAGAGTGGGAACCCAAAGCAGCCCTCGCTCTTCGGTCGGACCAGCTCTCACATCCCTCCCACCCCGGTGTCTGCAAAGGTGAAGCACCGCTGCTTTTGTCACTAGGGGCCGATATTTCAGCACAGCGGCAAAACCGCCCCCCCCCCCCACTGCTTTAAAACCGGCCCCCACCCTTCCATCCTCGCGGAGGAACGCCTGATGCCCGCTACAGCCAGTCCGGCCCTGGGTGTGGCCAGTTAGCAGAGCCAGTGACCAGAACCAGCTGTGTTTGGCCAAAGTCATGCTCTGGTGGCAAAGCCACTGTGGGCAAAGTCTGCCCAAATCTAAGGTGCTCTGCCCAAAGCCATGTCAGTAGGGGCAGCGGTGCTAGGATACAAGGCAGAATGCATGGCTGAAGGCCACGCCCTGCGCCCAAAGTCTGCAGTGTTGTGAACAGCTGGCTCGGGCAGGAAGGACGGCTGGTGCTGAGAGCACACCCTGCACTGAGATTGCATTGATGGCTGAAATATAGAACAATGCATATCTCAACAAACCCAAAAATGTGCACAGAAAATAACATGCTACTAACACTATCTGACTATTTATTTACACAGTACAGAATATGTGTATTGTATACCATATAGTATTTCTTTGTAACACTTCATGAAGGCTGGGCCCACAGGATCAAGAGAAAATGCATACGGCCTAGTCAAGTGTTCGGCACAAAAAGCACAGGGCCCAATTCACAAAGGTAAACCTAAACGCAGGTCTAGATTTGTGACTTTTTGGTATTCCCAAAGGTAAGTTGCTAGTAGTGACTTTACTTGGGGTAATTTTGCTCGTAGTAACTTTACTACTAGTACCTTTACTATTAGTAAAGGTACTAGTAGTAACTTACATTTGTTTGTAGTAAACTTAAACTTAAGTCTAAGTTTACCTTCGTGAATCGGGCCCAGTGTTTGTTGGGCAATGCCAAATATTAAGCCCTGTAGGTTCTGGAGAAATATATGGTGGCCTTTGGCCCGGCCAAGGCCAGTGCCAAGAATATACTGGCCACAATTAAAGGCCGAGCCTTATTTGCTATAGTGAAAGCGGTGCTTGAGTTATGGCTGCATCGCTCACCACACCGGAATAATTGAACTGTATTCTTAGGTTTAGGATTGTAACCACACCATCCTTTCAACTGACTTTTTGTAGGGGAGTTTGTGGCACAGCACATCAAAATACACTGATACACAAGGGATACCCAGCTCAACCTGATAATCTCATACTTTCGACTAGGAGCAGCATCACTTATCTCAAATACTGCATAGCCTTCATCGCGGGCTGTATACCATAAACCCACCTGCGGCGGCTCCTCCGCTATGGTACAGAAGTGTTGCCTCCTCTGCCAGAACCCTCAAAAACGTTAAAAATAAAATGATAATAAAGCGGGTTTAATACCCGTTTTATTCTCGTTTTGCTTTTTTCTACGTGACTGTGTGCCGAGTCTTGGGGTGGGGCCAGGGGGGTGACAGTACTGTTGGGGGAGTGCAGGGCACTGTTATCAGTGCGCATGATGGTTTGGCCGGCCGTCTCAGGACGCACTAAAGCTCTCTCCAACCGGAGCTGCGTTGCCGGGTTGAAGACATCAGGCACAGGCTCCCAGGCTGTCTGGGAGCTCAAATAACCCGTACTCGAGCCAATCCTAATGCTGCTTTCAGCAGCATGAAAGCAGCGTCAGGATTGGGCGTAGGGCAGTCTGGGAGCAGAAGAGCACAATGCTGGAGGGCGGCTGTCAAGGTTATCCACCGTAGAAGGTACCCCAAGTTAAGAAAGAAGCACACACAAATATTACCTACACTCATCCCATTAATATGACAGCGCGAGAGTGGGGTGCGAGTGTTGAAGGAGGAATTAACTGCTGATTAACTGGGTGCAGACTACATCTCCCACAAGTCATCAGACTTACTCAAAGATCAGTGATTGGGAGGAGCCTGCATATATAAACCACTCCTATTTAGTTGGCATGTGCTTGTCAATCTGCCACGAGGCCGTTCGAGTGTGGATATTCCTCGTTTGTTTACCCGCTTGTTGTGTTTCCTCAAACACTTCATTGAAATCTGACTCTGTGTTAAGGAAACTAGGACCAGTGAGTGCTAAGCGCGAGAGAGGTGCCGGAAGCCTGTTCCTGCTCTCTCGCTCTCCTGTCTCACTCTAGGCAAACCGCCACGTTATTCGTACCAGTCAGGGCGTAACACAGGCCCCCGCAGCCCCGCGGTGCGGTGCGCCCCCTAACTTTGGGGGGGTCCCCTCAGCACAGCAGTCTGGCTGCAGAGCTCCTGATTTTTTTTCTCCATCTTCCCCCATCCAGGCCCCTACCCCCACCCGCCTCTTTTTCCTGACACAAGCCACTCCTGCAAACCACCTGAAAATGATTCTCTCTCAGACTGCATTCATTCTAATCAGCAATAGCATCAGACAACCTCAATTTCATGACTTCTGAACCAAAAGTAAGCTACACAGCTTCTCACCACAAGTCATGGACAGTGTCAAGTCACCTAGATGTATCTTCGACTGCCGCCTGTCCTTCAGAAGAAACATAGCCTAGAAAACAATAACAGCATGCTATCACTCTGCAACATCAAGTTATACCATATTGAAAAAACATCATGTCACTGGTCTCTGTGACAACCATCTTGTTCCACTGAAAAGCATGTTGGGTGCTGCAGCCAGACTCACCATAGGATTAAACAATCACATCCCACGCCTTGGGAGAACTGGATGGGCTCCTCCTTCCTTCCTGTGTCATCTTCAGGATCTGTCCCATCATTTAGCAGACAGTATCTTCCAACACCACACCCTATTTGGTAAATACAGTGGTACCGTGGGTGGACAGCGCAGCACGCAGCGCCTGGGCATCGTCCGATTCAAGGCAAGAGATGCAGAAAATAAGAATGATCAGTCTGTGCACTACAATATTTATGGACTTATTTACTCGGAAGTGTCCATTAAACATTTTTCATGGCCACTGTCTTTTCCCTAACTCCACCCCGTATCCATGTTTCTTCCTGTTATAGGCCATGAAGTCCAACAATTGGTGGAAAGGAAGTGGGCTTGAAAAGGATTACACTGTGGTATATCTTGTCGGTAGGAGTCATTTGTAGATTTGCTTGTAGCTTTGGCATTGGTTAAGGAGGAGATCTGGCTTAGGGGCTCAAGCTGCTTCCTTTCAAACCTGGCGACCCACCTTTGAATCCTTGCCTCAGCTGGACTCAATGTGTCTCCCTGTCCCCACGAGTGTAAAATGTATTTGTGTATCCCCCCCTTGATCTAGACGAGCTACAATCCTCTCCCAACCCTCATCTAGTTGTATCTAATGTCCAGAGCTTGCACTATGAAAATACCAATCCATATGTACATTCAGGCCACTATTATGAGCGTCAAGGATTTTAATACTGCCCGTGGTATGATAGAAAGGCTGCCCTTGATAATTGTGGCATTTTTACTCAGGATAAAGAGCTCCAGGTATGATCTGAAAGTTAAATCACTGGTGAATAAAAACAAATTGCTTACACCGCCTAGGAATACGGGGTACAGTAATATCTTATCACTTACAATTCCTGCCGGTATCTTGGGTTACCTTCAGAATCTGGAATTCTAGCAGCTGCAGCCCATCCTTACGGGCAGAGGGACTGTGCTCCCACCTTTTTTGCTGAGAAGAAGAGTGTCTGTCAGTCTGAGAAAAGGTCAGCCTGACGGACACTCTTCTTGTTCAGGTCAGAGAACCGGGTGCTGCACTTGCGCTAAATGCGCAGGCGCCTGGCCGCCTGAGCTGTACTTTGCCAGACTGAGCATTTCACAGCCCTGTGGATGTGACCTCCTCACCTTGGCAAACGTGCCTCAAGGCCCTCCCCCTCATGACGAGGGGGAGCGTCACTGGTTGCCTCAGTCCTGGGCGCTTCAGTTTTAAGCCCTGAAGTGCCCATGACTGAGTGTCAATCAGTGACACTTCGTCACAGAGTGGGGTCTCACTGACCCCCATACCACTCTGTGACGAGGAAGGATCTGCCACATTTTCGAGAGAAAACGGCAGTTCCAACCCTCCTGGCACCTCCGAGGCTTCCTTCCCCGAAAGCTGCAGCAGGTAACTGTTATGTTTTTTAATGTTTGGGGCGTGCATACGTGTATGTATGTTTGAATATTTGTGAATGGGTGTCTGTGTGCCCATGTGTGAAGGCATGGGTGCGACTCTGTATGCGCACGTATGTGAATATATGGGTGTGAGTGAGTGTGTATGTGTGCATGTAATGCCCACCCGCCCCCTCCAAACTTAAATTGCATGCTGCCACTGAATTATAGGCCAATATTCAGTCACAATTTAGAGCTTTAAATATTGCCTTACTAAAATAGTGCATCCCGCATACCGACTACTAAAACATTTTGAAGGTCATTCTATGTAGGTAAGTATAATTTTACTACACATTTACACACCATATTGATACATATATCTTCAATCTAGCAGTAGAGTTAAGAATAGGAAATATATATGGTCGCTGCTGGCGGCGGCCCATCCGAGGGCTTTAAAGAGTGACAGACATTAGTGCCACCATATGACACGAAATCAACCTGGACTGCGGTTCCCACAATGCCCCACTGTCATGTGACAGGCCCATCCAGGGGCGTGGCATCAACATTGTGAAAACGGGGCCAGGTACACGCAATCAGCTAAGCAAATGCCTCTGAAGAAGAAAGGAATCTTTTGAAACGCATCAGGCTCACTGCCAAACTGACTGTCTGATTGAAGCTGTCAGCAACAGACCGGTTTTACCCTGAAAATAAAGGTTTGCCACCTACCTTTGTGTTCGAGTGCTGTTCAAGCGTGGGCAAGTTGGAGCAATGATATATATATATATATATTCACTGAAAAAACCATAGGTTTCACACACGTTATAGTTACGAATTAGCATTTAAAAAACCTTTCAAATTCACTTAAAAAACCATAGGTTTCACACATGTTATAGTTAGCTGGACATTTCACTCGTAAAAAACCAATGAAATTCCCCTGTTATAGTTACTGCAGGCAACTATAACTCACGCGACCGCAATCCTCTTCTGATGATGTCAGATATTACATCACTGTATTTGGACACTTATTTACCCATGTCTTCTTCCATTAATCTTTAGCTATACATATATTACAAATATTTATTTTTCATAAAGACACATATGTCATCAGTGATGTAATATCTGAAGTCATCAGCAGAGGATTTCGGTCGCGTGAGTTATAGTTGCCTGCAGTAAATATAACGGGGGAATTTCATTGGTTTTTTACGAGTGAAATGTCCAGCTAACTATAACATGTGTGAAACCTATGGTTTTTTAAGTGAATTTGCAAGGTTTTTTAAATGCTAATTCGTAACTATAACGTGTGTGAAACCTATAGTTTTTTCAGTGAATTTGTACGTTTTTTTAAATGCTAAGTTATGTATTTATTATTTTTTTTTCTGGTTTTTCACCGTGCGCGCACCGTGAATTATTATTTTTTTTTTAAATCGCGAGGTGCGCGCACCCTGCGCGCACGGTGCGCTTTGCGCACCGAGCACCCACGGTTCGCAGTGCGTGCCGTGCGCGAGCTGTGTGCGCACCTCGTGATTTAAAAAAAAAAAAAAATGTTTTTTTCTCCCTTGGGGGTCCTTCTGTGACCCCCTGACCAAGGCTAGGGGGTCAGGAACTGTCCACTCTGCCCCCTTTTCACGTTCTCCACCTTTTTTTTTTTACCCCCTCAGACTGCGAGAGACAAAATGGCAGCCGACACTTCCTGGTTTCGACCGATTCGAATGTTTACCGACATCTAACAACCAATCAGAATTGCGCTCGCGCACGGCAGGGTGCGCGCACAGTGCGCGCACGGTGCGCGCGTATAGATATTGATATGCTTTTAAATGCTATTTTCTCAGGAAATACTGAACAGATTTACACCAGACCTGCAAAAGGCACTTCCTTGACCTTATGGCTACCTCTCTGCCAAATTTCACGTAATTCTGTTCAGCCGTTCGGGCTGTAGCTGCGACTAAAGGTCCTATGGAAAAATGCATGGGGAAAACGCGTTTTGGGACCCCCCCTTTTTCTCGGCCCCGCTTGACGAATCACCCCGAGACTTTCAGGGTAGGAGCTGAGCGGAGCGCCCCATTAGTTTTGAAAATTTCACGAGGATTCGTCAACCGGCGCCAAAGTTATTCAAAATAGAATTTTGAGATTTTCTATGGAAACTAGGTTGTAACTATAACTATCTACTGGCTACCGCCAGTAGATAATATGTGTGTATATATATATATATATATATATATATATATATATATATATATATATATATATATATATATATATATATATATATATATATATATATATATATATATATATATATATATAATATATATATATATATATATATATATATATATTTATACCTTGTTGACTGTACCATTTTGTTTGACCCTGGAAAGCGATACTTTTTGACCAGGTTCATGCTATACAAACACCACCTACATATATATAGGTACCTTCATGATATTGTGTACATTGATATTATGATTATGATACACTCATATGACAATATTTATGGTTTGGATATTCTGTCCTACATCTTCCAGGCCACTCATAAGGAGAGCCTCAGAGATGTACCTTGGAGTGTTACATGCATACTGATCAGCGGGGTCAGGCCTTTAGACAGAAAGCTTAATCATAAACAGACAGCTATCAATCCTTTGCAATATATTAATGCAGAGACACCTAGTACCTTCTTTGCTTCCTTGAGCGAATGTGTCTTATAGTTTATTTAGGCGCTGTGGGAAGTCCAGCACTGATGGAGCTGGCGACTGCTACAAGTGCAGTGTTAGCTTGAGAGTGGCAGGCTTTGAAAGCCTGCTTTGGTCTCTTACAGTGATGCCTGCTAACATTAAGTGGCCCCACAGAGCAGGAAAAGCATGCTTTTGCTTCTGTGGGGTGCATTTACTGTTAATAGCTGAAAGCTTAGAGAAAAGGATTTTAGAAACGCTAAATAAAGAAATACCTTTTGAAAATATTGAAAGCTCGACATAGGCCGTCAGTCCCATGGTACAGTATACTATTGAAAACATCAAAACAAGCTTCAAAAAGGCTGGAAAGAAAATGGTGCAGCTCCTATCTAGAAGAGGAAAAACAACGATCAAAGAGCGCCTTGAATGAATGCAAGAGAGAGGTCTGTAAAGCAAAAGTTAATCATTATGCTAATGCAATTCTAGAATAAGGGTGGGCTTAGTGCTCCGCTCCGCCCGCGGAGTGTGCATAGTGCTGCCTGCTTCGTGATCCACGAAGTAGGCGTAGCAGGCAGTGCTACGCACATGCCACGGCAGAGCAGAGTTGCCCGCCACCCGCCTCCCGCCCGCCCTCATTTTAAAATAACTTAAAGTGTTTAAAAGTAATAAAATGTCTTACCGAAGGGGCGGCGTCCCGGGGCTCCCTCTTCCTGCTTCAGCGGTAACTTCTTCCTCACAAATGTGCATGCACATTTGTGAGGAAGAAGTTGCTGCTGAAGCAGGAAGAGGGAACCCCGGGACGCCGCCCCTTAGGTAAGACATTTTATTACTTTTAAACACTTTAAGTTATTTTAAAATGAGGGCGGGCGGGAGGCGGGCGGCGCATAGTGGGGCTATGCGGAGTGTGCAGGTGTGCGTAGATTTGGCCACACTACACGATGCTCCACGTAGCCCCACTATGCCCACTACTCCCAGGGTTATTCTAGAAGCACCAAATAGCACAAAGAGAGTATTGGAGATTACGGGCGAACAATCAAACCTGGAGTCCATGAAGTTAACCCCTCACAGTCCCTCTGTGGAAATGTTGCCCAATTGTTTGAGAACAAGATTAAAAAGATTCCAGAGGATATTGGAAATACTCACCAAATGACAGACCATGGCCCGCAGCTGGCCTATCAGATGTGACATGAATACCTCCAATATGGCTGATATCCCAGTCAGACATGTTAATAGGCTAGAATCTTTCGAACCAACGTCTGAGGCCTGTTTTCGAGCAATAGCAACGTCTACTACCTCTGGTTCACCCCTAGATCCTCTATTGCACAGAGTGTAGAAAAATATGGATGATGCATTAATCTCCCTACTGATACAGATATGTAGCCAATTATTGGAACTGGGCTATGTTCCACGGGCCTGGAAAAAGTCTATAGTCACCCACTTGCTGAAAAAGCCCTCTACAGACCCTCTGGTTCTTGGTAATTACAGACTAATATTGTCACCACCTTTTCCTGTAAAAATCCTAGAACGATATTGGAAAAAAAAAGACTGTCCATGCATCTGGAAGACCAAAAACTCCTAAAAGAGGAGCAGGTTGGATTTAGACCAGGACATGGAACTGAATCACCACTGCTGGTGGCACTGGATGAACTCCAGATGAGGGTGGATAGCGGTCAGTCATCGCTCCGGATATTACTCGACCTCACAGACGCTTTTGAAACAGTCAATCACAAAACAATACTGGAAAGATTAGCTATGAATGGAGTCAGTGATGCAGTACTGAACTGGATGTGTTCATATTTCTCAGAGTGCTGGCAAACAGTTTGCCTAAGACCTTACTGCTCTGATTTTAAATCGGGTGAACATGGAGTCCCACAAGGATCGACAGTGTGCCCAATTCTTTTTAACATTTATATGCGGCCTCTGATATCTCGTATTAACATCAGGCTTGTTATTTATGCTGATGATACACAACTGATTGTCTATAGAAAGCCATAAGCCTGTTGTCCTGGACTCCTTCCACAATTGTATAAGTGATAATGTCAACCGGCTTGACAAGAATTCCTTAAAATTCAATATGGGACAAAACTGAATCTGTGTTGTTCAGCTACCAGAGTTTCAATGAAACTTCCTTCCAATTTTTGCCCACTGTCAAAAGATGACATATTAAGAGACTCAGAGACAGTTCGCAATTTGGGGATCATCTTTGACAGTAAGCTATCGATGGAGAACCGTGTTAACAAAGTCGCTGCTACCTGTTTTGCACTTCTTCGAAGTCTAAAGAAACTCCTGCCATTGCTGTCCTTCCATGCTTAAGCGTAGCTTGTGCGAAGTGTTATTTGAAGCATGCTTGACTATTGCAATGCTTTGTGGTTTGGAATACCCTCTTACCTGGCAAACAGACTGTATGTATTGAGTTCAATCAGCAGCTGCAAAATTTGCATTGAACAGGCCAAAAACATCCTCCTCATCCAGTGCTTTGAAGGAACCCCATTGGCTTTCGATAAAACAAAAAATGGGCTTTAAATCTCTTCGCATAGTGTTTAAAACGCTCCAGGGCAAGGGCCTTTTGCCTTTGCAAAGAAGACTAAAAAGATATGTCCCAAGGAGGAATCTCCGTTCAGCAACTGCAAATCTTATCTGTGTTGAAAAACTTTGGAAAACGAGACAGGGCAGCCGAGAGTTTACGGTCAGAGCAGCTCAACTCTGGAATAAGTTACCAGTCGCTTTAAGAGCTGCAGTCGATATACTGTACTTTAGGAAATTCGTAAAAACCTGCCTCTTTCCTGTGTAATTAGCATTTACTGATCCGGGTCTTCTCGGTAGCAGTCTGTCCTTTGTCTGAACGAGGCTCCAGCGCCAGGATACCTGTATGGTGATAGTGTGCTCTATAAATAGTATAAATAAATAAATGAGTTATATCTCTTTATTTTGGGGGGAAATGATTTTCAGTGACTTGGTCTCTTTTGATTGTAGTTGAAGAAGCCTGGAATTTCCATGTTTCGAGGAAAAAAGATGGCTGCACTTTAATTTCCAATTTTTTGAAGCAAATTCCATCACAGAAATATTCAATATGTAAGTTGATTGTATTTCAATATTTGATTGTGGTATTTGAATCGAATTGTGAATACAAGGCTTCCAATCTTTGCTATGACTGTACTTTTTCTCCATTGCTTTTAATCAGCAGCTCAAACCCAAAGAACTTTAAACATCCCAAAATAAGTTGATAATGTCATTAGAAGTATCGAATGTGGGCAGTTTCTCAGCTCATTTTATTAGACGGGCGATGGCCTCAATTCTTTTGTGATAAGGCTTGTCTTTGGAAGAAACTATGAAGACAGCAGATTGGTCTCTTTAATCTATTTTTAAAATATTTAAATTTAAGTTTATCTCTTAACTACCTGTACAAGTTGTATCAAGGTTTGGTCCAAGCATAGTCGTGGGCTCTGGTCCTCTCCTCGAAGAATACAGAATTGTATTACTTTCGCATAAGACAATATTAACTCTATTAAGGACACAAAGGTGAGCTATTATACAAGAATATAGATAATACTTTATGAATCATATGCATATGTTTTATTGCTTTAGCCACCCTAATTGATATGTATGCTGATGTAGAATGGATGTAGAATTACATGATTTTTTATACATCTATTCTGCTTTATTTGGAAATGAGGTGAAACAGGATCAAGGAGGATGAGAGAATCTAATATTTTCAATCATCGCACCAAATAAAGATGAAAAGATGGCTGCTCATAGCTTTACTTATTTTTGATTGGTTGTGTTATACCACCTGATATGTAGTTATGTCCTAATGATTCATTGTTCTTGTAGTTTTTTTTACCTTTTTTGGCATGATGATGAAAAGTAATCAAAAGAGGAAAGCATAATCCTTGCATTTAACCCTGCACTGTTCTCAATCCCCTCTGTTTTTCAATGAGTGCTGTGGGGGCACTTATGGTGGTCAGCATAGGGTAAAATAGAATAAATACACTGTTTTTCAGACATCCTGGGGTTTCTTCAAGGTAATAGCAACAGTAGTTCTACAACAGAGAATCCAGTAGAGGTGAGATATAGCTTCACTAATATTAGCAGGATTGAGACAGTGAGGAGTTATCGACAAGGGTGGGGTGTCATATGTTTGTTGAGGGAATAGGGGTAGAGTGACTTGGCCAAAATTTCATGTTGGTCTTGAGACACCCAATTTTCAACTTGATTCTGGCCACAAATGGAAAAAAGGTATGTCTTTCAAGGCTAAGGCTGTAGAAGTTTTAACTACCGATATCACACAACATCTTGTAGTTGAAGATTTAACACCACAATCAGTTGCTAAACTCTCTTGAAGCTTTTCTCAACTTCTGAGAATCTTTGACTGTATTTCCCTTCAAAAGTTCCATACTACGTTCAGGCTGTCTATGAATCCAGTTTGATTTCCTTCCTGGCCTTTGTGTGGATCTCTTGGAAAAAGTCTTTTGGCTGCTTTTTTCTCAGTCCAACCACTTTCAAATGCAGATTTTACAAAGGTTTTTGCTTCTACTATGTATTCTGATTTACCCTGTGAGTCCTGTCCAGCAAAGTTTTAAATGCAAATGGAAACAGTGAGCACTTCTGTAGGTAATTTAACTAATTTCCCCTTCCATCTGGAAACATTCCACTGGATATAATATCTGCAGCAGTGATCCTTTTGTTTTCTTCTTTTCCTTATTTAACTTCACTGCTCCAATTCCAAACCGTGCCCACTGGAATAGGCATCCACAGCTGAAACACAACTTTACACTTAAAGTGCAACATTTTATACCAACTATTGATGGTCTTTTAGCCATGAAAGATGATCAAGAGTGTATTTGTGTCTGTGCTGGATGACCCTAGATTGGAAGAGGGTGTCTGTGTTGTTGGCAGTCCCCCAAACTCTTGGATGTTGTTGCTACTCTACAATGTCTACCATCCACACCTACTCCAGTGCTTGAGGGCGTTTGGCATTAGAAGCATAGTTCTGAGTTTAGTTGCCATACGTTTGACTTACTACTCTCAATTAGCGGCTTTACCCACATTTCACCTCTCAACTGATGCAATGGGCTATTTCACAGCATCAACAAGCACATGTATCTCTACTTCTAAGCTTTCCTCTCATGGCTTTGGCTGATTCACTTACTGATGAAAAGGTGAAATTGTATGTCAAGACTGGAGGCCAGCATTATGCATCAATCTCTTTTAATGCCGCCTCATCAGCACATTAAGCGCAATCACAATAGAGAAATAGACAAAGATAGATTTTCCAACAGAGTACAAACATCCACCCTCTTCCAGAGCTGCCCTCTTTTAAATGCTGATCTTCAAACAGCTAAAACTTTTTTTTAATATGTTTTTTTTGGCATGGCTTGATTATCTTGGTGATGGCTATCAAGATATAATGATAAAGAAATTCAACAAAGAAAATGTTTTCTGTTTGGGAGGACATGTCATTTTTGGTAAGCATCTAATTTTTGTTGTGATGCTTCATAAGGAATCTATTTTAAAGCAAGAGAGGTAAGTGTTTTTGCAGGTTGACAGGATAGGTACATTTTACTTTTCAATATAGGGAGATGTACACGGCCACTAGGGTAGAATCTTGAGGTTTGCTGGGATCTCGTTCTCGAGAGGTGAGTCAGTGCTTAATTTGAGCTGGTGGTTGCCGGTGGTGGACACCTGCATTTATTCTAGTGGATCAGCACTCATTTGTCTGCCTCAGATATTTCATGAGTGTAATAGAGAAAGAAAGAGGAAAAGAAAGATGCAAAACCATCACAAAGGCAGAAAGCAGGAATCTGCAACAATGATTTAAAGGGGTAAACAGTAGTGGATTAAAGACTACCGGCTTTGATATGCAGTGCTACGATGCTTAATTGCATGTTCATGGACTTCTTAGCACAGCCTTGGGCACTCGCTCTTTTTCTTTCACAAATTAAGCACTGGTGTGAGCTCACTCTCTGATCTAGCAGTTGTTCTGACTGTCAGGTTCTTGTGCTTAAGGGGAGAGCTTGAACTCAGATAGAGACTTTCCAGACTTTCTCTCGACCGCTGAGACCTTGCTACCTGACCGATGCCCGGCCGTCACCTACCCAGCCGGACATTGGGCAGACCTTCCTTCGTCTCTCCTGCCGTTATCTTCCCCCTTCCCCCTACACCCTTCCCTCTTACCCCTATCCGACCTGGATCCTGCACACCCTTCTGGACATTTACCCTGTGAACTTTTCCCTCGACCGATGAGACCTTGCTACCTGACCGTTGCCCGGTGGAGCTACCCTGATAGCTATAGGGGAGATGGGCTGTGAATTCCCTCCTCGGCCGTCACCTACCCAGCCGGACATTGGGCAGACCTTCCGTCGTCTCTCCTGCCGTTACCTCCCTCCTTCCACCTACACCCTTCCCCCTTACCCCTATCCGCCCTATTTATCCTTCCTCCATACTATTTAAATGTGTTTCGTATAACCGATGTAACCTGTAACTGTTTTTAACTGTGTAATAATGTGATTCCTAATGTAAAGCGCTCTGATACCCACGGGTCTAGCCAGTGCTTCTAGTAACTTCTAGTAACTGAGGTAACGTGTAACTGTTGTGATTTTGTAACTTCTGTGGAACCTTATGTAAAGTGCTCCGATACCTCCGGGTCTAGCCAGCGCTATATAAAACTCTCAAAATAAATAAAATAAATAAAAAGAGTGGTATTTTTGACCAGTGCCCCGGAAGATTTGAGTTCTCTACCTTGTGAATGCCACCAGGGTGTCTCCAAATGGTGTGAGATGTTGCTGTAACATCCACCATCTTTGAATGGACAGTTGTTATGCAATTTACAGTTTAGATTGAGATAGTACGATGTTGGCAGAAGCTTCCTAGTTTTCAAAATTTGAATTTTTACAAGTATTTTTGGTGTTGTGTTTGATTTATTTAAAAAAAAAAAGGGAAAGACATTTTATTTTTGTTTGATGGGTTTAATTGTAAAGGAAATGTGTGAGATTCATGAGTCATCTCCTGTGATGGGTCGAGCTGTAAGTTAAGATAATTTAAAGAACTTAATACAAAAAGAAGCAAAGGCTTTGGTTAAGGAAGCTATTCGATTGGCTTTAGGAAAGTTAAAGAAATAAAGAAAGTTCTGACAAGGAGATTTGCTCTGGCAAGAAGGATTAGAACTATATAGCCAAAAGGCATGAAATGTAGAAGGAAGACAAGGCACTTGGAGAAAGGAGTTTTAGGAGAGCCCTTGAATGAAAGAAGTGGCCACACTGCCATGAAAAGAGATGACTTCCACAATAACGAATGTGTCTTAAGTGGCACAAGGAGACACTTCTTCTAGCTTGGGATTTGAGTTTTGAAAGTCTTGATCCACCTTTCTGGAGTGAAAGATTATTTAGGACATGATGAGTTTGTTTTGGATAATGATAACAAATGATGATAAAGGTTTTCTTATGAGTTATTGTGTGGGGACGGCAAACGAGAAGGGTATTCTAAAATATTCTCAGCGTGAGTATATATTTATTCAATTTTCCATTCGTCTTCTAAAAATTGACGATTAGTGGCCTCTTGAATATACTGGAAATTATTGAAAAGAATGGGGCAGGAAGTCTATGGGTTTAGTTTTGAAATTACATAGAAGATAAGGGTATTCAAGGTAAAAAGATTCATTAGTAACTGTATGTAGAGACTTTTCGGTTTACGGTCTTAAAATCTTGGACTTGGGTGGTTTGTATTCTATCAGGATTCACCTGGTGGTGATGATACCAGTTTGGGTGTCCAACCCTTGGTTTCCAGGGCCATTGGATTTAGTAACAGATGAGCTGTTTATTTTCCTTGCACTGTTAGGATTTGGTTGGGACCAAGTAGAGAGGAGTATCCTTTGATTGTTTCAGAGTTCCTAACCCTTCTTGTTTAGAAGATATAAGGTCATCTGAAGGGTTCAGAGAGATTTCAGAGGAAAGCCTTAGAACTCCTTTATAAGTCATGGGCATGGGAGACAACAAAGAAATATATAGGGTCAATACCAATTGTTTTGCCTTCACGCCTCCTGTTTTCTGAACCCGTTTTTGTTGACTTTTATGACTCTGTGCATTTTCCCACTGCTAACCAGTGATCAAGTGCTTATGCTCTTGCCTTTAAAAATGTTAAAATTGGCTTACACTCTATTGGCACATTTAATTTACTTATATGTCCCTTGAAAAGTGGGACTACATGTACCCAGGGTCGGTAAATTAAATTCTACTTGTGGGCCTGCAGCACTTGTTTGTACCATCCACATAGGTACCCTTTTGAAACATGTCTCTGGCCTGCCCTTGCAGCCTGTGTGTACAGTTTTAAAATGTCAATTCGTCCTGGCAAAATGAACCTTTTGTATTTAAAGAATTGGGAATGTATGTTTAAGTATTGCATGCCCTGGAAAAAAAAAACTTTACAATAATTCTTCACTACTGCAAGGCCAACCTATCCCATAGCATAACATTGGGTTACCTGATTACATTTAATAAATGATAATGTCCAGTTAGGAGCAGGTAGGACCCATGAGTTTGGTGTCTAAAGAATTGTAATCAAAAATCCTCTTTAATGGTAAAGTCAGATTTAAGTCACAATTCAGGAAATGCCACGTTTAGAAACGTGGCATTTTCTTGTCCTAAGCATTTGGTGCATACAGCCTGTTTCTGGGTCACATGACTAGGTGTAGTTGGCAGTTACAATTTGTGTATTCCTCCTAGAGTGCCACACAATAGAAAATCTGGATGTTGGCAGGATGGGCCATCTCTGGCAGGATGGGAGGGGTGTGCTGCCATCTGCTACACTTGCAATTCAATGGGACTGCCTTAGCACACACACAAAGGACTTTGCACTAGCCTATTATGCCTCCAGACTGACTGGGACCAGTGCATTGAGGCAGGAAATTCCTTATGCCTCTACATGGGGAAATGCCAGAAGCTTCTCCCATTTCACAGTGGGCACCAGGCATAAAAAGGGACCCTCAGAGCCACTCGTTTGTACCCTCCTGGACATGTGGATACCACAGAAGAAGGAAACCCTGCTGCTCTGCTGCTAGAGGCCTGCTCTGCTTGCTGAGAAGGAAGACTGGTCCTGCACCCTTCATTCCAGGCTGAAGTGACTCCAAGGTTCAGCTTGCTGACCTCCTGTTAGAGATACAGGGACATAACAAGCTCCAGAGACCTCCCTGCATCTGCCCAGCTGACCTGCTACCTGGGCCTGCAACTGGACCTACAACTTTAATTGCCTAAGCCCTGCTAGCCTCTGCTGGAGTGATTTCCTGATCCCCAAGAGGTGCCCTTCAAGTCCTGGACCCTTGCTGCTGCATCAGTTGAACTTCTTCTCAAAGAAATGGAGAAATACTGACGTTTTGGGGTTTTGCAACCGCAGGTTTATGCCAAAATCTTGTTGTCTGTGCTGCCTGCCAACGCATAGCTACGGTGATCCTGACTCTTCGCTCTACAGCAACTGTCATTGACGACTGGCACGCAAGATCTGCACTTCGCATTACAGCATCAACAGCCTGCGATGACTGCCAAAGTGAATCTCCAGCAACGACCTCCATCAACACCCGAAAGGATCTTCACACTACAGCGACGACTGTCTACGAAGCCCGGCCTGCCCTTCGCGTTACAGTGACGATCATCCACGATGCTCTCCCTGCTCCTCGCAGCCTCCTTCATTGTGAACGGAACTCTTCATGCTAGAATCTAGAAGGTAACTGTGTCAGTGGGACTAACCAGGCCCTATATCCAGCGCACGTTAAGTTGCGATCGGCTTCTGCATGTGACTTTCACCCTGTCTTGCAAGACCAGATAGCTGGCAGTGATGCTTTGTGTTTTTAGGCGTTATGTTTACTTTAAAATTGCATTTTTGTGGCTCTACTTGCTGTCAAATAATATACAACATTTTACAAATTTTTTTGTAAATTGGTGAGGGATTTTTCTTTTATTGTGTTTTCACTTTAACATTGCCTCTACGTTAAGCCTCACTGGTTGAGAGGGTTAAGCACAAGTTAATTTAGTGACCGTTTCTGAGTCACCCTGACAGGGATTGTCACTGTTGCTTGAGAAGGTTTCGCCCCCTCAAACAACAACTCAATTTCTTACACATGCATGGAGAATATACGTTTTTCAGTGCAGGGAAAGTACTTCAGAACCTTTGAAGGCATCTGCTGTGATGTCAGTTAGTTGTTTACAACCAATCTCCTTTGGGGCAGTATGGAATTGGACCTAACATACAGAATCTTTGCTACTGCCTTAATTTGCACATATCAGTCCCATAATTTTGTGGTTTTTTTTGGCATACATTGCTCCACTGTTGACTTAGAACATTTGTTCCTGGAATCAAAGAAGAATTGGCCATTGTAGTAATACTTTGTGATTCATTATTTTGATTTGGGCACCCAAAGGAGTCCAAAGTGTTATTAAGTGATCACTCATCATACGTACCTAGGAGAGAGTGATATCTCCCAAACAATATGGGGTTGGTGGAGAAAGGTAACTTGATCTTGTAGATCAAATAGGTCTGGGGAAAATCTTGGTTTTCCTTCATAACTGTCTTTATGAGCATGTTTATGTGGCTATCACCAGTCTTCTCCCTTTTGTTGGGCAGCTACTTGCAGAATTCGGACTGTCTTCAACATTCAGCAATCCATAGGAGACAGATATGTAAAGAGGAGGGATGCTCGTGCAAATGGAATGCTGATGCAGGAAGGAATGACTGCACCCACTATTCTCTGCCTGGTGAAAATGCATATGTTAACTTGTAGCGCTGAAAAGAAAATGTCGGGTAACAGTGTTCTTCAGACGGTTAGTTTTGCATTGCCCTCCTGGTAAGATTGTCCCTTCTGAAGAGTTCTGTACTGTAAGGAATCTCAAAACCTCTTTCCATTTAATGTCAAGTCTTTGGTTGTCAGTTAGGATCAGCATACTTCTCACAGAAACAGAGGTCATAAAGCAGGCTTCAAATCCAATAGAAAAAGGATCTACCCATGCTGAAACATACAATGCACAACTGTAAATGCCAATAGAGAAAGGACACAGTAAGAGCTACCATAAGACAACTAATCAAGCCAAAAAGGCCTCTTGGTCAAAAGCATTGGTGAGGCCACAAACCACCAAACTGAGATCTTCCGCTTGTAATAGGAACTGATCAATTTGAATGCCTTAAAAATACAATTTGTGGGGTGCCACAGCATTGTGATTACCTTGTGATCATTTTTTAGTCCAAAATCACAAAAACCCAGGTCGCTAATTTTGTGACTTGATAACACTACTTGCCCTCCTGTTATTCAGCTGTTGATCCAATCTGTGGTTACATTCTGTCTGTATATGTATTTACATCCAGAGCAATGACTGAGAAGTTGTCAGTCATGACCCATAAAACTCAAATTTCTAAACCTCTTGCTCAGCGTTTCCTATCTGCATGCCTGAAGCTATTCCTACTCTCAATAGAAACAAACCTCAGATCCAAGGCCTCCCTTGTATACGGAATTGTTCCAGGTTCTCTGAAGCATGCCACCATCGCAACCCTCCTGACAAGTTGCCCTGCTCACCTGAGGTAGCTGGCACACTTCCCCTATCTTCAAGGGGCAACACATCAAAATCCACTAACCTTGATCCAATGGAAGTGATGCTATTTTTCATCTCCCACCAACCCCCCGCAGACACCACATACATGGGAATATGAGGGCAAGCGGTGAAAGTGGGGAAAGAGAAATGGTACAAGAGAGAAAACAGAGACACAGGACTCTACCACTCTGATTCATCTCTTCTGTTTGCCAAGGATGTCTGAAGGATGGGGAACAACCTTTACAACGCAACTTTTACAACGCACTACCATTACAATGCATTTTTTACAACGCATAATCCATTACAACGCATGATATTACAACGCATGACACTACAACGCATTTTTAAAAACTACCTTTACAACGCATTCCATTACAACGCATACTACCATTACAACGCATACCATTACAACGCATAATATTACACTATACTATCCAACACTTACCCTACTGATGCACCCCCTGGAGTTAGAATAGTAATTTTTACCCCTATACTATCCAACACTTACCCTACTGTTGCACCCCCTGGAGTTAGAATAGTAATTTTTACCCCTATACTATCCAACACTTACCCTACTGTTGCACCCCCTGGAGTTAGAATAGTAATTTTTACCCCTATACTATCCAACACTTACCCTACTGATGCACCCCCTGGAGTTAGAATAGTAATTTTTACCCCTATACTATCCAACACTTTCCCACTGATGCACCCCCTGGAGTTAGAATAGTAATTTTTACCCCTATACTATCCAACACTTTCCCTACTGATGCACCCCCTGGAGTTAGAATAGTAATTTTTACCCCTATACTATCCAACACTTACCCTACTGATGCACCCCCTGGAGTTAGAATAGTAATTTTTACCCCTATACTATCCAACACTTACCCTACTTATGCACCCCCTGGAGTTAGAATAGTAATTTTTACCCCTATACTATCCAACACTTTCCCTACTGATGCACCCCCTGGAGTTAGAATAGTAATTTTTACCCCTATACTATCCAACACTTTCCCTACTGATGCACCCCTGGAGTTAGAATAGTAATTTTTACCCCTATACTATCCAACACTTACCCTACTGATGCACCCCCTGGAGTTAGAATAGTAATTTTTACCCCTACACTATCCAACACTTTCCCTACTGTTGCACCCCCTGGAGTTAGAATAGTAATTTTTACCCCTACACTATCCAACACTTACCCTACTGTTGCACCCCCTGGAGTTAGAATAGTAATTTTTACCCCTACACTATCCAACACTTACCCTACTGTTGCACCCCCTGGAGTTAGAATAGTAATTTTTACCCCTATACTATCTAATACTTACCTTAAATGTAATTTAATATTATGCGTTGTAATGGTATGCGTTGTAAAGGTAGTATGCGTTGTAATGGTAGTGCGTTGTAAAGGTATTTTTTAAAAATGCGTTGTAGTGTCATGCGTTGTAATGTCATGCGTTGTAATGGATTATGCGTTGTAAAAAATGCGTTGTAAGTGCATGCGTTGTAATAGTGTGCGTTGTAACGTCATACATCCCTGAAGGATATAGTGGACAGCCTAACAATGTCACTATGCAATCAAGTCTCTGTACTTTGATATACACTGGTAACTCCCGAAAACTCAACCTTGGTCACTATACGCTCCCCTATGGATGGGAAGGTATGGATTCTATTTGTCTTCCATATAACTTGTGCACGACTATGTATTATACATGTGCAACATAGTCTAACCTAACAATCTTTGCTGTTTTGTTACAAAAACTGTTGGTATAATGTAACAAACCAAGACTTTAGGAGAGTTCAGATACATTTTCAAGAAAAAAGTTCAAAGTTTGATTCTGTCAACAAAACAAAAGTTAGGAATGCTTCTCTGCATATCAAAGGTCCTACAATACAAATCCTCAGGAAGCAATCGGTCTTGGCAACAGATATCTGAGATCTATGTAATGAGGTCCTGGCTGTAGCAACATTGAATCACGATTGCCTAGCAAGGATGCAGTGAACCACAACAGACGTTATAACCAATAATCAAAGATGACTGTTACTTCTAAAAAAAAAACATGAGTCTATGGCTTACTGAGAATCATAATTCCTTCTCAGCATGCTTCCATGTAGCGTGTTCTCGAGGTGTGTGACACCTCAATCTAGACAGTACTGAGCCTCCATGACGATCTACAGCCTCCCCTTCACTGAAAGAAAATTAGGGTAATTGGCTTTGGAGCACCACTCCCCTGTATTCCAACCACACTAAGGGCCCGATTACAATGCGGTTAGGAAAGCATTTCCACCGAATCGGTTTGGCAATGGTTTCCGACTGGCTCGGATCGGGAGAGTCCTACCGACCGATTACGATTCATCCGGATGCTTCCAGATATGATTGGGTCGGACTCCTATTGACTTCAATGGGAGCCTATGTTCCGACCGAATGCATGGGCTCCCATTGAAGAAAGGGATGGCTGGGGAAAATCGGGCACCCCCTGGTGACTGCCACACTGTGCGTGGCTGGTAAGGGGGGACCCATGGGTATCCCCACGGGCCCGATAAGGAAGGCTCCGGGTGCAGGAGGGCCCGTTACAGACCCCCAAAGTCTGATTCCGACTGCCGATTCAAGTCAGGTGGCACGATTCGGAAAGGCTGCCTAAATCCAGCATTGTAATCGGTCGTTTGGAAACGTGGCCCGTAGAAACGTGCGATTCTGCTCTGTACGGTTCGGTCATTCCAAATGCTGTTGGGTTCGGATTGCGATATTCCTAACGCCTAACTCGTATCGTAATCGGTCGGTCAGAAACCTCTCTGACTCGGTCGGAAAGACACGTTCCGGATTCGATTCGGACAGAGCAAATGCCGTTAGGAGGCCTTCCTAACCGCATCGTAATAGGGCCCTAAGTGGTAAGCAGTATCTCCAACTCTGCTTACTGACAGAAGGACACTGCAGGAAAGTTCATTTTCTTGCATGGTCGCCACAATTGTTCTGACTAGGTATACTGTCATATTTAATTCTGGGCACAGTGAGGCTTCTAAGTACCTCCCAGAGTATGTGCTCTTCCACATAAAACAAGGTAAAAGTGGGTAAGTTTAATTTACATGCCTAACTTTAGTTATGCCACAGTATCCTGCACATGAACAATAGCTCCTGCAGCACAGTCATCCTAGCAACATGGTGCAATGGTGCCTGTGCTGGGGCTAGGCAGCTTTGTCAGTACTAGCACGAGGGGAAATGCAGGGGTGTGCCAAATTTTCATAAATACGGCACATCCCAGCATTTAAAAAATGTCGGAGTACTGTGTTACCAATTTTGGAGTAACACTGTGCTCCGACATTTTATTGTAAAAGTCCCCCTTATTGTGAGAAGAAAGCAGGAAAACAGCAAAAGTTATTGGAAGTCATCAGTTTACACAAGGAGAAACTGTATTATTATTAATATTATTATTATCTACAAAAATAATACGAATTAAATTTTTAATTATAAGAAAAAATATAACCGCTTCTTGTTCCTGCTGTTCATGTTTTGGTATTGTTATTCTTAAAAAATTACCATGATGCTGCTTTACTCTGGCCACAGCTTCCTAGAAGAGTGTGTGTAAATGCTGTCAGGCTCATCTATAACTCTTCAGACCCACTGCGTGACAGTAGTTGCTGCTGTAATTGTGTTTGTCTGCTTCCATCAATCTTTTCGCCATGTCAGCATAAAATGGCGGACAGCAGGAAGCGCAGCTTCACGTTTTCTCCGAATGTATGTCACGGGAGCACACGGCTCTCTGTTCAGCTGATTTATACCACTTTGCTAAGGCTTCTGCCAGCGTGAGCTGATTAAACGACAGCATGGCTGCCTTCCACCCCCTGCTCTCCATTTATCATTTCTGTCAAACCGTGCTCACGACGGGAATCTGCCTGTAATTCCTATCTATTCCTACCTGGTTTAGGAGGTGCACTCCACGGTCTGTTTAAGCGCCCTGTGAGTATTTTGTGAGTGTAGGGAGTTGTTAGGTAAACTCTCAGGGGAGACCACTCACGCACTCCCACCTCTGTCACTCACGTGCCATGGTTCCTTCCAGGGCCAGAATGGGATCGCAAAGCAGCCCTGGCAATTAGGTCTGACCGGCCCGGGACGGTGGTCTTGGCGGGAACACCGCCGCTGCGTGCACTTTTGTTACAAGGGGCCGATTTTGCAAAACTGGCCCCCACTAACAAAAAACGCCCCCACCAGTCCAAAACCGGTCCCCACCCTTCCAGCCCACTGGGAAAACGCACAGTGCTCGCTACAGCCAGTCCGGCCCTGGAGCCTTCTTCCAAGACTTTGAGGTGGAAGGGTTTAACAGCTTGTGTCCTTTGCAGGAAAGGACATTTAGCATTCTCCAAACGCTCTATAGATGCAAGCCCACAGTGACAAAAGGGGGGCATTCCCATGGCACACCTTTACAGGGGGCATTCCCATAGGACAGAATAACAAAGGTATATAGGCGAGCTGCTTTTGTTTCTGCCAAGTTGAGATTGCAGTTCTAATATCGGCTACATGTGATCACTTTTTAATGTGGAATCTGTTGTGTCCTGGCTCCTCCGGAGCTTAATATGAGCCTGTGGTTTCCATTGCTTGGCACCCGCCCTTATTTGTCAACACCGGACAGTTCACTCTACTCCATTCCACTCTACGCCACACCACTCTATGCCACTCCACTGTAGGCTATTACACTGAATGCCACTACAGTCTACACCACTACCCTCTCCATTCTACAACACTCCACGCTATGGTATTCCTCTCCACAACCCTCCACTCTACACCACTCTACACCACTCCACTCCACGCTATTTCACTATATGACACTCCACTCTACGTCACTCCACTGTACACCTCTATACTCTGTGCCATTCCACTTTACGCCACTCCGCTCCATGCCACTCCACTCTACGGTATTCCACTTTATACCACTATGCTCTATGCTATTCCACTCTACGTCACTCAACTCTATGCCACTCCACTCCACTCTACGCCACTCTACTGCACATCATTACATTGTACTCCACTACAGTCTACCCCATTATGCTCTCCCCTGCTCCACTCTACAACACTGCACTCTGGAGTGTTCCACTGTACACCACTGGACTCCACTCCACGGTACACCACTCCACTCAATGCCTCTACAGTCTATGCTATTTCACTGTTCGCCACTACACTGCACCTCACTCCACTGTATGCCACTCCACTCTGTGCTGCTAGACTCTATGCTATTCCATTGCATGACAATCAACTGTATGCCACTCCACTCTATGCTATTCCACTCTACGACACTCCACTTTAAGCCACTCCACTGTATACCACTACAGACTACCAGATTACACTCTACCCTGCTCCACGTTGCGGTAGTCCTCTCTATTCCACTACATTCTATGCCACTCCACTCTACGCCGCTCCAGTCTAAGCTGGTCCACTGTACACCCCTACACTGTACCTCACTCCACTCTATGCCACTCCCCCATGCACTACTACATAGTACCTTACGCCACTCTATGCTATTCCACTCTATGCCACTCCAGTATACGCCATTCAACTTTACGCCACTCCATGCTACCCCACTCCAGTGTTTGCTATTCCACTGTATGCCACTCCAATCTACACCATTCCGCTCTACTCCACTCCATGCCACTCTACTCTACAACACGCTACTCCACTCTACGCTACTACTCCACTGCATGACACTTAACCCCACTCTCTGGAACTGTACAACACTCAATCCTACACCACTCCACTCTACCACACTCTACTCCACTCTATGCGACTCCAGTCTACAAGACTCTATTACACTCTGTGCCACTATACAAGAGTGTACTCCACTGTATATCCCTACACTACACTGTACAACTCTCTACTCCACTCTATGCCCCTGCACTCCACTGTACATCACTCTATTTCATTCTACCAACACTTCCCAACACTCTATGGCACAGCACTCCACTGTACTGTACGAGATGCCACTCCAATTTATAACACTTTACTCAACTGTACAGTACGCCTGTCCACTCTGGTGCACTCCACGCCACTATACAATATTCCACTGCACTATTAAACACTTTACTCCACTGTACACCAAGTGACTCCATTCTACTACATTCCACTCTTCTACTCTCCACTCTGCTCCACTCCAATCTATGCCACTCCACTCTACACCATCAATGCAGCATTGTGATTGGTTTGAGCACTGTGGTTCGGCACTCAGACGGGCACTATGAGCCTGTGCATGTTTCCTACCAGGCTGGTGGGGCCCAAGACAGCCGGCCAAACTGTCATGCTCACTTAGAGTGTTCCCACCATTCCTCCCACTGTGACCCCAGCCCCGCCCGTCAAAACCTAGCCCGTAGCTATGAAAAAAAAACGATAATAAAATGTTATTATCATATTATTTTTATTTTTTTCACTGCTCTGAGAGCAGTGGGGCGGCACTCCTCACCTTAGTGGGGGAGCCACCCCTGTGTATTCAGTACCAGTGAACACTAAGAAGGCACTGTTACAAGTAGAGCAATGCTAGTGATCCAAATATAAGTCTCATCAGATGAAAGGTGACAGAGACTCGTTGACACACAAGAGCCACCATTATAGGGGAACCTTGGTATCCCTGTGAGCCCGTGAAGAGATCGCTTTTCACATTGAGACCAAAGTAAGACCCAAATTCAGGTTCTGCCCATGGAAAAGGGCTATTAAGAAGTTCCCTTATCTATATGAAAATGCCTTCATTATAGCCAGCTACGGTCGGCTACATCCTCAACACCACACCGTGTACACAGTTTCCTCAGCCAGCAACCACCATAAAAAAGATCTGCAGCATTTTGGGATCATAGCCTCTACTGAGTAGGCTGATCTCTCTAATAGCAAGTACCAGATTAAAGAGCAAGCTCTGGATATAAAGGTGGGAATGAAGATTTAGAAGATACACCAGGCTATGTTCAACTGATCGCACCCCCTCCCACAGCCGTGATGTGTGGGTGCTGTGTAGGAAGACATATCCAACCACACCAGAACTGGGATATTACTGCAATATCAACCAATTTTAATTGTGTTCAACTGCTGAAAATAAAACATCATTCTCTTTTCTCAAGGCATACATAATCATAAATACGATTGTGAATTGATGCAGTAATCTGGAAGCTAACTTTTCTTCTGTTTCCTTAGCTACCAGTGCCACATTTTATAATCTGCTTTTTAAATAGCAATTGGTTGGCACTTCTTACTTTATCTTATACCCTCTGGATATATTTTACAGAAAGCCAAATACATTTTGATTGCATTTCAAAACAATAAATATATTTTAAAAATCAAAAAGAACACTATTTAAATTAATGCTATACTGAGGAAAAATTGTTTAGTTATTTTTAGTCAAATGTATTCTAAGGAGGCAGAACTAAGTTACCTAGGTTTTAAAAGTGCCAGCTACATGCAGCACCCCAAAGAACAGTCAAGTAAAGGTTTAGAAAGAGAAGATGGATATCAGAGAAAATAAAAAATAATTAAAGGATGTGCTTTTTAAGTTTAAATAACCATGTGAGGCTGTCACTTTTCTAACTATCCACAAATCTATCAAGGCATTTGCATTGGTCCTAATAGTGCAAATGTTGTGGTAAATAGGATATGCACACGCACATTCTGTAGTATCCGGCCCCAAGTCTGCTAAAATGTACACCATTACTGTGGGTCGCTGTAGACCGCCTGCTGGTCACACGAGGGCCAACTCAGCCAAATTTCAGTCTGATAAACTAAGTATATGGACCAAAACATGTAGCACTACAGACTGTGTCCACATTGAGGTATTACAGTCCACCTCTTTCAAGATTCCGAAAATGGAGCTGCTAGCGGGTCATTAACGCATCCAATACAATTAAGCTGATTATCTCCCTCGGGTGGCAAATCTTGAGCTGTTCCAATTGGTCTTTCACCGTCAGTCCAACTCATTCCTTATGAGGTGGCCCTCTCTGCGTTAAGTTGTTACCCCACCAGAACTCATGTAATGGAATGAATATTACTAGTGTACATATGACTAATGGTAATGTGCAGTAACTTGGCTTTTTGATACAACAATAGCAATGGCTGAGAGCGGTAGAATAAGATATTGACCCACTGGTCCATTGGTGGTGCCACAAAAAGTGTTGTAAGGTCAATTGTCCTGAAAGTCATGTTAACTGGCATTGATCTCATCGGGGTCCTGGGGTGGATGGTACTACACTTGAGTACGCGTCACTGACAATAGGAGGGATACTGTAGTTCTCAGCTTAAGTTGATCTATTGTTAGGTCATGTAAGGCAAATGAACCAAATTCTCCCGCTGATCCCCAGGGCACAAAAAGAAGATTGAAAGTCTGGCCATGTTCATGCATCGGTCCATGACAAGTTAGCTGGAACTCATGGAGCCTGTGCTGTCCATCACAACTGCAGTATAGGTCGTTGTTCCCTTTTAAGAGCATTACCAGCATATTTGGATTCAGGGGGTTAATGTTCATATTCTAAACATCAAAGCATAAACATTTTCAAATATGACAGGCCAAACAATTCAGATTCAGTAACATGTTTAAGGCCGAAAGTACCTTCATTTATGTCTGCAAGGAATACACGAAAGAATTCCTGCGGGGTGTAAATGGGTTTACCACTGCTGTGGATTTCTCCATGAGTGCGTATAAATGCACAGTGGTAAATCTAGATCGAGGGATGGGGAGGAGCTGTAACAAGGGTGTTACAAGCTTGAATGTTTGTGGGAATTCCCAAACTTTGATCCAACCCTTTCCCACAGTGGAATTGATCAGAGATTTACCCCAGGTAAGGAGGGCTGGAGATGTAGAGGAATGGATCACCCCCAGATTTGCTGGGGGTGTAGGGGAAGGGTTTCCTCAACAGGGAAATATGTTCTCTCTGTGACGAAAAACAAGAAAGAACAAAATGTGCCTTTGCACAGCTCCATTCTGTGTGCTTAATTATTGCTAAGTAAAGTTTCACAAAAAGGGAGTCGAAGCGCATGGGACATGCCACATGACATTCCCACGAGTGTGCCTAGAAACCTGCCCTGGGCCAGCTTTCCTGGCACAATATTGGGAGTGTTTGAGAATTGGAAGAAAATATAAAATAATTTTCACTCATGGATGTCTTCTCTCTCCTTCACATAAACCGAGAAGAGAAGATGGGCGGGGACTTGGCTATCGTCTTCAAAAAATCTTTTGTTGGCTCAATTACTCTTCTTCAGGACTTCCTTAAAGCAGATATCTTAGTCTACTCTTTGCAATTTATGCCTAGTTATACCTTCTCAGGAGAACTTGTCTGTAGACCCCCAGGCTATGACATTTGCCAAAAGCATTACGGATCAGTTGGCTACTTACTTGATAAAAGCCTCTAATTTTACTATTCTTGTCAATTTTTACTATCATATTGAAGATAAGCAGGATGGGTTTGCTAACTTTTTCTTCGAGAAAATGGCTACTCTAAACTTTTCCCAGAGGGTATCAAAGTTACCTATTTAGCGGGGCATATTTTAGATCTTATCTTTATAAATTTGGACAATCTTAAGTAACATACACCAGATCCACATATTTGGAGCGATCATTATGCAATCCCTTTCAATCTGATAGTTCCCACTAGTAGTAAGCATATAGCTTCCTCCCACTGAATGGGTTAGACCGTGGAAGCAGATTACAGAATCCAGGTTTGTCAAGGCCTTGATGGCCAACTTTCTTGAGTTAATCGGTGATATGGACTCTGTCTTTCAGTCATATCAGATGTGGCTCACTTCAGCTATAAATGCTACACCTCTGCTAAGGCAGAAAAGAGTTTCAAAGAGAAGGGAGACCTGAAACTGGTTTAACTAAGCACTTAGAGATTCTAAAATAAAATATTGTCACCTAGAGAGGAAGTGGCGAAATTCTAGACATCTGATAGATACAATTAGATATTGTCAGATTATATTATAAAAGATTAAATCAGAAAAATCTATTTACTAAGCATAACAAATATAACCCGTCAAAGTGCCATCTAAGGAAGTATTTTCTATTATTAAATCACACCCCGCTTCTCAGGCTCAGCAAATACCACACTCAGAGTCAGCCTGCGATTCTACTGCCAGCTCTCAGACTATTCAAGAACATAAGCTTCTGGATCCATCACAATTTGGCTTTTGTGCTGTCACAGCACATAATCAATTCTCTTGTCAGTATCGGAGCATCTTAAACTATCTTCTGCCACAGGAGATACTAAGGTTCTTATTTTATTAGACCTGTCTGCCGCCTTCGACACTATCTCTCATTCTAGTCTCATAATGCTGCTACGCGAGATTGGTATTGACGGCACTGCACTATCCTGGTTAACTGATTATTTAACACATCAAAAGGTGGATCGGGGGCAATAAAGGTCCAACACACAAGCCCCAAGGAATGAACTGTGAGAAGGAGGGAGTGCTGTTCCTAAGGAAGGAAAAGGGGGCAGGGGTGGAATAGCTCTTCGGAATCGATGGAGGGTAGGTTACCTGCCACAAGCAGAACCAAACGACCGAGTCAGTCTCAACGCTACTACTCGTCTCGTGACTCCAGAGCCTTTGGCTTCCTCAACGGCTCTCCCCTGGGTCCTGAAATGGGAGGACCCCTGTGAACCACCCTCCTAGAAGTAGTTAACAGTCTCTCTAGGTCCCGATGAAAAGCAACGATCTTCAAAACAAAATCGGGCACAAAACGTGTTGACCGCTATCCTCACTTAATGCTTGATGGGATTATTAGAATCACCGCATACAAGCAGCTAAGTTTATTTTAATCATGACATGGAACCTGCCAATTAAAGTTAGTTCAGCTGGTTCCCATAGGTATTTTTAAACTCACAATCTTCTCACATACTACTCACATTTGTATATACACCACATGCCCCACACACACCCGCTTCATCTACGGCCAGTATTATAGGATAAAAGAACTCCGGCAAACAGCCCCCCTGCAGGGCCCATTAGGCATTGCAGCACTGGCCCAACGATGAGCTGCCCTTCGGGGTGTGTGAGGGCCCTTTCTCCTTCTAGGAGCTATTCCATCCCTGCCCCCTTTTCTTTCCTTAGGAACAGCACACCCTACTACTCACAGTAACCAATTACTTAGCCAATCGTGCTCAGGAGATGCATCTCCTTTTTCATCCTATCCCTGTGCTTTAAAATGTGGGGTACTTCAGGGATCTACTCCAAGCCCTACTCTTTTTAATGTTTATATGGCTCTTCTTGCAGCACTAATTTGCAGTTTCGGCCTGTAAGTAAGGTCCTCTGCAGATGACCACTGAATAATTGTGTCTGTCGGTTGATTCAGCCTCGGGTAGGACAATTTTAGGCACTGCCTCCTTCCCATTACAACGTGGATGAATGAAAATCAACTGAAGCTTAATACAGACAAAACAGAACTGCTGATTGTCGGACAAAACAAACATCCATGAAATGATGATTTGTGGCCTCATCAATTAGGTTCACCTCCTTACCCAGTCGAGGTTGTCAACAACTTTGGTCAAAATTTGACGGTCAACTTTCCTTTAAATAACAGATCATATTTGTCTCATCCATCTGCTTCGGACTACTCAAAGTCCTACGTAACGTGCTAAGCTTTGTTTCAGACAATGATCCATGCACTAATAACTTCACGGCTGGATTACTCTAATGCCTTATATTATAGTTGTAAATCACTAAAAAACTTTGGGCCATATTATCAGGAACGGCGAAAACATTATTGCCGTTTTAGCGGCAGGAAACTGTAGCTAAAGCGGCGATAAGGGGCTTGATAATATGCCCTATAGAATTCCAATAGAAGCCCAGGTTCTGGTGTGAAGGACATCAAACCTGGGCTTCTATTGGAATTCTCAAGGGCATATTATCAAGCCCCTTATTGCCGCTTTAGCTGAAATTTCTTGCCGCTAAAGCAGCGATAATATTATTGCCCGTTCTTGATAATATGGCCCTTAGTAACAAACTTCAGCGGGTCTAAAATGCTGCATCTACTCTCCCCCTTCATCTTCCTAGATGGTGTCCAGTATCTCCAGCCTTAAACTTTCTGTCCATTTGAGCACCCAATTTAAAATCTTCACACACATAAATAGGGCCATTAATCAATCCCACCCTCTCAGTCTGTACAGGTTGTTTAAAACATATGTTCCATTAAGGCCCCTTATATCCTCAAATGCCTTCCTGAACCGGCCCCCTAGAATCCGCTCTTCACGTCTTTGAAAAAACAACAGTTGATGGACAGAATGCAGAACACTGTCATACATTCACCCCAGTACAGAGATCTGGGCCTAAATCCATCGTTTGTTTGCTCACCATGCCGTTACAGTTTGAACCCAGCCATATGCAAATCAGTCTTGACCCTGTGCCTCATGGGAACAGTCTAGCCTGAACTGCCAAGCCAGGTCCTCCCTGGACTGGAAACAAGCATCCTAGGATCGGTTTCGGGGTTTCACCCCTCTTCAGCCAGGATAGCTTGATTCCAGTGGCATGGAGAGCACGGGACCCACATCTGGGTATAACCTTCCCACTCGGGGTGACAAATGCAAAAACAACAGTTGATGAACAGAATGCAGAACACTGTCATACATTCACCCCAGTACAGAGATCTGGACCTAAATCCATCGTTATTTTGCTCACCATGCCGTTACAGTTTGAACCCAGCCATATGCAAATCAGTCTTGACTCTGTGCCTCATGGGAACAGTCCAGCCCGAATTGCCAAGCCAGGTCCTCCCTGGACTGGAAACAAGCATCCTAGGATCGGTTTCGGGGTTCCACCACTCTTCAGCCAGGATAGCTTGATTCCAGTGGCATGGAGAGCACGGGTCCCACGTCTGGGTATACCCTTCCCAGTCGGGGTGACAAATGCAAAAACAACAGTTGATGGACAGAATGCAGAGCACTGTCATACATTCACCCCAGTACAGAGATCTGGGCCTAAATCTATCGGCTTTTTGCTCACCATGCCGTTCCAGTTTGAACCCAGCCATATGCAAATCAGTCTTGATCCTGTACCTCATGGGAACAGTCCAGCCCGAACTGCAAAGTCAGGTCCTCCCTGGACTGGAAACAAGCATCCTAGGATCAGTTTCGGGGTTTCACCCCTCTTCAGCCAAGATAGCTTGATTCCAGTGGCATGGAGAGCACGGGACCCACGTCTGGGTATACCCTTCCCACTCGGGGTGACAAATGCAAAAACAACAGTTGATGGACAGAATGCAGAACACTGTCATACATGCACCCCAGTACAGATATCTGGGCCTAAATCCATCGTTTTGTTGCTCAAATGGCTTGGCACTTCGGGCTGGACTGTACCCATGAGGCACAGGGTCAGACTGATTTGCATATGGCCATGTCTGAACTAGGGTGGTGGAGTGAGCTAAAGAGTGATGATGGATTAAACCCAGATCAGTTGACTGGGGGTGAGTGTTTGATTTGCTCAAACGCTCCGTCCATCATCCCCTTTGGTATCGCTTTGTTCGCCCTAAGTTGGCAGGGTATGCCCAGACGTCGGTCCCTTGCTCACTTTGCCACTGGATTCAAGATAGCCTGGCTGAGGAGGTTTATGAACCCGAAACCGGTCTCAGGATGCTTGTTTCCGGTCCAGGGAAGACATGGCTTGGCAGTTCGAGCTGGACTGTTCCCATGAGGCACAGGGTCAGACTGATTTGCATATGGCCATGTCTGAACTGGGGTGGTGGAGTGAGCTAAAGAATGATGATGGATTAAACCCAGATCAGTTGACTGGGGTGAGTGTTTGATTTGCTTAAACGCTCCGTCCATCTTCCCCTTTGGTATCACTTTGTTTGCCCTAAGTTGGCAGGGTATGCCCAGACGTGGGTCCCTTGCTCACTTTGCCACTGGATTCAAGATAACCTGGCTGCGGAGGCTTATGAACCCGAAACCGGTCTCAGGATGCTTGTTTCCGGCCCAGGGAAGACATGACTTGGCAGTTCGGGCTGGACTGTTCCCATGAGGCACAAGGTCAGACTGATTTGCATATGGCCATGTCTGAACTGGGGTGGTGGAGTGAGCTAAAGAATGATGATGGATTAAACCCAGATCAGTTGACTGGGGGTGAGTGTTTGATTTGCTCAAACGCTCCGTCCATCATCCCCTTTGGTATCGCTTTCTTCACGTCTTTGAGGCGGCTCTGCTGCAGTTGCGGGAGCCAAACTGTGGAATTCTCTCCCTGTTCATCTCCATTCTCAGTCTAATAGAGCGTGGTTCTCTAAGATATTTTAAGACCTTGCCCTTTACGAGTAGCTAATTTTAGTTTTTTATATTTACAGTTCAATTCACACTTTTGTGGCCATCTTTCAACTTTCAGCGCCTTGTAGCTCCGTTCGTGGAATAAGTTGTGCTCTATAATCCTGTTTCAAATTTCACATTTCAAAATAAAAAAGAGCTTTTAAAGTTCTACTGACAGAGGGGTTTAGGTTCCACCCACATGTTGGTATCCACGAGAACAGGATTTTGTTGAGATTAGTTTGTGTGCTTCCACTAAAAAGACTGCTTGTATTTCACTTTTTGCCTTGTGGCAAAACATAGACTCAATACAGCAGGACTGAGTTGGTTATGGTGGCAAGTCACTGATCATGGCTATGTGTTTGATCTGTTTATTATGAAATGTTATGATAAAGGGAACTATGTCTCATATATTTAAAAGACTATGTTACAGTCAAATGACATTTAAGTGTGCACGTGTATAACTCTATATTTGTTACATGGAATCTCACGGATTACCATAGTAGGCAATGTTTTTGGTGCTGGTTACCCCGTGTGACAAACCGTGAATGTAGAACGTTTAGTCGGTGAGAAGTTTTATTAGGCTCCCATGAGAGACATAGGGCCTCATTTCTATTTGGCGGACGGGATACTCAGTCACAAACGCGAGGGACCTCCCGTCTGCCGTATTACAAGTGCCATAGGATGCAATGCACTTGTAATACAGCAGGTGGGATATCTGTTACGTTTGTGAGTATCCCATTTGCCGAAATATAAATCAGGCCTATTGTGTTTTGCTTAGCCAACTGTAATTTTGTATACCTTTCTAATTTTATGACCGTGTCTGATGGTTGTCATCTGGAAAAGCTTACACTCAAAACTGAAGGCCTGAGTTGGTTATGGTGGCAAGCTGTAAGTCTGATTGGTGCACTGAGAAATGTCATGTCAGATGCTAGCGTTCTGGTCTGCTTATTATGAAATGCTATGACAAAGGCAGTGGGTCTAGCTTATTAATTGTAAAAAGCATATTTTAAAGCCAGTAAGCCTTTAATATTTGGTTGTTATCACATTGTGTTCCAGGCCATAGACAGGTATTTTGTAACATGTAATCTCGCAGACTACTGTAGTAGGCAAGGGTTTTGGTGTTGGCCACACACTGACAAACCCTGTGGGTTTTCACTCTGATGATTCTTGTTATATCCTATTGTGAGAGGTTTTAAATTATTTTGCAAGCTGGATTTTTCAACATATTTATAATTTTATAACTGCATGCATTATGGTTGCCATTTATGTACACTTCAAAAGGCAGTCGTAAGGTGTAAAGCCAGAGGTAAAGGGTAATGACTTAATTAGTTCGTTGGGAAAAGTCATGATAGATTTCATTGATTTGATCTGTTTATTATGACACTTTATTACAAAGTCAGTAGGCCTGACCTACTTATTATAAAATGTATTAAACACAACAGGGATTTAAGGATGGTATTAAACTGTCAAAGCCTGTTGGCAGGTATTTAGTAACATGGAATTTCGCAGATTGCCATTCCAGACAGGGGTTTTGTTGTTGGGGAACCACCTCAACAAATCGTGGTGATAGAATATATGCACTATAATAATCCTTGTTGGGCTATTTTAGGAGACTTGGGGCCATATGTAGGTAAAACGTGTTTTGCGATTCTCAAATTGCGATTTTTAGGGAATCGCAATTAGAGAATCGCAAAATGCAATGTAGGTAGGATTAGCAAAATATTTTACGAATCCCACCTATTCCTTATTTGCGAATCGCAAATTGAGATTCCCAAATAAGGAATACCTTGCCATTCATTCCTATGGGCTAGAAGGCCCATAGGAATGAATAGAAAGACATTCTCAATTTGGGATTCTCAATTAGAGAATCGCAAATTGAGAATGCAATTTCAAGGTTGCAAGGGTGTCAATAGGACACCCTTTTGCACCCCTGAAATAAACATGTGTGCACATGTGGCACACATACATGCGCTAAGGGCATGTATGAGCGCCACATGGCACTTTGAAAAATGCAAAAAAGTGCATTTTTCAAAGAAATCGCAAATTACCACCAACCTGAAGTTGGTGGTAATTTGCGATTCCTTAAGCCAAAATCGTACAACTTTGGTGCTTCCTACATTGCATTTAAGGAATCGCAATTTGGGATTCCTTAAATGCATTTGCAATATAAGTAATCGCAAATTTTGCAATTCCTTATTTTGTGTGTGGGTTTTTGTGTGCTACATAGCACACTGCCCAAAATGCGATCGCAAATGCTGAAATTCTGTGAATTTCAGCATTTGCGATCGCAATTTGGCTTCCTACATATGGCCCATAGTATTTTGCTTTGCTAACACATTTTTGTACACATCTGTACTTTTATGAACTAATGTCAGATGGTTGCCTTGTGGAACGCTTACACTCAGTACAGTAGGATTGAGTTTGTTTTGTAGACAAGCCAGTCATATAGGCCTGAATATTTATTATGAAAAGTTACAATGTGTAGGAAATTGTGTTACTGGTTGGTGGTGGTGAAACCCTAGTCAAGCAGCAACCACACACCTTCTTAGGGTGAAGTTGCAAGCCAACTATAAATTAACCTGTGCTGGACCCCTGGTAGCTTGGTATTGAGCAGTCAGGCTTAACTTAGAGGCAATGTGTAAAGTATTTGTGCAACACTTCAAACATTAACACAGTGAAAACACACCACAAGAGGATCCCACAACAGAATTAGAAAAATAGAATATCCTTTCAGATATAAAACAAGACCAAAATCACAAAAACAATTTCCCTTAGAACCTAATATATGCAGATTTAAAGTTTTAAGTGAAAATAGCGCCAGATTGCTGATGTCACTGACATATTCACCTAACTATAACATTACTTTAACCTTTGTTTTTTTCAGTGAATTGCTAGTTTTAAAAAAAATATAAAGTCATGTTTTTCTACCATACGTAATGCCAACCCCCTGCAGCGTACATCCTTTGGCCGTGCGCGGTGGGCCATAGGGCCTGGCCTGTGGACAGGCGCTGTAGCATACCCTTCACAGGGCCTTATGTTTTTTAAAGGTGAGAGGTCCAAGTTGCCTTCCTTCCCAAACCTTTGAAAGCCCCTGGGGACCCTATCCCTGGGGCAGTATCTCTTTTAAAGGGGAGGGGGCCACATGGCCCAACTCCCAAGCCTCATTAGGCCCTGGGGACGCCATCCCCCACGGACTTTTTTTTTAAAGGGGAGGTGGGCCTCGTTGCTCGCTGAGCCTTTAAAAGGCAGTGGAGACCCTATCCTTCAGGACATTATCTCTTTTAAATGGGAGGGAGGCCACGTGGCCAGTCTCCCTAAGCCTCATTAGGCCCTGGGGACCCTATCTCCCATGGCCTTATGTATTTTCAAAGGGGAGGGGGCCAAGTGTCCCCCTCCCTGAGGCTTATTAGGCCCTGGGGACCCCATCCCCAGAGCCGCTTTTCTTTTCTAAGGGGAAGGGGGCTGCACAGCCCCACCCCCAAGTCCTTAAAAAGCCCTGAGGACTCCATCCCCCAGGGTCTTTTATTCTATAAATGGGAGGGGGGCTGCATGGGTCCCCTCCCTAAGCCATTATAGGCCCCAGGGACCCCACCCCTTTTTATTTTGGCCCTGGGGGTCCTTCTGGCTCTCCTCTTGGAGCCTAGCCGGGGCAGGTATCCCTACCCTGCCCCTTTATGCTATTCTTTTTTTACATGTTCAGGACAGGGGTACTAAGTCTCCGAGTCCTGTAATGGCTGCCAGCAAAAATGTTCCCATGTTGCTGGCAGCCAATCAAAGAGCTCGCTCCTGTGGGAGCAAGATAGCCCAAAGGAAATAAATCTCCCTGGGCCAATCAGAACGCTCTATTTTTAAATTGGTGCTTCCGCGAGAGTATCGAGAGACTCTCGCAGATCAAACGTCTAGATATCTATATTTTTTTGACACTTAGGGGCATATCATCAACGAGGCGATAAAAAATTATCGCCGCTTTTGCGTCAGTTTTTGTGCGAAAAGCGGCGATAATTTTATCGCCAAATCAGCAAGGTCACACTATCGCGTGACACCTTGCATTAGCGCCTGAATTCTGAACGCCCAGCTTTGCATCTCTAATGAGATACAAAGTGGGCATTCCTGCTCTGACATGACTGGAGATATGTCGCTAAGCGACAGTTCTCCTATCATCAAGCCCCACGCTAAGAAGCATAGCGGCAAGAAAAGTAGCAGTAACCCCTGTTATCGCTACTTTCCTTACGCCTGCTTCAAGACTGATTCAGCCATGATATCCTATAGAAGGTGGATATCATGGCTAAGTATACCTTGCCCTATCATCAAGCTAACGCCAAACTTTGTGAGATAATCGCTGGATTTCCAGTGCTAATCTCACGTTTGGCAGTTAGCGCTAGGATTTTTATCGCTTTTGAGATAAGCGTTGCTAATAGCACGCTATCTCAGCGATAAAAATCCACGTTAGCCGGCGATAATTATCCCAGCACTAAGTGTGCTTAGCGATAATTATCGCCGGTCCTTGATGATATGCCCCTTAATTTCTTTAAAACTACAGAATGGATTTGCACCAAATCACAGAAAGCACAATCTGCATACCAAGACCTGGCTTCCTTCCAAATTTGGTCTGAATCTGTTAAGCAGTTTTTGTTGTAGCCCTGTCTAAAGACGTCTATGGAAAAAGCATCATGATTTTGCGTTTTGAGATCCCTTTCCCGGCCTCTGCTTGACGGATCACCCCATAAATGTCCATGCACAAACTAGTGAAAAATAGCACCTTCTTGTAAAGTTTTGTGGAGATTCGTCAAACGTGGCCAATGTTATTAGTAATACAAAAAACACTTTTCCTATAGAGCAGTTGACCTAACTATAACTACCCAGTGGGGATCCCAACTGGATAATATATATATATATATATATATTCACTGAAAAAACCATAGGTTTCACACATGTTATAGTTAGCGGAAATTTTACTGATAAAAAACCAATGAAATTCCCCCGTTATAGTTAGTGCAGGAAACTATAACTCACGCGACTGCAATCCTCTGCTGATGCTAATACTGTATTTAGACACTTATTTGCCCATGTCTTCTTCCATAAATTTTTAGCTATACATATATTACAAATATTTTTTTTTCATAAAGACACATACGTCATCAGCAGAAGATTGCGGTGGCGTGAGTTATAGTTTCCTGCACTAACTATAACGGGGGAATTTCATTGGTTTTTTATCAGTAAAATTTCCGCTAACTATAACATGTGTGAAACCTATGGTTTTTCAGTGAATTTGTAAGGTTTTTTAAATGCTAATTCCTAACTATAACGTGTGTGAAACCTATGGTTTTTTCAGTGAATTTGTACGGTTTTTTAAATGCTAAGTTACTTTACGCCATTCGTGGCGTGCGCGCTCACTTAACGCAGTTCGTTCCGTGCGCGCACGGTGCGCTTCGCGCACCGTGCGCGCACAGTGAGCACGCGGTGCGCTTCGCGCACCGCGCGCCCACTTTACGCAGTTAGTGCCGTGCACGCACGGTGGGCACGCGGTGCGCTACGCGCACCGCGTGCCCACGTTACGCTAGATGGGCCATGTACGCACGATGCGCTTCGCGCACCGTGCGCACATGGAGGACATATTATGCGCTTCCTTGTGATAGGTAATCTGTTGAAATTTTTTGGGGAAATGCTGTGCTCTTATAAGCCATGCACAAATGGTGGCCTTCGGCAACCATTTGCACACGGGGTAGAGAGAGTGGGGATTTTTTTTAAAAATTTTTTTTTACCGTACGCGTACGGTAAGCGTACGGTAAGCGTAATCGGCGAAATTTTCGAAAAATAAAAAATTACAGTTTTTTGCCTTGGGGGATCTTTGAAGACTCAACTAATATGATTATGTGCATGGGCGCTGTCTAAACAGCCCCTTTATATGTTTTTGGCATTTGTTTATCAGCTCCCCCCTCAGAGTGCGAGAGAGAAAATGGCGGCTGCCGCTTCCTGGTTTCGACCGATTCGAATGTTTACTAAGATCTAAGGGCCAATCAGAATCGCGCTCGCGCACGCCACCGTACGCGTACGGTAAGCGCACCGTAAGCGCACCGTAAGCTGGCTCAGATATATATATTGATTTAAAGGCTATTTTCTCAGAATCTACTGAACAGATTTACACCAAACCTACAAAAGGCACTTCCTTGACCTGAGGACTACCTCTCTGCCAAATTTCAAGTAATTCTGTTCAGCCGTTCGGGCTGTAGCTGTGTCTAAAGGTCCTATGGAAAAATGCATGGGAAAAACGCGTTTTGGGACCCCCCTTTTATCTCAGCCCCCGCTTGAAGAATCCCCCCGAGACTTTCAGGGTAGGAGCGGAGCATAGCGCCCCACCTATTTTGAAAAATTCGCAAGGATTCGTCGACCGGCGCAAAAGTTATTCAAAATAGAATGTTGCGGATTTCCTATGGAAACGTGGTCCTAACTATAACTACCTACTGGCGACCGCCAGTAGGTAATATATATATATATATATATATATATATATATATATATATATCCTTGTAAAATGGAGTTCCAACTGCGCTCTCAGGTCAGGGAAAAAGACACCACACCATCCAAGTTGCTTCAAGGGGGTTTATTACTTCATAAACCCAACGTGACGCGTTTCACCCTCAACGGGCTTGCTCACACACCGTTATGCTGCCGGACCATCGTATACATACGTAATTTGTATAGACATTGACATTGAAAGAGGACTTTTGCAAAGGTTTTTCAGCGCCATTTTGGAACAGTAAATACTTGCACAAATGACAGTACTTTATAGGCGCCATTATACAACAGTGAAACAACTCGTATATTATGTCCAAACTTGTTTTATACTCGTTTGCAAGGGGACACTCGTGGACTGTGTCAAGACATGCTATGACATTTATACATAGACCCACGTATACTGTGGAAATATGAGAAACTTCATAAACAAGAAATCGCAAAGTGGTGGGAAGCGACATCATTACAGGACTACATAGACAAGGGAATGGTCCCTCGGGGACTAAGGATTTACATAACTCCATCGTATGATTCTCTGAATCCCCATATGTTGGAAGAATGGTCGGCGAATTCTGCTAATAGCTCGACCAACATGCTAAAGATATTGGTGAAGTACGCCTGGACAGATAGAGACAGTATCAAGACAGAGATTAGACGCATCAAAGAGGAACTTAAGTCTAACCCTGACCCTGACCAAGAATTAATTTGCAAATTTCTGGAAGAAATGAAAAAGAGACTTAAACTGGTGGAAGAGGATATAAAAGCCAGAAAACAAAGGAAACTCCACAGAGACTGTGGCGATTATGAGTCAGGATGTATCCTTACACACAGCAGAAAATACGACCATCTTTATGAGAAAGATACGAAAAATAAAAATAAAAACATATCGACAACCTCAATACCAGCCAATAACAATGATGAAGAGACATTATATTCAAGTGACACAAACACTGAAGGCTCAGATACGACAGCAACATCTGAGGGAACAACATCGGAAGGGGAAGCCACTCCACGTCCAACGTCTTTTTTAGACGAATATCGGCTCCTAAGACGGAGTCGCCAAACTCTGAAAACCAATCAGGAGACTCAGAGAGATGCAACACCGACGAGAAGAGGAAGGGGCAGAGGAAGAACAAGAGGCCCAAGAGGAAGAGGAGGAAGAGGATCCTTCAGAGGAGGCAGAAAAGACTACGACTCGGAGCCAGTGGGAAGACAACAGACACGCTCCAAGACCAACGCATAATGGATGACAACATGGTAAATTTAACTATTGTGAACCTCTCCAACAGAACCATTAGTCTTAAAGACAAAAGAACCCTATGTTTTGGCCTCTCTTTTTGCCCAGCAATCCCCATGAATTATGTCAATGACAGAATTGATATTTTTAAATTCTGTAGAAAACTAAAACTTAAAAAATGGCACTCTCTGAAACCTACAAGAAACAGAACTAGATCCCAAAAAGGAAGTTCCATAACAGATGAGGAATTGACGATAGGGGATATTGATCTGTTGGTTGCGATGCATGAACTACAAAATGACATCAGTGACGGAGATACCAATATTGAGGCACAACATATTTTAAATGAGATGGAGATAAGGTGCGATGCATCTGCCACTTCTGACTTTAAACCTAAATCCACTTTTTTACCAATAATGAGCCACGACAATATTGACACTTTCCAGGAGCAGGTGAGCCAGAACCTTCTGGAATTTAGGCAACAGAACTGGGCCAAGAAAATGCAAACTTTCAAATATAATCTTACCCTTACACAAAGGAGGGCTATACAAGAGCTAGCCGAAGATGACAGCATTGTAATTCGACCCGCTGACAAGGGGGGCAACATTGTCATCCTGTCTAGGGAAATGTATGTAGCAGAAGCTACGAGACAACTGAGTGATACCAACACCTACTCTAGATCTAATCGCACAGATTATAACAACAGCATTGCACAGATTTGGGAAAAACTGGGCGAATGGAAGGATAAGGGGTTGATCGAATGGGAAGAATTCTGCTACCTGAAGAAAGATCACCCTATCCTCCCAGTGATGTACCTACTTCCCAAAATTCATAAAAATAAGACCAATCCCCCTGGTAGACCCATTATTTCTTCCAGAGGATGTGTTCTGGAAAATCTTTCGCGCTATGCGGATCATTTCCTCAGGGAATTTGTAATCACTCTCCCGTCATATGTCAAGGACACAAAAGACTTCTTGGCCAAAATTCATAATGTTAGATGGGAAGATGACTTTTTATTGATAACCATGGATGTCAATTCCCTCTATACTGTCATCAATCATGAACAAGGAGTAGAATCTTGCGAAAGATTTCTCAAACGCAGACACATCCGATTCAAAGAACATACTCTGATGATACTTGAAATTATCAAATTTTGTCTGAAAAATAACTTTTTTATGTTTGACAATGTAATCTATAAACAATCGCTCGGTACGGCGATGGGGACAAGCTTCGCGCCGAGCTTTGCCAATCTCTTTATGGGAGCATGGGAGGAGGACATCAGGAAGGAACCCAGCCTACAGTTTGATTTCACCAAAGTAAAACTCTGGTTACGTTATATTGACGACCTGTTTGTAATCTGGAAGGGCAGCAAACAGGAAGCCAATAATTTCATTACCAGACTGAACCAGAATAACAACAATCTTACACTCACACATACTACTAGCAATGTGAGGGTAGAATATCTTGACACATGTGTAGAAATTTCGAATAACAAACTAACAACTTTTTTGTTTCGTAAACCTACAGCAGGTAATACGCTACTACATGCTCTGAGCAGTCACCCCAACACACTCAAATGGAGCATCCCCTATGGGGAACTGCTCCGAGCAAAGAGAAATTGCAGCACAGAGGAGGGTTTCCTAAAAGAACAAACAACCATGACACAGAGATTTAGAGAAAGAGGATATCCCATGTGGGTTCTGAAAAAGGCGATGGACAGGATCAAAACGATTGACAGAGGTGCAATCCTTGAATCCTCCCCTGAGTCCAATTCACCCATAAATGATGAGAATATTGAAACCAGACTGATTCTCACATACAACGGTCACTCAGACAAAATCAAAAAAATGATCTCCCAGAACTGGAAGCTCCTCAAAGGAGATCCAGTTATAGGCAAGATGATACCTTCCCATCCCTCAATAAGTTACAGGAAAGGACGTAGCCTAAAAGACATGCTTGTACACAGTGACTTACCTAGCATGGAAAGAAGCAAAACTATTGATCTACAAGGCTTCTACCCCTGTGGACACTGCAAGGCTTGCGGCAATAGCCGCTTACGCAAGGAGTTCTGGAACAGCAGTACAAACAGCATGCTTCCTATTAAACAGTTCCTCACCTGCAGCAGCACCAACGTGGTCTATGTGCTTGAATGCCCCTGCCAACTTAGCTACGTAGGAAGCACCACACACATGGCTAAGAAACGGGTCCTCGAGCATATGAGGGCAATCACGAATAAGGACCAACAGTATCCCATTGCCCGACATTTCGAGGCCAAACATTTTTCAGACTATACTAAATTGTCATACTATGCAATAGAAAGAATCCTACCTAATAAGAGAGGAGGCAACAGTACTCTAAAACTAAGACAGCGTGAATCACGTCACATAATTGGGATGGGGACTAAATATCCGAATGGCCATAACATGGACGAGGAGATGGCAATACACCTGCATGGGGATTAACATGTGAGAGTAATCTTTTGGTCACTAATCTCATTTAAGAACAGAATGAACATCTCTAGGAGGGTGACCCATGAGGGAAGGTATATCGAGGCCCAATTACGACTAACGGGTTAATTAACGACCGAGTATGTATTGCAACTGTCTTTGTAATGTCTATTGTAGTTAGTGACAACTGACCCTGTGTTTCTCTTTTACAGGAAGAAAGGAAGGGACTATGTCTCGGGCCCGCGACACAGGATCCCTACCCTTCTCTTCCCAAGCTGCTCTCCAGTGAACAGATAAGACCAACTCTATTTTTAAATTTTAAATTTGATTATCGGGACACTTTTGAATTTTTTGTGAATTTTTTGTTAGTTTGGTTAAGGATGCACCAATGGACCAACGTGTCATATAACAATTGAATGTTTATGTCATTATTTTCCTGGACTTTATAGAGACTATGCTAGGTAGTCAGACATGCAAGGTAGTCAAAAGGGCAGGCATGACAGGCTGTTGCATTTAACACCAGTTAGACCCTAGACACTTGGGTCAAAGCCAACACCTTAACATACATGTGGTTTGCAGATCAATATAGCCATTTGTCTCGACCACGTGTACATCACTAACATTCTCGGAAGCAAACTGGGGAATAGGGTGCACCAGTAATGAGCAATACAGACAGCGGTCACACACATACTCGCTCCCAACATAACGTACGACACCATCATGCGTGATTAGATGTAAACACAGTGAGCAATTGCGTTAATCCATCATAAAATCCACCATATTGCGTAAATCTAGTCCCTGAGGTGCCCCTTAGGCTCTTTCAATGCTCATTTAACATTGTGTAACCATGCCCTAGAACTAAGCTCACTGGGAGCGATTTACGACATTGTAACATGAAAGGCTCTTAATACATACAGAGCAATCCAGCACACAATTATTTAGCCTCATCTAACGGCACTGTATTATTAAAGGGGACGACGTCTGTTCTAAACCTTATCTCACTAGGAGCGAGGTACAGTCTTCTCCATCTACAAATGAGTCAATTTTCCACAGTATACGTGGGTCTATGTATAAATGTCATAGCATGTCTTGACACAGTCCACGAGTGTCCCCTTGCAAACGAGTATAAAACAAGTTTGGACATAATATACGAGTTGTTTCACTGTTGTATAATGGCGCCTATAAAGTACTGTCATTTGTGCAAGTATTTACTGTTCCAAAATGGCGCTGAAAAACCTTTGCAAAAGTCCTCTTTCAATGTCAATGTCTATACAAATTACGTATGTATACGATGGTCCGGCAGCATAACGGTGTGTGAGCAAGCCCGTTGAGGGTGAAACGCGTCACGTTGGGTTTATGAAGTAATAAACCCCCTTGAAGCAACTTGGATGGTGTGGTGTCTTTTTCCCTGACCTGAGAGCGCAGTTGGAACTCCATTTTACAAGGATTTAAATTACCGGGTTACTCCACCGGCGCTGTGCCACCCCTCGGAGGGCTACGCTTTCCGACAGGAGTGCATCTTCACAGAATATATATATATATATATATATATATATATATATATATATATATATATATATACTCAGATAGATATATGATACAAAAAAGAAGCAGATAACTCTGGGTAGTTCCAAAGTTTGCGTAAAGCGCAGCTTCCGTATAGAGTACCCTACAACTAGGCTTGAGCGGAGCAGGTGGAGTTTGATTCTGTGAAATTCTGCTGAGTTACCAGAACACTTCGCAATATTCCACTGAGTTCTGCGAGTAGGCGGAGCGTATATATAATAATACCAACACCTGAACTCATCATATGCTCGCAAGTCCCCTCAGCCGGTTACGCATGCGCTCTGTTCACCGGCGTCTTGCGGGACTTTGCACGATCCGGCCTCTCTTCTATGATGTACCCTCCAGAAACATAAAGGTGGGCTGGGGGAGCACGCACATCCAGTTCCATCAGGAGAGATATGGTGTCTGTGGCGCGTGGTGAAGGTCCTTGGAGGAGGCCTCATGCTCCCTCCTTCTCCAGCCCACCTCTCTGCAGTGTCAGAAATGCAGGTGAGTGCGCGGGGTCCAGGTACAGAAGCGGTGAGCACTTGTGCTTTGGGCCCTGTGGTACTATTACCCTGCCACATATGTTACAGCGATTGCAGCTATGTCTATTGTTGCAGCAACTTGGTTAAAATATTTTGGTAAACAACTAGGGAACATGGAGTGCAAACAATTGACTTTTCACAGAAGGCTGTGCCATCCTGCATCCTCTCTATGCTCTTCTCAGGTAATAACTTGAAACATGATATTTAGCAATAAATGTATGAATGTGGTTTATGGGTACAGCAATTCTACATAACCTGGCCACAGTTATTTTCACTGCATGGCCTATTTTGTGATTCCTCCTTTATTATTATATTCTGTCACTAAGTAAACGTCTCCCTCTTGCCACTCACTGCAATAAGTATTTACGTCAGTTGGGGTGAAATGTTGCCATTCCATTCTCGCACTCTCTCGATGTCCAGAGAATTATTTTTTTTGTATATTGTTGACAACGTTATTTTCCAGTTTAACGGCCCTCCATGTCTCAGTCCCCCTAATAAATTTGAAACGACCTCCCACCCGCATAATATAGTGGTAAAAATTACTATTCTAACTCCAGGGGGTGCAACAGTAGGGTAAGTGTTGGATTGCGTTGTAATGGTATGCGTTGTAAAGGTAGTATGCGATGTAATGGAATGCGTTGTAAAGGTAGTTTTTAAACATGCGTTGTAGTGTCATGCTATGTAATGGAATGCGTTGTAGTGGATGTTGCGTTGTAAAAATTTCGTTGTAAGTGTAGTGCGTTGTAATAGTTTCGTTGTAAAGGTTGTTCACCGGGTGGGCGCTCCCCGGTAAAAAAGGCTTGTAGAACTGGCGCCGTGAAATCTATGAGATTTCCCTGCACCACTTCTATGAGTTCACTGCGTCAAATCCTTATGCCTGCTTCAATGCAGGCTTTAGGACTGACGCAGGCCTTTTTACATGGGACTCGCCCATGACTAATGACACATTGCTGGAGTTGTGTCCGTTTTGGACACGCTCCACCAATGCATCCTTACTGTGCCACTAGATGCGTCAGGATTCCTGACGTATCTGGTCAATCCTTGCGACATGGAGTGCCATACTGTAAATACGGCGCATCCAAGGTGTCGCCAGAAGGGCCCAAAGTCTTTTGCCAGTACAGACAGACAGGCAGGCAGACAGACAGACAACCAGACAGATAAACAGGCAGACATTCTGGTGCCAATTACGATCCGGTAAAAGAAATTCCCGTACGACTCGTATCCGGTCTTTTTACCGTACGAATCGTACAATTGCCGTACGAACTGGCAATCACGATTCGCATGGTAAAAAGTCCATACGAACCGCATCGGGAATGATTTCCCACACGTCCTCGGGTCGGAAAATGTGTCCGACACGTCCTCGGACGATTTACCGTACAAATGTGAAAGGTGAAGTCCGACCGAGGAATCACGATCCATCCCGTGCGTCCGATGTGACAACCGTATGGAAAAAACACCGTCCGCACCGAACTCCCATAACAACCATGGAGACATGTGCCCGCATACGCGCCCAACACTCCCCCCCGCCCCCGTACGTCCGAGACGTACCCCCCGTGTATGTACACCCCCACCCGTGTATGTACACCCCAGTACGTTCGAGTCGAACCCCCACCCCTGTACGTGTCGTACCACCGTCTATGTACACCCCAGTACGTTCGAGTCAAACCCCCACCCCTGTACATGTCCGACCCCCATGTATATACACCCCAGTAAGTTCGAGTCGAACCCCCACCCCTGTACGTGTCGTACCACCGTCTATGTACACCCCAGTACGTTCGAGTCGAACCCCCACCCCTGTACGTGTCCGACCCCCATGTATGTACACCCCAGTACGTTCGAGTCAAACCCCCACCCCTGTACGTGTCGTACCACCGTCTATGTACACCCCAGTATGTTCGAGTCGAACCCCCACCCCTGTACGTGTCCGACCCCCATGTATGTACACCCCAGTACGTTCGAGTCGAACCCCCACCCCTGTACGTGTCGTACCACCGTCTATGTACACCCCAGTACGTTCGAGTCGAACCCCCACCCCTGTACGTGTCCGACCCCCATGTATGTACACCCCAGTACGTTCGAGTCGTACCCCCACCCCTGTACGTGTCGTACCAACGTCCATGTACACCCCAGTACGTTCGAGTCGAACCCCCACCCCTGTACGTGTCGTACCAACGTCCATGTACACCCCAGTACGTTCGAGTCGTACCCCCACCCCTGTACGTGTCGTACCACCGTCTATGTACACCCCAGTACGTTCGAGTCGAACCCCCACCCCTGTACGTGTCCGACCCCCATGTATGTACACCCCAGTACGTTCGAGTCGAACCCCCACCCCTGTACGTGTCGTACCACCGTCAATGTACACCCCAGTACGTTCCCGTCGCACCCCCAACACAACCTCCTAAGTACGGAGCGCACCCCAGGCCCCAACATCACAACCGCATGTACGAGTCGTACCAAGCCACACACAAGGACAGCACCGTACAACCAAATGGCCCATGTACACACCGTACACACGCTCAAAACGCACGTACACAACCAGGACAAAACCAAACAACACAAGAATACACTATTCGAATGGCACAAAGCCACTAAACATGGCCAACAAACACTAAAAAAACACATCCACTGACCTGCAACTGCCAAAAACAAACAGAGGCCCAAAACACCACCACTCCTTATAACACACCCACCCAAACGTCAAACACAGCCACACCCACCCATGGACCAATAAAAAGGGCCCACATACACAAACCATGAGCCTTTGCAACAGACTCACTGCTGCCAGACACCACAGAACCATACTACAAGCCTCACCACACCTTACACTTGCAAACCTCCACACAACCACCTCCACAAACACCCCCTCATCACATTCACACACACACACCTGCACAACCACACCCACACACCCACAACCATCCACACACACCCCCCACCATCCACACCCACACCCCTCACCATGCCCACTAACAAGAATCCAAAGTTCAGTAACCGAGAGTTGGAGGTCCTTGTTGATGAAATCCTCAGAGTCGAGCCACAGCTCTTTGGAACATTGGTCAGACAGACCAGCATTGCAGCAAAAACAGCCATGTGGCAGACCATCGTCGATGCTGTGAATGCTGTTGCGGACACCAGAAGGACCAGGCAGGAATGCCAAGCCAGGTGGTACGATCTGCGGAGGAGGGTCCGAGCCAAGATGCTGGAGGAACACAACCAGGCCAACGCCACCGGAGGAGGGCCCTCCCGCAGACCCGTACACTACCAGCCCTGGGAGGAGAGGGTGATGGCCATACAGCCGGTGGAGGCAGTCGAAGGATTAGGAGGACTCCGAGACCCGGGTGAGTACACGAACAACGCACCTCACATGGGGGGGACCTCATCCACAACCAAAATCACTAACAGGCACGCAACCACCCCAACCTATCGCATGACTCAACCACACTCCATGAACACGCACATGCCACTGCCGCCACCATGCCCCATGCACCCAGCTGGACAATGTCAAGTCACAGGCCACAGAAGACACCAACACATGACACCGTAAACCGGATGGCGGGAGGGTGGGCCCCAAAAATCACATAGTGCAACTCAGAAGCAGACAACAATGCCCTCTGCCCATATGGCCCAGGTCACAGCCAGACAAACAGTGTGTCCCCACACAGGAAAGACTCGCCAGCAAATGGCGGACGCCTAGCATCAACACATGGGGGTGAAGGCACTGTTTTGCACATGACAGCAGCTAATGAACAGCCAACACTGTGAAAGAGTGGCAGCACACACAACCACAGCAGCAGCGCACACACAGACACTACACCCAATGGGTGCCTGGAGATCAGAAACAAACTCACAGCAACAAGCCAAGGGCCATTCAAAGGACTGGAAAAAGTGTGTGTCTAGGAAGCTGGGCTGAGGTGACAGAGGGTGACACACAGAGGGAGGGAGAGGGGGACAGAGAGGGAGGGAGAGGGGGACAGAGAGGGAGGGAGAGGGGGACAGAGAGGGAGGGAGAGGGGGACAGAGAGGGAGGGAGAGGGGGACAGAGAGGGAGGGAGACACAGGGACACGGACAGAGGGAGGAGGCTGACACACGGAGGGAGGGAGAGGGGGACAGAGAGGGAGGGAGACACAGGGACACGGACAGAGGGAGGAGGCAGACACAAGGAGGGAGGGAGAGGGGGACAGAGAGGGAGGGAGACACAGGGACACGGACAGAGGGAGGAGGCAGACACACGGAGGGAGGGAGAGGGGGACAGAGAGGGAGGGAGAGGGGGACAGAGAGGGAGGGAGACACAGGAACACGGACAGAGGGAGGAGGCTGACACACAGAGGGAGGGAGAGGGGGACAGAGAGGGAGGGAGACACAGGGAGAGCAAATCAGCCGTGTGGTGTGTGGGAATGTCTGCTCGTCAGCAGGTAGACTGCGTGCATGTAGCCAAGGGTGGCCAGTGCCAGAACCCCCCCTCTTCCCCATGGCAAAACACAGGCCCATGTCACAACCTGTTCACGAGCACAACAACAGCTACCTGCATTATATAAGTGTGTGGATCCACTCCATGTGCACATGTACAGTGCTACACGGAAGGCGCCAATGCATGGCTCGCCACACCTGCCCACTCCACTGCTGACTGCAGTCACACTTGACGCAGCAAGTAAGACTGTGCCACACATATTTAAAGGGGCCAAAGTGGTGTCCAAGGGACACACCCATGCACAAGTGCACTGTGAGTGGAATGCAAGACAGATCCTAATTCCAAGAGGAAAAGTGCCAACTTTGAAACTGATGAAACATGGATGTTGCATGGACCAAAATTAACATTGTCTCTCTCACACACAGGTCAACGTCGTGGTTCACCCCCCAACACTGGGGGGGAAGACTCACAGGACCCGGATCTGCGGGAGCCCGATCCCACCGGCAGTGACGACTCTCACCACTCTGTGGACGACCCCGACCGACCTGGCACCTCTGGTGTCCAACCACCTGCAGCACCTGCGTCAGGTACAACTGTGCCAACCACCACCCCCACTCCTGCCACATCCCAGGAGACACCCAGGATCCCTGCCCCACCACCACAATGCAGCCAGGCTGGCCAGGAGGGACACGGTGTCCCGGGCACCCAGGAGGAGGCAGGCGACAACGCCAATGCCACCCCTCAGGGGTCCCGGAGACCCGATGTACCCACAAGGGCAGGCCAGGTGCAAGTGGGCAGGGGTGGTGGGAGTGGAGGACGGTGGAGGCACGAGCCTGACCAGTTGGCTGGGGAACCGGTATTTTCCCATGTCCGTAACATCCTGGACACATACCGGCAGGACACCACGGGCCTGGCCCAGGTTGTGTCTGTCCTCGAGGGGATCAAGACCCAGCAGGCCCAGCAACATGCAACACCAACGGAGGATGGAGGACGGACAGGCTGAGCTCGTGACGGCGTACACGGGAATTCACGATACACTCCGTCGGATGGCCGACAACATGGCTGACCCTCCCTGTGCCAGAAGGCGGCGAACATCACCACCCACAGGGAGGGAGCAGGAGGAGGAGGAGGAAACATCCGATGGAGCATCCCAGACGTCGTCACGGCCTGCTTCTGAGGGTCCCCGCAGGAGGGCGGGTCGTCCACGGAAAAGACCGTGAGGGTCGGCGCAACATCACCATCTCCCAGGACACCTGGCCTGGCACCTGGCCCACTGGAGCAACAGCATCACAGCATCAAGAGACATTCTCGGCCACATGGCCCTGCTGGTCACTGTCTGACCAATGTTGACAAAGACTGTGGCATGGACTCTGAGGATTTCAAATGGCAAGGACACCAACTCCCCTACTGAACTTTGGATTCCAAACCACCGGAAAGCCCCTCACTTTATCCCCCCCCCCCCCAAAAATAAAAATTCACACCATGAAGAGAAGATGCCTGCTGGTTGCATTATTACCTTACATGTGTGTTGTAAAGTCTAAACATGCCTGAGCGCTCTTTTGACCCCAACCATCCACACCCTGGGGCCTGAGTCTGGCACAGGACACACGGGTCACAGTGTATTAGTCAAGACAGACATGGAGCACCATACACACCCGTGATGGGCCCAACCAGCTGAGGGGGTGGCCGCACAACCGTGCTGACAGACACATTGAGTACAGCAACAGTCATGCGCAGAGGTCAGGGATCATGTCCAGGGTCCTGGGGGGCACCCAGGTATGTGTAGACAGGTGGCAGAACCATGTCCTGCAAGCTTGAGTCCGGCGGATGCAGAGAATGGGGGCCTGGCCAACGTTGGATGCATGGGGATGGCACATGTCACAATACCCACACAGTCATGGACATCATGCCCAATACACAGTCTCAGCCCACACACACAGCTTGCATCTTGCTACTCGACACATCGACACATAGCCACTATCAGGGAAAACCATGCCAGACATGCTGGATGCACCGTGGCAACACACCAGCATTGACGGAGAAGAGGCACCTTGGAGGCATAGGGACACCTTTATTAGTCATGTTTTCGGGATTGCAGAGGCAACTTGAAGTACACATGAACACATCTTGTGGAGTAACATGTGGGTCCAACACTGGCACCCCCCTTCTGCAGCACAAATGCGTGTTAGCCATGGAACTGGCACACAATTGTCGGCTAACAGCTAAACACCCACAGCTGCTCACGGAGAGACTGCCATACACCATTGATCCGCTGATGTGGAAGTCCCACACCATGTCAAGCCAATGCTAACCGTATGTGTCCGAGGGCAGTGTCACACACATTGATGCCATCATCACAATCCACTATCCCATCACTGATGACTGTCAACCAGGCAGACCATCTATTCAGGTGTACACAGCTGCATGTCGTGTCCCATGGTGATGCTACATGGCTGCAGAGGAACCAAACATCGACAGGGGCAGTGTGCATACATCGTGAACAACTGCCACACCCAATACAGCCCAGATCCATCCCTTACCCTATGGAGACTTCCAAACGTGTCCGTGCCTGTAACGCTGAGTCAGCCCACGATGACGTGTCCATGAGGAATAGCAGTGCCACAACAATGCAAGCAGCAGACGGCATGCGCAAGTACCTGGGGAAGAGAGACACACAAGAAGTCAGCCACAAAAAGCACAGCCACTTGCATGTGCATTTACTCGACACATGTAGGGATGACAACATGCTAGGTCACAATTATGACTGTGGAAATACAACCATCACTGCCACCATCACTCCAGTGACACACCCACACACACCTCTGACTCACGTGCCATACATGCAGGTGGAGACACACATCACAACACATGCCACACGGGGACCAATGCGTGCACACACAGACACTGGTACTCACCACTAAGCAAAGAAGTCGCGTATGAGCCGAGTCCGGATGTCCTCTTGCGGCTCCACATCCTCCACATCACTAGCTCCATTGCCAAGCCCTTCGTCCTCCACGGGTGGATGGTCCTCGTCATGTTGATCCAGGATGAGTGGCACAGCTCTCTCAACTGCCATGTTGTGCAGCATGCAGCAGACCATGAAGATTTTGCAGACCCTCGCAGGGGCATATGGGAGCGCGCCGCCGGTCTTGTGGAGGCACCTAAATCGGCTCTTCAGCAGGCCAAACGTCCTCTCTATCACTCGCCTTGTCCGGCCATGGGCGGTGTTGTAGCGGAGCTGGGCCGGCGTGATGGGGTTGCGGAGAGGTGTGAGCAGCCATGGCATGTTGGGATAGCCAGCGTCCCCTACATGGGAAGCACATGGACATCGTTAGAAGTGGTGAAGCGGTCGTGCTGGTAGGCTATGCAAAATACAGGACAGACAGACTGTACCCACCAACAACACATGCTCTTTCGTTGCGCAGCTGCATCATCATTTCAGGCATCCTGCTACGCCTCATGATGTAGGCATCGTGTGCTGATCCTGGAAAACGAGCACAGACATGTGAAATCACCATGTTGGACTGACACACCACAAGGGCATTGATGGAGTGGTAGTGCTTTCGATTGCGGTACACCACCTCCCGTGCGTGTGGTGGTACCAAAGCTACATGTGTCCCATCTATGGACCCAATGACATGGGGCATCCCTCCCAGGGCATAGAATCCACGCTTGACCGCAGTCAACTGTTCAGGGGTTGGGAACTTGATGAAGTCATCCAGGTGAATCAACATGGCCTCTAAGAAATCATGCAGCACACGGCAGAACATGCTCTGGGACATGCCACCAACATGAGCTATGGTATTTTGAAAGGTACCCGTGGCAAGAAAATGTAGGGCAGCCATTACCTTCAGCTGGGGTGTCAGTGCCGTAGGATACCTGTGCTGCGGTTGCAGGTGTGGTGCCAGTCTCGCCGTCAACTCCAGAATCAACGGTTGGGTGAAGCGGTAGAGCCGGATGCTGTCATTCTCCCGCATGGCAGCCAAGTCCGGAATTGGTCAGGCAAGAGGCGGCGCTCTGCAGTAATTTGGAAGTGACAAGGACACTACGACAACAATTCATATGTACTGAGCACATGTTAATCTGTCAATACACATATGCTACATAGGGAGTCAGGTATGTGCTACATGCCCAGGACACGTATGGATGCAAGGTGACACTCCTACCAAGACCCAGCTACACACGGAGATTGAGAACCTCCCCATGCCATGCCCTGGGAATAGCTGTGTCCCAGTGCAAGTGAACAGCCAGACGCAAGACAGGAGTGACATACGCCCACACAGCAGCAGAAGTAGGATGCCAATTGCAGAGACTGGTAGCGGAACACTAGAGCCACAGGTCACATGACATTACACTAGGACAGCCCACACACCATGCCATGAAGGTGCACATGTCATGACTCACCACACATTCATTGTGAGGATGCAGACATGTCCTTGTCACGCTACTCCGTGTACCATGCATACATGTGCACCTCACATCCGATACCACATGTGGCATGGTGTGCGGAACAGTGTGCAATGACAATCTACACACAGACACATGTTGGTTGCTGCAACGGCTGCAGCTTTTGAGGGTGCTCCAACATCAACCTGATGGGAAGCCCCCACACATACATGACATAGTCACATTGTGCACCGTGGGTAGTGACAAGTCAGGTGTGGTAACCCCTGTACCGGGCATCAGGGGACACTTCCGTGTGTTGGTGTCCGTGCCATGCCAGTGACGCTCACCCCAAGTGTGCAGTACGACATGCACACATGTCAAAGGAGTCAAGGGCATGCCTGGCACACATTGCACCATCACACAGTACATCTGTATACATCTCATCATACATCTGGTGCCTTCTCGACTCAGGAGTAATGTTCCACATCACAGGCCGTCACACCTGTGCCCCACACATGTAGTAATGCACAGACGATGCCTTGATGTCAATTAATGGACAAGTATGTCCATCCATGGACAAGTATGTCCATCCATGGACAAGTATGTCCGCCCTATCCCTACCTGTGTGCCGCCTGTCACCACTGTGATGTGTGAAAACCGCTGTACTGCTGCGAAGAGGGCCTGTGTACGTTCCCATATCACTATGGGAGTGCTGCCGTATGTGTACCCATCGTGATGGCGAGCGTACAGGCATGTGTACGGCCTGTACCACTACGAGTAGGCATACGCAACAACACCCATAGTGGTAGGGCCATACGCACGCCTGTACGCTCCCTATCACTATGGGTGGCCTCGCGTATGCGTACTCGTAGTGGTACGGGCCGTACACACGCCTGTACGCTCCCTATCACTATGGGTGTCCTCGCGTATGCGTACTGGTAGTGGTACGGGCCGTACACACGCCTGTACGCTCCCTATCACTATGGGTGTCCTCGCGTATGCGTACTCGTAGTGGTATGGGCCGTACACACGCCTGTACGCTCACTATCACAACGTGTACGCATACGCGAGGCCACCCAATGGTGATAGGGAGCGTACAGGCGTGTGTACAGCCCGTACCACTACGAGTACGCATACGCGAGGCCCCCCATAGTGATAGGGAGCGTACAGGCGTGTGTACGGCCCGTACCACTACGAGTACGCATACGCGAGGCCACCCATAGTGATAGGGAGCGTACAGGCGTGCGTACGGCCCGTACCACTACGAGTACGCATACGTGAGGCCACCCATAGTGATAGGGAGCGTACAGGCGTGCATACGGCCCGTACCACTACGAGTACGCATACGCGAGGACACCCATAGTGATAGTGAACGTAGGCACGCGTGTACGGGCCGTTGCAATGCATTTGGGGTGCCCTAGGGCCCCGGAACGCACCGTACCTGTGTGTGAAGCTCCAAATTGCATAGGGGACACATGAGGGACAAGTATTAAGGCCTACATGCATGCTGGTTGTCATGGAGACCAAGTTCAAAATTTGAATGTGTTCTGGAAGGTGCACAGCAGAAGTCAGTTGGAATTAATCTACTTTGTTGCAATGTGTTTGTGGGGCTGACATCATGCAGGAGAATGAAACCGATAGAAAACACACAGACTGCTAGGTTTGAAGGGATTGGAGGAAACATAGGATGCAAATGTGAGTGACCAATCACTCTGTACTCCTGTGCATGAGATGGACCAGCAAGGCAGATATAAGGCAGCCAGGTCCCATGAGGGAGCACTTGCCTGCACATCTTTGTATTCCACGACCCAGCTGCTGCTACTGATTCCCTGGAACCATGTCAAGGGCTGTGGAGAGGTCACAGCCATTCACCCTGGAGGAGAACATGGCTTTGGTGGATGTGATCCTCCCACGGTACCCCATGCTGTATGGGCGACCAGGTTATCAGGTGAGTTCAGTGTCCACTGGCACAGACTGTGTCCCTTTTTAGTGACTGTGACGTCTGCCATTGTGTCCAGGTGTGACACACATGCTATGTACTGTAGGGGGGGTCCCAGGGGGGGAATGCCTGATGTCTCCCAGCAGTGCCCTGAGACAGGAGGGGTGGGGGCCTATCACTCCCAGCAGTGCCCTGAGACAGGAGGGGTGGGTGCAGAGTCCTCCCAGCAGTGCCCTGAGACAGGAGGGGTGGGTGCAGAGTCCTCCCAGCAGTGCCCTGAGACAGGAGGGGTGTGTGCAGAGTCCTCCCAGCAGTGCCCTGAGACAGGAGGGGTGGGGGCCTATCACTCCCAGCAGTGCCCTGAGACAGGAGGGGTGGGTGCAGAGTCCTCCCAGCAGTGCCCTGAGACAGGAGGGGTGGGTGCAGAGTCCTCCCAGCAGTGCCCTGAGACAGGAGGGGTGTGTGCAGAGTCCTCCCAGCAGTGCCCTGAGACAGGAGGGGTGGGTGTCTATCACTCCCAGCAGTGCCCTGAGACAGGAGGGGTGGGGGCCTATCACTCCCAGCAGTGCCCTGAGACAGGAGGGGTGGGTGCAGAGTCCTCCCAGCAGTGCCCTGAGACAGGAGGGGTGGGGGCCTATCACTCCCAGCAGTGCCCTGAGACAGGAGGGGTGGGGGCCTATCACTCCCAGAAGTGCCCTGAGACAGGAGGGGTGGGTGTGATGCACAGTGTGAGCCTGGATCCTTGATTGTGTAGTTGCCTTCATTCCACCTGTGTCCTTTCAATGGCACGTACTGCTTTTGGCCTTCCCCCACAGGATCATGTCCCTATGACAAAGGTGCAATGCGTTGGATGCATACTATGCCTTGTTGTAAACAGCAAATGTGTTCTAATCTGTGTCCCCGTGACATGTGCAAGGTGTATTGATGTAGTGTCACTTGTTCATCCTCACAGGTAGACGCCTCTGCCAAGGAGCAGATATGGCTGGACGCCGTCAGCGCCGTGAGGAGTGCGGATGGTCGGAGGCGGCACCTGTCCCAGGTGAGGAAACGCTGGCAGGATATCCGGTGCTGGACGCGGAGGATCGCACGGCTCCTGCTGGGGGACTCACCTGAGAGCCACAAGAACCGCGGGCGCCGCCGTCTCTCCCACATCCAGAAACGTGTGCTGGAGGTGGTCTTTCCTGACTTGGACAGGCGTCTACAGGACATGCAGCAGCCGGAAGGGGGTAGGTACATGTGTGTGTTTGTTGTGTTTCACCAGCATTTGTAAGTGCACTGTTCCATGGATACACTTCCAGGGTTTATGGTGCTGTGCAGATCCTGTTACCCACAGTGTTGCAGGCCTCTCCTGCCTCCCTTCCCCACCTTGCAATGTGTTCCCTGGTCTCTGTGTAGTCACTCCATCACAAAGTTATGTAGCCTGACACCTTCTCCAAGTGTACAATGCCTGCAGTATCATGTGTGGGGGTGGTGTGTAACAGGTTTAGTGACCTTGCCTGTGCCGTGTCCAGTTCTGGACTTGTGGGATCCATGTCAGTTGGCACTAATGCTGATTTCAGACATGGGAGTTAATCTCTTGAGTGCGAGGCCTTCCAGCAGGCATGTCCCATGTGGTGGCCTGTGACATGATGTGCATGAGTGTGTGTTACGCATAGTGCAGGGATGTTAGCGTGTGTTGCAGTCATTTCCATTCAGGAGCATGGAGTTGTGTGGCCACTACTGTCCCCAGGGGCATCTTTTCCTAGGTATCATGTGTGTAATCCGAGAATGTCGACAATCTCTGTGTCTACAGCATAGGTTGTGCTCTGTGCCCTTGTCCCCTGGCACCATGTTTATTGACGTGAGATGTATTACATGTGTCCACTGTCCAGCCTGACCTGATTTTCAAAGTACATACTCACGGTGGCCATTGCCTGTGTGTCTTGTAGCAATCATCTGATGATGCCCATTTGTACATGATTCTTTGGACAGGCGCACCTTGGGTATTTGGTGTGCAATCTCGAATGATTGCATCCCATGTGTATTTCACCCAGACTAAGAGATGTAAGTGCTTCCTGTGTCTCCACAGATTTGTCTCATGTAGGGGGTGGGTGGGGCGGCCATGGCCTACATGTCAAGACCTGTCATCTCCTTGCTCGGACTGGCCAGTGTGTGATGTTTGTCTGGACATACACTCAAGGTGCAGCGTGCCAGTCAGGGTGGGCATGTTCTCAGTATTACCTATGCTGCATGTGCCTCTAGTTCCTGGATTTGGTCCCTGCTCATCCCAATTTCCTGCCACGCTGTGTGGTGCAGATGCAGTGCTGTATTGTCCCCAGGGCCTTGCTCCTCAGTCAGAATACCATGTCATCTCATTTGCTATTGTGTCATGCTCTCCATAGTTTTTCCATGGCATGGTGGGTCACACAACTGTGTCTTGCAGGGCCTACGTATGTACCTTGTTTTGTAGTTGTAACTCATCCTTTGTTTCAGGCTATGCACTGTAACCTACGTAGATTGTACTCATGTGACATATGTATACAGGTGTATGATTACTTTCTGTCTCTTCACCCTGCCCACAGCATCGTCGGGGGACACGGAGGGAGACATGGACACAGACGGCGCGGAGGGACCGAGCACCAGTGCCAGCGGTGACATCGGGGCTGGCACTTCGAGTGGGACTGAGGCGGAGGAGAGTGAACCCGGGGACCTGTCGACTGGCACAACAGAGTATGAAGCTGACGGGTCCGAGGATGATCTCTCCGAGTGGGCGGTGGCTGCACCACCATCTGACAGCAGCCCTGCATCTGGCACCGCCCCCTCCATTGGCATCAGCCGCCTCCCACGTGCTCGTGTCCCTTCCCAACGTGCCCGGTCACCACATGTCTCCTTCCTGCCAGGCACCGCACCCCCTGCCCCTGTCTCCACTGCTGCCGCCAATGCTGAGTCTGTGGACATCCAGCGGCAGTTGCAGATTGGTCAGACTGCGATCCTTAATGTCCTCCATGGCCACAGCCAGGTCCTCAACAACATGGAGGCATACTTGGAGGGCATTCATTCATCGCAGGCTGACCAACGCAACTTACTGAGGTCCATAGACTCCACACTGACTGCAGCAGTGGGTCTCCTGCAGCGCTACGTCCCACCCCCAACCCCTGCTCCTTCCACACTTCCCACTCCCATGCCTGTCCCACATACACCCAGACGTAAGCATGCACCCACCACAACAGACACAGGCACCACACCAGCAGGGAAGGTCCGCCGCACACCTCCTGACACGCACACACAGGGTGCAGTAGGCACACCCACTGGGTCGGGGGGCAAACGTGTGACACGCAGCCAGAGTGGGAGTCCGCAGTTGGAGTCCGCATTCCACCCAATCCACTCCCTCCAAATCCCCTCCCCTCAGCTCTCCTGGCCACATCTCCCCCAAAGACTCCTTCATGGCCGCTCTGTCCCTGAGCCCCACAGTGACACCACCCCGCAAGCGGTCAAGGAGGTCCCCGGTCAGGGTGCTTGAGTCCCCCCCCTGTCCACACCCTCCCCCAGTGGCGCTGCGACCCATCCCTCTGACCTCCCGCCCTCCTTGGGGCCTGTGGTTCCTTCGGGTGCAGGGGAGTCCCTGGAGGACCTTGCTAAGGTGTGCAGCGAGATCCTGGCCTCCGCCTTTGGCCCTGCCCCACCCCCTGTGGTGGAGTCCTCCATCCCTGCACCGACGACGCCTACCCTTCACCCTCCTGTCCCTGCGGTGCCTGTTTCTTCCCCCCCACATGATGCCCTCACCCCTGTGGAAGACAACGGATTGTAACTGTGCAGGCAAGCTAGGGGACACGCATCCCACTGTGTCCCCCATCCAGCTGGGACTCCTGGACTGCCCTATGGCCTTAGTTAATATTGGACTTACGTCATACTAGTTTTTTGCTCATGCTGAATAAAGCTATTTATTTTTTGCCCTTGGAACACTCCTGCATTGCTGGCATTGCTGTTGGTGGGGCTGCTACATGGTTGTGGGTGTTGGGCATGTGTTGGGTGTGTGGGAAATGTAGTAGTGTGCTGCTCATAGGGAGGGACCCTGGGATCTGTGTGCCATCACACGGTGTTAGCTACCTTTCTCCATTCATGTAAGCAGTTGCTGCATGTTGCAATTGTCCCAAGGTGTATTCCTTTCTCTGTGTACCCTGACTTCTTCCCTGCAGGGTGTCCCCTGACTTTGGCACAGAGCTGTGTGTCCATTAGCTGGGTGTGTGACGTAGTCCTTCACCTTTGCACATGCATGCTGAGCAATGTCTCCACCTGCATCATTCGTGGCATCCTTGGTAGTCATTGTACTTGTGTATGTGGCCTATTGACATGACTTCATGTGTACATGTTTTATTTTCTGCGCTATGCATGCGTATACTCCCAGCCTCGCACACATGTGGTACATGTACTGCAGGGTATTTGTGCACCTGACTGACATTTGTGGGCATGGTATCTGTGACTACTCCACCCTTTGCGTTCCATGGGCACTGCTGGGAGTGATGGGCCCCCACCCCTCCTGTCTCATGGCACTGCTGGGAGGTCTCTGCACACACCCCTCCTGTCTCTGGGCACTGCTGGGAGGACTCTGCACCCACCCCTCCTGTCTCAGGGCACTGCTGGGAGGTCTCTGCACACACCCCTCCTGTCTCTGGGCACTGCTGGGAGGTCTCTGCACCCACCCCTCCTGTCTCTGGGCACTGCTGGGAGGACTCTGCACCCACCCCTCCTGCGTCTGGGCACTGCTGGGAGGACTCTGCACCCACCCCTCCTGTCTCAGGGCACTGCTGGGAGGTCTCTGCACCCACCCCTCCTGTCTCTGGGCACTGCTGGGAGGACTCTGCACCCACCCCTCCTGTCTCAGGGCACTGCTGGGAGGACTCTGCACCCACCCCTCCTGTCTCAGGGCACTGCTGGGAGGTCTCTGCACACACCCCTCCTGTCTCAGGGCACTGCTGGGAGGGCTCTGCACCCACCCCTCCTGCGTCTTGTCACTGCTGGGAGGTCTCTGCACCCACCCCTCCTGCGTCTGGGCACTGCTGGGAGGACTCTGCACCCACCCCTCCTGTCTCTGGGCACTGCTGGGAGGACTCTGCACCCACCCCTCCTGTCTCTGGGCACTGCTGGGAGGTCTCTGCACCCACCCCTCCTGCGTCTGGGCACTGCTGGGAGGACTCGGCACCCACCCCTCCTGTCTCTGGGCACTGCTGGGACCCTCCTGTCTCTGGGCACTGCTGGGAGGACTCTGCACCCACCCCTCCTTTCTCTGGGCACTGCTGGGAGGACTCTGCACCCACCCCTCCTGTCTCAGGGCACTGCTGGTTGGTCTCTGCACACACCCCTCCTGTCTCAGGGCACTGCTGGGAGGTCTCTGCACCCACCCCTCCTGTCTCAGGGCACTGCTGGGAGGTCTCTGCACCCACCCCTCCTGTCTCAGGGCACTGCTGGGAGGTCTCTGCACCCACCCCTCCTGTCTCTGGGCACTGCTGGGAGGACTCTGCACCCACCCCTCCTGTCTCAGGGCACTGCTGGGAGGACTCTGCACCCACCTCTCCAATTTCACAATATGTACGCTCATGACATACACGGATGTGGGTACGCTCCATGCATTCGAGGTGGGGGTACGTGTCGTACTTACACTGTTGGGGTGGGGGTACGCTGCATACGTACGCGGGTGGGGGTACGGGTCGTACTTACACTGTTGGGGTGGGGCTACGCTCCATGCATTCGAGGTGAGGGTACGTGTCTTACTTACACTGTTGGGGTGGGGGTACGCTCCATACGTACGCGGGTATGTGTACGGGTCGTACTTACACTGTTGGGGTGGGGGTACGCTCCATACGTACGCGGGTGGGGGTACGGGTCGTACTTACACTGTTGGGGTGGGGCTACGCTCCATACGTACGCGGGTGGGGGTACGTGTCGTACTTACACTGTTGGGGTGGGGGTACGCTCCATGCGTACGCGGGTATGGGTACGTGTCGTACTTACACTGTTGGGGGGGCTACGCTCCACGCATTCGAGGTGAGGGTACATGTCTTACTTACACTGTTGGGGTGGGGGTACGCTGCATACGTACGCGGGTGGGGGTACGGGTCGTACTTACACTGTTGGGGTGGGGCTACGCTCCATGCATTCGAGGTGAGGGTACGAGTCGTACTTACACTGTTGGGGTGGGGGTACGCTGCATAAGTACACGGGTGGGGGTACGGGTCGTACTTACACTGTTGGGGTGGGGGTACGCTCCATACGTACGCGGGTGTGGGTACGGGTCGTACTTACACTGTTGGGGTGGGGGTACGCTCCATACGTACGCGGGTGGGGGTACGTGTCGTACTTACACTGTTGGGGTGGGGGTACGCTCCATGCATACAGGGTGGGGGTAGGGTCCGTACATATCCGTCCCCACGCTATGTGATGCTTGTGCGGGCCGTACCCAGGCCTTTGCCACGTGGGTACGAGCCGTCCCGCCATTGTTGGGGTGACGTGGGTGTGGGCGTGGTACGACTCGTACCCACGCTCTTCAGGCGTGGGTACGGGACGTACCTGTCTGGTTGTGTTGCCGGTTCGCGTTGTGACGGACTTCCGTTGTGGCGGTCGCTGGCTTAGCTGGACACGCCCCCACCCCCTCGTAGTGACCAGGGCATGGGAGTCAGGTATGTCCTGGGCATGTGTGCTGTGTGACTTTGGTGGGGGGTTTGTGGCCTGCCCTGGTCCTGCCACCCCACCCCACCCCACTTTCCCCCCTCCCTTAGTTGTTCTGACCTTCTGCGGCATCTGCGTCCAAACCTGTAGAGGAGGTCGACTGCTATGAGGGCCGGGATGACACGTAGGTTCGGGTCCATGTCTGTCCGTCGCGTACGGGTCCTCCTTGTTCGCGTCGTCCTGTCTGTCCGTCGCGTACTGGTCCTCCTTGATCGCGTCGTCCTGTCTGTCCGTCGCGTACTGGTACTCCTTGTTCGCGTCGTCCTGTCGCGTACTGGTCCTCCTTGTTTGCGTCGTCCTGTCTGTCCGTCGCGTACTGGTGGTCCTTGTTCGCGTCGTCCTGATTTGGCAGCCGGAAAATATTCACCGTGCGGGATGACGTCGGTGCGAATCGTAATTCCTGGTTCGTGAATGGCAGGCTGCGAGCGTCCCGACGTCAGGTCGGCGCTTTCCCGGATCGCATTTGTAGGTTTATTTTGTTCGGTCGGGCTTTTTTACGATTCGTACGGAAATGGTGTTCCCGTGCGAATCGTAATTCCATGTTTGTAAATTTTGACGACCGGGTACGCGTCGGACGGAGAATACGCTCCGACCGACGGTTCGTACCCGGTTTTTACAGGATCGTAATTGGCACCTCTGTGTTTTAAAACAAGGTCTGCAAATGGCCTAGAACTCTTATTCGGCATAAATCTTTTTTTTTCTTTCATGTAAAGTGTTGTATTGCTGACCTTGTCATTATTAACGGCCTGATATTAACCATGCCACACAGTACTGTGGAAATGGCCCGGTCGGTACTAACATTACCTGCTGACATTTCTGGAATATTTCAACATCTCCAGAGTTTCTGAGGAATAACTGGTGAAAATGTCCATTACTATAAAATTCCTGCAGCAGCAATAGGCGTAATAGGGCTGCTATTATGAGCCTTATCATGCCTGAAAAATGTATTATCATCCGGAGATGGAAAATTTGACCAGTGAACCAATTTCATGACATCTATACCTTTCCGACCATAAGCCGCGTGTTTGGAATGAGGGGATAAGGTATACAAAGCCCGATTCCTAACACCAAAGCAAAATTACATTTAATATGCCAGGAGTGAAAAAACGAATATGCGTATTAATTAACATCACTTCTCTGTAAATAATACTCATGCATGATCATTCATTTCCTTGGCAGGACTGAGATGCAGAAGATCTTCTCCTGCAGACACTCATTATCTATAAGTGCTTTGAGAAGTGCCATGTGTCACGTACCGCCACTTCAGTGCGCTCAAACATAAAGAAAAAAACATAGGACGAGTGCACTTCAGATGTTTTGTATTCCAGTGGCACATGTAAGAGCAGCAGGACAGAAATCGCATAGCTTTGCAGTCCCCAGAGCAGTGATGTCCAGCCTTCTTTGAGTCAAAAAATATGTTGCAATAAACATCTTGATTTCCACATATTGCCTCAAAAAATGTCAGTTCTGTTAAGGATATGAAGGTGAGGATTATGCTTCTAGTTACTGTTTATTTCCCAATAGCCAATCACAGTAAACACAGAAAAAACACATTTCCCATGAGCCTTGTGTGAATCACTGTCCAATGCACCAATTACAATGAACCTTCTCCATGAAATAGCCCCGACATCAATTAGCGTATTATTCTGTGCAATCAGTAGCCCCAATACCAACAACCAAATAAACTGATCATTGACGACAAACTGTGGCTGGTTCCGAGTCAGTCTGATCTGAAGATCTCTGGATCCACCCCTTCTTTCAACCTGCCGCACTGGCCTTCAACTATCAATGAATTCTTGCTTCTGATCAGAACCTGAAACAGAAAACATTGCCATAATCGACAATAATCCCCACATTTAAAACACAGGCGTGTAAATTCAAATAAGACATAAGAACACATGACCATATACTTTTCCTCTAGCTAGGATAATCCTCGCCGCCGTTTCTTTAATAGAACTGAAAACTCTCAATGCGATAGCTAGAACATTTAGTATTCTAGTAGGGACTGGAGGCTCGGATTGGGCTTGTCTAAAGCTTTCCCACCACGCCAGAAGCAATATCAGTTATTGATTTGCAATAAAATGTATTGAATGTAGTATCCGAAGACCAATCTGGGCCTTCATAATATCCCCCAGTCTAGAACCCAGCAGAAATGTCTTGGATGCCATGACACCTCTTACCAAGTGCGCTCCAAACCTACCGACATCACTGCCTGCTTCTGACACGAGCCAGGGTGCCCATCTTGCCAAAGCGGCTGAAGAAACTGATAAGAAACTAATAATTGACCCACATTATCTTGTCTGAACTCCCTAGTACAGTCCGCATTTGCCTTTAAACATTGAACAATTCACAATTTAGGATTGCCAGGGAACTGAGATAAGACACACACTTAGAAAACATCTAAGTAAACCCAGAAATAGCAAAAGCAACCCTGTAATGGAAAATGTCCAGAGCCTATACGTCTGACATCTCCTTCATGATACGAGGCACAATAGCATAGTCAATTTGGTAGAAATTTGTTTCCTCAATGAATCAGTTTAGTAGGCAAATTCTGAAAGAAATCTCAGAATAATATTCACATCCCATAATTGAGTATACCACAGTAACTGAGGATTAGACACTGGTATTCCAGAGATCACTTTACTTACAAAAGGATGCTCTCTAATTGGTTTCCAATCTATTGTAGAATGTCCAACCTTAATGGCATAGCAAACGTTATTTATGATATGTCTGCAAATCCATTAGATTAGCTAAAATACGAAATAAATTATAATTTGTAATTTGGCTCTTGAGATCCATACTCTGTTCTTTGCACCCACTCAATTTAATCCAAGCCGAGGAATATTGTCTATGGGTGGAGTATGACGAAGACTGTCACATGAAAGACTCAGGCTGCTGTGATAGGCATAGCAGGAGCAAGCGACCCCTGAAATCATCCAGGCCATGAGATGTTACTGGCCTTGAAGAACCAAAGGGTGCTGAAGACCTGTCGGATTTAACAACAAAAACAGGGAGTTGCATCAGGAACTCGCACAGCAGCTCTAGAAGAACTGGGAACCACGACTGCACTTTCCAGATTGGAGTCAGCAAAACCATCTCTGCCTGTGGATTCCACACTTGAGCTGCCACCCAAGGAATCCTTACGTAGGGAGCAAGTAATGAAGAGGACCATGCCAAACCTGAAGAAAAGGCATCTGTTGCTAATGCCATCGGATCAGGTCTCCAGTTCCAGAGTCTGTCCACTTGTTTGTTCAAGCGGGAGGCGAATAGGGCTGTGTCAAAAGAACCCCACTTGAACTGAAGGCTGTGAAAGACCTGTTAATTCAGTCTCCAATCGCTGATATCTTAGAGATATCTTGAGTTCTAATAAACTATCAAATTAATCTGAGCCAGAAGGTACTTTGCCATTTTTTTCATTTTTTTTTAAATTAAAGCCATCATTTGAAATATAAATACAAATACAAAAAAAGTTAAGCAAAGATAAATTATCAAGTGCATTGTGCGTCAGTAGATATACAATCGCATCAATTCTAGAAATCGTAACATAAAAATCCATAGTCCTATAAGGTAGCCACCAGGTGTAATACGAGAGACATGAATGTAACACATGAATTAATCCACCCAACAATAGTGCCCTTTAATGCCAGTGAAGAGATCCTATAGTCATTTATGCCTGGGTCATAGCCCGACAAAGCCTATACAAACAGGCTTTAATAGGATGCCAAATATGCAAGAGTTTGATCCTGCATCTATCTTTTTGCGATACTGACATCTCTAGTCCACTTAAGGTGGCAAAATCAGACTACCAATGCAAATGTTTGGGTGAATCCTTCTGCGACCAATGCTGTGCAAAAGCAATGGCCATAAAATAAAATGGCAGAAATCTTTTTGTGACACCAGAGGAATGCCCCAGCATAATCGGTTTAGCATCCCACCCAGCATTAGACCTCACTAACCCAAATGTCTTCCCACAAACATAACCCCAATGCATCTAATAGAAGGACATGTCGCATAAAATATGAGTAGTGTCAGCGCCATCAATAGGGCAATGGAAGCAATGCAAGTCATATATTTGACCCCCACTTATACAGATGTTATGGGGTATGATACAGGTCATTAAGAATTTTAAAATGATATACTTTAATATGTGAGACGTTGAGAACTGTAAGCGTCAGCATGTTGCTCTTCTGAATATCTAAATGTGAAACCGCCTGACCTAATTGACGACATGCCTGAAATCTTTAGCAATTTTTGCTAATATCTTGGATTTTGTATCCCTCAAATTCTTTATTTGTTTTATGTACTGGAAAACTGAATCATTGTCTATATGCAGGAGGATGCCACAATTCGTCCTCTGGGTGGGTAATGTCTTTACGGAAAAAGCTAACAGTTTGAGGTAGTTTATGGGGAGTACCAACTTGACCTCTGATCATCGACCTACGGAATACACGGCCTGCACCTACCTCCCCAGCCCCATTGTCTGGCACTTGATTCTATGACTTCCTGTGGTTGAGAGCCAAATATGGCCCTGCTGTTCCATGCTGTCATGTGTCCCATCCACCATGACTCTTCCTCACTGGCATCTGGGAACAACTGCACCTGTACCACATAAGAAAGTCCCTGTGCAGGTACTGAATTTTGAGTCTCTGCAGAGCTCTGTAATGGAGAGGACCCTGGAAGATGCTAACAATTCCACAATCTTGGCCAATCGTGGTTCGCAACAAAACCACTTCTTTGCTCAGAGCTGTTCTCAATTCTTATTTCACCATTTTTAATTTTATGAGCTGGTGACAATAGTTGTGAGGTCACTGAGTTTATCTGGATCCCAGAACCTACATGCATTGTGATAGAGTCAAAATTGACTTTTCCCCATTCACAAAGAAGCCCAGCTCCTGTAGGGGCTGGATTGCCCAGCTCAGATATGTCATCACCTGAACCTTGTCCTGACCCATCAAGAGGATGTCATCAAGGTACACAATCAAACGTGCTCATCTGGCTGAAAGGTTCTCTATTATCTTATTGAAACACCACCAGGTGGACAACAGGCCAAAAGAGAGAAAAGTAAATTGGTACCATGCTCTGTTCCAATGGAATTGTAAAAACCTTGTGTGTGGAGGAAAGATTGGTATTGTAATAGACACATCTTTTAGGTCGAGGCAGATCATCCATTCTTTTCTCATAGCGAGTCTCCGAGAAGGTGGATTTTCTCCATCTTGAAAGGATGCTAAAGGATGCATACATTCAAATTAAGCACTAAACGGGCTCCTTCGCCCTTATTGCTCACCAATAAAATATTGCTGCAAAACCCTGTTCTGAGAGGTTGTGTGAGACATATGGCTCTCTTCTGCAGCAGCTGGTCAATTTCTGCCTCTATAAAATTTCATTCTTAATGGTGAAAACTGAGTTATATGCTGTCTGAGGGAACCATAAAATTCTATTTTGAAACCTTGAACAGTTTACATAACCCAGGCATCATTTATTAACTGTTGTAATTTGGGCAAACACTCCTTTATCTTGCCCCCAAAGTCACATGAAACACTGGAATAAACTTAACCTGTGGAGTTTGTATCTGAGATGAATTGCCTAGCCGGGTGGTTTCCCCTCTACCGTATCTGCCTCGGCTGCCATGGGCCCCGTAGGGGAAGTATGTTCCTTTTATGCAACAAACCCACCTGCCTCATCGGCGGTGTCTGAAACCTTGAGAGGACATTGACATGCTGACTGACTAAGTGATTACCCTTTATATCACTCGGCGCATCCAAAATGGTTTGATGAAAAACTCTCCTCAATTTAGTTTGAGCTTTGTCAAGGTCTGTAATTTACAAATTTCTCTAGATCCTTTATGAAAAAGTCACCAAAAAGTAGGTTGTTAACTATTGTATCTGGTTCTGCCGTACAAGGTTTGCAAGCTACAAGTCTATCCGAAGGAGAGTAGATTGTCTGCGTTGCATGGAGAACATACAGTTGACATCGTCACGCTGACAGATTGTGCACTGAGCCCTGCCTGCGAGCATGTTCAGACCTATTGATGTGCAGGAAACTTTGGCTATTTCCAGTATTTTGCAGATAGACCCGAAAGACATGGTACCTTATCCTGACAGGCTCTCTATTACCTGTCTATGACCTGTCTATCCCCTTCTTGGGACCTTTAGAATTTCCTTAAAAATGTCACCATGTTGAGATCCAATACAGGTGCATCTACCACTTTACCTGGAGATCAGGACTGGGACTTTTTACTCTTAAGTGACTGTGTACTCCCTGGCCTAGCCCTTACGCAATCTCGCATGAGTGGATTCCGCCACTGGTACCATCTGTGCCCAGTCCGAAGAGTGCAGGTGGACAATATCATTCACATCAAAAGCCAAAAGATTCAGGGACTCAGTAGACTACCCCAAAGGTGTAGTGCTTGTCTAGTGAGAGATCCCCATTTTCTATTGTTTGGGGCTGGTAATAGGGTAGCCTTTGGAGTCTTCTAAGTGGGAAGAATAAATAAATGTCTTATCTGACTCATGGTCATCTTTGCGCCCCGAGAAAATTGCCCCACTAGTTGATGGCTATAGCGCTTAATATCCATGATCTGGGAGATAGTTTTGGGATAATTTCTCCATGGCATATGTTTGTGGCCATTCATCTGACTTTGTCTTGGCTTTACCCTTTTTTGGGCTCACTGCTTTATTTGCAGAAGCCCTGTAAGCGGTGTGATATTTATTGCACCTGATAAATTCCGACTCTGCACAGTCGGAATTCATTGGGGGCGATAAATATCTCCTGGTCAAAACGTTTTTGGGAAATAACATGCAGATTTTGGTGCTTACCCAACCAAAATCTGCATGTACAGGTAAATATCCAAAACTTTTCCCCAATGAATTTCAGCAGGTTTGACCTGTCAGAATGTATCATGGAATAACACCAGGGTGTGATAATTAGCACACAACTCATAATTCCCATCCCCATGCAAACCTCCCTAAAGTACTCATCTCCTCAATACTCCTCTTTTGCTTCGGCCCCATAAGGACCAGACTCTGCCATATTAGAAACCTATATACCTATAGTTCTCTGCAATTTCTGAACACCACGTAGTTTTTAAGGGGTCCTATACTACAGGTTGGTACAACGTACACCGTATGCGAAGGTGCCCCCATTACTTTCTTTGGTTGCTGGTATAACTGAAAATTCTACAGGAAGTAATCACTGTTGCTCCTAAGGTGAGACCTGATCCCAAAATTATTTTTGTCGCAGAAGACTAACAAGGGCATAAAGGAAAGCCTCCTGCCACGCGATCATGAATCAACAACCACTTTATGAAATAGTGCTTTAGGTGTGGTGGGTAGGAGAGGACAGCATGGTGTGACACCGACACCCGTGATTTACTGAATGGGCCGGCGAATGTATTGTGCACTAACAATGTAGAAACAGAAATGGGACCAGGGCCGGACTGGCCGTAGCGGGCACCGGGCAATTCCCCGGTGCGCCGCATGGGTTGGGGCCGGTTTTGGGCCCCTAGGGGCCGTTTTTGTTACAGGCCCGTTTTTGCAGCATACCTGCAAAATCGGCCCTGTAACAAAATCGGCCGAAAACCGGCCCTGGCAAAGAGCTCGGCGGCACCCCCAAGCCCCGGGGGGCCGGCCGAGCAATTGCCAGGGCCGGTTTTGGTTCCCAGTCCGGCCCTGAATGGGACTATGAATGCTGGAGAGAAGCACCCCAGCATTCGCATCTACTTTCACCCCCAGAGAACCTGAGTAGGGTTGCTTACACCATACACGCCAATGGACCCGATTCAGGCGAGAGAATACCGATTTCTGAGGCCAAAAATTGCTTTATTTTGTCTGTCTCCTGCCTAAAATTGCCTCTGCTGCGATAGAAGTCAATGGAGGAAATAAATTGTCCCGATTATAATTTTTAAATCTCCCACTTTTCTCTTCTAAAATGTTGGCATGTATGTTACACGCTGCCAATATGTGTAAAATGAAGCAATAAACATTTAAATGCAGGCTAGATAAGTGGTGTACCTCAGCGGTGCAACAATAAACACAATAGTACAGAGCACAGTTTTAAAACTAGGTATTAGGAAGTGGAGAAAACACTGCTTATCTCAGCTTGCAACAGCAAAGAAAGAGACATTATAATTGTGTCAGAGCTATTTCATGGTGAACGTTCAAGGTGAAATTGGGCAGTGACTCAGACTAGGGTCATGGGAAATGTAGTTTTTCTGTGTTTACTGAGATTAGCTGCTGTGGAATAAAGTAAAGAAATAGAAGATAAATCGGATTCTGCAGTCCTGACATAGAACAGTGTTGTTTCCCACGGGGTGAAAGCGGTGCTTAATTTGAGCCGGTGGTTTCCAGTGCTCGGCACCTGCACTTAATTCTTAGCATCGGCGCTTGTGACAGTCTGCCACACGGTGGCTCTGTTTGCCAAATTTGGGTATGAGCACTACAACAGCAGTTTATTAATTTAATATAGCCTTATAGCCCGCCGTAGCGGGCTATACCGGCTATTAAAGGCCCGCTGCAGCGTTAAAGGCCCGAGCCGAAAGCGAGGGACTTTAACAAAAGCAGCGGGACTTTAATAGCGGTATAGCCCTGCTACGAAGGGCTATAAGGCTATTAGAACATTCTGCCACTAGAGGGCAGAATGTTCTAATAAATTAAACAAAGGCTTCTCGAAGCTCGAGGGGATTTAAATCCCCTCGAGCTTCGAGAGGCTTTTGTAAAACATTGGAATGTTGCTCTGCGGGCCTTTACCGGCCCGTAGAAGCACGGAGCACTCCATTGTCTACAATGGAGTGCTCCACATTCCAATGTTCTAATATACATTAACATTCACTAATACCCATTCTTATAGCTTTAGGGGCTTGGAATAGTATGAATTGGTCCTTGCAGGAGTGTGATGGTTAGTAGTCGTGTTGGTACTGTCATTGGCAGCACTGGCGGGGGCAATGGATGGTGCGTGCTGCGTACAGTCCTGACGAGGGCCCTGGCACTTATTGTTTTACAAATTAACCGCTGGGTGGAAGGAAACATTTAAATAAATACAGGAAGTGATGCCATGTGAAGTGAATTCACGTGACCCTTGACATTAATGTTCTTGCAGGAAGTAACTTTATGGGAACAGATATCACAGGAAATGTCAATGAAATGGTTCAAGAAAACCTGAAAGCTATTTAGGGGATTAATGAAAGAATGAAAAAACAATATTAATAATAATAATGATACATTTTTAGAAAATTAAAAAAAGAGTAATGCTTAATACTAAAATATACATTTCCAAATCGCACTTTTCTGAAACAGAGAGGTACATTCTACCAATGGAGAGCTCTCCATAGAATAAAGCTCGGCATCAAAACTACAAACATGTCACAGTGTTAACAGAGAACAAAACAGCAAATACCCCATGCTCCTGCAGAGAGATGCTAAAGCGGCGAACATGCTCGCATTAGCAGAAAGTACACGTCCTTGTTTCAAAACATTGTGTTTTCTTTCCCATCAGATGCACCCATTATTCTCAAAATAGCCCTCGTCACATGCCTAAAATACACTCATATGTCCCAAAATATCAGTTTATCATTAGATGCAAATGCACCCGTTTGTTCCAAAATATCAGCTTTTCATTAGCTGCAAACACATGATTTGTGTCTCGAAATACCGCTTTTTAATTTGCATCTTGTATCTTAAAATGTGAGCTTTCCTTCTCGGTTGTCTTCATTCTGCTGTCACATGCAGGCATGCCTGCCCCCTACAGGCAGTCTCTGCCCAGGAAGACTGCAGCCTGCACCCTTCTGCCAAGGGCAGACTCTGGTACTGTTGGGTCAGCACCGCGGGTTGGCAGACAGCCTCAGACACAGGCTCCTGGAGGGACAAAGCTGGCTCAGTGACGTTTTAAGGCATGGGCAAAGTGGGCATTTGCCCAGGGCCCCCAACTTTGAACTCCCCCCCCTTCGGTAATGTAATCTTGCTCTCACTCCAGCTTACCTTTGATGATTTTTCTATCGGATCATCATCTGACTGTTTCTCTTTGACATCGATTCAGGCTTTAATTAGAAGTAAATAGGCAATAAAATTGAAATTTGTTGTGACCAGGGTGCCTAAAAATGTTTCTGGGCTAAGCCTCATTGATTCTTAAGATGGCACTGTGCTGCCTACCCTTCAGGCCAGCGATTGCAAGTCTAAACTTAAGAAACAAAACAGCTGGCCACCCGACAGATAGGAACCGAACTTTATCGCGGCTGAACACAGCGCACAGTCGGGATGGGCATGCACAATATGCATTCTATACCCAATGTGCAGGCAGTGTCAAAAAATGTAAAACATTTACTCCAGGGACCTACATATTGGGTTAGGGTGGATTTATGAAGGGTGGTGTTACAAGTAGAGGTGGGTGGTCAACTCTGCTCTACAGGAGGGGTTTGTAGAGTTTTTTCCACTCCGCGCTGCGCCTGGAGCCCAGAAAAACTCAGCGAACCACCACGTGGTGGGGTTTTTCTCGGATGCAGCTCAACAGTGCAAGCGAGAAAGATTTGGCGCTAGGACGAGTCCAAGCATGATTTATCAACACGGGCAGCCACTGCAGGCCGCTACCGTTCTTGTTGAGAAAGTTGCTGCTTTTGTAGAATATCTACTCGAGCGACAGAAGGAAGCAGCGCTCTCTAGTGTGGCGTGTAGTGCCATTCGCACTGAATTTACAGCGTGAAACAAGCTCTCAGCGCTAAAATTCAGCACGAGTAGCACAACATGCCGAAATCCCACCGTGCATGAAACTGCAGAATTTTGCAGAGTTTTTATGTAACTCTGCGGAATTCCACGGAGTAAACCTCCGCAGGTTCCGCCAACCCCTAGTCACAAGCATGAGAGTTGATGGCACTCAGCCTAGAAATTATTATTAGTTTTTGGGTTTTTTGTTAATAAACTATGCCCCCACAAATATTGATAACAAGGAAAACTCATTGAAAAAATGTGATAGTCAAGCTGTTCTGGCTTAACTGCTCACAAGCAAACTGAATTTTAAGACTGCTTATGATGTAAAGGCATCTGCTCCCAAGATCATTTTGGATCCTTAATATTTCAGGCCAAGATACTGGTAAGGTAACTGAGATGATTAATGTAATTGCTTGACAGATGTGTGATATGTGTGTGTGTGAAATAGAGAGAATGCTCTCTAGAGACAAGCTTGAAGTATCAGAAGATAGCTCAGAGGGCTAATGTGTCTGCCACCCAGCACTGCATGTAACATGACAGACACAGATTTGTATTTTGTGGAAGGTGGCAAACTGTTTAATGCTTTTCAATGAGAGGTCCTTGTGCAACCTGCAGGTGCCATATTACAATTGTGGTAAAATGGCTCAATGAGTTCTGCATCCTCTGCGACCATCCTCATAAACATGGAAGGCATATGTTTGAATCCTTGCAGGTTTTAACTCAGTGTCTAACTATAGGTAGGATGATAAAAAAGGTTTGTTCAGTGGTAAGAAATATTTAGTACAAAGTGCCCAAAAATTATTTGTAAATGCACACAGAAACATACATTCATCATATTTATATAGAGCACACAGACTGAAGAGGAACCCCACATGTCTAAAGAGATTGAAAAAGCTATACGCATTTCTAAGTTCACTTTAGCTCTTAGCTGTTGCAGAAGGGTCACTCTGGTTGCTTCATTTAGTTGACCATTTAGATAGAGACTGCCTGCAAATCCTTCAGATTTCTACTGTGCTCAGCCAAAAGAATTGCTGATTGTTGGTGAAATTATGCATTTGTTGGGCACCAGCCCCTATGGAAAGGATCCAGGCAGTGCTTAATTTGAGCCGGTGGTTTCCAGTGCTCGGCCCCAGCCCTTAATTGTCAACACCGGCGCTTGTTACAGTCGGCCACAAGGTGGCACTGTCTGGCTAATTTAGAGATGATCACAACAACAGGTAATTATTAATTCAATATACATTCAAAATTACTATTACCTGCCGCTCAAGCCATTCTTATAGGTTTGTGGGTCTAAAATAGTCTGAATTGTCACACTTGTAGGAGTGTGATGGTTAGTAGTTATTTTGTTACTATCACTGGCAGCATGGCAGGGGGTATGTGTGGTGCAAGCTGCAGTGGCTTCCTGACGAGAGCCCAGGCATTTATTTCTTTACAAATTAAACACTGGGTCCAGGAGCACGGCAGCCTCCCTGCAGGCTCTGTTCATCCTTGTAGACACAGTGCAGAGAGCCACATGAAATGGCTTGAAGGGTTGCATTCTGGGACGCTCCCCCCACGTTGGGCACCAACTGGCTGACATGTATATTTCTGCATGTGGCAAGTCAACTTCTTTATCTGTGGCCAGATCAACCTGTGTATAGTCAGTGTACATTTTTTGTGCACCGTTTAATATTGATGGCTAATTTGTTTCTGTGCACTGAAAGTTTGCCAGATTGGTGAACTGAGGCACAGAAGGAAAATTGGTTTGCTTAAGATCACAAAATTCAGTCAAGTGCATAGCAGAGATTAGAATTCATGTGCCAGATTTATTATTATTTCGTGCAACGGAACGCAGCAAGACAACTTGCTGTGGTGCATGAAATAAAGCGATTTCGTCTTGTGCCTCCCCTGGGAAGGCATATTATTTTGCCACATTCCCAGGTTTACCGGTCAAATCTGTGAATGCGCCAAAATCCATGGGTGGATACGAGGGAACACCCACTCTCCACCCACGCTCCGCCCATGTAATGCTTTCCCATCACAGAGTAACGCAAGGCATCGACTTGTGCTGCCTTGCGTTGCTCCATATTTACCAAGCACCGCAGGACTGCACAGGGTGACCTTGCGTAGCTTGGTAAATCTGACTTAAGTATTGCATTGCCCATGCGACACCATGCATGACACAAGGGCAACGCAATACAATGACGCATATAGCCCCGGGTTTTTTATTTTAAGACTGGTAAATTAGCCAACTGTGCTCAGGTTCAACAGAATCCCCTGAGCTGCTTTCATTTGGCAGTGCAATCATCTTGAAGTCAGGAGGTTGTGTGTGTCATTGGCAACATTAGAACTGCTTTCAGGGCCTGTCGGGTTTGGTTTGAAAACAAACCAGTTTTAGCAGGAGAATAATTGGCAAATCGTTAGACTCAAAAAAGTTCAAATAGTTCCAAGTTTATTGAGACTTCCTGCCCATGGATGGAATGTTGCCCACCTCCCTCCCTCTTTGTTGAGGATCACAGGTGCGTGGAACATGTGCGAGGGCCACAAGGGGGACAGGATGGTCCTAGAACAATTGTCAGCAGTTGGTTCAATTATTTACAAAAGAGAATCAAGAAATCGTGCTGACTTTCAGTGCCCTGAGGATTGAAACGTTGGCTGCCATGTGCAGTGACTGTGATGCATGTCTTGTTTCATTAGCCATGAGGCCGTTAGCCCAGGTGTCCCGTTATAAACCCATATGCCAGGATGCTGAGGATGGCAGCCAGTTTCCTTCATAATAATACAGTCATTTAAATGGGAAACAAATAAAACCTGAAACTATGGGTATAAAAGAAAAGCGGCGTGGCCCGGGTTCATCCTGGCTCCTGCATGGAATGAGGGCCACAGGGCACCACAGCCCCTTGTCCTAGTAGCCTACGGTCCAGAGTGAGGTATCATTACCAAGTACTGGTATGGAAGTGCAATGCTCTAAATAGACTGTATCCTCCAACTAGCCTAAGAGAACAAGGTGCAAACATGAGATGTTTCAGTAGTCCATGAGCTGCATCACACATCTACTTTTCAAAGACACCAAGTCAGTGTTCTAGGGCTTGACTCAGTGAGCTAGTTGGTGTTGACCATACTCCCTCTCCTGGGAAACACATGGACATTCCTTTTGTGGGGCATCGGGCCCTCCCAGAACCCCATAGGTCATAGAAACAATAACTTGAGATGCAAACCATTCCTTACAGCCCTAATGGCTCAGTCATACCCTGCATAGGGTATAATGAGGTCAGGTGGTCACCAATGGACTGTTTCTAGCAACGTGGGCTACCCTGGCTCCTGGTCCCCGCAGCATCCCTACCTCTGGGCACAGCCAGCAACTATGGGGAGGGAGAGTCTGTGTAAACCAAGTATGCGGTCCACGAAGAGGGAAATGAGACCTCCTTTCCTCTAGCAAATGGAGGAATGGACTTCTATCGATGCACGCAAGTAGGACGTCTAGGCTGGTGCATACCCAGCAGCTGGCAGAGGTGAGGGACTCACCAGGGACAAGCTGTAGGTAGATGAGCATGTGCTTAACCCACCTGAGGGGTTGGGGGCCCAAATGTTCACCTACTGCCTCACCCCCTTACAGTTGTCATCCTGGGGTCTTCAACGCCATATGGCCTCCAGGTCTGCCACCTTTCCTCTTTCCAGAATGGAAGAAGGGACAGACCATCCCTCCACATTATCCCCCAGTGGACCATGCATGGTCTGGCACCCAGGATTCTCCACATGTCCTATCCCTTCTCAGGTGGACGCATCCCAAGCAGGACTGCCCAACCGCCCCAACCAACCAGTGCCCCCTGCAAGCAGTAGAACCCAGAACATTTGCCTAGACACGGTATTCTCTCACTCTAGTAACAATAACTGATTGTATACAATGGCCAATGAGAATGGGGTTAAAGGGTTATTGAGAGGAAGCCCTTCCAAAACGTCCAAAGGTGGGGCTTGGAATATTCTGAAAACACCTGGATGGCAGAGAATGATGACTTAGTTTAGGGAACAACTGGGGTCGATCAGCCAGCACTGATTGTAAAACTGGGTGAAAAGTTCTCAAATTTCTGAAATTCGTGGCGCTTGATAGACACCAGCTCCAATAAAAATGTTTAGCGTCACATACACGCAGTTTATGAATAACTTCAGCTAAAGAGTTTTGTGAAAGCATGTGGTGAGGAATCAATACCTTCCTGTCTGGATGTTCACAGACTGTTACCTACATTGATTCTTTTAAAAGCACCCTACGTATATGCCAATTACTGGTTTACGGTTCCTGGCATTTTAAAATAGCTATTCAGAACAAAACCCACGTCTCTTTACCCAGTTCTCCATCTCTAACAATCACCAACCACAGTCATTCTAGAATGTTTATTTGAAGATGCCAGCTGGTGTGGTGAGATATATTGTAACGTCATTCACAGGGTGGCCCCTTTAAACCACAGAAAAGGAAAATTCTTTATGGGGGTTAAAATATACACTCTGCAAAAGTGAAGAGTTGAAAGTGAGTGACCCACAGTTAAAGGCATTGATGAACATGAGGTTATCAGACATGTAGGTATTATTGTGTGATGAGTGTGTGCGAGTGTGTGCATTTGTGATTATGATTTTTGTGTTGTTATATTTTTTAGTGTGTCCATGAGTATGTGATTATATGATTTTACCTGTACAGGAGTTTGAATTATGTGTGTGTGCCTGTGGCAGTGTACAGGTGAATGCGGGAAGCGTGTTTTTTTTTGTGGTACTATGTGAAAATGTGTTTATGTGTGTAGTTTCTAGTGGTACATTTGTATGTATGGTATGTGTGTGTGCTTGTGAGTTGCTGTGTGTGCAGTCTTTTTTGTGATGGAGTGTGTATGTTGTTTTTTTACACGTAAAATGTGTGCATGTTGTTCGTATGTGTGCTTCTTTTGACTAGGGGTGGGCGATAAATTCAGCTCCGATGGCGGAGTTGGCTGAGTTTCGGCCACTCCATGTTACACTTGTAACGCAGAGGTCCAGAGAAGTTCTGCCAATCGCCGTGTGGTGGAGTTTTTTCTCGAGCGTGGCTCACCAACAGTAATTTGGCCAGCACAAGTGAGAATTGGCTTCCCCTAGCACGATTTTTGGGTGGTAGAAGGCACCCAACGAGATTTTAACAATGCGGGTGCTCATGACCGTTCGTGGTGAGAAAGCTGCAACTCAAGTGGAAAATCTATTCCAGCTGCAGCAAAACAAACCCAAGAAGCAGCGCCCTCTGGTGCATCGCGTGGTGCCGTTCATGCTGAGCAAGCTCCCAGCACTCAAAATCAGAGCGAGCAGCGTGACGTTTCGATTTTCACCTATTTGTGGAACTCTGCGGAATCTCGTAGGGTTTTCATGGAACTCCGCGGAATTCCATGGAGTGATACTCCATGAATTCCACCCCCCCTGTTTTTACACTTGTGTTATTGTATGTAGTTGATGTTGAGCTTGTGTGTATGTGCATATGTTTGTGGCTGCTGCAAAGTTTTGTTGCGCCTACATGATCAATCAGTTACCTGTGTGCATGTGTCTATATGTGGATGTATGCTTGTTTATTTGAACCTTAAATATAATATATTCAAAAGTGTGTGCAAAGCTATGATTCACTGGTAGTGCATTATCTACATTTAACAACACTTGTTGACTCTTTAATTGACTGTTAACTCAGTTCTCATGGCTAACACTTAAGTAGAACTTAAATAGCCAAATATACTTCACCAAACTCCTTTAGGTTTTTTAGGGGTACATTTTCACTCCACTGTACAGCGTGAAATACAGAGCCAAAAAAGTGTTTATATAGTGTCCGTCACCAAAGGTGTGAATATTGTGTACATATTTGGTAACAGTGTCAAATATGAGAGACGACAATGTGGGTTCCGTCTCAATTGCAGCTAAGATGTTAAAGGATGGAGAGATGTGAGATAATATGGTAAATCTTTTAAAATTTATTATAGTCAGAACAGCTGGCAGTACCTTTAGTCCATGTGGATATAGCACCTGAACTGCGACTAGGCCACTCCCATTTCACGGCCCACAGACAGCCTGTCAGCACAACTGCCCTTCCAAGCCTCCCTGAGGTAAACCCCTGGAGATAGAGGAGAGGGGCTACTCAAAACCGCCACCTGGATGCCTAGAAGGAAACAACACCTCAGTTGACTAAGATCAGACGGGAAACAACCTTTACAACGCAGTCATTACATCGCATTACCTTTAGATAGCAGTCATTACATCGCAGCATCCTTTACATCGCATGTTATTACAACGCAGCCATTACATCGCATGTCACTACAACGCATGTTATTACAATGCATATCACTACAACGCAGGCATTACATCGCAAGTCATTACAATGCATACCATTACAACTCATAGTACCCTTACACTATCCAACACTTACCCTACTGTTGCACTCACTGGAGTTAGAATAGTAATTTTTACCCCTACTCTATCCAACACTTACCCTACTGTTGCACTCACTGGAGTTAGAATAGTAATTATTACCCCATACTATCCAACACTTACCTTAATGCGATGTAATGGTATGCATTGTAATGGTAGGCGTTGTAAAGGTATAATGCAATGTAATGGAATGCATTGTAAAGGTGGTTTCTGAAAATGCGATGTAATGGCATGCGATGTAAAAGAACGCGTTGTAAAGGATGTTGCGATGTAAAAACTGCGTTGTAAAGGCATGCATTGTAAATGTGTGCGTTGTAACGTCAGACATTCAGATCAGACGAGAGCTAGGCATTCAATCTTTTTTCTTTTTTGCATTCTAGGTTACAAAGTATCACTTTTGGAATTGAAATTAGAACTATAAGTCGCAGAATGCAAAAAAACAGGACTGGATGAGTTACTTACGTCTGTCTTGGCACTACCTGTATACTCTGTGGCAGGGTGGAACAACCAACTTATTATATGAAATAATGTACAACCAAGAGTACACTGCGACATATTGCAGTTCATCTTGGAGTTTTCTGAGCTTATGAGGTCACTTGGCTTGAAGTCTTAGTTCATTATTTGGCTACAGAGCTTCTCATTGACTTGAAATATTCTCACATTATGCAGATTGAGCATTAGCGTAGCAATGGTGTCAAGGTCCTCATGCAAGGAAGGAAAATTGACCACCCTTATCTATAGTTTTTAACAGCAAGAAGGACCTGCACAGCCCTGGGCCCCTGTGCCTCTCCACCTGCTGCATCATTGATGAAATGAAAAAGAAATTTATAAAGCACAAGACATTCACCCGAGGGTGTCAAGGCGCTATTGCCAACACCTCTTTCCACATGTATGCCGATGATACTCAGATCTACATCAAAATTTCATCCCTAGAGGAGATCTACTCTTTGAACGAGGCCCTAAAACTGACTGTACAATGGCTCGCCAGCAACCAGCTCAAACTAAATGCACAAGAAAACTGAGTTCCTTCGAATCTCTCCTCCTAAAATACCACTGATGTACTGGAATGGACCAAGGCGATCACAGCACTGAGCTGCACACCGAACATAATGGACTCAGCCGAATCTCTCAGAATCACACTGGACAGCAACCTGAATATGCGAGACCATATCAACTTGATGGCCAAAAATGTCTTTTTCACCTGAGCTACTTGAGCAAACTAAAACCATTCCTGGATGCTTCGTACCTAAAAATGGCTGTTCAGGCATTCGTTATCTCTAGAATCGAATATGGATGCTCAACCCTCTCTGGCCTACACAAGATCTCCACGGCCCCCCTAAAAGCTTGTCTTAACGCTGCCGCTAGACTCATAACAGGCTCAAAAACATGTGACCACATCTCACCGCACCTGAAGGCTCTGAACTGGTTTCCTCTTGAAGCCAGAATCCAACTCAAAGTGGCCTTATCACGCACAAAGCACTACACTCAAATTCCCCTGCATATCTTGCCCAGAAAATCATGGTTTCTGGAGGCGCCAGAAGCTCCCAGTCTGCCAGAGACTTTGTGCTCCAACCACCCCACTTCCGAAAAAAAAACATACAATTGAGCCTTCTCTGGGGCCGCACCAAGAATTTGGAACTCGCTGTCGCCTAAACATCATAAGAATACCCTCTCTGTCAATATTCAAGAAGGAAACCAAAACCTTCCTAATTTGCAAAATCCTCCCATAATTCTCATTCATTTCACACAGTGCACAGCTGCATAGCTATATGTTTTTGCTCGATTTTTGGGTGTTTTTTTCTTTTTTTATGACTTGTAAAAGCCACTCTGAATATTGTAAATATTCTGTTATTTCTCAAGTGTATGCACGTCCATCTATCCCTACCTATGTAATTGTCTATCTCAAACTTGTATACAACTTGTTTTTCCTGTAAAGCGCTCTGATACCCTAACGGGTCACGTTGGCGCTCTATAAAACACTAAATAAATAAATAAAATGAGGAAGTACGCCTTTTCCGGAATTGGTAGACAATCATGGTGTCTTTCCAGAAGTGGGCATTAGAGATACTGCAGACAGTGGTCCTTGCTCTCTGTTTTGTGTGGCACCAGACACTAGAGTGAGATGGCGCTGTGATACCTCATCAGGCCTTACCAGGTTAGTTGGGTGTCTTTACTGAGAGGTGCCCCAGAGACACTAGACCTCTCAAGGCTGCTGGACTACTGCAGACATATGTGTCTCTCATTGAAAGAAAGCCATGGACCACTAGGTTCCTTCATAGATAGAGCGTTCAGACCACTAGCTTGCTTCGGAGCTGGTGCGTCGAGACCAATACGTTCCTTCACACTGGGTGTATCCAGGCCACTATCTTCCTGCCCAGCTGGTGCTTTCAGACCAGTATGTTCTGTCACAGCTGGTGGGTTCACAGCACCAGGTTCCTTCACAACTGACATGTCCAGACCATTAGTTTTCTGCACAACTGGTGCATCCAGAACATTAGGCTCCTGCACAGCGGGTGCATTCACATCACTAGGTTTCTTCACAGCTGGTGAGTCCAGACCACTATGTTCCTTCCCACTTGGTGTATCCAGGCCACTAGCTTCCTTCACAGCTGGTGCATCCAGACTATTAGGTTCTGTCGCAGGTGGTGCATTCACAGCACTAGGTTCCTTCACAGCTGGTGCATCCAGACCATTGGGTTCCTTCACAGCTGGTGCATCCAGACCATTAGGCTCCATCACAGTTGGTACTTTCACAGCACTAGGTTTCTTCATGCCTGGCGTGTCAACGCCGCTAGGCTCCACCACAGCTGATGTCTTCAGTGTGCTCACTTCCTTCACAATTGGCGGGTCAAGGCCACTATGTTACTTCACAGTTGGTGTATACAGACATCTCAGTTCCTTACAAGTGGCACATCAAGGCCAATAGATACCTTCACAGCTGGCCCATCCAGACTACTCAGTTCCTTCACAATTGGTACTTCAACGCCGCTAGGTTCCTTCATAGAATGTGCACTCAGATCATTAATTTCCATCTCAGCTGGTGTATTCAGACCACTAGGTTCCTTCACAGCTGGTGCATCCAGACCATTAGGTTCCTTCACAGCTGGTATGTCCAGACCATTAGGTTTCTTCTCAGTTGGTGCATCCATACCACTAGATTCCTTCATAGCTGTCACACCCTTGCTCATCGAACCCTGTACTGAAAACAGTGGTGGTTCCTCACTGCATTGAGACAAGTATGACTCCCTCTGATCTTTCACAATGTGAAGGACGTCTCGGAGAAAGCATCCAGGTTGGTATCGGTTCTACAGCCTGGGCCCCTACCGCAGACAACCCTAGGAGGCTTGAGCAGCACTGGGTTACTTCTTTCCACAAAGCTAAGTTTCATTAGCTATTCTGCACCCCCTTAGTTGAAGTGGAGCAGTACTAGGTGCTCCTTTCATTTTGAGGTGGCACAGTTGCCACACAGCTCTTAACAGTGTTTTACCTCCACTTACATTTAGAGGGCCCAAGGATCTACTGCAATTTCTCACCTACTTGTGTGCTCTGCCTTTGAGTCCTAGTCAATACCATCATTATAGACTCATCTCATTCCCTCAGGCATTTCATCTGTCTGACCACTCCTTCAACCTATGTGATCACCAATGCCCCCAGGGCAAGGGAATGGAGAGCTCCTAGGGGAATGAATCAAGCATTTTGGTAAGCTGTGGTCAATGTTGTATATAATGTTTTACCTTCTTTTAAGTGGAGATAATACACTCATTTTTTTTGTTTTATGCTGTGTTCATTTAGTGTGCAGTGCTGGAATTGTTTGCCTGGAAGAAGTGTGTGCTGGTTCTTTCCCCAAGTGTATCTTCCCTCTTCACCTCTATCAGGGATTTATAGAGTGCACTTCTCACCTGTGAGGGTCTCAAGGATCTGAGGCGGGGGGATGGATACGGGCAGCTCCGTGGTCATCCGAAGAGCCAGGTCTTGAGATCCTTTCTGAACAGGTGCAGTGTCGGGCTTCGTCTAATGTGGAGAGGGAGTTCGTTCCAGGTCTTGTCAGCGATATAAGAGAAGGATCTACCATCCGTTCTAGCCCTTTGGATGCGGGTGACCATTGTAGGTAGCTGGCTCTGTATATACTATACCAAAATGAGGTATAGTGTGCACAGAGTCCAGTGGAACCCCATAGGTAGGCAGAGGTAAAAGTAGATATCACCTTACTCTCTATTTGTGGTAGTGTGGGCCAGCAGTAAGGCTTTATCAGAGGGTAGTGTTAAGCATGTGTTGTACACACTCAATCAGCAAATGAGGTCACACACTCAAAGACTGAACTCAGACCAATTTGTTTTGTTTAAAAATATTATTACGTTATTTTATTTCTAGAACCAAGCCAAGCCTGGCACAGGCAAGTGAAATAAATGCTTTGCAAAATATTATGCAGTGTTTTACAATTGAATGCAGGTTCAAATGCAGTTGATTGAAATACAGGTAAGTCAAAATGTCGAAATAACTTTTCAGATTACTTTTCTGTTACTTTTCAGATTACTTTTTAAGTTGCTCTTTCTACTCCGTGTGATATGCCTAGATTTCACACAGGGACATTTCCTAGAGAAAAGGTAAGTAAAATCGGTTTTGTACAGTTGTAGTTTCTCAGATTTTCATCCAAATCAACACCACAATTTTCAAGGGAAAACATCAATGTATTCCTATGGAGATAAATTAAGTTATCGGTTAACAGGTAAGTACTCGGTCTTTGGGGTTTAGTTTCTGGGGTTAGAACAAGGGTTCCCCCAGGGTCAAGGATGTACTCTCAAAGCACCCTCAGCGGCACTAGGGTGCTGAGGCCTTATGTTATCCAATGGGTGATAGGGGGCCTCCGGTTGATGGCTGCTCACGAGCAGGCCACAAGGTTGTGGGAGCAAAGGTCCTGGTGATAGGCTCAGGGCAAAGGGGGATCCGAGTTAGCAACCAAAGTACACCCGCAGCGGTGAAGGGGCGGTTGGGTGCTGGGTGCTGTTTTGGCATTGGGGGCCCTGTTGTTTTCAATGGGGATTGCCGGATCTGGTTTTTAGCTGCAAGCTCGGTCCAGGAAGACTTCCAGGAGGAGCCAACATCTGGGCAGTTAAGTTGGAGGGCTCTGGGATGCAGGTGCACCTTGGTTCTCTTCTCCAGGGCGCAGGGCGGCTGGATGCAGGGGTGTCTTTTGAGGTCGGATTTCGCCTTACCGGGCCACTCGCAGTTGGGGGGGTCTCTGTGCAGAGGCTGCAGGCAACGTCGGGGAGTCTTGGAGGGGTCAACCCACGGTGGACTTGTACTCTGGAGCACTTGGGGACCTCGCTGGGACCGGTGGCAACCCAGATTCGGGCCGTAGGCATTGGTTGCCGTGGTGGTTCCAGGCTCAGAGTCTGTTTTCAGAATTTCTTTTGAACAGAGCTGCTGTTCACAGGAGATCCAGTCTTTGTTGAAGGCAGTTAGTCCCCCAGGCTTTTGGATGTCGCTGGCTGCAGGACAAGGTGACTTTTGGCACAGGATCTCCGGAAACTGCAGACTGGCCGGTAGGGCCGGGTCCAAGTCAGATCTTCTCTGCAGTATCCTCTGCTGGGCGTCTTCTTTAGTCCTTCTTCTTCTTAGGTTGTGGGAATCTGCCTTCTTAGTTCAGGGCTGCCCCCCTAAATACTGTATTTAGGGGGCATTTTAGGGGTCTCGGGGGCAGTAGCCAATGGCTACTGACCTAAAGGTGTTTTCACCTTAGGTGTGCTCACCCCGCGTGGGGCAGTGGACACAAGCCCTAATTCTGATTGGAGATTGCCTGCCACCTGCAAGATGGCGGGCACTGAAGAGTGGGCATCACCTCGCCTCCCCCACCTGACGGGTGGGGTTGGTAGAGGTGGGCACACCTTCTGGACTGTCTAATTTTTCCCACCTGTCTTCCCGCCGAAAAGGAGGCGAGATAGGAAGGGGGCCTGCTCCTGGAAGCAAAGGAGAGGCTGGGGGTCGTGTTACAAGGCGGCACGGCCTCTGAAGCTCCCCGCCACAGATGGCTGTTCCTGTACTGGGGGAGGTGTGGAAGGCTTTGTATCTGAGCTCAGGGAGCGTAGGCTCCCACCCCAGGGGACAAGAAACATGTCTCATGGTGGCAGGCTGGTGTTTACCAGTCAGGGAACTCACCAGAGGCTGGTCGTTTTTCAGGGGGCATCTCTAAGATGCCCTCTGAGTGCATTTTTCATTAAATCCCACACTGGCATCAGTGTGGGTTTAATGTGCTGAGAAGTTTGATACCAAAGGGTATTGAAGCATGTGGAGGACACAGCATTGATCTGGCGGTTCATGGTGAGTGAGGATTCGAGTATGATGCTGAGGTTGCGGGCATGGTCCGTGGGGGTAGGCGGGTTGCTGAGGGCGGCGGGCCACCAGGTGTTGTCCCATGCAGAGGGGGTAGAGCTGAGGATGAGGACTTCAGCTTTCTTTGAGTTGAGCTTCAGGCAGCTGCTTCTCATCCAGGATGTGACGTCCTTCATCCCTTCACCCCTTCTTGGAAACTGTGCGGTAGGAGATGGTATTTAAGGCTACTGAGAGGTCTAGGAGGATGAGGGCAGCAGTGTGGCCTTGATCGAGGAGGGTGCAGATGTCGTCAGTGGTGGCTATGAGGGCGGTCTCTCTGCTGTGTTTGCTGCAGAATCCAGATTGAGAGGAGTTGAGGATGTTGTTGGTTTCTATGAAGTGCGTTAGCTGGATGTTGATGATTTTGTTGATGAGCTGAGGCCATTTACTCTGTTGATGAGGCACATTGCCTTCACTCATTCAAAAAGAGGACGTGGACCTCTCTGAAAACATGCCTGGAGTTGTCCCACAACTCATGATGCCTTAGCCTCTTAGCAGGGAGGCGGGTAGGATGACAAGTACATACTGGGTGACCTCATTATTTTTTTTTAAAAAACAAAAAATCATCATATAGTTTCCTTTGAAAGGTAGCGTGGAGAGCTGTAAGGGAGTCATGAACTGACCCTAGAATCTGGTAATATTCCTAGACCTTCCAGTTTATTTTTTAAAGGACAGCTAAAAAAAAATTAGGGGCATGGACCACCTTACCTTCATGCCTATAACTCATGAGGACTCAATCCTGGGAAAGAATATGTACTTAAGGTATAAAGATATTTGCACCCTATCCTACTAGGGGCCTGCAAGGTTTCAACAGTTTGGTGTTTTTTGGCATTCTTAGCAAAGGTCCATGGAAGTTGACCAATTTTGTGAAGATTGCCAAGTTTTTCAATTTGCCACTTACACTTTTGGGACAATGTATGCCCACGCATATCCGTGTTTAACACTGACAAAAATGCTTCCTCATAAAACATACTTCTCAGAAAACACGCCTCCATTGCAAGGTACGTATAATTACTGATTCTACCCACAAAAGTGTTCCCAACCAAATTGGCAATGAAAAGGAATGTGATCATACCCAATTTCTAGTGATTGCCAAAGTCTCAGGATATTTCAAGAGCTGAAAGACGGTAAAATGATGGAATAGGAGGGGGGAAATTGGGGAACTACTCAGGGAGTCAGGTGTAGCATGCCCAATTCCTGTGTTAATTATCAAGCAACACCTTGGGGAGAACTTGGGATACTGTAGTATTTCTGCAGGCCCAGAATGACCAATGCCTGAGAAATCTGTAATTTCAGGTGTGGGTAAACCGTACTGGCATATCCTGCCACCCTGTTCGCGAGGCCCTTAGTATTCTTTTCATCTGCAAGATGTCAGCTTGCGGAGGCAAATCTTGCTCACGGTTCCGCCATGAGTGGGTTTGATCCAACCTTGGCTGGGTTTGTTCACACTTGATACTATTTTCCTTTGTAATGAAAATTATCTTGCAATGTCTAATAATGACAGAAATGAGAAACTTTACAAAACGTTTCCAATGGAAACAGGCATTGGCAAAGTAAAGAGAGGTCTGGCTTTAATGGTCTAATACATGCAATCTGCACATGTGCTTGCAGTGCCACAATATTGTGTTTCTCACTGCTTGCCTTGATTTAAGAAACTGGATGTGTGTCTGTGTGTGTAACATATATATGTACATATGACTATGAATCACATTCGATTCCTGACAAAAATGCAAACAGACTGCTACAAATGGTTGCTTTTTTATAGAATGCCTCTATGAAATCATTTTTCAGTGTAATTTAATGTGTGATGATTCTTTCTATCTTTAAAAACAAGTTCCTAGTGCATTGCAATGCAAGCATTCTATAGGAGATGGAATGATACATCAAGTAGCAGATAGCATGACATGAGACAGAAATACACTCCTCTAGGAGCACCAAAAGCCCATATTCTGTATATTTAAAATAAATTAACAATAGTTTATGCAGACATCTGTTTTATCAAGCTAGACCTAAAACACATTACACAACCCTAATCAGTACAATTCGATTTACATTTCTTCATTGTCCACTATTCTAAAATAAGTGTAAACCATCCTTAGATTAATTTTTGATCTAGGTGTAAACTTTGCAGAAGATGTGAGTTTTAGCTTTCTACCATCCGGAAGATCAAACTTAGTTTGCAATAAATTTATGCAGTTTTTAATTAAAATCTAAATCACTGAGAGCCTAAAGATAAATTATAAATGAAGCTTAAATTATTAACTTTTTATATAAAAATGATTATGCAGTGTATTAAAGATTTCTTTAAATGTGCAGTGACATATTTTAAGTGATAAGCAATGTCACTACACTGGTGACAACAAAGATCTCTGAAGCAGATTTGTAAAGCTCTCTATCACCCAGAAGGGTATCTTGGCACCGAGTAGGTGTGAGCCTAGCAAGCCTAGGGCCTAGTGGGACTACTTGAAAATCCGGGTCTTCATCTGCTTGTGGAATTCAAGAAGTGAGGAGGAGACTCTTATCTGTTGTGGCAGGTGGTTCTATGCTTTAGGAGAGATGTTGGAGAAGGCTCGAAGGCCGAATCTGGTTTTCCATCTGCCTGGGATTTGTGCAAGTGAGAGTAAGGACTAGCGGAGATGTCTGGGAGATTTGTTGAACCAGATGTGATTGTTGAGGTATGCTGGGCCAGTGTTGTGTAGTGCCTTGTAGGTCTGGGTGAGGAGTTTGAATTGTGCGAGTTTGTGTATAGGGGGCAGGTAGAGCTTCTTCAGGTGTGGTGCGATGTGAGTGTGGCGTGGGAGGTTGAGAGTGATTCTGGGTGTGGAGGTTTGAATGGTCTGAAGCCTTCTGGTGAGTTTTTGTTGATCCAGGCATAGAGGGTGTTCCCGTAGTCCTGCTATCTTGTGACCAGGATCTGTGTGACTGTTTTCGGGGTGCTGATTGGGAAGTATTTGACTATCTTCCTAAGCATCTTCAGGGAATGGGAGCAGGAGGTATTGATAGCGCTGACTTAGGCGGTCATGTCGAGTTTGCTATCAAAGATTTACCAAACTTGGCATCAGATGATTTCTCTGCAGCACTCATGCACTTCAGAAACAACAAGCATTGCAATAATCCTGGCAGGATTCACAACAAAATGAGTACATCTAATCCTCAGAGGTGTATGACTGTTAATGAGTATACATTTACTCATTCCAGAAATTCACATAAGTTTCCCAACCTCTGCCTAAAAACCTGTGACAGTTGCAGCTTTCTGGATGTACTCCTGAAACACTTATCTGATTATGTAATTTTGTCCATACAGAGACAACTCCGCATGTACAGTTGTATACAATGCACAATTTTGCATGGAAAATACCATGGTATTTATACGAAGGCCTTTTTTGTTTTTGTGGAGAAACCACATCACCTACAGTCTGACCAATTTTGCGGTAATTTTCTTCTCCTTTCCTCCCTGACCAATTTTGTGGTAATTTTCTTCTCCTTCCCTCCCTGGAAAGAGATGTACTCCTGCCCTTTATGGGAGTAAATCTCCGATCATTTCAATGATGGGAATGGTTCAGAGGAAAGTTTGAGAATGCCTAAAAACTCTCGAGATTGTAGATGTTTTCAAATATTCCATGGAACCCCCTCATTGAAACACCAGTTCCCCACTCCTTCAGTGGAATTTAATCATACACTGTATTACATTATCATGGGATAATACTGCACATATTCAAAAGGATTTACAAGTCAAAGCCACCTAGCATTCATAAATCGGGCATTTGTTTGAGTAAGTTAAACTTACACCTCCTGCTGGCTAGGTAGGGTATGGGCATTCTTTGTGTGCATGGAACACCCTGTTCTCCTGGAAGGTATGTTCTAGTTGTGACAAGGACAGTCTGAGGATCCGCCTTGCAGCCATTCAAGCATGTATGTCCAAGGACTATCCAAGGTCAAGATGGAATTCATTCTCGCCACCAGTGTCTGCAAATAACAGCAGGTTCAAGAATGGCTCTTAAAGTAAATCTGGGCAGCCTCATCCTGCAACTCACCAACAGCACCGAGTCCCTGGGCTTCCACATAAGCACCAACCACTGGTTCAAGACCCGCACGCTGCATAAGACAAAGTGGATGGGGCACTAGCTCAGCTTGCTCTGTAGCGTTCAACACTTCCGAGTAGAAGCAACCTTGAGAAGGTCCACCTCTGCTCTGTTCCTACCCATCACAATAAAAGGAAATACTCCTGGCATCCCAAGAGCATCCCACAAGCAGTTGCCTGTCTCATCAAGGCTCTCTAAACATCCAAAGAATCACACCAACTCTGCAGAATCTCCATTGGCTCCCACTATCTCTATTATCTAGAAGGGAGCTGCCCCTGGTGCCCCACTGTACCCGTCAGCCAAGATCAAGACCTGTGATTGGACATGCATACACCACAGCAGCAACAGCACCTGACAGGAAGTGAGAAAATGCAGGAATTTGAAGATGAGATGCCAGCAGATTTCTTGCTACGCCTCAAGAGTATAGATCTGGTGTCTTGTCCATTTCCACGGGGTCCCAACCCTCTGGTGCTTCAAGAAGGAACTGAAGACTCACCTCAAGAAATGTCTTGTAGTGGTATTCCCTACCGCGTCTTCTGGACCCACATACATTTTAACATCTGCCCTACACCCGCTCTTCAACCCACAGCTCTGCAGTCTACCACCTACAGGTCTCTTTTGCCTCTATACACGGCCTTCAGTGTCAAAAACCTCAATTCCCACTCCTCATCCCATGGGTGGCTCCCTCCTCTCACAATGTAATCTCACAGATACTACACCGACTTCCCCACCTTCCCACTCTCATGTAAAGGCACACTCTTGTACATCGTTCCATTGCTTCATAGCGAGGTTCATGCTATATACATCTCATACATAGCGCCTTGATGCCAGAAGGCAAAAGCTGCACTTTAAAAAAACAAATATGTAAATATGGGAGAAGTCCAAGGGCATGTAATGGATGATGGCAGGGGTTGGAGTCTTCTGCTTGCAAACTGGGCATCTCTGATTAGCAGAGCCTGCTCTAGAGGGGTGGGACCGGTGCCACCGCACCGGACGCTGACTTGGGGTGGGGGTGCCAATGTTTGCAAGTATATTATATTTCAAAAGCACCTACTGCCTGTTCCTTACCTCCGGCAATATTCAAGCATCAATAAAAATCCCAAGATAACTCAGGTGAGTAATGTTCTTCCTTTAGAGAGTCTGGAGTTTGGGGGCGTGGCTAAGGCGCCACGCAAGATGGCCGCTTAGGGACTCTGCTACGTATACCGGGAAGCGTCTCTAAAATGCCGACGCGGTTCCCGCTTTGCCTTCTGTCTTCCTCTGCCCGCATTGTGCTACGGACTGCTCCGTGCCTCTGGTGAGCTTGTTTTGGGATTTTGCCGCGTTACGCTTCATGCTGTTTTCACCGATGGACTTATTCCCTGAGAGCGCCCGCCATTTTGATTATGCGCGCTCCGTCAGAGACCACCGACACGGCTGATGTCCCCATTTCTCACTGACTGGCTTCTCCAACAATTTACTGTTTTTTCTTCTATGGACAGTTTAAATGCATTTTTCCATGGAGAAGGACTCCTCCTCATGTGGTGCTATGCTGCCTCACTGCTGCAACTGTCTCCTCACGCTGCTTGCCATTTTGCATGTGAGTCTTGGCATTTAGATAGGTCTGCTGCCTTTAATTCTTTGTAATTTCAGGTGACTTTCTATTTTTACATTTTATTGCTGAGAGTTATATGAGCACTTTCTGCTGGACATTCTTTTTTACTTTTTTTTTAACTTCATTTCCCTCCCTGGCTCACATATCCTACATAGGAGTTCCAGTATTCCCTGTGAGTGGTTTATTCCCTCATCTGCCTATTCTTCCTTCAGCGCACTTCTTCATCAACTACATTAACTGGTTCTCCCTGGAACTTTCGATGCTCTCTGCGCCCTGAAGGTCAGATATTCATGGGGAAGCTGCGTAGTCCAAAATTTGTTTTCGTTCCTTCTAAGCATGTTCCTTTGGAGACATCTTCATTCTCCTCAACATCGGATTCATCTTCTCACATAGGCCAAATGACTGGAGTTGCCTCTACTCGTTCTTCTTCGACGCAGCCCTCTGTAGGTACATCATCTCCACCTGCCGCGTCCTCTAAGTGCCTGAAGCAGGATCCTCCTTCCCCTGATAAAGTTCCCTCTCGCATCTCTATGGAACTTCTTCTGGAGGAGATACGCGCTTTGCGGCCGTTTGTAGAGGAAACCAATAACAAGATGCAATTTCTTGAGGAGAAGTGGTCTACTATGGATAGCAGAGTATTGTCGGTGGAGCAGCAAGCATCAGAGATTCCAATTCATTCAAAACAAATTTCCTCTCTAGAACAGTCGGTTCTTGCCCTACAGCAACACACCGAGGATTTAGAAAATAGAAATAGAAGGAATAACCTACGCGTCTATGGTCTGCCGGAATCCCTGGAAGGAGACAACCCTGTCTCATTTTTCACCTCCTTTCTTCCGAAATGTTTAGATATGCCATCTACCACTTGTCTCAGTATTCAAAGAGCTCACAGGCTTGGTCCTCGCACATCTACTTCAACTAAACCACGAGGTGTCATCATTCTGTTCCTGAAATTTACTGACCTTCTTTCAGTTCTCTCTGCAGATAGATCTAAACGTCAACTCTCCTGGTTGGGTCAGAAAGTCTATCTTTCACAGGACGTCTCTAATGCTACTGCGACTAGAAGAAAAGAATTCCTGAACTTTCGTGCTCCTCTGCGAACTCTTGGTGCTAGATATGGCTTGTTTCACCCATGTATCTTCAAAGTCACATACCAAAACCAAACATGAACTTTTCAAAATCCTGCGGAACTTAAAAGCTTTATTCATATTCAAACTTCCACTGGCATGGATACTTCCATCTCTTCTAATGGTTGAAAATTTAACCTTCTTTTTTCCTTACAGGTTTTGTGTTCCTATACTCGCACTTATGGTTTGTTGTTACACTGCGGTTTTGTATTCTTGATGTTTCTTATGCAGCTTTAGTGTAGTTCTTCCTTCATGTTTATTTCTTCTCATGTTTGCTATTTAGATATTATTGTTCTTAAGATTTATCTTCTTTTGTGTTGCATGTTAGCTGGTTGTTTCTCTCCTTTATATTTTCCTGATGTTAATTCTTACCTTTGTTTATCCATATAGATTGGTTGGTTTATTTTTCTCCAATTCATGTGGCTCCCCTTCTGCGTTCTTCCGTCCTGGTGCGGTTTGGACTCCCATTCATGGGAGGCTCATCTTGTTGAGTGTCACCATTGTCCCGTTGTTTAATTCGTTTTTCTCGCCCTCAGGTATGTTGCCCTCAGTCATCCTTTTTGGATATGTACTGTCTTTTCTTGAATTTTCACTTTCTTTTCCCTCCCCTTTTTTCCTTCTCTTTCCCTGTCACCTATTGGTTGCATTTTTTCTTTTTCGTTGTCCCTATTTGTTCTTTCCTTCTTTATAAATGCTCTTTTTACTCTTCTCTTTTCTATTTCTTTCTCTAAACTTCGTCTTTTTTCTCATCTTTTTTTTCTTTTACTTATTGGCATTCTTCTCTTTCCTTTTGTCATTGTAATTTTGGTTTCTTTTACATTTTTGTTATTTTTACATTCAAAGTTATTTCCTGGAACGTAAATGGTTTTATTAATCCTATTAAACGACAGAGTGCTTTCCCAGCTAGCTTCTTAAAACCCAGATTTAGTCCTTTTACAAGAAACTCACCTTACGGAAGCTGAGTCGCTTAAGTTGAAGAGAAGCTGGGTGGGTACGGTTTTATTCTCTCCCTCTACCAATAAAAAAATCGGTGTTGCTATTCTATGTCACAAGAAACTAAAGTGTAAGGTTGTGTCCCATGATAATGATACTGATGGTAGATGGGTGTTAGCTAAACTTTTAATTAATTCTGTACCTTTAGCTGTTTTCAATGCTTATGGTCCTACACAACCAGATTGTTCTTTTTGGCCTTTAATCACAACAAAATGTATTCAACACCGAGATACCTTGTTTATTTTAGGTGGTGACTGTAACCAGATTGTTGATCCGTTTCTCGATCGCAAATCATCTGTTTGTTTCATACCTCATAAGACACCCAAACAATTCCTTGACACCATTTCTCAATCACATCTTATTGATTCTTGGAGGCTCTCACATCCTGATACCCTTGATTACTCCTTTTTCTCTCTCCCTCATACATCTCTCTCTGGTCTTGATTACATTTTTCTCTCTCAATCTCTATCCCAAAATTCTATTGAACCCATAGTTATTTCGGATCATGCTCCAATTGTAACAGACCTTGATCCCCCATATCCTAATTCTTCACGCTGGCGATTTAATAACTCCCTTCTTACTGATCCTCTTTTCTCTTCTTCTTTTTGCTCTTTTACTAATGAATTCTTTTTACTCAATTGTGACCCTGCCTTGTCCCCTCATCTTCTTTGGGATTCCTTTAAAGCTACTGCAAGAGGATTCATTATTGATTTTGTTTCTCAGAAAAAGAAATACTTTCTTCTCAAACGGAAAACTCTACTGGCTCGTATTAGGTCATTAGAACATACATTTTACACTTCTTCCACTAATTCCATTTCACCAGACCTCATACGAGCTAAACCTGAATTCAACAAATCTACTACTGATAACGCTTCCTCAATACTCCTTCGTAGTAGCTCTCGTTATTATGGCGGCCAAACAAATCAAGCAAGCTCTTGGCTAATTATCTCAAATCGCGTAAAGAGCGTACTTTTATAGATTCTAGCTACTCTTCTGATAATTCCCTTTTACACAAAGACCAAGAAATACGTGACCAATTTCAACTTTTTTATCAGTCTCTTTACACGCCAGAATCTCCTCCTACTTCCTCTCTTATTCAATCCTATTTTGAGAAGATTCCTACTCCCTCTACCTCTCATCTTAATTTTCTTGATCTTGAACACGATCTTTCACTTGCTGAACTCTCCAATGCCTTGAATACCCTTACTAAAGGGAAATCTCCTGGGCCTGATGGACTTTCTGTTAAATTTTACATGCACTTCTCTGACCTCTTACTCCCTAGGCTTTTAGAGCTCTTTCAATCATTTTATTGATCTGGTAAGGCAGCGGGAACTTTCCAAGAAGCCACCATTTCCAAGGGAGGCCGTGATCCTCAATTTTGTAAAAATTATCGTCCGATTTCCTTAGTCAATGTGGATTATAAATTATTTGCTAAATTGCTTGCTCTGCACCTGGATCCCTTTATGCCCCATCTTATAGGTAAAGAGCAGTGTGGCTTTGTTAAAGGCAGACTTACCTCTGACAATTCTCGTCTTTTCCTCAATGTGTTAAATAAAGCTTCTTCCCTCTCCATTCCTCTATCTGCTATCTCTGTTGATGCAGAGAAAGCTTTTGACAGAGTAGATTGGTCTTTTTTGTTTGCTTCATTACACTGGCATGGTTTCGTACCTAAATTCATATCTCTTATTTCTCTGCTATATTCTGCTCCTAAATATCAGTCCTAGTTAATGGTCACCTTTCCTCTTATTTTTCTCTTCAGCGTGGTGTCCGTCAAGGCTGTCCTTTATCCCCACTTCTCTTTGTTCTTGCCCTTGAACACTTTTTGACCTCTATTCGCAACAATGATTCCATTTCTGGTTTTCCTTATGGTAATAGTCAGCTGAAACTTTCTGCATATGCCGATGATATTCTCCTCTTTATTTCTGCTCCCGAAACGTCTATCCCTGCTTTATTACTTGAATTGAACTCTTTTTCACAGGTTTCCGGTTATAAAATTAATTCCGACAAGACTGAAATTCTCCCTCTTACAAAATGTTGCCTTCCTCATTTCTTCTCCTCCACTGGGTTTGCCTGGAATTCTTCGAAAATCAAATATCTGGGAATATGGTTCTCTAATTCCATCGCGTCTTCAATTCAACTAAATATGTCTGTGGTCCTCTCTCGTATTGACAAGTTCCTTTCTTCTTGGAACCCTCTTTTTTTTTTCTTGGTGGGAGCGATTGGACTCGATTAAGATGATAATAGCCCCTATTCTAATATATATTTTTTCCATGCTTCCCGTTCATATCCCCAATATTAATTTTAAACGTCTAGACTCCTGTCTTTCAAAATTTCTGTGGAAAAATAAAAGATCCAGAATTGCTTTAGCCTCTCTTCGTAAACCAAAATCGAATGGTGGAATTAACTTCCCAGATTTTCGTCTCTATCATAAGTCATTCTCGTTACGTCAGGCCTCTAGATGGCTTACATCAGAGCCTTCTCCTTTTACTCCACTTTGGCTCTCCATAGAGCAAACACTATTGTTGCTCTTCTCTCTCCACGAAGTTATACGTTTCTCCGCCAAAAATTCCTATACTTCCCTTCCTTTATTTAGACATACCTCTTCTCTCTTGAAACCCTTGATCCTTTCTACCCCTATTACCCGTGAATCCTTTTTAGACACCCCCATTTGGCATAATTCGTTGATTCTCCTAAACAACAGACCCATTTTTTGGCATTCTTGGAGATCAAGGGGTCTCAGATGGGTTAATCAGCTCTTTGATGGTGTCTCACCTTGTTCCTTTCCCCAATTTCAACTTCTATTTCATTGCCCGTGCTCCTTTTTACGCAAATTCACCATTCTTATGACAATTATGCTTGACGTTTATTATTCTCTTCCTTCCTCATCTTCATCTATTTCTCATTCTCCCCTTCTTAAAATCTTTTTTACCTAAAGCTTCTCTCATCTATAAATTTTTCTCGTCCCACAATCCGGATCGCGTTAAGTCTAAACTAGAACTCTCTTGGGAATTGGATTTGGGATGTGATTGGTTTGTTGCTTTTTGGGATAAAATTTGGTCCAGAACCCTAAAAATTTCCCGCTCCGCCTCTCTCACCCAATCTTTGTTCTTTCTATATCACATACTTTACCTTTCTCCAGTTTCTTTATCTCGTTTCTCGATTTCTCTTGACTCTAATTAATGGACCTGTCGTTCTCCTAATGCTGATGTTCTTCATCTCTTCTTTCTCTGTCCTCCTGTTGCTCAATTCTGGGATAAGGTTTGGTCATATATCTCTCGTCTCTTTACAATCTCTATTACTCACTCTTTACCTCTTCTCTTTGCCGGCAGCCTTTCTGAATCTTTAGACATTCCCGCACACTGTCGTGGTTTATTTGACCTCATGCTTGCTCTTGCATTCCAACACATATCTTTTAACTGGAAAACTCTTGCTAATCTTTCTACACAATGTTGGTGGAATTCTCTCTGTCATTTTCATAGACTTGATGTTGCATTTGCCTCCTCTTGCACTCCCACTCTTAACAGAGATCTCTTCTGGTTACCTCTTACCATGTTTTTGGATCGAATGGCCTTGAAGAAAAACTTACATATCACTTCCGAAAATCTTAAACTCCCTTGAAGGATATCAGCTCTGTCCTCCTTTCCTCTCTCTTTTCATGCTTCTTTATTACGTCAACTTTTTACCAAATACTCGGCTTTGACTTACTTGCAGATGTTTGCTAATATGCCTTATTTTATTAATATTTTATTCATATTTTATATTGTACTGTTAATATTCTCTCTCCTTCCTCTTTATTTATTCCTTTCCCTGTCTCTCTTTTTCTCTCTTTTCCTTTCCTCTCATTTATAAAATTCCACAAAATGCTTTTGTTTTTCTCTATATGATATTAGTCTTACCTTTGTTTCAATTTTTGTACTCAATTTAATTGCCGTTAATTGCTGATATCGTTCTGTATTCATAATTTGTTCAATAAAGCACTTTAAACTAAAAAAAAAAGAGAGTCTGGAGTTTTGTCTAGTGGAAGTAGCACATAGGGTTAATATGCCTGCTGCAAAGAACTTGTACCATGCAGATCACAAAGTGCATGTAATGTAAATAGGTCAGTGGGTTACTGCTTTTGTCAGAGAGATCCTTTTGTTACTTGCAGTGTATAAGTTGAAATCCTAATATATAACAGTGAACTATTAACTTTTATCAAATAACTGCATGCTAACTGCAAGGTATATATTAGAGCTATACGTTTTTTGCGCAGTCTTTCATTATCCTAATCTTGCAAAAAGGGTTCATTTGAGTAGAAATCAATTCCTATTATTAAAGAGAACCCCTAACAATGGTGTCATGTTTTAAATTCTGAATTTGTGCTTTTCCAGACCAAGGACTCTTAAACTATACTGCCTACCAATATAACTGACATGTGATTCCTGCACCTTATGGACTTCTGTCATATGTAACATTTTACTATACACTGATATACACATGTGATTTTCTCTGTGTAATGTGTGTGTGAGAAGTAAAGTGCTCTGACACCTTACACTGGTATGAGTGGCGCTATACAACTAAATGAATCTGAGAGAGAGTGATTATGGAGGCCTGAGGTCCACTGTTAAATGGTGGTAGTGAGGGAATACGTGGCGGAGGTGGTCATTGGGAGGATCGAACAAACATTGTTGCACCGGGCACCACCAGCGCTAAAGCCGGCCCTGCCGATTGGTCTTTAGGACCCAGTCTGCATGGTCAAGTTATTCTGTGGATATAGGGCACTGTTTTTCTTTACAATCGTGTAATCATATGTGCTCTGATATTTGTTTTTGTATCTTTCCTTTCGAATTTCCCATGGTGTTAGACCTGTTTTATGAGTGTCTGTATAGGGAACTTTCCTCTGAATGCTTTAACAGCGAGATGGACCAATAATGCCTTAGCATCCCCTCTGTGTAATCCTTCTCAAGATGGAATCAAAGATTTGTTTCATGTGCTGCACTCATGCCCAGCAGTAAGAGAGACCTCAACAAGATACCTGTTTCCGATAACAAATAAATGTAATACGGACACACACAAAGCTCTGATCCTTCTGTTTAGGAATCCTCCTTATGAACAAATTTGTTTTTAAATATATCCATCTTTTAAGAGTTTCTTACTCCCTTCTTTTTGTTCTTTTCTCAAACATCTGTTGTTTGCAAAAACTATTGTTGTTTTGGCTTCAATTGATGTGATGGATTGTAGATCTCAGAAGAGGTCTGTAGGAAAGTAGGATCGGCTTTCATGGTTACCCCCAGTTTTTGCTGGTGTCATTGTGTTTTTCTAACTAGTTTGAAAGGGATCCTGCTAATCAGGACCCCAGTCTCTGTGTTTTCCTCCTAGAATTGGACCATGGTGAGTACTTAGGTACCCCCCTCAGATTTGGCTACTGGTGAACCCTTGTTGTAAGTCCCTAGTATATGGTACTAAGGTACCCAGGGCATAGGTACAGGAGGGGTCCTCCATGGGCTGAAGCATGTATTATGCCACCCATGGGAGACTACTCAAATTGTGACTACAGGCCTCCCATTGCAGCCTGTGTAAGCTGATGCTAGCACCACTTACGACAGATATACATTTTCTTACATTTGATGTCAATACATATAAAACGTATTAGTCACTCCTAAGGTAGGCCTTTCAATCCTGAAGCCAGGGTGCTTGGGTATACAATTTCCGGAGTCCATTCTCCAGGCATTGTAAGTGCATCAGCTAATACGATACATAGAGTGGCCATACATCATTACGTGATGGCTAACTCTAAACTGGCTGTAACGAACCATGGCATGTTTGGTATCAAACATGTTGGAATCATACCCCAACATCGTTAACTGTGTTGGAGGTATGATTCCATGCACTGGAGAGCTCCTCCGGGAAGCCCTCAATGCTCCCGGTACCAGTCTTCCAGAGTCTGACAGCAAGCTGTGGCTTCTGCCGACCACAAACACGATTCTGCCCTCCTGCTGCTGGGCCACACTCGAGCAGGAGAAGGTAGGACAATAGGTTTCCACCTCACGGACAGGACTTAGTGTATTGGGCCCGGGTGGGTGCGCTTGCCAGCACCACTAGACTGTTTTGAAGGGCACATTTGGTGCCCTCCTTGCATACTCCAGATGGGAACAGTCCTGGGAGCCATTGGCTCCCACTCTGGCACGAAACTGGACAAAGGACATGGGAGTATCCTCCCCACTGTCCAGCTCCTCCTCTGGGAGGGATCCCTGCATCGTCCCAACCCTTTCTTTAGGGTACTCAAGGGCTTACCTGTGGGTGGTTCTTTAGATTCGTTGTGCAACAAGATTCAGACCCAAAATCACTTCATCTTCAACTGTCTGGTCACTTTGGACTTCACATTTGACTTTGCTTTGGAAACCGAGAGTGCATCTGGAAGAGTCCTGCTGCTCCTGGTCTCATCATCCTGCCAGTCTTCTGCGACATCTGTGTCTGTGCTCCATAAAGGTTCTTTTCCAGGCCTGTGGGCATCCAAGACACAAGAAGGAATCTCCCTTGGAGTGAAGGAGTCACTCCCCTGCATCAGCAGGTACCTCAACAAAGCTAACTAGTCTGCTGTTCCTGAGCTCATGCAGATTCTGCAAGCTTCAGCAACACAGGTGGTGGTTCTGCAACTCCCTCAAGGCCTACACTGTCTTCACAGCAAGTTTGAAGCCGGTATCCCCATTGGAACTGCTGGAGCAGTACCCCTGTGTACCACATTGATTTGCTGTTGCCAAAGCTTGTTGACTCTATTCATAAGAGATCTTCAGGCTCCAAAAAGCTCCAGCCTCGAACATCTCTTGCTACTAAGATTTTTGTCCTCACCACATCCTCTACACCGTGGACCTGCATCATTGGTGAGCTGCTCAAGGTCCTCTTGCGACTCCTGTGCCTCCGGCCTGTGGGTCCTCTTGAGGATCTTCATCGGCTCCAGTGGGCTCCCTGCTTGCTTGGGGCCTACTCTGACTTACCTGCAATTGGTGAGTTCCTTGGACCTTGATGGTCCCGACACTGAACCTTGTTTGTCTGCTACGTCTGTTGCCACTACCAATGCTTGTTGGTGCTCCCGCTGGACAGCGACCCCTTGTCTCTTGACATCCGATGTGAGACAGCTCCTGAATGGCTCCTGTTCTTTCACAGCATCGCCCTGTCCACACAGCTACAGCGTCAATGTCACCGTCACCTCTCCTGCAACTTCTGACATCGGTGGGCATTCTTCATCAGTGCTTCCTGGTCACTCCTGAGTGGCATAGACTCTGTCCCCTCTGCTTGCAGGTACCTTTCTTCCTGAATCAACCCTTAGGTTCCTCCAGGCTCTTTCACCATCTTCGCCAGCAGCATCTTTACTGAAGTCCTCCATTGTGGTCTACGGTCGTTTCCAACGTCACTTCGCACCTATGCACTTGGCTTCCCCTGTCTAGGTATCCTGGTTCCGGGGGTATCCATGGTGGGGGAACTCTCCAATCTTCCATGAGGTTTCTTCAGGGTCCTCTGGGAAGGGTCATTCTTCTTGAAAACTGCAACTGTGACTTACCCATTGACTTGTATTGAGCATGTGTTTGTGTTCCCACTCTGCACACAGCCTCTGTGTTCCTGGGTACTTACCTCGGGTGGTTCGTTGGGTCCCCGGCTATTCTACGTCTTCTGGGTGCAGTCTTGACTTATGTTGTGGTTCGCATCCCACTTTATTAGTATATGGTTTGGTCTCCCCCTGGAGACCACTGGGTATTTGTGCAACTTACGTGTTCTATTACTGAAGTATTGTGTGTATTGTGATTATATCTGCGGGGAGGAGATATTGCAATGTGTTAGTGAGTGTTTATAATGCACCTGAATACTCTAATGTGATGAGTGGATTATATATTTTTCTTTGAGGTGTTTGTTTTTTATACCTCGGGAGAAGCATGCAGATTAGCACCACATACTTTCTAGCACAAAGAAAGTTTGTTCACTCACTCGTGTTACCACCCGGGCGGATTCACGGGTAAAATAGCATTATCGTAGCTTTTCCTTGGAAAAAAAGGTATTTTTAGCCCAATATCGAATAGCATCTCTTAACACTATCTACAGGCAGGAGTACTATGCTGGGATGTCACCCAAGGAGCATATCTCACCTCAGAACTCCTGGGGGTACAAACATGGAGATGCCATTCGCGCCTCTTAATTGGTGTCATTTTTCTGTCTCACCAAGGAAGAGGTGCGATGGAATCCTGCTGCACTGCTGCTTTGCATCCTCAGTAGCACCGCCAAGCTGGAGGAAACTATGGTGTACTCTGCCCATCACTGCTCACAGAACCATCCCATGGTGACAGCACCTATGTGGCCGAGTGAGCTATTTATATCAAATGTATTGTGAGTGCTCTCATGGGGAGGCCCGGTTCAATTATCCTGAAAGTATCCACAAAAATGCTATGAAAAAGCCCATTTAGCATAAGGCAATTTGTAGCTCAAAATTGAGTTGAATCTCTGGGAAGCTGGGGATTCCCAAACCTAATTTTAACTAAGATTTGCACATTTTTCCTTCAATACCTTCTTTAGCTCAGTCGTTCTGTTTGTATTTCCTAATTTTCTTGCAATGTTCATCTTCAGCTGGCAATGGGCCATTCTGGAGAATTCTCAGTTGAGTCTTCTCTGAGAGCCACGGTCCCCAGGAGCCTGGATCCTTGCCTTGGAGGCTTCGCTCTGTCCCTGGCATGTGCCCAGCATCCCTCTTACCCTCTTAAACATGCTCATATATTTGGCCACCTTGCTAGTGATGGATGCTGTTCATGGGAGTCTACCTTTGCAAGTTTCTGGAAGTACTGATGGGGCCTCGGGTGCTGCTGTGAGACCTGGCACATTAGCAATGGTCTGGTGGCCTGTAGCCATCATGTAGATTTCCTGGTCAGTAAAACCACAATCTAGGAAAACAGTTTCAACGTCTCTGTGACTATGCAGCCAGGGGCAGGTGTACTATGGTGTGGCTCGCTTACATGTACCAAATTGACTTTTCTGCTAAGGTTGCTCTGCTTTGTTGTTATTGAGGGGGGTGAAACCCCTTCTCAAGCAACAGCCACAATCCTTGTCAGGGTGAACCACAAAAGTCACTAAATTAACCTGTGCTTAATTCTCTGGAAATAATAGATAAAAAAATAGAATGACACCAAAACAATGCATTTGATATATGTCTTTGGTCTATATCAAGAAGGCTGATTGGGTGGTAAGAACATTGGTTAGAATGATCCCTTTTTAGGTCTGGCCTAAATGCAGATTTAGCTGTCTTGTTAGCTTCTTATTTTCCCAACAAGTCATAATAAAATAATATATCTATATAGTGGGGGTTTAGTCAATCCTCTTTAACCACTGGGCTGCACAAATGTCACTCAAATTATGCTCCCTCCCACCACAGCACAGATCAAAGGACACTGGAAAGCTCACTTCAGCCATTGGATACCTTCACTTTGAATGACAGCATTTTGTTTGGGTGCATGCATACATCAACAAAACGGTCCCCCAATGCTAGGTATGTAGAGGCTCCTGTATTTACCAATGTCTGCTAGTACATATGTATAGTAGGTTGTCAACACTTTGGTAAAAATCAAGTAATTTATTGATATCTATAATATTGACTTATTATCATAAAACCCTTTGGCATAATTATTTATCTTCTGGAAAACAAGTACAAATCATTAAGCTAGCAAATGTGTGTATGTACATTTATATGATGAAGTCACCCCCACCTCAGCTTTCTGAAACTCATTTGAAGCACTTGAATCTGATTTGAGAGGGACACCTAATAACTGCTTGAGGTACTGCAGCTTCGAAAAAATGTCCACGCTTTAGCATCTGACTAGAGAGGGACCTCTCATAGCAACATGAGGCAAGGCAGGGCTGTTAATGTCTTGTCCACACCCTGAAAAATTAAATAGTGACAAATATACACATGTATATGAATGAAAGCACCTTTTGTCAAATGTCTTTACTGGTTAGCACATATTTCATTGGCATTTTGCTTCCTCCTAGCATAGCACACAGCAGAGGGCTATAGATCAGCACAATTCAGTCACAGACAGACTTTAGTAACTGCGACTTACTGCTACTCATGTATAGCACCATTAAAAAAAAAAGAAATTTGCTTAGAATACAGTGTCAGGCACTTGAATTTATCAGTGACTGCTAATATCTATGCATAGTAGGTTGTCATCACAAGTGTCCCAGAGTAATCAAGCCATGTTTTGAAAGTTGCAATAGTAACATAAGCTAATTTTGCCAACTTACTTATCCTATATAAAACAAGCACAATTTAATAAAATAGCAAAAGTGTGTATGTAAATTTATATGTTATAACCACACCTTTTCAGGGTTGTGAAGGACATTTTAAGCAGCTGCATCTGACTCGAGAGAGAGACATCTAGTAGTGACTTGAGGTACTGCACTCTTGTGATAGACTTTTTAAGCAGTTCCTTCTGACTCCAGAGGAGCATCAGGTAAAATCTTGAAGGACTGCAGCTTTATTAAAGACTTCAAGCTATTGTTTCTGATGCGAGATGGACATCTAGTAATGATTTGAGGTACCTCAGCTAAGCAAAAGGTCAGAACTACTGGCTTTGCTGCAACTTGTTTATAGATTGGAGCAATTTTGTTCTTGTATCACAAACCTGAAAAATGTTGTGCAATGCGGAATTTCTGTAATTTTGCTATCAATTTCTGCATCATCAATCTAGGAGCTTACAGCAGCATCCAGAAGGTTTCATATTTGAGCAGGGTCTTTATTGTTTGTCAGTTTGTCTTTTCATCTGTTAATGTCAGTATTCCTCTACTCTTGGGTGCTCATCTTCTTGTGCTCCAATATTAACTGGTGGCCCGATAGTTTCTGAGTAGGCAGCCTGTCGTCAGAGAAAATGTGTTCCTAGTATTCGACCCAACTGCATTTGGTTTGTTTACATCAATTTGCAGTTCCTTTTCTATTAATTTGTTGTGCTACCTGCAGCAATGAATTCTGCCCACTTCCTATCATCAACTTCTCAACTTCAACTTCAAAACCACTTTATTCGATTAATTAAAATCATAAAAGTGTACAATACATTCAACAACAATTTAAAAAACACTCTATCTAATACATGATTACAAAAGTATAAAATACATAAATTAATCCGGTGGTACAATTTATAAGACTAATTAATTACCTCTAATACAGCCAATCTATCCCTCCTTAGCCTAATAGAGGCTACTAAAAAGCTAGCTACATAAAACATAATTGTAGGTGATTCCATTAGTTGTAAAAACATTAAAGCAGGTTTGACTTGGACGAAAGCATTCTTTCTCATAATAGGCAGGATAAACCTTTTCCTAGCATCAAGGTACAGTGGACAAAAAAACATGAAGTGCATCGTATCTTGAACTGAAAAATCATCACATCTACAGGGGACCCCATCTTCCGGCCTACACCAACCCTGTGGGACACTTAATATTATGTGGATCTGATTGAATCGGAATTTAGTCAGAAGCCATTTATGATAAAAATTAGAAACAGTTGACAAATATGGATGCATAGCCATAGTTGTATTAAGCAAGAGGTGAGCCCTAACTGAGGGTTTACTATACTCATGGAATTCACGCTCAACCTCGCAGTGCTTAATAAAATATGTCTTGACCCACATTATATCATCTTTACATAGTCCTTCAGGTTTAGTAAAAAGCTCAGGGCGTCCCAGTGCCTTAAAAGTTGATTTAATATAGGACAGCCACTTAATTCCCTTCCAGTTGTCTAATTTACAACAATCTTTCAGAATATTATGGTTCAGTGTAAGGTCCGGGTTCAGCCAGGTTCTGATCCATAGCAGAAGTGGGGCTATTTTTATAGTGTCTGAAATATATCCCGTCCCCGATTCAAGATGGATCGGGTGTGTCGCAGTGGATTGTGGAAGGCCCAGGAGTGCACGAAAAAATGTATTCTCTTCTATTTGGATAGGTTCCGGGTTGGTATACCCCCATATAGCAGCCCCATACCAGGCTATTGAAACAGTTTTTGCTTGATAAATTTTTAAAATAGCCTCACAAGGTTTCCCTCCCAACCGTTTTGCAAAGCCCAATATGGCAGCCGAGGAGCTACGTACCGCTTTCACCTTAGTGGATACTTGGGATGCCCAAGTGCCCTTTTCATCAAAGACGACTCCCAAGTAGGTGAAAACTTTCACACTGGAGATAACGGCACCGTTGCAATAACAAGTTTTAAAATGATTTTTCCCCTTCCCCAGTGCCATAACGTGAGATTTACCGTTGTTAACCACAAGGTCCAAGGAATTCATAAAATTCCCAAAGGAATTCAATAATCTTTGGAGACCGAGCGGAGTCCGGGCCAGCAACACAGTATCATCCGCATAAAGCAGTACGGGTATAGAAATACCATCAATCCGAGGGGTATCTGGAGAAGCAACTAGCAAACTATCTTCGAGGGAATTTATATACAACGTAAATAGCATAGGGGCAAGAATGCAGCCCTGCCGTACCCCTCTACCAGACTTAAAACTGGCAGTGCACTTCCCCTCCTGCGACATCCTTATTGAGGCTTTCAGGTCTCTGTGTAATTCGGCCAAGAAGTACACAAGGGGCCTATCCAAACCAAGTTCCAGGAGTTTTGACCAGAGCTTGGACCTGTTTACCAGGTCAAAAGCCGTGGACAGATCCATAAAACCTAAGAAAATCGAACCCCCTATAGCTTTGGTGTACTTTGCGACAATTAAATGTAAATTAAGGCATTGATCCTCAGTGCCCCTCCCATGTCTAAATCCATACTGTGCATTAGAGATCACACCTTTCTTGGATGCCCAATTACTAATCCTGGCCAGAATAACTTTACCTAAAATTTTAAACGAGGAGTCTAGCAAGGATATGGGCCTATAACAACTAGGGTCACCCCTTTGGCCCTTCTTGAACACAGGGATTATGATTGATTGGGACCAAGACTTTGGGGGGGGCTGCTGTCGCCGCTGAGTTAAAAACATTTAACAAAACTTTGGCCCAGTATTTAGAGTTATCCTTGTACATGTCCGAGGGCACTCCATCAGGGCCTGGCGCCTTACGCCCAGCCGTCCCTTCAATGGCTTTCTCGACTTCTTCAATAGAGAAAATGATGGGAGAAAGGGGAGAGCTAGTGGATGGGGTCACAAATACTTCCTTCTCAAGGTTACTCCCATAAATTTTTCCAAAATGACCTAACCAATCATCCTCAGAGATATTCACTTCTAGCACAGAGTTCTGGGAACCGGATAGCAAAGGGGAATTAATAATTTCCCAAAATGTACAACTATCTTTCAGGATAGCATTATCCGTTAAAGCTACCCACGCTTCTTGTTTAATTTCCCTCTTCCGTGCTATTATTACTTGAGAATACTCTTTCCTTAGTTGTGTCACTTGTCCTTTATCTCTTGGTTTAGCATTAAGGGCCTTTTTGAGTTGGGTTAAGGCTAAAGTGCAACTATGGTTAAACCATCCACAGGTTAAGTCACTTTTAACAGTTCTGCCTTTCAAGGTAAGTTCTTTGGCCACGTGTAAGCAGATGGCTTCAAAAGCCATTATTACTTCCCTATCATATGAGGACGGATCGGAACATGTTTTTAGATAAGGGCCTGCCTTAGTAGTAATTAATTTAAAAAAATCTTCAGGAATTACCTTACTCCACTTTAGTCGCCTCCCTTGATCTTTAGTGCTCACGGGAACCACCCCAGGTGTCAATGCACATTTATTCATAAGGGGGAAAACGTTAGCCAAAGACAGAACCACCGGATTATGATCGCTAAAACAGGACCGTAGGGCATTATAAAAGAGCACATATCTTAAAAGCCCTACAGATAAAAATATGTAATCAATTATAGATTCACTATCCCTAGCTGCATAAGTGGGGACACGGGTATTCTTATCCTGGAACCCTACTTCAAACAGATCATTGTTTGACAGAAGGGACTCCAAGGCTTCCCCTTTCGAGCTATGTTCAAAATGTTGTGGGGTTGTGAATTGTGGACCGTCAATATCTCTGAGATGGCAATTATGATTACATAAATGAACATTAAAATCACCCATCAAAATATAATAAGAAAAAGTGGTTTGATTGTCCTTATAGGATTCTAAAAACTTTGTCAGCCAGTTAATATGTTCATTAGGAGACTCTTCTTGCTGGGAATTATAACAGTTGATTAGTACAAACTTAGTGTTGTTTGGCAAACTAACCTCCAGTATAAGGCAGTTATGGGAGGAACATGCAACCTTCTTCACGCTACCCAAGATATTTACTGAAATAAGGTACATGAGACCTCCCCTGTCTCTTCCCACTATAGAGCTCTGAGCTGGGACAAAGTAAGAGATAAAACCATCCAACCAGAAATCACAGTTCTTATCCCAGGTCTCTTGAAGGGCTATAATATCATATTGCTTTAGAAAATTAAGCCAACCATTATCACTCTTTTTGGACCGTAGGCCCGCAATATTCCAGCTCAACAATTTCACTATTTCTCCATTGTCAGGTTTGATATTATCTGCATTTGATTTTACACTGCCCGGGTATGTTGTAATTACCGTAGTATCTCCGGTAACCTCAATTACCAAACTAACTGTCCCCTGGGCTCCTAAGTCCTTGCGTCAATCACAGGCCTCCAGGCCCGAGAGTGCCCCAAATCTATTGTGGGTTATAACGTTGGGTTCATACCTCCCAAAAGTATCCTCATTTGGCCCATAAGGGGGTACAGGTATCCGAAGTTCCCTAGATATAAATGGTCTAGGACTCACGCGGTTCAGGGGTCTACCATGATGCCTATAAAAATAGCCCAATGGTCGTACCGTCACGCTATTAATGTCACAAACCTGGGAAGCTGCACGTAGCAGGACTGTATTGAAATGTTGGGGATATCTGAAGTTAACTATAATGCAGTCCCCACTATCGCTTTTCCGGGATGGACCGACCCACTTCGTCCTTCTAGTAGATAAGATGTGATCTGCATATACTAAGGGGAACCCGCATTTTCTATTGAGCCAAGACATAGTCTTATTTTTAAGTGACTCATGTGATTCCTCGTGGAGCTGTACTTGCTGCTCATGAAGGGTGGGCACATTTGTCAAAACAACCACGTATGGGGCACACAATTTGCGGTAAAACTAAAGCGTTAGAAACTGGCAGGGAAGAATTGCCTAAAGTGCCATCGGGAACACCATCAGTGCTTACATCAGTAGGCTTAGAGTTCCCACTACCAGCCAAAAGGCTTGCTACAAGAACTCCAAGCCTCTTCACTTCATCGTTAGCATTTTTTAGTTGGAGCATTAAAGATTGGGTATGCTCAGCTAACTTAGATTCAAATTTAGCCTCAAGGGTAGCTACTAATAGTGCAAAGTGGTCAGGTGCTAAAAAAGTACCGCTGGGGAAATACCTTCCTGGGGTGCAATTCCAGAAACAACACTATGTGTGGCATCCACTCGTTTTTTAATATGCTCCCCCCCCTCTTTTACTACATTGTTTTCTACAAGTTCTCACAGGTCTCTCAGGTCTAGGGCTAGGTGGAGCTTCCTCCAAAACAAAGGTAGACAAGTCCTGGGGGGCCATAGAGACCTCAGCATAATCCTGTACTTCTGCCGAAGTGGGATCGTCCGATAAACCTGAGTGAGTGCTCCCCTTTGTTGGACCCACAATTGAGCCGTCAACCTCAGGATAGGAAGTGGCATCAGGGGGGGCAGGAAGGCCCCCCTTACCGAGGGAAGCTCTACGGTCATTGTTGATTTTATTGACCACTTTTACTAGATAGTTGTCCATTAGCCCATTTCCAGTTACAAGTTTATCCTGTTTAGCGCTAGGCATGGTACAAACAGTAATAATATTGATCCAACAACAGTGACCAATAGGGGATCGGAATATCAACTTTCACAGTACTGTCTCTCAGTAGGGCCGCACGAGAATGAATAATATGGTGTAATATGTCCCCGTTACAAACACCCACCACAGTGTCAGGCCTACTCACATAAATAGAGGGCCAAAACGATGATCAAAGATCTGTGGCCCAGCCCAGCCGCGGCCAGCCACGGACGGCCACAGACGGTCCGCCCTCTGCCCGGGCTCAGCCCGGTGCTGCCCGCGCGCGGACCCGCGACGCGGAGGGTGGGCTTGATTTTGTAGCGCCTCCAGGCGCGGCAAGTGGGCGTCGACTTCCGCTCCCCTCCAGCAGGTGTTGCTGGGAAATGTAGTCCCCCTCCTGGCCGCAACCGCGAGTGTGTCAGAACGCGGCGGCGGGAGGGAGACACAAGCACAGGCAGGAGCCGACAGGAGACCACAGGGCACAGGGCTCAAGGCAGCACACACGGGAACCTCCTGACACACCACAAGAAGGTGGGACACCCCCGCTCCACCGAGGGTGGGCTTGATTTTGTAGCGCCTCCAGGCGCGGCAAGTGGGCGTCGACTTCCGCTCCCCTCCAGCAGGTGTTGCTGGGAAATGTAGTCCCCCTCCTGGCCGCAACCGCGAGTGTGTCAGAACGCGGCGGCGGGAGGGAGACACAAGCACAGGCAGGAGCCGACAGGAGACCACAGGGCACAGGGCTCAAGGCAGCACACACGGGAACCTCCTGACACACCACAAGAAGGTAGGACACCCCCGCTCCACCGAGGGTGGGCTTGATTTTGTAGCGCCTCCAGGCGCGGCAAGTGGGCGTCGACTTCCGCTCCCCTCCAGCAGGTGTTGCTGGGAAATGTAGTCCCCCTCCTGGCCGCAACCGCGAGTGTGTCAGAACGCGGCGGCGGGGGGGAGACACAAGCACAGGCAGGAGCCGACAGGAGACCACAGGGCACAGGGCTCAAGGCAGCACACACGGGAACCTCCTGACACACCACCAGAAGGTAGGACATCCCCGCTCCACCGAGGGTGGGCTTGATTTTGTAGCGCCTCCAGGCGCAGCAAGTGGGCGTCGACTTCCGCTCCCCTCCAGCAGGTGTTGCTGGGAAATGTAGTCCCCCTCCTGGCCGCAACCGCGACTGTGTCAGAACGCGGTGGCGGGAGGGAGACACAAGCACAGGCAGGAGCCGACAGGAGACCACAGGGCACAGGGCTCAAGGCAGCACACACGGGAACCTCCTGACACACCACAAGAAGGTAGGACACCCCCGCTCCACCGAGGGTGGGCTTGATTTTGTAGCGCCTCCAGGCGCGGCAAGTGGGCGTCGACTTCCGCTCCCCTCCAGCAGGTGTTGCTGGGAAATGTAGTCCCCCTCCTGGCCGCAACCGCGAGTGTGTCAGAACGCGGCGGCGGGAGGGAGACACAAGCACAGGCAGGAGCCGACAAGAGACCACAGGGCACAGGGCTCAAGGCAGCACACACGGGAACCTCCTGACACACCACAAGAAGGTAGGACACCCCCCTTAGAAGGTAGGACACTTCCTATCATGAAGTTCTTATTATTTCCATTTCAATCAGCTTTTTAAATTTTGCCCTGCAGTTTGCTATTTTGTTTCTTGAGGAGTGTTTTTCCAAACTCATTGAGTTGTTGCTTTAAGGTTTTCTGGTGTGAACCTGGGCTTCTATTGGAATTCTCAAGGGCATATTATCAAGCCCATTATCGCCGCTCGCCGTTCTTGATAATATGCCCCTTTGTGTTGCCCAATCATGGTCGTTGAAAGACCCATGTCTGTAATTCAGAGTGGACCTCTCCATCATCTTTTAACAGCTGGTTAATGGTTATTGAAGATACCAGGGAATGTACTACAAATAGGGTGCACTGTCCCTGTTTGTCTGGGAGCACACCTTCAAATTGGTGCGCCAGCCTCAAACAAGGACAGTGCACCCTATTACTCGAAGTACACTGTCCCCAGCAGATGTAAACTTGCGGCAATCCTTGGCTTGTAGCAGCTGCTCTTTCTTTTACTGTGCAGACTGCACTCGCTGCTCCTTCTTTCACTGTGCAGGCGGCACTCGGTGCTCCTTCTTTCACTGTGCAGACTGCACTCGCTGCTCCTTCTTTCACTGTGCAGGCGGCAGTCACTGCTCCTTCTTTCACTGTGCAGACTGCACTCGCTGCTCCTGCTTTTATTGTGCAGGCAGCACTCGCTGCTCCTTCTTTTACTGTGCAGGCGGCACTTGCTGCTCCTTCTTTCACTGTGCAGGCGGCAGTCACTGCTCCTTCTTTCACTGTGCAGACTGCACTCGCTGCTCCTTCTTTCACTGTGCAGGCGGCAGTCACTGCTCCTTCTTTCACTGTGCAGGCGGCACTCGCTGCTCCTTCTTTCACTGTGCAGACGGCACTCGCTGCTCCTTCTTTCACTGTGCAGGCGGCACTCGCTGCTCCTTCTTTCACTGTGCATGTGGCACACGCTGCTCCTTCTTTCACTGTGCAGGCGGCACTCGCTGCTCCTTCTTTCATTGTGCAGGCGGCACTCGCTGCTCCTTCTTTCACTGTGCAGACGGCACTCGCTGCTCCTTCTTTCACTGTGCAGGCAGCACTCGCTGCTCCTTCTTTCACTGTGCAGACGGCACTCGCTGCTTCTTCTTTCACTGTGCAGGCGGCACTCGCTGCTCCTTCTTTCACTGTGCAGGCGGCACTCGCTGCTCCTTCTTTCACTGTGCAGACGGCACTTGCTGCTCCTTCTTTCACTGTGCAGAAGGCACTTGCTGCTTCTTCTTACACTGTGCAGACGCCACTCAACTGCACTTCTAAGGGGGCAGAGATCCTACCGGCAGACACATTCAGCGAATTTCTGCATTATCCTTCACGGGGATGCCTGGGGCTTCCATGGGACCGCCATTCTCCCCTTAGTGTGCTGCCCTCAACAGGGAATACTGACTGTGCATCACCTGTATGTGATGTGAGGCAGTGCGTCTCCTGACAGCTTCTTTGACTCTGCCCCTGGGTACCTAGTATTGCACGGGCACAGGGGCAAAGTGATTTCCTCATATGCATGAGGCCGTGACCCCAAACAAATGAGAGAATGTCCCACTAAGATAGCCTCAGTGCTGTATGTGTGCTGGCCTCTCTGCATTACAGAAGAGGCTGCAAAAGCATCTGGAGCCCATTCTGTCTTACAACAGGGCCTCGAAGGTGCAAAACATGGGTGCAAATTCCTGTTGTGCCCCAGGGGCACTGTTTGTAATACAGGCCCAGGGCTCCTACTGGCTCAATCTGTTCTGGTTCATTCATTTTGTTCTATCTGTTCTTCAAATACCTATTTGATTTCTTCTGTCTCCCTTAGCCTCTTTCCTTGTCACATTTCTTGTGGATTACACCCAAACCTCTTTTCTTGATTCTTCCTTTCTACTGTTATGGAAGGCTTATTCACAACAAATGGTCAATTTTAAGTTTTCCAAATCCTTGACTATCTGATAGTTTCCTAGAAAATAATAAATTAAAGACTCGATTGTGTGGCTGTGGTATGTTGAAAGGATGCCCTCCACATTCAAGTCACTGCAACTGGTCACATATGGTGAAGTTCTGTTATTTAGGCTATTAATACCTTTCATTCATCTCTCAAACCAGCTCAGCTATCATGGGAACAAACTTTCAACTGGAGCTCGTCCAGAAAATTAAAATAAAATCACACACCTGCAAACAAATCACTGAACAGAGTTAACTTTAGCTCTGGTAACTGCATGACTGGACAACTGCAATGGTGTCTACACCAGCCTCTCCCAAAAACACACTATTGCTACCATATTTTATAATAAAATAATAAATATGCACTTTTATTATAGTTTTTTAACATCAAATTGCATTTATTTTTATATTTTAATCATTTAACACAAGTTAGTTTAACATTATTTCCTGTGGGTTTTATTTTAATTCCCTACTTCCTTTATTCTCTATCAGGCATGTTTCAATACCAGTGGTTGTCCATGCGTGCTGCTGTACTTACTACTATTTTTGTGGTAACTGACTCTCAGATTTTGTGAATAAGCAAAAAGTAGTAAACTTACTGAAAAGTGTAACTTATGCAAATGTGTATGTTACCTTTGTGAATCAGGACCCACGCTTGTAAAATATGCAGCTAGAATGTGCCTAGACTCCTCGAGACACAACGCTATCAGTCCCACCATGAAAGCACTCCTCTGGCTTCTGATGGAATCATGAATAAAAATCAGAACATTATGCATCATGCACAAAGCATACCAGGGCATACCTACGAAGAGCTGGTTCACCTTAATGTACCAGCCAGGAATCAGCAGCCGACTTCTTCTCGGCTCATCCATAAACATTCATTTAAAACACTAAAACTTGAAGGAAAACCATAAGGAGTTCAGGGCCTGAATATATGGAAAATCCTCAGACTCATCTGGAACCTGAGAGCAAATACTTTACATTCTGAAACTCCTGAAACTGAACTGTTGGTGAGCTATTGAAGAATGCTGGGTTTTGGTCCTTTCTCTATGTCTACATGAACTCTAACCCCCTTAATATATTTATATAACTCCACTTTGATATTTCCTGGTTTCATTAAGTAACCAAAATGATATGTCAACTATACACAAAACTCTGCATAAATATAAATATGAATGTATGAACTTGTCCTGTTGTTGAGTTACTCTGTGCCTAAATTTCCTCTACAACACATCTTTCGTGCTTGCATAATTATGCGCCCAACTTATCCTTCTTCGACTTACTTGCTCCTTCTGCCACAGTCAGGTTTGTTGTTCCCAACTTATTTTCTAGTTGTTTTATTGTGAGGGCCACACTTCTGGTATAGACAACATAAGTATTTTTAAAGTGCACTTTCACCCGAAAGGGTATCTTGGCACTGAATAACAGATATTTATTGTTACTCAACTCAATGGTACTCATTTTATCGACCTCAGAAGGAGGAAAGGCTGAGTGGACCCTCCGGGATTTGACCCTGTGACCATGAGGTCCATCACAGGCCTACAGTGGACGCATTAGTCCACCAAGGAACCAGACCCAGCATTTGAACTAGTCTGCTGAGCTGGGGTATCAGTGCTTTTTGGGAGACTCTCCTCTTGGTCTTGCCTTAAAATCCATCATTAACTCCAAGAAGTTACCGTTGACTCCTGAAATTGGAATGATTTAAAGTGCTTTCTGAGGGGAGGAGCCTAGCGCGCAACCAAGATGGCCGCGTAGGTGCGAGGCTCTCGAGGACCTCCGTGACCTCCTACATAAATCCTGACAATATCCTGTCCTAGATGAAGGGACTGTGTTGGTGAGCCCGAGCTGAGGTGTCACCCGTTTTCCGCTTCCAAATTGGACCTCGGACACCGGCGGGAGCACCGATTGAGGTTTGCGGCCTTCTCCACGCCGGCCCCCCGGATTGGAGTTGCGGGGCGATCCGGAGACAAAGTGATCAACAGCGGCGGGCAGGGCTGGGCGACTCGCGTACCCCGCACTTTCACTTTCGCTTTTGCACCCTCCTTGCTGCGTAGGCGAGGTTGGGTTGCGGGGCGGTGTGCGGTGGTGTGGCCTCGTTGGGGCGCCCTGCTGGCCCGCCGGCTGTGATCCGTCCTGCGGACCTGTGGTTGCCCCCCCCCGGAGCCCGTGAACTGGTTTGTCGGCCTTTTCCGAGGTGATTGGCACGATTTGGGGACTGAAACCATGTCCACAAAGCAAGATGGCGACCGGGCAAAGGTGAAATCGACCCGCCGTGGCGCAGCCCATCAGTCCAACAACATGGACCGCTACACCCTCCAGAAGGGATCTCCCGAGGTGCCGCGTAGGTCCCCTGAGGGCCCGACTGATGCTCCTGCTCTGCCCGCGGATCTGACCCTGCGAGATGTCATGGGCGCTATCGCTGAGATGAAGGCCTCGGTGGACCAGCGCTTTGACACACTGGCGCAGAAGATTGACTCGGTCCACGTGGATGTTGGCCTGGTGAGGGCCGATTTATCCAAGACCAATGACCGGGTCGATTCTTTGGCCCACACCACCTCGGGCCTCACAACGGACGTGGCGGCCCTCCAAAAGGAGGTGCGCCGGCTTGGCCAGGCGAGCGCCCTGATGGATCGTCGACTGGAGGATTCCGAGGGTCGGGCCCGGAGGAACAATGTCCGCATTGTCGGGGTGCCGGAGGGACATGAGGAGGCGGCGGCGGACCTGTTTGTGGAGGACCTGATTCTCACCCATCTCCAGCCCCGGGGGCTGAGTAAATTCTTTGCGGTGGAACGTGCCCACAGGGTTCCCGGAGGAAGACCTAAGGCCGGAGCCCCTCCGAGGCCTCTCATTGCCCGGATTTTCAACTTTCGGGACAGAGACGCTATCCTGCAGACTTCTAGGCTACAAGGACCGGTCAGACTTGACAATATGGACGTAAACTTCTATCCTGATTTCACCCCAGCGGTCCAGAAGCAGAGACTGAGCTTTCTCGGAGTCAAACGTCGTCTACGGGACCTGAACCTCAAGTATGCAATGCTTTTTCCAGCTAAGTTGCGGGTGGAGGTGGATGGCCGCACGCACTTTTTTGATCGTCCCGAAGCGGCCGGGGACTGGTTGGACTCCTTGCCCGGGGATCGGGGCCGGGGGTGTGGGGGGGGCGCGGTTGGAGGGGAGGGCTCGCCGGATCAGGACTGAGGGACTAATAGTAGGCCTCGCTCTGGACAACATTATCGTCACTTTTGACTGTTCGTGTAAGTTCCCCTCCTGTGGAGGTGGTACGGGGTCTCTTGGGGGCTCTCCCTCCTCCTCTGGGGGACTAGTTAGTTTAATCATTCATGGGGCGACAGGCACACTGCACTTTGGGGGGGCTGTTTGGGCTCATGCAGGGGTGCAGGGAGGGGGGAGTTCTGTTGGGATGGGTGGGTTGGGGTGGGGTGTTGTTCGTTTTTACCGCAAGGCAAACCCTTTATTGTATTGGTGTTTTTAAGGTGCTCTCGGGGGGACGAATGATGGCTTCTGTATGTGATGGGGGTAGGGACCTGACTTTATTGTCCTGGAACGTTAATGGACTGGGGGATAGGATCAAGCGAGGTGTGGTCCTGCAGTATTTGAAACGACTTTCGCCAGATGTGGTCTTTCTGCAGGAGACACACCTTATTGGTAATTCCTTTTGTGCCATGAATCGGCGTGGCTATCTCTTGGTGGCCCACTCGGGCTTCACGTCGGGCTCACGGGGGGTGGGCATCATGGTGAAGAACTCGCTCCCGTTGGAAATAGACGAGGTGCGCCATGATGAGAGGGGACGCTACACTGTCTTAGTGGGGAGAATGGAGGGCAAAGTAGTTGTCTTTGTATCAGTGTACGTCCCACCGGGGTTACAGTCTACCACTTTTGCAGACCTAGGGCGCCTCCTCCTTGACCTTCCGGGGGGGCTTCTGGTGGTTGGGGGGGACTTCAATGCGGTGGTTTCTGGGACCGTGGATCGTCACCCCCCTAGGGACCTCCCCCGGGCGCAGGCGTGGCTGTCCGGCTTCTTAGATACACTGGGATTGGTGGACTGCTGGCGCTTAAAACATCCCACGCAGCTGCAGTACACTTTCCACTCGGGTGCCCATGGTAGCCTCTCACGGCTTGATTATGTCCTTGTCCCTGCGGCCTATGTTGGGAGGGTAGGAGAGGTGCGCCATTTGGCGCGGGGTATTTCAGATCACTCCCCGCTCCTGTTGCACGTTGATGTCTTCCCGAGGGGGGAGGGCAGGGTAGCTCCAATCAATGCCTGGTACCTGCGCGACCCCACCATTCGCGCTGATTTGATTAAATCCTTGCAGCGGTATTTCGATGAGAATGTGGGGTCCGTCCCTTCGGCTATCTCCCTGTGGGAAGCCTTCAAGACAGTTCTTAGAGGGGAGGCCCTCTCCTTTATCTCCCATGCCCGGAGGCGCGAGCAGGAGATGGTGACCCGGGTGGAGGCCGAAATCGCTGAATTGGAGGGTGATCTAGAGAGTGGGGTGACGGATGCTGCACTACATGTCCTACAGCTTAAGCAGGCGGCCTACAGGGCCCTCATCACGGAGGCGGCCAGGGGCCTCTGTAGAGAGCAACAGGGGCGACTGTATGATGTGGGTGATAAGGCTGGTAAACTGCTTGCATGGTTGGATAAAAAGGAGAGAGCGAGTCGTGTGGTCCCGCTGATTGAGAGGATGGATGGTGTGCGTGTCACCGAGCCAGAAGACATTGTCTCTTGTTTCGCGGATTATTTCCGCGAGGTGTATTCCCCGGTTTCTCCCTGCTCGGAGGAGGATTCCCATGCCCTGCTTAGGGATATCGCGCTGCCTTCCCTTTCGGTGGAGGACAGGGTGTCGTTAGATGCCGCTCCTACCTCCGACGAAATTGCCCTCGCCATACGCTCGGTCGCATCCGGCAAGGCCATGGGCCCGAACGGCATCCCTATCGAGTTGTATAAGCTGCGACCGGATGTACTGGCACCCCACCTCCGCGCGATGTTCCTTGCGGCCCACTCGCTGGGCTCCCTCCCGCCGGACCAGCATCTGGCTACAATCGTGGTGATCCACAAGGAAGGGAGACCCCGAGACCGGGTTACATCCTATCGGCCTATCTCGCTCTTGAATGCGGAGCCCAAAATCCTCGCCAAGGTGCTAGCCAACCGGCTGGTCGGCGTGGTGGGCGATCTGGTCCACCAAGACCAGTCCGGCTTTATTCCCCATCGCAACACGGCCCTTAATCTGCGGCGCTTGCACGGGGTGCTCGCGCGTGTCCCGTTTGTGCGGGAGCCGGCCATATTGGCGTCCTTAGACGCCACCATGGCGTTTGACACGCTCGAGTGGCCATACATCTGGGCGATGCTGGCGAAGTTTGGATTTGGCCCGGGGTTCATCAGCTGGGTCAAATTGTTGTATTCGGGCCCATTGGCGCAGGTGGTGGTGAATGGAAGAGTATCGGTCCCATTCGAGCTGGGACGGGGCACGCGACAGGGCTGCCCCTTGTCGCCGCTCCTGTTCGCGCTGGCCTTGGAACCCCTGGCGGAGTGGCTGCGGTGGCACCCTTCCATCCGTGGTCTCCGTTGGACCCCCGAGTATGAGGACCGCGTGTCCCTATACGCTGACGATATCCTTTTGTACCTAGCCTCCCCGCGTAAATCACTGATTGTCCTGGTTGATGTTTTGCGCTCATTCGGCCGCAACTCAGGCCTTGTCATCAACTGGGCTAAATCATGTGTGTATGTGCTTTCCGGGGAGGCTCCCGTCCTCCCGCGGGGCTGCCAGATCCAGATTGCCTCTCAGGGGTTTCGGTACCTGGGTGTTTATATTACTCTGGACCCGGAGGCCCGCTACGAGCGGAATTTGCTTCCCCCCCTCCAGCGCTTGAAGGAGGACGTCGCGCGCTGGCGGCGCCTGCCGCTTTCGCCGCTCGGCCGGGTGGCATTGTTTAAGATGGTGTCGTTTCCACGCTTCCTGTACGCTCTCCAGAACACTATGGATTTAGTCCCGGCGCGCTACTTCCGTGAGGTGGAGAGTCTACAGCGCCGCCTGTTCTGGGACGGAAGGCCGCGTATTGCCCTGGCGAAGTTGACGCTCCCATGGTACGACGGGGGGATTGCCCTCCCGGATATTAAACGGTATTACTGGGCCTCCCAGCTAGCTGCAATTAATCATGGCCTTTACGGGCCCGCCTTAAACCCGGCATTTGAAATGGACAAGATGCTCCTGCCTGGTGGCGACTATAATTGATCGCTCTACTCTGGCGCGCCCGACCCCCGCCTGACGGGACCTACGCGTGTCATGGTGCGAGTATGGCACGCGGCTAATGCAGCTATGGGGTGGAAGGACCGTTTGACCCGGGCATCACCGTTGTACGCGTCTGAGAGATTGGGCTCCCTGTGGACCTCGAAGGGCTTCGAGAAGTGGGACACGATAGGCATCAGTAAAGTGGGGGATCTCTGGACGAGGGGGGGCTTTAAAACATTCGAGACGCTGCAGACGGAGTTTCAGCTGCAGGGCAGTGAATACTTTCGGTACTTGCAGGTCCGTCACGCACTGGGCTCCGTCTTCCCAGACGTCGCCTCCATCCCGGAGTCTTCCCCCCTGGAGGATAGAGTGCTGGATGGCCACGTTCCGGACAGCACGATCTCCCTTATTTACAAAAAATTGATTAATGACCGCTCGGGCTTGCTGACTGGCCTCCGCGAGGCTTGGGTTGCCGATGGGCTGGAGTTGGACGACGAGGACTGGATTTCCGCGGTGGCCTCTCCGAAGGAGGTGGCCATACCGGCTCGCCTTCGCTTCGTCCAGCTTAAGATACTCCACCGGGTTTACATGACGGGGCCAAGGCTTCTGCGTATGGGCTATGCTGAGGATGGGTTGTGTAAGCGTGGGTGTGGTGCTTTGGCGACTTTTTTGCATATTTTGTGGGAATGCCCGAAGGTGGAGCGATTCTGGCGTGGTGTGCATGAGGTCCTGCGAGTGGTTACGCATGTCGCGCTGCTGCCTGAAGCGAGGAGATGCCTGCTGAATGTGTGGGAACCAACTGACTACTCGGTTCCGCAGACGCGATGGGTGACTCTGGGATATATGATAGCTAAGCGTGACATTGCTCAACTGTGGGGATCCCAGAGGCCCCCGGCGGTGTCGGCCTGGAAAGAACACATGGATTGGTGCATGTTCCGAGAAAAGGTGGTGTATGTGGCGAGGGGTAAGCCTGGGGCATGGGTGAAAGTATGGGGCCCCTGGAACGCCTACCGCGGGGGTATTTGCGCGCCACCACTGCTGCCTACTGCCTCACCAGCCCCGTCCCCTTAGTTGACTCCTTTCCCTAGCCCCGGGCACAGAGTTCCCCCAGTCCTCGATCTGTTCCCCTTCCCCTCTTTAGACTCCTGTGGATGGCTGGGGTCCCCCATTCGGGGAGCACGTGCTGTTACTTTCGATTGCGGGTTGCCTTGCGGGTGTGGTTTTTCGTGTTGTTTGTATAAAACGAAACCGTATTGTGGGGTCAGAGTGATGTGGCCCACGACGTTGATACCTCCTGATTTTGCTTCTCTGCAACGCCAAGTGTTTTTGAACGTATGTCATATGCTCCTGTCATTCTAGCGGCCGGCCGGAAGGTTGTAGGCCCATACTTGTATATTCTTGAGATTGCAATAAACGGTTTCAAAATAAATAAATAAATAAAGTGCTTTCTGAGGTCAAGATATAGAAGAGCGCTTGAAGCCGTCAAAGTCAGGCGTTTCCCCACATCTGTGCAGTTCTAGGGGGCACTTACCAAAGATGAGACTGAATGTGTTCTTTATGGACCAGAATGCTGAGTAGTTGGTCTGAGATGGGAAGCTGGGCTTTCAAAGCATCTTTGACTCTCTGGGGTAGCTAGGTTTTGAGATTGAGACCTTGTTTGGGGGAGATAGATTGGTTGCTAAGGCCAGATACTTGTTAAGGCCAGACACAATGTAAGACAGTGACGACAAAGATGGGACGCTCAGCCAGGTGTGCTATTCTGTAAGACAGTATATCTTCAATAACACCTGAAAGTTATTATCAAAGTAAAATAAACAGATACTCAAAACTCTTTTAATCTGTTGGTGCGACATCGTTGACTCTCAATTCATATGATGGTCTAAAGTTATTATTTTTGGGCTGATTTCTCGTCCTCTTGCCAAAACTGATGAACGTTATGGCAACGCAAAGCAGAAAATTCACATTTGATTTAAAACATAAACTCTCAATCTTTGCAGTCTAGGGTTAGACTTACTGAACTTCTATGCAATGCAATGCAATGCAGCAAGGGAACATGCTGAGCTGCATTGAACAAAAGGGAGAGGGCAGAAATGCACCACATTTAATAAGGTATGGCGCACTTCTGCTCTCTCCTTGCCAGACCTGTGGCAGCCTAGCGCCTTTGTAGGCACCCTCGCCCAAGCTGCGAGCGTGCCTGAATTGTGGACATGAGAGGCGTATTCCTCCTTGTATGTGTGCTGCAGAATGCAGCACACATGCAGAGAGGAAGTAACAAAGAGAAATAAACATATTTCTCCTCCTTATACAGCAAGGTCAGGTAGGTGCACCATTATGGTGCAAACCCAGGTTTACTGACTTTATTCAATCTGGGTTTGTGTCAAATTCCATGGATGGATGCATGAGAACAGCCATTCCCCACACATATGATGCATCCTTGATGCAGGGTAACACTGCCGTGCATTACTTTGCTGGTGAAAAGTGATGCATCACCAGGCAAATATCGATTTGTGTGGTTTTGTAAATGTCACTTCAGCACTTGCGTTGCCTTGCGTCCACATATGTGACACAAAAACAATGCAATTGTAACAATGCTAGCAGGTCATGTATCTCAGCATCTCCTATTGAAAATGTACAACTGTGTTGCCCCTGAGGGTCTCAAGATATCCACCCAGACAGTCTCAGTAATGAACTGGTCAGATGTGGTCCTCATCAGCATTATAGGACCGCGGGCAAAGCAATGCACTGGACCCTGCCTACACAACCCCTCACAGGATACAAATGTTTAACGGAAAATTTGTGTTAAATTCTGGTCTGCCTGGGGCCCCTATGTTCGTGGAGCTACCGGGCAACGGCCCAGCGTGCCCATGCGTCACTGGTCCTCCTAAACCACAAGGACAAAGGACAGGAAAGGGCTCTTGCAGGCCTGATTGCCAAGTTGCGATCCAGCACTCTAGGGTGTGGGCAGCTGTATAGCTCAGCAGGCAACCTCCAAGGGTGGCTGATGGGCATTTCTTCAGCACCCAGGGCCACGTAGATGTTTATGAACAAATGCCACCCCCCCTTGCCTTGTGGTTGCTAGTAGGATTTGGGGCTGGGGAAAGTGAGGAGGAAGGGAAGGCCCACAAAGTGACAAGGATTTTGATTGTGCAGCAGAGCATGCTTGTGAGGCCAAGCCCTGCTTGCCTGCTCTTGATGGGCCATTTCTAGGGCAGTCCTCCTTCGGATCCTAGTGAGGAGGGGTAAGGAAGCCTTCTAGGTGCTCTGGTTAGCCTCACTGGTCTGTTTTGGCAGGGCACGGCTTCCGCAAACCCTAGAAAGCTGCACAGAAGGACAGCAGGATTTTGCTCTTTAGTTAAAACCTCACCTTGAGAAGACGGGCAGCTAACAATCTGTAGAGAGGGCGTGGTCACTTGTCAAATCTGTGGCACTTATCCTATGTCTCGTTTGCTAACTCGTTTCATCAATATTTCATGTATTTTTCCTTCTTTTCTTATGTTGTTCATTCTTATGTTCCTTATCCCCTCTTCTGTTCTTAAACTATTTAATCAATATCATCATGTTTGTTTCGTCATCGATAAAAGAAGACTATTAGTGCAGCTTAATAACTTTGGTTGTAGGGCCCTGACATCACCTATTTCCCTCCCTCACGCTTCTCTCCATTTTGTTCATCACACCATTTTTCATTGTTTCATAAAGCCAAAGACTTTGCAGTACATGGCCCCCATCTTTGGAAACCAGAGGTTGGCCCCACTCAGATGGGGTTATGTACTAAGCAGCATTGCATCAATTTACTTACAACTGAAAATACTTCTAGGCACAGTACAAAATTGCACAGTGCAAAACTGCGCAGTGCAACAAGACTGCCTGTGCAACCCTGAGTAAATCTGGGCCGGAGACTTTAACCAATTGGCAGACAGTCCCATCATACAGGGGAGGCAGGTAACAACTATTTTCTAAGCCACATAGAGATAGCCTCTAGCTCCCAAAGAAGTGCAATGCAACCGAGAAGACTAAGGAAAAATGTGGCTTCCAATACCTTATAACAGATTAAACTCAAGATAGAATAATGATACTTTCATGCACCTGATAATTCTCCTTTAATAATTTTAAATATTTATACCTTCATTATTAGATCTGTTTCTTCAAGTGTTCATTCACTAATCTCGGATTGTTTCAATCTATCATCCATTCATTTCAACATAAATGTATCCCTTTGCCCACGTTGATCTAATAGAAAGCTCATTCCTTTGCATTTTTCTGTAAACTTTCATTATTCCATATTACCAGATCTTCAATCCTCACCTTTAAACGAGTGCCCTGACAGCCCGAAGACTAGTCACCAGAGTTTAAAGTGTGTGAAGTTGTAGCATTTACCCTCAGCAACTTTGTGAAGTTTTTCTAAAACGCCGCAAATTTTAAGAATTGTGACAACTCACAAAAAAAAATCAATCGGCAAATTCTCACCTATGAAATATTTTGTTGAAACATTCTCTCATTTAACCTTTTGTGTAGGAATCCTCTTAGGCCAATGAATTTGGTAAACTTGGCAAACTAGGCAGAGTCCAGTAGCAAGAAGCTCATGAATCTAAATATGTGCACACAGGAGGAAAAGCAGGTATGATAATCCTGCAGAAACATTCAAATCCCCAAAGGGAATAAATACAGTAGAAGAGCTTGTCTTTTTAGCAGATATGGCATCCCAGAAGTAGATGCAATGATATGCAGCCTAGAAGGGTGCATATTTATTCTTTTCTATTACAAGCCAATGATAACATGAGTTAACAGTGTTTCTAGTCAAACATAAATATCTAGGCTTTTTACTGGAAACCAATAATTAGTTAACCATTTTTCACAGAAAAAGTGGTATATGAATGAAATGTTCTTCCAGCAGAGGCGGCAGAAAGGAAAGCAGGACATTGATTTATAAAAAACAGGAAAAGGCACTGCAGTGCTATAACACCACCAGAGGGTTAGCAAGTGTAAAGCTTGAAACAGTGAATATTTGTGCACCATAGATAGGCAGTATATAGTCGAAAAGGCTGTGTTAGATCATCACTATCTTATGACGTATTTTATCTCTTGCATTGTTTCTTTGCATGTCTTTTCTAGACTCCTACTTTTTTAATGTTTTAATTTGCACCCTTCATGTAATATTGACATTGGCTCAACTGAGGAAAATGCATACGAGGCTGGCTCTAATGACTTTTGTTTGCTTACTGTTTACATTTGGTGAGATTGTGAAGGGGGGACATAGTGAAACAGGGAAAGTTGGACTGTCTGTCTCCCTGAATTGGGTGACATTAGGCGGATTGGTGCTAAGAGCCCTGTTGCTGTCAGGCATTGACGTCTCTTATTCGCTCTTCCTCTAATTGTAGCTCCCACTTTGGGTGCCACCAATCAACAATGCTTAATGTTCTCTGCAGAGCGCTCTAACCACTGTTACACCAGCCTGAGTAGTTAGCGATAAAGTTTCATGTGCAATTAGTATTGAAAGCGGGACTTTCTTATCAATCAGAATGCTCTGAATACAGGCATTAAATACTGCTGTTATGTATAACTATTATAGAGAGCTATCTGCATGAATACTGGATTCTGGGCCCACTTATTCACAGCTATAATGTGTCAACAGGGGGAGGGAACAGATGTTTCTCATTGTTACAACTTCATAAAGGAAATACCTACTTCCCTTGTGTTCCCTGTCTTGCCTTGGTCTGCAGAGACCCAAGCTAAGCAGAAGAAGGATGCCTCTCTCAGGTCTCCACAGACCGGAGGGAGGTGGGAGAATGCAGGTGATACTCTGCTTCTGCCAAGAATCACATATCGTGTGACTGTAGGCATCTGACGACCTGCACTGACAGAAACAACATGTTGTAGAGCAGTTTGTAGAGAGTCATTTTCAGCAGAAGGCTGGTGCGCCCCCTCCTCATGTGAGAGCACAGAGCCTGGCTTTGGGGAGGGAGGGGAGAGAATGTGCAGAGGGTAGTGCAGACGTGGGCAGGATGCCAGGTGGGGACTATAGGTAAGGAGGAGAAAGGCGAGGAGAGGGATTGCACACAGGGTTGTATGGCAGGATACCAGGTATGGATTTTTTGTATTGAGATCAAATCTAGTGGCAGGACACAAGGTTACTTTTTTTCATTTGTATAGGGTGGGAAGCCTAATGCCAAGGGTCATTATTGAGATTGGACTTGGTCCTCTCCGTATGGTCACCCTCAAAACTTTTGATTTCTCTGCTCCTGTACTCTGGACCTGTTTTTGTTGGCTTTTATGACTCATTGCACTTTACCAATGCTTACCTGTGCTAAAGTGCTTGTGCTCTCTCCGTTAAAAATTGTAAAATTTGCTTACACCCAAATGGCACATTTAATGTACTAGTCCCTAGTAAAGTGGTACTACATGTACCCAGGGTCTATAAATGAAATGCTACTTGTGGGTGTACAGCAATCATTGTGCCACCCACTAAAGTCACCTTTAGAACATGGCTCAGGCCTGTCACTGCACCCTATGTGTAGTTTTGAACTGCTGTTTAAGCCTGGCAAAATATACCTTTTGCCAGGCCTTAACCTATCTTTTTAATACATATAAGTCACTCCAAAAGTAGGTCTGTCTTAAGCAGATCATTTGGCAGGAGCCATTTGTTTAAAAAAATAGGAAATGTGTTTTTAGGTTTTACTTGTCTTGGTAGTGAAAAACTCTTAAATCAGTTTTCTCTACAGCAAAGCCAACATCTTCCATAGGATAACATTATGTTACCTTATTATATTTAATGAGTGAGAACTTTTGATTGGGAGCAGGTAGGAATGTCATGTATGCACTTAAATTAATTGTAATTTAAAACTCTCTTTAATGGTAAAGTCAGATTTTAAGTCACAATTCTGAAAATGCCACTTTCAGAAAGTTGACATTTTCTTATCCTAATCATTTGGTTTCCATAGCCTTTGTCCTGGGTCACATGAATTATAGGGGTGGGTGATATATTCCACTTCGCCTGCAGAACTGGCAGAATTTTGGCCACTCAGTGTTATGCTTACATGTGTGCTTTTTTGCAGCACACATGCAAAGAGAAATACATCTCTAAGGATAACTTCTGTGCAGGAAAGTTTCATTTCTGCAGAAAATCGATTCTGCCCACAACGCATATGACCTTGAAACATAGCCCCATGGTGCCTGAATTGGGACTAGGCAGCCTCAAGTGTACCAGTGCAGGGAGAGAGCTGAATAGAGTCATATCTTTGTAAATATGGTGCCTTTCAGTTCTCTCCTTTTCATGCAATGCAGTGCAACAACTTCCCCTGCTGCGCTGCTTTCCATGACTGTTATTGAATCTGGATCCTGGTGCCTTGAATTATCAAATAATTCAGTTTTTGTAGTGTCACAAAGGCTTGATTTAACTGAAAATGTATTTTAAAAATTCAAAATATGTCTTGCCAGGGGTAAGCCTGGGCGTAGTGGGGCTACGTGAAGCAGCGCGTAGTGTGGTAAAATCTACGCACACTCGCGCGCTCCGCGTAGCCCCACTACGCGTCGCCCGCCTCCCGCCGGCCTCATTTTAAAATAATTTAAAGGAGGTTAAAGGTAAATAAACCACTTTACCTTCAGTGCGGCATCCCAGGGCTCCCTCTTCTTGCTGGACGGTAACTTCTTCACGCAAATGCGCATGCGCGGGCGCACTGAAGGTAAGTTGGTTTATTTATCTTTAACCTTCTTTAAATTATTTTAAAATGAGGGCGGGCGGGAGGCGGGTGGCAGGCAGCTCTGCTTCGCTGTGGCGTGTGCGTAGCGCTGCCTGCTACGCCTACTTCCTAAACGGCGTAGCAGGCAGCGCTACGTGCACTCCGTGGGCGAAGCGGAGCACAACGCTCAGGGTTAGCCAGGGGCCCCAAAACTCCGTAAGATGGCACTGCCCCCTCTGTCTCTTCCTTCCACATTTCAATGTCCGAAAACGACCCAGAGACTGCTACCCCATTGATCCAATATTACACATAGACACCCCAACAGCAGTATTATAGCAAGCACTATATGAAAAAGAACAAGTTATTATCTTTATCCTAACACACATCAGAACAAAGTGACTGTAGGCAGCGTGCTGAAATACCAAAATATATGGCATTATATTAAATGAACTAAACCCTTCCCCCAGCCCAGTTCGGAGCACAGTTAATCACCGAAAGAGCTCAGACTCTATCAACAGTTTAATTAAAAAGTAATATGATTAGCGGGTCTCATTATGCTCTTTCATATTAAGGAAGTCTATTAATAGCAGGAGGCTTTGCCAATCTGTCCCAGGGAGGCAGAGAATAACCCAGCTCTTACAAACCCAGGCTCCCAGCTGGAGGGAGGGCCGCAGAACAGCTTGAGGAAACGCATCACTCTGGAATACAAAAATACTATTCAATTAAACATGCCTTGGCAAAGCGCTGCTTCCTCACCAAGGAGCAGGCGGCGTGAGCGACCCTGCAACTGGCACAGACACATTTACACGTGTAGCTTCCGCTGGTGCAGCAAGTGCAGTGGCACCAGGGCCCAGAGGCCCGAGGAGCCGACTGAACCCCGATTATTGCTGTGTTTCACTGTTCACATCAGCAGCTGTGGGGCTCATTTCCTTCCTTGCACTCGGGCCCCTGGCATGCTGGCTACGCCTCTGACTTGCAAAACTTGAAACAGGTGAAGTAGAGGCGCTTGGCCATAGGTACCAGCTTCCGCCAGGTCATGACCTTAACATTCCTGCAGATCCGTTGTTTCATCTTGCAGCACAAAGCATGCTGGGATCTTTTCACTTCACCTTCCCACTTTGTACATAGGGGCCTTAGAATCTCAACATGCTCAGTGCTGCTGGCTGAAACCTCATAACTGGCCGAAGGCCACCCTCCACCAGGTCACGTGGACAAGCTTCATAATAAAGTAAAGCATCGGCAGGGGGTGTCTTGGGCAGTACAATGGAGGGGGAGGGATGCTTCCAAACAAGCACCATGTTGTCGGTTACACAAAACATGGAAGAACAAGCAGGGGTGACAGGGAGGATAGAGAGTGAAGGGACTAAGGAGGGTGACAGGAAAAAACAATAATTTGAAAAATACAAAACATTCTTGAAGGCATTCAAATCTCCCCAAAGTTTGAGGTTTCTGTGTGCTGTACAAAAAGATCTCGAGAAATCAGATAGCCTGCCAGTAATAGTCCATCGTTTTCAACAGTGGCATAGAGTGACGGTAGCTTCGTGCAAGACAGGACCACCAACCAGGGCCAGACTGGGGAACCAAGAGCAGTCCTGGCAAAAATGCTCAAACCAGCCCCACTACCTTTCCCTCCTCACTCTCTCTTTATCCATCCATCTGTCCCGTGTCCCTCCTTCTCTCCTCACTCTCTTCTCCCTCTCTGATACCTTTCTGTGCACCTTCCTACCTGCCTCCCGCTCTCTCTCTCTTACAGCCCCAGTGTGCCAAGACACCAGCAGCAGCGCTGGGTTTTCAAAACCGTTCTCAAATGGCTCCAGACACCTGGGGAAATGCTTGATGGAATTAGAGGCCAGTCCAGCCCTGCAACCAACCATAAGGCAGAGGAAGGGATGGCATTGATCCGATGGTGCCAGCCCTGCCTCACCCACAGCTTGTGGCCTGACACACTGCTGTGATGTACTATCAGGTGCTGGTAAGAGCTACCTGATTTTTACATCCGCTCGCAATGGAGGTAGGACTTCTCTCATGCCCGGTTTGTACTCATGAGCAGTATGGAGTGCTTAATTTGAGCTGGTGGTTTCTGGTTCTTGGAACTTAACCGTCAACACCGACGCTTGTGACAGTCTGCCACATGGGGGCGCTGTCTGGCTAATTTAGACATGACCACAACAGCAGGTAATTATTCATTCAATAGACATTAAAAAGGACTTCTTTAATTTTTATAACTTTGGAGGCCTGAAATAGGCTGAATTGTCACACAGGCAGGTTCAATGGGTGATGCAAGCTGCAGTGGGCTGTTGACGAGAGCCCTGGCACTTGTTTATTTACAAATTAAGCACTAGCAGTATGGTGGGAAAATCACCAAGGTTTCCTCGATTCACGGGAGGTAGAGGTGGCTCTTGTCATCCCTGGTGGGGAGAGATGCCTGCTCACTCCAAAAAAAAAAATCCTTGGAACTAAGGGTGGGCCACGGGAGCCTGTAATCTGTAGACTGCTCAGATTTCCCCCCTTTACTACTTGCATGCAAGGGATTCCCTAGTACTTTGGGGGCTTCATTCAGGCACTTTACCCGCAAGGCAGAGACGCAAGTCTACCAAATGCAACAAGGACATCAACACGATGTTTCTGGACCCACAGTGCAAACATCTGCCGCTGCCCCACCCTTCTCCCACCTTAGTTGAGCCGTGGCCCATGCAGGTAAGAGCGGTGTTGCCTGGTGGGGGCAGGGGGGATTTCGACAGATGATGAGGAGGGAAAATTAAATAAATAATTATTTTTCCCTCGTTGTCGTCTGTCAAAATCCCCCCCTCCCACACCGGGCCCTACCGCTCTTACCTGCACGGGCCGCGGCTGATGTAATCGAGTGCAATTACCACGTGTGGACATTGTGTGGTGCAAGGCTAAGGCCTGGAAGGACCAGTGCTCACCCCAGGTCCTTTGATTCCTGGAGGTTACATCACAAGCCCCAAAGAAGACGGCTCAAGAGCTAGAGTGTCTGCTACAGTGATATGTGTTGAACCTGTAGGCCATAGGTTTCCATAGCTGTAAGATGGCATGGTGGGTTAATGTACCTGTTGCTCAACTGTGTGTGTATGTCACTTCACGATTTTTAAAACATTTTGTTAGTTCCTTGACATAGAGTAAACCATAGTCCAAATAGCAGTGGAGCCCTCTGCAAATAACATTTGTTTGCCAAGAAAGCACCTCATGTTTATGGTAATGCCCAGGCAACTCTATTGTGTTTGGAGTCAACCAGAACTCGTCAGAAGTTCACCCCAAAGCTTGTCTCAAAGATAAGGGGCTCATCTGCCCCCGCTGCAGTAGTGATGGAACACCGAAAAGAGTCCACAAAGCTGAGCTCATTGCAGTGATATCTAGAGCATTTGTGGGCCTTGGGCTAGTGATATATTGGGGCACCCTGCGAGGGACACCTTTCAATGTATTACCGCTTTTTGCCTCAGTCAAGCCAGCCCTGATGATGCCACACAATATTAAATTATATGGTAAACTTTCAGAAAAGGGGGCACACAGAAACAGCCTGAAAGCTACCTGCTGTCCACTAGCCTAGTAGTACAACGAGGAAGCTTAAAGAAGCATTTATAAAGACAGTTATTTTTTAGTTTATTTCTAGATTTGTTTTACTTGCAACAACAACATTTTATGTAGAATTCAGGGTCTAACCAAGCTGTTACTTCCACTGTCGGGAAGACATGATAAAGGGTGATTTGTTTGATGTTTAAAGGACTAGTACATAATATTAAAGACACATGCACATAGCACTTGAAATTGTATTTTTATTTGCCAAATATTTGTATTCACAATTATATCTCCTTTCATCACTGCCATTCTCGCTGCAGCAGTGAAAGTCAAGCCGCTGAGCGGAGGACTGACACCTTTGTTTGCATTGTTAAAAATCGAACAACTCTCCTCAGTGGCGTAACGAAACTTGAGGGGGCCCCCCTGCAAAGTACATGGAGGGGGCCCCCCATTCTCCTCGCCAGTCAAGAGCCCTCAGGCCAGCGACCCGCCATACTGCAGGGGCTCACCCCAGCCATAAAAAAAGGATTCTGGTTCCTCTATTGGTCACATCCGCCCTCTCATCGAGCGCTTTACATACATCAGTAAATGCTGCTGCGCCCTCCAGCAAAGTTACATAACACTGCCTCCAGCCGGCCCACCAAACACATCCTCCTACTTGATGAGCCACCTTCAAGCGAAGCCCTCTCAGTTGACCACCTCCAAACTCAGATCACTTCCGTCGTGCCTGCTACTAACTCATCCATTACACTCTACCCTCACCCCTATGAAACCCGCAATTATGCTTTTCTGCCCGCCTTTAAAACCACCCCTGGGATGTCACTGCAAACCTGTGACCGCCGCCTACTGCTCCCCTGTCCATCACCCACAGAAAGAATGATGACCGGTCACCATCTAACCACTGCCTACCAGTAAAGACAGAGCCTTTCAGCTGCTGGCCTCCCCAATGCCACTATGGAAGTTTTAAAAATGTTGAACAATCTCTGCAACTGACCACCTCAAAACATTTCTTCCTGCTAGCCTATATGGCATCAAAGCCGTTCCTGCTACTTTTCATCCTCTGCATGATGCACACAATAATATCAAATGTACAAATGGTCATTTTTTTGTTTCCTCACGCCAACATTAATTTACACTATGTACCCCACTAAACCATACCTGCTGTCAAAGGCAAACCAGATCCCATATGTAGCACCAGTCAACAAGTACCCCAAGGACAAACACCAGAGAGAATGAGCGATTCATGAATTAAACCTACAATGACAACGTAGCATTTCCCCACCAACTGTCAGCCCAGCGAAGTCTGCAACCGCACAGTAGCCATCAATACCAGCAACGTCTAAAGCGCATTTCCACTTCCTTTCTTTGGCAGCTCCTGATACATATACGTATGCCTTCTGGGCGCCATCTACCACAGACCACATCATTCTTTGTGTCCCTAAGACTAACCGAATGCTGTCGGTGAACGCTTCTCTTCCCCCTTCCTTACTAATAACTAATGAGGATAATGAAAAAAATATATAGTATTTTCTTATGCAAATAGCGTATCAAGCACTTGCTGCCCGCAGTCCTCGCCAGATCCACCCAAATCAATATTCTGCTATCGCACCATCCTGTCACCCCTATTATTATCTGAAGATATTTTTTTATCCCTTCCTTGAACTGGGAAAAGCAATACTTTGCACAAAAACAAGTCCTTTAAAACCTTTGCTACTTACAGACTCGCAAAGCACTTCCTTGTTTTACTAACTGTTGTAAAGCAAACGGATAACTCATTCTAGGATTGGGATTATTGTTTAGAGGTGTGGAAGTTAATACTGAGACATAGGATGATTTTTTGCATACACTCGTTCTTCCCTGCATGCGCACACAAAGCAACATTACAATTTAGCTAAACAAATTGTTCAGAAATGTACCGGAAGGTAAAGAAACAGCCCAAATAATTTTTACAAAGAAAAATAGACAATCGTCAACTTTATACCCCGTGCACAGCTTGCTCAAATCCACGCTACCTAATTCTACCAAACTCAGCCCATTTGAACATCTCATAATTCCATGCCACACAATTCAACTATAAATAATTTAACTCTACATTCCATACCACATAATTACAATCCTAAAAATGAAAAAACATATATTTCTACTTCACTCCATACCACATAAGTCCACATCACATAATAACATTCCACACAACTTAATAGCACTCCAAACCACATAATTACACTCCACACAACAAAATTTAAGTATACATAATTCCACTTCAACCTATATAATTATACGTCACACAACATATTTACACTCAACTTTAAAACACAGAATTACCCTCCACAAAATACAACTCTGCAACATGCTACATAATTCCACTCCGCACAATTATACACCACACCATGCCACATAATTCCACACGTCTCACAATTCCACAATTCATCCCCACACAATTCATCACACATAATTACTCCACATAATACCACTCAGCACCACATAATTAACCTCCACATAATTATGCTCTCATCCATATTGCATAAATACACTCCACATAAATCTAGTCTATGCCACGTAGCAACATTCCACATACACTCGTTCTTTCCTGCATACGCACAAAAAGAAACATCACAATTTAGCTTAACAAATTGTTCAGAAATGTACCGGAAGGTAAAGAAACAGCCCAAATTATTTTTACAAAGAAAAATAGACAATTGTCAACTTTATACCCCATGACATAAAAGCCTTAGCGTGCACAGCTTGCTCAAATCCACGCTACCTAATTCTACCAAACTCAGCACATTTGAACCTCTCATAATTCCATGCCACACTATTCAACTATAAATAATTTAACCCTACATTCCATACCACATAATTACAATCCTAAATATGAAAAAACATATATTTCTACTTCACTCCATACCTCGTAATTCCACATCACATAATAACATTCCACACAACTTAATAGCACTCCAAACCACATAATTACACTACACACTACACAATTCAAGTACACATAATTCCACTTCAACCTATATAATTATACGTCACACAACATATTTACACGCAAGTCCAAAACACAGAATTACCCTCCACAAAATACAACTCTGCAAAATGCTACATAATTCCACTCCGCACAATTATACACCACACCATGCCACATAATTCCACAAGTCACAATTCCACAATTCATCCCCACACAATTCATCACACATAATTACTCCACATAATACCACTCAGCACCACATAATTAACCTCCACATAATTATGCTCTCATCCATATTGCATAAATACACTCCACATAAATCCAGTCTGTCACGTAGCAACATTCCACATAACTACACTTCACACCATGCCTCATAATACCACTCAACATAATTTTCACCCAGCAGCGAACACTTCCACGTCACACATTTCAACTCTACACATTTCCATTCCACACCACATAATTCAACAACAAACTACATAATTCAAACCAACAACAGAATTACATAACACACCACATACATCCAATCTACACCACAAAATTCCACATCATGCTATAATATTTAACAGCACACCACATAAGTAAACTCCACTACATACTACTCCACAACGCAAAATACCATTCCAGATAATCTCATTCCAAGACACACAATCCCACTCCATGACACACAATCCCACTCCACATAATTCCAGTACACTCAATACCACACAATTACTATCCACATAATTACATTATTTCACTACACAGATCCAATCCACACAATACAATTCCACAACTAACAATTCCAATCCAAACCACATATGTCCACTTGACACCACACACATTCACTCCACTCCAAGCAGAAAACACATAGGTAAAATACACTGTCCTTTACAATGTCAATAGCTCTAACTCTCACAAATGCGAGACCAATTGCATTGCAAATGCTTGTTTACCTTCCAATGCGACCGAGCAGATCCTGTTCATTTTTTTTATTTTTATTTATTTTATGGAGTTTTATATAGCTCGAACTTGACCCGTATCGGGTATCATAGCGCTTTACATGAGCACCAGTTGCGTTACACGAGGACACATTCATATTTGTTAGGCACAGGTAGATTAAGTGATTTGCCCAGAATCACAGGATGTTCAGCGTCATTGTTGAAACTCGAACCCAGTTCCCCAGATTCGAGGTCGACCGCCCTAGCCGTTAGGCCAACTCCTCTCCCAAGTATGAGTAAGAATAGGCATAAGAAGGGCTAAGCAGAAGAGCTGAAGTATTTAGATGTAAAAGTAGTGGAAGGTAGGTTCAAGTAGGAGTATGCAGGAGTAAGAGTGCAAGTAGGAGTAGGTAGGACTAAGTTAATGGTAATAAGGGCATTGGCAAATACGGTAGCAAAAGTAAGAATAGCAGTTAGAAGACGTAATAGGAGTAAGAGGAGAAATGAGTAAGTGCAGGAGGAAATAGGCGTAATAAATTGTAAGTGGAAGCAAGAGTATGTTGGAATAATAAAACGTAAGAGTGGGAACAAATATGAGGTGTAAGAGAAAGGTAAAATTAAGAGGTTACGTAGCACAGTAAGAGGAAGTATGCAACATATGAGTAGAAACAAAAATCAGCAGTAGGCATAAGTAGGAAAAGTTAGTAAATTAAGTGCAAGATTAATGAAAGTAAGATTGAAAGAGACCAAGATGAGAAAAGAAAGACGAAGACAGCAAATCCTTCCATATTCTTCTACGACTCCAGTGCTAACAAAGCATGACATGCTTTTCATGTTATGTACACATCAGATGAAGAGCAAGGACCTTCCATTAAGCGCTATTGTAACACGCTTCAGTTGGTAACTTGCGTGCAGCTGAAATAGGTACAATTTATGTGTTTTATAGCGCTCACAAACAGCATAAGCGTGTTTCTTGGCACTATTTCATCAAAAGTTAACACTATGCCACTGGCAGAGGTGCAATTTGTTTTATTAATGGGTTGCACACAGACCGGTCTCTGTGACGTGCTGTTCGACGAAAAAGTGCAAGAAAAGACTTCTTAATACCACGTGAGCAGCACTTCAGAACTGTTTGGATAAAGCTTAGCCGATGCCCGGGAGCCGAATAGTGATTTTTGTGTGTCTCTGGCGCCCAGTAGCAGTGCGTTTACCCCGAGGGCCACATTTGGCATGTTCTGATTTGAACTCACCATTATAGAGAGAATGTAATACTAGGTCATTTATTGTCACATGCAACAAGGGTTGTCAATCCCGGCCCCCTTTCTCTGTAGTCCCCGGCACCTGTTTAGAGGTGGACAGGAAGGAGCCCTCTCTCCTTCCAGCACAGCAAGCAATACCACAGAACAGCGCCAAGACCAACACAAACGGCTCCCGGTAGCTCAGCTCATGTGCCCCGGTAGATGTGAGGCTGTGAGCTGATGAGTAAGAGGTTTAGGAGCAGGGTGAGGAGCTGGCAGCCTACACCAGGGTGGAGCAACAGCACTGAGGCGTCTACAGCAACAGGGGACGGGTCTCCTCAGCTCCGAAGTGTGAGGCCAGCACGTGGGAGTCATGCAGCGGCAGCCAATGCTTGTGAAGCAAGTAATCAAGCATTGGCAAAGGTAAAATAAAACCAAGCTAGTGCCAACTAACACGAAGGGTGGGACGGGGAATGGTAAAATTGGGGGCAGGAGGCAGGCCCGGCTCCAGGAATTTTTATTTGGGTGGGCCAAGGGTACATTCGGGTGGGCCACTGCTGGCCCAATTTATCGCTTATATATCTAGCCAGGCCTGCTTCTGGGCCCTCCTTTATCTCTCCTTACTCTTACAAGGCACAGTAAAACGCACTCTTTTCAAAGTCTCTTTCTAAATGTTATCACTCTCAAAAAGTGCTTTTCTTCCATGCAATGTCCCTTTGATGGGAAGAGGAAGTTTCTAAGGTGGGAGTATCAAGCAAGTGACACTACCCGGGCTTCCTCTGTGCGAGCCTTCAGGGAGAAACCCTCTTCATTACTACCTCCACCTGACCTCTGACTCTGCAGCGCACTCTCTTACAGGCTTGATTATCCACTTTTCTACCACCCTTCTCCATCACACCTTATCTCACACCTGACCTTGGGCTCTAGCCCCATATCAGCCACCATTCAGTTCCACTTTCACTATTCCCAGTAAAAAACAATAGTAAAATCACCTTCAAACTTGAAACATTGAATATAGCAGTAAAAATAATTAGCATGCATGATAAAGTATGCTCCACAGTTGTCCTAATCACCTGACTGTTAATTAAATAAATGAAAACAGAAAGGCCATGACAGGGCCGGCTTTATTGCTGGTGCAAACGTCTTTTTGACCTCTTTTTTGACCTCTTTTTCTGTAGATAGCTTAACTACCACCCTCCAACAGTACCCTTCATCTCGCCATAGCCACTCCCCCTCATGGCCTCCTCCTCAGACTCCCTAACTACCACCCTCCACCAGTGTCCCCCATCTTTCTGTAGCTCCCCCACACCTCATGACCTCCTCCTCAGACTCCCTCACTGCCACCCTCCACCAGCGCCCCTCATAGCTTCGTATTTCCCCCCACTCCATGACCTCCTCCTCGGATTCCCTGCCACCCTCCACCAGTGCCCCTCATCTCTCTGTAGTTCCCCCCCCATGACCCCCTCATCAGATTCCTTCACTGCCACCCTCCACTAGTGCCCCTCATATCTCTATAGTTCCCCCTCCCCATGACCTCCTCCTTGGCTTCCCTCACTGCCATCCTTCACTAGTGCCTCTCATTTCTCTGTAGCCCCCCCACCCCATGACCTCCTCCTCAGATTCCCTCACTGCTCCCTCAACCAGCGCCCCTCATCTCTCTGTAATTACCCCCGAGCCCCATGACCTCCACCTCGGATTACCTCACTGCCACCCTCCACCAGTGCCCCTCATCTCTCTGTAGTTCCCCCCCACCCCTGACCTCCTTCTCAGATTCCCTCACTGCCACCCTCCACCAGTGCCCCTCATTTCTCCATAATTCCCCCCACCCCCATAACCTCCTCCTCAGATTCCTTCACTGCCACCCTCCACCAGCACCCCTCATCTCTCCGTAGATCCCCCCACCCGTGTCCTCTTTGGATTCCCTCACTGCCACCCCCCACTAGTGCCCCTCAGCTCTCTGTAGTTCCCCCACCTCATGACCTCCTCCTCCGCTTCCCTCACTGCCAACCTCCACTAGTGCCCCTCATTTCTACATAGCCCCCCCACCCCATGACCTCCTCCTCAGATTCCCTTACTGCTCCCTCCACCAGCACCCCTAATCTCTCTGTAGTTCCCCCCCACCCCATGACCTCCTCCTCAGATTTCTTCACTGCCGCCCTCCACCAGTACCCCTCATCTCTCTGTAGTTCCCCTCCACCCTGTGACCTCCTCCTCGGATTCCCTCACTGCCACCCTCCACTAGTGCCCCTCATCTCTCTGCTGTTCCCCCCACCCCGTGACCACCTCCTCTGACTCCCTCACTGCCACCCTCCACCAGTGCTCCTCATCTCACTGTAGCTCCCCACCCCATTACCTCTTCCTCGTTTTCCCTCAATGCCACCCTCCACTAGTGCCCCTCATCTTTCCGCAGCTCCACCCCCACTCCAGGACCTCCTCCTCGGCTTCCCTCACTGCCACTCTCCACTAGTGCCCCTCATCTCTCTGTAGTTCCACCCACCCCGTTGACCTCCTCCTCCGACTCCCTCACTGCCACCCTCCACCAGCGCCCCTCATCTCTCCGTAGCTCCCCACCCCATGACCTCTTCCTCGGATTCCCTCACTGCCACCCTCCACTTGTGCCCCTCATCTCTCCATTGCCCCTCTCTCATATCCATTCCATTTGTTGTACAGCGCTACTCATATGAGTGTAGGGTGTCACAGTACTTTACATAACAGCACGCATTATACAGAGACAATAAATCAGTCTATGGGGAATGTCACATAAGCCAATGAGGATTACAAGGTGTAGAAATCACGTCATCCATACTGGTGGGAAATATATTTTACGGGGGTTTGGACTGGAGAAGCACAAACTCAGGATTTAAAGAGTACTCCAGTGGTTGGGGGTCAGCTTTACTGATTAAAATGTATAACTGCCCAAACTCTTTTTGGCAACATTAGAATAATGAAGGAATGGAGAAGTTCTAACTATATCACAATTCACAGAAAAAACCATAGGTTTCAGGCACGTTATAGTTAGGAATTAGCATTTAAAAAACCTCAGAAATTCACTGAAAAAAACATAGGTTTCAGGGGTGTTATAGTTAGCTGGACTTTTCACTTGTACAAAACCATTGAAATTCCCCCGTTATAGTTAGTTCAGCTAACTATAACTCGCGCGCCCGCAATGCACTGCTGATGACGTCACATATTACATCACTCATGACATGGTCAGTGACATCACTCATGACATCACTGATGACATCTCAAATGACATCACTGATGACATCACTGATGACATCATCCTTGTGATAGAGTGGCAGACCTCCTCTCACCCTCATATAACCTTTGATACACACATTCAAAAATAGAGACTAAAATTTTCAAAACAATGGACATACCAATACCAGTTACAACAACCTCTTCAGTAATTCTAAGATCCACATACATATCCACTCATTCACCAACAGTCCTATACAGTCACTCATACATGTACTCACTCATCATATGTACTCATACACCTATACATCCTGTTACACAATGCCACTCATCCATAGAGTTACTCACACACATAGTCACTCATGCTAATAAAGAATCAAACATACATTTACTTGCATATACAGTTATACACACACCACCACACTTCTACGGAAACTTACACATACTTAGTCTTTTAAACAATCACTTATAGAAACACATACTTATTCATACAGGAACTCTTTCAATCTCTCACTCTCACATATACTCACTTATATACACCAATAGTCACATATACTAGTTTAAAACATATGTAGTTACTCATAAAGACACTATTGAGACAGTCATTCACTCACTTACACACCCTCACACACACTCATCCACCCATACAGTCCTGCACACATGCTGTCTTCAACACATACAAACAGTGAGTCACTCATTCATGCACCTATGCACTACGTAATACCCCCCACCGAACCATACAGACACTCAGACTGATACTCAAAAAATCAACTAATAACCTATATAGACACCCATGTAGCTACTCACCAACCCATGCAGCCACTTATACACAAAGTGAGAGACTGATACAGATATTTACATATTTAAACATTACTCACTAAGCCATGTATTCACTGTGATAAACTTAATCAGTCAGTTACACAATCAATTTTTCAAAAACAAATCATCCATTTAGACACTTATATACCCATTTATTCTTCCATCGACCTTGAGATATACACATATAAAACATTCACTGAAAAAACCATAGGTTTCAGACATGTTACAGTTAGCGGAAATTTTACTGATAAAAAACCAATGCAATTCCCCCGTTATAGTTAGTGCAGGCAACTATAACTCACGCGACCGCAATCTTCTGCGCACCGCGCGCCCACTTTACGCAGTTAGTGCCGTACACGCAAGGTGGGCACGCAGTGCGCTACGCGCACCGTGTGCCCACGTTACGCACCGTGCGCACATGGAGGACATATTATGCGCTTCCTTGTGATAGGTAATCTGTTAAATTTAATTTGTAAGTGATGACAATAATATGCCATGCACAGAGATTTTTTTTTTTTTTATTAAAATTTTTAGCGTAAGCGCACCGTACGCGTACGGTAAGCGTAATCGGCGAAATTTTCAAAAAATAAAAATTTACCGTTTTTGGCCTTTGAGGACTCAACTAACATGGCTATGTGCATGGGCGCTGTCTAAACAGCCCCTTTATATGTTTTTTGCCTTTATTTACAGCCCCCCCCTCAGAGTGCGAGAGAGAAAATGGCGGCCGCCGCTTCCTGGTTTCGACCGATTCGAATGTTTACTTAGATGTAACAGCCAATCAGAATCGCGCTCGCGCACGCCCCCGTACGCGTACGGTAAGCTTACGGTAAGCGTACCGTAAGCTGGCTCAGATATATATATTGATTTAAAGGCTATTTTCTCAGAATCTACTGAACAGATTTACACCAAACCTACAAAAGGCACTTCCTTGACCTGAGGACTACCTCTCTGCCAAATTTCTAGTAATTCTGTTCAGCCGTTCGGGCTGTAGCCCTGTCTAAAGGTCCTATGGAAAAATGCATGGGAAAAACGCGTTTTGGGACCCCCCTTTTATCTCAGCCCCCGCTTGACGAATCCCCCCAAGACTTTCAGGGTAGGAGCGGAGCGTAGCGCCCCACCTATTTTGAGAAATTCGCGAGGATTCGTCGACCGGCGCCAAAGTTATTCAAAATAGAATGTTGCGGATTTCCTATGGAAAAGGGGTCCTAACTATAACTACCTACTGGCGACCGCCAGTAGGTAATACAAAAAAGCGAAGTTTGTATGCAGCTCTTTAAAGACAGTTCATAGGTCACTGTCCTATGTTAGGATAGTAACTTCTGAACTGCAAGTAACACAAGGATATCTGTGACAGAGGTAGTAACCCACTGAGCTATTCCCATAAAATTCAGTTTATCAGCACTTAAAAACTACCAACAGACAAATGGTTACTCTGCAACAGGATCGTAAATCACCAGTTATCTGCACAGTTTTTATTGTAGTTGTACATCGGTGGCAGATTCACTGGGAGGGCCATGGCTCATGTTTGGGTGGGCCAGGCTCATGTTTGGGTGGGCCTGGCCCACCCGGCCCACCCCACCCTCTAGAACCGGGCCTGGCAGGAGGTAACATATCCTGCACTTGTTAGTGGTGTGAGACAAAGAAAAGGGTCAGCGACAGGAGGATATTTACAGCTGGGACTAATTAAAGTCCCAGATAACCTATCTGTAGAAATGTAAATGCTGCATTTTAAAACATATCAGGCATTTGTTATCAACCCACAACATAGCATGTTTTTTGAAGGAGCTCACAATGAAAACTCACAATTAAAACTGCTAGACTTACCGACAACGCAGAATGTGATCTGTCCTGCTCCTTACTTGTCTAACCCCTCTCCCCGAAAGCCCCGGTGTTTCTGAAGAGTGCGGGGCCCCATCCTTTTTTCCGGCCGGGCTCTGACTGAAGAGAAACAATGTAACTTGTTACTTTGTTTCTCTTCAGTCCTGCCCTGGGTCAGCGCGAGGAGCTCTGAGCAGGCTGCAGACTGCACCTGCTTTCTAGAGCAAGCCTTTCACACAGCTCTTTACTGAAGAGCTGAGGGGGCCCCCTTCACCTAACCGAAGACTGGGGGCCCGCCCGCACCGCGGGGGCTGCGGGGGCGTTTGTTACGCCCCTGACTCTCCTGAAGTGAAGTAGATTCAGGAGAGATACAGGGAAGTCAGAGCCGGGGAAAGAGTACAGAGAGGTACATGGAGAGGAAAGAGATAGAGAGATGAGGCAGCGGGAAGAACTAGAAGAATGCAGCGCAGAGCCATGTCTATTCAAAATGGCCGGCTGCTGCTCGCCTGTGCTTGCGCACAATCTTTGCGTGTGTGTGTGCTGTCTGGCATAGGATTTGTACTGGAAACAAATCTTCACAGGACAAAACCCTACACCTAGATACATTCTTAACGATTCCACACATTCTATATACGCTTCACAGAGCAGCAAGCATGCAATGCGTTGAATGCTTTCAGAAATTAAATAAACATTTCTCCATGCAAGAGCCTACTTCACCGAGATGATTTTTTTTTTACATCAAGCCCGGTCTGGCTATTTTAGTAGATGGGCTTAGTTTTAAAAAGTATGGGTCCTTCCTTTATTCTTCCCAGATTACACCCATGTAATGCTCCCTTCATGCTAAGAGGTGAAAAACAGAGCACAGCGCTATGTGCATTGAGATCAGGGCACTTTTCTAGCACAAAATAACATTTGTACTGGAATATAAATACAGTTGCATGAGTTTGTGTTGCTTCCCATCACTTTACATAACTTTGCCCCAACGCAAACCCTTAGTACTTGGGACTCTAAGTTTCTGCTAAACATGCTAAACTGTCACATTAGAAAAATTCAAAAAGAACTATTGATGGACAGAATGCAGAACAATGTCATACATTCACCCCAGTACAGAGATCTGGGCCTAAATCCATCGTTTTATTGCTCACCATGCCATTCCAGTTTGCACCCAGCCATATGCAAATCAGCCTTGACCCTGTGCCCAATGGGAACAGTCCAGCCCAAACTGCCAGGCCAGGTCCTCCCTGGACTGGCAACAAGCATCCTAGGACCGGTTTCGGGGTTTCACCCCTCTTCAGCCAGGATAGCTTGATTCCAGTGGCATGGAGAGCACGGGACTCACGTCTGAGCATACCCGTCCCACTCGGGGTGACAAATGCAAAAACAACAGTTGATGGACAGAATGCAGAACAATGTCATAAATTCACTCCAGTACAGAGATCTGGGCCTAAACCCATCATTTATTTGCTCACCATGCCATTCCAGTTTGGACCCAGCCATATGCAAATCAGCCTTGACCCTGTGCCCAATGGGAACAGTCCAGCCCGAACTGCCAGGCCAGGTCCTCCCTAGACTGGAAACAAGCATCCTAGGACCGGTTTCGGGGTTTCACCCCTCTTCAGCCAGGATAGCTGATAGACTGATTTGCATATAGCCAGGTCTAAACTAGGGTGGCATGGTGAGCAAAAGAATGATGGATTTAACCCAGATCTCTTGACTGAGGGTGAATGTTTTGATTTGTTCTGCATTCCGTCCATCAATTGTGTGTCTTTTGCTTTCTCGCTCTAAGTGCGCAGGGTATGCTCAGACGTGAGTCCTGGGCTCACTGTGCCACTGGAATCAAGCTATCCTGGCTGAAGAGGGGTGAAACCCCGAAACCGGTCCTAGGATGCTTGGTTCCGGTCCAGGGAGAACCTGGCTTGGCAGTTCGGGCTGGACTGTTCCCATGAGGCACAGGGTCAAGACTGATTTGCATATAGCCAGGTCTAAACTGGGGTGGCATGGTGAGCAAAAGAATGATGGATTTAACCCAGATCTCTTGACTGGGGGTGAATGTTTTGATTTGTTCTGCATTCCGTCCATCAATTGTGTGTCTTTTGCTTTCTCGCCCTAAGTGCGCCAGGTATGCTCAGACGTGAGTCCTGGGCTCACTGTGCCACTGGAATCAAGCTATCCTGGCTGAAGAGAGGTGAAACCCCGAAACCGGTCCTAGGATGCTTGGTTCCGGTCCAGGGAGGACCTGGCTTGGCAGTTCAGGTTGGACTGTTCCCATGAGGCACAGGATCAAGACTGATTTGCATATAGCCAGGTCTAAACTGGGGTGGCATGGTGAGCAAAAGAATGATGGATTTAACCTAGATCTCTTGACTGGGGGTGAATGTTTTGATTTGTTCTGCATTCCGTCCATCAATTGTGTGTCTTTTGCTTTCTCGCCCTAAGTGCTCCAGGTATGCTCAGACGTGAGTCCTGGGCTCACTGTGCCACTGGAATCAAGCTATCCTGGCTGAAGAGGGGTGAAACCCTGAAACCGGTCCTAGGATACTTGGTTCCGGTCCAGGGAGGACCTGGCTTGGCAGTTCGGGCTGTACTATTCCCATGAGGCACAGGGCCAAGACTGATTTGCATATAGCCAGGTCTAAACTGGGGTGGCATGGTGAGCAAAAGACTGATGGATTTAACCCAGATCTCTTGACTAGGGGTGAATATTTTGATTTGCTCTGCATTCCATCCATCAATTGTGTGTCTTTTGCTTTCTCGCCCTAAGTGCGCCAGGTATGCTCAGACGTGAGTCCTGGGCTCACTGTGCCACTGGAATCAAGCTATCCTGGCTGAAGAGGGGTGAAACCCCGAAACTGGTCCTAGGATGCTTGGTTCCGGTCCAGGGAGGACCTGGTTTGGCAGTTCGGGCTGGACTGTCCCATGAGGCACAGGGTCAAGACAGATTTGCATATAGCCAGGTCTAAACTTGGGTGGCATGGTGAGCAAAAGAATGATGTATTTAACCCAGATCTCTTGACTGGGGGTGAATGTTTTGATTTGTTCTGCATTCCGTCCATCAATTGTGTGTCTTTTACATTAGAAAAATGATCTGTTTTTATGAGTAATGCTATTATGAAAGACATTTCGTTTGTCCCACTCACTTTACTAGGGGACCCAATGGAAGGTGGGACCCAGGACAATTCTCACTTTGATCATGCTTTGAATTGCGTGTGAAAAGGGAGAAACAGGGAAGGCAAAAGAGCAAAACAACCAGAAAATATCAGTTTACGATCCAGTGGTCTTAGAGACGATCTTTTCAGAAATCAGCAGCCAACCCAAAGACCTGACATGAGGATGTACCATCGTTCTGCCGTTAATGCCCAAGACAAGCCTGGCTGCCAAATTTCAAATTAGGTGCGAGTAGGCGATTAAATCCTTAGGCATTACCTAATAGAAAGCATTTTAGTAATCCAGGCAGGATGGAGGTACCGCTTTGACTGACTTGCATTGCATGCAAAATAGAAGCTGGCAGAAAGCAGAGTTAGTGTCTTAATCAAAGGTTTCAGAAGTGACAGCACTCTGTTGACTTGCACTATGGAAGCAGTTAATGCATCAAATACACAGCCTAAGTCATGGGCAGCATTGACGAGGAACAGAGAAGCTCTCCGCAACTCATGTTCCCCAACTTGGGGGCAGATTTATGTTCCCTGGCGCATCCCTGCAAATTAGCATGGATGCGCCAGGGAAGATGCGTCACGCACGTTTGCCCTTGCGCCACCGCAGATGCGCTGCATTTACAATGCGGTGCATCGTGGCGCAAGGACAAGCAGATATGTGACGCATCTGCCGGCGTAAGGTTGGCGCAGTGCTGAAGTTGCGTCGCAAGCGCGACGCAACTCCAGCACTCTTCCAACCTACCCTATCCCTAACATGGTGCGTCAAGCCTTACGCCTGCTTCAAGCAGGCGCAAGGTTTTGACGCATCAGCGTTGGGAAAGTGACTCAGTGAAATCTTATAGATTTCACTGAGTCACTTTTCAGGGGCGTTCCTGCGACAGCACGCCCCCCCTGAGTAGAAACGCCCACATGAAACCTGACGCAGGTTTCATGTGGCGCAGGGCTTTACACCATGACGCATCTCCATAGATGCGTCACGATGTAAATGAGGCGCAACATGGCGCAGGGTTTACGCCGCCGCTGCGTCACAAAAGTGACGCAACGGCGGCGTTAAAGTGGCGCAAGTCTGATATAAATCTGCCCCATGGTGTTGGCTGAACCTTAAACAACAAAACTTCATTCTTATCGGAGTTCAGTTTGAGGGTGTTAGTGGGCATCCCGGTGGCAACAGAGGCCATGCAGTTGTTCAAACTTCTGATGGAACCCACAGAATGCCTGTCCATTTAGAGGCTGCTTGGTGCATTGCCCACAAATGTGTAAAATTTGAATCCAAAATGTCTGATCAGCTTAGCAAGAAGGGCTATGCAGATCTTAAATACCTTGTACAACTGGGTCGAACCGTGTTGAACCCAGCACTTGATGGCTGGATGTTTAATCTACATGGGGCAGTAGCTACCTCCTGCATCCACCCTTCTAAGAATGTGAGCCAGACCAGGGCTTGACCTCCAGTTCCTGGAGTCTTGAGATGAGTTGCCAAGATCAAATGATTGACGTTGGTGAACTTGTTTGACGGGTCCAGTAGGAGAAAGACTGTGAGTCCAGCATTGCCTCAATGCCTCTCGGATCGTTCACGGCTTCTACCAGCACTAAATCCATACTGTGGGCTGGATAGGAACTAAATCCAAAATGGCGCTGGATTTGTTCCATTACTTCAGCTGCTGATTAACTGATCCTTCGACTATCTTAGCTCCTGCATTCAAAAGGGAGATTGGGTGGTAATTGGCAGAATTGCGGGGTTTGTGGTCATTTATTTCAAAAGTAGACTTGCTGTGCCTTGCTTCAACAACTGGGGAACCTCTGCTAGAAAATGCAGCTCAATGTACCAGACACCCATCAGGAGGGGATTTATAGCTAATGCCCCTGACTCTTTGAACCAAGGGCCAAGCTCAGCAGGTTAGCCAAGGATGTAAAATTGCAAGGCATCCCTCCCCAACACACACTCTGGAGATGCTTACCTCACGAGAGAGAGAGAGAGAGAGAGAGAGAGAGAGAGAGAGAGAGAGAGAGAGAGAGAGAGAGAGAGAGAGAGAGAGAGAGAGAGAGAGAGAGAGAGAGAGAGAGAGAGAGAGAGAGAGAGAGAGAGAGAGAGAGAGAGAGAGAGAGAGAGAGAGAGAGAGAGAGAGAGAGAGAGAGAGAGAGAGAGAGAGAGAGAGAGAGAGAGAGAGAGAGAGAGAGAGAGAGAGAGAGAGAGAGAGAGAGAGAGAGAGAGAGAGAGAGAGGCGAAAAAGGAAGCCTCCTGAGAACAGGTGGTTATATAGAGAACTCGTGAGACTAGTGAGCGTTTGTTAAAAAACAAAAAATGGATGGATTCGTTTAGGTGGGTTTCAGGAACCAGAGTATCTGCCTCGAACCGAGGCAAGAGGCAGCGGATGGTGTAGGGGTCGAAGACAAGAATAACCTTCATAAGTCATAGGAGAGGCAGCTGGTTATTGGATTGTTACTGTATGTTGATGCAGTCTTCTTCAAAGCGGTGTGTCTTCAACTCTTTCCTAAATTGTAGCAGCATTGGAACGAGTAAATAGATGGAAAAGGCATGATGCCCTTTTCTTTTAACACTTCTTAGTCCCCAGTCTAATCGCGTCCTGTCTGCAGGTGTGTAGAGAACCACCAGAGATGGTGAGTGTATCTAGAAAATAAGCAAAGGTGCTGGTAGAAATGGCTTTTTAAATGATGCAGCTGGGTTTGAAGATGGTATGGGCTGGCAAGGGGAGGGGGGGGGGCAATAATGTTCCATCAGGTGGGGGTGGAGAGATCATACTTCTTCCAGCCTCGGATGAGACATGATGCAGCATGTAGACATCAAAGAGGGAGCGGGTGAAGGAATTGAGGGGTCTGAGAGGCCTTGGAGCAGAGCATTAGCGCCATCCAGATGCTGGAGTACCAGGGATGAGGAAGAGGGAAGCAGTGGTAATGATATACATGTGCAATAACGCTCAGGTGTTCTGGAGATGCGTCGAGTAGGCGTGATATAGGATAACATGCAGAACTGAGATGTAATGGTGCAACTTGATTTGTGTCTCTCGCCCCAGTGAAATCGACATATATTATGCGCCTCGTCAGGGGTAGTAAGCGCTATTTAGATACAATTACAATCCCGGGGAGATGTTCTCCTGTCAGTCCTGTCCCTTTGCCCTGCGGCCATCCCATCAAGACTTGTAATTTCCGAGCCAGAAGCGAGGCCTTCATCACTTTGTGTGATGACAACCCCTCTCCCAGATGCGCCACGCCAGTCTAGACAGGAATCAGGGTTGATATTTCAGTCTGTAATGTGCTACTGTCAAAAGGCGCACAATGCAGATGGCAAGCACTCAGAGCAAATTGCAAGTTTGGATGTCAAATGCTAATCAGGCGACACAGAACAAACTGTTTCCTGGCACAAAGAAAGAGGCAGAGTTTTTTTCCCCCGTGATCAGCATAGTGCTATGAAACCAGGGCTTCGCAGGTCTGTCTCATATGGAAACGTAGGATGTCTCTCTTGCACAGAGACAGCTCAAGAAGTGAAACACGGGTCTATGGAATAGAGAAGTCATGATCCAGGTCGTTTCTCAGTCTTTGCAGGACCTGCCAAGTCTACCAATCAGATTCGAGGGATTCTTCCGGGCCTGTGAGCCAAGGCACGCCTGGGTCAAACCACATTTAAAGGTAGCATTGTACTACTTTGTTAACTCTAGCGTGTTTTCGCCTTTCTTCTTAACAGTGCATGTGACAAAAAGATGGATTTCGTGGCTGAACCATCAAGAACTCGATGCACAAATAACCTTGAATTCATCGAATCTGTAACCATCTTAAAATGCAGGTTCCTTTGTGTTCAGGCTGATTTTGCATTCCCAGGTCTGTCATGCCTCTTAGCACTCGTGCCCGTCCTCACATTGGTGTCTCACGATGAGAAAAGTAAAGGCGAACCAAATCTTAATAAATTAAACCAATCCTGCTTCCTCCTCTACCGCCATCAGAGGACAGGTTTTTATTGCACTTCTTGGGGCAGATTTACAAGCCCCTTGCGCCACTTATGCATCACTTTTCCCATATTGAAAATGATGCAAAAGTGGCGCAAGGGGCTTGTAAATCTGCCCCCTTTTCTTTAGTTCGAGCCTGCGCTGGCGCATGCGCTCTCTTGAGAGACTCTTGTGTTCAGTAGTGGGCTTAGAACTCGCCCATTGCTTACCATTCGTTGTCATCATTGTCCCTCTTCTTTGCTGCCTTCTCATTGGACAGCGCTTGCCATGCATCATTTCCTTTTTGCTCTGTGGCGCAAGAACCAAGTACAGATTAATTTCCTTTGATTAGTGCCCCTCCACTGGCCATCTGCTGCGTGTGCTGTGATGCAGGTACTATTTGTACTATGATGCGCTCAGTGCTGACAGCGTCAAATCTTGTGTTTTTTAACTAATCCCCGCCTCCTCCCAGTTTCTTCTCTCCTCGCACCCGCCCACCTGTCCATGGTTCATCTCCCCTGGGAACGCAGGAAGCGAAGTGCTATTGATGCAGAGTACTGTCCAGGTCCCAGCAGCATTAAAAACATGCAATACATTAACGCATTTGGGGCCTCATGTAGGTAGCTAAATACCGGTCGGTAACGGCCGAAATTCGGTAAATATCCCGTTACCGACCGGTATTTAGTCAAGTGAGATGTAGGAGGCCAAAAACCAGTTTTCGGTAAATATGAAGCGGTAAATACCGATTCATATTTACCAAGTTCGAAAATACCGATTCATATTTTCCGAATACATATTTACCGAATCGGTAAATATGAAGTGGTAAATATGAAGTGGTAAAACTGAAAAAGACATGTAGGTAAATTCGGTAATTAAGAAATCCATGAAATTCGGTAATTAAGAGTCGGTAATTAACACTGATTGAAAGCAGGTGGTAAGCATCAACAGTGCATATAAGCAATCCCAAAATGCAATAGCGTGGACAACATGGCCGCTCTGTATGTCATTGCAAGGCGCCTACGTCTACAGGCAGCAGGTCTGAGGATTTGGAGACGGGAGGAACGCATTTACAGACAGCGCATCACACTCTTTCAACTGACTGACGCAGAGATACATGAAAGGTACAGGCTACACCCCCAAACCATCATGGACCTGATAAGGGACCTGCACCCACTCCTGGACCAGCCAACAAGAAGGGTGCATGCCATACCACCACATGTGCAGGTGCTCTGCAGCCTACATCTACTGGCATCTGGCAGTTACCAGGTGGTGATAGCTGAGGTGGGCGGTGTATCCAAGAGTTGCCTGTCCCGTTTCTTCAGGAAGTTCCTGGATGCCATGATGCAGAGAATGCACCACTACATCAGCTTCCCAAACACACAGGCTGAACTGCAGAAAACCAAAACTGACTTTTATCACATGGCACAGTTCCCCCATGTCATTGGCTGTATTGATGGCACACACATCCCAATCTGCCCACCAGCTGCCACTGAGCACATCTACAGGAACCGAAAGTCCACCCACTCCATCAATGTGCAGGTAATCTGCGATGCAGGGAACATCATCACTGATATTGTTGCGAAGTTTCCTGGGAGCACCCACGACTCCTACATCTTCCAGAACAGTGGGATCTACACACGACTGCTTGCCGGAGAATTTGGAGAGGGATACCTGCTAGGTAAGTAACACTGACGCCCCATGAAACTTGCAAATCATAGTGTATTGAGGCATGTGACTGATGGTTCCCTTTTACTCACCTAGGCGACAGTGCATATGCCGTGCGGTCATTCATCCTCACTCCCTACCTACACCCAACAACCCAGAGTGAGAGACGATATAACGTGGCACACAAATCTACACGCAACGTGGTGGAGCGCACGTTTGGACTATTGAAAAGCAGGTTCCGCTGCCTCCACAAGAGCGGAGGCGCACGCCAGTACACACCCATCATCTGTTGCAAGATCATTGCCACTTGTGCAATGCTGCACAACCTTGCCAAGAAGAGAGGTACAGAGGTGGAACTAACAGATTTTGAGGACAATGAGGATGAATCAGGTCAGCCATTGGCCAACGCTGCTGGAGTGCCAACAGCAACAGATGGGAGAGAGAGACGGGCAGAGATCACATGCAACTATTTCTGAGTAAGTAAGGGGACACAGCCAGTTGTTGTATGTCATGACGTAGTTTTAATGCGGCACTACGCCACAACACCAAAAATATGCCATTCTGGCAACATTGCGTAAGTACAAGTAGTAAGTGCAGGGTTATGTCACCCAATAGTCTTTGGCTATGCGGTGCTGCATTAATGCTTGCGGCCACGCGCAACAGTGTGGGATGGCACGGATTCAGCCTCCTCACTAGTGCCAGCCCCAAGCCGCCTGCTGCTCCTGCGGGTATCTGGGACCGGGGGTGTTATGCTGCTCCTGCTGCTGGTGTCAATGCTTTCAGCAGCATCCCCTGCACCAGTTGTGGCCGCCTGACTAGTCAATAGCACCTCAAGTGCACTTGTGACCTGCACCATCCCCCGAGACACGTCGCTGCTGCAGTGTGACAGGCCCTCCTGCATAGACACAGAGTAGTGACGTGGCAGTTGCCAGCCGGTTGAGTGCCCTGGTGTGACTGTCCCTCCTCTGCCGTTCCCGGCGCCGTGCAGCTCTGTCAGCATCATATTTGCTGCACAACAGCTTGATGGACTGGGAGATGTCCTGAATGCCCGCTGCCATGTCACCCATCCCCACCGCCATTGTGCTGATGTTCCTGTCCATGTTGGCAAAAGCTGTTTTCAGTCCCCGCATATGTCGCTGCACTGACATAACTGCCTTTGTTTGCAGGCGCTGTTGCTTCAGCATGTTGCCCTCGAGCCCCGAGAAGACCCCATGGCTGTCGACGTCTGCTGGTGGACTCTGCACCCGCGACCTGCGGCGCCGTCTTGCACCCGTGTGTTCTCCCTGTGAGGTGGAGGGCACAGTGGCATGGCTCCCATCCTGGGGCATAGTGTTTGGCTCCGGGCCCCTGCTGTCGTCAGATGTGGTGTCTAACGCTGGCAACCTGGCAGCAGCACGCCTCCTCGAACGCACATATGCAGGCGGTGATGTGGCCAGTGACTCAAACATGAGTGGCGATGCTGGCTGTGGTAGAGGTGATGCTGGCTGTGGTTGAGGTGATGCTGGCTGTGGTAGTGGTGATGCGGGCTGTGGTGGTGGTGATGGTGGCTGTGGCAAGGCTCCCTGGGCAGAACTTGTGCTGGCCAGAGCTGACCTGTCTTGCCGGTGTGCCCTCTCTCCTGTAGCATGTGCAGTCCTGCGCGATGTTACATCTGTGGACAGAAATGCAACATCAGCTCAGTGTACCTGAAGCCCTGCATTGCAAGCATCACAATAAATTTATGTAACACTCTCACATTGTCCCCTGCATCCTTTTGGCTAATGTGTGTACCATGCATTGTTGTTCTGTGCTATTCAGTTCATGGTTGGGGTTTCCCTGACTACATCTCCCATAATGCATTGCCTGTCTGCACTAACACATGGACTGGAGTGGGATACTCATTTCACTATGGGGGATGTGGGATAGGGGTAGGGGGGGCTACATTGCTGTGCATTCGTCTTACCTTGTTGGGTGGCGGCTCTGGCAGAGCTGTCGGCATCCCCAAGGCCCACGACGCTCTCGTGCTCTATTGTGGCCTCCACCAGCTCCTCCAGTTCGGTGAGGGCAGGTGCCCTGTTAATTCCACCTCCTGTCCGGCTGGCCTCCTTCTGTATTTCCCCCATCTTCCTCTTTGTGACGATCCTCAGGTCGTACCAGAGCTTTTTCAGGACCTCAATCTCCCTGGGGGTCACTCCAACCGCATTGACCTGCGCCTGGATTCCCAGCCATATATTGCGCTTCTCTGACTCTGGCACTTGCAGGGACTGCCTCCCAAACAGCTTCTGGTGCTGCTTCACCACCTCCTCCACTAGCACCTGGAGTTCCCTGGGGCTGAATTTCTGCTTCCTCCTCCTTTCCCCGCCATCTCTCTGTGTCCTCTGGCTGGACATAGTGGTTTTGAGCTGCACAATCAGGCACTGGCTCCCTGCCTCTCCTCTCCTCTCCCAGCCTCTCCAGGGTCTGTTGATTGTGTGCACCTGCCTGGGTGTGGCCACTTCCTGGTTGGGTGGGGTGTGGTTGCACAGGATTGGCTGTTTCATCCAGTCATGTGTTTTCGTTTTTCCGATTCGGTAAATACCACCTCGGTATTTACCGAGTCGGTAAATACCGCCTCGGTATTTACCGATTCGGTAAATTCCGATTCTTCAATACCGAATGTTACCGAATCGGTAATTATTACCGAATTATTACCTACATATAACTTTCTGATTCATAAATACCGATTCGGTAAAATTCGGTATTTAAGAATCGGTAAATTATATTTACCTACATGAGACCCTTGGTCTTTTATGTGGCTTTTACAGTTGTAATTTCTTTGGTATTATCACCTCATGTTGAAACTTCTCGTTTGAATAATTTTCACGCCCCCCGGCTTTGAATTCGGGCTTTTCGTTGGCTGATGACTGGTTATGGACATCTGAAATGCTAAAGGACAGCTTTAGCTTATTGCATTCCTTTTGGCGCCCATGTTTGATGTAGGTAAACATTATTGCATGTCGTCTCATAGGACACTCGTGTACGATGTACCCATCTTTGTTGTTTGTTTTCTGAGAGCATGTTCTTTCCAGTTCCAACCGAGTTCTTGCTCTAGTCCTCGGTTGTAGGAGGAGTGGTTGTTGAGCGCAGTGTCTTTCTGGCTTCATGTTTGGAAGGTGCATGCAGTTCATCTGTTGGTTGAACCACAAATTTGTGAAGTGTGTGCCAAGTCTGCTCGTCCGATCGAAGTACATAGAGTACAATATGTTCTTTTATCCAATTTAGTGTAGCCTTATTGTCTTGTTGAATGACGAACCTAAGCGTTACTTAAGTTTTAAGTGTACGCGCTTCATCGATGTGCATCTGTGTCTACATGCTCCTTTATCAAACTTGCTGGCAACTAGCTGATTCATTTGTAGGTCGAGACTGCCTGATATAACAGAAATGTAGCACGGCGAGTAATGTGATGTAACTAACACAGACCACTTGCTCAATACGTGTTCCCATTTACAGGCCACCTGCTGTTTCTTATTCCATCCAGTCCCTGTTTCTTATTCCCTCCCACATATCCTCCCGTCCCTGTTTCTTATTCCCTCCCTCCCTCCTACCCACCGTTCCGTCCCTGTTTCTTAATCCCTTCCACCTGCCCTTCCATCCCTGTTTCTTATTCACATCCATATACCTTTTCTTATTCCCCGTCACTGTTTCTTACATCCCCTCCCACCCATTACCAACCCCACCTCATTGCCAAAGCCAGTAGCTCACCACATAACCAAGAACTATTGCCCTTACCAATACTTGTTTTTAATTCCAGTAGAAGCAGTGGTTGAAGTGCATTAAAAAAAGTTCGGGAACTTGCTGTATTCAATGGTGGTGGGATCAGCGAGCATGGGAGTCGGATCAGAGGTGTCGCTAAAAAACAAAATAATCTGCATCCTTTTCTTGGTCTTTCACCTTCAAATAGCTACATATAAAATAAGGCACAGCTTAAATGAAAAATAAATGCAAGTTAAGATAATCAGTGGGAAATACACTATTGTAGATTACGAAGCCTCTATTAGTCAATGCACTGTAGAGGTCTGTGTGTAACCAGAGAGCCACAGAATTGAATCCTGGTTGGTGCAGTGGAGAATATTGACTTGTGTATGTTTAGTGCTATGAGGTCTGTGGCAGAAAGCACTGTTAATATGTGAGTCATTATTTTAAACTTCCATTACACACAGAATAAGATAGGCCCCAGCAAAATGCGCATAAAGGTTTAAGATAAAAATGTGTTTCCAAAATATAGGTTTTAGTAATACCCAAACCCATAGCGTAATTTTTTTGATAACTGTCTTTTAAAAGCACACACTTCAAAGCTCAGCTGGTAACTCCCTTTCATTACCATTCAAAAAGATTAAGGGCACTATTTATCAACGGGTTGTGTCACCTTTGCACCACGCAACGTGGTGCATGCACGATACAAGCCCTAAAATGCGAATTATCAAGCCACGCATGGCACTTTGTGTGGCTTGAAAAATCAAGAGTAACGCAACGCAGCGCAAACCCCTCAGCCCTGGGAAGGCTTTCCATAGGCATTGCGGGGGTGTACCCATGCAACTCCCGTTGTTTTTATGCATTCCCAGATTTACCATCATGGGTAGACCTGGGAATGCTCCAAAAAGATACACCTTCCCAGGGGAGGTATAACAAAGAGAAATATCTTTATTTCTCTTTGTTACCTTCTCTTTCTATGTGTGCTGCAGACAGATAGAGGAATATGGCTCTGAGGATTGTTTTTGTGCATGAAGGTGACCCTTCCTGCACAAAAAAAATCCTGCATGCATCCGCAGGCACCCTTTCAGCATTATGCAAAGCTGCCTGTGTTGGAGCTAGGCAGCCCATGGTGCGTCAGCGCTGGGAAAAGGATAGGAATGTGCTGTATTGCAATAAATATAATTCCTGCTCTTTTCCTGTAATACAGCGCAGCAAGGTGACTTGCTGCACTGCGTTCCTTTTAAATAGATTGGCCCCTAAATCTGTGTCATCAGGAAGCTTCAAGTGATTCAATCAATTAAAGTCAATACCTAAGGTCTATTCAAAATCACGCAGCCTTGGCATTCGGTGCACTGATATTTAATTAACTTATCTTATTACACATTAAGCACGGCATTGTTTATCACTAACAGTGGTGTTTGCTAGAGCTGTGAAGCCTGTGAGCAGAGTAGAGCCTCTTGGAGAGTAGGAAGAAGCAGATTCAAGAGTTGGAAGAAGCAGATTCAAGTGTGGAGAATGGTACTAGGAATGGGGGGGTGGAACTGTTCAGGGAAATGGCGGGGCGAGTACCACAGAGACAGATACTGGTCTATTGCCTGGGATGCGGCCTGTGGACTCCATCTCTTTTTCCACATTTGTGGATGGACTAACACTTTGGAAACAGAGATCAACTTGTGAGGTTCTCCCCACTTCCTCTTGTTGTGCTGTTGCCATTTTTGTTCATTGTTATCAGTCAAATTATTGGTTATTTATAAAGGACTTTCATATAGCATCTTATTTTTCCATGCCTATCCTCAAATATTTCTTCTAGATTTAACCATACATTATCATATAACACTTAAGCATTCTAGTTCCTGACTCTAGCTTCAATTTCAGGCCAAGACACAGCAACATTACAATACCCAGTAATAGTATAACTTTGACCTTCGTGCATGACATCGACACACCACCCATACAGCCCACATCAAAATCCAGAGTCTTCCCTCCAAAGCACTCTCATGGAATGGTGTGCTGCACATCCCAAATGAGAGTTGATGCCTTGCCAGGGGTATGACTACCTATATAAATGCAACTACTGTTTTGCTGCAGATATGCAAAAGGATTAAGCCCGGGCATAGTGCTCCGCTCCGCCCACGGAGTGTACTTAGCACTGCCTGCTTCGCGGTTTATGAAGTAGGTGTAGCAGGCAGCGCTACGAACACGCCACGGCGAAGCAGAGCTGCCCGCCACCCGCCGCCCACCCGCCCTCATTTTAATAAAATGTAAAGAATTTAAAAGTAAGAGAAAATGCCTTACCTGCGGTGCGGCGTCCCGGAGTTCCCTCTTCCTGGTTGACGGCAACTTCTTCTCACAAATGGGCATGCGTGGACGCCCACGCATGCGCATTTCTCGTGAGAAATGCGCATGCGCGGGCATGCGCTTTTGTGAGAAGAAGTTGCCGTCAACCAGGAAGAGGGAGCCCCGGGACGCCGCACCGCACGTAAGGCATTTTACTTACTTTTAAAATATTTTAACTTACTTTAAAATCAGGGCGGGTGGGAGGCGGGCGGCGCGTAGTGGGGCTATGCGGAGCGCACGAGTGTGCGTAGATTTGTCCACACTACGCGATGCTCCACGTAGCCCCACTACGCCCACTACGCCAAGGGTTAAAAATGATCTTAACGTTTCCGGCGATCAATGTTTTAAGCGGGTTGACCCTAAAATGGCGACCATATAAGAAGTATCCACCATCCGGCCTTCTACCCCCTATGGACATCTCCAACTCGGGGATCCCTCCAGACTCAAGACCACCACCCTTGAGTGCAACATCACCTGAACACCTGGCTGAATGATGGCAAAAATTTCCTGCTCTGTAAATATGTAATATATAATTGTCCAAGCCTAATCGCTGTTAAAATGTAATCTTGAGTGAATTTGCAATTTGTATAGATATTTATCTCTAACCACTAGTATATGTAGTAGACCTGTGTACTTACTACCATTCCTATGTGATTTTAGAGTTTTTCTGTTTGTATCTTTTCCTTGAGGACTTTACAACTTGTACATTTGCAATTTTTCCCTCCTTTCACTCCACTTGTATATATAACTCTAACCACTAGTATATGTAGTAGACCTTTGTACTTACTACCATTCCTATGTGATTTTAGAGTTTATCTGTTTGTATCTCTTCCTTGAGTGACTTTACAACATGTACATTTGCAATTTTTCCCTCCTTCCGCTCCACTTGTACATTTGCAATTTTTTTCCTGTTTATATCTCTTATGTAACTCATGTAATCCAAAATCCTTATATAACACAACTGGTTCTTTTGTAAAGTGCCTTGACACCTTCGGGTAATGTTCACGCTATATCAAATCGCATTAAATAAAATAAAAAAATGCAATTTTAATAAACCTGAGTGTGAGCTTGCTCAATGAGGCCCAAATAAATTTGGAGAACAATTGTGTTCATGAATTTCCATATTCATATATATATATATATATATATATATATATATATATATATATATATATATATATATATATATATATATATATATACCTACTGGCGGTCGCCAGTAGGTAGTTATAGTTAGGACCACGTTTCCATAGGAAATCCGCAACATTCTATTTTGAATAACTTTGGCGCCGGTCGACGAATCCTCGCGAATTTTTCAAAATAGGTGGGGCGCTACGCTCCGCTCCTACCCTGAAAGTCTCGGGGGGATTCGTCAAGCGGGGGCTGAGATAAAAGGGGGGTCCCAAAACGCGTTTTTCCCATGCATTTTTCCATAGGACCTTTAGACACAGCTACAGCCCGAACGGCTGAACAGAATTACTAGAAATTTGGCAGAGAGGTAGTCCTCAGGTCAAGGAAGTGCCTTTTGTAGGTTTGGTGTAAATCTGTTCAGTAGATTCTGAGAAAATAGCCTTTAAATCAATATATATATCTGAGCCAGCTTACGGTGCGCTTACGGTACGCTTACCGTACGCGTACGGTGGCGTGCGCGAGCGCGATTCTGATTGGCTCTTAGATCTTAGTAAACATTCGAATCGGCCGAAACCAGGAAGCGGCGGCCGCCATTTTCTCTCTCGCACTGAGAGTGTGGATTAAAATACAAAGCACAAAAACATGTAAAGGGGCTGTTTGGACAGCTCCAAAACACCTAGCCATGTTGAGGGAGTCCCCAAAGATCCCCCAAGGCCAAAAACGGAATTTTTAATTTTTCGCTAATTTCGCTGATTACGCTTACCGTACGCGTACGGTAAACAAATATTAAAAAAAAAAAATTATCCACACTCTCCCCACCCCGTGTGCAAATGGTGCCCGAAGGGCACCATTTGTGCATGGCTTATAAGAGGTGTGAAAAATTTAAATATTACCTTTCAAAACGAAGTGCATCATATGTCCTCCATGTGCGCACGGTGCGCGAAGCGCATCGTGCGCACATGGCCCATCTAGCGTAACGTGGGCACGCGGTGCGCGTAGCGCACCGCGTGCCCACCGTGCGTGCTCGTCACTAACTGCGTAAAGTGGGCACGCGGTGCGCAAAGCGCACCGCGTGCTCACTGTGCGCGCATGGTGCGCGAAGCGCACCGTGCGCACACGGAACGAACTGCGTTAAGTGGGCACGCACGCCATGAATGGCGTAAAGTAACTTAGCATTTAAAAAACCGTACAAATTCACTGAAAAAACCATAGGTTTCACACACGTTATAGTTAGGAATTAGCATTTAAAAAACCTTGCAAATTCACTGAAAAAACCATAGGTTTCACACATGTTATAGTTAACGGAAATTTTACTGATAAAAAAACAATGAAATTCCCCCGTTATAGTTAGTGCAGGCAACTATAACTCACGCGACCGCAATCTTCTGCTGATGACATATGTGTCTTTATGAAAAAAAAATATTTGTAATATATGTATAGCTAAAAATTTATGGAAGAAGACATGGGCAAATAAGTGTCTAAATACAGTATTAGCATCAGCAGAGGATTGCGGTTGCGTGAGTTATAGTTGCCTGCACTAACTATAACGCGGGAATTTCATTGGTTTTTTATCAGTAAAATTTCCGGTAACTATAACATGTGTGAAACCTATGGTTTTTTCAGTGAATATATATATATATATATATATATATATATATATATATATATATCTTCATGGTTTTAGTGAGGTTTAGATACACAGCCTCGTTGCATTACTGAGGTCTCGAGGGAATCTTTAGTAATGATCCGCAGATGTGTGCAGACATCCTGGACCTCATTTACAAAAAAATGGTGCAGCGTGGCGCCACAAGCCATTTTGCTGTGCTGAGCTGTGGCATTTTAAGAGTACAGGGATGTGTTGTATTAACAACCATACGACACTTCCCTGCACTTTTCCCCGTGCTAGCACACAATTAGCTGCCATGCGCAAGCGCAGGGACACTTGTGTCATGTTGCAAGGGTGCCTACATTGAGGGGAAACCTTCCTGCACAAAAACAATCATTGATGGCATTTTCCTCTTTCTATGCGCGCTGCAGAATGCACCATGCATAGACAGAGGGAAAAAAAAAAGAGAAATACAATTATTTCTCCTCGTTGAGCCACTCCTACACCTCGGCTGGGGAGGCGTAGGATTCTGACACATTCTCAGCTTTACAAAACTTTGTAAATCTGGGAATGTGTCAGGTTCCATCGATGTTGCGTGGGAACACCCAGAGCAACACCCATGGAACACCCCGTTCACACAGAGTAATGCGTGAAAGGGGCCCATATTTACAAGGGCATGCATGAACAGTCACACACGGTGACTTTACGTGGCCTTGTAAATATGGGGAAGCCCATTGCGCTGCCGGTGCATCATTAAAAGTGACCCACCAGAGGCACAATGGCCTTGTATATGAGCCCCCCTGGTTGGATATGGGAACAGAATGTTCTGGTAGTGATCAACCTGCAGATGCATTAGGCTTCCCTGTTTAAAGGTAGGGGAAACTGGTAAACTGCTTGGTGTGGCCCTGTCCCTTTGCCAAAGGATGTAGAAGTACCTATTAGGTCACAATTGAGTCCCGTCTCCACAGGCGCGTCTTATGTTTTTTCCTGAATAACAAATGTTAGGTTGGGATCTCAGGTTCTAACTATTCCATAGCATCAGCCCCAATACACTGAGGGCCTTCTTCCATTTCCATGGGTAGGATACTAAAGGGAGGTGGAAGCCATGATTCCAGGCAGGAACAAAGGGAGGAGACAGATTGCAGAGGTACCCAAGGTCCCTGCTCCAAACCTCTTTGTAAACTGAGTGAGGAACTTGACTTTTTTCTTGGTGAAGTGATTTCAGAGGTGGGTTTATATATTATCAGGCTCAGAAAACATGCTCACTGCCCGTCAGCCCTCTTGGTTTGTGATCTGCCAGTATGTGCCAGATCTGCATCAAAGCCACAGTAGGCAGCTGTCTTACAATGCCAGCATAAATGACCACACCAGAGGGATGCTGGATTAGAATGAGTGATCTAAAAATTGGAGTAAGTTCTAGATGAGAGGACATGCCCAGAACTCAAAGCGTCATTTTACTGGGGATTCCGCAAATCCACGCTCCAGAGGTGGGGCCATTAGAGGTGTTCTTCACAGCATTAAAAGGCTACATAGAGCCTTTCCCAAGACTAATGGAAACATATCAAATATGCACAGCAAGCATTCAATGACATGAGGGAAAGCAAGACGTCTGGCCTGATGTACTGTTGCCATTTGCATATCACAGAGGTGGAATTTTGCACACTGATCTGTTTGCAAACAAGGATGCAATTTGCAATGTGACCAGTGCACTAATGGTAGGATTGCATTCTTTTTTTTTTGCCTGGTTCAGAAAGTGAAGTTCCTAGTGAATATTAGTTACTCATGTCAATATTTGAGACCCCCTGTGATTAGTTGCAAAAGCAGGTATGGTGGGCTGCAAGGGACAGTATTACTTCATCTCTGTGTCCCTTTTTCCAAATAGGAAACACTTCAAACAAGCATTCGCAATGCAATGGGTCTCGTATTTACGCGAGTTTAAGCTATTGGCATTGTAAATGACAATGCCTAAGGCATTGTCATTTACAATGCCAATAGCTTAAACTCGTGTAAATGCGAGACCTATTGCATCGCAAATGCTTGCTTAAGTTTAAAACTGAGCACTGCGGCGCTACAAGGACACTGCGCTCAGTTTCTTTCTTTTTTTTTTTTACTTTAACACTGAGCGCGGTGTCCTTGAAGCGGGCGCCGCGCTCAGTGTTAAAGTAAAAAAAAAAAAAAGAACGTGAGCGAAGTGTCCTTGAAGCGGTGCCACACTCAGTTTTAAAGTAAAAAAAAAAAAGAAACCGAGCGCGGTGTCCCTGAAGCGGGCACCACATTCTTTTTCAAAGTTAAAAATAAACAAATAAATAAACAGAGCGCAGTGTCCCAGAAGTGGATGCCGCACTCAACAATTATAGTTAAATATAAATAAATAAACTGAGCGCTGTTTCCCTAAAGTGAATATGCCTCCTTTCAATGCATGCATTTTCCCCGCAGGCTATTGCAACGCGGTCGTTACAACGACCGCGTTATAACAACGCATACCATTACCCCGCAAGTCATAACAACGACTTGCTCTAGGGGGGGCGCTGCATGTTGGAATAGTATAATTTACTTTTCCAACTCCAGTCTGTGCAACAGTAGGGAGCGTGTTGGATTTTAAATCCAGCACCTCCTGATCCTTCCGGAAGTCGTTATGACTTGCGGGGTAATGGTATGCGTTGTTACAATATGGCCGTTGTAACAACCATGTTGTTTACCCCCTAAAAGCGGGTGCCGTGCTCTGATACAAATACAATAAAATAGCATCCGCCATTGTTCCCATAAGTGCCCATAAACAAAATAGTTCTGACCCCCTAGATAAAGCCGACTGTATAAGAGCCAAGTAAAAGGTCGAGTCGCCATGGCCGGTCACAAATGGCGACAAGACGGTAACAAGGAGGGACTAAGAAGCCTCATAATGAATCGGAAGCCAGCATATACCAAGGACAATGACACCAGCCAATGAAAAGTATGGGCGGAGAGTGGGCGAGGCTTCTACAGCATACTCGACTACTGCATGCCTCGTAGAGTGAGCAGCGCATGTGCGCTGCCGCTAGGCTCGACCTAAAAAAAGAGCAGCAGGAACAGATGCTGCCTTAAATAAAATAATCCTGTTTGCGAAAACATCTCAGCGAGGTTGCCTGACACGATTCCCAAAGAGAAGCTGTTCCAGGGAGACAGCTTCCTCTTTGTGAATAAGCTACTGCTCTAACTTCTGTGTCAGGATGTGATCAATGGTTTGCAACCACAATTGTAGTCACAAAGGATTGATACATCGCCTTCGGGACTTGCAATTGGGAGGGAATGTGCTTTTCACACCCCCTCGTAATTGCAATTTGAAAAGCATTGTAGAATCCTTTTTATGACTCTGGAAAAGAAGTATTTGACTCACAAAAGGGGCTTGTACATCTTAACACACTATTTTCTGGTAGAAACCCCTCAACCTCTGTGATTTTGTGAATTGCAGGTTCTGATGTCACAAAACAGTGGGGTACATCAGCAGGGCCATCTTTAGGGCGGTGCTATCGCTGCGGCCGCACTGGGTGCTGACCTGGTAGGGGGGCACTGACCTGTGTTTAGCAATAACTTACTAAAAGCACCTTATGCTGAGCTCCTAGTGTGTCCAGCCTTCAGGCAGCAGCATAATAAAATGTCAAGACAGGGCCGTCTTTAGGGTGGTGCGACCGGTGCAGTCACACTGGGCACTCAGCTGTAGGGGGGCACTAACCTCAGGGGGGGCAGTGTGTTTAGCATTCCATATAAAAGCACCTGCTGTAGAGTACCTTGTGTGTCCAGCTTCCAGAGGGACATTAAAATGTCAAGATAACTCTTGTGATTAATGCTCCTGCTGGAGAGAGATCAGAGTTTTGTCTAGTGGCGGTTTCGACTCATCATATAGTAGCACAAGGGGTTAATATGCCTGCTGCAAAGAGCAGATCTGTATTTTATGTGGCTAGCTGAGTGGATTGGCAAAGCCAGCCTTTACCAGTGCTTTAAAACAAATGAAATGTATGTGAGAGAGGGGCTGTGGAGAGATGAGGGGCACTTTTGCCGGGTGGTAGTGAGGGAATGAGAGTAAGAGATCATGAGAGGGGAGAATGCCACAAAAGATTGTCGCACCGGGCGCCACCGGTGCAAAGGCTGGCCCTGTACATCAGACCCATTCCTCTGCATGCCTCACACCGCAGCTTTCTTAAAACAACATGGTGGCGCCTTTGTGAAGTATTGGAAAGAGCTGTGAGTTAAAATATACAGGCCAAAGCGCACGCGGAGAGCGGATGTAATCCCACACCCTGCCAATTATGCAAGGAGGCTGATGGGTAATTCGAGGAATGGCGCTCTCAGGGGCGCTGTTAGACATCACAGTCACGCCGCGCTGCACGCAGAGCTCCCCGGGGGGCGCGTGGTCACGGTCTTGGGCGTTTCATGTAGCCATGGTTGCTAGGAAGGCAGCAGGCTTCTGCAAGCGTCGGTTTCCACAAACCGGAGCGCACATTCTCCAAGTCCTCAGGAATGGGGTTTCTGCTCTAATGAAAGCAGCACTGCCGGGAGGATGTTTTTTGCTGTCACCGGTGCTTTAAATGGAAATATAGAAGTGCTGGCGCTCTCTGTTCAGAATATCTATTTGCCTCTGAGAAGTGCCTGTACCCTCCCATTAAATGTATTACAGCAGTGCTCAAAGTGCAGGTGCTCAGTACCAGACAGTACCTGCCCATTTAAAGCACTGGCTGCCTGAGATCCAATCAGATGCTGCGAGGTCATGTTGAAATACTTTATCCATTTAAAAAATGGCTTCATTCTTAAAATGATGCATTCTGATCCGGATAGCGCTTTCTGTGCTCACATCGAGGCACCTTTCACATACATGTTCATAAAGGGAGCCCAATAAAACAGGCTTTGACAAGGCCAGCGTGGTGGGGTAGGAAGTGCGGTATCCCTGTCCTGCAGTGCACTGTGACAGGTGAGGGGCCTTACATTGCGGTGCAGTTAGTGGCTAGCTTGCTGCCCCTACGAGGCAGTAGTGTGCCAAGGGCTAGAGTCTCTTGAATGCATACTGGTGGTGTCCAGTAGTATCCATTACATTCAGTGCATGCTGGTGACTCCGTGCCAGTGGGATGCTTTGCAGTGTGCTGGTTTATTCCTTTAATTTTGATGTTGAAGGTGCTGATCAAGCTGTTAGTTCCCACTTCAATTTTTGGGTGAGTATTTGTACTCTGCAGTGCAGCGAGTCAGTGCCCCATGAATGCAGTGCAGAGTGAGAGTTTAGTGAAGTACAGAGGCCGCCCTTTTGTGAGTTACTCACCAATGGAAGCAGTGCAGTAGCTTGTGACCCTAGAATACAATGCAGTGCACTGGGCACTAACTCACTACAGGCCCTCTGGTAGTGAACCACAATGCAGTGCACTGGGCATCAACTAACCCCGGGCCTTCTGTTATTCCACCACAATGCAGTGCAATGGGCACTAACTCACTACAGGCCCTCTGGTAGTGAACCACAATGCAGTGCACTGGCACCAACTCACTACAGGCGCTCTGCTAGTGAACCACAATGCAGTGCACTGGGCATCAACTAACCCCGGGCCTTCTGGTATTCCACCACAATGCAGTGCACTTGCCACTAACTCACTACAGGCCCTCTGGTAGTGAACCACAATGCAGTGCACTTGCACTAACTCACTACAGGCCCTCTGGTAGTGAACCACAATGCAGTGCACTTGCCACTAACTCACTACAGGCCCTCTGGTAGTGAACCACAAGGCAGTTCACTGAGCGCCAACTTACTACAGGCCCTCTGGTAGTGACAGAGTGCAACGGGCACCAACTCACCACAGGCCCTCTGGTAGTGAACCACAATGCATAGCACTGGCACCAACTCACTACAGGCCCTCTGCTAGTGAACCATAATGCAGTGCACTGGGCATCAACTAACCCCGGGCCTTCTGGTATTCAACCACAATGCAGTGCACTGGGCACTAACTCACTAAAGGCCCTCTGATAGTGAACCACAATGCAGTGCACTGGCACCAACTCACCCCAGCCCTTCAAGTATTCAACCACAATGCAGTGCACTGGGCATCAACTAACCCCGGGCCTTCTGGTATTCCACCACAATGCAGTGCACTTGCCACTAACTCACTACAGGCCCTCTGGTAGTGAACCACAATGCAGTGCACTTGCACTAACTCACTACAGGCCCTCTGGTAGTGAACCACAATGCAGTGCACTTGCCACTAACTCACTACAGACCCTCTGGTAGTGAACCACAAGGCAGTTCACTGAGCGCCAACTTACTACAGGCCCTCTGGTAGTGACAGAGTGCAACGGGCACCAACTCACCACAGGCCCTCTGGTAGTGAACCACAATGCATAGCACTGGCACCAACTCACTACAGGCCCTCTGCTAGTGAACCATAATGCAGTGCACTGGGCATCAACTAACCCCGGGCCTTCTGGTATTCAACCACAATGCAGTGCACTGGGCACTAACTCACTAAAGGCCCTCTGATAGTGAACCACAATGCAGTGCACTGGGCATCAACTCACCCCAGCCCTTCAAGTATTCAACCACAATGCAGTGCACTGGGCACTGACTCACTACTGGCCCTCTGGCAGTGAACCACAATGCAGTGCACTGGGCATTAACTCACCCCAGGCCTTCTGGTATTGAACCACAATGCAGTGCACTGGGCATTAACTCACCCCAGGCCTTCTGGTATTGAACCACAATGCAGTGCACTGGGCATCAACTCACCCCAGGCCCTCTAGTAGTGAGTCATAGTACAGTGCACTGGGGACCAACTCACTACAGGCCCTCTGGTAGTGAATCACAATACAGTGCACTGTGCACCAACTCACCACAGACCCTCTGGTAGTGAATCACAATGCAGTGCACTCTGCACCAACTTACAACAGGCCCTCTGGTAGTGAAGCACAATACAATGAACAGGGCATCAACTCACACTAGGCCCTCTGGTAGTGAATCACAATACAGTGCACTTTGCACCAACTCACCACAGACCCTCTGGTAGTGAATCACAATACAATGCACTGGGCACCAACTCACCACTGGCCTCTGACAGTGAATCCCGAGCCCCAGTGCAATGGGGGTTAGTTAATGTCCCTAGCAATAGATGCCTCAGTGGGGGAAATCTCAGGGCTGCTCCACCTCCCCCTTACAATGCCCTGCCAAGAATTCATTTTGTGAATGACAAAGAGCAAAAAATTACATTTAAAAAAATTGCTCCTTCTGAGCCCCCGAGCTAGGTTGGTTCCGATCTACAGATACGGTAAATTACACTTTTGTACAGATAATATGCACCGAGCAATTGAGCTGCATGAAAACAACAGACTGAAAATGGACAAAAAATATAGGGGCATATTTACAAGAGTCTATCGCCACAGGATAGTCACTTTTTATGACATTCCTGTGGCGATAAACCCTGCGCCTTATTTACAAGGCGGCGTTAAGCCACGTTACAATGCGGTGTTAAGCCACTTAACGTGGCTTAATACTGCCTTGTAAATAAGGCTCCCTTTCACACTACACTTAGCGGGAAAGGGGCGTGCAATGGGGGTTGCAGCAGGTGTTCCATTGCAACACCCATTGTTTTTTGATGTTGCTCCCTATTTACAAGGGTGGAGACCAAAAAAAACCTGGTCTTAACATGGTGAAACGAGGAGAAATTATCAATTCCTCCTCGTTTTTGCTGCTTCTATGTGTGCTACATTGTGCAGTACACATAGAAACAGTAAACCGCCATGAATGATTGTTTATGTGCAGGAAGGTGCCCCTTCCTGCACACAAACAATCATTAGAAAAATGACGATTTGCAACTTCTATGTGTGCTGCACAAAGCAGCACACATAGGAGTTACAAATCACCATTAGTGATTGTTTATGTGTAGGAAGGGACACCTTCCTGCACGTAGACAATCATTCCCTCAATGCAGGCACCCTTGCACTATGGTGCAAGGGTGCTTACGTTGGCGCTAGGCAGATGAATTTAGCGCCAGTGCTAGGAAAAATGCAGGGGTGCCCTGTATCATTTTAAATACAGCACATCCCTGTGTTTTCAAAATGGCGGAGTGTGGAGTTAGCAATTTTGGCTTAACGCTGCATTTTGCCATTCTCGTGTAAATATGCCACTTGGGGGCATATTAACAAGGGCTTTATCTCTGCTTTTTTGGCTTTAAAAGCCAAAGAAGCAGAGATAAAAATATGGCCCTATCAACAACAGGGTGCTAACATGCAAAATCGCATGTTAGCACCCTTTTTCACTACGCTTCCCTTCGCATCTCTAATGAGATGCAAAGTGGGCGGTCCAGAGCAAAATAATAGGAGAAATGTCGCTAATCGACATTTCTCTTATTATCAAGCTTCACGCTAACCCTGTTAGAGACAAAAAAAACAACGCTAACCACGGTTAACGCTGCTTTTTTACGTCTGCTAATTTTCAGACTTAGCCATGTAATCCAAAGGGAGGTGGCTAAATCCACCATGGGCTATCAACAAGGATATCCTTATCCTTGTAGTTTTAACGCTGCATTACCAGCGATAACCTCCCAAAATGCCACTATCGCTGGATTTTTTATCGCCTAGGCTGTGAGCGTTGTTAATAACGCGATAACCAGGTGATATTATCCAGCAATAGCGGGCGTTAAAAAAATTAACGCTAAGCGTCCTTAGCGTTAATTTTTCCTGTTCCTTGTTAATATTCCCCATAGTTCTTCCAAATGTTCTGTTGGGTAAAATATGCTAATCTCCACTCTTACCCCCAGCCCAATTTAGTTTATTTTAAGACTTCAAAAGGAAGTCAGACCGCTGAAGTGCTGGATTCAGGACACTAAGCAAAGCGCTAAAAATGCTACATTTTAAGACATATTTATACAGAAGCTGAATGGGTGTAAGCTCTTGTGTCTGGAATAAGCTGTTGGACTTTAGGTGGTTTGAGGACACAAAAAGAAGACATTTTATCATGTTTGTTGCAATTAACTGGCTAATTTGATACATGTGGGTGCTTTCCCCGTCTTGTTGAAGAAATGCACACTTAACTCTAACATTCCTATTCATTCGCGGCTTCTCCCACGAAGCAGTAGTGGGGCGGGTAGGGGGGGAAGCGGAAGTTGGGAGAGAAAAAAAAATGTTAAAAGTTCACTTACCTCACTTTCGTCCTCTCCATCCTCTTCCTGGCTTCTGTTCGAGCAGTAAGTAGGAAGGGCTCCCCTAAGGCATTAACACAATGCTGCAATGCAGCATTGTGATTGGTCTGAGCGCTGTGGTGCGCCGCTCAGATGGCGAAAGGGAGCCCGGGCATGTTCTCCACCCAGGCTGTAATGCAGCCCGGGTGGAGAACATGCAAAGTGCGCATGAATGTTTGGCTGGCACCAGAGAGCCGACCAAACATTCAAGTGCACTGAGGAGGGTGCCCCCATCCCCCCCTCTGCAGCCTTGCCCCGCCCCACAAACCTGCCCTAGCACAGAAAAATAAAATGATAATAACAATGCATTATTATCATTTTATTTTTACAATGCTGAAAGGCAGTGGGGCGACACTCCTCCGCCCTAGCAGAGGAGTCGACCCTGTTCCTACCTTAGGTGTTGCATAAATGCACAGTTAAATATAACTATCTGTGTTTACTGCGGTAGTCGCGGTAGAAGTGTGCATAATGAGTATCCTCTGGGCTTCCTAATGGGTCACTTACATGCTGATGAGCGACTAGATGTTACTATCCATCAGCTGTTTGATCTGCCTGACCCTCTTCCTCAGGCAGGACCAGGGATCCCTGCACGAGAGAGTTCCCGAACTCGCACCTGCCCGGTCTGTCTGAACAGTCAGTGCCTCGCCCAGCGGTCATCCCAACTGGGGTCCTGAACGGCGAAACCCTTGTATCTGACCATTTGGTCTGAAGAGTCGGCAGTGTAGAATAAATTTGTTTGAGCTGTGTGCACCAGGGGAGTGTGTTTTGGTTCTTTGTGGATATGGTACTATTTTGGTTTGTCTATGGTACGTCCGAGGACCGATTTTGGTTTGCATTTGGTACGGTCTGGGGACCGATTTGGATAGAAAGTGTCTGTGAACACTTTGCCAGCCAACATAACAAATTTGGCTTACTTTTGAAAATGCCTGGGTTCAGTCGGCTTTTGGTTTCTTGTTGTCGTTGTTGCTCTGCTGATGCTCGTTCTTGAAGCATGGCCTTGGCCTTGACCCTATTATGTTTAGTACATTATGGCACAAATATACGAGGGACAATGCCGAGTTGCAGTGGCCTTTGACGGGCACCTTTGACGAACAAAAAATTGCTTTCTTACAGGAGAAGTTATTTGCGAGAAGAAGTAGGCAGTCTATGTTTGATTCCCCCAGCACATGGCAAAAGGAGGTTAAACTGAGGCGAATGAAAGCAGAGAAAGAGGCCCAGAAGGGGAGGATGCAAACATTGACTCAGAAAGCTGTAGCACATGATAGAGAGAAGATAGGAGATTCCGGTTACAGATTGAAAAATCTTAAGTAGCCCAAGAAGAAAATGATACGTTCGTGGAACAATTGTTGGATACTCGACCCCCACCCCCTTATGCTCCGCAGAGGGTATATCCCGCTCTTCTCTCGCAGGCCCAGCTGCCTGGTTCTTCTGTCTCTGCTGTTTCTGCCTCTGTTATTGTCGATCAGACTGCCTTGGCCAAGGCACCTACTGTCCTTTCTTTGCCCTCGCCATCTGAGTCAACTGTGACTTTTAGTACTCCTGCAACGCCTATTGCTTCGGCTTCACTATCTCCAGCTCCTACCCCTATGATGCAGCCGACAATGACGTTAGTGCCTGCTTCCTCTGTTGTTACCCCCACTGTGTTCCTCCATTCCCCGACATTACTGAGTAGTGGGACACCGGTACACAGCCCTGAGGATAGAGATTGGATGAAAGTTAAGGAGCGTATGGGGCGGACTTTGGTCCGATCGGACATGGGCGGTGTAGAGAAAAAGGTTGTGGCTAATCAGGCTGAGCATTGGGCTAGTAATCCCATTTACAGTGTGCAAGATGATTGGAGTGTCATGAAAGATTATGAGCCTTTCATATAGCAACATGCCCTTAAGCATATGTTGGCTACTTTGATCGTTCTTTAGGAGCAGTATTTTAATAAGCGCTACAGATCATTTACGTTATTAGGTATCATGTGTTTGTTACTGATATGGAGGCTGCTCATGTCTTTGATAATGTTGCGACGTTGGTTGCTTATCGGGAAAGGGTGCCCGAGAAGAGCCCCACCCCGGCAACTCAGTTTCCAATGCGGGAGGTTCATCCCATCTACCATCCTGAAATACCAGAGCTAAGGGATCAGAATGATCAAGTTACTGGGCCACGGGTAGAGGCCCGTTTCCAAGAACAATGGGTTTATACTCTATGGAAAAGGAGTGAAGTTTTGTCCCTTAAGATTCAATTACCTGACACTAGGAAAATCCTACAGCTTATTATAAGGAACTGACTGAAGCTACCTCTTCGACGGTGATGATGCTTGCTGATATTAAATTGTTCTTTGGTTTGCTAGTTCCGGTCGATATTTGGAGACAAGTGTACACACAGGATCACGTTGCGGAATTGAGTGGTACCTGGGGTTAAATTAAAGCATGGGATCAGGAACAGAAGCCAGGTGATAAGCCTAGGGCGGAGATACTTGCTTTGCCCAGCCGTATCATTACGTATATGCATTCTCTTATCCCTCCGAGAAAAGTTGATTGGGACAAGTTATCGGCTTGTTGTCAGAAGAAATATGAGAGTGTGTCTGATTTTTTCACCCGGTTTGAAGGGGTGATTCTGGATTATAGTGGACAGGATTTGTCGATTGAAGGTGATGTGCGACTGTTTGTTAACAGGTTTGTTTCCAAATTGCTTCCCGAGATTGTGACCCAATTGCAGGCTTCCGAAAGCACCTGGTCCACCTCCTCCCCTTCCCTTATTCTGCATATAGTGCATTGTTATAAGCATAGGGAAAATGAGGATAAGTAGAGGTCAGAAAAGAAGCATAAGGATTTGAAGACGAAGGTGTTGCTACAGCCGTCTTCTAGAGGAAATGGTAGAGGACGTGATGGTTTGGCCTGAGAGCTTCCATGCACTAGTAGGTCTGCAAATGCCATACCTCTGGGGGTGAATCAGTGTGCGTACTGTAAAGAAGAGGGACACTGGCGCAGCAAGTGTCCGGTGCTTTTGCAGAAGGTGGCGGCCCCCAGAGGATGAGGTCCTCATGGACGGGGTCGTGGATCTGGTGGTCAGGACATGGTTCAGAATACTGAAAGTCTCGCAGGGTCGCTCTGATCAAAATTATTTTGATGAGTCTCGAGGAAGGCAGTATTCCCATGATGATTATGACACGGATAAGGTGACAGGGATGTCTTACAGTCAGGACAGCCAGGGACAGAGTGAGGGACCAGAACTGATACCTGTAGATCAACGTGCTCTGTATGTTAGTGCAGATGTGCATGGTTCAGCTAAAGAGTTTTTGGTGTTTTGGTGGATACAGGTGCAACAAACAGCTCTATTTCTCATTCCTTGGTTCCTTGCGCTGCTCTGTCTGGCCATAATAATGTTTCAGTAGGTTTTTCTGGTGTACCGGTTGTGAGCCCCATTTCTAAACACCTTGCACTGACTATTGGTCCCTTTACTGTGGATTTGCCGTTCTTGTTGACGTCTAATTGTGGAGAAAATTTGATGGGTTTGAACCTGTTGAAGAAATTGCATGCCACGATTTACTGCTCCCCAGAGGGTGTCTTCATGACAATGGGTCCGAATTTTGTGCACACTACGCAGTGTCTATTCAAAGATGCACCTCTTCCTGCGGAGTTTAAAGACGTGCCACCCATACTGTGAGCAACAGGTGACACAGATGTGCATTTGTTGCAGATATTGCCTGTTTCGGTACATGTCAAGGAAGATGTTATTTTACCCCGTACCCCTCAGTATAAAATACAGCAGGCAGATGAGGGAGCTTTGATACAAATTGTGCAGGATTTGATTGAGAAAGGAGCGGTTGAGGAGATGACTGCTAATGTTTGTAATATCCCTATTCTTCCCATTCTCAAAAGAACTCCGAGTTCCTTTGATGATCATGCAGACGTTTATCGCTTTGTGATTGACTTGCGTGAAGTTGACAAGCTAGTGATTCCCCAGTTTCCAGTGGTTCCTGACATTACGACTCTTTTGACAATGATTTCTTCTTCTGCCTAAATTCTTTTCTGTTATTGACTTGAAAAATGCTTTCTTCAGTATTCCTATTCATCCTGATAGCAGATATCTGTTGAGGTTCCCCTAGCTGGTAGAAGTCTTAGATTCAGTTGCGCTCCTCAAGGCTATACAGAGAGTCTGAGTATCTGTAGTCAGGCATTAAAAAGTCCGCTGGATTCCTTGTTGCTCCCCACAGGTAATGTATTGCTCCAATATGTTGATGACTTGCTTATCGCCTCAGATAAAAACAAGGTTGCAGAGACAGTATGCTTAAACTGTTGCTTCCATTTTAAAAATTATATATGATTTGTGAATTTTCGCTGTTTTAAATTAACGAGCATTACCTGCGCTCTGCGCTCAGCGCCCTGACAGCTGACGTGGGAGGGTGACTGGAGCAAACACGGGAACGCCATTGGCCGATTGAAGGCCACGCCCCCTGCTCAGAGACTCGCCCCTTCATCTATTTCTCTTATAAAAGATGTGTCCCTACAGGAAGCGCAGCGGACGAGCGCAGCGGGCGCGTCGAATGCGCGCCGAAGGCTCACCAAAGGCGAGCCCGTCTGCGCCCGTCCGCGACAGGCCGGGACCAGGGGCCACAACCCCTGCCTCCCCAACTACAGACAGACCAGGCAAACCCTCGATGGTTTACACGCGAGGTGAGCTGCTTATGTTAAATACTCCCTTAACAGCCCCCCTTTGTGCGAAGGTTGGACCCTCCCACACCATGGGCCCCTTTAGCTGCCGCCACTGTAGATGGAGTTGTAACCACTTGGAGCTACCCTCATCGGAAGTCACACCCACACAGGACTACACATGCATTTATGTTAATGCTAGGTCCCTCCCTAAACATTCGACAGAGCTATGGGACATGTTACATGATAGCAGACCCGATTTTGTCTTCATCTCGGAGACTTGGCTGTGTGAGCACAATACCCCGGATATCACCGCAGCCCTTCCCACTGGGTATAAAATCATTAATCTAAATCGACAAACTAAGAGAGGTGGCGGAGTGGCCATGATATTTAAAGATAGTTTTTCATGTTACCAAGAAACAGTCACTCAACTAGGTAATCACGACGTGCTAACCATCTCCATTTTCATCAACACTCAGGTTATCCTCGGATGTGCAATCATCTACAATCCCCCAAATAGTACAACTGATTTTAGCACCCAACTTCTCGAACAAATCCTTCCATTCTGCCTCAATCACAAAAACATTATAGTCATTGGTGACTTCAATGTTCATTTCGATTTAACCAATAATTCCCTAACTAAACAACTTACTACAGACATGGAAATCCTACAACTATCACAGAAAATAGCTCGCCCCACACACAGAGCGGGGCATATGCTAGATCTTATATTTACAAACATATCAAAGACCAACATTACAGATATAACTCCTTTGACATGGACAGACCACTACAGGATAGATTTTACCTTAAACCTACCTTTAAAAACCAACAGACCGCTAGTTCAGTCGGTCAACTCCACTAAATGTTGGAGCAAATTTTCCTTGGAAAAATTCAAGGAAGATTTTTCCTTTTTTTCTAGCTCCGAAATGACATGCGAAGAAAAAATTTGCCTCTTACGAGAGAACATAGAGAAAGCACTTGACCACTGTTCACGGACTCGCGCAACCAATCGATTGAAATCAAAAACCTCTGAGAAATGGTATGGCCCAGACCTAAAAATCGAAAAAAGAAAATGCACCTCACTGGAGCATAAATGGAGAATAAGTAGAAACGCCGAAGACAGAGCCATTTACAAACATCAGCTGAAAATATACCACACTGCCATACGTAAAGCAAAGAAAGACTACCTTTCTCAAAAAATCTTAGAGAATAAAAATTCATCCAAGGAGCTTTTTAAAATTGTAAAAGAATTTTGTAATCCTCCTTGTCTCACATCCAATCTGACTCCATCACAAGAGAACTGCTCAAAAATCAGCGATTACTTTTGTGATAAAATTGATAAAATATATGCCTCTTTCACAAATAACGCTCAGGTCTCTGTGGAGTATCAGATTGACCCTACTTTGCAAACCAACTGCTCTACCTTTGGCCCATTCTCAGAAGATGAGATCACTAAAACCATGTCAGAAATTAAATCTGGCTCACCATGGGATGTTTGCCCACACTTCATTTTTTCCCAACTGACTCCTATAATTGGCCCCGCAGTCACAAAAGTTTTTAACCAGTCTCTGGAGCAAGCTGTCTTTCCAGAAGTTTGGAAAAAATCGGCAGTAATTCCATTACTAAAAAAGGCGGGTGCGGATATTAACGATCCAGCCAACTACCGCCCCATTTCACAGCTCCCCTTCTTATCGAAGGTGTTAGAAAGACTGGTATCAAAACAACTGTCAAGTTATCTAGAGATCAACAATCTTCTCGATGTCTCCCAAACAGGATTTAGATCTAACAACAGCACAGAAACAACGCTTTTGGCCGTAATGGACGACATTCGTATGCAGGTCGATAAAGGTAAAACGGTGGGCCTGATACTTCTTGATTTATCAGCGGCATTTGATACCGTGTCCCATAAACTGCTAATTCATATACTTGCTGCAAAAGGAATACAAGGTAAAGCCCTAAACTGGCTGGAGTCTTTTTTATCAAACAGATCCCAGTCTATTTGTTTAGGTAACTTTACCTCTACCCCCCGTAAGATTAAATATGGAGTTCCCCAAGGAACTACATTGAGCCCAACATTGTTCAATGTATATGTCTCCTCTTTGGCATTAATTGGCAAGAAATGGGGCATTAATATCTGCTCCTACGCTGATGATACTCAGCTGATGGTAACCCTAAATGGAGATAATGACACCAAAAGTAGATTACACAACTGCCTGTCAGAGCTATCCAATTGGATGCACGGCCATTATTTAAAACTGAACGCTGACAAATCAGAAATTCTACTTTTTGGTGGGGCCAAACAGCTCTGGGATAACACCTGGTGGCCAACCTCTTTAGGCTCTCCACCAATCCCCACATCGTCTGCTAGGAATTTAGGAATTCAGATGGATACCACTTTATCTTTGAAATGCCATGTCTCCTCAATATGTGGCAAAGGATTTGCCATATTAAAAAGATTGAAAAGGGTCTTCCCCTGGATCCCACTTGAATGTAGACAGATCCTTGTCCAGTCATTACTAGTTAGCAGGCTGGATTATGGCAATTCGCTATTTGTAGGAATGTCGGACTACTTATTTAGAAAATTACAATTGGTCCAGAATGCTGCAGCAAAAGCAGTTTGCAATAAGAGAAAGTACGACTCTGCCACAAGCTGTCTGAGAGCCTTACACTGGCTGTCCATGAGACAAAGAGCCATGTTTAAAATGCTATGTATTGCCCATAAAACAATCCACAATACAGGCCCTTACATTCTACGAAATAGAATTAAGTTCTATGCTCCAGCGCGGAACCTACGTTCGCAAGCCTCAGCCAAAGCAGCCACCACTCGGATTAAGCTTTCCAGAATGGGCGGAAATGCTTTTTCACATATTGCTGCGAAATGTTGGAATGAACTACCGATCAACCTCAGACTCACGGACTCCTATTCCATCTTCAAGAAAAAACTAAAAACTGCACTATTCCCTACTCCAGAATAACCAATATGCTCTCAGGTTAATGCTTTGGTTGACTGTTATTTTTTGCAGCGCCGTGATATCCTTGCAGGATGAATGTTGCGCTTTACAAATATACCTAACAATAACAATAACAATAACAACATTTAGCTCAACATGGTCATGAAGTTTCCCTTTCCAAATTTCAGTTTTGTCAACAGGAGGTCACCTATTTAGGTCACCTACTGTCGAAGAAGAGTAGGAGATTGACCCCTGAGCGCATTAGTACCATTGTTAAAATGCCTGTTCCGCAAACTGGGAAAGATGTCTGCGCTTTCATAGGTATTACTTCCTATTGCAGGCAGTGGATACCTGGCTACTCACTGCTTATTAAGCCCCTTCTTGCGATAACACTAAAAGATGTGCATGAACCCCTGCCTTTGCGCCTAAGTGCCAGCAGTCTTTTGAGCAATTAAAAACTGTGCTTTGCTCGGCTCCAGTGCTTGGTACCCCTAACTATGCTAAATGCTTTGTATTGTACGTCCCTGAACTGGGTGGTTGTGAGCTTTCTGTTTTAACACAAAAATTCAGGGATAAGCAACGACGGTGGGCTTATTTCTCTGATGTGCTTGACTCTGTTGCACGAGCCCTCCCAAGCTGTCTATGAGCGGTCACGGCTGTAAGAGAATCGGCTGGACTCGTACTTGATAGTGACCTCACAGTTATGGTACCCCATTCTGTGGATACACTTTTGAATAAGACAAAGACACATCACCTCACCTGTGCACGTCTGACAGGTTATGAGCTAACGCTCTTTACGAAGCACATTATGATCAAACGCTGTGCCATTCTGATTCCAGCTACATTACTACCCCTCCCGTCTGAGAATGAGGAAATTGACATACACAATTGTATCTTCAGGATGGAAGAAGAAACTAAAGGACGGGTAGACCTGATTGATGTTCCCTTATCTGATCCCCAAGGGGAACTATATGTCGATGGCTTTTGTTTTAAATTATCAGATGGTACCACCACTGCTGCATCCGCAATTACTACACTGTGTACGGTAGTTGAGACATCAAGAGTTCCCTATCAGTCCGCCCAAGCAGCTGAGTTAGTCTCCCTTATTCGAGCCTGTGAATTGAGTGAGGGACTGGTTGTTAATATTTATACTGACAGTCGGTACTCCTTTGGAGTCGCCCATAATTTTGGGTGACTATGGGCGGAAAGAGAGTTCCTTACTTCCCATGGGACGAGAATTCAACAGGGCCCTCTTATATATAGGCTTCTGTCCGCTTTGACACTCCCTAAGAAATTGACAATAGTGAAGTGCAGCGCCCATAGGTAAGTTACTGGCGATGTGGGTAAGGGGAACGACTTTGCAGATCAGACAGCTAAGGAAACAGCCCGAATTAAGATGAAAAGAATGTTTGCAGCAGCTCTCGCTAGGTGGGTGCCCGAGGTCACCATGTTTGAGGATACACTAGAGAACGTGATGTAGATACAGAGTGAGGCCACGGTGGAGGAATTAGCAGTGTGGCAAGAAAGTACAGCAAACTTGAATAATGAGGGATGTTGGATTGACAAGTCAGGGAAGCAGAGATGGATGTTGCCAGATGCATATGTTCTTCCTGTAGTCACGATGGCCCATGGCCCAGCACAAATCAGTGCTAAGGGTATTTGCAAGTTCTTAGACCCCGTATGGCAAAATGACAACATCTCGAAGACAGCTGCACATTTATTAAAGTACTGCATGGTGTGCATGATGCACAATCCTGGCAAGGGTACACCTACACCACCCGGAAATGTTGCACCTCCCACTTTCCCTTTTGAGGTCCTTCAGATGGATTTCATAGAGACGGACAGAGTCAATAATTTGAAGTATGTGTTGGTGGTCGTTTTTGCTTTCAGTAAATAGGTTGAGGCTTACCCTACTAAAGAGAATATATCCGTTGTGACTGAAAACGCACTCCTGAAGGAGATCTTTCCTCGCTTTGGCTTGCCCCGTTTGATCTGGAGTGATAACAGAAGTCACTTTAATGCCAAGGTTATCCAGATAGTTTCTGATGGTCTACACATAAATTAGAAATTTCATTCTGCAAATCACCCCCAGTCAACAGGTTTGGTTGAGAATCAAACTGAAGTTGGCAAAGATTCAGGAGACGACAGGGTTACATTGGCCAGATGCTTTACCATTAGCTATTTTGTCAACGAGAACTACAGCACATTCTAGGACAGGATTGTCACCCTATGAAGCCGTGTGTAGACGCTCTGCAAATGTCTGGGGCGTCCCGCGGCCTCGTAGGTTTTCTGAGATTGAGTATCCTTTATTGATAGATTATCTGTGCCAGTTAACTGAAAGTTTGCATTCTATTCACCAACAGATTTGTGAATCCCTCCCACCCATACCAGAGGGGCCCGGTCACAAAATCCAGCCTGGGGATTGGGTGTTGCTGTGGAATTTCCAGCGGAAGAAAAGCTTGGCGCCCCGGTGGAAGGGGCCTGAGCAAGTCCTCCTCGCTACCCGGACCGCTGTGAAAGTCGCTGGCCGAAGGAATTGGATTCATTCCACCCATTGCCACAGGATACCCCTACCCTTACCCTATGATGATTGGGTGAGAGATGGCATGGGGGATGTTGAGAGTGGGAAGGTTCCTCAGTTTGTCCCTTTTGGTGATGCAAAGCCTACATGGAGCCAAACGACTGCCGAAAATGATAACATGCTAAATGCAGCAGTCCTTCCAGAGATTAGAGCCATTAAAGAACAATTATTTGTCGACCCCCCTGTGCCTGAAGTTACCAGGTACAATTTGTGCCCTTGGCTGAGGAATAGTGCACCAAAGAAGAAGTCAGACTAGTCAGGGATGGACTGTGCAAGCTAGGGTGTACTTTGCTGTAGTACCAACGGTGTTAGTTTAGGGTGAGGCAAGATTGACTGATAGGATAAATTGAATGTGCTCTTTTGGAGGGCGGCACAATATCCTGAGCGATATAGGATTCATCGAGAGCTAGAACTGAGCAAGCTCCACCGCCGGTGCTCAAGAGCGCCAATGTTGATGAACAATAGGAGCGTGTACCAGTGAGTCTCAGACGGACACTGGGAACAATTGCCTTTGCTATCAGTTTTCTTGCATTCATTTTCTTACTTTATAATGCATCCGTTTGGTCGACCTATTGAGGAGAAGGAGCAGCCAGTTGCATCACCACGACTAGCACCGTCCACGAAAAGTAAAGTAGTTTTTACATTGATAGTTGTGATTGCATTAATAACAGTACTTGGAATAGCTTGAATTCTGGAGGAACAGTATCCTGTACATTCCTTGGTTGGTACAACACCCACTTCCCCAGAGCATATGATTGTTACTCTGGACCCTCACAAAGGGGAGCATAGAAAGACTTACACAGACAATGTATTTATACAAATGTTGCATCAAGCCCATGATGTGTCCAATACAACTAATTGCTGGGTTTGAGGACTGCTTCCCTCAGTTACTCACAAGAGCGATAATTTGTTGTCCATGCCATTGTCATGTATTGGTAGCTGTGAAGGTTGGTTTGAATTGCTTGTTATGGTGCACTACCATTTCCAACTCTCTACGCAGCTTCTGACATCTGCTGATTCTCGCACTGTGGTAGAGTATCTAAGTTTTCATCACGGATTTACTCCCATAGGGAAGGCAGGAAATGGCACCTCTGGTACCTTGTCCCCAAAGTCCTGTATGAGAACATATGATAAATTGAGGAACGAAACATGGCTTAGGATAGAAATGGCTGATTTCCAAAGGTTCAACACCTCTGAATATTTCCAATCTTTCCAGGATCGTAATGTTACTAAGGACAAACCGATGCCGGTATACGTAGTCAACACAACAGCTAGTTTCTATGTCCAGGGGACGGGGCCGGTAGAGGTGGGGGAAAGCAAATGTAACTTCACTTACAGGCAGAGGATGCTTAACAGTCTGCCTTTGATCCTTTCCCAGAATGTTTATTTTGTCTGTGGCTCCCAAGCTCACGTCTGGCTTCCGAGGGGGTGGTCTGGCAGATGTTACCTCTATTTCCTTCTTCCCCCTGTGTATGTTGCCCCGTCCATTTACCATAAAGACCATCGGCTGCAATGTAGGAGTATATACTTTCCCCGAGTCAAAAGGGTTGTTGACACTGAGGATATAGATCAGACAGATACCACCTGGCAACAGTTTGACGATGCTGCAAGGGGTCTTTTATCCTTTTGGGCCCTTTGGCTAATAGTCTCCAGCTTTGTCGGCTAACAAGAGTTGTGGAAGAGGTTATGAATACAACAGCTGGCATACTGACAAACATTACTGCTAAGCTCCAGGCTACAAGGCTAGTTACCTTACAGAACAGAATGGTGCAAGACGTCATCCTTGCTGATCGGGGAGGGGCCTATCGGGGAGGGGCTTGTTGCATCATTGGCAGCAGCTGTTGCGTTTACATACCAGACCACGCCCCCAGCGTGTATATAGCTATCCAAAAATTGCATAGACTTTCATCAGACATACACCAAGAGACAGGTACTTGGACATTATCGGAGTGGCTCTGGAATATACTAACTACGTGGGGTTGGAAGATCATTATCTTTTTGGTTGCAGTTGCTGGTATTATCTTTACATGTTGCCTCTGCATACACTGCCTCCCGGCTCGTTGTGCCTGTTGTATACGTACTCTGACCCCTAAACCAAAAATATCAGTACATGATACAAATGCTGCGATCATGCTGCAGAAACAAATTGACGACCTCAAGCAGATCGACGAAGGCATCTTCGAATACTGACTATGTACGCTTTAGCTTATGGTGATGTTTCTTATCTTTCCAATATGTTATCTGTTTCTGGATAGTAACATAAAAAGTTATTAGCGAATGCTAATAGGAGGGTCTGTTGGAATAAAAGTGTTTTAGCTGTGCTGTTTTATGTATTGGGCGTCTGAAGTTAGCATCCGCGGCACCATTTTATGTTCGGCCGCCATTTTGACCCATGACCAACACTAATTTCTCGTCTGCCCCTGCTGAAAGCAGCTCAATAGTTTTTGTTTCTCCAAGGTTTCGCCTTGCTGTACTAATGAATACACTGTTCTTATTAGCGCATACCTTTCCCACAAGATAGTCCTGCTCCCACCTTTAGAGCGGCGGGCACAGGCAGAACGACCTTGGCATTAGGATAGTGTGTGCCCGGTCTCAGGATTGAAACTCATCCTACTGTACCTTCTTTCTTCAACTGCTTCCAACTGGAAATTTCCAGCCAGGGCGTGTCTTCATTGGTTCTGAATTATACATAATGTATCACCATGCTTGCTGATGTCAGTCAGAACAAAGAGACAGGGATGCTCCTTATGATTATTCAATACGGCGCATTCCTTCCATTTCCCTTCCAAGCAGCACAACGGAGCATGGTGGTTTGCTGCACTGCACTATGTGAAAGTATGATAAATATTCCCCTGTACTTTTCGTTTTTTTAATTGTTTTTTTGAGGGCCCAGTAGTTACAAAGTGCTGCAAAGCTGCTCACTCTTTCTTTCTTAGGGTGCCACCACAAATGAATGTCAAATTCCAGAAAAAGGCCAGTAAATTGTTTTTGTATTTAGGGGATTGGGTAAAATCTAGTGCAAAATGCTTATTTTCCTGGAATGCCAACATTTCTTGCAGGGTTCTTGCACAGAAGAACACAGTGAAGCCGATCTAGTTTTACATACAACCTTGTTACTCATTTGCTTTTCTTCTTCCATACTGTTTGAATGATCTACTGTCCTTCTCCATTGACCCTTCTTTTGTCTTCACGATTTGATTAAAGAACCAATATTCTTAACTACGAATGGTCACATCTGTTGAAGGAAAATACATTTATCGTTCAGTAAAATACAAGAGATCGACACTGTCCCTCCCTCCTTTATTCATGCCTATTTAGCAAACAGTACATCCGTGTTTGATACTAAACTCCATTTCCTTCTATGGATTGAGAAGCTTCAGACAGGAAGTTGCGTATTTACTGGGATTGTGATGTCATAGCAGTATTTTATGGATAAAAGTACAGCTGTCTTCTGAACGGTGCTAGAAGCACTGGTCTTATGCAGGCCTGCTGGTTCAGACAGTGCCGCAGCAGGGCACCAGTCTTGTCAAAAGTTAGAGAGATGACTTATTAATATATGTTATGATGCCTCGCCACTTGAAGCGAGGCCACACCACTATAACATTCCCCATGTGAAATGGAACAGTCCTATTTTGCAGCCAAATTAAGATTTTGGCCTTTATTATGATGGCGGTAGTTCGCACCGCCAACTGCCATCTTTTCGAGTAGGTGACCATCCGACAATGTGTTGGCAGCCCCACCTGCCTGATCAGGATAGGACTGCGATGCAGGCGGTCGTAAAAAAAGCTTTTTTCTACTCCGGTATGTGCTGCGGCCCAGGAAAAGGGCCACAGCACAAGCCGTAGTAGAAAAAGGCACTTTCTGCACATCCATGCACCGTGTGACATGCACCACGTGGTGCCTGGCACATGGTGCATGGATGTGTGGGGGGTACTACATGTGCCCTTCAGCCAATTAGCAGTGGCCCACAGGGGGCGGGTGCACTGCTAAGGGCTCCCAAAGTCCATTTACGGCTGCCTCTTCATGGCGGTGGGATATTCTAATCGCTACGGCAGTGCCTGTGCAGGCACCACCTACACTGTAGGGTTAGGAATCCGACCGCCATCCCAACGGGATCTTTGATCCTGTTGGAGGCGGCAGTCCTATCACCCAACCGCTGGGATCCATCCAGTTCCATTGTAATGCAGCGGTCAGACCTATGCCCTGGTCGGTGGGCAGACCACCATCGATGGCCTGTCAGTGACAGTCCGCCCGCCATCGTAATGATGGCCATAGTGTTTGCTACACATAGTAATTTAAATATATGTACACAATATATCAATAACAATTTAAATGAAATCTAAACATACATCAACTCGTTGTTTTGAGGCCAAAGCAGTGACTGTTTTTGACAAGAAGTGAGTCTACATTTGAAGCATAGTCCATGCATTTACAAACATTTAATCATTAACAATGTACAAAAAAAGGACACATGTAAACCCAATATAGAAATACAAATACAATTCATTAATACAGATATTAAACATTGACATGCTGCCAACATACATTTTTAGAACTAATGAAGTTGGTATCAGGGATACATTCAAGTTTATGGTTTAACTCTATTTTATTGTTATTCACACCTTCATAGCATAACATTGTACATTTCAATATTCATGAGAGGAAGATCAAGAGCAACATCATAGGCGTGACTCATTTCAATAGCAATTAATAACATTTAACCCACCCCACAACTAACCCCCACCCACCCTGTACCATTCACTTTCAACTTAGCTATGTCCTGATTGGGCCTGTGTGATTCCTTGTGCGCCAGCATCCTGTTCGGCCAGTGTTGTATCTGTGAGTCTCAATATCCATAGATAACAGGGGCATGTCAGCTCTCGAAACTCTTGAGAGAGTAATGCTAAGAAAGGACCTCAAGTATCTCCCCGGCAGGTAAGTGTTAAGGTGAGTCTCTCCATCCCCAAGATTAACCACCCCAGATGTGTGGGTATATTGGCTGTTCCCGACATTGAAGGTATGGTCTGCGCTATCCCTATTTGTCGCCCTCTACAGGACAATAGGGGAAAGATTAAAAGGTTGGAGAGGCCCAGCAATGTATATGATGGGAACCTATGGAGCGGTGTAGAAAGGTGGGAAACAATATCGTTTAGGACAGAGTCCCAAAATTGTGTTATTTTGGTGCATTTCCAAAGAGTGTGGGTAACGGTGCCCCTCTCTCCGCATTGCCGCCAGCAATCGTCACTGCGGGCCGGGTTAACCGATGGAGCCGTACTGGGGTGAGATACCAATAAGAAGTCATTTTCATGGCTGTCTCTATGGCTACTATGTTGGCTGTCGTAGAGCGAGCCCTGTAATAGATGTCTGCCCACTCCTTCTGTGACAGCTGTCGCCCCAATTCTGTTTCCCAACGGCGTTGGGCAGGGCTTTTGTCAGCTGTTTGCGTAGGGTGTATAAGAATATATAATTCTGAAAGGAGATGTTTATCTGAGTGTTTACTTCGGAGCCACTTCTCATAGAGGGTCAATTTCCTCTCCGCTTCTTGTCTCATTGTAGGGTGTAGAAACCAGTGTCGAATCTGAAACATTCATTTTCGGGTATGGAGTAGTCTTTTTTAGGACATCAAAAGGTATGGGGCCGCCCAGGTCGAAGAAAGTACCTGCTGCCTTGCAGACGGCCCCCCTCCATGTGCGAAAGGATGGTCCCGTCCCCGGAGCGAAGGCCGGATTGTCAACGACTGGTGTTAGATGTGACGGGTAGGTGCGTGTAGAACCATCCCACACCTTCAAAAGGGAGCTAGTGACTGGGGAGATATAGAGACTGGGCGCCCGGTGTTGGTGTTGCAGAAATGGTACTTTCTCTAGCGAGGTCCCGGCTAGGGCCCTGTCCATGAAGAGCCAGTGTTTCTCTGACTGTGTCCTGGACCATTCAACAAGATATGGCAGCTGTGCCACCTGGAAGTATCTGAGAAGGCAAGGCATCCCCAGTCCTCCTTCCGCCACAGGGAGCTGGGAACGCTCCCTACTCATCCTGGGTCCCCTGCCCGCCCATTCAAAGCGGTGAAAGGCTGCCTGCATAGTCAATATTATTCCTATTGGGGGAGTGAGAGGCAGGGCCTGAAAGAGGAAGAGTATTCTTGGCAGTATAGTCATTTTAAGGGCCGCAATGCGGCCCAACAGAGAAAGTGGGTAGTGTCTCCATCGCTCTAGGTCAGCACACACCCTCCCCGCCATTTTTTGATAATTGACCGCATTTGTGCATTCTAGGGTAGAGTAGAGTTGGATACCAAAATAAGGAATGGACTCTGACATCTCGCTTATCGCACAAGTGCATTATAGGTTCTGTATTGCTACCTGGGGGACCGAGATATTTAGGGCTTGCGACTTATGTACATTCATGCGGAACCCAGAGGCCGCTCCGAATTCTCCCATCTCTCCTAGGAAGTGAGGTAGGCTCTCTTAGGGGTCATCTAACATGACCATGAGACCGTCGGCATACAGACTGATCTGGTGTATGGGAAAACTGTCGGAGCTGTGCCCATTTACTCTCATCGCTACAGTTGGGGACCTATAGCCACTCAGGACCCATGCTTGAAAGCATTCCATAAATCTGAAGTGTTCTAGTGTTGCGCACAGGAATGGTCAATGCACTCGGTCAAACGCTTTCTCAGCGTCGACCGTAAGTAACATGTTGGCCCCCTCCCTGTGGTGGGCCTATCGATGATATGTAATAAGTGCTTTGTGTTGTCTGCACACTGTCTCTGAGCCTGGTCTGGGCCTATCAATCCCTGCATAAGTGGATTCAACCTGGCAGCCAGGATGCCATGAATAATTTCACGTCTGTATAGAGAAGGGATATTGGGCGGTAGTTAACACACAGACGCCTGTCCTTTCCGGGTTTGGGAATGACAACTATTGCTGCTTCTTGTATAGAGGGTGGGAGGTGGGATGTACTACCAGCCAATATCATTGAAAGGGCGAGTGAGGATTGGGGCCAACTCTGGACAGAAGGATTTATAAAACCCAGAGGTGAAGCCATGCCGTCCAGGGGATTTCTGGGCTGTCTGTCTAGAAATAGCAGAGATGACTTCCTCGATGAGAATTGGGTCTTCTAAAGAAGCAGCTTGAGCCGCCGTTAAACGAGTGGTCTCAGCATGGCGCAAGTATTGAGAGGGGGCGTCGAGGGGGGTAGCGTGATCTGTGTATAGGGACGCATAGTATTCCATGAACTGCGCTGCTATCTGGGCGTCTTCCTTTATCTCCTTTCGGTCTCCTGTTAGGAGCACGTCCAACTTAGCGGACTGTCTCTGGGATTTTATACATCCAAATTTAATTATATGTGCTACATTTTAATTGTTATCTTGGGCAAGAGGTGACTGAAAAAAATAATGATGCAGCGAATGAAATGAGAAAATAACATGTGCAAGTCAGTTTTTCTTTTTTAAGTCACGTATGATTTTCGTACATTAATGCAAAGACGAGCTTAGACATGACTGTGAGTGACAACATTGCTAAATAGGCACGTGGAGCTTGGTAATTACACTTAAAGAGCAAACGTGCTGAGTACTTTTCATTATACTGAGTTAGCCACTTGGTGTTAATGCATTCTTTCCAGCACCTGCACATAGGTAAGCCTTGGCAGAGGTAATTATGTGCAGTCAAGTGATCCAAAAGTAACTTCCTTCGGGCCATCCTTACAGATAAAGAGGAGGCTGGCACTGGAATGGAGGGATGAAAACACCATGAGGTCACATATCAAGTATATGGGATGCCACATATTACAAATGAGACCTCTCAGCCTCCTTCGGACCCGGCTTCTGACACCATTGAAAGAAGCTGGATTCATTTAAAGAGTCGCCTGCTGTTCTGTCTGCCTGATTCATGATGCACGACCTTTTTTAAAGAGGGGTGGATCAGTGTCACATGAGCAGGGCTACTAAAATAATGTGATTCTGCAGACTCTATGTTTTTCGGGTAATTATGAATTTGTCTCATTTGCCACATAATCCAGCATCTGGTGCATAATTTGCAGAATGTGACAAAACAATTGTTACTTCCTCAAACGAATCAGAAGTTACAAAAAATGCCGAGATGCCTGTTGCTGTGCAGCGGAAGGCAATTTGCAAAGTTTGACTATTCAACTTTCTGTTGCATATTGCTGTATTTTGGTGTATTTTATGCTGTATAATTCAGTAAACCTTGCTGCATAATTTGGTCCTCTCTTGTTGCATAATTCCAGTGGCCTTGCACGAGTCCATGAGCCATGGCGAAGCATGCCCTGGGTCTCATCGCATGCTGGCAGAGGAAGTATTTTCAACTAGTTGTCAGAACGAACTCCGACAAAGAGCAAGTCAGCAGGTCAGTTACCCTGCACTCAACGCAGTCTTCAGTCCAGTTCCAGGCTCTATGGGTTAACTGCCGTAGATATCGGTAGAGGGATGCTGATGCAAGTGAAACAGGATGCTGAAAGAGCTGACCCAGTCAAAGGAGGACCTTCTGGGGCCAATCCTCGGTTTACAAACAAGGTGGATCGACTTTGGCCACAGAGGTTTATGCTCCTCGCAGTCCAGCTGAAGTCCAGCCAAAAACCAGTTGCCACCTGGATTACTGATCTCCTGTCATAGCGAAACCAGCAGTTCCCTTTAACTGCAGCTAGTGTCCCTCTTGAGTGACAAAACTGCACTTTGATGACTCTCCATGGTCAGCAGACTCAGGCTCAACTTTTCAGTGTCAGGTTTCAGTCTTCCGGGCTGCCCTTCAGCGGGTAGAGGCGTGGCTACTAACTGCATGCCGCTAGATATACTCCTATATTATAGAGTGCATAGTGGGCACAGGTATGCACGCAGCACATTTCCCAATGAGCTGGCACCTCTGCAGGTTTGCCCGGATCATGAACTGAGCAACCCCTAACCCAAGGAACTAATTACCTCCCTCTATTCCACCATCCAAGATTAGGCCCCCATGCTCAAACCCAAAGAGCAACTGAGGTGGCAGAAAGATCTACGCAAAGTTGAGGCATTGCTTCACCCAAACTAGCTGTTGTCGGCTAATGATAGACTGAGGCATAGACACATCAAATACAATGCTTATATCGCACACCTATGGACCTACAGAAAATGGGCTTAGCCTCGGAGGCGCAGCGTGTACGCGGTGACTCCACGGGAGCCAACTTTTTGCACCTTACATGGGGTGAGACAAAATAGCTGAATTCTGGACTGCATTTCTCAAATGCATCGATTCTGTGATAGAGAGCCCCGAACACATCTCATGGCACTAATGGGGTATGTGAAGGATATCCCGCCGGCACTCTGTGCTTGATGGCAATACTGCTCCTTATTGCAAAGTGAAAAGTGGGAATACACTGGGGAAGGCACACCAGCCCCAAACTCAATGGCTGGCTGAAAGATGCAACCTTCTGCCAAGAAAGACTATAGGACGCTATACCAGTAAAATCTCACCCCAAAGACATTTGTAGCCCCCTTAGCTCCTAATTAACACTCCGAGTGGATGAAGAATTGTCCCCGCTGATCCAATACTGCTTCTCGACACCATCATAAGAATTGTCATGTTTTTATTGTATATTGCACAAAGAGTGAATGTGATGCATTGCTTCCCATGTGATTATGGGAATTTCGAAGGGTACTTATTGTGTTTCTGTTGTACGTACTAAAAAAACACAATGAAGAGATATAATATAATATATATATATATATAGTGTGGGATGGGCACAGAGCAGGCCTTTGCTCAAAAGCGTCCTGAATGAAACAAAACTTGGTGCCCCTCTCACACTTGTTATCTTTGTCAGTGTGCTGGGAAAATGGGGGGAGGGGAAGTGGGAGGGGTTCAAGGGAAAGGGAAGAACAGGCTTCGGAACAGTGTCTGCTATACTTCTCTTTAGACAGAGGTGGTAGAGGAAGACTGCTGCAGGCTGCCCCTGCGCCACTGTGAAGGACAGGTTGGTATCCTGTGTGTGCCAAAGCTTGCCATTCTAAAGGCCAGCCCTGGTGGGGGCGCGGGGGGCTCCTTACACCTTTGTCCACCTTCGGCTTGAGCCCTGTGCTGCAGTGTGTCATATATTATCCATATTCTTCACAAAGCCCTCAATAGAGACCTTGTGATAGGAAGGGCCAGTCTGGGGACTCAAATCATCCCTGGCAATTTTGTCAGACCAGCCCCCCGGGTTGGGGGCGGGGGGAGGGGTGCACGTGTGAAGCATTTACTGGGGGTCGATATTGGAGTACCACTGCAAAACCGGCCCCCAGTAACAAAACCAGCCCCCCACTGCTGCAAAACCGGCCCCCCACCCTTCCAGCCTCCCAGAGAAATGCCCGATGCCGGGTACGGCCAGTCCGGCCCTGGTGATAGGGTGTTCATCAAGGTGAGCTGGACATCTTTACACAGAGTAGAGTTCTGGCTCCTGTGTGGAGGCTCTGAAATACTAGTCCACTGTGGGTTTTCAAACCTCCCCAGGATATGGGTGGAAGACTCGGATGAATTTGCGTTGATTTCTATTGATAGGGTTTGGCTGGTAAACTGCTCATGAATTTCGGTGCCTGCATGTTTCCTGGAAGTGGCGGTGAGGCATGGAAATACTGCTGTACACCATCATTTCAGAGCTGGCTATATTTCTGTACTACCCCTCAGAAGCGGGGGCGAGGCAAAGAAATACTGCAGCATGTCATATTTTAAAGCTAAGCATCTTTCTGTGCTTCCCTCTGAAACCAAAAGGGAGGCAAAGAAATACTGTTGTGCATAAAGAAAGACGTATATTATTATACCTCCCACTGAAAGCAAAGCCAAAGCTTTGAAATACACCATATATTGAAAAATCTGCTATTTCTTTTAATCCTCTGAAATTTTTATGGAGAAGTATAGTCAGGTCATCCATAATTCACAGAGATTTCAGTGAGCATAGATATATTAGTTAATTTTATCCGAATATTTTAGAACATCTGCGCGATACGCACGTATGTGGACCGGTGACTAACGCTTAGTGCATAGGGGTGAGTAAAGAGACACCAGTTGCCTTTTTAACGCATGTGGAGGTTTCGCATGCTTGCGCTTCAGAAGCTCTAGTGCATGAAAAAACAGGAAACTTCAACCTGTGGAGCACTGGTGCCCCAAACCCTCCCATGTCTCCAAGACCACACACCCTTAGAGGCTCCTCCTTTTCCCTCCTAGGGCTACCCGTTAGAAATGATGCCTTGGTCAGCAAGATTGGACATGTCATAGCTGGTCTATTCCTATTCGTTATGGGCCTAATGCACAAAGGTAAACTTAGACCTGAAGTCTACTTTAGTCCCAAAGTCTACGTTTAGAACTGAAGCTTAGGCCCAATTCACAAAGGTTGGCTTAGACTTCAGGTGTGAGCTTACCTTTGTAATCTGGGTCCTTAGACTTCAGGCCTAAGTTTACCTTTGTGATCTGGGTCCTTAGACTTCAGGCCTAAGTTTACCTTTGTGATCTGGGTCCTTAGACTTCAGGCCTAAGTTTACCATTGTAGTTGGGTCCTTAGACTTCAGGCCTATGCTTACCTTTGTGATCTGGGTCCTTAAATGTAAATGTAAATGTCAAAGTACTTATAGAGCGCACTGTCACCAGACGGCCACCTTGCGGTGTCGCCTTTGCGGTTTCCTGGCGCTGATACTCATACCGCTGTGGAACCCCTCCTGGCTTTCCCTGTGAAGTGTCCACTCCTGGGCACCCCCAGGGTGAAGCCAGGCATCCTTAGCGCTGTTGGGGCCGGCGTGGAGGCTAAGCAAGCTATTGCCCAGAGTTGCAGCGTGGGACCCATGATTAGAATAGGCACCGAGGCGAGAATAGGCAGGTCCAAGGAAATTGAGCCTGAGCCCCGCCGAGGCGGGAATCGAACCCTGGTCCCTGGCCAGAACTCTGCTTCAGGGTCTGCCACTCTAACCATTGAGCCACACTCCTCCACAGGCCTAAGTTTACCTTTGTAATCTGGGTCCTTAGACTTCAGGCCTATGCTTACCTTTGTGATCTGGGTCCTTAGACTTCAGGCCTAAGTTTACCTTTGTGATCTGGGTCCTTAGACTTCAGGCCTAAGTTTACCTTTGTGATCTGGGTCCTTAGACTTCAGGCCTATGCTTACCTTTGTGAGACCGGCCCTATAAATTGCACGGATACTCTAGTTTATTAATAGTATGACTTCTTCATTAGCTACCCTGCGTGGGTAAACTGCGCACAGTTCAAACCTCTGCATTCAAGAGTGCCCAAAAAGGATGTAGGAACCAAGGGTGTGGAAAAGGGGAATGTTTCATCTTTTTCTGCATGGTAAAATAAGAACTAGGCTCTACTGCTCAGAAGTCTCCCAGAGCTAACAGGAAGGTAATGATCTCAACTGTATGGTCAAAACCATAGGAAATCTAACTGGGGCGGAAGAAGCTTTGTCACTGGCACAACTAAACTCTGGGACAGTTTGCCCCCTCACATCAGAGCCATCCCTGCCTTACTTACCTTTAGGAAAGAACTTAAAACCTTGCTTTTCCGAAACTAAGGGCTTTCAGTTTGAGTTCAAGTGCAGTAAGCAGCAAGACACCTTAGGGTAAATGTGCACTAAATACATTTTAATAACATAACAAAACCACTGTCAGAGATGCACAACCTGCGAACTACAGAAAATGCTGGAAACAAATTGCAGGTTCTCATTATGCTTTAGGAAGGTGGACAGAACTGGAAGAAATGTTCTGGTTTTAATGAAATTCCCAATGAAAAAAGAAATATAGGTAATTGATTTGAATTTGGTAGAATCTGTTTAATGTTGTTCTTGCAAAGGCAGGAACAAATGTGCACAAGGACAGCCGACATGTGTTTAGCCCACAATGGTGTGCAGGCATGGGGCTTTTTCCTGGCTGTTAGTAGGGGTGTATTCATGACAGAGAGAAGTGGGGAACAGAGAAAGACATGGTCCCAGAGTGAGATTAGGTACAAGATTGGAAGTCAGAAAATGATTCCCTGCAGAACAGAGTTCAAATGTTACTCAAAAGTTTAAGGAAATTTGAGACGGACAGACAGGGTACCCAACCCATAGAGTGTTGGAATAGTGTGGAAGGTTGTGCTTAAGCCAAGGTGAAGTGCCACAAGTAGAAATAATATATAATGCAGGAACAAGAGATGGACCAACGCGGAGGCGTCATGGGTCCAGGTATGAGTCAATTGCAATGAATTATGTCAATGCAGGGTTAGAGGAATAAATTCGAAAAACATACCATTTACCCAAATTAGGAATACAATAACATATGGAATTAAAACAAGATAGGTACTGTTTGAAACCACACCCATAATATGCAGCAAACTAACCACAAATTGTGTATTTGGTTCGTAACATTTGTATCATTTTTTAATGTATACATACATGTTCCGTAAAGTAAAAATCGCATATAGATTTCAAAAGTTCAAGAGGAGCAAAAGTATAATCGATTATCAAGAATAGATATTGAAGCAGACAGGGTGATGGTCAGAGGAAACGTCACGGGCGATAAAATAAGCCCATGATTAAGAAGATGTACCACTCATACTAACCCATGTGAGAGGTCGACTTAGTGTGACCAAAGCCTGTGGACACACGCGCTCTTTTGTTGGTGATATGCAACATTAAGGTATGTTCAGAAGTGGTGGACTAGGGTAGTTAGATATACAATATATAGTACCCGTAAGTAATTAACATCCATGACTAACCTGGAGGCGGGTAGGAAGTCGTTCAAGTGAGTTGCAAGAGTAACAAATAGTGAGAGACAGTAAAAAGTGAGGGGTTTGTATAAGTCTAGGGCCCCATAAGTATTATTCTAAGGAACATTATTGTAGGTGCACCAAGCTGATATTTGATGATATGTAGAAGGGATAAACCCAGTGTGTTCGGGAAGCATGCATAGAAAGAAGCAAAGAAGACGCCAGGTTACCGTAAGGACTGTTTTAGAGGCTAGTCAAGCACTCGAAAGCCATGCTTGTGTTATTGCACTGGTATTTTTGGTAACATAGGTTCTTATTCCAAGTAGGGGCTGGAAGAAAGATAGAGCAAACAGCGCATTAGTCTAGGTGCAGGCAAACGTAGCAGCGGTACATGTATGGAGCGAAAACGGGGTTAATACACTAGGGATTGTAAACGGGGGTGTGAGAAGGCAACTCATGGATTGATCAGGGTCATGGTAGACACAGTAGAGTCTAGAAGCAGCGCAGCTTACCTCAAGACCCAAAGCATGAGCACTTGACGTATTGAAGTGTTGACAATGGTCCGAAAAGAAGGGCAGAAGTGTGGTTAGATACTGGCTAGTTAGCGTGAAAGGCCAATAAGTGGGGAGGGGGAAAGGGGGGGGGCGAAGCGAGCAATGCTGAGAGACATATCTGTAAATTTGAGGGCCACTGGGCAAAACTTCAGATTGCTGCGGTCACGACACCACTCCGTGTAATATGTGGGGTAAGGCAGTATATGCGTGCCAGACGTGTTTAAATCCACCGGCATGGGGTGGATGTGTAAGCGTGGCGAGTATGGATGCCATATTTGAAAGGGGAAAGGCTTATTCTACATTGTTAAAGGCAACAGTGGTAATACAAATATTGATTAAACTACAACTGGAATTGAAATGGAAAAATACAGCTAGAGATTGGGCACAATACCTTTCAAGTAGGGGCTGATCTGCAATGGAGATGCTCATGAGCTGGTCTGTAAGACAGGAAAACAACTGGCATGGGGAGGATGTGTAAGCGTGGCGAGCATGGGTGCTATATTGGAAAGGGGAAGGCGTCTTCCTAAACGTTTGGGACAGAAGCGGCAATGCAAAGAATAGCTGAAAGTTTATCTCAATTGGAATATAAAATATGGAAAAATTTAGCGCAAACCTCTCAGAGGAACTGATCTGATACGTAGATGTTCAGCAGTTGGCAAAAAAATTAGACACATAGTACAAGTATGTACAAGTACATGTAGAACAAAATACAAGATCAGAGGTAGTGATGATGAGCAGGGGTCGGTGAAGGTGATATAAAGCAGCAAGGTGATGCTCCTGGTATCGTCAAAGGCAAGAGAGAGAAGTAAATGGTAAGTAAGGGGTAAAAGAACATATTAAGCTTAAACACGCTTAGTAGATATGGCGCATTCTTGCCCTCTCCCTGTCACGCAACGCAGCATAGCAAGTTGTCTTGGTGCATTGCTTTGCATGACTTGTTAGTAAATCTGTCCCTAAATGTCATGTTACACTGATATTTGCTGTTCAAAATTCAAAATAGTGCAGCATTTTAGAATTGCTCTGTGTCAAATAACTTTAATATTAATAGAAAAGCACATAAATAGGGTTTCGGTTTCAGCAATGAGAGCTGGTGTCAAATTAAAGAGTTTTAGGGCCCAATATTCCTGTCCTACACCAAGGCGCGGCTGGTTCAGGCAAGAGTGGTGAGGCTGGGCAGGGGTTAAACGACAGACGATAGAATAGGTCAAATAAAAATTTAAAAAAATAAAACTACTTACCTTGCGCTCGCCGCATTGCCCTGCCCCACCACTCTTACCTCAACCGGCCGCGCCTGCCTACAATCTCCGTGGATGTACATTTCATTCGTTTGCATAAATAAAACATCAGAGGACAGAGATTCACATCATCGTTGGCACTAAATCGCGCCTACGGGATAAAAGAGAAGTCCAAGGTATTTATAATTGGGAATGCTATGAGAATCCTAAATTCAGTTATATATAATAGCTTTTCAAGCGTCTTAAATAACGTTTAGCACAATTTGGCTATAATAATGAGATAGGGAACCACAAGTTTTAACACCTTAATTAAAACCTGAAATAAAAATGACTGTTTCGTGAACAATAAAGCACAGGTTATCCACAGTCGAGCGACTTTTGCTGGCGTTGTTCTGAGCGCTTGCAGTTGTGTCTGGAAGGGACAAGGCAGGTGCCTGAAGAAATGTAAATTACTCAAGGGGATGGAGGTAGGAGGCATCTAGGGAAATGCATCAGTTTCATGACAGGCCGCTGCTCTGATTGGGTTGTAGACTGGAGGAGGGTTGACCAGGACGTTTGCTGACTCTGCCCATGTCGTCTTATCTTTCAGTGGTTTGAGTCTGGCAATGACTCTTCCAATTTCCTCAGGATCAAGCAGCCTGGGGATAAACCAAGGCAACCAATCATGGCGTGGTTGGAATACCAAGAAAGCCCCAATACTTTGGGCAATAGTGGCATTAATGGCAAGTTTTCAGATTGCCATTGTATGACATTTATCTGGATTCAGGGTACTTATGAGTGACAATCAACGACCAAATGTGTGACACTTAAAGTGCCATTCACGAACCAGGAATTACGATTCGCACCAACGTCATCCCGTACGGTGAATATTTTCCGGCTGCCAAAAACTGCCGGGAAATCCGGACGACCCGAACAAGGACCACCAGTATGCGACGGACAGACAGGACGACGCGAACAAGGAGGACCAGTACGCGACAGGACGACGCGAACAAGGAGTACCAGTACGCGACGGACAGACAGGACGACGCGATCAAGGAGGACCAGTACGCGACGGACAGACAGGACGACGCGAACAAGGAGGACCCGTACGCGACGGACAGACATGGACCCGAACCTACGTGTCATCCCGGCCCTCATAGCAGTCGACCTCCTCTACAGGTTCCGACGCAGACGCCGCAGAAGGTCAGAACAACTAAGGGAGGGGGGAAAGTGGGGTGGGGTGGGGGTGGCAGGACCAGGGCAGGCCACAAACCCCCCAACAAAGTCACACAGCACACATGCCCAGGACATACCTGACTCCCATGCCCTGGTCACTACGAGGGGGTGGGGGCGTGTCCAGCTAAGCCAGCGACCGCCACAACGGAAGTCCGTCACGACGCGAACCGGCAACACAACCATACCGGTACGTCCCGTACCCACGCCTGAAGAGCATGGGTACGAGTCGTACCACGCCCACACCCACGTCACCCCAACAATGGCGGGACGGCTCGTACCCACGTGGCAAAGGCCTGGGTACGGGCCGCACAAGCATCACATAGCGTGGGGACAGATATGTACGGACCCTACCCCCACCCCGTATGCATGGAGCATACCCCCACCCCAACAGTGTAAGTATGACCCGTACCCACACCCGCGTACGTATGGAGCGTACCCCCACCCCAACAATGTAAGTACGACTCGTACCCCCACCCGCGTACGTATGGAGTGTACCCCCACCCCAACAGCGTAAGTACGACCCGTACCCACACCCGCGTACGTATGGAGCGTACCCCCACCCCAACAATGTAAGTACGACTCGTACCCCCACCCGCGTACGTATGGAGCGTACCCCCACCCCAACAGTGTAAGTACGACCCGTACCCCCACCCGCGTACGTATGGAGCATACCCCCACCCCAACAGTGTAAGTACGACCCGTACCCACACCCGCGTACGTATGGAGCGTACCCCCACCCCAACAGTGTAAGTACGACCCGTACCCACACCCGCGTACGTATGGAGCGTACCCCCACCCCAACAGTGTAAGTACGACCCGTACCCACACCCGCGTACGTATGGAGCGTACCCCCACCCCAACAGTGTAAGTACGACTCGTACCCCCACCCGCGTACGTATGGAGCGTACCCCCACCCCAACAGTGTAAGTACGACCCGTACCCCCACCCGCGTACGTATGGAGCGTACCCCCACCCCAACAGTGTAAGTACGACCCGTACCCACACCCGCGTACGTATGGAGCGTACCCCCACCCCAACAGTGTAAGTACGACACGTACCCCCACCTTGAATGCATGGAGCGTACCCACATCCGTGTATGTCATGAGCGTACATATTGTGAAATTGGAGAGGTGGGTGCAGAGTCCTCCCAGCAGTGCCCTGAGACAGGAGGGGTGGGTGCAGAGTCCTCCCAGCAGTGCCCAGACACAGGAGGGGTGGGGGCCTATCACTCCCAGCAGTGCCCTGAGACAGGAGGGGTGGGTGCAGAGTCCTCCCAGCAGTGGCCAGACACAGGAGGGGTGGGTGCCTATCACTCCCAGCAGTGCCCTGAGACAGGAGGGGTGGGTGCAGAGTCCTCCCAGCAGTGCCCAGACACAGGAGGGGTGGGTGCCTATCACTCCCAGCAGTGCCCTGAGACAGGAGGGGTGGGTGCCTATCACTCCCAGCAGTGTCCTGAGACAGGAGGGGTGGGTGCAGAGTCCTCCCAGCAGTGCCCTGAGACAGGAGGGGTGGGTGCAGAGTCCTCCCAGCAGTGCCCAGACACAGGAGGGGTGGGGGCCTGTCACTCCCAGCAGTGCCCTGAGACAGGAGGGGTGGGTGCAGAGTCCTCCCAGCAGTGCCCAGACACAGGAGGGGTGGGTGCCTATCACTCCCAGCAGTGCCCTGAGACAGGAGGGGTGGGTGCCTATCACTCCCAGCAGTGTCCTGAGACAGGAGGGGTGGGTGCAGAGTCCTCCCAGCAGTGCCCTGAGACAGGAGGGGTGTGTGCAGAGTCCTCCCAGCAGTGCCCTGAGACATGAGGGGTGGGTGCCTATCACTCCCAGCAGTGCCCTGAGACAGGAGGGGTGGGTGCCTATCACTCCCAGCAGTGTCCTGAGACAGGAGGGGTGGGTGCAGAGTCCTCCCAGCAGTGCCCTGAGACAGGAGGGGTGGGTGCAGAGTCCTCCCAGCAGTGCCCAGACGCAGGAGGGGTGGGTGCCCATCACTCCCAGCAGTGCCCATGGAACGCAAAGGGTGGAGTAGTCACAGATACCATGCCCACAAATGTCAGTCAGGTGCACAAAGACCCTGCAGTACATGTACCACATGTGTGCGAGGCTGGGAGTATACGCATGCATAGCGCAGAAAAGAAAACATGTACACATGAAGTCATGTCAATAGGCCACATACACAGGTACAATGACTACCAAGGATGCCACGAATGATGCAGGTGGAGACATCGCTCAGCATGCATGTGCAAAGGTGAAGGACTACGTCACACACCCAGCTAATGGACACACAGCTCTGTGCTAAAGTCAGGGGACACCCTGCAGGGAAGAAGTCAGGGTACACAGAGGAAGGAATACACCTTGGGACAATTGCAACATGCAGCAACTGCTTACGTGAATGGAGAAAGGTAGCTAACACCGTGTGATGGCACACAGATCCCAGGGTCCCCCCTATGAGCAGCACACCACTACATTACCCACACACCCAACACATGACCAACACCCACAACCATGTAGCAGCCCCACCAACAGCAATGCCAGCAATGCAGGAGTGTTCCAAGGCCAAAAAATAAATAGCTTTATTCAGTATGAGCAAAAAACTAGTATGACGTAAGTCCAAGATTAACAAAGGCCATAGGGCAGTCCAGGAGTCCCAGCTGGATGGGGGACACAGTGGGATGCGTGTCCCCTAGCTTGCCTGCACAGTTACAATCCGTTGTCTTCCACAGGGGTCAGGGCATCATGTGGGGGGAAGAAAAAGGCACCGCAGGGACAGGAGGGTGAAGGGTAGGCGTCGTGGGTGCAGGGATGGAGGACTCCACCACAGGGGGTGGGGCAGGGCCAAAGGTGGATTCTAGGAGCGCGCTGCACACCTCGGCAAGGTCCTCCAGGGACTCCCCTGCACCCGAAGGAACCACAGGCCCCAAGGAGGGGGGGGGGTCAGAGGGATGGGTCGCAGCGCCACTGGGGGAGGGTGTGGACAGGGGGGGGGACTCAAGCACCCTGACCGGGGACCTCCTTGACCGCTTGCGGGGTGGTGTCACTGTGGGGCTCAGGGACAGAGCGGCCATGAAGGAGTCTTTGGGGGAGATGTGGCCAGGAGAGCTGAGGGGAGGGGATTTGGAGGGAGTGGATTGGGTGGAATGCGGACTCCCACTCTGGCTGCGTGTCACACGTTTGCCCCCCGACCCAGTGGGTGTGCCTACTGCACCCTGTGTGTGCGTGTCAGGAGGTGTGCGGCGGACCTTCCCTGCTGGTGTGGTGCCTGTGTCTGTTGTGGTGGGTGCATGCTTACGTCTGGGTGTATGTGGGACAGGCATGGGAGTGGGAATTGTGGAAGGAGCAGGGGTAGGGGGTGGGACGTAGCGCTGCAGAAGACCCACTGCTGCAGTCAGTGTGGAGTCTATGGACCTCAGCAAGTTGCGTTGGTCAGCCTGCGATGAATGAATGCCCTCCAAGTATGCCTCCATGTTGTTGAGGACCTGGCTGTGGCCATGGAGGACATTAAGGATCGCAGTCTGACCAATCTGCAACTGCCGCTGGATGTCCACAGACTCAGCATTGGCGGCAGCAGTGGAGACAGGGGCAGGGGGTGCGGTGCCTGGCAGGAAGGAGACATGTGGTGACCGGGCACGTTGGGAAGGGACACGAGCACGTGGGAGGCGGCTGATGCCAATGGAGGGGGCGGTGCCAGATATAGGGCTGCTGTCAGATGGTGGTGCAGCCACCGCCCACTCGGAGAGTTTATCCTCGGACCCATCAGCTTCATACTCTGTTGTGCCAGTCGACAGGTCCCCGGGTTCACTCTCCTCCGCATCTGTCCCACTCGAAGTGCCAGCCCCGATGTCACCGCTGGCACTGGTGCTCGGTCCCTCCACGCCGTCTGTGTCCATGTCTCCCTCCGTGTCCCCCGACGATGCTGTGGGCAAGGTGAAGAGACAGAAAGTAATCATACACCTGTATACATATGTCACATGAGTACAATCTACGTAGGTTACAGTGCATAGCCTGAAACAAATGATGAGTTACAACTACAAAACAAGGTACATACGTAGGCCCTGCAAGACACAGTTGTGTGACCCACCATGCCATGGAAAAACTATGGAGAGCATGACACAATAGCAAATGAGATGACATGCTATTCTGACTGAGGAGCAAGGCCCTGGGGACAATACAGCACTGCATCTGCACCACACAGCGTGGCAGGAAATTGGGATGAGCAGGGACCAAATCCAGGAACTAGAGGCACATGCAGCATAGCTAATACTGAGAACATGCCCACCCTGACTGGCACGCTGCACCTTGAGTGTATGTCCAGACAAACATCACACACTGGCCAGTCCGAGCAAGGAGATGACAGGTCTTGACATGTAGGCCATAGCCGCCCCACCCACCCCCTACATGAGACAAATCTGTGGAGACACAGGAAGCACTTACATCTCTTAGTCTTGGTGAAATACACATGGGATGCAATAATTCAAGATTGCACACCAAATACCCAAGGTGCGCCTGTCCAAAGAATCATGTACAAATGGGCATCATCAGATGATTGCTACAAGACACACAGGCAATGGCCACCGTGAGTATGTACTTGGAAAATCAGGTCAGGCTGGACAGTGGACACTTGTAATACATCTCACGTCAAGAAACATGGTGCCAGGGGACAATGGCACAGAGCACAACCTATGCTGTAGACACAGAGATTGTCGACATTCTCGGATTACACACATGATACCTAGGAAAAGATGCCCCTGGGGACAGTAGTGGCCACACAACTCCATGCTCCTGAATGGAAATGACTGCAACACACGCTAACATCCCTGCACTATGCGTAACGCACACTCATGCACATCATGTCACAGGCCACCACATGGGACATGCCTGCTGGAAGGCCTCGCACTCAAGAGATTAACTCCCATGTCTGAAATCAGCATTAGTGCCAACTGACATGGAACCCACAAGTCCAGAACTGGACAGGGCACAGGCAAGGTCACTAAACCTGTTACACACCACCCCCACACATGATGCTGCAGGCATTGTACACTTGGAGAAGGTGTCAGGCTACATAACTTTGTGATGGAGTGACTACACAGAGACCAGGGAACACATTGCAAGGTGGGGAAGGGAGGCAGGAGAGGCCTGCAACACTGTGGGTAACAGGATCTGCACAGCACCATAAACCCTGGAAGTGTATCCATGGAACAGTGCACTTACAAATGCTGGTGAAACACAACAAACACACACATGTACCTACCCCCTTCCGGCTGCTGCATGGCCTGTAGACGCCTGTCCAAGTCAGGAAAGACCACCGCCAGCACACGTTTCTGGATGTGGGAGAGACGGCGGCGCCCGCGGTTCTTGTGGCTCTCAGGTGAGTCCCCCAGCAGGAGCCGTGCGATCCTCCGCGTCCAGCACCGGATATCCTGCCAGCGTTTCCTCACCTGGGACAGGTGCCGCCTCCGACCATCCGCACTCCTCACGGCGCTGACGGCGTCCAGCCATATCTGCTCCTTGGCAGAGGCGTCTACCTGTGAGGATGAACAAGTGACACTACATCAATACACCTTGCACATGTCACGGGGACACAGATTAGAACACATTTGCTGTTTACAACATTTATTTATTATTTTATTTATTTATGGCATTTATAGAGCGCTCTATAACCCTACGGGCATCCTGGCGCTATGTACAATAGCTAAAAAAACTTTGTGCAGCAGGGAGAGCAAGGAAGGGAGTCTTATGAGTCTGAAACAATTAGGTTCTAGGAAAGAGCCAGGTTTTCACCTTTTTTCGGAAGGCCATCAGTTCATCTGTTTTCCTGATGTCGATAGGTAGGCTGTTCCACAGATGTGCTGCCGCTATGCTGAAGGCTCTCCCACCACAGGTGACTTTCCTAAACCTGGGGGTGTCAATAAGTCTAGAAGAGGATGATCGAAGGGACCGAGTGGGTTCATACCACTTAAATTTGTGTTGAAGTGGACAAGGCATAGTATGCATCCAACGCATTGCACCTTTGTCATAGGGACATGATCCTGTGGGGGAAGGCCAAAAGCAGTACGTGCCATTGAAAGGACACAGGTGGAATGAGGGCAACTACACAATCAATGATCCAGGCTCACACTGTGCATCACACCCACCCCTCCTGTCTCAGGGCACTGCTGGGAGTGATAGGCCCCCACCCCTCCTGTCTCAGGGCACTGCTGGGAGTGATAGGCCCCCACCCCTCCTGTCTCAGGGCACTGCTGGGAGGACTCTGCACACACCCCTCATGTCTCAGGGCACTGCTGGGAGTGATAGGCCCCCACCCCTCCTGTCTCAGGGCACTGCTGGGAGGACTCTGCACACACCCCTCATGTCTCAGGGCACTGCTGGGAGTGATAGGCACCCACCCCTCCTGTCTCAGGGCACTGCTGGGAGTGATAGGCCCCCACCCCTCCTGTCTCAGGGCACTGCTGGGAGTGATCGGCCCCCACCCCTCCTGTCTCAGGGCACTGCTGGGAGTGATAGGCACCCACCCCTCCTGTCTCACGGCACTGCTGGGAGTGATAGGCACCCACCCCTCCTGTCTCAGGGCACTGCTGGGAGTGATAGGCCCCCACCCCTCATGTCTCAGGGCACTGCTGGGAGTGATAGGCCCCCACCCCTCCTGTCTCAGGGCACTGCTGGGAGGACTCTGCACACACCCCTCCTGTCTCAGGGCACTGCTGGGAGTGATAGGCCCCCACCCCTCCTGTCTCAGGGCACTGCTTTGAGTGATAGGCCCCCACCCCTCCTGTCTCAGGGCACTGCTGGGAGTGATAGGCACCCACCCCTCCTGTCTCAGGGCACTGCTGGGAGTGATAGGCCCCCACCCCTCATGTCTCAGGGCACTGCTGGGAGTGATAGGCCCCCACCCCTCCTGTCTCAGGGCACTGCTGGGAGTGATAGGCCCCCACCCCTCCTGTCTCAGGGCACTGCTGGGAGGACTCTGCACACACCCCTCCTGTCTCAGGGCACTGCTGGGAGTGATAGGCCCCCACCCCTCCTGTCTCAGTGCACTGCTGGGAGTGATAGGCCCCCACCCCTCCTGTCTCAGGGCACTGCTGGGAGGACTCTGCACACACCCCTCCTTTCTCAGGGCACTGCTGGGAGGACTCTGCACACACCCCTCATGTCTCAGGGCACTGCTGGGAGTGATAGGCACCCACCCCTCCTGTCTCAGGGCACTGCTGGGAGTGATAGGCCCCCACCCCTCCTGTCTCAGGGCACTGCTGGGAGTGATAGGCCCCCACCCCTCATGTCTCAGGGCACTGCTGGGAGTGATAGGCACCCACCCCTCCTGTCTCAGGGCACTGCTGGGAGTGATAGGCCCCCACCCCTCATGTCTCAGGGCACTGCTGGGAGTGATAGGCCCCCACCCCTCCTGTCTCAGGGCACTGCTGGGAGGACTCTGCACACACCCCTCCTGTCTCAGGGCACTGCTGGGAGTGATAAGCCCTCACCCCTCCTGTCTCAGGGCACTGCTGGGAGTGATAGGCACCCACCCCTCCTGTCTCAGGGCACTGCTGGGAGTGATAGGCACCCACCCCTCCTGTCTCAGGGCACTGCTGGGAGTGATAGGCCCCCACCCCTCATGTCTCAGGGCACTGCTGGGAGTGATAGGCCCCCACCCCTCCTGTCTCAGGGCACTGCTAGGAGTGATAGCTCCCCCCCTCCTGTCTCAGGGCACTGCTGGGAGGACTCTGCACACACCCCTCCTGTCTCAGGGCACTGCTGGGAGTGATAGGCCCCCACCCCTCCTGTCTCAGGGCACTGCTGGGAGTGATAGGCCCCCACCCCTCCTGTCTCAGGGCACTGCTGGGAGGACTCTGCACACACCCCTCCTGTCTCAGGGCACTGCTGGGAGTGATAGGCCCCCACCCCTCCTGTCTCAGGGCACTGCTGGGAGTGATAGGCCCCCACCACCCCTCCTGTCTCAGGGCACTGCTGGGAGACATCAGGCATTCCCCCCCCTGGGTCTCCCCTACAGTACATAGCATGTGTGTCACACCTGGACACAATGGCAGAAGTCACAGTCACTAAAAAGGGACACAGTCTGTGCCAGTGGACACTGAACTCACCTGATAACCTGGTCGCCCATACAGCATGGGGTACCGTGGGAGGATCACATCCACCAAAGCCATGTTCTCATCCAGGGTGAATGGCTGTGACCTCTCCACAGCCCTTGACATGGTTCCAGGGAATCAGTAGAAGCAGCTGGGTCGTGGAATACAAAGATGTGCAGGCAAGTGCTCCCTCATGGGACCTGGCTGCCTTATATCTGCCTTGCTGGCCCATCTCATGCACAGGAGTACAGAGTGATTGGTCACTCACATTTGCATCCTATGTTTCCTCCAATCCCTTCAAACCTAGCAGTCTGTGTGTTCTCTATCGGTTTCATTCTCCTGCATGATGTCAGCCCCACAAACACATTGCAACAAAGTAGATTAATTCCAACTGACTTCTGCTGTGCACCTTCCAGAACAAATTCAAATTTTGAACTTGGTCTCCATGCCAACCAGCATGCATGTAGGCCTTAATACTTGTCCCTCATGTGTCCCCTATGTAATTTGGAGCTTCACACACAGGTACGGTGCGTTCCGGGGCCCTAGGGCACCCCAAATGCATTGCAACGGCCCGTACACGCGTGCCTACGTTCACTATCACTATGGGTGGCCTCACGTATGCGTACTCGTAGTGGTACGGGCCGTACACACGCCTGTACGCTCACTATCACTATGGGTGTTCTCGCGTATGCGTACACGTTGTGATAGGGAGCGTACAGGCGTGTGTACGGCCCGTACCACTACGAGTACGCATACGCGAGGCCACCCATAGTGATAGGGAGCGTACAGGCGTGTGTACGGCCCGTACCACTATGAGTACGCATACGCGAGGCCACCCATAGTGATAGGTAGCGTACAGGCGTGTGTACAGCCCGTACCACTACGAGTACGCATACGCGAGGCCACCCATAGTGATAGGGAGCGTACAGGCGTGTGTACGGCCCGTACCACTACGAGTACGCATACGCGAGGCCACCCATAGTGATAGGGAGCGTACAGGCGTGTGTACGGCCCGTACCACTACGAGTACGCATACGCGAGGCCACCCATAGTGATAGGGAGCGTACAGGCGTGTGTACGGCCCGTACCACTACGAGTACGCATACGCGAGGCCACCCATAGTGATAGGGAGCGTACAGGCGTGTGTACGGCCCGTACCACTACGAGTACGCATACGCGAGGCCACCCATAGTGATAGGGAGCGTACAGGCGTGTGTACGGCCCATACCACTACGAGTACGCATACGCGAGGCCACCCCTAGTGATAGGGAGCGTACAGGCGTGCGTACGGCCCTACCACTATGGGTGTTCTTGCGTATGCGTACTCGTAGTGGTACGGGCCGTACACATGCCTGTACGCTCGCCATCACGATGGGTACACATACGGCAGCACTCCCATAGTGATATGGGAACGTACACAGGCCCTCTTCGCAGCAGTACAGCGGTTTTCACACATTACAGTGGTGACAGGCGGCACACAGGTAGGGATAGGGCGGGCATACTTGTCCATGGATGGACATACTTGTCCATGGATGGACATACTTGTCCATGAATGGACATACTTGTCCATTAATTGACATCAAGGCATCGTCTGTGCATTACTACATGTGTGGGGGACAGGTGTGACGGCCTGTGATGTGGAACATTACTCCTGAGTCGAGAAGGCACCAGATGTATGATGAGATGTGTACAGATGTACTGTGTGACGGTGCAATGTGTGCCAGGCATGCCCTTGACTCCTTTGACATGTGTGCATGTCGTACTGCACACTTGGGGTGAGCGTCACTGGCATGGCACGGACACCAACACACGGAAGTGTCCCTTGATGCCCGGTACAGGGGTTACCACATCTGACTTGTCACTACCCACGGTGCACAATGTGACTATGTCATGTATGTGTGGGGGCTTCCCATCAGGTTGATGTTGGAGCACCCTCAAAAGCTGCAGCCGTTGCAGCAACCAACATGTGTCTGTGTGTAGATTGACATTGCACACTGTTCCGCACACCATGCCACATGTGGTAGCGGATGTGAGGTGCACATGTATGCATGGGACACGGAGTACTGTGACAAGGACATGTCTGCATCCTCACAATGAATGTGTGGTGAGTCATGACATGTGCACCTTCATGGCAAGGTGTGTGGGCTGTCCTAGTGTAATGTCATGTGACCTGTGGCTCTAGTGTTCCGCTACCAGTCTCTGCAATCGGCATCCTACTTCTGCTGATGTGTGGGCGTATGTCACTCCTGTCTTGCGTCTGGCTGTTCACTTGCACTGGGACACAGCTATTCCCATGGCATGGCATGGGGAGGTTCTCAATCTCCGTGTGTAGCTGGGTCTTGGTAGGGGTGTCACCTTGCATCCATACGTGTCCTGGGCATGTAGCACATACCTGACTCCCTATGTAGCATATGTGTATTGACAGATTAACATGTGCTCAGTACATATGAATTGTTGTCGTAGTGCACTCACTCTATCTTGTCACTTCCAAATTACTGCAGAGCGCCGCCTCTTGCCCGAGCAATTCCGGACTTGGCTGACATGCGCGAGAATGACAGCATCCGGCTCTACCGCTTCCCCCAACCATTGATTCTGGAGTTGACGGCGAGACTGGCACCACACCTGCAACCGCAGCACAGGTATCTTACGGCACTGACACCCCAGCTGAAGGTAATGGCTGCCCTACATTTTCTTGCCACGGGTACCTTTCAATATACCATAGCTCATGTTGGTGGCATGTCCCAGAGCATGTTCTGCCGTGTGCTGCATGATTTCTTAGAGGCCATGTTGATTCACCTGGATGACTTCATCAAGTTCCCAACCCCTGAACAGTTGACTGCGGTCAAGCGTGGATTCTATGCCCTGGGAGGGATGCCCCATGTCATTGGGTCCATAGATGGGACACATGTAGCTTTGGTACCACCACACGCACGGGAGGTGGCGTACCGCAATCGGAAGCACTACCACTCCATCAATGCCCTTGTGGTGTGTCAGTCCAACATGGTGATTTCACATGTCTGTGCTCGTTTTCCAGGATCAGCACACGATGCCTACATCATGAGGCGTAGCAGGATGCCTGAAATGATGATGCAGCTGCGCAACGAAAGAGCATGTGTTGTTGGTGGGTACAGTCTGTTTGTCCTGTATTTTGCATAGCCTACCAGCACGACCGCTGCACCACTTCTAACGATGTCAATGTGCTTCCCATGTAGGGGACGCTGGCTATCCCAACATGCCATGGCTGCTCACACCTCTCCGCAACCCCATCACGCCGGCCCAGCTCCGCTACAACACCGCCCATGGCCGGACAAGGCGAGTGATAGAGAGGACGTTTGGTCTGCTGAAGAGCCGATTTCGGTGCCTCCACAAGACCGGCGGCGCGCTTCCATATGCCCCTGCGAAGGTCTGCAAAATCTTCATGGTCTGCTGCATGCTGCACAACATGGCAGTTGAGAGAGCTGTGCCACTCATCCTGGATCAACATGACGAGGACCATCCACCCGTGGAGGACGAAGGGCTTGGCAATGGGGCTAGTGATGTGGAGGATGTGGAGCCGCAAGAGGACATCCGGACTCGGCTCATACGCGACTTCTTTGCTTAGTGGTGAGTACCACTGTCTGAGTGTGCACGCATTGGTCCCCATGTGGCATGTGTTGTGATGTGTGTCTCCACCTGCATGTATGGCACGTGAGTCAGAGGTGTGTGTGGGTGTGTCACTGGAGTGATGGTGGCAGTGATGGTTGTATTTCCCCAGTCATAATTGTAACCTAGCATGTTGTCATCCATACATGTGTCGAGTAAATGCACATGCAAGTGGCTGTGCTTTTTGTGGCTGACTTCTTGCGTGTCTCTCTTCCCCAGGTACTTGCGCATGCCGTCTGCTGCTTGCATTGTTGTGGCACTGCTATTCCTCATGGACACGTCATCGTGGGCTGACCCAGCGTTACAGGCACAGACACGTTTGGAAGTCTCCATAGGGTAAGGGATGCATCAGGGGTGTATTGGGTGTGGCAGTTGTTCACGATGTATGCACACTGCCCCTGTCGATGTTTGGTTCCTCTGCAGACATGTCGCATCACCATGGTGCACATGACATGCAGCTGGGTACACCTGAATAGATGGTCAGACTTGTTGACAGTCATCTGTAATGGGATAATGGATTGTGATGATGGCATCAATGTGTGTAACACTGCCCTCGGACACATGCGGTTAGCATTGGGTTGACATGCTGTGGGACTTCCACATCAGCTGATCAATGGTGTATGGCAGGCTCTCCGTGAGCAGCTGTGGGTGTTTAGCTGTTAGCCGACAATTGTGTGCCAGTTCCATGGCTAACACGCATTTGTGCTGCAGAAGGGGGGTGCCAGTGTTGGACCCACATGTTACTCCACAAGATGTGTTCATGTGTACTTCAAGTTGCCTCAGCAATCCCGAATACATGACTAATAAAGGTGTCCCTATGCCTCCAAGGTGCCTCTTCTCCGTCAATGCTGGTGTGTTGCCACGGTGCATCCAGCATGTCTGGCATGGTCTCCCTGATAGTGGCTATGTGTCGATGTGTCGAGTAGCAAGATGCAAGCTGTGTGTGTGGGCTGAGACTGTGTATTGGGCATGATGTCCATGACTGTGTGGGTATTGTGACATGTGCCATCCCCATGCATCCAACGTTGGCCAGGCCCCCATTCTCTGCATCCACCAGACTCAAGCTTGCAGGACATGGTTCTGCCACCTGTCTACACATACCTGGGTGCCCCCCAGGACCCTGGACATGATCCCTGACCTCTGCGCATGACTGTTGCTGTACTCAATGTGTCTGTCAGCACGGTTGTGCGGCCACCCCCTCAGCTGGTTGGGCCCATCACGGGTGTGTATGGTGCTCCATGTCTGTCTTGACTAATACACTGTGACCCGTGTGTCCTGTGCCAGACTCAGGCCCCAGGGTGTGGATGGTTGGAGTCAAAAGAGAGCTCAGGCATGTTTAGACTTTACAACACACATGTAAGGTAATAATGCAACCAGCAGGCATCTTCTCTTCATGGTGTGAATTTTTATTTGGGGGGGGGATAAAGTGAGGGGCTTTCTGAGTTTGGAATCCAAAGTTCAGTAGGGGAGTTGGTGTCCTTGCCATTTGAAATCCTCAGAGTCCATGCCACAGTCTTTGTCAACATTGGTCAGACAGTGACCAGCAGGGCCATGTGGCAGAGAATGTCTCTTGATGCTGTGATGCTGTTGCTCCAGTGGGCCAGGTGCCAGGCCAGGTGTCCTGGGAGATGGTGATGTTGCGCCGACCCTCACGGTCTTTTACGTGGACGACCCGCCCTCCTGCGGGGACCCTCAGAAGCAGGCCGTGACGACGTCTGGGATGCTCCATCGGATGTTTCCTCCTCCTCCTCCTGCTCCCTCCCTGTGGGTGGTGATGTTCTCCGCCTTCTGGCACAGGGAGGGTCGGCCATGTTGTCGGCCATACGACGGAGTGTATCGTGAATCCCCTGGAACACCGTCACTTGCTCAGCCTGTCTGTCCTCCATCCTCCGTTGGTGTTGCAGTAGACAGGCATGTTGCTGGGCCTGCTGGGTCTTAATCTCATCGAGGGTCCCCTTGATCTCATTGAGGGTGGACACAACCTGGGCCATGCCCGTGGTGTCCTGCCGGTATGTGTCCATGATGTTACGGACGTGGGCAAATACCGGTTCCCCAGCCAACTGGTCAGGCTCGCGCCTCCGCCGTCCTCCACTCCCACCACCCCTGCCCACTTGCACCTGGCCTGCCCTTGTGGGTACATCGGGTCTCCGGGACCCCTGAGGGGTGGCATTGGCGTTGTCGCCTGCCTCCTCCTGGGTGCCCGGGACACCGTGTCCCTCCTGGCCAGCCTGGCTGCATTGTGGTGGTGGGGCAGGGATCCTGGGTGTCTCCTGGGATGTGGCAGGAGTGGAGGTGGTGGTTGGTACAGTTGTACCTGACGCAGGTGCTGCAGGTGGTTGGACACCAGAGGTGCCAGGTCGGTCGGGGTCGTCCACAGAGTGGTGAGAGTCGTCGCTGCCGGTGGGATCGGGCTCCCGCAGATCCGGGTCCTGTGAGTCTTCCCCCCCAGTGTTGGGGGGTGAACCACGACGTTGACCTGTGTGTGAGAGAGACAATGTTAATTTTGGTCCATGCAACATCCATGTTTCATCAGTTTCAAAGTTGGCACTTTTCCTCTTGGAATTAGGATCTGTCTTGCATTCCACTCACAGTGCACTTGTGCATGGGTGTGTCCCTTGGACACCACTTTGGCCCCTTTAAATATGTGTGGCACAGTCTTACTTGCTGCGTCAAGTGTGACTGCAGTCAGCAGTGGAGTGGGCAGGTGTGGCGAGCCATGCATTGGCGCCTTCCGTGTAGCACTGTACATGTGCACATGGAGTGGATCCACACACTTATATAATGCAGGTAGCTGTCGTTGTGCTCGTGAACAGGTTGTGACATGGGCCTGTGTTTTGCCATGGGGAAGAGGGGGGGTTCTGGCACTGGCCACCCTTGGCTACATGCATGCAGTCTACCTGCTGACGAGCAGACATTCCCACACACCACACGGCTGATTTGCTCTCCCTGTGTCTCCCTCCCTCTCTGTCCCCCTCTCCCTCCCTCCGTGTGTCAGCCTCCTCCCTCTGTCCGTGTCCCTGTGTCTCCCTTCCTCTCTGTCCCCCTCTCCCTCCCTCCGTGTGTCTGCCTCCTCCCTCTGTCCGTGTCCCTGTGTCTCCCTCCCTCTCTGTCCCCCTCTCCCTCCCTCCGTGTGTCAGCCTCCTCCCTCTGTCCGTGTCCCTGTGTCTCCCTCCCTCTCTGTCCCCCTCTCCCTCCCTCTCTGTCCCCCTCTCCCTCCCTCCGTGTGTCTGCCTCCTCCCTCTGTCCGTGTCCCTGTGTCTCCCTCCCTCTCTGTCCCCCCTCCCTCTCTGTCCCCCTCTCCCTCCCTCCGTGTGTCTGCCTCCTCCCTCTGTCCGTGTCCCTGTGTCTCCCTCCCTCTCTGTCCCCCTCTCCCTCCCTTCGTGTGTCTGCCTCCTCCCTCTGTCCGTGTCCCTGTGTCTCCCTCCCTCTCTGTCCCCCTCTCCCTCCCTACGTGTGTCAGCCTCCTCCCTCTGTCCATGTCCCTGTGTCTCCCTCCCTTTCTGTCCCCCTCTCCCTCCCTCCGTGTGTCAGCCTCCTCCCTCTGTCCGTGTCCCTGTGTCTCCCTCCCTCTCTGTCCCCCTCTCCCTCCCTCTGTGTGTCACCCTCTGTCACCTCAGCCCAGCTTCCTAGACACACACTTTTTCCAGTCCTTTGAATGGCCCTTGGCTTGTTGCTGTGAGTTTGTTTCTGATCTCCAGGCACCCATTGGGTGTAGTGTCTGTGTGTGCGCTGCTGCTGTGGTTGTGTGTGCTGCCACTCTTTCACAGTGTTGGCTGTTCATTAGCTGCTGTCATGTGCAAAACAGTGCCTTCACCCCATGTGTTGATGCAAGGCGTCCGCCATTTGCTGGCGAGTCTTTCCTGTGTGGGGACACACTGTTTGTCTGGCTGTGACCTGGGCCATATGGGCAGTTGGCATTGTTGTCTGCTTCTGAGTTGCACGATGTGATTTTTGGGGCCCACCCTCCCGCCATCCGGGTTACCGTGTCATGTGTTGGTGTCTGCTGTGGCCTGTGACTTGACATTGTCCAGCTGGGTGCATGGGGCATGGTGGCGGCAGTGGCATGTGCGTTTTCATGGAGTGTGGGTGAGTCATGCGATAGCTTGGGGTGGTTGCGTGCCTGTTTGTGAGTTTGGTTGTGGATGACGTTCCCCCCATGTGAGGTGCGTTGTTTGTGTACTCACCCGGGTCTCGGAGTCCTCCTAATCCTTCGACTGCCTCCACCGGCTGTATGGCCATCACCCTCTCCTCCCAGGGCTGGTAGTGTACGGGTCTGCGGGAGGGCCCTCCTTCAGTGGCGTTGGCCTGGTTGTGTTCCTCCAGCATCTTGGCTCGGACCCTCCTCCGCAGATCGTACCACCTGGCTTGGCATTCCTGCCTGGTCCTTCTGGTGTCCGCAACAGCATTCACAGCATCGACGATGGTCTGCCACATGGCTGTTTTTGCTGCAATGCTGGTCTGTCTGACCAATGTTCCAAAGAGCTGTGGCTCGACTCTGAGGATTTCATCAACAAGGACCTCCAACTCTCGGTTACTGAACTTTGGATTCTTGTTAGTGGGCATGGTGAGGGGTGTGGGTGTGGATGGTGGGGGGGGGTGTGTGGATGGTTGTGGGTGTGTGGGTGTGGTTGTGCAGGTGTGTGTGTGTGTGTGAATGTGATGAGGGGGTGTTTGTGAAGGTGGTTGTGTGAAGGTGTGCAAGTGTAAGGTGTGGTGAAGCTTGTAGTATGGTTCTGTGGTGTCTGGCAGCAGTGAGTCTGTTGCAAAGGCTCATGGTTTGTGTGTGTGGGCTCTTTTTATTGGTCCATTGGTGGGTGTGGCTGTGTTTGAAGTTTGGGTGGGTGTGTTATAAGGAGTGGTGGTGTTTTGGGCCTCTGTTTGTTTTTGGCAGTTGCAGGTCAGTGAAGGTGTTTTTGTAGTGTTTGTTGGCCATGTTTAGTGGCTTTGTGCCATTCGTATAGTGTATTCTTGTGTAGTTTTGTTTTGTCCTGGTTGTGTACGTGCGCTTTTAGCGTGTGTACGGTGTGTACATGGGCTATTTGGTTGTACGGTGCTGTCCTTGTGTGTGGCTTGGTACGACTCGTACATGCGGTTGTGATGTTGGGGCCTGGGGTGCGCTCCGTACTTAGGAGGTTGTGTTGGGGGTGCGACGGGAACGTACTGGGGTGTACATTGACGGTGGTACGACACGTACAGGGGTGGGGGTTCGACTCGAACGTACTGGGGTGTACATAGACGGTGGTACGACACGTACAGGGGTGGGGGTACGACTTGAACGTACTGGGGTGTACATGCACGGTGGTACGACACGTACAGGGGTGGGGGTATGACTCGAACGTACTGGGGTGTACATTGACGGTGGTACGACACGTACAGGGGTGTGGGTTCGACTCGAACGTACTGGGGTGTACATAGACGGTGGTACGACACGTACAGGGGTGGGGGTTCGACTCGAACGTACTGGGGTGTACACAGACGGTGGTACGACACGTACAGGGGTGGGGGTATGACTCGTACGTACTGGGGTGTACATAGACGGTGGTACGACACGTACAGGGGTGGGGGTTCGACTCGAACGTACTGATGTGTACATTGACGGTGGTACGACACGTACAGGGGTGGGGGTTCGACTCGAACGTACTGGGGTGTACATAGACGGTGGTACGACACGTACAGGGGTGGGGGTAGGACTCGAACGTACTGGGGTGTACATAGACGGTGGTACGACACGTACAGGGGTGGGGGTACGACTCGAACGTACTGGGGTGTACATGCACGGTGGTACGACACGTACAAGGGTGGGGGTACGACTCGAACGTACTGGGGTGTACATTGACGGTGGTACGACACGTACAGGGGTGGGGGTTCGACTCGAACGTACTGGGGTGTACATTGACGGTGGTACGACACGTACAGGGGTGGGGGTTCGACTCGAACGTACTGGGGTGTACATAGACGGTGGTACGACACGTACAGGGGTGGGGGTACGACTTGAACGTACTGGGGTGTACATGCACGGTGGTACGACACGTACAGGGGTGGGGGAAAGACTCGAACGTACTGGGGTGTACATTGACGGTGGTACGACACGTACAGGGGTGTGGGTTCGACTCGAACGTACTGGGGTGTACATAGACGGTGGTACGACACGTACAGGGGTGGGGGTTCGACTCGAACGTACTGGGGTGTACATAGACGGTGGTACGACACGTACAGGGGTGGGGGTATGACTCGTACGTACTGGGGTGTACATAGACGGTGGTACGACACGTACAGGGGTGGGGGTTTGACTCGAACGTACTGATGTGTACATTGACGGTGGTACGACACGTACAGGGGTGGGGGTTCGACTCGAACGTACTGGGGTGTACATAGACGGTGGTACGACACGTACAGGGGTGGGGGTAGGACTCGAACGTACTGGGGTGTACATAGACGGTGGTACGACACGTACAGGGGTGGGGGTACGACTCGAACGTACTGGGGTGTACATGCACGGTGGTACGACACGTACAGGGGTGGGGGTACGACTCGAACGTACTGGGGTGTACATTGACGGTGGTACGACACGTACAGGGGTGGGGGTTCGACTCGAACGTACTGGGGTGTACATTGACGGTGGTACGACACGTACAGGGGTGGGGGTTCGACTCGAACGTACTGGGGTGTACATAGACGGTGGTACGACACGTACAGGGGTGGGGGTTTGACTCGAACGTACTGGGGTATACATAGACGGTGGTACGACACGTACAGGGGTGGGGGTAGGACTCGAACGTACTGGGGTGTACATAGACGGTGGTACGACACGTACAGGGGTGGGGGTACGACTCGAACGTACTGGGGTGTACATGCACGGTGGTACGACACGTACAGGGGTGGGGGTACGACTCGAACGTACTGGGGTGTACATAGACGGTGGTACGACACGTACAGGGGTGGGGGTACGACTCGAACGTACTGGGGTGTACATAGACGGTGGTACGACACGTACAGGGGTGGGGGTTTGACTCGAACATACTGGGGTGTACATTGACGGTGGTACGACACGTACAGGGGTGGGGGTTCGACTCGAACGTACTGGGGTGTACATTGACGGTGGTACGACACGTACAGGGGTGGGGGTTCGACTCGAATGTACTGGGGTGTACATTGACGGTGGTACGACACGTACAGGGGTGGGGGTTCGACTCGAACGTACTGGGGTGTACATTGACGGTGGTACGACACGTACAGGGGTGGGGGTTCGACTCGAACGTACTGGGGTGTACATACACGGGTGGGGGTGTACATACACGGGGGTACGGGGGCGGGGGGGAGTGTTGGGCGCGTATGCGGGCACATGTCTCCATGGTTGCTATGGGAGTTCGGTGCGGACGGTGTTTTTTCCATACGGTTGTAACATCGGACGCACGGGATGGATCGTGATTTCTCGGTCGGACTTCACCTTTCCCATTTGTACGGTAAATCGTCCGAGGACGTGTCGGACACATTTTCCGACCCGTGGACGTGTGGGTAATCATTCCCGATGCGGTTCGTATGGACTTTTTACCATGCGAATCGTGATTGCCAGTTCGTACGGCACTTGTACGATTCGTACGGTAAAAAGACCGGATACGAGTCGCACGGGGAATTTTTTTACCGGATCGTAATCGGCACCTCTATGTTGGGTCGCGAGTTCTATGTTGTTTGACGGCTTCTGGGATGTAGGAAGTCAGAAGTTTGTAACGGTTCCGTAGAAGAGCAGAGGTAAGCGCTGCTCTCGGGAAAGACGGAATTGTTGTTGCCCTGTAGGTACACGGGGAAAACGTGTGACGATTGGAGTTGCAAGACGCATTGTGTTGGTTCGATTCGGTAACATCGTCGTGTGTTGCCATTAGGGACATTTTCTGTATGAGAGAAATGCATGGTAGCGAAGGTCATCTGTGAAATTTTGGTCTTAGGTACCAGGAGTCCAAAAGGCACTCTGATTACGCTTATCACTGGAAAGGTAATAGGTGTTCCCTAAGCTTGCTAGAAGGATAAAGTAGAGGGAAGTGCTACTTTATTAACGAATGTAATAATTCTGTGGTAGGGCAGACTGTTCGCTGTTCTCGGGAAAGACAGAATTCTGTGTGAATGAACTACATTTTCCGTATGAAAGTGCGTGAATGAATAGCATTCAGGTTAATTGTGAAACTCTGGTTTTATTTCTCAGGAGCAGAGCGTCTCCAACTAGGTGTCTTAATTCTGGAGAAACGGTTAGCTAATGCTTGTTAGAAGGGTAAGGTAGAGGGATGTGCTACTTTATCCACGGAAGTAACGATTCCGTAGTAGGGCAGAGGTAAGCGCTGCTCTCGGGAAAGACGGAATTCTTGTAAGAAAGGTCATTAACTATTCTTTTGTTAGCGAAACAGATAATGCTGGCATTTTTATGTCGTTACTAACAGATTTGTGAGTCAGAAAGAACGTAAGAAAAGTTTGCCGATAATTTTGTAAAGGAGGGGTCAGCAGAAGCAGGAGTAGCAAGAAAAACTGACGTCAGAAAGACCGCGCTGGGATTGGCTAGTCAGTAAGAAACGTAGACGCTCCTGATTGGTGCGTTAGTGTACGCCGCGCTAGGAGTGGAGAATTACAGGGTGACGTAGATGCTCCTGATTGGTGGTTAGTGTATGTCGAGCTGGGATTGGAGAATTGTTGAAGTGACATAGACGCTCCGGATTGGCGCGTTAGTGTGAGTCGCGCTATGATTGGTTAAAACAACAGAATAGTCGTAGGGAATTCTAGTGATACACGGAAAACGAAATGATGTATTACGATCAACCAGAAAAAGAGAAAAAGTCCTGGTTTGGAAAAATAAAGAGCTTATTGAAAAAAGACAAACCGATTGTGACTAGAGAGGGACAGTTGCTTCCCCCACCAAAATCGCCTGCATCCTATATGGTTGCGAAATATGGATACCATACTTGTATTTGGTTGGATAATTGGGCAAAGTATACAAAAGATGATAGAGTTTTAGCATTTCCAGAACATGGTTCATTTAATTTAGCGGCTTTGAGAAATTTGAGAGAAAAGATGATGAATCTAGAACCGAGACCTAGACCAACACAGTTTGAGGTATTGACAGAATGGGAAGATGAGATGCATGACAGAGAACGACAGAGGAGTGGCGGAAGGTACAAATATATGTTTGGTAGATCATATGGACAGGAGAATCATGATGATAGAATGAGGAGATGGCGAAGCGCAAATATGACTGAGGGCTTGTTTCCCGTAAGAAATGCTGAAGAAATTAGCAATAGAAAATGTATGGAAAAGAGAAATTATATTGAGTCGAGAGGGTATGGTGTGCATGAATCGGAGGATGATGTTCTTGATGACATGTTTTATAAAAATCCACCCATTATCAATCAGATTCCACATTATTGACACCAAGTGCCCCAATGAGAGAGAGTCCAGAAAATATAAAATTTGAATCAGTATCACAAGAAACAGAAAGAAACAATCCCTTTAAAGAAATAGAGCAAACAAAACATGTAAAATAGGTAGTGAAAATTCAGCTGAACTAGCGAAGACTACTTTAGAATTAACTGAGAAAATTAGGGAATTAACAAAATACTTGGAAGCTGTAACCGTTCCAGTAACTATAGGACCTGGAATGCCTATTTTTGATAAACAGAAGGATAGTGGGCATTGTCTTAAAATTCCTTATAACAGTAATAAACAAAATGAGAGACTAGAGAAAATTGCCAACGAGAACCCATGAAGACAAACAACAGGTATTCCAGAACAAAGTATGCCTAAAAATTTTACAGTAAATCAAAGTCTAGTGGATAGAATAATAATGATGACAGAATCAGTCCCAGGATCACCAAAGAGGTTAGCACAAAAAACTACTGAGAAAGATAGTGTAGGGCCTACTTCAGATGAATTAAGTGAATGGCTAAGGAGTTTGCAGCAGAAAGATAAAGAATCCCAATCTATAGATGTGGCCAAGCTAAACATTGGTTTGGAAGAATTAATAGTAGGGACTATCCCCACGGAAATTTAAAAGCCCATCAGGATGAAGAATTACTATTTTTATGTAAAAGTATAACCTGGAGAGCAAGAAATCTACATGAGAGACTAGAAGAAGTGGCAAATGAAATGGGTATAGACTTCGAAAAAGTAAAAGCTTTACAAAAACCATACAGAGCAGATTTTTCTGAAAAAGATATTGAAAATCTGAATACCACAGGAAGAACAACTCAGATCAAAGACATAATAATTTTGTTAAAAAAAATGGGGAGATGTAGATAAATGGAAGAGTAGGTGGTTCCGAAAACGAAATGATGCCTCGGACAAAATGTTTGCAGCTTTCCCCGTAAGAGAAAAAGAAAAGGTAGTAACAGAATGTCCCATGAGAGAAATTCCAGGAGGAGGATATGTACATGTCCCCTGGACTAGACAAGATATTTTGTCATTTACCAATGATTTCCCTCGACTACGCGAAAAGCCAGTCGAGTGGTATAGGCAAGTAGATAGGTTTGTAAAGTTATCAAAAGTTTTATGGATAGATTTAAATAGTCTTTTTGACATAATAGTACCAGCAGATTTATGGACAGAATGCAAGATTATGATAAATTGACCTACACAAGAATACCCTAGAGACCCAAAAACAGGTGCCCCTGACCCCGAAGTGATGGAAAAATATGAACAAGTAATTACCTTTCTGAAAAAAAAAGTACCTCCCAAGGAGACTGATTGGGTAAAAATTGACAGGACTCATCAGGAAGCTAAGGAATCAGTGCACGCTTATTATGAGAGGTTGATCCTCGCCTTTAAGCAGTTCAGTGGTGATGAAAATTTGAGTGAAAAAGATTTAAGTCACTTTGTATACCGATTTGTGTATGGGCTGCGTCCAGAAATAAGAATATAGATGAAGTACTGAGACATGCCAAATATTTTAGTGATGAAATTGAAGCCAAACAGTGTAAGTTAAAAGAAAAAGCTATGTGGGCACAGGTAAAGGTAGCAGAAAGACAGGAAGCTCAATTAATGGAACAGGCAAATGGTGCAAGTATGAAACCTAAATTTATTGTTGGAAAGGGAAAGGGACAATTTAATATAGAAGAAGCCAAAAAGAAGTGACCATGTCATAATTGCGGAAGAATAGGGCACTGGAAATCCGAGTGTAAATTTCCCCCGAGTACTAATGGTGATAATGCATCATTGAATTCGCAGGTGCAGAAAGAGGTGAGTTGTCAACCACAGCAACAGCAGCAGGTTGTTGCCCAACAAAATCAGGCGCCAAAACCACCTTTTCCACAGAGCGTAAATCCTCAGAAATACAGTAATGAGACAGGATTCTACAATGAAGAACAGGTAACTAAGCTGCCGCGCGCTAGTGCTGTATCGCAGTATTGGCTACAACGCGATGAGAGTGAGTCAGAAGAAAACTATTGACGGTGCCGAGGGGAGGAAGAAGAGTGCGTACTTGGCGCAACTCTAGAAGTAGACCGGACAGGCCCTTTTGTCGATGGAAAGGTAAATGACGAAAATATTACTTTCCTAGTAGATACTGGTGCTACTCGTTCAACTGTCAGGTCAGCTGATGTTAAAAATCTTTCTCGATCGGATGAAACAATCCAAGTAGTTGGGGTATCCAACAGACAGATTAAAACATATCTCACTGTACCAGTAAAAGTTAACATAGGGAAATTTTCTGGAATGCACCGCTTTGTCGTGTGTGATTCGAGCCCTGTAAATTTGGTAGGAAGAGATTTATTGTGCAAAATGAATTGCACCATATTTTGCACTCCCGATGGTATAGCATTTGAGACCCCTGATGAAGATGTACTATATAAAATGACTATGGCTAATATGGAACCTGAGATTACTGAGACATTTGCTGTATTTAACCCTGAAGAACTACCAAAGGAACTGAAAAAGACAGTAAAGGCAGAGGTCTGGGATTTCACAGGAGAAGATGTAGGATTAATGAAAAATGTGGATCCTGTAAAAGTGACTATAAAGGAAGGAATAAGTTACCCAAATATTCCTCAGTATAAATTGACACCTGAAATAATTGAAGGAGTTACTACTATAATAGAGAAAATGATTAAACAAGGTATTTTGAGAGAAAGAATGAGTAGTTCATGTAATTCACCAATTATGGGCCTGAAAAAACCTAATGGAACGTTCAGAATAGTGCAAGATTTGAGAAAAATAAACAAAATAGTCGTGTCATGTTGTCCTATTGTACCAAATCCTTCAGTGATTTTGTATCAGATTCAACATGATGCGGAATGGTACACAGTGATTGACCTGTGTCATGCTTTCTTTTCCATCCCATTGCATCAAGACAGTCAGCAGATTTTTGCGTTCCGGTTTGGCGAACGTATTTTGGCATGGTGCCGAATCCCACAGGGGTATACAGAGAGCCCCTCAATATTTAACCAGATATTGAAAAAGTCCTTAGAAGATCTAGAAATGTCCGAGAGCTCAGTACTAGTCCTATACATTGACGACCTGCTTGTGGCGTCAAAAACACGAGAAGCCTGTGTAGTGGATACCATAGCCTTGCTAAATCATCTAGCAGATGAAGGACTTAAAGTACCCTCATCGAAATTGCAATTCTGCCAGAAAGAAGTACAATAATAAGGCCATAAAATTGTAAAAGGACTGAGGAAAATAACAGCAGAAAGAATCAAGATAATAAAAGGAATGAGAGCACCAATGACGTAAAGAGAAGTGAGAATGTTTCTTGGAATGGTAGGATATTGTCGTCAGTGGATAAGTAACTTTTCCCTGATTGCAAAACCTTTGGTACGCCTGACAAAGTGATGCAAAAGATCCCATTGAATTGAATTAAGAAGAGTTAACAGCCTTTAAACAATTGAGAGATAGTTTGTGTGAGGCTCCAGCACTTGGTATGCCTGATTATGAAAAAGAGTTCGAATTATACTGCAGCGAGAGGAATGGATGTGCACTCTCTGTCTTAATACAGAAACGTGGAAAACTGAGAAGACCAATTGCATATTTTTCAGCTATACTTGACCCAGTAGCTGTAGCGTTACCTGGTTGTCTGAAAGCAGTGGCTGCCACTTTTAAGAGTCTGGAACAGAGTGAGGGAATTGTGATGGGATATCCTGTGCGAGTATTCATACCTCATGATGTGGCAATCCTTTTAACAAGGAGCCGCACTCAGTTCATGACACATAGTCGGCTGACTAAGTATGAAAAAGTCATATTAGGTGCAACAAATGTGAGCCTTGTAAGATGTCTGAATGTGAATCCTTCACCGTTATTGCCGGATGCTGAGAATGTGGAAGTCAGAGATGATGTGGATCATGACTGCTTGGATGTGCTTGATTTCTGTACCAAACCACGACCTGATATAAAAGATGTACCTTTGACAGAAAGTGACTATGTGATGTTTGTGGACGGATCATGCTTGAGAACAGACGAAGGAACTCAGAGTGCAGCATATGCAGTGTGCACAGTAGCAGCAGTAATGGAGGCATCTTATTTAAAGGGAGTAAAGTCAGCCCAAGTTGCTGAGCTATTTGCCATAACCAGAGCATGTAAGTTGGGAAAGAATGTAAGAGTGACTGTGATAACTGAAAGTCAGTATGGCTTTGGTGTTGTGCATGATTTTGGCCAAATTTGGTCACAGAGAGGATTTTTGACTTCAAGTGGAACCCCTATAAAGAATGCTGAAGTGGTTGGGAAATTGCTTGAGGCGATACAGCTGCCTAAGCAATTGGCTGTTGTGAAGTGTGTTGCCCACTCCAAGACCGGAGATTACATCGCTGCTGGAAATCAGTATGCAAACGATATGGCTCAATATTGTGCACGAAACCAGAATTCGGTAAACAGGACAAAAGAGAAGGAAATGAATTAATGTCCCTTGTTGTTTACTAACATTGTGAATACATGGGAAGAAGTGAGACAGTTACAGGAAGAAGCAGGAGATGAGGAAATGAGACAATGGGTCAAGGCAGGATGTGCACCAAGGGAAACAGATCATGGATGGAAGACCAGTTATGCCTGATAGCATGGTGTCAGCCATGGCCCGGATGTATCATGGACAAGCACATGTAGGAAGAGATGCAATGCTTAGACTATTTAAGCAGACATGGTACAATGTAAAATTCAGACTTGTAGCTGAGAGTCTTTGTCAATGATGCCTAATATGTCAGCAGTTCAATCCTGGAAGTAAAACAGTGGTAAGTCTAGGAACAATAGGTCGAGAAGGAGGGCCTTTTACCAGAATGCAAATCGATTTCATTGAGATGCCTCCCTGTAACAGGTTGAGGTATGTTTTAGTGATGGTCTGCCTATTTTCTAGATGGGTAGAAGCATATCCCACAAGAAGAAGTGATGGAATAACAGTAGCAAAACTGCTTTTGAGGGAGTTCATCCCAAGATTTGGGTTTCCAGTCACAATTGAGTCAGATAGAGGAAAACATTTCCAAAACGAAATCATGAAGCTAATTTGTGAAGCATTGAATGTACAACAAAAACTGCATTGTGCCTATCGGCCAGAGGCTTCTGGTGTGGTAGAACAGGTAAATGGCACTATTAAAAACAGATTAGGAAAGATGTGTTTAGCCAAAGGACTGAAATGGCCTGATGTCTTGCCTCTGGTACTCATGACTATTAGATCAATTCCAGATAGGAACACAGGTTTGAGTCCCCACAAAATTGTAATGGGGAGAGCAATGAGGCATGTATTCATACCAGTCAACAAGTTATTGCCTATCTCTGATGACTTGGTGTTGGATTACTGTAAGGGGCTGGCTGACGCCGTACATTCTGTGTTTCATCAGGTTGGATCGGATGCCACCACCCTTGAAAAGAAGCCAGCTCATGATCTGAGCCCAGGTGACTGGGTGAGAATTAAGGTGCACAGAAGAAGGAACTGTTTGGTCCCACATTGGGGAAAACCACAACAAGTGATTTTAACTACAACAACAGCTGTAAAGTGTGCCGGAATAAAGAACTGGATCCATGCTAGTCATACCGTGCGAATTCCAAACCCAGCAGATAACAAGGAAGGAGAGTATTTTGAAGAATCAGAATCCAGTTCTGAATCTGATACTGAAGACACTAGAACAGGACAAAACTCTGAAAGGGGGGGAGTCAGAATCAAATTTGACCGTTGCCCCAGAGAACATTCCCTTGAGGAGGAAGTTGCAGATCTCAGACACCAGCTCAGACTCAGAAACTGAACAAGCCCAAGTACCTACAGGAAAAGAGAAAAACAGTGAAGAGACAATAAAAGAGGTTTTTGATAAAGAAATTCCTGACAGAAAGTTGAGAGAAATTCCACCTGAAGTAATAAAAGCAGATGGTCAGGTGACAGATACAGAAAGTGAGGGAAATGTTTTTGCGGCAGACCCCCGAGGAGTTGTAGGGAATTCAAACATCCAGTTAGAGGAAGGGACAGTTAGTCAGCAGGAAGATTGTGTGCAAGAAACACGAGGAGGGACAGAAGTAGGGAAAATAAAAGAAGTGGTGGAAAGAAAAACAGCTGAAAGTAAAAGTCAAGTTGAAACAGAATCAGAGGACAGTGATGAAGAAGTACCAGAAGGTCGAATTCTGAGAAAAAGAGCATGGAGAACTGAGAAAAACGAAAAGGGAGATACATTGAAAAGATCAGCAAGAGATGAAATTTGGCCAAACAAAATAAAGAGGTTGAGATATCGACTGACACGAGTAAATTCATCCAGAGCTGAACAAGTGAATGAAGTATATAGTCAAGAAAAGTTGAAAGACGAAGGAAAAATGACAACTGAAGAAAATAAGAGAACTAGAAAACCTAACCAGAAGTATAAGTCGCCGGAATGGTCATATGTGGCGCTGCCTGAAATAAAAGAAGAGGCGGATAGCCAAGAAAATCCAGAGGTGACTGTACCAGAAGTGGTTGAGGAAGACGAAGAATCAGAAATCCTGAGAGTTATCTTGTCCGACATTGGAGAAGAAACTGATGTTCAGGAAGTTCTGTATCAAGATTGTGAAAGAAATGTGAAAGACGATCAAATGCCAAACTGAAAAGACCAAAGGTGATACCAATGGAGAGACAATAAAATTACTGGAAGAGACATAACTGATAGAACCAAGTAGGTGCTTAGAGCCTTGGGTTAGACAAAACTAGTTGTGAAGTAGAAGAGGCTAAGTCAAAAGACACTGATGATTTTTCGAAATGGCAAACACAGAGAATAGAAAAACTAAATGTATATTTCTTAGAAGGTGGTTAAAAATGTGTTGTTGCTGTACAGGATTACTAATGCTTCTATGGAGTGCTTTGGCTTTGATGATCTCATTTAAAGTTACACTAGATACAATAGAAGGATATAGTGAGAATAAAACTAATGTAGAAAAGTTTCAGAAAGTATATCCGACTAATATAGATAGAAATTATTTACATAAAGACAGGTCTATAAATGATTTCTCTAACAATTTTTGAAACTACTATATGAATATGTAAAGACAATGGATGTGAGGGATTGCTATGTCTGCATGCAGTTAACTGCATCTGTATCTGAGGGAATGACCTATCATCACCTCCCAGTAACGTATGGAATGACGTTTAGTGTAATAGCAAGTTTGTTTTACAAAATAGGGAAATTAGAATATTACTTTTCAGATGTAGATAACATGTTTTCGCAAGTACCTGTAATTAACAAATTGAATAAAGTAAAATCTGCAAAGGTATTAGGTGAATTTTTCTTAGAAACTAAAGATTTAACATTAGAGGCCATATTTAGAAATAATCTAACTTGTAGTTTAAAGAAGGAGGAGAAAGTGTTCTTGGATATGGTTGAAGAAAGGAGATTAAAAATGCAAAAGAAAGTATCTGAGGGAAGAGAGGATAGGACAGTCTGGGATGTTGAAAAGGAAAAACATTTGAAAGGAGAAGCTAGTCCAACAATGGCTTTAGATTGGCCTCAGAAAGGAAAGTTGTGTATTAGAAGGAATCAAACTGCATATGATAATTATTTTGTAGGTAACAGTGATTGCCATGATATATATCGAATCATGGGTGGATGGGGATTTAAAGGAGGAAATGATCCAGTTTTTCCTGGATTATATTTTATCTGCGGGAACAAAGCATATTATCGATTACTAGATCACTGGTTTGGCACATGTTATGTGGGCCTGGTTTTCCCAAAGATATTCCATGTGGTAAGAGGAAGAGATGGTGTACATGAGTTAGGTAGACAACTAACACGTAGAAAGAGAGAATCTTGGTCAGAAATTGTGGGAGACATTTTTGGAGCATCGATACCAGCAGTGGGAATGTCTCTGAATGCACATAAAATTAGAAAATTATCAACAGTAGTGGATCCCTTGTCAACAAGCACCACTGGAGGATTTTTATTGGTAAACACAGAAATGGTTGCCATGCGCACCATGGTAATGCAAAATCGACTTGCCCTTGATTTAATTTTGGCAAAAGAGGGTGGAGTCTGTGGAATGTTGAAAGTTCAACATTGTTGTACTTATATTCCGGACGAAAGTCAGGATCTAAAGTCATACATTAAAAATATAACTGATTTGCATGAGGAAATTGCACCACTGGAGGTTGAAGGTGTCTGGGAAAAGATTGGAAAAAAATTATCTTCAATAAAGAGTTCTTATTAAAATTAGGTAGTACATTTATAGGTAAAATCTTATTTCCATTAACCTGTGTAATTTTTCTAGTATTAGTTATAAGTCTAGGATGTTTCTGTTGCAAAAGAAAGAAAACACAGAAAAACTTAAAAGGAGAAACTTTAAGAAAGAAAGAGAATAAACGAAGAGAAAGAGAATTTGAAGAAGTAGAATTAGAAGAAATAAAAGATAGTATGTATAGAAAAGCGAGAGAAGAAGAAATTGGGGAAACAGAAATGTGAACTAAAAATCAATGATTTCATTTTCTTTTCATAATAATTTTACAAAAGTTTAGATATTGTGGTGATAAATTCACCAAAGGGGGGATTGATGGAGCAGGTAGTGCAAAATTTTGTATACCTCCTCTATTTTTTTGCATGAAAATACTAATTATATAATCTATTAATTATAATATTATTAAACGAGTGTTGCATGTATAATAATCACCATTATTAATACCAAAATACACATGGGTTTTGCTAAATGCATGGCTAAATAACTCTTATAACTAAAATCTGTACGCATATTAACAATAGTATATGTAGTAATGCATGATATATGTTGCTTTGTGATGTTGCACCCTTGAGGAGGATCGAAAAAGGTGAATATAATTGCTTTAAATGTCGCTATATGCTAGATAAATACAAGCACATAGAGGGATTAGCAAGGGGTTAACATTAGGATCACCATTTCTATGAATTAATTATTCTTTTGTGTTTGTTTCGCTTAAGTTGGCGTCTGGGCCTAAATCCAAGATGGCCGCTGACACCACACGCTGAAGTGGCCACTGTCTCATGAGGTGCGAAGTGAGCTTCGCATGTGCAAGAGATCGCCTAAACCTAGTAGCGACCTTTGCACAGACTGTCCCCGGTCAAGGAGACAAAACGGAACACATGCCAAGACACGGGAACAATCGACCTTACAGTAAACCCGATCAAGCCGATACTTCACTAACCAATGACCTCACCCCTCGAACTGTACTGAAAATCTTGAAATATTGGTCGTACGATCTCAACCAGCCAATCACGAATGCTCTAAAGTTTAAATTTGTATCATCTATGACTTGTTTTATTATAAAAAGGCTAGTAGAATAGGAATAATCTTTCCTTTCCATTTATCATTTTCCACGTTCGTTGGGACGCCTTTCCTTAAGATCCAGAGGCTGCCTGACCGCTTGATGACTGCAAACATTTTCTAAATCCCCGGGCTATGATAGATGATTGCACGATATCTGGTCCTTTGATAAATTGGGACTGTAACGTGCTGAGCAGAAGACTTTAAGCTTTGGCCTGCTTTTTCGGACAATTTACAACAAATGTTGGTTATGCAGAGCCAATGAATTAGAGGACTTCAAATAGCCAGCTTAGGTAAATATGAAGTTCTGCGATTTATTTGAATTAATCTAAAACTCTAAACTTTGACGAGACAAATGCAAATAATAATCATTATGAAAATTTAGATAAACAAATATTGATTAATAAGAAATATGAGTTTGTGGTTTCATTAAGGATTTTGAGTCTTAAAATGTGTTTTAGCTGGTTCTAAATCACCATTAACCAATCCAACTAAAATGGTCCATTGACCAGGTGGGTGGAGTGCCTTGATGTTTGAGACTAGGGATCTATAGGCGAAGGATATTAATGTATATTTTGTAAAATAACTTTTCTCTACGTATAGGTTATATAAGGTATTTCCCCCCCACATGTCCAGCGCTTGAATTACTCATCCCTCCAATGTGTGTGCAGACTCGTGAGAGAGACGTATGAGTGTTGGTGTTATGGGCCCCACCAATGACTGCGTGAGTGAATGAGCTAGTGTGACGTCGGGTCTGCGACGGAGGGAGGGTATCGGTAAATGTTATTCTCCATTTCCCAGTCTTGCGCTGGATCACCACCATCAGACATTCCCTGCCCTATATCTCATCATTACAGGTTCCTGCTTTCTCCTTTTGAGATGTTTGTTGCGTATTTCTCATCCTCCCTTTCTCTTTGTGTGTTTTTCCCTCTCTTATTCTCAGAAAAAGTCTGATGAAGAAAAATAAGTATCGGTCCCCAAAAATGATCCAGCAATGACCAGCTCAAATTAAGCACTGAGAGAGGGATTAATGCAGAAGCATCTTGACTGTGCTTCACGATGCCTTCCATGTGACCTTCTCCATGACCTTTCTCCAGGAACGCCTGCCTACAGGTCTCCAGTAGAATTAGCTGACCCAGACAGTACAGAAGTTGTGAACTATTACTATTTCCAACCTTTATTTTATTGTTCACTATTTTACAAAACAAATGTTTAGGCTTACATTATATATATTGGGAATTGTTGATCTCTTAAAGATTTCTGTAACCTGGCACTGGTAACTTGGGTTGCACTTGGACTCGAGGCTGTCCCTGTCTCCCCCAGAAATATAATGTGTCCTATGCCTGTCTCCAGCTAGAAGGCCAACTTTGGCTGGGTCTGGTGGCTTAGTGCACTAATGCATGCACTGTAGGGCTCTGTGTTCGACCTCATGGTCGCAGGTTGGAATCCTGGAGTGTCCATGCTGCCTTCCATCCTTCTGAGGTCAATAAAATGAGTACCATTGAGTTGGGTAACAATAAACGTCTGCTATTCAGCGCCAAGATACTCTTCTGGGTGAACCTGCTCTTTACAAATGCACGCTACGTTACTGTTAATAATCGTCTTCTCAAACCTGTCCTCTTCACTGCCTCCACCCCGCCAGTGCAGCGTGTGTGTGTGGTGTATCCCACATCAGTAATGTTGTAGTCTTTGTGTCATTTAACAACAGTTGACTTCAACAGAGTTTCTCCACGCCTCTGCCCACACAGCCGAAGTCGATCTGTGCCCTGTGCTTAACTATATCTCAGTGGAGTTAGGTATAGAAAATGTATACAAGCTTTCCTTTCAATATTTTGACCCTCGATCTTCTGGTCATGATAGTTCAATATTTTGCATTCAATATTCCTGTCCTACACCAAGGCGCGGCTGGTTCAGGCAAGAGTGGTGGGGCTGGGCGGGGGGAAAACGACAGACGATGGAATAGGTCAAATAAAAGAAATAAATAAATAAAACTACTTACCTTGCGCTCGCCGCATTGCCCTGCCTCACCACTCTTACCTCAACCGGCCGCGCCTGCCTACAATCTCCGTGGATGTACATTTTATTCGTTTGCATAAATAAAACATCGTCGTTTGGCACTAAATCGCGCCTACGGGATAAGAGAGAAGACCAAGGTATTTATAATTGGGAATGCTATGAGAATCCTAAATTCAGTTTTATATAATAGCTTTTCAAGCCTCTTAAATAACGTTTCAGCACGATTTGGCTATAATAATGAGATAGGAAACCACAACTTTTAATCCCTTAATTAAAACCTGAAATAAAAATTACTGTTTCGTGAACAATAAAGCACAGTTATCCACAGTCGAGCGAATTTTGCTGGCGTTGTTCTGAGCGCTTGCAGTTGTGTCTGGAAGGGACAAGGCAGGTGCCTGAAGAAATGTAAATTACTCAAGTGGATGGAGGTAGGAGGCATCTAGGGAAATGCATCAGTTTTATGACAGGCCGCTGCTCTGATTGGGTTGTAGACTGGAGTAGGGTTGACCAGGACGTTTGCTGACTCTGCCCATGTTGTCTTATCTTTCAGAGGTTTGAGTCTGGCAATGACTCTTCCAATTTCCTCAGGATCAAGCAGCCTGGGGATAAACCAAGGCAACCAATCATGGCGTGGTTGGGAATACCAAGAAAGCCCCAATACTTTGGGCAATAGTGGCATTGATGGCAAGTTTTCAGATTGCCATTGTATGACATTTATATGGATTTTGGGTACTTATGAGTGACAGTCAACGACCAAATGTGTGACACTTAAAGTGACTCTTCATGCAAGTAAAATCAAGCAATGAAGTCCATGGAAAGAGATAAAAATCAGAAACCACCCCACCACCATAGACCAATCTGAGAAACTACTGGATTAGCTACCACTGACCACCCCCACCACCATAGCACAGCTTGAAAAACTACTGGATTGGCTACTACAGACCACACTCACCACCATAGCAAAACCTAGGAAACTAGTGGGGTTGCTACCACTGACCAGCCCTACCACCATAGTGCAACCTGAGAAACTACTGGGGTTGCTACCACTGACCACCCCTACCACCATAGTGCAACCTGAAAAACTAGTGGGGTTGCTACCACTGACCACCCCTACCACCATAGTGCAACCTGAAAAACTAGTGGGGTTGCTACCACGGACCACCCCTACCACCATAGTGCAACCTGAGAAACTAGTGGGTTGGCTACCAGTGCCCACTCCCACCACCACAGCACAACCCGAGAAACTACTGGGTTGGCTAACCACTGACCACCACCACAGAGTAACCTGAGAAACTACTGGGTTGGCTACCGCTGACCACCCCCACACCACCACAGGGCAACCTGAAAAACTACTGGGTTGGCTACCACTGCCCACTTGCACTGTGCTTGTTTACAAATCTCACCGTGGCTGCACGCATTTCAAGCGTGCTTGTTTGGTTTTCCCTGTACAGGGCGCATTACACAATTACTAGTTCTATTACAGACAGACACAGAGAGATTACGTGGAAGTGATTTGCACAGAATCACAAGATGTTGAGCCTGCTGCCAATACTCAAACCCTGTTCCCCAGCTTCAAAGGCGGCCCGCTCAAGCCCTTACACTATGTTCTCTGCTATTGGTATACAAGGCGGCTGGCATACCTTTGGAACACACAATTAAAATGCATTCCTATTATACGTTTCAAAGCAGCGGCAGCCATTTTGTTTTCAAAGTACTGTGTACAACACTCATCTATATCTATATTGAAATCCTTAAAATTATTGCAAAAGTCATGCCTGTTTTTCACATCTGCATTGAACCTAGCAGAGGGGTTATTTCGGAAAGAGAAAATAATACAGGGAAACTATGCATCTTTTAAATGAGAAAAAAAATATGTTGCTGTTTAAAAAATCTACTCATTTTATCGTTAAAGCCTGCGGAAAACATGTTCATGTGCTGTAGTTAATCTGGATATTTTGTTTCATTGCACCGCATGACCTGATCCCAGAAGTGCCAAAAGTCTGACATGGAAGATGGCACGAAATACGCCGCGAGGTCAGGGTCTAATGCGGGGTTGGGCTCAAAGTCAAACTTTTACTTTGGTACTGCACTCCACAATACGTATTATTTCTACTCATTGTACAACACAGCATTGATGGCTTTCGGAACACGAATCCCAACACTTTATTCTATTGTAATCAGCTTTATTTAGCATGTTCAGCTTCATGGGGTGAAAGGAAGAGACAACTTCTAACTTGGCGGAAAAATGAATGGTCTACTAAAATCACATTAAACATGCACAGTCAAGGATCGCACACCTGCAGCAAAAACAAAGTTTAGATACTGCTCTTTGGCTGCCAAACCAGAAGAAAGCCATAGCATGTGTGTTTTTAGGTCTCACCTAGTCAGGGCATGCGCTATCTCTTCGAGACATGCTGTAGCTACTGTTTGGGTGATCGGCACGCCTAGCTCTTTCCATGGGTTGTTTCGTCTGCTTTTTTAAAACCCTTTGCTTTCCTTGGTAAATCCTTTACATTTGTCATGCCTTTTGGCTATTTTGTTACGAGACTGCCCCTGCTACATGGATCCTTTCACTCTCGACCATATGTTTAGTTTCAGTACACTACCTTTTCTTTTCACTCTCTCTTCATTATTCTTTCCTCTTGTGTCTTTGGTGCTTGTTCAACTTCAGCGACTGTCGCTGTTCGCAACTGCTTCTGTCTTCAGTAAGTGTTCAGCTTTCCTCCCAGTTCACTTAATCTCCCCAAGGACCCCTCTCGCATGTTGTTTTTAGTGTATTTACAATAATTGATTACCAATGCCTTGCTTGTTTTTATTGTTTCTTGTGTGTCTTTGGCGCTTGTAAAAATTTCCATCTACGATCCAGCCACCTGCCATTTCTTCGATCCTACGTTTGTGTGTAACTCTTGATTGAGTGACGTCACCGCCCGTTGTTCACTTCCCACCCCATATTCATGCCTCCACCCCCCCACAGGCCAGACTCTTGCTATATGTGCCCCGCTCCCTTGTTGATCTCTAACCCCCTATGTCCCCTCTTGTTTTTATCTACTCATCCTTTGGCAGAATGCCTTCAATCTAGAACCCTCACCTTTCCCCTTTTATTCCCTCCACTCACTCGCCCATGTATGTTATTTGGTTTGATTGTTAGTGGTGGTGTTTTTTCGGAGAGTCTCTGCTTTTAATGGAACGGGGTTTATGAGGTATGTTTTTTGGTTTTTTTGCAGCTTATATTTTGAGAGTGAAAGTAGTATCATTTAGGAATGTTTTATCTGTGCTGGTTGTGTTTTTGAGTCTCCCTGAGGGGTATATTGCCTGAGGACTTGTTTTTTAAAGGGATGGTAGTTATTTTTAGTGGTTTTGGTTACTTCATACTTTTGAATGACCTTGTAATGATGTTTCGTAGGTTGTTTTGAAACGCTCCTTATTGCATAGTGCCCGTGATGCATTTTAATGGTGGTTACATTTTGGATGTTATGATTAGCTTTCAATCTGTCGAGAAAGTTTAGGGTTTGCATTTGTTAAGGGCATTTGTGATATTTTTTAGGAAGCTGTATTTTTGAAGCTGATGATGTATGATGTATTTACTAAGTAGGCTGGGTGCTGTTGTGTTGCCTGCTGGTGTTGCATTGTCGTGACTTGCAATAGACTTTGGTCGAGTTTGTAGGAGTTTTTTAGGGGCGTTGTATATTGGTGTTTGGGGTATGTTTTCTTTCTGTTTATGAAGATCGCCATCCATTTAAATTCGGGACTTGTCTTGAAATCCTTTTTTAAATTCTTCGTTATTATATATTATATATTTGATTCTGATTTGCTGTATTGCTATTGTATTATAAATGCATTTCCCACCTGGACTCCTCGTTCTGACACTCTTCATCCCACCGACCCCCACACCTGTATTGCAATCCCAAAAATCAGCCATATTCGGGAAAGCTGTCCAGCAAAAGTTTCACATCGAGTGAAAAGAGCCTCTCAGAGATTTCTGTTTCACGTCTTCCTATTGGTTCACAAGAATTTCCAAAATAACAGACATTGTATAACAATATTGGCTCGGTGTCTCCTGCCTCTTAGATACAGGCTGATTGTGGGTTTGCTGGCTCTCTGAGGTAGTTTTTCTCTAAATTGGCCATGGACCCTTCAAGCTTTTCCCATGGCTCAGCTATGAATGATTGCGTTTACGAGCTGGTAATTTGCGTCATCTCTCGTAACTAACCAGCTGGCTCTTCGGTGTGACTTTTCTGCCATGCCCCAAATTCAGTTACAGGCCATGTTATTCGTGTTCCTTACCATCAGCCATTTTTAAGTTTTATTAATCTAAACAGCGCTGTCATTTGTGATCAGAAACATATGCCAGTGCTCTCAGGATTCCCAAATCCATGTGTGAGTGGAGGATTACTGTTGCTTTCTGGGAAGTTTGCCATGCTCATTAAAGAATCAGAACTACAAGTCCCAGCATGCAAAGGGAGCCTGGCCTGAGTACCCTTCCCTCGTGTGTATTGAACTGGGAAGCTGATCTGACATGCTTTGGAGGACAAGTAGAGTTGTTTCCTGCATGATTTTTTCTAGTCAATGGGATTTATTTTGCACTTTTACCAGGTGGGTGAGTTCAAATAGTTTGTTGTCATTGCTTTATAACTACAAGTCCCGCTACACATTAGGTTGCAAAATGAAATCTGAGCAGGGCCGGACTGGCTGTTGCAGGCACCGGATGTTTTCCAGGTGGGCTCGAAGGGTGCGGGCCGGTTTTGGACCAGTGGGGGCCGGTTTTGGGTCAGGCGGCCGGTTTTGCAATATCGGCCCCCTGTACCAACAGCAGCAGCAGCAGTGTTTCCCACAAAGCAACACCCCCCCCTCTCATTTGCCCCCCCCATGGCCGGTCCAACTCATAGCACCAGCAGTAGGCAACACTATCCACCCCACCACAATAGCATGCATGTTCTACGCATAAATAAAACACACCACACAATTTTTGTTTGGGAAGAAACTGCTGCAGGTTTATTACATACACCGTTATGTAATATGGTGGGTTATCTTACGGGCGATCCAAGGGCAGGCAACCATCTGGGCCGCCTGCCCGCCTGATGAGCCAAGCAGCACTGGGGCGAACCCCATCAGTGCTGCCCATTTGGTGAGCCTCTTACCGGATCACGGTCCCTTATTACTCACGCCTCTTTCAGGGCGGAGCGTAGCAAGGCAAGCGCCCGGTTGTTCAGGCCCACAACCTCCCGAAGGACTAACGGGGCGCCAACACGGTTTTCCAGGAACCTCCCATGAGGCTCCTGGGCTCTGGCTCCCCCTATGGTGCCGTGCAGAGGTACCCTTCGGTACCCATTTGCTTCCAGATCGCCCTGGAACTCCGCCTGCAACGAAAAAGAACAACATTACAACATTCTATGCCTCCCCCGCTGCTTCCACGCCGGGTAAGCGGTAGGGTGGGAGACGGCATGTACAGGGCGCCAAAGAGGAAGGCCAGTGGGTGGGGGAGGCCTATATACTGCCCCGTTCCTCGCGCCCCGGAAATGATGCGTCCTGCGCGCCGCAGCCCCTGGCTGCCAGGGTAGGGGGACTCCTCCCCGAAGGCTCCCCACACTTAGAAGAAGGGGGGTGGGCTGGTGCCTTGCTGGTACTAGAGGCCCGCCCTCCTGAAGGCACCCTGCGGGCACCAGGGCAGCCGCATAGCACCAGCAGTAGGCAACACTCCCCACCCCACCACAATAGCATGCATGTTCTACGCATAAATAAAACACACCATACAATTTTTGTTTGGGGAAAAACTGCTGCAGGTTTATTACATACACCGTTATGTAATATGGTGGGTTATCTTACGGGCGATCCAAGGGCAGGCAACCATCTGGGCCGCCTGCCCGCCTGATGAGCCAAACAGCACTGGGGGGCACCCCATCAGTGCTGCCCCTTCGGTGATCCTCTACCCGGATCACGGTCCCTTATTACTCACGCCCCTTTCAGGGCAGAGCGTAGCAAGGCAAGCCCCCGGTTGTTCAGGCCCACAACCACCCGAAGGACTAACGGGGCGTCAACACGGTTTTCCAGGAACCTCCCATGAGGCTCCTGGGATCTGGCACCCCCTATGGTGCCGCGCAGAGGTACCCTTCGGTACCTATTTGCTTCCAGATCGCCCTGTAACTCCGCCACAGCTCTGGAGGCGGCCGCCGTCGCCGCCGGAGCCCCCCACCAAAATAGCTATAGTCTTGCCCGCTAACTCTCCTGTCTAGAGCCTCCTGCAAATCTAGATGAAAGGGAACATCCCTACTGGTTATCGATGCCCCATCTATATCCCAATAGCCCTAGACGTTAGCTTGGATCAGCTAGTGTCTGATGAAACAAAACACCTTTTATGCCTGTGATGTTGTGCCAAGCACTATTCACCTCATGCCGCAAAGTTCCACTGCGTCACATGACTCAGCCCCGTCCCGCTCGGGGCAGGACAGTTACAGACACCCTGGCACACGATGCCCCACCTATTTGCTGATCACACTGGAAGCCGCCCATCTAGCACAGTGTGTAGCTGGACCCATGTGTCTCCCATCTCTGGGACAGCAGCTCACAAGTTAGAAGACCGTTCCTACCCCCGCTTACCAGCTTAGTCTATACGGGCGAGGGGAATTATGCTTAACCCTGGCATGGTCCCTTTACTTGCTAAATCCATGTGCACAGGAATGTCCATAACCGGCATATGAAACAATGAGCACGGCTGCCCCCAGCACTTTCCCTGCATCTCTTATTCCTTATGGGAATTTAGAACACTCAGCTCCCTCTGGTGAAGCCCCCTAGGCATACCCGCTCAGAGAATCTGTCTGATACGTTACAGAGCGCACTGTCTGAAATCCAGTGCTTAACACTTGATGTGGGAGATGCCACACACTGCCTAGGTCATGGGAACCTTAAGGAGCACACCATTAACACCCGGGCGTACCACTAAATGGGACTGGCTCCACTCAGCTGTAACGCTCCTGCTGGGCAGAGTAAATGTGGCCCAGGATGACCCTTAAACAATCCACGTGGTGTGCTGCCACAACCCGTATTGGTAATAAGAACCTTAAGAAGCACACAATTACCACCTGGGCGTACCCCTCAATGAGACCGACTCCACATAGCTGTAGGCCAGAGAGACACAATATTCAACCTATTTACTGGATTCTGCCACTTGGTACCCTACTAGTCGCAGCTCTGTGTTTATGTGAAGCGCGCGTGCCCCCGGGGCATGCAGTCACAGATAACCGGGTATATTACCCACTCGCCGATGTATCGCTAACTGCCCTTATTTGGAAAGTAGGAAAGCTGGATGATTCCTAAGGACTGCAGACTGAATACTCCAACCCAGTTTGACCCCAAAACTTGGGACAGGCCAAGAAGTAATCATGCCCTTCAAGGTACATCTACCCCAGCAATGACTATCAACATATTTGGGACACCGTTCGCAGACGATGCCCCTTCTAGTCACAGGTTCTAGCCCCTAGAAGGATAACCAGAGAGCGGACAAGTCTGTGGGAACAAGGGGGGGACATACTGTGCAAAAACCTGCCCTTTCCTGAATATTGGGACGCCAAAAGGTCTATGATACCCTGTCGCCCTTTGGCACTAACGCAGTGTTAACCAAACTTTAGTGCGCCACAGCACACTTGTTAGCTGACAAACTACCACCACCCGCCTGCTGCCCTGTTTAACGCGCGGGTGAATATATCTTAACTGAAGCAACCTGATACCTGCCCTTGGCTGCAGCGGAATGCCCACCCCGTTAACATGGTACCCGATTCTATAAGGTGCCCGCAAGTGTTCCCCATGAAGGCCCTCGTAGCCAATTGCACAATGCAGTCATTATTTTGTAAGTGCCTCTCTCTCCATTTAAATTTTCTGAGTAATTGTAAGATTATAATTTCCCACCATTGGGCAGGAAACCGGTGGCAAAGGCAGACTGTTAATTTGTGGCTTCTGACATTGTCGCTGTGTAACTACTACAAAACCACAGTACACCTACAACACGCCAGTACAATTGGCTTTAACAATGCTTGTTAGTTGCATGAGGTAACTGAAGTCACAATTCCGGCTTCGCTGCATAGCATATTTTTTTTTTTTTTTTTTTATCCTCATATGCCTCGAGAAAAGAGAACCAGATTCCATTTGCACACCTAACTGGACATAGCCGTGGCCCTCTGTGCTTGTGTGCTGGAAAAACCGGAAACAGAGAAGGGGAGGAGAGGATGCTCGGCTCTATCGTTTTTTTGCCCGGGGTTTTTGGGAGCATCGCAATCCACCTCACCTTCTCGCTTTTCCCTCCACCGCATTCCCCCAAGCGTCTAAGCGCTGAATGGGAAGCATCAAATGGAGACATGCCGAGTTAGCCGGACGAGGCTTTGCAGGCGTAATCATTGGATATTCAAATGTGTTTGCTGCTCGCACCACTCCAACGCAGGAGACCAAAAATGGTGATTCTTAAAAGCTCTCATATCCAGCCCAGCCACATATTTAATGGAAAGCACCCAATCAGAAAACTTAGGAGGGAGCACAGCTATCCATTGCTTACAAATCTCTCTGCGAGCCAATAGTATAGCATAGAAGAACAGCTTAGAATTATTAACCGTAGCCTTTTCTAAGGAGTCCATACATCCAAAGATGACCATCGGGATGCTTACCTTAATGTTGATATCTAGCATCTTGGACAGTGCATTACTCACGTCTTTCCAGAATACCTGGATTTCGGGACATTCTAAGAACATGTGAACATCATCTTCTTTCAGGCTCCCACACTTAGGGCATGCCACATCACCTCCTCTTCCAAACTTAGACAGCCTCTGTGGGGTCCAATATGCTCTATGGATGGAGAAAAGGTGATTTCTTCTTAGATGCGCAGATTTAACAGTTTTAAAAAGCATAGACATAGATACTTGCCACATATTTTCCAGCGACGACCCCGGCAAGCATCTTCCCCATAGCTCTGTTGGGAGAGTGAAAACTCCATCTTCCAATTCAACCATCAACCAATACATCAAGGACAGCTCTTTTTTAATAGTTTCTTCTTTTATAAGTACGTCTTCCAGATCGTTCTGTTTTCCTATCACAGTGATAGGATCTTGGCACCAGCTTTGTATTTGAATATACTTGAATCTAGATATCTGTTGGTTCGTTAACTGATTACAAGTATCCCAGCTTATTAATTGTGCTTCAGGCAAAATGTGATTCCATCTGGTTAGGCCTGCCTCTTTCAGTGGTCTGGCTAGATTATCTTTGGCCCATCCCGGTGAGCCTGGTGAGTCCCAGATAGGGGCCATGGAGCTATAGTAAGGTATCTTCAAGGCCTTTCTGACCCTGTACCAAGTCTCTGCCAGGCCTTTCAAGATCTTCAGCCTAACTTTCTTGAAGTATTTGGGGTCAGAGTCCTTAAACAAAAAACCCTGGCTGGCACCAGTTTCCTGACCTGCCATAACATCAAACATCCTTCCAAGTTCCGATATTGTAGGAGTGTTAAAGAGCATCTTTCCATTTTTTAATAGAAATGCCCATGAATAAAATTGCAAATCTGGCAAAGCTAAGCCTCCTTTGTCCACCCTCCGTCTCAGTTTTTTCCAGGCTATTCTTGGGCCTTTACTTGCCCAAATGAAAGAATGTATTTGACTCTGCAATTTTTTAAGTGCTTCTTTATCAAATGGTAGGGGGACGGCATCAAACAAAAAAGATAGTTTTGGGAGCACCATCATTTTTATTAAATTGACGCGGCCAAGCAAAGTAAGTTGAAGGTGCGCCCAGATTTTTAAAAACCCATTCATCTCTTTCTTTGCCTTCTCAAAATTCATTTTTGTTAATTTGGAAAGATCTTGTGGGATCAGAACGCCCAAGTATCTCATTACCGCCTTTTGACCTCCTTCTCCCCCTTCTAGGTTCCAAGACATAATTTCCGTCTTAGTTCTATTTACATTGTAGCCTGATGCCTTCCCAAAATCCTCTGTTAATGTGTTAATCTTACCCATAGTTCTATGTAAGTTGGTGGTATAAATGAGAATATCATCCGCGTAGAGGCCCAGTTTCTTGTTCCAGCCTTGGAAATGGAAAGGTTTGATCTCAGGATCTTCCCCGATTCTTCTGGCCAGAGGCTCTATATACAGATTAAATAAAAGCGGTGATAGAGGACACCCCTGTCGCGTGCCTCTACTTATACAAATTGAGTCTGTTAAAGAATCGTTAACCAACAATCTGGCTTTCGGATGGCTGTATATAGCCCCCAATATTCTACAAAAGTTTGAACCCAGGTTTGCTGACTTTGCTGCTGCTTGTAGGAAGGACCAATTAACTCGGTCGAAAGCCTTAGTGGCATCCAAAGCAATTACCGCCAATGGGAGCTCGTAAGTGGTTGCAAGATCTATTGAACCTATTAGTGAGTAAGTTAGTTCCTTTAGGAACCTTCCACGAATAAATCCTTTCTGGTCCGTATGGATCAGCTCAACCATAGGACCGTTCAATCTGTCAGCCAGTATTTTTGTGAAGATCTTGTAGTCACAATTTAATAAGGAAATTGGCCGATATGAGTCGCAGTTAGTTGGGTTTTTTCCAGGCTTTAGAATCAAGGAGATATTAGCTTTGTTCCATGAGGCTGGCATTTCAGCGCCCTTAATAAAAAGATCATTAAAAACCTCTAAGAGGAAGGGTATTAGTGTGTTCGCCAAAGCTTTGTAAACCTCAGAAGGTAACCCGCCCGGGCCCGGGGCTTTGGCCTTCTTCCCTTGTCTTAATACCCGCTCCACTTCCCCTTCCTTTATCTCCTGATTCAGACCCCTAGATTTATCGGCTGAAATGGTTAAGCCTTGAAATAACCATGCTTGGACCTCTTCCTGAGTAGGTTTTAAATTTTCGTGGTACACCTTACTATAGTGATTATGAAAGGCTTGTTGGATCTCCTCATTGTTGGTGGTAAGGGCGCCTGTACAGTCGCTTCGGATCTGGTCAATCCTGTTTCTCACCTGTTCTTTTTTTGCTTTCCAGGCCAATAGCTTAATGCAACCTTCACTGTATTCAAAGTGAGCTAACTTGCTGGCTTCCCATCTTTTTCTAACTCTATCCTGTAGAATTATTGACAAGTTGGATTTTTCGCTCAGTATCTCTTGGAGAAAGACTCCCCTGGCTTCCTCCTGTAAATTGGTATCAGAGATATCTTTCTCTAGGGACTGGATCTTTTCCTCCACTACTAATACATCTTTACGATAGTTGCGCCTCTTCTCAGCCGCTAGTGTACCTAACCTACCTCTCAAGAAGGCCTTATAGGCATCCCAGATTACTCCAGATGTAGCTGAACCCTTATTAAATAGGAAAAAATCCTCTGTTTCTCTAGCGAGTGTGTCCACTATATCCTCATCCTGTAAAATTGTGCGGTCCAACATCCATCTTGATAGGGAGACTTTCTCATATAGATCTAGATATAGAAGTACTGCCGAATGATCTGACAGATGGGCGCCCACATGCTCAACCTTTTGGATCCACTTAGTCAGGCTACTGTCGGTGAGGAAATAGTCTATCCTGGACTGATGTCTATATTTATGGTTTTGGAAGGTAAAACCTTTTTTTTTTAGTCCAGCCTTCAGCCGCCAGATATCCTGAAGTCCCAACTGTATCATGACTTGTTTAATGAGCATTGACATTTTCGGATTAACACATGCCCTACTGCCTGATGACCTATCTAGAGTATGGTCCAGAACAGCATTAAAATCGCCGGCCAGAATGATTGGATCAGAGGAGTCCACCAATTCAGCTACTAGCTCTCCCAAGGGAAGGACATCATCTCTATTGGGACCATAATATCCCGCTAACATAAAGGGGTAGCCTGAGATCTTTGCCTTCACCACTAGCCATCTGCCTGCCTTATCTGAAATATGTGATCCGAGCACGACTTGCGGCCCTTTTTTGACAAGAATCGCCACTCCCTTAGTGACTCCCGACTGAGATGAACAAACTACTTGGGAGATCCAATTTTGGGTTCTAAAGAGGTCTAATCCCTCTTTCTCTGTTAGGTGGGTCTCTTGTAATATGATGATCTCGGCTGGACAGTCTCTTAAATATTGCAGGATTTTATACCTCCTCCCCCGTACCCTAAGACCATTAACATTCCATGATAGTAATCTTATTATAGCCTTACTTCTTTCAGCCATTCATAAAAAAGAAAAAACAGTAATACAAATAAAATAACATATAGGTGTTAGGAATTTTTTCAGAGGCTCTAGAGGATCTATTTTTTTTATTTTTTTCCAATGCTCCCCACCCTGTGTCCCCTCCCACCCTCCCACTCCATAGAAAAAACCCCCCTGTATCTACATGGCTCAAGGCCATATGAGTGCCCCCCGCCTTCAAGCGTCCCTGGGCTTTTAGTAACTTAGATTGATTGTATTTGTGGCTTTTCACCCTTCTTCCCCCCTAACTACCCGGCTGGAAACTTTTGATGAAGTCGTCTAGTTTGTCCACAGAGTAGAAGATATGCATTTTATTATTTAGCATGACTTTTAAGTAGGCAGGAAATCTTAACTGGACTGAGGCGCCCAAGCGTTTTAAACTCTCGATCCTTTGCCCCATCTCCCATTGCCTGTTGGAGGTGGTAACAGAGACGTCTGATCTTATCTCGTATCTGAGCCCATCCTCCTCGATTGATTTCAACCCCAGAGTCTTGGAGAGGATTTTCTCTTTTAACGAGTAAGTTAGGAAATTTAATAAAATTTTCCTAGGCTTTGACCTGGTTGCGTTGAGTCTAAAAGGGTCTCTATGGACACGTTGTATGTCCTTAGCTAAGTCTTCTTCCGACTCCTCTAGTTGGAGCTTATTTTTGATAAGTCTAACCACGTATGATTTAATATCATCCCCCTCTCTGCCTTCCGGCACCTTCAGAATTTTTAAATTATTTCGTCTCTGGAAATTTTCTAGCCTCTCCACTCTATCCATACTCTCTTTTTCGACGGTCTTCAGTTTCTGAATTTCTGCGCAGTTCGCCTGCACCGTCTCTCTAAGCTCCTTGACCTCTTCCTCCAGTGAGGTTGTTCTACTGCTAAGATCATCTATCTTTCTCTCCATGACCTCACAGGCCTTTTTTATTTCAGACTGGTTAGATTCTGATATTTCAAATCTGTTCTTAATTTCAGCCGTCAGACCTGCTAGAAGTGCCCCTACTGATTTATCCTCTTTATCCAGCAGTATAGGAGACTCATCGAGTTTTGTTCCAAGTTTCCCTGGGATATTACTAGTGTCAATTACTGAGATGCTTGCTTCGTCGGCCCTTCGGGCTGAAAGATCTGGGAAGCTTTCTGGAGATGTAACCTTCCTCCCGCCAGGTACCGAAAGCGGGAGCCCTTTGGAAACGGAATAGCGGCGCACAATCCACGCGTTGGAGACAAAATTGGCCTCGTTGTACCACGAAATACAAAATAACTATTCTTAGCAAAACAGAGCCTGTCCGAATCTATTGCCTAAATAGGGACAAAAGATGAACCATGATATTATCACTGACCAAGTCTGTGATGTCCTCTTCGCTACCCTTGGCATATTTCTCATAATTCGCCATATATGACTGACACTGCACTCTCAGCCTGTGCTTTGTGTGATCTTGGCCCACTTTGGTGTGACCAGAGCCCCGTGAAGTCTGCATCATGCATGAACTGGCCAGAGGGCCACTTCCCCTAAATTCGGCCACAAACCAGTCACCCCCATGATATCGCAATCCTGACATACACCCAGGGAGGCAAACAGGCAACTCTTTTAAAGGTGAAAGAACGTGCAAATTCCATCCTTGCCACCCGGGTATAATACTACGTTAGAACACCACCTTGATATAGTACCAACAAACGGACAGCCGGACACAGCCGTGCCACATCCAAGAAGAGCCCGCTACGGTGCAAAGCCTCCTGAGGGGAGAAGTACAGTTCCTTCCTACTTCAAAACCAACAAAACTAAAGAGAAGGTGGACCTCACTGGAGCGCCCCACCTTGTCCCCACTGACATGCACGAGCGCTAGTATAGGGCAGGGAAACAATGACCAGCTGGCTGGACACTCGCCACACCGATTGGGTCGATTGCCCAGACAAAACTGATATTGAAACAATTGAAAACTACATTATCCACGATTAACTCGGGCGCCATGAGACGGTCTTGAACAAGGACCAGTGGACAGCGAGTCACCCGATAGTCAGTTAAATATTGATGGATTAGAGACAAAGGCACCATCCAAACTACTGAAACAAAGTTGGCGAGAATAGTTCTATGGAGAAAAGCATTGAAAGAATAGCACCTCAAAGTCAAAGGACATAGCTACCCGCTAAGGTCTACCTTGCTGGGAAGGATGGAGCGATGTCCGTTATTGGAATTGGTGAACGAATCCATTATTCATGCATGTACAGCCAAATTGTGAGAGACTGCCCCCAGTGGTCTTCCCGCTTAATGGCACCCTGGCAGTAAAAATTGCTTTAGATCACCAATAATTAACCCCAAACTGATATACTGATTTGCCCCCACCCAGGGCACCCTGTCCGGTAACCACCAAGGCAGACGTACCGCAATGCCAACTGAAGGCAGAGAGAAACACATTTTCTGACCTTGGGCTGTTCGCGGCAACACATACATAGTGACGTCCAGTGATGCGCAAAACTAGAATCTGCATACACGCGCGCTACATAACGCAAGGCAGTTGTAAGGAACACCTGACAATTGTGCCACTATAAGCCAGGACTCCTGTCAGGTGGCTACTTCCTTTTGCACCACACCGTGCTCCTGCCATGCTGCCAATCATAGTAACACCACAACTACTAACCTGGGTACTTGTGCAAACGTGAAAATCCCACCTATTTCAAGCCCTCAAAACTAAAAGGATGGCTTGGGCAGCTGGCAACAGTGAATTTAATGCCAATTGCATTAATCCATGCCTATAGGGTCATCTCTACAATAGACAGACATCACCAACTCGTGGCAGACTGTCCCAAGCGCCAGTGACCAATTAAGTCACGTGCAGCGCACCAGCACCCACTTGGTCAAATTACACAGTGTTAGCTTCAATCACGTACCCTAAACCTGTGTCTCCTTGAGGAGTTTATACTCCCAAAGTTGAAGTCATGAGATAATCGACACCTTTAGGGGTACCAGAGCATGTTGTAAATGATCCCTTAATAGCCTTCTTGAATGCTTTAAACCTATGATGCATAAGGATGCTTTGACCACCTTTTGAATTGCCCACATTTATGAATGGTCCCATGATTATGTTAGCCACCCACCGGTTAGCCAACTCTGTGTGCTTGCAAGGAACACAGTCCCTTATCAAATTGGCGCCAACCAAGAACTAGTTTATTTTTATTCTTCTCAACCTGTGGGAGCAAAACTAATATCAACGGTCGCACTACCGACCCTCAGCGCTCCGATTAACGACCCCGGTATGCCTATCTGCAAAGCTTCACCATGCGCTGCTTGGGCCATGAGGGTAGGCGTCAAGGTAAATGGGTCTGTGTCACAGTGCAACATTCAAAAGACTATGAGACCCCTGTCCCTTGCTGTGTGTAACACCCACTTAAACAATCTTCCTCCTGACTTGGCTTCATGCAGGCACTAGGGTGCACCTACTCGAGCCCCTTATTGCCCTTTCGCTGGTAATCCTCTGCGTGGTCAAAAGTAAAGCAAGCCACTGAGGAACTGGCAAGGGGGTGGGAATAACAGGACGATGTCTTACAAGAACCCATCCCTCCGTATAACATCGCAACCCCAAAATGCACGGAAGTCTTTAAGATTCACGGACTGCTTACAGCCTCACCAACCCGTGGGTTCGGGATCCCACAACCCACCGCAAATCCAAGAGAGGGCGATGACCTCCTGTCACACAGGTGAGGCCACCAGACTGGGTGGGGGGGGCACAAGCACCGGCCCCAGAGAGTAGGAGCGTCTAGGACGAGATGCGCTACGTCAAAACAAGTGACCACAGCGTCCCTGAACCCACAAGCAGAGGAAACGGGGCATGATCCACGTGCACTCCCCAATCACCAGCCATGGCACCACCCATCCAGGCATTCCCCCAACTTATTAAAGCCGCTGATGTGATCAGACACCGAAAAAAGCATCCCCATCTGGGATCAGAGGCCCTACGTGCCCCCAAATCCCGATCCCAGCTATCGGCATCACTAATTGCCACATCCACCACGAAGAAGCCTAGCCTGTATAAAACTCCATGGTTGCAGCACAAAGGATCAGATCATTAGCACTAATAACTCATGGATGCCAAACTGGCGTTGGGAACATCGTTCGGAACACTTCTGCTGCCAATACCCCGATATGCTCCGGATGGTGCAGAGGTCTGGAAAAGTACCTCCAATGCAAAAAAAGTCACCACAACGCAACAGACGAGTTGCTGTATTTCACCCTGCGTCTGCGCTGGACAAGGGGTCCCGCCGGAGCTCCAAAACAACCCACACACCCACGCTGGGTAGGTGGTAAATAATTCCAGAAACCTAATATGCTGCATGCTGAACGCCCCACCCCCGGCCTCTCTAATTTGCTTGATCTGACCGGCGGTAGGAAACATGCACGAGCAGAGTATAGCGACATGCGAGGACACGTAAGGCAAGCCAGGTGTACGGAAACAAGCCACCGCTCGTGTGCACTCGCTGCGGTTGCCAACAATGCCATATCCGGAGGAGAGCTTAGTGTCCGCAACTCAGCCTCTGAGCGTGGCGCTGTCCGGGGTATGTATTCTCCCCTATTCTCCAAATCAATGTTGCAGGGGGTGGAGCTTAATAGCTTGGCCTACCCTCACCCAGCTGACCCGACCGGAAAACTTTAAACTTAATTATTAAAATTAACTTACCGGGCCTGCCTAAATGCCCATAAAAGTGCCCCTTGACCCATACGGTGATCACACCCACCACCACGCTCCAACCAATGGAGCTGATCGGCAGGATGACTCAAGCAATCGAGAAGCTCAGGACACCAGGCACGCTCCTGAGGGATATTAGCTGGGATCTGGGCACCTCCATGAAGCAAAGCTGAGCACGAGGGGTCATCACCCCCCCTTGGCTGCACATGATGCCTGACATTGCCTGCGGCTACCGAGGGTAACCCGGGGGCCTTGCGCCTGCCCTAGAGCCTCATGTAGCTGGCGAACACAACCTTAGCGATGTGGCGCCTTGAGCGATCAAGACAACCTCCCTGACTGACCCTATGTTGCCTGCCCAAAACTAGCTTGGGCGCCCTCCCGCACCAAGGGATGCCATATGCACTGCGACCGCACAGCGCCAGACCCGGGCGGACTCTCAGGATTGCAAGCAGCTATGAGCCCCCGTGATTCAGCCTGTGACCCCATCATTCATGTTATGGCCTCCAAGCGGTCCCTACTGCCCGGCGTGACGAAGGGGTGGGCACACCACCCCATGGAGAACAAATCCCCAGATGGAGAGCCCCCATAAAGCGTTAACTGCACTGCCACCAAAAACCCATCCCCAGCGCCCAGCCAAGGAAAGGAATGCATGCAAACTGGCCCGCTGGCACCAAATCCGCAGAGGGAGAGACCCACTGCGCTGAAGGCTCTTTGCCGAAGCACGTCCACCGGGGCTGCAACCGCTGCCGCATGCATTGCAGCTGGCGATGGGGTCGGGCGACAGGGCCGGAGCTGTAGGCTGCCGAGGCCCCCAACCATGTTTTTCAGTTTTATATGGCGAACTTGACCCAAAGGGCATTAGAAGGCTTTACAGGAGAAGCGGATTACTTTACATTTTTACAGATGCGATTAAATTACATTTTTTAGAGGCAGAATATCAGTGCGTAACCAAGGCCGGTACTCAAACCTAATCTCTCAACCCAAGATTTGGGAGGGCGGGGAATGGGCACTCAGGCCATCTTGCAGAGATTCGGAGACCACCGCCGCATGCAGCCGTTGCTCCGACGCACCACAATACCCCCGACTCACCCGGCTAAAATTTCTGGCATTGCAGTGGGAGGCCGGGCCCTTGGCAACAATGCCCGCACCTGCCTGGGGCCCCGACCCGTGCGTGCGCGCGCCCCCTCCAAGCCCTGTGGGGGGGGAAGCTTAGGCGAAGCCAGGCGGCCTGTGCGGCGGTGTACCCTCTGTGAGGCCTCCGGAGAGTGAGAGACGCACCTGGATGCCAACTTCAATTTATCACTATAGCCGAAAACTCCCAGCACCAATCTAAGGTGGACGGGGGAGCCTGTACCTTCCCCCCGGCGCCGCAGTTCAGGTGCCGCCCCAGGCCAGGACCTTGCGCCCTCGCCCAATCCTAAACCCAAACTGAGGGACACCTTCCACAGTCGAACCTGCGAATAGCTGGTGATCCCAACCTCGGCGGTAGATACTCCTGGCACCTGGAGCCGAGCAAGGGAAGTGAGCCTGACGGCGCCCGTCGCTCCATCCCCTGCCCCCCACGCGAACGGCCAGTTCGGGGCTAGGACTCCCATTCACTCCGTGGGCACCGGGACCCTCCTTCTCCCCCCTCAACAAGACGCTGTAGCGCCTCTGGTCAGTGACCGGGTAGGCGGGGGGTGCCCGTACGGAACCATGGCGCATGATGCTGGTCTCCCCCCTTCTTAGTGGTAGCAGGCGGGAGCCTCCTGCTCCAGAGAGGCTGGAGGGAATCTCCCTCTCAACTGCCCCCTGAACCGCTCGCGGGCCACCCCCAGCTGCCCGGGATGCACAAGGACTGAAGGAACCTTGAGTTCCCGGGGCAGGGTCCCCCGCGGGCATCACCACGCGGTGGTAAGGGGGAGGGGGGCCAGCCTGCACTCACCAGCCTCACTGCATCACGAGACGGTGTGTCCAGGCAGACCAGCACCATGACCAAATGGCGTCAAGGGTCGTGGGAAACGACCTGCAGACGGCGTGTCCAGGGCGCCAAAGAGGAAGGCCAGTGGGTGGGGGAGGCCTATATACCCCCCGTTCCTTGCGCCACGTAAATGACACGTCCTGCGTGCCGCAGCCCCTGGCTGCCAGGGTAGTGGGACTCCTCCCCAAGGGGTCCCCACACTTAGAAGAAGGGAGGTGGGCTGGTGCCTTGCTGGCACTAGAGGCCCGCCCTCCTGTGGGCACCCTGCGGGCGCCAGGGCAGCCGCAATTGGTAGGGTTGGTTTCAGTTCCCAGTCCTGCCCTGGATCTGAGTACCTGAATGAGGCACCTTGATGAACTGCGTGGCAACATCATGGCTATGGCTGACAGTAACAAGCACGTGTTGGCATTGAGTGAGGTGTGGGGGGCTCTCTCTCCTAAGTGTTTTTTCAAAAAATGGGATGATATATGGAAAGCTTAAAGACTACGACTGAGTGCTTCGTATTTTATTGAAATTTGTAGGAAACAGTCAATTTTAAAGCACATTGCACTGGGAAACTTGGTCAAAATCTAACATGATTTTAGAAGTGGGTGGGGCAAACCTCACCCAGTACTTTCTGGTAAATATATATCACATATACAGTTGTAAAGCATTTTAGGCGAGTATCACAGATGGAACTATCTCCAGTCCAGGGTTTTCGTTTTTACACGTCATTGCTTCCATGAGTGTGTTTTCAATTTGATCATGTCACTTGAACGCAGACTTAACTCACTGCAATCGCTGACTTATTAAATAAAGGCACGGGGCAAGGAGTTCCAATGGCTAAAAGTGAACTGGCAACCGTAGCGTGTATATATGTAATATATGGAAGAATGGGTAAATGGTGCTTTACAAATTACATGGAGGGCATGCGGGTTCTGTTCAAGGGATGTGTGAGAAATTGTTCCATTAAGAGCACAAGAATAAAGGTGTATAGGACAAACTCAGCGTTGTAATTTGCAACTTCTGACTGGTTTCCAGGAAAGCGCAAGGCACTATTGACAAACTCTCCTCCTTCTCTTTCGGTGTCTTCTGTGAACACAAGAGCAGCCATTTTATACATATATAATCTTCTCTCGCCTTCTTTCTCTCGTTCTTGCATACTGCTTCCGCTACTCTGTCTGGGATTCATTCACCACTTCATGCACAAACTACCTATCCATCTCAATCTTCCTTTTTATCTATTCTATACAGCTCTCACCCCTCTCTGTTCTCCATGCCACATACACAAATACACACCACACAATTCCACAACTAGCAATTCCAATTCAAATGACATAATTCCACTACCAACAACATACATTCACTCCACTGCCAACAAAAAACATAAGTAAAAAACGTTGTTATTTACACCGCCAATAGCTCTATCTTCCACTAATGCAAGACCGATTGCATTGCAAATGCTTGTTTCCCTTCCTGCTAGGATGACAGGGGGAGAGGCTGAAAAGTAAAAGGACTCCTATTTTTCCTCTGCTGTCTTAAGAACTGTCCTTGAGTATGAAGTTCTGTAGTTTTGAAAATAAGACACATTAACGCTGCTTAACATAATTTCTTACAGTGCTTTCCTTTTTGATTGTCGCAGCCACTGTAACACACCGAACTTCCTAAAGCAAGTATGAAAGGACATATTAACCTGTTTGACACATTGTATTCCAGGCATTGCGCAGGACTTGAAGAAAAAATGTGGGTATGAGAAGTTACTGTTTAGTAGTGTTTGTTTTTGCTTAAGCAGATGGATGGCTGGGTGGTGTGTGCCAGTGTGGATGCAACTGAGAGTGAGCCGCTAGGGGTTTGATCCTGGCCAGGGCAAAACTGCACTAATTTAATTATGAATTTCAGCTAATTGTGTTTATCTATCATTTTCTGAGGTGCTTAGTGTAGAATAAATAAAAATTCCTTTAGATTTTCGCTGAGCAGAGGCATGTCCGTTCAGCTTGGTCAGTGAGTGTGATGCCTGATATGTGGCCTAGTGTTGGCATCTGTCCACAGGATTACATTGCTTTGTAAATTCCCCTGGTATACGCAAGTGAAAGAATGTGTATTGTTCTGCTGTTCAATATACTACTGTGAAAATGGTACAATAAAAAACAGCTTATTATTCATTACATAGGCGAAACCAAATGCATTTACCAATGCTCGTTGAATACACGCGTGCTCCAGGACTGGGCACTGTGCACACTTCCCCCCCTGATCCTCGGCAAGCATAGTTGGAGGTCAGGTGATGTACAAGTTGTTGACTTCTCATCCGAGGCGAACGGGTGGGCCCCCCGGCAGCAATGTCTGGCCCGGCATCTGGTGGGCTGAGGAAGTTGTGGGTAGATAGCAGGACTCAAGACTTGGCTTATGCCATGCTCAGATCAACATCCTCCAGCCAACAAGTCGGTTGCCCTCCTCCCAAGCATTGCCTGTGAGAGAGAGGGGTCGCGTGTGGCGGGGAAAGGCACAAGGCTGTAGTTCTCTGATAGGCAGCGGAAGTGGCAAGGAAAATACAAAGCTGCCGCCTCTGTCTGGGATAATGGCGATTGACCTCCTCATGACCTGTGGTGGTGCAAAACAACAAGGCAAGGTTGGTGCTGCACAGATCCATGTGCTGCAGCTGGAAGACCAGTGTAGTTGTTTAGGTTTTACTCAGTGGTGGCTGGTGACATTTGAAAGTGGCGGGGCGTAAAAGTTGCGGATGAATGTTGTGCAGCAAGCGCGCAAGGAAAGAAAGCCCGACCATCATAAGGAGGGTTCGAGGGTTCTCCCCCTGGGAAAAGTTTGAAAAAAGTGTGTGCAAATGGTGTATTTTAAAGCAAATTTGAGAAAGCAAGGTTAATGAAGCACAGTGAAAGTGTGGACTTTAACTATTTAAACATCTAGTACTAAACTATGCCACTAGGACATATATATTAATTTACATTGGCTTTATAAGAACCCGTCTGACATTTTCTTCATACCATTTAGTTATGACATCAGTAAAGACATGTAATATGTTAATTATGTAGCTGCTCTGTAACAGCAGTGTATTTAGATTCAAATATCTAAAACTCAACAGGTCTTACCTTTTCCTGAAGATGGTAGGAAAACTTAAAGTTTAAGTGAGTAAATATGTGAAAAGGAATTATAACAAAAAAGATGGCGTTCGTGGGCTTAAGAAGGAGCGGCCATGATCAATGCTGGATTGTTCTCACTGGTCGCTGTTCCCAATTACACGTTTATTTCAAGCACTGTGACAACAGAACACATGGCTATGTGGGAAAGAGGTCGGCTATGTAGTGAATGGTATTAAACTCCGAATGAATTTAAGCATGACCGAAACAGTGAAACACATCCTATCTTATTGGTATTTTCGGATACGGAAACAACATTTTTCAATCAGTCTCTGAGCAAAAAGTAAAGGCCGTGCAGATGTTTTGCATGTGTTCTGACACGGCGGAAGTAGCCGAGGGGTACTGTCCGTGTAGATTGGATTTCGTTGAAGCTCACACTATCAATGCATAGCTAAGCACATTGCCAGACAATATAGCTATCATAATTAACTAGGACTGCCATGATGTTACAATCTTTCTACATTCACGTGATTACTGCCACCGCCACGCACAGTCATGCACCATTTAAAAATGCGGCAATTAAATAATAGAATTGGGAAGCCCTGTCAGCTGTCACTTGCATTTGCCAAGGTAAGGGCAAAGCTGCAAACTGAGGCAAAACTTGCAGGGCTTGGCAATTCTATTATTTAATTGCCGCATGTTTAACTGAGCATGCTCGTAAACCCGCTGCAGGCAAAAAATACCCCAGTAGCTACGCTTATGGCAAATGAACCATCCACACACACTTTTGTTTAAAATAAATTAATACACCCTCGGGCTGCTGCTCAAATAGAGCTTTCTTTCCAGATTTTCCAAGTTGAAGTGAAGAAATCACTTTTAATTTTTACAAACTCCATTAAAGAGCGGCCGTCGTGGCTCTAACATACTCCAGGTGATTCCGCAGGTCCCCCCCAGCCTTCGCTTTCTCCTTGGGCCTCTCCCACGACCTCCACACCAGTGCTTCATAAAGACGCTCCTGAGCTCGAAGTCAAGCTGGCTCCCCGCGGCCTCTGTTCACTCATCGTCTATATAGACAGTTCACGAGCCTCGCTAACCGCGGCCTAGCAGCAAATCTACTGTTCAGAAAAATCCAGTAGTCAAGGTTTTTCCCATGATGTGACCGGAAAGAGAACAGAAGCGCAATAAACACCTGGATTCAATTCCGACTACTGTTGCAAGGGGCAAGAAAGCAAAACACACGCAAATTAGTCAGGGTCGTGTGGGAGGAGTCCCTGTCGGCACAGCACGAGATCATATCTGAAATAAAGGCCAGGAACACAAATAACCAGGTGACGCATGTATGATCGAGTATTAAGCCACACCATCAACAATGGAAAAGAGACGTAAATATACCACCAGGCCCCAGTCGCGGCTCGTGGGGGGGGGGGGGCGTGTTAAAATAAATTTGAAAAAATCCTTATCCTACCTGAGGTCCTGAGCACGTTCGTGCCGCCTCGGGTCCGACCGTTGGCGCCTACAGCCCCTCTCAGGCTCTCAGCCAAACCTGGCGCTGCCAGCAGCGCCAGGATTGGCTTAGGGCACTGTTACTGCACGCCCGCCTGCCCATTAGGAGACCAAGGTTTGAGCCTTTGCTCAACCCTCGGTCTCCTCATGGGCATGCGCCAGCCAGAGCAGACACTAGTGCGCATGACTGGGCACGGAGCGAAAATTCGCTTACCTTCCCCAATCATGCGCACTTGTGCTGTTGCCTGTTGCCCCTGCCTGGTCCCTCTGACAATCATGTCAGTCAACATGACGCCGGACCGCCCACCTCCTTCAGACTCTGAAGGGGGTGGGCGGTTCGACGTCATGCTGACTGACATGATTGTCAGTTCTCCCTCGGCTTCTTTGAACTGAAGTAAACTGATTCAGTTTACTTAAGTTCAAAGACGCCCACGCTGCGGGCAACGCTGCGGGCGGGGGGGCTACGCCCCAACGCCCTAATGGATGCACCGCTACTGGTTTTACTACTGTTGAGAGACCACCTTGGCCTGCCCATACCCAGACCCCAAGCAGCTTCTAGCTGATTGATCTGACACCAGACAACAGACCCTAAAATGATTAGTGAGTGGAAAATATCAGAGGCGCAGGTAGAGCAAGTACATTTTGACGTGCTGGCAGGTTGCTTTTCTATTATACAGCTGAGCTGGTGTTGATAGCGCATTTTGTCATAGGGTGATCCAGGGGCCCTTACAATGCGTGACTAATGCATTTTAGTGCAGTGATACACTAAAATGTGTTAGTCTAACTCCTGATGCGTGGCACTTGGCAGGGCTGTTAGTGGGCTACTTTAATGGGTGGAAGGTTGGGGGAGGCGGTTCCTTCAACACAGGGCTGGATGGACTGGGGGGGAGGGGCTCCAACTCTCAGAATAAGGCTCATCTGGGAACCATTAAAGAGGGAGAGTTGATAAAGTGCCTGGGGCAGACAAAAGTGGTTTCTACAGGTACAGCACAATATCAGAGTAGCATTTTATTCAACAACATTCTATTTTGTAATATGCTTCTATTTTTTTCATATTATAGCATTTGTATAGCACCTCGTCGGCTTGTGGAGTAGATGTCCTCTGTGCTTTTGGGTGAAGGTTTAGGAAGCTTTTGACTTCGTGGCATTAGGTTTGGTGTATAATGCGGCAGGTGTGGAAAGAATTTTGGTGTTGAGGGCGCTGAGATCGTGTTGTGGTAAATGTGCAGTTGCACTTACGCATGAGTGAAGTGAAGATGGGTAAGTGAATGAACAGAGCTTTAAATACTCTTGCCATCTTGCCGTGTGCGGCTACTAGGTCTGTTGTGGGTGGGGGGAGCGTAAATCTTGTTGTGTCGAGTGATTTTTATGGGAAGGGGTTTGTTCTTGCGCACAAGGCCTGGTTGTGTGTGCAAGGCCTTATGTGGTGCATTTAAGGACCTTCGTCTCATGTTTACTTCTATGTGTTGGGTATGTTTGATGGGTTTTGGAGGCTAAACATTGTTGATGAAAGTTTCATTTTCTAAGGATAAGGCATTTATGGGTTTGGGAACAATCAGATCCTCTATTGCCTATGTGAATTTCTGGAATGAGTAAATATATACTCATTCACAGTCATACACCTCGGAGGATTGAATGTACTCATTTTGTTGTGAATCATGCCAGGATTGTTGCAATCCTTGTTGTTTCTGCAGTGCATGAGTGCTGCAGAGAAATCATCTGATGCTTAGTTTGGTAAATCTTTCAAACTCGACATGACCGCCCAAGTCCGCGCTAACAATACCTCATGCTTCCATTCCCTGAAGATTCTTAGGAAGATATTCAAATACTTCCCAATCAGCACCCCGAAAACAGTCACACAGATCCTGGTCACAAGATAGCAGGACTACGGGAACACCCTCTATGCTCGGATCAACAACAAACTCACCAGAAGGCTTCAGACCATTCAAAACTCCACACCCAGAATCACTCTCAACCTCCCTCGCTGCACTCACATCGCACCACACCTGAAGGAGCTCTACTGGCCCCCTATACAAAAACGTGCACAATTCAAACTCCCCACACAGACCTTCAAGGCACTACACAACACTGGTCCCGCATACCTCAACAATCGCATCTGGTTTCGCAAACCTTGCAGACATCTCCGCTAGTCCTCTCACTTGCACAAATCCCAGGCAGATGGAAAACCAGATTCGGCCTTCGAGCCTTCTCCAACATCTCTCCTAAAGCATAGAGCCACCTGCCACAACAGATAAGAGTCTCCTCCTCACTTCTTGAATTCCACAGGCAGATGAAGACCCGGATTTTCAAGTAGTCCCACTGGGCCCTAGGCTTGCTAGGCTCACACCTACTCGGTGCCAAGATACCCTTCTGGGTGATAGAGCGCTTTACAAATCTGCTTCAGAGATCTTTGTTGTCGCCATTGTAGCGACATTACTTATCACTTAAAATATGTCACTGCACATTTAAAGAAATCTTTAATATACCACACATTCCTTTTTATATAAAAAGTTAATAATTTCAGCTTCATTTATAATTCATCATTAGGCTCCCAGTGATTTAGATTTTAATTAAAAAGAACATAACTTTATTGCAAACTAAGTTTGATCTTCCTGATGGTAAAAAGCTAAAACCCACATCTTCTGCAAAGTTTACACCTAGATCAAAAATTAATCTAAGAACTGTTTACACTTATTTTAGAATAGTGTACATTGAAGAAACGTAAATAGAATTGTTATGATTAGGGTTATGTAACGTTTTTTTATGTCTGGCAGAACATTATTTTTAAATATACAGAAAGTGGTCTTTAGGTGCTCCCAGAGGTGTCCATTCCTCTCTCACTTCATGCTATCTGCTATTTGATGCATCCTTTCATCTCCTCTAGAAGATGCACAAGGAACTTTTTTTTTAAATATACAAAGAATCATCACATATTAAATCACAAACAAACATTGGTTCATAGGGGCATCCTATACAAATGCCACAATTTATTACATGTTTTTGTGTTCTCTGCAGCTGTCTGTTGTTTGCTTTTCGTCAGTAATTGAATGTGATTCGTAGCCAAATGTACATATATATGTTACACACACACACACACACACACACACAAATGCACGCACGCATGCACGCACACACACACACACATATCCAGTTGCTTAAAACAAGGCAAGCAATGAGAAACCCAATATAGTGACAATGCATAGAAACACAAGCAAGCCCAAGTGCAAATTGCAAGCATTAGACCACTAAAGCCAGACCTCTTTACTTTGCCAATGCGTGTTTCCATTTAAACGTTTTGCAAAGTTTCTCATTTCTGCCCTTTTTCTAGACATTGCAAGATAATTTTCATCACAAAAGGAAATATTTTCAAGTGTGAACAAACCCATCCAAGGTTGAACAAACCCAGGCAAGACCGAACCGTGAGAAAGATGTGCCTCTGCAAGCTGACATCTTGCAGACATGGCCGTTATAGCGCTACTCATATCAGTGTAGTGTGTCAGAGCACTTTACATCACACACACATTACACAAAGACAATCAATCATACGTGTGTAGATCAGTGTATAGGAAACGTTACATAAGACAGAGGACTACAAGGTGTAGGAGTCACATTTCATCCATACTGGTAGGCAGTATAGGTTAAGAGTGCTTGGTCTGGAGAAGCACAAACTCAGAATTTGAAACGTAAAACCACGGCTGGGGGTTCTCTTCAGTAATAAGAATTGATTACTACCCAAAAGAATTCTTTTTGCAACATTAGAATAATGAAAGACTGGGGAAAAATCATAGCACTCTAATCCATACCTTTCAGTTTGCATGCCGCTGTTTGACGGCAGTTAATAGCTCACTGTTCTACATTAGGATTTTTACTTCTAATCTATCAGTAACAAAAGGATCTCTCTGACAAAAACAGTAACCCACCGGCCTATTTACATTATATACACTTTGTGATCTGCATGGTACACGTTCTTTGCAGCAGGCATATTAACCCTCAGTACTACCTTACGACAAGTCAAAACTTACACTAGACAAAACTCCAGTCTCTCTCCAGGAAGAACATTAATCACTATAGTTATATTGACCTTTTTATTGTTGCCTAAAAAATGCTGGAGTCCAGTAACGCGGCAGCAGTTGCATCTGAGGCCATAATATACATGCAAAAGTGGCGCCCCCACCCAAAGTCAGCGCCAGGTGCCGTGGCACCGGTCACACCGCCCTAGAGCCGGACCTGCCAACATGGATGATGAAGCTTCATCGCTAACTACAACGACACCTTTTAAGTGACAAGAGATGTCCATGTCCCATAAATTCTACTGCTCTGAAGGCCAGTCCAGCCTTGTGTGTCCAGCTAGGACCTCACCAACAACATGATATAATTATTGTGTTATTTCCTTTTAGGGATCCCTCTTCTTGAACTACATATGTTAGTTATTTAGATATAAGTAACAAATATAAAATGCTAATTTATTCATGCCATTATTCATTAAAACGTGATAATCAAGTCTATGTGAATATATTCATGTTATTTCATCTGAATTGAGTTCTCTGTTCTAATAATTGTTTTTACTTAATGAACAAGTTTTTGGGGAAGCTAAAAATGTAAATTCCCCTTTCTTATTATTAACAAAATACACACAGTTTCACAGAATGTTAGTAAGTGAAAGAGTGCCTACGCCTTTTCTGCTAAATGTTCATTTTAAAATGATCAGATATGTTACAGAAACTAAGAACAAAGGTGCATGTTTACAAATCCATACCTTTCAGTTTGCATGCCGCTGTTTGACGGCAGTTAATAGCTCACTGTTCTACATTAGGATTTTTACTTCTAATCTATCAGTAACAAAAGGATCTCTCTGACAAAAACAGTAACCCACCGGCCTATTTACATTATATACACTTTGTGATCTGCATGGTACACGTTCTTTGCAGCAGGCATATTAACCCTCAGTACTACCTTACGACAAGTCAAAACTTACACTAGACAAAACTCCAGTCTCTCTCCAGGAAGAACATTAATCACTATAGTTATATTGACCTTTTTATTGTTGCCTAAAAAATGCTGGAGTCCAGTAACGCGGCAGCAGTTGCATCTGAGGCCATAATATACATGCAAAAGTGGCGCCCCCACCCAAAGTCAGCGCCAGGTGCCGTGGCACCGGTCACACCGCCCTAGAGCCGGACCTGCCAACATGGATGATGAAGCTTCATCGCTAACTACAACGACACCTTTTAAGTGACAAGAGATGTCCATGTCCCATAAATTCTACTGCTCTGAAGGCCAGTCCAGCCTTGTGTGTCCAGCTAGGACCTCACCAACAACATGATATAATTATTGTGTTATTTCCTTTTAGGGATCCCTCTTCTTGAACTACATATGTTAGTTATTTAGATATAAGTAACAAATATAAAATGCTAATTTATTCATGCCATTATTCATTAAAACGTGATAATCAAGTCTATGTGAATATATTCATGTTATTTCATCTGAATTGAGTTCTCTGTTCTAATAATTGTTTTTACTTAATGAACAAGTTTTTGGGGAAGCTAAAAATGTAAATTCCCCTTTCTTATTATTAACAAAATACACACAGTTTCACAGAATGTTAGTAAGTGAAAGAGTGCCTACGCCTTTTCTGCTAAATGTTCATTTTAAAATGATCAGATATGTTACAGAAACTAAGAACAAAGGTGCATGTTTACAAGCCCCATTCGCCACAGGAACACCACTTTTAACGACGTTCCTGTGGCGATATGGGCTTTGCCTTATTTACAAGGCAGTGTTAAGCCACTTAGCGTGGCTAGACGCTGTGATGTAGCTTAATGCTGCCTTGTAAATAAGGCACCCTTTCACGCTAAACTTAGTGTGAAAGGGGTGGGAATCGCCACCTATTTACAAGGGGGGCGCAAATAGAAGGCAAAATTAAGACCAAAAAAAACTTGCTGTTAACATAGCCAAACGAGGAGAAATGGTGTATTTCTCCTCGTTTTTGCTGTTTTTATGTGTGCTGCATTGTGCAGCATACATAGAAACAGCAAAACACCATGCATGATTGCTTATGTGCAGGAAGGTGTTCTTTCCTGCACATAAACAATCATTTTAAAAATGATGATTTGCAACTTCTATGTGTGCTACATAAAGCATCACACATAGAAGTTATAAATTGCCATTTAATATTGTTTCTGTGCAGGAAGGGACACCTTCCTGCAGATAAACAATCATTCTCCCCAACACAGGCATCCTAGAACTATGATGCAAGGGTGCCTGCCTAGGCACTAGGCAGCTGAAATTATCGCCAGCGCAGGGGGAAATGCAGGGCTGCACCGTATTGTTGCAAGTACGGTGCAGCCCTGCGTTTCAGAAGTGACGGAGCAGAACATCAAGCCAAGAAAGCTAACACAGCGTTCCGTCACTTCTTGGTAAAAATGCCCCAGAGTGTGATAGTGCAGGAAGGATGCAAGACAGAGGCGATGCAGAACCGTTTCACCATCCTGCGCTCAAAGCTACCGCTGAAGGCTACCGGGAGGCGCCTACAAAATAACTTTTCTTAAGTATTTAAAGCAACATTTTTTACAAATTTATAACTGTAATGAGGGTGCATTAGACTATCCAATTCTTGAAAAACTTGTGTTCTTTTTATTGAAAATGATATACCACAATTAAAAGGAACAACAGTTTTTCAAGAATTGGCCAGTCTCAGAAACCCACATTTCTCTTAAGTACACCCAGAGTTCATAACTGATCTTTTGACAATTGCCAAATAACTTCAAATACAACAACCAATATTACCAGCACAGCAATGGGGCTGTATTCACCCCAAATCTCGCAAATAGTTTTGTGGACGCTTTTGAACATCAACATGTACTGGCACACAGGGCTTTAGGCCAGAAATCAAGTGTGGTAAGATATATATAGGCAGCATGTTTGTCATCTGCAGGGAGTCAGAGACTAGTCTGAACCAGTCGTCATATACTCCTATCATACACAAAACTATCAACAAACTGCCTACCTTGACTTGATGATAAAACACAATGAAGGCAGATTGATCTCAACATTATACAGAAAATGACTACTTCCTGTACCTTTCCTGATTGCCAAATTGTAAAGCGCTCTGACTCCCCGAGGGTCATGTTCGCACTATATAAAACTTTTTAAATAAAATAAGAAATATAAATAAATAAGCGCCATTTATTCCGTTTCAGAATTGCTAAACCACATAACCTGAAAGTTTTACGAAAGAAAGCAATGCCAACGTTGCATTGAGTGAGCAAAGAAACAATTCAATATTGTGCAATGTGTAAATGGGTATGTATGATCAGAGCCACTGGCCTTATGTGGGAGGGAAGCATCAAAGTATGCGGCAGGGATGACTAAATTATGTGGCAAGAAAAGGCTAATTATGTCCCATAATGTGGCACTTTTCTAATACAATTACTTCATTATTTTGCCATTTTTACACATGGTAATTCAGTTTGTGCAAAGATTTCACCACATTATTACTAGTTTAATAAACAAATACAGAAAAAAGCAACTGAAAGCTGACCAGTTAACTTTCACAGAGGACCTTCCACTGCACATGAACCCATGCCACCACTTTTTTAGTAACTTTTGATACATTTAAGCAAGAAACAAAATGTATTTTTTTGTTAAAATTTGCAGATTATGCAGCAGGTGCTGGATTATGTGGCAAATGCAGCAAATTCAAAACTAAGCAAAAACAGCTGCAGTCGTGGAGTCACATAATTCCAGTGGCGCTGCCTATGATCGACTGAACAATGTGGTCCGGGTTAAACCTAAGGTAAAAGTTTTTTTCTGAGCACACAATTTGAAATGAATCACTTTTGGGTACTTCAAATTTGCATTTAAGGAAAAGGAGGTGCAATGCTTTGTCCAGGATTATTGCTTTGACCAAGTGGGGATGATGTGGCTTGAGCCCATGCCTCAGGTCATGTAATGCACAACTGCGCCATGTGAATTATCATCTCATGTCTCTAGTTTGGGAAGACAATGGTTTGAGCACAGTCTTTCCTCAGCTAAGTGTGCATATCTTGTCAGTAAAGCTAATTTGTAAATGATGCAAACCTTTGATATTTGAACCTGGGCTGGTAGCTCTGCACTCGCCTCTCAGGGGCCCTATCCGGAGTCAATGTCATGCCCAGAGGGAACTGGGGAAGTGTCTGGAAGGCTAAGCTCTGCCTTCGGGACATACAAACCTTCACCAATGGGTGAAATGTATTGGAAATAAGTGATACATTTCTGGGGACCGACTCCCAAGACACACAAAGACAGCTACAGGCTAGAAATGTCTGTATCCTGTGGAGAGATCCCCTTGATCGCACAAGGGGAAACGCTTGGACGCTACTGCAGTACAGTGGTACCCTTAGAGCTTGCAGTTCAGTGGGACCCTCAGACCATGCAGTAAAATGGGTACCTTAGAGCTTGCAGTGCAATGGAGCCCTCAGCCTTGCAGTACAGTGGGCCCATTAGACCTTGCAGTACAATGGGACCCTCAGACCTTGCAGGACATTGAGACCCTTAGACCTTGTAGTACAATGGGGCCCTTAGACCTTGTCTACACTGGTACCCTTAGAGTTTGTAGTACAGTGGTACCCTTAGACCTTTCAGTTCAGTGGGCCCCTCAGACCATGCAGTAAAATGCGTCCGTCTGGCACTGCATTACAATGGGAACCTCAGACCTTGCAGTACAATGTGTACCTTAGAGCTTGCAGTGCAATGGGGCCCTCAGCCTTGCAGTACAGTGGGGCCCTTAGAGCTTGCAGTACAGTGGGACCCTTAGACCTTTCAGTACAATGGGACCCTCAGACCTTGCAGGACATTGGGACCCTTAGACCTTGCAGTACAATGGGGCCCTTAGACCTTGTCTACAGTGGTGCCCTTAGAGTTTGTAGTACAGTGGTACCCTTAGACCTTGCAGTTCAGTGGGGGCCTCAGACCATGCAGTAAAATGGGTCCGTCTGGCCCTGCACTACAATGGGGCCATCAGACCTTGCAGTACAATGGGTACCTTAGAGCTTGCAGTGCAATGGGGCCCACAGCCTTGCAGTACAGTGGGACCATTAGACCTTGCAGCACAATAGGACCCTTAGAGCTTGCAGTACAGTGGGACACTTAGACCTTGCAGTACAATAAGACCCTTAGAACTTGCAGTATAATGGGTACCTTAGACCTTGCAGTACAATGGGGCCCTCGGGGCTTGCGTTACAATGGGGCCCTCAGGGCTTGTGTTACAATGAGGCCCTCAGACCTTGCACTACAATTGGACCCTTAGGCCTTGCAGTACAATGAGACCCTCAAACCTTGCAGTACAATGGGGCCCTTGGGCTTTGCAGTACAATCGGACTCTAAGACCTTGCAGTACAATGGGACCCCCAGACCTTGCAGGACATTGGGACCCTTAGACCTTGCAGTACAATGGGGCCCTTAGACCTTGCAGTACAGTGGGACCCTAGACCTTGCAGTGCAATGGGACCCTCAGACCTTGCAGGACATTGGGACCCTTAGACCTTGCAGTACAATAGGGCCCTAAGACCTTGTAGTACAATGGCACCCTCAGACCTTGCAGGACATTGGGACCCTTGGACCTTGCAGTACAATGGGACCCTTATACATTGCACTACAGTGGTACCCTTAGAGTTTGCAGTACAGTGGTACCCTTAGACCTTGCAGTTCAGTGGGACCCTCAAACCATGCAGTAAAACGGCTCTGTCTGACACTGCACTACAATGGGACCCTAAGACCTTGCAGTACAATGGGTACCTTAGAGCTTGCAGTGCAATGGGGCCCTCAGCCTTGCAGTACAGTGGGACCATTAGAGCTTGCAGTACAGTGGGACCCTTAGACCTTGCAGTACAATAGGACCCTTAGAGCTTGCAGGACATTGGGACCCTTAGACCTTGCAGTACAATGGGGCCCTTAGACCTTGTCTACAGTGGTGCCCTTAGAGTTTGTAGTACAGTGGTACACTTAGACCTTGTAGTTCAGTGGGACCCTCAGACCATGCAGTAAAATGGGTCCGTCTGGCCCTGCACTACAATGGGGCCATCAGACCTTGCAGTACAATGGGTACCTTGGAGCTTGCAGTGCAATGGGGCCCACAGCCTTGCAGTACAGTGGGACCAATAGACCTTGCAGCACAATAGGACCCTTAGAGCTTGAAGTACAGTGGGACCCTTAGACCTTGCAGTACAATAAGACCCTTAGAACTTGCAGTATAATGGGTACCTTAGACCTTGCAGTACAATGGGGCCCTCGGGGCTTGCGTTACAATGGGGCCCTCAGGGCTTGTGTTACAATGAGGCCCTCAGACCTTGCACTACAATGGGACCCTTAGGCCTTGCAGTACAATGGGGCCCTCTGGCTTTGCAGTACAATCGGACCCTAAGACCTTGCAGTACAATGGGACCCCCAGACCTTGCAGGACATTGAGACCCTCAAACCTTGCAGTACAATGGGGCCCTCGGGCTTTGCGGTACAATCGGACCCTAAGACCTTGCAGTACAATGGGACCCCCAGACCTTGCAGGACATTGGGACCCTTAGACCTTGCAGTACAATGGGGCCCTTAGACCTTGCAGTACAGTTGGACCCTAGACCTTGCAGTGCAATGGGACCCTCAGACCTTGCAGGACATTGGGACCCTTAGACCTTGCAGTACAATAGGGCCCTAAGACCTTGTAGTACAATGGGACCCTCAGACCTTGCAGGACATTGGGACCCTTGGACCTTGCAGTACAATGGGACCCTTATTCCTTGCACTACAGTGGTACCCTCAAACCATGCAGTAAAACGGCTCTGTCTGGCACTGCACTACAATGGGACCCTAAGACCTTGCAGTACAATGGGTACCTTAGAGCTTGCAGTGCAATGGGGCCCTCAGCCTTGCAGTACAGTGGGACCATTAGAGCTTGCAGTACAGTGGGACCCTTAGACCTTGCAGTACAATAGGACCCTTAGAGCTTGCAGTACAGTGGGACCCTTAGACCTTGCAGTACAATGGGACCCTTAGAGCTTGCATTACAATGGGGCCCTTAAACCTTGCAGTACAATAGGACCCTTAGAGCTTGCAGTACAGTGGGACCCTTAGACCTTGCAGTACAATGGGACCCTTAGAGCTTGCATTACAATGGGACCCTTAGACCTTGCAGTACAATAGGATCCTTCGAGCTTGCAGTATAATGGGTGCCTTAGACCTTGCAGTACAATGGGGCCTCAGAGCTTGTGTTACAATGAGGCCCTCAGACCTTGCACTACAATGGGACCCTTAGACCTTGCAGTACAATGGGACCCTCAAACCTTGCAGTGCAATAGGGCATTCGGGCTTTGCAGTACATTCGGTCCCTAAGACCTTGCAGTACAATGGGACCCTCAGACCTTGCAGGACATTGGGACCCGTAGACCTTGCAGTACAATGGGGCCCTTAGACCTTGCAGTACAGTGGGACCCTAGACCTTACAGTACAGTGACACCCTTAGAGCTTGCAGTACAAGAGGACCCTTAGAGCTTGCAGTACAAGTGAACACTTAGGCCTCGTAGTACAGTGGGACCCTTAAAGCATACCGTACAATAGGTCAGTTCGAGTTTGTAGTACAGTGGGACCCCTAGACCTTGCAGCACAGTGGGACCCTCAGGCCTTGCAGTACAAAGGGACCCTCAGACCTTGCAGTATAACGGGACCCTCTGACCTTGCAGTGCAATGGGACCCTTAGCGCTTGCAGTACAGTGGGACCCTTAGACCGTGCAGTACATTGGGATCCTTAGAGCTTGCAGTACGATGGGACCCTTAGACCTTGCAGTGCAATGGGACCCTTAGAGCTTGCAGAAGAGTGGGACCCTTAGAGCTTGCAGTACAATGGGACCCTTAGACCTTGCAGCACAGGGGGACCCTTTGCCTTGCAGTACAATGGGGCTCTTAGACCTTGCAGTACAATAGGGCCCTCGGACTTGCAGTACAATGGGGCCCTCAGGCCTTGCAGTACATTGGGATCCTTAGACCTTGCAGTACAGTGGGACCTTTCGAATTTGCAGTACAGTGGGACCCTTAGAGCTTGCAGTACAGTGGGACCCTTAGACCTTGCAGTACAGTGGGACCCGTAGACCTTGCAGTACAGTGGGACCCTTAGAGCTTGCCGTACGAAGGGACCCTTAGAGCTTACAGTACAGTGGGACCCTTAGACCTTGCAGTTCAGTGGGACCCTTCGAGCTTGCAGTACAGTGGGTCCCTTAGACCTCGCAGTTCAGTGGGACCCTTAGACCTCTTAGTTCAGTGGGACCCTTTGACCTTGCACTACAGTGGGACCCTTGGACCTTGCAGTACAGTGGAATCCTTTGACCTTGCAGTACTGTGGAATCCTTGGACCTTGCAGTACTGTGGGACCCTTAGCGCTTGCAGTACAGGGGGACCCTTTGAGCTTGTAGTACAGAGGGACCCTTAGGCCTTGCAGTACAGTGAGACCCTTGGACCTTGTCGTACAGTGGGACCCTTTGAGCTCGCAGTACAGCAGGCCCCCCTAGACCTCACAGTTCAATGGGACCCTTAGACCTTGCAGTACAGTGGAACCCTTAGAGCTTGCAGTGCAGCGGAACCCTTCGAACTTGCAGTACAGTAGGACCCTTAGGCCTTGCAGTACAGTAGGTCCCTTAGACCTTGCAATACATTGGGACCCTTCGAGCTTGTAGTACAGTGGCGCCCTTAGACCTTGCAGCACAGTGGGACCCTCAGACCTTGCAGTTCAGTGGGACCGTTAGGTCTTGCAGTTCAGTGGGACCTTGCAGTACAGTGGGACCCTTAGACCTTGTAGTACAATTGGACCCTTATGCCTTGCCGTACAATGGAACCCTTAGGCCTTGCAGTACAATGGGACCCTCTGACCTAGCAGTACAGTGGGACCCTTAGAGCATGCAGTACAATGGGGCCCTTAGACCTTGCAGTAAAATTGGACCATTCGAGCTTGCAGTACAATGGGTACCATAGACCTTGCCGTACAATGGGGCCCTCAGGGCTTGCAGTACAATGGGGCCCTTAGGCCTTGCAGTACAATAGGACCTTTGGACCTTGTAGTACAATGGGGCCCTCGGGCTTTGCAGTACAATGGAACCCTCGGACCTTGCAGTACAATGGGACCCTCGGACCTTGCACTACAATGGGACCCTCGGACCTTGCAGTACATTGGGACACTTAGACCTTGCAGTACAAGGAGACACTTAGGCCTCGTAGTAAAGTGAGACCTTTAGAGCATACAGTACAATCCCTTATGCCTTGCAGTACAGTGGGACCCTTAGGCCTGCAGTGCAATGGGGCCCTTAGACCTTGCAGTACAATAGGACCTCTTGAGCCTTGCAGTACAGTGGGACCCTTAGGCCTTGCAGTACAAGGGGACCCTTAGGCCTTGGAGTACAATAGGACCCCTTAGGCCTTGCAGTATAGTGGGACCCTCAGGTCTTGCAGTACAATGGGACCCTCAGACCTTGCAGTACAATGGGACCCTCCAACTTTGCAGTATAGTGGGACCTTTGGAGCTTCAAGTACAATGGGACCCTTAGAGCTTGCAGTACAATGGGACCCTTAGGTCTTGCGGTACAGTGGGACCCTTGGGCCTTGCACTACAGTGGGACCCTTGGACCTTGCAGTATAGTGGAATCCTTGGACCTTGCAGTACTGTGGAATCCGTGGACCTTGCAGTACTGTGGGACCCTTAGAGCTTGCAGTATAGTGGGACCCTTTGCGCATGCAGTACAGGGGGACTCTTAGGCCTTGCAGTACAATGAGACCCTTAGACCTTGTAGTACAGTGGGACCCTTCGAGCTCGCAGTACAGTGGGACCCTTAGACCTCGCAGTTCAGTGGGAGCCTTAGACCTCGCAGTTCAGTGGGACCCTTAGAGCTTGCACTGCATCAGGATCAATTATATTGATTTATACGCCCTACATAATTTTAAAAGGTTTTAAATAAATACAGAAACTTGAAAGAGAAGTACCTTCCTTCAGCCTATCAGTTATGACACTAACCTTTTAATAAAAGTGAAAAGTTCTCCTACATCCTGGGGTTACCGATATATAAAAAGAATAAGACATCGTACAGTTTTTTCTGACAAGTTTATTTGTGGCTACTCCTGACGAAGACGCCTACAGTGCCGAAACGCGCGTCGAAAATAATAAATTTGCCACTCATTGTTTTGTCATTTTGATTAAATTTTAATAAGATAATGAAATGTAATAAGGATCAATTAATGTCATCAATTTGATCTTTCTGTTTTAGACTATTGATGTTTTTATGATTAAAATTATTAATTCTTTGACATTTATAAATTGTTTCAGAACTCATTTTTGTATGTTATTTGGTTTATTGTGTTTTCACATTTTGTCCTAGGAATTATATTTTCCATTGTTACTTTGCCCTGTCCTAGGAATTACAGGGGTCCTTGATATTTACATGTCAGTACGAGTCGTTAAACACCTTAGTTCAGAGATTCTTATAGGTTGGCCCAAGATATCTGTGTATCTAGTTTGTTTCTGCCAGTTGTTCGACTTTGCCTTTGATTTGTTTTCACAGAATTGAACTTCCCGCTGATGAAGGGCTAAACCATCCCGAAATGCATTGGGTTATAGATAAAGCAAATGTTTTGCATCATTTCAGCTCGGTTTAATACATTGCATGTATCATTTAGAATGAAGAATTACAGGATGATGAAATAAATCCTGCGCTGTTCTACTAAAAGGAAAAACATTGTGGATTTGAACTTATTTCTATGAATTGACACCATTTTTTTAATATTTTTTTTTATTTAGCAATTTCGACATAACTCACCATCAACAAGATATTTGCCAGCGACATCATAATTACATAGTTCCAGACATCAACATCATATATCAGGTAACATTTACAAATTGTGAGAATTCAAGGTGTTTCCAGAGCTTCAGTATCAGTCTGGGGAGTAGGTGGAGTGCAGAGATCCCCTCTAAATCTATTCCTTGCCCCCATACCTTTCCCCACTTACTGGGGCACCCTCTTGCGACATAGACTGACTTCTCCCTAAACATGCACCAGTCGAGGTCTTCTGTCCACTTGCTCAGTTTGGGCGGTTGACTCGCCCCCCATTGTTGTGCTATATTTCTTTTTGCTATCATGTATGTCAGGGTTGTCCATTGTGTAGCGTGTGTATTGAGATCTGTCGGCTCCCAAACATTAAGGAGACACCTTCGGGCTGTATGTCTATCTGGAGGACGTCCCATAGCGTTCGGTGTATGGCTCCCCAGTATGTTTGTATGCTACGCCATTTGGTTTTAACACAAATTCAATAAGTCCAATCACATTGGATCAACAGTGGTGCCCCAAGGGGACTTCTCCCCGGTAGGGAGATGCGGTGCATATCAGCATGTAAAATAAACACATTTCTCTGAACAAAAACATCTTCCATAGACACAAACACATCACCCACATTACAAATAAAACAAAAGAAAACGGTTTTTAAATCTATCTGTTTAAAAATTACTTAAGGTCATTAGGGCAAGACTCTATGAAGAACAGAGCTGGCTTTATCAGGGGGTCCCCTCAAAGGGTGGGGCACTGGCCCAGAGCCCACTTTGCCCATACCTTAAAACATGTCTGCAATGGGACCCTTAGAGCTTGCAGTACAAGGGGACCCTTAGGCCTTGCAGTACAATAGGACCCCTTAGGACTTGCAGTACAGTGGGACCCTTAGGCCTTGCAGTACAATGGGACCCTTAGAGCATGAAGTACAATGGGACCCTTAGACCTTGCAGTACAATGGGTACCTTAGAGCTTGCAGTACAGTGGGACCCTTATAGCTTGCAGTACAGTGGGACCCTTAGAGATTGCAGTACAGTGGGACCCTTAGGGCTTGCAGTACAATGGGACCCTCAGAGCTTGCAGTACAATGGGTACCTTAGAGCTTGCAGTACAATGAGGCCCTCAGCCTTGCAGTACAATAGGGCCGTCAGACCTTGCAGTATGGGACCTTTAGACCTTGCAGTACAATGGTACCCTAAGAGCTTGCAGGACAGTGGGATCCTTAGACCTTGCAGTACAGTTTCACCCTTAGACCTCAGAGTACAGTTGGACCCTCAGGCCTGCTGTGCAATGGGACCCTTATCCCTGCTGAAGATTCGCCTTCCCTGTTTCCGAAAGACATTTTATTACAGATTATGCAATATGCTTCCACGTATAATCAAAGAATAATAGCTCTTGACTCAGATTCACAAAATCTTAGAAGTCCCACCTCAATTTTTCTCTTTGCTGGGTGACCCAGTTTAAAGTCTACCATTGGTTTCAGGGTACGTTGGTATTACTATTACTCGCTCCTACTCCACTTTGTACTTGTAGACAACATTTGATCTTTGAAGACTTATAGGTGAGCCACCGCTACCTGCCGGCAAGTCACATCACGGGTCCCAACGCATATGCAGGGAGAATAATGACGTGGGGCAAAATAGCACTTCAGACGACCCCTTTAGATAATCTACCAGTGGCTTCCATATCAGTTCAAATGTAAGTCTTTCACCCTGTAAAGCCCAGGTCAACATTTCCATAGCCATTATTGCCCAGAATGTCCCCGGCCACTCTTTTAGAAAAGGGGATGGCCACTTGACTTCAACATTAGCTTCCAATCATTTTGCCATCCACCTTATGTTAGTTGGCTTCAATCCCAATATCACTATTGTTGGATTGATCAGATTAGGATAACCCAGGGTCTCTTTGATATAATTCAGCAATTTCTTCAAATCTGACCATACATCAGGCAGGACGCCAAATGTGTAATTCTGTCCTCTCCAACCCGCATTGATGCTAACACATGCCCTCTACATCATTATCCATATGTTTTAGCATAGTCAGTGTTAAGGACCAATTAAACATCAATGTATACACTGTCTCCCAATTCTGATCATTTCTCAGTATTTTGGGTTGTCCTCCATGATCTTTGCTAATGGGTTTCCTCTGCCCTAGAACCCAGCAATCCCTCCCATTTGCTCACATGGACCCACAGAGGTCTCGCATCCATTTATGCCACAAGTGCACATAGAATAGTAAACAGATTCTTGGTTGTATAAAACGTTTGAAAAAGGTTTTGGAATGGAGTGAGATCTCTCGATCCCACACGCTTATTTTGATGTGATAGAACTAAGTGTCTCAACTAAAACTATCTCAAACGTTCTAACTTATCTAAAGAGACCACCTTTTTAGCTGTGGCTAAGGATTTAATTTACCCCTTCTGAAACAGGTCCCTCAGGACTCTACATTCACCCTTTTCTCACCTATGAAAGGAGTCTCCTTCTAACACAGGTGTAAACTCTAGGTTCTGTTGTGAAGGGGTGTGTGGAAAGGGAAAGTAACTAGGGCTGAGGGCGTCACATTGTCCCGATCCTGCACTGTTGGTCTGGTCATACCTGAGACATAGGATAGCTCAGGCCTCACACGCTTTGGAAGCCAAAGCGAGCCACCTAGTGACCTCTTTCTTATGGCTGCAACCAATGCTTTTCTATCTCCCAACAGGACCGCTCAAAAATCACTCTTAGTTGGGCTGCCTGATAAAACTTCATAAAATGAAGCAGGCTCAGATCGCCTACTCCTCTATGTGCCCTCATCGCTACCCTCGATATCCTACACTTCTTGTCTCGCCATGTAAAGTTATCACACGCTAACAGAAGTAGAGCCATGTCCTTCCTTGATCTCTATGCTGGTGAAGCTTGAAATTGACACAATGCTGTCCTTAGCCAAGAGAAAAAGAGGGACGTAAGCAGGTCAGATTTCTTTTGATATCTTCTAACATTTAGTTTGCCTTGTATAGTCCTCTGTTTATGGGTGTCACATAAATGCTTGAATAGTGGTGAGGACATGTCACCATTTCCCAAGTCTGAGATTGAGTCTGTATTCCATGTGGTGACGAGTTCAATTGGAACCATAGGCCAAACAGAAAGGTCGAACGACAGCAGGTCACGCTTTTGCTCAATTCTCTGGTGATCGGAATCAGTGCATGGTGTTTATTCAGAGTGCTATGGACAGGTACGGGGACAGCTGGTTTTCATTGCCCTTAAATTCTATGAATTCCAATCCTCTCACCTTCACAATAATCTTGTCTTTCATGGTGGTTGATGTCAATGTAAGCTAATTGTCCCTTAGTCAGTCTCGCTGCCATTTCGTGGGGATTCTCTTGTGTGGGACCACACTATGCCCACACAGAAGTCCTTCTCCACTTAAAGAAAATGTCTGAAGGCATTTATGCAGAAGGCTTCAAACTCTGTCCCTCTGAGGGTTCCTTCACATTCTTAAGCCTAATTTTGTACTGCCTTGATCTGTCCTCAAGGTCATCAGGGATGCCTTTAAGGTTTCTCAACTCACTATCAAGCTGTCCACCAAACACATGTCTTCAGTTGGCAGTGACCAAATGCACTGTAGCAGATATATCCTCTGCTAGTTCCACAACGCAGATGTCATTTCAGACTTTGTCTCCCTCAAATGTGATGTGAAAGTGTCCAACAACCTAATTTGCGGGTCGGACAGGCAGGACATTGGATCCTCTTTAGTTCGCATTTATTGCCACCATATTGGTTCTAATGTCCTGGGCGCTCCCTGATGGCTCAGCGGTTTTGGCATGCTCTCCCCAGCCCGGTCTCACTTCTCGCTGTGGTTTTCTCAGTTCCATCGTTCACACCCAGAGGCAGTGGTTGACTAGTGACAGCACCGCACTCACTGTCATCAAATGCTTTATTTATGTGCCCTGCATCTCACAAACCAGTCTACATCAATGTTTAGTGCACCATCCCTGTTGTAGGAGTCTCACATCCACACCCCAATGTCCAGCACTATCCGGCAGTGCGGACTGATGAGATTTGAAAGTGGTGGGGCGTAACACTGGTCTTGATTTGCTGGGCGCAAGCGAGTAAAGCGAGCTAGCCCAAATCTTCCAAAGGGGACGAGTGTTAGGAGGACTTTCCGCTAGTAAAATTTTGAAAACAAGAGTGCATTTTACATCTAGACCACCTTCACTAAAGAAATTGTTTCAATAACTTTCGGTATAAAAGCAATCTAATGGGTACCAACAATGTCCTGACATGCTTTAAGAAATATTTTCTGCAATTCATTAAGTGCCAAATCTAACCACATCTCAATAAAATGTAACATGTACCAATGCTCTGTCTGCCACTCTTGCCTTTTAAACTCTATGTCTAATTGCAGGAAACATTTTGTGTTTCAGCATAGTTTTTAATTCTATCACTAGGCTAAAGGGACGTGGTTAAAACCAAACAACTCATTAATGGTACTGTACTATTGAAAAACTGTATAACATATATCAGAACTAAATGGAAATAACACATGTGCTTGGAAGCAGAGCCCAGACGCCATAGCATCTAGTCAGAGCATGTTTATCAGTAGGCAAACCCCGCATTGAATGCTAATTCAGAAAAATAAAATGCTGTATTTACTTGAAACTGCTTGGCCACAATTTCATTTCTTTTTATTCCAACCTTGTTTAAGCTCTTCCACCACCCTCTCTGGACAATGTCTACAACTAGAGAAGAAACATAAAACAACGCAGAGACCATGAAATGTGGGTATCACTTTGGGAAACAAAATAAGGATTCTTAAACTAAACCCCGTTTTTTTCAAAGGTCCCAGAGTGAGGTATATCTCAAACCACAACCAGAGAGAGTTGCCAGATGACCTTCAGTGGCCGAGGAAAAATAATGATTGCAAGAAAAGAGATACTGACTAATAAATCTCTTCATTTACTGTGCAAGTGTGCAGTTTGTGCAAACAACTGCATGTTCCCGGGGAAGTATACATCTTATGCTGCACAGACCTTCTGCACTGGCACAGGTATGTATGCATAATCGGGACTACTTTCTGGGACTGTTAACGAGGTGATCAAAGAAATTCAATAATGGGAATAATAATCCTGATACTACTACTACTACTACTACTACTACTACTACTACTAGTAATAATAATAATAATAATAATAAGAAGAAGAAGAAGATCTGTACTGAAGGAGGTTTGCACTCCTTCATATGCAGCAGCATAACCTTTTCATTAGAAATGCGCGCTGGCTTGTACAGGCATACTCTACATTACTTGGAGTATTTCTGCACCCAGCAGCATATTATCAATGGTTAATTTCACAAATGGCATGTTATCACATGGCATGCTGGCTCGTGTGAGACAACCTGCTCTTCAGTAGTGGTACCAAGATAAATGTCCTTATTCTCCTTATTATCATCACCTGGACAATAAGGTTGATGCTGCTCAGCACGCGGTGACATGAACTGAGAGCCCTTTCGATCTCTCACGAAGGGGCATATTATCAAGGCGGCGCTATGAAATTATCGCCGCTTTTGCATCCGTTTTCGGGCGAAAAGCGGCGATAATTTCATTGCCCTATCATCTAGGGTATCGCCGTTTTCCACCATGGAAAACGGCAATATCCACATTATCTCTGGAATTTTTATCACCTCGCCGATGCGCGTTGTTGATAACGTGCTAACCGGGCGATATATTCCAGAGATAGCCGGCGATAAATAGGCAAGCGCTAAGCGTGCTTTGCGATATTTATCGCCGGCCCTTGTTAATATGCCCCTTGGAGAGTAACGGGGAAGTGGTGATAAACATAATGTGTATTTGTAAAGTGCATATTCACCTAAGGGTAAGTTGCTTGGCACTGAGTAACAGGTGTTTATTGCTACCCAACTCAATGGAATTCATTGTATCACCCTCAGATGGATGAAATACTGAGTGCACCTGCCAGGATTTGAACCTGTGACAATGAGGTCAAACACAGGCTCCCATAGTGGACGCGTTAGTCCAGTGAGCCACAAGACCCGGCACTCGTCTCGTTCTCTTGGCAGGCTGCTCGTGGCACTGGGATGTACCATGGAAGCACAGATTTGCTCTAGCTCCGCCTGGCCGAGTCCTCCACAGGATTCCACTGGTGTGACTGAGGAGTAGATTTCCAAATTGCATCGAGTCATCGCTATCCTCCGGTCTCTCATCTTGCTCTTATAGTGCTCGTTTAGGTTTCATTTTCTGCCCCATCCGTCCAGCACACCCTTGTAGCCTAGATGTTGATGGATATCTCCTCACACATGCCAGCTGACCCTTTGTCCCCATCAACAAGCCTAGTGATTGCTTTCTGTCCCCCTTCATTTTAGCTTTAAAGGTCCCACCTGTGTGAGATCTTTTGGCTTTGTTAATGTTGTGTTAGACATGTTGCACAGCAGAGTGGGCTGCTGTGCAACATGGCTTACAGTAAAGACAACAAAGTGCCATGACGCGGTCAACGCTGGCATATGCAGGTGCTATTTTGCTTTGTTAAAGGAAGTGACGCTTAGTAATTGACGTCACTGTCCTTATTTGTAATATTTTACCACTGATGTCCTGGATTAATGTTTGGAAAAAAAGATGTAGATCACAGGTGTGGATTCTAGTGTCGCCAAGACATCTTTCTCATTCCTTCAAGGTCACTGAAAAGAGTACCAAGTTATATGTGGTAATAGTAATTATATACAATAATGCCCTCTGTATGGTGCCATGGATAAAAATGCTATACAAAATTTATCATAGCAGAGTGAATGATTCTCTCCACTGGGAAGGTCGAAGTGAGAGCACCAAAGCACCTCCACCCACTGGAGAGGTATTCTCACCTCCTGGAGCCCCGATTACTGTGGCAAAGTGCACATAGGGCACACTTCCTACTTCCGCAGATGCTTGAAGGTTCCCCTCAGAGTGGATGCATTCAGGAGGACTACAAAGCCGCCTGCGAGGGCACACAAAAATGTACCTGGTAGGTTATAATGTAAAGATCCAGTATTTGTAAAGCGCGAACAGTTACCCGAAGGCATCCCGGCGCTGGGGGCCATCGGGAAGATTAAGCAAGCTATTGCCCAGAGTCACATGGTGCTGGGCTGACCTGCCGCTGGTGATCGAACCGTGAGCCCCAGATTCCAGCGTCAGTCGCCCTGGCCGCGGCACCACACCTCTTCCTCAATAATTCTGGCCAGTGCATGGCAGCCATTGTGTTGGGGAGGCGGGTGATGACATTGTGTTGGGGAGACGCGTGGTGACATCACTGGTCTGCTCTTAATGAAGATGTTAGATTTTTTTCCTCTCATCGCTTTAGGTGACTGTGGTTGTTCACTTGCGTCCACCTTTACCTGCGCCATTGACAAGCCGCATTATAATGTCACATCTCAGCTATAACAGATTAATTTTTTTACTTTATTTTTCCTGTTGTATACATACAAACATTTCAGTAGCCCTTTCCATGAGTTTGACATTTTCCAACATGAGTAAGTATCTCAACATTATGTTATAACAGATTATTACAGTGGATTAGTGATGTCGCATCTAGACTATAATTAGAAATGCAGATGCTTGTTTTTAGGCAGCTCTTGCAGTGACCAATGTGTTATATATGGGGCTTTGGGCCAGAGGGACCATTAACAGTTTGCAAAGAACTGGTCACAATTTGAAACCAGTATTTTTGCCACCAGTGTGGAATTTCGAGTCGTACTTCGACCTACCTTTTAGATAATACTGAGGTAGGTCCCAAATTGTACTCAATCCAATTAGTAATAACCACCGGATTGTGGCTTTTAAGGTCCAGCCGACCGTCATCTATTTCACTGGTTTCAAAGAAACTAAAAAAAGTAGCTCATTTTTCATAAAGGAAATGGGGCTTCATTTAAAAATTTGTTTGAGAGTTGTCAGTGATGGTCCCCCCACTCCCCACCCTCAGTGCTTTGAAACCCTTGCGGGTAAGTAGTGCGCTTTACAAATTATTTGATTAATTGATTGATTGATTGATTGCCAACTCGCCATAAAGCTTATTTTTTACAATTCCTTTTGTGAAGGGGCTGCCATCCCAACTCTGGAGTCAGTAACTCTTCAACCGTTTGCTGCTGGATTTCGGCCACAAAACATTCATGCATCTCGTACCCATAAAGGAAACAGAAGAGATGACCTTACAAGTATCACATTTCTATGGACTTATAAATTCATTTTAGAAGTTGGTGAAATTCAGTTGGTCACATTTTACTGATTCCTAAAATGGGTTTAGTCCTTAGTTGAAAACTTGTTTAGGGTCTCCAACAGTGATTGTTTGCAACTGTACATTCTGGCCCAAAGTACCTTCTGCCGTACAATATAAGGATACTACAGGAGTCTCAAGAGCTCTTTTGCTTATCAATAGCACATAAAACAAGCTTTTGCAATGCAATAGGTCTTGTAAATGACAATGCCTTTTATTTATCTGTTTTGATAATAAACACATGATTAAAAGGCATAGTCATGTACAATGCTAATAGCTCATGATGGAGCAGGTAAAACAAAATGTTGTATACCTTCTCTATTTTGCATGAACGTACTAATGACGTAATTAATTATATATTAATCGGTATTAACTGTGTGCTGTGATTTATTAATCAACGAAATGCACCTTTGTTAAACACGAATTACACGCGGGACTAATTGCTATTTGCATGGCAGAATAACGTAATGACTAACTGTGGTACGCCTATTAACAATAGAAGGAGTGGTAATAGAAAATTGCATGATTTATGTTACTTTGGTGACGTTTGCGTTCCTGTTGGGACCGAATGGTGAGTATTATTGCTTTAAATGTCGCTATAAGCTAGGAAAATACTAATATATAATGGGATTAGTGTAGGTTTAAACATTAGAATCTTTATATCCATATATTAATTATGTTTTATATTTGTTTCGCTTAAGTTGGCATTCGGGCCTACCAGGCCATGACATTCAAAATGGAGTTCGGAAGTGGCCACCGTCTCGTGAGCGCGATGTCTACTGCTCAGACTCGGATGGCTCCGTAGACCTCCAGGCAACCTCAAGTCAGAGCACAGTGTTCCTGGTCAAGGATAGGAACATGGAGGACTGCCAAATTTCAGTCAATGTAAATTACCCAAAAGAACAATAGTCACCTGTAACGAAAGACCAACATTGTGGATCCATTGGACATTTTCGCATGAGAACTATATGAGCTCAGTGGATGACCTAGCAAATCTTATGAGAACCCCGGATCATGTGAAAGGAAGAGTTATATTGCAACTTTAAGGGGTCCAGCTAATCCAAAAACATTCCCAATTCAGTAAATGTTACACGTTCTCCCGAATTTGTTATAAAAGGATAGTAGAATAGGGAGGAGTTATCAGAGTGCGTCCCGAGGAGAGAGTGCGTTCCAGAGGGGTGTCCCGAATTTGCGTGATCGACTTTCTTGCATGATTGCTTGGTCCTTTGGAGATCTTTGGGACTGGGCCGTGCTGAGCAAAGGAACATTTTGGACTTGTAGAGTCGTGGCCTGCATTCGATTTGGACGATTTATTGAAAGAGATTTGGGTTACGCAGAGCTAACAAAATTAGAGAAACGACCCCCGATAGCAAGAATAGGTAAATATAAATGTCATGCTAAATTGTGTTGATTAAATAATTTGGAACTTTGTTGACCGAAATGCAAAAGGTATGCGGCTAAAAGCAAGTAATTAGATAAACTAAACATTGATTAACAGAGAATGAGTTTGTGGTTATTTAAATAGGGCATTGACTAAGAATTCCGAAGCTTTAATGTGTTTTAGCTGGTTCTAAAATCACCATCAACCAATCCAACTAATTCGTCCATCGACCAAATGGTGGAGTGCCTTGATGTTAAGGTTAGGATTCTATGGTTATTGATATATATATATGCAAATATTGTAATGCATTTCCTTCGATATAGGTAATAAGGTACCCCCCCCACATGTCCAGCGGATTCCTCATCCTCCCGTGTGCAGATACGAGTGAGACGTGTGAGTGTTGGTGCTATGGGCCCCACCAATGAATGCGTGTGTGAATGAGTAAGTGCGATGACGGATCTGTGACGCAGGGAGGATATGTAAATTTTGCCCCTTTTCCGCTGGATCACTCAAACTCTTGTAAACACGAGACCTATTGCTTGGAAAGTGAAAGCGTGCATGGCACGATGAATGTTGCAGGAAAGCATGTGGTGCCTGCAGAAGGAGAAACTAATTAACGAAAATAGTGCTTACAGACTAAATAAGACATACCATGTGAGAACAGAAGTAAAAGGGCCAGTCCTCATGGGAGGTTACAAACGAAGACAAGGCGGTACTAAGGAGGGACCAACAAGCCTATTAACAAATCAGAAGCCAGCATTTCCGAAAGGACAATGAAAAATATGGGCGGAGAGTGGGCGGGGCTTCAAGTCCATACTCTAATATAGCATGCCTCGCAGAGCAGCACAAGCGCTGCCCAGGCTCGACCTCAAAAAAATACAGTCTCACAGGCATGGTGCCATTATTTGCTACAACTTACATGCTCTTCTCCTCTGCTTAAACTAAAAAAATAATCGAACTAAACACTTCTAGCACTCTATTTGTCTTCTCAATCATTCACATTATTCTAGTAAGCCCATACTAATGAGAATTTTGTACTTCTACTAATTGAATTTGCCTCGAAAGAAACTAAAGTAATTGCATGGAAGGCTGTCCTTGAGAGCACAACACAATAAACTATTAACCTCTGGATTTATCCACTAACTTTGCTTTCTGGAGTAGTGTGCAACTCACCACAACACACTTTAATGCCTTGTCAGTGGTGGTAAGTGCTACATAAATGAGATGACAATACAATAGAATGCAGTACAATATACAGAAACAAGGCCAAGGGTAGAGTTCCTCTATAGCGTCAAGGATTTCTGAAGCCACTTATCCATCTTCTTATGACACACAGCAGAGGGTATTTGATTCTGTACAATAGATGGTCCTAAGAGCATCCTTCCCTGCAAAATCTTAAATCATTAAACACTTCTTCCTGCTTATAAAGGAGTCTGGTTGCAAATATGTAGAATCTATGTGGAATCTCTAGTGCACACATTTAAAGTCACCAATGTGCAGCTAACAGTTTAACCAAAAAAATGTATCTGTTGTTTAACGTAGGTCACTTTAAAAATACATTTTAGTTTATAGTGAGTTTAACATGCAGAGAAATTCAGGCTTTCGTGTAATGAACTAGAGGTCTGTAAAAACATGATGCATACGTGTCTGTAAACGACTGCACACTTTAGGAAAACAGTTCAGAAGAGCTGAAAATGTCAGTTCTCTTTTTCACTGTTTAAACAGCTGTTGTAATTTTGCTCTGTGACCTGATTTTTACTGTGCCTCCTGGCTCTGGTAGCAGGTTTTGTGCTGTTACTACTCAACTGCAATAAGTTATCATAGTTGAGCACCTGCAGCTGCGGAGGAGTAATGTGGAAGCCATACATACCATGGTCTCTCTCCTCCCTGTCCCAAATGTAAACAAAAATGTCTGGCTCCATGCCAACTAATCCTGCACCTGGGAAGCCGCGCTCTCTGCCCTCCACTGCAGGAGAGATCCATCGATGCTCTGGGAGTTCTCTCAAGGAAGCCCGGAATTCCTTTATGATATAGTAACACAGCAGTGAGGAACCAGATTTAGGCCTAGATTTACAAAGGTTTTTCAGGTTTGTGTTACTTTTTTAACGCAAACCTGATGCTAAACCTTTTTGGGGATATACAAACCAACGCTATTTTGATTTTTGCGTTGGTTTCTAAGAAAAATTAACACAAACCAGCACAAAACTCCGTTTTGTGTTATTTAACATCAAGGGGGCGCTACCTGGGTGGCACATGGGCGTTCCCAAGCAACCGCCCATCCTTTTTGAAGCAAAACCCTATTTACTAACATTAGAATGCAGGGTGTTGGGCTAAAAAATCATGCTGCTAGAAAGCAGATGTTGAAAGGAGAAATGTTTTCATTTCTCCTTCCTCTTCTGACTTCGCACATGTGCTACACTGTACAGCACACATACAAAGTGGAAAAAGATTTCAAACTTGTTAAGTCTTACGGGCCGATTTCGATGCTGGATGGACATGAGTCCGTCCAACATCGATCTGGAATTGGGACGGATGACTTCCAGTCGGCGATACCAAACCAGCAATTAGGACACGACCGAACACTGTTCGGTCACACTCCTATTCTTTACAATGGGAGCATGCATTCCGACCAGAATGCATGCTCTCATTGTAAAGAGCTGAGGTGCTGTTCATCCCTGCACCCAGTGGCAGGCATCCAAAGGTGCCTGCCACCGGGTGCAGGGATCAACAGGAGGGTTGTAGGCTGCCATCCAGAGGCCTTGCACCCATGGGGGCCCTGCTACTGGCCCCTAACGCCAGATTCTGTCCGTCTCTCTGTGTCGGAAAGGCCAGAACAGAAAGGCTGTAGGAATCCGCCATCATAATCTCTCGGGCAGAAAGAGCAGCCCTTGGGATTACTGGCCCCTTTCTGAATGGAAGCCATTTGGAAAGCACATTTGAATTCCTTTCCGATGGGTCAGTCGGAAAGGAATCCGAATGGGACATTTTCATTAGGTCGGAAGGGCTTCGACCGACGGTCAGAGCCGTTTCTGACCTCATCAAAATCGGCCCCATAGTATTTTGTACTAGATGGATACCCTTCCAGTACAAAACCTATGCTAGACTCACACACACACACCCTTGCCCTATGTTGCAAAGACATGTGCTTGGCGCTCTGCTGCAAAATTCTGCGCCGGCACTAGGAAGAGGGGAGTAGGGTGCCACATCTCTGTAGATATAGCACTCTCCTGCTTTCTCCCTATCATGCAACACAGCACAGTACCTTAGGGTGCTGCGCTGCATTGCAGGACACCTTTGTAAATTTGGGCCTTATAATCTTGTATGCATGCCAATGGCTCTCAGTAAAACAAAGCAGCACCTTCAGATGTTTCCATCTGCCCTTATCTGCGGAATTATATGTGAAAAAGACGAAAGTGCCAAACAAAAATAGCTAACAAAGCAAAGCAGTCTGAACGTGTACAGCATTGCCATTAATTAGTCAGCGAGGATTTATGGGCTGGTGCAAAATTTCGGGCAGCGTGAACTTTCTCAACATAATGAGAAAAAAAAGAGTTTGGGGAGAGAAATGAAAGGCGCCAAAAATAGCAAAGAGGCTGCTCCTTGTGTGCCGGTATTCTTAAAGCATTTCAGGGAGATTAATTGGTGCAGCTTGGCGGGCATATGTAAGATTTTCTTCTGTATCATGTTACATTGGAATTAGAAGTTTGTTCTCGGCACACCTGTTAAGGGGCATCCAGTGCTGTGTTTGTTGGGGGTTTTAGGCAACAGCGTGTTGCATTCTGGGACTTGGAGTTTTGTTCTTAACACTAAATGTATTGGATTAAAACCCCCATCATATAAACCTCTATTACCCCTAGGTCCCTTATGTCCTTGTCCCATTCAGTACAAAGTGGAGATAACCATCTCCAGACAGAAAAAAAGAAAAGAGTTATGCTGGGACCCTAACACTAGCCCCTCCCACTGGGAGTACATAAGCAGTACCTACCCAGCATTCCACCTGTTCTTTTTTTCTGTATATCAACAGAATTGAGGTGAGGATGTTGGTGCTGCTCCTGCTGGGCTTGAGTAACTTTCTTCCTTGGAATTCCCCTGTCCGGCTGCCTGGCTGTGCGGTCGGCGTGTCTGGTGCTCTGCCTCCTGGCCTGCCGGGCCTGCTGGGAGGCTTGGTTTTCCCGGCCAGCTCTTGCATGCCGGCCAGCCCTTTGCGGCTGGTGCGCTGGCCTCCCGGTTCCTTCCAGTGTGCTGGGCTCGTTTTCCTGGGGCCTGGCCAGGTGGAAGACGAGCCGTGTTACCTGGTTCCCCTGCCTTCCTGTTTCCCCCTGCCATGGCGGGCATGTGTACGGGTGCCTTGGGCTGGCTGCAGCAGGAAGAGGGAGTGTCGTGTTCCTATCTCCACCCCCCCTCCCCAGGTGAGTCCCACATAGCGGTTTCTGTTTTTTTTCTTTCTGTCCTTGCGCCTCCTTCTGCACGCCATGGTCGCGGACAGCTGCTTCCCCTGTTGTTTCCTGCAGTGCGCGGTGGGTTCTCTCCGGGGTCCTAGCCATGCGTCCTTGCTGCTACCATGCCTGGAGGCTCTTAGTTTGTTGCAGGCTTGCTCCTGCTGCTGTCTCGCCTCCCTGGCACTTTTGCTCACATTATGGACGTTGGCGCTTTCTTTCCAGCAGCCTGTTGCTTCTTGTTGTGGGGAGGGGATGTGGTGTATTGGCCGGAACTGCCGACTTCGGAGCATGGGATGCAGGTTCGATTTCGGCGTTGGCTCCACATCCTGTGTTGCTGGGCGACTCACTTACTCTTGCAGAGCCTACCATTTTATATGTGTCCTTATCTGGTGCTCCTGAAGAGCACCGCTGTTGCTTATTCAGTGCCTGTGGTGAGCGCTGGACGCCGCTGGCTCATATTGAACTCTGTTGGTACATGCATTGACTGTTTGGGTGCAGTAGGGTTCCGGTGCGGCTGTCTCCTCTGCGGCCCTCTGCGGTTGCACTCCAAGTGTAGAAGGGGCAGGCTCATGCCGGGCTTTGGCTCAGCTCGAGGTCCCTTGAGCCCTGAACGAGCCACACCTTAATTATTTGGCTTCTGCCTGCTGCGCACGGTCTACCCTTCTGGACCATGACTTATAGGATGGATCTTCATCTTTTTGACACGTCTTTGGTGTCCACGTCCCTGGTGGCCGGGGAGGGGTGTTCTTGTTTCTGCCCCCCCTGGGTGTTTTCCGCGTGGAGGGGGCTGTTTCCTTTGTGTGCTAGTCTGGCTGCCTGATTCCACTCTGGTTGCCTTGTGCTCCTCCTGTGGTTCCCGTTCTTGGACTCGTTCTTCTTTCCCTCTTGCGGGGTTCATCTCTTCGTGGGACGGGGGGCTTTTTCTGTATCACGAGGCCCCCCTCCTCCAGGTGCGGGCCGCGTGGCAGTTTTGGCCTCCTGGGTCGGCCAGATGCGGTGGCAATTGTCCTCTTCTGTCTTAACTTTGGTGCTGGCACTGCGGGTTCCTGGCTCGTCCTCCTGGGAGTCCGGGTTCCTCGCCTGGTCACTTCCCATGCCACTCCTGTGCCGAGTTTCCTCTTGGGGTGGTCCTTTGGCCCTTCCTGCCTTTGTTGCTCTGGTGACCTTTGCCCTGGCTTCAGTCTTCCTCCTGAGATGTGTCTGCCCTCTGCTTGTTCTGGCCCAGTGGTTCCATGGCTGGGTGCCTGCCTTTGTTTGCAGGGGGTGGTGGGGTTGTGCCTCTGCTCTCTGTTGGGCCCTGCTCTTGCCTGTCGCTTTTGCTGTTCTCTGGGACTCCGGTCCGTGGCGCAGTTGCTCTATTCTTAGGGTCTCTAGCCCCTCTTTGTCTGGTTTTGAACTGTGTCTTTGCTGCCCTGTATGCCCCCAGTTCTTGCCTGGTTGCTGGGTGTGGTGCTGGTTTGGGTCTGGTTCTTCCCTGTTTGCGTATCCACCTGGGGTTGCCACGGGCTGTGTTGTTTATTCCTCCTGCGGTTGGGCCTCTGGGGGCCTTTTCCTTCATAGGACCCTCCCTGCCTCTGGGTCGGGGCTGGTTTGTGGCTTGCTTGTGCGGCCTAGGTGGTCGGGTGCTCTCGGCATCTGCTGCGGGCTGTTCTTCTATGCTCTGTTGGGTTTGTGCTTTTGGCACAGTCTTGTGGTCTCTGGCTGTGTGGTCTCTGCTTGTGGGTGGCTGTTCCCTCGGCGGTCGTTTCCTGGTCCTTGCTGGGGTGGGCTGGTTTTGCCCCTTGTGGCCTGGGCCTCCCCTTTCCGGCTGTGCTGGTCTTCTGCCTGAGCGGCCGATCCTGTCTTCCCTGCATGACCCCCTCCTCCCCTTTTTTGGGCACACTCTTGTTGGCGGTGTCTTTCGCTCTATGCCCCCCTTCCCTCAGGTTCGGCTGGGGCGGGCAGTAGCTGGGTGTTTGTTTTGCCTCTTGGGATACCTGCCTTCCTGGCTGCTGTTTTCCCGGGGTTGGTTGCTGTGGTTTGGGGGGTGGTTGGGGCCTTGTGCCTCCGGCTTGGTGGTTGTCGTATGGCAGCTCTGGTGGTTGTTGCTGACTATTTTTTCCTGGGGCCTGGTGCTCCTCTGTGGGGTTTTGGGGGCATTGTCCTTTGGGCTCTCTGGGGGCCAGGTTGTTATGGTTGGGGGGGTGGGGCTGGTGCCTGGCCGGTGCTTCTCTCCTTCCTGGTTTGGTCTGGGTGGTCCTGCCCTTGGGAGGTCCTTAGGGTTTGTGCCTGTGCCGTGTTGGCTGGCCCTGGCCTCTTTTCTTTTTCCATTTCTGGTATGGCTGTCCGGTGGTGTTGGGGTTTGTCCTCTGGTTGGCCCTTTTCGCCCTTCATGCCTGGATGTGTGAGGGCTGTGGGGCCTTTCTTTCTTCCCCTTTTGGGGCTTCTTGTGTGTCCGTTTGTCTGTTGGGGCTTCCCTTCTTACTTGTTGGGGCTCGCTTTGTGTCTGTGCGGCTGCCGGGTCCTGTGTGCCTGCCTGGTGGTGCTGGGCTTGTCGGCCTTTTTGTCCGGTGGGCTCCCTTGGACGTGTCCAGGGTGGCTTCCTTTTTTGGCCTGCTCACCTTTTTGGCATGCTCTCCTCCATTTGACGGGTTGGGGTTTCCCTTTGGTTGGCCTGGGTCCTCTGTTTCCTGTTTCTCTGGGTTTTCCTTGGTCCTGGTTTCCAGTCCTTGGTTGTGTCCTTGCTGGCCTGTTTTGGCTTTCTGACCGGCTGTGCCACTGGGGGTCTTATTCTTTGTGTGGACTCCTCGCTGTCCTTTTGTGGTGGACGGCCTCTGTGATTTTTTTTATTTGGTGGGTTCTCCCCCTTCCTTGTTCGCAGGGGGGTGCTCCTTGTGTGTGCTGGATGCTCTCTGTGGGTTGTCCTCTTCTGCGGCTTGGTCATCTCCCGTTTGTTTTGGTGGGTGCATCCCTGCTTTGGTGGGGTGCTTTCCTGTCTGGGTGCTCTGCCTGTTGTTTCCTGTGGTTCTCCCTTTTGCTTCCCTTGGATTGCTGCCTTTTGGTGTGGTTTCCTGGGTGTGCTTGAGGGTTTGGAAAGCTGGGTGTTCTGCTTTGGTATTCTCCACTTTATTCACAAAGAAATAAAGGATAAGGTAACATTATAGTTGGGTGAAATATTCAGTAACAATGTAATATTTTTTAATTTCAATAAGACTTTTATTGAGATTTTTGTCATATAAAAAACAAAACAGAAACACACAAAACTAAACAATTAGTCATACAGAAACATAGAACATGCACAAAGGCTGTGAATTCTACAATCTACGGTATCTTCCGCTTCCCTCTGTATCTTTAAAGTTTGCCCTTCCCCTCTAATGTAATGTTTTAAACGCTGAAACCCACAGAGCTTCACCAGTTAAATTTATCTCAAATAACTATAACTTGTGCCCTAAGATAGGAATAACTCGCGGCCCCACCATGCACAGGTTTCTCATCAATAATTGAATTGCAGATGTTGCATTGATATTATCAGTGATGTCATGGAAGATGTCATGAGTGATGTAATATGTGTGGTAATTAGCAGCGCATGGCGAGGACAGGAGTTATAGTTACTTGAGAAAACTATAACTGGTGACTTTCTGTGTTTTTTAGAGTTTAAAATGTTACGTTGTTGCTAAACATTTCACCTAACTATAACATTACTTTAATCTTTGTTGTTTTCAGTGAATTTTTAAGTTTTAATCAATGTAAAACAATATTTTATTACCATATATAAAGCTAACGGCCTTTGAGTGTGCAGGTGGGGGGTTAGCTGCAGGCATCCAACGCTACGCTGCACACAGCCACAGGGCCCCACAGGAAGCCTAACACCCCCTCCCCTCCCAACACCCACCCTATATATAAAGCAGATTGATCATCTTTCTCCCAAAAATTCCAATATTTTTGATCAAATGCATATTTTAATTATGACTTACAAATAATTAATAAAGATTATTGAGCTACATGTCTGCGACTCCTTTTTTTACATAGTTTATATTGTCACATTTTGCGGGTGAAAATGTGTAAATAAATAGAAATCTATTAATTCTTTTTTAAGAAAACAAAATGACACAAATATGCTTCTGTTCTACCTTTTAAGATTTTGCATCCCACAAAACGTAATGATAAAAAACACCAAATTAAAGCCAAGTATTTTATGTGATACACCTTCAACACATAAAATGAAACCATACAACCAGCTTCTAGGTGGCACTGCAATCCTTGCTGTTGAGCAAATGCTCCAATCTGGGAAATGCTTTTGAAAAACATAGTAAGTTCTCCTGGGGTTATGGTTTCAATGACTCAGGAGACTTACATTTTGTTTCTAGATTTGCTGGGGGGCTGCAGAACTTCCAACAGCCCCCCACAACATTAGACATTTGTTGGGTGATGTCCCTGCCCCTTGTAGGGACATCACCAAAAACAAAATGTATGTAAATAACACTCCCAGTGCATTATGTGGATAATTTATCATTCAGTTTTTGCTTTTTGAAGTATTTTTTCCTGGGTGTCCTGGTCCCACCCGGGTCACCATCTGTTTTTTTTAATTTAAGGGGCCATGGGGGAACCTAATCCCACCGCCTCTCTGCAAATGGTTCATTTTCATGGAGAATCCACCATTTTCTTTTCTACGAGGTGCCCTGGAGCCTACCCGGGGCACCTCACAACTTTATTATTTTTGGGGACTGCAGGGGGCGCCCCAGGGCCCACACGGCCCTGCTGGCATTTTGTTTTTTTTTTTAATTAAAAAGCTTACTTACAGCACACCAAAGTGCATCCCTCATTAGGGGCTGCCAGGGGAGGCCACGAGCCTGGCCCCCACTGCCTCCTCGGCTCCCCTGCTTGCACCCATTGAGGATGCTGCGGGAGCCGGTATTGCTCCAGGGTGGGACCAATTCAAAGCATTTCCCTGCCTGAGAGCGTGGGCAGGGAAATGTTTTGTTCTCTCACTAGGTGGGAGCAGCTTTGTGCTCCGCCCGCTGGGAGACCTTTGCACTTTCCCTGCAGGCAGGGAAATAAACAGTGGCCCTGGTGTTGTAAACCGTGGGACACCGTCACTTAGCTGGCCTCGGGGGATGGGTTCCCCGGGGCCATTGTATGGCTCAGGTAGGGGGGCAATGCACCCCCCCCCCCCCCTTATGTACCTTATCGGCCTGGGTGACTCTACTTGTGGCGTCAGTACTACTTTGATTTCAGATATAGCGTCCATGAACATTTTACTTCGCAATTCTGGCGCCACCCATCTAGCTGGGCATTTGCTTGATCCCATTTTTCTAATCTTTCAAACATTGATTGTTCCCCAGCTCTCCCGGTAACGTGGTCAGACCACTATTTAACCGGTTTTAGTTTTAAGCAAACTTTGTTTCACCCTCCTATTTTCGCTCTGGGTGGCAAAGACAAATGCAGAAATTGGGGGAAGTTAAATTTTGAAGATCTTAACCAGGTCTTAGCAAAGAATGCACCTAACATCAATCAGATTTCTTTAGCCAATATGCAAAACGTTCAACACTGGCTGGAAAAATCTATTGATATATGTCTTCCTCTCTCTACGAGAAAATTAAACAAGCATCGCCCCCCTGCCCCTTGTTTTTCGGAGAAATTAAAGCAAGAAAAAAGTAAATGTAAAGCGCTTGAAAGGCATTGGAGGAAGGATTATTCTGCCAACTCTAAAATCGCCTACAAAACAGCAATACAAGCATATCACTCTTTGTGCAATATTGCCAAAGCTGAATTTGTGAATACTACTATAGAAAATGCACAAAACAATTCTAAGACTTTATTTAAAGATGTAAGAAATCTGTCTGGCACTGATAACCTCCCCAGCCCTCCTACTCTTACCGAAATACAATGCGAGGATTTGGCTGTTTTTTTCCTTGACACAATAGAAAAAATCTATGCTGCTTTGAAGATTAAACGAGACACTACCCCAGTGTCAACTAACCATACTTTTTTGACATCTAATACTGCGGAACAGTTGAAGGATACACATGATTCTAGCTTTTTACTTGAAAATTGGGCACTTCTTGATGCTACCACTTTTAAGCAAATCTTAGACAGCCTTAGATCTGGTTCACCACGAGATTTACTTCCTGTTTCGGTTATGCAGTAATTGGATGCACCAACATTGAAAGTGCTTATGGAGTTACTGAATGCTTCCATTCGTTAATCTACTATACCTGCTGAGTGGAAGCATGCTATGGTTCTCCCGCTTTTAAAAAAAGCCAACGCTGACCCAGAGCAGTTATCCAACTTTCGTCCTATCTCTCTGCTTCCAGTGAATTCCTAAATTTTGGAAAAACATATTAACAACTAAATTTGTAGCCACCCAGAATTTTTTACATCCTTCGCAGTCAGGCTTCCGGGAAGGTTTCCCGACTGAGACAGCGCTTTTGCGGGTTACAGAGAAGTTACGTGGTCACTTGGACGCTGGGGAGACATCGCCGCTCATTCTGCTTGATTTGAGCGCCGCCTTTGACACGGTGTCTCATTTGGTGTTATTGACAGCTCTGCGCTCATTGGGGATTGCCGGCCCAGCTCTCAATTGGCTTAGTGATTTTCTGACCAACCGAACCTTTCAGGTTTTTCCGTCTGAGGCAGCGTCGAAAATTCATTTATCTCCTTACGGTGTTCCTCAAGGCTCCTTTTTGAGTCCTTTATTATTTAACATTTATGTTAAGCCACTGGTAACTATTGCTGAAGAAGCAGGACTGTATATTTTCTCCTATGCCGACGATACTCAAATAATCTTTTCCTTGTCGGCAAATAGGTTTTCTGAGTCGTCTTCTCTTCAGACAGGGCTTAGGAAAATTGCTGAATGGATGGAGGCCAACTCATTGAAGCTTAACGGAGAGAAAACTGAGGTCCTTATTTTGGGAAAGAATGAAGACCTCTGGGGCCCCCAACACTGGCCACCTGAAATGGGGACCCTCCCTAAACCCACCACTCAAGTTCGCAATCTGGGTGTGATTATTGACAATCAACTCTCAATGAAGCAGCAAGCAGTAAAAGTGGCTTCTACCTGCTTCACAATCCTGAAATGGCTCAGGAAGATTATTTGGCTGTTGCCTAGTTCTACTCAAAAAACGGTAGTCCAAGCACTCATCACATCTAGACTGGACTACGGCAACATCCTATATTTGGGAGCCAATAAAGATGTGACATGCAGACTGTAATTGGTGCAGAACGCGGCGGCTAGGCTGCTTTGCCAGATTCCGTGAATGTCCCCTGTTTCCAGCTCTCTCCGTGAGCTTCATTGGCTCAGGGTCGAGTGCCATGTAAGGTTCAAGGCCCTGAGCTATATGTTTAAAGTGAAGTCTGGCAGTGCCCCTCAATATCTAAGGGCCATTGTTCATTCTTATCTCCCTTCGCGGTCCCTCCGTTCTTCTACCCAGGCTAAGTTTTTAGTGCCAAGGATCAAGCGATCCCGTCTAGGTGGTCGATGTTTTGCTTATTTAGGTCCTCTTCTTTGGAACTCCCTTCCCTTATTTTTTAGGAGGGAAACTTTCGTAGGCGCTTAAAGGCATGGTTATTCAATCAATAGATTGTGGACAGCTTGGCTACTTGTACTTTTTTCCTGCACAGTGGCGCTGGGAAACCTTTTTGGTAGCTATGCGCCTTATAAGATTAATAGTAATAATAATACAAATATTTCTCCTTGTTACACCTAGGTCGCAGAGATGCACCACTTTGGTGCAATCCCAGGTTACAGACCTTTGTAAATCTGGGATTGTGTCGCAGATCATGGATGGATGCATGGGGACACCCAACCCATGGGACACCTCCCTGCCAATATGCGCTGCCATGTGTTACTTTGGATTTACTAAACCACATAGAGCCAAGAAGGTAGCTTAGCATGACTTAATTAATCCCACTAAAGGACTTGCATTGCCTTGTGATGACTTCCATCGCACGAGGGCAATGCAAGCCCTTTGCAAATATGGGCCAAACATTCCAGAGCTAGCCGTAACCATTTTAGAACAAGCACCATCGGCTGGATGATGTCAGTTCTTCAGTGTGTTCTTCTGTGGTCTCCCATCATGCTCCGTCTACCACTGATAAACGGGAAGACCAGTCCGGTAGCACATCACAAACTGCCAGCAGGTTCGCGCAGGTGCCACACTAGTTTGAGCGCACCCAGAGCCGCGCTCCTCAGCAACTATGCTGGGCAGTATTCTACTCAAGGATTGTACTATCACGCCACACCTGCCGCGTGCCCCAGGTGTTATCTGACCATTGTAAGACATCCCTAGGATGCCCATCAGGCATGTGGAGTAGTGGCTAAGCTGTCGAGTTTGGAAGCTGGCGACCTGGATTCATATCACGGCCTTGGCACGTGCCTGTGATTCTGGGCGAGTCAGTCTCCTGTGCCTAAACGTGTAAATATGTTATGTTATATTGATTTGTATAGCGCACTAATCACCTGAGAGGGGTTCCAGGCGCTGTAAAGAACTACTGTAAGTATCTGTAATATAAATGTGTAATTTGAAGATGTAAACTGTTTTTCAATGCTCCTGTAATGCACGTTACCCCATTGCTTCCTAGCCAAGCCTGAGCTGTATAGAAAACCCAAAACAATACTACAGAAAACTGCGACAGCACCTTCAAAGCAGCACTGGTTTTCAGCACAAAGGATATTTGGGCATTGGTAGATCTCCTGAGTCATGTAGGAGCCCATCTGTGCCCAGGTGGAGACAGTGAGTAGATGTAGTATTTCACAGCTGGTACACTGACAGGGCACTTCACAGGTGCCAACCTTCCAGCGCCATACTCTGAAACACAGAGCAAGTGATGGAAATGTGCAGCTCGGCACCTGTAGGAGACAGTGCAGCGGTTCACACACAGACTGCAAGAGTCCGCGTGGAAGCAGCAGGCCGCCACATCCCCCGGCACATCCAATGTTTGCAGCTTCTGGGCTTCTCCGCTTTCTTAAACAATTATAAAAATGAATTTTAATACAATTTTTCAGATGAGCTGTCACTGACATTCAGAAATGACTCAGATGTGTTAATGTAAGAGTTCGGTGCTGCTGCATTAAAGATAAAAGCACAGAAAGCATTCAGGCAGCGAACAAGATTGTGTTTTTGCAAGCTGAAATTAGCTGCAGAAATAATTAATAATCCCTGTTTGCTTGCAGGCTGTAACAAGAGATTAGGTTTTCAGTTTCAGTGTACACACAAGCCGCCAGTTTATTTAGTCCTGTGTTCTATCTGAAGAAACATGTTTTTTGACTTATGTGGCATTTTGTTTTTGAGACGCTTTCTTGGGAAATGCTCCCTGCAAATAAACAAGGCCCTGGTAATCAGGCGTTTTACTTAATTAAACGAAAACAGACAATAGAACACTGGGGGGGGGGGGGGGGCAGGGGGGAATGGGGTGTCCTTGTTGCAGGAGAGAAGTAGGACTCACCAGATGGGCTGCTCCTGAAATATCCTGTAGAAGGAGGGAAGCAAAACTCCAGGGGGAAGACAGACAGACAGACAGACAGACACACACACCGCATGCACTTAACCCCAAATCCTAGGACAACCTATATATTATGGAAAGCCTGGTAGGTTAGCAAAGAGCCCTGTTCACCTCCCATCCCTGTGTAACTCAGTACTGAGCATGCGCTGAAAAATTCTATGTACTACTTCCCAACAATCCTAAAAGGTGAGGGCTGGGCACTGCCAACACCAAACTACCCATTGTCGGTGCTGGGAGTGCAAAGGCCTCCTCAAGGGGTCTGTTTTCTATTTCTACCACTAATAAAGGTGTTTATTTCACTCTTTAAGGAAGTGATGGGTCAGTAGTCGTCACTGTGGCACCTCGCCTCCTCCTGGTGACACTGTGCACGGCGGAAGGCATATGCAGAATGAGTGCATTTGTGCCTCCTCCACTGCTCCCACTTAAGGGCATCCTACTTGCTGGAGCACATTTCCTCCGGGGCCTGAAGAAATACCATTACATCTCCCCATCCTGATGGAACTCCATTAGCTTCCCTTGCTGGCCCGCACCATCTTCAAAGCCAGCTGCATCATTTACAAACCCATCGTGACCAGCATCCTGGCTTACCTTGCAGCCAAACTCACCCTCTCAGGTGGCTCTTGGCTCAACCACTGCCAGGACACCATCAGACTGCAGGCTAAGAAGAGGAAAACAGAAAAAACACAAGGCAGCAGGGCTTTTGCATATATGCACTCCGGATCTGGAGAACCATTCCTGCATCCATCAGAACTGGCCCAACGCTGCTTCAGTATAGAAAGTATTGAAGGTGGTGCGCCTCTTTTAATGACATTACATCCCAGTGCATTAACTGTCCAGAAAGGAGTGGACCTAACGGCTAGGGCAGTGGACCTCGAAACTGGGGAACTGGGTTCGAGTCTTGGTAATGACGCTGAACATCCTGTGATTCAGGGCAAATCACTCAGAGCCCGATGTAGGTAAAACCGAAATACGTAGTCCTTAATAGCGAATTTTACCGATTTGCTATTAAGGACTCGCAAAATTGAATGTAGGTAGGAATCGCTAAAATATTAGCGATTCTTTAACATTCCTTAATAACGAATCCCAAATTGACATTCGCTAATAAGGAATACCCACCCATTCATTCCTATGGGCTAGGAGGCCCATAGGAATGAATGGGAAGATATTCACTATTAGCGATTCAGTATTAAAGAATGGCAAATAGCGGGCATGAATGTGTGCCACAAGGCACTTTAAACAAGCATTGGCATAGTCAAAAGGTCTCGCTTTTGAGACCTTCTAAGTATTTAGTTATGCAGTACAATATCCTTGGTGCAACCACATCAACTTTTGCGTGGCTAAACACTTATAAGGTCCCAAAGGCGAGACCTATTGGCTATGCCAAAGCTTGGTGTGGTTGTGTGTGTGGTTGTGTGTGTGTGGTTGTGTGTGTGTGGTTGTGTGTGTGTAAGTGGTTGTGTGTGTGTATGTGGTTGTGTGTGTGTGGTTGTGTGTGTGTGTGTGTGGTTGTGTGTGTGGTTGTGTGTGTGGGTGTGGTTGTGGGTGTGGGTGCAGTTGTGGGTGTGTGTGTGTGTGTGGATGTGTGGTTGTGTGTGGTTGTGGTTGTGTGTGGTTGTGTGTGTGTGGTTATGTGTGTGTGTGCTTGTGTGTGTGGTTATGTGTGTGTGTGGTTGTGTGTGGTTGTGTGTGTGGTTGTGTGTGTGTGTGGTTGTGTGTGTGGTTGTGTGTGTGTGTGGTTGTGTGTGTGTGTGGTTGTGTATGTGTGGTTGTATGTGTGGTTGTATGTGTGCTTGTGTGTGTGGTTGTGTGTGTGTGTGGTTGTGTGTGTGTGTGTGTGGTTGTGGTTGTGTGTGGTTGTGTGTGTGGTTGTGTATGGTTGTGTGTGTGTGGTTCCGTGTGTGTGTGTGTGTGTGTGTGTGGTTGTATGTGTGTGTGGCTATGTGTGTGGAGTGTGTGTCTGTGGTTTTGTGTGTGGTTGTGTGTGGTTGTGTGTGTGTGTGGTTGTGTGTGTGTTGTTGTGGTTGTGTCTGTGTGGTTGTGTGTGGTTGGGTGTGGTTGTGGTTGTGTGTGTGTGTGGTTGTGGGTGTAGTTGTGTGTGTTGTGTGTGTGTGGTTGTTTGTGTGGTTGTGTGTGTGTGGTTGTGTGTGTGGTTGTGTGTGTTAATGTGTGTGTGTGTGAGGTTGTGTGTGTGGTTGTGTGGTTGTGTGTGTGGTTGTGGGTGTGGTTGTGTGGTTGTACGTGAGTGTGTGGTTGTGTGTGTGTGTGTTTTTGTGTGTGTGGTTGTGTGTGGGGTTGTGTGCGTGTGGTTGTGTGGGGTTGTGTGTGTGTGGTTGTGTGTGTGGTTGTGTGTGTGGTTGTGTGGTTGTTGTGTGTGTGTGGTTGTGGGTGGGGTTGTGTGTGTGTGGTTGTGTGTGTGTGTGTGTGGTTGTGTGTGTGTGTGGTTGTATGTGTGGCTGTGAGTGGTTGTGGTTGTGTGTGTGGTTGTGTGTGTGTGGTTGTGTGTGTGTGGTTGCATGTGTGGTTGTGTGGGTGGTTGTGTGTCTGTGTGTGGTTGTGTGTGTGTGGTTGTGTGTGTGGTTGTGTGTGTGTGGTTGTGTGTGTGTATGGTTGTATGTGTGGTTGCGGTTATGTGTGTGGTTGTGTGTGTGGGTGTGTGTGTGTGTGTTTTTGTGGTTGTGTGTGTGGTTGCAGTTGTGTGTGTGGTTGTGTGTGTGGTTGTGTGTGTGTGTGGTTGTGTGTGTGTGTGGTTGTGTGGTTGTGTGTGTGGCTGTGTGTGTGTGGTTGTGTGTGTGTGGTTGTGTGTGTGTGGTTGTGTGTGTATGTGTGTGGTTGTGTGAGTGGTTGTGTGTGTGTAGTTGTGTGTGTGTGGTTGCGTATGTGTGGTTGTATGTGTGGTTGTGTGTGTGGTTGTGTATGGTGGTTGTGTGTGTGTGTGTGTGTGGTTGTATGTGTGTGTGGCTGTGTGTGGTTGTGTGTGTGTGGTTGTGTGTGTGTGTGGTTGTGTGTGTGTGTGGTTGTGTGTGTGTGTGGTTGTGTGTGGTTGTGGTTGTGTGTGGCTGTGTGTGTGGTTGTGTGTGTGGTTGTGTATGGTTGTGTGTGTGTGTGGTTGTGTGTGTGTGTGCGGTTGTATGTGTGTGGTTGTGGTTGGGTGTGGTTGTGGTTGTGTGTGGTTGTGGGTGTAGTTGTGGGTGTTGTGTGTGTGGTTGTGTGTGTTTGTGTGTGTGGTTGGGTGTGGTTGTGTGTGGTTGTGTGTGTGGTTGTGTGTGTGTGGTTGTGTGTGTGGTTGTGTGGTTGGGTGTGGTTGTGTGTATATGTGGTTGTGTGTGTGTGGTTGTGTGTGTGGTTGTGTGAGTGGTTGTGTGGTTGTATGTGTGTGTGTGCTTGTGGTTTTGTGTGTGTGTGTGTGTGTGTGGTTGTGTGTGTGGTTGTGTGTGTGTTTGTGTGTGGGGTTGTGTGTGTGTGTGGTTGTGTGGGGATGTGTGTGTGTGGTTGTGTGTGTGGTTGTGTGGTTGGGTGTGGTTGTGTGTATATGTGGTTGTGTGTGTGTGGTTGTGTGTGTGGTTGTGTGAGTGGTTGTGTGGTTGTATGTGTGTGTGTGCTTGTGGTTTTGTGTGTGTGTGTGTGTGTGTGGTTGTGTGTGTGGTTGTGTGTGTGGTTGTGTGTGGGGTTGTGTGTGTGTGTGGTTGTGTGGGGATGTGTGTGTGTGGTTGTGTGTGTGTGGTTGTGGGTGTGGCTGTGTGTGTGTGGTTGTGTGTGTGTTGTTGTGTGTGTGGTTTTGTGTGTGTGTGGTTGTATGTGTGGCTGTGAGTGGTTGTGGTTGTGTGTGTGGGGTTGTGTGTGTGTGTGTGTGTGGTTGTGTGTGTGTGTGGTTGTGTGTGTGGTTGTGTGTGTGGCTGTGTGTGTGGTTGTGTGTGTGTGTGTGGTTGTGTGTGAATGTGTGTGTGTGGTTGTATGTGTGGTTGCGGTTATGTGTGTGCTTGTGTGTGGTTGTGTGTGTGTGTGTGGTTGTGTGTGTGTTTGTGGTTGTGTGTGTGGTTGCAGTTGTGTGTGTGGTTGTGTGTGTGTGGTTGTGTGTGTGTGTGGTTGTATGGGTGTGTGGTTGTGTGTGTGGTTGTGTGTGTGTGGCTGTGTGTGTGGTTGTGTGTGTTGTGTGTGTGGTTGTGGTTGTGTGTGTGGTTGTGTGTGTGGTTTTGTGTGTGTGTGTGGTTGTGTGTGTGGTTGTGTGTGTGTGGTTGTGGGTGTGGTTGGGTGTGGTTGTGGTTGTGTGTGTGGTTGTGTGGTTGTGTGTGTGGTTGAGTGTGTGTGGTTGTGTGTGTGGTTGTGTGTGTGTGTGGTTGTGTGTGGTTGTGTGTGTGTGGTTGTGTGTGTGTGGTTGTGTGTGTGGTTGTGGTTGTGTGTGTGGTTGTGTGTGTGTGTGGTTGTGTGTGTGTGTGGTTGTGTGTGTGGTTGTGTGTGTGTGTGGTTGTGTGTGTGGTTGTGTGTGGGGTTGTGTGTGTGTGGTTGTGTGGGGTTGTGTGTGTGTGGTTGTGTGTGTGTGGTTGTGTGTGTGTGGTTGTGGCTGTGGCTGTGTGTGTGTGTGGTTGTGTGTGTGTTGTTGTGTGTGTGGTTTTGTGTGTGTGTGGTTGTATGTGTGGCTGTGAGTGGTTGTGGTTGTGTGTGTGGGGTTGTGTGTGTGTGTGTGTGTGTGGTTATGTGTGTGTGTGGTTGTGTGTGTGGTTGTGTGTGTGGTTGTGTGTGTGTGGTTGTATGTGTGGTTGCGGTTATGTGTGTGCTTGTGTGTGTGGTTGTGTGTGTGTGTGGTTGTGTGTGTGTGTTTGTGGTTGTGTGTGTGGTTGCAGTTGTGTGTGTGGTTGTGTGTGTGTGGTTGTGTGTGTGTGTGGTTGTATAGGTGTGTGGTTGTGTGTGTGGTTGTGTGTGTGTGGCTGTGTGTGTGGTTGTGTGTGTTGTTTGTGTGGTTGTGGTTGTGTGTGTGGTTGTGTGTGTGGTTATGGGTGTGGTTGGGTGTGGTTGTGTGTGTGGTTGTGTGTGTGGTTGTGTGTGTGGTTGAGTGTGTGTGGTTGGGTGTGTGGTTGTGTGTGTGGTTGAGTGTGTGTGGTTGTGTGTGTGGATGTGTGTGTGGTTGTGTGTGTGTGTGGTTGTGTGTGGTTGTGTGTGGTTGTGTGTGTGTGGTTGTGTGTGTGGTTGTGGTTGTGTGTGTGGTTGTGTGTGTGTGGTTGGGTGTGTGTGTGGATGTGTGTGTGGTTGTGGGTGTTGTGTGGTTGTATGTGTGTGGTTGTGGTTGTGTGTCTGTGTGGTTGTGTGCGGGGTTGCGTGTGGTTGTGTGTGTGTGGTTGTGTGGGGTTGTGTGAGTGTGGTTGTGTGTGTGGTTGTGTGTGTGGTTGTGTGGTGGTTGTGTGTGTATGGCTGTGGGTGTGGTTGTGTGTGTGGTTGTGTGTGTGGTTGTGTGTGTGCGGTTGTGTTGTGTGCGGTTGTGTTGTGTGTGGTTATATGTGTGGTTGTGTGTGTGGTTGTGGTTGTGTGTGTGGTTGTGTGTGTGGTTGTGTGTGTGGTTGTATGTGTGGTTGTATGTGTGGTTGTGGTTGTGTGTGTGTGGTTGTGGTTGTGTGTGTGTGTGGTTGTGTGGTTGTGTGTGTGGTTGTGCGTGTGGTTGTGTGTGTGGTTGTGGTTGTGTGTGTGGTTGTGTGTGAGACAGTAATACCAAAAGCATCTCAAAATAAAGGAACACAAACATTGAGTTTGTGGAAAGAGAAAGCACGTTGTAAGTCAAACGGGCGCAGCAAAGCATTAACACAGCAACAAAACAAACAAGATCACTTAGTGAAGACTGAGTGCTGATAATGGATACACACAGCCCATCATCTTAAGAGTTCGAATGCAGCCAATGTGCATTCAAACCTGCCCCCTCCTTGTGAGTTGCACCCCATATTTCATGAGTTGTAACTGCGGCACCCACCATAGCGCTTTGAGATCTAAAGCGCTACATAGGTCTAATCGATTAACCAGTCGCCAACATGCTGTGCTTTTAAAGAGAATGTGCCAAAAGTTTTCAGCTTCCTCATCATGTCCTCATGAAAGCACCAACGAAAGGACTCCCTGAATGGTGCAACGGACATGAAGCAGCCGCTGCGATCAGAAATAAACACTGTGAACGTTGTCCAGTTTCACAGTAACATTTCCTTAATGTTCTTTAAGTCACAAAACAGTAATACTAAAAGCATCCAAAATAAAGGAACACAAACATCGAGTTTGTGGAACGAGAAAGCACATTGTAAGTCAAACGGGCGCAGCAAAGCATTAACACAACATGTTCTTTGATGTTTGATGTTCTTTGAACGAGAACATCAAAGGGGCACCGCGAAAGTGATCGCGGGCGAAAGTGAAAGTGAACGCGAGTGCTTAATGAGCATGACGAAGTTTGCCAGCCTCTGCTCCTAAGCGCGCGCCCGCGCACATGTTAAGGCTGCCCGGGGGGCCACGCAGTGGCCCCTCAACAGGGCGGCCGCCTTAGTGCCACAGGAAGGCACTGGAGTCGGCCTTCTAGTTTCCCTGGGCGTGGGACCAGGGGGACTTCCGGCCGGCCACTTCCGGTAGTGGAAGGGGGGACAGGGGTACATATATTGTCCCCCGCCCACTGAGCAGCCTCTTTTCCACTGCCCGTCTCGCCTTTGTCGTCCGTTTGGTCGTGATCGGCGTTGGGGGAAGACTTCACGCGGTGGACATCGGGGGTGGCAGGCCGAGCCGTGGGTCACGTGTATCGCGTATTAGGAGGTGAGCGTAGGGTATCAGGGCTCAGGAGGCAAAGCTCCTGACCTGCACCCCGTGATGTCCACATGTTCAAGGGCTCAGGAATGTTTGGATGCGTGCTTAGTTCCTCGGGGAGGCTTCATGCGTTTCCCTGCACAGTTAACAGTGAGGCATACTCTGTTTGGAACACAGAGATGTAAATTAACTGTTGGCTTCCAACTTTCCCGAAAAGGAAATCGCTGTGCCGTTTCCCACAGGGTCCCTGATACCGCAGGCAGCGGGGCTTTGCGGGTAACAGGAACCATCTGTTATTTAGTGCCAAGTTACCTTATTGCTCAGCCTTTCATCCACCTGAGGCGATAAAATGAGTTCCATTGAGTTGGGTAACAAGAACCATCTATTATTTAGCGCCAAGTTACCTACGGGTGAACGTGCTCTCTTGTTGTTATGATTACTTGGGATTGGAGAGGTAGGGAGATTTGGTAAGGAAGAATGAAACAGTGCAGAATAAGTCTGGATCTAGAAATAAGGGATCAGGATTTCCTTTTTGAATTCTGCTGGCTCTGGATTGAACACAGGCGGAACTAGAGCTACCCACAGTTTTATAGGGCTTTCCTTCTCTGCCTGCTGGGGCTTTTCCTCCTCAGCCGCTTGCGGTATCTTCGGCTTTTCTTTTGTGCCGGTGGGGCTGTTTGTGGTCCCGGGTTCCGCTAATAGCATTTATATGCCCAGAATCCTTTAAGATCTTGTTGTAATGCTCAGCAGTTCTTTGAGAGACAGCTAATGTCACTCTGCCGATCTGTGCTGGTTCTTTCATTTACTGAAAATAAATATATAGATACACTGGGTCTGTGCCTAGGAGTGTACTAGGGATGAGGAACACAGTGGAGTGTGGCCGGTATGACTGGATCTCAGCATCGAGATCTCATCCCTTGATGTTGAATTTAGGAATTCTTCCAGTATGGAATTGAAAACTATGGATGCTCTTTAAGCTTTATGAGATGCAGGCAAGGCGACCCCATGCTGGCATCTAAAACATCTGGATTGTGCAGTTTAAAGTTTAGGAGGACACAGCTCCCTCATATACAACCCGCCTGATTTCCCCCGCTCAGCAGGCTGGTGGGGCGATTATAGAGGGAGCCAGAGGAAAGGTATTAGGGGTAGTTATTTCTTCACCTCATGGTCGGGCCCTGTGGATTTGACCCAGGGGTGCATTGCCAAGGAGCACAGGCTTCCCGGGGGAGCCCAAGTGACTTGGCTGATAGGAGGAATCACACATTCTTCAGGCCCGTAGGGGACCATTCATTCGCCTGGTGCAGTCCTGAGGCCATTTTATGGGGCACTGATAGCCGCAAATGCTGCTAGAACTTTTTTCCCTGCAATTCTGTGCTTTAGGCAGCCAAGGTGGGTCCCCGGGACCAGTGCATCTGCAGCCCCGACTCGTGGGTTTGCCGGGCCTCAGTAGGGGAGGTCGATTGATGGTATTTCGTGCCGCAGCGGGGGACTGGATCTGGTTTTGGGGCCTTGGTTGCAGGGCCTCAGTAGGGGAGGTTGATTGAAAGTATTTCGTGCCGCAGCGGGGGACTGGATCCGGTTTTGGGGACTTGGTTGCAATGTTTTGCTCCATTGGCAACTGAGGCTGATTGGCCTTGGCTTGTTCTTATTTGGTGGTCCTTGGCTCTGGGAGGAGCCCAAGAGCTATGGGTGGGGCGGCTAGCTCTCGGTTGGCTATGCAACTGAGCTATAATAGGGACTTATTTCACCATATGCAAATAGAAGCACTGATTAGCCAATAGATGGGCTTGTTGTAGGTAGTGCTCCTTTTGTAGTAAATATAGGGATGCAATGACATGTGCTCAGTATGTCATGTAACTGGAGCTCATGTTTAACGTTTCAACACCTTTGCGTTCACATACATTTACATTTGTATAATTGAGATGTAATTCTCAATGCGCGTTAGATTAACGCTATGAATGGTGATCAGTCAGGCTTTTCAGATTAACGCTATGAATGGTGATCAGTCAGGCTTTTCAGTGAGCGGAACACCTAGTAAATGCGCGGGGTGCTGGTGGCCGGTCTGTATGCCATAGTCATTGCCTGAGCAAGCTGGGTAGCCCTGCAGATTAGTTTTAACTCTTAAACAATCCTTGATGCTTGCGCAGGGCTCCATCGGCTCTGTTAGTGTCTTTTATATCGCCGGGTCCTCTTGGGACTCTTCACCGCTGTGTCTGGGATCAGGTGGAAGGTGTACACTTCGCCTTCTGCACCTACGCTAAGCAAAGTTTTAAGCTTAAGTGTTGAGGGTGATTAATGTTCCCGGGTCTTTCAGAAGGGGCCCATAGTGTAGGATGACCCAGCGGCAAGGAGCAGCTAGGGTGGTTTACGTGTGCTTTATCGACTATGAAGAGAGGATACATCGCGGGGCCCGGCTCACACTAAAGTGGGCAGAGATCACTTACACCATAGGAGCCGAGGTCTGGACCGATGCTAAAGGCCTTTGGGTCCCAGTTCACTTCTGAAACGGCTATGGCTTCAGATGCTGATAGGATGTCCGTTGTTATTTATTTGATCGTTATACGATTAGTTACTTGCGGTGTTATCCGCGGTTGTAGAGCATGAGGCTCCTGTTGTCTTTCAATCGTGTCTGTTGTATGCGGGATGGTTGTTATTTGGGCACAGCCGTGTGGTGGGTCTTTCCTCGTAAGATTGGGGTTAGCCTGACTTTAATCTCCCTGTTTGTCTCACATGGTTTTAATGCGGGGGCTGTCAACACGCCCTGTGCCGTGAGGCGAATGGACGGCATGTAGTTTCTGATTGATTTGATAGACCTGTTATTAGTATTAAACACACCAGGTATTATGAGGTAGTGACATTTGTCCTCCATTACACACATCTCCAGGCAGGACTGCCCCTCCCTGCCCACCCCCCCTTTTGAGCAAAGGGTAGTAATTACTTGCTGGGTGGGCAGGCTTTTACAGATGTTTGTGGCAAGCGCGCACATAATCCTGGATATATGTTGATTCCGTACAGTTTGGGGCAGGTTACCTGCCGCATCTTGTCTCTGTGGGGTTGAAGTGTGGTCGGGTCTATTGACTGAGGAGAGCCATTATCGCTTGGCATATCTTGGCATGAAGGAATGCCAGGCAAGATTATAGCGAAGCCAGGTAGTGGTACTTATCGTGTATGTGATGTTTGTCTCACTGGCAGGCCGCCAGGCAACGGGACCATGTACTTAGGTCACACATCAGGCAGTGCCAGGTTAATAGGGATGAATTGTACTAGAACAAACACGAGTGGTTCCCACCACTGTTGGTTAGAGGGGATGCTGTCATATCTTCCTTTTCACTGTATCCCCTAATCCAACACTCCATGTAAACTGAGGATGCCTGTTGATGCTGTCAGACCTGCTATTAGTTTTAAAAACACCAGGTACTATGGATTATTCAGTTGTACTCAATTCTTTGGTACTTTCAGGATGAATATGGTTCAATACATACTCCTTTGGACAGGCCTGCCCCATCTCGATCAAGGGGAAGTAAATATTATTGGGTTGTCAAAGTTTGCAGAACATTGGTGGTTAGCTCGCCACTGGGTGTTCTGGGAGTTTGGGGGCAGATTAGCATGCATCATCTTGTCCCTTCTCTGTAAGAGTCAGCGACCCCTAAGGTTACAGCGCACTCAATTACACGTCAGGTTGGAAGTAGGTCCAGGTTGAAAGGTTGTGCTGAGTGATGGTCAAATCCAAAGTGATTGTGGTACCTTTCCGAGGGGCACATCTGGTTGGGCAGTATGACATTTTTAAGTACAACCAGGGATCCCCTCCTTTTTGTCATTCATGCTTATTCGTTGCTTCCGCAGAGTTTGGGGGCAGGTTTCTGGCTCAAACTGGTGGGTTTGATGTTTGGTCGGGTCAATCGACCGAGTACAGCCAATTTGGCTGGGTATATCTGGGCAGGTAGGAAGGCCAGGCAAGAATTTAGCAAAAGCGCATAGGCAGGTAGGGGACTTATGGGGTTGTTCTGCTTGGGTTTTCGGATCAGATAGAACCCGCTCATCAGAGCCTCACTAACCCAGCCAGAACGTTACCCCCTCCCTAGAACCTATTTACAATCCTGCAACCACATATATCTACCACCTAAGGACAGGGGATTCCTACTATACATACCAAGACCTCTTATAATCGGCGGCCTCGCGATCCCATACGGATCCAGACCTCTCTGCCCATACGACAGTATCACAAGTGGCGGCCTCGCGATCCCCTACGAATCCAGACCTCTCTGCCCATACGACAGTATCACAAGTGGCGGCCTCGCGATTCCATACGAATCCAGACCTCTCTACCCAGACGGCAGTCTCAGCACAATCGGCGGCCTCGCGATCCCATACGGATCCAGACTTCTCTGCCCATACGACAGTATCACAAGTGGCGGCCTCGCGGTCCCATACGAACCCAGACCTCTCTACCCAGACGGCAGTCTCAGCACAATCGGCGGCCTCGCGATCCCATACGGATCCAGACCTCTCTGCCCATACGACAGTATCACAAGTGGCGGCCTCGCGGTCCCATACAAACCCAGACCTCTCTGCCCATACGACAGTATCACAAGTGGCGGCCTCGCGATTCCATACGAATCCAGACCTCTCTACCCAGACGGCAGTCTCAGCACAATCGGCGGCCGCGCGATCCCATACGGATCCAGACCTCTCTGCCCATACGACAGTATCACAAGTGGCGGCCTCGCGGTCCCATACGAACCCAGACCTCTCTACCCAGACGGCAGTCTCAGCACAATCGGCGGCCTCGCGATCCCATACGGATCCAGACCTCTCTGCCCATACGACAGTATCACAAGTGGCGGCCTCGCGGTCCCATACGAACCCAGACCTCTCTACCCAGACGGCAGTCTCAGCACAATCGGCGGCCTCGCGATCCCATACGGATCCAGACCTCTCTGCCCATACGACAGTATCACAAGTGGCGGCCTCGCGGTCCCATACAAACCCAGACCTCTCTACCCAGACGGCAGTCTCAGCACAATCAGCGGCCTCGCGATCCCATACGGATCCAGACCTCTCTGCCCATACGACAGTATCACAAGTGGCGGCCTCGCGATCCTATACGAATCCAGACCTCTCTACCTAGACGGCAGTCTCATACGACAGTTCATCCTATGATCACCATAACATACAAAAAGGGAATCAGTCTCACTATTCATCAGATCACACAAGGATTGCCAGTTCGAGCATAGCCTGTTCCCAGGTTTGAGGGGATCCTCTTTCCCTTATTCAGTTACCACTTACCTGATCAGGGTTAACATCTGTTCATGTAGCCGCAGCTGACTAGAAGAATAGGCTACCCTCTTATATAAGAACACGCAGCACATGTTGGTTCACTACAAACTGGATACTTTATTACTCATTACATACACAATCACATAACATTACGATATAACACATAACCTGTAAAGAAAAGTGAAAGATTAAGTTGTACACTCTAATAAGAAAGGGTCGACATCACCTTAGTAGTATGTAGCCTGCACTCAGTGGGCATCTAGGTTCCCTTCTCGTCTGTGCCTCGGCTCGCCTGGAATCACCCTTCTCCGAGTCACTGGGACCTCTTCCTTATCGGCTACTCTCTCCTCTCTGGCTATTCTGCTAGGAAAGCATCTGTCTCTCGGTTCTTCTCCGCCTTCAAGATGGCGTCTGTCTTCCCTGGAATAAGTAGTAGCTTTACTGCTAACGGCTAGATGCTGCCTACGGACTGAACATGTAACTGCCTCAGACTTTCACTAATATAGAGGTGCGTTTCCTCATGGAAAATTCCGGCCCGTAACCTGCCGCCCACCAAATTCTTGTACCTCCCCGTACCAAGGACACGTTCCCAGCCGGCCGGCCTGATGTAGTGTCTTCGGCATGAAGAAAAATACAATCCTTCGATAAGGGCCGGCCTGAACCGGTTCTCTCCAAGCGAATAACACCTCATAACTAAAACATTACATTTGACCTAGAAGCATCCCAAGCTGCCGGAGCAGAAAGAAAGATGGAGTCTCTCCCGTTTGAGGCCTACCAGGCCTGAATTCAGCACAGCTCCATGAAATACCCTCACTACAGGACAGGTTATCCCTAATACTAACGAATCTATCCCCTAGGCTATGTGTGCGAGCCCTGATCTATGGGGAAGAGCAAAGAATCATGTCGAAGTGCCTAGTAAATAGGCTCCATTCACTACTCTAACCCTTAGACTTGAATGGTAAGAGACTGAAGTCACATTTAATCATCTTTTCCTCACAAGAAGGCCGGGAAAATCGAGCAGAACATTTCACCCTTGACTTCAGTCTATTATACATTCATTAAACGGAACTAATATCTGTGGAAGAATAATATGAAACAAGACTAACTGATCTATGTCTAGTACCAGGTGTGCAGAATTGAAGTAGTGAAGGAATACACTGAATAAAGCAACAGATAGAAATCAAAATGCCGATAGTAATCAGAATACCTCCTAATATTTGACGTAACATATGCAAATTAGGTAACCAATTAAAGAGCCAGTCAAACCAGCCCTGGTCAATGTGTTTTCTAACTTCTTCTGTCAAGTCATGTAGTTTATCAATGTGAGCTTGAATGGATTTTGTATGATCCGACAAGTTAAACAACAAAGACCCAAAAAATCAGAACAATCGTGTCCATGTTTAAGCAAAAGATAATCAATGGCCGCTCGATTTTGCAAGATAGCCCTTCGTTCACCCTGGGCGTCTAATAGCATGTCAGACAGGACTGTAGAAGTATGATTGATGGATTTTACCATCCAGCAGGCCATTTTCCCAATAGATTTGGCATTATAAACTGCCAAAGCAGGAACACCAACAATTGAAATAGCCAGGCTAAGGTATTCAGACTTGGAATATAAATGCAAAGATGAGTCACAATCCTCCTGTAACCTCACTGTATCTCGAATCACACGAGAGTTGGCATTCGGATGTGATGAAAACATGAGCAAGCTCAGTCTAGTAATGGCACAAGGGCCTCCAGAAATATTTGCGGGTATGTATGGCCAGGAAGTATTACCACATGAGAAAAGCCATCCGGCAGGTAGTAACATTGTGCGATAGTGACTGGGGGTAACTACCATACTCTTGCAAGTCATGTTATTCTGAATAGAAGTACATGTTTTCGGTGTCCTTTGAAGGCACAAAGTTCGTTCATGAGCGGTGAATGAAGTGGCACCTTTCAATTTTAAACGCATACATTCAGAAATCGCACTAGGATCACAAGTAAGGAAAAAACGTAAATCACCCTGTGTGATATTATAGGTAACTATTTGGGACTGGATGGGGGGTATCGGGTCTGACAGTACAGTACACAAGGGGCAATACTCATGGGCAGCGAAATCGCCCAGAAGAACATTGGGGCGAGCATTTGATATATTAAAAATATGAGTCAAAGTCTCCAATGAAGCAGGGACAGCAACTAAACAAGTTGCCAGAATGTCCGTCACCGATCTCATCGGTGTCAAGCAGAAATGAGGGGCTTTAGTCACTTGCTTGGCCAATGTAATCCAAAAGTTCGGCGACGAATCCCACGCAGCGAAGGAACGCGACACTCGGGTTCTCAACTCAGCCCGGGTTGATGGGATCCCTCCTCTCTCGTCGTACCAGCCCAAAAGGAGTCCAACGCCGACACATCCTGCAGCAACAGTCCAAAGAATGATCTGAAAGAGAATCAAATACAGGCATTATTCATTCTCGTAAGTAACATTTGTCAGCCGGGACTGCTTCCCAGCTATCTTTCCCTGGTCTCATAACTAAAATGGTGTTGTCTTGACCGGTTGCAATGACTTCTGCTTGTTCAGGGGGATTCTTAGGCGACTGCACCCAAACTCTGGCCCCAGGATTATCTGTGGAGCCAAAACCTTTCTGGCCTCGTACAGTTAGCAACGTTGGGGCAGTGCCTTTTGTCATCTCACCACTGAAAACAGGCATTATTAGCAATTGAGCCACTCGGTCAGTTTGATGTATCAGTAAGTCAACCTCACTGCTATTCAGCAGGAGCACCTTAATCTCTCCCTGATAATCACTATCAATGATTCCTCCAAGCACCTGAATGCCTTTTACAGCCAGCCCCGATCTAGGGGCGATTAATCCGAAATTTCCAGTTGGTATATGAACACCAACACCAGTTTCAATGATGACCCGATCCTTACTTTTTATAACGGTGTCATCCATGGCATGCAGGTCTAAACCTGCCGACCCTGGGGTCGCTCTACATGGAGCCAAAGCTCCGGGAGTAATCTCCCAGTACATCACGGTCTCTCTGATTTCATTAGGCTTAGCATCAACATTCGGAGGAAACAAACGCATAAGTGGGGATTCAGCATTTAGAAAAGGACGGTTATTCAAAATCAATAGCGCTTGAGGCAAAAAGTCTCGCCAATTCTTATACTTGTCATCTGTTAATTTACGCAATTGATCTTTTAGCAAGCCATTCAACCTCTCCACAAGACCCGAGGCCTGTGGATAATATGGTATATGAAACACCCATTCAATATTGTTTTCCACACAGAATTCCTGTACCAATCTTCCACGAAAATGGGATGCATTATCAGATTGAATTTGGAATGGCACACCATAATACATCATAATCAATTCCACTGTTTTGATAGTATTCAATTGGGTAGCTTGCTTACAGGGAAGGGCCACCAACAGGCCACTGTATGTATCAACAATAGTGCAAACATATTGACAATTCCTACTCATAGGAAGTGGACCAATGTAATCAATCTGCCAAATTTGAGCGGGTAATTTCCCGCGATGTAAATGACCTTTAACAATTTGGGGCACTTTGCGCTGCCTGATATGCTGACAAATGGGACAATGTAGAATAACATTTTTAATTAAATCTAGGGGAATATAAATTCCTCGATCAGCAGCCCACCTGCTAGTGGCTTTCTCTCCAAAGTGTCCTGCTTTCTGGTGGGCCCATTTCGCCAATCCCGCAATATCAGAATCTTGCCTGTCCACCACTGCCTCAGCAATTTTAGATTTCTCATCTGCAATATTATGAAAGAATTTGTCAAGAGAGTCTATCGGGGTATGAGCATCCACATGGAAGATTGTAACAGTACTCTGTGGGAGCATTTCCCAAATCTCCTGCCATAATTCTTTTCCCCACAGTTCTTTTGAATGGATTTTCCAACTATGGGAATGCCAAGTCGGTAACCAAACTGCCAATCCATTGGCAGTAGACCAAGAATCGGTGAAAATATGACATGTGCCAGGTAACTCTTGTTTCAGAACCTGATAAACAGCATAGAGTTCAGCAAATTGACTGCTCTTACCCTCACCAGTTGTACTCAGCAATTTTTGTGTGATCGGATTATAGGACACTGCCTTCCAATGCCGTTTCGTCCCTATGAACCTTGCTGAACCATCCGTAAACCAGACATGGTTTCTGTCCTCTGCGGACAAATCATCAAAAGGTTTACCCCACTTAACAGGAGACTCCTGTACTAAAGGTACGGAACATTCACTCTCAGTCTCAGTTGATGGCGCCCGTGCCACCTTCTCATGCAAAGATGCAACTCCTTTTTGTCCCACACGTGCCCTGTCTTGTATATACCATTTCCATTTAATCACACTCGCCTCTTGAGCGTGTCCAATTCGGTGAGTTGTCGGCGAACTCATAACCCACTGCATGATAGGAATTTCAGGTCGCAAAACTATATCATGTCCCAAAGTCAATTGCTCGGTATCCACCAGAGCCCAATAACATGCAAGTAACTGTTTCTCAAAAGGTGTATAACGCTCACCAGCATCAGGTAACTTTTTAGTCCAGAAACCTAACGGTACTCTACTCTTGCCTTGTTTCTGCCACAAACTCCAATTCGCATAAAGGCCTTGTACAGACACATTCAAATCCACATCACCATCACATACAGGCCATAAATCCAGAGCATGCTGAATTGCTTCTTTTGCCAGACTGAACGCATCTTGCTGTGGTTTACCCCATTCAAATGCATTCTTTTTACGAGTGACCTGATACAAAGGGGCCAATATTTGACTCAAATGAGGAATATGCTGGCGCCAAAAGCCAAATAAACCAATGAAGCTTTGGGCTTCTTTCCTATTCCTCGGAACTGCAAAATCAAGAATTTTCTGTTTAACCTGAGGGATCACTTCTCGGTGCCCCTCATGCCAATTAATGCCCAAAAATTTCACAGCCTGGGACGGACCTTGTAATTTATCCGGGTTGATTTCCCAACCTTTCTCACGCAAGCACTCAATGACTCTATCCAATTGGGTCTGAACTTCCTCTTGTGTTTCGCCTTGGATCAAAATATCATCAATATAGTGACATATCTGAATTTGCGGATGAACCGGTACCTCAGCCAAATGCTCTGCCACCAGCCGGTGACATATCGTAGGACTATGCACATAGCCCTGGGGAAGACTTCTAAACGTCATTTGACGCCCGTTCCACGTAAAACTGAATTGTTCCTGGCACTCAGGGGCAATCGGAATCGAAAAGAAAGCATTAGCAATATCAATGGACGCATACCATGTACCTGGATGTTTTTGGATTCTTTCAATTAGGGTAATAACATCCGGTACTGCAACAGTCAAAGAGGGTGTGTGTCTATTCAATTCTCGATAATCAACAGTCATGCGCCAAGAATTATCACTCTTACGTACAGGCCAAACAGGATTATTCCAAGCAGAAGTAACTGGGGTTATAACTCCTGCATCCACCAACTCCTGAATAGTGGTACTAATCTCTTCATGACCACCTGGAATACGATACTGCTTCTGACGAACCACTTTTGTCGCCTGGGGAACTTTTATGGGGGGCATTCTTAAACGACCAACCCGTACAGGCCTGGATGATATATAATGTTTAGTTCCAAATTGGTAACATCCATCATCTAAGTGCAAAGTCATTCCTTTCAAAAATATCATTTCCAATATTGAATTATAAGAGTGGCACCACTAATACAGAGTATTCTTTTCTAGGAATTCAACCTATTCTCATTTCAAGTAAAGTTTGAACTGCGGGAGTTTCCTTTCCACCTAATCCGGTAATTGTAAAAGGCTGACCTTTAAACTTCTTTGATTTTCCATGGATAAGAGTGGCCTCCGCTTCTGTATCTACCAATGCTCGGGCCCTTTGGATATTACGACGTCTCCAATAAATATCAATATCTACATAGGGTCTATTATCTCTGTGAGCCCATCTGTGTACTGGAGCTTGACCTATTTCCTAGTCCTTTTTACTGTGTTCTGTGTACCAGGATAGATCAGGATAAAGACTCTCACGTTTCCCAGGTATCGATACCTCCTGTTCATATCCATCTCCATTACGAAATGGATTCCTGTTCTCTGCATTGTACTGCGGGTTTCGATCGGCCAATATGTGTCGATCCTCTCTCCTTCTCAACTCAGGGGATTGATCCCTATCATCTCTACGTCTGCTGTTAACATAATCATCTCTCCCCCTCTCTCTTTCCCCCTCTCTCTCCCTGTCTCTCTCACGACGGGGGGACAAATCACGCACATAACGTCGATCATCACGACGATCAGAGCGCCCACGGCGGTCGTCATCACCGCTACCGTCAGAAAAACCACGATCACACTCAGTCGTCCGAACACGCCGGGCACCCTCCTTTCGATCCAAGCCACGTTTGCGAAACATTTCCCACAAACGAGAAGTAGTCTCACCATCAATGTCCTCCTTCCGCACACCATCGGCCATAAGACCAAAAAACATATCACGTCTAGTAAGTTTATTGTCACCAGGAGTACGAGTGTCAGGCCGGGACTGCCGTTCAGGTTTAAACCACTCACCCAACTCACCGAGTTGGCGTACCGATTCCAGCACCACAGATAACATGTTACCAGTCTGATTAATCAATAAAGTCATCATGACCTGCTTATAAGCAACAGGGGAAGAACGAATAATACGATTCCGCACAGAAGATGTCAAGAAACCATCAAGCAACCTGTCAGCAGTATTTAGAAAAATCGCCGTTTTCATCACCTCCTCTTTGAGACGTTGTGCAGCATCGCGCAAAGTATACCACGGTTTGTCATTCACAGGCCAGTCAGACTCAGTAGGATATTTATGATTACAACCCTCAGTCGCCAATTGAAGCAAAGAAATTTGACCACCAGCATTAAAGTTACGAAAATGATCCTGTACAGTAGAATCCGAACTCAAGGAACAAAACTTCAAACAATCGCCAGCATCCAACATAATGCCAGCAGCGCCCAGTTCATAAAGGCGCACCATCCATGTGAGTAAGGTCTCACCAGCTCGCTGACGAAATCGCTGCAAAATATCACTAATTTCTTGTTGAGTAAAATCCTCCAAAGAGTCTAAAGCAATACCATTCGGAGCACCGGGAGCCTGCTGCACCTTCCGCCGAAAAACTGGATGCACCGAGACCGCGGGACGAGCATCACAAGGAGCTCGACCAGTACACGTAGAGGAACAATCAGTGGAAGAAGCATCGACCCCGCTCGAAGGACGAGCGCAATCACGGGGTGCACCATCAGAGGCGCAAGAAGCAGACTTACAATCACGGCCGGAGCGAGAGGACTCGCGCTTGGCAGACTCCTCACCCGAGGAAGGAGAATCACTCGAGTTCCAGATATTACCATCCCATTCATCAGGATTCCAATCCAGTCCGGCTTTCGCCACGACCAGACGCACCTTTCGCGTCGAAACCCGACCACGCCGATAAACGTCTCAAGTTTATCAGCAAGCAACTTATTTTGACACCGCAACAAAGTATGAGCATTTTGAATCTCAACAAAGTTCGCTTCCAAATCCTTATGCAAGTTCTGTAACTTCAACAACCTCTCATGCAGAATCCTGTACGCAGACAGAACAATCCAACCTCTGCGCCCCAAAACGGGAAGCTCATCACCCTTAGATACCGGCGCCTTCTGTAAACAAGTAATCACATTAGCCGGCTCCGCCAGCTCCAAAAAAGAATTCCAATTCTCACTCAAACCAGTAGAATCAGCCCACTCACGGGCTAAGGCTTCATAAGGCGTTGAATCCCAGCCGGGAATATCAACGGGCAACTTAAAAGTAGATTTCGATTTTCTAGAAAACATCTCGAAAAAGAAAGAAAAAGAGAAAAAGAAAAAGAAGAAAGAGAAAAGAAAAAAAAACTACACTCACAATTATATAGAAATAATATACAAACGAAACCACGCACGCGCCGAAAGCAAACACGATACAACCACAACGCACACAGGTTTCGTAAACGGTTCGTGACGCCAAATGTTCTGCTTGGGTTTTCGGATCAGATAGAACCCGCTCATCAGAGCCTCACTAACCCAGCCAGAACGTTACCCCCTCCCTAGAACCTATTTACAATCCTGCAACCACATATATCTACCACCTAAGGACAGGGGATTCCTACTATACATACCAAGACCTCTTATAATCGGCGGCCTCGCGATCCCATACGGATCCAGACCTCTCTGCCCATACGACAGTATCACAAGTGGCGGCCTCGCGATCCCCTACGAATCCAGACCTCTCTGCCCATACGACAGTATCACAAGTGGCGGCCTCGCGGTCCCATACGAATCCAGACCTCTCTACCCAGACGGCAGTCTCAGCACAATCGGCGGCCTCGCGATCCCATACGGATCCAGACCTCTCTGCCCATACGACAGTATCACAAGTGGCGGCCTCGCGGTCCCATACGAACCCAGACCTCTCTACCCAGACGGCAGTCTCAGCACAATCGGCGGCCTCGCGATCCCATACGGATCCAGACCTCTCTGCCCATACGACAGTATCACAAGTGGCGGCCTCGCGGTCCCATACGAACCCAGACCTCTCTACCCAGACGGCAGTCTCAGCACAATCGGCGGCCTCGCGATCCCATACGGATCCAGACCTCTCTGCCCATACGACAGTATCACAAGTGGCGGCCTCGCGGTCCCATACAAACCCAGACCTCTCTACCCAGACGGCAGTCTCAGCACAATCGGCGGCCTCGCGATCCCATACGGATCCAGACCTCTCTGCCCATACGACAGTAATACAAGTGGCGGCCTCGCGATCCTATACGAATCCAGACCTCTCTACCTAGACGGCAGTCTCATACGACAGTTCATCCTATGATCACCATAACATACAAAAAGGGAATCAGTCTCACTATTCATCAGATCACACAAGGATTGCCAGTTCGAGCATAGCCTGTTCTCAGGTTCGAGGGGCTCCTCTTTCCCTTATTCAGTTACCACTTACCTGATCAGGGTTAACATCTGTTCATGTAGCCGCAGCTGACTAGAAGAATAGGCTACCCTCTTATACAAGAACACGCAGCACATGTTGGTTCACTACAAACTGGATACTTTATTACTCATTACATACACAATCACATAACATTACGATATAACACATAACCTGTAAAGAAAAGTGAAAGATTAAGTTGTACACTCTAATAAGAAAGGGTCGACATCACCTTAGTAGTATGTAGCCTGCACTCAGTGGTCATCTAGGTTCCCTTCTCGTCTGTGCCTCGGCTCGCCTGGAATCACCCTTCTCCGAGTCACTGGGACCTCTTCCTTATCGGCTACTCTCTCTTCTCTGGCTATTCTGCTAGGAAAGCATCTGTCTCTCGGTTCTTCTCCGCCTTCAAGATGGCGTCTGTCTTCCCTGGAATAAGTAGTAGCTTTACTGCTAACGGCTAGATGCCGCCTACGGACTGAACATGTAACTGCCTCAGACTTTCACTAATATAGAGGTGCGTTTCCTCATGGAAAATTCCGGCCCGTAACCTGCCGCCCACCAAATTCTTGTACCTCCCCGTACCAAGGACACGTTCCCAGCCGGCCGGCCTGATGTAGTGTCTTCGGCATGAAGAAAAATACAATCCTTCGATAAGGGCCGGCCTGAACCGGTTCTCTCCAAGCGAATAACACCTCATAACTAAAACATTACATTTGACCTAGAAGCATCCCAAGCTGCCGGAGCAGAAAGAAAGATGGAGTCTCTCCCGTTTGAGGCCTACCAGGCCTGAATTCAGCACAGCTCCATGAAATACCCTCACTACAGGACAGGTTATCCCTAATACTAACGAATCTATCCCCTAGGCTATGTGTGCGAGCCCTGATCTATGGGGAAGAGCACAGAATCATGTCGAAGTGCCTAGTAAATAGGCTCCATTCACTACTCTAACCCTTAGACTTGAATGGTAAGAGACTGAAGTCACATTTAATCATCTTTTCCTCACAAGAAGGCCGGGAAAATCGAGCAGAACAGGGGTATGTGATGTAATTTTCACTGGCAGGCTGCCAAGCAAGGGGGCATTGCACCTAGGTCACTTACATCAGGCAGAGATGCCCAGTGGAAGCATGTGGGGGACTGCACAGAGCAGGATACTGCACAGGTTAGATGCCGGCAAATTGTGGCTGCACTACTGCAGATGGCAAATTAAACCTTACTGAGTCACAGGCAGGGTATGGTGGTGGTGGTGGTCCAACCTCTTTTCCCAGGACCACTCTCTGTCTAGTTTAGCGGTGCTAGTTGTTCAGCATCAGCACCTGCAGCGGCTCACAGGGGTAGCAGGAAAGCTTATTTTATTTCGCCTGGGATGGGAACTGGCAATGTCATAAAGCCTTGCGGCCAGAATCTGATTAGGCCAAGACGTACCAGTGATGGTGCAACGGGCACTAAGCTGTAGAACCAGCTAGGTTTCAACGTAATCCTGGTATACCATCAGTTATAAACGTAAGGCCGTTGGCGACACGTGAACAGGCACTTTCTGTCAGCTTGGGCGGGTGTGTGCTATTCCCAAGAGAGTGCGGGTTGCCTTGTTAGTGCTGAGCTGGAGGGGATGGAGAACTTATACGGACATCTACCAGAGCACTTTTTGCAGTCATAGTTAGGTTACATTGATTTTATGGCTGGCGTGTTACCAGTTGCTTCACGAAGCTAAGTTACTTTGGGAGTTGTCAGCGAATTGCCGGACAGCAACGTTAGGGGTTAGCCGGTTGGCAGGCCGTTTAGATGTGTGCTCCAACTCCGGCATGTCCAGGTATGGGTTATGGTGCCTAAGCCGGCCCTGTGATGCAAGTTCACAGGCAGGTGGAGCGCCAAAACGGAAAGGGGCTTGGGTTCAACCGCTGGTCACAGGTTCAGATCCCGGTCGGTCCACCTAGCAGTTCAATTTTGAGGTCGTCGAATCAAGTACCATAGAGTCGAGTAATGAGAACATGTGCAATTTCTCCCGCCCTATCGCCTTGGCTGGCAGCTATGCAGGTTGTGGAAGTTGTCTTTCAACTAGGGCGATATGGTCCATATGTCTGGGGGAAACGCCTGGGTTAAACTCAATTGGGGCTACAAAGTAGTAGAAGAACACTTGGCATTCCCAGTATTCAAATAAGAGAGGTATTTCTACTTTGGTTTCCCTCTGGTTCCTCTGTCCTGTCCGCTCCCTGGTAAACTAGCAGAAGTTTGGGGAGGGCAAGGCTTCACACAGGGAGGTGACTGACGGTATGCGATGGACATACTCCGACTAGTGCTAGACTCAGATAACTGAGTGAAAGAGGAAGCAAGGCGGGCTTGTCAACGCTTACCTCCACCCGCACTGGCATTTCCTGGCAGGAGTGGCTTGTCAAAGGTATTGCTCTTCAGCCAGGCAATGTTACACTGAACCAACACCTAATTATTGGTTTCAGGTCATATCAGTCAAATATGCACGGGGAGTTTTGAAAGGGTGGGGGCACCTGTCCAGAAGGGGCATGCTGGCCTCCGGTCCTGTATGGGCTAAGACTTGTTTTGGCTGGACCTGGGAGAGGCCCGGTATCAGCAGTTGTAAGTAAAGAGGCCTACCATGGTGGGGGGCCCTGGTTGTGACGGTGGCCACCCCCAGTGCTGTGGAGGAGTTACAGGGCGATCCAGAGTCTGCAAGTTACCAAGGGGTGCTTCATGCAGCAGCACAGTATGGTGCTAAGCCACGGATTCCCAGGGATGTCTTAGCGTTGTCCCCTGGAAGAACTACGGTGCCCCGTTAGTCCTACGGCCGGTTGTGGGTCTGAGCAACTGGGGGCTGCCTGGAACGCTCCGCCCACCTTTTTGGGGGGCGTGAGTAAGGGAGTGGACTGGTGGTCCACTGATGGGAGGGGTGGCCCCTCCCAAGAATTGGTAAACACCGATTGGCGACGGCCACGGTGTAATTTGGCTCATCAGACGGGCAGGTGGCATAAGTGTTGGCCTGCCCTGGGATCGCCCGTAAGATAACCCACCATGTTGGCATATTTGTTATGCAAATAAACCTGCAGCAATTTTCTCCACTAACAAGGTGTCGTGTGGTTTATTGATGTATTGTGCTGCATGTATACTGACTACTGTTGCCGATATTGGCACTATGTCAAGGCTGCCCGGGGGGCCACGCAGTGGCCCCTCAACAGGGCGGCCGCATTAGTGCCACAGGAAGGCACTGGAGTTGGCCTCCTAGTTTCCCTAGGCGTGGGACCAGGGGGACTTCCGGCCGGCCACTTCCGGTAGTGGGAGGGGGGACAGGGGTACATATACTGTCCCCCGCCCACTGAGCAGCCTCTTTTCCGCTGCCCATCTTGTCTTTCCCACCCCACCGCGTACCCTGCGGACGGACAATGAAGAGGATTGGGGGGGGGTACAATTTCTAACCTATTGTTTTGTGTTGCAGGAGGAGTTACAGGGCGATCCAGAGTCTGCAAGTTACCAAGGGGTACTTCATGCAGCAGCACAGTATCGTGCTAAGCCAAGGATACCTAGGGATGACTTAGCGTTGTCCCCTGGAAGAACTACGGCGCCCCGTTAGTCCTACGGCCGGTTGTGGGTCTGAGCAACCGGGGGCTGCCTGGAACGCTCCGCCCACCTTTTTGGGGGGCGTGAGTAAGGGAGTGGACTGGTGGTCCACTGATGGGAGGGGTGGCCCCTCCCAAGAATTTGTAAAGCACCGATTGGCGACGGCCACGGTGTAATTTGGCTCATCAGACGGGCAGGCGGCATAAGGGTTGGCCTGCCCTGGGATCGACCGTAAGATAACCAACCATGTTGGCATATTTGTTATGCAAATAAACCTGCAGCAATTTTCTCCACTAACAAGGTGTCGTGTGGTTTATTGATGTATTGTGCTGCATGTATACTGACTACTGTTGTCGATATTGGCACTATGCACTGTAGCTCTAGGCTGGCCATGGTAGCATTTTTTGAGCCCTCACAAAAAATCTCGCCAGACCAGCGCATGCGCTGGGTCAGGCGAGACCTAAAAAAGAAAAAAAGTGCTTTTTTAAAGGAAATCGCTAATTACCACCAACTTGAAGTTGGTGGTAATTAGTGATTCCTTAAGGCTAAAGTGCACTTACTTTTGTGCTACTTACAGTGCAGTTAAGGAATCGCAATTCCCGATTCCTTAAATGCAACAGCAAAATAAGGAATCACAATTTTGCGATTCCTTATTTTGCTAGTAGGTTTAAACTCACCTACATTGCTCGCAGCCAAATAGCGATCGGTAACGCTGGAATTCTGCTAATTTCAGCGTTATCGATTGCTATTTGGCCACCTACATCTGGCACTTAATCTCCCTATGCCTAACAAAACAAGCATTGACATTGCCAATAGGCCTCGCCTTTGGGACCTTATAAGTGTTTAGCCATGCAACACTTGAAGTTGTTGCACCAAGGATATTGTGCTGGATAATTAAACACTTATAAGGTCCCAAAGGCGAGACCTATTGGCTATGGCAATGCTTGTTCTTTTTGGATAACATTCACCCCAGCGCAGAAATCTGCAAAAAAAAAAAAAAATAGTTAAAGGTAATTTGCAACCATTTTATTGTTGAAAACGATGTATGATATAAGTGTAATGTACATTAATGTAAAACCTATAAATAGTAGCGCTGCAAAAGATAAACATAGGGCTTCTTTTCGCATGGTTTCTTGTTAGAGATTGGCACCTGCCATCACACACAAGCGCTTTAACAAGCTGCCTCCTCCTCTGTGAGCTGCACACAAGAGCTAGGACAGGAGCAGCTTCTAAAACCGGCACCTACCGGAAGAGGAGGGTTGTGCTAACCCACCACAGGAAGTGGGTGTGCTGAGGCCACTGAGGTCTAAAACCCACGAGTTCTGGGATTTCAGGACTTTGAGATATCCTCACAGTCACATATGGTGAGGTGCTTAATAACATCATAAAAGACCCGTCTCTTTGGGGTGTTGGGTTGAATGGCGCTTATATAGTTAATGACACCTCGGTCCACGGCTTTGTGAACAAGCTTAACGAAAACATAACGCAACGACAACATGTGCCACAGGACTAATCTTCCCTCCCATGAAAAGAGTAGGTATCGCTTGGGAGGACCAATGCTGCACGCGTGTATGTCTACTTGTATACCGAAACGAACAATACAGTAATATGCATGAATAGTTACTTATAATGAATGGTCCTAGTTGGATACAATTTAAAGTTCACCAGTGTTTTCAATTTTCCAAATACCACTTGAGAAATCTGAGGCAAAGGAAATGCATGCATTGCTAAAAGAGACACGCCTGGTTATACAGGAGCTTAATGAAACACCGCCAAGAAATACAATGAGACAGTCACGTTCAATTAAACTGAAATAAAACGAAATGGAAAAAAAATAGTGTTTGCAAATTGAAAACGAAACATTATGGCAAACCTGTGAAGGATAAAAAAAAAATTGGAGTTTCACACACCTTTACAACCGGCAGCAGCACAGACAAGCAGATGCATTCCCGACCACAAATGCAGACTCGTCCCCAATAGATTAAAGGCTTTAACGTGATTTTGAGCAGAAGCATGACTAACAAAGAGCAGGTAAATTCTACACGTATGATCGGCTCTCCAGTTTTCAAAACTTTCAGTTTCAATTGGAGAGCTGCAGAAAACGAAGCAGCTGGTGACGTACAAAGGCGTGCCTTCACAAATACTCAGAAGGGGCAGAGCTCAACTTGTCACAAGCAAGGGACGGGCTTCTGGGAGCTTTGGAGTAAGGAATATAGGCGGAACGTTCCACAGGCAGGACCTTAAGAGCCGTGCAAACTTACGGATGTTTGTGTCGCCTAGGCAAAACGTATTTTGAGGGTCCCTTTTGAGAACAACTTTAAAAGCATTTTCTGCAAATTCACGCTCCTGTGTTTTCAAGTAATATTGAAAGATATGCTAAACTTTCATTAACGAGTGCAGGAAAAAGACATTTAAAAGACAATGCTACTTGGTGTCCTCCAGCAAAAGAGTACTAAAAGAATGCTTTAGCAAGCATTGATAAAGCCATTTTGTGTTTGGATGGAGATGTTGTCTCGCAACAACACTTTAAGTTAAATTCAGAGTCTAACCAGCTTTTGTTTCAATTATATGAAATACACGAAGGGTAATTTTATTGCAGTGGTTAATTAGTGGACCCTATAAAAAAAAATATAAAAAGACACAGGCACACAGCCCTTGAAATTGCAGTTTCATTGGTTAATACGTATAAATAAAGCACCGATCACAACTAACATGCTCGCTGCAACAGTGAAAATCAAAGCAATTTTCACCATTTCATCTGGTGAAACCTGAACATCTTCTCCTTAGTTCTCTACCCCTGTCATGTCCCTCTTCTCCTCCCTTCTGTCTCTGTTTCTGTGGCTAGACCTGACTGTTGAGTGAGAGAAATGGGAGGGGGCAGAAAACAGCCAAAAGACAGAGCGGGCAAAAGATTGGTAAAGTGATAGTAAAGAGAGGGGTAAATGAGGTAGGAAGTGACATAAGCTAAAGAGAGAAACATGAAGTAGCTAAAGAGAAGGATACGGAAAGGCAGAGAGACAGGCGTGGTTTTGGAATAAGGCAGATGGAATAGTATAGAGAGGGAGGTAGTTTGAGAGACAGATGGGGAAGACAGGTAGTGAGATGACAATGAGCTAAGTATAGGCGGGAGTAGTAAAGAGGGACAAAATGAGAAGTGGTAGAGAAAGACGTTCAGACAAAGAAAGTAGTAGGCAGAAAAAAAGGTAAAGAGTAAAGGGAAGAACGAGGTGGTGAAAGGTGAGGTAGAGTAACCAGTAAGCTTAAAAGAGAGGCAGAGAGTGAAGTAGAAAAAGTTATGGGTTAGAGACGGTGGGTTGAAACAGATTGAGATGCAGAGAGAAGCGAGACAAAAGTTATTGGGAGACATAGCAAGAAATGGATAAAGTAATGAGAGAGATGAAGTACCAGGAACAGATGGTGAAATGGAAAGAGGAGGTGGAGAAGTGAAGATGCGAACGGTGAGAATCAGAGGTGAGAGATGGGCGTTAGGTTAAGATGAGGTACAGAGAAGTGGTAGAGTAGTGAGATGGGGTGAGGGCTGAGAGGTAGAGAGGTGATTTGAGAGAGAAGTGAAGTAGATGGAGGAGATATACAGATGAAATGTAAACAGTACTGTGGTAGAATGATACGCACCAGGTAGAGGCAGAGAGGAGGTAGAACATGGGGAGGGTTAGAGAGGTATAATTCAGAAACTTGGGGTACAAGAGCAGCTGGGTCTTCGAACCTTTTCCTTTTTTGTCAGTGTGCACAACATCAGCAACAAGTATTGGCAAAGCCAATAGATCAAAAAGGGAAGTAGTACTGAATTTGCCAGTGCTTGTTTTCCAATTGTTCCTTTGCATTTTATACGTCTATTGCACAAACGTAACTGAAATATCACAAAAAAATGTATTTAACATTTTTTTGTACACTGCATAAACAGGCAGTCGTGGAGAAAACTACTTTAGAAATAAAAAGTCAAACGAATGGAGATGTACATGAAAGCAAACCTTGCTCTTTATTTAGAGAATCAAGCTCTATTACTCTGTCAAGAACCTGTCCACACACTCATTCCATTGCACAATGCTTGCTTGCTGAATACAAATAAAAAAAACACATGCTATGAAGCCATAAACACACCACTCTGCAACTAAAAGCACTGCTAGGAGAATCACAGAGAAGTAATATGCTAAAAATAGGAAATATTCTTCACCTCCTTCGACAAAAGCGTACAAAAACCTCACAGCAAATCATGGGTACGGACCGTGTTTTGTTTACAAATATACAATATTGCAATGTCACACTGTCAAAACAATGACAAAAGTTAATGTCCTGAAGCACACCCATATTTTTAATCTTTTAAAGTTCATCTCTATTTTTATCAAGTTCGGCGTGCAGCACTCGTAATGTGCTCCATTCCTTTAGCACATGGTATGAAAACGTCAAAACAAGGTAGCACGCGGTTTGCGGGTCACCAACGAGCTGCACAGCCTTATACACACTGGTATTGCAATTAATCCACCTTCACCATCGTTTTTCCAAATTTTATTCCAATCTTTCATCTTCTTTAATCCAATTTTATCCATCACGTCAAAGGTACGAAATCCAATAATCTTATGCATTTTAGTTGCTCTAGAATTGCCCATCCGGGTCTATTCATAGGCACTTAGCGGACCCCGAATCATCCCAATATAATTTCTCCCAATGCATTTCGGTCAATGAAGACCTTCTTCAGGTTTATCTATGATTGACAAAGAATATGTATCAGCCTCATGTGTTCAACATTCTCAAAGTAATACAAAAATAATAATTTGAAACGTGAACAGTACATTCATATGCCCCACTATTCTAATAAACATAATCCAATGCGTGAAACAATTTTCCTCGTGTTCTTTATCCCAACTAGACCAATGCTGTTCTAAGGAGCAACATACGTTTGTCTACCCTTATGTGAATATCACGTCACCCGATTTTTAACCTAAGTGACTATGACCTGTGAATCCCCCGGAGAACTTTCTCCTAACTCCCAAACTCGTAAATACAATACCCCGCCCCAGTGCATACCTCATATCCATCTTGCCGTTAAAAGCAACATCACCTCCTCAACTGCACTTGAACATCTGTGGCGTCTAACTAGTGCAAAGCAACTGAATTTGAACGTATAATTCCCTCCCCACCTGTGAAACTATCACGTCACATGACCCCGTGCCCACGCCCCCTAAATCCCAGTATGCACCACTACTTAAAGTAACATCAACCCTATATCAAGACCTTACAACCCAAATTGCTTTTTTCATTACATATGTGACTGCATATTCGTGAAACAAATTAAAAGGTGAAACCATGAACATATCTCCCTAATAGAATCCTGTTTACACATGTGGTTAACCCGTATTCAACAATTCCTCTATATCGGCAATGTGGTGAATTGCCTTTGACGTGAAAATGTTGTGATCACATAATCTTTGTTTCTTTGCCTCGGGGTGCTAAAACAGGGTTGGAACGGCACAATATCAATGAAAAAAGTTAATGTTCTGAAGCACACCCATATTTTTAATCTTTTAAAGTTCATCTCTATTTTTATCAAGTTCGGCGTGCAGCACTCGTAATGTGCTCCATTCCTTTAGCACATGGTATGAAAACGTCAAAACAAGGTAGCACGCGGTTTGCGGGTCACCAACGAGTTGCACAGCCTTATACACACTGGTATTGCAATTAATCCACCTTCACCATCGTTTTTCTAAATTTTATTCCAATCTTTCATCTTCTTTATTCCAATTTTATCCATCACTGTCAAAACAACCATGTTTTAGAAAAATTGAACAAAAAAAAATACACAATGGTGATAATGAGTTTACCCTGGCGTATTAACACTAAGAGTGAAATTAATGTTCTCCCGTTATTGTCGCGAGGGGGGTGGGCTTAAGAAAGGTTTGAATACTCGTTGCCTTGCCTTCCTAATTAAAGACATCAAGCAACAGTGAAAAATTATCACATTTGCAATACTACAAGGGGAGCGGAACGAGAATATGAAAGGCGCTCCAGCATCTGTCATTATAACAGAGCCACAGACCAAGACCATAGCGCGGCCGCCAAAGTGAAAGTGATCGCGATCAAACATCAAAGCGGCCGCGAAAGTCAAAGTAATCGCGGTCAAGCGCGCTCGCCCGCGCACATGCACTGTAGCTCTAGGCTGGCCTGATAGCACTTTTTGGAGCCCTCTCAATAAGTCTCGCCAGACCAGCGCATGCGCTCGGTCAGGCGAGACCTAAAAAGAAATGTAACGCAACTGGTGTTATTTGAAGCACTCTGATACCCGATTTGGGTCAAGTTCACGCTATATAAAACTCAGAAAAAAAGAAAAAAAACAGCGCCTCTCCTTTCACTTGTTGACTTTATGCTTGTCTTTGCTGCCTTTTGACTACGTTTGTGCTATAGAAAACACAAACCTACATAGTCTGGAATTAGGATCAATAGAGCAGCTAAACTATCTTTATATCTGCCTTTTGATCTAGGATCAACGGCGAAATTCTTATTTTGCTGACTTAGTCTGTCCTCTGTCCTTTGCACGAAATTCAAAGATTAACTGCCCATCTTTCAGTTGCTTATTTCTGTATTTGCTTATTAAACAGGTACTAAGGGGATTAAATATTTGCCCCAACAGTATTACCATGTGTAAAAGTTACAAAATCGTAATATAATGCTCTAAAAAAAAAATACTATATTATGCTGCATAATTTCACGCTCCAACACCGCATCTTATAAAAGATGGTTGTGATGCACTAAATAGCCGCAGGAAGCCACGCATGGGTGCTTAGGGAGTGAGGGGCGTATGTATCGGTTTGGTGGCGCAGGGCAGTGCAGCAACACCCCTTGCTGCGCTGCTCTGCGCCACAGGGAACGGGCAGGAATTAATCATATTCATCCAACACCGTACATTCCTGTCCTTTCCCCTGCGCTGGCGCCGTTTTGGCAGCCTAGTGCCAATGCAGGCTCCCTTGCCCCATGGTGCAAAGGTTCCTGTGTTGACGGCAGGATTGTTTTTGTGCAGGAAGGGGCGCCTTCCTGCACAAAAACAATCCATATAGGTGATTTCCTCTATGTGTGCTGCAGAATGCAACACCCATACAAAAAGGAAATAATGAGGAGAAATACAGAGATTTCTCCTCTTTAGGGCTCACCTCAGGAGGCATAGGATTTTGAGGCATAGCCAGATTTACAAGTCCTTGTAAATCTGGGAATGCGTCAAAAACCATGGGAGTTGCGTGGAAACACCTGCGCTCCAACCATGGAATGCGTCCCTAGCACAATGTAAGGCAACATAGCAATTCGCGCTGCGTTGCATTATTCCATATATGTGAAGCCATTTAAACAGTGGTGGCTCGCTGAGGGAGAGCTGCGGGTGGTGGGGTGGGGCGAGGGTGGGAAGGGTGAGGGGTTAGTGGAGTCCGACATACGACGGACAGGAGTAAGGTAAGTAATTAAATAAATAAAACAATTTACCTTGCGCGCGCTGCATCGCCGAGTTGGCGATGCAACGCGCACAACCTAAATTGGTTTATTTATTTATATACTTACCTTAATCCTGTCCGTCGTATGTCGGACTCCACTACCTCCCAACCTGCCCCTCCCCCGCCCCGCAGCACTCCCTCGGGAGCCGCCAATGCATTTAAAGTCAAGCAAGGCGGCTTTGGGTAGCTTCATGATTATGACTTGTACTTTGCGTCGTGCATGTACCACTTCGCATGGTGTAAAAATGACGCAAGGCCCTTATAAATATGTCCCTAAGTTTGAAGGAGAAGCAGGATCCCTCCAGTGCCGTCCTTTCTTGCGAGTGAAGGACTCAGAAAAGGGCGGGGTTTCTTTAAAGCAGTCTGTGTGATGCTCTGGGGCACGCTGGCGCACCTGCGCTTACGCAGCCCACGTAAAGTGAGATATGACGTATATGAGGACTGGCTGTCAACCTTTCGACTTGAAGAAAGACGTAGTTATTGAGCTAATGACAGACATCCATCGCACGCCAAGGATATGTCCGCGAAGCTGAGGCAATCCCTGTCACATGTACATTCTTAAGAGTGGAACAAAGGTTGATGCTTGTCAGATGCACGTTTTCACCGGTCTCTGGGGGCCATGGATGTAATGAAACGCGTTGTCTTCTTTCCTCTGAACGAGCACGGTTGCCGACGAGGCAGGACGTCACATCTCAGCTCGTCACTGGCACAGCATGTTTAATACAAAGCGCTCATTTCTGGGGTGCGCGAGGTCACGCACATTTACATACCAGACGTGAACGTGCCTCCTGGGACTGAGGCTCCTTGGGTTTCCTGCTTCGTTACTGACTCGAGCATCCGTGCCCTACTCTTTGCAAAAAGCTCCTTCCAATTATACCCTCACATGGGGGGGGGGGGCGATAAGGGCAGTGGGGGTGTCAGAGGAGTACTTGGCGTGCTGAAGCAGCTACTTCCAGCAAGTTCCTTCAATGAAGGCGCTCGGTCGTGTTATTAGCATATGCTTAGCACACTGTAGCGTGTAAAAGCGGATCCGCGCATGCAGCGCTAAGTAGGACATCGCGACGTAAAGTGGAGCAAACAGCAGCATGCGGTGGTAGCACAGTGCAAAATCCAAAATGCCTAAGTGTCGTGGAGCTCCAACCACGTAAAAAAAAGAAAAATCCTTCATTCAACCTTTGCCCCATCCCTCCTCTCCCTGATTTATCCTACACTTCTCTGACTACTCTGACCCCCAAACATCGTCTCTAACTGTCCCCTCCTTTTTTACCCATCAACCAGAAAACCACTACTTACAATAAACAACTTACTACTTCCCCTTTCAAATCCATTCCTATCTTTCTTTCCCTACTGTACACTCTACAAAACACTCAAGAAATCAACACTACAACAACTAATGCACATAGGAAAAACCCATTTTTACTAATCCACTGACAATTAACCTCTTTTTAAGTTCAATAAAATGTTATTAGTCAATGAAAAAGAGTAAATCAATACATAACATCAGTTAGGAAAGGGAAGGGAGAGGGAAGGTGGGAGGGAAGGGGAAAAGGGGAATAACAAAATGTAGCATGTAAGAGAAAATATACAATAAAAACAATAATCATGGGCATTTGAACATTTGAACATGGGTATTTGAAAAAGAAGAGAAAAGGAGAAAAAAAAACAGTATATTAGAAATTCTTGGATGTGGAAAGGGTATCATGGGGGTTTAGAGACCTCTTGTTGAGCAGGCGTTGGACGAGATGAATGGGCAGCACATTTATCTAAATACAATGTAATGGGGAGCCATAGGTCTGCTCGTTTAGTTGCTAATTGAATAGGAAAAACAAAAGCATTATCGAGTCTATGATTGTGACAGACGTTGTACCACCACCCTTTAAAAGAAATATTAGATGTATTTTTCCAATTAACAGTAATCTGCTGAAAGGCTACAGCTAATAACAAATCTACAATGCGAACACACATATCTGCAGTATCCCAACCCGGGGATAAACTACCCAAGAAAAGGTGAGTGAGAGAAAAAGGAATACAGGCATGAAAAATAACATTGACTTGAGCCCACACCTGTAACCAAAAGTCATGTACATATTTACAGAGAAATATCATATGAAATAAGGTAGCATTGGGGGAGCCACACGACCAGCATGTGTCTGGGGTAATAGGAAAGCGTTTGTGTAGTGTAGAAGGAGTATGGAGTAATCTGTTGTAAATAAAAAATAAGGATTGCGTCAGGGAGACTGCTCTGGAAGTTTTACGGAGTTTTGCCCATATCTTATCCCAAAGAGATACCGGCCATTCTGTTTCAAAATCAATCTCCCATTGAAGCTCGACCTTGGATTTAGGTCTGAGTGACTGGTGCGAGTGAAGATATTTATAAATAAGGGATGCTTTGGGAATCGTACGTAGGAGAGAGTGGAGTTGGAAAATGGGGGTTTGTTGAACAGGGGAAGGAGAAGAAGAAGGACCCGAGAACCTCTCATAAACCTCTAGAACGGTATTTTTAAGTAATAAGTATTTAGGGATAAAGGATAGAGGTAAGCCAAAGGAAGAGCTGAGATCAGAAAAAGAGAGAAAGATGGAATCAGAGAAGAGCTGCGAGATCCATATCAAACCTTGGGATCTCCATGATTTCCAGTAGAAGGGTTTATTACCAATTAGAAGATATTTATTATGCCAAATGGTGGAAGAGAGGAAATCAGCAACAGTCGTGGGAGGGCCAGGGGCAGCAGATAGCAAGAGCTTAAGGGTATATTTGTGAATAGGAGCAGGAATCAAAGAAGGTTTACGAGAGAAAGCAAGATATTCTGTAAAAGAAAATGGAGAAAGGAGAGTACGTTCAACCTTAATCCACAAAGGGCAAGGGACAGTAATATCTTGTAACCAGAGGGAGGCTTGACGTAGTAGAAAGGCCTTCTGATATGCAGGAAAATCAGGGAAGTTAACACCACCCTCAGAAGCAGCTCGAATAAGTCTAGCAAGAGACATTCTGGATTTTTTAGAGTTCCACAAAAACGAAGATAACGTTGAGTTAATATTTTTGAAGAACTTCATTGGAATAGATACCGGAATATTGGATAGCGTATAAAGAATGATGGGAGAAATCATCATTTTAATAGTATCAAGACGGCCCCACCAGGAGAGGTATAAGGGGTGCCACCTTGCAGTGAGGTCCGTAATTTTTTGTGTGCATTTAGACAAACATAAAGAGACAGTGTCAGGAATAGAGGGGGTGATATATAACCCCAGATATTTAATGTGGGTGGGGCACCAAGTAAATTGAGAGTCACAGAATTCTTGCTTGAAAGTGAATTTGGTCAGGGGTAGGATCTCGCACTTATCATGGTTAAGTCTATACCCAGAGAGGGATGAATACTTTCGGACTTCATCCAGAAAAGCAGGGACAGATTCCGTGGGGTTAGAAAGAAAAAGTAAGATATCATCTGCATAAGCAGCAAGTTTAAGATGAAGGTCCGCAACCTGAAAGCCATGGATAGCGGGGTTTTGACGTATTCTGGATAAAAAGGGTTCTAAAGCAAGATTGAAAAGAAAGGGGGAAAGGGGGCAACCCTGACGAACGCCTCTACCCAGACTAAAATAAGAAGAAATTTGGCCATTGGCAACTATTGCGGCTCTAGGGTGCGAGTACAGCAGGGAAACTAAAGAAATAAATTTAGGGCCAAAGCCAAACCAAGTAAGGGTGTGAAAAAGATATCGCCACTCAACTCGGTCAAACGCCTTTTCGGCGTCAAGGGCAATCGCTGCAAGTGAGTGTTGGCAGCGGGAAGACTTTGATAGAATATTAAATAAAAGTCTAGTGTTGTCCGTAATGTGTCGGCCCTTAAAAAACCCGGATTGCTCTTCACCAAGAAGATCAGGAAGTAGGTGGTCCAATCGGACCGCCAATACTTTAGCAAAAAGTTTATAGTCAATATTGACTAAAGATATGGGCCTATAATTTTTGCAATATTGTACATCTTTCCCAGGTTTAGGTATTAAGCAAATATGAGCATCTGAGAACGTCCCTGAGGAAGCACCTTGAGCAATAAAAGTATGGAGAAGGGAATGCAAGCGTGGGATCAACAACTTAGAAAAATGAAGATAGAATTCAACGGTAAAACCGTCAGGGCCAGGAGCCTTATTACGTTTAAGGTGTTGCAAAGCAGTGAGCAATTCCTTTTGTGTAATGTCAGATTCTAAGGAGGAAAGGTCAGGAGGAAAAGTGGGTGGCGTGTGAATGGTGGAGAAAAAATGAGCAAGGGAGTTGGGAGAGGGTTGAGTTTCAGATGTGTACAATGTTTCATAGAAATGAGAGAACGCAGCAAGAATATCAACATCCTTATGCTTCAGGGTGTCATTAGAGTCGTAAACAGATTCAATATTTAACTTATTATGCTTAATCTTTAAATAGTTAGCTAGGAGCTTCCCTGCTTTATTCCTGCCCCCATAAAATTTAGCAGTAGATTTTAACAAGTAAAGGGAAGCGTCCTCCGTAGATTTCTCATTAAATTTCAGTTTTGCAGCAACAAGGGCTGTCAAGCTATCCTCAGAGTGGGAGGTAAAATATGTGTGTTCCAACTTCTTAATATTTAAAAGGAGCTGTTTGGTGGACCATCTGGCAGCCCTGCGTTTATTCGCAACGTAACTGATGATAAAGTCACGTGCAGCCGCTCTAAAAGCATCCCAGATAGTGTGTTCCGAGATATCGGTGTGGTCGTTAACCAGAAAAAATTCATCAAAAAAGGAGGTGAAGTTAGCCGTAAACTTGGAGCGAGTTATTAAATCTCCATCTTTTGGGACCATTGACCTTAGGGAACACATCAACGCTCGTAAGGACGGGAGCATGATCCGAAAGCAATATCGGGCCTATCTCGGAATGTAATAGTGATTGAGAAAGGTTGTGGGAGACAAAAACATAATCAAGTCTTGACTGGGAACGATGACAGGGAGAGTAGAAGGTGAACTCCCGTAGTTTGGGATTGCAAAGGCGCCAGGAGTCCACCAACTTATGCTGTGAGATAGCATGGCTAAATAGCTTATGGGGCTTGTTGGGAATATAGGGGGCCATGGATTTCCTATCAATAAAGGGATCCAGAGGTTGATTACAATCCCCCGCCAAAATAAAGTTGTGATCCATAAATTTGGTTAGGAGTGGAGAAAAATCAGCCCAAAAGGAGGGCTCACCCGTAGTTGGACCATAAACATTAAGAAGGGAAATTGGAACGCCTCTGAGTGATAGCTTGGCATAAACCCAACGACCCGAAACATCCGATTCTTGGGTAAGAACCTGAAATGAAAGAGACTTGCGACAAAGGATTGCCACACCATTCCGTTTGCCATCACCCTGTGAGTAAAAGAGTTCACCCACCCATCCACGCTTGAGCTTATCTGACTCTACATCATTTAAATGTGTTTCTTGGAGGAATGCAATATCAACATTCAATTTGGCTAGGTGTGACAAAATTCTTTGACGCTTGATCGGGGAGTTAATACCCTTCACATTCCATGACAAGATATTCAAGGACATAACAATAACCTATCTACAAAAAATGTGAAAAACATGACCAAAGAATGAAAAGCCCATGTGTCGTAGAAAAGACATAAAGAAAGAAGAAGAAAGAGAGAGCCAGTGTAGATATGCTGGAGAAGAAGAAAAGAAGAGGATAAATGAGAAACTGAAGAACAGGTGCACCGGGGGGAACAAGGAATGCAACTCTTACGTAAGCAAAAGATTCTAGTCAAAGATAGCATGCTAAAATATAAACATGTGAACAGGAATACGAACAAGAGAAGAGGAAGAAGGGAGGGATAAAGGGAAAAACCATCAAATACGCAAGGAAAACAAATAAGGGAATAGAGACAGAACATACCTACGAAGGAAGGGTACGAGGAAGAGTGGAGGAGGGAAGGAGCCACATGGGTGGGGCGGCACATCCAGGAGCAGCAAGACAGGGACCAAGAGACATCATCAGACACGGGGAAAAATTCCTGTAAGACGAAAAAGGAGAACAAGAATTGAAACAAATCAGGAAATCATGCGGGAACCATGACTAACAAAAAAACAAGGGACAACCATCATGCATAAACAATAACAGGCCAGCAAAGTAAGCTTCTGGAAAATCAGACAAATTCGAGTGAACTGCAACTAAGAGAGAGTCTCTGAAAAAGTACAGGATAAAATGCAACAGCCACATAAGGATTATGAAAGCATTAGTCAACCACAGGCAGAGGATGATGATCCGGAGGCATCCATGGCAGACGACTTGTGCGCATTGATGAAACTTTGTAAGCGCACTGGGTCTTCATAGGTTGTAGTCTTGTTGTTATAGGTAACTTTAAATAGACATGGGTGATAAAGGCCATATCGCGCACCCATCGCCCGTAGATCTGCTCTTAGGCTCAGAAAAACCTTGCGACGGGTGGCTGTGGCTTTAGCATAGTCCTGTGCGAAAAACAAGGGTGTGCCAGACCAAGCTAAATTCGGAGAAGATTTAGCCGCCGTTAGAACCATCAAGAGGTCATTGTATTCCAAAAAGTAAATAATGACCCCTCTAGGTCTCTGTGAGGAAGAAGCAGAAGAAGGTGGTCGACCCAGCCTGTGAGCACGTTGGATGTTAAGGGCCTTGTCCGATGACAGATGCAAAAGCTTGGGAAGAAACGACTTGAAGAAGGCGATTGGATCAGATCCCTCAAGTCCCTCAACCAGGCCATAAATACGGAGGTTATTGCGCCTATTCCTGTTTTCCAACTGTTCCACTTGCTGTTGAAGGTCTGAGACTTGAGACTTTAGATTGGAGACCACAGAGGATGTCTCTTGAAACGACTGAACAGATTTTTCAATCGAAGTTACCCTAGTTTCCATTTGCGACCAATTATCCGTAAGGACCTGGAGTTTAATATTGGTTTCTTCCATGAAAGGACGCAAGGACCTTATCTCTTCTTACAACAATTCCATGGACACTGGCCCTGAGTGCTTTGGAGGTGAAAGAGAATTTGACTTGAGTCTTTTTGTGGTAGATTTAGAGTTATCCGGCGTATTCTTGGAAGGATCCATTGGCGTGTCTGAGCCAGACGAGTTAAGAGAGTCTTCCAGTTGCGAAAAAGCAGAGAAAACCTTAGAGTTCTTCACAAGCTGGGGTTTGGTCGAACGAGGCAAGTGCGACATTGATTTAAGTCTACCCATGTAGTAAAGTCGCGAAATGACTGACACAGTAGATGTCACAGGAGCAAAAATGAAGACAACACAGGATATAGCACAGCAGTAAAACGGGGGAAACTGAATATTTTATGAGAAGAATGCGGCCAATTCCATAGCACTCAAGTAAGAACAGTCGTCAAAGCATATATGAAAAAGCAAATGAAGCCATTCATGAGGAAATCAAGGTGTTATGTATACGGCATATATTGCAGAGAATTGGCATCAACTCACCGCACAATGCAGAGCGGGTTTAATCCACATGACAAAGGATGACATGAAGTGTCTCACGACACACCTCTCAGGAGTCCTCAGTGAGTAATTGTACCAATAGCAGAGAGCAACCAGGCATGCTTCATATAGACACCTCACCACTCATAGGCGGATTAAGAGAGCAGTGCAAATATAACAACTATAAAATTATGCCTTGGAGAACAACTTAGGAGCAGTCATGTGGAGCAAGGGCACTTCGTGAAGGGACGCTGTGACTGCATTGCGCAGAGGACGAGCAGTTCCATAAGGCAGAGACTCAGTGCAAGGGAGCAGAAGCAGATAGGTAGCTTATGAGCCCATTAAAGGTGTATAGTTAGGCATTCAAAGCGCTGGGCTAACGGTGAAATAACCGCCACAAAACGCGCGTCATTTAGCGAATCCAAGATGGCGGCCGTATACGAGAGAATCTTGTCAGGACTTACAAGTTCCAGTTATCGTGTCACAAAGGCATGAAAGGAGTCTCAATGACGCTTGGCGAGGTCAGGACATGTTCCGACACTTCCTCAGTCGGTCGCCTTCAGGAGACGTAAGCAGGAACCAGCTCGTCTCTCAGCACCGCCTCGGAGCTCTACTCGAGCGCCGCCATCACCCGCAGGCGCCAAGCCACGCCCCCCCTGACAATTAACCTCTAATCTTGGCTCCAGAGTAGAATACTACTCTCTTCAAAGCGCTTCAAGGCCACGCCTGGGGTAGTAAGAGCTATATAAATAACATTTACACTTAAAATTGATGCAAAGGGGGGGGGCATAACGGAGGAGGAATGGCACAAATACCTATAGGTTTTCATGCTAAATAAAACCAGCTACAAACAATTGGAAAACATAATATTGTATGCTAATCCTGCATGTAATAAGTGTAATTGATATTACATTGCACATTTTATGTGGCTTATCCTTGGACAGATTTCCACGTTTTGAAATTTGTACTAAATGGCGTATCACAAATAGAAATCTTATGCATGGAGTGCAGGCTCAGATCTAACCCATAGAATGGCGCTTAGAGGCTCTTGCTAAAATGCTATTTAGCTTAAGCATGGAGGATGGCTTCAGCACACAACCCTTTCTTAAAATGACGCTGCAAAATTGTTCCTGTTCATGCCCCGCATTGCTGCTGATGTTTACGCGGTGCTGGATGAATGTTAATTGATCTGGGTGTAAACTTTACAGACAATATTGTGCTATCTCTCTTATGCAACTGAATTTGCTTCTGCTGAATCCTACCTCTTAAACTTGGAGAGATGGCCCAGTCACCACAGATTCACTCCTTGATGTCTAAAAAGGTTCCTTGCAACAGACCTGTGCTAAAGTAAACTTAAGCCTATCCTAAGAGTAATCGCTGCAACAAAACAGAGTGTTCCCCGATGGTTTTCAAACCTGGCCTGTTGGCCCAAACTCCCTTTTAGAGCCTATCTGTCCTCCACCCAAATTCTGTACCTCTCCTTCAGAATTCCCCCAACCTAATTTTTTCAGAAAATTCCCTGATCCTTAGAAGACCAATTTTCATCCCCAATATTCCTGTTACTCATTCTTTCAGCGTCAACAAATTATAGTTCATTACAAAAACTGTGCCCCTACGGAACATCATAATCCCTGCTCTGATCTATCCTCATGTCTCATTCTTTGAATCCCTTATATTTGGCAAAATGCTCTCATTTCCCTATTCAGTGTCTGATTTGCAGTTTGATGGACAGGGTACTCCCTCCCAAATTCACCGGAGTACCCCGCCTGCCAAACCCTGGGAGCACCTTCTTCATTCAGAGATGGGCAGACCCTATGATACCATTGAGGGAGCCAATGGGGGCTCCATTGACGGTAAACTTCCCCTGACTGGTCAGATGAAGTAGGGGATGTCGGAGGAAAAATATTTTTTTCCCTGTCTGTCACAGCCAGTCAAACCAGGCAGTGAGGGTCAGAAAAAAATCAAGTATTGTTCTCCGTGCCCTGGGAGAAAACTCCCACGGTCTGGGTTCATTAGAAGCAAACTCTTAATTGAGGTGCTATTTTCAATGTGCAGAGATGTCCTCAGGGTAACTCCTAATTTGATGGACGGTAGTGAAAGAGCACTGGGCCGTGAAGTGCAGTGTCTTAGTGAAGTCATCAAACATTTTCCCCCATTGGTCATATGGACCTTTGCTAGCTGACATGAAGCAGTGAAAAGAAGTTTTCATCAACAATACATTTCTAACTCGTGAAGCCAGTGTGGCTCTACAATAAGGACCAGGAATCGATAAGTAGGGTTAAAAGGGTTTATATTGGCTTACCAATCAATCCAGTATATGTGCAGACCAGAAAAAAGTTCAGTAAATGCCGGAATACAAAAGGCAAGATTCAGGATATCAGTAGGTTAACGAGCAACAGAATAATATATCAAATTGCAATAATCACAATCATTTAAACACAGATTAAAGTGAACAGGTGCCCCATAATGAAACTTTTAAAAGGAGGTTTTTGTCTCCTAACATAAACTATGTCATCTGTTAAATATCTCTTAATCGGGAGCTTAGGAAAAATGAGGAGAAAAGTGTCCGCATGATCAGACTTCAGTAGAAGTATAAAAAAAGGAAATAAGTGTTTAGCATAAAGCTTCACCCTTGCATTAACCCCTTCGCTGCTAGGTATTCCCCCTCCCCCCCGTGCTAAGCCTTTTTTTGGCTATTTGGGGTAGTTCGCACTTAGGCCCCTGTAACTTTTTGACCACATAAGGTATCCACGCCAAGTTTGCGTCCTTTTCTTCCAACATCATGGGGAATCTAAATCCAACTGCACGTGCCTGCACTGGACCATATTTATCCCCGCAATATATAGTAGCTAGGGGAACAAGACAGGGATGCCCGTTATCACCCTTATTATTTATTTTAGCCCTAGAACCCCTATTGGTAAAAATACGATTGTTGGCGCCGCAACATGGCATACATATAAGAAACGAAGATCACATTATCTCGGCTTATGCCAATGACATCATTCTATATTTGGAAGATATACACAAAGACCAGACACCTGACCCGGAGATTTTTGAGAAGTTTCGACTGTTGTCCGGACTCTCTATCAATGATACCAAATCATATGCATACTCATTCCAACATAACAGGCAACATGAATCATTGCAGTTCGGTCCCTGGAACTTCCGAATAGCACATGACACCTTTAGATACCTAGGAATACATATTTACAGGGACCTTGATAACTTGATAGATGGCAATATTACCGGAGCAATTAACACACACAGATAACAAATTAAATTCTGGACATCCCTCCCACTGTCGGTGGCGGGTAGGATAGCCATCACTAAAATGGTGATGCTACCCACATTGTTGTATTAATTTACAAATCTACCTGATGTAATTCCACCACATATATTTAAAGTACTAGATACACTCCTACTGGAACTAATCTGGGGCAATGGAAGACGCAAAATAGGGTTACCCAAGTTAAAATTAAATACTAAAAATGGAGGAATGGGAGTCCCGGATTTCAAGACATACTGTTATGCCAGCCAATTACAATGGATGGCGTATTGGCTGTCAGGCCGGAACTTACAAGAAATAGGTATGACACAACGGGAGTGGAGTAGGGTTACGCTACACACAATGTTGATGCCGACTGCCAGAATACCACCAACAGCACCTCCACTCCTGAGGATGGCCCTACACTATTGGAGGAAGACACTATGCTACACCAAACAACGAAGACCATATGCCCCAAATATTCCCTTAATGGGCATTGCTTTACAAATGGAGATACTATCACAAAGGCGCATCTCAGTGTGGGTGGAGTCCGGTGAGGTTCTGTAGCGATCCGAACCCGTGAAATCGGTATCGTAGTACTGACACGATTTTGGTACCCCTGAACCGCAAATGATCCATTACATACATGACAGTGTTTTCGCTACGCAACTAGCATGAATTCACTGAGAAATAGGGCATTCTGTTGTAAAGTCATGGCATCCATTTTAGTTACGGCATCCATTTTGTTTCTTGCCCTCACATAGTCAATGAATGGGCAATGACCCCGACAGAGTCACCTTGTTAAGGACACGTAAGTTCGAGCCCCGAGAAAGGCTGACGCTGCATGACTAGGCAGAATCAAGCTGCCTCCCTTGCCTGAGGCCAGTCCTGCTATACTGGTTCTCGTGTCCATTGTCCTGACTGAAAGGCCGAAGACGGTAGCCATGCCCGTTTATGATCCATAAACACCTCTTATCCTACTTTTCAATCCTTCGCACCTGGCTCTGCTCCTCTCCTTCTGGGCTTTTACAATGGGGAGGTTACGATTTTTATGATGGGGAGGATCGGGTAAAGAATGGAAAACTGACGAGGGGACCTGATCGAATACCGAAAACCTACGACTAATTATTGTTTGATGTCTATTTACTGTTTATTTGGGATACCGGGTTGGGCATGAGAAATATTCGTGTAATGTTGCCTAAAGACATTTTCCGTGTATTTAAGGAACAACCCACTTAATGCAATTCGAACAGTCTCGTAGATTCTGCCTCTGTGTGGTTCCTATGACTTCTGTGTCCCTGCAGTAAATAAATCTTGGTCTTTGACGCCACCATCGAGAAGCCCGTGTCTCTGTTTATTTGTGCACCGAGACAGGAGGAACTCAGGGGTCTTTGGGTGTTGTTTCCCTGACACCTCTGGACTCTTAAAAGTCCAGAACCTCAAATTGGCGCCCAACGTTGGGCGACGTCATCCGTTACCGGTCCAAAGCCTGAAAAGTTCGAAGAGCTTCGTGTGAAGATTCCGGAGGGAGGTACCCCGCTTCATCGATCCCTGCATGTCGTAAAAGTGGCCCGACGATCTCTTCCACGAGGGTTCCCGTTCCCAGACGGCTACAGAGGACCGCTGCCCTGACTGTCGCCCTGTCTTGGACCCGAGGTGCAGACCTTAGTACGGCGAGACGTAGACGGGTTCTCCTTGGTGACGTCTTCCACATTTCAGTTAAGTATTAAGTGGGTTACGCTCAGTTTGGTTGTTCTTTGTTGCTCTGGTTTAATTCGTAGATTATCATTGGTTGCTCTTGTTTAGATAATCTTTGTTTTGGTAATAGTTCATATTGGTAGGCCTAAGTTATTTGCGCATTTTGGTTGGAATTTGTCTTTGTTTGCCATGACTACCAGTAGTAATTGTTTCCTGTCCTGGTTACGTTGCAACGGGGATTCCCGGTTGGAGGATTCGTGTTCGGTTCCTCCGATTGGAACTCCTACATATGAGCTCTATTGTAAACATGGTGTGGGTCCTATTACGTATAATGAAGTATGGGTCCGTTATACCAGAAAAGATGGTGTCCTTAGTTGGCCACCGCATGGTAGCTTCGAAACCGAAATACTAGACAATCTAGAAATGAAGTTGTTTAAGAGAAAAGCCCGGCCGGCAATGTTTGATTCTTTTCGCGTATGGCGCAAAGAAGCCAAACAGAGAGAAATTAGGAAGACGAAGAAAGAACAGAAAGAGAAAGGGTTGACTTTAATGGAGTCTGCTAGGCAGCTGCATGTCAACGAGACTGAGAAAGCAATGGAGATGGCAAATAGAAAATATAATTTGGCAATTGATAAATGTTACCCTGTATTGCCATCTTGTCCTACTAAGCCGATGGAGGATCATGAAAAGGATCCTCTGTTGTCTTACCTGTTGAATTCACCTCCACCGTATGCACAGGGTATTACAGTACCACAGTTACTACCTGTTGTACAACCAGCTGCTGGTCAGCCTGGAATAGTTGCTCCACTTCCTTTGATTCCAGCTCCTGTCCTTCCCGTAGTTAATGTTCCTTTGGCACCCCCTCTTCCTGGGTCGCCTGCTCCGCCTTTGCCTGTCGTTACGCAAACTGCTTTACCTGCTACTCCCACCCTTACTATTTCATCTGCTCCAACTGCCCTATCCCCGAACCCTATGAACATTCTGACTCCGCTTTCCGTTCGTCGGAAAATAACCGACTCTGTAACTAATATCTTAACTCCTCTCTACAGGTCTTTAATTGGGACCCCCGTTTCTGACTCTATACAGAGACGTAGCCAGCTTCCTGGTCCTCAGGAACGAGACATGTTAGATTCGACAGCTCTTAGGTGGATGTCGAAAGCTGTGAAATATGATGCACAAAGAGTGTTAGATACCTTTATGCAATGGAATGAACCAACTCAACGTTATGTTTTTGATGTGATGTGTTCTCTTGTGCGTGAAGAATGGGAAGATGATGACTTAGATTCTGTCCCCTCTGATCTGATAAATATTCAACAGAAATTCGCCGCAGGAATGGTGATAGGTTCAGAAGTAAGGGGAGCGATAGAACTGATTTTAGCTTATAGGGATGATTCCCCTATTCGAGCGACAAGGGACCCTGATGGCTCACCGATTACTACTAGGAAAAAATGAGGTCAATATCCGATGAGGGAAGTTCCACCGATATGGCATGATGCAGTTCAAGCTGATGCGGCTAATGGTATTGCAGCTGCCCCGGCACAATTCCAGAGAGTGTGGATACACATCCCTTGGAAACGAGCTGAAGTATTAGCAGTAAAACAAGCGTTGCCAGACCCACGTAAAAATCCTGCTGGTTATTACAAAGAGTTAACGCAGACAGTTCAGGCGTGCGTCATGAATTTGGCAGACATTGAAATGTTATTTGGTAATGTAGTGCCACAGCCTATATGGGCCAAGATTCGGCAAGAGAACCACCCAGTCGCCTTAGGAGGTGATTGGCCAGCTATTGTAGCAGCAGATGCGCAACAAGTTGGCGGTGCTAAACCTGAACCTCTGATTGCTGCCCTACCTGGCAGAATAATTAATCTGATGAAAACGCTGATGCCAGCGTTACGAGTTAATTGGGATAAACTATCGGCATGCAAGCAAAAGAAGGACGAAAGCGTCTCTGACTTTTTCACTAGATTTGAAGAGACCTTCGTAGACCACAGTGGACAAGATATGAGTACTGAGGAAGGCCAGAGATTGTTTGTCGACAAGTTCGTGTTTAATTTATTACCTGAACTTAGTAACAAGTTAAAGGATTCTGAAAGTGCATGGGCAGTGTCGACGACAGCACAGATACTTGCAACTGCTCAGTATTACGAGAATAGAGAGAAGGAAGAGAAGGAAAAGTCAGAAAAGAAAACAAAAGATTTAAAGACTAAAGTCCTTTTGCAACAGGCGTATCCGCCTCGCTCGAATCAGTCAGATTCACAACAGCGACCCCAGTTTCAGCAGCAGCCACAATTCCAGCAAGGGACGCCCCAAAGATTTAATTATGGTTTTTCCCGACAACAGTTAGCATGGAATCAGTGTGCCTATTGTAAAAAGGAGGGTCATTATAAGAATGAGTGTCCGGTACTGCACGCACAGACTAGTGGTGTCCCAGCTCAGAGAGGTAATGTTGGGTTTATGCAAACCCCTAGGGGTAGAGGACGTGGTACAATGACACCACAGGCTGATCGCCAATCGAATTATTTCGATCAGCGAAATGCACAATCCGCGCAACCAGGTAGATCTCCACAGTATCATGTTGAAGATTATTATGATCATAATGAAGAGATTCAGAGAAGCGAGTACTAGGACAGCCACAGGCAAAGAGAGGGAGTAGTATCAGTTCCAGTTGATCAGAGTGGACCTTATGTCGCAGTAGTTACATCAGGCGTGGTCGAACCGTTTCTGTTGGATACTGGTGCGGCAAAAAGTTCAATTATGCATGCGAAACTCCCTGGCGCACCTTTGTCTGGCTTAACGAACACTTCAGTAGGTTTCTCAGGCGCCCCTGTTCACAATCCTGTTTCTAGTCCTTTATCAATATCTGTTGGGCCATGTGAACTAGAAGCACCCCTTATTCTAACAACCGGTTGTAATGAGAATTTGCTTGGTTTAGATCTGTTGAAACGCCTACATGCGACACTGTACTGTTCTCCTTCGGGAGTACAGCTCACATTAGGCAAAAGAGTAATCTCTCCAATGTATATGTCGATGGATAAGCTCCCACCGGAGCTGCGTTCTCTCCCTGATACTCTTTGGGCAACTGGTCCTAACGATGTAGGCCTCTTGGAAATTCCCCCTTATGTGGTAAGTCTGAAAGCGAATGTTAAATTCCCACGAATCCCACAGTATCGGATTTCGAATGAAGGGGAACGTGCACTCTTGCTGATTGTGAAAGACTTGATACAGAAAGATGTGATTGAGGAAACTAGAGGAAATGTCTGCAATAGTCCTGTTCTACCGATTTTGAAACGTACTGACCCTTCCAAACCTCCAATCTACAGGTTTGTGATTGACCTCAGAGAAGTTAACAAAATAGTGATTCCACAGTTTCCTGTGGTACCAGATATCACTGCATTATTAACGTTGATTCCTGCCTCAGCCTCATGGTTTACAGTGATCGGTTTGAAAAATGCATTTTTCAGCATTCCGATAGCCGAGGAAAGTAGGGACATTTTTGGTTTCTCCTTAGGAGGTCGCAGTTTCAGATTCAAACGCGCTCCACAAGGTTATTGTGAGAGCCCTTCAATTTACAGCCAAGCATTGAAGAGTCAATTAGATACTCTTGTACTTCCTCCTGGTGTTGCTCTGATCCAATACATAGATGATCTTTTACTGGCTGCTGATGACAAGGAAACTTGCAAAGCAGCTACAATTTCTCTATTACGTCATTTGTCAGACTTACATCACAAGGTGTCACCTTCTAAACTGCAATATTGTTGCCAAGAAGTGACCTACTTAGGTCGTCTTTTGTCAAAGGAGGGAAGAAGGTTGACCCCAGAGAGAATCAAAGCAATTTCGCAGATGACTGTACCAAGCACACAGAGAGAAGTGCGTGCGTTTTTGGGGATTACGTCATACTGTAGGCAATGGATCCCAAATTTTTCTCTCATGGCAAAACCATTGGTAGCCCTGACTGGAAAAGGTGTTCCGAGCCCTTTGCCATGGTCCGACGAATGTCAACAGAGCTTCTCCGACTTACGTGATGCGCTGTGTTCAGCTCCTGTGTTGGGTACTCCTGACTACAGTAAGCCATTTACATTATATGTCCATGAAAGAGAAGGTTGTGCTTTGAGTGTTTTAACGCAACAATTTGGTGACAAACAGCGGCCTTGTGCATATTTCTCATCTACATTAGATCCGGTAGCCAGAGCATTGCCAAGTTGTTTGAGAGCTACAGCAGCAGCTGCAGTGTCTATTCGACAGTCTGCTGGACTAGTCATGAACAACATGTTAGTAGTCATGGTTCCACATGCTGTGGAAACACTCATGAATCGAACGAAAACTCAGCACCTCACCAGTGCTAGACTATCAGGCTATGAGCTGACGCTTTTGGCAAACCACATTCAGATTAAGCGATGCAACATATTGAATCCAGCAACGCTGTTGCCGACTACTCTAGAGTCGAGTGATTCAGAGCCCCATGATTGCTGTTTTAGAACTGAGGAAGAGACAAAAGGTCGGATTGATTTGAAAGATACTCCGTTACTAGATCCAGACGGCACTTTATATGTCGATGGGTCGTGTTTTAAACTACAGAATGGTGATGTGACGGCCGCATATGCAGTTACGACTTTGAGTACGATTGTTGAGACTGCAAGAGTAAGTCAGAATTCTGCCCAAGCTGCAGAATTAATTGCATTAACAAGAGCGTGTGTTTTAGCTGAGGGAAAGAGAGTGAATGTGTTTACTGATAGCCAATACGCCTTCGGCGTAGCACATAGCTTTGGACGTCTCTGGAGAGAAAGAGGTTTTCTCACGTCTCATGGAACTAAGATCCAACATGGACAGTTAGTCAGCGATCTATTGGAATCCCTGACCCTACCGAATGAAGTTGCGATTGTGAAGTGCAGTGCACATCGAAAGATTACGGATGATGTTGGCCGTGGGAATGCGTTTGCTGATGAGGTCGCTAGAGAAACGGCCAAGAACATGACGAGCCGAATGTACGTTGCAACGTCTGCAAGATGGATTGCTGAATCAGGAATGTGTGAGAATACGATTGAAAGTGTGAAGGCAATCCAGAATGAAGCAACTGAAAATGAGAAGAATGAATGGAAGGAGAAAACGGGTAAAATGGATTCAAGTGGATGTTGGGTTGATTTGTCTGAACAGCAGCGTTGGATGTTACCTGATGCGTATGTGCTCGCAGTAGTCACGATGGCGCATGGAGCGGCGCACATCAGTTCGAAAGGGATCTGTAAAATGTTAGCTCCAGTATGGAAGAACGATGGAATTACTAAGTGTGCGGAAAGAGTAGTGAAAAACTGCATGATATGCCTGATGCATAATCCTGGCAAGGGAACCCCAACCCCAACTGGTCATTTTGCTCCCCCTTCTTGTCCCTTTGAAGTGATTCAATTGGATTTTATCCACATGGACAGGTGTCATAATCTTAAATATGTCCTAGTGGTGGTCTGTGCCTTTTCAAGATTGATTGAGGCATATCCGTTAAAGGATAACACTGCTATGTCCACTGCCAAAATCCTCCTTAAAGAGTACTTCCCCAGGTATGGTATGCCACGGATTGTTTGGTCGGACAATGGAAGTGAGTTTGTAGGGAAAGTTATGAAGAGTGTGTGTACGGGTTTGGGTATTACCCAAAAATTTCACAGTGCGAATCACCCACAGTCAGCGGGTTTGGTTGAAGGGTACAATGGCACCCTGAAACTGAAACTTGCTAAAATTCAAGCTTCCACTGGTCTATCTTGGCCAGATGCACTGCCTTTAGCTCTATTGTCCACCAGAGCGACTGTACACTCTCGAGTAGGGCTTAGCCCATATGAGATTGTGTTCGGTCGTCCTGCTAATGTTTGGGGAGTCCCTAGGCCAAAGGAATTCAAACAGATTGAATACCCATTGTTGATTGATTATCTCTATGATCTGACTGCTAAATTAAGCCTTATTCATCAACAGGTATTCGAATCCTTCCCTAAACTGCCAGAGAGTCCAGGCCACACGTTGAAACCAGGCGACCAAGTTGTAGTACGGAACTTTGAATGAACTCGGAACCTCCAGCCAAGATTCGTGGGTCCGTTCCAGGTACTCCTCACAACAAGAACTGCTGTACGCCTAGCTGGAAGGAAGAATTGGGTGCACGCTAGCCATACGAAACGTGTCCCTCTCCCACTCCCCTATGACAACTGGGTTAGACAGGGATTTGGCGTATCCGAGACAGAACCTGTTCCTAGGCACATCCCTTTCAGTGATGCAGAGTATATAACGGACCACCCACGAACTGAAACACAGAACTCTGACACCTCAGCAGGAACCGCTCCTTTGAATCTTGGACCGAGTATTGTACAAAGTGAACATTTGTCACCTGTGGAGTCGAACATTTCCGCACCTGTAGACCAGCTATTTCAAGATCAGACAAGACCCGGAAAGTACAGATATAATCTACGTTCTCATGTTATGAACTAATGACATTGCATAATTACCTTTCTGTTTGAAAACTGTTTTGATCTTACTGCATTCCATTCAGTCAGGAAGTTTGCTCTAAATTTTTATCTTTTTGTTTTTATTGTTTCTCTCACCTTGCCATCTGGGTTACCGTAGGGTCGTAACGTGTGCCTTGTTTAAATTTGCAGGGAATCAGACATAAGGTCGGTTTCTTCTGTCTATCTTGGGAACTCCCAGGGTAAACAGAGGCAAGTTTTTAACAGGTACAAACCATCCGTTGCGAACGGTTGTAGAAGATGGAGCTTCCTGAACTGCGACGGGTTAATGTCATAAATGTGCACAAGACAAAGCTATATGATATATTATATAGCAAATGCTTTCTAATGCAATGTACTTTGACACTTCTAATTGTTTTAATAACTTTGGTAGGCGGAATTATTTTTAGTATTCAGTTGATCTTTACACCTGTTACATCTACAGTATCTCCCCATGTTCCTGTTTCTCCGACTGTTGTTTCTCTTCATTCTTTCCATCCTTTTCCTGCCCACGAGCAAGCTCGACGCTCTGAGTTTATAAATAACACTTTCATTCAGCTCTTGCACCAACATCAACTAGTAGTTAACACAACAAACTGCTGGGTGTGTGGCTTGATACCACATACCATGGACAAGGGCATCCCTTATCTGGTTCTGCCCTTTAGTTATAATGGATCATTCTGGGCATTTCAGACCATGTTCGCTTATGCCCTAGAGACCTATCCTCCACGACCTCCGCGTTCCACTCGGTATAACTCTGCTAATAAAGCCTTGGTAAAAGGAATCACTGACATGGTTAGAGATGTCAATAACACTCCGTTCATTCCCACGGATGAATTGCGAGTTTACATGGGTTGGAATGTTACGGAATATGGCATTACTCTGGGTGAGAACAAACGTAAAAGCTCGACTCCGATCTGGGTCATACCCCACCAAGGTCAGGTCTGTTTGCAAGGAAATGGGAGGAATCCGAAAGCTCGACTAGGAAAGAGTGACTGTTTCGAAACATATGTTTTCCCGTCACAGTCTTCCCCTGCATTCTTAGCTGCTAAGGGTACCTATTTTGTTTGCCAAGACAGAGCATACACATGGCTGCCTGCTGACTTCTCAGGCTCATGTTATATCGCTCAACTGCTACCTCTGACATACACTGCTGCACCGGACTATCACAAAACTAGAGTTGTGAGAGGTGTTTTCAGTAAAGAGGATACTGCTGGCCAAGAAGCAGGAGACTTCTTCAAAGGTTTCCTTCCGTTTTGGGGGCCTATGGTTAACAGTAGAAACTTACGTCAACTAACACGGGTAGTTGAATCCACTATCACCGAAACTGCGGGTGCCCTTAGTAACCTGACAGCTGAGCTTCAAGCGGATCGTCTCATGACGTTACAGAACCGTATGGTTCTTGATGTGTTACTTGCGGATCGAGGTAGAGTATGTAAAATGATCCAATCGAGTTGTTGTGTTTTTATCCCAGATAATGCGCCAACGGTATACAAGGCCATCTCTAAGTTACACAAAATCTCTGACTCTATTCATGTAGAGGAAGGTGACTGGTCATTAATGGGATGGTTCTGGAGCCTGTTGTCTGCGTGGGGATGGAAGGTTCTGATAGTCACTGGTGTTGCGTTGGTATTTTTATTTTCGTGCTGTCTCATTGTTCAGTGTGGTCCTGCCTTATGTAATCTCTGCATTTCAACATGCGTAAGAAGACCACCTGTTTTTAGAGATTCACCACGGGATAGAGTAATGCTTCAACAACATATCAGTGACCTGATGAACATAGAAATTGACTCCGACATAGAGTAAGTTATTGCCTATGTAAGGGCAAAAGGACGGTCTGAGGTTCTGTAGCGATCCGAACCCGTGAAATCGGTATCGTAGTACTGACACGATTTTGGTACCCCTGAACCGCAAATGATCCATTACATACATGACAGTGTTTTCGCTACGCAACTAGCATGAATTCACTGAGAAATAGGGCATTCTGTTGTAAAGTCCTGGCATCCATTTTAGTTACGGCATCCATTTTGTTTCTTGCCCTCACATAGTCAATGAACGGGCAATGACCCCGACAGAGTCACCTTGTTAAGGACACGTAAGCTCGAGCCCCGAGAAAGGCTGACGCTGCATGACTAGGCAGAATCAAGCTGCCTCCCTTGCCTGAGGCCAGTCCTGCTATACTGGTTCTCGTGTCCATTGTCCTGACTGAAAGGCCGAAGACAGTAGCCATGCCCGTTTATGATCCATAAACACCTCTTATCCTACTTTTCAATCCTTCGCACCTGGCTCTGCTCCTCTCCTTCTGGGCTTTTACAATGGGGAGGTTACGATTTTTATGATGGGGAGGATCGGGTAAAGAATGGAAAACTGACGAGGGGACCTGATCGAATACCGAAAACCTACGACTAATTATTGTTTGATGTCTATTTACTGTTTATTTGGGATACCGGGTTGGGCATGAGAAATATTCGTGTAATGTTGCCTAAAGACATTTTCCGTGTATTTAAGGAACAACCCACTTAATGCAATTCGAACAGTCTCGTAGATTCTGCCTCTGTGTGGTTCCTATGACTTCTGTGTCCCTGCAGTAAATAAATCTTGGTCTTTGACGCCACCATCGAGAAGCCCGTGTCTCTGTTTATTTGTGCACCGAGACAGGAGGAACTCAGGGGTCTTTGGGTGTTGTTTCCCTGACACCTCTGGACTCTTAAAAGTCCAGAACCTCACCGGGGTGGATACAATATGTACGCTCTTCGTAGACGGCACGCTAGCGGATCATGACACATTTGTGAGAGTACATGGAGTACCAAATACTCTCTTTTTGACACACACACACATATACTAAGATATGTGCGCCGAGGCTGGACGCCGGATGGAACAGAACCACCAACACACAAATTGGTGAAAATGCTACACCTTATGGGCAATGGTGGTCACCTAACGAGATGGTTAGCACATGGGATCAAAGCACATACAGCAACATCACTAGTGTCTCTTAGAGAAAGATGGAGTCAGGAGGTGGGAAGAGCCCTTACAAACAAGGAATGGATACTCGCTATAGAATACCCCAGAAAGGTGTTGTGTAACCCGAAATATAAATTCATTCAATTAATGATATTACAGCGTGCATATTTAACCCCTCACAGACTGAATACGATATTTGCGAGAGTGGCAGATGAATGCCCATGTTGTCAGGGGCCGATGGCCGATTTACTCCACATGCTTTGGTCATGCCCACATCTTTTAAATTATTAGTCTACCATACAACACATATTAACTACACTATCAACAGGGAGAATTCTGACTAACTGGGAATCTTGCCTGTTAGGTATGGGACTCACCAGTAAGGCTGGGAACCCGACAACTCGCTTTCTTAACTTGATGCTAATCACCGCAAAAAGAGCAATAACAAAGCGTTGGAAAGCGAGGAAAGCGCCAGCGGTACAGGATTGGTATGATGATGCAATTCGATGGGGTAATGCTGAAGGCATAGAAATCCAAAGGGAGAAGAGAAGACTGGAATGTCTTAATGGGAAAACTTAAAACGGTTGACATCGCAGCACTAACACTAACATAGATACGTCAATGCCCTAGAGATGCACGACAGAGAAATGTACATAACAACAATATATACAGGATGCATTGATGCTGTATACAGTTAAAACGTTAACCACAGCTAAGAAAACATAAAGGAAGGACTTGAGGAACTGCCAGCTGTACATGCATAGTATGATAATGAGACTGAACTGGAAGGGAGGGCGGTAAAGGTTATATGGTAAATAGGTTACATTAGATAGGTTAGGTTTGTATGATTACATGATATAGTATATGGCTTGTGTTTACATACAGATGTACACACGAAAAGCAGTAAGTAGACCTTTAAATCCTAAGCTGTGTAATATGGATGTAAACAAGATAATGAGATCTGGGCCCACAGTAATTTGGTAAATTACAATTGTTGTTGTATACAAGATACGCTGGCAACCAGGTGAAGATGCATAACAAGCACATGGATGTACCAGCTATGTCTTACATGTATACGTTGTAAAACTTAATAAAATATGTTTTAACAAAATAAATCATGGGGATTCTAAAGGTACCCAGGCTTTGTGTACTCCCCAGGAGGGGACCCAAAAATTAGCCAAAATACAGCTACATTTTGTTTTGTTTTTTGAAAAATGGGAAGAAAGTGCTGCAAATGAAAGCGTCTGGGTTTTCCCCTGCAAATGGTATCAACAAAGGGTTTGTGGGGCTGAAATCACCATTTTCTCAGCTTTCAGGGATTGACAGACTTTGGTCAGAAAACCAAACATTTTTTACACAGTTTTGGCATTTTACTGGGACATAGCCTATTTTTGCTATTTGTTGTGCTTTCAACCTTCTTCCAGTTAATGTTAGAAATGGGTATGAAAGCAATAATGAATCCTGAAAAGCTGTACATTTCAGAAAAGTAGACACATCTCTAAATACAGCAAGGGGTCATTTGTGTAGATCCTCCAAGGTTTCTTTTTAAAAACTAACACTTGAAAATAGGAAAAATTGAAAATGAGTTGAAAATACAGCCATTTGTGCCAATGTTTTCACCTGTAACTTCTTCTATTATGACAGATGTTTGAAAGCAATATACCATTACATCAGCTGGACCTTTCCGGTTGTGGGGATGTATAGGGCTTGTAGGTTCACTGTTGGAGGGAGGCCCACCGGGTAGTCGGGGAGACTATTCCGGGCACCTTCCTACCGCAAGGTTATAGCCGAGCGCCGCTGAGAAGCCCCCTCGGGGAGGTCCTTCTCCTATGATCGTACTAGGCCCAGTAACACCACCACACAGGACTCAATAGCAGTTGCAAGATTAGATTCTTTATCGGCAGTAATACGGGCAATATTTACAGAGGGATCGAGGGATCCTATCAGAGTCCCAATGTTCGTTAAGAGGATAGGGTAGCGGGACAGTCTTAGTACCAACCAGGTACGGGAGGGCTCGGTGCCAGACCTTGGATGCTGGTCTCAGAGCGGCTCGGACGTGGAGAGCCGCGACAGCGTCTGCAGGGCTCGGATGGTAGTTTCGCTTAGGTCGAGCCGCGACACGGTCAGCAGGGCTCTGGTGGTAGGTCCGCTTCGGTCAAGCCGCGACGAGGTCAGCTGGGCTCAGGTGGTAAGGTTCAACAAGGTCGGGCCGCGACAGCGTCAGCAGGGCCCCAAAGGTTCGTGAAGGTCTTTAAGCACGGTGGAGCCGCGGCGTCGTCAGCAGGGCTCAAGTGGTGGTTCAGGGTGAGTCTTCTTCCGTAGGGTCAGCCGCGATCCGATCAGCAGGGCTCTTGACTCCAGGATACAACTACTGCCCTGTTGTCGGGTCGCCCCAGATATAGGACTGGAGCCCTTTGATGTCCGGACCCTTGCGCCCGGAGGGGGCGGAGAGGCCGGGTAGGGAGCGGCCAGACGCCCAGCAGGAGAGGCGCCAGGCCCCAGAGAGCTGTGGGGCGGTCACACCCAGGTGTGGAGAGACGGTTGGGGGTCCCATCGATACTGCCCTCCGCCGGGAGTGGGAAGGGCTCACGTGGTATCCCCCGGGCCAGGGGTTGGCGTCTCGATGTCGGGCCTCGCTGGGACCGAGGCCGGGTAGAGCAGGGTCATACAGATGGTCACGTGGAGTGACGTGCAATCCAAGATGGAGGAGCCCCGATGTGCATGGGACCTCGTGCGGCTTAGCGCGGGGAAACAGGACCACGCCACGAGGCCGGCTCCCACACGCGTCCCCCCCAGCTGAAGGCATGGAGAGTCACCCATCTTCTTGGGGGTTCTCCTCGCTGAGGCAGAAGAATCGGGACAGGCCGTCAGCATTGGCGTGGTCGTTGCCGGGCCGGTGTTCTACAGTGAAGTCCATCCCTTGCAGTGAGATGGACCAGCGCAACAGCTTGGGGTTCTCGCCCCGCATTTGCATGAGCAAACCGCAAGGGCCGGTGGTCGGTCTGGACCCTGAAGTGGGTACCGAAAAGGTAGGGCCGGAGCTTCTTGAGAGCCCATACCACAGCGAAGGCCTCCCGCTCGATGGTGCTCCACCTCTGTTCTCGCGGCAGCAGTCGGCGGCTGATAAAGGCCACCGGTCGGTCGAGGCCCTTGGCGTCCAGCTGGGAGAGGACTGCCCCGACCCCGTACTCCGATGCATCGGTCTGGACTACAAATTCCTTGCTGTAGTCGGGGGCCTGTAGCACAGGGGCAGCGCACATGGCCGCCTTGAGAGCATCAAACGCGGTCTGGCAGCGGGGCGTCCAGTGCACCGTCTTGGGCTGCTTCTTTGAAGTGAGTTCCGTAAGGGGGCCCACAATGCTGCCATAATCCTTTATGAAGCGTCGGTAGTAACCTGTGAGGCCTAAGAAGGCCTGGACAGCGGTTTGGGTGGCGGGAGGCTCCCACGCCTGGATGGCGTCGACTTTTAACTGGAGGGGGGCCACCTGGCCACTCCCCACCTGGTGGCCCAGATAGGTCACAGAGCCTTGACCGATCTGGCATTTACTGGCTTTAATGGTGAGCCCGGCTCTTTGGAGAGTGGCCAGGACTTCCCCAAGGTGTCCTAGGTGCGCGGCCCAGTGGTCGCTGAAGATAGCAATGTCATCGAGGTAGGCCGCGCTGAAGGCTTCGAGACCGGCCAGGACCTTGTTTACCAGCCTCTGAAAGGTCGCTGGGGCATTCTTCATGCCGAAGGGCATCACCCGGAAGTGGTAGTGGCCATCGGGGGTAGAGAAAGCTGATCGTTCTTGTGCGCCGGGAGTGAGCTTGATCTGCCAGTACCCAGCGGTGAGATCAAAGGTGCTTAGGTAGCGGGCGGCCCCTAAGCGATCAATCAGCTCATCGGCTCGTGGCAAAGGGTGGGCATCGGTCTTGGTAACTGCGTTCAGGCCCCGGTAGTCGACACAAAATCTGAGTTCGGGGGCCGTGCCGGGGGCGGCGGCCTTTGGTACCAAGACTACCGGGCTGGCCCACGGGCTGTCGGAAGGCTCGATGACTCCGAGGGCGAGCATCTTGGCGACCTCGGTCTTTATGCAGGCTCGGACTCGGTCAGGCACTCTATAAGCGTGGTGTCGTACAGGGGGGCTATCCCCCGTGTCCACGTCGTGGACGCACCAGGGGGTCACCCCGGGCGTGAGAGAGAAGAGGGCAGCGAAGGGTTGCAGCAGCTTCTGGCAGTCATGGCGCTGTTCTGGTGTCAGGGTGACGGAGAGGCGGACGCCCTCCAAGGAGCCGTCTTGGCTCGAGGACCCCAGGAGGTCTGGTAGGGGCTCGGAGTCACTTTCACCCCCATCATCAGTAGCCAGCAGTAAGCTTAGTTCCGTTCGGGCAAAGTGGGGCTTGAGCCGGTTGGCGTGCAGGACCCGGAGGGGGTTCCTCGGAGACTCCATGTCGACCAGGTACGTGACGGGGCTCTTCCTCTCAACTACCTTGAAGGGCCCGGTCCACTTGTCCTGCAGGGCGCAGGAGTCCACGGGTGACATGACCCAGACTTGCTGGCCCGGCTCAAACTCGACGGCTGAGGCATTCTCGTCATACCAGCATTTCATGTCTTCTTGGCTGGCTTCAAGGTTGGCTTCTGCCAGGGCCCGGAACTTCCGAGTCTGGTTCCGCAGGGTCAGGAGGTACCGGTAGACGTCGGGCGGGGCACTTTGGACGTTCTCCTCCCAACCCTCCTTGACCAGGCTGAGGGGCCCTCGGACGGGGTGCCCATACAACAGTTCGAAGGGGCTGAAGCCCAGGGACTTCTGTGGTACCTTCCGGTAGGCGAACAGGAGGCAGGGCAACAGGACATCCCATCTCCTCCTGAGGGGCTCTTCCAGGCCCTTGATCATCCCCTTCAGGGTTCGGTTGAACCGCTCGACCAGTCCGTTCCCCTGGGGGTGGTAAGGGGTAGTGAATTTATAGGTGACCCCACATTGTTGCCAGAGGGATCTCATGTACTTCGAGATAAAGTTCGTCCCCCTGTCGCTCACTACTTCTCGGGGGAACCCCACCCTGGAGAAGATGCCCATCAGGGCCCAGCCCACCACTGGAGCTGTCACAGTTCGGAGGGGGACAGCTTCTGGGTATCGGGTGGCGTGGTCGACCAGTACCAGGATGAAGCGGTGGCCCAGGGCGGTTCGGGGGTCCAGGGGCCCCACGATGTTGATCCCCACTCATTCGAACGGGGTGTGGACGGCTGGAAATGGTTGTAGGGGGGCTTTCACTCGTCCCCCAGTCTTCCCGCTAGCTTGGCAGGTCGGGCAGGACCAGCAGTGCTGGTCCACGTCTCGTCTCATTCGGGGCCAATAGAAATGGGTCACGAGGCGGCTGTAAGTCTTGTCCCGCCCTAGATGTCCGGCGAGGGGCACGTCATGTGCCAGGTTCAAGAGGAACTCTCAAAATCGGAGGGGGACCACCAGCACCCGGCCGGCCCCTAGTTCGGCGACTTTCTGCTCGCTATACAATAAGTCATTGTTCCAATAGACCCAGTGGGTTCCTGTGGGGTCCCCCGCAGCCTGCGCGGCCGCCTGCTGTCGGGCCCCCTCGAGGGACGGGCAGCCCTTCTGCTCTTGCTGGAATTGTTCGCGGGTGGGGTCCCCGTCGTGGCGCCACTGGGCCAGCTCGGGGATCTCGCTGAGGGGAGCGGCCTCGTTGGAAGATATTTGATATTTGATATTTGAGGGGGTATTTATAAAGCGCAACGTTCGCTCCGGAGGGAGCATCATGGCGCTGAAAAACCCGGAGGCCCGGTCAAAGGTAGATGCGAAGGAGGCTAGATGGCGGCTTTAGTCCAGTCATCGGGGAGATTAAAGATCCAAGTTTTGAGAAGTTTTCTGAAAGGCTTCTCTAAGGTCTGTTGTCTCAGGTGTTTAGGCATGCTGTTCCAGGCTTTGATGGCCAGGGAGCTTAAAGTTTTCCCACCTTGTGACTTCAGGTTGTACCTGGCGGAGGACATGAAATTGCCATGGGTAGAACGAAGGGGGCGACTCGGGTTGTAGTGTGGAAAGCGTCTGGTTAAGTATTTGGGACCAGTGTTGTTGAAAGCCCGAAAGGCAACAGTAAGAATTTTGAAAAATATTCTTTTATGGAGGGGTAGCCAATGCAGTGTTTTTAGGGCTGCAGAGATTGAGGTTTTGCGAGGTAATTTTAGGACCAAGCGGGCGGCAGTATGAAGGACGCTTTGGAGTTTGGTAAGAGTGGATTTTTTAGTCCCAGCCAGGAGGCCGTTACAGTAGTCAATGCACGAGATTACTAGGGCTACTGTTACGGTTTTCCTGGCTTCAAGGGGGAGAAAGTCGAAGAACTTTCTGAGAGATTTAATTATGCCAAAGCATCTGCCGGCAACCATCCTGGCGTGTTGGTCGAATGATAGATCTGCGTCAAATACTACACCAAGGTTTCTAGCTGTTGTGACAGTTTGAGGAGGGGCAACAGAGTTGTCCGGCCACCAGAGGGCTGGGCAGAAGGAGGTGTTCTTTCCGATGGGGAGGATCTCTGTTTTACCAGAGTTGCATCGGAGGTGGTTCGTGTCCATCCACTGGAAGACCGCAGTTAAGCAGTTTTTAAGATTAAGCTCAGCTTTATTTGAGTTGTCCTCAAGAGGTACGATCAACTGAGTATCATCGGCATACGAGGTGACAGGTATGCCGAAAGATTCAATCAAGGTAATGAGGGGAATGAGGTAAATATTAAAAAGGAGGGGACTCAGGATGGACCCTTGGGGTACTCCAGAGGAGACCTTTTTCTCCTTAGATTGAAAAGGACCAAGGGCGACGGTTTGGGACCTATCGCTGAGGAATGATCCTATCCATGCTAGGGCTGTGTCTGAGATCCCTATAGCCATCAGTCTATTGATCAAGATAGAGTGTGATATGGTGTTGAACGCTGCCGTGAGGTCGAGAAGTATCAGGATGGCTTTCTTTCTCTGATCTTGCAGCGCTGGAAGAAAGTTCGGACGGCCCGGCCTCCTCGTCAGGTTCCTCCGGGCCGGAGGAGGTGGATTGTTCGGGGCCCGCCGGCTTGTCGGGGGCCGGGGCCGTGGCTGGCTGGGTGGTCATGGACCGAGTGGTGGCGCAGGCCCACTCGGGTAGTCCTAGCATCCCCAGATGCTCTCGGCGCTCCACCTGGGCCCTGGGGGAGCTCTCTAGGTCGTTCCCCAGGAGGCAGTCCACCGGGGCGTTGTCGCGGACAGTTACTTTTAGGGTGCCGGACACTCCTCCCCACTCGAAGGGGATTCGGGCCATCCGGCACATGCTCTCGGTGTTGTCTGCGGTCCGGACAGGGCAGAGGACATGTGGCAGGATCTGTTCGGGGGTCACCAGATGGCAGCGGACAGCGGTCACACTGGCCCCAGTGTCCCGGAGGGCCTCGGCCCGTCGCCCGTTGATGGTGACCCACTGTTGGTACTTCTGGGTGTTGCTTGGGATGGTGGCTCGGGGCACCATTTCTCGGGAGCCTAGGCATACAAGCGACATGGCGGCTGGTTCCCACTCGGGGACCCGTCGTCGTGGTTTTCCTCCTCGTCCTCTCTCTCCCCCAGGGCTGCGGCGGCTATTTGTCGGGGAGGTGGCCCCGTGGTCCCGTTCCGTCGGTTCACGGGGCAAGCCGGGTCGCTTGCATAATGGCCGGTCTGCTGACATCCGAAGCAGGTCACTGTCGGTCGTGGTCCAGACCGGGCGATAGGGGTCCCTCTTCGGCCCTGGGTCGGGGAAGCGGGGTTGGTTGATTGCCCTCGTGGCGGACTTCTGGGCGGCCCGGCTGGGAATTCTCGACTGCGGTGGGACCCCCCTCCTCCGCCTCGCTGGCGGGGAGGTCCCGTGGTACTCCGGGTGTAGTCCCCCACAGGGTTCCGGGGGACCCGGGTGTTGACCCATCGGTCCGCTTCGGCGGTGAGCTTCCGGGGCTCGGTCAGTTTACTGTCCAGGAGGTGTTGCCTTAGTTCCACAAAGCAGTTGTTGGGGAGGTGCTCCCAGACAATGAGGTCGAACAGTTCATTATATGAGGTGACCTTGCTCCCTTTTATCCATCCTTCCAACGCTCGGCTGAAGAAGTCCACGTATTCGACCCATGTGGTACCGGGGATCTTCTTGCAGTCCTGGAAGCGTTGCCGGTACATCTCGGCCGATAGTCCGTAGCGTGTGAGTAGGGCTTCCTTCATGTGGTCGTACGAGGTCATCACGGCGTCGGGGAGTTGCAGCAGGGTATCCCGCCCCTCGCTGAGGAACCTCCCCCATAGGCCGGCGCCCCAATCCTTCCGGGGTACCCGATGGGAGGTCATGGCTACCTCGTACGCTCAGAACCATTGCTGGATGTCGTCATTTTTATAGTACTCCTTGACGACATCCTTGGAGATGTGAACCTTTGGCTCGGTCGGGGGCAGAGCGTCCCGGGCTCCGGGGTTGCTGGTCTCCCCAGTTTTAGCTTTTAGTTCAAGTTCTTTAAGGCTCCTCTCGTGCTCGAGGGTTAGCAGTCTCTCCTCTAGCTCCCGATGCCTTTTCTTCTCCTCGATTTCCTCTTGCAGCCGTAGTTGCTCCAGGGCTATCTTTTTCTCCGCCAGTAGGAGCTCACCGTCCAGCCGGAGTCGGGCTAGGTCCATTTCGTGTGTCCGTGCCCTTTCCCGTTCTCGTATCTCTTCGTGGGAAAGGCTGGTGTCCGGGTCGGTTCGCTCCCCGTTTGTCGGGGTCGTGGTCGGCAGGTTTCCGTCCCGGGCCGAGGTCCCTTCGGCTTGGGGTGGAGGGGTCTCGAGTTCTGCCCAGGCTTTCAGGGCTCTCTGCATATCTTCCTTGGTGCCCAATCCTGTGGTTGGGATCCCTTTGTCCTTGCAGAACTGTTTGAGTTCTTTGTGGGTGTATTCTTCCAGTTTCTCCACCTGGAAGGTTGCGGCCACGGTTGCTTCTTGGCCATCCATGGTTTTCTTTTCCCGTCTGGTCCGGCAGTGGTTGCGTTACTTGCTTGTACGATTGCGTCTGGCTCAGATCCCGTCGCTGGCCACCAAATGTTGGAGGGAGGCCCACCGGGTAGTCGGGGAGACTATTCCGGGCACCTTCCTACCGCAAGGTTATAGCCGAGCGCCGCTGAGAAGCCCCCTCGGGGAGGTCCTTCTCCTATGATCGTACTAGGCCCAGTAACACCACCACACAGGACTCAATAGCAGTTGCAAGATTAGATTCTTTATCGGCAGTAATACGGGCAATATTTACAGAGGGATCGAGGGATCCTATCAGAGTCCCAATGTTCGTTAAGAGGATAGGGTAGCGGGACAGTCTTAGTACCAACCAGGTACGGGAGGGCTCGGTGCCAGACCTTGGATGCTGGTCTCAGAGCGGCTCGGACGCGGAGAGCCGCGACGGCGTCTGCAGGGCTCGGATGGTAGTTCCGCTTAGGTCGAGCCGTGACACGGTCAGCAGGGCTCTGGTGGTAGGTCCGCTTCGGTCGAGCCGCGACGAGGTCAGCTGGGCTCAGGTGGTAAGGTTCAACATGGTCGGGCCGCGACAGCGTCAGCAGGGCCCCAAAGGTTCGTGAAGGTCTTTAAGCACGGTGGAGCCGCGACGTCGTCAGCAGGGCTCAAGTGGTGGTTCAGGGTGAGTCTTCTTCCGTAGGGTCAGCCGCGATCCGATCAGCAGGGCTCTTGACTCCAGGATACAACTACTGCCCTGTTGTCAGGTCGCCCCAGATATAGGACGGGAGCCCTTTGATGTCCGGACCCTTGCGCCTGGAGGGGGCGGAGAGGCCGTGTAGGGAGTGGCCAGACGCCCAGCAGGAGAGGCGCCAGGCCCCAGAGAGCTGTGGGGCGGTCACACCCAGGTGTGGAGAGACGGTTGGGGGTCCCATCGATACTGCCCTCCGCCGGGAGTGGGAAGGGCTCACGTGGTATCCCCCGGGCCAGGGGTTGGCGTCTCGATGTCGGGCCTCGCTGGGACCGAGGCCGGGTAGAGCAGGGTCATACAGATGGTCACGTGGAGTGACGTGCAATCCAAGATGGAGGAGTCCCGATGTGCATGGGACCTCGTGCGGCTTAGCGCGGGGAAACAGGACCACGCCACGAGGCCGGCTCCCACATTCACCAAGAACCCGACAAACCCAGAGACAGTAACTGAGCAGCGTCTTGCAATGATTTTTTATTATGTACAGGGTATATATAGCAATTCATTTGGGAAAATATATACAGTGAAAAATAAGGATGAAAGGCACCTATGTATTTCTGAAATTGGAACAAAATATAGCGTTTAGAAACAGTAGCTATTTGCGCCTTTCCGAAATTGTGAGTACCCATACTAGCATGGGAATTATAGGACATTTTTCAAAGTGACTTCTTTCTTACACATAGTCTTTCATTTGGCAGGCAGAAATGCATCGAAAGTCAATAGGGAATAACAGTTGCTCAACATTTCTGTGTTACCATATGTCTCCCGATAAAAATGATACCTCACTTGTGTGGGTAGGCCTAGTGCCCGCGACAGGAAACGGCTCAAAACGCAACGTGGACACTTTATTTTTACAGTGAAAACTAACCCTTTTTTTGCAAAGTGCCTAGCTGTAGTTTTTTAACCCTAGCTCTGCCAGCAACTAGGGAAACCTAGCAAACCTATACATTTTTTAAAGCTAGACACTGAGGGGAAGCCAGGATGGGGTGACTTGTCAGGCACTCACCAGGTTCTGTTACCCAGGATCCCTTGCAAACCTCAAACTTTGTCAAAAAACCCATATTTTCCTCACATTTCTGTGGTGGAAAGTTCTGGAATCTGCGTGGATCCACAAAATTCCACCCACCCCGCATTCCTCAAAGTCTTTTGAGAAAAGTGGTACCTCACTTGTGTGTGTAGACCTAGTGCCCGAGACAGGAAACATCCCAAAACGCAACGTAGACACACCACATCTTCACAGTGAAAACTGACCCTTTTTTTGCAAAGTGCCTAGCTGTAGATTTTGAACCCTAGCGCTGCTGGCACCTAGGAAAATCTAGAAAACCTATACATTTTCGAAAACAAGACACCCAGAAGAATCCAGGATGGGGTGACTTGTCCGGCTCTCACCACGTCTGTTACCCAGAATCCCTTGCAAACCCCAAACTTTGTAAAATAAATCACATTTTCCTCACATTTCTGTGGTGGAAAGTTCTGGAATCTGCAGGATCCACAAAATTCCACCCACTCTGCATTCCCCTCCCCAAAGTCTTCCGAAAAACTGATACCTCACTTGTGTGCGTAGGCCTAGTGCCTGCGACAGGAAACGGCCCAAAACGCAACATGGACACACCACATTTTCACAGTGAAAAAGGACCCTTTTTTGCAAAGTGCCTAGCTGTAGATTTTGAACCCTAGCTCTGCTGGCACCTAGGAAAATCTAGCAAACCTATACATTTTCGAAAACAAGACACCTAGAAGAATCCAGGATGGGGTGACTTGTCCAGCTCTCACCAGGTTCTGTTACCCAGAATCCCTTGCAAACCTCAAAATTTGTCCCAAAAAACACATTTTCCTCACATTTCTGTGGTGGAAAGTTCTGGAATCTGCATGGATCCACAAAATTCCACCCACTCCGCATCCCCCAAAGTCTTACTAAAAAAATGGTACCTCACTTGTGTGCCTAGGCCTAATGCTCGCAACAGGCAAGGGCCCAAAACGTATTGAGGAGACATCAACATTACCTATCACAAAAACAACCTGGTTTTGCAAGGGGGCTCCCATGAGTTTTTGGTCCCGGGCTCGGCGGCCATCTATGGAAACCTACCATACCCACACATTTCTGAAAACTAGACACCCTGGGGAGTCCAATGAGGTATGGCCAAGCAAAACCAGGTCCTTTCAAAATAGGTAATTTTGAAGTCTCCACAATATGTTTTGGGCACCTCCCTGCGGCGGTTACTTGGCCCACCCACACAAGTGAGGTACCATTTCTATTGGGATACTTGGGGAAATGCTGGGTGGTAGGAAATTTGTTGTTTCTTTCTCAAGCATGAACATATTGGCACAGTAATGAAAGGAAAATGTGACAGTCACATTTTGAGGTTTGCAGGACATTGTGGATAAGATAACTTGTTGGGATCCACAAGAGAGACATCACCATGTACTCCCATGGGTGTTTAGTTTATGACAAAATCTACAGTTGGTAGGTTTTTCTTAGGTGGAATGTACACCTTGGCAGAGAGACAAAAAATGACAAATATTACTGCACAACCATCTATTCCTCAAGCACACACACATACTGGTTGGATTTGGCATGAGGACGAGTGATGGTTCAGTATATAACATTTTATTAACAAGAGATTACACAAAAATGAAATGCACTTTCAATAATTGAAATGACAAAAAACTGAACCAGTGACTCACAGCTCGTGAGCTGTAAACCCACTTCAAGGCCCCAATCGCTTTACAGGCCATTCACACACTTTTCGTACGTGATACACACAAGACCATTCACACCACCAGGCATGAAACCAACACATTACAACATTCACAAAAGGGGACAAGGTACACCCTGCTTGAGAAAGACAGAAAAGACAAATATTACTGCACAACCATCTATTCCTCAAGCACACATACATACCGGTTGGATTTGGCATGAGGGTGAGTGATGGTTCAGTATATACAATTGCATTAACAAGAGATTTCACAAAAATGAAATGCACTGTTAATAATTGAAAGGACGAGAAACTGAACCATTGACTCACAGCTTGTGAGCTGTAAAGCCACGACAAGGCACCAAGCTCTTTACAGGTCAGTCATACACCTTTCATACATGTGACACATATAAAACCATTCACATCTCCAGCTGCGGGCCCGTCACATTACAACACTCACACCAGCAGACAGCGCCATTCAAGGGCCGATCACTTTCACACGCCCACATTCCTGACACAGCAACCACACCAGCTGATGAATTGCGTGGACTGGCGTTTTGCTAGCAGTGCGTGTAGTGACCAGCAGCAAGTCACTACTCACACACCGCCAGCCAAGCGCCAGTCCACACACACCACCAGCCAAGCACCAGTCCACGCACACCTCCAGCCAGCACCAGCGCCAGCCAGCGCCAGTCCACGCATACTGCCAGCCAAGTGCCAGCCTCCACACACTGGCAGCCAAGCGCCAGTCCATTCACACCGCCAGCCGAGCACCAGACCCCACGCACGCCAGACGAGCACCAGTCCACGCACACCACCAGCCAAGCCCCAGTCCACGAACACGGCCAGCCAAGCACCAGTCCACACACACCACCAGCCAAGCGCCAGCCTACACACACAGCCATCACATTTAGGTTTTTTTATACAAAAAAGAAAACACAAATTGCAAATAGAAACAAATCTACTAACACAAAATCTGAAACTGAATTCATTGCACAAATGCCAACCTTGAAGCTGAACATAAAATATAAAACAATACAGACCAGGCACTTCACTTTACCACTCACTGATGCTCCCAAAAATTATTTTGCTTGTGGTACAAGCAGGCACAGCGCAGTGTTAGAAGGACACTCGGGGCAGGCCATACGAGTCTCCTTCCGTGTACCTCTTCACCAACAGTCTCTGCATCTCCTACTGGGAAAGTCTTTTGAGGGCGTGGGAGGAATGTGAGCAGGAAAGTGGTGATCTTTCAATCTAGCCACACCCTCCACCACTCCAACTCTAGGAACACTTGCCTGTTCCACTAGAACAAGGCTGCCTATTACAGACTCCTGAAACTTAGCAAAAGTCATCTTTGACTCAGAACAACAATCCTTGAATACAACAAAAGCATTAAAGTTTGTCAAGTGGAAAAGATGGGTAGCCAACTTCTTAAACTAAATGTAAGCCTTAAGAAGAGCGGTGTAAGGTTCCAACCTCTGATCTACTCTATCAACACCACCCATGTGCCTATTATTGTCTAAAATGCACACAGATTTGCGCGCTTCAGCAACCTGACCCCAAACAGTAACAGGTGAAGTGCTTTCATCATGGATGGTAGTCAGCATGTAGACATCTCTCCTGTCTGAAAACTTCACAGCTAGAAGTTCCTCGCTATGCAACGCACTGCTCTGTCCCCGCACAAGCTTTTGACAAACAAGTTCTTTAGGGAAACCTTTAAGGTTAGAGCGGATTGTGCCACAAGCAACAGGGTCCATCCACTTTGGCCAATTCCCTGAACAACTACACACCGGTGTAGAAGATATCTACATATAAATGGTGATCTTTGTTAAAAAGTCCTCTACCAAGTTCCCACACACTTTTCTCAGTCCGCTTAAATACTTACCTTAATCCTGTCCGTCGTATGTCGGACTCCACTACCCCACCAACCTGCCCATCCCCCACCCCACCCACCACCCCGCAGCACTCCCTCAGCGAGCCGCCAATGCATTTAAAGTCAAGCAAGGCGGCTTTGCGTAGCTTCATGCTTTTGACTTGTACTTTGCGTCGTGCATGTACCACTTCGTGTGGTGTAAAAATGACGCAAGGTCTTTATAAATATGCCCCTAAGTTTGAAGGAGAAACAGGATCCCTCCAGTGCCGTCCTTTCTTGCGAGTGAAGGACTCAGAAAAGGGCGGGGTTTCTTTAAAGCAGTCTGTGTGATGCTCAGGGCCACGCTGGTGCACCTGTGCTTACGCAGCCCACGTAAAGTGAGATATGACGTATATGAGAACTGGCTGTCAACCTTTCGACTTGAAGAAAGGCGTATTTATTGAGCTAATGGCAGACATCCATCATCGCACGCCAAGGATATGTCTGCGAAGCTGAGGCAATCCCTGTCACATGTACATTCTTAAGAGTGGAACAAAGGTCGATGCTTGTCAGATGCACGTTTTCACCGGTCTCTGGGGGCCATGGTTGTAATGAAACGCGTTGTCTTCTCTGAACGAGCACAGTTGCAGACGCAGCAGGACGTCACAGCTCAGCTCGTCACTGGCAGAGCGTGTTTAATACAAAGCGCTCATTTCTGGGGTGCGCGAGGTCACGCAAATTTACATACCAGACGTGAACGTGCCTCCTGGGACTGAGGCTCCTTGGGTTTCCAGCTTCGTTACTGACTCGAGCATCCGTGCCCTACTCTTTGCAAAATTCTCCTTCCAATTATACCCTCACATGGGGGGGGGCGATAAGGGCAGTGGGGGTGTCAGAGGAGTCCTCGGAGTGCTGAAGCAGCTACTTCCAGCAAGTTCCTTCAATGAAGGCGCTCGGTCTTGTTATTAGCATATGCTTCGCACACTGTAGCATGTAAAAGCGGATCCGTGCATGCAGCGCTAAGTGGGACGTCGCGACGCAAAGTGGAGCAAACAGCAGCATGCGGTGGTAGCACAGTGCAAGATCCAAAATGCCTAAGTGTCGTGGAGCTCCAACCACGTAAAAAAAAGAATAAACCTTCATTCAACCTTTGCCCCATCCCTTTTTTACCCATCAACCAGACAACCAATACTTACAATAAACAACTTACTACTTCCCCTTTCAAATCCATTCCTATCTTTCTTTCCCTACTGTAAACTCTACAAAACATTCAAGAAATCAAGACTACAACACCTAATGGACATAGGGAAAACCCATTTTTACTAATCCACTGACAATTAACCTCTAATCTTGGCTACAGAGTAGCATACTACTCTCTGCAAAGCGCTTCAAGGCCACGTCAGGGATAGTAAGAGCTATATAAATACAATTTACACTTAAAATTGATGCAAAGGGAGGGCATAAGGGGGCAGGAATGGCACAAACACCCATAGGTTTTCATGCTAAATAAAACCAGCCACACAATTGGAAAACATAATATTGTATGCTTATCCTGCATGTAATAAGTGTAATTGATATTACATTGCACATTTGATGTGGCTTATCCTTGGACAGATTTCCACGTTTTGAAATTTGTATTAAATGGCGTATCACAAATAGAAATCTTATGCATGGAGTGCAGGCTCAGATCTAACCCATAGAATGGCGCTTAGAGACTCTTGCTAAAATGCTATTTAGCTTAAGCATGTAGGATGCCATCAGCACACAACCCTTTCTTAAAATGATGCTGCATAGTTGTTCCTGTTCATGCCCTGCATTGCTGCTGATGTTTACGCGGTGCTGGATGAATGTTAATTGATCTGGGTGTAAACTTTACAGACAATATTGTGCTATCTCTCTTATGCAACTGAATTTGCTTCTGCTGAATCCTACCTCTTAAACTTGGAGAGATGGCCCAGTCACCGCAGATTCACTCCTTGATGTCTAAAAAGGTTCCTTGCAACAGACCTGTGCTAAAGTAAACTGAAGCCTATCCTAAGAGTAATCGCTGCAACAACACAGAGTGATCCCCGATGGTTTTCAAACCTGGTCTGTTGGCCCAAACTCCCTTTTAGAGCCTATCTATCTTCCACCCAAAGTCTGTACCTCTCCTTCAGAATTCCCCCAACCTAACTTTTTCTGAAAATTCCCTGATCCTTAGAAGACCAATTTTCTTCCCCAATATTCCTGTTACTCTTTTTTCAGCGTCAACAAATTATAGTTCATTACAAAAGCTATGCCCCTACGGAATATCATAATCCCTGCTCTGATCTATCCTCATGTCTCATTCTTTGAATCCCTTATATTTGGCAAAATGACCTCATTTCCCTATTCAGTGTCTGATTTGCAGTTTGATGAACAGGGTACTCCCTCCCAAATTCACCGGAGTACCCTGCCTGCCAAACCCTGGGAGCACCTTCTTCATTCAGAGCTGGGCAGACCTTATGATACCATTGAGGGAGCCAATGGGGGCTCCATTGACGGTAAACTTCCCCTGACTGGTCAGATGAAGTAGGGGATGTCGGAGGAAAATGATTTTTTTTCCTGTCTGTCACAGCCAGTCAAACCAGGCAGTGAGGGTCAGAATAAAATCAAGTATTGTTCTCCGTGCCCTGGGAGAAAACTCCCCTGGTCTGGGATCATTAGAAGCAAACTCCTAATTGAGGTGCTATTTTCAACGTGCAGAGATGACCGCAGGGCATCTCTTAATTTGAGGGACAGTAGTGAAAGAGCACTGGGCCTTGAAACGCAGTCTCTTAGTGAAGTCATCAAAGATTTTCCCCCGTTGGTCATATAGAGTTTTTTCTAGCTGACATGAAGCATTGGAAAGGAGATTTCATCAACAATACATTTCTAACTCGTGAAGCCAGTGTGGCTCCGCAATAAGGACCAGGAATCGATAAGTAGGGTTAAAAGGGTTTATTTTGGATTACCAATCAATCTAGTATATGTTCAGACCAGAAATAAGTTCAGTAAATGCAGGAATACAAAAGGCAGACTTCAGGATCTCAGTAGGCTAACAAGCAACAGAATAATATATCAAATTGCAATAATTACAATCATTTAAACACAGATTAAAGAAAACAGGTGTCCCATAAAGAAACTTTGTAAAGGAAGTTTCTGTCTCCTAACATAGACTATATATGAGGCCATCTATTAAATATCTCTTAATCGGGAGCTTAGGAAAAATGGGGAGAAAAGTGTCAGCATGATCAGACTTCAGTAGAAGCATAAAAGAAAAGGAAAAAAGTGTTTAGCATAAAGCTCCACTCTTGCATGAATAGGGCGAGCAGCGAGGTCTGTGCCTCTCCAAGTCTAAAGGGAATCTGCTCTGCTCTACCTACAACTGTGAGAATACTAATTCAAAAGTAACAAGAGATTCAGAACATTCTTATTTCTCTCACACCACCAAGGACCAATCAGGTCACTGCTTGGGCGCATTTGCAGCATCAGTTTAGATTCACACCGTATTAATCTGCAGCTTCGGTTTTCAATCTTGAACATCTTGATGGTACATGATGAACAGAAGGCCGCCTTCGACCATTGCTTCTCCATGTTCACTGCCAAGTTTCCTCTCAGGCCTCTCCATCAGTCGTTTAATACAGATAATAAGCCTTTCTCTAACTTACCAAAATCATGATAATAAACCTGCAAGGAAAAAAGAAATCCTGTTGGTAAAGCAACATTTTTTTTTTTTTTAAATAAGGCCTGAATTCAGGCTAACATAAATTAACTTTTAATGTGCACTTCGAATACATGGTTCTACATGCACATGTAACTTTAGGAATAAATGCAAAATGTGAGTAATTGAGTACATATTTACATACGCAAATGTCATTTTTAACATGAATGCAATGTGATTTAAAACATAAGTGTAAATGTAAATGAGACTTGCATCTCTTCATGTTTAAATGCCCTCTATCCTTCGACATACTGCTTGTTTTTACTTGATTTTTTTAATTCCCCACACACCCTACACTCTACAGCACCTCCTCGCTTGGGCCCCCGTAACCATTTATTTCATTTAATAAAACTTTGTGCGTCTGACGTGCTATTGGTGAGCAACCATCCTAAAACAGTTTTTTGCCAATTTTAAGGTGGATGCCCACAAGTGTGCATGTCACTCATGCACAATGGCCATCTATGAGTTATTATTTTAGGTAGGTGCCCACCCCACATGCGCACGCATGCACACTCGCAGGCATTCATTGCTTTCTCCTGTCTTCTGGTGCTAAGGAGAGTGTGGATGTGAATGCAGGAGGTGGCTGACGTGGCTACGCTGTTTCGACTGATGTGAGGATAATTACAAGCTTCAGGTCTCTGGAGAAGGCACTACTGTCTGTTCTGGTTCTTGGTGTGCTGCAGTGTGAGCATAGTAAATTCTTAACTTTTTCAGCAGTCTCTGTGGGCACACATTTAAATCATTTAGACAAGTGTTCTTCAGCCCAGCAGCTGGTGCTCGGTGTGTCGGCCATCGGCGGCACTTCAGCCTAGACTTTGGCAGGATCCTGGAAGCTCTGTATCTGCCTCGTGGGATCCTCTGCATTTGCAAACTTTTTTATTTTTCGCAGACCACTTGCAATTTAATGTGATTTGAAGGGCTGCTTCTAGGCATGGGCTGTGTGGGCGGCTGCCCAGGACCAGCGCTTCACCCACCGACATGGGTCCCAGCACAAGTAAGCCACAGCCAGGCCACGGCACACCACTTCTCTTGTGCCCTCAGTTCATCGGATCGAGAACAAGGAGTCTTGTTGCAACTGTGCCCACGGGAGGGGGTCCCTTCCCCAGGGCCTCCTAGCCATGGTGTAGCGCAGCAAGGTCTAGGGGAGGGAGACCCGTCCTCGGTTCCCAGTTGCAAGGAGACATATTCTGCACGGTTGTACTGAAATGAGGCATTCTGCCCTGCTGCCCATTGAGTGGCACCGCAGGACTCCCATTGTCCAGCGGTTTAGTGGCCCAACAGTTTTAGCCCTCTCAGCCTACAAGCAAGTCTCACAGCCATGAGGTGTAAAAGAGTCATTTGTTGGTGGCTGAGAGTGAGAGGCTGCAGCCCAGGAGGGGTCTGCATGAAGCAGCTTTTAGAGCAGGGTCATCTCTTGAGATGCAAACAGCCTGAATATGTCACGATGTATGCAAAATAGAGGGGCCAAACACATTCTATTTCTGCCCGGGGCTCCAAAAATCCTAGAAACGAACCTGTTGATTTCAATGTGCTCTCTGAGAATGGTTTACCTGCCCGATGTGAAGTGCAGAGAATGTGTGTTCCCTGAAGGGCATTTTGTGAGAAGTCTACTATCAGTCGTGGCAAAAGCCGCCGCTCAAGCCACGGGTGCCTGTGAATCCCAAATGCATCAGGCTTGGAGACGGCCTCATGACTTGATTTCTGCCTTTTGGCACTGCTCTATTACCAAACCACTCCGTGTCTTCACACACACCACACTGATTCGCTTTGGCAGGGCTTGTTGTGTAAATGTTTCTCAGGTGAGTTTACTGTTCTTCCATATTCTCAAAACGAACCTGTTTTAAATCATTAATTTCCGTGATTGAGACATGCCATGCAGACAGAGGAGGAAAGCGCTGTCCTTTCTTTCACATCTTTACCACGCAAGGAGGCCACATTTATATGTGGTGGGATTGAAGGACAACTGATGGGATGCGAGGGAAGGTCATTGCTAGCGCACTGAAGCATCTGCTTATCTGGGAGCCGAGTCTGCCTGGAGCAGGGACAAGGACAGCATCCTCCTATGACATACTTCGAAAGCATCCAAGAGATAACAGCATTTCCATTGCAGTGAAACCAAGTCCCTGAGCACACACCCTAGTACAAAACCAAACAAATGTAGGTAATTATAAAACACAATTAGTATTTCTTGTTTTTCCTTATTTCTGTCCTCCTTTAGCCAGCCAACATGTGTTTTGCCATGTAGGGACTAACCCACCACTTGTTTAGGGCTTTGTAGGTTCTCACTTCCTGTTCGGACAATACTTATCACCAGTTCTACTTCCGCCCCGGTCCCGTGTAATGTTAATGAACTGTCCAATATTTTTATCCATCTCAGGTTAATTGGAGATGCACTCGAATTGTACCCTTTAAGTTACCACGTCTATTCCAAGATCCCAGTGTGTGTGCGACAAGTCTCTTCCTAATATATTTCTTCCGCAAAATGCGATCCGCATGCGAGTTCAGTTGCACGATCCCAGCGACGTGTGTGAGTCCCGTCATCCGGCGTCGCGGAGATCCCATTGCAGTCCATTTATGCCAGACAGTGCAGCGCTTATACTTCTGCCACTGCTTGCTTTATTTATGAAGAGAAGACCAACTGTGATAGGAAATCTATCTCCCAAGAAGGCTAATGAGCATGCCCAACAGGCTGGTACATTGGTGTATAACCGCAACAAATTGAGAGGTCATTCCCCACTTCAAAAGGGAATCAAGTTTAGTCCTGTTCATAATCTCAGGTGCAGGCGAACAAAGGGACATCTGAGGTCAAACATGCACTGTGTAGTATATGGGATAGAAAGTGCACCCAGAGCATGGAACGTCAATGCAACTTGTTGACTGCAGCACCTATTGTGCCATTCACTACAGTGGCAGTGCAGAAATGGCTACAAGTCTATCCTGTGTAACCTGATTGCTGCTGTGTAAGACCTGTGAACTCTCCAAGTGACCTTATTTGAAAGGTAAAGTCCCTTCCTTATAATTATTAGTGGATCATCCCTATTTAGGCTTTGTAGCCCACAAGGCAGGGTGCATGGTATTTACAAGTGGAGCAGGTAGAAAATTAATATTACCATATCCCTACAGCAACCAGGAACAAAAAGCTATGTTCAAATAATGAAACCACTATTTTTAATAGTTATTAAAAACAAATTTAACGGTGAAGTTTGATTATTTGTTTATAAATATTAAGTAAAAATGAGTTTTAGAAAGTTACCCTTTACCTGCCTGATCTTTCAGAAGGTTATTTAGCAAGAACCTCTGCCAATTCCCAGCCTGCGCTCAGCTGTAATGTGGTGTGAACAAGATATGAATTCCTCCCAGCAGTTACATAATAGGTTGACCTGAGTGGGCAAGGCTGACTCCTTTGAGGTCTACAGAATCTTTAGAGTGGAGGCTGTGGGCATCTTGTTGACAACACAGTGTCAAATCCTGTCTGAGCTTGAGCCACTTGTACTACTGGTGCACTTGAAAGGAAGAAAATAGAATGCTAGGACACTTCTTGTGTATCACCTCTTTAGGTGCTGGATAAAACTGCCTTTATCCTAGTCTGTCTCCTAGTTTGTTGTGGGAATGAGCCTGCTTCAAACTGGATGTTACGGCTAGATGTGCGAAGATACTTCTGATTATCACAGTCTACTCACCCATGCACCCACACCCTCACAGTCCAGCTTCATTGCGGGCAAAGACTTTTGCCATCTGGAAAGTGCTCTGACACTTGGCATTTTGTGCCTGTATGAAGTAAGGCAACAGGAACTACTGAAAAAATGGGTAAAGCTGCCAATCCACATAAACAACCAGGGCTCAATCTCAGTCGGCCTCAAATCACTCATAGGTCCTGGCCTACCTTCACCATTAACTGTCATTGCCATATTTTGCTTTCTGGCACTATTTCTACTGAAAACTTTACAAATTCACACCTCCTATTCTCCTTATAGGATGTTTGTAATTTTGTTTATTCAATTTTACTCTATCTCTCTGATTTGGTTTGTGATTTTTTAAAACTTTTTACTGTTTAGGTACTCCATAGATAATTTACACATTGCCCTGAATTCATTCTGTCTGTCCTTTGCCATAGCTTCCAGGGGGTTTAGCTGAGGTCAGCTTGGTGCCTTTGAGGGTTCGCCTTGCAAGAGTTGTGATTATTCTTTTATCTGAGCAGTCAACCACGCCAAAAAATAATCAACATTTTTACAGGGCTTAGTAGCATTGGGAGGCATGCTTTTAGATCTGATTCTGAATTAATGACCTGGGGAGTCAAACAGTGTTTTCCAGTCTCAACAAATGTGTTCTGTAGCTCTATGGCCAACCTTTTACCATTTCATGTCTGGACTACCTGCCGTTCTTCTACCAAGTATTCAAAGATGTCGCTAGAGGGAAGAGCTGGGGAACCCACGTGCTATTCTTGAACTGTGATGAAATGCTGCAGCGGAATGGACAATTAACACCTGAATGTGAGGAAAAGTGACATTTTGTTGGTGGTTCCTTTAGAATAATCGAGAATATTGTCTTTCGATCAAGCTTATCTGCATTTTCACTGACATCCACTATGTTCCTTACTAAGCTAAAGAACGAAGGAATGTGATGGCTTCAAAATGTTTACCTTGAAGAAAAGGTTGGAGCAAGAGTTGTCATTATAATAATTATCTAAATCTATATGTGCCCTGTGATCCCAAGAAATGGGTGTACTTGTACTATGCTTGGCATCCGAGCCTATACTTTCCAATCACCCTAGATTTATGAATGTCGGCAAAACAAAGAAAAATACAATTTTGATTTGTTTCAATTGTTTCCTGAAGAAAACTTATTGTCTAAGAACCTAAGTGAAGGTGCTAGAGCAGTTTTACCCTGGCAGGCAACAGATAAGAGGTGTGGCCCGGAAAGAAAAAATTGAAGATTATTGCGAGATTACAGATGCACTTTACTTGTAGGGGAAAGGTCCAAGTTCCACGGGGCAGCGAGTCATCAGTACAAGAAAGCAAAAGTTGCCAATCGCACTCCTCTTTGTTTGCCTGAGTTCAACCTGAGAGCCTTGGCATTGATTCATGTGGCGACAACAGAAAAACAAGCCTTGACTTATGCTGTTAAATATAGTGTCAGTTCTCGAATGAGAAGCAGTGCTTTAAAAGGGCAGGTACTGTAAAGTACTGAGTACCTGTACTTCTTTAATTTGAAAGGGAGAGTACCTGCACTTCTCAGCACTGCTTCAATACATTTAATTGGAGAGTACCAGCACTTCTCAAAAGAAAACAGGTGATGTTGCTTTTAACGGCAAAATGGATATGAGGTATGCACTGGGGCGGGGTATTGTTGTATTTACGAGTTTGGGAGTTAGGAGAAAGTTCTCCGGGGGATTCATAGGTTATAGTCACTTAGGTTAAAATCGGGTGACGCGATATTCACATAAGGGTAGACAAACGTATGTTGCTCCTTAGAACAGCATTGGTCTATTTGGGATAAAGAACACAAGGAAAATTGTTTCACGCATTGGATTATGTTTATTAGAATAGTGGGGCATATGAATGTACGTTCACGTTTAAAATTATTATTTTTTGTATTACTTTGAGAATGTTGAACACATGAGGCTGATACATATTCTTTGTCAATCATAGATACCCCTGAAGAAGGTCTTCATTGACGGAAATGCATTGGAAGAAATCATATTGGGATGATTCGGAGGATTCGGGGTCCGCTAAGTGCCTATGAATAGGCCCGGATGGGCAATTCTAGAGCAACTAAAATGCATAAGATAATTGCATTTCGTACCTTTGACGTGATGGATAAAATTGGATTAAAGAAGATGAAAGATTGGAAAATTTTTGGGGAAAAACGATGGTGAAGGTGGATTAATTGCAATACCAGTGTGTATAAGGCTGTGCAACTCGTTGGTGACCCGCAAACCGCGTGCTACCTTGTTTTGACGTTTTCATACAATGTGCAAAAGGAATGGAGCACATTACAAGTGCTGCACGCCGAACTTGATAAAAATAGAGATGAACTTTAAAAGATTAAAAATATGGGTGTGCTTCAGGACATTAACTTTTTTCAACCTTTTACCATTTCATGTCTGGATTACGTGCCGTTCTTCTACCAAGTATTCAAAGATGTAGCTAGAGGGAAGAGCTAGGGAAACCCACGTGCTATTCTTGAACTGTGATGAAAAGCTGCAGCGGAATGGACAATTAACAGCTGAATGTGAGGAAAAGGGACATTTTGTTGGTGGTTCCTTTAGAATAATCGAGAATATTGTCTTTCGATCAAGCTTATCTGAATTTTTCACTGACATCCACTATGTTCCTTACTAAGCTAAAGAACGAAGGAATGTGATGGATTCACAATGTTTACCTTGAAGAAAAGGTTGGAGCAAGAGTTGTCATTATAATAATTATCTAAATCTATATTTGTCCGTTGATCCCAATAAATGGGTGTACTTGTGCTATGCTTGGCATCCAAGCCCATACTTTCCAATCACCCTAGATTTATGAATGTCAGCAAAACAAAGAAAAATACAATTTTGATTTGTTTCAATTGTTTCCTTAAGAAAACTTATTGTCTAAGAACCTAAGTGAAGGTGCTAGAGCAGTTTTACCCTGGCAGGCAACAGATAAGAGGTGTGGTCCCGGAAAGGAAAGAATTGAAGATTATTGCTAGATTACAGATGCACTTTACTTGTAGGGTGAAGGTCCAAGTTCCACGTGGCAGCGAGTCATCAGTACAAGAAAGCAAAGTTGCCAATAGCAATCCGCATTGCTTTGCCTGAGTTCAACCTGAGAGCCTTGGCATTGATTCATGTGGCGACAACAGAAAAACAAGCATTGGCATAGCCAATAGGTCTCGCCTTTGGTACCTTATAAGTGTTTAGCCAGGCAACAGTTGCATAACTAAATACTTATAAGGTCCCAAAAGCGAGACCAATTGGCTATGCCAATGCTTGTTTTTTTAAACGGTCGTAACATACAAACACCAGCCGTGCCAATACAATACTGGCCAGGAAGCAACACTATGACGTATTAACTTCTATGTTGTCTATATTAAGTAGCTTCCATATACAATGTGGGAACACCACCACCTTGTGGACAGTTATAGTAACAAAGAGCAACAAGGACGGTATCGACTTCAGGAATGTGAAAGAAAGCTCTCGTATCTTGAAAGCCGATGACCCATGACGAGAGAGGAAAGCCATATGCCGCCTCTGCTCGTAAGCGTGTGCCTGTGCACATGCACGCAAGCTCTAGGCCACAGTGTAGCACTTTGAAAAGCCCCTTACTAAAAGTTGAGCAGCAGCGCATGTGCTCCTCTAGGCTCGACCTAACAAGCCTTGACTTATGCTGTTTAATATGGTGTCAGTACTCATATGAATGAGAAGCAGTGCTTTAAAAGGGCAGGTGCTGTAGAGTACTGAGCACCTGTACTTCTTTAATTTGAAAGGGAGAGTACCTGCACTTCTCAGCACTGCTTCAATACATTTAATTGGAGAGTACCAGCACTTCTCAAAAGAAAACAGGTACTCTGGATAGTGAGTACCAGCACTTCTATATTTCCATTTAAAGCACTGACAGTAAGCAGAGTGTCATCAGCATATGCAAATAAGGTAACCACAAAGGAATGTATTAGTTTAATCCAGGGCACAAGACGGGGATACACAAAGGTGAATGGCATTCAAGCATTGTTTTCACTGGGTGGACGCCGCCCTTCCCTCCCCCCACGAAGAAGTTAGGCCCCAGTAAAATATGCTGAAGATGTCCCTGTGTAATTGTTCAACATAGAGACCCATTCAGCATGGCCTGCATAATGTCTGTCTGCTTTCTGATTCCACCCGGGCGCAAAATAAAGACCCAGTTTAAGGGCCCATCTGACTTCCTTTTGTTTATGTATGATTCTGGCTGGCAGCTATTGGGAGCCACACGCCTGAATTCCAATGGAATGGTGTGGAAACAAAGGCCCACAGCTTCTTATCACTTCATAAGTACTTAAGAGAAACTACAATTTGGAAGCAAGCTTTTGACTTTCTTCAGTCCGTATATAGAAGAGATGTTGCATGCACTGTAAGAATGTCAGATGTATTTGTCATAACAATTTAAATACCACAATTTTTGTATGTATTTCTTTTATAGCATTACTCGTCCCAATGTCGGGTGTGAGAGCGCTTTACTTCACATGCACACATTATACATTGACAATAAATCATATAAGTGTGTAATAAATGTACAGGGTGCATTACATGAGACAGTGAGTGTACAAAGTGTAGGAGTCACATATGGGCCTTCATAGCTCACTGCAATAGATTAAAAGGATTGAAATGTATGAACTGCCAATAGCAAAAGGATCCCTGTGTCAAAAAACAGTAACCAACAAACTTGTCAACATAATATTAAAATCTGCTTTGCAGGAGACGCATAACCCTCTGTGCTGCTTTGAGTCACAACTATGATGAGACAAAACACACATCTCTCCAGCAAATGTATTAACCTCCATAGTTATCCTACCATTATTATTGTTCACTCAGATGCACAGGGCACACAAAGATCCCTGTGGTAGGTGTCTTAACCCCATAAGATATTTTAAAATGCAGCCTTGGCAACCAATTAATTCAGAACAGATTTACTGTCACATTTCTTCTTGTTGCCAATTTCTTTGTGGCAGAGTTAAAGAAACAAGCATTGGCACAGCCAATAGGTCTCGCCTTTGGGACCTTATAAGTGTTTAGCAATGCAGTACATTATCCCTCACTGGCATGCCCACACACTGTGAGCCTTAAATAATATAGCACCACATACCTCGGAAGAGCGCGAGAAGTATAATTTTTGCCTCCCTCTGCTCCAATTATACAACTGCCAACAGCGGAGGATTCAGGATGCAAAATAAGTAACTATGAAATATGCGTAGAAAGAAAAGCGTGTGTTCGCAGAGAAGCACCTAGAAGCGAGTCGAGAGGCATCCAAGTGTCGAATGGATTCCCTATGGACTACTGTGGTAGTACTGGGCCCTTCAGAGGAGTACCGTAACTACGATACTATGTTCCATAGCAGGCTCAAAGGAAAGGCAATATTAAAATAAGTCAGGGTAAAAAAATGTGCATTAAGAACCTGCGTTGGTAAAACGAACTGCCGGTGACCCGCTCCCACCCGTAACAAAGTCCTCATTATCAATCCAAGAGCCCCCCGCCAACTATCGGGGAGGCTGCGGTTTTATTGTGAACCCCGCACAACCCCTCTGTTTTCTTTGTAAAGCCGCTCATGCGTGCACAGAAATAGGATGGGCTGAAGGCGACTTTAGAGCTCCCTACTGAGAAGTGGTGTGATCTGCAGTTCGTAGGTTTTAATCTCGGCAGAAGGGATTTAACTCTTCATCGTTTCAAAGTTGTTAAACGTAGTACCGCCAAATCGGGCAATCTACCATGTCATTTACAATTCTTAGACAAAACAATACTCTGGTATGAAGGGGTATAGAGAAGAGCAATAATAACGATAATAAGAAAAAGTTAGCACACATGACAAGGGGACACTTGGATAGTACAGAACAAAGGGACACTTGGCAAGTACAGAATAAATGGACACTTGACAAGTACAGAATAAAAGGACACTTGACAAGTACATAACGAATAAAGAAAGTGCTGGTAAATAATGACATTACTTACCGTCAACAAATGCCCACCATTAAAACATGTAAATTATTTAATATGACTGCCATGTTCATGGAATTCCCCTTCATGAATCAATTGCACTGAGATGAGCATGTTTATAGGTCTCGCTAGCGTAGGCTGCGTACATGCGCAGTCTTGCTGGCGAGATTTAACGTTTTGGGGATATTTCAGTAAAGGGCGATAAGCCCCGCCCCTCTCTCCCATTGGCCGGCTTCACCATTTATGCTAAACGGCGGCCAGCCATTGGGAAAGAGCTGTTGGTGACGTTTTCGCTCGGCTTTTTCTGCCGTCCCACTTGGACGGCCTCGCCTGCTTTCCTTCTGAAGTAAAAGGTTTCTTATCTTTATGGGGCCAAACACATGGCCCCATAAAGATAAGAAACCTTTTAGCAGGCGAGGCCGTCCAAGTGGGACGGCAGAAAAAGGCAAACGAAAACGTCATGGCGAGCACTTGTTAGGTACTGCTTTGCATGGCCTAGTTAATTTGTGGCGCATCACCAAGCCTCGTGTTTTGGACGCTAAAAGCAGACGAGCAGGACTGCAGCTTAAATTTAAACCTACGAAAGCGGAGCATCCAACTGCGCTCTAAATCACTTTATGTCTTAAACAAGGGCACCTGAACCAGGCAGACAAGCAGGCAGACAGTGCGCTAAACCAGGCCACCTCTGCAAATAGTGCCCAGACGGGTACCAGCAGACTGCTGTGAAGGGAGGAATGTCCATTGCTACTGGAGCCCGTCACATGCTGTCAGAATAGAAGCATGCTTCCTCCTGCTGGCGCAGGCGGGCGGGAGGTGGGGGGTAACAAATGATTTTGCTTTAAAAATACTTGTCAGAAGAGTTAGCAAACAGAAGTGCCCCACCATGTTACCACATTCCACCACTCCCTTGGGGAGAGCCTACATGTGGAACAGGTCCAACCACACATGCACGTACACCACGCACGCACACTAACTTAGGGCAGGCCATGGGTGTTGTCCTTGTCAGAGGGCCAGGCCTCACATGACCGACTTGTGTGTCCATTTTTTTATATTAGTCTACGAGACCATGGTATCAAAGCATGCACACCCGGCAATTAACTATATACATTTGTCGTAAGCATTAAACACGCTGCTCAGATTTCACAATAAAGCAACATCTTAGAACATGTCTTTGGGATCCACATAGCCCATTCAGATGTTAAGCTTGCTGCAGGCAGCAAAGCTAATCAAGTGGCAGATCTACTACCCGCTTATCACTAGCCCATGAGATTGAAATAGTAAATGGCAATGAATTACATTTATAACGAGCCATTACCACACAAAAGTTTGGGCTAGGGCTTGTGGATACTTTCCACGTTGCTTCCATGAATGGTGCTCGTTGGGGCTTCACAAATACTTTTCTACCGTGTTCACTTCTCTTACATCATGGTGGCCGCAGCCGCGTTCCTGCCCCACGGCCTCTCGCGCTTGATTTCTGCCGGAGGTCCACCGCTTTGTTATCGCCTGTGTCCAGGTGTCCAATGACCTCTGCTGTCAGGACTTGCTGAGGCCTCTCCCGCTTTCTCCCTGACGGTTGCTCGGAGCAGCTTCTCAGGATATTTCTGCTGCTGCCCTTTACTCACACCGTGGAGGCCGCAGCCATGGCCTTCTCCCGCTCCCCAGCCCCACACGCTTGACTGCTGCTGTTCGAATTTTCAAATGAATTTGCGCAGCAGTAAAGAGAAAGCACAGGCCTCGGCTTTGTTGAATCCATTCTGGGCGTTCAAGCCCTACAGTAAATCTGCCGTCCCCTGGCTTTAACCCTCTCTCTGTATGCTGGTTCCAGTGTTCGATCTGTATGTTTGTTCCATGACAATGAGTGAGAAATATGAAATAACAAAGGAATTAACAAAGGAGCACATTTGAATGAGTGGTTTCACACACACTTGCAATGTGTATTCAACCCCAGCAGAAGTTTAATTCCATTTCACAGTCAATAAATAAGAAATTAGTTATTTGAAAAGACGCTTGCTTCAGTTTTTGGCAAGCGTTTTCCGTGCAATTTTCTGCAATTGACCCAAAAGCATGATCCAAGCAGTTGTGTTAAGAGTAAAAAATATTTTTTAGGAGTGTTATTTTTTAACCTTCACTTTCGCCATCATTTCTTCTCCGCCCTCCACTCTCGATGCGTTTGCCTTCATCTGCCTCTGATGAGTCCTGTCATTCGTTCTCTCACACTCACCGGCGTCGCCCCCTCCTCCTTGGACTCTCCCTTTACGCTCCCGCCTCCAGCTCACTGTTTTATTATCGTGTCCACCTGCACAGGGTGGGGGGAGGGCTCTCATTCTCGCATCCTCTCCAGCTTATGCTTGCTACCTCGCTTCACTCGGTCCTTTCACCCATCAATGCCTCCTCTCTCCCTCCCACCTCACTTTTCTCTGAGTCCACCGGCTCCTCTCTCACCCCTTCCTTTTCTTTTCACACCCCGCTATTCCTTGTTATTATTATCAGAGAATAGAGCCATGGCTGCAGTGTCACAAAATCTATCAGGCCCTGCCCACTTTTGAAGAGTTTACCCACACAGCGCAATGGAAATATTTCTCTTGCGTTTATACCAATAGTTGCATTATTACCCAGCTGGTTTGGCCTCATTATCCACCTTGTAAAGATGAAAAGCAGTATCAGCCGAAGCGCTGTAGCACTGGCACCAGCTCACTAAATTGCCCCTCCAGAACTTAACAGTCCTCCCAACTACACAGACGGGGCTCAACACTTTTCTTGAGAATCCCTTTCCCCAAACAGTGTTTCTAAACACAGCGACCACGCCCCTCCCTACTTCTGTGTGGAGGCAGCAATGGGGTTTTGTTACAAGTGGTAGCTGAAAAGAAAGATGGGGGGCTCTCACCCTCCCGTGAACTAGTTTCAAAGTCACTCGAGCTTTGCCGGATTTCCTAATTTCATACCAAATTAGACCTAGGTGAAGGTGCAGTGGGGAGGGGAAGCAGAGGCCCAGAGGCAAAAGGAAAGGAGGAATTACACCCCTCGCTCCTTGAGAGCCACGCCTCCTCTGGGGTGTACCGGATCATAATTACACCCCTCACTCTTTTTTTTAATTTCTTTTTTTACTTAAAGAGCGTGGCACTGTCTTCACGGACACCGCACTATGCAATGCAATATGTGTTGCTTTGGTATTGTAAATAACAATGGCTTTTAACTTTTTTAAAGGCATTGCCATTTACAATGCCAATAGCTCCAAAACTCGCAGTTGCGAGACCTATTGCATTGTAAATGCTTGTTTTAATGTAGGGTTAGTGGCAGGTATTAGTAATGCTGCAGCGCAGCGGCAGTCGGTTGTTTAGTGTCTGCTGTTCACAGGCCCTTGTGCCAGATAGAAAGCGCTCCCAGCCAGCTGCCTGCAGCGGTGTTACTTTTTTCAGCCGCTGCCCAATAAAATCCACGATAAAGGCTGCCCTGGCATGTCCTGTAGCCCTGTGCACTGCGCTCCTACGTGTCACATCGCCGTTTCGGGGGAATAAAATGAGCCCATGCAATGCTTGCAGGCCGGTGGAATAGCAGGCCTACTCACAGGCCTTCAGAGAGGTGGCAAAGTCTGCCGGCTGGTGCGGCTCCGGGAAAGCCATTCTGAGCCTCTGAAATGGCTTCGAAGCCCGCAGCTGCGTGTTACAAGGAGCTAAGGCTGCTTATTAAAAGCGCCAAATCATTAGCCGAAGTCCCCACGGGATGAAAGACTCGTTAGAGGTGCGGAAATATTTTTAACAGTACCGCTCTCTCATGACACATGTTACACGAAAGCTCAGATTAGGGTAAAATACTTCAAGCAACCAGTGTGATTAATTTGGAACCACTGAAGCCCCCAGATTTATAGAAGGCGGTTTGACAGGATGACTGAAACAAGCACAGCCGCAAAGTGAAAGAGTCCACGTTGTGTTTCATTAGTAACATGATCCACAACGACAAGGGAGGAATGCAGCTGCCACAATGCGTGCGGCTGCTCGCTCCCGACACCAAAACACTATGGGAGTGACCATTTAGATAAAAGGTGGGACATACACCCGCCTTTGGCCATTTGCGTGCTTTTATTATTGAAAGCCACACGCAAAGTCCAATGGAATGTGTGGGAGTTGCCAAAACCACACAGAGAAGTTTCGAGGAAGTTTGGAGTGCTCACAAGAAGCCTCCCATATATCAGCGCATGCGTGCTGCGCTAGGCTCGACCTAAAAAGTACACGTTGACTGTCAGACTGCTTTTCATGACTGCGCCCCTTGTGAATCCACCATCTTTTCATTGCCACACCCTGACTCTCTGTTTATGGGTTCCTGTTTTAAAGTTTTTCCAATTCCAGCATTGCTGTAAGAGTCACACACAGGGCAGTAGCAAGGCTAGGAAAGCGTTACAAGAACGCCTTGTGTCAGCGCTGTTATTTTCCTCGGCATCTCCAGCGCCAGATGTCCAGAAGAAATCCGCAGGAAGAACATAGAGACATATCTACCCTGTGATTTTCCCAGATTGCAGTGTGCCCAGAAACCAGAAGCTCAACATTTGCAGCATGCCGTTCAAAATGATGAGCAGACAGAATGTTGTGTTTTTGCTCCTGAGCCCCTACAGCTGCGTTGGCCCCCACTGTGCCTTGCCTTCCATTAGAGCTAGAGCACACATTGCAAACAGACAGAAATAAGCCAAAGAACGATTGCCGGCAGACAGAAGTCAGCTGCATCCAAGTCTTCATTCGAGCTCTTGGTAAGTACTGCTATCCCCCCGGAATTCACCCCATCCCGCTGCAAAAGAAATACTATGTCTTATCTTTGGACAAAATGCTGCCCTGTGATGCGGCATCTGCTTGGCGCGCGGCCTGTTTCCAATGAAATGTTTCCAACTCTAAGAACTGGGCCCAATGGTACCATTATATTCACCCAGGCCCCAGCCTGCTTTCTAATACTAGCTACTTTGGAAGTGGGCGAGCTAACACATTCACAGGGAGAGCCCGTGCACAAGCTGAGCCATGAAACCTGCAAGTAATTCATGCATTAAAATATGTAGAGGCAAGTAAATCATGCAATTAAATATGCATGGTCGCTTTACAATTAAAAAAAACAGTATTTCTTTCGAATGCAGAAACGTTTCACCCTAGTAGTTCAGATTATAACACCGCATTGACAGGCATTTCATTTACTAAAAGCGATAGTTTGGATTTCGTGTGAACTTAAAACATTCATGCCCCTCCTGCCTCGAGAGCAGCACTATTATTGAACTAAGAATTAAGGCAGTAGTCATGAGCACCTTACATGTGGCCTACATTCTTAGTGTACATAAAACAAAATTATAGTTTATTAAATCAAACACAAGAGAAAGATTTGCCTCAGATCACACAATTTTGTCAGCAGTAAAGCCAGGATTGATCCCAGGTTTTTTGCTTTCACAGTCTGTAATTCTGTTACTAGATGGGCATCAATTTATTGATCCTGTTTTACATCAAAAGTTAATTCTTTGTCTTTAATTCATGGTGCATAAGGTCCGAGCATCGGTGGCAGGCAGAAGCCAGATTCAAGTCATTTGCCATGTGCACATTATATGCAGATTAGATTCTTACTATACATTGAGCAACACTGTAGTCCACTAAATGAAATTCAAGTAAGAGATTTGTCTAGGAATATAGAATTTGCTCAAGTGTGGAAGCAGGGATTGATCCCAGGTGTTCTCCTTTCACATTGTTCAATCAGCAACTTGAAGGGCATCTCTTTATCTCTCCTGTTTTACATCCAAGCTAATGCTTTCTCTTTAATACTTGGTGCATGAGGTTGGAGTGTGTGTGGCAGGCAGAAGCCACGTGTAAGTCAATTGCCATGTGCACCCTATATACGACCTAGATTCTTTCAATATGTAGAACAGCATTATAGTCGTTTAAATCACTCACAAGAGTTATTTGCCTACCACTCATAGCTGAGCACCAGTCCAGTTTCCATTTTTTGCTATACATTTGTGATAGACCATTGTATGTATGTTGTACTTGTCAGCTTGAACCGATTGTTTCATGTTTGGTCAGTACCACAGAGCGCAGACCGCTAAGCAATCACATCTACAGAAAATGTGCTGCACGCGGAATAGTTCTCCTGGTGGAGTGGGCTGGTGGCATAGTTAGTTTGTTCAGTCTTTGAGAAAAGGACATTTTACACTGAAAAAAGGTGACATTGTTTTATGTTTAGCTTACAAAAGTGTGAGTCTTCTGCCTATATCAGGAGTGTTGATGTAAATACTTCGTGTCCCCTGCCTTCATAATCCACTTCACAGTCTCTGCAAGCATGCTGCATAGGTTTACTAACATGGCAAGGATGGTGCTCACTTCGGGTCCCATGCCTTCATAATCCACTTCACAGTCTCTGCAAGCATGCTGGATGGTTTACTGACATGGCAAGCATGGTGCTCACTTCGGGTCCCATGCCTTCATAATCCACTTCACAGTCTCTGCAAGCATGCTGCATAGGTTTACTAACATGGCAAGGATGGTGCTCACTTCGGGTCCCATGCCTTCATAATCCACTTCACAGTCTCTGCAAGCATGCTGCATAGGTTTACTAACATGGCAGGCATGGTGGTCACTTCTTGTCCCCTGCCTTCATAATCCACTTCACAGTCTCTGCGAGCATGCTGCATAGGTTTACTAACATGGCAAGCATGGTGCTCACTTCTTGTCCCCTGCCTCCATAATCCACTTCACAATCTCTGCAAGCATGCTGGATGGTTTACTAACATGGCAAGGATGGTGCTCACTTCGGGTCCCATGCCTTCATAATCCACTTCACAGTCTCTGCGAGCATGCTGCATAGGTTTACTAACATGGCAAGGATGGTGCTCACTTCGGGTCCCATGCCTTCATAATCCACTTCACAGTCTCTGCAAGCATGCTGCATAGGTTTACTAACATGGCAAGCATGGTGCTCACTTCTTGTCCCCTGCCTCCATAATCCACTTCACAATCTCTGCAAGCATGCTGGATGGTTTACTAACATGGCAAGGATGGTGCTCACTTCTTGTCCCCTGCCTTCATAATCCACTTCACAGTCTCTGCAAGCATGCTGCATAGGTTTACTAACATGGCAAGCATGGTGCTCACTTCTTGTCCCCTGCCTTGGCCTCTGATCTGTCTGAGAAGTTTCAGCACCGTTTTCTGCAGTTACTGGGGTCTCACTCTTGCAAATGTGCCTAACTGATAACTTTAGATGTTCCTAATTCCACTCTGTGGTTCTAATTACATAAATGTTCCACAATGGTGAACGTTTGCGGTGGTGTGGCTTTGATTGAAAGTATCTGCATGCTGCACATAGGTGTCTGCAGTAGTAGACGTTTAACTCAAACAAGTAAATGACAGATCGCCACTCTGTTCAATATCTTACTTTGTATAACTAAGAATTTTAGGGATTTAAATATCTTCCTAATGTTTTGCATTTTTTCTTTAATGATGTGATGACTTCATTCTTGTTTTTTTTTACTACTTTTTGTTGGGACACTATAAAGTGTGAGGTTAAAGCTGAAGGAGTCGCACCCACAGAGCATGCACGTGCAGCCTATGTATGCTCGACACGTGCTGGCTATCCACATGGTCAGTGACTGGCTACCGCCCTCCCCCTATGACCACACCACCCCCGGACACAGCACCCAGACGTGGTATCTTTGGAAGGCGGGAGGTCGCGAGACCCCCCGGCCGTATTTATTAAGTACAAAACAATAAATTTCAAATTTGCATGATAAACGGTTATACAAAAATTCAGCAGGACATTAGATACATTATTGTCAACAGGTGTGAGTGTCTATCCTTAACAAAGACTCTAATACAGATTGTTTCCTAACCGAGTCTAACATCCTCCTCTGCATTTTTGTATACTAACATTTCTGGGCCATATGGCAAGGTCGCTAACCGGTGTCAGGTCCTACTAGCTGCGCCTCCCCTACAGGTGTGCGCATGCGCAGCCGGGCCCGGTAATTACCCGGTCCACGCCGTGAACTTCATTTACCCACTAAAGGAGGGCCCTTACTCTGCGCCATCCGGTGACGTCATGAGTATGCACGCGCGGGGTGCCTACCAGCCTAAGGAAAGCGTGACTCCCCAACCCGCGCCCCTTTGAAGCACCAGTTACCTTGCCCCTGAAGTTCTAGGAGGGGCCAATGGCCCCTCCCCCTGGGCGGGCACCTCCGTAGGATGATGCCCGCCCCCTCAGACCTTCAAATAGTTGCTCACCGGTCATGACCTTACCGCATGCCCCTCATACCTAATAAATACGACGACCTAAGGGAGAAAATTCTAAAGGACAACTACACTGACTAAAATCACACGTCATGTATAACATCATAAAGCTACAAGGGAAAGAAAAGGCCTAAACACGACTGCAACAGTTACACATAATCCAGTATCATTCGCTACCTTGGGAGAAAAAAGGCCTACAAGAAAGCATAGTCAAGAACATAACTGCACAATACCATATTGATCACTACAATGGGAGAAAAAGTCCTAACAGAAAAAAACCTCATCAGAAACTAACATCTCATGACAGTTTCACGCGCCCAATGCCCGCTAGTTGGTCTAGCAACGCATCAACCACGTACTCCAGGGATGGTGGGTGGGGAAAAGTTTTCCGCCCCGAGCGCCGGGGCACGTCCTATGTGGGGGAGCGTCCAGGGAACAAGGGGGTCACCTGGGCGCTCCCCACCGCTTTATCCCCCCCCCAGTGGCCCGCCCCCCCTCCCTTCCGACCCGGATGTCGATTAACGACATCCGGGTCACGCAGGCAGCCAATCGGTGGTAGGGCGCGCCCCCCAGTGAAGCGCCCCACCACCGAGTAGTCCGGGGGAGGTCGCCGCACGGCCATGCAGGCGGGGGGGCCAAGAGCCCCCCCTTTCCACATGGTCAGTGACTGGCTACCGCCCTCCCCCTATGACCACACCACCCCCGGACACAGCACCCAGACGTGGTATCTTTGGAAGGCGGGAGGTCGCGAGACCCCCCGGCCGTATTTATTAAGTACAAAACAATAAATTTCAAATTTGCATGATAAACGGTTATACAAAAATTCAGCAGGACATTAGATACATTATTGTCAACAGGTGTGAGTGTCTATCCTTAACAAAGACTCTAATACAGATTGTTTCCTAACCGAGTCTAACATCCTCCTCTGCATTTTTGTATACTAACATTTCTGGGCCATATGGCAAGGTCGCTAACCGGTGTCAGGTCCTACTAGCTGCGCCTCCCCTACAGGTGTGCGCATGCGCAGCCGGGCCCGGTAATTACCCGGTCCACGCCGTGAACTTCATTTACCCACTAAAGGAGGGCCCTTACTCTGCGCCATCCGGTGACGTCATGAGTATGCGCGCGCGGGGTGGCTACCAGCCTAAGGAAAGCGTGACTCCCCAACCCGCGCCCCTTTGAAGCACCATTTACCTTGCCCCTGAAGTTCTAGGAGGGGCCAATGGCCCCTCCCCCTGGGCGGGCACCTCCGTAGGATGATGCCCGCCCCCTCAGACCTTCAAATAGTTGCTCACCGGTCATGACCTTACCGCCACGGGCCAGCATTGTTAACCGACGATCTGGCCTCCCCCTCTACCCAGACATAAACCAGGAGCGCGCTTATTTTTAAAAACCCCTCCAACCAGGCCCAGACATTATTAGACCACAAGACGTTCGCTGCCTCCGTCAAGTGCACCCCGTCCCTCAAGTAAAACTGCTCGCCCCAGATACACCCATGTGGAATCGTCTGCAACTGGGGGGTCCGAAATAATTTGTCCAACTGTGTGTTGACCCTCCGTACCGAGTGATTCAACGCCCTGACCGAGACCCCCCCTCGCCACTGCCACCGAGGAATAAGTTGCGACCAAACTACTGTGGAACCTGGGCAAGCCCTGGCCACCCACCCCGCAGTGGAAATGATCTCCTCAATAAGCACGCGCCTCCCCAATTTTGCCAAATCATTCTCCCCCAGGTGAAGTATCACCACTGACGGGGGGGGGCCGCTGCTGAGCTAAGAGTCCCTGGAAAAAATTCCGAAACTGGCTGAGGCATAAACCACCCCTCCCGAAAAATGATATATCCAACCCCTTTTGCGCTGCACTCGTCCTACGGTCTCCTGAAAGAAAAACATGTTCCGCACGCCTAACATAAGAGTGGCCCACAATCCAAGTCACCAATTTCTTGTGTCCTCCGTGCTGTGCCGATGTCGGTCGTTGTCGCCCGGTGACGAGTTCCTCCCCTGCGTGACAGGTTTGAGAAACTGCAAACAAAAAGAAACATACAGGGCGTGAGCACCATCTTGTCACAACATGTCAATTCGTACATAACTCTTGTAACGTTCAGACGACCATCTCCCCAGTGTCTTCACACTCTCCACTGAGAGACCCCTCGCCACTGCCTCAGTTGCTGCCCCAATCCTAAATGAGTGGGTGCCGAATTCCCTTGGATCGAACCCTGCCAGACTGACCGTTAGCTCCAAGACTCGCCTAAACTGGTACCTAGTCAATGGTGTACCATCGGCGTGACACAGCAGTGTGTCCCCCGCCGTGCACTCCCGCTGCCTGCAGAAAGCCTCCACGTGAGAAACCGGGCAGCAGGGGTTGGCCCGCGCCCGATGGAGCACTATGGTGTGACCCCGAGAGTCCTGATCGGTTTTTGATTTCTGAATTGTTATTCTCATAACGTCTTCCTTGATCTCAACCCCGGCCCACCGTAGTCCCCCCACTCTATCAGTTTTTGACCCAGCAACTAACTCCCCAACCCTCAAAGCCCCATAAAAGGCCAGGGAAAATGCCGCCTTGAACAAGATAACCTCCCACTGGGAGCTACAAACACTGTGCAGCGCCCCCAATAAGGCCGTCAGCCGTGCCAATCCAATGGGCCTTCTCCTATCGCCCCGGTAACCCTGTACACGGCGCCAACCCCTCAACGCCTTGCGCACCAGAAAGGTGTTAGTGGGATCTTGCATACCCTTACTCTGCGCAAAGAAGGAGATTGCCGCCCTATGTCTGTTCGCAGTCGCCACTGAGCGCCCTTCCCTGTGCATTGATTCTAGGTAAGCTGCAAAGCTGTCCTCCTGGGACCACCTAGCCTCCCATTCCCGCCCCAAGAAAGCCCGGTAAGACAAAAACGCCCCTTCGTAAGCTGTCTTGGTCCTGGGGGCTAAGCTAGCGACCACGAGGTCCTGTAATCTGGGGCACCAATCTGCCAAAGTACTGCCGGGAATTGCACCGGCTGGGGATCTGCCGCCGGAAGATGTTCCCTGAAAACCTGCATTTTAAAGCGAGAAAGGGAGTCAGCTGCATTATTGAGGACGCCAGGGACATGCTTGGCTCTGAAAACCACATTCCATTTTAAGCATTGCAACACAATCTCCTTCAGTAAACGGAGTATGAATGGACAGCGTGCCCCCTGCTGGTTTATGCATTCCACAACCGTCATGATATCCGACCAGAACACCACGGATTGGTTGCGTAAGTGTTCCGGCCAGACCATCAATGCTACCCATATCGGAAAAAGCTCCAGAAAGCCAATATTGGTAGTCAGACCCTGTGTCCTCCATTCCGCTGGCCACCGCTGGGCGACCCACCTGGTACCCAGAATGGCGCCAAAGCCGGTACTCCCAGCAGCGTCCGTCCATAAGCCCAATTCCGCCGATGTGGAGGGAGGACCCGGCCACACTACTCCGCCATTAAAATCCTCCAGAAATGCCATCCAAATGAGCATATCCTGGCGAACCTCAGATGACAACCTCGTGTGGTGGTGTTTCTCCCGTAGTCCTTTCATTGCTTGGGCAATAGAGCGTGAAAAAGGGCGTGCCATTGGGATAACCCGAAGCGCAAAATTCAATTGCCCCACCACCTCCTGTAGCTGTTGCAATGTAACCTTGTCTTTGCGTAGGCATTGCCGTAGGGCTGCTCTAAAGCTAGATACCTTAGCCCTGGGTAACCTGAAGCATCCCTCCACGGAATCAATTTCGATACAGAGGAATTCCAAACAGGTGGACGGGCCCACCGTCTTCCCTGGCGCTAGCGGGACCCCAAAAGCCCGCATGAGCACGCAAAATTCCTGCAACGCCCAAGCACACTCCTGAGATCCCGCCGCACCCAAGAAAAGGAAATCGTCCAGATAATGCATCACCTGCCGGTGCCCCGTCACCTCCCTCATGACCCATTCCAAAAATGAGCTAAACGCCTCAAAGTAAGCACATGAGATAGAACAGCCCATGGGCATACATTTATCCATATAGAACTTGCCATCAAAAGTGAAACCTAAAAGATGATGGTCCAGAGGATGAACTGGGAGGAGGCGGAAGGCAGATTCTATGTCAGATTTTGCCATCAATGCCCCTGGCCCCAGTGCCCGCAATAAATCCACTGCCTGGTCAAATGATGCATACTTGACGCTACAAATTCCCTCATCAATCGCATCATTCAGTGACGCACCTCTCGGAGCCGACAGGTTGTGGATCAATCTGAACTCCCCTTTCTCTTTTTTGGGTACTACCCCTAGTGGAGAACACACAAAATCGGGGACAGGCACCGTCTGGAAAGGGCCAGCTATCCTACCCAGGGACAGTTCCTTGCTAATCTTAGCAGCCACCACTGCGGGGTTATGTTGCACCGACAGTTGGTTCCTGCAATGTTTGCTACCTGTGTAGCCCCCTGCCGGGATCCTAAAACCTTGAGAAAAACCTTCCTGCAGTAGAGTGGCCGCTGTGTGATTCGGGTACCTATTCAACCAAGGGATCATTGCCAAAACATCTATAGGGGTTGGGATATCCCGAATATCTGCACTACACTGGCTTCCCCCTCCCCCTCTGGCTGTGGTTGCCCTGCTTGGACCTGCAAGATGACTCGGGGTGGGAGGGATGACCGCAGATCGAACATGCATGTCTGAATTTACAGGTGCCCGGGGCCCTCGTGCAGGTACGCTTATTAAAGTCCCAACACACCCCTTTCCTCTCAAACCCCCCCCCCTACCCCTACCCGGGACCTCACTCCCCTGAGCCACCCGAAAGGGGTGTTGAGGTCTGGTGAAGTACCCCCTGACCGCAGTGGTGGACTGTAGTGGGGCAGAGCTCCCTGAGAACTGCCTATGCCATGACACAGAGTCCACCTTATCCCATGCCAATGACGCGTCAAATTCCCTAGCTTTCCTGAAATTGACATCATACTCCTTCCAGGCATCCCCTGGGTACTGCTCGCTCCACCCCACGATTCTACTCTGGTAGCAAGCCAATGACGCCTGCACATTAGGAGGCCGCTCGGCCATGATGGTCGTGAACACTGCGAAAGCCCTAACCCAATTGAGCAAAGATTCCTCTACCCTAAATCTAGCACACTGTGCCCTCCACTCACTTGGAAGCATCCACTCCTTTAGTGTCTTTGCCTGTTCCATCTCCCTGTGATCCAGTAGCAATGAAAAAATGTAAACATATTTCCCCGCCCAAATCAACTCCTTCGTTGCCTGGGACACATGTTGTGCCAAATTCTCACTCCTAGAGGGCAATGACCCATCGCCCAAGAGGGGCAGTGCCACCTCCTTACCCTTTTCCTGCGCCGCGACCGGTTGACCACCATCTGCCTTCGGTTGGGCGGGGCTGGAACCTGCAAGTGAAGAAGAGGGGGGAACCGCAGCTCTATCCGCTGCCGATTTAATCTTTTCTACCAACTGTGCTGCTTCTGCTGCATGATCTGACGACGCTGGTAACACCCCCCCTTTTTTAGCCAAGGTAATAAAGCCGCTATCTGAGATACCAATTCAGGCGGGACCGAGTCCGGGCTATCTGCTGGGACTACGGGCCCCCGGGAGGCATAGCCGGTGGCGCTGGCATGGTAGGCAATGGAGAGACCGGTGCCGGCAGACCCGGCACTGGGATCGGTAGCACGGGCGGGGGAGTAGGCCCCACAGGAGGTAGCGCCGGCGGCATGGCAGGAGCCAATGTAACGGGTGCCGGGACAGGTACAAGGGGTACTGAATCAGGTACCAGGGGTACCGAAACCGCGGGTGTGATTGAAACCGGTACCACTGGGGCTGGGGCACTGCGCCTTCGCTTCTTAGCCTTGGACGTCTTGGGCGGGCTAACAAAATCCCCTCTGGACAAGGGTGCCTTCCGCTGCCACGCGGGCCTGCCTGAAGAAGCTGGGGGGTCAGTAAACCTTTCATTCAAGCGTGCTTCCAATTCATCCACTTTACTCAATCTCTTATTGATGCTATTCATCTCCTGCATCATGGCCTGCAACATAGCCTCCATCCTGGACCCCCCTTCACCACCCATTGGCCCCGCCATGACTTGGGTGCACCGCCCTACACTAATACCCTAATACAGGCGTCAGTACGCTTATTACCTTCACCAGATGGAGGATCTACAGGGGGCTGTAAGCACCATGCAACCGTAACCGCAACGCCCCGGCTTATCCGGTTTGTCAGGGGTGAGTAAACTCTAACGTAGACCCACCCGGCGGCTACCAGAAGCAATGTAATGCGAGCCCCCCGCTCTCCTCTTACCATTCCAATCCTGCGTACTCCCAGCCGGAATTGAAGTGACCTGCGACCACAACTGCTGGCCACCACTCGGGGCTTACCACAAGAAATTGCAGGGACGTAGTAATAACACCTGAAATAGAAAATGTATTAAATCCCGGGAGTTATGCAAAGTTACACACGTATGTACAAGCTCTACCCTTCTTTCACTGCCCAGTCCACTGGCCTTGGCTGTTGCCCCTATCCTACCAACCAGAGAACGTGTACTAGCCACCAGGCCAATGCAGGCGCCCTTATTATTCCCTTGCGCGTGTTTCTGTCTCACACAGTTCCAGCAGTAAAGCCGATACCCTGTACTTTCCCTGTATCCCCCTTGCAACTCCTCCTAAAAATAAGCAGCACCAACTTCCTTTAACTGCCCAGTCCACTGGCCTTGGCTGTTGCCCCTACCTTAGCAACCACCGATCGTTTTAATAATAAGGTGCACCAACAGTACTTTCAACTTTGCTCTGTAAAACAGATTTATATTACCTAACAGCAGTTATTGTATCGACAACGTCGGTAGCATTAAAGGCTCAGCTACCACGTTAGGGATTTGAACCTGTGACCTTAATATTAAACAGAGGATCCTACACTGGACGCCTTACTCCCCTAATCCACCAAACCTTGCCTAATGGCCGTTCCCTCCCCTGTGGAAAAACGAGGAAAAAGGACCCAGGAGTGACGCCAGCACTTAAAGCGGCACCAGTCGAGAATGGGCGGCAAATCCGCACCCCACCCGCTCCCTCGCAGTACCTCTGTCGTGTACCGCAGCACTAGACCCAGCACGACGCACCGGACCGGACCTCGCTAATCCTCCGAGCCGGAACGATCCTCGGAAGGCTCCCGCACCGCAACTCTGCTCTAATCACACGACACCGCAGCGAAGGCACGAAGCAGCTTCCTTCGATAGGCGGGAGCCCAGCGCCGACGAGTCGCGATCCGGCCGACCTGAAAGACAAAAAAAGAGAAGAAAAGTTTTCCGCCCCGAGCGCCGGGGCACGTCCTATGTGGGGGAGCGTCCAGGGAACAAGGGGGTCACCTGGGCGCTCCCCACCGCTTTATCCCCCCCCAGTGGCCCGCCCCCCCTCCCTTCCGACCCGGATGTCGATTAACGACATCCGGGTCACGCAGGCAGCCAATCGGTGGTAGGGCGCGCCCCCCAGTGACGCGCCCCACCACCGAGTAGTCCGGGGGAGGTCGCCGCACGGCCATGCAGGCGGGGGGGCCAAGAGCACCCCTTTCCATGTACTTAAGGACTCGCCACACTAATGACTGGAGAAACACCCTCCTACTAGGCCCCTCAAACAAATGGTCAAAAGAGTCATTTTGAGTGTGTGTAGTTTGTGTTAGTGGTTAGACATGTGCAGAAGATTCTTTCTTATTATAAACTCAAGTCAGAAAGTTTCAGAGAATATATAGGGGCCCTCCTCTGCCTCTTCGCTTTATGTTAACATACGTCTGCCTCCAGATGCAGGGATGTTTTTAGTGATTGTGTTACCCACGTGTTAGGGATTTAAATGATCTCACAAGTTAGACGTTTCTTCTGCTTAAATATCCTGTGGCACTAAAGCGTGGCCCATAATGCCTGAATTATTATATGTGCAGAACACCCAGTTACAACTACATGTTTCATAGGAAATGCCACTTGCCATGCTCAGAATACCAAGTGCAGTGTGCAACTTGCAATTTTTTGATAAGGCAAATAGTGATAAAAGTGTCAAAGTACATAACAGTGGTACGTTTGGTAGGTTAATGAATGTTATAGCTTTGATAACCACAATTGCAGTTTCTAGCATTTTTAAAGCAAAGCTTACACGATGCTTTGTTCATGGTGCTGCGTTTAGTATGCCTAGCTTGTAGCTCTTAGTGGCTTGTCTACTGTAGTTAATCAGGCACAAAACATCATTCACATTTGGGCTGGTAATTGATTCCAGCAGGGAACTCAAGTCACAGGCTTAAGTACTGATCATCTCATATCTGTTAAACCTCAAAATGTGCCAGCTATACCCTTGACAGACCTTATGTGTAAGGTCTTAAGAACTAATGTCACTTCTTGTGATGTCACTTCCTGTGAGTCATGGATCATGATGCCACTTACTGTGATGCCACGTACAATGTCATGTGCAGCGATGTCACGATCTGTGATGTCACTTGTATACTGCCTAACTTGGTAAGCCCCTCCCACTTCTTTTTAGGACTTGTTGCCTTGGTTGACCAAGGGTTACATACATATATTAAATAGTATCAGAATAAGCGCTGAACCTTGTGGAACACCACAGGTCAGTGCTAAAGTCTCAGACTTAAAAAGTGAGCGGTAAACCATTTGAGATCGGTCGTCTCAAAATCAACCTATCCGACCCAGCACCTGATCCTTCATCACTTTCTGGCCTTTCCATTCTGTTGCTGGCGGACAGAGCGCGCGTCCTCCATTAGTGCCAATATCGGCAACCGTTATCATAGCACACATCAGTACATAATCATAATAAAACACATGACACTGAATGAAGTGGAGAAATATTGCTGCAGGTTTATTAGCATAATAAATATGCAAACACGGTGGGTTATCTTACGGGCGATCCCAGGGCAGGCCAGCCCCATGCCGCCTGCCCGTCTGATAAGCCTAGAGTCACCATGGCAACGCCAATTGGTGTCTACCAAATGTTGGGAGGGTCCCCCCCCTCCCATCCGTGGACCTCCAGTCCACATGCTTCACCACGCCCCCCCGTGATGGGTGGGCGGAGCATACATGGCAGCCCCCGGTTGCTCAGACCCACAACCGCCTGTCGGTTAGCGGGGCGCCGTAGGTCTTCCAGTGGACACGCTAAAAGATCCCTGGGTATCCTGGCTTAGCACCACACGGTGCTGCTGCATGCTATACCCCTTGGTATGTGCAGACCCTGGATCGCCCTGTAACTCCTCCTGCAACACAAAGTGAAAATTGTTAGAAAAAACCTCCCCCCCCTTCTTGTCCCTCCAGATGCCGGGTAAGCGGATGGGCGGGCAAGGCAAACGAGCGGACAAGAGGGCGAGGAGGGGGCGGGGACCGAATATGTACCCCCCCCCTTGGCTCCTCCCCGCCGGAAGCAGCTTCCTGACTGGGGTCTCCCTAGGTCAAGCCCAGGGACACGACCTCCCACCCCTGTGCCTTCCTGTGGCACTAAGGCGGCCGCCCTCAAGGGGCGGGCCGCTGCGCAACCCCCCCCCGGGCAGCCTTACATAGTGCCAATATCGGCAACCGTTATCATAGCACACATCAGTACATAATCATAATAAAACACATGACACTGAATGAAGTGGAGAAATATTGCTGCAGGTTTATTAGCATAATAAATATGCAAACACGGTGGGTTATCTTACGGGCGATCCCAGGGCAGGCCAGCCCCATGCCGCCTGCCCGTCTGATAAGCCTAGAGTCACCATGGCAACGCCAATTGGTGTCTACCAAATGTTGGGAGGGTCCCCCCCCTCCCATCCGTGGACCTCCAGTCCACATGCTTCACCACGCCCCCCCGTGATGGGTGGGCGGAGCATACATGGCAGCCCCCGGTTGCTCAGACCCACAACCGCCTGTCGGTTAGCGGGGCGCCGTAGGTCTTCCAGTGGACACGCTAAAAGATCCCTGGGTATCCTGGCTTAGCACCACACGGTGCTGCTGCATGCTATACCCCTTGGTATGTGCAGACCCTGGATCGCCCTGTAACTCCTCCACAGCCTTGGGAGTGGCCACCGTCACTACCAGGGCCCCCCACCAAGGTAGACCTATTTCCTTACAACCTGCTGCAGCCAAAGCTTCCCCTAGGTCCAGTAGGAAAAGAACCGTGCCTAAACCAGAGAGGTGCACCCCATCTCCCTCCCGGCACCCTGTGGACTTGGCGTGTGTAAGACCATGCCTGATGAAGCCCAAAACCTCTTTGCTCTGCGCAACTGCGCATGGCTCCCGGTGGACCTTTTTACCTACAGCAACTGATACCGGGCTTCTCCCAGGTCCAGCCAAGACAATCTACGCCCAGCTGGACCGGCGGGCGGCCTGCCCCACAGGACAGGTGCCCTCATCCTTTCTAACTCCCCCGTGGATTTTGACTGAAATGACCGTAAACCTAAAACTAGGCGTTGGTCCAAGGTAGCCTTTGAATGGTTGAAGCACAATCCCCTTGACAAGACACTCGTGCCTGACAGTGCCAATGCGGGAGGGGTAAGAGTTGACAAGCCCGCCTTACCTCCTCCTTCACTCAGTTGGAGTATGTCCATCGCATTCCAAGAGTCACCACCAAATGAGAAGCCTTGCCCTCCCAAACTTTTGCTAGTATACCAGGGAGAGACAGGACTGAGTGACAACAGAGGAGGACCAACGTGTAAAATTCTTCACTATCTTGGATACTGGGTACGCCAATTGTTCTCCTGCTAATTGGTAGCCCAAAAGCATTACCCTGGGGTTTCCCTCAATCATGTGGACATATCGCCCCCGAGGAAGGCCACTTCCACAACCTGCATAGCTGCCAGCCAGTGCTGGAGGGCAGGATACGTTACCCGGTACCGATACTCGCATCCATGGTACCTGTTTCGTCGAACTCAAGGACGGGCTACTAAGTGAGCAACCAGGCTCCGCCCACTCCTGCCTGGCAGAGCCCTTGCGGGAGGAGGTGAGGGTTGACAAGCCTACCTTCCTTCCTCTTTCACTCCGTTGGAGTACGCCCATCGTATTCCATCAGTCACCACCCAAAGTGAAGCCTTGCCCTCCCAAAATTCTGCTATTATACCAGGGAGAGACAGGACAGAGTGACCACAGAGGAGAACCACGTGTAAAATGCTTCTCTATTTGAATACTGGGAAAGCCAAATTGTTCTCCTGCAGATTGTAGCCCAAAGTGTTACCCTGGTGCTTCCCTTAATCATATGGACCATGGCCCTGTTGGAAGGCCACCTGCATAGCTGCCAGCCAGTGCTGGAGGGGGGAGAAGTTACCCGGTACTGATGCTCGCATCAAGGTACCTGTTTCGTCTAACTCAAGGGCGTGCTACTAAGTGAGCAACCAGGCTCCGCCCTAGAACCCCGAGGCCAAACCCAAGCCCCTCCAAGTTCTGCTGCCTCACCTGCCTGTTAACACGAATCCCAGGGCAGACCACCGGCCTATAATCCATGCTTGGCCATGCCGAGCTAAAATACCTCTGAACAGCCTGACAACAAGCTAACCACCAGCATTGAGTTCTGAATGTTTCTGACGCTGCCAAGAAACATGCGCATAACTAAAGCAACTGGCACCATGCCATAAAAGTAACAATTCAACTTTCTATGAAACAAACGTGCCCTTGTGGCGATCCGAGTAGTGCTCCCGCCAAGCCGGCAGCCCTACTCAGGCAACCCGCACCCTCTTGGCACTGACACACCCCCGCCCCAGCTGCCCTCGAGTGCCTGGTCGTGTGTAGCCACAACCAGGTTTCATCACTGCTTCATACCGGGGTATGATGACCCATCTAACTCGACTGCTGAGTGCCTATTGCACCATCGCAAGTATGCCTTTGCCTGCTATGAGTCTGGCTGTAAAGTTGAAAGGCATTGACCCCCCAGCCCAGGGTGAAGATGTCAGCATTACAGTACCTGGTGCTATAGACGGTCCCTGACCCTGATGGGACAGAAAGCAAATCCCTTGCTCCTGTTGAGCACGAACCCAAAACCAATTGCTCACCATGGTTTAATACCTTCCTGCTGCTAATCATTCCTAGCTGAATGTTGACAAATCCATGTTCTGTAATGGCACTACTTCGCAGCCTGCACCATTCTGCCAGTGCCGAAAAGACCTTTGGCATGCTTCCTGGCCTCATCAATCTTGCCCTGTTCTAGCAGCGCCCGCTTCAGCCGTGGAGCAAACAACTCGCCGGTACCCCCAAACTGGCCCTGATGCGAGACAAACCGGGCCAAGGCACAACAGTGGGTGTACTAACTAATAGCAGGTCTAACAGCGTCAACAGGCATCCTCAGCTTACAATAGGCGTGATGGAGTGAGGGTATCCAGTGAGAATCAAGATGACAACTTCCCATCTGACCGACCGTGGTGGGAACCACTCCTGTATATTCTAGTACACATGGTCCCAGTTCACCTGTCACTGCCTGATGCACGTGACCTAGGTACATGGTCCCCTAGCATGGCGGCATGCCATTGAGACCACCATCCAGTCCCCGATAAGTACCACTATCTGCCTATGCTACAATCTTGCCTGTTCCTTCCTGCCCAGATATACCACGCGATGGTTGCTCTCCTCCGTCACTTGGCCCGACCACACCTAGCAGAACAAACACAGCGAGAGGAAGCAGCCTGTGACCTACCCCAAGACTCTACGAAATCCTCCTACCAAATGACGTGGGAGCTCGCGGACCCCTATTGCTCCAGGAATTGGAGGGGGGGGAAGGGGCCGTCCTATCTGGAGATGTGTGTAGTGGAGGACCGCGGCCTAGAGTACCTATTGTAGGGTGCAACGATCGCCTGATGTGTCTGATACGAATAACCGTAGTAACAACTCAATCAGCACAGGGCTAGTTGCCCCCCCCCCGTCTTACAACCGTGCGTGACAAGCGGGGGGATTAAAGGAAGGCTAACCCCGGTCAAACACAAAGCACCACCACGTGGCTGTGCCCAAAAAACCACCAACCCGCATCAAACCGACCCGATGGAAAGACAACCAGCGCCTAAAGCTCTACCCCCGCGGATGACCCTGCACATATATGAAACGCACACCCCCACGCATAGTCTGAGATAGGCCGCAAGATGACAGAAAACATCAACACCATATCTAATGTCGCTTTGACCGCCGACTGCGAGGAGACACGCATGCGGCAGCCCGGAGGACACCACACCTCAAATCGTTCCAAGACCGCGAAACATAGCCAGACAGGAGCATGTTGCACCCGCTCCCCATGCTCAATATAAGGGAAATCGGGAACACAAATTAATGACTAGTGTAGCCAACCGAGTCGGTAGCTGTGCTGAACACCCAAGGCCTCCCCCAGGGCAAATCCGGTCCTCACCCCGGAAGCGTGCTTTGCAGGCCGAGGCAACTTGTGCGTGCTTGCACCCCGTGACCACACCCGAGTGATGCACCCGGAGTCCCCTCTTGTGTCGCTGCAACCATAAAACATCATGTAAACCTGTCCCTGGTGACACCCTGAGTACCTGCACCCGGGTCCCCCTGTGCTTGAGGAAGCTATTCTGTGCCTAGGTGACGCCCCTCTCGACTGGTGATTTGCTGTTTCTGTCATTGCATGCCGATATAAGATCCAGCAAGACATCCCCGGCACGTCAGGGGTGTAGGCTTAGTCACTGGTAGTTAGTTGCCTAAGAAATCAGCAGCAACTGGGCTAGTGAATAAAGTTGCAACGTTAGCTTAGAGCGCTGACTGTTGCTTAAGATGCAGGCCCCTGCCTAATATTGCTGCACATACCAAACATGATACCCCTAGCCATACATATGAGACTGTAAATCCTAATCAGTCACTTAGAAGTTGCATCTCTATTACAACAGTCTACCAAACTACACTTTATCACTGCATAGTCCCGACCGCAGGAGAAACCGCGCTGAGACCAGGCAAAAGCCAAGCTCCTGGACTGTTTTCGCTATTCACCAGTTTTTAATTTGTAAATGAATGTGTGCCTGTGCACGGGCCGCTGCTCAGAAACCCGCGTCCAGCGCTAGCACGTTTCCACAGCCCAGGCTGCTTAGACTGATTAAAATTATCCATAACTGGTGCACGCATCCACGCACACAATGCTGCTGGATATATGGATGAAATGCGCTCATGGCGAGCCCCGGCACCTGGACTGCAAGGCACGCGGACAGGAGGGGCGCCCAAGCCAGGCGAGGTCCCCCCCTCAACCGGATAGAACTGGAGGTGCCGGGGGTAAAACCCGGGACCGGCCTAGGTGTTGGTGGCGCCTTGTGCAACCATGTTTGTTGGCACCCCCAACGCCACCTTCACCACGCATTCTCTCACTAGCCCCCTTTAACAGTGACCAAGTCTCCCTAACCACACTCAGCTGCATTGAATTAGTATATAGCGACACTCCTACCCTTGTAGAGTGTTCGAACACTTTGCATCGCACACACATTACGCAGAGCCAATAATTCATATGCGTGTGAATCGGTGTATCACAAATGTTACCTAAGCCAAAGGACTCAAGGTGTATGAGTCTCATGTCATCCCTACTGGTAGGCAATATAGTTAAAGGATGTTTAGTGCAGAAAATCACATGCTCAGAGTCGCGTTCTGGCCCAATTACCTGTTTTGCCACAATAATCAATGTTCTAATAATGTATGCTTTGCAAATAACCAAAGGATGCCTCTTTTGAAAACAGTGACCTGCTGACCTATTTACATCATACGCACTCTGTAATCTACTTGGCACACGTTCTATGCAGCAGGCAAATTAACCCTCTGCACGAACTTCACCGAAGTCAACCTCAACTATACAAATCCTGCTCGCTCTCCAGGAAGAAAGAATCACACGCCTTGTCCTGATATTTATGTGAGGCCTGGAATCGCCGCGGGGGTGAACGGAGCATCCGGTGCTTCAAGAAGCGAAATAAACTTCCAAACCCGGCACCCCCCAAGACAAGCACTTGGTGCGCTGGGCCCCGGTGCACCGCCCTACCTAACAGCAGGCCAATTGCTTATTCACTTAATCTCCACAGCCGTTTTGGCCCCGATGCTCCTAATGCCAGCCATCTCTGTATTACAATAATTGTCCTGTTCTTGCTAACACTCCTAGAAATTGCAGTGGCCATAATCCAGGCTTACGTCTTCGTCCTTCTATTAAGCCTCTATTTACAAGAAAACGTCTAATGGCACACCAAGCACACGCCTATCATATAGTAGACCCCAGCCCTTGACCCCTCACAGGAGCCAATGCAGCCCTTCTCCTAACCTCCGGCTTAGCAATATGGTTTCACTTTGGACCAATAACCTTAATAACACAGGGAATTATACTATTAACCATACTCCAGTGCAGACGAGACATCATTCGAGAGGGCACATTTCAGGGGCACCACACCCTCCTGTACAAAAAAAGGGGCTTCGATACGGAATAATCTTGTATATTACATCAGAGGTCTTCTTTTTCTTATGGGTTTTTTGAGCATTTACAACTCTAGCCTTGTATAGGCTGAGGAACAAAAAGTCCTCCACTACTAGCCGGCCCCATACAATGCGACTCACCCCAGCGTAAGTGGTAGGCATGGATTGTCTGAATACGAACCAAAAGTGGAGTGCGAGTGGAGCCCCACGCTAACCCAGCAGAGCCCTGCCTCGGGGGCCGCCCCCCCCCCCCCCCGGGTGGTAACCCGCGTTCAGGTCGTTATCCACTACCACCCCCGCGCGGGAGGGCCCTGGCACCCGGATGTGTGGGACCGCCAGCGCTGCTCACGGCCCGCCACCCAGAGACCACGCTCCACGTGCGCAACAGGCCGCCCCACCTCAAAACAATATGCCTAAATAACTAATTTCAGGAGATTCACATAAGGATTGTGACAACATCCACACGCTATCGCGTTCCAAACAATTACAATTATAAGGGCGGCCCTGTGTCATTCTCCGCCTGCCGTGTGCAAACCAATTTGTAGAGCCCCCGAATATGTAGGACACATGCATATTCCACCTTAAGATATAGGGACGATGTCAATATGGCACACTTCTACAAGACTAGTGAACGCTCTCGTTCATAAACACTACCTACGATGGACATCGGAGTCCATCACATGAGCTTGCAACAGCCGTGCACACTACCCGGATCTAAAACAGACCAGCAAGAAAAGCAGTCTGCTGGACAGCCCGGTGCGGATCGTTAAGGATAATGACACCCCAGAGATGAACTAAAGAACACAGGGCGGATAGAGGCCTACTCATTGACTGCCGCAGTCCTGCCCCTTCTCTCCTATAGTCCTCCGAACGCTTCTTCCACTCTCAAACTTGACCCCCGGTCACTTCCATAAAAGTGCAAGGCCCAGGAGCCCTTCTGGCGCCATCTCAGTAAGATCCCGGCTCACGCGGTTACTCACAGGCATGTTTGCGCAGACACAGCCGCTGCTAGCAACGGCGTCAGGGCAGCGCGGGTTATTCCCAATGGTGCCACTGCTAACTACGCAAGGGGCCTACAACAAAAGCACTCGAAACTGCACCGATGTAGCACCCGCGCTCAATGGGCCTGCACTCACACTCCCCCTCCAGCGCTCAGAGCCCTTGACAATCCTGCGCCATCGCCGCATCTTGGCGTGGGGGGGGGGGGGGGGGGGGGAGGGCCACCTTTTTTAAAATGGGCGCACCCATTTGCAACCTTAATCAATGTTCAAATAATGTACGCTTGCGGTGTATCTGCAGTTCTATACGAACGTGTGTAGCTCACTGTTGAGTATTAGGACTAATATAAATTGCGAGTAACAAAAGAGGCCTCCTTTGCAAATAGTAACCAGCTGACCTATTTACATCATACGCACTCTGTTATATACTTGGCACACGTTCTTTGCAGTAGGCGTATTAACCCTCTGCCCGAACTTCACAGAAGTCAAACCCCCCAACTATCCAAAATCCTGCTCGCTCTCCAGGAAGATAATTAATCACACCAGTAATCTTGACAATTATGTGAGGCTTGCTAATTGCCGCGGAAAGAAAGAAACGCAGCATCCGGTGCTTCAAAAGGAATACTAACTTACAAACTCGGAGCCCCCAAGAAGCCAGGACTCGCTGCGATGCCTTAAATCTGGCCCTGCCGGGGCCTTCCACACGCAATCGAAGAGCTCTACCAACTGAGCTACCCCCATTCGCATTATGACCCGAGCAGCGCGAGACAAATTCATTTGTAGGGGGTGCTACACTAGTCGCAACAGACTCACCGATGTGCTAACACTGGTCCCCGCACCGAAGTCGGCAGGCCAAGCTGAAGTGCCACATCCACTCGTGCAACCCGGTGCCACAGCGCAGCGCCGGAGTACGTCATCCAGGCGCTTGGCGCGATACAATTCACACTAACCTCGCTGTCCCCAACGCAGACGGCGGCGAGGGACTCGGACGACCGGCAAGGCAAACGAGCGGACAAGAGGGCGAGGAGGGGGCGGGGACCGAATATGTACCCCCCCCTTGGCTCCTCCCCGCCGGAAGCAGCTTCCTGACTGGGGTCTCCCTAGGTCAAGCCCAGGGACACGACCTCCCACCCCTGTGCCTTCCTGTGGCACTAAGGCGGCCGCCCTCAAGGGGCGGGCCGCTGCGCAACCCCCCCCCCGGGCAGCCTTACATTTGTGCTCGTCAGGAGGCTGGTCTGCGGCATCGCGATGCAGTCATGCAATGAATATCCGTAACGAGGCAGTACTGGAGAGAAAGGGGCACTCTGGCATGAAATCACCTTCTGCCCACTGAACTGCACAGCGTTCTTCTGTGTGTAAAAGCAGGTTTTACTGCAATAAATGAGTGTTCCCTCTTGCACCTCTGCTCTCAAGTCAGGCGAGATGCAAATCATCTGTGAAAACGCAAAATAATCTGAAAGCGGGCTTCCCGTTGCCAACCTGGCATTAGGCGAGTTGTGAAGCAGCAGCCCTAGAGCCCAGGCTACCAAGGTCTGCTTACAAACGCAGCCCCAGACATAAGACTGCTTTGCAAATCTGCATCGAGGGTTAAAATGAATACAAATCGTACCTTTAACCCGTGAAACCATGTTGGAGCTGTGATGGGAGTTATATTAAATTAGTTGATTTTTCTTCTTTTTATATAGCCGAAAGCCCGCTGCCAAGGCCTATACCGGTTAGTATAGGCCCTGAACAAGAGTGGCGAGGGCCTGTAACGAGGGTGCGGGCCTTTTTACAACCATTATAGCCCGATGCAGAAGGGGCATAAGGCTATTGGAACATTTCACACAGTATGGGTAAAATGTTCTGAAATAAAAAGGGAGTAACAGAAATACAAACATTGGAATGTTGAGGCAGAAAGCTAATACCAGTTATTGTAAGCCCAGAGGCACTCCATTGTCTTCAGTGGGGCTCTCAACATTCCAGTGTTCTAATTTCCCTTAAATGTGTTGTGATTAAGGTTGTACGGATTGCTCGCAAAACATCACATGGAGAAAATCCCAAGCAATTCTCCACATTTTGACAAACTTTGAGAGTGGCGCTTAAACAATTTTCCGAGAGGGCCTGGCGAATGCCACGAGGTCCTTAAAATTTTAATTAAGTCCCAAGTAAACTATTTTAAGGCTTGATTCACAAAGTTATTACCACGTGTACAGTAGCCTTTTTTGACAAGTGAAAAAGTCGTTTCAGAACTTGGTTTTGCTCTAAATTATGTATTTACCTAATGATTTTCTTATGACTGAATATTCTCGTTGGGGAAGTAAGTCGAAGTTCCAAGGCTGGGCTACCCTTTGAGTTTGTGCACATCCTCAAAATTACACATTAGTGGATATTCAATCATGCCTCGCAAAAGCCTTTTCACACTGAAAAAGTCAGAAATATATTTATGCCTTACAAGGGTAGGAAGAGATAGCCCTCTTAAGGTTGCAAGGGGATGGGACCAGTCTAGGGGAAGAAACAAAATAAATACCTTTGTTTAAATCTGATTGTACTTCGCCATGCGTAATAACACAATATATACAATCTGCCTACAGAAATGTGTTTGCATTGTTGCAAATGTGACTTCACAAATGTTTTTCAGAAGTATGCCTGGAAAGTCGTGTCTCTTACTTCTGGCGACGTTGGTGAATTTATGAAAGGTATGAATGTACACTCTTGCAAAGGCTTTGACCTGGAGGTACATATTTATGACTTTTTTGAGAATCCTGCGTGTTTGTGTTCATATCGGTACATGGAGGAAAGGATCATTAAGTGACTCCCGGGCATTTTTGCAAAAATTGGATTTGATGAAACATTATGAAGTATATATTCATTTACTGGTATAGATAATATGCTGTTTACTAGTGTAAGGCCTGATTACAAGGTTGGTGGTCCTACAGCGGAGGCGACAATGCGCCATCAGCTCAAGGCCTGCCAAAGCCATGGTGCAACCACGTGCCAGGATAGGCATTGAATCCTAGTCTGGGAGGAAATATGTCTCTTTACAACCGAAGTCATTACATCGTGTGCTTTTACAACCCGGTTATTACAACGACCGCGTTGTTACAACGCAGTAACATTGAAACGCAAGTCATTACAACAACTTGCTCTAGATGGCGCACTGGAATTTGGAATAGTATAATTTGCTATTCCAACTCCAGTGTGTGCAACAGTAGGGAACGTGTTGGAATAGTAAATTATGCTATTCCTTAATTTAGAGCGCCATCTAGAGCAAGTTGTTGTCATAACTTGCGTTGTAATGGTACTGTGTTGTAACAACGCGGTCGTTGTAACGACCGGATTGTAAAGGTATTGTGGTGTAATGACTGCGTTGTAAAGGTTGTTTACCCTGGGAGGCAGTCCTGCAGTGGTCTGACAGCAGCAGTTTTTCAGGCTCATTGAAGAGCCTGACAGGCATACCGCCGCTCTCGCAGAGCCGACTGCACTTTCCTGCACGGCGTGGCATATATTCCATACCATGGTGCAATCCAGGAGGGAACTACATGTGCCCCATGCATGTACCCCCAAGCACAAATCTAGCAGGATTGCCATTGTGCCACCCTTTTCATGGCGGGTTCACCAACTTGGAATATGCTCGGTTGTGCCGGTTGTGGCACTGCCAGCATATTCCTGCTGCTGAAAGAACACCGCCCCAGCGGGATCCTTGATTGTGGCAGTGCTGACAGTCTCGTGGTAGTCCAACGACTGCCGCAGTCATAATAATATGGTTAATCCCACAGTGCAGTGGTGGTCAGATGCCACCATGGGTTCGCCGGTCCTATGGACCGCCAAACTCATAATAAGGCCCTTAATCTTTCTTTCCTTCGCTCTCTGTGTGTGTATATATATATAAAATTCACTTAAAAAACCATAGGTTTCACACATGTTATAGTTAGGTGGATATTTCACTCGTAAAAAACCAATGAAATTCCCCCATTATAGTGAGTTCAGATAACTATAACTCGTGCGCCCGCAATCCACTGCTCATGATGTCACATATTACATCACTCATGACATGGTCAGTGGCATCACTCATGACATCACTGATGACATCATCCTTATGATAGAGTGGCGGTCGCGCGAGTTATAGTTATTTGAACTAACTATAACGGGGGAATTTCATTGGTTTTTTACGAGTGAAATATCCACCTAAGTATAACGTGTGAAACCTATGGTTTTTTAAGTGAATTTGCAAGGTTTTTTAAATGCTAATTCCTAACTATAAAGTGTGTGAAACCTATGGTTTTTTAAGTGAATTTGTACGGTTTTTTAAATGCTAAGTTATGTATTTTTTTTTTCAGGTTTTTCACCGTGCGCGCACCGTACGCGCATGGTGCGCTTCGTGCACCGTGCACGCGCTGTGGGCGCTTGATGCGCTTCGCGCACCTAGCGCCCACGATGCGTTGTTCGTGCCGTGCGCGTACGGTGCGCGCACCCCGCGATTTTTCGCAAAAAAAATTATTTTATTTTTTACCCTTCGGGGTCCTTCAGTGACCCCCTGACAAAGGCTAGGGGGTCAGGACCTGTCCATCCTGCCCCCTTCTCACGTTTTCCCCCTTTGTTTTTCATTGCCTCAGACTGCGAGAGACAAAATGGCGGCCGACACTTCCTGATTTCGACCGATTCGAATGTTTACTGACATCTAACAACCAATCAGAATTGCACTCGCGCACGTCACCGTGCGCGTACGGTATGCTTACCGTACGCGCGCGGTGCGCGCTTATAGATATATATATATGCTTTTAACTGCAATTTTCTCAGGAACTAATGAACAGATTTACACCAGACCTGCAAAAGGCACATCCCTGAACTGAGGACTACCTCTCTGCCAAATTTCAAGTAATTCTGTTCAGCCGTTCGGGCTGTACCTTGGACTAAAGGTCCTATGGAAAATTGCATGGGAAAAATGCGTTTTGGGACCCCCCTTTTTTCTCAGCCCCTGCTTCACGAATCCCCCCGAGACTTTCAGGGTAGGAGCGGAGCGGAGCGCCCCACCTATTTTGAAATATTCGCGAGGATTCGGCAACTGGCGCCAAAGTTATTCAAAATAGAAATTTCAGATTTCCTATGGGAACAAGGTCCTAACTATAACTATCCACTGGCGACCGCCATGTGATCAAGGCTCCACGGAGCTGAAACGTTATGACGGCAGCCTCACGATTTAATTAAATCAAGCACTTATCACAGGTCCGTGTCAGCGAGTGTTTATTGGAACTCTGGATGTCGACTACGTCTTCCATGCACCAGCTATTGTCGGATATATATATATATATATATATATATATAGTTTCACAAGGTTGCCCCCTGAAGAAATGCCCCAAACGAGAGAGTTAAACACCTTTAATGTGCAGGTTGGCAACACAGCGCAGCTTCATCCTCTCGTGCATGATGTATGGCCAAACGCGTTTCGGGCAGCCTTCTGCCCTTGATCACTGGCAAGTTCAAAAACCCCGGCAGGCAATGAGGAACACCTGATAAAGGACCCTTCCCGGTGGGTGTGGCCACCAAGCCTCTTGGTCCGTTTAGTCCCCAACATTAAGCCACAGTGGGTGCCGTCGAGATTTAAAATAAAACAAAGTCTGTTACCCCAGTGGGTTGCTCGATGGGGGAAAGTCTTGCCTCCGTTGCCTTTCCGCTCCCACACAGCGCAGGAAATCCAGCGCTGGCGGTCTCCGCCAGCGCTGGATTTCCTGCGCTGTTTGGGACAGAGAGTCCGGTGTGTGGGAGCGGAAAGGCAACGGAGGCAAGACTTTCCCCCATCGAGCAACCCACTGGGGTAACAGACTTTGTTTTATTTTAAATCTCGACGGCACCCACTGTGGCTTAATGTTGGGGACTACACGGACCAAGAGGCTTTGTGGCCACACCCACTGGGGAGGGTCCTTTATCAGGTGTTCCTCATTGCTTGCCGGGGTTTTTGAACTTGCCAGTGATCAAGGGCAGAAGGCTGCCCGAAACGCGTTTGGCCATACATCATGCACGAGAGGATGAAGCTGCGCTGTGTTGCCAACCTGCACATTAAAGGTGTTTAACTCTCTCGTTTGGGGCATTTCTTCAGGGGGCTACCTTGTGAAACTATATATATATATATATATATATATATATATATATATATATATATATATATATATAGATATAGATATAGATATAGATATATATATATATAGATATATAGATATATGGATATATATATATATTACCTACCGGCGGTCACCAGTAGGTAGTTATAGTTAGAACCTTGTTTCTATTAAAAAGCATTTTTTCTTTTGCCAATATCTTTGGAGCTGTTTTTCGAATCTTTGCGAAATTTAAAAAAACAAATGGCCAACTCACTTCAGCTGTTGTGTTAAAAGTTTCAAGGTGACCCGTCAAGCTGGAGCCGAGAAAAAGGGGGGAGGGGCAAAATGCTTTTTCTCCATGTTAATTTCCATAGGAAACTTTAGACGCGGCTACAGCCCGAACTGCTCAACGGAATTCCACCAAATTTGGCAAAAGGGTAGCTCTTGGTTCAGAAAGCACTCTTTTTGTTAAATAGTGTAAATCTGTTCAGTAGTTCCTGAGAAATTGAAAACATTTCTCAGATATACAAATATGGCAGCGCAGGATCAGCGAACCCTCCCAATCCTGTGCCTGAGATCTGATTGGATGCCAACACTTCAAACCAGGAAGTGCTGGCAGCCATCTTGTGACTCAGTTGAACCGAGTCACAAGGCAAAAAGTAAAAAAATGTGAAAAAGTAAGAAAAGGGTCAGGGTAGAAACACCCTGACCCCCTAGGCCTGGTCAGGTGGTCCCACAAGGACACCCAGGGCCCAAAAAAGCATTTCTTTTTACATTTTCTGCGGGAGTCTCGTAGGGTCCGCGAATCCTGCCGAAAATGTTTTTAAAATGTAGCGTGGGATTCCGTGCTCCATTTTCTTTAATTCCTCGGGTGGGCCAGGTCCCGTGGGCAATGATCTAAATATATGTGGGGCTATGTTCATTAAATGGGGGGGCATACGGGCCCCCCCAACCCCAGGGACCGGGGCTTTATTTTTTTTTAAAGGCATGGGGAGACTCCTACCCCCCTCATGCAGCCCCGGGGACCGCCACCTCCCTTTGGCAATATTCATTGAAAGTGGGACTATCTTAAAAAATAAAGTGTGGGGGGATTGAGCTCCCCCACACTGCACCAGGGACCATCACGTCCCCGGGGCACAAATTAATTAAATGCGGGGATCCGTTGTGGACCCTCAACCCCGGGGACCAGCACCCTCCCAGAGCTCCAAAGAAGATGGGACGGGGACTCTCCATGGCCCTGGGGACCGCCACCCCCCAGGGCCAGCTCTAGCAATGTCCCAGGGTGCCCACCCCCGGGACATTGCATTTTACTATGACATGGCGGGAGCACCAAGTGAAGGGGGTCCACACAGCCCCCTTTCCTAAATGTAAAAAATATAGGAACCAGCAACTCACCAGAGGCCTGCCACCTTTCTCCACTACTTTGCAAATGCGGCTCCTGGCGTGCTCTTGGTTGGGGGATAAAGTCCCCGTCATTGCTTAGGGGTCAACTAGCCCACCAGGTACCTCCAGTAAGCCACACACAGTGGGATTGCTGGGAGGTGGTCGAAGGCCACACCCCTTTTTACAACACTCTGCAAACACTCCTCTTGGAGCACTGCTGGTGGGGGGATGAGGTCGCGGTTGCAGAGTGGTGGACAAAGGGGGAGTAGCCTGCTATCAGAACTCAGCAATTCTGCTGTGTGGAACTTACTCGAGGTAATAGAGATGTAGTTGGCCCTCCTAGTAATTCCAGTAAATCCCACAGAGCAGGATTGCTAAGAGGTCTTTGGAGGCCACGCCCCCTTTGTCCACCACTCTGCAAACACTCCTCCTGGCGCACTGCTGGTTGGGGGATGAAGTCCAATTTACTCCAGAGGGACCTTGGGGGCCAAGAAGCCCTCTTGGTACCTCCTGTAAGTCCTACGCAACGGAATTCTTGAGACCTGGTCTGAAGCCCGTAACCCTTTCTCCAGCACTCTGCAAATGAGACAACTGGTTAAAAAACCTTAGAAATTCACTGAAAAAAACCACCGGTTTCAGGAACGTTATAGTTAGAAGTTAGCATTTAAAAAACCTTAGAAATTTACTGTAAAAACCACAGGTTTCAGGGACGTTATAGTTAGAAATTAGAATTTAAAAAACCTTAGATATTCACAGAAAAAAACAATGGTTAGAGGGACGTTATAGTTAGTCTGACATTTCACGTGTACAAAACCAGAGGAATTCAGCCATTATAGTTAGCTAAGGTAACTATACCCACGCCCCTGCAATGCACTGCTTATGACCTCATATATTACACCACTCATGACATGGTAAGTGACATCGCAAATGACATCACTGATGACATCATTGATTACATCATCCACAGCATCTCTGAAGCACCCACTCACACCACTGTAGAATCTTTTATACATCCAGTGTCGCTCTCACACAACCATTCACAAACCCATTCACAGAGCCATGCCAGTAAATGTAAATCCACTCACAGACTCATTGATCTATACACATATCCACTCGCTCACCAATACTGCCACTCATTGACCCACTCACTCACTAATACAGTTATTGACATATCCACTCATACAGGCATACAGGTGCTGACAGACTGAGTGAGTCACTCATAGATCTATTCACACACCTAGACACTCACTCATACAGTTAATCATACAGCCACTTACTCACCCAAACAGTTACACACCCACCCACTTACTTACTCATACAAATAGGAACACATACTCACTCAACTATACATTCACTGACAAAAGCATGCACTCACCTATATAGCCACTCTCACAATCACTCACTCACTCACTCAAGCATAGAGTCACTCATATACACATCACTCACATATCCTGCCTTTCACATACTCAGTTACTCACCCATTCTGACACATGAACTAAATCCCTGACACAGCCATACAGACACTCACTCGCTCATACATCTTTACACCCACACAACAGGACCACATACAGCCACAGACTCACCCACTTACTGATCCATACAGGCAGTCACACACCTCCTCACCCACAAACACATACACCCAACCATAGGCAAAGTCAGACAACCAATCACCCATATAGCCATTCACATACCCACTAATACACTCATACACCCACTTAGACATTAACTGACAGACAGATACACACATTCACACAACCAGTAACTCACCCATACATTTACTGAGACACCTAATCACTCACTTATACAGTCAGTCACACACCCACTGAGTCATCCATACAGTCACTCAGAAACCCACTGATTCACCAATACACCTTTTCTATATACATTGAACACTCATAAACTTTAAAAAAACAGTCACAGTCACTGGATGATGTCATCACTGATGTCATCAGTGATGTCATGTGAGATGTCATGAGTGATGTCACTGACCATGTCATGAGTGATGTACTATATGAGGTCATAAGCTGTGCATTGCGGGGGCGCGAGTTAAAGTTACCTCAGCTAACCATAACGGCTAAATTGCTCTGGTTTTGTATGAGTGAAATGTCAGGCCAACTATAAAGTCCCTCTAACAAATGTTTTTTCCCCAATAATATATATATATATATATATATATATATATATATATATATATATATATATACCTACTGGCGGTCGCCAGTAGGTAGTTATAGTTAGGACCCCTTTTCCATAGGAAATCCGCAACATTCTATTTTGAATAACTTTGGCGCCGGTCGATGAATCCTCGCGAATTTCTCAAAATAGGTGGGGCGCTACGCTCCGCTCCTACCCTGAAAGTCTCGGGGGGATTCGTCAAGCGGGGGCTGAGATAAAAGGGTGGTCCCAAAACGCGTTTTTCCCATGCATTTTTCCATAGGACCTTTAGAACGAGCTACAGCCCGAACGGCTGAACAGAATTACTAGAAATTTGGCAGAGAGGTAGTCCGTAGGTCAAGGAAGTGCCTTTTGTAGGTTTGGTGTAAATCTGTTCAGTAGATTCTGAGAAAATAGCCTTTAAATCAATATATATATCTGAGCCCGCTTACGGTACGCTTACCGTACGCTTACCGTACGCGTACGGTGGCGTGCGCGAGCGCGATTCTGATTGGCTCTTAGATCTTAGTAAACATTCGAATCGGCCAAAACCAGGAAGCGGCGTCCGCCATTTTGTCTCTCGCACTGAGTGTTATTTATCAAACATGATGCCCAAAAACATGTTACGGGGCTGTTTTGACAACTCCCTCCCACATAGTCATGTTGAGGGAGTCCCCAAACATCCCCCAAGAGCAAAAACGGTTTTATTTTTTTTTTGGCAATTTCGCCGAGTACGCTTACCGTACGCTTACCGTAAGCGTACGGTAAAAAATAGAAATATTAAAAACACTATCCACACTTACCCCACCCCCTGTGCTTTTGGTGGCCGTAGGCCACCAAATGTCCAGGGCTTATTACATCATTAAAAAAACTATATTTTGGCAACATGAAATTATAAAATCGAAATAAAAAAACCACTATCCACATTGACCCCACCCCCTGTGCTTTTGGTGGCCGAAGGCCACCAAATGTACAGGGCTTATTAAAGTTGATAAAAACCGTGCACGGAACGCACTGCGTTAAGTGGGCGCGCACGCCTCGAATGGCGTAAAGTAACTTAGCATTTAAAAAACCGTACAAATTCACTGAAAAAACCATAGGTTTCACACACGTTATAGTTAGGAATTAGCATTTAAAAAACCTTGCAAATTCACTGAAAAAACCATAGGTTTCACACATGTTATAGTTAGCGGAAATTTTACTGATAAAAAACCAATGAAATTGCCCCGTTATAGTTAGTGCTGGCAACTATAACTCACGCGACCGCAATCTTCTGCTGATGACATATGTGTCTTTATAAAAAAAAATATTTGTAATATATGTATAGCTAAAAATGTATGGAAGAAGACATGGGCAAATAAGTGTCTAAATACAGTATTAGCATCAGCAGAGGATTGCGGTCGCGTGAGTTATAGTTGCCAGCACTAACTATAACGGGGCAATTTCATTGGTTTTTTATCAGTAAAATTTCCGCTAACTATAACATGTGTGAAACCTATGGTTTTTTCAGTGAATATATATATATATATATATATATATATATATATATATATATATATATATATCATCATCATCATAAAAACTATTTCGGCATTCAAATGCCATAAAAGCAAGAACAGCCAATAAAAATAAATTGATTTCATTGAATATGTACAAAATGTAAAAGTTAAAATTTAAAAAGTGGTTAATACAACACAATCGATGATAAGGCCCCACCATTGTCCCTAAATTAAAAATCAGAGAAATGCATTATACAACTCGTTCATACAATTCCTGGCTTGTCAATTTAATGGGTCGATAATTTAAGAATGGCCCTTCGGGTGCACCACATATTGAATAGAAAATGTGAGATGGAATAAACAATGGGCAGATGCATATTAGTTTTTAAAATCCTGTACGCTTCAGAGCAGCTGCGTGTCCCCAGGTTTCTGCATGTTTGGATTAACCAACGTATTCTTGCCTTAATGTATCCCTTGCAAAAGAATAACACGTGCAATTCTGATTCATCGGGGCATTTACTGGCCGGGTAGCCCCTATTTGGAGTCCCCCTCCCAGTTTCGGGAGAAGGTGCGTAGCGGGAGGACTCCATGCCTAAACTGAACATAAAGTTTTTGGGGCGAGTAGAGGCTATATAACATCCAGGACCGATTCTAGTTTATACCTTTTTTTTATTGCCAGGAATTCCACTGCCAAACGGCCAGTGGTGGGTCTTTGCTCCAGCTCATTGAGCTTGTCCTCTCTGTAGCTCTCCAACAGGGTCTTTCTTGCTGTTGATAAAGACTTGACCTCCGCGTTGTACCATAGATCGCCCCTCCCCAAGCCCTCACAGGTGTTCCTAATGGTGGTCAGCCAAGGAATCCTCCCTGAGCCACGCATGCCCATGACGTCAATTAGTTCGTCCCTATAGGCAGCTAGCTCCGGGGTACTCCAGAGACGGCGCCAGTAGAGGAGAGGCCTAAGGGCCACCTCTTCCGCTATTGGCCGAACCCCAAGATCTAAGCGGAGGGGTGTTAATGGGGTGCTATTGGGAAGGCTCAAAAGTTGCCTAATGAAGGTGTTCTCTATTCGGGTTAAGGGGCTCACTACACAATGACCCCAGAGTTCTGCTCCATAGAGGGCAGCGGGCCAGGCCTGCACCTTATAGATTTCTAGTACTGGGCTAAGTGTTTTTTGGAACAGTTCCTATACAATTTAAGGATACCCCCCGTTGTTTGCATGAGTTTCAGCCCTGCTTTGTTTATTTGGCGCCCCAGTCCATTTTCTCAGTCAAGGTCAGACCCAAATAATCAAAAATGTTTACCCGTTCAAGGGGTCTGCCGTCCAAGCAAGGGTTAGGGTGAGTGGTCTACCTACTTTAAAGGCCATATACTCAATTTTTTGCAGGTTAATTTCCAGGCTCCGAAGTTTGCAGAAGTCGCTAAAGTAGTTAAGGGTCCTCTGGATTCCCATCGGGGATTTTGCGAGGAGAAGCGTATCATCCGCAAACATCAGTGCCGGGATCTTTCACTGCGCTAACCTGGGGGCGTCGATGTTTTCCCCACCGCTCAGGAAATCTATTAACCCATTGATGTAGAGGGAAAAGAGGGTGGGTGCCAGGACACAACCCTGTCGAACCCCTCTTTCCAAGGGCAAGGGGGCTGAGAGTTCTCCATTCTTTCCATTCTTTCCATATCTGATACAAGCATAATTGCCCCCATGGAGACGTTCTATCTGATGACACAGGTAATCAGGGACTCCCATACCTCTTAAGATTGCCCATAATTGTTCCCTCGGGACCAGGTCGAAGGCAGATTTTAAGTCTACAAAAATAAGGTAAAGACTGCCTCCCTCAATTGATACAGTTTTCCAAAAAATCAGCTGCAGCCTAAATAGTTGGTCGATCGTAGATGTCCTAGCCCGAAACCCGGCTTGGAGGGAGGTTTGGATGTTATGTTCATCCATCCAGGTTTGTAGGCGCCCCAATAGGACTCGGGCAAAGATTTTCTGCCCGACGCCGATAAGACTAATCGGGCGGTAGTTAGCGGGCAAAAGCGGGGAGCCCTTTTTAAAAATTGGTATTATTTCGGCTCCCGCCCAAGTATTGGGGATTGCCATGCCTTGTAAAAAGGGCATTAAACAACATAGCCAAGTAAGGTGCCCATATGGTGGGTTCTGATCGGTAGAGACCACCAGGGATTCTATCCAGACCTGCCGCTTTTGCAGGTAGGACCTGCCCAGCTTACCCACAGAGGCTACCCACAGCTTGAGCAACCCCACCATGACCAATAAGGTCAGGGGGCCTGACTTGCTATTTGGCAGGGGGTTAGGCCACCATGCCAAGGTTAGGGCTGCCATGAAGGCTAACACCCAGCAGAGGCTGCTGACAGCTGTCAGTGCCCAGAACCACACCTTTAGCTCCTGACTGGCAAGTGACGGAGCTATTTTATAGTTCTCTTTGGGTCCTGGCTGTTGGTCTGTTTGAGGATAGGGGGTCCCTACTCTTGGTAGGGAACACCCCTTCTCCACCCTTTGTTCTGCCACCCGAGGAGCCACTAATTCAGGCTGGACAGTTGCCTGACTAGTCAGGTCTTGTTGTTGGCTAGGGGGGGCTTTACCAGTGCCATTGTGGGAGTTTTCCCTTACTGGGATAGAATCTCCCTCGCTCTCTGGAACTGTGGCTAACAGTTGCCCACCTTTCCTACCCTGTTTCTTCTCACTCTTTTGGGACTCAGCTGCACTGACTGCAGGTTGAGCCCCCACAGGTTCTTTGGGCGAGGCCTGGCATTGGGCCAGCACCCCTCTTTGTCTCAGTTCCACATCTAAGTGATCATTCCCCAAGAGACAATCAAGGGAGAGGTTTTTACTGACTATCACTTTTCTCCATCTAAGGGACCCAGCTGTGGCTAGGGGCACTATAGCCACAGGCCTAACAGTGACTCCCCCTGGGACAGTTCTTACCCTTCTTGTTTCCCCTGGGACATATTGGTGTGGGAATACCAACCTGTCATGTACCACAGTGTGACTGGCACAGGTATCTCTCAGGGCAGTGGCTGGGATTCCATTCACCAGTAGGTGGTGGAAGTGTCTACTTCCTTCTGGGATCTCCAGCTTGCTTCTTGGGCCCATTCCCCAGTTGAAAGCTAGGAGGACTTCCTCATCTGAGGACCCTCCCTCCCAAGCTACACTGGCAACCCCTGGGGCTACACTAGTCACCCCTGGAGCTGTACTAGAAATCTTATTTTTAGGACAGCTAGAGTCCTGGGTGTGGTGTCCAGCCTTCTGACAGTTGAAACACCATATTCTGTTGGGATCCCAATTCTTACCTTGGTACCCTGGTTTAGTTTGTGAGGTGTCTTTGGGCCCAACCTCCTGGTCAGGTTTTTGGGGGGCTACCTGGGACTCCTTTCTTTTATCCACAAGGGGTTCACTCTCTTTCTTCTGGGGAGGCTTTGGGACCCCTTGGTTTTGGTCCCTTCCAGTGGACGTCCTAGTCACCCTAGTCTTGACCCAGTGGTCTGCTTTTTTTCCCAATTCTTGGGGGGATTTTAGACCTAGGTCTACCAAATGCTGATGCAACTTTTCATTTGTGCAGTTACTCAAACTATGTTCCTTCATGAATAAATTGTACAATCCAGTAAAATCCTGCACACCATGTCCAGCTAACCAACCATCCAGTGTCTTCACTGAGAAATCTACAAAATCAATCCAGGACTGGGTCTGGGTTTTGTGAGCCCCCTGAATCTAATTCTATACTCCTCAGTGGTGAATCCAAATCCCTCAATCAGAGCTTTCTTCATGAGGTCATAGGATCCTGCTTCTGGCCCAGAGAGGGTCAGAAGCCTGTCTCTGCAGTTACCAGAGAACAGTTCCCACATGAGTGCCCCCCAGAGAGGTTTCTTTACTTTCCTGATATCACAAGCCCTCTCAAAGGCTGTGAACCATTTGGTGATATCATCACCTTCCTCAAATTTAGGGACAATCCCTTTGGGGATTTTAAGGTCAGAAGTTTCCTCCCTATCCTTGTTTTTATTATTGCTGCCACCATTGATGGGTGCTAAACCCATCTCTCTCCTTTCTTTTTCTAGAGCCAGGAGCCTGGACTCTAGATCTAATCTTTTGGCCAGCCTCACAAGGCTGTCCTCTTCACTGGGGGGTCCCCCAGTGTTGTCTCTGGGACCAGAGCCACCTGTGTAGTCTCTAGGTGCCCAGATGCTAATTCTTGAGTTGGAGGGTATGGGTGCCATCTCCTCCCTAGGGAATAGTATGGGGAGGTTGTTGTCCACCTCCTCTGTTTCCCTTTCCTCATCTGACTGGCCATCACCATGTTCAGATGGGTGGTCCTTAGCATACTCAGCCAGGAGCTCCTGGAGCCATTGTTTGGTTGGATGCAGACCCATTTGTAAATTTTTGAGTTTACATAAGGACCTCAATTCCTTGAAAGACAAGTGTAAGTAAGGTGTGAGGTCGAGCTCCTCCACCAGATCCATGTTATTATTATCACTAATAGCTGGGTTTGTTTGAGACATTCTAACCTGACAGTTCTAACCCTCTACCCTGACTATAGTGACTTTTATTTTTCTAAAATTCTAATGGGACTTAAGCAAGGCCCTAGCAAGACTTTTAGTAATTTTGGAAAAACCAATCAGAATTCTAAAGGCAATTTTTAAGAGTTCTGTCGTGTGATCAGATGGTAACCAAGTAGTCCAACAAATGCAAGTTTGTATCCCACCGCTGATCCACCAATGTGAGAAAGTGGCTCTGTATATACTGTTCCCTAATAGGTTCAGGGTGTACAGAGTCCACAGTCCCCCAGGGGCTGATAGAGGTCAAAGTTAGGTATGACCTTACTCTCAAAAGTGGTAGCTTGGTCGAGCAGTAAGGCAGTACCAGAGGACAGTGTAAAGCATTTATTGTACACACTCATTCAGCAAATGGTTTCACACACTCAATAACTGAACTCTAGGCCAATGGTTTATATATATAAAATATATGCTTGCTTTATTTTTAGAACCACAGAGGGGATAAAAATATACTTTCTCAGAATGAGAGGTTGAATATAAATACTTTTGCCTTAAGCAATGAATTTTTGTAAACAGTCACAGTTGGTTGCAATAAACAATCCTATTTCCTAAACATAACAATGCATTGAGCTCAATGGTAAATTCAGGTTATTTGTAATAAATTACTTTTCAGATTACTTTTGGAATTCCAGGTCTGGCTCCTAGATCTAGCCCTGGGTCAGTATTCAGAATCAAGTGATGAAAGTCGACTTAATAACTGTAATGATTTTTAAATGATATTTAGCTATTTCAAAAGTTAGCACTTAGAAAATATTTCAAAGAAAACATTCAATGGATCTCTATGGCAAGAAATTCAAATTGCAGGTAGAGTACTTTGTCGATACTTTAGTAATCCAGGACTGGGTACCTAGACCCAGGACTGGGGTCCTTATCCAAAAACAGGTAAGTAATTACGTTTGCAGAAATTGTACGATTTTAAAAGAATATTTCAAGTTTGCAGAAATCGACACTTAGAAGAAATTTCACAGAAAAGCAGACAATGGTTTCCTATGGAAGAAAAATGAGTTAGTGGTAAGTATAGTTGTGGACACTTATCAGAGTCAGGGCTGGGCACCAAGATCCAGCACTGGGAGCTCACCTAGGAGCAGGTGAGTAAATTCGTTTTTGTCACTTGGCTGATTTTTTGTGAATATTTGCAGTTTTGAAAAGTTCACACTTAGAAGATTTTTCAAGAAAAAGCCAGTCAATGTTACCCTATGAGGAAAATGAAGTTAGCGGTTTAAGGGTAAGTACTCGACTGGCAGAGTTGAAATTCTGGGCATAGACTCAGGGGTCCCCCAGTGTCAGGTAGGTACAGTTGGTTCACCCTCAGCGGTTTCAGGACAGCCGGGTGCAGAGAGAGTGAGGCCCAATGTTATCCTACGAGGGATAGGGGGGCCTTGGTTGGTGGCTGCTGTCTGGCAAGCCACGCGGCTGTGGGAGCTGGGCTCCTTGTCACTTACTCAGGGCAAGTGGGGAAGTAGATTAGTGTAGAGAGGGCACTGCCAGGGCCACTCGGGCGGCTGGGTGCAGGGTGCTTTTGAGCCTTCGGGCGCTCAATGAAAATCAATGGGAATGCTCCGGTTAGAAAAAAGGCTGCAAGCTCGGGGACGAGGATGCTTCAGGTGCCACCACCACTTCGAGAGGTAAGTTGGGTAGTTGAAGGTTAGGTGGGTACCCCGGGATTGGGCACAGGGGGCCGCAGGGCGCCGCGTGCAGGGGTGCCTTTTGGTGTCGGGAAATCTTACCCTCTGTTGATCGCGGTTGGGGGGGCACCTGGTTCTGAGGCTGCAGGCTTCTCCAGGAATGTCGAGGGGGGTCCTTGGGTGCCGGACTCGGGGTCACAGTCGCTGTGGGGTCGTCCTCAGGGTCTTTGTCCACTCCGGCACTGGCCAGGCTTGGCTGGTGCAGAGTGTGCTGGGTTCGCGGTTCCGGGCTGCTGCCAGGGGTTAGAGATAGGTTTCTGAGTAGAGCCTCTACTCATGGGAGTCCCAGGGGGCTTAGAGTCAAAAGGTAGCCAGGTCCTCCGGAATTGGTGAGGTTGCTGGCCACGAGAGATGCCGCGCTGGTGCAGGTTCGAGAGTCGACAGGCCGGCGGGGCTGGGGCCAAAGCAGTTGGTGTCTTCCTCTCTTTTTAGCAGCTGCAGGGCAGGTCCTTGTTCTTCTTGCTCTTCTTGTAGTTTTCTATCTGGAATCTATCGAAGGAAGGTTCAGGGTGCCCCTAAATACTAGATTTAGGGGCGTTACAGGTAGGTGAAGGCCAGGGACCAATGGGTCCTTGTCCTGGGGTGGGTACACCCCCTATCCTGCCTCTCTCCTGTGGGAGGGGGGCAGTAGCCTAATCCTGATAGGGTAGGGCCCCCCATCTTCAAGATGGCGATAGCCCGGAGATGTGCTTCACCTCGCCTCCCCCACCTGAGGGGTGGGGTGGGCAGGCTGGCACATTCCCTGTCCTTGTATGGGGTTTCCGGCCAAGCTTCCCTCCAGAGTGGGGGGTTGCAGAGGCCTGGGGAATCTCCAAGAGGCGGCATGCCTTTGAAGCTTCCCTTGGCTCATCCTGGACGTGCATTGTTGCAGGCCCGGGAGAGCAGGGGCTCTCCCACCCAGGGGTCCAGCAACGTGTCTGCTGTGTGGCAGCCTGGGCAGCCTCAAAGCAGACGTGGATTGTAGGTTAGCTGTAAGGGGGCATCTCTAAGATGCCCTCTGGGGTGCTTAGTACATTAAATCCCACACTGGCATCAGTGCGGGTTTAATGTGCTGAGAAGTTTGATACCAAACTTCCCAGTATTCAGTGTTGCCATTATGGTGCTGTGGAGCTCGTGTTTGACGAGCTCTCAGCACCATGTACTCGTAAATGGCAGCACTGTACTTACAGTGCCCAGGAATTGACCTGGGTACTGTAGGGGCACAGGGCTCCTGCTCCTATGCCCACACCATAGGAATAAGGCACCCAGCCAGAGGGGTGGCTGACATATGCCTTGGCAGTGTAGGTGATGGGCATGGCACACAGAGATGTGTGCCATGTCGACTCTTTGTTTTGTCCTGCACCCAGACACTCAGCCTGCAAAGGCAGTGTGTGTGTGTAAGGGCACAGGGTCTCTAACGATGGCACAATGAGTGCTGCAGCCCTTAGAGGCCTTCCCTGGTCACAAGGCACTGGGTACCTAGGGTACCATTTACTAGGGGCTGACATGTGGCCAGGGTTTGCCAATTGGGAGTTTGTATTTTAGGGAAGGAACTCAGGCCCTGGGCACCTGATTGGCAGGCGCCCAGGGCACAGCAAGGAAAAGTGCATCAGCTATTAGGCAAAAAGGGGGGGGGGGTTACTGCAACAGAAACCCACTTTCTCACACTAGGTAGCAACAGAACCCTGTACATCAAGTGGGGATTGCGAAGACTGCATTGCAAGGTATATCACCGAAAAAACACAAAGGATAGAAGGCAGTTATATTTAGGGAAATGTCAGTGAAGACATACTGTTTTAAACAAACAAAACCACTGTATAGTTATCATAAGTCACTGTAACTCATGACCTAATGTGACTACAACTCGTGCCCCCACCATGCACAGTGTTGTTATCAATGATGTCAATTCAGATTTTGCATTGATATTAAAGTATTGGGGAATAGCAATTATAGTTACTTTCCAGTGCATCAGTATGAATTTCAGTGGTTTTGTTAGTTTAAGATGGTATGGTTTAACTGACATTCTCATCTAACTATAACATCACTTTAACCTCTTTTTTTTTTAGAGAATGTCTATGTTTTTTCAATGAAAGGTAAGATGTCCCTCGCTGTGTGCAGCCTGCACCTAGTCCCTCACGGGCGCTCACCCCTTCCACCTTCCGCATGAGATTGAAGCCCACCCCCTCAGGCACCCATACTATTTAATGTAACAATATAAAGGGTACCATTTTAAGTAAGGCAGACCTACTGAGTTTGTCAAAGGGTCAGAACATGGAAATATATAAACAACAGGCATATTGGCTTTATCAAGGGATCAGCACATCAGCATACATAAAGCAGACCTATTGTCTTTGTAAACAAGTCACTCATAATTGTAATCAAATGTGTATTTTATAAATTCACACATTGCAATATTTAATAATAGTGACTTTCACAAAATATTTTCAATAAAGGATGTACAAAATTAACATGTCTTTGAGTGTTTTTTTAAACCTTTTTTGCAGCTCAAAATGCAGCCATGGAACCATCCACAAGGGGTCCCCACACTCCATCTGAAGAGCATAGAGTTCCAGCTCAGAGTGCTTTAAATAATATGGTAAGTTAGGCTTTCCTGGGGTCATGGATTCAATAACCCAGGAGACTTGCTGCATGTTTTTAAGTGTTGTTCGAAGGGCTGCTGTAATATCTAAATCGCCCCAAAACATTTTTTTTAAAAGCTCGGTTTAGCCCCCCCACCAGGCCTAGAGGAGCAGGAGATCCCTACCCCCCCCCCCTATGTTTTTCTTTTACTTTTTTGAGGACACAGACTGAGTCCCTGAGTTCTAAAATGGCTGCTGCTGCATTTTTGTTGATGTGGTGGTGGACAATTAGATCTTATCTTTAGATCTGTTGGATCCAAGTGTCTTCCACAGCAAGATATATGCATAGATTTGGACCCCGAATTTCTCAAATACTACTGAACAGGTAAAGCACGCTTTTACATAGAAATGCATTTTTTGGTTAGCTAATAACTTTGGTGCAGTTTGATGAATCTTCACAAAACTTTCCAAATCCGTGCCCTTATTTGATTTGTTTCTTCATGGAAAGTTTCAGGGTGATACGTCAAGCAGGGGCTGGGAAAAGGTGGGGTCCCAAAATGCAAAATCCCTGTACATTTTCCATAAACTTTTTTTAACATTGCCACCGCATAAACTGCTAAAGGGAATTACATCCTGAATTGATGTAAATCCATCCAGTAGTTTTTGAGAAATTAAGGATAAAAAATAATTGTCAATCTGGGCGGTTGGGTTTTAGGGACTTTCCCGAGTGTCCCATGAACTCAATTTCAGAAAATAGAACAGTCTGATTGGCCTAGGGGGCTTTGTTCCTTTGGACCAAATTCCTCCCATGGGAGTAAGGCTCTAGCTGAAGTGAGCACTCTGATTGGCTGCCTGCAACATGAGAAAAAAATGCTGTAGGCAGCCATTGCAAGACTCCGGGAGTTAGTCAACTGTCCTGAGTTTGTTAATAAAAAAGATATAGGGGGGAAGGGTAGGGGTAGGAATACCCTGCTCCCTAGCCCTTATGGGAGAGTTATAAAGAAAAATATTTTATTTTACCACGACCCCGCAAGAATGCAGTAAAAAAGATATGGCAATAGTCATTTTTCTTTTATTAAAATGACTCTTGGGGTGGGCCAGGTCAAACCAGCATTGATTTATTAAATGAAATGGGGGGGGGGGGTTGTGGTGGACCCCTACCCACGCTAATTTCTGCCCTAGGGACCCAATCCCCTGGACCCGGTGCACATATTGAAGAAAAAGCAGGCATGGAGTCCTGTAGTGCTAGAGGCACTCTTGTGATCTGACACCATGTGATGACCTTTGATTACCATTATTTTAATTGACTTTGGTGTGTTATTTTATTCTAGCCTGAATGTACAACGTCCTGCATATGCCTTGTTTCTCTTAAAGGTTTCTTTCTTGTAATCTTGCTGTCTTACAGTGGGAGCTGTCAAGGAGTAGAACAGCCTTGCCAAGAACAGAACGTGTGGGCTGTGCATTTGAAAGCATGAGAGAGAGAGTGAGGTGTGGAATGCACTTTTTGGTCTCAAAGTGCAGTGTTATGAGCAGTGGTGCACAAATGTTCACTGTGTTGTACATTGAGAGATGAAGTATGTGATGCTATAGGCAGTGGTGCAAAAATGTGCATTATGTTGTACATTGGGAAGAAATATGAAGTTCTTACTATTGGCTTTGACATGGCCTCATGTCATCCTGAATTCAGACACGCTTGCAAGTTGGTTTGGGTTAATCACGTTCAAAGACTGTTTTTGTGAGAGATCGTTTAATGTACCCCGCAAGGCTTTCGTGAGCTTCGTCAAGATAAAGGCTGGAACATGCGAGAATGTAGAGGGAACGTGGGAACTCCTTCCTGCAGTGGAATGCTTGCTGGAGGGTTCCAGTAAGTTTCATTGGTGCAGAGGGGAAGACGCTCAAACCTTCTAGTGTGTATTTTGAGACCATAAAACGAAGGGTTGTTGATAGCCAAGGTTGGGAGCTCACTAACAGAGTAGACATACTGCTGTAAGACGAACGAAACAGGGTCCAAGCCCAGCTGTGAACGGGCCCCCCAGCTTGAGTTGGCAAGGATGTCGAGTGAACGATCAAGTGAGGTGATTTGTTTCTGACTAGTGCCTTTGTAATGCGTGGTTCCAGTGGCTGTGGTCATTTGAAGTGTTGAATTTTGATTATTGCCATTGTGATGTGTGGCCAGTGGCTCTGATCATTTGAGGTGTTTTCTTTGTGATGTGTAAAGGAGTCAGAGTGCACATCCAAAGTAATCATTTGAAGTATTCAGTGTATATATCTTTCTTATCTCTTGCAGGAAGTCCAGTATATTTGCTTGAGTTTTATCTCATATTATTTGCTGCTTGTATTTCATATCAATGCATTTAAATGTTGCCATAGACCAAGTGTGTTAATATTGCTTGCATATAAATATATATCTCTACATTTGGCATCAGAGAAATCCTTCATGTTAGAGAGCATTGCATAAATAAAATCCCAAGCCTTATTCTCAAAAGAGAATCTTTGCATTTTGTAAAATAAAATCCTTTTCTAGGTATTGTTGTGTTTTATGTCTCCTGCTCCGCCGTGTTTGAGCCACTGTGTGGAAGTGGAACTTGTAGGATTCTATATTATCTGAAAGGCGTAGTAAGACAAGTCCCCTCCCCGAGCTAATATTGGCCCCAGGGACCCCGTTCCCTGGGGCTCGCTTCAATTTTTGAAGATGAGTTGGGCATGGGCCCTTCTTGATCAACTTTTTATCCATGGGGCCCATCCTCTGGGCCCTTGTGATGCAGATCCCTGAGGTCCCCAATACTCGGGGCACTGATAGCTCCCTGCCCGCCAGAGCACAGTCAGGGAGACTGCACTGATATCTCTGGCAGGAGCAGAAAAGTTCCTGCTAAGTGGGATCAGAAGATTTTTTTCCCTGCCCAAGCTCTGGCATGCAGGAAATTGAGGTTTGCTTCCACAACGGGAGCAGCAGACAAGCTGCTCCTGCTGGATGAGCAAACAAGAGAAGCTGACTCACTCAGTACCAAGAAGGTTGCAAGAGGAGCCGGCGCGCTGAGGGAGAGATGGCCCTTCCCTCATGGCCTCCATGGCAGCACAAGAGGGGGCTCCCTGTGCTGCCTATTAGTCAATAAAAAAGAACATGGCATCACAGGAGTGGGCTCCACACGCTGCTAAATTAAAAAAGTAAGAGAGAATGACAACCCTGACTGCCTTAACAATAACAAGCATTGGCATAGCTAATAGGTCTTGCCTTTAGGACCTTATAAGAGTTTATGCATGCAGCACATTATGTTGGGTGCTGTGCCGTCGGAGCTATACAATTACTACACACTGGGTCATGCATTGTGATTCCGGAATATATGTTTGCCTCAGGAAATATTTATGGACGCTTTCCAAGGCTTTTAGACATACAGACAGAAAAACAAATGCCTCGATGCAAGTCAACAGCACTTCAACATTCTGTGTGCAACTGCATCACTAGAGTATTGAACAGCCCATGAAATAAAGCAGTGAAGTACTTTCTGATAGGGGAACAAAGAAAAACGCAGCAAAGTGGGAGGAGTTTGGGGAAAATCCTTACACTTAGAGCAGGAGGAGGTTTTCTGCTTTATTTGATCTGAAAAGCACAATCGACTTTCAAACACAACTCCCAGGATCTTAACCTTTTGGAATGGGGAAGAAGAACCCTGATCGGGCGGCCACCATGAATCATTCCAAAAATTAGAGTCATTGCCAAAACAGAGTACCTGAGTTTTTTCTGAGTTTAACTTCAAAGTATTACTATGCATCCAACCCACAATGTGAGTAATGCAGTTGCAAAAATGTTTAGCCACTCTAACCTCGTCAGATGATATCAAAACCACAATTTGTGTGTCGTCTGCATAGGAAATGACTGTAAAACCAAAGCTGTGCATAAAATTGGGCAGGGAGGTGACATAAATATTAAAGAGTGTGGGGCTCAGGGAGGACCCCTGAGGAACCCCATATGGAAGGGAAAAAGGATCATCGAGAAAGTATCCCTAGGCCACCCCCTGTTCCCTATTACCCAGGAAGGAGCTAAGCAAAGCCAGTGATGTGTTCTTGATGCCTAGCCTCTCAAGCCAATTAATAAGAAGTGAATGGTTGACCCTGTCGAAGGCGGTGGATAGGTCTAATGAAGTCAACGTCGCCTTTCTACCCTTGTCTACTACCGTTCTTAATTCCTCAGTAGCCGCTAGATGGGCTGATTCGTTGCAGTGGTGAGCTCAAACACCATACTGCGAATAGTCAAGGAGATGATTAGGATCCAAAACAGCAAGAATTTCCTCATTCAGAGGTGATAAATAGGACTATAATTGTTCACATCGTGGGGATCTAATGAGCCTTTTTAACCAGAGGGAGTATTAATGTTTTTTATCAAAGAGCTGGAAACTGTCCTACCTTAAGAATTTTATTGAGTAATTTTGTTAGATGGATAGGCACTGTCAAGGAAACCTCTTGTAGAACATGAGGGCAGGGGTCTGAAGGAGCACCAGACTTTGTGGACTTAATGAGATTATTTACTTTTTCCACTAAAAGAGAAGTAACATAATTAACCTAGATATAATAACCATAATATAAATATGACATCAGTCTACAACTAGCATTCAGTCCTTAAAACAAACCACTCATATACATTAGAAAGAAAGGTCCTCATTTGTACTCCAAAATATGGGAGGCCAAATTTACAAGAAAGTTTGCAGCACTGCAAGCCATTTGGCTGCACTGCACAGAGTCTCTTTCAAAGCACAGTGATGCTTCATATGTGCAATAATATGTTGCATCCCTGTGCTTTCCACTGAGCTGGCGCACAATTGGCTGCCATGCGCCAACGCAGGCACCCTTGCACCATAATGCAAGGGTGCCTGTGTTGCAGAGAGATTATTTTTGTGCAAGAAGGGAGACCTTCCGGCACAAAAACAATCACAAGAGGTGTTTTCCTCTTTCAATGTGTCCTGCAGAATGCAGCACGCATAGAAAGAGGCAAAAACGAGGAGCAATGAAAACATTTCTCCTCGATGCGCCTCCCTATGCCTCCCCTGGGGAGGCGTAGGTTTCTGACACATTCCCAGGTTTACGTAACGCTGTAAAACCGGGAATGTGGCAGAATCCAGGAACACGCACAGCAACACCCATGGAATGCCCCTTTCACGCAAAGTGCTGCGTGAAAAGGGGCCGTATTTACAAGGACACGAAAAGCCACGCAGGTTGGCTTTACGTGTTCTTGTAAATATGGGGCATCAAAATGCGCCGCCGGTGTGCCACAAAACATGACGCACGGGCAGAGCAAGGGGCTTGTAAATATGCCCCCTGTCGTTTAACCATTGCTAGTGCTGCCCGGAGGTGCATGGACCAGGGCCCTGTAGAGGTGCCCGGCTCTGTGCTCCAATGATGCACCTCATTCTGTGCTCCTCTCTTACATACACCCCACTAAACCTGCTTCCTATGCTTAGGTATGAGTGCAGGTCTGTGTATGGTAAAGTTGGTGTTTTCTGGTCTGTGTGGATGATTACTATTGCCTCTATAGGACTTTATTAAAATGGGCATCTATCTGTAGGTGTGCTGGTTTGTGTATGTTGTCTGTGTGTATGTGTGCCCTAAACTAATGACAAACCTATTAGGTTTATCGGTGATTATTTTTGTGAGGATTTGCACAATTCCACCTTTTGTGTGTTCTAGTTCTAAAGCTACAGCGGGGGCTTCTGGCTCAGGCAAATGGAGAGGAAAATCCTCACTTTTCCTTTCATAGCTGCTAAGATCCCCAGGCCCACGTGTCCCTAGTTGCTCCGGTCCAGTTAATTTCTTTACACTTTGGAACTTGTGGGACTACTTTTATAATGGGATAAACAAAACTACAAGTCCCAGAATGCAAAGCAAAAACCTGGACTGTACCTGCTTGCCGGTAATGGATCTGAGAAACGTGGTAGTGCTGCTCTAGGCAGAAAGAAAGTCATTTTCAAGATGAACAAATGTCTTTTTCATTAACTATATTAAGAGGCACAACGGTTCACAATTTAGATCCACCGTTTTAGTATAAATCACGTGACTCTATTTGAAGTTTAAAAATAAGCATCATGTCAGACAGCAGCACTTCTGAGCTGCATTTCTTGGAAAATTCTGAAAAAGCGATGTTTCTTCCGTTTGAGCTTGTTACGCAGCATTTCGCTTTGAAGCACTGGGAGACAGGCATGATGTATTCAGCGCATCCCAACAAGTCTGGATTTATTGAGGGGGGGCGGAGAAAAAGGGCGCCCTTTTTTCTAAAGATGAAAACGCTGTGCAAATAAAATAAAAGATCTAACAGTCCACAAATCAGCTGTGCCCTGAAGTTACATGGCTTAGCCTCACAGCTGCACAGCCTTTTACAAAACACATACATATGCATTGCACCCCTGGCTGTTCTATCAACACATAATTAAGTTGGAACAGATGGGGGAGGGAAGGATTCACTTCCAGTCATGCATTTATTTCAGTAGCATATGCTGAGCGTGGCAGCTTATTATATATTCTGTGTTTGTGCTTCTTTAGAAGGGGGCCTTAAAACGGTGCTTTACACTCAGGTTCAACACATCCATATTCTGTCGTTCATCCAGTCCAAGGCCCAGATTCTCAAAGGTGTCGCGGAACGCAGCACGGCAGCTAAAAATGCTGCGCTGCGCTGCGTTGCCTTCACAGAGATATGGCTCGCTCCTTCCCTCTCACTAGCACCGGCGCTGATTTCAGCTGCCCTTCCTGCACACAATACCAAGGCTAGACACAGGGCCGGCTTTAACGTTGGTGGCGGCCGGTGCGAAAATCACTTTCGGCGCCCCCACGTCCCATGACTGCCTCCTCAGATTCTCTCACTATCACTGGGCAAAAGTGCACCTCATCTCTCCTATCATAAGATATTGCTAAACACCACTCCCCCCTGAAGTCACAGCGCCCCCTCCACAGATCAGCGCCCCATGCGGCCGCACCAGCCGCACTGCCCTAAAGCCGGCCCTGGCTAGACAAGAGAAAACCTTTTCCTACTGTGTATGTGCGCTGTACTGAGTAGCACACATGCCAAGTTGGAATTCTCCTTTTAACGCCTGCTTTTCAGCTGCATCGATTTTTGGCGCTAAACCCTGTCTACTAATGTTAGTAGATCGGGTCTGGTGTCATAAAGCATGGGTGGTTGTATAGGAACGCCCATGTACCACTCAAATAACACCCCTTTCATGTCCAGACGGAGAACGCAAACCAGCCCTGGCAATGAAGTTGGACAGCCCCGGGTTTGGGTGCTGGTGGGAAACGCTGCTGCTGCTTGTGTCACATGGGGCCGATATTGCAGCACTGCTGCAAAACCGGCCCCCAATAACAAAAATGCTCTCGGAACCCCCCTTACCCCACCCCCTTTCCGGCCCACCAGGAAAACACCTGGTGCCCGCTATGGCCAGTCCGGCCCCTTTGAAGCAAAGTAATGCAATGCGGAGTTTTGGGCTGCTCCGTTACTTTTGGGTACTTTCCAGTGCAAAGCAAGTTTTGTACTAGAAAGTGAATCAGGAAAAAATCATTTTGTGCTGGGCAGCCAGTCCAGCGCAAAATGTTTGAGAATCTCCCCGCTGGTTTTTGCGTTGCATCCCGGGAGATGTAGTTCTATTTATCTCATTGTAAAATAAGAAGTGCTATTACCAGATTGGAAAGGAAAACCTTGTCCTGATTTGATGACCCTGAGAACCTTGAGAGCTTTGAATCCATGACATATGGTCTTTAGTTTCATATTGTCTTCTGTTTCCTCCAAGAGGTTGGAACATCATTTAAGGAAAGCCGGGCAGCATGTCTGAGCCCTATTCTGATATGTACATACGGTTGCCTGGGGCTACTCACTTCCAGGGCTGAGCTTTCATTTACAAGCCCCTGCATTGCATGACATGTATGTTAACCCTTGCTAGGCCATGCACCCAGACCTCGCCTTTCCTTTAAGAAAGGAGTGCAGTCTGGGAGTTGTAATCTCAGCTTCCTCCCATTGAACAAATTGGGCTAACTCATCTGCAAGCAATGATTTGTCCAAGAAAAGCCCAGGTTTTGAGCAATTGATGATCTGCAGAAGGCTTGACACCTATGGGCATTAACTAGAGGTAAGAGCTACCTTCCCTGTCTTGCCCTTTGGTCACCCCATGGTCAGCCCTTGCTACCCCTGGTCACAAGGACCATGAAGAAAGAAGAAGGCACAGAAAGTAAGATCTACAACTTATCCTTGCCCAAACTTCTCAGCAGAGAAAATGAGGCTGTTAAAGGACAAAAGGTGTGACAAGGGGTCAGCACTGTGAGTGTAACAGTGGTCAGAGGTGTGTGATTGCGCCCTACTGCCAATGGCGTTTTGATGAATCATCGTACATGATCATCCTATCCTGTGGACCTCTGGTGACTCAGATTTTAGTATGCGCTAGTGTTTGAAGCTCGTTGTGTCTGTGGTCAATCGGCGTTGACGAACAAGCAACAGCCTCCAGCTTTCAATAAAGATTGCCTGACATGAAAAGCTGTAGTGGCCGTTCCATCAGACTCTCATGTTGTGTGATGTCACTTCCTATGATGTCATTAAGCCTGAAGTGTCTATGATGTTACTTCCACCACTGTAGTGGAGGTAGCACAATTTTCAGAGTGGGATGCTGCCATCAATGTTATGTCACTGAAGTCACAGCGATTGTGAAAAATCCAAACACACAAAAAACGAATGTAGCAAATGAGCCACGCCTATTCACCAACAGAGTAGTAAGGGTGTGGTATGTAGCCGTTGGTGCATGTTGGAGGACACTGTCGCAAATATACCACTAAAGTCAGGTGTGGTAGTTCACTGTTATTTACATACAGCACATTTTCTATTGAAATGGCTACTTAATTTGCCGCAACATGCAGTCTTATATGTGGGGCACTTCCAATAGATAATGTGTGGTTTCAGATAGTATTTATCATGTGTGCATCACCAAGTGTATTGATTTATGCTTTCTAAAAGGTAAAATATTTTGAAATATTTGAAGAGTTTATTTACACGTATTTACATTTTGTTGTGAAAAAAACACATACCCTGTGTGTGTCAGGCAAGATTCTCACTTTGTTCATAGATCAATTTACAAAATCGTTACAAAACTGCAGTCAGAGAAACAATTAAAAAAAAACACCAATCCCTTGTGAAAAGAATGAGCAGCAGTTTGTCAGAAGGCAGAGCTGACATCTGACCTCTTTCTTTGAACACATAACAAATGTGACAAGATAAAAACAAAATTTGAAGGCATCTTTATTGTTCATTCACTTTCTGAACTCCAGCATGGTTATTTGGGGGTGCCTCAGCACCCCCACTCCACGCCCCTATGGACCACGGAATGATAGTTGTAAGATCACGCTACAGGAAACAAGCACCACAAACCTAACTGGTTTGGCTATGTGTAGTCAGTAGCGGCTGGTCTGCTGGCGTAGTGGCGCTGCGGGGGGGGGGGGGGGTAACAGGGAGGTGGGGGAAACGAACAACAAAGACAACATTTAAAAAAAATAGGGAAAAAAGAACTTGCCTGTCTGTCGCCCAACGCTCTTCGGCTCCGCGTCGTTGCTGCTGCAGCACAGGCTCCCAGCGTCCCCTGCGGCCAATCCTGACAATGCTGTCATGCTTGAAAGCAGCATCAGGATTGGCCTGAGCGCCGTGAATTTGCGCTCCCAGAGAGCCTGGGAGCCTGTGTTTGCTGTCTCCAACCCAGCAACACAGCTGGTTTGGAGGCAGCTCAGTGCGCTTATCGGTTTAGCCGTCCGGAGACGGGCAGCCAAACTGACATGCGTGCTGACAGTAGTGCCCACCACTCCCTCTCATAACTGCCCTCGCGATGGCACAGTCCCCAAGACTCGCCAGCCCTTCGAACCTGAAAATTAAAACGATAATAAACCTGTTTTATTTTACAGGTTTTGAGGTTGGCAAGTGGGTGGCAACTCCCCTCCGCCATAGTGGAAGAGCCGCCACAGTGTGTAGTGTAAATCAGGGGGGTGTAAATCAAAAGGTGAAAGCAAAGGCAGGTTTGAAAACTATTCACAGTGTTAGAGCAAAGACAGCCCTTGTGGCTACTTAAGCCCTAATTCAGAGTTTGGTGGAACTCTGGAGGGTATTTATTGCCACAAGGGCTTACCAGTTCCCCAGGGTGAAGCGTTTAATTAATCAATCAATCAGTACATTTGGAAAGCGCGCCACTCACTCGTGAGGGTCTCAAGGCGCGGGGGGGGGGGGTGCTGCTACTGCTCGAATAGCCAGGTCTTGAGAAGCCTCCTGAAGGTTAGTAGGTCCTGGGTCTGCCGTAGGAGGATGGGGAGAGTGTTCCAGGTCTTGGCGGCGAGGAGGGAGAACGATCTGCCGCCGGTGGTCGCTCTTCAGATGCGGGGGACGGTGGCGAGGGCGAGGTCGGCGGAGCGGAGCTGTTGGTTCGGGGTGTAGAAGGTGAGCCATCTGTTGAGGTATGCTGGTCTGGTGTTGTGGAGTGCCTTGTGTGCGTGGGTGAGGAGCCTGAAGGTGATCCTCTTGTTGACGGGAAGCCAGTGCAGGTCTCTCAGGTGCGGTGTGATGTGGCTGTAGCGTGGGATGTCGAGGATCAGGCGAGCAGAGGCGTTCTGTATGCGTTGTAGACGTTTCAGGAGTTTGGCCAATGCTCCTGCGTAGAGGGCGTTTCCGTAGTCCAGCCAGCTGCTGACGAGAGCCTGGGTGACCGTTCTTCTTGTTTCGGTGGGGATCCACCTGTAGATCTTGCAGAGCATGTGGAGGGTGTTGAAGCAGGAGGACGAGATGGCATTGATTTGCTTGGTCATGGAGAGTGTTGAGTCGAGGATAAACCCCAGGTTGCGTGTGTGGTCGGTGGGTGTCGGTGCTGCTCCCAGAACGGACGGCTACCAGGAGTCGTCCCAGGCTGAGGGGGTGGAGCCGAAGATGAGGACCTCTGTCTTGTCCGAGTTCAGCTTCAGATGACTGTTCTTCATCCACTCGGCGACGGCTTTCATTCCTTCCTGGAGGTTGGTTTTAGCAGTGAGGGGGTCCTTGGTGAGGGAGAGGATCAGCTGGGTGTCACCGGCGTAGGAGATGATGTTGAGGATGTGCAGTTGGGCGACGTGGGCGAGCGGTGCCATGTAGATGTTGAACAGTGTCGGGCTGAGGGATGATCCTTGGGGTACGCCGCAGATGATCTCGGAGGCTTTGGAACGGAATGGGGGATGCGGATGCTCTGGGTTCTGCCGGAGAGGAAGGAGGTGGTCCATTCCAGAGCCTTGTCTTGGATCCTGGCATTGTGGAGGCGTGTGCGTAGGGTGCGGTGGCAAACAGTGTCGAAGGCTGCAGATAGGTCCAGGAGGATGAGGCTGTCGCACCGTTGTCCAGCAGGGCCCTTATGTCATCAGTGGCGGCGATGAGGGCAGTCTCGTACTGTGGTTGCTGTGGAACCCGGACTGGGACGGGTCCAGGATGTTGTTCTCCTCAAGGGAGGATGTCAGCTGTCTGTTGACGGTCTTCTCGATGACTTTCACCGGGAACGAGAGCAGGGAGATGGGCCGGAAGTTCTTGCGGTCCCTCGGATCTGCCTTGGGTTTCTTGAGTAGGGCGTTGAGCTCGGTGTGCTTCCAGCTCTCCGGGAAGGTCGCGGTCTCAAAGGAGATGTTGAGGGCCTTGCGGAGGTGGGGTGCGATGGTGGCGCTAGCTTTGTTGAAGATGTGGTGTGGGCATGGGTCTGACGGAGAGCCAGAGTGGATGTTGTTCATGATTTCGATGGTGTCGTCGTCGTTTATGCTGGTCCAGGTGAGTAGGGGATCGATGTGGGTCGAGGCCATGGGGTCTGAGGTGTCGGTGGTTGTTGGGGTGGTCAGGATGTTGAAGCTGTCGTGGATGTCTGCGATCTTGTGATGGAAGAAGGTGGAGAGGGAGTCTCACAGGTCTTGTGATGGTGGGATGTCGTTGGTGTTGGAGCTGGGGTTGGAGAGTTCCTTCACGATGTTGAAGAGCTCTTTGCTGTTGTGCGCGTTGTTGTCGAGTCGTTCCTTGAAGGAGGCCCTTTTGGCGGATCTGATGAGGTGATGGTGTCTGCGGTTGACGTTCTTGTGGGCTGCGTAGCTTTCTGGTGTCTGTTTGCGGTGCCATTTCTACTCTAGTGCTAGGCAGGTTTGCTTGGAGGCTTGGAGGGCTGCGGTGAACCAGCTGGCTTTCTTGTTAGTGTGCCTGTTGGAGGGTTTCACAATCAGGGCGAGAGTGTTGGCGCAGTTGTCTATCCAACGTCTGAGGTTGCGGGCATCGGTGTTGGCGTCGGTGGGGTTGGTGGGTGGGCTTCGGGCGAGGGTGGTGTTTAGGTGGTCTTCAGTGATTTTGCTCCAGCTGCGGCGGGGGATCTGTTAAGTGCAGTGGTGCGTGGTGGGTTTCCGGAAGGTGAAGTGGATGCAGCGATGGTCAGTCCAGTGGAGTCCGGTGGTGTGGCTGAAAGTGACGTGGGGGCTTGCTGAGAAGATGGGATCAAGCATGTGGCTGGCGGAGTGGGTGGGCGTTGTGACGAGCTGTCTGAATCCAAGGTTGGCGAGGTTGTCAATCAGGATGGTGGAGTTTCTATCGTTGTTGTTCTCGAGGTGGAAGTTCAGGTCTCTGAGGAGGATGTAGTCTGTGGAGGCAAGGGCGTGTGTGCTGACGAAGTCGGCGATGGAATCGCTGAACTGAGGCCAGAGACCGGGGGGGGGTCTGTAGAAGAGAGTTCCTCTGAGGGTGGTGTTGGGATCGGTGTGGATCTGGAAGTGCAGGTGTTCGGCGGTGCTGAGGGTGTCGTTGGTGCTGGTCGATACCCTGAGGGTGTTCTTGTGGATGATGGCGATTCCTCCTCCTACTCCATTGGTGCGGTCCCTGCGGTAGATCTTGTAGCGGTCCGGGATGGCTATGGCGATGTCAGGTGACGAGGAGGCGTTCATCCAGGTCTCTGTCAGGAAGGCCACGTCCGGGGAGGATGTGTCGAGTAGGTCCCAGAGTTCTACGGCATGTTTGCGTGCAGAGCGGGTATTCTGTAGTATGCATCTGAGGTGGTTGAATCCTGTCGCGGTGGGCGGTTTGGCGGCTCGGAGGCTGGTGAAGTTGCAGTTCCTGCAGGAAAAGGGTCCTTTGGTGTGCTTCGGGGCAGCCAGCAAGCAGGTGTGCGGTCGTCCGGTGTTGAGTGCGTGGAGGGTGTTGGCGTCATAGCGGCGTCGGGTGTCGTGGCGTTCGCAGGGGCATGGGGTCTGGCGCTGGGTGCAGTCCAGGCGCGGACGGGTGCAGACGGGCTTGCCTTAGGCGCGCCCGCACAGTGGCTGCCATATAAAGGGAGGTGGGAGGGAGGAGCAGCAGGGAGGCGGGAGCGGGGCGGCGAATGGGCGAGCAGGGGGCAGGGCCGCAGGGGACGCAGTGGCAGGAAAGCGGGTGAGGCAGGGGTTTACAGAAGGCAACACAGGGGGCACAGGGGTAGCGGAGAAAAACGAGGGAGATAATACACAGGGCTGCAAACAAAGAATGAGCATTAAGACAAGAATGCAACAGAAGACAAGAATTCAGCAGTACCTGCTTACCGAGGCAGAGGGGCCTCGAACCTGCGGCAGCGGCGGTGAAAGCAGCAGGGATACTCCATCCCACTGGTGGAGCTGTGCGGTGTAGGGGAGCGATCTGCCTGAAGACAGGGTCAAGGTTCGGTAGATACCTCTCATTCTGAATTCGGCAGAGGAATATGAGGAGTTACATGCAGAAAGAGATGCTTCCCACTTCTCTATTTACATGTATTTGAGTTTTCCGTGCATTTGCTGCTGGTAAATTTTGGTAGGTTTGACCTGCTGAAATTAGTACGGGGAAAATGTGATGGTGTGGTGTTTATGACAAACATCAGACTCCCACCCCTAGTCAATGTTCATGTTCCTGCATTATTCAACAACCCTCTACATTTTGTTCCTATGGTAAATTTGTTTTGCCTATGCTGGAGTGTATCATGTTCTGTTCTTGCATTGATACTTCCTCCCTTTTTTGTAAAGTGCTCTTATGCCCCTGGGCCATGTCTGCGCTACATAAAACTGCATAAATAAAGAACTACATTTCTGATCTCTGTGTAATGTGTAAACCCACGCTTGAGCAGGGAACTGAATTCCCCATCCCATTAAGAATAAGGGCCTAGGGAGAAGGGAAGGATTGGCAGGTAGCGTGTCCTGTGTAGGTATAGTTATTCCATCAGCTAAGGTGGAAGGAATAGGAGTGGACTCCTAACGAGCAGCTGAATAGAAACTAATGGAAGGCAGCTCAGTGTGTGCATACCCCTACTATTAACATCACAAAACGTCTCAAAACGAGATAAAACTATCACCATGAACATGCCTGCACCTTGGACACAGCAACGCCCAGAATATTGAACCCAGGCCTGTATACCAGGGCAGTACATATACTGCAGCACCCAGATGAAAAGGTAAAGCAGTGCTTAATTTGAGCTGGTGGTTTCCAGTGTCAGCACCTGCAATGAATTGTAAACACCAGTGCTAGTGACAGTCTGCCACAAGGTGGTGCTGTCTGGCTGATTTAGAGATTTGGAGATGACTACAGCGGTAGTTAATTATTAATTCAATATACATTAAAAGAGACTATTACCTGCCGCCCTACCCAATCTTATAGCTATGTAGGTCTGGAAGAGTCTGAACTGTCACACTTGTAGGAGTGTGATGTGTAGCTATCATTGGTAGCATGGCACGGGCGATGTGTTATGCAAGCCGCAGTGGCCTCCTGGCGAGAGCCCTGGCATTTTTTTTCTTCACAAATTAAGAAATGAAAAGTGAATCAGTATCTAAAAAGGCTTTCACATACTTGGTATACCAAGAATTACCTATTGAGTCACAAAGTGCATTGATTTGTGGATTTGCCGTTGGGTCAATTTTAATTTGAAAATGAGATTTTTTTAGTACAATAATAATCCAGGGCAGTTTAAGGCTCTCTGCAAGACGAAAGGTGCATTGAACTTGTTCTAGTTTGTTTCCTTCGCCCTCTGCACATCTGTCTTCCCATCACATTACATTAGGAAGCGTAATGCGCCTCCTCTTAACTATTTGTGTAGTTACAAAAAGAAGAACAAAATAATTTCTTGCCTTGATACCTTTTAAGGTAAAGTTCACATACTTCTTTTTTTTACCTCATCAGGGACATTCTAATGAGTATAATTACATTTTAAATTGCTATCACTTTGCAGCCAGATGAAATTTAATATGCATTTAGATAATACAATTATATGCAGTGGTTTTTAATAAGTTTCCAGAATATGCTTAATTACAATTGGCCTTACACAGTATTTCAGCACTCAACTAATCTCATAGAAAAAGAGACGTTCAAGGGCCATATTGTCCTATTATCTTTCTGAAATTTCACCACGACAGGGATGCGACAGCACTTGCTGCACATGTGGTTGCAACACAACTGCCTTGTAAGATGTCTCTATGGTTTGGCACACAGACTCTACCAAGCACCGTTTACTGGGCCCCCTCTGTAGGGTCTCTGGCATCAAAGATAGGGTCAACCAAAAGATGAGCTTTCTTTGGCATCGATACACTGTGCCAGTCATGCTACAGTGTACCTTCTAATGCTTTTAGAGAGCAGGGCAAAAGCAGGAGGAGCAATGGGGATCAACTGGTCAACCATCCTACAAGTATGTCCTGATGCAATGGGGATCAGCTGGTCAACCATTTTATAAATATCTCCTGATGCAATGGGGATCAACTGGTCCACCATTCTACAAGTATCTCCTGATTCAACGGGGATCAACTGGTCCACCATTCTACAAGTATCTCCTGATGCAACGAGGATCAACTGGTCCACCATTCTACAAGTATCTCCTGATGCAATGGGGATCAACTGGTCAACCATTCTACAAGTATCCTTTGATACAATGGGGATCATCTGGTCAACCATTCTACAAGTATCCTTTGATACAATGGGGATCATCTGGTCAACCATTCTACAAGTATCCTTTGATACAATGGGGATCATCTGGTCAATCATTCTATAAATATCTCCTGATGCAACGGGGATCAACTGGTCCACCATTCTACAAGTATCTCCTGATGCAACGGGGATTAGCTGATCAACCATTCTATAAATATCTCCTGATGCAATGGGGATCAATTGGTCCACCATTCTACAAGTATCTCCTGATGCAATGGGGATCAGCTAGTCAACCATTCTACAAATATCTCCTGATGCGTTGGGGATCAGCTAGTCAATTCAATTCAATTCAATGCCTGCTTTATTCAATTTTTTGTAGCAAACAGTTTAAAAAATCAATATTACATAGAAAAAAGGTGCACGGATACCTTTAAAGGCAAATTACTCGAAGATACAGTATTTAATTCCAGCAATAATTTACAAGTTAATTTTGACATCTACAGTAAATTTCATATAATCATTCCTTTCCTGTAGTTAATGATACTTTTCAAAAAAGATGCTATTGACTTTGCCAAACATTAATTTTCTAAAAATTGCTGTGCTACATTGTCTCAATCCTAAGAATCTTAAAACAGGTAAAATCCATCTTTTTCTTTGAGTTACATAAAATGTACAAAATGAAACCACATGCATAGTTGTTTGCTGAGATTGTTTATCACATGGGCAGCTACTTAATGTTGGGGACCAATCGTTTGATTCGGGAACGCTTATTGCGCAATGAAAAAGTCCGAATCTAAAACGGGTTAAAACAAATCGGTCACACCCACTTAATGCAAAGTTTAGGTATGGCTGTGTACCATAAGTAGTGAGTATAAGTTGATTAGATTGTACCGACGACTTGGCTGCCTCGGTGGCAAATCTAATTGCCTCCATGTGTGTCAAACAACATTTTTTAAGGTGCTTTCTGGTAATAAAATGTAAAGTTGCAGTATTATTAAAATATTCAGAGTGGCACAAATCATTCATAATTTTTTTTATTTAATTCAGCCGAGGAATCTCCAGAGCCCGAATTAACATAAGGCTGTCTTTTAATATAGCATAATTAAAAGTAGTTTTAGGGGAAGTCCAGATCCTGTGCCACAACAGAACTGGATTTTAATTATATCTGAAATGTAGGGCAATCCTAGTTCTGAGTGGCATGCACAGGTGGAGGTGGAGGTGCTATCTGGAACCGTCAAGAGATATTTTAAAAAGGCATTCGCCACATATTGAATAGGTTCAGTATCACGGTAGCCCTACACACCCGCGCCATACATTGCTATGCTAATGCATTTTGCCTTGTAAATTTGTAAAAGTTCAACTGGTGGTTTTCTACCCAACTTTTTTGCAAAATTGGCCAGGGCCGCAGTAGCTTTCATAAAAAGCAGACTCCTGTTTTTTACTGCCTTGTACCATGTCCCCTTATAATCAAATAAAATACCTAGATAAGGAAATGTTATAGTAGGTTCCACCTTTTTATTACCAATAAAAATGCCCCTGCACCTAGAACTATTTTTACCACACTTCATTATAAAACTTTTAGTAATATTAACACGTAGACCCAGCTTCTCCATGTACTCGGTGTAACTAGTGAGTACCCTTTGGAGTCCTAATTGAGTGTGGGCCATCAGCACTGCATCGTCTGCATACAGAAGGGCTGGTATGGGACGTTTATTTATTTGTGGCAAGTCCTGGCACTCCTCTATCAATACTGGTTCAAGACCGTTGGTATAGAGTGTAAATAAAAACGGTGCCAGGGCGCATCCCTGTCTAACCCCCTCTCTACATCAAATGATGTAGTGCATTCTCTCTTAAGTCCATAGCTGACCCTTGCTTTAGCGTTACAATACAATTGTCTTAAAAATTGTATCAGTGACGTCTCCACCCCCATAGTGGCTAACGTCTCCCATAATTTGTTGTGTATCACGCAGTCGAAAGCTGCCAAGAGATCTACGAAGGCAAGGTATAATCTACCTTCTTTGGACCATGTATACTTCCCTGTCAGAATATTAAGGTTCAATCCTTGTTCGAGTGTACCCAAACCCTGGCGAAACCCAAATTGTACATCTGAAAGCACATGATTATCTTCCGCCCAATCTTGCAGGCGATTCAGCACAATCCGTCCCGCTATCTTTACTAGTGAATCCAGCAGAGATATTGGTCGGTAGCATGCTGGATTCTGCTGATCACCTTTTTTAAAAATAGGTACCAGAATAGATTCTGACCACGTCTCAATGAATCCAGTGAAACAGCAGGCCGCCAAAACCTGCGTTAAAGGTGGACCCCATAAGAGCAGATTAGATTTAAAAAGGTCAACCGGGACACCATCAGGGTCCGGTGCCTTACCTCCCTTAATCTCAGTTATTGCGCGTGTTACCTCTTCTAGGGAAAAGGAAAGATCAATGGGATAATTGACTGTAGCCATTAGTCCCTGCCATATGTGTATGTTATTAGGGATACTATTCTCCTTTTCAAATTTATATACTTTTGGAGAAAAAATCCCCCCATTGGTATTCACCGATGGCAATCTCTACAGTTGGCGTATCTTTTGCTTTAAGAAATGGGTCATTTACTGCTCACCAAAATGCTGCACTATCCCTCTTTTGTGATGTTTCATGCAGCATTACCCATGTTTCATCTTTTAATTCCGTTTTACGGACTTTCTGGGACTGATAATATTCCCTTCTGCACAACCTTATCTCGTCAATATGTCTGTCTGATTTATGCAAAGCATGTTTTAATTTTGTATAAGCTTTGGTACAGTGTGAGTCAAACCATCCATGACTACTCATTTGGTCTTTCCTGTTCACGACCCACAGGGCCGCTTTTATTTTGCTTGTGAGCTGTGCGTAGGATGCTTCTCTCATCCAAACAGATTAAAAAGGAGTTATAACATTTTTCACAATTTTTCAAGTAAACTCAGTTGAATCTATCTTCCCCCACTGTAAGGAAAACCTAATAGTTTTGCCCACAGTTATATTTTTAACCATGGATATTGTATTATACTTGGGATTTCACAGTTTGTTGGGACAAGTTAGAATTATACTCAATGGGAAATGGTCGCTTACAGCGGTCTTATGCGTTCTGAAGTGTGTGAGTCTTGTGGCACATCTATTAGGTAGTATTATATAAGCTATAATAGAATTTGTGCCTCTTCCGTTAAACGTCTGGGTAAAAGGGATTGGAGGGAAATAAAGATTATTCACAAAACCTAAATCAAAAGAGAATAAAATCACATCTAAAAGTTCCCCATTAGTTGAATGGGGAAAGTGAAAACACTCATCATTGTTCCCTAAATGAAATCCACAATTTTTCCCTCCGTGTAATGGACACAAGCCAATATTAAAATCACCCCCCAAACAACAACCACTTCTATTACATTCCCACACTGTAACTTATTCAAATCCCTAATCAATCTTTTTAACACGTTCGCTATTTGGTCCCTTTCGGTGTTATTATAAAAGTTTATCAATGCATAACAACCATGTTTGTCTACATACATGGTCACGATTTGATAATAGTTTTCAGTGGTTATAAGGGCTGTCTTGCTAACATTCAGTTGATTTGAAATTTAAATACATAAACCCCCCTTAGATCTCCCATGTATGGCAGGGACAGCAGGTGTATGAAATGTCATGTGTCCGTTAATATGGGTTTCGTCTATCGTCCAAGTTTCCTGGAGACATAGTATGTTAAACTTTTCGATGAACTCTAACCATACTGGGTTCGTGAGCTTTGAGTGGAGACTGGCAATGTTCCAAAATAATACAGAAATATTTCCCATCTTGCCTTGTTCGATTCTAGCCTTTCAAACTGTTCTTGGTCGGGGTATGATGAGTTTTGTATCACACCTAACTCACATAATGAGCTGACCGCTGGGATACCTAGTGGGATAGCTTCTGGTGTATCCCGTATACTTAGATGGTGCTCCCCCATATTACTCGCTTCACTCAATGACCCTTTGATGATGTTTCCAAGTGGTTCACCTATATAGGCAGATGAAGGTTCATTTTCTAGCTTCATAGCATCTTTCAAATTGTTGCCAGATATATCTAGTGGAAGGCATGTGCCAGTATTCCATTGGGGCATGGTGTTACCTGTCCTAATATTAAGTCAATCTATCTCCTCTAACGTAGATAGGGTATCGAACCTGTTTTTTACCACCACGTTGAAAGCATTATGATCATTCCCTGATCTATCTCCCCTAATCATTCTAGAACCTTTATGGTGGAGTGGCTGATAAGAATAACCCAGAGGTAGAACATTAATGCCTTGCAATGTAACAATATTGTTTCCTACTTTCCAAAGAATGCTTTCTACTAGTCTAGGTGTTTTAAATGACAAGACAACACAATGCCCCGGTAATGTTTTTCCATCTTTTCCAAGCCAAATAACTCTTCTTGCCATCTTAAGGTCCGAGAAGAGTATATCGGTTAACCCTGTCTTGCCCGCCAGCCAGTGCAATGCTTTGTTTCTTAAAGACTCCCAAGTTTCATTTTCCTGCGCCATTAGTCTTGGGACATTAGCAAGAATGATTGAATAAGGCGTAGCGTCTGGTGGTAAATCCAGACAGTCAGGGATAGCTGGGGTTCTAATGCGAATTGGATATATGGAGCACTCGTTATTAATTAATTGTGATGAACCTACGTTTCTACAATTAGATGCCTGCCTCATGTTACCTGATTTGCCATTGGGATGGTTGGAAAGTAAAGAACACGTGGATTCTACCGGTGTCAGTAGTGTTTTCTCAGCATAAATACCCCTACCTTGTATCCCTTCTCTATTGCTGGCTATCTCAGGAGGCTTGGCTTGTGTGATAACGTTGCCTGTTGTCACTGTCCTGGTTATTTCCCCTCACTGTTCTGGGATTGGTTGTCGCGTTTCATGCTACTACCTGTTCCTTGGCAATTATTCAATCTCTGATCGATCATGGAGACCCTATCAACTATTTTCACTGATATTTCTCTTACAAAAAGGGATGTATGACGTTACAACGCACACTTTTACAACGCATGCACTTACAACGCATTTTTTACAACGCATAATCCATTACAACGCACTACACTTACAACACATGACACTACAACGCATTTTTAAAAACTACCATTACAACGCATACCATTACAACGCATAATATTTAATTGCATTTAAGGTAAGTATTAGATAGTATAGGGGTAAAAATTACTTTTCTAACTCCAGGGGGTGCAACAGTAGGGTAAGTGTTGGATAGTATAGGGGTAAAAATTGCTATTCTAACTCCAGGGGGTGCAACAGTGGGGTAAGTGTTGGATAGTATAGGGGTAAAAATTGCTATTCTAACTCCAGGGGGTGCAACAGTAGGGTAAGTGTTGGATAGTATAGGGGTAAAAATTGCTATTCTAACTCCAGGGGGTGCAACAGTAGGGTAAGTGTTGGATAGTATAGGGGTAAAAATTGCTATTCTAACTCCAGGGGGTGCAACAGTAGGGTAAGTGTTGGATAGTATAGGGGTAAAAATTACTATTCTAACTCCAGGGGGTGCAACAGTAGGGTAAGTGTTGGATAGTATAGGGGTAAAAATTACTATTCTAACTCCAGGGGGTGCAACAGTAGGGTAAGTGTTGGATAGTATAGGGGTAACAATTACTATTCTAACTCCAGGGGGTGCAACAGTAGGGTAAGTGTTGGATAGTATAGGGGTAAAAATTACTATTCTAACTCCAGGGGGTGCAACAGTAGGGTAAGTGTTGGATAGTATAGGGGTAAAAATTACTATTCTAACTCCAGGGGGTGCAACAGTAGGGTAAGTGTTGGATAGTATAGGGGTAAAAATTACTATTCTAACTCCAGGGGGTGCAACAGTAGGGTAAGTGTTGGATAGTATAGGGGTAAAAATTACTATTCTAACTCCAGGGGGTGCAACAGTAGGGTAAGTGTTGGATAGTATAGGGGTAAAAATTGCTATTCTAACTCCAGGGGGTGCAACAGTAGGGTAAGTGTTGGATAGTATAGGGGTAAAAATTGCTATTCTAACTCCAGGGGGTGCAACAGTAGGGTAAGTGTTGGATAGTGTAGTGTAATAATATGCGTTGTAATGGTAGGCGTTGTAATGGTATGCGTTGTAAAGGTATTTTTTAAAAATGCGTTGTAGTGTCATGCGTTGTAAGTGTAGTGCGTTGTAATGGATTATGCGTTGTAAAAAATGTGTTGTAAGTGTAGTGCGTTGTAACAGTTGCGTTGTAAAGGTTGTTCCCCTACAAAAAGATCTAATTCTTTTACTAAGATAGTTAGGTTTCCTAATTCAGTGGTGGGAACAGCAGGTTGCGCTTTGGAACTTAACTCATCTACCAGTCTAGGTGGAATCAATGTTTTATCACACTTACTTGGTTTTTTGTGGGGCTTTAATAATGTTGGCTTAGGTCCCCCTAGGTGTGTCTGGTCAGCTTTGGTGGCTCTCTTTGATTTTCTTCTTGCCCCTGGATTTCTTGGGCCCTTAGGAGGAGGTTGCGAATCCTGCTCCTGATCGCTAACTAAAATATGGTCGGACATATTATGAATGCAGCCATTTTGTAGTATGCCATCTAAGTGCCCAGAGGGGCCCACCTGAATGTCTATCTCATCAGGTTCCCTAACTGAAACCCCCTGTTTATCCTTATGCATAGAATCTTCTACCGTAATGATCTGCTTTTCAATGGCTCCAACTCCCCCTGTCAAATAGCTCAATAAAGTCTTGCGAGATGACCCCTTTACCACTGGGGGAAGGGAAGAAGGTTTATTTGTAGCCTTTCTTTTTCCCATTTCTACAGTGTACGACTTTCAGGGTCCGTTGGGAATATAACAAGTATTCCAGAACACCGCTAATTATATGCAAAAAACAAAGTTCATGCAGGTAAGAGGTTGACTATTTAACCTTAATGTGTTTTTACTTTTTTACAAAACTTACAGTCTCCTAGTGTGTCCGTGTTTGGGTATAGATTTAATCACCCCTTAGGAAAGTTGGATTCCTTGGGGATCTTAAAAGATGCAGAAAGCCCGTAATAGTGGGTGCAATGCAATCTTCAAGTCCGCTGTTATAATCACTGAGAGCCCAGATGGGTGGCCCAGCCAGGCCTCCTTCGGTCTCTTGCCCGGGCACGCCTCAATCACTCCTCTTTGTGGCGCTCCTGCGCCCATCACGTCGCATGGCCCATCCTCTCAGGGCTGGTAGAACTCAAGAGACAGAGTCCAAAGTGCTAGTGCTAGTGCAGTTTGTCAAGGGCACCCGCCCCGTGGGACTTCTCAGTCCTCTTTATGGCGCTCCTGCGCCCCGTCACGTCGCGTGGCCCCTCCTCTCAGGGCCGGTAGAACTCAAGCGACAGAGTCCAAAGTGCTAGTGCTAGTGCAGTTTGTCAAGGGCCATCCTGTCCCTGGCATCAAAGATAGGGTCAACCAAAAGATGAGCTTTCTATGGCATCGAAAGACCATGCCAGTCATGCTACAGTGTACCTTCTAATGCTTTTATAGAGTAGGGGAAAAGCAGGAGGAGCAATGGGGATCAACTGGTCAACCATCCTACAAGTATCTTCTGATGCAGTGGGGATCAGCTAGTTAACCATTCTACAAATATTTCCTGATGCAATAACGGTCAGCTAGTCAACACTTCATTCTACAAGTATCTCCTTATGCAATGGGGATCATCTGGTCGATCATTCTATAAATATCTCCTGATGCAAAGAGGATCAAGTGGTCCATCATTCTACAAGTATCTCCTGATGCAATGGTGATCAGCTAGTTAACCATTCTACAAATATTTCCTGATGCAATGAGGATTACCTGGTCAACCATTCTACAAATATCTCCTGATGCAATAACGGTCAGCTAGTCAACAATTCATTCTACAAGTATCTCCTGATGCAATGGGGAACAGCTAGTCAACCATTCTACAAAAATATCCTGATGCAAAGAGGATCAAGTGGTCACCCCTTCTACAAATATCTCCTGATGTAAGGGAGATCATCTGGTCAATCATTCTATAAATATCTCCTGATGCAATGGGGATCAACTGGTCAACCATTCTACAAATATCTCCCGATGCGTACCAAATGGCTGTCACTGAGGTCTTCAGGGTTGCTATATAATACCCAGAAAAACATAGGAAGAAGGATTTCAGGTGCAATGGAATGCAGAATGTGCTTTGGTGTGGAGGTGACATAGGTTTCCTTAGCCTATCAAACAGGTCCGGGATTCAAGGCACGGATCCATGGAGCGCTGGATAGAAATGTTGTCACATCCACAGAAGCAAAAAAGAAGTAGAAAACATTGAGAGAACCATCATGTTGTGCAGGTACGTACTGTGTCACCATCGTATTTTTGGATGTTATTATAAAGTAAACCTAGCAGCAAAGCAGCAGAGTGGTCCCAGGAGACAGCTAGAAAAAAATACAGGGCAGTATTGATATTGATCATCTCATTGACTAGGTGTCAGATGTGCAGTAACCTGGTAATCCATATCCAATAGGAGAGATGGCAATATCCTTGCTTTCCTGAACCCACTGATAACAGTGCAAGGAGTACTGTGCTGACCAGCAGTAGACCTTGGGAAAGGGGAGTGGGTTATGGGAGAGGAAGGGAGGCACTGCATATCTACACTCTGCCTCTTCTTATAGATGGGCTCAAGCTGCTGTGTAGAAGCAATGGCATCTAAAACCAACAATAACTCTTTCAGTACTTGAACTTTTAAGTTCTAAGCTGCAAACTATATTGTCCTAATCTATTTTAGGACAGTCTCAGTGTTTTCAACTCTCTGCACAAGGTTGGAACTATGGGACCTTCCAGACCTGAACTGTAAATAAAATATATATAATAGATGCAAAGAAATACTTACAAATATAATATGGAGTTACATGTTGATGACAACATTCAGTGATTAGTAACTTAAATCTGTGGTCTGAAGGATCCTTAATGTAACAGCTTCATCAGCAGTAACATAAGGAATACACTTTACTAGTAAATCTTCCATTTTGACAAGCAATCACTTCCCCACCATTGCCAATATCCTAATACCATGTTGTGGCTAAGAACATATAAACAATATCTGTACAAGGATTCTTCTCACTCCTCTGATTGTAAACAATAGTGCAAACAAGAATTATCCCTTGGAAGGGAGGCTCTCACAAATGTGTACAAATAGCAAAAGTCTAAGGGGCTGATTATGAGTTTGGCGCTGTGGGAGTGGGGCAACACGCCACCACCCCCCCCCTCCCACCCATCTCCCAAACCGCCAAACTCCACCTCTGACTGCCCGTCGGATTACAAATTGTAATCCGGGTGGGAGGTCCTGCGGCGGCTGGCCCACGGTGCTGTCTTTCAAATGCTTCTTGGAGAGTCTTTAGAAAGGCAGCGCCGTGGGACCGCCACAGCGCATTCCAGCATGGTATTGACTGTAAAGTCCATGCCGTGTGGGAACTGAGGGTGTAGAAAGACAGGGGGCACACCATGTGCCCCCCTGCATGCACGCCCATGCACTGAGGCCCCTCAGTTTCACACCATCACCCTTTTTATGGAGGGCTCATTGTAACCTGATACTTTTGTGGAAAGCGTTATGAAAGCAAAAACATGAGCTCCCATGGTGGACTTGGTCCTTTCTGCAGGGTCATCCCCAGACTTTTTGCCTTCACTTTTCCATTTTTTGCTGAATTCATTTGTTGTTGGCCTTACGACTTTACCACTGCTAACCAGTGCCTGTGCTTTCTCCTTAAACCATGTTATATTGGCTTATACAAATACTTGTATGTCCCTAGTAAAGCAACACTACATGTGCCTGTGGCCAGTAAATTGGATGCTATTAGTGGGTCTGCAGCACTGATTGTGTCGCCCACTTAAGTAGCCTTTCAAACATGTCTCAGATCTGCCATTGCACCTTCTAATTGCAGTTTTTAAACTGCCATGTCGACCAGGTAAAATAAACCTTTCGCAAGGCCCAAACTTTCCTTTTTAATACATATTGGTCTCCTCTAGGATAGGCCCTTGACAGTCCAGAGGGCAGGGTACAATGTATTTAAAAAGCAGGACATGCTCTTTTACGTTTTACATGAGCTGGTAGTTTTTCACTACTGCAAGGCCTACCTCTCCCATTCAATAACATTGGGGCTATGGTATTACATTTTGTAAGTGTAATTTCCAAATGGGAACAGGTCACCCTTTTGTATTTGGTGTCTCTGGAATCACAATTCAGAATCATAATTTATGGTGAAGTCGGATTTTAAATTGCAATTCTGAAAATGCCACTGTTAGAAAGTTGGCATTTTATTGCCTTAGTTATTTAGTGCCTGTAGCCTGTCTTTGGTCACATGACTGGGTGTAGCTGACAGTTAGGCTTTATGTATTCTTCCTAGACAGCCACACAATGGGTAACTTAGGTGTGACTAGATGGGCCATCAATGGCAGGACCTAGCCCCACTTACATTTGAATAGGCTGTGTTCTGTCTTCATACAAAAAGCTGCATGCCCCTTGTAGATAATCTGGGGCCAGGGAGGCAGGGCATCTGTGCACTTCAAAGGGACAACTGTGTATAAATGCTGAACCTCAGACACCAACTCTTCAGTACACTTCTGGACCTGTGGATACTTAATCAGGAAGAAGGGCTGCTGTGCTGCTACAAAGGACTGCCACTCTGTTGCTCGAAAGGAAAGTTGCTCTGCTGTGCTGGCCTGCTGCCCTTTAGCATGGGGAAGAAGAACTGGACCTCCAACTTCATCTTGAACCCGGATCCCAGAGTGACTCCAAGGGCTAGTCTGCTAGCTTCCTGATCTGAGCCTCAGGGACATAAAAGGCTCCCAAACCAGGTCCTGGACCCAGCTGCAGCTAGTTCCTGACCTCCAAGTGGTGCCTTTCAGGTCATTTACCCTTGGTGTGGGTCAGTGCTCTTAAATTGAGCTTTTGGGCTCTTTGCAACCACAAACGGGCCTGTACGCACCAAGGTGCCACCACTTGCACTGAAAATCAGTGCAAGCTTCCGCCAGCCTGTCTATTCGTAAAGCATGCATCGATCACCAGCAGGAGACCGCCAACTCGAAGTCTCAGCCTGCTCATTCATGATGCCCAGCCTATTGTTCACTCATTACGAAAACAGACCGCTACACTCTCTTTGCTCCTCACGACACTCTCCAATGCGAACGGGACTCTTGGCACAAAACTTGGGAAGGTAAAACTTCTGCGGGACTAACCTGGGACTGTTTCCGACTCGCGCTCCATCAGGGTCAGCCTGAATCTTTGACCCGGTCCATCGTGACCAGCTAGCTGCCATTGGTGCTTTTTGCTATTAGGCGCTATGTTACCGTTTATTCTTTAAAAATTCATAACTCCAATTCTACTCATTGGATTTTTGTAATTTTGTTCTTGTTTTATTTATTGAATGTTGCTCAATCTGTCTAACTTGGTATGGGTAACATTTTGTGTGGTGCTTTTACCGTTTTACTGTTTGAAATGTTGCACAAATACTTTACACATTGCTTCGAAGTTAAGCATGACTTCTCTTTGCCAAGCTACCATGGGGTGAGCACAGGTCAATTTGGGGTTTGCTTGTGCCTTACCCTGACGAGGATTGCGGTTACTGCTCGTCCAGGGCTCACACCCCAGTCAAACAACACCCCAATTTCTTGCATACCCCAAATGCAAAAACAAGTCTCGGCATTGGAGGGGAAGCTTCATCAGGTATTCGGTTAAGAGACCCATGGGTTTCGTATGTGAACTCTTTATTTGGGCACAAGAATCACATTTCTGCAGATATTACTTTACATCTGCAGACCAAGTAGACTATCAGAACTACTTTTTAACTGTTGATATTGTTTGTTATATTTCAGGATGACCAGCAGTCTTACAGTTATGAGACCAACTCGCACCTTGCTGTCTTAGTTGCTAGTTGTTAGTAAATACAGAACTTTCTCTCATATTACAGCTCATCTTTTTCTCTTCTGTCTTCCTTTTCTTGATGCTGAGTTTCTTTATCATTAGACTGTAACTCTGTATGCATCTTGATCAAAACACTACTCTGATTGGAACTCTTTTCCAATTCTTATCTTGTCATTTGATGGTGCGTTAGCAGTTGGTGAACTCCTGTATACAAAGGATTGAAGGGTTCGGCTTTCATGGGTCGCAGTTTGTCAGAAACATGGACATCTAAAGCTTTCGAAAGTTCTTTAGAAAAATGTATGACATTCATCTCTCGCATAGTAACTGTGTCGCGGCTTGGTCTGCTCAGTATGACACAGTCTCCTCCGGTGGCTGGGTTTCAAAGCTGCTGCCTGGTGCTCTCACGTCTTCCAATGCTGTCACCTTCGCTATCGAGGTTTACCAAAGCTGTGGGTTGCGTCTGCGTTCCCTGATGCAGCCACTTACCATGCATGGCTGGCGTCAACCTTTCTACTGTATTGTGTCTTCATGGGCTCTGACCCCCTTATTCGCTGGGGTCTTCCACTCCAGTTTGTTTATACTAACTGCCTGCAGTGCTGTATTCTCCCTGGTAGGGATGGGCTCTAGACCTCAAGGTCTGTTGTTCTTTGTCCTCTTGTTCCATCTTGTAGTTTGGTAGGTGGCGCTGAAGGTGGAACTTATCATAACTAAACTATGATGTGAGCAGGTCAGATTTCTGGTCCCTACACCTTGCTCCTGCAGAACCCATGTCAAGCATTACTCAGGGATACATGATCACATAGTCCATGGCTTGGAGGAGAATTCCCCAATCAACCATGGAGTGAAACTAGCTCCTGTTTCCCTACCTAGTGGGACTGTTTAGTGCATTGTAATGTTGCTCTTCCTGCTCTGTTGCACGCTGCTGTCTATCCTACTTCTGTTTTTTTGATGTTTTGTCTTCCGTTGTTATCCGTCTGCCTCTTTCCTTTCAGATCGCTTTTCTGCACTTTCTGTTTTTCCTCTATGGCACTGGAGGTTTCTTCACTCTGATTTCTTACCCCTCCTCCTCCCAGTCCAATCTGTACTCGTGGGTGGTCACAGTAAGTGTCAGTACCCATCTCCACATCAAGAGGAAGCCTCCAGTGTTGCCAAGAGACCCTGCTCTGGATACTGTATTTGTGGCTGCCTTCAAGGTCATGTGGAGGTGAAAGACATTTATTGAGAGAGAGGTTTCTGACGGATATGCTCATTATCTTCAATGGCTTCCCTTTGACCCCTATAAGTGAGTGAATTTTGGAGTAGGTAAATTACAATTGTGCTGTGAGCTGTTAAATTGACGCGTTATAGGAGGCGGTAAGTGGGTTTTGGGAGAGCAGTGAGCAGCAGGTCCAGAATGTTGCCCTGGGGGTGTGAAGGTAATGAGACAGGCTGAGTGACATTACCATTGACCAGCAGACTATATATATATATATATATATATATATATATATATATATATATATATATATATATATATATATATATATATATATATATATATATATATATATATATATACACACACACACATACATACATACATGTATATATAAAATAAAATCTCAGAAGGGCACCATAATAACAGTCAGGTGGCAAACTATGGAAATCCCAGATATTTAGTTTACATATTTAAGCCATGCCCTTAATTACATAGGCCATGCCCCTGCTAGAGACCCTTTCATCCCACTTAAAGACTTAAAGCTCTGGTGCTGGGTACAACTAGAGTTGTAGTATCAGACAACCAGTGGCGTGAGCAGCAGCGTCAACAGCCGGATTGACTGACTGTCAAAGCTAGGGCAAAGAATGAACCAGAATTTGCACCAGACTCTGAGATTCAGTGCAGATTGCATGACAGTCTCGGGTGCTTGAAGGGATGGGTGGAAAACTCTAAAATGCATTACAAAAACCCGCGATGCGTGGCACGACAGAAGAAGTGAACATGCATCTGCAATGCAATAGGTTTCACATTTGCAAAAGTTTGAGCTATTGACATTGTAAATGACAAGACCTTTTATTTATCTGGTTTGATAATTAACACATAGATAAAATGCATTGTCATTTACAATGCCAATAGCTCAAACTCTTGTAAATGCGAGAACTATTTCACTTCAAAGAAGCGGCTGCCATTTTCCCGGGCTGCTTGGAAAGTGAAAGCGTGCATTGTGCACTGAATGTTGCAGATACGCATTGGAGTTAATGGGGCGACCCTGTGTCCCTCACAACCTGGGTATTAGTGATATAGAAAACAGTTGGTTCTGTTGGGTAATACAATTGCTGTGATTTATGTATGAAATACAAAAGTAACAATGCTTTTCAATTTGTTGGGCGTTTCGAGCCTGGAAACAGCGCAACGTGATGTGCATCAAAGCGGGTCTTCTTCAGGACTGTAAAGAGGCAGGGTGGACAGCCTATAAGATTAATTATAAAGAGGGGGTCAGCTGTGTTCCAACAGTCAAAAGACTATTGTGTATATTGCAGTAGATGGAGTGGGGCTTACCGCAACATCGGCGTTATTGTCATACATGTCCATACTGTCTGCTTGACCCTAACCTAAAATCACTATTGGTTCTTGCATTCATGTTAAAAATCAGAGGACAGGAAAGGAATTTTGAATTGCATTTATCTACGTCACCAATGTATGTCATGTACATAGTGCACCACTGATTTCACTTGTCACCACATGTCACTTCTTCACAACAGTCACCTTTGCATCGCCGTCATACATCTGTGTTTGTGACAGTCATATTTATATTCATTACCTTTTGAAATAAATCAACTCTGTCTTTGTCAATTCTTCTTCTCCTTGTGTGTTCTTATCCAAAAAAAGATTTTCATTTGTTTATAACAAATTGAAATGCATCGCAGCTTTTGCATTTAATACATAAATCACAGCAATTGTATTACCCAACGGAATGTTGCAGGAAAGCATGTGGTGCCTGCAGTAGGAGAACCTCATTAAAGAAAATAGTGTTTGCAGACGAAATAAAAGAAACCATGTAACAACAGAAGTAAAAGGGCCAGTCCACATGGTTACAAATGAGTACAAGGCGGTACTAAGAAGGAACTAACAAGCCAAATAACGAATCAGAAGCCAGCATTTGCAAAGGACAATGACACAAGCCAATACAAAATATGGGAGGAGAGTGGGAGGAGCTATAAGTCCATACTCGAATACAGCATGCCTCGCAGAGCAGCGCATGCGCTGCCCAGGCTTGACTTAAAAATGTTGTGGGAGAGTCTCAGAGGGTAGCATGTCATTTCCGCTACCTGCATGATTTTCTCAGCACTGCAGTTACTGTCTCTGGATCTTCCATTTCAGGATACATTGATTCTACTTCCGGAAACCTAGTGCAGGAGAAATGGCCCAAATGTGTAATCAATGGCTAAGCCCAGTGAGCACGGCCAGTCAGGCCTTTTCATCCATCGGGCATTTCCCGGTGCACTGGAGCCCTGTGGTGCCGGGTTTGAAAGCCCCGGGCACTTCTGGTGCCTCTGTCACTTTTACCAGCTCCCTAAGGTTGATTGCTGCAGCCCCAGGCCGGCTTCAAGCGAGAGAAAGAAAGGGAGGGAGGGAGGGGGAGAAAGTGTTAAGAGAGGGGGAAAAGGAAGAAGAGAGGATGGATGGATGGATGGATGGATGGATGAATAGATGGTTGGATGGATGGATGAATAGATGGTTGGCTGGATGGATGGATGGATGAATAGATGGATGGATGATTAGATGGATGGATGAATAGATGGATGGATGGATGGATGGATGGATGGATGAATAGATGGCTGGATGGATGGCTGGATGGATGGATGGATGGATGGATGAATAGATGGATGGATGGATGAATAGATGGATGGATGGATGAATAGATGGTTGGATGGATGGATGGATGCTTTTGCAGGGTACGTTTTTGGATCCCCAGCCGGCCCTCCCCAGTGCTCTGATAGGCGCACTGATACAAGTTAGAGATATTTTTAATGTGAGACTGTACTGTAGAGGAAGCCCCCTCAACATCCTGTCCCAGCGTTCCGCGCGCTCTGGCTGATTTCCCGCCGCAGCAAAGGAAATTCGTTAGCATCCTAATTGGTTAAAACACGACCAACCGTATCCCCGGGGGAGAGGGGCCTGGCGGATCAGCCTCTCGTTCGCTCTGAAATCGAATTTATAATGAAGACACGAGCTTTCCAATTTCCGTGTCAGGTTCCATTAGGGTGACGTGGGACGGACGTGTCAGCCAGTACTCTTTCTTGCACTGTATTTTGGGAAGTCTATTACCGGGGGCTGGCAGGACGCCAGCTGGGCGCTGCTAACCGTCTGATGGATGTGTTCATGGGAAGGCTGGGAGAGGATGTGGCCTAACAGCCAGAGCTGCTGACTTTGGAGCTGGGGAACCAGTTTCAGTCTCTGCATGGGCTCAACATCCTGTGATTTTGGGCAAATCACTTCATCTCCCTGTGCCTACCAAAAAAAAAAGTCCTTGTGTAATGTAACTGATGCTCATGCAATGCACTCCAACACCTTTGGGTTGAGTCCACGCTATATAACAACTGCAATAAAAGGCTGGCAGCAGGCGCATGAGCATTGCCGATGGGTTCATACCAAGGAGCTCTGTGGCCTTGTTCACTTTAGTGGTTGTATGAGCAGCCACATAATTTCACACTTAAGGATAAACCCTTACCCTGAGCCAAAGGGGTGCGCACAGAAAAGTCCAGACCCAGTGCAAGGATGACTCATGCAGTCTATAATGTGTCACTAACGCCATTACCTTAATGCTGTATTCCTATTGACTTTGTCTTGACTGTTTCACTACCTTAATGCTGTATTCCTATTGACTTTGTCTTGACTGTTTCACTACCTTAATGCTGTATTCCTATTGACTTTGTCTTGACTGTTTGACTACCTTAATGCTGTATTGTTCTATATTCTTTGGCCGGCTGTTGCGACACAAGCCTAAATTTCTTCGCGTGACACGTAAAGCACTCTGTTACCTTTCGGGTCCAGCTAGCGCTATATAAAACTCAAAAATAAATAAATAAATATTCAAACCCCAGGCAAATGACATTGATCGGTGCGTACCTTCCCCTAGAAAGAGGGCCATATTTGACGCCTATAGGGGCAGTTTGGCACACCCTTGTGGAGAGTTCCTCCTTAGCCCTGCCAAGTTTCCCAGGTCCATGCGTGAGATGCTGCTCCAGTACAGGTTTTTTTTTCTTTGAATTATGGGACTTATAGTCTTGTTTATGCCATTATAAAACAGGACCACAAGCCCCAGAATTCAAAGAAAAAAAAACTGGACTGGATGAGCACATCACGCATGGACCAGTGGCTGTCTTATGTCACATTAATAATGTAGCGCTGGCTTTGGTAAAGGACACACTGTCCCATCATTAATAATAATGAGACTGTGCACTTCATTGCATATTTGAGAGAATACAGTCATGGAGGCCTGCAAGGGCCAGCAGACGTCCGCCTTAGCATTCGCTCTCACAGTGTGACCACACAAATACCTAAAAAACACAACATAAGGAGAGCTATGGGACAGCTGTCTGCACCCGCCGATCCAGCACCTTTCACACTCACAGCCACCGGAAGGGTTCAAATGCACCAGGGCATTTCGTGTGAATTGCAATTATAGGGCCATGCCCAGTTGCACGCCCCTTTCATTGCGACTTATAAGGGTTTAGCATTTACGCAATTACATTTGCTATATTAACTGGAAACATTATAGTTGTGGAGCGTGCCGTGCTGTATTTACGAATGCTTAGTGCTTTTGTGAGTCTGCACCGTGGTCTGGCACCCAAGTTTGGATGCCGGAAACCAAGGCCCATATATATGAAAAAATATGCAATGCAGCGCAGCTAGCCACTTTGATGCGCTGTGTGAAAGGGCAGGGCAGGAATGTATCGTATTTATCCAGTACAACGCATTCTTGTCCTTTCATAGCGCTGGCACACTTCTGGCTGCATAGTGCCAACTCAGGCATCCTTGCGTCATGTTACAAGGGTGCCCGCATTGCAGGCAGGATTGTTTTTGTGCAGGAAGGGACACCTTCCTGCATAAAAACAATCCTAAGAGGCATTTTCCTTTTTCTACATATGCTGCAGAATGCAGCACACGCAGCAAGCGGAAACAGCGAGGAGAAATAAAGATATTTCTTCTTGTTGCTCCTCTGGTGGGGAGGCGTACAATTCTGATGCATTCACAGATCTACCAGTTTGGTAAATCTGGGAATGTGTCGGAATCCACGGGTGGATGCGTGGGAACACCCACACTCCACCCATGAAACGCCTCCCTGCCGCAGAGTAACACAAGGCAGCGATTTGCAGAGTAACTCTAGATTTATCAAGCCATGCAGGCCCATGTAAGGTGCCTTGTGTGGCTTGATAACTGTCATTTAGGTTTTGCATCACCCTCGCGTCCCCTTTCGTAGTGCAAGGGGACGCAAAACATAGACCCTGGCTTTTGGTGCCGGCTTTGACAACTGATTTAACTGTGTGATTGTAAGCAAATCACTCCAATTTCCAATGCCTGAAATTATAATGTAAACAGTGTTACTTTGTGTAATACAAGTTCTATGTCATGTACTGAAATTTCGTTCTCTCACTCAGCACCAATCCCTTCTATTACTGATCAATGCAACAATGGAATAATAGAATTATATATTATTATGGAATAATGTAACATGTACAGGTTTTTGAAATAATAGAATTTTTTTTTAATGTAATTTTCCATAAGTACATGCTTTGTGCATCTGAAATCTCTTTCAATAAAAAGGGCCGCACGTGTAATTGAAGTCCTTTACACCTGCTACTCACACTTTCTCAAGGCTGTGAAAAATACATTTCAGAGAGAGTGAAAACAGATGAAGACTGGAGTGATGCCATAATTTAAGGATAAACACTGCCTATTTAACGAAATTGAATTCAAATTCAACAGGGCAGATTTACAAGAAGTGACGCATCTCTGCATATTAGCAGAGATGTGTCAGTTAATTTGTGTCACGCAAAAAAAACCTTGCGCCACAATGGATGCGTCGCATTTACAATGCAGCGCACCGTGTCGCAAGGATTGACAGATGCGTGACGCATCTGTTGGTGTAAAGGCAACGCATTGCTGGAGTTGTGTCGCAAGCACGACGCAACTCCAACAATTCTCAGGAATGCCTATTCTAATTATGCTGCGTCACTAGTGGCATCGTAGAAGTGATGCAGTGGAATCTTGTAGATTTCACTGCGTCACTTTTACAAGACTTTCTTGCGTCGGAACACCCACCCTGCATACATTATACCTGACGCAGGTATAATGTAGCGCCGGACTTTACAACGTGACACATGTCCCTACATGCGTCCCTACATGCGTCACATTGTAAATGTGTCACAACGTGGTGCATTATTTACGACGCTGCTGACTCACAAAAGTGATGAAACTGCGGCATAAAAGTGTCGCAAGGGGCTTGTAAATCTGCACCACTGTTTGCAAATGTGTCTCACGAGTCATAAATAGTGCAAGAATTTTGAGCTTTCCTAAGCAAAATAAATGTTCGCCTCCTGGAGCGCTCGCCATTTTTCTGCACTATCAGGGGCGTAACGCAGGCCTCTGAAGTTCCTGCGGCACGGGGGGGGGAGGGGGCTCAAACTCTCCAGACCACCCCCACTGATACAAGACCAAGGAATAAATATGAGAGATATGGGAGACTCGGGGGCATAGGGGGGGTTTCTCGCTATATTGGGGCAGATGGGGGGGGCGTTGCTTGCCATATTCTGCAGGGGGCATCATTTTGCGTTACGCCACTGAGGACTCTAATAAGAAATCTATGGCACAACTGGTGACGTCCTAGGCTACTTACCTTCTGAATGCGCCAACTCTGGCTTTAACCGTGTGGACCAACGACCACTCCCCTGCCCCCCCCCCCGCACGGTACCGCACACGTTTAATGTTTCATATGTTTTTATTTCTGAATTAAATTCAGAATTTTCGTATCTACGAATAAGCTATTTATGGCCCGACGCCCCCGCGTAGACTCGAATGATCATAGGTTGTGGTTGCATTCCCTTAGAATTCTGACCTATCCTAGTATCGTCCCATTTATTTATATACATACATTTTGTTTATTGAGGTTTGCTCCCGGGTACATCAGGATAGTCCACAGCATTAGACAGATACGATCTAGAATGACAGATTCCTTTTCAGGATTTATGTTAGCACCAGAAATATAGTAGGGGGTCTCTGGAGTTACATGTTGGTAATCACTGCTTGAAATGGAAACACAGACTTCAGGCCTGAGGGTCTAATAATATTCGCAGGGAGGCATTGCATGACTTAGGCATATTATATGGAACTTACCTAACCTCGCCGTTTGATCTGAGGAAAAACGAACCTGAATTGGAATGTGTGATGAAATATGATTGGAGTTTAAATAAACTCCAAAAAGTTGAGGCAAAAAAATACTAATTACGGCAAAAGCTTTGCCCTATTTAGTATTTTTTTACCTCAGCTTTTTAGTAAAGAGTTATTCTTCTTATAAACGATTTGTAGATGAATTGTGTATAAGCTATCATACTGTAATCACTGTGTGTGTGTGCGCGAATTTCAGGGTGTGGGCAGGGTCTGTGTATATCACGTGAGGATGAGTCATTCCCCCGCCAGCTTCTCTGGGTCCTACCACTCCAACCCAGCTTAGCTCAGTACGTGGGAAGTGGTCCTCGAGAGAGAGAGAGAGAGAGAGAGAGAGGGGAAATTTCTTTCCACTCTTATTCCATGCGCTGGAAACTTATGGGAGGAAGATTTCACCGATCACCTGATGAGTAATAACAAATTCACCTATTCATCCCTACCTCACCAGGGTCTCAATATCTTTATAACCTAGCAATTCCTCCCATACTATTGGACATGGATCAGCTAGTTACTGGGAAAAGCGACATCTTATTCTTCTAAACAATATATATCAAAACACTTCAATTAATAACCCGACATAGTTCTTTAAATGAAATAATATATTTACCTAATTAAAGCATAAGGAAATCATAAAGCATTCAATATTTTGGTTTGCATATTTACCTAATCTGGCTAAATGGCGTCCTCTATGTCAAATTCAGATCTTTCATCTCTATGCCCATATATCGATTAATCAGTTCGTAAGTTAATTGGGCATCTGATCAGTCCATCAGAGTCTCTGGCAAGCAGCTGTCCAGCAGTGTCACCGTCCTCTCCGTCAGCATAACGTCAGGAAATCTGGTAAAGTGAAAGTGAAGGTGTGCGTGTCCTACCCTCTCTAGTCTACTTTTATAGTAAAATTTCGATAACAAATGTTACAATACATGTTTTAGAACAAATTCGATTGGTTGAACCAGGATCATTCTTCCTGATTCCCACACATTCAATGTTGCATTTAGATGTAGTTCTCAATTTGTTAATAAAATTGTAACAGTTTCTAGTCCATCCAGGGCATGTTTATCCCCATGCGGGTTTGTGTCCATAGTGTCATCAATTATAACAGTTCATAGTTTAGGGAAGTTCATTGTTTGGGGATTGGCACTCCTCCCGGTGCGTCCTTCACGAGTACAGTCTGCCTGGGGTAAGGACGAGGTTATTGTTGCTCATCTTTTAGCGCAGGCGCACTTCACTCAGTGACTTCTGTGTTATGTCGGGGCGTCAGAATAGGGATGGCAGCCATTTTGTGGCCACTTCAGAAAGGTCAACTTAAGCAAAGAGACACAAAACGTAATTAATACATGGAAATGACTATTAAAATGTTATTCCCTCACTAAACCCTCTATGTGTGTGTATTTATCTAGCAAAAGCAACACGCATTGCGGTTTATACTCACAATTTAAAGCACGATTCACAAATCACATCACATAAGCAACATATAATATACAAATTCTAAATATCTGACATTAGTATGCGTACGAAATTAGTTTACATATCAATCAGGCCATGCAAATGCGATTCCCACGTGTATTTTCTACTTAGTAATGTTGATTAACACAGCAAATAATTAATACTATTAATGTTAATCAATTATTCATGTTAATTCAAAATGATAAAATGGAGGAGGTATACGATTCTTAGGGAAAACCTCGCTCCAGCATGACCCCAATAAACTGGGGCTGCCATGACATTAAGGCTTGCTTGTTCGGCCACGGAAAGGCAAAATCTAGTCTGTTTTTCAAAATATCCAACAAACAAGCTAATAATTTAGATGCAAAGATATTATATGTAAATTATCCACACGTACATATATATTGCTGAAATCCTGACACGTTATTGTTTAGTGGCTAAACGACCCCGCCCTACTGTATGTCACAAACACCGTGGTAACAGTATAGTAGCAACTAGTGTTGAAAACAAGTCATTCTAGCTGCTTTATCCCGTAAACTCGAGGTACTGGTTAAAAAAAAATCAATGCAATAATTTGAGTGCAAATAATAACTTGGTTCATGAAAACGTCGGCGCGGAAAAGGCCCTCAGCATCGTTCTTCCACATCATTTTATATGCACAAGTTACTTGTAGCCAACAGCAAAAATAATAATTTAATTCCAGGTGAAATCTCAGAAGGCGCGCCGGCATATATCTGAATCAGAAAAGGCGCACTGAAGGCCTCTTAACCGGTATCCAGGCGCCCAAAGGTGAAATGTGTCACGAGCGCCTTGGCAGAGTCTCATACAGCCAAATAATTAATGTGCCTCCTCATTGATACATGCCGGGGCTCTTTGTAATATAACTTATTGAAATACACGGCAGGCAGAAAATGTACATGTGGGTCTGAGTAAATGGAGAAGGGGCGCTGGGCTCGAGTAGCGCCTGGCAGCTCAGAAGGACGCTTTGGTGAGGATTCATGATGGCGTACGGGTCTGCGTAAGAAATGTGCTCTCTCCGGAGCAGGCGCAAACCAACAGAGTTAACTCAGGCGTTGGAGCGTGTGCTGCGTAACGCAGTTGCTGGAGGAGCTACATTTGGAGGGAGGGGTCATTTAGAGAGGGACCCTAGCCCCCTAAGAGGGTACTGTAGCGTCGCGCTCTAGTCTTCACGTCTACGTGATGACGTGGAGCGCGGCGGCCATTTTGGGTGCCAGGGTTATTTGGCGCCGAGCCCGCTAACGAGGCGGATGTTCCCCGGCGCTCTCCCTCCGTTGGCAAATTAAAGTAAGAATAAAACCTATACTTACCTGAACCGAAGTTTGTCCGAGCAGTGCTTCTTACCCCAGAACACCCACACTACAAATGGCGACGAGGGACTGGGATCCATAAGGAAAAGACTGAGGAGAGCACGAACTGAAGACACTGGGGGGTCAGGTGCACGGTAAGCATTGCGACTGTCCCTACACCGGTACCTCTAGAGGGAGAGCGCGGCAGAGGGGACGCCAGTACCTAGCAACACAAGCCCAGAGGTACACATATTGTGCCGGCACAGAGCAGCCCCAAGTGACGCCAGCAGGCGGCCCAGACCACGCAGCCAGGAGCAGCGGCACCACGGCCACAACCAGCCAAGGCAGTGCATTACAAGACAGGTAGTGCGGGCGCTGCAGTCACCCTAGGGCCAGTGAAGCAGGGTGCAGTGCCACCCGGCACATAAGTGCATGGGCACAAGCAGGAAGCTGCCCCCCAAGGCGCCAGACGAAAAAGGAAGTGAGAGGCCCTGGCGGAGCAAGCAGGGCGAGGCAGTGGCGGCGGAGCGGCAGTGCACCAGAGCCCCCCACGCCGGCAGAGACAGAGCACGCCAGGCAGTCCAAGGGGAGAAGAAGAGTCACCAATGGGAAGCGCGGAAATGTGCGCCCAACCATCTTTACTCACGACACCGATTCCCTTCCTACCGAAGCCGGGAGAACCGTCAATGCAATGGGAGGACTGGAGAGAATACTTTATGAACTACTTGGAGGCTCTGGAGGACGAATCTGGAGAAGCGTTCCCCAGCTAAAGGAGGAAGAGGATCTTGCTGCACAACCTGGGACCGGAAGGGATCAGAGTATTTCAGAATATAGTCGCCACGCCGAGGCAGGCGGCAGATGACGACGTGTTCCTGCACGCGATAGACGACTTAAACAAGCACTACAGGCCTGCAGTATGCATGTCCATAGACAGATATAACTTCCAACAGCGGAAGCAAGCAGAAGAGGAGTCCATAGATGAATACGTAGCAACGTTACGGAAATTGGCAGTCACGTGTAAGTTCGGCACGTTACATGATGAATTCATCAAGGACCAAATAGTCATGCACACCACCAACTCGACGATACAAGACAAATTATGGGTCAATGGAGAGGCGACACTTAAAGAAGTGATAGCCATGGTGAAAAAAGCAGAGCTATCAAAGAGATGTGCAGAAGCGGCGAAAAAAGAGGCAGCCTCGAGGCCCATGGTAAATAAAGTCACGGAAGCAGTACCACCGGAGAGAGGCAAGGGGGCAACGGGGGACACAAGAACGCAGAGCAAATGGACGCCCAGACCAGCTCCAGCGAGGAAACCGAACTCCAAGGGCAAGAACATGTGTTACAGGTGCGGCAGCCTATCACACCCAGCGTACGACAAGCGATGTCCAGCCTTCAAATCCAAATGTATGTTTTGTGGGACAATAGGGCATTATGAGAAGGTATGTCGCCGCAAGCAAAAGAGAATAGCCGTCAAATACGTCGTACAAGAAGAGGAGGAAGAAGGAGAAAATGAAGAAGACGACGACAGTGTGCTGTGCATAGATGAGCACGTGCTGGCCATCAATTGCAACCGCTCAAAGAAACCACAATGTGACCTAATAATTGGAGGCGTTCCAATACAGATGGTAGCAGATTCAGGATCCCCATACACCATAATACAATGCAATGTGTGGGATGAACACTTCAAGAACCTCCTAGGTGACCACCTGGAGCCTCCAGACATTCACCCAGTCACCTTCACAGGAGACCCTATCCCCATGGTGGGATACCGCCGTCTGAAATTTGAATTCAAGGAACGACAGGCCAGGTGCAAATTATATGTGGCAGAAAAGGGCCCGTCGGTCCTAGGCTGGATAGACCAAGGAGATCATGGCATACAGTTGAACCCGGGTGGTATCACGCACGTCTTAATGACCAGCGATGCACAGCGGCCAGAGGCAGAGAAACTGAAGGTAGAATTTCCCAACGTGTTTGGGGGCAAAGTTGGCAAATTAACAAAATTCACACACAGGATAGAACTCAAAATGGACGCCAAACCTGTGTGCCACAAAGTGAGGAACATCCCACTGGCCATCAGAGAACAGGTGCAACAAGAACTTCACAGACTGGAAGAAAACGGCATCATAGAACCGATAACGAGTGCAGAGTGGTTGGCTTCATTGGTGGTCGCCATGAAACCTAATGGCAAAATTCGTCTATGTGTGGACCTGAGGGAGTTGAACAAAAACATCATAGTGGAACGGTTTCCCATGCCCAGAATAGACGAGATGCTAGCAAGAACAAAAGTAGTGAAGTGGTTCTCGACCATCGATCTCACGTCGGCTTACCACCAGATCGCACTACACCACACCTGCAGGAAGCTAACATCCTTCATAACTCCCTTTGGGTGCTATCAGTTTCGCAGGATGGCATTTGGACTGGCCTCGGCGGCAGCCGTATTTCAGAAGCTAATGCATAAATTAGTTCACGAAGTAGAAGGTGTACAGTACTTTCAAGACGACATCCTGGTGATGGACATGGACAAGGCGGACCATGATGCCAAGTTGTCCAAAGTTCTACAAGTTCTGGAACGCAATGGACTCACGGCAGAATGGGACAAGTGTCAGTTTGGTATGACGTTGATCACGTACTTAGGGCATGTGATCAGTGACCAAGGCATCACACCCAAACAGTCCAACGCCAAGGCGATATGTGAAGCCCCACCGCCAAAGTCAAAGGAGGAAGTTAGGTCGTTCCTAGGCATGGCCGAATTCTATAGCAAATTCGTACAGCACTTCGCTATGAAGACACACCACTTGCGACAACTTCTAAGAGACAAGACCAAATTTGAGTGGACTAAGGAAACGCAAGAGGAGTTCCAGAGGATAAAGACAGACATCAGCACGGCCATACCTCTGGGTGGATACGATCCGTAAGCCAGATCGATGTTGACGACAGATGCCAGCGAGCAGGGCCTGGGAGCAGTCCTAATGCAGGAGTTGGAAGGTGGTGAACTATCCACCCTCAGCTTCGAGTCCAGATCTCTGTCACCCACGGAACAGAAGTACAGCGTAATTGAAAATGAAATGTTGGCAGTAGTCTGGGCCATGGAAAAGTTCCGCCAGTTCCTGTGGGGCACGAGATTCAAGTTAGGAACAGACCACAAGCCCCTTATCAAAGTTTTCACTTCGTCAGGACATGCCACGGCGTCACCCCGCATCGCGAAGATGATGTTGAAACTATTAGACTATAGATATGATGTGGAATACATTCCGGGGCAAAGGAACAAAGTAGCCGACTACCTCAGTCGAGCGTCGGCCATAGATGAAGCCCCAAGGACGTTGGATGAAGAGGACACTAAAGTGGCATTCATGGAAGATCACAAATGTGTGATCAGTGAACAAGAGTGGAAGGAAGCGTACGAAACCGACACAGACATAGAGGCAGTCAAGCAATGCATAATAAGTAGGCCTGGGCGGTAAATTCCGTTCCGCTCGTGGAATTTGCGGAATTTCGGTAATTTCGCGTTCCGCGGAGAACGCGAAATTGCCCAAAATTCTGCTTTCCGCAACTTCGCGAAATTTTTTCTTGTTCGCGTTCTCAAAATGCGTGTTCGCGAGATATTTCTCCCCGAGCACGCAAACAGCAACTGTGAACAGGAAAAAAGCATTGCGAACAAGCAATTCCGCGTGTTCGCGGAATTTCTGCATGTTCGCGGAGATTTTTTACCATTTTGCGGAGATTTGCGTAACGCGATTACGCAAATTCCGCCCACCCCTAATAATAAGGGGGTGGCCGGAAAAGAGACATATGGAGGCGGCACTCAGGAAATTCTTCGAAGTAAGAGAGGAGTTATCAGTTTGCGACCAAGGGATCTTCCTGAGGAGAGGAGAGAAAGTTGTTCCCCCCAACAAGTTGATCCCACATCTCCTGGCTCTCATCCACGAGGGTCATCTGGGCATCGTAAAGACTAAGATGAGGGCGAAGCGATGTACTGGTGGCCGGCGATGGACAACCAGATAGAAAGGCACGTGCGAGAGTGTGGCCAATGCCAAAGAGCGGACACATCTCAGAGCCTGATGCGACCACCTCTAGGGTAGTTCGATAACCCAGAGAACCCATGGGAGGACTTATCCATTGATATCCTGGGTCCGATATTGGATGGCCAGGGAGTCCAAAAATACGTGTTAGTACTGGTAGATCGGTACTCCAAGTGGCCAGAGGTGGACGTACAAGAAGACGTGGACACAGACAAAATATTGAAGTTCCTCACGGCCGTTTTCCTTAGAGAAGGTATTCCACGCTCCCTCCTAAGTGACAATGGACCCCAATTCGTATCTGAGAAGTGGAACGCCTACATGGGAAGAAATGGCATTAAGGTTAAACACACATCGATATACCATCCGGCAGGAAACGGACTTGCCGCAAGGTTTAACCGAGTCATTATGGGATCCGTACAGTCAGCGATTGGGACTGGGAAAGACTGGGAGAAGGAATTGAAGAGCATGTTGTGGGCGTATAGGATTACACCAACCAGCATGGGATACAGCCCCTTCCAGATCCTAAGGGGTAGAGACCCCTTCACGAAAGACAATGTAGCCTGGAAGGAGCGCACTATCACAAGCAAGTGGTCCCCCGCCGTAGTGCACCACTATCTAGAAAAAGCACAGAGAATATACACTGAACACTACAACAAAAGAAGAAATGTCAAGGAGACGGAGCCTGAGAGAGGAGAATGGGTTCGAGTCAAACTAGCCCAGTTAAGGAGGAAAGGTGACAGCAAATTCAGCGCACCCTTGCAGGTGGAAGAAGTTTACAACCGGTCAGCCCTACTGAGCGACGGGAAGGTGTGGTCACAGGACAGGATGCCCAAGTGCAATAAGATTATGCAGTGGAATTGAAGAGAAAGAGGACAAGTGATACCTCCCCGGACTCAAGGGACTGAAACCAATCCGGTGGACGCAACCACAGGCAGCCCCGGAGAAGGGGGAAGAGACACAGAAGCAGAAGGGAGGAGTGAACTGGGGACCGTGGAACTCTCGGAAATCTACAGTGGATCTCCCAGCAAGGGAGTTTCCCCAAGTATAGAAGGTGGAGAAACGAGAAGCTCACAAGAGGGTACCGAGCACACTCCAGGCACCCCAGTGAGACGCACCCACACCGGAAGGACAGTGGTGAGACCGTCGAAGTTTAGAGACTTTGAGATGGGTGATGGAAGGGTGTATGCATGCAAGTAAGTGTATCTTTTAAAATAAAATGTAACCGTAAAGAAAGGAGATATGTAGCGTTGCGCTCTAGTCTTCACGTCTACGTGATGACGTGGAGCGCGGCAGCCATTTTGGGTGCCGGGTTATTAGGCGCCGTGCCCGCTAACGAGGCGGACGTTCCCCGGCGCTCTCCCTCCGTTGGCAAATTAAAGTAAGAATAAAACCTATACTTACCTGAACCGAAGTGTGTCCGAGCAGTGCTTCTTACCCCAGAACACCCACACTACAGGTACGGTGAGTTACTGCACCCCACTCGCCCATGGTGGAGCATCCAGGCCAGGCCTCTACGACCCTCCCTGTCTTGTGTTATGTTATTGAATCTTAATAACGCTCGTAGGTTTCTTGGCGCTGAATAAGTATAGCCGAATGAACAATGCAATGAGGAATAAATTCGGGGCATATTAGCAAGGAAGTGGCGGAGAGAGGAGTTAGCCTTCTTGCCTTAATGCCTCTCTCCGCCACTTCGGAAATGCGAGGCTGCACCATATTATCAAGGATATGGTGCAGCTTTGCATTTCCCCCTGCGATGGCGCTGAGTTTAACAACTTAACGCCAATGCAGGCACCCTTGCACCAGAGTGCAAGGGTGTCTGCAAGCAGGGAGGTTTGTTTATGTACAGGAAGGTGTCCGTTCCTGCACATAAACAAACCTAAAATGCCAGTTTGTAACTTACGTGTGTGCTTACAAAACGGCATTTTAAAACAAGCTTTGGCATAGCCAATAGGTCTCGCCTTTGGGACCTTATAAGTGTTTAGCCATGCATAACTAAATACTTATAAGGTCCTAAAAGCGAGACCTATTGGCTATGCAAAGCGGCCGTGCGGCCGCGAAAGTGATTGCGAATAACATCAAAGTGAAAATAATCGAGGTCAAGCGCGGCTCGCGCGCCCACGCACATGCACTGTAGCTCTAGGCTGGCCTGGTAGCACATTTTGGAGCCCTCTCAATAAGTCTCGCCAGACCAGCGCATGCGCTGGGTCAGGCGAGACCTAAAAAGGTTTGTTTATGTACAGGAAGGGACACCTTCCTGTACCTAAACAAACCATGGCATTTTGAAGAGGAGAAATAAAGCCTTTCTCCTCTTTACGCCATCTGAAGACCAGGATTTTTTCCAGGTCCTAAGTTCAGCGCTGCCACCTATTATCGCCACCCTTGATAAGAGGTGGCAGCGTCAAATTCAATGGGTGTTGCGGTGGAACGCCCACCGCAACACCCACTGCACACCCTTTTTCACGCTAAAGGTGCACTATTAGCAAGGCAGTGTTAAGCCTCTTAAGTGGCTCAACGCTGCCTTGATAATAGGGAGCAGACCCTATCGCCATCACAACGTCAAAAAAAGTGACGTTGTGGTGGCGATAGGGGCTTGATAATATGCCCCAGTGTGTGATCTATGTAAAAAGTGGTATGCTTGTTTAAACAACCAAGGTCCACATTAAAGAAGGGGCCGTTCTCACTCTGTGCCTATTGTAAATGTGTCAGTACATGTGGGCCTTCATTTTTTTCCTAAAAAGCCCTAGGGCCTGATTTAGATCTTGGTGGACAGACTACTCCGTCACAACGGTGACGGATATCCTGTCCGCCAAAATATAAATCCCATAGGATAGATTGGAATTTATATTACTGCGGATGAGATATCTGTCACCTTTGTGATGAGTAACCGGTCCGCTGCAATCTAAATCCGCCCATAAATTCTGTTTCCAGCCATAAATGATCGGGAGGGAATTCCCCTGAGTAGGTGCCTGCACTGAGAACCTTTGGACTCCAATACTTTGTGCCCTATTTACGAGAAACTAACACAGTGCGTGCGACAAGTCATTGTGCTGCGCCGCGCTGTGTTTCAAAGCACAGGGATGCAACATATTTACAACAATATGTTGTATCTCTGTGCTTTTCCCTGTGCTGGCGCACAAACTGCTGCCATGCGCCGGCGCACGCACCCTTGCACCATGGTGCAAGGATGCCTGCGTCCTCTACCACTGCGTCCTCTACCACTGCGTGCTGTAGAATGGAGCACACGTTGAAAGAGGAAAACAATGAGGAGAAATGAAAACATTTCTCCTCGTTGCACCTTGTTATGCCACCCCTGGGGTGGCGTAGCATTCCGACACATTTCCAGGTTTACGATTGCTCTTAAATCTGAAACGCATCAGTGGACATGGGTGTTGTGTGGGAACACCCACAGCAACACCCATGTCACGCCCCTAACACGCAAAGTGTTGTGTGAAAAGGAGCGATATTTACTAGCTCATGCAAAGCCACGCACCGGCGGGGCAAAGGGCTTGTAAATAAGTTCATTTGTTTGTAGTTAGATATGGGACAATTATAGATTGCTTAATGGGGCACATTGCTTAATCCTCCTGACCACAATCGTGGAGCCATTCCATGCAGTGCCGTAAATGTTAGACAGCAAGTTTTAAATTGTACCTCACATTTCACAGGTAGCCAATGGGGTTGCTTTAACAACGGGGTCACATGGTATCCCTAGAAAGTAAGGGACACTAACCCTGCTACTTCCTAGGAGCTACAGCGTTAGCACGGTTCCAAGACCCTTCAGGTTGTGTCATTAATGCCGCCTTCTTTGCATGAAGTCACACATCTTTTCAAATAAGGAACATTGATATTGTATGGATGTGAAATGTGGACCTGTGAAGTGGGCATTACCTAATGGACCAGGGAATCCATAGGGTCCATTATATCCGTAGGATTCATGGATTTATATTTCAGCAGATGGGAAATCCATCACCGTTGTGGCAGAATAACCCATCTGCCAAGATCTAAGTCCGTCTCCATGTCTTTGAAGGAAGCTGACAGTGAAACCTTGCAAGCGTATTCATTTATTGCTGTGGGCACCTATGGGTCAAAATGGCGTCCTTTATGGATACTCAATGATGACGGAGTACCCGTTGATTTTTTGGAATCGGAAGAGTTTTACCATACTCTAAAGGTTTTGTCTTTTTTTCCACCTAATTTTTCCACACCTCTGTGTACCTAAGTTTTCTCCTCGAATAATTTACAACTGGTCAACATGGCTGCCCTTCTCACACTACATTTTTGTCACTGGGAGAAAGTTGTGAATTGGACCAAATCTGTGAATTCCAAAACAACGTAAAAACAAAATTCAAACTCTTCACCAATTCATCACATTTCTCAAAAACCTAAAATGTGACTGACAGACTCACAAGTTTCAGGATCGCCAGGATATTAGCCAAGATGCGACCAATTTGAAATCTGTCCAACATCTTTTTCAAATGTCAATATATAAACAAAATACTGAACAAATTTACAGCAAACCATTAAAAGCAGAATTTCTGGGTAAAGTTCTACTTTGATTTCAAGTCTGATGTAAATCCATTCAGTGGTTTTTGATCAACCAGCGAGCAAAAGTTCCCATATAGGTTAAAATGGGAAATACTTCTTTTTTTCCTCCTCCTTAGTGTGTTCCGCTGGACAGATCTGCACGAAACCTGGACCGCCAAATCTTAGCAAGAGTGCCAAATTACTTGCGGGTTCACTGCATGGCACCCAAGTTAGTGGCATACCAAAGCATGCCTTATCCATGAGCAATGTGGCTGAACCGTGACCATAGCCTTATATTATCTCTGACTGTTGTTGTACATGAGATAAGGTACCCTCGTCTTCTAGCTCATTTCCAGCTTACTCAAAATGCTGTTATTGATTAATTTTCAGGTTCAACTAAAGAAAAATAACGTGTCACCAGCTGGTGAAACACTACACTGTCTGCCAGTGTCTGACTGTATTACCTTGAAAAGAGTTAGAGTTTCACTGGACTGTAAATGCATCCATGGATTTGTTCCTTAATGTCTATGTTTGAAGGTCAAACAAACATCTCAGAAATATCTTTGTAGTCAAAGTTTTATTACAAGGTGTCAGGTTCCATCTATCCATCAAAGAAGGCATCAATATAGCCACCACTCAAATTACTTTCATATTTCACTATACTAATTCAACAATAATCCTTTAATGCAGTGGTTCCCAAACTTTTCACTCCCGAGGACCCCCATTGAGTCACTACTAGAAGCCGGGGACCCCCAGGCAATTTGTATGATTTAAATGTCAAATATTAAAATTGTAATTTGAAGAAAAAAAACCTGCACATGTGTGCACATCAAACAAAGACTAGACTTGAATTACTAAAGATTTTAGTATTTTTATATTAAAAATATTTGCAAAAAACGAAAAATCCTAGTAGGAAGGTTGGTGCTGCGTCTCGCAACTACCTTTACATTGTTTGGTTTTATTTTGCAGCCCAAGGCTCCTACTCCTGCCTAGGCTGGACTGGAATCTTAAAGCTGCTCTGGCAAATGTTGTCAGACCTGTCCCCGCACAGTGCACAGCGAGTGAGCCTGACCCGTACAAAGGAGGTTTTGGGGGCCTCTCCACCACGACAATTTGGGGTAAAATTGTGTTTTTACAACACATTTGTCATTATATATAGAATTGTTTTAGCTTTCAAAGCATAGTAAATAATGACCTTACTATGCACCAGGATACAACAATCTTTTGTCAATCTTTAATGATTGACAATCTTCAATGATTCCCTCACTTCTGCCCTCCAACAGTGCCTCTCATCTCTCCATAGCCCCACTGTCACATGTATTTAATTTGTTTTATAGCACATCTCATACCACTGTAGGGTGTCAGAGCACTTTACATCACACACATACAGAGACACTTAATCATGCATGTGTAAATCAGTGAATAGAAAATGTTACATAAGGCAAAGGGTACAACAAGGTGTAGGATTCACAAGTCATCCATACTGGTAGGCATTTTGTAAGAGTGCTTGGTCTGGAGAAGCACAAACTCAGGATTCAGAAAATAACACAGGGGTTAGCATTGACTTTGATAATAAGGATTTATTTCTCCCCAAACCAACCTTTTTAGCAGCATCGGGATAATGAAAGACTGGGAAAAAGCATAACTTACTAATTTGTACCATGCAGTTTGCATGCAGCTCTTTGATGGCAGTGCACTTACGAACTGCACAATAACAAAAGAGTCTCTGTGGCAAAAGCAGGAACGCACTGAGCTATGCACAAAACAAAATACAGTTTTTTTTTATTTTTTTATGCATGGTAGACATTCTTTGTAGCAGGCATGTTAACCATCTGGGCTTCCTAATATGAGTCAACGCTGCCACTGGGCAAAACCCCCATCTCTCTCCAGCAAATTCATTAATCACCTGAGTTATCTTGACACTTTTATTGCTGCCCAAAAACTACTGATTATGCAAGGAACTTTGCAGTGCTTTTAAAACTGCTCCCTGCGGACCCCCTGGGAATGTGTCACGGACCCCTGGGGGTCCCCGGACCCCAGTTTGGGAACCACTGCTTTAATGGGTTCCGGAGTAGTGTGGTACCCGACAAAAAATGTGCTTCAACACCCCATCGGGGGTAACAAGTGCTATATAAATGCAAACCTTTTTCCCCTCTTCTATCCCTCCGCTATCTTTCTCAATCCAAATAACTGATTAATATCCACCACTCAAATTACTTTCATATTTCACTATACTAATTCACCACTAATCCTTAAGGGTTCCGGATTAGCGTGCTACTCGCCAAGAAAGTGCTTCAACACCCCATTAGCGATAACAAGCGCTATATAAATGCAAACCTTTTTCCCACTTCTATCCCTCCGCTATCCTTCTGAATCCAAATAACTGATTAATATCCACCGCTCAAATTACTTTCATATTTCACTTTACTAATTCAACACTAATCCTTTATGGGTTTTTTAAATCCTCATATGCAATTGTGGAAAAAGGTAAGAATCATATCCAAGGAATGGTTAGGAAAGAGTAGTTCAACAGATCCACCCGGCTTTAGACTCTTTTTCAAACCAGTAGTTGGAGAGAAAATGTTGGCACCTACCACTATCCTCAGCAACCAGCAGAAAAGTTGTCATAATCATTGGATTTTCTCCTATATCCTACCCTAAATTACTCTTTCCCCCATACTATACATTCTTTCAATCAAACATTTTAAAGTGCAAAAAAGTGCCCACATTCTTTCTCTTTTTATTGAGCCAGATTGACAGTCGTCTAGCTCCATGGCCAACAGAGGCCTTCCATCCCTCACACATAGGTTGTAACTCTGAAAACCATTTTAAACAGATTTCTCTCTGTGCTATAACCATCAAGTTGAAAATTAACTGGGCTCTAAGCCTCCCCAGACGTACCCCCTCCCCATGCAGTGTTCCAAAGATAACTAAAGTGACGCTTACCGGAATGCTTATGCCCAAAATTTTAGTTAGTACTTTCCCCACTTCTTGCCAGAATGATTGGATAGCTGGACACCACCAGACGAGATGGACGTTGTCTGAATTTCCCGTAGCACATTTTGGACACTGCCTCTTCTTGCTGTCCCCTATCTGTGCTGACTTCTTTGGAGACCAGTACGCCCTGTCTAATGTAAACAAGTGATTTCTCCTAAGTGGAGCTGACGTCACTGAGGACCAAAGCATAGATGCAGATGCTTGCCACAGATATGTAACATCGCAGCACGGCATGTCCAGCTTCCAAATCACCTCCGGCGAAGCCCAGGACTCATCTTCTCCCTGTGCCAATGGCCAGTACCATCTAGCAGCTTCCTTCTTGTATTTCTGGGTACTTTGTAGCTCATCATCAATTTCCAGTTCCTGCCCCCAGTTCAACTGGGTTCGAAACCAGCCTGCTAATTGGTAATATTTGAATCTAGATATTCTAATTTCCGTGATTGTGCTTAACCTATCCCATGATAATAAGGCACCTTCCTCAGCTAGTTGGCCCCACTTATCAAAACCTGCCACCAGCAAAGGTGTTGCTAAGTTATCTTGGAGGCACAGAGGTGTCCCCGTGAGTTCCAAATTGGGGCTTTAGCACTGTAATATGAGATTCCCAGTACTCTTTTAACTTGTGTCCATATTTTACATGCTGCGATAAGTATTTTAAACTTGATTTTTGTTTTAAATGTTGGGGTGTCCAAATTTATATCAAATACAATTTCCTTCTTCTGCAAGGTTTTTTGTTAAGGCCCTTAAGTATGCTGGAATGTCATTGGAATCCATTAACAGTTTCCTTATATTTTTTAAAGCAAAAGCCCAATAGTAAAGTTGAAAATCCGGCAGTGCAATGTCACCATCTACCTTTTTGTTTCTAAGCTTTTTCCAAGTGATTCTTTCGCTCCTACAACTTCATATAAAGCTGCTTAATTCGCCCTGTAATTTCCGAAAGCATTCTGGCTTAATGTCTAGAGGGAGGGAATTAAAGAGAAATGTAAAGTTTAGTAAGATCACCATTTTTACAATGTTAGTTCTTCCTAAAATAGAAATTGGGAGAGAGGCCCACCGGTGCAGAAGATTTTCGGTTTCTTTCATGAGTCTGTTGAAATTAATGTATGCCATTTCATCCAGATTTTTTACCACCCGTATTCCCAAATTTCTGATTTCTGTTTTTCCTAAGGAGGTACCGAAAGGTTCGTTCCAGGACATGAGCTCGGTTTTATCTTCATTCACTCGATATTCCGAAATCTTCCTAAAGTCAGTTGCTAATTCCATTATTACTGGCAATGAAATGTGAGAGTTGCTGGTATAAATGATTAAGTAGTCAGCATGTAAGGCTTCTTTCTTTATCTATTCAACATAGTGAAAAGGGAGAATTCTCTGTTCTGTTCTTAATCTTCTAGCCAGAGGTTCAATGTATATGTTAAATAATAACGGGGATAACGGACAACCCTGTCTCGTATCTCTGCCTATCTCAAAGGACGGAGCTAATGAACCATTGACCAATATCCTTCCTGTTGGGGCTTGATAAATGTTTTTAATTGCCCTAAAGAAATATCCCATTAATCCATTTCCCTCCATTACCTGATATAAGTATGACCAACTGACTCTATCAAAGGCCTTAGCTGCATCGACCATTATTATGGTTAAAGGAGTTCCTGAGAGCAAGGCCACATCAATTGCACATACCAGATCCTGGGTAAGTTCTGCCAGTTGTCTTCCCCTCATGAAACATTTCTGGTTTTCATATATTATGCCTCCCAGGACCTTCCTTATCCAACCTTTTCTATATATTCCTTATTAATTTCCTGATTTAGGAGTATGTTTTGGTCTATACTCAAACTGGGGAGATTATCTTGCTGCAACCATTCCAAAATCTCGCTCTGTGTTACTGCTATGTCCTCTGTATATACGTCTTGAAAAAACACTAAAAATGCCACCCCAATAGCTCGATCCTGTATGCATCGCTCATTGTCACATTGTTTACTACCTCTTTAATTTAGGGGCATATTTACAAGACGGCGATAGAAAATTATCGCCGCTTTTGCTGCCGTTTTCGGACGAAAAACGGCGATAATTTTATCGCCTAATTAGCAAGGTCACGCTAACGCGTGAAACCTTGCATTAGCGCACCGATTCTTAACACCCAGCTCTGCATCTCTAATGAGATGCAAAGTGGGCGTTCCTGACCTGACATGACAGGAGAAATGTCGCTAAGCGACATTTCTCCTATCATCAAGCCCCACGCTATGAAGCATAGCGGCACGAAAAGTAGCGATAACCCCTGTTATCGCTACTTTCCTTACGCCTGCTTCAGGACTGACTTAGCCATGATATCCTATGGAAGGTGGATATCATGGCTAAGTTTGTGAGTCCCTATAAACAAGCTAACGCCACATTTCGTGAGATTATCGCTGGGTTTCCAGCGGTAATCTCACGTTAAGCAGTCAGCGCTAGGATTTTTATCGCTTTTGAGTTAAGCGTTGCTAATAGTACGCTATCTCAGCAATAAAAATCCACGCTAGCCGGCGATAATTATCCTAGCGCTAAGTGCGCTTAGCGATAAATATCGCCGGTTGTTGCTGATATGCCCCTTAATTTCTAATGTTATGCTGTCTCAGCTTCCCGCACCCCTCTCCGTATTCATAATGAGCCAGTGTGCTGGCCTTCCAGCTCCTCTGCACTATCCATTCCAAGTGCTCTCCTAAAGAGTCTTTAGCTTCCCTCAATTTATTTTGAAGTTCCACAACATTAGCGAGTTGCGTAGGATCAGCTAACTCCTCCTGGATTTCCTTAATGTTTGTTTCAAGATTTAGAAGTTTGTCCCTATCTATCTTTCTTTTATACCCTGCCAAGGTTATTAATTTGCCACAAATAAAAGCTTTATTAGCATCCCAAACAATGTGTCTCGGGCTGTTTATTCATTTAGATTAAAGAAATCAATCATGTTAGCCCTCAAAGTGTCTATAACATCAGTGTCCCCTAGAAGAGTTCTATCTAGGGTCCATCTAACCTAGGCTGTACGATGACTTAATGAAATCTCTGGTTTTATTGTTGCGTGATCAGATAAGTGTATTGGTTGATGCGTTATTCTGCTAATGCTTTTTTTCAGTTTACAATCTGTCAAAAAGAGGTCAATTCTGTAGGCGTGGGAATATTTTTTATTCTGAAAGGTGTATTCTCTTTTCTGTCCCTCCTTTAATCTCCGGGTGTCTACTAACCCTAGATTCTTAATTTAATTTATGTAAGCTTTCTCTCATTTTTGGGGAGTGCAATATAGGCCTAATGGTGGATTTATCCAATAGAGTATTAAATTCCCCACCCATTATTATTAAATATGTTGTTCCAAGAAGTTGATTATATACCTCCTTGAGCGGGGATGGGTCATCTATATTGGGGCCGTAATATCCTACAAGGGCATAGCCCACACCATATATTTTAGCACTACAGATCAACCACCTTCCCCCCAGGGTCAGTGATAGTGTTTTCCAACCTAGCTTGTGCAGAGATCTTAAAGATAATTGCAGCACCTTTTACATTGCATGTTTGGTTAGTACATACAAAATGCGTGATCCATTTATTCCCCTTAAGGAGTCCATCCCATTCCTCTTCATGTAGGTGTGTCTCCTGTAATATTATAACATCAATATTTGATGCTTTAAGTAATTTCAGAATCTTTATTCTCCTCCTTTTGACTCTTAACGCATTCACATTCCATGTCAATACCCTCAGATACACTTTACTGTCATTTGCATATATATTGAGAAGAAGACATCAATTTCCTGCACCATCGCTTCCTCTGGACATCAAATACTTTTTTCACTTGGTGTCTGTAGCCAAAATCTAGATGGGCATGTTTGCCCAGGCCGCATTTCAAATAAACGGTGAGAGATCCCCTAAGTTTGGTGAGAACTTTATGAATGTTGTCATTTATTCCTTCTTTCAAGCAAGTTGGTGGTGTGATTTGGGTGTGTCGAAAAATCTGGAAAATAGGGCCCACATAGTGTCATTCTTGCTGCATTGAGTTTACACTGGTTGTGATGTTCTTTTCTGTTGTGCAGTATGGCCGATATGTGGAGTGTTACAACACGGACTGTGAACAGGCTGCACAAGAGCTTCAAGTAGCCAGAGGTTTTAGACTAAATGAAAATATCTGGAATCGATGTTGGATTCATTCATGCGTCTTATATTAGAGCTTTATTGATGTTGGAGGAAGGAGACCTTGGAGTTGGTGAAAAGTTCTAGTTTCATGCAGATGGAGAGAGTCAATGTAGTGATTGATCCGTATAGCAAAACTTCACTCAGTGGAGGTAGTGCTAGATAAAAAGGATACATTGGTAATGGCAGTAGTTTAGGAGGGTAAGGTTACACATGGGTCAAACAAGCATGACATCATCTGCCTCACAGAAGTCTAGATTTGCCTCTGTTGTTAGGGAGGCTTCAATGTTCCACTAAATGAAAACCTTGACAAGCCACTGGCTCAAGTTTTAACCCATTGAGAATTTACATGAACAAATCGAAAACATTTGTTTAAACAGCACTTTGGTGGAATACTTTTGTTTGAAAATAGATGTTTGAAAACCAATCAGTCCCTTTGCTATTGGCCCTTCAGTCAAAAACACAACCTCTGCAAATTGTGGTTTTAGTTTCTTGTTCTGTTGGACAGGCCCTTTCTGCAGGGGAATACACAAACTTTTTGCTCTCCTCTTCCTGGCGCCTGAACCTGTTTTTGTTGGCTTGTAACACTTTGCACTTTTGCATTAATTTAACCTGATATTTCTCTGAGTTAGAGCAAGTTGGACTTGACCCTTTCTGCAGGGTCAAATCCAACCCTTTTCATTCACTCCTATTTTTGCTGAATTCGTTTTAGTTGGCCTTAGGACTATGTGCACTTTACCGCTGCTAACCAGTGCTAAAGTGCTTGTACTCTCTCCTTTAAACATGGTACAATTGGCTTATACCTAATTGACACATTTCATTTACCTGTAAGTCCCAATAAAGTTGTACTACCTGTAGCCAGGGCCTGTAATTTAAAATGCTACTAGTGGGCCTGCAGCACTGATTGTGCCACCCACTTAAGTTTCCCTTTAAACCTGTGTTAGGCCTGCCAATGCATCCTTTTATTTTGACTGGTCAACGTAAACCAGGCCTAAACTTTCCTTTTTAGGTCTCGCCTGGCATAGGCTGCGCGCATGCGCAGTCTCGCTGGCGAGATTTAATGATATGGGGATTTTTTAGTAAAGGGCATTAAGCCCCGCCACTCTTTCCCATTGGCTGGCGTCACCGTTTATGCTAAACGTGGGCAACCATTGGAAAAGAGTGGTTGGTGACGTATTTGCTCGGCTTTCTGAGCCGTCCCATTTGGACGGGCTCGTCTGCCTTTCTTTTGTCGTGAAAGGTTTCTTATCTTTATGGGGCCATGTGTTTGGCTCCATAAGGATAAGAAACCTTTTAGCAGGCGAGGCCATCCAAGTGGGACGGCAGAAAAAGCGAAACGAAAACGTCGTGGGAGCGCCTGTTAGAATTTCCCCCTCACTTGCCTGATCTAAAATGTTGCCACATATGCATTTCATCCATGAACATCTCAACCCCGCTCTGTATGTGTAGACTGCCAACTTTGGTGCTGGAAACCATGGTTCGAGCCTCGGGGTCGCGTCCACATCCTGTGATTCTGGCAAATCACTTAATCTCCCCCTGCCTGAATATGTAATGTAAATACGGTGCTCATGTACAGCGCTCCAATACCTTTGGGTCGAGTTCGCGCTATATAAAAGATGCAAAAAAAAAATATTGATTTCCCATGCACTGCAGCCCTTGGGTGTGAGTGGGGCGGCGGGGCCTCTCAGTCCGGGCACGCTTCTAAGTCACCTGAGCCGCACTCTGTAAACAACGGAATCACAAGCAAAAGTGGAAACAGCATCAGGGCTAGGGAGGGGTGCTGAGTGATGGGAGGATGAAGGGAACAAACAGAAGGGGCGGGAAATGGCGGAAAAGTGCGATAAAGGGGCACGAAGACTCATGCCGAGAAATAGAGTGGCGAAGGAATGGGACCGAGGAATGGGAAGAGAGGCACTGCCTCTCACGTTCACCATTCTTGCCTTCATCCCGCCCACGCCCTGTCCCGCCTTCCTCATTTCCTCTATTCTTCCCCTCCCACGGCCCCTCTTCTCAGAGCTACCATTCCTTGCTCTCCCTCCTTCCCTTCCTCGCGCGCTTCCTCCTCCCATTTTTCAGTCCGCCCAATCCTAATTTCCTTCTATTACCCCTCCCCTGCCTCTTCGCTAAACCCCTTGCTTTGCTCCCCTGTAGAAAGGAATCGTTTGGCAGGCGCTTGTTTGTGCCCGAAGGAAGTCTGGTTTGCGGTGGGGTAGGGTGCAGAGAGGCTGTCCCCACACAACCTACTCCACAGCAAACATTTCTGCTGGCATGGCAGCCCCACCGCTTCATCGCTGCCAAGGAAATTGGGTGCCAGTGGGTTAGCGAAGGGGAGGCAACGGGCGCAGGACTGGCCATGATGGGTATTGTTTAGGACTGCAGCCATGCATAATGTGAGGCTCTGGGGTTCGTTGCACGGAGAGAGAGGAAACTCGGAATTCTCTCACAAGAGCCCCGCAGACCTGTTGTGTCTAGAGAAGTTGCTTGCCAGCCAGAGATCTCGGGAGTGGAGTGGTATGTAGCAGTCACTTTCGCTGATTTATTACAGATATGACTCCAGGTTTACTATTTATTTTGTAAGCATTTCCATTTGTGATAAACCATAATTATTTTGCTTTTTCTAAACAATATGAAGCTTTAAGTAGTACATTTCTAAATTTGTTTCAGCAATAGAAGGTACACTTGCATTTAGGTGCTTCAAGGGTTTTAGTGCAAAAAAACCAAGAAAAAAGCAAATGAGAAAAGGAGGAAAATTGAGTAAAGGGCAAACAAGAGATGGGATAAGAAAGAGTAGAACAAAAAAGAAAGTATGAAAGAAACAAAGAAGGAAAAACATTGAGGAAAGGAGAGTAGTGGAGAAAAAGAACGAGGAATGTACAGTAAGTGAATACAACAAGAAAACAAGACAGAGAAAAAATAACGTAGGAGAAACGATAAAGACATGTAAAGAAGATAAGGCTGAAAACAAGTAGAAAAAGAATGAAGACGGGAAAAAAACGAAGGAAAAAAGCAGAGAAAGAAAGAGAGGGCAAAAAAGAAAGGAACTAAAGCTGGAGAGAAATCAGGACAGAGGAGAGGAAGGAAAATAAATGGAGAAATGAGAAATACTGGAAGAATTCTGGGATTTGCACAACCTCCCCCGGGCACTTACACCCTTTCCAGATGGTGAGTCTATATATCATCATTACCAATACCCACCCCGGGCCTGAGGAGGATGTTGGAAAGTGCAGCACTTACCATCAGCATGCCCAGGCTCACAATGGAAGTGCATCGGGTCAAGGTCTCTGGTATATGTGTTCTTGACACAAAATTAGCTCAGGAGACTGAGTATATATTGCAGACGTTTTTAACTCCTCAGTTTCAACTTTATAAAGTCAAGTCACTCTTCCACTCCTCTTGACTTATACAGTGAGAACCTTGAGCTTGATAATTAAAACAACCCTCTCAGCATGTGTGCGCCTCTACTCAGTGTGACAGTGTCTGGTGTGTCGGCTAGTCTGCCAGACCCAAAGCGTCAGTGTGCCGGGGACTCAGTGTGCCTGCGTGTGTGATCACGTGCTTCGGTGCACCCGTGTGCCTCTATGTATTAGTGTGTCTGTCTCACGGGGTGTGTGTGTTTCTCAGCGTGTGCATGCACGTGTGCCCGTTTGTAGTGCGGTTTCTATGTATGTCTGTATGCGGGGGTCATTGTCATTTACAATGCCATTACTTCACGAAGGGAAAAAAGCAATAACATTTTCAATGCCAATAGCTCAAAACAATGTCATTGCGAGACCTATTGCATTGTAAATGCTTGTTAATACTTATAACTTACTCCTCAGCTAGGCCCGATATAACCCTTGGGGAAGAGTATGTGTATTTAAGAGGAATTAGAACATTGGAATGTAGAGCACTCCATTGAAGACAATGGAGTGCTCCGTGCTTCTACGGGCCGGTAAAGGCCCGCAAAGCAACATTCCAATGTTGTTTTCACAGAGGCCTTTTGGAGCCCGAGGGAATTTAAAACCGCTCGAACTCCGGGAGGCCTTTGTTTAATTTGTTAGAACATTCTGCCCTCTAGTGGAAGAATGTTCTAATAGCCTTATAGCCCTTCGTAGCTGGGCTGTACCGGCTATTAAAGTCCTGCTCCCTTGTTAAAGTCCCTCGCCTTCTGCTTGGGCCTTTAATGCTGGAGCGCGTGCCTTTAATAGCCTTACAGCCCACTACGGTGAGCTATAAGGCTATATTAATTGATTTTCAGGTAGTTTACTGGACATCCAGGCCTGAAGGAACTGGAGGCAATTCTTGAGTAACTGAATGCCGACAGCCAAGGACACTCGAGTAAGGTTTTGTGTCATTGGCGTACTGATGACTGTTGATGTGGTTGTTGATGAGGAGGGATCCAGAGGGCTCCATATAGAGGTTGACGATGTTGGTAGGCAGGAAGGAGCCGGAAGTATCCTGCAGGTGACAGACAGCTTCTGGCATATTGAATGGCACATCTGGATAAGCTGATGCAAGAGATGAGGAGGAAAACCAACCGTGAACATTCCTGGCAAATCCCATTCAAGACGTCAGGGCTGGATTAAAGATAGGCTGGTCGACAATGTGGCAGAGAGGTTCAGGAGTACCAAGGGACGAGGATCTTAAGCAATCTTTATTGGAAAAAGACATCTTTCCCCTCATGCACTGTCATGTTGATGAAAAATGTACCTTTGATACATGCAAAGACATGGATTTCAGGATCCAGGAAAACAGCTATTGAGATCATATGCAAATTCTGATAAAGACAAACCATTAATATTAATCACATGTAGTTAGGAGGAATTTCACTTAGAATTGATGGTCATTTTTATTATTCTAAATGTGTTCCTAAATGTTTATGTTTGTAATTTAAGGATTCTTCCCGTAATATTATGGTGGATTAAGACAACTGGATTGGCTTCAGAGCAAGAATAATTGACTTTTTACAACTGTTTCAGAAATTCCGACAATGAAGCTCGCTTAGCACAAAATCCATTGGGATATGTTGAAGAATTTTAAAGGACACAAAGATGAAATAGTGAATATATCAATTCAAATGCACAATGAATTAATAAAAAATAGGTGAAAAAGAATGACATTTTGAATAAAATTGGTTTGATCCTAAACAATGTCAGAGGAATGTGTGTGGATTCATAAAGTGACAGAGCAGCCTCAAATAAACAATATTGTGCAAGGCACAATAGCGAGTACAAAAAAGCGTCCAGTGTTTTAAAACAAAACAAATTAAAACGTAGTTTGTTGGTTACCAGGCACCAGGGCAGCCTACCTGTGCACCCATAACTATTGGAAAATAAATGAAAGAATAAACAAAACGAATTTAAACAATATACAGCCAGTTATGAAATTCACCTGTGCAACCAGCTACTCTTGTTATTTGTTATGAGGTATTTAAATAGTTGAGGTCTGTAAAATCACGTGCTCCTTGGGTTAAAGAATAATGCCATTGGCCCCTCCACAAAATAGTACATACCAGTGCTTAAGCTGAAGATAACGTGCAAGTTATCCGTAGACTCTAGAGATAAAATATAAAATGATAATTTATAACCATTTTATTTTTCATCTCCCATCCTGAGCAGAGCGTCAGAGTGACTGAGCAGGGTGGCCTATCTATGCACTGTTTAAAGTGCGCATGTCTTTTTGGCCGGCCATCTTGCGACAGTCAGCCACACATGCACACTTTAAACTTCTCTAACCCAGCTGGTTAGAGAAAGTGGAGGCCTCCAGAGCTCTGAGAAGCACAGAGTAACGATGCTTCCTCCAATCAGGGCGCTGCTCTCATGCAGCATGAGTTCCAGGATTGGCCAAGGGAATTGCTGCATTCAATTCCTCTGGAAAGAAGAGAACCGGAGGGGAGGACATCGTGTCCGAAAGTTTTATATTATTTTGTGCACACACTCAGGCGCACGCCCTGCCCTCTCCATAGATGCCAGCCACCACTGCCCTCTTCCCTGTTGATCCAACTACGTAGCATTTCAGTCCCCTGCCCTGTTGTTGCTCTTGCACTGAGGATTCTTTATTAATTGTATCACTCTAAATTGCCCATTGCTGCTTGCACCACCCGTTGACCCTGTGAAACAATTCAGATTCTAGACCCCCAAACTATAAGAACGCCTTGGGTGACAAGTATCACTTATTTTTAATGTATATTGAATTCATAAAAAACCGTTGATGTGCTCATCTCTAAATTAGACAGACAGTGCCACCATGTGGCAGTCTGTCAAAAGTGCTGGTGATGACAATTAAGTGCTGGTGCTGAGACCTAAAAACCATCGGCTCAAATTAAGCACTGGTTCTTGGCCGTGCTGGGTTTGCAACAGCTCTGGAATCTCCACGTCTGTGTGTGGGTTAAGTTATGAATTACACATGCCCAATTATGAGCTAAGTCATGCTGCCAATCAGAGCACACACCAGAGGACGAGGGTGAGCAGAGTCCTCCCACTCATTTCAGAGAGGAAATATCACTATGAGGTGTAACCCTTCCAAATGTTGAAAACTTACAATTTACCCAAAGTAAATTTGAAATAACCACATTTTCCTACATTTCTTAGTGTGATTGTGCTCTTCAGATCACCCATTAAACATTCCCATGATCACAATCCTCACTCATTGCACGTCACATTTTAAAAATGTATTCCAAATCATTGAGTTCATGTCTTGATATCAACTGGATGAGTTAAAATATAAAGATATCCTCAAGAGTGGACAAGTTCTGAAGAAATCTCTGCATTTCTAAATGTATGTCTGAGTGCATTGCATGAAGGTCTTCTCAACTCGTCACTTTTGATCGGTTTGAGCTAGAGACTAATTTTTATGAAATCTACAAATTATGCAGCAAAAGGTAGATTATGTGGGAAGTGTGTTGAATCTGTAATCATGCAGAAAACACAGTGGCATCAGAATCACAGAATTCCAATGGTTGTGGCTGTTACTATACGTATAAGGCTTCCAAGGGTATATATATGAAATTTTGCCTGATCGTATGAGCCTCCTCGGTGACTTTCAATATTGTTATAATATACAGCAGAGGGTACTTTATCCCACATATATTTATGTACTTTTTGTAGTGAGTGTTTCCCATGAACAACCAGTGTGTTAACCTGAGAGCCTTCATAAGTCTCATGGTGATGGGTGGCTGGAAAAGGTTACACTACTCCATCTACCATCACTGTGGCATCGCAGGGCCTTCTGGTAGGCTGGGATCTGACTTTTCTAACATTTCCATTGTGGAACGGCGTCTGCTTCTGTTTTGTGGAGATGTGCAGTCAGCAAGAAAACATCAGATGCATTCTGGGACTGGTGGTCGAATGCTGAATAACCTGTCACATGCACATTTATTAATATTCTAATAGGAAACAGCTTCCTGGGTCAAAACAAAGCCTATTTCGGTTTCAAGCCCTCTGCAAAGCCTGCACGTCTCTAGCTGCCACCTACAGTGTATAGGGTTCATAAAAGTGTAGGACCATGAGGAGGACGATGCTGAGAGGGTTTCTGGTCCTCGTTGTCCAGACGCTCACACTCTGAAAGGGCCACGTGACAAAACCCAAACTCTCTTACAGGCTGCACAAGGGCAGGCAAGATCACACATGGCAGAATACACACCATCTTCCAAGCTCCCTGGCCGAGATTAATCCTGGCACCGTAACTGTTTCCTTTTCCAGCACCAACCTGCACAGCCTTTGCATACTTCAGATTGTAATGGTGTCACCATAACAGTGGTATCACCCGTTCTACCACCAAGGACCTCACTACAAGCTGCCTGGATCCCTCGATGGGACTGGCACCAAGGGCTACCATGACATCAGGAATTACAAGGTCCACGGAAGCACCGCAGACCTGTCATGATTCGCCTACGGAGTTCAGCTGGAAACAGCCGAAATCTGCAAGGGAAACAGCAGGAAAGAATACAAAATGACCAGGGGTGCTGGATGCCGATATAACTGGTACCCCATAACTCCATTTACTCAGGGGATTCTTCGGGTTCAACCCAGAGCCTATGTAAATTCTGCATCCTGGTGTTAATGGGGCTCCCTGTTTTGCTCAATGCAAGAGTGCAGAATTAACACCCTCACATCTGCGACCTTCCGATGCCCCACCCCCGTCTCCTTAAAGACCTATGTTGAGAGATTTGCGTTTTTTTTTCAACTTGCAAACATAAAATTAGCCTTCCATCCTTTTGAAGTCAACGAAATGTGTTCTGCTAGCTAATATCTATTCATAAAAGTATAAAGACACCATGTATTTTAAAGCTCATGCAATAAATGCATGACTAATATAATTAGGGGCAGATTTACAAGCCCATTTGCACCGTGGTGCGAGAGCGGTGCAAATGTAAAATGAGATTTATGCAGCCACGCAAGGCCACCTTGCGTGGCCCTGAGTTGCTTAATAAATCTCGAGTTAAGCAACGCAGCGCAGCGCAGCACAAATTGCTGCATTGCATTACCATGCGCCAGGGAGGGATTTCCATGGACGGTGTGTGGGTGTTCCCCCACAACATCAATGGGTTTTGACGCATTCCCAGATTTACCTTTAGCGGTAGACCTGGGAATGCACCAAAAAATACGCCTCACCATGTCAGGCATAACAAGGAGAAATATCTTTACTTCTCCTCGTTTTGTCCGAAATGCAGCACACATAGAAGGAGAAAAAAGCCTCAGGGAAACAATCCTCCTTACAACGCAGGCACCCTTACAGCATGGTGCATGTGTGCCTGCTTTGGCGCCAGGCAGCGCAGGGAAAAGGCAGGAATGCGCTGTATTGACTGCCCTTTCTCTGTCATGCAATGCAGCGCAGCAAGGTGACTTGCTGCGCTGTACTGCATGACTTGGCCATTAATATGCCCCTTAGTGCATAACAAAGGTTTCCAACGTAGGTCAAGGTGGGATGGATGCATGCCAGATGTTATGATATCAACATAAAATACATTTGCATGAAATTAACCCAAATGCAATTCATACTTTGTGATTATGCGAAAAATATAACATGGATCGAGTTGTGCCTCTCCCATGTTAGACACCCTTATTGTACATAAAACCAAACACAGGCTCAGTATATGCTCCACAAATCAGTGAGTAAATATTCTCTTCTCAAAATAGGAGCACAGGTCTCCTGTGCATACAGTCACATATGAAGGGGAAGGGAAAATGGTTGGAGTTTGTGTGTACCCTGAGCGTCTCAGTTTGCGGGTGGACACATTTGTTCCTGCAGCTGTGCCGTATGTCTGCGGATGGTTTCAATATGGAGAGCCAACTCCTGAGTACCACCTTGGGCCAGCATCCAAATAATGATGGTGCTCTAATGAGACGAAAATGGGCATGTCTGGCCATTCTGGAGAATAAGCTGGTTTTGCCTTGGCCTACAGAGATTGAGCTTTGAGGCTTAATGTCAGCATTTAAGGCTGCGTGGGCTTGTTGTGGGCGGTCCTAGGGAAATGGTGGTTGTGTTACCAAATGAAAGCAATCCTGGGCATCTGGTGCTCAACGTGATCATGAAACTGTGCTTGGGGGTTACTGTAGCTGGCCTATAGTGGCTGGGATCCTGGTCAGCTGCACTTCTGGCTTTTCATGGTTGGAGCCTATGTATATCATTACAGCAGCATAGTCAATATATGATTGGGAACTTAAATACACTTTTATCTACCTCATCTTTTTTATGATTTCCTTTATAAATTATTGTATGTTTTCTCAATTCATGATGTCACTTTCTGTAATGCCATGGGGGTCAATGATCAAGTGGCATCACTTCCTGTGATGACTTCAGAATAAAAGATTACATGATGCTGCTTCCCGTGAGGTCATGAGGGATCAAAGGGCATGTGACATCATTGCCGTTAACCCATGGCACTTTGGTGAATCACTGTTCATGGGTCATGTCACTTCAGTAAATCCGTGAGGGTCAAATCGACTGTGATATCCCTTCAAGTGATATCAATGGGTTACTTATGCCATCTTAACTAACAAACTGTGGGCCTGATTCACAAAGGGCTTCCACACATAGCGGAGGCCCCGCAGTCGTGAGGAAGTCCTCGTACTCAGGACGGAATCTCCACAATGAGAAATCCCATTGTGGAGATTACGCCCGAGTGCAGAGACTCCCCCACGACTACAGGGCCTCCGATACGAGTGCAGAGACTCCCCCACCACTACAGAGCCTCCGATACGAGTGCAGAGACTCCAACACCACTACAGGGCCTCCGATACGAGTGCAGAGACTCCCCCACCACTACAGAGCCTCCGATACGAGTGCAGAGACTCACCCACTACTACAGGGCCTCCGATACGAGTGCAGAGACTCCCCCAGGACTACAGGGCCTCCGATACGAGTGCAGAGACTCCCCCACCACTACAGAGCCTCCGATACGAGTGCAGAGACTCACCACCTACTACAGGGCCTCCGATACGAGTGCAGAGACTCCCCCACGACGACAGGGCCTCCGATACGAGTGCAGAGGCCCTTACTGAATCAGGTCCTGTATCTTTTAGCAGCACAAATACTTCTGGCTGGACCACAGATAAAGACTGAATTTCAAGTTTGTGTACTCACACCCATACCCGTAGTAGATCATCCCTAACAATATACGGCATAGTTTGATCTTCACTTCACTGACTTAACTGACACAAGACCACTATATCTCTGTGCGAGGAGGATGTGGGATAGGCGTCCAGATTCCAAAAGCACTACAAGTCCGTACACATGGCGGAAATGTGCTACGTAAATGTTTTAAACGTAACTTAACTGCGATAATTGACTCTCATTTCCTGCATTCAACATGCATACATGCCCACATTTTAGATGAGGAAAATGGGAAATTTCTTAAAAACGATTTGAAGAATGTACTTCCCCCATTGACTTCTATTGAAGCAAAGGGAATTTTATGCGAGAGACATCCAAAATAAAGCAATTTTTGGCTTAAAAAATCATGAATCTCCCTCCTGAATTGGGTCTCTTGGCATGCAAGAGTCAAGAGCATAACTCTTAGCACCTGCCTCAGAGTCACCATCCCTAAAGAGGCGCAACTAGAGCCAAATTTGGGGGGGCGGCTAAGAAAAAATTTCAGGGGGAGAGCTAATTCTTCAAGCAATAGGCAGAGTGGAGCTGCAGGGGCTCTAAGAAGGGGTGAAAAAACAACAAAGCCTCATTAACAAGCAAATGGCCATTTAAAGACCTGTGAAGTACTCGGGTGCTGCTGTGTGTGTGCCCGGGAAGCTGTCTCATCCCGGCTGCCACACACGACGGGGGTGGGGGTGAAGCCCTTTGAGCCCAATGGGTGTTGCGCGCCTGCGTCCCTATACAGCGTTCGGTATATACTTCTGCACGTTTAAATGTATTTGATGAATATAATATGAATGCATACAGATTCGTGTGCGCTGTTTTATGGCCTACTGACATTTTTATACTAATTGCAGCACACCTACATCCCCATACGATTCCACATATAACACTGAAATAGACGAGCCGCGGGCTGCGCCGCGAGCCGCACGGTGATTGCCTCCATACCTGGGGCCTTGCCTGCCTGACGCAGGCAATGAGCGCCATTTTTCTTCTGTCATGGCGCGCGAGCAGACTATTACAAACAAGACGAACAGCCGAACAAACTATGGTCTGGAGTCATATTTTATTAAGAGATTCTAGCTTTGGTAAAAGGAGCTGTCATGGGAGATGGAATACTGCCTCAGTCATAAAATGGATTCAAGGGCTTAGAAAAATGGTTCCTTCATCGGGAACATGTATTTTAAACCACTGATAGAGGCATCTGGGGGTGCGAGGCTTTCAAGTGTTTGTTACTGTGGGGAGGGAGTGAATATTTATGTGAGTTTGTGTCTTGCAGAGAGAGGGAATGTGGGCCAATCTAAAGAACATAGGGTTGAAAAGAGAGATGTGGGAAGAAGCGGTAGGCACAAACAGAATCAGTCATAGTGAATGAAACAACTGTTGGCCAGCCCAAAAGATTTTGCTTTTTGCTGTTAATGTAAGACCTATGGGCTGTGACAATATTTTTTTTCAGTGGTGTTAAGCATTGCTAAAAAGAGAAAAAAATGCTTCTTGCTGATGCTGTGCAGCATCTACAATGAAATAGGTCTCGCGTTCATATGAGTTTGAGCTACTGGCATTGTAAATGACAATCAATCACAAAGGAGGGACTCTGGGCTTTTTGGACAGGTCCAGCATACGTGCCCAAACTTAGCAAAGATACAGAAAGTATGCTGTTCCTAATTACGAGACAAGGGAAAACTAAGGGAACCGGTTTTGCGTGGTCATGAGATGTAGAAGGACAGGGATTCCTCCTCTTGGAATTTGGGGCCCTCACACACCCGGCTGGGTGTCATGCTTTATCATAGGGCTGCTCCTCATCAGGTCGGCCCTGCAATACCTGACGGTCTCCCTATGAGGGGCTCTTTGGCAGAGATCTTTTATTCCAAATTGCTGTTTGGTGCCATGTGGGTGAGTGAGTGAGTGAGTGAGTGAGTGAGTGAGTGAGTGAGTGAGTGAGTGAGTGAGTGAGTGGAGGTGTGTAACCTGAAGGAAGTTTAAAGCAGGTTTGGAAGTACCAACAAAAACAATTTTAATCAATAGGTCCCCCAACCTTATTAAAAGAAACAACGGCGCATGTCTGAGGTTATGTATCAGGTAGGGCGCTCTATTGTGTGGTCAACATGTTTCTCGCCTAGGAGTCAATCAATCTGGTGGCGATTCGTCAGGACCTTATAAAATCAAATCTATCTACACACGGGTGGTTATATGGTGTAATCTACCTCTTTCAACCAGCCTAACACATACTTTGTGTAGTACCTGATAGAACATGACCAACCTGGTGAAGGAATACAAACAAATATTAAGATCTGAGACTCTAGTATAAACAAAACTCTTGTGTTCCTTGTGTGACAAGCTCACAGCACACAGTGGTGAAGGCTAAAAACATACACAATGTGAGTGCCGTGTGGGTGACTCTCACAGACGTTTGATCGAGAAAATTAGACAGGCACCTATGGTGGAACACCACCATGGTTGCAGAAAGAAATTATGAACTCACCCCAGTCGGGTTTCTCATTTTACTTCATCAATACCCGGCAGGTATCACACAAGGAACTTCCCCTATGGACTGTGTGGGTTGTAGGTTAAAAGTAAAGGAGATTAGAGCACAACACGTATGATATTGTAGGTACATGATTATGTATAGGGAGCAGTGAGGGAGTTGTTTAACACTATCAACAGTAAACGAGAGGTAGCCGTTAATATATGTTATGTAAACGGACTCGCCCAGATCATATGGTGGTCAAATAAACATTAGCTGGGTGTAAAGCTTGTTTGCTAAAAGTTGTGTGTGTCCTGTCAGGACAGATATTTGTGTAAATGCCACATGTCAGGTTTCAATAGTCTAGAAACATTTGGTCTGTGACGGGGGTACCAAAGGTTGTTTGGTGTGGTACAACAACTGCATAGATAACGGGTCCCCGTTAGGTGTACAAAAGTTCTCGTTGTTTCAGTAAACTGTGCATAATAAAAACAAACTAACGTTAGATGAGCTTGCGTGTTGCAGAGTAGCTAAAAAAATAACAACATTAAGGAGAATTGAGAAGGCTCTGGGCTAAGTTTACCCCGAGAACCACAGCGTTGTCAGACACAAGGTACTCATGTTTGGTGAATCAGCAACAGGCTCTCTGACCTACTCACTTCTGCTGGGATTGGGAGGTACTGGGAAGGATTGTGGACCTGTTTAAATACTGGAAGTGACTCAGCCTGAATTGGCGAAAAGCTCCCGGTTGACTCACAGTCTGCACTAGACCGCTAAAGTCAGATGAGGGAAACCAGTATTCAGTGGGGGCCATCTTGGATGACGTGAAATACCGATCATGGGAACCGCCATATTGGAGTGGTGTTTAGTTGCTATTATGCTCAAACTAAGTCTAGTGGCGATAACTCACACGTTGCCCTATATTAAATTAAAAACTAAGGTACAATCCATTATCCAAGAGGTTATGTAAAATGGTGATAACAGAGTGCACTCGGTATGTGATTAACCTCCAAGGTGTCATAGGTAGTCATGGTGAGGTTAGGTAAAATGTACAAGGACTCCAAGATAATTCCTGTGGGTTACTGTATGATGATAACAGAGCACACTCGGTAGGTGATAAACCTCCAAGGTGTCAAAAGGAGTCATGGTGATCTCCATGGTTGAGGGGTTATCTAACCCTCACTCATACATGCTAAGATGTTAGTGCGCATGTTGTAAAGTGAATGGGGATTCTACATTATTGGCCTATGGGGGTGTCAAGTGTTAAGTGTACGCCAAGGAATTTCCTCATTCAACCCTTGTATATTGGTTGAAAGACGGTAGACCCATCTCAATTCTTTCATAAACAGGGCCCCCTTACTAATCTTGGGATGTGCCTCTAGTATTACCCATTGTAGGGAGTCAGGTGGATGCTGCAGTAGGTTAAAATGTGTACACATTTTCGTGTTAACTTTATGACACCTGAAATTACTGCGGTGTTCCGTGATGCGCGTTTTCACAGGTCTGGTGGTAATACCTATATACCTGAGGTCACATGGGCAGGTAATCATATATATACAATTGGATGTATTGCAGTTTGTGTTAGCGCATACTTCCCATGTGAAGGAGTCTGAGAAAATTATTGTTTTAATCACTTCGGTAAATGCACATACTGTGCAGGTCCGCAAGGGAAATGGCCCTGAATTGGTGGCAAGTCCCAAAATTGCCATTGTGAAGTCACTTTCTGTGGTTTAGGTATCGTGTGTATTAGTATGTCTTGGAGATTTTTTGTGCGCTTAAATGCAAATCTGGGCATGTCAAGCTCCAGGGACCATGTTCTCAATATACCCCAAAGTTTTTTTATCACGTTCCTGATTCTGTTGGAATCAGGTGTATAGGTGGTTACACATTTGAGAGTGTCTGTTTTTTCTTTCTCTCTAGGTTCAAGTAGAGCCTCGCGGTTATTATTCCTAGCTCTTTTTTTGGAGAGTGCAATGTTGCGTTGTGGGTATTCACATCTGCTCAAATTGTTAGCCAGCAGATTTGCCTCAGTTTTATAGTCCTCTAAGCTGCTACAATTTCTTCGCAGCCTCAAAAATTGACCAAAAGGCAGGTTCTCCTTTAATGCTCGTGGATGATAGCTACTAAACAACAACAGGCTATTGTGGTCTGTAGGTTTTCTATAGATAGTTGTGCATAGGTTTCCATCTTCAAGTTTGATGGTGAGGTCAAGGAAAGGGATCTCCGAGTGATATAGTACTGGTGAACATCAGGTAGGGGTTCAAGGTATTAATCTAGTTGCAGAATTCTTCGCAGGTCCTGACAAAAAAATTACAATATCATCAATAAACCTCTTCCACAGGAGAAGAATAGTGCGGTAGGGGTTTGAGTCATTGAAGATCAAACTCTCTCAACCAGCCCTGGCTTTCTGCTGTAAAGACCATAGCTGTAATGGTCTTGGTCAGTCGTGTCATTGGGCTACTGGCAATCGGTGTATAGTATTGGCGGTTACTGAGTGTCATAGTCTAAGGTAGACATGATCACAGTTGCTCCGCCTTTGTCAACCTGTTTAATAGTGATGGTTGTGTCATTAGCAAGGGAACTGACAGCCATCATTTCTGCTGTAGAGCTATTGCAAGTGTCTTGGGGTGGTGCTCTTTGCTAAGTCCCTAAGTACAGCCTGTTCAAAGGTGAGCACCTCATTAGGAATCATACTACTGTTGGGAGTGAAAGTCGGAGTGTTGCGTAAACCTGAAATCACTTGTCTTGGGCATTGGTGTCTACCCGTGTGTATATCGATTTGATTTTATAAGGTCCTAACGAATCGCCACCAGATTGATTGACTCCTAGGCGAGAAACATGTTGACCACACAATAGAGCGCCCTACCTGAGACATAACCTCAGACATGCGCCGTTGTTTCTTTTAATCAGGTTGGGAGACCTAGTGATTAAAATTGTTTTCATTGCTACTTTCAAACCTATTTTAAACTTCCTTCAGGTTACACACCTCCTCTCACTCATCTACCCTGGTTAGGCCCCTCACCCACATGGCACCAAACGGCAATTTGGACTAAAAGATCTCCGCCAAAGAGCCCCTCATAGGGAATCCCATCAGGTATTGCAGCACCGACCTGATGAGGAGCAGCCCTATGATGAAGCATGACACCCAGCCGGGTGTGTGAGGGCCCCAAATTCCAAGAGGAGTACATCTCATGACCATGCAAAACCGGTTCCCCTAGTTTTCCCTTGACTCGTAATTAGGAACAGCATACTTTCTGTATCTTTACTATTGTAAATGATTTACAATACTAATAGCTTAAACTCTCGCAAATTTGAGACCTGTTGCATTGCGATTAAGGGCCTTCTCGACCGACTGTTAGAGTATAAATATCAGAGAAAGAGACCGGACGGCGAGGTCTTCATAGTAGTGATAAATAGTGCTGGGAAGAAGATGTGTAAGTGTTGTAAATTACACAGACACAAAGTGTGCAGTGAGAGTTACATATGATCCGAGCTATAAACACTAACAAAGCGCTCCAACACCTTTCGCTCTCTGATTACACTCTTGTGGCTCAGAAGGAAGAGCAGGAGGGGGGGCTATTTCCTGCCCTCTCCCCTTGATTTGAGTGTGCCGTGTGGCATTGTGTAATGTCATAGCTACCTTTGGCCTAATAAAAACACTCCAGCTGCAGTAGGGCCCTGGCTCCACCTCCTGGTGCAGGGCGGGCCATGCTTTATGGCAGGCATCGAGAGAGGGAGGGGGCCTGGTCTCGGCGGCAGCTCTGGCCTCGTACAGTGCCCCTGCTATTACTAGAGAGTGAGAGGCACTGAGGTGGTGGTAATGGTATTGGTGGTGGTGGTATTGGTATTGGTGGTGGTGGTATTGGTGGTGCTGGTATTGGAGGTATTGGTGGTGGTGGCCGTGGTATTGGTGGAGGTGGTGGTATTGGTATCGGTGGTGGTGGTGGTGGTGGTATTGATAATGGTGGTGGTATTGGTGGTGGTACTTGTATTGGTGGTAGTACTGGTATTGGTGGTGGTATTGGTGGCGGCGGTATTGGTGGTGGTGGTATTGGTATTGGTGGTGGTGGTACTGGTATTGTTGGTGGTGGTATTGGTGGTGGTCGTGGTACTGGTGGTGGTGGTATTGGTGATGGTGGTAGTATTAGTGGTGGTATTGATGGTGGTGGTATTAATGGTGGTATTGGTGGTGGTATTGCTACTGTTGGTGGTGGTATTGGTGGTGGTGGTGGTAGTGGTGGTGGTATTGGTGGTGGTATTGGTGGCTGTATTGGTGGTGGTGGAGGTTTTGGTGAGGGTGGTGGTGGTATTGATGGGGTATTGGTGTTGGTAGTATGGGTGGTGTTGTTATTGGTGGTAGTGGTGGTATTGTTGGTAATGGTGGTATTGGTGGTAGTGGTATTGATGGTGGTGGTGATATTGGTGGGTGGTGGTATTGGTGGTGGTATTGGCATTGGTGGTGGTATTGGTATTGGCATTGGCGGTGGTATTGGTATTGGTGATGGTATTGGTGGTTGTGGTATTGGTGGTGGTGGTATTGATGGTATTGGGGTGGTGGTATTGGTGGTTGTATTGATGGTGGTGATATTGGTGGGGTTGTTAGTATTGCTGGTGGCATTGGTGGTGGTGGTATTGGTGGTGGCGGGGGTATTGGCGGTGGTGGTAGCATTGGTAGTAGCATTGGTGGTATTGGTGGTAATGGTATTGGTATTGGTGGTATTAGTGGTACTGGTGGTGGTATTGATGGTGGTCTGGCGGTGGTATTGGTGGTGGTTGTATTGGTAGTGGTGTTATTGGTAGAGATGGTGGTGGTGGTGGTGTTGGTATTGGTGATGGTGGTATTGGTGGTGGTGGTATTGATGGTGGTGGTGTTATTGATGGTGGTGGCGGTATTGTTGTTGTTGGTGGTGGTGGTGGTACTGGTGTTGTTAATAAAACAGGCTCTTGAAAACAACCCATCAGGTGGATTAGTGCAGATGACATGTAACACAGATGTAATGTTGTCAGCTTCAGCCCATTAGCACATGATTATGTGCTACCTGGAATTCAAATGACTTAATTCGCTAATCATTTCTGAATCCATAATACTTGGGGAGGAGGGGTTTAAAACAGACACGAGATAATGGCGGGTTAAAGTGATTGAAAGCAGGCACCCGTGTTACGGGGGCGGTCGTGCTGCTTAAAAAAACACAAGCGGTTTCAGCTGAAGCAGCGCATGCCCGGCATGCAGTAAGAGAAACTCAATAAAGTAAATAGTGCTTACAGACTAAATACCAGGTTCTGTGTAACAACTGAAGTAAAGGGACCAGTCGCCATGGGAGGGTTCAAATGAAGACAAGGCCGTACCAAGGAGGGACTAACAAGCCTATTAACGGATCCGAAGGCAGCATTTACGAAAGACAATGACACAAGCCAATGAAAAATATGGGAGGAGAGTGGGCGCAGCTTCTCTCCCATACTCTACTACAGCAGTCTCGCAGAGCGAGCAGTGCATGCCCGCTGCCGCTAGGCTCGACCTAAACACACAAGGGGGATAGGAGGGGCAGGAAGACAGAATAGCGGTGGCCTAGGGACGCAAGCAGGACCCTGCAAGAGTGAGAAACAGTGGTAGAGTGTTTAGTGGTAGATTAAAGAGACATGAGGTTGAATCAAGACTACTTAGACATGGTACTCAGCATGCCAACATTCCACAGTGCCTGCTGCAGGCTTCTGAGGAAAACTAATTTCTGTCAGTTATTTTTCTAGAAATTCAGCACTGTATAAGAAATGTATTTTCTGCCGATTGCAGTTGAAGGTTCGAATCGAAGTAAGGGAGGCCCTCAACTTCGCTAAAGACATTGCCTGCATGGATTTTGCTTCTCCTGACCCTTCCACAGCCATACTTCATCCTACGGCAGACTGACATTTTCCAAGGTTTCTGTACCTTTGGTTGACTCTGCCACATCTGACTACGATTGCTTGAAGCCTGGGAAGTATGAGATCCAGGGTGAGCGGTACAGAATGGTGGGAGAGTGGAGCCACCTTTAGTAGTATCCGGAGACAGACATGTGCCAGTGGTCTCGGATGCACTGTGAAGCGCCTCCCTGCTCCCAGTACACGTTTTTTGAAGGACTGAAAATACAATACAAAAATACTTACATCTTGTATTGGTCACCTTGGGCTTCATACATGCTTTATCAGGGGTTACAGTGAATAAAGTAATAGTTGTCACCCACATTTTCCACTACCAAGCCCAATCACAGGTATCAGAAGAATACTAAGAAAGGAAGATGGGTAGGGGGGAAGTTACTTTCTCTTCCAAAGGAATCACTCCACACTTCCATCCAAGAGACCTCAGTTCCAAAGGTATTACAGACAGACTAAAAATAGGTTTTAAGTGAGCACAGGAGGTTGGTACTGTGAGGCCCAGTAATATTTCATGTTCAGCACCCTGTGTGGAAGGTCCGATTAACGTACAAAATGGATGTTTAACCCTTTCGCTGCGGCGGGAATTCCGCCGCAGCGCTGGGGGGTGTGGGGGGGCAGCGCGGTGGCGCGGTGCTCATGACGGAACCACTCCGTCATGAGCCGCGGTTGAGCTGTGCTCATGACGGAGTGGTTCCGTCATGACTCCGCCCACTGCACTAATCGCCCGCACAGGCGGGGAATTAGCGCCGCGTGGGCGGCGCGGCCGCCAACAGCCGCAGCATGACGGAACCACTCCGTCATGAGCACACGGCGACCGTGGCTCATGACGGAGCGGTTCCGTCATGAGTGGGGAAGGGGTTAATGTTTCATTTGGACAGGCTGACATGCTCCAAGACCTTTTCCAACGAGACAGTGATTGGACACTGTGGTCTTAATTTGCCATCCCCGGAGATAATGTTCCTGGATACATGCTACGTTTTATGAAATATCTGTAGAAGATTCCCAAATTCTGATTCAAGCAAGTTGCTTCTCTAAATATTCATTATTGAGGGTTAAATGTCCTCCCCACCGTGAAGAACATTCCCTTAGATTGTTCTTGACCTGCCCTCTCCTTTACACTCTTAGGAAATCCTTGAGACAATCTTCAGGTTCCTTCCTGGTCTCTTGGAAGTCTGCTGCACCCGGCCATTCCTATTTATTTTGTATCCTGAATCTTGGTCTCTCCAGTTGCATATTCCAAGAACTGGAGTGCTGTGTTGTCACCACACCGGCGTACATGTAGCGCCTTTGCATTTTTTGTTTTATATAAATATTGTGACTATAAATATTCCTCATGTCCATTCTTTATGCCCCCCATTCATTGTACATTTAGAGGTTTTTTATCAATTCAAACTATTACTTTCTCCCTTTAGTTTGAAGATATGGTTAAATCCGTGTTGCTTTTGTCTACTTCTTAAGATTAAAATGGATTCAAAAGAAAGGTCAGTTTCAGAGATAACTATTTCTGTTTCAGAGAAATGTTTAGTGACCAATGGTTGCATCATAACACCTTCTGCTGCCTCCGAATTCCATTTAAAAAAAATAAAAATAGACCACTCTCCAGTAAAAATGAATGACAAATGCAACAATTTAGCAAAGTGGTGTGTATTTTCTTGCTAGAACTGAATTCCTCTGAATAGAGTCCATTATCTTGTTTGCCAAAGTGATCTGCTGAGAACAGAGAAAACCGCAAACATATAACAAGATCCAGCGCATAGCCCAACTTTAAGAAGTAAAACACCCTCAAACTCAGTGTTAAAAGACAAGTCAATTAAATGTTCACTACCAACGAATTCGTTATTAACCAACATTGCTATAGAAAAGTTTCACAATGATATATCTACACTATATATACACACACACCCACACACACAATTAATATAACTGTGGGGTATTCATCAGGGACATATTGATAATGTAAGTCAGGAACTGCACCGTGTTACAGAACTTTAATCTTCCATGGAGGCCCTTGACATTTACAATGAAAGAAAACAGATTCAGCCCTCTTAGCTGAGGTCCTGTGACTGTCCCAACTACTGGTTATACGTTGACAGCAGTCAGTTAGCAATAGGGATTAGCTGTGGAGGAGATGTAATTTAGTAGCTAAGTTTGGGCCTTCTGAACACGCATGAGAAAGAAGCTAGCAGTGCTCATTTTATGGAAAGAAGAGGAAATACAAGAAGATACAGTGAAAGGTGGAGAAGCAGAATGTAAGAAGGGCAATGCTTGAGGATGGAGAGGGAGGAAAACGTAGCAGACAAGGAATAATTCCAAACATTAAGCACTGAGGATAAAAGTTTGAAGATAGAGGAACATTAGGAAGTGAGCTGAGATATGCAGAGTGGATAAGGAGGGTTGGATGGTGAGGTGAAAAAGTGGAAGAGAGTGAGAGCAAGAAAGAGAATTAAGAGATAGAAAAAGACTTGTGAATGAGCCGAATGAGGCAGCGAGAATAGGTTAAGAGTGAGTGAGAATGAGAAAAATAGGAACAAGAAGGAAGCCGCATTATGCGTCTCCTGGTAGAAGGGCCGTGTAATACTGCACCCGGTAAAGCATTATCTCTGGTTGCAGTTATTACAGTAATCACCATTAGAGATTTTACTGCATCCTGAGAGTTTTATTTTTCCAGGTCAGAATGAGACACAAAATGTGAAATTAGGAATTTGCGCACCAGTTTATGAATGGTTTACCTCTTTCTCTGATTGAGACACTGAACTGGAGAAGTACAAATAGAAAGAGCGACAGAGTCATGGAGATATATTCCATGTCCAAGCTTTATTTCGATCATTGCAGACCATATAAGCAAAAGATAAATAGATACATCACATCATTTTTAAAACATCACAGAATATAGCCAACAGCAATTAGTTGGACAAATTGATGACAATTAAAAAAATTATTGAAATTTAAAAAGCATTTAAAACAATGAGTTCATAATTTAATAGAATCAAAGCAGTAGATAACGGAAGGGGTGTATTTCGTCTGCACTAGAGGAAGTTAAAAACTTGCGACGCCTGAGCCACATGGAATTAAGGAAACGGGACACGGCAAAAACAATCGGGGGGTGCGTTCCAATTTGCATAACTCTGAAAGCCTCCTGTATCTGTCTGAATCCCATGTTCCTGCATATTGGTAGGAGCCAGTACCTTCAATATAGCCAGGACAGAAGAAGAAAACGTGTGTAAGGGACTCTTCCTGGCTCTCACAGGCAGGACAGCCGGCTGGGGAGGATTTTGTCCATTTATTTGTGAATGCATGGACTGACACGGAACCCCATCTAAACTGAACATAAAGTTTCCTTGCCATGAGTGGATAGACATCATCAAGGAGAGCCTCAAATAAATATTGGTCTTTGAAGTTAAAAAAATCAGAAGTTAAGCAGCCAGGTTTTATACTCCCTTGAAGTTCACCCAGTCTAAGAAGTCTGTAAGATTTAACTAACTCAAGGCGTGAAATAGTCGGGGACGCTTCCACGGGGTGGGTCCATAAGTTTGGCCTGCCTAGTCTAAATCACAGGTCTTTTATATGTACGAGCCAGGATATTTTCCCCACCCCTGGGAGCCCCAGGATCGCCTTGATTTCCGACTGGTAAACTGCTAGTTCGGGAGTCGCCCATAATCGGCGCCAAAAGGTCAAAGGTCGCAACTCAATTTCCTCGTTTATGGGTCTGAGGCCAAGGTCCATGCGTAGGGGGATGAGAGGGGTATTTGGCGGTAGGCCCAAGAGTTGTCTCATAAACTTGTTCTCGGTTCTGACCAGTGCACCTACGGGGCGGTGTCCCCAAAGTTCTGCCCCATACATAATTGCGCTCCTTATTTGAACTTTGTAAATCTCCGTCAACGAGCCCTGTTGTCTTGATGGTATATTCCTATATAATTTTGCTAGGCCCCCGGCCATCTGTGCTAGCCTCAGGCCTGCCTTTTCTTGATGCGAGCCCCACCCGAAGGTTTCCGTCAACTTAACACCGAGGTAGTCAAAGACTACCACCATCTCCGAGATATCTGGAGATATATGAAAACAGGTCAAGCAGTCAGTGAAGGGGGCATGATTTCTTAAGTGCCACTTCTCTCTGCAGAACCTCTAAGCATCAATGTGATATCACATTACCCCAATGCACACTTTTAGGGATGTCAATAGATCCTTTAGAAAGCAACCATAAGATTTATGAACAAAATATTTCGTCCCTTCACACGTCATCTCTGCCACATTCTCCAGGTTTTTGTACTTTGCTATTTAGAGCCCTTACAGAGTGAAGGGGGATACTCAATTTATTTATTTTTTAATGCGAGAATGAAGCTTTTTCTCCATATGAATTCAAAATATTGATACGTTTTAAGCAACATTGATGTCAACTGAGTCACTTAAATCTATGTATAGGTAAACGTGTAGTGCCAACTCTGTAATCCTCGGTCAAGTTAGGTAAACTTAGTAAAGCCAGAATCTATGAACCCTGCCAATGCTTGTTTAGGTATTTGTTTTATGTCCTTGTTCGCGTGAGGCCTTTGCAGTAACTGTTCACCGACTGTAGCATCAGGACAACGCCCTCTTCACTTTCAACGCTTCATGCAGCCACTTAAGCAACTTGTCTCGGTCATCAAATCGCTGACAGTGACTTTCATTTTCATGTAATCACTTTGGGATCGGTTGCCCCAATCAGGGTCCGGTTTGGCAGCGCGTGCTCTGGCCCGGCCACAAAGCATCCTGGGAAATGTTGCCTCGGATGTCTGTTGACTCAGGTAGGACAGACCAGGCTCGAATAGGTGTGGCCGCGGGGATCCCTAACATTTATCACGTTTATGACATCGCCAAAACTGACACAGCCTCGGCCCGGGCCCCTGATATCAGATTCCAAACTCGGCTGTTAAAAATCAAGCGCTCCTTTCTTCTTTTCAGCTTCTGTCAGACTTTAGCCCCTCTCAATATAAGACAAACACTGCCAAAAACAAGCATTTGCAATGCAATAAGGCTTGAATTTACACGAGACCTATCGCATTGCAAACGGGAGTGCGGGCAGGCTGGGTAGTAGGGTTGCTAGAAGGCACGGACAATGGGAGAGCGGGCGGGGGGCGAGAAGGCACGGACAACGGGAGTGCAGGGGAGGGGGAGAAGGAGCAGGCATTGGGAGTGGGGGGGCGAGAGCGCACGGACTGCGGGTGGGGGAGAAGGCACGGGCAGTAAGAGAACCACATTAAAGAAAATAGTGCTCACAATCTAATAACACAAACCATGCAACACTCGAAGTAAAGGGGCCAGTAGGATACAAATGATGACATGCCCGTCATAAGGAGGGACTAACAAGCCTTTAAACCAATCAGATGGCAGCATTTAGGAAGGACAAAGTCACAAGCCAATGAAAAAAATGGGTGGGGGAGTGGGCGGGGCTTCCCTCATGTACTGAACTACCACAGATCTTCCCTAGAGCAGTGCTTGCGTGCTGACTCTAGGCTCGATCAAAAAAGTGCAATGACATATGTGTTATGACACAGCAGTGACTTTAAAAAAGGAATAAATTGGCGCATAAGTGCTTTCTGAAAGAGAAGGGGCCCAGCACCAAAGTGTTGCAGTCTGACAGTCCTAAAAAGTAAATGAAATAGTTTAAAGAAATAGAGGCATGGGAAAACAGCAAGGGATGGGCTCGGGAGCAATGATGGAGCAGGTGGAAGAGTGAAAAAGTGAAGTTGTAGGTAATTTGCGATTTCTTAAGGAGAAATCGCACAACTTGGGTGCGTGTTACATAGCATTTAAGGAATCGCAATTTGCGATTTCTTAAATGCTTACGCAAACTTAAGAAATCGCAAGATTAGCGATTTCTTAAGAATGCGCTGCTGAAATGCCTTATACATCTCATTTTGAGATTTTGTATTCGCAAACGCTGTTTTTTTGCGATTCGCAGCGTTTGCGAATACAAAATCGTTTGATACATATGCCCCTAAGTCCTTAATGAATTGCCAATTCTTCTGAGGGGGCCTTCACATATGAACACAGTGCTCAAGGCAATACTCCATAACTGGAAAAAATGCTTCAGGTGGCTCCTGCAGAGCTGGCCGCGGAGCTCTAGAGCTGAACATAATGCTATAAATAGGATCTCCCATTCCCAGAACTTCACACTGTACCCCAGATGCAGTCTTTCAGGAATGTGTTCCACCAGGATGTGCACTCTCAGGTCAGTCTTGTGATTCCTGACCCATGACACTTCACCGCTCAACCTGTACCGCTGAGGGTGTCTGCACCGAATGTGCACTTGGCTGCATTAAGTGTAAGATGCCTCTTTTCTTTGACTATTCCACCGCTTTAGAGGTCACAAGTACCACTACGAGTAGAGCAGACTCAGTGTTTCATCCTTCCAAGCTTGCTAAACTGATTATGTTAAACTTGGTAACAGAAGCACCTCTTCCATCCTCATCCATTCCATTTTCTCACGTCATGAGGTGTGACCATACCCTGGAGGCAGGGACCACCCTGTAAACCTAAATGCAAAACATTGAACAGTTTAGGGCTGTTTTGGGGCGAAGGTAGACTATGAAGGCTGCCCATTCTGGGATCCAGTCTTTCCGAAAAGGATCTGCAGACATTTCTTAAATCTGTTTATTTCTTCACCTGAAATCAGAGGCAGCACAAATGAATGAGGCGTCCACCGCTGCATTTTACCATGAGATGCCTTGAAGAACACTTTGTCATTGGTTGTCCCACCACTAAAAATGCCTGAATGGACCTGGTCTCCAAACTGATCACTAATCAAAGGAAAGGAACTCAGAAAAGAGGACAGCGGCGTCTCGATGGACTCCTAGCATACGGTCAGAACCTCACCAGCTGCCTCCCTTGCAAGAGCCTATGCAAATAGGTAACATCGGAAAAAGCCTTACAAAAGAAGAAGAGGACAGAGGATGGATTTATGCAGCCAATCTGGGCACTTTGTAAGAATTGTCTCCAGCTGCAGGAAAACGAGCAAACCCACTCTTAGTCAGCAGATCAAGATCAGGCGAAGGAAGTATTCAAATGTCTGCAGTCAGCAGGGCTCATTTTGGGTTGAAAGTGACTGGCAGCTGCTCCAGGCCCATTAGAGGGCTGGACCTTGCTAGGCTCTGGAAGTGCTGGTTGTTTCATGGATATTAACTTTGCTGCTGCATATCAGATTACACCACAGCCTACAGACACACCTGAAACTATGAAAGGGATTGATGGTACTCCACTGACTAGGAGGTATGTAGGGAAATTAAAGATCTTATTATGACCACCAAATTGGTCATTTTGATACAATTTGATTTGATCCTATGGATGCCTTAAACTTTCATACTGTTTTGGGTACAGCATGGTTACGTCAACATAATCCCTCGATCAATTCCTGAATGACATTTCAAGTGCAATTTAACTGAGAACATTGCATACTAAATTTCTTCCTTAAAGATATTCCTACTCTGTGTTGGGGTACACTGTATGACAGACATTAGAAAATATGGATTGTATTTTGGAAGCTTACCCTGACTTTAGAGATGTGTACCGTGAAAAAGGGGCAGGCACATTACCCCCACAATGAGCATATGATTGTTCCACAGACTGTCCCTGATGCCAAGATCCCATGTGGTCAGGTACACAAAAAAGATGGTGAATATTAAAAATATATATATCAATGATAACCTAGCTAAAGGTTTTATTAGACATTTTTCTTCACTGTCTGGAGTTCTCATTTTGTTTGTACTCAAGGGTAATGGAGACCTCAGACGGTTTGTGGACTATAGAGAATGAAATGCTATCAGTGTGAAAAATAGCTATCCAGAACCTTTGATTTCCTTCCTTTTAGAAAACGTCCACAGTGTTAACATAAATACAAGCTCAATTTGTGAGACCTCGATAAACTTGTTTGGACTAAATGTGGGGAAGACTGCTTTTAACACTAGATATGGACATTTGTAATATCTGGTGATAGCATTTGGACTAGCCAAGGTGCCTGCTGAATTTCGGCATCTGGTCAATCATATCTTTCATGGTGTTTTGGATTCTTGTGTCATCATATATTGAGATGACATTCTCCCCTTTTCAAAAACTTTAGCGGAATATCGGAGACATGTGACGGAACTGTTACACAGACTACGAGAGGACTCCTTAAACCATCAGGTAAACAGCTCCTGAGTGTGATATTGGCTTCTAGCTAAGTTAAACAAATGTTGGTGGTACTTTTGAAGATAACTGCAAACTGAATACAAGAACTGCAGAGTTAAAGATTGCGGACAGACCAGAATACACAAAAGCTGCTCCACCTCAAGGTGATGAGTTTGCACCAGCCCTTAAATTGAAGACTTTCTGCCTCTATGTGTGGTGAATCCCTGTAGACCTCATATTGTGGATCACCGTAGTGCTACCTTTTCACTATCTTCCGTATTATGTTGTGGTGTGAATAAAGTCCTTCTGTTTTCTTAAAAAGAAAAGCACAGTGCTTGATTTTCACGTTTTGTGCATATTGTGTGATTTTTGAGTCCTAAGTCTCTACCCACAAACTACCCTCCTGAGATGCCTTAGACTGTTTGCACTCACTACCCTGAGAGTAAAGCGTGGTAAGGGAATTATGGGCCTAGTTTGCAACGTTGTAGTGGTAAACAAAAACACCACCACAGTTGAGTCTCAGTAACCCCTGCTTGGCCTGTGCCCCTCCCCCTCCGAATGAGTTCTGACAAAGATGAAAGCATTTAAAAGGAGCAGCACGCTCAAAAAGGTCCAAGCTCCACACTAATCAGGCCAAAAAGAAAGATCTTCCTGGAGTCATTCTGAAGCCATCGGCTGACCCCATTCTGCAGTAAACTGAATAGTTGTGGGCACATCTGTCCTATTCATCTCAAAACATCCTGAAGTATGTGTATACAGCCAAATATTTACACAAGATGACCATAGAGAAATCACAACAACCACTCCATGGTGGAAATGATGACTCAGATGAAAAGGTGATGATCTTTTATTATTCCAGGATAATCCCATGGGGTCCTTAGGATAGTTCTGTATTACTGGGAGATGACTCCATGATGTCTTCTGGGTAAAGCTCCATCCCCCAGGATGGTCCCATGAGGATTTCAGGTTTGGGCAGTTTTGTTCCAAAATGGTCACATGATGACCCCTGGACTGTGCTGTATTACTCCAGGATGACCACATGATGACTTGAGGATTGTGCTGTACTCCAGGATGAGCACATGATGGCTTGAGGATTGTGCTGTACTCCAGGATGACCACATGATGACTTGAGGATTGTGCTGTACTCCAGGATGAGCACATGATGGCTTGAGGATTGTGCTGTACTCCAGGATGATCACATGATGACCTCAGGATCGCACTGTATTGTTCCAGGATGATCACATGATGACTTCAGGATGGGGCTATATCTTCCAGGATGGCCCTATGCTAACTTCCGGTGGGGTCATATTACTCCACGGTGATCCCAAAGATGCTTCTGGATGGGGTTGACTAGTATCACTATCTCTGCAGCATGAACTTCTATTACCCCAGGGTGACCCCACGAGGACACTGGGGTATGTTTCTTAATTCAGGATGACTCCTTGATTATGGCTTCAGGAGTTTCTATGAATTTCCGCTTTTCCTATTGCAATATAACACCACTGGACTTTTATTGAAGTAAAACTGACAGGAGATCCTCCACCACTCCAGCGTCTTTGGAATTGCATCTTTGTTAACGCTACCCATTTTCATCTTTAACTTGTCCTTTTGGTGTCTGTTGCACCTACAGAGTAGCGGTGTTGAAGACATTGGGTGTTAACTCCTCCAGTGAAGGACTGGTGTTGAGTGAAGCATGATGTGTTTGAATGCAGGAGAGGCACGGTAAGGGCCAGTCATTGAGCCACCCGAAGGAAAGAGGGAGCATGATGGAGAGAATCTACCTTCCCTTAGGACAGAGTCTGAGTTCAGTGAACTTGAGAGCGCCATTAAGGAGTTTGTTCTACATCTGACACAGTTGGAGGTTGATGGCCACAGCTCCGTCTGTGTAGCTCCCTAGGAGGTCCATGGACCTCCGTGTTCATGGTTGCACCCGAGAACTGCTGCCACTCACTGTGACTCCTTGTGGAAGGACTGTTTACCTCTGTAATCACTTTTCCATGAAGTGTGAAACACCAGCTAGCCTAGACGACCATGAATCCTCCACCACCAGTGATCCCTGGTTGTTCTCCAAGTGACCCACGCACTTCACTGCACCGTTGGCTCAAAAAGTATGCAAGAACCATCAAGAGAGGTCGCTGGTCGCAGAATCGGTTATTCAAAAGCGTGGTCCTCCTAACCTTAGCCATGTGAGTATAGTGAGTGCGCTGCAGCACCAGTAGGATATCTGATGGTGGGGTCTCACTTTCCATCACCCAGCACTTTGCTTTGGCTGTAGCATTCTGTTTCACCTCTATTCCTCATGCATGTAGACTTGAAGAGACCCAAAATTATTTAAAAGTTTATTATGACATTTAACAGACTATAACGTATGCCGTAAGGCTTCCTGAAGTAACCAAGCATATTTCAATAACTTCAAATAAAGTCATATAACCTTTATAACAAGAGTAACAATGCTTGGTCAATCGATTTTTATAAGAGGTGCATGTGCCCGCTGAAGGAAGTGTTCGACCGAGCTCTACCCTTCAAGACAGAGCCTTGAGTGTTTGACCTTGCGACCTTGCGACCCTCTGAAAGTCACAACCTACAACTGTCTCATGGAGTGTCTGATTGTCTCTTCCTATTGATTTAATTTATTTTGGGTGTTTATATAGTGGACTACTACCTCCAAGAACCAAGGACGGGGCATATTATCAAGAACGGCATTAAAAAATATTGCCGGTTTAGCGTCAGAATACTGCCGCTAAAGCGGCGATAATGGGCTTGATAATATGCCTTTGAGAATTCGAATAGAAGTCCATGTTCTGGTGTGAACATGGGCTTCTATTGGAATTCTCCAGGGCATATAATCATGCCCATTATCACCGCTTTAGAGGCAGTTTTCTGCTGCTAAACGGGCGATAATTTTAATGCTGTCCTTGATAATATGCCCCAAAATACTTTAAATGGAACAGTTATTGTCTTCTAGCAAGAGGTGGCCTACAGAAGCCCAAAGCAAACACAAGGAGAGGATGGACGGAGCACTGAAACTTTTCAGACACTCACCCCCAGTCTCAAATCTGGGTTTAATCCCTCATCGTTCTTTAGCCCAGACAGCTATTTACAGTAGGTAAATAGGACAAGAACGCAAGGGGAAGATGCACAGACATTTACACATAGAACAGAGGTCTGGCAGGTGGAATGATGGACTCTAGAGAAGGGGGAGTGGGTGTTAGGTCAGATATTGAGGGGGGTATTGTAGGATTTCCTAATGCTAGGTGATGTGCCTTTTTTCTCTTCCCAGTTTAAGGCTAAAGCAAAAAGAACAATTGATGGACAGAATGCAGAACAACATCATACATTCACCCCAGTACAGAGATCTGGGCCTAAATCCATTGTTTTTTTGCTCACCATGCCATTCCAGTTTGGCCCCACCCATATGCAAATCAGTCTTGACCCTGCCCCCAATGGGAACAGTCCAGAATTCCGTCCATCTATTGTTTCCTTTGGGGCAACTTGCTGGTGTGACGAGCAGTGTGCGACCAACTTGTGTTCAAATTGTTTCTTTTGCATATGTCGCCTTAAGTGGGAAGGGTATGCCCAGACGTGGGTCCCGTGCTCACTAGGGGAGAGGTGTGGCGCCGCTGCCTGGGCAACTAACGCTGGACGCTGGGGATCACGGTTCGATCCCTGGCTGCGGCGGCCGGTGTCTGCCCAGCAACATGCGACTCTGGGCAATAGCTCGCTTAATCTTCCCAGTGGCCCCCAGCGCTGAGATACCCCTTTTGGGGTGATTTGTGCGCTATACAAGTACTGGATTTACATTTACTGCACCACTGGATTCAAGCTAACCTGGCTGATGAAGGGTGATGCCCTGAAACCGATCCCAGGATGCTTGCTTCCAGGCCAGGGAGGACCTGGCTTGGCAGTTCGGGCTGGACTGGTCCCACGAGGCACAGGGTCAAGACTGATTTGAATATGGCTGGGTCCAAACTGGGGTGGTGTGGTGAGCAATAGAAGGATGGATTAAACCACGATCCTTGTGACTGGGGGTAAATGTTTGCATTTTCCGGCATTCCGTCCATCAATTGTTTCTTTAGTTGAAGACTCCATATGAACAGGAAGACTGTCCTGCTGAATCCTCTTTCTCAAAAAGTCACCCGGTTTGAGCTGACGTCATATCCTGCTGCAAACACAGTGCTTGGGTTGTCAGCTTGTAGAGGCCTATTATAAACTCTGCTTTTTACTCGAGCCAGCCAGCTCTCCAGATATGCAACACCACTGCACATGGATCATTATAATTGTTAAATTAAACTTTGATAAATGGTATCCTTCCGCTTCTGAACCTTCCAACCCCTGCCAGTGTGCCGAGACAGAGAATCCCAAGCCCTCCAGACTGCGAGGAGAGCCTTGACGTCCTGTAATTAAAACTGTATTAAATGTAATTGGGGGTTTCAGAGCTGCCCGAGCAGTGTGCATTGCAGCCCGAACATGGGCCAATCCTAGGGGGGCTCTGCTGGGTCTGGGAGAGAGATGCACTCACCGACTGTGGAACTTATAATCAAATGTATGGAGCCATCTGCCGAGCTCCTCTCTGAAGCAATCAGGGGCCTCTAATTGACTGTAAACCACTTCTGCTGCCTGGTAATAGAATCCTGCTGGGAGGGGCTGTGCGGTGTTAATATTTATTTATATCTAAACATCTGAATTCATGTACATGGAGCAGATCGGATACCAATGATTAAACTACTGTACACAGGTTTATAGTCAAGTACATTATTGAAAAGACTTAGAGAATACCTCCAGTGGGTGTCCAAGGAGTGTCCAGGACAGTTCGATCAGTGCAGACTTTCACGATAAACAAGTGATATACCTTGAGGTCCTTATCTGGCGTTGGGGTATTGCACTCGGAGTGATAACTCTGGGAGAAATACCCAAAGTCACAGATCCATGCGCGTCTGCGCCCGGAAATATTGGGTCCAACAACACTAGACCTGTGAAGCTAAGGCTGTCCAGCAAACAATGTCATTTCCAAGTAGGTATTTACTGTGGTGAAACACAAACAAGCAGTACGTCTGAAGGGCCCGCGAGACCAGCACCAACTAATTCCAGAGTTCTGTCCCTTCATCATCACATTCTACCGCATACAACATCTTATAATATAAGCTCGACCATATTCTCCTAATATAAGCCCATCCCTCATTCTGACTTCTGAACACCACAGCACCCTATAATTCTAGGGCACGATATACCGGCCCTGCCATAGTCACTGCATTGCAGGGGTTTCGAGGCCCAGCATTGCCCGGTCCCGGCCCACACCCTTCAACCGTCCTGGGTAACAGAAAGTGCCCCCCTGGACAGCCATGAGCCTGTCCGGCACCTCTGCCTCTCCACCTCATTGTCCCACCCCTCAGTAGCATTAGTGCTTAATTTGAGCTGGTGGTTGGATGTGGTGGGCACCAGCACTCATTTCGGGGGAACAGCTCTTACTTGTCATCATCACCCTTTGACCCAGAAAAAAAGAGAAAAGGGCAAATAAGGATGGAAGACGGAAAACAATCATAAAGGGAGAAGTAAAAAAGCCTAAATAAAGAGGCAGCAAGACAAGAGTGGAGGAAGAAAGAAACAAGAGGTAGACTCCAGACGAGGCAGCCTTGGTGGTCAGTGGTGCAGGTGGCAAGCGCCTTGAAAACACTTATACCCCTTGCACATTTTTTTAAAGAAAGTAAGCACTGGATACATTTCCAAAAAAAAGGAACCTAAACACAACTCATTGGTGTAGTCAGTGGTCATCCTGAACATCTGGGATGTATCCGGCACTCCTGGCCACAGGGTGAGTGCCACGGCCGTATCATTATAAAAGCACCCTCAACCCTAGTGAACTCAGGTGGAGTCCACTGTTAGCCACTCACCTACCACTCACCTGCTGCTCCCCTGGTTTCCAAACTTGGTTTGACGATAGAGTCCTGTTAAAAACAGAGTTCAAATGTCATCCATTGAAGAGCTATTGAAAACAATGCCTCCTGTCTTATGATGATGTATTGTTTTTGATTTGATGTTATCTTTTGTTTATGCATGCTTGTAGATAGATAGATAGGTAGATAGATAGATAGATAGATAGATAGATAGATAGATAGATAGATAGATAGATAGATAGATAGATAGACAGACAGACAGACAGACAGACAGACAGACAGACAGACAGACAGACAGACAGACATATAGATAGATAGATAGATAGATAGATAGATAGATAGATAGATAGATAGATAGATAGATAGATAGATAGATAGATAGATAGATAGATAGATAGATAGATAGATAGATAGATAGATAGATAGATAGATAGATAGATAGATAGATGGGTAGGTAGGTGGGTGGGTGGGTGGATGGATGGATGGATGGATGGATGGATGGATGGATGGATGGATGGATGGACGGATGGACGGATGGACGGATGGACAGGTAGACAGATAGATAGATAGATAGATAGATAGATAGATAGATAGATAGATAGATAGATAGATAGATAGATAGATAGATAGATAGATAGATAGTTAGATAGATAGATAGATAGATAGATAGATAGATAGATAGATAGATAGATAGATAGATAGATAGATAGATAGATAGATAGATAGATAGATAGATAGATAGATTCTGTAAGTGCAAACATAGCTAGATGAATACACAGGAGTGGGGCTGGGATGCTGGGAGGACAGTGTGGCACAGGGATGCACTGTTGCTTGAAGGCGGGTCTTCAGTCCCTCTATTGGAGATCAGGAGGGCCGGCCTGGCCAGCGCTGGACACCCATCGAGTTTCAAATCCTTGGAAAACTGGAAGACAAGCCTGATAGTTTTCGGTATTCCTCTGTTTTCCGTTTTCTCTGTTCTGTACCTATTTGTGGTTTAGATCATTTAATGTGATATAAAGATAAATTAATGCTATGATATCTTTTATATTGTGGAGCATAATCTAAAACAAAATAGATGTTTCATATTTTACACTATGTTTTATGTTGAGATATAAAACAACAAAGACTGAAGGAAAGAGTGCCTCTAGTGGTTTTGGTGCGCTGGTGCATGTCAGCCAGACTAATGGTCCGGTCTTATATGGTAAGCTAGTCTGTTTCTCCCTTTCTTGTCCCTGTCCCTAATTGGGGCTAAAAAGCGTGGTCACATGCTCCACCCTTTTTCTGAGAAAAGCAAGCCCCAGATTAAGACATGTCTCCCAGAGAGAGGGTGGTACAGCGCCTAATTTGTGAAAACAAGTGCATTGGCTCAACAAAAAATGCAGGAGGTCAAAGATTTTCATGGGAATAACTGCAGAACACTGGGGTTGTTGAACGTCAAGGTTGTATTGATCCCACCTCATTCCTCTTCCCCCACTCTACACTTCCTGTCTCTTTATTAGGAGTGGGCGGAATTTTCTGAATTTGATTCTACAGAATTGCGCTGAAATATATTAAAATTTACGGAATTACGCTGCCAGGCGAAGTGTGCATTTGGCACTATTTTCTTAGTGCAAAATGCACCTTCGCGTCCAAAAATGAATGCATGGATGCATTTTGCGCTAAGAAATAGCTCTTCCAAATGCATTTACAGTGCATACCCTCGACGCCCATACATACTCTGCAGTCATTATTGCAGAGCATGTAAGTGCGCCATGGGGTATGCACCTCATTGGCTACAGGGTTAAGTGCAAGCAGGCACTCGCATGAGTAAACTATTTTTTATTTGCTTACCTTTAGGTGGAAGCTGTAAGGGCATGAACCAGCAGCACGGCTACCACTGGGTACGGGTGAGCGCAGACGGGCTTGCCTGTGACAATCCACATACGTCTCTCTCTCCATTGCAATTGTAGCCCCTCTCATGTGCCCTGCTTATCGTATAATGTATTTTAACATTATATGCCAGCGTGACTGTTGAAAAATCCGAATCGCCACCCCCAAGCTTACTGAGCAAACTACACCCCTACCAGGAGTAGGTTGTATAATCTGCCATGCATATCTTGCAGGTCACAGGTTCTAATGCCAGTAAGATACATGAGTGGGTTAATGCATTTGCTGCACAAGTAAAAGTGTGGGAGTGGGAGCCGAAAGAGAGTTTATGATTTTTTAATGTGGGTGGTTGTTTGTGGAATTATCATGAAACTACACCCAGGGAGCAGATGGGCATTGTACATAAAATCTAAAACTTGGGGGCTGTACACAGAACATTAATGTGGGAGGTGAGTCCAGTTGATATCACATTCTGTAAACTAGAACAGAAATATGATCAGGCGACTGATGGCAATCCAACATTAGTAGACCACAGAATATATTAGTTGTTTATAGTATACATGTTTTACATCAAAAAATGTACAATTTGTAGTACAGGGTAAGGCACCAATTATCACATGGTTTAGGTGACATGCAGAACTAGGATTAGGAGTCAGGTCTCCATGTCCCCAGGAAAAACATGAGTGCATTTGGAATATTTTAATAATAAAAAGCGACTCCGCCCTATTGGCACTGCCAATTGTAACAAAGTGAGTTATAACTGGTGGATGTGAGTCCGCCACATGGTGTAAGACTGCGAACTTGTCACATTAAACACATGGTTTCAATCATTTAAACCTAAGCCTAACCCCTGGCAGCTATGGCACACGGAAGACAGGTTTGACTTAGAAAAGGTGTGCAAACTATTTGGCAGTATCGAAACAATGAAAAAGTCAAAACACAACACAATAAAAATCGCACAACCAATTTCTAAAAATCAAGAAAATGTTTAATAGAAAAATGACACATAAGTAATTAAAATCCAACCAGGGGAAGCGGATATGTACACTTGTGAAGTTTTTAGCTATCTATGGGTGCAGTAGACGAGCATCGTTATAAGAATGTTCAGCGTCTGCTCACAGAGGGAATTCACTTAATCCTTTTTAGATGTATTCACATGGGATGACTGTGAGACCCACGCATGTAGCATGACTGTTTGCCTGATATCACAAGTGCTGTCTTGCAATATACAAATAGTGTGGAAACTGACACAAGTGGTTTAGCTGCCTTTGAGTTTTCCTCAATTAAAATCCATTTAGGTGACACAGGACAGATTACAAGTATTGGATATCTACGATTCATGTTTGTACACAGGGGTATCGTAAGGCACAGATTGAATCACCATGTATTTAATGCATGGGAATGATTTGGCTACCTGGAGCAACTATTGCATGGTTAGCTGGTTTACATATCACACACGTCCAGGGTGCAGTGTCCAAGATACGGCCATACCCACATGTTGAGTTTCTACGATCTCCCATGGTGGGATAGTACTTTTCGATTATTAATCTTTGCGGGGGGAACAGTGATGTTTTTGATAAGCGCTCACACATAATTACACAGGTTGCACTCCTGATGGAAGGGTTCTGGAGATTTGGTCACCGACCCATCCTGGGGTCTTGACATTTTGCAGGTTTGCAACATGCTACGGTAAATTGAGACATGGACTAGTTCAGTGCAGGGGACAGTAGCCTTCAGCGTAGGTATGTTCTGACCAGTGGTCAATTTCAGTAAGACATTTCTCATTTGACGAAGTCTACAACTAACAGCCCGGTGGGACTAGATTTACAAGTTGTTAGACAGACGGTATTGTCCTGATGAGACCCCCGGCTTTACAACGATCAGGTTGAAACGTTGACACAATGATCTTTTTGTCAGACCTGGACTCAAGTACTTTATATGTTTTGTATTATTTGTACCTCATATATTTGTGTGACTCCCCGGTTACAAGTTTATCGGTGTTGTGAATACATGCACATAGAATTCATGCACTTATCGCTTTTTTTCACACTGCTCTGTTTGCACTGGATTGTATCACTGCACACAATATTATGCTGTTTGAACAACAGAATCGGATTTAATACACGCAGTTGGTGCATTTATGTCTGTACTACCACACCTAGCAAGCACTGAGTGTCTTCTTAAGGTGTGGAGATTGACGTACAAGCATAACTCATAGAACCATTGTATGTGTTCTACTGATTTGGCTGATGGGCTACTCTGTCACAAATGTGGCAGATATATTGTGTGCCTTAATACAAGGGCCATAGGATATAATGCACTTGTTATAAAGCAGACGGGGCATTCGCCACAATAGTGACAGAGTAACCCATCCGCCAAACTGTAATTCAGGTCTTAATCCTCATTTTTGGAGCTCAAACCCCTTCAGCGGGACAATCCTGGGAGCTGTAACCAGATAGCCTACAAATGATGATCCAGTGAATTTTTCTTTCAGGCAGAGAAAAGCTCCGGGTGGGACCAATAGGATTTTCTTGGCAGCTGAGGTTGAAACTTGGGCAGATAGCCTTGGGTGCTTAGTCCTGGTTTTCCAGAGGTCAAAATATTTCCAAATTCTTCTTTATTTGGAGCAGTTCCTCTTGGTCACGTTTAAGGCTTGTAGGAACCTCAGGGATAGCTCTTTGAGTCCAAGAGCCATTCCAGCAGAAGCCACCAGTACATTCCAATCAGAGTCCTCTTGCCACTTGTCAAATAGTCACTCCAGGGAAAGGCCTCTTGCAGCTTTTGATGTCCCAATAGCCTGGTAGTTCTACCAATTAACTCAGGAATACTTTTCTCAGTCCTGGGTACCAGTGGGAGCAGGGCCAGGCCTTTAAGTCTTCTCGTAGGTCACAGACAGCAAGCCTCTTCCCACTGGAATGGCATGGAGCTAGAATGGCCACAATGTGCCCTGGGATCAGAGGTTCCTCTTCTTCAGGCCTCACTTTACACTTAGCTATGAATGAGCAAGTTTCACCCTGGTCTCTTTCAAGTTCATTAAGTTCCTAAACCTTCCCCAAGTGCCCATCTTGTGTGAGGGAATGAGTCCCTTACTTCACACCCTGACCTTCCTGGCAAAAGGCTCCAGCCATTGCCTCTGCTCTGGGAGCCGTTTTCTCATCTCATCAAGGGGAAAGCACTGACAGGGAGGACCACTGAAGGCAGACAAATGCTAATTAGCGTAATAGAGCTTCAGGCCAGGAAAGCATACCTTTATAAAAGTTACTTTTCCTGTAGATTTATCAAAACGATAACTTCACCATTGAACTGAATTTTAAATAAATATTAAACCACTGGTTGAGTAAACTTCACAGCTTACTGTAAACCAAAGTTACAAAAGAGCATTTTAATTGTATTTTCGTTGTTCTCATAGAAACAACGAGTGCCCCACATTGTGAAAAAGCCCTGGGGGCTTGTCAATGTAGGAGCATGCCAGCCTTAAATTTGTATATGTTCTACTTTTTAATGCTAGGCACCCTACCTTGTTGACTACAAGGCCTGTATAGTTAAAAGTAGGGTCCTTCCTGTCCAAAGGGTTATTTTGACAAGTCAGGGTTAAAAGCTGCAGCAGTATATGTAGGCCTGCAACAATGCTTTCCTTGTCCATCTAGTAGATAGCACAATCTTTGCTTAAGTCCACAGGCAACAATTGAGCCTCAATGCTATCGGTGTATTCTGTATATATGTTATGATCTTACTGAAAAGTTAAATATGCCAATTAGGGCTTAGCCAATGCTATCATGTTTTAGGGGTCAGATTGTGTTCCCTGGAGACCAGGCGGCTGTGTCCCAGGGTGCAGAGTTCAAATACCAGCAGCATTAGTCTGCAAAAAACGGGGGAGAACACACAAAAAGAGACACTTTCTCATAGAGACACTTTCCCAGATAACTCTATGCATGCACTTTGGACCTCTTGCAAATGGAGTTTTAAAAAAACAAGCTCCGCAACAAGATGGCAGCCTTTTATGCAGGTGTAAGCGTGGTGGCCATCTTGTAATGAAATTTCTTATGTTTTTTCAAAATGTATTACAAGATAGAAATCATACATGTGCATGGATACACAGCAGTGATTTTGAAATAGTTATGATATATGCACGGAGGCATAATTCAAATCTCCCATCATCCAGCAGCCCCCCGAGCCATGCTTTTCAGCCACCAACCCACTTACAAACTTACACAAACATCCCAATACCAGGCAATGCTGCTAACTAAATGGGAGTGACACGAGCGACAGAAGGTAATGCTGGTGTCACTCTCATGAGGAGAGTAGCCTGCCATAGATGCACTAGTTCAAAACACGCACATACATAAAATACGCAACACGCATGTTACAGAAAGGTTTATGGGCATCAGATGGTCATAGAGCGATCAGGTATTAATGGGCAATAATCAGTCCCTTTGTGTTTCCTGCCCTTTGGAGTGTGGAAGGGATGCTCCAATCAGCTCTTGAAAATGTCAGATGGACACACGTTTATAGTGTGCTGCTGCTAACAACTGATCCTTGACACAGACTCTGCCACACCCTAATGGGAGTCCCCATTCTTCACAACTAACCTGAGAATTAATTTATTGGGGGCGGGGATACACTTCGCTGGCTACCCTCCGTACGTGTATTTTCCTCACAGTCATTGAATAACAGTATGAATGGCGACAGGATCTTTGAGTGGCGGGGTGTATTTGTGTAGGATGTGTATCCGAAGGCGATGGGATGGACTTCCTGTATTTTGTCTGTTATCTTTGTACTGCCTTGGAAAGATCCCCGGATTACAAGGATATTACTGTTGAAACTGCTTTCTTATATATATATGGCCAAAGATGGCCAAAGAGTGTCCACTCTCAGTGCTGAGTATTCCCTGCTGGACATTTTAGTGATTGTTACGGGGTCCACTAATGCTCCGATATCTCTTTACAATGCCCCCTGCAGAAACAGGTGGCCCCGAGATGGTGGAGGTGTGGTCATGACCTTAATCAACCCCCCAACCCCATTGTCAGATTCACTTGACATTTGTGAATTCTATAAATTAATATCAACTCAGATACCCCACAATCACCACCATATGTTTGAAAGTCCTTCAAACAAATGACTGCCAACGTCATCTCGGGCGCCCATCTCCTGTGCGCGTACAGTGGTTCATTGGTCCATCGTCTCGTCTTTTGTAGACCTCTTTCACCATGCACAGAACTTCCAATCTGTTGCCAGTCTCATCTGTGTGAGGGGGCCTGAATGTCTGGGTCGATGGCAGAAGGGTATCTACAAGCAGTAGACAACTTGGGTATGCTTAACTAGTTGACAAATTCAAAGGGCAGAGTATCAAACCTCTTGTTTTCACTTACCATTAATCTTTCAATCGTGGAACACCAGCTTCTCTCAGGATCCACCCATCTGCTTGAGGCAACCTATGCCCAGCCAACGTTTACCTGCTCAGCCCAGTCCAATTACATTACCCATTAACCTTGTTCAGAAACTTGTAAAATATTATCACTGACATCTTTTTCCTGATGTTTCCTCTCTGCTTCTCTAGATGTACCCAAACAGCGGCCACTGTCAGGCATTCTGTCTCTACTCAGGCACACAAAACCGTGAAGTCCACCATCACTGAAAAGAAGCATTGGCAAAACTAATTTGTTTTTCTTGGAAAGATCAATGAGTGAGGCAATCGGCTTTGCCAATTTCTGATTGGCTACGATAAAGTATAGAAAGCAAAGAAAACATTGCTTCCTATGCTTTTAAGATGGCCTGTGTGTTGCATGATGCAATGTAAATTAAGTGATCACAGGCACTCGCACGATATGGCAACACAAAAGAATTTGCATCAAGCATCGCGGTGGCCATCTTTAAAGTATAGAAAATTCAGGGCCTGATTTCGATCTTGGCGGGCGGGTTACTCCGTCACAATAGTGACCGATTTCCCGTCCGCCGAAATATAAATTCCTTTATATCCTATGGGATTTATATTTCGGCAGACGGGACATCCATCACCGTTGTAATGGAATAACCATCCGTCAAAACCAAAATCAGGCCCCATATCTTCAATGTCTTTTTATAAATTTAACATAGCTGGATGCTTCTAGTGGTTTTGAAGATGTCTGCAGAGATTTAAAACGTTTAACTCCACTAGAATTGGTAAAGCCAATAGAGGCCACCACCATGGACCACCAAAGGCATCATCAAGGCTTCCATTTGGTGGGTGACGGACCATGAAGGAGCTCTGGGAGGGAGGATGGGAGAGGACATCCAGGGCATTACCAAAGCCGGCATCCTCTGTGCTGCCTAGAAGCATAGGAAGGGAGGGTGAGAGGACTCAGAGGATTCTAGTAAAGAGCGCAAGTGCATACTGAAAACAAATGCACACAGTCCCATGCAATGCTGAACTAGTAACAACATAAAAACAAATACAAAAAGTAGTTCCATTATGTCAACAGTGGAAGGATACACCCTAGTCAATCAAAGCAAGGGTAAAAGAGGATTGTTCAATGGGAAGGGCAAATTGAAAAGATTGAGGAAAGACACCAATAAAAGGATGGGAACGGAGACTGACATGACTGCCATCTAACCATAAGTAAGGGTTTACTCTATGGAGCATTGTTTGTAATACTGTCTGTGACAGACAGGTGGAGCTGCTTGCACCACGAATACAAAAATAGTGTCTGCACCAAGACTGCCACAATAAACAGTCCTCCAACAGACAGGCACTTCTGCCTACAGTGACTGAGGGGTGCACGGTGCGGCGCAGTTCTGCACAGCACTAAGAGGCTTTAAGGAGGTTTAGTAAATGAACACAATGCCTTACGTTGCTTTGCGCCACGTAAGCGCACACACAAAACTTGAGTAAATAACGCTGTTAGTTCTCTAATATGATGTCCGTTACTGTCGAGAGCTACGTTGCTGACCCCTGGTATAGAAGAAACTCAATCATATAAAAGAGCTCAGGGGCGTGGCTTGCGCGCCGCTACGAGATGGCGGGTCGCGCTTGACCTCCGTGCCGAGCGAGGGCCGTCGGAGGCTTATTTATTACCTCACATTGCCCCATACATGCTGAAAGGTGGCCTTTTATCCCTGATGTTGCCGTGTGTTGCCTGAGTGGGATTTTCGATCTCTGGAGCTGCCATAACTGTTTTTCTGCCGTTTTGTGGTGGTGCTCGGTGCTTTTACGAGCGGCCGCCATTTTGTTTTTTCTTATCTGACGGAGATGCTTTTTCTCCACAACACGGTGGCGCTTTTTCTCCGAACTTGCCAGGAATGATGGAAAGCAGGTGCTGGTGATTGTCTTTATAGTTCTGGATGTTTATATTGGACTTCGTTCATTACCCACGCTGCATTACTACCTGTGGTGAGAATATTTGGACTTTCTTTAACTATACTTCTCCTCAGAGTGCCTCAGATGCCTTTATTTGGTGTTTTTCTGCTCTATGACACCCTGCTTCTTGGTCTTTTTGTGTTCGGAAGGCGTTTCTTTTGATACCTGGAGAACATTATATTTTTGTCATGAGACTCCTCTCATTTGCCATGTAAGCCCGCCATTAGTTCTTTCCTGTGTTGGCTGCTGAAAGTGCGCTTTCCACTTTTTGCTCATTTCTTTTTTATATATTATATACTAGTATCCTTTGGCTTTTTCCTTCCCCTCATTTCTCTGAGGTGCTGTATTTTGCGCCTACGGTGGCTGTGTGCTCTATGGCTGCAAATATGGGCATGTCACCAACTGCTAAAGACGCAAAGGACTCTAAAGCTTCTCTTAAGAGGTCCAAGCAAATATCTCCTACTCCGGACAATCCTCACAAAGACACCACTTCCACGCTTGAGACTATTCTGACGCGCCTTAATGAGGTTCACGACATTGCGCAGTCTACCAAGACTAACACAGATTTGCTGCAAGTGGAGGTGGCAGCCATTAGGAATGATTTCAAGGCTCTCTCCCTTCGTGTATCAGCCACAGAATCTCGCATTAGTGGTGCAGAGGATACTATGCAGAAGCAATCTAGGACTCTTTGCCAGTTAGAACGCTCAATGGCGGCATTGCGGAGAGATCTCACTGAACAAGAAGATCGTAACCGCAGATCCAATCTGCGCATTTTTGGTCTTCCGGAGGGTGTTGAGAAGGATGCCCCTGCTATGATTGAGTTCTTATGTCAGTGGCTTCCTTCTACGCTACAAATTTCTTTTCAAAAAGACTTTGAGCTGGAACGGGCACACCGTGTTCCCACCTTTCGCTCTAAATCTGCCACGCAACCAAGAGCGATAATTTTTAAGCCCCTGCGCCATCAACATACGGAACAAATTCCGGCTCATATGCGGAAGGTTAAAACTGTCTCATGGAATGGCCATCGCATTTCAATTTCTCAGGACTTCGCTAGGGACACAGTAATAAGGAGGAAGGGCTTTCTTAATCTCCGGAAGCGTCTCTCTGAGATGAATATTCCCTTTTCTTTTTCTGGCCCTTCAAAATTCCGCATTACCTTCAAAGGTCGTTCCAGAATTTTTGATGAACCTGCTGATTTAGCCTCATTTTTGGATAATCAGATGGAGCTGCAGATGGAACTTCAAGTGGAGGCCTCGCGGGACCCTGGTTCCTCTGGCACCTGACGTGGTTACATATAACTGCAATGAGTTTTCTCTTATCCAGATCTATTAAGTTTGTCTTTTTTAGATCTGCATGGTGGTCTTATTGTCCGCTGTTGTTGGTGTGCTGTTGCTGTTCTTCTCGTGCGTGACGGTGTAAGCTCAGTGTGGCCTGTGTTTTTTCTCCGTTTCTTTGTCAGGTCTACCTCATATCTTTATGGTGAAATGGACCGATATCTTCGATATTTCTTCTTTATGTACTTTCTATTGTTTCGTGATATTGTTTCTTGATAGGTTGGTCTCACTCCTGTTCGCTTTTTTCGTGCATACTATTCTTTTTCCTTTTTGCTTGTTTTTTTATATGTGTCAGGTTCCGGTTCATTCTTGTTCTTCCTTTCTTCCTGGTTTCAATTTCTGACTCTTGCGGTGTTGTATTTTTTCTTTTGTTTTGGTGTTTTCGTCTCTATGGAGTACGTTATTGATTATTATCTGTATTGTTTTATGGTTTAGCTGCATAAATTGCTTCGTAGACACTTATTAATTGCTATATATAGAGATAACTTTATTGTCTGTATAGTTAGTTTTTCTATTTTATTCCACTGCTATTTTACTTATATAGTTATATATTTAAGATACTCTTGCCTCTTTAAATTAAATTAAGTATAACAAGTGTTTATGTATTTGCGGACAGTTTACTAGATAACTTTCTTTAGATGTTACATTTTTTACTATGTACTTGCTTTCTTATTTATCTTTCATAGAGCTTCATTGACTGTTATATTGGTCAGTTATTTCATCCTTTACTTTCTTATGCTTCATCTTCTCTCTTCATACTACACCTTATAATCTTCTGTGGAAATCGTTTCTTTTTCTTTATTCTTTCCTGCTCTTCATAAGTTATGTATCGGTTTTGATGCTTCTCATATTTGAGATAGTTATTAGCTTGTTTTTCACCATTTCCTCATTTGTAACATTGGACATTTTTCCCTCTTCTGCTTTCTCCATTCTTTTATGTTACAATGTATTGGTTACATATTTATTAATTTGGTATATACATGTTCCGATCTAGACTTACATGATGAATAGTTTTTAGAATACTCTAATGAATTCTAGTTCTAGTTCATGTATCAGATATTTTTCCTTCTAAGTTAAGTATAATCAGTTATGTACTATTTTGGGGCTGGTTATGCTGATTGTTTTATCCCTCGCGATGGTCCCCTTGCTCATCTTCCCATGTCCCCCCTGGTATGAATTTGGTCTTTTTCAGACCTTCCCTGTTGATTCTTCTCTTTCTTCTTCTGCCTACTTTCCTGCTTTCTCTTTCCTCTTCTTTCCTCTTCTCTCTTCGGATTTCCTCCTTGGATTCTTCCTGTTTTGTGTTGGTGGCTAGTGTTTGTTTTCAAGTTTTTTTGGTTGTTGTACATCCTCTATCAAATATAGAATATCATTTTTCCCTATTATTGGTTTTATGTCTGGATTGAATATACTTTCTCTTAATGTGAAAGGTTTAAATCATCCAGTAAAAAGGTCAAAGATATTAGATTACTGCAAATCTCTTTCTTCGGATCTAGTCCTTTTTCAAGAGACGAAGGTCTCTGCTAGGGAGGCGTCATTTTTGAAGAAAGAATGGGTTTCTGATGTTGCTTGTTCAGATGCTTGTGGCAAAAGAAATGGGGTAATTACTTTAGTTTCTAAACATTCTGGTTTGTCTATTGTTTCCTCTGAACAGGATACAGAGGGACGTTGGTTATTATCTAAGTTGTCTGATGGTAATGCTGATCTCTTTGTCATGAACATTTATGCCCCTAACAAGGATGATCCCTCTTTTTGGAAAGTAATCACCAAAAAGCTAAATGACACACCTCATTCTGGTAATCTTATTGTAGGTGGTGACTTTAATTTACCAATGGATCCTATCCTAGATAGGAATTCTGCATTTAATTTTCGTCCCCCTAAATCACATAAACAAATGCTCAATATGTGCTCTCTTATCCATCTTCAGGATGTCTGGCGTCTTCATAATCCCACTGGCAGTGATTTCTCCTTTTTTTCGTCTCCTCATTCGTCCTTTTCACGTATTGACTTTCTTTTGGTTCACTCCTCTCTTGTTCAATCTTCCTCATCTCCGCTTATTCACCCTATTTTGGTTTCGGACCATGCCGCGGTGACGTTCACACTTTTGTCCTTCACCCCTAGGGCGAGTCCTCGATCTTGGAGACTAAACACAGAAATATTACATGATGTTTCCGAGGTTCGAGAGTTTTCCCATGCTATTGAGTTGTTTTTCCGTGAGAATGTGGGTTCAGTTGATTCCCCTGTTGTTCTTTGGGACTCTTTTAAATGCACTTTCCGTGGTCAGGTCATTAAATGTATGTCAAAGAGGAACGTTGCCATCAGAAAGGGACTTACGGACTTAGCAGCGGAAATTAAAACTCAGGAATCTCTTTTTCGGCAATCTAAAGATAAATCTTGCCTTCAATCTATTAAGAATTTAAAATATACATATAATACTATAGTCACTAAGAGAGCTCATATAGGTCTTCAGGCTCAGAAATCTAAGAAGTTGCTGCTAAAAAACCGGGCTGGCAAGATGCTTGCGGCTACATTAAAGTTCCAAGATTCTTCTTATAAATCTTCCCAAATCTCTGCTATTAATGATCATCTTGGTAAGAAAAAGTTTCAGACTACTGAAATTCTTGAGGTCTTTCGAGATTTTTATAATAAATTATATACCCCTTCTACTCAATCTTCTTTTGAACAATGCCAAGAGTTTTTAAAGACAGTTCCGGTGAAAACTATATCGGAGGCAGATAATATCTCTTTAAATGGCCCGATTACCTCTGACGAAATTATTTCTGCAATTAAAGCAACTCGCTCTGGTAAAGCTCCTGGTCCTGATGGATATCCTATTTTGTTTTATAAAACCTTTATACCTGAGATTGTGCCGCAGCTTCAATCCGTCTTTGATGCTTTTATTAAAGATGGTTCTGTGTCTGGCTCTGCTGCTGATGCTACTATTGTAGTAATCCCCAAAGAAGGAAAATATCATTCGGATCCCAAAAATTTTCGTCCTATTTCTCTTCTTAACATGGAAGCTAAGATTTTTGCTAAAATATTAGCTAAACGTCTAGAATCCTTTATTCCTCTATTGGTTCATCCTTCCCAAACAGGTTTTGTGAAGGGTCGTCTTGCACGTGACAATATCCGCACTTTTTGTCACATTCTCGGTTCTGCCAAGCGCTCCAAGCTTCCGGCAGCGGCCTTGGCCCTTGATGCGGAAAAGGCCTTTCATAAGGTCTCTTGGCCTTTTCTACGAGCTGTTCTATGTGCACACAATCGTGGTGACTCCTTTATCCGTATGGTTATGTCTCTTTACTCCCAACCTAGAGCGAACATAAGAGTGAATGGAGCTACGTCGTCCTTTTTTAACCTTCGCCAAGGTACTAGGCAGGGATGTCCCTTGTCTCCTCTTTTATTTTTGTTATCTATTGATCCTCTTCTTAGAATGATTGACTCACATCCAGGTATTAAGGGGTTCTCTTTTGGGTCTCATCAGATTAAAACAGCTGCGTATGCAGATGATGTTCTCATTTTTTCTGATGATATTGCACTGGCCATCCCTGCTATTTCGGACACGATTTCTCTTTTTTCAAAAGTTTCAGGATACACTCTGAACAAAGATAAGACAGAGATGTTCCCCTTAAATGCTTACTGTTTCTCTTCTCATATGGGTTCGGCGGGATTTAAGTGGCAATCTAAACAGCTAAAATACCTGGGTATCTATTTTTGTTCCACTCTATATGCTACGGCTACCTATAATGAATCCCAAACTATTCTTAAGGTGAGACGTCTTTTAGAAACTTGGTCTCCGAAGCATATTTCTTGGTGGGGCCGACAGCAGACTCTTAAAATGATGATCACACCTATTATTAATTTTGTTTCCTCTATGCTTCCAGTAAGGCTTTCTGATTCCTTCTTTCATGAACTTGACTTACTTACCTCCAAATTTCTATGGAATGACAGAAGGGCTAGGATTGCTTATAAATTTTTACGGAAATCTTATGATATGGGAGGCTGTAATTTTCCTGATTGGGGGAAGTATCAAACTGCTTTTCTGGCGTCCCAGGGTGCCCTTTGGTTTTCTTCTCCATCTCTTCATGTTCCAGCATGGTTGACAATAGAACAGGAACTGGCCTCCCCACTGCCGACTGCCTCTTTTTTAACCACGAATACCCTTTTTATTCCATTCTCTCGTTCTATTATTTTAGACACTATTGCTGCGGTTCGCAAGGTTGATAAAAGAGTAGCAATTCCACTGCATAAAACTAGATGTCGTCTATTTGGCGGAATTCTAAAATTAAAATTAATATTGATCCAGAGTTGATGTCTTACTGGGCTGGGAAAGGTGTCTCACTTGTTAAACATCTCTATGATTCCAACAATGACCCTTCCCCTTTCTCATCCCTAGCTCAACAATTCTCTTTATCTAATTTAGACTTTTATACCTTTCTTAAGATAAAGGTAGCCCTTGCTAAAAAGCACCTTCATCCTTCTTCCCCTATGATTACGCTTTTTCAGTTATGGATCAGGACTGTCCATGTTGCGTCTCGGATTTACAAATTCTTATCGTCCTCTTCACTTCCTTCTCAAGCTGTCGCACAGCAAAAATGGCTACATCATTTTGATCATAGTGTTACCGATCATATCTCTTCTGATACCTGGCAAGATATTGGTAAATTTTCTCTTCGTAACAAAATCGCCCCCTCTTTAATGCAGTCTAGGTTTTTCTCTATTAATCTTCTTCACTGGACTCCCATTCGTTTGTATTCGCTAAATCTCAAAGAAGACAATCTGTGCTGGAGTTGTGGGCTTTTACCAGGCGATTTTCAACATATGTTCCTTGATTGCTCCCTTCTCCAACCCTTTTGGGATTTAATTCACAAACACCTCATGCTCATCTTTAATATTAAATTCCAACTTTCTTTTCCATTAATCCTTTTAGGTCCGTTGGCGGCCCCAGTCCCTCTGCCTTTAGATCCCATGGAGTTACAGTTGCTGGATCTCTTATTGACTATTGCAGTCAAAGTAATTCTCATGGAGTGGAAATCCTTTTCATCCGTCTCTTACCATACTTGGTGGGCTTTGGTGTCCTTTCTACGAAGTGCTCATACGTCAGTTGACCATGCTCATCTCTCTCCTTCTATATCTACTGGTGTTTGGAAAGCCTTAGATTCGTACATGGTGTTGGCCTCCGAGGGGTTGGTGGAGCAATATCCCTTTGATTTGTCTCTTTAGTGTTGTCTTGTGTGTCGGGTGAATCCTTTGAAAATCCTCTCCTCTTCCTTTTTTCCTCCCTGTCTCTCTTTTTCTTTCTTCATCTCTTTCCTACCTTTTCCGTCTTTTCTTTCTTCCTCTCTTTTCTTTCTTCTTATCCCTATTTTGCTATCTGATGGTGATACTTTTGATAATTATCTTTGCCGGATATTAATTTGTTTCGTCTCTCCTTAATTAATTTATTTATCTGATATCTGCGGATTAATGAATGACAATGATTTGATTTCCTATTATTTAATTTTATTCTAACATATTTATTGCCTTTGTCTGATATCAATTGTATCACTTTTGCTTGTATCTCATGTCCGTATTTGCTTCTTTAAAATAATAAAATTCTTTTGAAATAAAAAAAAAAAAATCATATAAAAGAGCTCTGAATCCAGAATGATGGGAGTGGGTCATTCATGCCACTAATTCAAGATGTTAGGAATACAGACAGATACTCGTAACTACTTTAACTGGTTGTATGAACGGCCTATTACCATCATTCTCAATTCACAGCGCCTTTACACTATGGGATTCCATCCATACCAGGGGCCAGGAGTGTAGGTGCGGAGAGTATACACTTATCTGTGGGATTGAATATAGGACATGCTTTGTGGAAAGGTGCTTTACAGGGAACATTTTTATTACAGCAGGGGCACCTCAAGCATGTGGCGTGTACATAGAAGAATTGGTAGGGTTACACAGTATTTGGTCCAGTGGTAAGGCAATGTTTTCATTTGGAACCCGCGTCTGCAGATCCCAAGTTCAGCATCTCAGCCTCCAGGGATGAGGTGTCATTCCTCATGGCTGGGCCCTTCTCTGGCCCTGTGTGAAGCTGGAGAGGGCTGTAGTGAAGAGCACGTAAGCGACGAATTGGAATGAAAGTATTCCTAAAGAAGGCCCAAGGCTTCATTCTACATTGAAGTAATGATAGGGATAAAATAATAAAGGATGCCATAATGAAGAAGAAAGCTTCATTTTATTCTTGGCCCTCCATCTAAAGCCCAGAGCACTCCATTGTTTTCAAGGGAGCTTCCAACATTCCAATGTTCTACTCGTTTTTAAAGCCCTCCTGCACACCTGAACTGCAAGCCTTCCCCTTATAAATTAATACAAGCTAGGTATTTGCACCGTCTTGGTTCAGCTTAATTCATTTTTTCATTTTTACCTCCAAAATAAAGATTTTTGTATTTTCGTATTGCTTCATTTTAGTTCCGTCATTGTGCATTTTTCTATATATTTTTTTTTTATACTTTATTCGGCATCATAGCACAATACCATAAAAGCACAAGTTAATACAATAAAAACAATACATTAATAATTAAAATTTTCCAGTTAAAAATCATTTAAAACACAAAATTAATAAATCATTTTTCTATTATTCTTTCGATAGTTTTACATCCTACCCCCCGCCTGGCTCAGACCCGCATGCAGGTCTCCCTCCCATTTCTAGATTCTGGACTCGCTGGCGCTTTCTTCTGCTAGAGACCTTTGTTTTCGTCATCGTCTGGCCTCCTGCGTCCCCCTACAGCGCGCAGCAGCCTGCCATGCCCGGGCCCCCTCACTTCCAAATAGATTACGATAAATCATAATGTCGTCCACTTTTTTAATCCCTGGAAACACCATAAATCATGTCTGCTGCTTCGCGCCTTTTGCACAGTGATAGAGGGTTTCCAATTTGGGTTTCTCTGTGTCAGATTCGTCATATGTTTCTGTTTGGGGAGGAGAAGTCTCGCCAGGGCGCCGCGCACCTATTGTGCAACTGAACCATTCTGGCAAAGGCGGCCAGCACTTAATTTGTAAACGCATGAGAGCCGGTGCCCTAAACTGTGCTCAGAAGCGCGCGGACGGTGCTATTAAATGTTGGCGCACAGAATATTAAGACTGTGTAGCCTTGAATCCACTTCACGCCACTTCAATCCACTATCAGACTCTGTCCATTCACAGTAGCGGCTGCTACTGGAACCAAGTGGTGAGCATCGCGGGGTAATAAAATATAATTTAAAAAAAAAGACTTACTTGACCCTGCCCCTGCCAGAGTCCAGCTTCTTCCTCATGCACACTGCACAAAGCTCCCAGATTCCACTCCCACTCCAGAACTGTTCTCGTGCTATGCCTTGCATGAGAGCAGCGCCAGGATTGGTCTGAGCGGCCTGGTTTGCTGTTGGGACAGTGCCTGGGAGCCTCTGGCATTTCTCCAACAACTGTGCAATACACCTGGGTTGGAGAAACCCAAGTGCGCATGTCTATTCAGCCGGCCTAAGATGGCCGCCTGTTGTGTTTCTATGTTGTGTCCCTGCGCGGACACCATAGCATCGCTCTATGTTAGTCCCAGCTGATACGCTGTATCACCTGTGATGTCATCAGCTGCCACCTGTCAGTTGACAGTTGACAGCTGATCACAGAATCCACCGGTTGTCTTTTCTACTCCGCCCCCGGAGTTTGTGTTGGCGCATATTTGCATTAAAGTACAACCTTCAAACTTCACCAAGTCTTGTACTTAACAATTTGGCGACGAGCGCCAACACAGGAACCCACGAAGGATTCATTGGACAAACAGAAAAAAAATATTCTGTGAAGAATCAAAAAGTAAAGAATTCGTGGAGTTAAACCTGATGGATAATAATATATGGACTTCAAATCTGAATATTCATTTTCATAGTTGAAAGGTCAGTGAAATTCTCTTTAACAACTCAAATTTGACCTGGCGTGCTCTTCATCTATATGAAACAACATTTATAGTGGACGATAACTTTATGGACTTTATCAAGAAGATTTCTGGGCAATTCAAGTTCGCACGCACTTTCAATTTATAGCACAAGCGGATAATTCTACATCTGGAATAAGTTTGTTTTCCTGAAGATTTCGTGCATATTTTCAAAGGACGTGTGCCGATCTACTGAAATTCGGAGATAATCAAGTTATTCAAGCATCAAACTTGCCACAACTTTTCTGAGGAATATTGGTGAATAAATTCTGCGGTGCACAAGTTCACTGACAAACATGTGGTAAAACCCTCCACTGCGACGGAATCAACTGCCATTCACCAACAGACCAACGGATTCCTAACTGTCAATTCACAGCTGAGTTGCATTCTTACAACGTACGCTTGGTGACGTAATCGACGTCAAGTCTCCATTTTACTCGCAAGGTCAGCGGTCTAGTCTACGTGCTACGACGTAGGACGCCATTTTCAGTAACATAAACTTTCACCCTGTGCGCGTTACAAGCAACCTCGCTTCGTAACGTCACCTGCATTTCAGTCATCGCGGATGAACGAAAACAAAGGTAGTAACTTAAGCGGTGTTCACTAACAAACTGCTGTTGAACTTTCTTCCTGGAAAGTCCTGTACACTCTAAGCATTTCCAAACAATGAGAGACTGTTGCTGAGAGGTTTCTTTTCTTCATTCCGTCAGTTTGTTGTATTTTCTAAAGTACATATTTTAAAAAGGTTATCCATCTATTAGAAATTTAAGGATTTATCTTGTACTTTAATTACTTTGGAAACTCCCACTGTTGCCACTCACCTCCTCCAGCTCCAACAATGTAACATTGGTGCACACTTGACAGTTTATCGTCCTCTCCACCTCCCCAGCATCTCTTTGTGTGTACATCCAATTTTGGTACATTTATTCAGCGTATAATATTTTAGCACACTACAACATGGCATCAGGATGCGTGTGGAATTTGTCTCCTCCTGAAACATTCTTACGTGGGGGGGGGGCGAACCAACACTAAAATGGGAAGAATGGAGGGAGTATTTTCTAAATTACATTTCTACATTGGAGGAGGATGACGAGGTTAAACTAGAAAAAAAATACAAGATGCTAATGCACTGTCTGGGCGCTGGTGGAATTAAAGTGTATAACTCCATTAACAAAAAAATCAGGGCTGAGAATGAAGGCGACATTTTTCAAAATGCTATTGATGACTTGAACACATATTATAAACCAACAGTTTGCGTGGGTGTAGATCGTTACAAATGTTTTCACCGGAAACAAGGGAAAGATGAATCAATTGACGACTATGTTTCGGCATTAAAGAATCTTGCAATAAATTGCCGTTTTGGTGCTCTCCACGATGAGTTTATTAGGGATCAAATTGTAATGCAAGGCTCGAATGAGAATATCCAAGATAACCTGTGGGCCAAAGGCGAATACCCGTTACAAAATATCATAGACATAGCTCGTAAGGCTGAACTAACTGGACGCTGTGCTAAAGCAGTCCTGTCTGAAGATAAAGACAAGAAAAGCAGCGAAAGTGTAAATAAAGTTAGCGATCAAAAAACCTACGCAAAACAGAGTTGGAGTAAAAGTGGTCATAAAATACAAAACCAAAAGTATGATACGAAGAACTGGGGGCGATGTTACAGGTGTGGAAGTGCTTCCCATTTGGCTAATGACTTAGAATGCCCTGCTCGGGAGGTAAAATACTCGAATTGTGGAATAAAAGGACATTTTTCAAGAGCATGCAACAGACGTAAAACAAAACAAGTAAAAATTGTGTCTGAAACAAATGAGTTCAAACAAGAGTTGTCTGAGGAGGACGATATGAACATGTTTGTCCTCAATATTGAAGATGGAAAAAACGAAAATTCTGCATATGGGAACGTTACCAAAACAAAAAAACCTATTTGTAACATGACCATTGGTGGTATAAACATAAGTATAGTGGCAGATTCAGGCTCGCCCTATTATTATAAATGAAAGAGTGTGGTCAGAGAAGTTTAAGGGAAAAATTGGTGAAAACTAAAAAAAAACAGACATAGTAATAAAGTCTTTCACTGTTGAGCCAATTGATGTGCGTGGCTACAGAGATCTCACTTTTGCTTACAAAGGAAGAGAATCCGCTGGAAAACTTTATGTGTCGAAGGTTGGTCCATCTGTTCTGGGATGGATGGACCAGGGTAACCTCGGAATAATTCTAGATCTGAGGAAAGAAGATCCTGTGTTAAGCATAGCAGAGCAAGGAGACTGTGATAAAAGCCTACTTGAAGATTTTCCACATGTTTTCAGCATAAAAATTGGTGCTTGGAGAGGGTATCAACACAAAATAAAGCTCAAACCTATCACCACCCCTGTGGTACATAAAGTTAGGAACATTCCTTTTGCTATAAAACAAGAAGTCAAGGAACAACTCGACGGTCTCCTGGAAGAAGGAATAATTGAGAGGGTGGAGGCTTCAGAGTGGGTCGCACCTTTAGTTGTCGCAAAACGGCCAAATGGCGATTTAAGACTTTGTGTAGACCTGCGTAATCTTAACAAAAACATAGAGATTGAACAATACCCCTTACCAAAAATCAATGAAATGCTGGCCACAACAAAGGGGATAAAATGGTTTTCTACGATCGATTTGAAGTTGGCATATCACCAAGTGCCACTTCATAAAGACAGCAAAATACTCACAACATTCATAACACCGTTCGGGTGTTACAGATTTACACGTGTCCCATTTGGTCTAGCCTCTGCGGTTGCAATGTTTCAAAGGCTCATGCACAACATTTTTGATGGAATCCCAGACATCTTAATCTTTCAAGACGATATTCTCGTCATGGGAAGAACAAAAAACGGAGCATGACAAAGAAGTGAGACAAGTCCTTGAAATATTAAATGAAAAGGGATTAACTGCAGAATATCAAAAATGCAAATTTGGTGGTAACTCGGTAAACTACCTGGGACATCAAGTTACAGGAGATGGTATATACCCAAAAAACAGAATTGACAGATGCCATCAAAGACTCGCCTGTCCCCACCAACAAGGACAAACTAAGATCTTTCTTGGGAATGGTGGAGATCTATGCGAGGCTTATAAGGAACTTCTCTCACAAAACATACGAATTGAGGCAACTCCTCAAATTGAAGAATACATTTGTGTGGACCGATGATCGTGACAGGATTTTCAGGAATATAAAAAAAGAAATGTCCTCTGCTCTACCTCTACAGGGTTTCGATACTTCACTTAGGAGCTTTGTGACAACAGATGCGAGCAACAAAAGTTTAGGTGCAGTGCTCACACAAAAAGACTCGAAAGGTGTGGAGGATACTATAGCTTTCGCATCATGAGCTCTCACTCCATCAGAAGAGAACTTTTCGGTTATTGAGCATGAAGCCCTCGCTTGTGTGTGGGCACTGGAACATTACAGACATTTTGTTTGGGGCCGTAAAGTTACCTCATGCACAGATCACAAACCGTTAACTAAAGTTTTCACCACCAAAGGTTTGTATACAGCATCTCCGAGATTAGCCAGACTTTCAGTATGCCTTTTTGACTTTATGTATGACATTGAATATGTTCCAGGAATCAAAAACGTTGTCGCAGATTTTCTTAGTAGGATGCCCGTAGGTCACCCTAACTTCGATAAGTGTTCCGATTTGGAAGAGAATGCTGTCGCAGCTATTTTGGAACATGACGGTGGCATATCTAAGGATGAATGGTTCATGGAGCAAAATAATGACGTCACATTAATACAAGTCATACAAAGATTGAAAGAAGGTTGGTGCACAAAAAACCAGCTTGATGAACAACTCGAAGCCTTTTGGGAGGTAAAAATTGAATTGTCATATGAGGATGGTTTCCTCCTCAGAAGTGGGAAGTTCGTGCCTCCACTCAATATCAGAGGAAAACTTTTAAAACTGTGTCATGAAGGGCATTTAGGCATAATCAAAATGAAGGAGAGGGTTAAAAACGTGTACTGGTGGCCAGGAGTCAATTTGGAAATAGAACGTACAGTGAGGGAGTGTGCACTTTGTATGACATCAGACAAAGCACAAGTTACTTTTAGACCGCCTCTTCAACCCTTATCCAGCCCAAGCATGCCTTGGGAAAGGATTGGAATAGACATTATGGGTCTAATATCTGAGGAACAAGAAAAATTGCATGTTTTTGTTATAATTGATCATTTTTCAAAGCGGCCAGAAGTAAAATTCTCAAAAAAGCCGGAAGCATTGAACATTGTAAAGTTTATGGATTACATTTTCTGTCGTGAAGGGTTACCAAAACAAATCGTAAGTGATAATGGTACTCAATTTACGTCTGATATCTTCAAAAACTATATTTTGAAAAACAATATTGACCACAAGACCACATCAGTCTACCACCCAGCGGGAAATGGGGCTATTGAGAGATTCAACAGGGTCATTAAGGGAATAATACGGATTGCCAATAGCAACAATCTACAATGGAGATGTGAAACACTTAAGACTGTTTGGACTTATAGAATTACTCCATGTGAGACAACAGGTCACAGTCCATTTGAGCTAATGCGTGGTAGGACACCATTATCTAAAGACAATGTGGGTTGGATCAAAGCAGCCAAGAGAGTTGATTGGTCATCCAAACAGGTTCGAGAAAAGCTTTTGAAGTCTCAGGCTAAAGAAAAAGAAAACTATGACAAGACGCATGGAAGCAAACCTGTGGTTCTAAAGGAGGGTGACTTTGTCAAAGTGAAGAAGAGTGGTCACATTGCAAAAGGTCAAGATAAGTACACCCCTCCATTACGAGTCCGTGAAGTATATTGCAATTCTGCTCTTCTTAGCGATGGACATCCTTGGGAAGGCTCTGATACCTACCCACCTAAAGAACTTACTAGCAGTTCCGGGCAGGAACTTATGGACAAATCCCTGGCGCAGGCAGGCGTACGATTGTTACTTTGAATGCGATATGCCAATGGGTCCAACGTCCAGTGTCAACCAGGAAGTGGGTACTCCGTCTGAACCGGTTGATGGGCCCGTTCCCCAGGTTAAGGAAGACAGAACCAGACGCAGGTTGCCTGTACCACCGGTTTTGGGCAATGCTGTACCGGTAGCGACTAGCAGAGTTGGTAGACTGCTTGGTCCGCCGGCTAAATTAAGGGATTACATTTTTTTTTTTTGAAAATATTTTTATTGACAACACAGGTAAAACACACAAAAAGAAAAACAAAAGAAAACAGAGAATAGCTGATGGTGGAAATCTATACATTTGATGTAGAATAGGCCAAACAAATAGATAACCAATAGAAACATAAAAAGGATTAGAAAAAAGTTCCCCAAATTTTTTCAAATTTTTTCAAAGATTTCAATCCTCTCATTTTGGCGACAGCACATTCCATAGTGTAAATTTCGTTGATCAAAAACCACCATTCCAGAATGTGTGGGGGTTTCTGGGAAATCCATGCCCTAGCAATTGTCAATCGAGCACAAGAAAATAATACAGTTAATAAATCTTTGTGTGGGCAGTTCACAGATTGTATGTCTAATAAAACAGACAATGGCGAGAGAGAGCCTAAGACGATTTGTTTTTGCAGTAAAATATTTTCAAATCCGGACCAAAACTCGGATAAAGCTGGGCAGGTAAGAAATATATGAGTGATATCAGCCGCAAAAAGATCACATTTGGGACACTTGGATCGTGAATTTGATATAAGATTTTGAGACCATTTGGAAATTCTAAGTGGGGTATAATATAAAGAACAGATGGTTTTATATAGCTGAATCCTGAGGCTCGAATATTGAACCACTTTATTTATATTGCAAAGTGAAGCTGAAATTTTGTTAGAGGTAATGTTGGTCCCAAGTCTAGATGTCCATTTCAAAGCAATTTTGGAACAGTTATCCTCTTTAAAATTATTCAAGCATTTATAACCCCTACTAATTAGTGACTTCTGATTATCTGAATAGAAACATGTCCATAAATCTGAGTCCGAAACTTGATTGATTTTCATTTTACAAACCAGATAATCTCTAATTTGGATGTATTTAAATCGCATAGCTTCGGTTAAGTTAAAGAGAAGTTTAAGTGTTGTAAAGTTCAGAAATCCCTGATTGCCGTAAAGGTCTCCCAAAGAATTAATTCCCGAATTTGCCCAAGCAGTCCCATGTCCGTCATTAAATATTCCTGGTAGGCCCGGATTACCCCACAAAGAAAGCTTTGAATGAAAAAAAGAAGTTTTACATGTAACTAATAAGGATTTCCATACCGCAGCTGTCTCTCGGGCAGTCTTAAACTTAACCCTTTTAAAATAGTTAGGGTCATTAGTTCTTGCAAGAAATTGATTAGAGTCAGTACCCAACATGAATTGGTGGTAGTAGTATGAACTATTTGGAATGAATAGACTACGGAGGCGACCAAAAAAAGTTGCCAAGAAATACAGCTTGAAATCGGGGAAATTTAAACCACCTTTATTAGTCGGTAATTTAAGCAGGGCAAGCGATCTTCTAGCTTTCTTATAACCCCAAATATAGCTACTAAGAATCCCATCAAGTTTCTTAAAAAAAAAATTGTTAACCCGTAAGGGTATAGATCTAAATAAGTATAAAAATTTGGCCAAAATCTTCATTTTGATTAAATTAATCCGACCTATAAGACTTAGGGGTATTTTATGCCATTTTTTAAGTAGGCCAGCAGTTTCTTTCAATAAAACATCATAATTGAGGGTATTTATATCACTTACTTTAGCTGATATTTTAACACCTAAATATGTTGCCACCCGGCAGGTGCCTTGTATAAATGCCGATGGTTTGTAGTTTAGTATTACCTGAGTTTTACTTAGATTTAATTTGTATCCTGAAATTAATCCAAAGGTATTAGATTGTGCAATTATCGTTGTAAGAGCTTTTTCTACTTCGGTGGAATATATAGCAATGTCGTCGGCATATGCAGTAATTTTCAAAAAATTAGAGCCGACTTCCAATGGAATAATATGGGGTTGAGTAAGTAATGAATTTATAAACGGTTCCATGGAGAGCGCAAACAGCAGGGGTGAAAGCGGACACCCCTGTCGCGTACCCCTAAGTATTTTGAAACCTGGGGAGATCAAGCCAGCATAGCTGATTTTAGCAGTTGGGGAATCATATAAGGCCCGTATCCATCTTAAATATTGACCTTCAAAGCCGTACGCCCTCATTACAGCCCAGAGATAATCCCACCCGACTCGGTCAAATGCCTTTTTAGCATCTAAAAGTATCATGCCGAGTCGGGTGGAATTAACCGTTGCTAGATCAAAAGCAGTAATTGCCATATTAACATGGGCTGTAGTATCCCGGCCAGTGATAAATCCATGTTGTTCTGGGTTAACTAGTTCAGGCATATAAGGAGCTAATCGGAGTGCCAGAATTTTAGAGAATATTTTGGCATCTACGTTAATTAATGAAATAGGCCTGTAGGAAGCACATTCCTCAGCAGGTTTGTTTTTTTTGAGGAAGAAGACAATTTTAGCAGAATTCCAAGAGTTTGGAGCCTTCCCTGTTTGGCCAATCAAATTAATTACTAAACAGAAAAGGGGAAGTATTTCATCAATGCAAGTTTTATAGAATTCTATAGGGATTGTGTCTTCCCCTGCAGCTTTACCAGACGGAAGAGAAGTAATAGCCGTTCTGATTTCGGCGATAGTAACATTCTCCCCAAGTTGCCCATTATGTTCGATTTCTATATTATTAATAACGCGATTGCCAATGTATGCCTGAATATTATGTAATGTAGGGTTATTTTCGGGAGTATATAAATGACTGTAATACTTAACAAAATGTTCTATTATATCTGTAGTCTTATCATACATAGTATTGTCGGGGCCTTTGATAAATTTGATTATAGTATTAGCTTTGTCATCCGCGATTTTATAAGCCAGAACCTTACCAATTTTGTCGCCGCTCTCATATTGAGAAATTTTAAATGTATGTAATTTAACATTGGCTCGTTCTCTAAGAACGTTTTTAGTAGCAGATCGGAGACTAATTAGCTCTAATCCGAGTTTATCCGCTTCTGGTGAGCCTTGTATGAGAGCGTCTGCTAATTGATTTTCCAGCGACAAAATTTTGGTAGTATTGATCTTATCATCTCTGCGCAGTTTGGAGTTTTGTATGAAAATAAATTGTTGAGTAAACCCTCTTATGCTAGCCTTACAGGCATCCCATACATGGATTGGAGAGGTAGAATGGAGGTTTATATTGATAAATTCGGAAATATGTTTTCTAAGTTGTGATATGAATTCTGAATCTGAAAAAAGATATCTAGGGCAAGAGAATAATCTTATATCTTGTCTTCTTGAAATTGTATTGAAAGTAAAAAGAATGGGATTGTGGTCTGAGGAGAGTCTTGGACAAATATCGATAGTGCTAGATTCTAGGATCTTATCAGAGGCCCATATCATGTCTATCCGGGAACATAATTTATGAGGTGCGGAATAATACGTATACCCTGGTATTTTAGGATAAAGAGTTCTCCAAGCATCTTTTAGGTTGTGTAGGCGACCTAGTTCCAATATGGCCGCCCGTGTCTTCCACATACGTTGAAACCCCCTATATTTGGTAATGTCTAGATCATAGTCAATTATACAATTAAAATCGCCGCCGATTAAGAGTTCTCCTTCCCAATCCAATAATTCAATATTTAACCAATCAAAGATATAAGGGTCATCAATATTAGGTCCATATATAGAACATATAACATATTTACAATTTTCCATATGGACTTGTACTATTATCCATCTACCCCTTTTGTCTGCAGCTGTTTTAATAACATTTAGTTTCAGTTGTCTCTGTTTTAATATAGCCACCCCTCTGATAGTAGCATTTAAAGTTGTACAAACAACAATCTCATATCCTAATAACTTTAACAAATTCCTATCTTTATAGCAAATGTGTGTCTCAGTGAATAAAGCTAGATGGGGATTATACAATGTAAGTTCTTCCTGAACTAATCGTCTCTTGTTCTTGCAGTTAAGGCCGGCGACATTCCATACTAAACAACTATGTCTAAGCATTTCAAAGATATTAAAAAGTCAGCTATTCTAAAAAAAAAACAGTCATACGTATCAGCTTTTCTTTTTTATTACTATTTTCAATAAGTGTTGCTGTTGTGTTGTCATTTTTGTCATTATTAACCACCACCCGTGAACCCCTCCTCCGAACCCATCCCAGCCGGGACCTCCCCCCAAACTCCCCGGGGGAGAGCACCCCTTGGTTCCATGCTGCCGTTGTTGGGCAGCCTAGTTGAGAGGCAACATCGGAAAACTCCCTCTAGCTCCCCCACTCCGCCTAAAAAAAAAAAAAAAGGGAGAAACCCCATACAGTGCATGTGTAAATACGAATGCAACTGCTAATATGAAAAAAAAGGGGGTTTAATGAGCCTGAGAAAAACCACATATGAACAACCTTACATCACGTCACGTAATGATTTCAGTATTAATAACCCTAGCACTTATACACACTTTGCCCAAGAATAGCTATTCAGTGTAGCAATCAATCTGCTACGGCCTAAAGTGGATAATCATGTACATAGAAGAATTACGGATGGTTCTTAGCTAAATTTTGAAAGTGCAGTTTCAGCTTCTTTGACATCAGTAAAAATATATGTGTGGCCCCCTTTCATTACTTTGAGACGGGCAGGTTCCTGCAGGAATACCTGCCCACCGAGAGATTTGAAAGGGTCAATAAGTTGTCGTAGCTTCCATCGTCTGTCCATGGTGGCCTTGCTCAAATCAGATCTAGCGAAGAACGAGACATTGTCAATTTTAATTGGAGAGTGAGGCTTGGCCTTGGAAGAGACCGCTTGTCTTAATAGAAAATTGCCAAAGTATATCAGAAAAAGCCGCGGAAATTTACTCTCTTTATTTCTTTGAACCAAAGGTAACCTATGGACCCTTTGTAGCTGGGAGTCCCAGTCCCAATCTGATAAATCTGGGAAAGCTCGCTGAAAAAAGGCTCACCATATAGGCCCTTGAGTCAGATCCTTCTAAGCCCTCCGGTATACCAAAAAGTCGAAGGTTTTGCCTTCTTTGGCGATTTTCCATATCCTCAAGTTTATTCTGAAGACTTGATATTTGCATGTCGTGTTGGCTAGTTAAAGTCTCGGCCCGGGCAGATATTTCCTCGATTCCTACAACCCTTTGTTGAAGCTCCGCCACTTCTTGGGTAATTATTCCAAATTGTTTAGTAGCTTCTGCTAAAGATTTCTGTAATTGGCCATTGTCCTCTCTAAGCTGTAAAAAGTGTTGTTGCGCTTCATTTCTATGATCAGTCAAGATCTTTAAGATCTGGTCAAAAGAAGAGAGGTTACATCCAGTATTATCTTGTGTAAGCAGGGAGATAGTGGGACTTGCAGAATTTGAAAGCAACCGTTGAGAATCCAACTCAGTAGTGATTACTGCAGTAGGAGCACAGGAATCATGAGATTCAGCTAGGAAAATATCTGAAGCAGTAGCGGATGAGATAGTCGAGATAGTCAGGACAGGTTGGTTTATTTTGTCTCCGACTGTTGCGGGGCATTCCTTTAAATACTCTTCTTTCTCCGTGGGGTAAGTACCTGAGAGACGTAAAGCCATATTCTTAACACCACCTTTTGCCTGTATCCACCGTCGCAAGGGACTCTCGTCAATAATAGTTTTTAAGACTGAGCTTGAGGCAGACAAAACAGAAGTATTAAAAGTCTTCCCTTTCTTTATTTTGTGTTTCGTTTTTGATTTTCCCTTTTTAGGGCCAGAATGTCGTATGGGAGGGCTGGGTGTATCTTCTTCCTCTCCTTCAACCGAAGCTTCTTCGTCATCAGCGCGACTGTCCTGAGTTTCTTTATGAATTATTTTGTCTTTGATTGATATAGATTGCATGCCGATAGTGGGCGAGATCAGTACACTTGAGCTCTTCTCTATGTGAGCATAAATCTGGATGGCCTCTTGAGAGCACTTAAACAGTTTCGAGGTGTTGGCCGTGAGCGTCCCCTCACCGGCTGATATAAGAGTCTCTGAAAATCCCTTATTAGAAAAACTAGAATTTGTTTTTCCATTAGCACTGTAGTTATCTGATAGTTGGTTTATACTTGGATCAGAACCAAGACCAGTCGGAGATAGAGCATCAATATGCATCAAGGGCATCAAGGGCAAGAGAGGCAAGAGAGGCACTGAAGGACTGGTACAGACAACATTGTTCCCAGAAATTGATACGGGACCTGACCTGCCCTGTGTGTCTGCAGAAAATGGAGAGGCTCGAGTAATCAGCTTACCAGGGGTCACGGTTGTTTTCTCGATGTTCCCAGCGTTATTCCCAGCGTTGTCTGCTGTAGCCTCGGAGGTAACCAGGGAAACTGCCAAAGGAGCTGAAGTCGTAACTGCAGCAGTGTTTCCACCACAAGCCGAGCTCTCGACAATAGGACCCCTCCCGGCTCGAGCTGATCTGTGAGCATTTTTAGGGGCCATGTCTCGGGTAGCCGGAATGAGCCGCGTCTCTTTTCCTACGTCGGAGCTGGAGCAGGAGCCGCGGGTGGAGCAAACTGCCTGAGGCCGTTGCAATCCAAGGCCAGAGTAACCGAATGCAGAATCCAAAAAGGCTCCAGCTACACCCAAGGTAATCGTCGGTCGGATGAGGAAAAACCTCCGTCCACAGCGACCCAGTAAAAATCGCAGCATCCGGTACCTTGTTTCATTATCGGTATCGATATCAGTATCTTAGTGGAGGAAGTAAAAAGGTAAGCGAGTGGATGTTTACTCGCTATATTCTTAGATGATTCTCATACGGTACCGTTCTCGGACAGGGTGGGAGAGAGGGAGCGTCTCACAATGCTGCCGTTCAATGGCGTGTTCAGCCCGCCATCTTGTCCCAGCCCGAGTAACCAAGGGATTACATTGAAAGAAAAACATGTGTTCACTCACAAGGGATTACATTTGTGAGTGAACACATGTTTTTCTTTCCCTTTTCCCCTTTTTCTCTTCCCTCCTTTATTTCCGTAGGGGGAACGATGTGTTGTGTTTCTATGTTGTGTCCCTGCGCGGACACCGTAGCATCGCTCTATGTTAGTCCCAGCTGATATGCTGTATCAGCTGTGATCTCATCAACTGCCACCTGTCAGTTGACAGTTGACAGCTGATCACAGAATCCGCCGGTTGTCTTTTCTACTCCGCCCCCGGAGTTTGTGTTGGCGCATATTTGCATTAAAGTACAACCTTCAAACTTCACCGAGTCTTGTACTTAACACCGCCAAACAGACATGCTCAGTGACAGTGTGCAAGTCTCCTCCTCCCTGCTAAGCCCACTATCGTCAAAGACGATGGCCCTGCCCTAGACTCGGAGCACTCGGCTCGAGTCTAGGCCATGCAGTGCCAGCAAAAAGTAAAATGATAATAAATAGTTTTATTAGCATTTATTTTAAATCTCCTGGCACTGACCAATAGGGTGGCGTTCCTCCGCTATAAAGTAGGAGCCGCCCATGTCCCTTCGTTTCACTCTTACAGGTTACTTCTTTATCCCTTTATGACGGTTTTCCTGTCCTTCTCTTCGTCCGTCTTTCTGTTTTGCTTTTCCCTCTCTTGCTCTTGGTAAATGTCTAACACAGAAAAATAAGAGTCAGTCCCCAGAAATGAGTGCCGGTGACCCCCACCGGCAACCACAGGCTCAAATTAAGCACTAGCTGCAGGGGCTAGATTACATATATCATAATCATCATAAAAGCATTATTGCGGCAGAACATTCAGCTCACTGATGTAAAGAAAAAGGGGTCCCCAGCTACAAGATAACTTGCCCAAGGCAGGGTTATTATACATAAATTGTAAAGAGGCCTGGGGAAATTAATACTTAATAGATCAAGATGTGAGGCAAATACTCAGACGAACAAAGAGAAAAGTGAATGCAAAAAATAGAAAAATATACGTATTTATTATTATGATAAAATAAAGATATCACTGTATTATTATTATATTCTTTTTACAAAAATACATAGTCATTGTGTCTAATTACCGATGAAATACATGTAATTAATTCTTGTGTCTTGCTCATACACCCTCATGCATTCATACATTTACACATTTCTCATACGTACTGATCAGGAGAACATCAAAATATAGTCATATATTCTACGGAGAAATAATTATTCTGATATTGTCATAATCATTGCACAATTGTGGCCTAGCCAATATGAATATTGCTCTATGCGCGTTTCGGCTGGTCGCCTTCTTCAGGACGCCACAGGATAAACAATCCAGTGTAATATCTGTAATCGGGCTCACGATTCTGACAATGGAGATAGCCCTTGTTTTGTTGTGCGGTATTCCCACTTGAAATGTGGATATCTCGCAATGACAGGACACGTTTTGAGATTATTAAAGTCCTACTTGGATATTGCCACATCATACTATAATCAGCCTCTCTTTTAATGAATGGGAACATTACTACAAAAATCTTCCTGAACATTCTTGTACCAGTCCTGTCGTTGCGAGATTACTCGACAGATAACTCAACAGATATTACACTGGATTGTTTAACATTTGGGGAAAGGGCAACTTTCCCCCAGTCCCCAGATATTACAGGAGGCATATTTACTATTCCAATTCCAATCCTAGAATATTTTGAGGAAAGCCATAAATTCCCGAAGTAATTTTAGGAAGGGTTGTAGAGCGGTCATTTTTAATTACAGAAAGTGCTGCCCTTAGGGTACAGTTCAGGGCAAGCAAATACCGTTTGTAAACAACACAATTTATCCCATCACCAGTATTCCAAGTTCACGTGGATTGGGCTGCCCTAACCCTTTCAATGGATGCACGTGTTTGGCGTGTTTGTTTTGCATGAGAGTAATTATAAAGCAAAAGCGTATGCACGTGACTGGAGGTGTACAAATTAGCGGCGTAATGCAAAATGATGGGTGCCCCCTGCAGAATGTGACAAGGGACCAGGGGCTCCCCATATCTCACAAATTTTCATTGGCCGTGGGCTGAATGGGGCCCCCACATAATGGTTGGGGGTCCCCGCGCCTGAATGCCCCCCCATGAAGGGTTTGGAGGGCCCTTTGAAGATTGAGTGTCTCCCTGTGCTGCAAGGACTGCAGGGGGCATGCGTTGCGCCCCCGGTACAAATCTTTGCTAAAATACATATTCTGGGGCTTTTGTTCAGAGGGGTGCGGTGTTCGAAGAGGGAGGAGTGAGGCTGTTATTACAATCAAAAATAATTTGTCAAGCAGACACAGTCTGGGAAAGAGGAAATATGTAAGCCCACGGTACTAGGCCGAGTTTAACCAGTGCTTAATTTGAGTCGGTAGTTTCCGGTGCTCGGCACTGAAATTTATTGTGAACACCGGCACTATAACAGTCTGCCACATAGTGGCGCTGTGTGTGTGATTTAGAGATGAGCAGAACAGCTGCTCATCAATTCAATATACATTCAAAACAATTAATTTCTGACACCTTAGCCATTCTTACAGCTTTGGGGGCCTGGAAGCGTCTGAATAATCACACTTGTAGGAGTGTTATGGTTGGTAGCTGCTTTGGCAGCTCCTCCGCTAAGGCGGAGGAGCGTTGCCCCACTGCTCACTAAGTGAGCAATTAAAAACGGGAAAATAAAATGAAAATAACTTTACGTTATTATCATTTTTTTAAACGTACTGTCTTGGTTGGAGCGAGACAGGGCTGGGCTGTTTAGAGACTGGGGGAGGAGTGGTAGGCACTTCTTATTGTGCATGACATTTTGGCCGGCCGTCTCGGGTTTGCCATAATGTCATGCACACTTTGCATGTGCTCAACCCAGGCTGCATTACAGCCTGGATGGAGAACATGCCTAGGGCCCCATTCCCTCTCTTAGCTCCAAACCACGGTGCTCAGACCAATCACAGCGCGGCTCTGGGGAGCCTGGCAGCAGCTGGCCGTGTCCAGGTAGCTGGCCGTTTCCAGGTAAGTGCCTGGTGACAGCTGGCCGTATCCAGGTAAGTGGAGCCTGGCAGCAGCTGGCCAAATCCAGGTAAGTGGTGCCCTCTGCTCCCCGACCCCCTCCGTTCAGTAGCAGCCGCTCTGGGTAGTTGCACAGGTATTGTCCTTTGCAGTGCTGGAAGGGGCAATGGGTGGGTAAAGCTGTAGGGGCCTACAGGCCAGAGCCATGGCACATATTTTATTACAAAACAAGCATTGAGTTCAACCAATTTCCTGAGTGCAACTGGAAGTTTCATCCACTCCTCAAAGGCATGTAAGGATATGAAATATGGTACTCCTCAAACACCTCTTCTCTACTACTAAATGCTTTTGTGAATCATCCCCTTTGTTTTCTGGAATCCGCCACCTCGCAGCGTTCAGTCCTTACCTAATGTGTCTGCTGCGCGCGGATCCGACCTGCGCGGGTCAATTACGCATCAGGGCGCGCGCGGTGGGCTTCGGGAAGGAATCAGCATACAAACCCTGACAGCGCTATAAATAGCAGCCGTCCCCAGAGGAGAAGCCGCAGGTCGGAATCACCTTGAAAGGGCGCCTATTTTTATCCTCCGCACGTCTCCGCGGCGCATGCATTATGTATCTGCGCGCCTGGAGTGGCTCTCTCTACGCATTTTGTCCTTAGCAACCCCTGACACCTTGTACGTGGCGCTATTTCTGTCCACGACCGTGGCACGGTCTGGTGCGCCGGGCGGATGTTTACAGGCGTCTTGAGATCTGCTGCTAAAGCGTTTTCATTTCTTACGGTCACTGTGTTTCAGTCGCTAGGCGGGGTTTGCAGAATGGTTCACTGGCAGGGCCCGAGGCGCTGGTCGTTTATTAGTAGAAGACATTATTTCCATAATTTGGGCTCATCCTGCTGCAAAATATACGTGTTTATGTCTCCATACTGGGAGTTCACGTTGGTTAAATTGCACTTGCTATGTGTGCTAACGAGAGCCTTACCCCTTTTTCATAGCCAACAGTTTAGTATTGGGTATAGTATAGTGACTATTCGTGCGACCTGTGGGCAGGGACGTTGCTTGTTCAGTAGGATTGGGGGGGGGGGGGGGAGGGGGGGGGTGTGAGCTTTAGATTTCCCACCAATCACGTTGGCATGTAATGATAACAAAAATACATCATACGACAAGCACGGCGCATGAGAGGGACTTAAGGGGACAGTGGAAAGGGAGGGGAATGCAGATTGATAGGAGTAACAAGTGAGAGAAACACAATATTTTGTACAAAAACATTCTGAGGACTTTCTGAACAGCATGAGAGGGAGAGTGTGTGTGTTTTTGTCAGTGTGTACAAGCACAAATCCATGGTGTAATCTGACAGGAACCTCCAGTGGCGTAGCAAGGTCAAGTGGTACACTGTGCAGAACATTTCTTGTCACCCCCGGCTTGAGAAAATGGCAAAAATATGTGTTTAAAACATATTTTTGCCATTTTGTCGCCTCCCCCAGTGATGACACCCGGGGCGGCCCACACCCACCGCACCCGCCTTCCTACGCCACTGGGAACCTCACAATACCTGACTGAAAGCAGCTGTACCCAATTATTCTTCAGAAAATACATATATTAGGGAGGTGTAACCCCGCAAACACGCCCCCTCCCAAGCTACGCCCCTGCATGCAGGCGCACACAGAGCACACAGACAGACACCCCTTTTCACAAAGTTCAGCACAAGGAAGGGCTCCCATGCACCGTGATCAACAATACACAGCGATGAAAGTACCCTGACATAACAGTCATACATAACACTGCACAGGAGGGGGCAGCGAGCGATGTGTATCGGAAGGGCACAAGATGACCTACGGCTAAGGGGCACAGACTGATGCAAACCAGCTTAGCACTGAGAGATGTACATCAGTGGAGGACTGGATGATAAGCTGGAAGGGCACAAGGTGACATACGGCTCAGATGCAGAAACTGATATACACCTGCTTGCACTGAGAGATGTACATCAGTGAAGCACTGGATGAGGTTGGAATGGCCCAAGCTGACCTACGGCTACAGTGCAGAGACTAATACACCCCAGCTTAGCACTGAGAGATGTACATCAGAGGAGCACTGGATGATATTCTGTAGGGCCCAAGGTGATCTAATGCTAAGGTGAAGAGACTGATGCACACCAGTTTAGCACTGAGAGATGTACATCAGTGGAGCACTGGATGATATTCTGTAGAGCGCAAGATGACCTAAGGCTAAGGTGAAGAGACTGATGCACACCAGTTTAGCACTGAGAGATGTACATCATTGGAGCCCGAGATGATATTCTGTAGGGCACAAGGTGACCTAAGGCTAAGGTGAAGAGACTGATGCACACCAGTTTGGCACTGAGAGATGTACATCAGTGGAGCACGAGATGATATTCTGTAGGGCACAAGGTGACCTAAGGCTAAGGTGAAGAGACTGATGCACACCAGTTTAGCACTGAGAGATGTACATCAGTGGAGCAATGGATGATATTCTGTAGGGCACAAGATGACCTAAGGCTAAGGTGAAGAGACTGATGCCCACCAGTTTAGCACTGAGAGATGTACATCAGTGGAGCACGAGATGATATTCTGTAGGGCACAAGGTGACCTAAGGCTAAGGTGAAGAGACTGATGCACACCAGCTTAGCACTGAGAGATGTACATCAGTGGAGCACTGGATGATATTCTGTAGGGCACAAGATGACCTATGGCTAAGGTGAAGAGACTGATGCACACCAGCTTAGCACTGAGAGATGTACATCAGTGGAGCACGAGATGATATTCTGTAGGGCACAAGGTGACCTAAGGCTAAGGTGAAGAGACTGATGTACACCAGTTTAGCACTGAGAGATGTACATCAGTGAAACACTGGATGATATTCTGTAGGGCACAAGATGACCTAAGGCTAAGGTGAAGAGACTGATGCACACCAGCTTAGCACTGAGAGATGTACATCAGTGGAGCACGAGATGATATTCTGTAGGGCACAAGGTGACCTACGGCTAAGGGGCACAGACTGATGCAAACCAGTTTTGCACTGAGAGATGTACATCAGTGGAGCACGAGATGATATTCTGTAGGGCACAAGGTGACCTACGGCTAAGGGGCACAGACTGATGCAAACCAGCTTAGCACTGAGAGATGTACATCAGTGGAGCACTGGATGATGTTCTGTAGGGCACAAGGTGACCTAAGGCTAAGGTGAAGAGACTGATGCACACCAGTTTAGCACTCAGAGATGTACATCATTGAAACACTGGATGATATTCTGTAGGGCACAAGGTGACCTAAGGCTAAAGTGAAGAGACTGATGCACACCAGCTTAGCACTGAGAGATGTACATCAGTGAAGGACTGGACGAGATGCTGGAAGAGCCCAAGGTGACCTACGGCTAAGGGGCACAGACTGATGCACACCAGTTTAGCACTGAGAAATGTACATCAGTGGAACACTGGATGATATTCTGTAGGGCATAAGGTGACCTAAGACTGAGGTGAAGAGACTGATGCACACCAGTTTAGCACTGAGAGATGTACATCAGTGAAACACTGGATGATATTCTGTAGGGCACAAGGTGACCTACGGCTAAGGGGCACAGACTGATGCAAACCAGTTTAGCACTGAGAGATGTACATCAGTAGAGCACTGGATGATATTCTGTAGGGCACAAGGTGACCTACGGCTAAGGGGCACAGACTGATGCACACCGGTTTAGCACCGAGAGATGTACATCAGGAGAGCACTGGATGATATTCTGTAGGGCACAAGGTGACCGAAGGCTAAGGGGCACAGACTGATGCACACCAGCTTAGCACTGAGAGATGTACATCAGTGGAACACTGGATGATATTCTGTAGGGCACAAGGTGACCTAAGGCTAAGGTGAAGAGACTGATGCACACCAGTTTAGCACTGAGAGATGTACATCAGGAGAGCACTGGATGATATTCTGTAGGGCACAAGGTGACCTAAGGCTAAAATGAAGAGACTGATGCACACCAGTTTAGCACTGAGAGATGTACATCAGTGAAACCCTGGATGATATTCTGTAGGGCACAAGGTGACCTACGGCTAAGGGGCACAGACTGATGCAAACCAGCTTAGCACTGAGAGATGTACATCAGTGGAACACTGGATGATATTCTGTAGGGCACAAGGTGACCTAAGGCTAAAGTGAAGAGACTGATGCACACCAGCTTAGCACTGAGAGATGTACATCAGTGGAGCACTGGATGATGTTCTGTAGGGCACAAGGTGACCTAAGGCTAAGGTGAAGAGACTGATGCACACCAGTTTAGCACTGAGAGATGTACATCAGTAGAGCACTGGATGATATTCTGTAGGGCCCAAGGTGACCTAAGGCTAAGGTGAAGAGACTGATGCACACCGGCTTAGCACCGAGAGATGTACATCAGTGGAGCACTGGATGATATTCTGTAGGGCACAAGGTGACCTAAGGCTAAGGTGAAGAGACTGATGCACACCGGCTTAGCACCGAGAGATGTACATCAGTGGAGCACTGGATGATATTCTGTAGGGCACAAGGTGACCTAAGGCTAAGGTGAAGAGACTGATGCACACCAGTTTAGCACTGAGAGATGTACATCAGTGAAACACTGGATGATATTCAGTAGAGCACAAGGTGACCTAAGGCTAAGGTGAAGAGACTGATGCACACCAGCTTAGCACTGAGAGAAGGTCATCAGTGAAACACTGGATGATATTCTGTAGGGCACAAGGTGACCTAAGGCTAAGGTGAAGAGACTGATGCACACCAGCTTAGCACTGAGAGATGTACATCAGTGAAACACTGGATGATATTCTGTAGGGCACAAGGTGACCAACGGCTAAGGGGCACAGACTGATGCAAACCAGTTTAGCACTGAGAGATGTACATCAGTGGAGCACTGGATGATATTCTGTAGGGCACAAGGTGACCTAAGGCTAAGGTGAAGAGACTGATGCACACCAGCTTAGCACTGAGAGATGTACATCGGTGAAACACTGGATGATATTCTGTAGGGCACAAGGTGACCTAAGGCTAAGGTGAAGAGACTGATGCAAACCAGCTTAGCACTGAGAGATGTACATCAGTAGAGCACTGGATGATATTCTCTAGGGCACAAGGTGACCTAAGACTAAGGTGAAGAGACTGATGCAAACCAGCTTAGCACTGAGAGATGTACATCAGTAGAGCACTGGATGATATTCTGTAGGGCACAAGGTGACCTAAGGCTAAGGTGAAGAGACTGATGCACACCGGCTTAGCACCGAGAGATGTACATCAGTGGAGCACTGGATGATATTCTGTAGGGCACAAGGTGACCTAAGGCTAAGGTGAAGAGACTGATGCACACCGGCTTAGCACCGAGAGATGTACATCAGTGGAGCACTGGATGATATTCTGTAGGGCACAAGGTGACCTAAGGCTAAGGTGAAGAGACTGATGCACACCAGTTTAGCACTGAGAGATGTACATCAGTGAAACACTGGATGATATTCTGTAGGGCACAAGGTGACCTAAGGCTAAGGTGAAGAGACTGATGCACACCAGCTTAGCACTGAGAGATGTACATCAGTGGAGCACTGGATGATATTCTGTAGGGCACAAGGTGACCTAAGGCTAAGGTGAAGAGACTGATGCACACCAGCTTAGCACTGAGAGATGTACATCAGTAGAGCACTGGATGATATTCTGTAGGGCCCAAGGTGACCTAAGGCTAAGGTGAAGAGACTGATGCACACCGGCTTAGCACCGAGAGATGTACATCAGTGGAGCACTGGATGATATTCTGTAGGGCACAAGGTGACCTAAGGCTAAGGTGAAGAGACTGATGCACACCGGCTTAGCACCGAGAGATGTACATCAGTGGAGCACTGGATGATATTCTGTAGGGCACAAGGTGACCGAAGGCTAAGGGGCACAGACTGATGCACACCAGCTTAGCACTGAGAGATGTACATCAGTGGAACACTGGATGATATTCTGTAGGGCACAAGGTGACCTAAGGCTAAGGTGAAGAGACTGATGCACACCAGTTTAGCACTGAGAGATGTACATCAGGAGAGCACTGGATGATATTCTGTAGGGCACAAGGTGACCTAAGGCTAAAATGAAGAGACTGATGCACACCAGTTTAGCACTGAGAGATGTACATCAGTGAAACCCTGGATGATATTCTGTAGGGCACAAGGTGACCTACGGCTAAGGGGCACAGACTGATGCAAACCAGCTTAGCACTGAGAGATGTACATCAGTGGAACACTGGATGATATTCTGTGGGGCACAAGGTGACCTAAGGCTAAAGTGAAGAGACTGATGCACACCAGCTTAGCACTGAGAGATGTACATCAGTGGAGCACTGGATGATATTCTGTAGGGCACAAGGTGACCTAAGGCTAAGGTGAAGAGACTGATGCACACCAGCTTAGCACTGAGAGATGGACATCAGTAGAGCACTGGATGATATTCTGTAGGGCCCAAGGTGACCTAAGGCTAAGGTGAAGAGACTGATGCACACCGGCTTAGCACCGAGAGATGTACATCAGTGGAGCACTGGATGATATTCTGTAGGGCACAAGGTGACCTAAGGCTAAGGTGAAGAGACTGATGCACACCGGCTTAGCACCGAGAGATGTACATCAGTGGAGCACTGGATGATATTCTGTAGGGCACAAGGTGACCTAAGGCTAAGGTGAAGAGACTGATGCACACCAGTTTAGCACTGAGAGATGTACATCAGTGAAACACTGGATGATATTCAGTAGGGCACAAGGTGACCTAAGGCTAAGGTGAAGAGACTGATGCACACCAGCTTAGCACTGAGAGAAGGTCATCAGTGAAACACTGGATGATATTCTGTAGGGCACAAGGTGACCTAAGGCTAAGGTGAAGAGACTGATGCACACCAGTTTAGCACTGAGAGATGTACATCAGTGAAACACTGGATGATATTCTGTAGGGCACAAGGTGACCAACGGCTAAGGGGCACAGACTGATGCAAACCAGTTTAGCACTGAGAGATGTACATCAGTGGAGCACTGGATGATATTCTGTAGGGCACAAGGTGACCTAAGGCTAAGGTGAAGAGACTGATGCACACCAGCTTAGCACTGAGAGATGTACATCGGTGAAACACTGGATGATATTCTGTAGGGCACAAGGTGACCTAAGGCTAAGGTGAAGAGACTGATGCAAACCAGCTTAGCACTAAGAGATGTACATCAGTAGAGCACTGGATGATATTCTCTAGGGCACAAGGTGACCTAAGACTAAGGTGAAGAGACTGATGCAAACCAGCTTAGCACTGAGAGATGTACATCAGTAGAGCACTGGATGATATTCTGTAGGGCACAAGGTGACCTAAGGCTAAGGTGAAGAGACTGATGCACACCGGCTTAGCACCGAGAGATGTACATCAGTGGAGCACTGGATGATATTCTGTAGGGCACAAGGTGACCTAAGGCTAAGGTGAAGAGACTGATGCACACCGGCTTAGCACCGAGAGATGTACATCAGTGGAGCACTGGATGATATTCTGTAGGGCACAAGGTGACCTAAGGCTAAGGTGAAGAGACTGATGCACACCAGCTTAGCACTGAGAGATGTACATCAGTGAAACACTGGATGATATTCTGTAGGGCACAAGGTGACCTAAGGCTAAGGTGAAGAGACTGATGCACACCAGCTTAGCACTGAGAGATGTACATCAGTGGAGCACTGGATGATATTCTGTAGGGCACAAGGTGACCTAAGGCTAAGGTGAAGAGACTGATGCACACCAGCTTAGCACTGAGAGATGTACATCAGTAGAGCACTGGATGATATTCTGTAGGGCCCAAGGTGACCTAAGGCTAAGGTGAAGAGACTGATGCACACCGGCTTAGCACCGAGAGATGTACATCAGTGGAGCACTGGATGATATTCTGTAGGGCACAAGGTGACCTAAGGCTAAGGTGAAGAGACTGATGCACACCGGCTTAGCACCGAGAGATGTACATCAGTGGAGCACTGGATGATATTCTGTAGGGCACAAGGTGACCTAAGGCTAAGGTGAAGAGACTGATGCACACCAGCTTAGCACTGAGAGATGTACATCAGTGGAGCACTGGATGATATTCTGTAGGGCACAAGGTGACCTAAGGCTAATGTGAAGAGACTGATGCACACCAGCTTAGCACTGAGAGATGTACATCAGTGAAACACTGGATGGTATTCTGTAGGGCACAAGGTGACCTAAAGCTAAGGTGAAGAGACTGATGCACACCAGCTTAGCACTGAGAGATGTACATCAGTAGAGCACAGGATGATATTCTGTAGGGCACAAGGTGACCTAAGGCTAAGGTGAAGAGACTGATGCACAACAGTTTAGCACTGAGAGATGTACATCAGTGAAACACTGGATGATATTCTGTAGGGCACAAGGTGACCTAAGGCTAAGGTGAAGAGACTGATGCACACCAGTTTAGCACTGAGAGATGTACATCAGTAGAGCACTGGATGATATTCTGTAGGGCACAAGGTGACCTAAGGCTATGGTGAAGAGACTGATGCACACCAGCTTAGCACCGAGAGATGTACATCAGTGGAGGACTGGATGATATTCTGTAGGGCACAAGGTGACCTAAGGCTAAGGTGAAGAGACTGATGCACACCTGCGTAGCACTGAGAAATGTACATCAGTGGAGCACTGGATGATATTCTGTAGGGCACAAGGTGACCTACGGCTAAGGGGCACAGACTGATGCAAACCAGCTTAGCACTGAGAGATGTACATCAGTGGAGCACTGGATGATATTCTGTAGGGCACAAGGTGACCTACGGCTAAGGGGCACAGACTGATGCATACCAGCTTAGCACTGAGAGATGTACATCAGTGGAACACTGGATGATATTCTGTAGGGCACAAGGTTACCTAAGGCTAAGGTGAAGAGACTGATGCACACCAGATTAGCACTGAGAGATGTACATCAGTGAAACACTGGATGATATTCTGTAGGGCACAAGGTGACCTACGGTTAAGGGGCACAGACTGATGCAAACCAGCTTAGCACTGAGAGATGTACATCAGTGGAACACTGGATGATATTCTGTAGGGCACAAGGTGACCTAAGGCTAAGGTGAAGAGACTGATGCACACCAGCTTAGCACTGAGAGATATACATCAGTGAAACACTGGATGATATTCTGTAGGGCACAAGGTGACCTAAGGCTAAGGTGAAGAGACTGATGCACACCAGCTTAGCACTGAGAGATGTACATCAGTAGAGCACTGGATGATATTCTGTAGGGCACAAGGTGACCGAAGGCTAAGGTGAAGAGACTGATGCACACCGGCTTAGCACCGAGAGATGTACATCAGTGGAGCACTGGATGATATTCTGTAGGGCACAAGGTGACCTAAGGCTAAGGTGAAGAGACTGATGCACACCAGCGTAGCACTGAGAAATGTACATCAGTGGAGCACTGGATGATATTCTGTAGGGCACAATGTGACCTAAGGCTAAGGTGAAGAGACTGGTGCACACCAGTTTAGCACTGAGAGATGTACATCAGGAGAGCACTGGATGATATTCTGTAGGGCACAATGTGACCCAAGGCTAAGGTGAAGAGACTTATGCACACCAGCTTAGCACTGAGAGATGTACATCAGTGAAGCACTGGATGATATTATGTAGGGCCCAAGGTGATTTAAGGCTAAGGTGAAGAGACTGATGCACACCAGCTTAGCACTGAGAGATATCCATCAGTGGAGCACTGGATGATATTCTGTAGGGCACAAGGTGACCTAAGGCTAAGGTGAAGAGACTGATGCACACCAGCTTAGCACTGAGAGATGCACATCAGTGAAACACTGGATGATATTCTGTAGGGCACAAGGTGACCTAAGGCTAAGGTGAAGAGACTGATGCACACCAGCTTAGCACTGAGAGATGTACATCAGTAGAGCACTGGATGATATTCTGTAGGGCACAATGTGACCTAAGGCTAAGGTTAAGAGATTGATATGCACCACTTAGCGCTGAGAGATGTACATCAGTGGAGCACTGCATGATATTCTGTAGGGCACAATGTGACCTAAGGCTAAGGTGAAGAGACTGATGCACACCAGCTTAGCGCTGAGAGATGTACATAAGTGGAGCACTGCATGATATTCTGTAGGGCACAAGGTGACCTAAGACTAAGGTGAAGAGACTGATGCACACCAGCTTAGCACTGAGAGATGTACATCAGTGGAGCACTGCATGATATTCTGTAGGGCACAAGGTGACCTAAGACTAAGGTGAAGAGACTGATGCACACCGGCTTAGCACCGAGAGATGTACATCAGTGGAGCACTGGATGATATTCTGTAGGGCACAAGGTGACCTACGGCTAAGGGGCACAGACTGATGCAATCCAGCTTAGCACTGAGAGATGTACATCAGTGGAACACTGGATGATATTCTGTAGGGCACAAGGTGACCTAAGGCTAAGGTGGAGAGACTGATGCACACCAGCTTAGCACTGAGAGATGTACATCAGTGAAACACTGGATGATATTCTGTAGGGCACAAGGTGACCTAAGGCTAAGGTGAAGAGACTGATGCACACCAGCTTAGCACTGAGAGATGTACATCAGTAGAGCACTGGATGATATTCTGTAGGGCACAAGGTGACCTAAGGCTAAGGTGAAGGGACTGATGCACACCGGCTTAGCACCGAGAGATGTACATCAGTGGAGCACTGGATGATATTCTGTAGGGCACAAGGTGACCTAAGGCTAAGGTGAAGAAACTGATGCACACCAGCGTAGCACTGAGAAATGTACATCAGTGGAGCACTGGATGATATTCTGTAGGGCACAATGTGACCTAAGGCTAAGGTGAAGAGACTGGTGCACACCAGTTTAGCACTGAGAGATGTACATCAGGAGAGCACTGGATGATATTCTGTAGGGCACAATGTGACCTAAGGCTAAGGTGAAGAGACTGATGCAAACCAGCTTAGCACTGAGAGATGTCCATCAGTGGAGCACTGGATGATATTCTGTAGGGCACAAGGTGACCGAAGGCTAAAGTGAAGAGACTGATGCACACCAGCTTAACACTGAGAGATGTACATCAGTGAAGCACTGGATGATATTCTGTAGGGCCCAAGGTGATTTAAGGCTAAGGTGAAGAGACTGATGCACACCAGCTTAGCACCGAGAGATGTACATCAGTGGAGGACTGGATGATATTCTGTAGGGCACAAGGTGACCTAAGGCTAAGGTGAAGAGACTGATGCACACCTGCGTAGCACTGAGAAATGTACATCAGTGGAGCACTGGATGATATTCTGTAGGGCACAAGGTGACCTACGGCTAAGGGGCACAGACTGATGCAAACCAGCTTAGCACTGAGAGATGTACATCAGTGGAGCACTGGATGATATTCTGTAGGGCACAAGGTGACCTACGGCTAAGGGGCACAGACTGATGCATACCAGCTTAGCACTGAGAGATGTACATCAGTGGAACACTGGATGATATTCTGTAGGGCACAAGGTTACCTAAGGCTAAGGTGAAGAGACTGATGCACACCAGATTAGCACTGAGAGATGTACATCAGTGAAACACTGGATGATATTCTGTAGGGCACAAGGTGACCTACGGTTAAGGGGCACAGACTGATGCAAACCAGCTTAGCACTGAGAGATGTACATCAGTGGAACACTGGATGATATTCTGTAGGGCACAAGGTGACCTAAGGCTAAGGTGAAGAGACTGATGCACACCAGCTTAGCACTGAGAGATATACATCAGTGAAACACTGGATGATATTCTGTAGGGCACAAGGTGACCTAAGGCTAAGGTGAAGAGACTGATGCACACCAGCTTAGCACTGAGAGATGTACATCAGTAGAGCACTGGATGATATTCTGTAGGGCACAAGGTGACCGAAGGCTAAGGTGAAGAGACTGATGCACACCGGCTTAGCACCGAGAGATGTACATCAGTGGAGCACTGGATGATATTCTGTAGGGCACAAGGTGACCTAAGGCTAAGGTGAAGAGACTGATGCACACCAGCGTAGCACTGAGAAATGTACATCAGTGGAGCACTGGATGATATTCTGTAGGGCACAATGTGACCTAAGGCTAAGGTGAAGAGACTGGTGCACACCAGTTTAGCACTGAGAGATGTACATCAGGAGAGCACTGGATGATATTCTGTAGGGCACAATGTGACCCAAGGCTAAGGTGAAGAGACTTATGCACACCAGCTTAGCACTGAGAGATGTACATCAGTGAAGCACTGGATGATATTCTGTAGGGCCCAAGGTGATTTAAGGCTAAGGTGAAGAGACTGATGCACACCAGCTTAGCACTGAGAGATGTCCATCAGTGGAGCACTGGATGATATTCTGTAGGGCACAAGGTGACCTAAGGCTAAGGTGAAGAGACTAATGCACACCAGCTGAGCACTGAGAGATGTACATCAGTGAAACACTGGATGATATTCTGTAGGGCACAAGGTGACCTAAGGCTAAGGTGAAGAGACTGATGCACACCAGCTTAGCACTGAGAGATGTACATCAGTAGAGCACTGGATGATATTCTGTAGGGCACAATGTGACCTAAGGCTAAGGTGAAGAGATTGATATGCACCACTTAGCGCTGAGAGATGTACATCAGTGGAGCACTGCATGATATTCTGTAGGGCACAATGTGACCTAAGGCTAAGGTGAAGAGACTGATGCACACCAGCTTAGCGCTGAGAGATGTACATAAGTGGAGCACTGCATGATATTCTGTAGGGCACAAGGTGACCTAAGACTAAGGTGAAGAGACTGATGCACACCAGCTTAGCACTGAGAGATGTACATCAGTGGAGCACTGCATGATATTCTGTAGGGCACAAGGTGACCTAAGACTAAGGTGAAGAGACTGATGCACACCGGCTTAGCACCGAGAGATGTACATCAGTGGAGCACTGGATGATATTCTGTAGGGCACAAGGTGACCTACGGCTAAGGGGCACAGACTGATGCAATCCAGCTTAGCACTGAGAGATGTACATCAGTGGAACACTGGATGATATTCTGTAGGGCACAAGGTGACCTAAGGCTAAGGTGGAGAGACTGATGCACACCAGCTTAGCACTGAGAGATGTACATCAGTGAAACACTGGATGATATTCTGTAGGGCACAAGGTGACCTAAGGCTAAGGTGAAGAGACTGATGCACACCAGCTTAGCACTGAGAGATGTACATCAGTGGAGCACTGCATGATATTCTGTAGGGCACAATGTGACCTAAGGCTAAGGTGAAGAGACTGATGCACACCAGCTTAGCGCTGAGAGATGTACATAAGTGGAGCACTGCATGATATTCTGTAGGGCACAAGGTGACCTAAGACTAAGGTGAAGAGACTGATGCACACCAGCTTAGCACTGAGAGATGTACATCAGTGGAGCACTGCATGATATTCTGTAGGGCACAAGGTGACCTAAGACTAAGGTGAAGAGACTGATGCACACCAGGTTAGCACTGAGAGATGTACATCAGTGGAGCACTGCATGATATTCTGTAGGGCACAATGTGACCTAAGGCTAAGGTGAAGAGACTGATGCACACCAGCTTAGCGCTGAGAGATGTACATAAGTGGAGCACTGCATGATATTCTGTAGGGCACAAGGTGACCTAAGACTAAGGTGAAGAGACTGATGCACACCAGCTTAGCACTGAGAGATGTACATCAGTGGAGCACTGCATGATATTCTGTAGGGCACAAGGTGACCTAAGACTAAGGTGAAGAGACTGATGCACACCGGCTTAGCACCGAGAGATGTACATCAGTGGAGCACTGGATGATATTCTGTAGGGCACAAGGTGACCTACGGCTAAGGGGCACAGACTGATGCAATCCAGCTTAGCACTGAGAGATGTACATCAGTGGAACACTGGATGATATTCTGTAGGGCACAAGGTGACCTAAGGCTAAGGTGGAGAGACTGATGCACACCAGCTTAGCACTGAGAGATGTACATCAGTGAAACACTGGATGATATTCTGTAGGGCACAAGGTGACCTAAGGCTAAGGTGAAGAGACTGATGCACACCAGCTTAGCACTGAGAGATGTACATCAGTGGAGCACTGCATGATATTCTGTAGGGCACAATGTGACCTAAGGCTAAGGTGAAGAGACTGATGCACACCAGCTTAGCGCTGAGAGATGTACATAAGTGGAGCACTGCATGATATTCTGTAGGGCACAAGGTGACCTAAGACTAAGGTGAAGAGACTGATGCACACCAGGTTAGCACTGAGAGATGTACATCAGTGGAGCACTGCATGATATTCTGTAGGGCACAAGGTGACCTAAGACTAAGGTGAAGAGACTGATGCACACCAGCTTAGCACCGAGAGATGTACATCAGTGGAGCACTGGATGATATTCTGTAGGGCACAAGGTGACCTACGGCTAAGGGGCACAGACTGATGCAATCCAGCTTAGCACTGAGAGATGTACATCAGTGGAGCACTGGATGATATTCTGTAGGGCACAAGGTGACCTACGGCTAAGGGGCACAGACTGATGCATACCAGCTTAGCACTGAGAGATGTACATCAGTGGAACACTGGATGATATTCTGTAGGGCACAAGGTTACCTAAGGCTAAGGTGAAGAGACTGATGCACACCAGATTAGCACTGAGAGATGTACATCAGTGAAACACTGGATGATATTCTGTAGGGCACAAGGTGACCTACGGTTAAGGGGCACAGACTGATGCAAACCAGCTTAGCACTGAGAGATGTACATCAGTGGAACACTGGATGATATTCTGTAGGGCACAAGGTGACCTAAGGCTAAGGTGAAGAGACTGATGCACACCAGTTTAGCACTGAGAGATATACATCAGTGAAACACTGGATGATATTCTGTAGGGCACAAGGTGACCTAAGGCTAAGGTGAAGAGACTGATGCACACCAGCTTAGCACTGAGAGATGTACATCAGTAGAGCACTGGATGATATTCTGTAGGGCACAAGGTGACCGAAGGCTAAGGTGAAGAGACTGATGCACACCGGCTTAGCACCGAGAGATGTACATCAGTGGAGCACTGGATGATATTCTGTAGGGCACAAGGTGACCTAAGGCTAAGGTGAAGAGACTGATGCACACCAGCGTAGCACTGAGAAATGTACATCAGTGGAGCACTGGATGATATTCTGTAGGGCACAATGTGACCTAAGGCTAAGGTGAAGAGACTGGTGCACACCAGTTTAGCACTGAGAGATGTACATCAGGAGAGCACTGGATGATATTCTGTAGGGCACAATGTGACCCAAGGCTAAGGTGAAGAGACTTATGCACACCAGCTTAGCACTGAGAGATGTACATCAGTGAAGCACTGGATGATATTCTGTAGGGCCCAAGGTGATTTAAGGCTAAGGTGAAGAGACTGATGCACACCAGCTTAGCACTGAGAGATGTCCATCAGTGGAGCACTGGATGATATTCTGTAGGGCACAAGGTGACCTAAGGCTAAGGTGAAGAGACTAATGCACACCAGCTGAGCACTGAGAGATGTACATCAGTGAAACACTGGATGATATTCTGTAGGGCACAAGGTGACCTAAGGCTAAGGTGAAGAGACTGATGCACACCAGCTTAGCACTGAGAGATGTACATCAGTAGAGCACTGGATGATATTCTGTAGGGCACAATGTGACCTAAGGCTAAGGTGAAGAGATTGATATGCACCACTTAGCGCTGAGAGATGTACATCAGTGGAGCACTGCATGATATTCTGTAGGGCACAATGTGACCTAAGGCTAAGGTGAAGAGACTGATGCACACCAGCTTAGCGCTGAGAGATGTACATAAGTGGAGCACTGCATGATATTCTGTAGGGCACAAGGTGACCTAAGACTAAGGTGAAGAGACTGATGCACACCAGCTTAGCACTGAGAGATGTACATCAGTGGAGCACTGCATGATATTCTGTAGGGCACAAGGTGACCTAAGACTAAGGTGAAGAGACTGATGCACACCGGCTTAGCACCGAGAGATGTACATCAGTGGAGCACTGGATGATATTCTGTAGGGCACAAGGTGACCTACGGCTAAGGGGCACAGACTGATGCAATCCAGCTTAGCACTGAGAGATGTACATCAGTGGAACACTGGATGATATTCTGTAGGGCACAAGGTGACCTAAGGCTAAGGTGGAGAGACTGATGCACACCAGCTTAGCACTGAGAGATGTACATCAGTGAAACACTGGATGATATTCTGTAGGGCACAAGGTGACCTAAGGCTAAGGTGAAGAGACTGATGCACACCAGCTTAGCACTGAGAGATGTACATCAGTGGAGCACTGCATGATATTCTGTAGGGCACAATGTGACCTAAGGCTAAGGTGAAGAGACTGATGCACACCAGCTTAGCGCTGAGAGATGTACATAAGTGGAGCACTGCATGATATTCTGTAGGGCACAAGGTGACCTAAGACTAAGGTGAAGAGACTGATGCACACCAGGTTAGCACTGAGAGATGTACATCAGTGGAGCACTGCATGATATTCTGTAGGGCACAAGGTGACCTAAGACTAAGGTGAAGAGACTGATGCACACCAGCTTAGCACCGAGAGATGTACATCAGTGGAGCAGTGGATGATATTCTGTAGGGCACAAGGTGACCTACGGCTAAGGGGCACAGACTGATGCAATCCAGCTTAGCACTGAGAGATGTACATCAGTGGAACACTGGATGATATTCTGTAGGGCACAAGGTGACCTAAGGCTAAGGTGGAGAGACTGATGCACACCAGCTTAGCACTGAGAGATGTACATCAGTGAAACACTGGATGATATTCTGTAGGGCACAAGGTGACCTAAGGCTAAGGTGAAGAGACTGATGCACACCAGCTTAGCACTGAGAGATGTACATCAGTAGAGCACTGGATGATATTCTGTAGGGCACAAGGTGACCTAAGGCTAAGGTGAAGGGACTGATGCACACCGGCTTAGCACCGAGAGATGTACATCAGTGGAGCACTGGATGATATTCTGTAGGGCACAAGGTGACCTAAGGCTAAGGTGAAGAAACTGATGCACACCAGCGTAGCACTGAGAAATGTACATCAGTGGAGCACTGGATGATATTCTGTAGGGCACAATGTGACCTAAGGCTAAGGTGAAGAGACTGGTGCACACCAGTTTAGCACTGAGAGATGTACATCAGGAGAGCACTGGATGATATTCTGTAGGGCACAATGTGACCTAAGGCTAAGGTGAAGAGACTGATGCAAACCAGCTTAGCACTGAGAGATGTCCATCAGTGGAGCACTGGATGATATTCTGTAGGGCACAAGGTGACCGAAGGCTAAAGTGAAGAGACTGATGCACACCAGCTTAACACTGAGAGATGTACATCAGTGAAGCACTGGATGATATTCTGTAGGGCCCAAGGTGATTTAAGGCTAAGGTGAAGAGACTGATGCACACCAGCTTAGCACCGAGAGATGTACATCAGTGGAGGACTGGATGATATTCTGTAGGGCACAAGGTGACCTAAGGCTAAGGTGAAGAGACTGATGCACACCTGCGTAGCACTGAGAAATGTACATCAGTGGAGCACTGGATGATATTCTGTAGGGCACAAGGTGACCTACGGCTAAGGGGCACAGACTGATGCAAACCAGCTTAGCACTGAGAGATGTACATCAGTGGAGCACTGGATGATATTCTGTAGGGCACAAGGTGACCTACGGCTAAGGGGCACAGACTGATGCATACCAGCTTAGCACTGAGAGATGTACATCAGTGGAACACTGGATGATATTCTGTAGGGCACAAGGTTACCTAAGGCTAAGGTGAAGAGACTGATGCACACCAGATTAGCACTGAGAGATGTACATCAGTGAAACACTGGATGATATTCTGTAGGGCACAAGGTGACCTACGGTTAAGGGGCACAGACTGATGCAAACCAGCTTAGCACTGAGAGATGTACATCAGTGGAACACTGGATGATATTCTGTAGGGCACAAGGTGACCTAAGGCTAAGGTGAAGAGACTGATGCACACCAGCTTAGCACTGAGAGATATACATCAGTGAAACACTGGATGATATTCTGTAGGGCACAAGGTGACCTAAGGCTAAGGTGAAGAGACTGATGCACACCAGCTTAGCACTGAGAGATGTACATCAGTAGAGCACTGGATGATATTCTGTAGGGCACAAGGTGACCGAAGGCTAAGGTGAAGAGACTGATGCACACCGGCTTAGCACCGAGAGATGTACATCAGTGGAGCACTGGATGATATTCTGTAGGGCACAAGGTGACCTAAGGCTAAGGTGAAGAGACTGATGCACACCAGCGTAGCACTGAGAAATGTACATCAGTGGAGCACTGGATGATATTCTGTAGGGCACAATGTGACCTAAGGCTAAGGTGAAGAGACTGGTGCACACCAGTTTAGCACTGAGAGATGTACATCAGGAGAGCACTGGATGATATTCTGTAGGGCACAATGTGACCCAAGGCTAAGGTGAAGAGACTTATGCACACCAGCTTAGCACTGAGAGATGTACATCAGTGAAGCACTGGATGATATTCTGTAGGGCCCAAGGTGATTTAAGGCTAAGGTGAAGAGACTGATGCACACCAGCTTAGCACTGAGAGATGTCCATCAGTGGAGCACTGGATGATATTCTGTAGGGCACAAGGTGACCTAAGGCTAAGGTGAAGAGACTGATGCACACCAGCTTAGCACTGAGAGATGTACATCAGTGAAACACTGGATGATATTCTGTAGGGCACAAGGTGACCTAAGGCTAAGGTGAAGAGACTGATGCACACCAGCTTAGCACTGAGAGATGTACATCAGTAGAGCACTGGATGATATTCTGTAGGGCACAATGTGACCTAAGGCTAAGGTGAAGAGATTGATATGCACCACTTAGCGCTGAGAGATGTACATCAGTGGAGCACTGCATGATATTCTGTAGGGCACAATGTGACCTAAGGCTAAGGTGAAGAGACTGATGCACACCAGCTTAGCGCTGAGAGATGTACATAAGTGGAGCACTGCATGATATTCTGTAGGGCACAAGGTGACCTAAGACTAAGGTGAAGAGACTGATGCACACCAGCTTAGCACTGAGAGATGTACATCAGTGGAGCACTGCATGATATTCTGTAGGGCACAAGGTGACCTAAGACTAAGGTGAAGAGACTGATGCACACCGGCTTAGCACCGAGAGATGTACATCAGTGGAGCACTGGATGATATTCTGTAGGGCACAAGGTGACCTACGGCTAAGGGGCACAGACTGATGCAATCCAGCTTAGCACTGAGAGATGTACATCAGTGGAACACTGGATGATATTCTGTAGGGCACAAGGTGACCTAAGGCTAAGGTGGAGAGACTGATGCACACCAGCTTAGCACTGAGAGATGTACATCAGTGAAACACTGGATGATATTCTGTAGGGCACAAGGTGACCTAAGGCTAAGGTGAAGAGACTGATGCACACCAGCTTAGCACTGAGAGATGTACATCAGTAGAGCACTGGATGATATTCTGTAGGGCACAAGGTGACCTAAGGCTAAGGTGAAGGGACTGATGCACACCGGCTTAGCACCGAGAGATGTACATCAGTGGAGCACTGGATGATATTCTGTAGGGCACAAGGTGACCTAAGGCTAAGGTGAAGAAACTGATGCACACCAGCGCAGCACTGAGAAATGTACATCAGTGGAGCACTGGATGATATTCTGTAGGGCACAATGTGACCTAAGGCTAAGGTGAAGAGACTGGTGCACACCAGTTTGGCACTGAGAGATGTACATCAGGAGAGCACTGGATGATATTCTGTAGGGCACAATGTGACCTAAGGCTAAGGTGAAGAGACTGATGCAAACCAGCTTAGCACTGAGAGATGTCCATCAGTGGAGCACTGGATGATATTCTGTAGGGCACAAGGTGATCGAAGGCTAAAGTGAAGAGACTGATGCACACCAGCTTAGCACTGAGAGATGTACATCAGTGGAGCACTGGATGATATTCTGTAGGGCACAAGGTGACCTAAGGCTAAAGTGAAGAGACTGATGCACACCAGCTTAGCACTGAGAGATGTACATCAGTGAAACACTGGATGATATTCTGTAGGGCACAAGGGGACCTAAGGCTAAGGTGAAGAGACTGATGCACACCAGCTTAGCACTGAGAGATGTACATCAGTAGAGCACTGGATGATATTCTGTAGGGAACAAGGTGACCTAAGGCTAAGGTGAAGGGACTGATGCACACCGGCTTAGCACCGAGAGATGTACATCAGTGGAGCACTGGATGATATTCTGTAGGGCACAAGGTGACCTAAGGCTAAGGTGAAGAGACTAATGCACACCAGCGTAGCACTGAGAAATGTACATCAGTGGAGCACTGGATGATATTCTGTAGGGCACAATGTAACCTAAGGCTAAGGTGAAGAGACTGGTGCACACCAGTTTAGCACTGAGAGATGTACATCAGGAGAGCACTGGATGATATTCTGTAGGGCACAATGTGACCTAAGGCTAAGGTGAAGAGACTGATGCAAACCAGCTTAGCACTGAGAGATGTCCATCAGTGGAGCACTGGATGATATTCTGTAGGGCACAAGGTGACCGAAGGCTAAAGTGAAGAGACTGATGCACACCAGCTTAGCACTGAGAGATGTACATCAGTGGAGCACTGGATGATATTCTGTAGGGCACAAGGTGACCTAAGGCTAAGGTGAAGAGACTGATGCACACCAGCTTAGCACTGAGAGATGTACATCAGTGAAACACTGGATGATATTCTGTAGGGCACAAGGTGACCGAAGGCTAAAGTGAAGAGACTGATGCACACCAGCTTAGCACTGAGAGATGTACATCAGTGGAGCACTGGATGATATTATGTAGGGCACAAGGTGACCTAAGGCTAAGGTGAAGAGACTGATGCACACCAGCTTAGCACTGAGAGATGTACATCAGTGAAACACTGGATGATATTCTGTAGGGCACAAGGTGACCTAAGGCTAAGGTGAAGAGACTGATGCACACCAGCTTAGCGCTGAGAGATGTACATCAGTAGAGCACTGGATGATATTCTGTAGGGAACAAGGTGACCTAAGGCTAAGGTGAAGGGACTGATGCACACCGGCTTAGCACCGAGAGATGTACATCAGTGGAGCACTGGATGATATTCTGTAGGGCACAAGGTGACCTAAGGCTAAGGTGAAGAGACTGATGCACACCAGCGTAGCACTGAGAAATGTACATCAGTGGAGCACTGGATGATATTCTGTAGGGCACAATGTGACCTAAGGCTAAGGTGAAGAGACTGGTGCACACCAGTTTAGCACTGAGAGATGTACATCAGGAGAGCACTGGATGATATTCTGTAGGGCACAATGTGACCTAAGGCTAAGGTGAAGAGACTGATGCAAACCAGCTTAGCACTGAGAGATGTCCATCAGTGGAGCACTGGATGATATTCTGTAGGGCACAAGGTGACCGAAGGCTAAAGTGAAGAGACTGATGCACACCAGCTTAGCACTGAGAGATGTACATCAGTGGAGCACTGGATGATATTCTGTAGGGCACAAGGTGACCTAAGGCTAAGGTGAAGAGACTGATGCACACCAGCTTAGCACTGAGAGATGTACATCAGTGAAACACTGGATGATATTCTGTAGGGCACAAGGTGACCTAAGGCTAAGGTGAAGAGACTGATGCACACCAGCTTAGCACTTAGAGATGTACATCAGTAGAGCACTGGATGATATTCTGTAGGGCACAATGTGACCTAAGGCTAAGGTGAAGAGATTGATATGCACCACTTAGCGCTGAGAGATGTACATCAGTGGAGCACTGCATGATATTCTGTAGGGCACAATGTGACCTAAGGCTAAGGTGAAAAGACTGATGCACACCAGCTTAGCGCTGAGAGATGTACATAAGTGGAGCACTGCATGATATTCTGTAGGGCACAAGGTGACCTAAGACTAAGGTGAAGAGACTGATGCACACCAGTTTAGCACTGAGAGATGTACATCAGTGGAGCACTGCATGATATTCTGTAGGGCACAAGGTGACCTAAGACTAAGGTGAAGAGACTGATGCACACCAGTTTAGCACTGAGAGATGTACATTAGTGGAGCACTGGATGATATTCTGTAGGGCACAAGGTGATCTAGTGCTAAGGTGAAGAGACTGATGCACACCAGCTTAGCACTGAGAGATGTACATCAGTGGAGCACTGGATGATATTCTGTAGGGCACAAGGTGACCTAAGGCTAAGGTGAAGAGACTGATGCACACCAGCGTAGCACTGAGAAATGTACATCAGTGGAACACTGGATGATATTCTGTAGGGCACAATGTGACCTAAGGCTAAGGTGAAGAGACTGATGCACACCACCTTAGCACTGAGAGATGTACATCAGTGGAGCACTGGATGATAGTCTGTAGGGCACAAGGTGACCTAAGGCTAAGGTGAAGAGACTGATATGCACCACTTAGCGCTGAGAGATGTACATCAGTGGAGCACTGCATGATATTCTGTAGGGCACAAGGTGATCTAATGCTAAGGTGAAGAGACTGATGCACACCAGTTTAGCACTGAGAGATGTACATCAGTGGAGCACTGGATGATATTCTGTAGGGCACAAGGTGACCTAAGGCTAAGGTGAAGAGACTGATATGCACCACTTAGCGCTGAGAGATGTACATCAGTGGAGCACTGCATGATATTCTGTAGGGCACAAGGTGATCTAATGCTAAGGTGAAGAGACTGATGCACACCAGTTTAGCACTTAGAGACGTACATCAGTGAAGCACTGGATGATATGCTGGGAGAGCCCAAGGTGACCTACGGCTAAGGTGCAGAGATTGAAATGCGCCACTTAGCGCTGAGAGATGTACATCAGTGGAGCACTGCATGATATGTTGGAATGGTCCAAGGTAACCTACGGCTAAGGTTCACAGACTGATGCAAATCAGCTTAGCACTGAGAGATGTACATCAGTGGAACACTGGATGAGATGTTGGAATGGCCCAAGCTGACATACGGTTACAGTGCAGAAACTAATACACCCCAGCTTAGCACTGAGAGATGTACATCAGTGGAGCACTGGATGATGTTCTGGACGCCACAACGTGACCTATGGTTAAGATGAAGAGCATTATTTGACTTTTCTCTCTCTTTTTGCCTTTTTCCTTTTTTCTTTTTTATCCCATTTTTCTCCACAGCTGCTGCCCCCGCGGCCCCACCCCCCAGCACGACCAGTGTGACCGGCCCAATCCAGGTCCCCTCCACACTCCCGCCTCCCAGCTGTCCAGCCCTCCCCGACCCCTACTTAAGGGCAGCCGCTGCGCGGGTGTGCTGCCGGTGCGCCAAAGGCAAGACAGTCTGCGTCCGTCCGCGACTACACTGCGACCAGCGCCAGGAACTCTAGATCTCTGCACCGCCAACGCTACGACCCAGCGGCACTCCACATTCTCAACCCAGGCCACAACAACAACTGCAAGCTAGCATGACCAGCCGACACCCACTGACCTTTCAGCTGTCACCGCTGCTGGCACACCTGCAGCCCCGCCAAGACCACGGACCCAGAGCAACCCTCCCGCAAGAACACAACCGAACTGAAGACCCTGCAATGCATTCTCCTCAACGTCCGATCCCTCCACAAACACGCCACTGAAATCTGGGACCTTTTCGACAACACCACCCCGAACGAAGCATTCATTACCGAAACCTGGACCAACACCACCTTGGGACCGGACATCGCCATCGCCATTCCCCAAGGATACAAGATCTCCGGGAAGGACTGCCTCACCCGCCTGGGAGGAGGAATCGCCATCGTCCGTAAATCCTCCCTCCGCCTGAGCACACTCCCTGACGAGCCCACAGACCTGATGGAACACCTTCACTTCAAGATACTGGCCAGTCCTACTTCCACCCTCTGAGGAACCCTCATCTACCGACCCCCTGGACCCCGTCGGACTTTTCGCCAACTCCATCACGGACATCATCTCCCCGCTTGCCATCGCGTCCACCAACTACCCCCTACTGGGAGACCTCAACTTTCACTTCGACAACCAACTGGACCTCAGCACCACATCCCTCCTGGACAACCTCCACAACATTGAACTCTGCCAGATCGTGACCGAACCCACGCACTCAGCAGGACACACCCTCGACCCCCTCTTCACAACAGGAAACTCCATCACCTTCAGCCACACCACCGAACTCCCATGGACTGACCATCGATGTGTCCACTTCACCTTCAGAACACCCACCATCCACAGACACCAGCACCTGCTCCCACGAAGAAACTGGACCAGAATCACCGACGACCAGCTAACCTCATCACTCACCAACTCCACCCCAACATTGCGGAAAATGACATCCCCAACACCGTAGCCCAAACTCTGCACAGATGGATCTTCGACAGCGCCAACACCATAGCCCCCCTCAAGAAAAACAACAACACCCACACCAAGAAAACTAGATGGTTCACCACCGAACTTTGAGAGTCCAGACGCAAAGGCATGGAGGAACACCAAATCCACAGAAGCCCACAATAACTTCAGAGCCGCCAGCAAAGCCCACCATCAACTCATCAGAAAAACGAGGAAAAAAGCGATTGAAGACAGAATCTCCACTCATGCAATCAACAGAAAAGAACTCTTTAACATCATCAAGGAGTTTGCCCAACCCACCAGCGAGGCCAACGACATCCCTTCCTCACAAGACCTCTGCAGCAAACTCAGCACCTTTTTCCACCACTAAATCAAGAGCATCTACGACAACTTTGACTAAGACAACCAACCCACTGAACCCTCACCAAACACCCCCGGCACACTGAAGCCAGCAAACGACAACTGGACAGCCCTCACCATGAAGACACACTGAAGACGATGAAGTCAATCCACTTTGGGGTCCCCACGGACCCCTGCCTCACCACATTTTCAACAGAGCTTCCAACACCATCGCACCCATGCTCTGCCACACCATGAACTGCTCCCTGGCAACCGCCTCATTCCCTGATGACTAGAAACACACTGAGATCAACATCCTCCTGAAGAAACCCTCGGTGGACCCTACCGACCTAAAAAACTACAGACCCATCTCCCTGCTCCCGTTCCCAGCGAAAGTAATCGAGAAAGCCATCAACAGCCAACTCGCCACATTCAACGAAGAGCACAACATCCTTGACTCCTCCCAATCCGGCTTCAGAAAAAAACACAGTATGGAAACCGCCCTCCTCGCCGGAACGACGACATCCGTACCTTACTGGACAAAGGAGAAACAGCAGCCCTCATCCTCCTCGACCTCTCAGCGGCATTTGACACAGTCTCTCACTGCACTCTAATACGCAGACTCCACCACGCAGGGATCCGAGACAAGGCCCTCGACTGGATCCGTTCCTTCCTCTCCGGCAGAACGCAGCGGGTCAGACTCCCCCCTTTCCTCTTGGACCCTACACCTACCACCTGCGGAGTCCCCCCTCAGCCCTACGCTCTTCAACTTCTACATGGCTCCACTTGCCCCCATCGTCGGAACCTACGGACTCAACATTGTGCCATATGCAGACGACACCCAACTCATCCTCTCCCTATCCAACGAACCCAACACCGCCAGACACAACTTTCGAGAAGGCATGGAAGCTGTCGCCAAATGGATGAAAAACAGCTGCCTACAACTAAACACCAACAAAACGGAAGTACTCATCATGGGCCCAAACCCCGATGACTGGAACGACACCTGGTGGCCCCCCGCCCTCGGAAGCCCGCCCACCCCCACAGACCACGCACGCAACCTGGGAATCATCCTGGACTCAGAACTCAAAATGGACCGCACGATCAACTCCGTCTCGTCCTCCTGCTTCCACACCCTCCACTTCCTACGTAAGACCTTCAAATGGATCCCCCTCAAACACAGAAAGACCGTCACTCACGCCCTGGTCACCAGCAGGCTCGACTATGGCAACACACTCTATGCCGGAATAAACAAAAACCTCACCTGCAAGCTACAGAACATCCAAAACGCCGCCGCAAGACTGGTCCTCAACCTGCCAAGAAACTGCCACATCTCCCAGCACCTGGGCACACTCCACTGGCTCCCCGTCGAAGCTAGAGTCACCTTCAAGATGCTAACCCATGATCACAAGGCCCTCTACGACACCGGACCAGCATACCTGAACAGCCGACTGAAATTCCACGCACCCCAAAGGACCCTACGATCAGCCCAGCTCTCCTACGCCATGGTCCCCCGCACCAGAAAGACCAGATCGGGAGGCCGCTCCTTCTCCTTCCGCGCGGCCAGAGCCTGGAACGACCTTCCGCTCCACCTCAGACAGATAACATCGCTCCCCATCTTCGCAAGAAACCTCAAAACCTGGCTCTTCGACAGACCCCCTCCTTGATGGCCTGGAACCTGCGACTCACCCACCCCCCAGCGCCTTGAGACCCTTACGGGTGATTAGTCGCGCTTATCAAACACCTGATTGATTGTGGTGTACCTGTACGCTCTGCTGTTGTACTGATAAGTATCCAGCCCATCTGCTCTCCTCTTGTTCTGGGTGTACACTTATGGGTGATTATGAGGGACCCTCTGTTTGAAAGATGCAGGGAGCACAGGCCGGCCTGTAGCTGAGAGAGTCAGTGACATTCTGTTAATTTGTGTGCGCTTCCATGGGGAAGTGGTGTGCCCAGGAGGCTGCAGAGTAACAGATCACGTGACTACACTCTGGTTGGTCGGCTATGTGTCAGATCGCATGGCAGGGACTAGCATCTGTGTCCTGAGCTCAGTGGCGGCTGCCAGTAACAAAGGGTGGTGAGGCGAGTGGGGAGGTGTAGCGGGGGAGATTGTGGTCTTGAAGGGGGGGATTAATAATAATGAAAAAATCTTACTTGATGCCGCCAGCCACCTCCTGTGTCACGTTGCCCCTACTGGCCATTTCCTGGGCCCCAGCGACTCCCAGCCAATCCCTGTGCTGCAGAGCAGTGCGGGGATTCGTCTGAGCATGGGGAAAAGATGCCCTGCTCAGACCAAGGAGTCTGTGGGGGTTTTCCAGCCTGGCCGCTGAATGCAGCCGGGCTGGAGAAACTAAAGTGCACATGTGTGTTTTGGTCGGCCTGAGACGACCGGACAAACACACATGAGTATTTAGGGACTAAGAAGTGCACAAGCACTCCTCCTCCCCCTCCCATCCCCCGCCCCTCCATGCATAAGCTGGCAAACAAAAAATAAAATGATGCTAGAGCATCGTATTTTTCCTTTGCTAGCTCTGCAGCAGGCAGGAGGGCGAAGCTCCTCCGCCATTGTGGAGAGGCCACCACTGCCTGAGCTCCTTGAATGGTGGTGTGGAAGTTTGGTTTCTGTTTCTCAGCGCTGTGTATAGTCAAGCCTCTAGTATATGGTGTTGTGCATCATCTTCTATCGTTTTCCTTTGTTGAGAATGGACTGCTTTTGCACTGTGCTTCCTATGGCTGGCGACGAGGCCCCGAAGCTCTACACTGGTAGCATTATACATGAAACATGAAGTTAAAAAGTACCCTTTGTCTTTTCCTGCATATTTGGACTTTGTGTAAAGTAGCAAGGTAAACACTGGGGAATACACCTCGGGGAGCCCTGTCTCAAGCACCCCACAGGAACCCAGGGTGATTGACCTCAAGGGAGCTGGGTCGATGCTCATCACTTGAGTACTGCATGCTGCATATAAGGGGTGCAGGGGGGAATGTTCACGAATTCAGCATGGATCATTTCATTGGTCGCATGAAGACTTTCTCCACAATTTGTAAGTGGATAAAGACCCCTTCCCTTTTGTGCTTAGGTTACCACTCCAACCTTGGAGTCAGAAACTTTTCAACGATTTGCAACCATAACTCTGGTCACAAATCATTGATACGTATGTTACCAAACAACAATTTCGTCCTCAACATGCCTTTAGAAGTTCCTAAGTGTTTATTTACTTCTAACATTGGATTCATACATTAGGCATACTTATTTTGTGGTTTCAAACACTTCAGTATTATAAATTAGTGTTTGACAGCAAAATAGGTTAGTATATCTGACCCTTGCTAATCCACAGTTCAAGGGCACAGAACTAGATGGTACCGGCGTAATCTCAAAATGCAGCAAGCGGGCATAGGGTGATGTCAGACTGTTCTCAGCTTGCCCATGTCAGGTGTGTGAAGTTCAACCAGTTGTCTTTTTTCGTTGTCTTCTCATGCTTGTAATACTTATGCACAACCAGATTTGCTTGCATTGTCCTTCCATCACGCAAGGCGACACAAGCCTTTAACTGAGATTTACTAAGCCATGCAAAGCCACATTGTGTGGCTCTGCGTGATTTTTATAAATCCAAAGTAAAGCAAGGCAGCTCATGTCGCTGCCTTGCATTATCTTGCAGCACAGATGAATTCCATGGCCGGAGTGTGTGCATTCTCACACATTCACCCATTGCTTTTGGTGCATTCCTAGATTTAACCTCTTCCATGCTCATGACGTCTCCCGGCCGTCATGAGTCACGATGGGCGTGTGCGGACGACGGCCGGGAGACGTTATGATCACGCCCGCGATTGGAATGTCCAGCACAGCGGCGGAATTTGCGCCGCAGTGAAGAGGTTAAGGAGGTCTGTAAAGCTGGGATTGCACTAAAATGGTGCTACCTCCACAACCTCGACATAACAAGGAGAAATACCTTTATTTCCCCTTGTTACTTTGTCTTTGTATGTGCGCTGCATTCAGCAACACACATACACAGAGGAAAATGCCTTTCAGGATTGTTCTTGTGCAGGGAGGCGTCTCTTCCTGTATAGAAACAATCCTGCACTTGACACAGGCAGCCTTGCACCATCACGCAAGGGTGCCTGCATTTGAAGAAATTCGCCATATCTTAGTAGATACGGAACATTTCAGAGCTCTCCCTTTCACGCAATGCAGCACAGCAAGTTGTTTTGCTGCATTCCACTTCATGAAATGTTGGTGAATGTGTCCCCAAGTCTTTAAGTGCAGGAATACAAGTACCAGAATGCAAAGGAAAAATATTGGGCTCAGATAAGATAATTCTAAGCTAATTAAGATGTTCTGCCTGGCTCTTTTTCTCTGTTGTGTCCTCCTATTCATCCCCAAACAGGAGCAGCGCCCCATTCAGTACACTCTCATGGCACTGCAACCTTACAGATCCTAACCCTAGAGACAAGCATTTCGTTTTACCAGAAATGCATCCAGTGTTCGTTAAAAAAAAATATCCATGCCATGCATCGTAAATCCGATATATCTAGTCTGTTAGATTGTTTCTGCACCACCTCTCATTTATGAAAAATACATTTAATATTTTGTTTTCTGTTGTTGCCACCCATGTCTCAAATGGTTCCCTCGCCATACATCATTGCTTCGTGAGCTATACCCCATACATTAGAAAACATGTGAAAACCCTTGGGCATGAGGCAGGAGAAACTTTTACACCCATTGAGTGCAGATCCGACCCTCCACAAGCACCAAGTGCACACAGGCATGGGAGACATCAATCCTGATATGTCCAATTGGGTGTAAAACTAAATAACGCCCACGAGATACTTAGTACCATCTCACCATCAGTAACCACCTTAGTGTCTCACTGATGGCCTTCCAGTATCCGTGGAGAACTGGGCAATACCCTAACAAACCAACGCCATCCACAGCGCGTGCATTACAGCATGGACACCTACCAGACACCCATAGTTGAGCTTGTCCACTTTATCGGAGACCAGAAAAACCTGTTAATAGGGAAGACGTTGTTGCACTTTCAACAAGCCGAGGATCAAAGGCCATGGAATATACCAACAGATAGTTGCCATACATAAGCAGCTCCTTGCATTGAAACCACTTTTGACACATCTTTCAAGACCTATTTTTACTTTGTCTACCTCCAAGAAGGATGGGTACATTTTAGCCGGCCCATGCTTTGCAGCAATGGAGATTGTCTTGCATACTCCCAGATCCAGCTTCTCCTCAGTCCCAAAGTTGTTGCCCACTGTTAGATAGATGCATATTAAAACACAAAAAGGCGACCGCCTGTGATGTTCCCTCACTCCATCGTTGAGGACAGCAGGCATGCCTATCAAATCTCCGAAAGTGATACCTCATGCGTACACGAATGGTCTAAAGAGATGGCTGGAAACATAGAGGAGCAGCTGGGAATCGCTCAATGGCTGGTGATAGGAAAAGTATATCAGTGAATATTTATTGCATATAAAATGCCAAGTGATTGAATACCACTGAAGAATATAAAGTGTACATTGTTAATGTATTTTGAGAATTAATATTTCGAAACAAATCCTATCTCTTCTTTTGTTATTGACCTCAGTGCTGCACTGAGGTCAATACTCACATCACTGTTCCTAAGATATATTCTCCAGCAGAAAACCTGGGTTTTGGCAAGGTCCAGTCACCTTTTAGAACTGCCTTTCAAAACCTCTTCCATGGCATTTGGTTTTCCTTGTTCGTCTGTTCGTCTAAATTAACATAACTTACACCAATTGGAAATTACCAATTAAAGGTTCATTGAATTCTAACTGGATTGCATCAATAAAAAAGTATTGGTGAGCGCGAACAACAGGACTTCAGGAGAGGCCTTAAGACCTGGCTATTTGCCAAGAACAGGTAGCATCTTCCCTAACTAGCTGACTGATCGCCCTACATGCTCTATATCATCCTTGTCTCTAAGCGCCAGGATACCCGTTGGGTGACAGTTGCGCTATATAAAAGAGTTATACAATACAATACAATACAACCCTGCCCGCTGCCCCTCCTGATTTCGAACTGTCTCGACACCTGTCGTCTTGTCTTCACTTCGGCCCGTGGGGCTGTGTACAGTAATCCAACCCAACCGAGGAACTCAGGTCCCAATCCTCACACCTCCAATACTAGTAACAGGTAGGTCCATCCCAGGGTGCCAAATGCCTTCTCGATGTCAAGTGACACCACCACTGGTAGGTCGGGGGCTTTCTCTATTGCCCACATGATGAGACCCAGCCTACGAGTGTTGTAGAAGGTAGTCCTTTGGGGTATGAATCCACTTGGGGTGCACTAGCATCTGTAGCAATGGGAGCAACCTATTCACAAGGACATTGTTTAAGATTTTATAGTCAATGTTGAGCATCGACAGTGGATAAAAGGAGCTAACCTCGTGGGAGTCTCTGCCAGCAATAGGGCCTCATGAAGGAAGGCAGGCAGCATCCCCTGTTGCTGTGCCTCTACATATACCTCAAACAGTTTGGGGGCAAGAGTGGCACTGTACGTGGCATACAATTCTGCAACAAACCAGTCAGTGCCTGGGACTTTGTTCCGAGCCATCTGGAGAATTGCAGCTCTCACCTCTTCTAGTTGAAGGGGCTGTTCAAGTTCCTGAAATTGTAGGGGTGTCAGACGGGGAGGGCAATTGCCCGTATGTATTCCTGTATGCAATCATGGTCCCGGGGAGAGGAGTACAATGTCTTGTTGTATTCCAAGAAGACCTAGTTTATTGCAGCTTCTCAGATTGCCCCTATCATGCTTCTAAGGACAGCTGAGCACAGCAGCCATGCCAGTGTGCAACCTGGTTTGTCTCCGTCTGCATGCTGCCGAGCTAGGTGGACCTTATAGTCAATGTTGCTCAGTTGTCACATCTTATACCTATGTCGGGTGCGTAGTGCCATCCGTCTTGCCCGAGCTTCAGCCACCGTCACCGTGTCCTTCTCAGCCACCCTCATTTATATATCTAAGTCAGACATACTGCAAAGTAGGGAAGTCCCCACTCCTAAGTTGGTCCTGATGTAGTGTCCTCACATAACTACATTCATCACATCCCACTCTATTCCCCTTGATCCGACTGATCCCTCATTCTCCTCAAAGTAATGAAGCAAATGTGAGCTCACCGAGGCTTTAAAGACTGCATCAAGCAGAGCCACCACACACAGTCTACATATTGGTATCGGAGTGTGCTCCGAGTTGATCGCCATTGGCCAGAACTCAGTGGTACTGAAAATATAATCCAGCCTGGTGTCATCTGTTGGCCCGGAGCATAGTATGAGTACTCCATTTCCCCAGGGGGCCCCAACCACAATATGTCATGTAACTGTACTGCCTCTGTCCAGCATCCAAAGTGTCTTGTTGCCTTAATTCCCTGTCTCCCATGAAGGGGGGGTACTGATCGAGCCAATTCTGTGCAGTGCATACAGTTAAAATCTCTGCTGCAGTTCCCTGGAGCTTGAGGGTCCCTGAGCATAGTTGGGGACAGGGTAAGTCAATCATGGTTTTGTTAAGCGCGACTACTCACCCGTAAGTCAAGGCGCTGGGGTGGAGGGGAGGTGCAGGGTCCAGTCCATCAAGGAGGAGGTATATCGAAGAGCCATGATTTGAGGTCTCTTGTGAAGATGGGGAGTGATGTCTGTCTGAGATGGAGAGGGAGGGCGTTCCAGGCTCTGGCCGTGAGGTAGGAGAAGGACCGGCCGCCTGATCTGGACCTCCTGGTGCGAGGGACCACGGCGTAGGAGAGCTTGGCTGATCGTAGGGTCCTTTGGGGTGCGTGGAATTTGAGTTGGCTGTTCAGGTATGATGGTCGGGTGCCGTGGAGGGCTTTGTGTGCGTGGGTGAGAATCTTGAAGGTGATTCTAGCCTCCATGGGGAGTCAGTGGAGTGTGCACAGGTGTTGGGAGATGTGGCAAGGTCGTGGCAGGTTGAGGATTAGTCTTGCGGCGGCATTCTGGATGTTTTGTAGCTTGCGGGTCAGGTTTTTGTTGATTCTGGCATAGAGTGCGTTGCCGTAGTCAAGTCTGCTGGTGATGAGGGCATGGGTGATGGTCTTTCTGTGTTAGAGGGGGATCCATTTGAAGGTCTTGCGTAGGAGGAGGAGGGTGTGGAAGCAGGAGGATGCGACGAAGTTGATCTGGCGGTCCATTTTGAGTTCGGGGTCTGGGATGATTCCGAAACTGCATGTGTGGTCTGTGGCTTCCGAGGGTGGGGGGCCACCAGGTGTCGTTCCTGGTATCGGGGTGTGGGCGCATGATGAGTGGGTGTTAAGAAATTACCCCTAAAGAGTGTTGAGTGCATACAGGGATACTACTGACAGGGGATGGCCATCTAGCACACCCTATAGCAATACATATCGGCCTTCCATGTTTATTGCCATGCTACTGTGTACAAAGGGAACCCCCAGGGCTATTCAGATGAGGCCCCCACTTGCATATGTCGAGCACCCAGTCCCAAATACCTGCCCATTACAGCTCCTGAACACCTATCCAAGTTCTACGCTTGTGAGATATGACTCCTGGATGCACGCAATATGTATGCCCCTATGTCTAATGTAAGTGTATACCCTGTGCTGCCTCACTGGCATCACCATTCTCCTTATGTTCCAGGTGAGCACATTCTAGGCTGTAGCCATAATATCATAGGTTTATCTCAGGGTCAAGTACCTGTGCATTATTCTCGGGTCCTCCCTGCCAGCCCCATACCCCCGGTGTGGGTCCACCCCGTCGGAACATAAACCTGTAACTGCAACAGAACAATTACTCCCACAACATTGGCTTGAAAGCTAACATGCATCACGCCATAACACCCCATTCACAGTGTCAATCAGCTAATTCTTGACTCAGTGCTAGAAATGTCCTTGTGGGAGTCTATAAGAGAGCGGGTCAAGAGAGATGCCCGGTGTCCAAAGTCACCAACCTGGCCTCTCAGAGTTCAAGTTCAGAGATTGTGTTCCAGTGAGATACGACATGGTCAATTGGTAGCAGCCCTCCTCACTCACCACGGCATTCTCTTTACTGCTCTGACATCCCCCTCCTCCGTGACCTCTCAGGTGTGCCAGGGATCTCCTCCTCCGAGACCACCGAGTCAGAAGCCACCTGCCATGATTCCAGATACGTGTCTGGTGCCAGGGCCTGGTACCTGTTCGCACCATGCTTGGAGACTACTCCCACCAACTGTGCTCATTCATTCACTGCCTGGTCTCTGGAAGGACATGAGTGTGGGCATCGGGGCCGGCTGTGATGGGATTTTTCTCTGGTACAATGCCACAGGTCGTCCTCCCTGGCCTCTGGTGGAGTGTCAGCCCCCTTGGATCGTACCCATGTCCAGAACTTATATGGTGAGGAGATGAAGTGAGCCTCATACGCACCACTTTAAGCCTCGCCGGGAAGAGCAGTGCATAGGACAACCGCATGGTATGGAGGTGCACCTTGGCAGCCCAGAAAGTATTGCGCCGTTTCTGTATTTCCGCTGTGTAGTCTGGGTAGGCTGTTATAGAACTTTCATTGTAGGTCTAGGGGCCCTCTGCTCAAAACATCTGTAGCAGGAGGTCTCTGTCTCTATAGTTTATTAGGCGCGCTATCACTAGGCGTGGTGGGGCCCCTGATCCTATGAGCCCGTTCAGTGTATGGGCCACCAGGACGGTGGTCGTCAGCCACTCCTCTAGGAAGAGCTCCCTACTGGGGCCTTCTTGCTTCTCAGGTAACACCAGGAAGCACATATTGTTGTGCCTGGAGTGACCCTCAGTATTTTTGACCCACGCTTTGAGGTCCCACACCGCTGTTTGCAGCTTCTTCATTTGGTCTTACATGGCCACCATGGAAGGTTGCCTTGTGGTCAGGGAGGATTACACCTTGTTCACACTCTGTTAGTTTGGTGTGGTCCATCCACAAAAGACCAGTCTCCATCTATATTGCCCCAGGTGGGCCTCCATCGCAGTCCTGGAGTCATGGATGGCTTGAAGTATCCTATCAAACATCCCTATGCATTTCTCCAGGGTCTTTTCCAGCTAGTTGATTGGGTCCGCCAGTGCAGGGGGAGTTGTCAGCATGGCCAGGACGGATTTCAGAGGCAGAGGTTTGGGGGTCCTTGGCCAGACCATACCTAGTCAGTGGCCGCTCACCATGTTGCGGTGTAACAAACATGGTGGTTTGGGAGGGGGAACCAGGAACCTCTACAATAACTGGCAGTGATCAGCGGTCCCCAGTCATGCAGTGGGGGGGTGCCAAATGCTTGATTGCTCGAGGCAAAACCCCGTAGCGCAGCTCCAGCCCACAGCAAAGTTGCCCTCAGTGTTATCTGCCAGGGCCAACAATCCTCACAGTGTGTTGTGCTTTGTCCCTTCCCTGGGCCTGACCAGCTTCTGTTGGGAGTGAACAGGGATTGTTCATGCCTGGAGCATGGCGGTGCAAAAAGAACAATGGATGGACAGAATGCAGAACAATGTCATACATCCACCCCAGCACAGATTTCCGGGCCTAAATCCATCGTTTTTTTGCTCACCATGCCATTCCAGTTTGGACCCAACCATATGTAAACAGGGTCGGATTGGTAACGTGGGCACTGGGACAATGGCCGAGGGGCCAGTGTCCAAGTTACAGCTGTGGGATGCTTTTAGGGCATTCTGGGGGGCCGATTTGGGCTGTCTGTGTTGTTCGAATGCAGCCAGCGGCCCAGTGGGTGCCTAAGTGGCCTTTCTGGAGGCAGATGGGCGTCCATTACCTCCCTTTTATCAACGGGCAGAGGTGTCACTCCCTTTCTCTCCCTGAGCCGGCCCATTAATATATGCATATTGAGCGGGGACAGGGGGCCTGAGCAGAAGTGGTCTCACCTATTTTCAGGTGTGTTTCACCAGTGTGAACTAATCCGTGCATTTTTTTGCAATCTAAGTAAAGTTAAGAAAGCATGCTTCTGTCAGAGATTCCGCCCCCCTTTTCTTTTTATAAAACTTCGCCAGAACTGTGTTTTGCGGAAAGGCAATATGCAAATGTGGGCTGCATATTTTTGCGTGCCCAGGCCGATTTTTAATCCCAATCCAACCCTGTATGCAAATCAGTCTTGACCCTGCGCCCATTGGGAACAGTCCAGCCCGAACTGCCAGGCCAGGTCCTCCCTGGACTGGAAACAAGCATCCTAGGGCCGGTTTCAGGGTCTTACCTCTCATCAGCCAGGATAGCTTGACTCCAGTGGCATGGAGAGCATGTCTGGGCATACTGTCCCACTCTCCTACTCGGGGTGACAAAGGCAAAAAGAACAATTGATGGACAGAATACAGAACAATGTCATACATCCACCCCACTACAGAGATCTTGGCATAAATCCATTGTTTTTTTGCTCACCATGCCATTCCAGTTTATACCCAACCATAAGCAAATCCCTCTTGACCCTGCACCCATTGGGAAGAATGTATGATGATACAATGCAAACATTTACAACGCATGCCTTTACAACACAGTTTTTACATCGCAACATCCATTACAACGCATGATTTTACATTCATGCCATCATAACGCATTTTTAGAAAGTACATTTACAACTCATTCCATTACAACGCATACCATTACAATGCATACCATTACAACGCATATTACTTTTAGGGCAACAGTAGGGTAAGTGTTGGATAGGGGAGGGGTAAAAATTACTATTTCCCATTACTTAACTTACATTGCGTTGTAATGGCATGCGTTGTAGTGACATGCGTTGTAATGAAATGCGTTGTAGTGACATGCGATGTAAAGGATGTTGTGTTGTAATGACTGCATTGTAAAGGTAGTGCGATGTAATGACTGCATTGTAAAGGTTGTTTCCCCATTGGGAACAGTCCAGCCCGAACTGCCAGGCCAGGTCCTCCCTGGACTGGAAACAAGCATCCTAGGACCGGTTTCGGGTTTTCACCCCTCATCAGCCAGGATAGCTTGACTCCAGTGGCATTGAGAGCACAGGACCCACATCTGGGCATACCCGTCCCACTTGGGGTGACAAATGCAAAAAGAACAATTGATGGACAGGATGCAGAACAATGTCATACATCCACCCCAGTTCAGAGATCTGGGCCTAAATCCATCGGTTTTTTTCTCACCATGCCATTCCAGTTTGGACCCAGCCATATGCAAATCAGTCTTGACCATGCGCCCAGAGTGAGTGTCTGAAAAGTTTCAGCGCTCCGTCTATCATTTCCTTGTGTTTGCTTTGTAGCATGGAGGGGCCTGAATTCTGAGCACTGTGCCCCCACTCACTCCAGGCCAAAGGTAACCAGAAAAAGAAGACAGGGGAAGAAGGAGTCTGCTCGGTCCTTGCCCCACCCCATTGGCCCCATATATCAGCGGCCTTAGTGATCCCCACAAGGATGCCCAGTAGGGGTAGCAAGGCCCCCAATGCAGGTCCCCTGCCAGGTCCAGGCGGCAGGGTCCTAGTGCTCTCACTGCGGTCGTTGTCAGTTTGGCGGCAGCCACCTCTAGTGCGGCCTGTTCTTTGGGCCTTTCAGTGTTGCAGCGTGGCAGCCATCTAGGCTCCACACCACAGTTTAGTTTCCAACGGGGCCACAGAGGGACTCGTTAATGTTGTGGTGCAGCACTCATGTTGTCTAAAGAGACGCGGGTCTGCTTCAGTGCTCTCCTCTGCTCTTTGGAGTTGGCGTAGCTCCTCCTGCGCGGCCAGTACCCGCCAGCATCTTCAGGCCTGGGCGACGCCTAGACCAGTCCTCAGAGCTCCCAGAGTGGGGCCCTCCTCTAACCCCACCCCTGTCGGAGCAATCCTCCCTGGGCTGTAGCTATTCCCTAAGGAGGGATTCTCCTGCACAGTTTTGGGGCGTCGGTGGACCTCAACAAGGCAGGATACCTGTAGATGGACCTAGGTCTGAGAGGAGATTCACAGCGGATCGACCACTCTGGACGCCATCTTGGCCACGCCCCCTAGTAGTAGTAATAATAGTACCATAATAATAACAGAAATAATAATAACAATCGTACTAACAGTAATATTAATATTAACATTAATAATAACAATGATAATAATAATGATAGTAAGGATGATGATGAAGATGATAATAATTTGTGTTTCGATAATCCTCAGCAGTACACAGCAGGTGCCTTGAAGCTGTCTGCTTGCAGCAGTTTGCTGCTCATGGAACAAGGCTGCTGAGGGTAGCATATTATTGAATGCCCAGCTCTGTATGTAAATCCCTCTCTGCTTGCAGGCACTTGCCTGAATCTTAAAATAAGGATTGAAAGCTCATGATAAGCACCGCACCGACAGCAGCGCAGACTAGAATGTTCCTCAGCCGGTTGGGTATTACATTTGAATTCATCTGTATATTTATGATGTCCTGAGCAGGGTACCTCAGGCTGAGCACTGTATTCTCCCTCGTGCAACAAGAGACTAGATGAATATTCCGTGGATGCTCACGATGCAGGAATAGCCGCATCCGGTGTCTCGCACTCAAGCGCCGCCATTTTCCAAGAGGGCTTCCGGCCGGGCGGAGGTGGCATGAAGGGAGTGCGGTAAATGCGGCTGCCCTAGAAGGGCGGGCCTCTAGTGCCAGCTAGGCACCAGCCCACCGCCCCTTCTGCTAGGGGACCCCTCGGGGAGAAGTCCCCCCACTCTTAGCAGCCAGTGGCTGCGGCGCGCAGGGCGCGTCACTTCCGGGGCATGAGGAACGAGGGGGGGATATATAGGCCTCTCCCACCCTCTGACCATCCTTTTTTCGCGCCCTGGACACGCCGTCTGGCGGGCAGGCTCATTGCAGATACAATGGCACTAGCAGGAGCACCTGGGTATAGGTGTCACTGAGCATGCTGCGGTCGGCAGAAGCAAAGGTCGCAGCCTCGCTCAGTCGCAAAGTGCGGAGGCTTGCTGCGGTGTCCCTGCGAACTTTTTAAATGTTTTGCGATTTGTATATAGGCGCATGACGGTTCTGATTGTGGTACAGTCAGCGCCGGCAGCGTTTACTGAGGTTGCCGCAGCGTAGGGTCTGCTGGATTATCTATGGCGGCCGCCCCTCGTGGGAGGTCTATCTGCTGATGGTTATTACAGCGCTAAGTGTGAATGGCCGATGCATCGATGATCGCAAGCACTTTCGGTTTGCGGTCAGCCCTTGGTGCAATCGCTGCGGATCTTTGTTACACACAGTCCTGGTTAACCTGCTACTAGTTAAGCTACTAATATTCAAGCCTTACCACGCTGAAGGCGTCCGACCTCGGAAGCTAAGCAGGGTCAGGCTCAGGCTTGGTTAGTACTTGGATGGAGACTGTCTGGGAATACCAGGTGCAGCAATTTGGTAGAATAAACAGGTTTTATCAAGGAGGCAGTGTTTCCGAATATGTTTATATGAGTGGAGAAGTGTGGCTCAATGGTTAGAGTGGCAGACCTCGATGCAGAGCACCGGTCCGGGACCAGGAGTTCGATTCCTGCCGCGGCAGGGTCTCGGGCTATAAATTCCTCGGACTGGATATTCTCGCCTCAGTGCCTATTCTAATCATGGGTCCCACACTGCAACTCTGGGCAATAGCTTGCTTAATCTCCACAACGGCCCCCAACAGCACTGGAATGCCTGGCTTCACCATGGGGGTGCCCAGGAGTGGACACTCCACACGGAAAGCCAGGAAGGGTTCCTTCAGCGGTATGAGTACAGCGCTGAGATACCCGTAAAGGTGATCGGCGCTATATAAATACATTTACATTTACTAATGTCAACTGGCCAGCTGCACTGTTCCCCCGCGCGCCTGCCCCTGATATGTCCTACCCCATTACGGCTGCGGGGCACAGGAGTGGCAGTGAAATTTATCATGGATAAAGTGTGCTTCCCTGGTGCGTGAGCGTGAACGGGAGGGGCTGCGGGACCCTGGTGGCTGCCATCTTCCTGCTGCCTTGTGTCATTGTGGTGGTTAAGAAAACGGTAAATACAGAGCTCTGTACATTAGAAAGTGTAATGCGCACACTGCAGGGGGGGGCACATCGAGTCCTTCGCTGCATGTCTGTCGAGAATGTGGGCAGTGCTGCGACATTGTCACAGTATCAGCGGCATTAAGTGAAAGCTTTCAATATCAGACATGAGCCCAGTGCTGCGTATTTACCTCAGGTGACCAACAACCTATAACTGAGCCAAGAAACCTGACATGTGCAGGTTGTTGTTCTGGCTTTATCAATATAATTGGAATGCAAGGGCAGAAACAGCAGCATACTTGGCATGCGACTCCTCGGCCATGCAAAGAATTTTGGCTTGCACGGGTTAGCCATACCCTTACGGAGAGAAGTCTTGCGGTACTGCTTCGGAGGGGCTTTTGAAAGTTAGTTATCGTATCACAGCAAATATTTTGGGCGGCTGGGGAAACACAGACGTGCCTGAGGTTGCCGGGGGGCACATTGATTTATTAACACCTTCTCCCTGCTGGCAATGCACTGTCTTCCTCAGGATGCGTGGGGGGCTCTGGCGCGCTTACACAGCAATTTGTAGGTTTTAGGTCAGGAGTGCCTACTCATGCTCAACAGCACATGCGGTAGTAGTAGCAGCTGCCCCTGGTAGAAACTTATCTGGGGGCCGCCGTTTGGAACAGCGTTGTAATCGATCCAGTCCAACTTTTATGCCCACTTTGGGTTAGTTACTGACAGTGCACGGACACACTCTTCCAATTTCTAATGAGTTTGCATCCAATATTCTGGGATGGTGACGTGTTTTCAACACGGTCACACAGCAGCAGCTCACTATTATTCCGAAATAATAGGCCACCACACCCTTAGCATGTAGGAGGTTCGGCTCTGATCATAAGAAACCCCCTTTTAGTGACGTTGTAAGGTGGAACACTGGGCCCAGGCAGCGCATGGTGAAGCTTTGCAGGTAGGCATACCGGGTCGGTAATTGGACCGTTGTGGGTCGGTAGTGCGACCATTGATGTTAGTTTTGCTCCCACAGGTGGAGAGGATCAAAAAGAAACTAGTTCTTGGTTGGAACCAACTTGAGCAGGGACTGTGTTCTTTGCAAGCACATGGAGTTGGCTAACAGGTGGGTGGCTAACATACAACCTATGGACTTTTTACTAATGTGGGCAATTGCAAAGGTGGTCTATGCAGCCTTATGCATCATAGGTTTAAAGCACTCAAGAAGGATATTAAGGGAACATTTGGACGGGCTCTGGTATCCTAAACGTGTCGTGTCTCATGACTCCAGCTTTGCGAATAAACTCCTGAGGAGTTACCTCGGTCACTAGTCTTAAGTTAATTAGCTTTCATGGTGACTTGCGCAGAGGGTTGGGTTTGTGGTGCCTTTCCTTGGAATCGGGATGTTCGGTGTAAACCTCGGTGTCATGTCTGGCATGTGGGTGGCGTGCGCCATGAGAAATCTTTCGTATTATTGCATGATCGAAGATTTCGCTGCTTGGCCAACAAGGTCCTTTGGCCACCAGGAGTTATGCAGGTGGCCCTCATCAATGTCTTATTGAGGTATTGTGCTACTGTAGACAAAGGGTAAAATGGTTGTCGGTTTTGGCCGGGGATCGGCAAGTATGGTTTCATCTTTCTCACCCAACACTTGGCATTATCGGCCTGAACCCAAGTATACTTCACGGGGCTCTGCTCACACCTAAGTGGGCCAAGATCACACAAAGCACAGGGGGAGAGTGCGGTGTCAGTTATATATGGGAATTATGATAAATGTGCCAGAGGCAGCGTATATGACATCACAGACTTGATCAGGGATGTCATCTTGGTTCATCCTCTGTCCCACGAACAGGCTCTGTTTTGGCAAAGAATAGTTATGTTGTCTCGCATGTGCCTCTCTCGCAGTACAACAAGGTCAAATTTTGTCTCCTACGTGGGGATTGTGTGCCACTATTCCGTTACCAAAGGGCTCCCGCTTTCTGCTTTTGGCACCTGGCTCACGGGCAGGTGTCCTGTCTGGCTGTTGCGGAAGTTGATTAGTGTATTGGTCCCATTTGCGGTCGAGCTTGCTATTCATCGTTGGGAGACAGTTAATAAATGTTCAACATGTTATGGTGACAGTCCCACCAGTTCAGAATGGAAGCATCCTCAATATGCTATGCAGGGAAGCCAGAATTTTGGCTTCAGTTATCTTTTACACTAACAAGCATTGTTAAAGCCAAGGGTACTGGCGTGGAGTAAGGTACTGGGGTTAGTAGTATATATCCGGAGGCAAGGTCAGAAACCGCAAAATAACAGTCGGCCTTTGCCACCGGTTAACAGCCCAAGGGTGGGAAAGTATAATTTTACACTTACTCAATTAATTTCAACGCAATGAGAGGCACTGCAAAATACTGGGACTGCATTGTGCATTTGGCTATGAGGGCCTCCATGGGGAACACCTGCGGGCACCATATAGAATCAGGTACCATGTACACTGGGTGGGCAGTCCCCTGCAGCCTCAGTAAGACATATTCACCCGCGCGTCTACCAGGGCAGCAGGCGGGTGGTGGTAGTTGTCAGCTAACGAGTGCGCTGTGGCACGGAAAAGTTTGGTAAACTGCGTAGTGCCAATCGGCGACAGGGTATTTCCGACCTTTTGGCGTCCCTAAATTCAGGAAAGTGCAGTTATTTGCACACAACTTTCCCCCCTGGTTCCGCAGACTTGTCTGCCCCTTCCCCCCCCCCCACCCCCATCCCCCCGGGTTATCTTTCTGCGGGCTAGAACGTGAAAATAGATGGGGCATCTTTTGGGATTGGGGTCCCTAACTCATTGATAGTCGAGCGCTGGAGTAGATGTACCAGGTAAGGCAGGGTAACCACTGGGGTTGTCCTCAAGTTCTGGGGTTAAAGTGGGTTGGAACATTACGTAGCATCCAGCTACCCCCCAATCCAAGTAAAGGCAGTTAGGAGAGATAAGTATCAGCGAGGGGGTAGCATAAACTGGCTAGCAGCGCCATCGTGCCCCGGGGGCAGGCTTGCTTTACAAATACACAAAGCTGCAACCAGAAGGGTGCCAAGTGGCATAACGAGTAAGATGTTTAAGAGGGTGTCTCTGGCGTTACAGCTGGGTGGAGCCAGTCCCACTTAGAGGTACGCCCGGAGGACAACGGTGTGCTCCTTTAGATACCCATGACGTAGGCGGTGTGTGGCATCTCCCACATCTAGGTTAGGCTCTAGATTACAGACAGTGCGCCCTGTTTGAATCAGCAGATTCTCCAGCGGGCATGCCTAGGGGACTTCCCAGAGGGAGCTGAGTGGTCGAAATTCCTAGATCCCCATAACCTAGGTGGTGTGTGGCATCTCCCACATCTAAGGTTAGGCACTAGATTACAGACAGTGCGCCCCGTTTTGTATCAGCAGATTCTCTCCACGGGTATGCCTAGGGGACTTCCCAGAGGGAGCTGAGCGAAATTCTTATAAAGAATAGGGGATACAGGGCAAGCACTGGGGTGCAGCTGTGCTTAATGTTCTAACGCCGTTAGGAACATCCATGTGCGCATCGATTTAGCAAGTAAAGGGACGGTGCCTAGGTTAAGAATAATCCTTCCCGCCCTAATAGCCTAGGGGCTAGCGGGGGTAGGAACTGCCGCCTAACAAGTGAGTGCTGTCCCAGCGATCGGATACACATGTGTCCAGTCACACAAGGTGCCAGAAGGGCGGCATCCAGTGTGATCAGCAAATAGGTGGGGCATTGTGAGACAGGGTGTCTGAAACTGTCCCGCCCTGTGTGGGACAGGGCTGAGTCATGTGACGCAGTGGAACTTTGCGGCGTGAGGTGATTAGTGCTTGGCACAACCTCACAGGCATTGGGCGGTTGTGTCATCAGACACTAGCTGATCCAAGCTAATGTCTAGGGCTATTGGGCTATAGATGGGGCATCGATAACCAGTAGGGATGTTCTTCCATCTAGATTTGCAGGAGGCTCTAGACAGCAGATTTAGCGGGCAAGACTATAGCTATTTTGGTGGGGGGCTCTGGCGGCGACAGTGGCCACATCCATAGCTGTGGCGGAGTTACAGGGCGATCTGGAAGCAAATGGGTACCGAAGGGTACCTCTGCGCGGCACCATAGGGGGTGCCAGAGCCCAGGAGCCTCATGGGAGGTTCCTGAAAAAACGTGTCGGCGCCCCGTCAGTCCTTCGGGCGGTTGTGGGCCTGAACAACCGGGGGCTTGCCTTGCTATGCTCCACCCTGAAAGGGGCGTGAGTAATAAGGGACCGTGATCCGGGAAGAGGATCACTGAATGGGCAGCACAGACGGGGTTCGCCCCAGTGCTGCTTGGCTCATCAGGCGGGCAGGTGGTCCAGTTGGTTGCCTGCCCTTGGATCGCCCGTAAGATAACCCACCATATTACATAACGGTGTATGTAATAAACCTGCAGCAGTTTCTTACCCAAACAAAAACTTGTGTGGTCTGTTTTATTTATGTGTAAGAACATGCATGCTATTGTGGGGGGTGGGGACTGTTGCCTCCTGCTGGCGCTATTTTCAACAAAGAACCTGACCACCGGCGGACAGTTCTGCTACCCAAGTGTGATCCCCTAGAATTCCTCTTGACACCACACAGTAATCAAAAGGGGCACAAAACGACACAGGGGCATGGTCGCAAAAAACAATTTGATGTGGTCTGTGTTTCCACTCTTGGAACAAGCTAAGTAAAACTGTGAACTGACATCTCCAATCAGAAGGAAAGAGGCTGCATGGCGGATGCTCTGACGTTTACATTTTAGGAAGCAAGAAGTGAATGTCTCTGGTGCAACTATCGATTTCCAGAACACAACTAAATGGTTTTTGAGAGTGCGAGAAGGAGAGTGCCTGGGTTCAAGTGATCGTGAACAAAAGAAGCAGTAAATCATTTTTAACCAAGCAGATTTGAGTTTTTATCTTTTGTACTATAATAGACTAGTGAGGGTTCCAATCTTGCGAGAGTAATTGTGTATATTTTATTTCAGAATTGCATAAATATACTGCTTTTCAGAATATTCTGAATTTGAGTGCTCATAGGATATACCACATTGAAATATTTTAATTCAGCAAACGAAATGACAAGACTTTGTACCCAAAAGTGTATTTTCTTCTCAAAATTAATATTATGCCTATACTAATGAGCTGAAGCATATCTAGTGGCAAATAGGCCAAATTACCAGATTGATACTCACATGCATGAGAGCAGGCAACCAGAGGAGCACATGAGGGGAAACAAGTGGCATAACCAGCCCAGAAGAAGACCTGGATTCAAGAAAGGAGAGGAACGTGTTGATATCGCGATGAAGCCTGTCGCTTTAAGCACGTTACTGAAGCAAAGCAAAGAGTAAAGACGGCTGATAAAAAGGAACTTCAGACACTCGTGTTCTCACTAATGAGTCTTAATGCACGTTTTGCTATATCTATAAGAATCACTGGGTTATTGTGCTGCAGAAGGAACAAGAGCTAGAGCAGGGCATGGTATTTGCCTGTCTACAGATCAGCCTGCACTGCTCACTGGGATGTGACTGATGCTTTAACCCGGGCAAACAGTTTTAAACTAGAATTCCAAAAGCCAGGTTTAACATATCTTAATGCAATATTGACAAGTACTCCATTTCTGCTTCTATAGCTTTCCTCACATATTCTGTTAATGATTCTTGGACCACCTTCTGTTTGTTATTTCTGCTCATACTTTTTTCCAGGGGCAGGCATGACATGCCCCCTCTTTTTAAGCCATGCATGGCACGGATTTGAAGCAGTTAAGGCACCCCTTTTTAGATCATTATTTACCAATAAGTGACCAAAAGGCTGCAATCATGGAGAAAATCCACAATAAATAAATCGATGGATCATCAAGTGTGGGTGAGTCGTGTCTGACCAGGCTGAATCCTTCCTGAAGTAACACTGTCTTCTGTTCAGTCAAGTAAGACACGTACGGTGGTTTTAGTCCAGGTATGGTGAGCAGAGCCTAACTGGTGATGGCTGGTGTGCAACATAAAAATTCTAGCAGCGAGTTGTTGTGTAGGTGCAAAATGTTGCAAATTCACTGTAGTGAGAAGTTTGTTGCCTTTACCTGCAGGTGACATTTTCCACGTTACCACTAAAGATTTTTCCCACAAATACCTTTTGGACCAGAGAAGTATCTATCATAAATAGACTTCAAGTAAAATGAAATTCTAAAAGTTGGCTATGTACTCAAAGACTTTGGCAAAGTTGATGCAATCCAACTTCATTTCAGGACTCTAATATAATGCTTAATTGTCACCAGATGGCAACCTCAAAGCACTCATGAGAGAAGGTAAGGAAGTGAGAAAGAACGGGGGCGAAGAACACAAAATAGTGATAAGAAGTCATTTGTGCTGATCGAACAGCAGAATGTATGACAAGTAGAATGACATGATGCTGACATTAGTAGAAGGTCTGAAGGCCCAGGGCTGGATGACGTCCAAGTCCAGTCTTTACCTCGGGCCGATACAGATCTAGATGTCTCTGGCCAAAAAGGATTTGAGATCTTTCCTGTATTTTAAGGTAGTTACTGAACAATGTTATAAACTATAGAGGCTTCTACTTGATATGTTTCTATTGGGGCTTTCCCCCTGCTTTCTAGATGCAACTGGTACCCATTGTAGATGTTCTGAACTTCTTACACTTTGTCAGGACAAAGGGTGGAGGCAGCACCAAGTGATCCATGAGCTGCCACAAATATTGGCTCTGCCCTGAAGGAGCTGATGTTGACAATCTGAGGAATCAATGCACATTACAAAGAGGTCCACAAATAACTGATGTTCTGGATATTGTAGGATTGGAAGCAAGGGAGGCAAAGTAACAGTGAGTACCTGAATAGATGCATGACAAGCATGACTATCAAACTTTAAGCAAGATATTAGTTAAGTTGGCTCGTCTTCTTAATGTCGAAGTTCATCTACAGTGTGCACTGAACAATGTGTACAAAAGGCCCACATAATAAGAATTCACTATATTGCAGGCATTGCCAAAGCCAGTTGGTCTGGCCTTGGCATGCTGGGCTTATGGTTATTATTCTTTTTTTTCAAGATATACCAAAAAACGAAAACATGATGCCAAATAAATGTTTGTCATTGTACAGAAGACCCTCCATAACACTTAATTCTCTGCACTTTTTCATATATATTCAATATGCAGACTTTATTCATCATGTTTGGCTTGCAAATTTTTGAATCATAAATAATCCCTTGAGTTATATATAGCATTCTTTTGGCGGAGACAATCATTAACATGAAACAAGCAGCGCGAGGCATTCATGTAAATTAATCACATTCAAATAAGAACAAAATAGATCTTTTTAAAGGAACAGGCAACACAAACAAGTTTCTGACTTCTATACAGAAATCAATAGGTATGCGAACCCTTAATTCATTTTTAGACAGCTGTGCCCCATGGATGAATGCTTGCATTCAGCGAGGCTCCATATGAGGGTGCTGAATGGGTGCCCAATGTTACATAGGTGTCTGTGTTTGTATTCTTTGTTGTGGAAATCTTTTACAGTTGCAAATGGCACATAATAACCTACGCGTTTCGATCTCCATTTGTGGGACAACAATTCAGTGACATCTTCCTCCGGCCCAGTATAGGGTTTGGAAAAAAGTCTGGAAAGTGTGGCACATTCAAATGACACTGGAAGTCTGGAAGCGGTAGTAGCTATGCTGGAAACAACAGCCATGTACTTAAACATTACCCATAGCAAAAACTGAAGACATGAAGGGATGCTGCGCTGAAATGTTAAAAGGGATGGTACATTTTTAAAGGTTGCACAGTAGGCCTATCAATGAGAAGTAAAAGCAAGTGGAAGGATTAATTTCTTAGTTAGGCCCAGAAACTGGCCTGCTTGCCACCTTCTTCTTTGCCCCTATCCACGTTTCCAAATGACAAACAATATGTCACCTTGTCCCTCTTATCATATAACTCTCGCTTACTTCCCACTTTAAACTGCATTTTCATGCCCTCCTTTCATCAATGCGTTTAACTCCTGGCGTGTGACTAATGGAGGCTACATGAAAGGAGTCAAAATATGTAAAGTAAAAGTAAGGTGGACTGCATTTGAAGGGTGAGAGGTGAACGCACGACTCAGACTGGGTTAAACGCCAGGAGTTAAACGTATTGATGAAAGGAGTGCATGAGAATGCAGTTTAAAGTGGAAAGTAAGCGAGGGATATAGGATAAGAAGGAAAAGGTGACATATTGTTTGTCATTTGGAAAACAGAGAAAATAGGGGAGTTTACAAAGAAATACTTTACACGTACAATGGCAGTAAGCATGGATGGATGAGGTTTGTATGATTATTAAGGACATTTGGGATAAAATCAGGGGAATGACCTAGTTGAGATATTGTTACGCCGTGTGCACAGTGGGAAACCAGTGTTTTATGGAAAAGATGGGCTCACGATGGAACATGTCGGGGATATAAAGCAATGTAGCACTGTTGTAAATCATATAGGAACCAAGCGATGCAAAACGATAAACAGTAATTGGTGATTGCTGTTTTATGATTATTTACAGTGACCCCGGAAGAAGGGCATCTTTGCCCGAAATGCATTGGGTACTTTATTGAATAAACGCTGCCTTCAATGAAGTTTGCTCTAGTCGTGTTCTTTTAACATTGGAAGTTTGGGAAGTGGCATTTATACTCCGCATGTGGATTCAAGTAAATAGTTGGGGGAAAATTGAGAAATAAGAGTGAAAAGTGATTATACAGAAAAAATTGTTGAAAACAATGAGTACTTTGATTACTATCAATGACTACAGTAACACCAAGTTGGCGCAACTCTAGCAGTGCGACTGGTGGGGGCGAGATGACGCCCCATCTCAGAATGCTGGGCTCTGTGACGCCAGAGCAGGGGAGGAGCGGTTTGCACTCCTCTAAGTAAACATGACAGTTTAGCCGGCCCTCTAGGGCAGGCCAAACCATCATGCACACTTGGCATGTTCTCCATTGGGCTGTGTTGCACAAGCTCGTGGAGAACATGCCCAGGCTCCCAGGCCCTGCCTGAGCAGCCAAACAGGCCCCTCAAACCAATCACGACACTGCTCCTGCAGCGTCGTGATTGGCTGGGAGAGTCCAGAAGCCTGGGTGCTTTCGGTGCTTCCAGCAGACCGAGGACGGAAGAGAGGCGTGCAGCGGCAGGAGAGGCATGTGGTGGCTCGACGGAGAAGGTACGTTAATGTATTTATTTAATCCATCCCTCCCATCCCCAACCCTCATTCCGAGGCAGCCGCCACTGGTGATAATGGCGGGGAAGGTGCTGTTGACTAAGCTGGAAAGTTGTGTGCAAGATAACTCCATTCTCTCTCAGGTGCAATGTGGGCTACTTCATGGCTTAGGCATGATTGAGCAATGTCTGAACCTCAAGATGCTTCACCCAAATATACAGTTGCGATGGGTGGGCGCTGCGCCTGGCGTTTTTGGATTTATCTTGAGCCTCTGATCTTGTTAATCAGTCTTAAGAGTGGCACAAGATGCTGGCCTGGGGCTTGACCAGGCAGTTGTATATTTTTTGACTCAGTGACATACTTATGATACTGCTTGAGCACACTCTGCATCACAAGAGGAATGATAATCTTGGACTGGTAGGAGGGAGAGTACGTCGGGTGAGTGCCCTGGTGCCTTTTCTTTTCACTCTTTATATTAATGAACTAGAGGTGTGGCGCAAGTTGGTGGGCCAAAACATGCCCCGTATAGGATCGCACCACGTCTCTTTACTCCCCTATGCAGACAACACCATTCTAATGGCTCGTACAGTGAAGAGTTTACAAAAACATCTTGATTCTTTTGCAGTCTTATGAAGAACTTGGACTTACAAACATATCTGAACAGATCATTTGTTATGGTCTGTGGCCCTAGGTCTACAAAAATCTAATCTTGAAAGAACTATTGAAACCACTTTTAGGTTTCCTAGCAAATTGGGTTTAAAACCTGTTGAAGAGATGGTAGCATCATATGATAGTAATTGTATTCCTGCTACTAGCTAGGAGGCCGAACTCTGGGGCTGCCCTGGCCTAAAGGGGTTGCACCAGGCAGAAAATGCCCTTCTAAGCAGGAAACTCGCAGCTCCAAGGAGTACACATTTGTTTACTTTTCAAGCAGAATTGGGAATGAAGTGTCTAGAAGACTCCATGACATATTGCCCTCTATGGCTTTGGGCAGCTCCATAGCCAAAACAGGAAACAATTTCAAATTGCGTGATTATTTAGACTGCTTCTTGTTCTAGAACATGCATCGTATTCCTTGGCTAAAATTCCTTAAAGCTGTTTGTGATTAGATCGGTAAACCTGAGTTTTTTCCAATCCATCCTCGGATAATGTCCCCATGAAAGCACAGGTGAAAGTTCTTTCTAATGATAAATATAAAATGTCTATGATGCTTTCTCTGAAACCAGCTGTCAATTCGTACGGTTAACAAAATCTTCAGTGCAGGACTTTTTTGCAGATTTGTTTTTTTTGTTTTTTATAAATCTTTTTATTGAACATACATCGGTTTCAATAAACAATACAGAGGTATCAATAAAATTATACGTTGTAAAGAGGCACAGGAGGAGAGTTTTATATCCTGGCGAGTGGGCTGCTCCACATAATCGTGCAATGTTTCTTTTGGCAATCATGAACCCTAGTGTGGCCCACTGAGTCTGGTGAGTGTTCAGGTCTGTGGGTTCCCATAGTTTCAAGAGGCACTTGCGTATCTCTGGGCGAAGATGGACCTGCAGCACCGCGTTGACTGTGTCATGGACCTTGCTCCAATAGGAGCTAATACATTTACACTCCCCGATGATATGAATGAATGTCCCCATATGGCCACAGCGCCGCCTACATTCCCCATTATCGGATCTTCCCATAAGCACCAATCGGGGCCCCGTGATATATATTCTATGGAGGATTTTAAGCTGCACCAACCTGAGCTGCGCTGGAATGGCTACGACTCTAGAGGATGACACTGCCTCTTGCCAGTCCTCGTCATCTATTTCCACCACCTCTCGCCTACACTTCTCCCGCAATGATTGGAGGGGATCTGCCATGTTATTAATTAGTTTCTTGTAGATTAAGGAGACAGTTTTTTCGGGGAGGTGACTGTGAAATATGTAAATAATACCATAAACGGTAATGAAGATGAAGAGGGTTTATTAAATGACCCCATCCACAGAGGACTTGAAACAACTGCCGCAAATGGAACGCCTACGCTCCACGCTCCGACATGGAACATAGAACTTAGAGCAACATCACACTTCTCCCCCTTTACAACATATAACAAAATAAAATGAGATTAGTACATACAAATCAACTGTACTTTCTAAGTATAAAAATATACCTAACAGTTGAACACATCCTTCCTCCCATCACATATGAAAAAACAAAAACAAATCTCAGCCTACTAAATATAAGAATAGAGTCACAACCAACTAAGATCTTACAAAATCCCTTAGATACACAGGGCTCTTTGAAGATCTTACACTCTTGCGAGTAGGATTAAAAGACAGGTTTTCTGAAGAAGGATGACTGCATTCTTCTTTACTACTACCAATGTCACATTTGGATCCAACATGAACAACACGACTCCGATTCCATATGCGACCATCATTTGTTTTTACCGCATTTCTGAAGATCTTTACAACAGTCTTTACATCAGAGAACTTAGACCAGTTGAGACAACCAACAGGTGCTTTAACTTTAACTTTGTCTCCCTCTTTGAATTCTACTAATGTAGCTGACTTCCGAGCATCAAAATATCCTTTCCTTTTCTTTTGTAAATAGTATTCTTTGTCCCTCCACTGACCAATGTCATTGTGTTTTATACCCTTATCCAAAGTCCTCCAACCAGGGCATATAATATTATTTGCAGATCTTCCTTTAAATAATTCAAAAGGAGCCTTTCCTGTCGAAGAGTGAGGAGTAAATCTATAGGCTGTGATCCTTCTTTGCAACTCCTCTCTCCAATTCAAACTGTTGACTCTTGCTAATTGAATACTTTCTTTCAAAGTCTTATTCAATCTTTCTATTGCTCCATTGGTCTCCGGATGATAAAGCGAGGATTTTTTATGTACTATTCCACACTTACTCAAATATTCCTCCATATCACCCGAGCAAAACTATGGACCATTATCTGACAGCAAAGAACCTGGAAAACTTTCACGTTTAAAAACTTCATCTAAAAACTTAATAACAGCCTGAGTCGAAATATCACGAACACAACTCACTTCAACCCATCGTGAATATAAATCAAGTAACACTATCAAATATGGGGTGTGATGCTCACCATGAAGAGGTCCAACAATGTCAATGGCTATTTCATCCCAGGGACACATGGGTAACCTCCTACAGACCATCGGAGTTTGTCTGGATTTAAGAATCTTGTCACTCATGGAACAAGGAACACAATCACGCACCAAGCTCTCCACCATCAAATCCAGACCAGGCCACCAAAAATCCTGCCTAATCCCCTCCTTAGTTTTACAAATACCCATATGCCCCTCATGAGCCATTTTTATAATGTTGTCTCTCAAACTCAATGGAGGAACCAACCTCGTCCCTCTTGTTAAAATGCCATTACCAATGGCAAGCTCATCACACACCATTAACCAAGGCTTCTCCAGCTTGTTGCCTTTATTTTGTGAAATCATATCCATAACTTTCAGCATTTCCTTGTCCTTCTTTACTTCATCTCTCCATTCATCTTCCTTGATACCACCAGAGGTGATCTCACAAACACTCACATCAAACTCCTCAACAATGTCTTCATCTCTTTTAACATTCTGACAATCTACAGTATCTACCAAACGTGATAGACAATCTGCAGAAACATTACATGCTCCTGGAATATATTCCATCGAAAAATCAAATTCCTGGAGCGATATCACCCACCTCCTAATTCTAGCAGAAATGGAGTCCAAGCCTTTTTTCTCAAAAAATCTCTTTCAATGGTTTGTGATCTGACCTTACAATGAACCGAGTACCCCAAACAAATTTCTTAAATTTGTTCAAAGCCCAAAAGATGGCTAAAGCCTCCTTCTCAATAACCGAGTAATTTATCTCAGCTCCTCTTAGACACCTTGACGCACAGGTGACCAAACACTCCTGAGAATCTCTTTTCTGGATTAGCAATGCACCAAGTCCTTTGTTACTCGCATCCGTCACAATATACGTTAAATCACCTGGTTTGTATGCCTGTAAATCAGGTGCATTTCTCAGATCAAGCTTAACATTCATGAACTCTATCTTACATGCCTCATTCCACACAAACTCCGTTTTCTTGGAGAGTAAATTCCTTAACTGACCTGTTTTATTTGCAAAGTTTTTTTATAAATTTACTATAAAATTCGGCCATACCCAGAAATGAAGCTAGCTCTTATTTCGAACACGGTTCCATCAGATTTACAATAGTGTCTACCAGCTCCTTTTTTGGTGTTACACCATTACCAGATATGTGATGACCCAAATAGTCTACTTCACATCACAGTGACCATCTAAAATTCTGTCCTCTATGGGTGAGGCTTCAGGAAGTTAGGTCCCCCTGGAAAGATGAGACTGGAGCGAATGCAAAATCTGTGTATATCGGAAACGTTTGGTGTCTGCCAGCTCGTACTCCGTCTGTAATGTGTGGAAGGATTTGACCCTCCCTCTCCCCAAATGTCTTTAATATGGGAAATGCCAATAAAGTCCCACCTATCAAACCCCTTTGATTTCCATAGGTTGCCCAGTTTCTCAGAATCCCAAAGCGGCGTGGCCGAGGTCAATTTCTGCCCCATCCAAGACAATTGGTGGTGTCATGCCAAATGCGAACAGCGTGGTTGGTGGGGCCTGTCAAGATGTTTCTTTTGGGTCGTGAATATAATGCCCTGTTATAGTTGCCTCCGGGAAGGAGCCATCTATTCATGGCGTAGATGAGGTTATCAATACGGACGGACGTCCCATGGTTGATTGACGCTAAATGTGAAGCCCAGTAATATTTTTTAATATCTGAGAGGCTGATGCCCCCATCGTACCAATTTAGTGTCAATTTATTGAGGGCTATGCGAAGTTTGCCATCCCACAGCAAGTTCCTCTGGAGACCTTCGACTTCTTTAAAATAATGAGCCGGTACAGGGTCTAGAGTATTCTGTAATATGTAGAGGAACCTAGGCAGGGACATCATCTTGAATAGGGCGGCTCTGCCCAGGAGTGAGAGGGGGAGAAACTTCCAGCGGGCAATGTCTGTTTTAAGCTTACGCAGGGGCGAAAGAAGATTTTGGGCGAAACGGACTGCAGGATCAAGAGAGATAAAAATTTCCAAATATTTAAAGCCCCCAGTGTTAATTTGTATTGGGCAGTTCCTTGGGGGGATGGGTGGATTCCCCCGTAAGGCAAATAATAGGGACTTATTCCAGTTGATCGTAAAGCCGGAGAATCTGCCAAATACAGATAGGTTATCCAATACTACTATGAGGGACTTCGTGGGGGAAGCCAAATAGAGCAGAATGTCATCCGCGTAAAGTGAGATGCGATCTTCTAAGTCTGGGGACCATCGCAGGCCTCGTATCATAGCATCTTGTCGGATCCAGCCTGCCAATGGTTCCAGGGCTATGGCGAAGAGAAGTAGTGAAAGTGGGCAGCCCTGACGAGTGCCTCGAACAAGTGGGAATGTCGCAGATAATTTATTGTTGACCACCACTTGGGCCAAGGGCTCCTGGCATAAGAGTCGTATCCATTGAATGTACTTCGGGCCAAACCCCACTTTGACCAGGACCGGCCAGAGGTATGGCCATTCAATAGTGTCAAATGCCATGGTAGCATCTAAGGATACGTTCACAGCTGGTTCTTGGATAGTGTGTGTCCTATCCAAAACCCCGTGAACTCTGCGCAGGTTTAAGGCTGTATTTCTGTGTGGCATGAAGCAAGATTGATCGGGGTGAACAAAGTTATTGATTCTTTTGATTAGGTGATTGGCTAGGAGTTTATCCAGGATTTGAGGCTCAGCGTTTAAAAGAGAAATTGGCCTGTAGGAGGCGCAGTCAGTCTTGGGTTTTCCCTCTTTATGTATGGTGACTATGGTGGCTATTCTCTGCTCTCTGGGCAGTAATCCAATGTCTCTGGATTCTTCAAACATGGCTTTTAGGTAAGGTGCAAGTTTATCTGGTCGTAATTTATATAACTCAATGGGGATACCATTGGGACCAAGGGCTTTCCCTGAATTTAAAGAACGGATTGCTTGAGCTATCTCTTCTGTTGATAAGTCACTATCCATGAAATCTCGGTCTTCTGGGGAGAGATTGGGGAGGTTAATTTCTCGTAACAATTCCTGAGAGTCCTCTTCGGTGCATGTTGTGACTGTCTTGTAGACGGTTTGGAAGTGGCTGGCAAATCAATCAACCATGTCTTGTGGTTCTGTGAGAACAACGTTCCCGTCAACCCTGAGTTCTGGGACCAGTCTGCTGCCCATTCCCTCATGTCTAGCCATACTATGAGTTTCCCGGCTTTATTTCCCAGTTCATAAACCCTACTCTGCCGCTCCCTACCCAATGCCTTGGCCCTGTCAGTGACTAGCGCTTTGTAGTCATGTTGTTTCAGACTCAGTAAGTGGAGCTTCTCCGGCGTCACTCCAGATTCTAGGTCTCTTTCCAGCCTATAAATTTCAGCCTCAGTGTCTAGGACCTCTTTTTGTTTATCTTTCTTCAGTCGGGAAATTAACGATAGAGCCTGGCCTGAATTACAGTCTTGAATGCTTCCCACAAGGACTGGGAGGAGGACACAGACCCCACATTATCGGAAAAGTAATCGCCTGTGGCTTTGATAAGGGTTCAGCGGATTGGCAGATCATGCAGGTACCAAGGGTTAATTGGCGCTATTCTTCCCACTTTGGTCTGATTAAGGACTATGTGAACCCATGCTGGCGAGTGGTCGGATATGCCTTTTTGCAGATTTGTAAAGAAGTGTAGATTTTGGAAACTACCTCTACATTTTGGAACGTGGCAGATGATGATAACCATCTGCCTGCTCTGCCAAAGACAGCAGCCACACGAAGAAGAATCAGAAAGGAAAGAGGAGTGACTGACACTGAGGTGGGAGACCATTGCAATATTTATCTACACAGACCTGCAAAACTGCTAACACTGACTCAGGCGTTGTAATGGCTTCCAGGCCGAGGTGCATGCTGGACTGGTTCAGAACAGTCCCATTTTATAGAGTTTGCTGCTGTCTGTTGGTAGTGGTGATAACCTGCATTGGAACATTTTTACAAAGATGTTGGCCCAGGATGCAAAAGTGTGCCTGCCAAAGGAAGAGTGTCCCAAACCCAGATCTAGAATAAGGTTATTGTTTCGCAAGCGATGTTACCCTGGCAGTGATGGCATTCCCCTAAGGACTGATGGATCCTTTTTTTCATGGTAGGGCGGTCATGTTTTTTGTGTTCTTTGTGCAGCTGCCCATTTTATTTATTTATTTTTAGTATTTTCTATAGCGCGAACAAGACCCTGAATAGGGTATCAGAGCACTTCACAGTACAGAGCAAACAAATTCAAGGCAGTTTAGTAGGGTCCTACAGATATCTGGCATATATGAAGTTCGGATAAGTACAAATCGATAATAACATAAGTAGAAATAAGTTGTTCAGTTTGGTGCAGTAGAAACGAGTTCAAATACAAACAATTCATATTTAGCGAGGCTGTCATCACAGGTATCATAGATACGAGTTTAGTATAGCAGATTGGTTCATTGCAAGCAGGAGTGATATCGAAAGTAGAGCTTCCTCAGGAGTCGGATCTTGAGATCCCCAAAGTGGGGAGAGTCACTCCAAGAGAGCAGCAATTCGAAAAGTTATCTGTTGAAGTTGATAGACCCCAGGTGAGTGAAGATTGCTGAGGATTTAAGGGAGGAATTTGCTCATCAGGAAGGTTTTAGCTTCCTTTTTAGGTCTCGCGCCTAGCGTTGCAGTGCGTAGCACTGCTCGCGCAGCAAGAGACTTCTTGTAGGGGGTTTGAAAACTGACCTAGGAATCGCACACGCTCATGCATGTGCTTTTCCTATGGGCCCACGCTATTGGCCTTTGCGTGCGTCTTTTTAACAAAGACAGCACGCAATTGGCCAAATGCGGGTGCATTGCTCCGCCCATGGCCTATTGGTGTCGGTTACCCGCACCGCCGCCATGTGGTTTCAATTATCGTGCCCAGACACGGGCGTGATAATTGAAACCACATGTCTCGCTGTGATTACGGAGACTCTGCGTCTCTTTGCAGCCATAGCGCTTAGTCCGCAGTGCAGCTTCCCTCGCACTTTTATTTTTCAAGACATTGTTTTGTTGCATTTTATATAACTTGAACTTCACCCAAAGGTATTGGAGCGCTTTACATAATAAGCGCTAGTTAGTTACATCACACAAGGTCACTCATATTTCCTTAAGGTACGGAGAGATTTAGCGATTTGGCCAGAATAACCTGGTAGCTCTGGTCGTAACGCGAGATCCTCTCCCTTGCCCGACATCTTGAGAACATGTCAGGGCCACTTTTACCATGTCAGTTCTGCTCTCCGGAGTCCTAGGCATCCGCCTGTCACCTTTAGAGCACAGTGCGTGACCTGGACTCTGGATTCACCAGAGCATGTGCAGCATTCTGTCTCCGAGTCCACTCACTGCACTTTCATTGCCTTCAGCTGCTGCGCGGCTGATCCAGCGAGTATGTCCTATAACTTAATTCAGTGCGCAGGCTGGGGGTTTCCTACAGGCCTCAGGGACTCCAGCAGGCTTTCCTAGAACATGAAACATGGTGAGGTTGTTGTTTATGACTCTTGTCTTGAGCCAGTCACTAGCGATTCTGATTTATGTTTCGGTCTTCAACAGGCTCATGGAAATAAAAGTGTGCACCTTTTTAGAGGCGGGCGAGCCAACAAATTAACAGGGAGAGCCAGAGCTGAGCCAAGGGACGGGCTCGTAAATGTAAAAAAAAGTACATTCCTTTAACTTCAAGTTTTTACACTAATCGGGCATATTATATATAGCACTGCAGTGAGAAAGTACTTATTAAAAGTAGTAATTTTATGCAATTTGTAGTCTGAACTCACATATTTTAAAGTGCTTTCATACACAATAATGAAGAAAAGTGAGTTTTGGTAAAATAAAGTATTTATATATGGTCACACAATTTAAGCAGGTAAGCTGCGATTTATCTATTTTTTTTTCACTTTGTGCAAATTAGCTAGAAAATGGGTATCTATTTGTCTTTCCTTATGTTAAGGCTTTGTTTTTACTTTTCAGTGCATGTTTCCGCAGTTCTTAAAATACAGAGCAAACTCGACCCAAAGGATGTTGAGCCGAAGCTGAGACTCGAACCTGGTTCCCCAGTTTGCCACTCTGATTGTAATGCAACATCTTGGATAGAGGGAGAGATACATTTGCATGCATTTCTTCCCAATTCCCACGGGTATATCAGTGCTTAATTTGTGCCAGAGTTTTCCAGTACTGACACTGGCACTCTTTTGTTAACACCAACACTTATGTATCACAGCCCACCACATGGTGGCGCTGTCTATTTTTGTAGGAGCACATCTGTTACCAGTTGAATGCACATTTAAAAACACAATGGTAGAGCAACCAGTCCATTCTTAATGCTCTAGATGGCTTGGAATTGTCCAAACTGTGGTATTTATAGAAGTGTGCTGTTTAGTAGTGAGCTTTATAAGAGGATGTGGCAGTGATGGGATTTCCAGTTTGTTGGGCAGCTTGCAGTGGCCTCCTGAGCAATAACATGGGCCCTGACACTTGTTTACTCAAAAATTAAGCACTGGGTATTATATTCTAAGAAATGTGTTACAAAATCTGAACATAAACGATACTATAGGCCAGCAAGCTTATGGGTGTGTGTTTTTGGAGGAAGGTGGATCAAAGCATCTAAGATCTAAAGCTTTTTAACCACCATCGCTTTACCTTATGTGTTGAGATAGGCCCAAGAGACCTTTGGGTGTTCGAGCACTCTAATAATATAACATAACATAACGTAACATAACATGCCATGACACAATCATCAGCATGAGGATGCGAGTGGAGTATGCTATCAAGTCTACAATTGGAATGAGTTGGGTGCAAGTGGATGTTGTGGACATGAGTGGCCTGTAGTTGGCCTATTGGCTCTTGATATGGTTGTTAAAATCCATATGTTATTGAAGGCAGAGTGGGAACTCTGCAAAGGACTGAGGACAGTATTGCATTTTACACATCAATCCTAGTGTCAGCCTACAGAGGAGCACGGGATAGAGCACAGGGAATGGCATTGTGACCAAACAAAGGACGAGGGTCTTAAGTGGTACGGATACTGAGGCAGTGATTTTTAGGTCTCGCTGAGACAGTGCATGAGCTATCTCTTCTAAACCTTTTGTTTCCACCAGTGGGCTAAGGGACAACCCCCTGCATACAATTGGTCGGCTTCATTTTTACTCTGGCACGCTTGATATTGGTCAACTATCATAAGCGCCATTAACCCTCATGTGTTTGTCTCTACCCTGGTGCATAAATGCTTTACTTAAGTCCTTCCAGTGCTCATTTTTGTAGGTGTACTCTACTAAGTGTATTTAAGCACTCTACTGGAGTGCTTCTTTTTTCAGCTACCTCACTCATGCACTTGTACCCCCTCCGCTGTCTGTTACACTTGCCCCCATCCTCCTATTGTTAGCAGTGTTGCCTTCCCCCTCCAGCTATTACGCACTCCTTCCTTCCATTGTTGCCTGTCCACAAGCAACCCACCAGCCCTTCATTCTTCCACTGATGTTTGTCATCACCTAGGCACTCGCTCTCCCTCTTTTTGTTGTTGCTTGCCTCACCCACCCTCCTTGTCTTTCTTCTTCTGTTATTGCTTGCCCTCACCCATCGTTTCTCCTTCGGTTGTGCTTGTTTCCACCTACCCTCCTGCACTCCCTACTTCCGTTGTTGCTTGCCCCTCCCCTTCTATTGTTGTCAGTGTTGCTTGCCCCTCCCACCCCATTACCCTCCTTCTATTGCCCATGTTGCCCCCCTACTGGCATTCAAAAAGCACCCTGACGCGGACAATTCTTGCTGCATCATAGAGTTTTCTTTTCTCTAGCGGCATTTTGCCTCTAAAGTATGCGGCCACCATTTTTTTCTATCTGTTTATTTTTGTTACAGTCACGGCACTGGTGCTTTAGCTTTAAATATCTCAAGCTAAAGTGCCAGTGCGGCAATTGTTTCAAAGGTAAAGAAATATAAAAAAAAAAATTCGATTTGTTTACTTTGAAAGCAATTTCAGCACCAACGCTTTAGCTCAAGATGTTTGAAGCTAAAGTGCGAGTGCCGCAGTTGATTTTTAATGCAATAGATCTGGAATCACTGAAAATTTGAGCTATTGGTGTTGCATTATTATTAGCACTGCCAATAGCTCAAACTTTCACTAATACGAGACCTATTGCTTTGCAAATGCTTGTTAAATAATGTCGATGAAGAGATTCTTCTGATGCTCGGAGGGAGTGAGTTCCAGATTCTTGATGCAGCTCCGGAAAATGCTCTTTCAAAAGTTTTTTTCTTGCTGAAGCATGAAGGTTGCAGGAGATAATTGTCGGAGCTCCTAGAGAGTCTGTTTCCTCCAAATATAGTACGTTTCTGGGCTAGATATTGGCCATCATTTTTCAAGCGACCAAAGGCCCTTTAGGGTTATAATTATTGCTTTTTTCCTACATTACAAGTATTATGTGATAATATGCTTTATATTAATTATGAGTTTTCAGTTTATATATTCCATACCATAGATTTGGTAAAGGGTAATGTTGCTTTTGGGCTCGATTTCTTACTAAAGTTTGTAATATCCTTGCCTGCTCCCCTAACATAGCTCCTGGAGCTCCTCAATAATTGTTCCCATCTTCAAATAAGGAGATCGAGCACTGCCATGTTGTTATCGTCCGATATCACTGATTGACACGTCTGTTAAAATACTGCGGAGAATTATTTACAACAGATTAATGGACTGGGTGGCCGATGAGTCAGTATTACATCATTGCCAGTATGGATTTAGGCATAAGGTTGGGACAATTAAACAATGTCTTAACCTTATCCTTGGTAAATATACGCTGGCCAATCAAGTACCTATGTACCTAGAATTTATGGATCTGTCCTCGGATTTTGATTGTATGAATCAAGACAAATTATGGCATATGGCTCCTAAACGAGGATTAGAACCAATGTTCCCTCTAATTTATTTCCTCTGTGTGCGGCAGTGGAGGGTCTCTGTGCGCTGCAACCATGGCTATGTGAGCCAGGAACCAGACCGCGTGTGTGCGCGGCGCCAAATGTCACTCAGAACGTTTACTTTAAAAAGTGAAAAGATGGTGCATTTTTACACATACAGCGCCACAATAAGTGTCTTAAGGGCAGTTTCCAAATTGGATAAACACGCCATGACATGAATTATAGTATTTATTTTCTCAATCTTATAGAGGTGAAAGGTTGTGTTGGCCTTCCACACATTGGAACCTTTGATCTGATGGTTCTACTGGGTGGTGGTGGCATCACTCCAAGAAATATTGTGGACTTCCAAGATCTTTTATTTGAGAGGAGTTTGAGGGGTCTGTACTAAACTGCAGGTGCTTGGTCTAGATCAGTGGTTCCCAAACGTTTGACTCCTGAGGACCCCCACTGACTCACCACTGGAAGCCGGGGACCCCCAGAAATGTGTATGATTTAAATTTCAAACATTAAAAGAGTAATTCGAAAATAATAAACACACATGGGCACACAAAAACAAATACTCTAATTCCTAATGATTTTAGTATTTTATATTGGAAGAGTTTGCAAAAAACGGGAACATGTAATGGGAAGGTTGGTGCTGCATCTCGGTGATTAACTTTTAAATAGTTCGTTTTATTTCACAGTACAAGCCTCCTGCCAGGGCTAGAGTGGAAACCCAAAGCAGCCCAGGCAAGTGGTTTCAGACCAGTCCCCATACAGTGCACACTGAGTGCAGTGAGTGGCCTCTCCCCCCCCCCCCCCCCAGAAAATTAGGAATCAATGGTGCATTCTACAACACATTTTTCATTATATATTGAATTGTATTAGCCTTTAAGGAATAGTAAATGATGATCTTACAATGCACCAGCCTACAACAATCTTTGTTGGGATTCTTCATTTATTCCCTTAATATCACCCTTCAACGGTGCCTCCCATTCCTCTGTCACATGTATTTCATTTGTTTTATAGCATCTCTCATACCATTGTAGGATGTCAGAGCACTTTACATCACACACACATAGAGACAATGAATCATGCGTGTAAATCAGTGTAGAGAAAATGTTACATACAAAGGGGACTACAAGGTGTAGGAGTCGCATGTCATTCATACTGGTGGGCATTTTCAAAGAGTGCTTGTCTGGAAAAGCACAAACTCAGGATTCAGAACATGACACAGTGGTTAGCATTGACTTTAACAATAAAAATGTATTTCCACCCAAATAAACCCCTTTAGCAGCATCAGGATAATGAAAGACAGGGAAAAACATAAATTACTAACTTGCACCAAGCAGTGTGTAAGCAGATCTTTGATGGCAGTGTATAGGTCACTGTGCTGGATTATGATTTTCTCTTATGAGCTGCAGAGTAACACAAGAATCTATGCGACAAAAGCAGTAACCACTGACCTATGTACATAAAATACTGTTTTTTAAAATGCATGGTACGCGTTCTTTGCAGCAGGCATATTAACCCTCTGTGCTACATTAGATAAGTGAAACCTGCCCTATACCTCCCCATTTGTCCGTCTACCCCTCCGCCCCCACTTACTTTCTGTTACTGCCCCACTGCTTTTTTTTTGCATCTTTTATATAGCGCGAACTCGACCCGAAGGTATTGGAGCGCTGTACATGAGCACCATCTTTACATTACATATTCAGGCACAGGGAGATTAAGTGATTTGCCCACAATCACAGGATGTGGACGCGACCTCGAAGCTCGAACTCTGGCCCCAAAGTTCCTCAGAATGCCTGACAATAGTCCACCCAACCGCGCTTTACTAACAAAAAGAGTAGAGCCAGTTTCAAAATACAGCGTGTACTTTCTGAAAGTACACGCTGTGTTTTTAAACTGGCTCTACTCTTTTGTTAGTAAAGCACGGTGCGGGGACGATTGTGGCCTTTTGTTTAAGTATTGATGGTAATCAGAGCCCCTTCACGGGCTGTGATTACCATCAATACTCAAACAAAAGGCCACAATCGTCCCCGCACCGCGCTTTACTAACAAAAGAGTAGAGCCAGTTTAAAAACACAGCATGTACTTTGGTACACGCTGTGTTTTTAAACTGACTCTACTCTTTTGTTAGTAAAGCGTGGGGACGATTGTGGCCTTTTGTTTAAGTATTGATGGTAATTAGAGCCCCTTCACGGGCTGTGATTACCATCAATATGTAAACAAAAGGCCACAATCTGCCCCGCGCTCTGCAGCCACACGCCCCCAAGCCGCCACAAGCCCCCAAGCCGCCACAAGCCCCCAAGCCGCCACAAGCCGCCACAAGCCCCCATGCCCCTACAAGCCCCCACGCCCCCACAAGCCCCCAAGCCCCCACAAGCCCGCTTACCTGCACTCTTCACGCCTCCTCTCCGGCACCGCTTCAAAAGTGCCTGCTTTTCGCCCCGCTCGATGCTTTAAAGCGGCGGCGCCTCTCTCTTGCGGGACGTCCTGGCTGCGTTGTGCGCGCTCCACAGACGGCAGTGCGCGCTGACGTCAGGGGAGGTGTGCACGCACGCGCGAGCGCTTTAAAGGGAACTGTGATTAGAACTATTGCTGGTTAATTTTTTGACCTTCTACATGAGAATATGAAGGCAAGGATACGCATTAACACACGGGGGAGTTGTCCAGCGATATAGACATCAATCGCGGAGACACGGCTGCGTTTTGGCTCCCCTTTTATTCATACTGTATATTAATAATTTACATCCTTTTTGTTATAAGTCAACTCAGATGTTCCCAATATTAAAGGTAATTCATTACTCTTGCTATTGTATGTGGATGACGCAGTGCTCATGGCACGCACTTCCCGGGTGCTGCATCCACTCGGTCATGCGAATGTTGATTTTATGGCCTCATTAGATCTACACACTAACTTTTCAAATTCTCACATAATGTCGTGCGGGCCAAAGAGTAGATCCTTCTCTACTATGGTAATCGATAAACATTCATTAAGCAGGATCAATACCTTTCCTTATTTGAGTATTTATTTTTCTGCTCATTGTTCTTGATTGTCCAGTCTTGCATATCTTTCCACCAAAGTTTCAATGCCCAATGGGTCTCTTTGCAGGCTCCACCAACCCCTGGGGGGAGAATGTTTCGCTCCTCTATTGGAAATGTATAGGTCTAAATGCATACCAATAGCTATATATGGAGCCGAGGTGTAGGGGTTCTCAAACTGTGTAGACATACAAAGAGAGGAAAACTAATTTCTTCACAAAAATATATCTGTTCCCCTCTCTGCCTCAAATTTTATTTGTCACAAGGAACTTGGGCTCTCTTTTATAGAAGACCAGATCAAGATCTGGCCCGCCTTATTTGGAAATCGATTTGGAAAAATGATGAGGCTGCATTAACAAGAGACATATTAGCTGACTGCCTTCCCTTAGACAAAGGGTTGGAGATCCCTTGGATTGCATATGTTAAAGCTGTATATGGCAAAATTGGGATGGAACTTTTTTTGCGGACCCATCAACCTGTCACATAACTAGCTGAAAGAGTGTGGCTAGCCCATTTTACAATCTTGAGGAAACTTGATGGGTAAAGCTTTTGGTGGAACAGATAACCGTTGTTAAGTACCTAAATCTGTGTGAATCTGACAGCTCCACAGACTATATATTGCATGTACAAAGTCGTTGGGGGAGCTCTTTATTGTTTTGATTTACGTCTGATACTGTAAAGTATTTGCTTTGTTTCCCTCTGGGCTACACTCAGAATATTGATGCTAAGCCCTGCCCATGTGATAATTTATCAGGACAAAGTTTGCTTCATTTTATGTTCTTTTGTAAATTTAATGCATGTTACATGAAGTTGCGCTTAATGCCCCTTTTATAAAAGCATTGCCGCAATATTGGCGAATGTAGACCAGCGTTCAGATGTTTATTAATTTTTATCTAAAATGGATCTTATTTTGTATACAGGGGCATTTTTAAATCTTTCTGTGCAAGCACGCAAGTCCATATTGTTATAATCTCCCTAATTTGTACTGTTTGCATGTTTTCGCATTATATTATTATTATGTACTTTAGGCACATTTTCTTTTCTAATTTTATGAACTGTCATTTTAACTTCACTTGTATTGTGTTTCTGCTTTTATGGGAGCTTTTTATGCCTCAAAATAAAGGCTTTTATTGATTGATTGGTTGCTTGAGTTTATTTATTCATACACCTATATCTATATTTTCAATAATGTTTAATATTGGCGTAGAAAGACTATGGAGCTTATTATGATGGAGGTCGAAGAGCAGAGGCTTTCTGACCCCCATCGTTGGTTTCAATTCCAACCGGCTGATTATGTATCAGCCGGTCGGAATTGAAATTGACCGGTCATTCCGGCTGGCTTCTGACCGGCTCAAGGAGCCGGTCAGCCAGTCAGAACCCGCTAGTAATCCCAAAGGGTGGGCCTTTCCGCCCTTGGTATTATGATGCACGGTTTCCGGCATGGTTTCCATGTCAGCCTGTCCGAAATGGAAACCATGTCGGAAAGCATGTTTGGGGTTCCCCAGCAGAGCCCCCTTGTGTATGCGGCCTCCAGTTCGGGGCTGAGGAGGCACCTATGGTGCCTCCTCAGCCCTCTTGATCCCTGCACCCCTTAGCAGACACCTTGAGGTGCCTGCCACGGGGGGCAGGGATGAACAACACCTCCGATTTCCCCATGGTAGCATGTATTAAGGCCGGTTTACGACCACGATGCATGCTCCCATAGGGATATGTCGGAATGTGACTGAATAGTGTTCGGTCACATCCTAATAAGGCGGTCGGGACCGCCAACCGGAGGTCGGTCGGTCCTGTTTACAAGACGGCGCCCTCCCGAAATCAAATTCTCATTGATTTTCTCTCATGTTACATCACGCTTGACAATAATATTTCACACAATGCTTTTGGAAATCAGTATAAAACCAGCTTTTCCCATCTTTTCGGAGAGAAAAGACATTTCTATTCCACAGGCTGCAGTCTGAGAACACTCTGGTGCCTCAGAAAAACAAACTGTACTTGCTGTCAGTCAGTCAGTCCCCAGCTGCCTGCCCTCAGCATTCACGTACTCAAGCAAGTGATGCTATGCCTTCCAGTGCAAATCATGTTTAGCCAGGGCAAATGAGAACTTGTTGAGTGTACTGTGACGCCAGCATTCATAATAAATACTCTGCATATTTATGATTGCTACAATTATTTTAATATCTACAATAATCGTTTTATATATTGTCTGCATTAGAAAAGTCTCAAAGCCTACAAAAAATAATGCTTCATATTTGTTGTATGTGCTCTGTGGGGGAAAAGGAAAGGGTTCTCATGTAAAACTCTACGTCTGACCAGTGATATTCTTTTATTGCTGTCTTCTAAACGCAAACTCTCGTTGGGTCACTGATGGCCGCTGGATTCTAAAAGTTATGGAATAAAGAGGTCGTAGTTGATCAAGGGAGCGACCTCAGTAATCCAGCTTGGCTTGAGATGATAAATCGGTTGCGAGAGCGGGTGGTATATCTCCCCTCACAAGAACATTTTGAAATAATAAATTAAAATGGGGTATTTTACTGCATAATTTTCAAAATGTATTTAAAATATGCCAAAAAATTCCTTTGGTGTCATACTATTGGTCTGTAGGCATCATCCGGAAACCAAGCACTTGCACCCAAATAGACACCGCCTGCGTCTTATACCTCTAATGCATCTCATCTTTACTTCATCAGCTGGTGAGGACAGACAAGTGGTATCAGTGGATGCAGCAAACAAATACCGACAAATTAGATGGCTAAAGATAGTGGATAGCACAGCATTTCACGGTCTGATCACTGGTATTACCCCACAACATGAGAGGGTTGTGATGCAGTAGTCAAAGCTGCTGACTTGGGAGCTGGGGGATCCGGGTTCCTGTCTCTGCATCAGCTCAACATCATGTGATTCCGAGCAAATCACTTAATCTCTCTGTGCCCATGGACAGAGCCTGGAAACCCTCACGGGCGAAAAGCTGAACTTTATAAATTTACAAATTTAAATATATATAAATCTACTAATTTAATAGAGAACACAGCAATATCCTTGATGGCCTTGGTGTGTATACGGCCAAACTGTTTCTTAAAGTGATCATTTTTCTGGTAGTATCCTGGGAAATGGGCAGGGGGATACATTTATGTTAAATTCCATGCTGATAAAGCATCCGTCTAGTAAGGTGGTAACACTGCACAACCCAACATTAATGCTGTGGCTTCTGCTCTTGCACTAACATAACAGCTAAATTACACATACATTGTGCAGTCAGACTGAATTGTCCTACTTACGTTGCATTGACATAAGGGACAGTTTTTCCCAAGTCAGCAATTTTATCTCCAACACAGAGCAATAGACCAATCAGGAGGAATGAAAGACCTGAATATCAGTGTTGTGTTGATTGGAAAAACAAACAGGGGAACAGATAGTTTAGCAATGTTGGTTCATGGGAAAAATGTATATAAAAGTTATATCACCTCAAAGGATGTATTTATAGAAATTAAAAAAAAAAAATGTCATGCAGTGCATGATAAAGGATTAACAAAGTGAGGAAAGAGGTCATCCGTTTTTTTCCTAAAAACATGGAGGCGAAAGGGCACCTCAAATGGTGGTTGACAAAAAAAACTTGGTATACTCATATTGTATTCCTTAAACAATATATATAGGCTATCCGGTTTTAGATTTGAACCTATAATAACTGATAAAACCCAATCGAAAGGGAAATAACCCTCACCGGTGTAAACATATAAACACTGAAAAAAACCCAGCACAACCACAAACTAAATGCCATTCAAAGAAAGGAGAAGGAGAGTGAAAGAGTCATTTATTTTCTTCCCTAAAGGGGCTAATACAATGTAACTTTGTTATACAAGGTAGCAGCAAAAAAAGACTGGACTAACACTATTCTGCTTGAGTTTTGTGTTTTGGGATGTAACTAAAATATTGTTTCTTCTTCCTTTTGCTTTTTTTCAGTTTTGTGGTCGTTTGTCTAAAGATGAGGGGTTTAGAAGCATGTTTTAGGTCATGTTTAATTATTTTGAAAACTGTAGAGAATCAGGAAATAACAAAATCATATTTTATATTTTGGCTATGTTTGATTCTTTACTGATAGGCAAAATGGCTTGTTTCATAAGAATCTTTCCCAATATGTATCATCTCATTTACCCACAGAGAATGGGTAAAATCCCTTGATACAAGTGAGTCAGTATTGTAAGTAGGTGAATCACCAAACACCACAGGCTTTAAACATTCAATGCAAGGTGCAGTGACAGGTATGTGTGCAAAGAGTGCTGTCACCAAGCATCTGGGATAGTGGTGAAAACATGACACCAGACTTTTGGAAAACATGGAGGTTAGTGTCACTTGGAATGCTGCTGCAAAACGTTCTTACCAAGTTCAACAAAGATTTGAGTGATTTTGTTTGTATTTGCAGTGATTCAGCTACATATGTGAAAACGTTGTGTGATGACCTGTCAAAATCGATACCTGTGCTGAAGTGCTTCCCTGTAAGTGATCCTTGCCACTTGCTAGATAGTATGCTGAAAGCATCTTTACAATCTTCAGAGTTAATGAAGAATGCTATTGACTTTTTAGTCCATTCTGGTGCACTGTTTTGTTTTGTGTTTTGTGTAGCCTCAAAGAAAGAGTTGTCCCAACTGTTTCATTTTCTGGTGCTTCTCAGTCCTAGAAGCCAAGAATGCTATATTATCCACGTGCCTTTGTTATATTATCCATGAATCTTTGCTAAGTGATGATGCCAAAGGCAAGAAATGTGAGGATCTTCAGTGGCATATTGATAGTGATGTAAAAAAAAGTACACTCTACTGCATTCTTAGATTTTTACAGGAAAACATGACTGCTGTAGTGGACATAATAAAATAACTAGAATAAAAAACACTCTCGTCTACCAAATGTACTCACTGAAGAAGAATTGTATGGTGTTCTACAATAAGTTTGATTTGCAAAAATGTATTTGGACATTATATACACTGTACGTACACTGTCTATATACCATGCACTATCAGTGCAGAAAGCAAGCAATAATAAAAGCAAAACGTACCAAAAACATCGGAACAACACTGTTTCTGTTATTTTTAATGGCAGTAAAATTTGTAACCACTGATAACCACTTTTGTTTTTAAGGTATTGAAATCACTTGAAAACACTGAAAAACCTCACCAGAATTTACGTAAAATAGTAACAGAAAACAGGAAGCCTAAATATATGTCTCAATAGAAACAAAAGAAAATATTTTTTAAACACACATTACTAGCAAACTGCATACTATGTAGTGTAACAACAAGTCCTTTCCCCTTCAAACTCCGTACCTGAATGGGTGGTGGTGGAGTTAGTGGTACTAACTGGTGGAGTTGCCATAATAGTCTCCTTTTGGTGCCCTGACTGCTCCAGAACAGGTCCTCCCATCCACGATGTGTGCCTGGTCCTGAGTATTTCCCTTGCTGTAAAAGCTGGCAGGTGCCACATGGGGTGGGTTCTCTGGGTCAGGCAGTTCTTCTCAGCGTCTCAGTCCGGTTGTCTGCTGAGTCCTGGACCAAGCTCCTGAGACCAGTCAGCATTGGGTGATAGTCGTGCTTGGCACTTGGGTCTCCTACGCCATTAGGCCTGGTAGATCAGGAAGGCACTGCAGTGGGAGCGATGTGGACAGGGAGTGAGGTCGGAGTGGGAGGTAGACTCTTTTGGGAGTATGGGCTTTTGATGGGTTGTCAAAGGAACAGTGACACTCAGAATGGCAGACAGGCACAGACAGTGGCACCAATGGGGAAGCGCAGCAGGCAGCAGACAATACTGAGTGACTCATTCAGTCACTCAAGCACCGATCTTCAGTGTTTAATTACTTACACTGTGGGAGCCCAGTGAGCAGTGTCTGACGTCACAGTCAGCAGGTCACCCCTCTGTCGGTTTTGGGGCCTGAAGCAGTGGAGTTAGTTGGAGGTAACGGTGACCCCCATCCCGAATGCATCCAGTTGGGGGTCAGGGCAGATTCTTTCCATCTGCCAAAGGTGGGTGCACACGACTGGCTCACCATCAGCACCCAAATCAACTTCAAAACACTCTACCTCACACCATATGCATCTGAGAAGTACTCAGCATGTCTATGCAACAATAAACAGCTCTGCACCCCTGGAGAGTCCCTGTATTCTTCCCACCAAAACCTCCTCCAGATACCCACTCCGCACTAGACTCACATCCCAAGAACTTCTGTTATGAAAGGCCCACATTTGGACCCTCTGCGCTGAGTCCAGCTTCCTCAATTTCAACACAAGACTCAAATGCTATCTCTGAAATCTCCATTCCCTTAGTCCTCCAACAAGCTGAAGCACAGTGAGGTCATCTGGTTACACCTCTGCCCTACACAAGCCATTCATTCCCCCACACAGCTGAGGAATAATAGGCCTCTTTTAATAGATATCTTCCCCTATTTCCTTGAAAGGGTTTGCTATATTTTTGGGTTATAGGGCCAGAATTAGTTAAGGTACACCACCCAGACTTCAGAGGAGTGTATGTACAAACAAATATAGTGTAAACAGTTTAACTCAAAACGGTTTAAAACTTTTTATAAACTGGAAATACTGGTTTTAGGATGTTTAAAAAAACAATCCTATAAAAGGGGCGCTTGTATGTCAAATGAGACTAGAGGTACCACCAATTTTGACTTGAAGGGTTCCCTGACCTTCCGGTACTATGAGCCATACCCAACTCTGGCAGAGCACCTCATCCCTGACTTACAGCATCCCTTCCTGTCCCAGTACCTGGTACATTCTGGCAGCCTTCAGCACTGAGGATGGTATTGCACAGGCCTTGTGCATGCACATTCACAATCTGTTTGAAGAGTCTACACCTGTGTGCCTGTCTAGAGCATGGTTACACTCATGATGTGGCTGGGCTGTTTCAAATAACAATGACACTGCCTGGAAGGCTTTCTCTGGGTGGAAAAAGAGATGTTTGGATACATTCAGTAGTTTGGCTCCAAATGTGTCAGTCTTGTACTTCTAGAAAACCCCGTCTTTTGGGGCTGGGGAGAGGGGTGACAAAGAGCTTCTCCTGGGATGCTGACAAAGTCTGTAGGCTTAAAGCCAAGATGGCTAGTATCTGAAATGCCTGCAAAAACATGCCAATAATATGTCAAAGAACCACTTGATATTAGCTGTTTTTGTTCTGCAGCTTCTTTGCACTTGTAGTCCTCCTGAGCATAGTCTAGGAGCAAGGAGGTGTGTCAGTGGCCTGAGTGCCATCCATGAGGTAATGCCATGTCATTAGCATTTATTCCACAGCTTCTTTGCCAAGGCTGAGCATTGCCACGAAGTGCTGCTGAGCTGGGCAATGTTGAACTTGTGCCACATATACATCCCTAAAGGCTGAGCAATGTCCTGGTACAGTTCCTTACCATAAGTATTGAGAAACATATCACCCTGAACCATGTAGGAGTATACTACACTATGCCTGGAAGTTACCAGAAGCAAATAAAAACTTTTTTTAAGAGGTTGGCACTTTCAGTACAAGGCCTTTAAGAATGCAGGCTTAAAATGGCATCTCATGAGCCTGCTGGAGAACTTGGAGTTCAATGGCCAGCAGATTCTTCAATGGAAGCCTTTCTACTATTACCGGTGCATAGTTAAACTCATTCTCTGATGTGGGGCACTAGAGCCTCAATGGACAGAGCTTCCAAAGCCATAGGCATGAAAGCCTGGTAGTGCCTGGCTGGGTGCATGACCTTGTGAATTCAGATAACAGTCTCTGTATTAATTATGGGATAGTCGGCTGGCCCTAAGCATGCCTCTTTGCAAAAGAGGATGCCTGAAAGGTGGATCCAAGGGAGAATCATCTACCCTTGAAGACCCATATAATTGGTCAGATTTGGGATCAGCTGCTGAACTGGGACTGGCGATGCCCGCTAACAAAAGGGAGACTGGTGGCCAGGGCTGGTTCCTAAGTATCTGGAGCTTGTTAGAGCTGGCATTCTTGGTGTGGTTTTTCCCCTAACTTTTTGTCTTCAGCCCTCTTTTTTGCTTACTTTGTTTTTGATGGATTTAGGAATCTGGGCATTTTACCCCTGCTAACCAGTGCTAATGTGCCTGTGCTCTCTCCTTAAAACATGGTAGACTTGGCTTACACCCAATTGCCCTATTAAAATACTTGCAATCTCTAGTAAAAAGGCACTACTTGTGCCCAGTGCCTGTAAATTAAATGCTATGAGTGGGCCTGCAGCACTGATTGTGTCACCCACTTAAGCAGCCCTTCCAACATGTCTCATGCCTGCCATTGCACCCTGTCTGGATACAGTTTTAAGATGCTATTTCAACCTGGCAAAATCAACCTTTCGCAAGGCCCTAATCTTCATTTAAAGTACATATGTCACCACTAATGTAGGCCCTGGATAGCCCAGATGGCTGGGTGCAATCTAGTTAAAAAGTAGGACATTTACTTTTCCATTTTTTAGATGTCTTAGTAGTGAAAAACTCTTACATTTGTGTTTGCTACTGCTAGGCCAACATCTCTCATAGAACAGCATCAGGGCTACCTTATTACATTTAATAAGTCAAATTTCTGAATGGGAACAGTTGACCAATTCATGTTTGGTGTCTTTGGAATTGTAATGATAAATTCTTCCTTATGGTAAAGTCAGGTTTCAAATTACAATTTTGAAAATGTCACTTTTAGAAAGTTGGCATTTTCCTGCCTTAGCTAGCTGGTGCCTGCAGCCTTTCTCTGGGTCGCATGACTGGCTGTAGTTGACAGTTGGACTTTGTATATTCCTCCTAGACAGCCACACACAATAGAGAGCTTAGGGTTGCCTGGATGGGCCATCACTGGCAGGATAGGAGGGAAGAGCATAGCCCAGCCCCACTTACACTTGAATAGGCTTTGTCCTGCCTCCACACAAAGGGCTGCATACCCCCAGTAGTTAGTCTGGAGCCAGGGCCAGGAGGACAGGGCACCTGTGCACTTCTAAGGCAGGCCTCTAGAAGCTTCTCCCCACTTCAAAGCCACAACTGGGAGTACATACTGGACCTCAGACCACAACTCTTCACTACACCTCTGGACTTGTCGATACTCTACCAGGAAGAACAACTGCTGTCAGGCTGAAAGGACTTGCTCTCTGCTTGACTGCTGCTCTGCTTTTCTGACCTACTGCCTTCTGCCCTCTTGCCTGAGTGAAAAGAACTGGACCTGCATCTCTTGAACTCCACACCCCAGAGTTATTCCAAGGGCTCTTTGGCTGCCCTCCTGAACTGAAGCCTCAGGGACACAACCTGCTTATAACAATCTTGCACCTGGACTATGCCATCTGTGAGTCTACCCTGCCAAGTGGTGCCACCCCAGTCCTGGACCCTTGGAAGTGGGCTTAAGGTGCTCTGCCAGCCTGTGTGGATCCAGCCAAAGTGACACATCTCCTCTGCTGTGCAGCATAACTCTTAGCAGAACTGATGCATCGCCGCTGCTGTGTGGATTGGACCTGTCACAAAGAACCACATCACCTCTGCAGTCTCTTTGGAACCGCTGCTGGACGACTCATCCCCAGCGCAGGCCCTCGCATCCCTTGGCAACAGCAGCCTCAACAATGAGGCTGGACGCTGCATCGCAGCTTCGCAGCTCCTCGGTACCGATGCATTGTTTCGACTGCGTGACGCATTCTCAATGCTGAACTTCACATCGCAAGCCTTGTCGACGGGGTCCTTGACGATGATGCAGTATCTCGTGTCGCAGCCTCGCTCGGAACCGACGCATCGCTTCAGCTGCGTAATGCATCTTCGATGCGAATCTCTGCAACGCTCTATAAACAGGATTTAAGGTACTCTGTTCAGCAGACCTAACTGGGTCCCTGTAACTGCCCTGTGCTCCATCACGGTCGGCCTGAACTTGTGACTTTGTCCCAATCTGGTGTGACCAGATGTCCACAGTAGGTGCTTTATACTTTTTGGCACTATTATCACTAAAATCTTTAAAATTGCATATCTCTGCTTCCACTGATTGGATTTTTGGTGTTTTGGCCTTGTTTTATTTATTAAAGACAGTTCTATTTTTCTAACTTGGTGTGGGATCCTTTTTGAGTGGTGTTTTCACATTATTATTACTGTTTGAAATATTGCACAAATATTTCACACATTTCCTCCAAGTTAAGCCTGACTGCTCTTTGCCAATCTACCTGAGGGTTGAGCATGGGTCAAATTGGGGTTGGATTGTGCCTCACCCCGACAAGGATAGTAGTTCCGGCTTTACCAGGGCTCACAACCCAATTATTTATAGAGCTGCACAAAGTTCAGCAGGAGTTGAATTTGGGATGGCAGAAATGTATCTGCGTACTCATAGCATCTAGACAGGAGTCAATGCTGATGAAGGAGGACAGCACTGAGGTAAACCATCTACTTTGGTCTGAGGGGAGCTGGGTGGCATTTGGCAACTGAAGGATCAACTGCTTCAAGGGTGAACAACCTTTACAACGCAACTTTTACACCGCACTACCATTACAACAAAACTATTACAACGCGAAATCTGTTACAACGCATGCCATTACAACGCATGCTATTACAACGAAATGCACTAGATGGCGTGCTAACATTAGAAATAGTGTAGTTTTACTATCCAAACACCTTCCCTACTGCAACGTGGACTGGAGTTAGAATAGTAAATTATACATTTCTAATGTCAGCACTCCATCTAGTGTACGTCGTTGTAAAAGCATGCGTTGTAAAGGCTGGCGTTGTAACAGATCTTGCGGTGTAAAAAATGCGTTGTAACGGCATGCGGTGTAAAAGCATGCGTTGTAACGTCATACATCCGCTTCAAGCCTGATAGAGTCCACTACCCCTTAGGTGAGCACAGGCTCTTCCAGTACCGACCATCCTGAGGAAATGGACTGCCAGTACTGTCAGAGTCTTAAAGAGCCCTGCCGTTGCACTGTAGTAAGGGGTGACAACTCCTGTTCTTCCAAGATCTGAATCAACAGTGTGGGTGGCGGAGTCCTGGTGCAACTTAGTGTTGTCTCTTATTTCGTGTTGGGCTGCTCACAAAATCAATGGTGCTCTCCCTCCCAAGTTACACCTTCAGTGTTTGTTAGTTAGGCTCAGATTTGGAGGGAAAGGATTAAAGAGAAGGACATGTTTGGTCAGCTCAGCCTAGGACGGCAGCCGGACTGCTGACAGGAGGAGCTGGGCTCAACTTGCAAAGTGGATATCCCCAGAGTCACCCGAGTGACTTGAAACTCGGTCCACTGACCGTCGTCCAGGGAGGGAACGCAGAGCCACCTCTCAGGAGGAGATCACGGTGTAGTTGTAGATCTAGACCATGGGGCTCAGGTGAGGAACTACATTGGGCTTCACTTCTTAAGCACTCAACACCCTTTGCTAGAGTGCAACAACTGGACCCGGGTAAAACAAATGATCTTGCACTGTTGTTAAGAGTTTTGCAGCAGGTACTTTCACCTTTACCCAGGTTACTCACACTACTTACAACGGGTGAGTTAAAGTGACATTTACACAGGAGGGTCAGGATCTCTCAGGAGTTCGAGATGAGAGAGACTGCCAACCGTGCCAAAAGAAAGAGACACATGCTAGATGGATTTCCCCCAAGCAAGAGACACAAGGATTATGCAGGTCATTCACTTCAAATGGTTGCATATGATTTATAGTCTGAGGCTTGCAGTACAAGCTACCCAGTGCCTAATTTGAGCCGGTGCTTTCCGGTGCTCGGCCCTGGCACATAATTGTCAGCACCGGCTCTAGTGACAGTCTACCACATAGTGGCGCTGTCTATATAATTTTGAGATGAGCACAACAAAAGTGTCACTAAGTCAATATACATTAATAAAGAAAAATACCTGACACTCACGCCATTATTATAGCTTTAGGTGGCCTACAATAGTCTGAATTATCGCACCTGTAGAGGTGCGATGGTTAGTAGTTGTGTTGGACGGTCATTGGCAGAGCTAACAGGGGTAATGGGTAGTGCAGGCTGCAGCGGCCTCCCGAGAAGGGCCCTGGCACTTACTTTTTTTTTAATTAAGCACTGAAGCTACCCAAGGTGGGGAAATAAGATTATACTGGTGAAAAGAGCAACAACGTCAAAAGGGATCAAAAGATCTAATTGGTTTTAGAGACAAGACCCGTGTAATCTATCTTCTGAGTACCAAACAAGCATGTTTTGGTTCACATCTTTCAATAACTGACCAGTGTGCACAGGGCCGGCTTTAGTGCTGGTGGCGCTCAGTGTGACAATTATTTTCGGGCCCTTCCACCCCCCATATGACCTCCTCCTTGGATTCCCTCACTACCGCCCGCCAAAAGTGCCCCTCATCTCTCCATAGCCCCTCTCTCAAATACATTTCATTTGTTTTAAAGCTCTGGTGAAGGCTGAATTTACTAATCCACTCAGCCATCCACATACCATACAGATCTGTTCTTTGCAGCAGGCGTATTATCCCTCTGTGCTACTTTATGGTGAGTCAAAATTGCCACTAGATAAAACTCTGATCTCTCTCTCTAGCAGGAGCATTAATCACAGGAGTTATCTTGACATTTTTATTGTTGATTGAAAGCTGGACGCACAAAGAATTTTGCAGCAGGTGCCTTTAAATTGTAAGTTATTGATAAACACAGCCCCCCACCCCCAGTGTTCCCCACTCTAGGTCAGCACCCAGTGCAGTCGCGCCACCCTAAAGGCGGCCCCACGGGTGCACATGGACGAGTGTGTGCCACATATGATATACACTCATGAATGCTGGGTTCTGGAAAGCAAAACTTCAGGATTACCAGCTACTGAAGCAGCTTCCAGTCACACCGCTAGGTGGCAGGTTACTCACAAACTGAGCAAGGGAGTGACCCAGTACCCAAATGTGTACAGTTTTTAATAGGACTGTTTCCTTAATTAGGAGATATCTCTGTGGACAGGACGGAAGACAGGAGGACTTCTTGGGCCCAGGATTGTTGGCTGAAGAGAAGTGATTTCCTCGGTTCTCTGTTTGTAGCCCACGCTGACTTAAGAGCTCACACATACAAGAACACTGTGCCAGCATCAAAGGTCATGGTCAGTCAGTGAAAGATTATAGCCTCCGGCTTCAGACTCTCTTCACAAGCCTGTCAGACGCTCAGTTCCTCCGCCTCTGCTGGCCTCTGAAGATGCGTTGTGGCATTTGGCTCTTTCACACTGAATATTTCATCTTTCTCCAGGACCCTGGACAGCTCCCTTTCCGAATCCTCGCCGGGAGCACGAGTTTCTTTGAGTTTCCATGGTTCTTATTATCATCCCTGTCAGAAAGCATATTTTATCAAAAAAAGAAAACAAAGAACAGGGACCCGAACATCTAAAGCACAAGACAAACACATCATATGCATCTGGCGTTTATTTAGCCTTAGCAACTGCACCATGTTATGTATTCTCTTGCTATTTAAGTTTTAAAAGAAAGTTTATTGAGATTTAAGTACAACAAAATTGTAATAGAACAAACATGTGTAGAATCAAACTAAAATGCTATTATTGTCATAAGCGAGGGGAAGAAATAAATAAAGAAGGAAGGAAAAGGAAAGGGAAGGGAGTAAGGATGATCAATTAACAGAGCAAAACACATATGTTAAGAACGTAATCATTGGTATACAGAAATATGCAAAAAGAGTATACAGATATACTAAAAGTACAAGAACTTCTCCAATAACAATGCACAAATAAATATAAAACACTCTATAGGTATATATACTTGAAACCATCAGGAATATTTCACGGAGGTTTGGGAACTTCTTCCGCAGAAGGAGTATGGGAGGGTAAAGATCGTGCAGCTACATTAAAAAAATTAGTGATTGGCACCCATAGTAAGTCACGTTTAATAGCCAGTGTAATTGGGTAAACATAGGCCCTGTCTAACCTATGGTGATAACAGACCCCATACCACCAAGCCTGAAACGAGACTTTTGAGGCCTCCTTCCAAGATTTGGTGATCTTATTCTCATGCTATTTAACTTGATTTTATACTAGAAGATATGGTTTTAACGATAGATGAATAGCACAGGATAAAATTCCTACTGGTCGACAGATAATAAAAAAAATTAGCTATGGCCTTTTTATTGTTTATTCAATACAGAATATGGGATCCTTGGGTCTGAGCACAGAAAATAGGAAATTGTTCCTCCATTGACAAATTTGAGGTACATGCGGAGATGGTGTCTTCCCGACTGAAGAAAAGGAACTATCCATATCTGATACGTCGGTCATCAAAAAGAGCACGCAACAATAACAGAGATGAGCGTACAGAGATCGCTCCTTCAAAAGAACCACTGTCTAGATTGACATGGGTAAACACCTGTAGCACCTTCTCCAACCAGATCAAGAAATCAATCTGCAGAAACGGGAGAATTCTGAATACCGAGAATACCATGATAGAGACACCCCTTTTCACCTTCAAGAGATGTACGAATTTGAGGGACAGGTTGGTATGTACCAGGCCCCGAGAGAAGAGAACTTCCAGCAGTGATAGGACATTTTCCATGTGGAGCCTGTGGAGTATGTTCCCAAACAACCCATACGACATCCATTGACATCGGCACTGACAGACCGTGGATACTCAAAAGGCACACAAACTGTAACAGTGACAAACTGATATATCAATTTATGTGCCCCTGTGGACTACGATACGTCGGATGACTACCCGGAAAATCAAGACCAGAATAATGGAGCATAAAAGCACAATACGCTGCAAAAAACATGCAACCAAGTTGACCAAGCATTTCCCGGGGAAAAATCATACAGCAGAAGATCTAAGGTGGACGGTCCTGGACCAGCCTTATATCCCTTCACATATCTCTGACATCACCAACCTCTTGTTTTTAAGAGAACAAAGATGGGTGTACACGTTACACAGTGACACTAACGGACTCAATGATGAGATTCCATGGACCTCTCTTACTAAGAATTGATTGCCATCCTCTTATTACGGTTATAACTTTAGCAAAAGGATGAGGCTCTACTGTCATACTCAAGAAAAGTCAATCACCGACATTTCCAACACAGAGCGATACTTTTTTCTATATTAACCAAAGCAGCGGAAATTACACTTGCAGTAAGTCAATCACAGTGGAACCCCAGACATCCAAGCATGTGTATTGGTAGCCCTGAACACCGGGCGTACCGATAGACCAATGGTGCCGTGAATTGACGGTGCCTGAGAAGAAAAAATCGGAATACCGGAGGCTGAGGCGAGGGGCCGCGCCCCTGAAACGTGGGCCGGAGTCTGGATACTCTTCACTCTGAGAGAAATCGAACAGCTGGGGAGCGACGAGTGCCGGGAAGTGAGAGATTGAGAGGCCCGAGGTGAGCGGGGGAGGGACTCGGGTCGGAGCCTGGCCGAAATCTAACTGGCAGCGGAGAGTTCACCTGCCTATACCAAGGAACTATGGCGGAGCGCTCGGCCCTCCTGGGGGTGAGCTGGAAGGTGAGGCGGGCGACGCTTTCCAGGAACACAGGGACCGGTGCGGCCGATGGAACTGTGATGAGGCCCCCCGGGCGGAAAAGCCCTGGACATCGAGAAGCTTGGAGGTGCGGCAGCCCCGGAGGCTGTGTGGAGAGGGGAGAACCAGGGGCTATTCGAGTTGGGCCGTTCTGGTGAGAGCTCCACTCCGGATCCAATAGGAAATGAGAGAGACGACAGGGGGTCTTTGCCCTGAGTGACGAATCTGGACTGGCGGCAATTGGTCCCTCCCCCTCGCCCACGAAGGCCCAGACAGTATTATACAAGTTGGGGGCCCAATTGGTATTGGTCAGTGTGAGAGGCGGTGAAAATCTGAACTGGGGCCCCGTTTTTTGAGGGGGGGTGCCGGTTAATCTGTGGCCCTTGGGCCCATTGTGGCAAAGTGCGCCCTCGATTGCCAAGTGGAGAGCAGCGGTGACAGTTGACTAATTGATCCCGGATCTCTACCTCCAAGATGGCCGACAGGTGAGGAGCTCCGGCCGGGAGCTCCCTGGCTAGGGTTTGTCTTTTTGGCTTCTACCCCTGGATTCTACCCCCCCTAGGACCTTCTACACACGGGATCTATGGACAGTGGTCCTCTGATTTCCCAATTCCCTCGATCTAACTTAAATGCGGACTTCAACAATTTCTAATGGAACCGTAATAATCTTTTGACTGCGGACGGAGCTCTAGCAACATGGTCGATACCCGCTGGAGCTACCGAAGTAGCTGAAGAGGAGATTGGCTGTGGATAAACCCCTCGGCTGTCACCTACCTTCTGGACATTGGCACTGTTTCTCGCCTCGTCTCCTTCTTCCCTCGCCTTCCGATTAATCAACTAAAATCTGCCTATTGCGGATCCATTTCCAACAAGGCCCGATGCCCGGTTGAGCTGCCTAGGTAGCTGCTGAGGAGATGGGCTGGGGATCACCCCTCCGGCCGTCACCTGCCTTCCGGACTTGACCACAGTTGCCTAGTTTCTTGTTATGCCTTTCCGGGATGGCGGCTGGGACACACAAAGTCTTGCTCTCCTGACAAAGCAGCAACGAGTTTGTTGACTTGTTTACTCTGACTTTGTTGATGTTCCCCTGAAGTACTATCTCCCTGGCCGGTCTGCCTGACCCGATCAACATTCCAACCCCTTACTATTCCCCCACATCCTTCTATGCTCCATAGGACTTGTTTCTATGTTACGCTATGCTCTATTAACGGGTGGAACTATGTAACACTGTTTTTTTTTTCTAAGTAATGCTTTGCTCTAGTAACTGATGTAACTGAAGTAACCCTGTTTTTTTCTAACGCTAATCCTCATGTAAAGCGCTCTGATACCTCCGGGTCTAGCCAGTACTATATAAAACTCTTCAAATAAATAAATAAATAAACAGTATGGCATTGTGAGACCAAGCCTTTTCAACACCCCCTTGATATAGGCCTGTTGACATCATAGAGATTATCTCTGCAAAAACATGCATTGCCATTTATTGTATCATACTCATTCATTTCCTTACAATTCATACTATTCAGCCCTAACACAAGGATTTTCACTATGTGCTATAATCTCGAGGCACACTTTGAAATAAACCACAGACTTAAAAAAACATGCAGAGAAACTACTTGTCCCAGCATCCTCCGTCTCATCTGTGACTCAGATGTGACGTCACACGGTCGGCAACCTTCCGATCGCAGGACACTCCCCATGACTGTTGGTAAAAAGACGCCGAACGGCAGCGCAGCCTCCCCCTTCCGGCTGTAGACAACGACGTCTGGAGTACTGACAGAGAGATAGGATGCTCTAAACCTTTTTAAAGCGTGTTTCTATATTGCTTCACAAACTTTCAGTAAAGACCCTTGAAAATCTTCTGATGGAAGGCTGCCCTTTTTCTTAAATGTTTTTAAAATGTCTTCTGTGTCACTGTGAGCTGACTACTCTGCCCAGCTTCTCCAAACAATGCCGGCAGACTTGATGGGGTTTGGTTCTTCTCCCGTCGACCCTACGATACACGCTTACAGGTACCCTAGCGGCATGAAGTATAGGTCCGAACTGGAAGCTTGACAGGGGGACGAGACCGGTGACAACGGTTCATTCCCCGCTTACTATTGACTCATTCTGTCCACCTCATTGAATGGTCACCTTGAGCTAAGCTTCACCATCGTGAATTTGGAGTGGTGATGGCATTTGTATAGACTAAGATTCCTAACCCCATTTAACATCTATAGTTGGGTACATGTTAAGGCTACAGCAATAATAAGGGACTTTACATCAGTACCGCCTTGTGTTTCAACATTTTCCCTGATAATTAATATATTACATTTTTTCATGTACCTCTTCCCCCCCTTTTTTCAGAGCGGTGCCCCCTCCTTGAGCAGCATGCCAGGTAAAGGTGCGGCCCTTCCCCTGCAGTATACGGGTAAGATATGAAAATACAAAATATTTTTCTATATACATCAATTTATCAAGTTAGGACACAATGTCTAAAAACTTATAAGTATGGCAAAATGCTTACAAGTCATAATGAATAAAGAATAGTGATACGCAGTAATACTTACAAATGCCTTGTATATGCCTTATGTACGTCCATCCAATCCGTTAACTCATGACTTTGATTTCATATAGGTGTCATCAGTGAATCACGAATGAAGACTACAGATCACTGGCTTTGTATCTCAATCTGCCCTTAATATTATTTTTCACTTTAAACGCTGTTATCCACAATTGTGGAAAGTACTTTAATAGCAAGCAGCAGCACGCACTGGTCCTGACGAAAGCCGCAACACCACTAGTGAGGGTCAACGGGCTGAAACATGTAGACCTATTAGTTCGTCACTAATCCGCAGGTATCTGCTAATCCTGCAAGTGCCTTATTTTTTAATCCTGGCCCCAGGGAGTATCAATAAAGGTAGACTACGTACCTGGTAGCCAGTTTTAACCCTCTCCTTTCACTTCCAATCCTTTTTTTTTTTTGCGCTGCGTACTCCACCCAACCCAGTTTATTGCTCATGGTTGGATTTAGCATATCCTACGACTAGGAAACAAACCATCCCTGAGCTCCTCCCTCTCTGAGACGGGGTTGTAGCCCGTAGCGGAACTAGTTTTTCCCGTCACTAGGAGAATCCCAATGATGAAGCATGCCACCTATTGTGGGTGAGGGATTTCGCCTTAAGAAAGGGTTTCCTCTCGGGACGTTTCTGGCTTACTCTGGATGATCTATACCTTTCCTATTTTCTCTGCTCAGACCCGAGGGTGCCCTATTTTGTATTGATTAATTGTGTGGGTAACTACCCTCGCAAGTCTTAAAACTTTTTATCTTGAACCCACTCCCCCCTCCTTTTGTGTGTATACTATTCATTGTTTATCCCTCTACGTTTTGCTACTGCTACTGCTAAACTTGTCATCTTTCACCTTAAAAGAACTAGGTGGAAGTCAAAACCCTGAGATGTAGAAGGGCTCCAGAACCTCTGGGTGGGTATATGCGGGACATGTGTGGGACTTTTTAGGTTAAGCCAATCTAACCTCCCGTTTCTGAATTATTTCAAATATTTTAATCGTAATTTTAGTAGTCCGACTCAGCCAATTTTGAAATAGCTCGACCTCGAAGCCAGTCGCCAAAGACATACCATCGTAGCACACAGACACTTTGGCCTCAATGACCTCTACCTCACTCTCCGCAGTGACTACCTCCCGCCCCCCACTCACCGGCCTAACCCATCCGTGAGTCATGGGGTTTCCTACGACTACCTCATACAATCCCTGTACAGTCTACTGCGATATCTTACTTACGAGTGATGTGTTTGCTTTATATATACTAAATTGCTGAATGTATCCTATGACTGATTCTTGCTGTAAAGCGCTCCGATACCTTTGGGTCTGGTTAGCGCTATATAAAACTCATAATAAATAAATAAATATAAATAAAACCAAGACTCTTATGAGTTTGATACCAATGGTGGTCTGTTGAAGAGGGCAAATGTTTCTAAGCATGGACAGATGATCATTTCCCTTTTTTAAATTAACTACGACATGAAAGACATCTCGGTATCAGAGGGGCCATAGGTATTTTGCTTATTGAGGGCCTGATTACGAGTTCGGTGGATGGAATACCCTATCACAAATGTGACGGGAATCCCATCCATCGTATTCCAAGTTCCATAGGATATAATGGAATTATATTATGGCAGATGGGATATCCATCACGTATGTGACGGAGTAACCCTGTCCACCAAACTCGCAAAAAGGCCCTACATTTTACCTGGTCCATGTTCCGGTGCTGAAGACTATGTAAAAGGTAGTGGTGATCTGCTTTTAGGATCAGTTCTTACCTCAGGAACCGCTGATTTATCATCGTTCAAGCACTGAATGTTTCTCCTTCGGCCTCAAGAACCCATGCCTCAGGCTTTTAGTGATGTTCCTTTAGTCTACCAACTCCCTCTCCAACTGGAACCAGATCTGAGAGTCACCAATATAGACCTGATTATCTATTGAACAGATTGGGGATGTAACCCTCAACCTGTCTTCTGCCCTCCTGGGGGGTGGAGGGGGCAGACAGCACACTTGACACCAGGGGTAAATTTATTTTTAGAAAAAAGAATGGGGTGAGGGTCAACACATCCAAGTATTGGGTCATACCCCTCTTAAGCCCAGTTGTCTCCCCCCCCACCCTGGGCCTAGAGCCCAAATGGCAAGCAAAAGGAGATGTGGATTCTTTTGTATTGATTTACCATATGTGCTACCAAAGAATGGCTTAACCATCACCTTCCCTTTCTGCTTTCCCCCAGTGACTGATGACTGGGGTGGGTACCACAGTACAGCACCAGGATGGGCATTCTGTTCCTCCCTTGTTTCCTTCATGGACTGGTGGGCTATTTGACCCCCTGTGATGGGCAGATATGTGCTAACAACCCCAATCTGTTCACCCGGGAGGGGGGCTAAAAGCCCATCAGACTTCCTGTGGAGAATTGAGAAAAAAGCTGGGTGGGGTGTTGGACCTTGTTGGTATCAGAACTCATCCCTGTGCAACAAACAGTATTCCTGTCCCCAGGGGGAGGCAGAATAGTGAGATTACACCCCCCCCCCCTTCTCCTGCAGTCCCAAATGGCAAAAGTGTGACCAAAGAAATCCAATTTCCACTCACTTGGTGAATGGCTGCAGTGACTGGGCTCAAGGTGGGTGGCAAATAGGAAATCCCACCAACCCTGGGCATTTCTGAAACCTAGAGTCCGAGTGGAATCCTGGGCGGTGTGGCTTGTGTGGAACCCAGCACATTCTCCTGCCCAGAATGCTCTATTAGTGTCAAACCATGGATCAAACAAGTCTATGTTTACCATATTTATTTTGCAAAAAAACTCAGCAATTCTCCCAAATGGCCATTCTTACCACTGGTTTTCTCACACTTGCCCCAATTGAAATGCTGCCTTCCATGTGTGGGTAAATCTAACACACGTCATAGTAAAGGGCCAAAACTGTAACCATGTGAAGTCCTCATTGACCCCACAAGCTGAGGACCATTTTTAAAGCAACAACATTTTCCAAAATACACTGTTTTACAGTGCTATTTAGAAATGAAAAACAAATGAAAAAATCTCATTGCAGAAGTTAAAAATCCTTTCATGGAAAATTGATAGAGGACTAGAGCACTTTAGAGTGAAGGTGACGAGGGGAAGAATAAGTGCCAGACATTGATCTCGAAAAGTAGGTAAACTGCACATAGGATAGGCCTTAACCACGGTGTGTAAGAAAGTGGAGGCGCCTGGTGTCAATCATGAATTCTCGAGATCTCATTACAATGTAATTTACCCATAGTTCAGATGTATAAAGTGTTTCGGCCCGCATGTCTAACTTATGTGAAGGAGACTTCATCAGAACATTGAGCAGAAGACTTCGAGAAAGGCATCTTATTGCGTCAAATGTAAATCAGCATAATTATGGCATAATCTTGCAAATATATCACGTCACCAAGAATATAACACAAATTTTCAAGGACGATAACACAAAGTTAATTGTCTCTTTTCTGTTCTTTTGTTTCAGGCTATCAAGAGGCCCCTTAACATGAGCATTTCTGAAGGTGGTAGAGTGTTTGGATGGTCTCACTGTCATTGTCGCCGACTTTGGCGAGATGACTATAGCATCAGAGGTCACTTTGGAGCTGTAGCTGTTGAGTTATATGCTGCGCTGGGGGGTGCTGCATCAGGGTAGGATGGGGTTTAGCAGATTGAGTATAATGCAAACCATGGGGGTGAGGGCACTATTTAACATTGCTTCTGGATAATTATCACCGCACGGCTGGCTGGTGCTTCACTTCTTGCGCATTCGACATCAACTGCATATCATGCACCAGGGTAATTCCGCACATTGCATAGGTTCCCCTTGCATTCCTTAAAATGTACACTTTTGTTGTGTTCATGTGCTCCTATGCACCTTCCCTGTTCAGTTCTTCAGACGTCTCTCTTCTTCTTCAACCAGCAACACCGACTAAGTCAAGTTTTATTTGTTTATGATTTCGGAACTCCATAGAGATCCACATAAATTTAAAAACCAACAATATGATAGTCACAAAGAAAAAAGAAAAGAAAGATTATTTCTATCTAACAGAGCAGCTGCAAGTCCTAAGCAGAATCCAACACTATAAAAATCTTCAGAATAAACATTACAATATATTATACAATAAAAGGTCATTAAAAGGAATCCTATATGCCCTTAGCACAATTTTAACATGGGTTTAAAAATAAGTATTAACAGTTGCTCCCTAGAGACCTAATGGGCCTTAATACATGTTCAAAAAACAATTTTAAAAAGTTAAAAATCCTATGGCAAAATATTTAATTTGGCGGCTTATAGATAGAGCCAATTAGTGCAGAAGCCGAAAGAATGGATAGTTGCAAACAAATTGGTCTCATCCATTTGCACCAACACAATAATAATGAATGGCAAATAAATAACACAGGATTAACGTCCTGAAGGCCATTATTGCACAAATTACAAATCGGTGAAGAACCACACCATTTAAACAGCAGTGAATTTAATGGGAGCATACCCTGCCTCAGTAGTAGCCAAAAACAGCGCAACACCGACTAGTTATAGCTCCTTCTTACTAGCAGTCTGGCAAGTGTTTCTGTTGTTCTGTATAACTTGAATGTGTCACAATGCCCTTCTTTTGTCTTTTTAGACCCTTGTTGATGATAACGAGCCTGGTCTTTGTGCGCCACCCTTCCACATCCCTCTCACCATGTTCCCTTCTGTGCCCGTGTACTGGCACAGAAGGGAACTAAGTTAGTGGTTGGTTCTCAATTTACCTTTGAAGGTCTAGGCTAGGGATGCATCAAGGTTTGATGGCTGACTAAATCTCTTATATACCAGTCACTTACCCATCACTTATGCCAGTGCAGCACTTCCATTTGGCATCCACCGCCACAATGAGGTGAATCTCCCATCTTGACAATGAACATATATAGGTGATACATGTCTGTCGAACTGTTGATCCATGCAGAAGGCTCTCTGCAGGGGCGGTGGGAAGGGATATCTTGCATGGGACAGTGTGAGAGCACTTTGTGAGAGGGCATGTTGCACTGGTGTGAGAGGGCATGTTGCACTGGCTCTGCATCGAGGCATGTTTCTGAGGCATTGTAACATGCTTTTTGTTCATGCCTATCTGTGTAAAACCATTGTGCTGAGGATTAATGTACAGGGAACAGGGCAGTGTTATGTAGAGTAGCACTGTACGAGTTCAACATCCAAGGGTAATTTACAGGGCTATTATGCATGGGTGTGGTGAATATGTGTAATGAAGGCGTAATGTACATAAGACTTTTTGTACGGGCAATGGCCAGCAGCATCGTCCAGGAGTTGTGTGCATTGGTCATAGTGAAGGGGTGCCGAGTAGTGAACTTAGTGCAGCGGCAATGTGTTGGGTTCTTGCAATGAAGCATCATACAGGAGCATCATGCAGGGTTATTTTCATGGCATTTCAATGTACAACATGATGGATGGGCAATATGTGCATTGAAAACTGAATTGCTTACAAGAAACGTTTTCGACTTCCACATCTGCCTCTACGCATTCCACAAATGTAGACAGTAGTTTACAGCCCACGTCCATCCTGAGCCCAGTGTTTATGGCTTGACAAATAGCTTTGAGAAAAGCAGCCTTTACGGCCACTCCCAAATGCAAGCCATACATTGAAGTAATTTGTGAGGGCATGAGCACAGGGTCTGGAAACAAGCACACCAGAGCAGATTGGCAATGGAAAGAACCATGTATGGCCTCAGGCTGCCGTCTGTGTAGTGTGAACTTTCGGAAAGTAAAATCCCAGGAGGCCCCAGCCTTGCCTTTGATGCTAGCCTTGTGACCAGGCCAGGGAGTTTCCAGTTGTCATCTGTTCTGTATACTATGATTTATACATGACCAATATAAGATGCAGAACTGAAGAGGCTTGTTACTTGCAAGAAGTTATAAAATATCTTCTACAAAATAGTTGTAAATTTAATTTTTGTTGGACAGGAATGAATGTCAGTGACTGTGTTGTACGTCATTATGTGTTAATTAGTACTTATTGCAATAACAGGTCTTTTTTTCAGTTTTATATAGCGCTTTATTAACCTACTTGCTTTCTCAAACTTTCTTGAAAATGCACAATTTGCTAACCCCTGGCGTAGTGGGCGTAGCGGGGCTACGCAGAGGGCCTCGGAGTTGAGAACATACTCTGTGGAACTCTGTGGAGCTCCGCTACACCACCCCCCTACTAACAATTGATTAAAACTTCAATAAAAGAGGAGGAGGGCAGCCCGGGGACGCCACAGCCAAGGTAAGTGTTTTTTATGTACTTTAAAGTCTTTTTATTGAAGTTTTAATCATTTGTAGTAGCGGTTGGGAGGCAGGAGCTGGACAACTCTGCTCCACTGCGGAGTGTGCAGAGATTTGCCTACTTCATGTTCTCTGCGGAGTAGGCAAATCAACAAACACTATGCAGGCGGAGCGGAGGTCTCTGCCCGGGGTTACTATTTGCCCACTCTTTTTATAAAAAAGTTTGCGGGGTACCCCCGAACACCCCTTATAATGGTTGAGCTCGCTCGCTACCAGCTACTCATCCTGAACATTTATGCCTTACCACTTTCAAATGTCACCATCTGCCACTGCCCCCTACTTTCCAGCCCTGACTGAAGGAAAATAAGAATAACAGGGTGTAACTAGGTAGAGATATTGCCACACGAGGGGGCAGCTTCCAGGTCTAGCGTAAGTTAAATTTGTGCCTTTTGACCTCAGGAAATAGACAGGGCACATGTCCTAAAAAAAGAAGTGGGGAGACTGACCAAGTTAGGCAGTATGCAAGTGACATAATGACGCGTGCCATCAAAGCACATGACGTCACAACGCGTGACATTCCACGTGGCATCACAGAAAGTGACCTCTCTAGAAGTGATGCTCTAGGAGAATGGAATCTGACTGCATGGTTACCCCCACTTTTTTTCTGGTGTTTTGCTGGTTTTCAACTTAGTTGACTGGGATCCTGCTAATCAGGACCCCAGTCTATCTGCTTTCTCCCTAAATTGGTTGCTCATGTACTTTAGGTACACTCCAGATTGGATTCTGGGGTACCCTAATCAGTCCCTAGTATATGGTATACTATGTACCCAGGGCATAGATACCCCAGAGGCCACTCAGGGGCTGCAGCATGTATTATGCCCCCCCTGGGAGACCATTGAAAATGACACAACAGGTCTGCTACAGCAGCTTGTGTAAGGTTGTGCATGCACCCCTCTAATTAGATATAGGTTCACTATATCTACTCCATATCACTGCATATATAAACCTATCAGTCACCCCTATGACAGGCCTCATCAATCCTGAAGGCAGGGTGCTGGGTTTTATGTGAGAGGGTGCTCCTCCATGAGCAGAGCCCCTCTGCAGCCTTCAGAACCTCTATTCCGGGGTTGTTTGTGATGCAGCCAACCATATACTCTTAAGTGCATTATAATCTCGCTGTAAATGCTAACTTTAAAACGGCTGCATGGAACCATATCGTGTTTGGTGTCAAACACCTTGGAATCATACCCCCACACCAGTAACTGATGTGGCAGGCATGATTCCACCCTCCTAGAGGGAGAAATATGAGAACACACAGTACCAGCTTTCTTGACCCTGGCATCACAAAATGGATGCTGCCAGCCACAGACACGAGTCTGCACTTCTGCTGCTGGACGAAACTCCGGTAGGGGAAGGCTGGACAATAGGTTTCCTGTCACAGGGAGGTGTACCACCTCCCAGACAGGCTTTAGTGTATTGGGGCTGGTTGGGTGCACTCAGAGTGCTTTGATGTATGCACTGGGGGCACATTTGGTGTCCCTGTGCATAGTCCACCTCAAACCGGTTGCAGGAGCCATTTGCTCCTGCTCTGGCATGAAACTGGACAAAGGACATGGGTGTAGCCACCCCTCTGTCCTGACCCTCCCATAGGTGGGTCCCCAGAGCTTGTTCCACCCCTTCCTTGGGTATAAAGTAGGAACCCCTGGCTACAGGACTTTGGATTTACCTGGACGAAACTCTGCTACAGAAACCAAGTACTTCAACTATCTACACTATGCTGGATGACTGAAGAATCTCCCTTGGAGTAAAGGAGTTACACCCCTGCAAGGCAGGCACCTTAAATGCATCTGACCGGTTTGCATCTACACAGCTCCTGAAGGACTCCAAAGATTTCTGCAATACAGGAGGTGGGTTCTCGTGGTCTCTTAGGTTGATCTGTGCTCTCAGCAATTCTGAGACCCTCGTGGGGACCGTGCAACCCAAACCCCTGGGCACCGTGTACATTTGCAGCAGCAAATGCTTTTTGGCGACCCCTGAGGCTGGTCTTTGGGCTACTTGTAGTGCAGACCCCGAGCAGGATTTCCACTGAAGATTTCCAGCCTACACTCCACGAATGTTCCGTGAGCTGGTATTTTGTGATTCAGCTCTAGGTCCCTTCCCGATCCCTGGTCCGTCGACCTGTGTTCCCTGAGAAGGGAACTTTAACTTTCTGTGGGCTTTCCTGGTTGTCCAGATGTGCCCAAACTCTCCATCGCTTGAGGAGTCCCCAGGACCTTGCTGGTCCTCACCGAAGCATCTTTTCTTTGACCGCGTGGGTTGCAGTTGCCAAGGCTTGTTGGTGTTCAATCCGAACACTGACCCCCCAGCACTCGACATCCTTTGTGGGTCAGCTCACCTGCGGACTTTGGTCATCGTCGACATCTCCTGGTCCCCGTGGCTGCAGAATCAAGCTTCACCTCTTCTCACCTGAAACACCCGACATTGGTGGGGATTCGTCTATCGTGCCCCTGGTCACTGTGACGTGACCCAGACTCTGTCCCCTCTGCTTTCAGGTTCTTCTCAGCTCCGATCCAGGCTTGGATCACACCGGACACTTCTCATCTTCCCGGCAGCAGCATTTCTTCGCATCACGCCATTGAAATCAACAAGTGTTTCCGACACCACTTGACCCCTATGCACCGGCTCTCCTGGGATAGGTAACACGGGTACCTCAGTACTCTCAAGGGTGTTGGCCTTAGAACCTTATATATTCCAAAGGGTTTGCTTGAAGTCCTCTCCTAAGTGTCCTTAATCTTTAAAATTCCAACCGCGACTTTCCCATCGAGTTGTACGGAGCTCGCGGCTGTGTTCTCACACTGCACCCGGCCTCCGTGGGTCTCTGTGTCACTACCTTGGGTGGTTCCTTGAGGTCCCAGCGATTCTATGTGCTCTAGGCACTGTGTCTAGTCAAGTCGTGGTTGTTATACCACTTTCTTAGTATATGGTTTGGTCTCCCCCTGGAGCCCACAGTGTATTATGCTATTTACTGTCGTTGTAGTGCTTTAATATTGTGTGCCTTGTTCTCTAATCTCATAAAGAGGTTAGTAGCGAGTGTTTAGTAATAAATGCACATATTTTATATATTCCTTGTGTGGTTCTCCTTTCATTTGGTCATTCAGGAGGTTATAAACTGGTAAAACAAGCTGCTTTACATTCCTTCGAGACTTAGCCTGAAGGCTGCTCTCCATAGCTGCCACTAGAATAGCTTTCAATAAAGGTTGTCTTTAACCTAATCATCAATAAGGGTTGTTTGGACTAGTGCAAGGTGCCCACTATAACTAGTGGACAGCATATACCAGGCCAACTTCTCACATGTGCCACCTAAAAATGCAATAAAATATGTTTTTTTTTTTTAAGTTGTTTCCAGCAAAGCATATCATGTAACATGCAGACCACAGATTTTTATTTTATGTAGATGCGTAAGTGGATTACTGCTTTGAACACAGAGATCCCTTTGTTACCTGCAGTTAATCTATTGTAATCTTTCTAGTACACCACAGTAAGCAATGACGGGTATTTGACTGCTACACCTTGTAATTATGATTGTCTCGTGTAACACATCTTGTACATTGATTTACACCCTTACAGGATTTATTTGGAATGGATAATGTGCATGGTATGTAAATTGCTCTAACGCTGTGCATTGGGATGAGTACCGCTATAAAAGAAATAAGATAGGGCTATTTAAATTGTTATTTGTGTTAAGACTGGGACAGACCAACCCATCTGACTTTCTTGCTGCACATTCACTTATACACAACAAAGTGAAAAGCAGGACTCTTTTAAGTACCTGTGAAGAGATGACAAGCTGTGTGCTATGGTTTCCTCTCAGTTGCATTTGGATTTGTGAGGTTCCAGGCCTCCTCCAGCCCCATACTCCATCAAAAGGAGGCCTGATGGCCCCTTAACTTCGCCCCAGCTGGAGGTGGAAAAAAACTCCCTCCCTGCCTCCATGTTGCTGCTTGGAATGGAACGCAGACAACCTGCAGGAGCTGCTAAACTTGTCCAGGTGTCTCAAAATGACACTGGGACAAGTTCAACATATTTCTGTGGGGCCCAACTTCTTAGCAGGGTGGGCGGTGTCCGCCCTGTGAAAATAGCGGGTGGACACCGTGTACCCTCGCGTACCCCCGGCTCGTGCCCTGGAAATAGACCATTTGTTGAGGCAGCTCTGTAATACTAACCCAGTACTGCCTGTCTCATCTGCGCTTTCCCTTTCTCACGCCGGAAGTCCCCACTTCTACCCGATTCACTGCTCTCTTAAATGCTTTCTTTCTCGGATGCTGAAAATCTTTATTCCACTCACGAGGCGCGGGAGCCCGGGGCAGCCAAAACCAGTGGGAACCTCTCAGCGCGCGGAGCCTTCCCTAATGATCCGCGTAATCAATCAAGTAATTGCCTTCTGGCTTTGGAACTCGCATCGATCTGGCCTTGAACTTGCAGTTTTGTCAGGCAGTGTGATTTATCCAGTGATCAATTCCTGATTTGAGTAATCGCTGGGAGCCTGAAACCAAACGGCGCAGTAGGCAGCGCCGGGAGTTAACGCCCCGGTGCTGGTTCCCGCCGTTCTAAGATGCAGCCGCGCGACTGCCACGTGACAAACATTCGGAAGTCCAGGATGGAAGCATGGCCTATGTGTTTGCTGAGTCCTGAAAGCACGGGCCTCGTGAAATGCGGGAGTCCTGTCTTTGTTTCAGCCAGCAGCGATAAGCATGCTTGGACTTGTAGTTCCACCTCCATTTAACCAGCGCATTTAGAACCTTAGGTTGGAAAACCAGGAGCTTCTAAAAGCCACCCTCCGGAACTGTGCACAAACGAGGTAGTTCCATGTTCACGGGGAAAACTTCACGCGTCAGGTGCTTCAAGATGTCTACTTAATGTGCAGGAGACATCCTTCAGCAGTGCTGTAAATGGGAAGTTGGACGTGCAGGTACCCTCTATTTGGAGTACCTGTTTGCTCCTGAAAAGTGAAAAGATAATGGTCCACACAGCTGGTAACGGTGGGCGGTCATTACCCCATATCCTTGAGCATTCCTACTTGACTATATGTATCTTGCACGACTCAGCGCATTCCATACCCTTCCACCTTTCTTTTCATATTCTATGTTTGTGTAATAGTTTTACTATATATATTTTAATAGCTGACACACCTTCTTCACCATGACCCTTCCTGCTGTGCCTGCCTCCTTTTGTTTCTTTCTGTGTCAGTGTTTTTCATGGCTGCGGTTTAAATTACATTTCTCAGACTCGGCTTGCATCTGTCATAATTTGCGGTCCCTGCCTGCACTAATTTGTCACCGGGTTACATTTTAGAGTGTGGTGCCCAGTAACGTGCATCATGCATTACTGTAAATGGACTATACCCACTGCTTAATTTGTAAAATATTAACTGCCAGGGCCGTGACCAGGAGGCCACTGCAGCTTGCACCACCCATCGCCCTGGTCATCGCTGCCAATTCAACTACTAACCTTCTTTCTCGCAAGTAAATGCGACAGTTCAGATTATTCCATGTCCCCAAAGCTAAAGGAATGGCTGAAGAGGCAGAGATTAGCAATTTTAATGGATATTGTATTCCTAAACCAACTGTTGTACTGCTCATCTCTAAATTAGATGAGCAGCACCACCATGTGGAATACTGTTCTATGTATGGTGTTGACAATTAGGTGCCGGTGCCGAGCACCGAAAACCAATTAAGTGCTGGTGCTTAGCACCGGAAAGCACCGGCTCAAATTAAGCACTGACTATACCAATAGTGTTGAAACGTTAGATGGGGTAAAGACAAGTTTAAAGGGTGTAGGTTCGGCTCAATGGGAGGGTTGGGGTTAGTCTTGGGTCAGGGTATCTATTAGGGGCATGATTAGGGTTGGGTTAAGTTTGGAACATTAGACTCAGGGTAAGAGATACTGTTAAATTCAGGGTTAGAAGCAAGGTTGGGGTAGGACAGGTTAGTGTTGAAATGTGGGCTATGGTAAAAGTTGAAGGTAAGAGTCGGGGTTGTGAACAGAGTTAGCTGTCATGGTGTTTGTAAACTAAAATATACAAAGGCACGCTATCGTCATAAAAGTTAATACTTCAGTGAAAATTGGTGACATTTTCAGCGAATAAAGTTACATTTTCAATTAAACTTTAATCTAAATGCAAGATGCTGCATAATCTCATGTTTTGATGAAAACAATTTTCACTGAATAATTTTCGATGAAATGGAATTGCTCTAAAATATGCCATGAGGATGCTGTGCTCCAAATTGTTATGACTATTAAAGTGAAAGCATGGTGAAGGTAGATCATCGTCATTAAAGAAAGGATCTTTACTAGTTCTGCAGACTATAAAAGCATATCTCGGGGGTCACATCTGTGCCTTGCAAAGCCGCCTTCGGCTGCTGATAGCCTGTACCCATCTTTAGGCCACAGAATGCTTCCTATATTTCATGCACTGAATTCCCATTGTATGGCAGAATAGTCTGGCTGAAATATCGACTTGCGGATGCATCCTGACCATAATATACATTCAAAAATATCTTAAAGTTAAATTCAGATTCCAGTGCTTAATTTGCACCGGTGGTTGCAGGTGGGAGACCCGGCACTCATTTTTGAGGACTGACACTCAGTTTTCCTCAACAGACTTTGATCCAGAGCAAGAGAGAGAAAAATACACAAGGAGAATTAAGGAGTTAGAAAACGATGGAAAAACAATGACTAAGGGAGAAGGGTGGGATGAAAAAGAACATTCAAGAGTGAGATAAACAGGCAGGGAGAGTCTGGAGGTCGATTAAAGAGGATTGAGGTGGAATCAAGATTATATAGCCTTGGTATTCGGCGCCCTGAGCTCCGATGGCACCCGACTCGGGCTTCTGACAAAACTTTGGGCCTCAGCACTTATTCTTTTACAAGTTACGCAGAGAGATTTACTATACTTAACTCCACAAAGACAATATATTGGGAGATGATTTTGTGGTCACTCTGTGCTTGCACAGCAATATGTTGACCATTATATCGTGGTAAAACACCCCAAATTCATACTCTTTAGTAAAAGCTCTAATTAGGAAATCCACTACTCAAAGATGTTCATGATTTGGAATTTAATGCTCCTTAATTTAGGAGCAGCTCAGAGACGTCCACTGCCCGACAGCTGCCAGTCATTTGGATCAGTTTACTTGTATCTGGCTTAACTGGAAACCTGTAAGACATATAGACTCTCTTCCATGCATTATTGTATGAGTTGTGTATTGTATTCAGGCTCAGCGCCTCCCTAGGATGAAGGGCCATATGTACTAACACTGTGATTCTAATAAGAAATTGAAAGGTTTTTGTGCCACTCTAAAGTTGCTCAGTAACTTTATTTGGTTGTACTCCTTCAATGTTAGGTAGGGTGCAAGCGGGTACCGCCCTCTGATCCTGGGCGTAAATCTTGAAAGTGCAAAGTCACGTTGTCTAACCAGAAACAGCGTCCCCACTACGCACTCCGTGGGGTGAACACCCTCTAGCAACTTTCTCCAAGTGTTTAAAAGTCGAACAGCAAATTACAGGCGATTAGATCCTTAATGTCATTTGATTGGAAACGTCATGTTGCATCACACTTATGGATCTTTTCATACATAGACAACATCTGTCTTCTTAATGGGGCATTCTTTATGAATCCATTTATGAATCACTTTTGGTAAATCCCAATGCATTTCGAGACGGTGCCCTTCATCAGGGGATTCATTCGTCTTGTTCTGTGTACCGGTCTCCCGACTGCTTCCATGCACACCTGGTTAGACATTGCGACTTTGCATTAACACTGTGATTGCAATAAGCAATCGCAATTTGCTTATCAACTTTGTGTGACTACTAAATTATAGCCGGTGGCTGGTGCTTTTAAATGTACGTGCATGGAATATCAAGGCCGCATAGTCATGAATCAACCCCATGCATCTTTACATACAGACTCTCCCTGTCCCTTTATCTCACTCTTGCAGGCTTCTGCTTTCTCCCTTTGTGAATTTTTTCCCATTTTTCTCTTCCCTATTTTTTCCCATTTGTGCCTTTTTCTCTCTCTTGCTCATGGTCAATGCCTGATGAAGAGAAATAAGTAGCGGTCCCCAAAAATGAGTCCCAACAGTCCCCACCTGCAACCACTGGCTCAAGGTAAGCACTGGGTTTGTGACCAGAATTACAATAGGGTAGTAATTTGATATCTGGAAGGGACACCCAGACAAACCCCTTCCAATTAACCAATTAGAAACCATTTTTAAACCCATTTTACAATGGAAGCCTTTTCCCAAGTGTAAAATGGGTTCAATACATAAGCAGAAGGGGTTTTGCAGTTGAAAACCCTGAATTGTATTCATTTAAAAGGCTTGTGATTGGAAATCCCCTTTATCTTGTGCTTAATGTAGTGGTAGCCGTACAACTGCATTTTAAATTTGGATTAGAATGGCTCCGACAACAAAATTAAAATTTGCCTGCGGACCTGACATGCTTGCACCGTTGATGCTTTTTCTTTTTTTTTTTGCAGACTTTTATATAGCGCAAACTTGACCCGAATCCAATCAGGTATCAGAGCGCTTTTACATAGTACCAGTTACGTTACATGAGGGCACACATTTTTCTTTTTTTTTTTTTTGTTTGTTAGGCACAGGGAGATTGTGATTTGCCCAGAATCACAGGATGTCCAGCATCATTACGGAGACTCGAACCCAGGTCCGAGGTCGAGCGCCCTAGCCGTTAGGCCAACACCAGTGCCCACTCATGTTTGAGTACCTCTGCCTCACTGCCTCCTTGCATCTTTCGGGAATGCATTGAGGCTCGTTGCCCATCCTCACCTCAGCCACAGCAAGGTTCATTCACCCTGATTGGAGGCTTCTGCCTTTGCTATTCGATGGCTCATCTTTTCCCAGTTGTTTGGATTTGACTGTATAAATCTAAGCAAGTAACAGACATTGCCTGTTGATGCACACAAGGGCATATAATATAGTTGTGTGTTCATTGATAATTTAGGGTGAGTATATGTCAAGCTCTTTTTAAGCTGTTTTTTGCTCAGTGCAATACATGCTCTTCTTGTCAATCCTCATTTGTCATCTTCTGGGTCTTCGGTGGGGGGTAGCATAGGATGTGTTGAAAATAGCACCCAGTGGTTCTGTCCAGTGCTTTAAATGGGGAAAGATAAGTGCAGGTACTCATTAAAATCGAGGTGCGGCAAGTGGGCGGGGCTAGGGGCGGGGCTAAGAGCAAATATCATCTTACATAGAGACTTCTGTACCAGGTGCAGCACATATTAAAACACGAGAAATGTGTTTATGTCAAAAAACACAGATTAACTCATAACACAAAATGACAGTCATGATGGCACTTTCACCCAAATGGTCGCTGCGCCTCTGACAATGCAGGGTCTGTCTAGAGACCCTGCCCTGTTAATCACAGCGTGACACAAGCCCTCTTCCCCCCCCCCCTGCAGTTTGGGGACATTCAAATGGGCGCTGCTGGAATCTTCACTAGCAACTCTGGAAAAGGATACTTCAGCCGAGTTAATTACAAGCTTCTCGGAAGCAGAGGGCCTCTGCCCTGTACTGGAGCAGAAACTTAACCTGAGCCTGCCGTGCCGAGGATCAGGGTACTGAAAACAAATCAGAAGTGCCGGTACTCAGTACCGGTGAGTACCGGCCCATTTAGAACACTGGTTCTGTCCGATGCATTGCATGATGGGTAAAGAGATGCGAGCAGCGGAGCTCCATCAGTGATGCGGCGGTAACTGAACCCAGGGGGTAGGTACAAAGGCTGCATTTTCTTCTATGTGTCCATTCATGCGGCTCAGTTGGAAGGAACTCGATTAACGGTGGCTTCAGCTGGTATATTGAATTCTTTATTTAATTGCTTTGCAGAGTGCTGCTGTGCCAAATAGGCATCAGTTTGTGATGAATTCTTTAGAAAACATAATATTATGTACCCTTTCACATCAGTCATTGGGTCAGGCTTGACAGGCAGCTGTCCACAAAACCTATTATTACTAATTTTTTTAAATATACCTACAGTGGGGTTTGGCTCTCTCACCTCATGATATTGGATATTCAGTGTATCATTCTGCCCGCTGGATAATGCTTGCGTAGCAATGGTCGAGGGATTATTTTACTCCTCAAAAAAACTCTAATCATCACTCAATCTAGTTGCTGCGTTATACAAAGAAATCAATTGTTGTATATGTTTACTGTGACAAGCTTTTTTAAAGTTTTTGTCAGGACCCAACATGCAAGGCAGGCCTATTGGCTTTGCAAGTGCTTGTTGTCATCCTTCTGTTTTATTTCCCTGGTGCAAAGTATTTTGAAATGTCAACATAGTGCCTGTGAAATGGTAAACAAATGTTAAAAATGAAATTGGCTTCACAGTTTGCGTGCATGCCTATAGAAGGCGTATTTTCCAAATGTGTGTTCCCTTGATTATCTGAGCATCTTATAGCTGCACTCTCCAATCCCCTTTGTATATACAAAGCCAATGTGGGATAAAATATTGTTTCATAACTCACATTTTAATGGATAACTGATGCATGGGCTGACATCTGCACAGTGACACCCTTTCCATAAAATGACAACAGCTCACTGGGGTCTACCATAGGTCTATTTCACGGTGCCTCAGAAGAATCAATATACACAAAAGAGGAATATTGCAAACAATAAACACTGCAGAAATTACAGTTACAATAAAGGGAGGTCCTGAGAGATATGTGAGTGTGTGGTTGTTCAGTCAAGAGATGACTCCTCTGGTGACAGCTTTAGTTCTCAAACGAGCTACCTATGTGTGTGATGATTCTACTGTTGTGGATGTTTACAAGTCATTTGCTTAACTATATCTACCATTTAGTCTAATTACTTCCCTTGGACTTCTAAAACATTACAACATTACAACTTTATCAATAAATCAATCAATCAATCGATCAGGGAATTGTAAGCGCGCTACTCACCCATGAGGGTCTCAAGGCGCTGAGGGGGGGGGCGGGGGGGGGGGTTTCCGCAGATCTGTTTAGCCGAAGAGCCAGGTCTTGATGGTCTTTCTGAAGGTGTTCAGGGAGGGGCGAATCTGATGTCTGCCGGTAGCTCGTTCCAGGTCTTGGCTGCAATGTGAGAGAAGGATCTTCTGCGTGGTCCGGCTCTGTGGATGCGCAGGGTTTCGTCAGTGTGAGGTTAGAAGATCGGAGGTTTCTTTTGGGTACGTGGAAGTTGATTCTGTCATCTGTCATTGAGGTATTTGGTTCCGTTGTTGTGTAGGCATTTGTAGGCGTGAGTGAGGATTTTGAACGTGACTCTTTTCTCCACAGGGAGAGTGTGGAGACTTCGTAGGTGTTGGCTGATGTGTTTGTGTCGGGGGTGCCAAGGACAAGTCTGGCGGCGGTGTTCTTTATTGTCTGGAGTTTGCGGAGTAGGGACTTGTTGATGCCGGCGTAGAGTGCGTTTCCATAGTCCAGTCTGCTGGTGATGAGTGCGTGGGTGACTGTCTTCCTTGACTCAGGGGGGATCACTTGAAGGTCTTGTCGAGAATGCGGAAGGTGTTGAAGCAGCTTGAGGTGACGTTGTTGAACTGTTGGTTCATGGTGAGTGATGAGTCGAGTACGATGCCGAGGTTCTTGGCATGGTCTGAGGGGGTAGGTGGGCTTCCGAGGACGGTCAGCCACAAGGTGCTGTCCCATGCAGAAGGGGTGGTACAGAGGACGAGGACTTCTGTCTTCTCGGCGTTGAGCTACAGGCAGCTGTTGGTCATCCAGACTGCAACATCATGCATTCCTTTCTGGAAGTTGAGTTTGGCAGGGGTGGGGTCTTTGGTGAGGGAGAGGATGAGCTGGGTGTTGTCAGTGTAGGATAAGATGTTGAGGCCGTGTTGTCGGACGATGGCTGCGAGGGTGGCCATGTAGATGTTGATGAGGGCGGGGCTCAGTAATGAACCCTGTGGGACTCCGCAGGTGATTTTCGTGGGGTCAGAGAGGAAGGGTGGGAGTCTGATCCTTGGCTTCTTCCGGTGAGGAATGATTGGATCCAGTCCAGGGCTGTTCCTTGTATGCCTGCGTCGTGTTGTCTAGTGACTAGTGTGCGGTGGGAGACGGTGTCGAAAGCCGCTGATAGGTCGAGTAGGATGAGGGCTGCGGAGTGGCCTTTGTTCAGGAGGATGCGGATTTCGTGGCGGCGAGTAGGGCGGTCTCTGTGCTTTGGTTACTTCGGAATCCTGATTGGGACGGATCGAGGACAGCGTTCTCTTCAAGGAATCATGTCCGTTTCCTGTTGACTGTTTTCTCTGCAACTTTGGCTGTGAAGGGGGGAGCGAGATGGGCCGATAGTTCTTGAGGTTGGTGGGGTCAGCTGTGGGCATTTTGAGCAGGGGTCTGACTTCTGCGTGCTTCCAGTCATCTGGGAAGGTGCCTGTTTTGAAGGTGGTGTTGATGGTGCATTGGAGTTGGGATGTGATGGTGGCTGCGGCTCTGTGGTAGATGTGAGGGGGCAGGGGTCGGGGGTCGGGGGGGCCCCAGTGGATCTATGTCCTCAGAAGTGATCTTGAACTTCTTAGTTTCAGACGTCAACTTAAGACCTGGTCGTTCCATCAATAATCTCTTATCTGTAGGAACGATAGCTTGTCGGATCTCTCTCTTCTCGAGGTATTACTCCAGCGCCGGGACACTCTTTTTGAGTAGCTGTGCACTCTATAAATCCCCCATAACATAACATAACATAACATGCTTTTCATGGTCGAGGCGGTGTCTTCGGCCGTGATCGGTGTCCAGTTGGAAATGGTGGGCTGGCTAGTGTTTCTGGGTGTTGGGGGGCTGTCTGTGGCACCTGGTGGATGGTCGATGAAGTTGTCGTAGAGGTTTTTGATCTAGAGGTGGAAATAGGTTCTAAGCTTGTCACACAGGTCTTGGGAAGGGGTGATGTCTGTGGCTTTGCTGCATGGGTTGGTGAATTCTTGAATGACACTGAAAGCTTCCTTGGAGTTGGTGGTGTTGGCCAGGATTTTGTTGTGGATGAAGTTCCTCTTGGTGGCTCTGATCGGGTTGTGGTAGTCCGTCAAGGCGTCCTTGTAGGTGGTGTGGTTTTCAGTTGTCTTGGTGTTTCTCCAGTTCTTCTCCAGGTGTCTGCAGGTGCGCCTGGCTTCTTGGAGAGTAGTGGTGAACCAGGCAGCTTTCCTGGGGCGTTGTCTGTCGGGGTTGCGTAGCAGGGTGAGATCCAGGTGGGGAGTTCTCTGGCTGCGTCGTTTGCGTTGTTTGCATGAGGTGCCTAGGTGTGGTTGTCTCGGGTGAGAGTGGAGTTAAGTTGCTTGTCGATAACCTTGCTCCAGTTCCTTTGTGGTTGGCGTGGGGCTGGTTTGGGTGCCTGGGGTTTGTTGATGGCGAAGTGTATGCAGTGGTGGTCAGTCCATGGCGGCTGGATTGTGTGGCTGAATTGGACACGGTTTCCTGCCGTGAAGATGGGGTCGACGGTGTGTCCTGCTCTGTGGGTCAGTGTGTTGACGAGTTGTTTAAGTCCGATGCTGGTGAGGTTGCCACGAAGGATAATGGAGTTGGGGTCGCTGAGGTTGTTGAGGTGGAAGATCAGGTCTCCAATGAGTATGTAGTTTGTTGAGGCGATGGCATGGGGTGCGATGAAGTCTGTGATGGTGGTGGCGAAGGGTGTTCGGGGGGTCGGGGGGTCTGTAGACAAGGGTTTCCTCAGAGTGTGGCTTTGGGGGTAGTCTGGATCTGGAAGTGCAAGTGTTCGGCAGAGGGGAAGGTTTTGCTGGAGGTGGTGAGGCAGAGGGTGCTCTTGTGGGCGATGGCGAGGCCCCCTCCTGGGTGGTTTGGGCAGTCTTTCCTCTCGATCTTGTATCCGTCTGGGATGGCGGTGCTGATGTCGGGGGCGGAGGATGCATTGGTCCAGGTCTCTGTGAAGAAGGCGATGTCGGGTAGAGAGAGTCGAGTAGGTTCCAGATTTCGTGTTTGTGTACAGAGCGTACGTTGAGGAGGATGCATTTTAGGGTTTCGCCAGTGCTGGCATCGGCGGTGTTGGAGGCCAGGGTGGCGGTGAGGGTCTGGCGGCAGTGGAGGCAGGAGAACTGGCCGTGGGTCGTGTTCGGCGAGGCCTGTTGGCATTTTTTAAGTCTTCCAGGGTTAAGTGCGGGGAGGGTGGTGGTGTCATAGCGATGGGTAGTGGGAGTTCCAGGGTTCCTGGCGCTGGCCACAGTCGGGTCACGGACGGGCGCAGACAGGCTTGCCTTTGGCGTGCCGGCAGAGTGTCCGCTGTGTGACCGCGCAGCGGCCACCATGAAGTAGGGGAGGTGAGAGGGAGGAGAGGCTGGGAGGCAGGAGCGGGGGAATTTGTGGGGCGATTTCCGGGGGGAGGGGCCACAGGGGCAGCAGCAGCGAAAGGAACAGGCAGGCACAGGAAAATAAAAACAGTGGTGGAATTAGAGCAAGACACAGATGGGCACAGTAACAGTGGCACAACAGGGAAAAATTAAGAAAAGAAACAGCTGAGAAAGGTTATGGTGGTTACAGGCAGTCTGGTCCCAGTTGGAGCAGGCGCCAGATCGGGCAGCAGCCTCGAACCTCACAAGGAGGAGGTCGGGGTCTGGAGGCAAGAGACGGCACAGCAGAGCTGCGGGGAGAAAGTGGACCTAGACCAAGGGTTGCTTGATTATGACTTGATGAATTGGGATATCACCCTTGGGCCAACACACTGCACCTATTGAAGAATGCGACAACATTCTTATTATGAACCGGTTTGATTTGAGTGTTGGCCCTGCTGATTTTCACAATCCCTCAAGGACCACAGCCTCATCCTGAGCTTTGTTACTTTTCTGTGCAATCTGACCTTCGCAAAGATACCCACAAATGTCCCCTCATTAGTTTCCCTCCCATCCCTAGAAAACATTATGGACCCCATTTTACCTTCTCCGCTTTAGCTATCCCTTAACAATGCCGTGTCCTTGACCCCTCTCAGTCTGGCTTTTACTTTCTCTTTTAATGACTCATAGACCGCAATGGTCACGGTGGTCCATCATGTGCTCTACTAAATTGATTCAGACAGCTGCATCCTCTTGATTCTGTCTGCAGCTGTAGCCTTTGTCACTGAATCCCAAATTCCTTCTCCATCTCCAGCTGTCATTGGTAAGGACGTTCCTCCTGCTCTTTGCTGTTTCATCACTTACATTGATAACAAACACATCTCCATCTGCTAATGAATGTCCTTTTACAGCACCACAAACCCCGTCTTTCCACTGAATACCGCGCATCTCTACCTACTGAATTCAGGTCCATAGAGGGCCTCCTTGTCTGTTCCAAAAACACATTTTTTTGCATTAGACCCCTTGGCGGCGGCTTATTCAACTCGTGTCCACTCACGCCCAATCTGGATCAGGTGAGCAAGACCACGCTCTCTTTTAAGATGGAGCTCCTGAGCCGGATCTGCCCACAAGCCTCCTCCAGTTCACCTTGTCTTCTCCAGACCTTTTAATCTTGAGAGTAACATCCTCACGACACAAAGGTTTGAGTCTTATCACTATACTTGACCCACTTACCTCTTTGGAGTCTCATATCAGCTTAGTCATCTTTAGACACTTACCCTATGTTTTTTCATACCATGCAGCACCTGCTGCTTAAAGAAGACATCACAATACTCACGCGGGCCCTGAAGACGCTGAAACTAGACTTTAGCAGCTCGCTTCTTGAAGGCGTGCATTCAAAGCACTTTAAGAAACTTCCGGTATTACACAACGCCACACGACACATTCTAACCTTCTCTTCCACATCTATATCTGCTGAATCCGAAAGGACTTCCATCCAGCTCAAAAGTCTTGATCCATAAGTCTCAGCAAAGCAGGGATGCAGGGAGTATCTATACAATTAGCACACATGATCCGGCTGGAGGAACTTAAGCAGGTCGGGATCCAGTAACCTGATAGGAAAATGTAAACACCTCCAAGTACAATATCATATGGCAACAAAGTAAAGAACAAATGATTCAGAATCCTGTTGGGAAAATACACAACACATATCACTCCGTTGTGAGACTGAAAATACCTCAAAGCATAGTGTCCTGTTGGGGCAGTAGGAACACCGTAAGATACAATATTCTGCTTGGAAAGTGTAATTTCCTGAAGACATTGTGTCCTGTTGGGAATACATACCTGATGCAGGAGACATCATTCTGTTGGGTGGTGGTCAAAAATCTGCTCAGCGTGGCGTGCACAAAACTGAATTGTTTGCCACCTCGTCCAACTTTCTCCTCATAGTGCTTTTATGTAAGGTAATTCCTCTCCTTGTAAAAAGGAATTCCCTTTGCTCCGACTAAAACAGCAAGCACTGGTAAAGCCGATAGGACTTACCTATGTGAGAGCTATTGGCTTTCCCCAATGTCTTTTAGCTATGTCGTAGAGCAGCCATGCTGCTTAGAAGCATAGCTAAAAGTTACAAAAAAGCATTATGACCTGGCTGCGTCATAGCGCTTTTTTCTCTTATGGCGGGTGGGTGTGGGCAACACTGACAGTGGGACTGTGGTAGAGAATGGCAGGGCAACACAGACAATGGGAGATAGGGTAGTAGGGTGGTAAATTGAGAGCTATGACGTTGTCTCCACTGGCAACATGGACAAGGAGGCAGGCGCGTAGCTAGGGGGGGGCGGACCGCCCCAGGCGGCACTATATTTAGGGCGGCGGCAGCCTTTTAATTTATTTAGGGACACAGTGTCACTAAATAAATTATAAAGTCCGCCGCGGCCGGGAAAGCAGCGCGCACTAACCTGGAGTGCTATGAGTGCCATGATGACCGTTAATCTCTCTGCCCGCGGCGCCGCCCATTCCAGCCTGCTCCAGGGCCGTCAATCATGGAGAGCGCGCGCCAGCGCTACCAATGACGGCCCTGGGCTACATTTTTGCCCGGCCCTCGCGATGAGAACGTAGCGGTGACGCGTCACGCGCTTCACCACTACGCACTCTCGTGAGGACCTTGTGGCCTGGGGCAGTCTGCTGAGCCTGCTGCGTGGATAATTCGTTTTAGTGCAGACTGCAGTAGTAGGTAAGAGAATGTGTTTCATTTCTTTTTTTAAATATGCGCAGGTCCAGCAGGACACGTACTTCGTGTGCGCTTCATTTAAACAGTTTTTATCATTATCATGGCCGATGCAGGACAACAATAAGACAATAAAAGGTGCCCCAATAACGCTGGTGATTAATGATTCGCTTGAGACCAATTATTTGTCTGTCAGTAGTTTTTAAATGCAGATGAACTGTATTTTGTGTGGATGCTCAGTGGGTTGCTGCCTTTGCCACAGAGATCCTTGTGTTACTTGCAGTTCAGAAGGTTTCCTTGAGGATTGTGAAGGATTCCGTGTATAAAGTGAAATTGACCATAACTGAAATCTCGCTCGAGCCTACTCTTGGGTAGGATGCGTTGTTCCCTATAGTCCTGCTTTCAAGCAGTGATTACCTGGCTCAGCATGCCCTGGTATTAAAATACTTTTGTGTGTTACAGAGTAAACACAAGGCAAGGGTTCAAACTTTACTATGGCAATGACGTGGTGCCTGGGTCTATGCGCTCTGAACCTCGAACCCTGTCAATGAGGTTGCAGATGTACGTCATGTCTGTATTTTTCCTGCGGGGTTCCTGCCAGTTCTAGGTTTAGTGTAAAGCTCTGTGTCCAGCCACATTACTATTTCCAGGATGCCAGTGTGCAGTGTCACAAAGACCTGCTGTCATTGACCTGGCACTGGAAAAGCGGCCGGGATGCATGCATGATCGGCTGAAGGCCATGAGAAAAGGAGGCGTCAGGTAATTATATGTTTTTGTAGGACGACCCTGCAAACACCTGCCTCAGATGGGATGGCTGCCTCTAGGCGCTTTCAGCATCTTGATGAGCAGCTTGTGTCTCGCATCACATTTCACATGAAAGACACAGTTGACCACTTTATCCTTATATGCCTGTCTGGCTAGGAATCTCCATTCTCTATCACGGGGGGGGGGGCGGGGGGGGGGGTACTGTTTATTTTATACTCCTTGTGAACAAAGAATGGATACCATCTCATGGAGCGAAAAGAGGGGGGCAACAAGTCATATAGTTGATACTGAAGTTTTTATCATTATCATGGCCGATGCAGGACAACAATAAGACAATAAAAGATGCCCCAATAACGCTGGTGATTAATGATTCGCTTGAGAGCAATCATTTGTCTGTTAGTAGTTTTTAAATGCAGATGAACTGTATTTTGTGTCGAAGCTCAGTGGGTTGTTGCCTTTGCCACAGAGATCCTTGTGTTACTTGCAGTTCAGAAGTTACAATCCTAACATAGGACAGTGACCAATGAACTGAGTCTGTCACCAAAGAGCTGCATACAAACATGAATGGTATAGATATGTTTTGTGATATAGTTAGAACTTCCTCAGTCTTTCATCATTCTAATGTTGCTAAAATGAGTATGTTTGGGCAGAGATACATTTTTATCAGTAAAGCTGACCCCCATGGAATACTCTTTTAAATCCTGAGGTTGTGTTTCCCCAGACCAAACCCTCTCAAAATATACTGGCCACCAGTATGGATGACACGGACCTACTTTGAAATACAGTGTAGCAAAGGCTACCGGTAATGCTATTAGGTTTTTGCAGCAAGCAGGAGTGTGTGCAGTTGAAATAGCATACACATAAAGCAACACTTGGAGTGTTTTGCTGCGAATAATCTTTTATTGGGGAGGTTTTTAGAGACCTTTCATAACAAATCACACTTTTGCTTCCCTCCTCGGCATGTTTAATTCCATTTTGCTAACATTACAACGAAATCATTGTATCTGTAGCAATGAAACAAGATGAAAGAGGGTGTGGATGAATTCAAATGTGAGCGCTTTGCAGAGACAAGAAAAGACAAACAGGGGCATATTTATCAAGGTTTTGCGTCGTCGCAAGGGCACAAAACGGCGTCACAAAACCTAAATGAGATTTATCTAGTCCCGCAAGGCCACCTTGGTTTGAGGAATCTAGAGTAACACAAGGCAGCGCAATCGCTGCCTTGCGTTAATCTGCAGCAGGGAGGCATGCCTCAGGTGGAGTGTAGGTGTTCCAGCACATTTAACCATGGATTCTGACACATTCCCAGATTCACCAACATTAGTAGACCTGGGAATGTATCAGAGTTGTACGCCTCCCCACCAGAGGCACAACGGGGAGAAATATCTTTATTTATGGTTGTTGTGTCCTCTTTCTAAGTATGCAGCAGATTCCTACACCTTGTAATCCTCATTGGCCTATGTGACATTCCCTGTAGACTGATTTACATACTTGTATGATTCATTGTCTCTGTATAATGTGTTCGTGGTGTAAAGTGCAGACACACTACACTGATATGAGTAGCGCTAAACAACAAATGCATATGAGAGAGGGGCTACGGAGCGATGAGGGGCACAGGTGGAGGGTGGCAGTGAGGTAATCTGAGGAGGAGGTATTTGGAGGGGCTGTGGAGCGATGAGGGGCACTGGTGGAGGGTGACTGCAGGGCTCGAGTCGGGGTACCAGGCGGGTGGATGGCGTCCCCTCACTTATTTTCGCGGGAGCTCGATTACTGGAGCCACACATTTACTCTTTGGCCTCTCTGGGGCGAGATCGGAGCTCATTCAGAACGCTGCTCACGCGCTGGCTTTTCTGATGCAATGGCATCTAAGGGGTGAGCGAGGGGAGGCAATGAGTCTGATGGTGCAAGCCACCTTTCGTGACATCACTTGCTGTTGTGACGTCAGCGTCCCCCCACTTCTTTTTTTAGGACTTGTGCCCTGGGTGACAGTGAGGGAATCCGAGGAAGAGGTCATGGTGTGGAGGGGGAGCTAGGGTGAGATGAGGAGCACTGGTGGAGGGTGGTAGTGAGGGAGTCTGAGGAGGAGGTCATGAGGGGGAGAGGCTACAGAGAGATAAGGGGCACTGGTGGATGGTGGCAGTGAGGGAGTCCAAGGAGGAGGTCATGAGGGGGAGGGGCTATGGGGAGAAGAGGGGCACTTGTGGCGTGAGGGAGTGAGGGAATCTGAGGAGGAGATCACTAGGGGGGCCATAGAGGGATGAGGGGCACTGTTGGAAGGTGGTAGTAAAGGTATTTATGGAGAAAGAGGTTATTAGTGTGGCGCCAAAAAAGACTTTCGCATCAGCGCTAAAGCCGGCCCTGTTATGGCCTTTCTGTTTTTGTTTATTTAATTAGCAGTCGGGTCATAAGGGCTACTGTGGAACATACTTTAAAGTGCATGCTAATTATATTTACTGCTATATTCAATGTTTTAAGTTTGAAGGTGATTTTACTAATGTTTTTACCGGGAAAAAGCAAAGTGGAGCCCGATGGGGCCTGATATAGGGCTGGGGGCCCAAGGTCAGCTGTGAGATAAGGTGCACTGGAGAGAGGAGTAGTGGATAATCAAGCCTGTAAGGGAGAGCGTTGCCGAGTCCGGGGTCAGGTGGAGGTAGTAATGAAGAGGGATTCTCCCTGAAGGCTCGCACAGAGGGAGCCCGTAAGGGAGTGCGTTGCAGAGTCCGGGGTCAGGTGGAGGTAGTAATGAAGAGGGATTCTCCCTGAAGGCTCGCACAGAGGGAGCCCGTAAGGGAGTGCGTTGCAGAGTCCGTGGTCAGGTGGAGGTAGTAATGAAGAGGGATCCTCCATGAAGGCTCGAACAGATGGAGCCCGAGTAGTATCACTTGCCTGATACTCTCACCTCAGAAACCTCCTCTTCCCATCAAAGGAACATTACATGGAAAGTGATAATATTTAGAAAGAGATTTGGAAAAGAGTGAGTTTTACTGGTCCTATTTTTCTGGTTTCTTCTGAATATTCAAGGAGTGCTGCAGCGCCGGAACAGTTGGTCCCGGGTCTTGGATAGAGTTGAACAAGTTCCCATGGCCCCGACAACTGTGTTTAAGGATTGTGATCATAATGTGTCGCTCCTCCCTGTATTTTAGCTTTGGGCCCCCAGGCAGGCTGTGCACCATGTGTGTGCTGAGGCTGCTGTGAAGAAGAGATGCACTATTACAAGCTGGTTTTGGGAACCAAGAGCACATGTCTTTTCATTCCCAGGGAGTTGGTTGCTGCTGCTTGGAAGTAATGACAGGGAGTGACCCCTGGTTGTTGCCTTTGGGCACCAGAGTGGGCTTTGTATCCGGTCTGTGTTGGCAAGGTGGAGCTGACTGACCCCTTTGTGCTGCGTTTAGTTTTAAGGGCACACAGTGAGTCATTCCCTGTGAATAATTAATTTGCTGTTTTTGAAAGATAAAGAATCACAGGCTTCGATACTGTTAAGTTGGTTTTGGGTCCACAGAGCACATCACGTTTGTGCAGGTCCCCACTGCTTTAATGGGGGGGGACCATGATGAATGGTCATTTAATGTAAGCTGTAGATGAAGGTTACATGAACAGTGTCATGAATGTGCATGTTTGCATTGTGTTGAGGGGATTACCAGGTAATTGTTCACGCAGCTCTCTGATGGATGTCACATGCAGTTTTTCTGAGTCCCCAGATAGATCATGCAGTCTGTGTGTTCTCTTTTGTACTGCCAGTCACCGGTGTTTTCAACTGTGTAGCCTTGGACCGTGTCATGTATGTGCATGTAACTTGCATGATAAAGGTAACTATTAGCGGCCATACTACGTGTCTCTCGGACCTCTTTGAAGTGCATGCCCTCCCCCGGGGGGGGGGGCGGCAATCTGAGGGATAGCCCCGGGCGCCACAAGCTCTAGCTACGCCACTGCAAGGAGGGCTGGTAGGTGAAGAAGCAACATGGACCTGGAGGGCTGGTAGGTGAAGAAGTGGGGATGGGAGAGAAGAAGCAACACAGGCAACGGGGATGGGAGAGAAGAAGCAACACAGGCAACGGGGATGGGAGAGAAGAAGCAATGTAGAGAGCTGGGGATGGGAGGGAAGAAGCAATGTAGACAGCGGGGGATGGGAGGGAAGAAGCAACACAGGCAACGGGGATGGGAGAGAAGAAGCAATGCAGGCAACAGGGATGAGATGGATGAAGCAACACAGACAACAGGGGATGGGAGAGAAAAAGCAACACAGGCAACGGGGATGGGAGAGAAGAAGCAACACAGGCAACGGGGATGGGAGAGAAGAAGCAACACAGGCAACGGGGATGGGAGAGAAGAAGCAATGCAGAGAACGGGGATGGGAGGGAAGAAGCAATGTAGACACCGGGGGATGGGAGGGAAGAAGCAATACGGACAACGGTGGGTACAGGATGGGAGGGAAAAAGCAACAAAGTCAAGGATGACGGTGGAAGAAGAGAGAAATAGTACCTCAGTCACAGCGCGAGCAGCAGAAGGACATTAATTAAGATGAAGTCATCACTAGTTTGTCCATGCTCCACGTGACAGAAGCCATCACGTGGTGTTCCAGTAGGAGGCAACAAATAAGAGTGGCAATGAAACCAATAAATGGTAAGCAGCAGGAGGGCTCCAAGCCCCTTGAAGTTTACAATATCTCTCACAAGTAACACGCATGTGCGCTGGTTAGGCGCGATCTAATTTCTTTTTCTTTTTATCTTCATAAAGTCTCACCCCTCTCGCCCCAGGTATGGCTTCTTCTCTGCCCACAGACCACCCTGTAGGTACTAAGTAAGAAACAGTGGGAGGGCGAGATCCAAGAAACCATGGAGCAAAACTGGTAACTGTATTTAAAAGTGCGGTCTTACAGGGAATGTAATAGACTTGTGGGAGCAAAGACAGAGTTGGTGGCTAACTAGAGTGATAATTGGGGCAACAGGTAGATACAGGATGACTGTGTGGCCTGGTGGTGCTGCTCTGCTGTGAAAATGAATTCTGTCATCTTCTATCGAATGCCATCAGTTTGCCTGAATCCGTTCACGTCTTCGAGGACTTAAGACACCTGAGGTACACACAGTGTAGGGCTGATACCCAGCTGATGGTGGGCGAGTGTCTCCTCCCGGATCCCAATCCATCTGTGCGCACAGTCCGTCCACCAGTTTGCTGCATAGCGGCATTTCAGATTCCATGTGGCCATTGCATGTTGAGCAAAGATCAGTTTGTGTGAAGAAGTAACTATTCATTTCAGCTTGAAGTTAAAAAAAGAGCTACACAGCCTACCAGATGGGTATGCATGACTCAAAAGATCTACAGCCTTCTTGGAAAAACATCCAGCAAACAGCACATTGTTGATTATGCGGCTTTTATAAGGAATCTTTAATCCTGAATAGCAGAATTATCCGGTATTCAAGTGTTCCCCTTTCTTGACTCTAGTTCACCTAAAAGGTCTTCAGTTTTACCCTTGCTTTCCTACTTGCATTGCACTCAGGTCTTTTTTAAATATATATCTGGAGATAAAACAAATAAAAGTTATATCCCAAGATGTTCTGTTGAGATTTCTGTTCTAGTGTGTAACTACTGGCAGGGACTACAGATATGCATGTCAGCTGGGTCCTGCTTAGATAAGAACATTCTAGCCATGGGGTAACAGCATTTACAGCGAGGCGTGAACCATACGCTGTCGTTACAACGTAGGTGTTACAACGAATGCGTCTTTACCACACATACCTTTACCCCGCATATCGTTACAGCGACATGCTTTAGGGAAAACGGTGTTGGACTTCAAAGTTCAGCGCTTTCCCTACAGTTGCGCAGACTGGAGTTGGAATAGTAAATTATACAAAGTACAGCACTTTCCCTAAGGCATGTCGTTGTAATGATATGCGTGGTAAAGGAATGCGTGGTAAACACGTTCATTGTAAAGACTGAACAGCAACACTATGCGTGGGAAAGGCATGCATTGTTCCGACATACAACCCGTGTCATGTCCCCTCTCAGTGGAAAGGCAGGAACCCACACACTGGTTCACACCTTGCGTGACTTCCTCAGTGAGGTGTGCATTGCATCATCTGAGCCAGTAAGCGTAGTGACCCACATCTGGACAGCCCATCACAAATAGGGCAGGGGTAAGGGCGGAATACTTGATTTAATTTCAGCACCTAGTAATTATTGGGGCAAGCATTCTAGAGCAACAACTTTTTCACAGTTTGCTACAGACGAGGACCAATAATATGAACACCATCCTTTGTCCTCCTGCAGAAAACATGAAAACACAGTGGCGTTTGCTCATTCCTACAATTTCTGTCCTGGGTTAACATGAAAATACTGACAATGTTGGTGAAATATGGCCAGGTGGCATTCCTAGAAACATGTCTTCCTCCCATAAGCCTTGCAGCCATGGCCCAACACTGTGAGGCCAAGGGGGCGGGGCTGGGTAGTGAGATAGGCCCGCAGCATCATCGAACTGCATCTGGACATGTGCATTCCGGGAGTGCTACCAAATTGGGAAGAAACATTGTATATGTATGAAAGGAGCTGCATGTCAAAACTGTTGATTGAATCAGCATCGTACTACATTACAACCGGAAATTCACTCTGAATGCTAATAATTAGGATTAGAACCTGTGAAGGCTGCAGAGGGGTCCCGTAGCCAGGGATCAGAATGCTTCTAGCTCCCATACCATTGCCTTCTGGGGCTCTCACATTTACCAATGTAAGTTTGGCCTGAAAAATATCAGAATGCTAATTTATTACTGAAAGAGAAATTTGTAAATATGAATTCTTCATTTCTACAGCACTCTGCTGCACTTTTCTTAAGTCTAGACTGTGCTTTCTAACCCTTTTCAAATGCATCAGATGATTGTAGTAGATGTCAAACTATTTTCAATTGTTTTTTGCTTTCATATCTGTCTGGCTGAAAAGTCTTTTGTGATAAATCATTGCTCTTGCTCTGGGTTTCTGGGAAACCGTCTTGGTATCAAACTCCTCACTGTCCCCCTTGAGGGCATCTTACAGGTTTTAGCTTGCTTCATTGATCACCCCCACACTGATGGGGCTCCACTGACTCCCCTTGCCAGCCCAGACCATCTTCAAATCCAGCTGCATCCCTGTCTACTTGGGTGACAAGCTTGCCATCACTGGTGGCTGCTGACACACCTGCAGCCAAGACACCTTTACACGGGGGATGAAGAAGTACAGAAAGGAAGACACCAGCCCTTTCCCATATATGTTCCTTAGATCTGGAATGACAATTCTTGGGCATCAGGACCGCCAGAAGCCCTGATCCAATTTGGGAAAGAGCTGCAGGCTCACCACTTTAAAGAACACCACACCAGGGTGTGGCAACAGTCCACAAACTAACTACCCCTCCGAGCACATGTTGGCTGTGTCTTTGATCCTTTACACCACTCCAGTGCCTCATGGCTAAGCTTGCACTTTTTTCAAATACCATCCGCATGCATACCTACATACATACATATATACATACATATGGATAGTCATACATAATGCACTCCTCTAGAAACAGTTAACATTTGAGTAAAGATTTTCATTTTGGAGAGACGCAGGCTGAGACGTTGGCCCAGCATAACTAATACGATGTATTTCTACTTAAAAGAGCTTTAAAATATATGGACGTATTTTAGTAGGGTTGATATTTTTAAGAAATATCCGCACCAGGAAAGTTGCTGCTTGCAAAGTCGCTTCAATGATGCTAGAGGAAGAATGGTGAATTGGGGCCAGATGTATGAACTGATTTTCCCATAGACACAGAATGGGTAAAACTGTTTGATACATCTGGCCCTTGGTTGCCCCTCCTGTGAGGTATTTCCTGTGATGTCATGTTTGTATGCAAACTCCCTGCTGTGAGGTTTCTAGTGTGTGGAGAATGCACTACACGATGAACTACATTCTCAGGAGTCCTTGAACGTCCACTTGGACAGCTCTGGTCTTCTTGGGCCATCAGGTTCATCTCGCCTCGAGTTCGATGGCGTCCTTGCTAGACAATCATCCTACAATCTTGTGGCAACCTTGACCATGCTACTTGGAGTCAGGATTTCATCGTGAACAGAGCCAGGGCTTTCTTGAGAGTTTGTTGGAGGGAGGCTGAGTGTTGATACAGAGAACTATTCTGAAAATCAACTTGTGCAGAGAAACTAACTTTGAACTATGGAGAACATTTAACTTTGAGCATTGTTGAATACTTTGGGAATTTTTGCATTTAAACTTGGGGTTGTTCCTATGAAGGATAAGAAAGTATTTTCACGTTAAGATGGTGGATACCCATGATATTTTTATATGAAAATATGTAAGGTACTAAGACTTCTTTGCAAGTGATATATGCACTGCGCAGAATTATTAATGACTGTGAATTACTTTTCAAGAGGCAAGTAAAAACTAAGCTTAACTCCTTCAGAGATTGCACAGGTATGAAGCTAGAGGTAGTTGTCTTACCAGTAGGGGAGGAGTGTTGGTGAAATGAGGTATTCATCCCTTGTTATGCTTCAGTTTTAGGAATAGCAATTTTTCATTCCATAACACAGAGTTTGCTCAACAGAGATAGATTTAAGGTACATTCTTTACCCTGAAGGTTTTGTAACCCAGGCCATCACTGAGTTTTTTTTTATTTCTGCACCTCGCACGCTCAGCCTCTTGAAATGGCCTCACACTAACGTGCTGTACCCTGATAATTCCCCAAAGTAAAGATTTTACTAACATTAAAGATAATCACCAAATTAAAAGAAGATTTGGCAATAAGTTTGTATTTTGTATGTCCTGGCTTTCCTAGTGCTTGATTGTATAGGGAAGGGAGTGCAGATAAAAGCATTTGATAAATGGATTTTACAGAGAAAAGGGATTCTTTTTCTGAAGTATCAATTTTTCAGATGGTTTGACCAGCGCTCCCTCCATCGTACTGCCAGGCCAGGCTGATTTCAGTATAAAATTAGTTCATCAAGCATTCCACTGGAGTAAGAAGGGCATGCCCAAATCACCAATGCAAAGACGAAAATACTCCTCTGGGCAGATCCAAGATGTGATTGACAATGCCTCAAGCCAATGGAAATAGAAGCTGATAGCTATAGAAGGTTGACCCATAGCTCCGTCAAGTCGGTGTGCTCTACAGTATGTTCGCCATCAATGGTGCAAGCGCCATACACGTCTAACCTAAAAATAGTTCTGTACTGTTGTTTTGTGCAACCCATCTGTGGTCACTTAATGGCATTCAAGAACTTCTGTTTTCTATTTACACATTTGCATTGGAAAATATGAAAGTTGGTATTTTAAAAAAGAGAATCTCTGCTTTCGACAATCATAAACAGAGGGTGTTTTTGAGGATTTCAATAGTGCACTAAGCTACAGGGAAATGAGGCGTCATTACAACATCCAAGTGCTTTTGAAGAGCAGTTGATTAAATGTAATTTCCAAGTGGACATCTCTGGTATTAGCCTAACTAACTTTTATGGGCACAGACCCAATGAGAAATCAAATAACTTTTTTACCTATAAAACCACCTTGGTCTGTGTGTCTTGTGTCTGTAGCCCCCTGTTCAACACACTGACCACAAAAACAAAATCATTCAATGAGCTTGCAATTAAATAATTGACAACTAACCATTCAAATTTAAGTTTTTATTTGTTTTTTAAATTAAAAAAATAAAAATTTCCTTATTAAATCGTGAAATACATCCTAACTAATGGTTACACAGGCGTTGACTTGGTACAGAAGACCTTCAAAGAAATGAGAACGGCGTACCACTCAACAAGGGTTATTTTTTCTAAAAGTTGGTCGGAAGTGGCACGGATCAGCTGAGCTGAAATAAAAGGCTATGTTCTTACTTTTACAGTGAGTATTGGAACTAAAGACCTCTGGTCAGAGTGCCATTAAAAACATTGTCCAGTTCTCAAATGCAGCCGCTGGTTCTAAGAATACTATACCACAGTGCTAATGTCGTCGGCTTCTTCTGGCTTCTTCGGCCTGCTCGGCAGGGATTTCAAGTACTCCAGATGCCTTCTCGCATCCTCTTGATTTTGTCGAACATAATATACCACATAGGATATCACCATGGTGAACCAGCCAAACATGGTGACCAGCATAGCATAGTCTGTAGTCTTTTTGGGAAGGTTGCAGAGGTCGGCATCGTTGGCATTGGTGAGTAAAGCCCTGCCGGCGTGCCCAGCCAGCTCTGAGGTTTTGCAGATGACGTTGCTGGGCGTTTCATGGTTGGAGGCCATACTTCTCAGCACCTGCTGCAGGGTACAGTCGCAGTGCCAGGGGTTGTTTGCTATTCGAGCGCGAGCCTTCAGGCCCTTGAATGCATGTTTATGCACTCTCGAAATCTGATTGTCTGACAAGTCCAGAGTCTGCAAAGTTTCCATCACTCCCTTAAAGGAATGTTCATTGATGAACTCAATCCCATTTTTGGATAAGTTGAGGACTCGCAGTTGATGGAGGTCTTTGAAAATCTCGTTAGGGATAGTCGTGATCTCATTCGAGTCTAGGTTGAGCAGAACAGTTTCAGGTGGGATGTCTCTGGGTATCTCTTTGAGGTTTGCATTGCTACAGGTGACATTGAGACCCCCAGAGTGAGAGCAAAGGCAGCCTTTTGGGCACATACTGGCGGAATGAAAGCACAGTATCATAAGGACAAAGCTTTGTAAGAGCAGACACATGGAGAGAGAACGAGTTAACCACAGGTCTACCAGATGCATGCTGGGATGTCAGCATAATCATGTGGCCGCTCCTCGTTTATCCAGATGCGGTAACGAAGAGTGCTGTGAAGCAATTGTCTCCAAAGTCCATCACCAGCATGAACCATCATGCGCACCGCCTCTTTGCCAGCATCCCGCTTAGCCATAAACCTACAAGAAAGCACAAAAAAATCATTACATATGGAAACTAAAACTGATTGATCTTCCTAACATTAGACTTACTAGTGTGGAGCAACAATATAATGTTGTACATTTTCTAATGAAAAATATCCCAACAAAGACCTGTGAGTTCAAACAAATAAACATAACTTTAATAGATTGACATGCTCTACATAAGGCACAACGTGCTTGTGATTGTTGAACAACTCCAAGAAGTGACTGACTTAGCCTTAAAAATCTCTGGTCTAAGATTCAGTGACTTGGTGACTTTAGAGTGACATTTGTTTGTACTTTTTCTTGAAATCATTCAAGTTGCCAGTGGTTGCTGTGTACATCCTTCTTCTCCTTGTACCTTAGATCTGAGGTGTAGTTCTGAGTTGGGTGTGTTTTTGAATGCTCATTACTGTGGGAAGAGTCTCCCAGTTGGATAATCATAGGAACATTGTTCCAGAAATTCCCTTCAAATTGGGGTTTGTGAAAGGCAATTTGCCTCTGACAGGAGACTCAATACATGGGTTAATAGTGTACGTCACATTTCACAATGCAGGGCCTATAAGGAGCAAGATCATGTGTCAAGAGGGCTGTGTATGCAAGCGGCAATGCATCAAAGCAAACCACTTCAGCATGGCATACTTACACTAACTCACCATTTGCTCCTCGTGCCGGCACATTAATAGCCTCTCGTATGACCATTAATATGTCACATCCCCTCACACCTGCATGTTAATTATGAACATTAATCGTGCATCATGTCAACAAATTGCCTCTACTATCAAAAGATGAAGTGCCTCTTCTTCCATGCCAACTGGCCCTCATATCAGTAGGAATGACATATCACATGATTTAAACCCTAGGTAGTTTTATTGTATATCATCAGTATATGTATGGCCCTCATATCAGTAGGAATGACATATCACATGATTTAAACCCTAGGTAGTTTTATTGTATATCATCAGCATATTTATGGCCCTCATATCAGTAGGAATGACATATCACATGATTTAAACCCTAGGTAGTTTTATTGTATATCATCAGTATATTTATGGCCCTCATATCAGTAGGAATGACATATCACATGATTTAAACCCTAGGTAGTTTTATTGTATATCATCAGTATATTTATGGCCCTCATATCAGTAGGAATGACATATCACATGATTTAAACCCTAGGTAGTTTTATTGTATATCATCAGTACATTTATTTCTTCTCATAAAAAATGTGAATTGCTTCCCAATTGGGTCATAAAGTGCTTCTATTATCAGCTCTCGCCTTGCTTGCAGGGTCATGTCTTGATTCTGAAAAATAAAAACAATCGTCCCTGACACTTCTCTCCGGGCGCACGTGGGACATTGCTAGGCGTGGGCGGAGTGAAGTAAGTTGTGCTGCTCGTGCTGCTTTTTAGTGCCTGGAGTTTGTCCAGCGCTGTACAATCAGTGTGAATGGCACCACGTGCAGTGCAAGAGGGTTCAGCTTCTTTCTGCTTCTCTAGTAAATATTCTACTCGAGCGGCAGCTCACTCAACGTGAGCGGCAGGTTTCTCAACGTGAGCGGTAGCGACCCGCCGCGACCTCCCGCATTGAGAAATCTTGCCCGGAGGTGGTCTAGCGTTTGATTTTCCTCGCTCACCAACTTGACAATGACAAGCAGCAAGAGAGGAAAAGCCTTGGGGGGGGGGGCTGGACTTCCATCCCTGTTGAGCCAGACGGCTCTTGAAGGGTGGGCTGCTGTCAAGGAGTTTCTGACGATGGAGCTGAGTGAAGCTCCGCTGTTGGAAACAAGCCTGTAACCCACCTGTAAATGAGGCATCGGAACCACAAGGTGTGCGGAATGAGATATCTGCCAATTTACCGCACGTACTGTATGGCCCCCCCCCTGTAGATGCGGTACTCCATGAAATGTCGAAAGTGATGACAGGAATTCAACATGCTGGTTCCTCGGAGCCGGCTTGATGGAAGTTTGGATTGTTTTATCTTGGATATTTGTGTCACGGTAAGCACACTTTTTGTGTTTTCGTGCTTAAAAATGAACGGGTGGTGTTAAGCAATGTGTAAGATACGTTGTACGCGCACTGAATGCTTACCTGTGAATAATTGCAGTTGAGTTTAATAGGGATGCTTGTGACAAAAGTCAACGGTTACAAACTGTATAAATCGTCTCTTTCAATGACTGATACCGCGATAGGTGTTAACATACTGAGCAAGCACTTAACAGTTGAGAAACGATAAATCTTTTAATTTTAATGATTCTAGGTAGCTGTTCAGTAAATTTGATATTGCCAATGGTAATGCGCATAAATTCTTGTTTTGTAGATGCCCCTGACGAAAGGATGTTTTCCCAAAATGCATTGGGTGTTTTAAATAAAGACGTGACACTTGGAAACTATCATGCCTCCTGTGCTTGTGTGAACATCTTCGTACTCAAATGAATAAAATGAATTGAAGGAATTGAACATTGGAGTAAAGGAATGGAGTGAAATATGATGAAATAGAAGAGTGAGATTATAAACATTTAATTGATTGGATTCATTTAGCGACGTGGCTGTGCTGCTTGTACTGGTACCGAAGTAGGTTCCTACGTGTTCTGCCCCCCCCTGTAGATGACCACCAACACTGCTTAGAGTATCTGGCTTTACTTGGTACTAATCCTTGCCAGTGCTGCCAATGGCAGTACCAGCACGACTACTAACCAGCACACTCCTATAAGTCTGACGATTCAGACTATTCTAGGCCCCCATGGCTATCAGAATGGCTTGGGTATCAGATATTAGTCATTTTAATTGTGTATTGAATAAATAAACGACTGTTATTGTGCTTATTTCTAAATTGGACAAACAGCGCCACCATGTGGCAGACTGTCATAAGTGCCGGTGTTCACAATTAAGTGCCAGTGCTTAGCACCCGAAACCACCGACTCAAATTAAACACCATTAAACTGACTGTTAATGGCATAATATGACAAGTGGAACAGATGGCATCTAGAGAAGATTTGCTTTTTACTAGTAGCAAACTAAGGAAAACAGCAGGATATGGTACAGAGACTAAACATCACTTCTGAAGTGTGCCTCAGAAAAGCTTAACCAAGGACCACGCCAGAAATTCCAAATGCTGCACCAATCAATATCTTCCATTCTGAACATGTCTCCAAAAATATTTGAAATAGGAATGTTGGAGGAGATGTTCATAAAGGCAGGCCTAAGAAGTATTCTTCGTCAGATTGTAATCAATTACAGACATGTAAAAATGGCTGGTGATCATGACACTTAGACAGTCATATGTTGCAGATATTCAAATCCGCGATATGGAAGAAACCAACAGAAAAGAGGCATAGAGTGTAAGGAATCGAGCAGTGCCCTGGCCCTATCTGTATAATGGCATCGCTCGCATGAGACTGAGGTACGTGCTCCAGGGCTGCACGAGAGTTTACTGCACTGAGCTCTAGATGTTGGAAGAGTCGATGTGTAGCTTGCAGGATGCCACATGCGCTGAGTTTCAGGGCCGGCTTTAGGGCAGTGCCACCGGTGCCACCGCACCGTGTGCTGCCTTCCTGGGGGCGCCGTGTTTGCAAGTTTATTAAGCTTTTGAAGCACCTGCTGCAGCGTTTCTTTCCACCTGCAATTACCAGGCCTCACATAAATGTCAAGAAAACTCCTGTGATTATTTATGTTCCTGGAGCAAGATCCGCGTTTTGTATAGTTGAGGTTTTGACTTATGTGAAGTTAGTGCAGAGGGTTAACATGCCTGCTGCAAAGAACGTGTACCAAGTAGATTTCAGAGTGTGAATGATGTAAACAGATCAGCAGGTTACTGTTTTCAAAAGAGACATCCTTTTGTTACTTGCAATTTATAACTTAAAGTCCTAATATAGAATAGTGAGCTATTAACTTTCATCCCAGAACCGCATACACACTGCAAAGTATACATTATTAGAACTTTGATTAATGTTACAAAAAGGGTTAATTTGGCTAGAAATCGATTATTATTAAAGAAAACTCCCAACTATGCTGTTTCTTTTTCGACTCTGAGTTTGTGCTTCTCCACACCAAGCACTCTTAAACTATACTGCCTACAAGTATGGATGACATGTGACTCCTACACTTTCAGTCCTTTGGCCTATGTAACATTTCCTATACACTGATTTACACACGTATGATTGATTGTCTCTGTGTAATGTGTGTGTGATGCAAAGTGCTCAGACACCCTGCACTGGTATGAGTGGCGCTATATAACTAATTCAATGCATCTGAGAGAGTGTGGTTTTGGTGACTTGGTCACTGTTAAAGGGTGCTAGTGAGAGAATCCGTGGTGGAGGTGGTCATTGGGGGGGGGGCGCCAACAAACATTGTCGCACAGGGCGCCACCAGCACTAAAGTTGAGTTTAGTAATATGGAGTCAGATATCCCAACAAGAGGACAGTAGAGGAGGTGAATGAGCCTACAAATTCAAAGGAAGCGCAGGTCAAATCTGGTAAAATCCGATCAAAAAAACACTGACTCCCAAGGTGCAGTAGTGACTTTGTTGTGGAGCAGGCAGTGGTCCAGGAGAAAACAAACTTTAAATGAAAAAGAAAACTTTTTTTAAATGCAGTCATGGTTTCTTTGAAGGGAAACTAGCTGCATTTAAAAAAAAAAAATCTTTAATTAAAGGCGATCACAGACATGCTGGTCTGCTGACCATAGCAGGCCACAATCCCTGTGATGCCCACCTATTGGAGCGTGTGCAAACAATGACGTAGCAGAATAATGTGATTCCGTTGGCTAAGGGGAAAATGGCTAAGGAGCATTGGGGTTTTCTGGCTGCACTGCCTTGTGCCTTTTAAGAGATTGGGGCACCACTGGCCACTTTAGGTATGACTCATGTCCAGTGGCGGCTCCTCCATGGGGGCGTGGGGGCGTTGCCCCCCTGCTTTCGCCCAGTGCGAGAAGGCAGAAACATAAAATGGTAAAACTACCATTTTATGTTTCTGCTTCTCGCACTGCGAGAAAGCAGAAGTGCCTGGTTGCGGGTGGGCGGTCCTGTTCGAAGGGAGGGGGTGAGTGGCTTACCCACTGTTGTGGGTACTGACTGTCTGGTCAGCCCCAGGGCCGAACAAAGCAGTCATGCGCACTCACCCTCTTTCTCTATGTAGGCTGCATGATGCTGGGGCGCTCTCCGCTGCACCTTACCAATCACAATGCTGCCATTGCAGCGTTGTGATTGGCTTAGGGGAGGGAGGCTGCCGAGGCAAAACGCGGCCAGGAGCAGATGCAGGCATGAGCTGAGGCGGCGGCGCTGCTGATCCGGAGATTGTCGAGGAAGGTACATTTTTTTTTATTACTGTTCCCCCCCCCCCCCACCTTGCTTGCCAGCCGTGACTTAGCATAAGCCTTCTTGTCAGTGTGCCTGCTTCCCGGTAACAAATGTAAATGTGCGCGCCAACTCCTCAATCTGCAAATGTAGGGGGTGCCAAGTTCGGATGTGTGTTGTGTTTGATTTTTATTTATGGAGAGAACAATGAGAGAGCTAGGGAGGCAAGGGTGCGTCCGTATCCCCTGTGGTATATATGAGTTTAATCCCACTCACCTAGTGGGTCCTCAAGCACTGCTTACCAGTGATCGTACCAACACCACTGGGTTCGTCCAGTTTTGATTAAACTGATTTTTATTTATTACACCTGTCTGCATCTTCTCTGCCTCTGTTCACGGGTGCCTGTATGTGTATAGTTTCGGTTTGTGGGTGCTTGTTTTCGTCCGTGGAATTCGGCAGAAACCGGGCACGTGTATATTTAAATACAAAAATGAAAACTGAGCAGTTTAGGGCCTTCTGTGTTTCTGCAGCCTGCAGACTGCAGGACTATGTAAAACTGGGCATTGGTAGAAGTTGCCTCTGGGCCTATGCGACTAGTGACTGCATGCTCTCGCGCTGCGCAGGTGACCAGTGGGAGCTGTAAACTGAAAGCGGGTGGTCGTGCCCGTGACTGATAGTTGCAGTTTTTCGACCGTGTAGGTGACTGACATCATTTATTCTTACCCGGCTTGTAAAGTTAAGTGGGATCAGTTGCACGTCTGTGCTTTGAAGGAGGGTGGTGGTGGCAGGTGTACTTCCTAGGTCTAGGCGCTGATATGCGCAGTTAGTTGGTGCGGCCGGCTGCAGACTGGCAGCAGTTGCACTTTCTGGGCCTGTGATTCACACGGGAGTCGGGCTGTGAGGTGTCCCATGTACTGCGTGAGGCCCCGGGGCGGCTCTTGTCATTCGGGGCAGCACAGGGCCCCGAAGGCCAGCTCTGCTGAGAGAGTCGAGCACTGAAGACTGGCAAAAGCCAGCCACCACTGCAGGAGTTCTGCTGCGTCGCACCTCAGGGCTGAGAGCGGAGAGATGGGAAGCTTTCAAACGGCAACGATGAGTTGTACGGGTCGCATTTGCAATATAATCTAGAGCAAGCTTTTTGCCGGTCTTGGAAATCTGTCTATTTTTGACTGAACTGTTGGAGTCCTGGTTAACTGGGCTCCAAGATTTAGATGTAGGGGAAACGTGCAGGAAGGCGCCTTATAAATTCCGAGGGCAAAGAGCGCCGTTGGCTTTGCATGCTGAATTTATTCTAGTACATGAACGTCTACATTTAGAGAAAGAACAGATGATGCCGGGGCGTCTAAAAGGTTAGAAGATGGGTATTGGGACAACACTAGAACCGTCACGAAGTACGGAGTACTTTAATGTAGGGCTGTATCTGAAGTGATTGCACTCCCAAATGGAAGACATGTCTGTGCAAACTGCTCTTTTAAGCTTGGCGTGGAGTGTGTAATGTTTGATAGATAAGTGTGAGGAGTGGTACGTTCTATTTAGCAATCAGTGCTCGCTAGAAAGAGGTTAAGCTCTGTGGTGTCAAGTTTCACAATTTCGAAAGCTGTTTTAAGCATTTTGTTGGGTTTCACATCAGCATTTGTAAGAGGAGCAAATTCCTAGACTCGCTCATGCTCTCCAGATTGTGTACCCTGGCCTCTTCACTCTCCAAAACTCCCTCCCTCCGTGCTCCTAGGCAGGTTCTGCTGTTCTGAGGGCAGCTGGGTTTATCTTTACGTGTCATATGCTACGAGACAAATCATTTCTTACAATGTGATTGTTTCTGCGCTGGCAAACAGTCGCGTAGTCCATTAAATTCAGTTTCAGTCCTCTGCCTGCAGGAGTTTATTCCAGCAGGAGCTGAGCTCTGCAGTCTGCACTCAACTCTAGAAGGGGAGGAAGTGTCACCAGCTGCTCACCTCTGCACAGAAAGAAAAATGTGAGCCTTAAGGCAGTGCAGGTAAACTGGCCTCCCTCCCCTCAACTGGGTAGTAAAGGACAGCCAGAACTGGGATATAATGCCGCCCCACCCATTACGATCCTGGGCCCTGATCCTATTGTATGTGCTACACTATTGATTGCCAATGCACTGCTCCCACCCTAACCCCAAGGGTGGGTTACACAGTTTGGTGCTGTGGTGAATTCCATGTGACATTCCTTCTTATTTTATGGTTTATTATTAATTCATGTCATTCTATTCTCTTTTCAAGTATTTCTATTTTATTTTATGAGTTCTCATATTATTAGCAATATTGTTACATTCCTGGACACCATGTTTGTTCATTACGTTTGCTCGCTTCGCTTGCTACATAAGTCATGCCCAAATTTTACGCCCTACCACTTTCAATTGTCACCAGCCGCCACTGCTCATGTCTAAAGATCATTCCCTATTGCGTTGTTTATTTTTGGCCTGGGTGAAATTTAAAGCGTAATTCATGTAAATTTGGGAATTTGGATTTACGCTTGTTGTGTGGGAGTCCCATAATTAAGCCATTATGCCACTTTGCGTATTTATGTGACATTTGTGGAAAAAATTTACAACAAACTTGCAATTTGTGGTAAACATTTACAGCAAATGCACGAAAACAACAGAACAAGAGTGGCTGTTCTTCGTGGTACTTTGTTTCAATGCGTGCTCAAGCCAAAAATTGACACAAGGATACATTTCACACTAAAATATAGCGCAAAATGACAGATTTGTATTTTGCATAACTACAGTAATTTTGCTGTAATCTCAGGAATATACGTATTCTGATGCAGAACCAGCACACATTAGCGCCACAAATCAGACTCCTCGGTGGTTGAGAGGCCGCCTGTACCCTACAGTTCAGCCTTTTGAATGCTGCTGATGACAACTCATCCTTTCATCATTATCGAAAATATTTGTACCATTGTGTTCTCTTATGGCATGGCAAAGTCCATCGATCTAAATTTGTGTAAAAAGCAAGTAATTATTAATACCTCATTAAAGACCTTGCTTTCCTTGCGGATGTGCAAATTCATTTTTTTTACTCTGTGAAAATGATACATGAATTGGAGTGAAATATGCAAATTCGCACAACGGATTCGTCTGGAGTTTGTTCGCCAGCTTTTGATTTCTGATATACAGAGTGGATACACCTCATTGTAAATGGATTCACTTCTGCCACAAATAAATTACTTTTTTCTGCAAATGGTTTCTTTTGTCCCAAATTGTTTTTTTTGTTTTTTTTGCAGAACTGGGTTCAATTAGTTTTTCTCATTCATATATTTGTTTATCGTTAATTTATTTGCTGTTGTAAACAAAAATGATTTTTAATCTCGTGATTTTGCTGATATTGTTGAAGATATCATTAAAAAAATGATATCTTTGGCAGAACGGCTTTGCGTCATCGGTGGTGTGTTGGAGGAGCATTTGAAGGAGGAACCTGATAAACCTTTGAGTGCTGAAGCTCTGGGAAGGAAAAAGAGAGTCTAAAAGGCGAGTTTCACAATTCTGGAGTGCCAGCTTTATTAACCTATACAGTGAATGAATTAATGAATACGCATTTGTATAGCGCATGGCTACCCTTAGGCATCCCAGCGCTTACTCATGACACCTCATTCAGCAGGCAAAACTCAGAGAAAAAGGAAGGTCTTCAGCTGTTTCCTAACACTAAAGTAATTAGAATCCGAGCGAATGTGCTCAGGTAAGCGATTCCATAGCATAGCTACGTTGTATGAAAATAGACGATCTCCGGAGCGAGCCCGCTTGATCATAGGCACTCTGAACAAATATTTATGCTTAGATCGCAGCATCCTATTCGGGACATAAAGTTGGACCAGCGACTGAATCAAAGGTGATCCTTTCTTAGCGATGGCCTTGTGAGCAATGCACAGGGCCTTAAAACCTATCCTGTCCTGAACCGGGAGCCAGTGCAGGGCAGCCAATGCTGATTTAGCTGAACTATGTTTGGGAATGTTCATAAGTAGACGGGCAGCACAGTTTTGGACAATTTGTAACCTATTGGTAGTGCCCAAGGGAGCACCAAGGTACACTGCATTTGCATAGTCCAGTCGCGAGAGTATAAGCGTCTGGACTAACACCCGTCTAGCATCAAAAGGAAGAAGGGGGAGAATCTTCCTTATCATACTGATCCGTCCATAGCAGCGTGCTGCCACCTTACACGCCTGTTCTTTTAAATCAAGCTTGCAGTCGAGCCAAATTCCTAAACTCTTAATCTTAGTCTTTGGTACATGTGGCGTACCCAGACAGCTGGGCCAAGAAGCATCAATACTAGTGGGAACATTATGCCCAAGAAGCGTAAGTTCAGTTTTTGCACCATTTAGCTTCAGAAATGACTTGTCCATCCAATCCGAAATCTTTCCCAAACAAGATATAAGACCCGGTTCTGTTTTGCCCTTCTGGCTTAGAGACGCCGCTAACTGTGTGTCATCTGCATAGGTGACAATCTGGATCCCCCAAGGATACACCAATTCAGCTAAGGAGCTCATGCAAATATTAAACATGGTAGGGCTAAGAGATGATCCCTGGGGAACTCCACACTGCAAAGTAATGTGCTCTGATGCAGCTTCACCCTCAAAGACACAAAAAGAGCGATTCTACAGGAAGGCCTGAAGCCAGCTAAGCACCGCTCCCTCTACACCCACCTCCTTAAGTCTCTGAATCATAAGTTGATAATTGACGGTGTCGAAGGCTGCGCTAAGATCCAATAATATTAGAGCATTCATCCAAGATCTTCCTAGTCTCTTCAATCACAACAAGGAGGGCGGTCTCAATACCCTGTTGGCATCTAAAGCCTGTCTGGGAGGGATGCAGGCACTTATTGTTTTCAAGAAATGAGGACAGGGCCGAGTTGACATGTTTTTCAGCCAGTTTGCTAATTCCTGGCAACAAGGAAATAGGCCGATAATTCGCCCAATCCTCTGGGTCAAGATTAGTCTTTTTCAATAATGCCTTGACCCTGGCCTGTTTCCAGAGAGGAGGCACCACTCCACTACACAGGGAGGAATGTATCACATTCCGTATGACTGGAGAGACTATGTCAGGTATTAGATTCATAATGGACGGAGGGGCCGGATCAGAAGGGGAGCCTGATATCAACTGTCTAAGAAGTTCCTGCGTGGAAGATAAGGAGAGAAGAGGAAACTCTTTCAGCAGAGTTTGCTTTTCCACAATAACACCATCCTCCGAAAGATTGGGATTTGAGAATGTGTTATAAATCCTTTGTACTTTGGAGGAAAAGTATTCTGCAATTTCATCACACCTCTGCTGGGCATTATCAGAGGCCGGAATAGGACTAGGGGGAGTAAGAAGCGACTTTGTAATTTTAAAAATTTCACCGGGAGAATTGGCCGCCAAAATGATCTTGTCCCGATAGAAGCTCGATTGAGCGTCCTTTATTTCATTTTTGTGCAATTTAATTGCTTCTCTGTATTTAACTTTTTTACTCACAGAGTAATCCCTTCTCCAGCTTCTTTCCAATTTTTTACATGATTGTTTCAGTTGCCTCAAAGTCTGGGAATACCAGGGCTTTTTATTAATTCCCATACAATGACGGAATTCTTTCCTAGGAAGCACTGAATCAAGAGTAGATTCAAGCCAGCTATTATAGTTGTTATTAGCAATAATGGCGATGGCCTGAGGTAGGGGGACTGCTTTATTTAACTCAGTGATCAAAGGGTAATTTAGACCAAACGCGACTACATTTCCTAATATTTATAAGTGGCAACAGCGGAGCAGACAATGTCAGTGTCATTGAAAGTACAAAATGATCGGACCAAGGAATAGGAGTGAGGTCAGTTACTCTAAGATTTTGTAAATTTGAGAAAACGGGATCAAGCAGATGTCCATGAACGTGGGTAGGGGCGGTCACTTTTTGTTTAAATTGAAAGGTGTCCAGGCCGTCGATGAATACCAGGATGGCATTGGAAGACAGTTCATCGAGATGTAGGTTAAAATCACCCAGAATAGAAAAATTAGAGAGGGGACTCCCAAACTAGCAACAATATCTGGAAGCTCATTACAGTCAATCTAATTTAAGCAAAAAAGTGTCAAAGGACACGTAAATCATCACGGAGAAGTCACAATACAGTTTACACATTTAGGAGAACTCAAGTGTGATGAGAATTTACTCTATTAGAGTGTGTGATAGGAAGAAGAGATAACAACAGAGTGGTTGATTCAATGCAATCTTATATAAGTGTATGTCAGAGACACAGAAATCATCAAAGTGTGCATTACCAAGCAGGGATAGGAAGCGAACAAAACAGCAGAATATGTCGAATCAGATAAATCTAACCTAACCAAAGATAAGGCAGCTATCTAACCCAGATGGGGGAACATCAAGTGGGGTCAAGTTGACCGCTCATCAGTGATGTTCGTCCAAGGCTCGGTGACAGGCCCTTAAATACTGTTCTTTGCACGGCAGTGTGACCACAAGGTCAGGTGCGTGATGAAGAAACAAAGTCACAAAAATACACTCAAACCGCAAATGTTCTCAAGTGTTCTCCTCACACCTAGGTAAGGGGCCCACGTGGACTCTTTGACTCTATTGGCTAGCAGCATAAAGCACAAAACAGCAGTGATTGATCAAATTTATATGACATGATGGTCCCTCATAGGGACATCTTCTCAGGTGGGGGTTTGGGGACTTTTTTACTCTGAAGAACCTGAAGACAGTGACCTGGGGTTATGGCTCATAGAGAAGAGATGTATCTATGCATCTGAGTTAACTAGAGGGCATGTGGCCTACAGATTCTATCTTCTCGGGGCATTGGGGACAATTATCACGGCCCAGCCTATGGCCTGACTGGTTGTTTCCAGATTGGTGGATTAGGGGTTTGCTCAGGTGTTTCACTCTTTGTCTCACGTGTGAAATAGGTCAAAAGGTGGTCAGACGATGTGTGAAAGATGATCAAAATGGAGATATTCAGTCTATGGTGTTAATATCTTATTCAAAGTGCCATTCATTCTGTGCAAGAGGCTTCCATACAATTCCCAGTAGATTTGGTAAATGTCAACGTGCAAACAGAACCAACTTTTGAATCTAGTTATTGTAGGCCGATGTTCAAGGGTATTAAGGACTTTTAATGGTTTGTCACAGAGCACATCCTGCACATAATTACGTATTCGTGTTTTAGCCTCTCCCACAGTCACATTTTGGCTTTACTCCAGTGAGTCTTCTCTGCTCCAGACATCCAGCGCCTCAAACACGGGTTGCACCTTATCTACACCTGGATGTCCAGTACCTACCTGAAGCCCAACCCCACCAAGTCAGAATTCCGACTATTCACCAATAGCAACAAGCAAGAAATAGTACAAATGTGGCTCAAGAACATGAACCTTGATGGCTTCGTACCCAAACGTTCACCCATTGCCAAGTAACCTCAACGCCATTATCCGGCTCAAGGAACACATTGCCAAGAAAACAAAAAATGGCCTGGTGCCAGCTCTCTCCACTGAAGAAATTGAAACCATTTCTCCCAGAAAGTGATTTCAGAGCTGCTGGTCGAGTCCTCATACTCTCGAATCGGAGTGGTAGAATTGATAAGCTCCATGGCATTCCAGACTCCTCAGAGCAATCCCTTAAGAAGCTACTAGGTGCCTCAGCTCCCAAGGCCTGAAAAAATCAATGATAGTACCTCCAATCTATTGGAAGTCTACTTGCTACGCTCACCGGCCCGTACCATCTTGAAAACCAGCTGCATCATTTACAAAACCATCACAATCTGCACCCCGTTTCTCTGGCTGACACGATCACCCTCTCCAGAGGCGCTCGGCACGCCTGCAGCTAGGACACCACCAAACTGGAGACAAAGAAGAATAAAAAAGAAAGAACAAGGCAACAGGCCTGTCCCATCTACGTACCCCGGATCTCGAACAACATCCTTGTATCCATGTTGAGTGCTCCAACCCTGCTCCAGATGTAGAAAGCGTTTAAGACCCACATCTTTAAACAACACTACATCATGATGCAGCAACAGTCCACGAACCGGCAACTTCTCCAGTCACTTGCCTTTGGTTGTGTACAGCGCTGTGCTGCCTTTGGATAGGTTTTGTGCATACTCACCCCATGCATACATGCCGCAATTAGTTATTGGTGTTGGTACCCCACCCACAGCTGATAACTGGTGGCTACAAGTAGATTGTCAGGGCATTTACCTCACACACGTTTTTACCACAAAGGAGTAGAACGAGTGAGTACAGGGATGATCCAATTTGAACTCACAGGAGGATAATTATGCCTTCTCCTGATTTCTGATTGGTCGATCCTTCTCCCATATGCACCCTTGGAGGTGTTTTAGGCTAGCCCGACCACAATCAGACCGAATATTCATAAACTTCCAGTGGCTCCAGTGGACAGATATTATTTAAGAAATCACTTCACACAATCTCTTTCAAGAAGACTTTTATGAATCGAGGAATTCAAGTTAATAATTTAGCACTGAAATATGACATTTCCATGCACAGATAATTACTTTCATTGCCCTCACACCCTTTCTATGAAGCAGGAAGGATTTTAGATCTGGTTTCTGCAGTCAAAATATTTACTTTTTCAAGAAAATAATCAGAGCTGTTTGGTCAGGTAATTTTTAATTTCCCTTCCAATTTGATTTTAATATTTGACACTTCGCCGATCCAAAGAACAATAGAGACTGCGATTTATTTCTCTTTAGATTCTGAGAACTGTCAGGAGAATTCACAAACTCAAACATAGCGTGATGGTGGCTTGAAGAACTAGTGAACACGTACAGCACTAAAATATTTAACCCCTTCAGCGCTCATGACGGAGCCACTCCGTCATGAGCCACGGGTGCCGTGTGCTCATGACGGAGTGGTTCCGTCATGCCGCGGCCGTTGGCCGCCGCTCCTCCCACGCTGCGCTGATTCCCCGCCTGTGCGGGCGATTAGCGCAGTGGGCGGAGTCATGACGGAACCACTCCGTCATGAGCACAGCTCAACCGTGGCTCATGACGGAGTGGCTCCGTCATGAGCACAGCGCCACCGCGCTGCCCCCAAACCTCCCCCAGGGCTGCGGCGGAATTACCGCCGCAGCGAAGTGTGCTCAGATACAACTGTCTTGGTTTGCAGAAGAACTTTATTTAAAAAAAGAGGTTGCAGACCATTAGGAAAAAAGGTGTTGCCAACTCCACAGAAGTTAGGGGTACAGTGAGACTGAAAGAGAAATAGTTTATTCCAACCAAGTAATTGTAAAGAAAATAAAAGATTACAGAGTAATGCCCACACATCTGCAAGGAGTACTGTGTTCGCAAATGTGGTTGTACTCTCACCCCGCACTCAAGGCTCGAGCCGATTCACAAAAGTGACCTGAGGAAGGTCAGGTGTCAGAGGTGGGGGGTTAGGGGGGCACTAAAGGATGGAGCCAGGCTAGAGCCAGGTGCCTGGCTCAGCTCAAGGTTCTTTAACCCTCAAGTCCAAAATGAGCTGAGGTTTCATGTGGCTTCTGTCACCCGCCATTTTACCTCAATCTCCAAACCCCCAAAGCTTCCAAGCCCCCCTGCAGTAGAAGAGGCGCCCCCAGGTCCTGCATTTGCAGATGAGCTGAGAGTGAAGACCCTGGCGGGTGCTCTGAAGGTGCTCGGAGCGAAATGATTCCTCTCTGATCACTTTTGCCGGCGGTCTTCATGGCCTTGCGTGGGAGCCCATCTGAACACCTCCCCCAACTCTGGAGGGATTAACGAAAAACACAAAAAACCTCAAGGTGTGGGCAATGCGCCAACGTCTATCAGCAGCTGAGCTCTGCCCTTGACCAGTGTCATGTGAACTCCATGGGCTCCTCCGGGCCTTGGTTCTGTTAACATGTCTGATTGCCTTCAATGAAGGTGCCAAGATTCTCTTATAATTGCCTGAAATGTTTCTCTGTTAAGTCAGTACCCTGCCTTCCCTCATCTTTACCATTTGTCTAAGCACAATGTCTTGTTTCAGCATGATATAACGCTTACTATGTAACTAGGTCAAGTTTGGCCTGGTGCTGGTCTGTCCGGTGGGCAGAAGTCTTGGTGGCACTGCCATGTGCCGCACGCAGTGGGGCTTCTTCAGTCTGAGAAGCTTGCCCCGGGGCTGGACTGCGCAGGAGTCTTGGTGGTGCCTCTTGGGGCTCTGTGCAGTACAGGGTTGGTTGGCCACAGGCACTGTGCCCAAATGCCAAGGGCAACAGCATCAAACTCCCTCACAGGCAGCTCCCTTCCCAGTGGCCAACAGGCCTGCTTTGCACAGCCTTCAGCCCCCGCGGTCAGGTAACTGCTCCATAGTGCATCCTCGTGTGGGCCAGCTACCTTCCGGCATGGCCTTTGACCTGTACAGTTGTATGACAAGACGCTTCAATTTTATTTTGTTTAAAACCCTCACCTAGCCCCTATGGGTAATCTGGCCAGGCCCTGCACCCAACCCCATGGGCAGCCAACACCCCTGCTGTACACAGCTTTAATTAGACCTGCACAGTGGCAGTTAGCTGCAGGGTCTGGTCAATGACCCTTCTATCTTTTTTTTTAAATTAGTTTATTTCTGAAACTGGAGAACCAGCGGCTGGATTCGCGGTTCCGGTGACATATAAAAAAAAAAACATTTAGCCACTAGAAGGGTCCCTTTGGTACCTTCCTGCCTGGGCCTTGCGGTCCTGGTGTGCTCATACGGGCCACTTATATGCCCTTTGTCACTTTATTTCAGGACTCAGAGACTAAGTCCCCAAGTCCTGTAATGGCAGCTGCAACAAACGAGAAATTTTCTCTCATGTTGTGGCCAGCCAATCAGATTATTCCCATACCGTGGATCCCTCTCTGGATCTGCACTACTGGCCTATCACACATTAGCATTTTAGTTTTTAGGATCGTGTAGATACCACTGCACTAGATATCACTAACTTTTAACTCATTCATGCCCACCCTAAGCAAATGTTTAAATGCTAATTTTTTTTAATCAACTGAAAAGATTTACACCAAATAATCCCAACAGTTGGCAAAGCAAATAGGTCTCACCTATGCAAGAGGAATTGGCTTTGCCAATGTCTTTTAACCATGTTTTAGAGAAGAGCGGCTGCTATGCAGCATGGCTAAAAGTATTTTTTTTTATAAAACTCTGACGCAGCCAGCACAGGCTGGGTGATAGACCTGTTTTTCTTATGGCGGGTGGGTGTGGCCAACATGGCTACAGGAGGGAGGGTGACAAGCAATTGTCGAAAATGACAACAAGAGGGCGGATGTGAGGGAAAGGGTGATGGTATAAAAAAGCGCTATGCGCTGGTTGCGTCATAGTGCTTTTTTTTAGGTCCGCCTCCGTTAGAGATTTTGTAAGAGAGGACTTTCAGAAGAGGGATTTAAGCTCCGCCCCTCATTTCCATTGGCTGGCGTCACCGTTTATGCTAAACAGTGGCCTGCCATTGGAAATGAGGGTTTTCTGTTCATGCCCTTTCTCTCCAAGCCAGACTGGCTCGCCTGGTTTGCGTCTGTCGTGAAGACATTTCTTATCAGCTTGTTTATTTAACAAGCTGATAAGAAATGTCTTCACGAGAGCCGTGAAGGAGCATGCACAAGGCGTCCTGCAACCACGCTGGCTTCAAGCCTGGTGCATGCGCCAGTCAGCGCTCTCATTGGTCTGTCGACGTCACTGAAACAGATGCCACGGCTCTCAGCCAGCGGAGGAGGGGGCGGTCTGCAGCAAACACTATACGAACACGCAGCGAATGTCAGGAGTAGAAGCTGCTGTGTGAGCAAGAGAAGCGGAACTGGCTCGTTCACGACCCCAACGCCAGCGGAGAGACCTCTGAAAGGTTACTTACATGTGTGCGGTTTTCACGAGCACCCGAAGCTACAGCATCGAGCTCTATCACTGCCGAAACAGATCTCTCAGCCAGCGGATGGGGGGGGGGGGGCGGTCTGCAGCAGACACTGTGCGAACATGCCTGAAACAGCAGCCGCGCCCTGCACCACACCGTGCGACTCCTTCTCAAATCCTGCGGCTTTCCAAACCTAGGAACAGCAACAGGCTGTTGTTTATTGTGCAAACATAGCTTGCATTCCCGAAACCTATGCTGGGACAACAATGTTAATATAGCGCACTTAGTACCAAGAGTCGGGCTTTGAGGCGCTGTAGTGTCAGGCTGTTGGCACCGATGGGGCGGAAGGGCAGGGACAGGATTCACAAGTGAGGGGCAGTGGCCGACTAGATCTGACCCTTGTCAACATAAACAGGAGAAACGGACATCCCTTAAGGTCGCAGGTCGGGTGGAATGGATTTCCGTCCGGTCCTTTTTAAGGGCACCACATATTTCCCTTTTTCATCCTAAAGATCAGCGTCATCCCGGCAGAAGTCTATGCAGACCTCGGGAATGTTTTGTGTAAACTGCAGCAGTCCTGGGAGACATGAAACGTGTACATGCCTGACGTCAGCGGCAGGTACATGCGGTGTCCATACAGCTCAAGCCGTTGCATCCATTGGTGGCCCTAGGGCAGCGCCTATAACCACGCCATAGTGCTTGAAGCGTGATCATAGAGTTATTGTTACACAGGTCCGAGTGCTGCCTGCCTACTGTTACTTTATACCTGCAACGATGACGTGTCCCGCTAGTCTTAAACTCACACCTCCAATGCCATAGGGCCTTCATCACCCCCTCCCCCATCAACACCTTTCCTCCCTCACCCCCACCAGGTCCACGCCCTTACAGGACCCTCCTTAATGCAAGATGAGTATCAAGTGACTGACATCCAAGAGCTCATTGGCGACCTCTCTGGCGCTTGTTGCACGTCACACAGACCTGACTCAACAAGCCCTCTCTGCCTGTGATCTCTTAAACACGCCTTCATCACACCCCCTCATCAGCAGCCCTGGAGAGCTTATGCAGCTATTGACCTGTCTCTGGCCTGCCCTGTGCAGCGAAGAGTGAGCGCTCCTGCAGGACTTGCACCCTGTCTCTGCCCTGCACATTAACTGGTTTCTTCGTATTCTTCGTAGGGTGAGAATGTGATTATAAAGCCAAGATAGAGGCGCTATAGAAGGATATAAAATAATATACACACACACACTGCAAGGAGTGGCCGTCCTGCTGCGCCTGCTATTGGCATTGGCATTGTAAATAACAATACGTTTTATTAATGTTTCAGAAACCATAAGATAACCATAAGATAAATAAAAGGCATTGTCATTTACAATGCCAATAGCTGAAACTCGCTTAAATGCGAGACCTGTTGCATTGCATATGCTTGTTTCTTGTGGTGATGGGGGTGACACGGACAATGGGAGGGTAGGGCGTGTTGGAGGAAATAGCAATCAGTTTACATGCTGGTCAGCACACTAGCCATCACCTACAGGTTCTGGTGCTGGATGAGATGGAAGTTGGGTGTGGTGGGTAACTGCTACAGGAGCCCACCCCATTTATCTGTGAACAGATGTTCTATTTAGCAACATATATTGGCTAATAACTATAAGAATTTAAATGAGAGCTTTCTGTTCCTGTGAGTTGTTCTGTGCATTTTAACCCATACTTGTCCTTTTTCTTGATCCAGCTGCCACCCTGAACAAAAGGGGGTAAAGGGAGCAATAAACACATTCGATAACTGATCTGGAACTGAGCAGCTTGTGATCTTTCCATAAGTTGCACATATGTGCATCTCTCTGTAAACTTCTATCTGTGTTTAATTTCTGAAGCCTCAACTGAGTGCATATGTGGGCCTCCAATGAAACATCCACTCACAGTTTGTATGCTTGCTCTGGTGCTAAATATAACCATGCAATGCTACCGTGCACACACTTCAAATGGTGGGTGAAGAAATGGTGAAAGTTCTAGAGTGGTAAGGGAAAGAAGCAAGAAAGGGGGCAGTAGTGGGAAGAATCAACACAGACAACAGAGGTGGGTGAGAGGAGGAAGGAGCAAACTTGACAATGTAGGTGAGGGAGGGGGAAGAAGCAACACAGGCAACAGGAGGGTGGGGTGGTAGGGGAAGAAGCAACACAGACAAGAAGTATCAGGAGGGAAAAGAAGTAATACAGACATGGGTGATGGGAGTGGAATAAGGAACACAAGGGTGGACGGGAAAAAGCAGCACAGACAAATCCTTGACAGGGGAAAAAGGAAAACAAATACCTCAATCACAGCCAATCACCGGAAGGACAGCAGTCAAGCTGAAGTAATCAGTACTTGGTCCATGCTTTGGAAGAGGAATTGAAGCCCGCATGCAATGGCCAATAAGAAGGCATCAAATAAAAGTGACAATGAAGCCAACAAATGGTAAGCAATCGGAGGGTTTCAAGTCCCTTGTTGTGTACAATATCTCTCACAAGTGAAACTGCCTTCACGGCATGCGCTGTCGCATCAAGACCTAAAAAGCATGCTTTATGAGTAACACTGTAACTTTCTGCCAAATTTATTTCATTCTTTTCAACCATGTTTTTTCTGTATCAGAGAGCAAACTTTCCTATGTGAATTAAAATGGGAAATCACACTTTTGCAACTCCTTGATAGATCAGTGCAAAACGTTGTATGAAGGAGCGAAAGTGGATGAACTGTTGTTTTTGAAAGGTTTTGTGCAGATTCATCAAACTTTGCCAAAGCTATTAGAAAAATACAAAAAATGCTTTCCCATGGAAGGTCTGATTTAAGTATAACTAGACTAACACTATGTATAATGTGCTATTTCAGCAAAGTCCAAGGAGCAATCCAAGAGGTTAATATCAAAACATCATTTTTTTGTGTAGCGAAACATCACCAATACATGTTGACCACACTTGGTCTGGGTCACAGCTGGTTTCAGTCTTTTCTCAGTGTCTTTTATAGCGTGACCCTTGATTGCCATTAAGAGGCATTCTGGGACATGTAGTCCAAAGTCTTTATGTTTATTGTTTTTAATATTTTTCAATTTTCTTTTGATTTTATTCTTTTTATAAAAGATGAGAAGAGTGTTCTAACAACTAGTGCCTTGCACATATGTGGCTTGCAGATAGGCATGTGCCACTCCCTCCTTGAATATTATATGCTTATAATTTTAAGACCATCATATATATTTGTCCAATTTCATCTGTAATGTTTTCCTACATAACATTGTTATAGAAGGTTTTGTAATCTAATGAGTCATGTTTTGTGTTCAGTCCTTAGTAGGTGAACTGCATAGATCCTCTTGTTATGACAGGTCGTGAATCATCGTGAATTTTTGTGGTTCAGATTTTCTTCTGATAACACAGGGATCAAGATTACGAGTTCCGTGATAATTATCACACTCTTGCACTTTTACTCTGTGTAGAATGAATGCCAATATCATATAGCAAGATGAAATCCAAAAAAAGGCTTCATGTAGTTTCCAAGAAGAGAATTTATTTCAGAGGTAATCAACCCACGACTGTACCAGCACAAATCCCAAGCCTAAATGCTTTCTTACAAACTTGCATTCTAAACTCTAGAATAACTAAGACACGAACATTCTTATACTTAAAGAAACAAGTGAATGAAATAAATATTATGATACTACATATAACACATCCCTCTTTCATACACAAACAATCAAAACAAATCAGACAATTCCCCACATGACAATAAATTAATAGTACACAAAATCTTCATTTCTAAATGGTGGAACTCTCGTCCTAGAACTATGCCTAACTACCTTGTTGTCACCAGATCCTCCACCATTCTCTGGAACAACCCTGTCACTAGGACACACTATCAGAGCAGACCTGGGATATTATCGCCTTCTCCCCCATTTGGCAATGGAACGGAAGTACAAGAATCCATAACTACTTTGTCTCTCTTATTATCCAGATCACACAAATCAAACCAATCCGAATGATTTGAATATTTACCTTGAGATCTCATTTTATCACAAATTATCTTTGCTTGTTCTTCTTTGAGTTTAATTATCGCATTACGATTCCACCATCCCCTATCTTGTAGCATGACCGCCATTTTTGAGACCTTTAAAACTTTGGCTGGCTCAGAAAATTTAGATTGGCCTTTCCCGACTAATAGGTTTCTTTATAAGGACCCAATCACCAGGAACTAATGATGTAACTTTGACATGTTTTATTGCATCATAATTGGCTTTACAGGCTTGCTGTTTTTCTTTTACAAATTCCCTAACTTTTCGCAAATCAATTTCCTGATAATTACATTGTTCTACCTTTCCTTTCAGCCATGATGAGCTAAACATAGAAACAGGTTTCCTACCCCTCAATAACATATAAGGAGAGATGTTCGTGGTAGAATGTGGAGTAACATTGTAGCTCCATACCTTATCACAAATATACTTGTGCACATCCAGACCATTATTCATAGCGGTTTGTACCCCTTCTTTCAACATTTTGTTAGCCCTTTCTACCACACCATTTGAGGCAGGGCTATATAATGGTACCAAAATTTGTTTAACTGAGACCTCATCTAAAAAAATTTCGAAATCATTTGAAGTGAAGTGGGTGCCATTGTCAGTTACAATTTCAGAAGGAAGACCTTCAATCAAGAATAGACGCTGCAAAAAGGAGATGGCTGATTTTGAATCTGAACTCTTGAAAAATGAAAAATATAACCATTTTGAGAAGTAGTCCATTATAACAATAAAACATTTACAATCATTACCTAGTATATTGAAGGGACCAGAGAAATCCAACCCTAACTTTTGCCATGGACCTCTAGGCCAATCAACTGGACACAAAGGAGAAGTGGATGTACCCCAGTGCTTATCAGAACATATACATTCAGGACATTTGTCAACAAATGCCTTAACCTGACTGTCAATGCCTGGCCACCAATACACATCCTTGATTTTCCTTACTGTACTGGAAATCCCTAAATGTCCATCATGGGCCATACTTATAATTTTGCTCCTTAAACACTCAGGTGGAACTATTTTATCATCTCTTAACAAAATGTCATTGACAATTGAAAGCTCAGCCGCAACTTGCGAGAAACATTTGTCTTGCATAGATAAACTTCTGTCACATGGCCATCCTTGAACTAAAAATGTTTTCACTCGCTCCAAACAATAATCTTTCCGTGCACACTCAATCCATTCTTCCTCTGATAATTTACTAATCTGTGTAACATCATCAATAGTAAAAACAACATCTGAATCACTATTGTTATCAAAATCCGTAACTACCTTATCCAACGGTATCCTAGACAGAGAGTCTGCCCTAACATTTCTGCCACCTGGAATATATTTAATATCAAAGTGAAATTCTTGCAACATAGCAAGCAATCTAATCAAACGAGAGGAAGCCTTGTTTGAGTTGCTATCACCCAACATATATATCAATGGCTTATGATCTGTAAACAGTTGAAATCTCGCACCCCAAATATACATTTTAAATTTTTCTACAGCCGAACAACAAGCCAAAGCTACCCGTTCTATGGTGCTATAATTCAACTCTGACTTATTTAAAGTCCTTGACGCAAATGCTATGGTGTACTCCTTACCCTCAACTAATTGGCTTAGCACAGCACCCAAACCTTTTGAACTGGCATCCACTGTAACAATACAACTGTGACCATGAGAAAAAGCTCTAATGGCTGGAGCCTCTAAAATTAGTCTTTTGACTGTATCAAAAGATGATTGAGTTTCCTCAGACCATATAAATTTTGCATTTTTCTTTAGTAAGTCTCTCAGAGGTTGTACAATGACCGCATAATTTTGCACAAAACGAGCATAGTATTCACTGAGTCCCAAAAAAGCTCTCAATGCATCCTTGTCAAGTGGTCTTGGAGCTTCTTTGATGGCGTTGATAAGGGATAGTTTTGATTTAATACCATCAACCGAAATATTATGCCCCAAGTAGTCTACTTCTTGTGTCACAAATTTACACTTGCTTTTGTTGATGGTCATACCTATTGCCTCAAGTTTATGTAAAACTTTGTCAAGTAGTGAAAAATGTGATTCCATCGTAGATGTGTGAATTAATATATCGTCCTGAAAAGTCTGAATCCCTTCTATACTTGCAAACATTTTATCCATTAAACGTTGGAAAACGCTGGCCGCCGAAGCTAAACCAAATGGCATGCGTTTATACATAAAAACACCAAAAGGTGTAACAAAGGTAGTAAGCGGTTGAGATTCATTAGCGAGTGGGATCTGATGGTATGCTGATTTTAAATCAATGGTGCTAAAGAATTTACTACCACCTAAGTTCGCCAACATCTCTTGAATTCTGGGAAGGGGATGGCAATCCACAACAATATTGCGATTTAGGACTCTCAAGTCTGCACATAAGCGGACCTCCCCAGATCTTTTGCGAGCTACTACAGCCGCAGAAACCCATTCTGATGATTCAACAGGTGTTATAATGTCTTGTGCACATAAGTTATCCAATGTTTTCTTCAAATCCTCCCTAGCAGACAAAGGAACAGGTCTACATTTTTTAACAACTGGGACCGCATTCATCTTAAGTTTGATAGTGTGCTGGAAATCCTTGACTAAACCTATCTTATCTGAAAATACCTTAGAATATTTTGATAATATATTGGTCACATCACCTAAATCATGCTCTTCATTTCCCCCGTTAGGTACAATTGTTGATATTGGTAAGTCACCCAAGGTAACCGGTTCTGCGTGTCCAGGTTTTAAAATGATACCAAGATCTGCTTGATCTTGCCAACCTAAAATGTCTCTACCGTTCACAGCTACATAAACTTTTGTGTGAATTACTCTCCCTTTAAATGTGATAGTGTTAAAAAAATATCCTCTCATGGCAATGTCAAACCCCCAAAAGCTTTAGGATTAACATCTGTATGCTTAAGAAGAGTTTTGGACCAATATATACAAAAGGTTTTCTCATCTAGAATTGTGATGGGAGATCCAGAATCAGCCATAACATTTACATCAATAGGACCTATTGCGACACTGCATAAAGGCCCTTTACATTTTCTTATGTCACCCCGTAAATTATTTATCTCAATGGTGGACAACATATTGTTCATAGTATTGCATAACTCTTCTTGCTCAATATCAATCGAATTAATTTTACTTTTATGTTTGGTAAATCTGCATACTGTGTAAAAATGCCCAATCTTCTTACATGTATTGCACCTTTTGCCTTGTGCAGGACAATTGGCATAATTCCCCATATGATACTTTGACCCACATCTATCACATGAGCCCTTCTTTTCTATTGAACTATTATTTTTGACTCTTGTAACAACAGCACTTATGCTAGTATCATTGTTAGCAGAATTGGAATTTACTTGCATTACATTAGACTCTACACTGTTGGGGGGTTTTGCGTTAACATTTTTGACGAGACTACCGAACGTTCAATGCTTCTAGCAATATCCATAACTTCGTCCAAAGAAGGATTCTTACAAGTAAGAATGCGTTCTTGTATTTTCTTATTATGGCAGTTGAACACTAACTGGTCACGCAAATATGTATCTAATTGAGAAGCAAATTGACATTTGGCTGCTAGAACTCTTAAAACAGCCAAATAATCTTCAATGGATTCTTCTTGAGTTTGTTTGCGCTTAAAAAATAAATGGCGTTCCACCATAACAGAAGGTTCATCTACATATTGTCTACCCAATCTAGCCAAAGCCTCATTATATACGTTCCACCCTTCCTCACCTGACGGAGCTGGCACTACAGGTAAATTATCAAACACATCCTGACCTGCATTGCCCAAGTGATTAAATAGAAGTGCTTTTTTCCTAGCTGCAGAATATTTTGTAGCGTCAATTGCTTCTAAGTAGTTGCCAAAAATTCTGAACCATCTATGCCATGGCATAAGTGGTTTTCCTGGATTGGGAAGAAAAGGTGGTGGTTGCATTACATTATTGGATGAGGAAGACATGGTTTACTTGTATGTGGTGTAAATAGTACTTTGGCAGATTTCCTGCTCAGTGCTATGCACAACGTGGTCAAAACGATGTTTGAGAACGATGAAATACAACAGGAAAAGTTGATCACCGTTAAAATTGCCACCTAGACCGTATTACGATGACTAACACGAAAAATGTTTTCAAGATGGCCGACGATACGTGATCCCACATAGTGACGATTGGACGTGATGACTCTCAATACGCATTGGGAGTGTCTGTGCTTCATCGGTACGCGCACATCATGGAATGATGAAGTCAGCCGCTCGTAACGGTGAAACTGGGAACTCAATACGGAGGTTGTTATGATTCAAGAAAGCAGGTACGGAGCTTGTTATGAATCGATGAATCGAGATGGTATTTAAAGAATTGGCACTAGTAAGACATATCCGTGCCACATTTCTAAAACGCCAGGATACTCTTGAAATATTCACAATCAAACACCATCTTCTTTACCGTATTTATCGACATTGCCCAATCAGTTATATCCTTAAAGATGTCAAACACAGTCTATCCACTCCGCCCTCTTCAGAAGGAAATTGGCAAAACACTCACAAATGTAGTTCGTTGCGCAGACTTTCCTTTTCCTTTGTAAGATCTACGAGATCGCGGAATTATTGATCCTTGTAATCCATATTGCAATAAAACACCAGGTCGGTGGGTTCCTCCAAATTCTTTAAATCGTCGCCAATAATTGTAGAATGAATGCCAGTATCATATAGCAAGATGAAATCCAAAAAAAGGCTTCATGTAGTTTCCAAGAAGAGAATTTATTTCAGAGGTAATCAACCCACGACTGTACCAGCACAAATCCCAAGCCTGAATGCTTTCTTACAAACTTGCATTCTAAACTCTAGAATAACTAAGACACGAACATTCTTATACTTAAAGAAACAAGTGAATGAAATAAGTATTATGAATACTACATATAACACTCTGATAAATTCCTGCAGGTTATACCTGCCGAAATGTACCCATGAATATGGCCTGGCAAAGGCAAACATGAAGAATTTGAAGTGTTAAAAACCGATTCACCATGTTATGCCCCATTTTCCTATTGAAAACTCCTACAGTGTGCGGCAAATATACCACCCTAAGGCCACTCTCTGCTTAACTGGTAGCCACTGCAAAAAAGTGGGTGCCTGTGACATGTGTTCATATTGTTTTAGGCCACACACCAAACGAGCTGCAAAGTTTTGTATTCTCTGAGTTAAAGTTCATTTATACTTATGCAATTAAATCAAAAAATCATGGAAAGTGGCCAGTTATGGTTATTTACACAAACCATAACTCAGGCCCCAACATGGAAAGTATAACTGGGACATCAAATGGTGCTCATGTCCCATTTTATCTTAATAAGTATGCTCAATGTTATTCTTTACCATGCACAAAGCTCACTTCCTTTCTCGAGTCATGGGGGGGTCACCCCAAAAGCACTCTGCCATGTTTGAGCACATAAGTTGCCACTGGCCACCACACTCCCTTTAAATGTGTGCACTATCCTATGGGTACCAACTCTAGCCACATCATCACATGGCAGCAAGAATAAATGCATGAAAACAAATATTCACAAGGTGTTGTCCCACTTTCACCATTTTAATGTGTGTATTTTTGCTGGTGTGTTCATTAAAGAAATGTAAACCAATGTTCAACAAGAGCTAGTCCTATTGGTGTTATCAATCATGTTTTAAAGCCATTGCATGCATACTATACTATACTATCATCATTATTAAAAGTGTGCAAACGTGTGGAGCCAGTCTCTACTCAAATTCCAATTATTTATTTTATAACTTTAGCAGCCTTAAGAACTGCAAGGCTAGCAAAAATTGTACAAGGATTGGCAAAGCCAATAGGTCTCTATTTTTGGACATGTCAATGCAGACCTATTTGCTTTGATAATGCTTTTTTGCTGGTGCTGTCCAGCATGTGCAAACAAGAAAGAAACATGGTTATTGGCAGTGTTGAAAAGCATCAGCAAAAATACAACAAAAACCACCTTGATGTGAGGGTGTGCGTGCGTCATTATCCATGAACACCTATGCATCATCACATTGTGGTGGCCCAGTGTGATGACATACATGCGTGAATACATCCAAACACATGTGCACGCACACATCATGACAGTGCCACACGTTTTGTTTTTAAATTCTGTTCCAAGATGATGGACGCCCATCTTGGAGTAGTAAATTAACAAACCAAATAATACAACTGTGTGAAAGTGTCTTTTCAGAAAGTAGTGGCCTGGCAGGAAATTGTAACTGAATGGCCCTACAAACAAGGGAAACACATTCAGCTCCATAAAGTGTTAAAAGCAAAAAAGTAGTTCTCGGTGAGTGGTAGATGGATACAAGTCATCCAATCAAAAGGATGATAGAGAAGCTATGCTCCAAGGACAAAGACAAAAAGAGGGAGGAAAGCAATTGAATAAGAGACAAGCAAATGAGAATGGCAATAAAGCCAAGCATTGATCAGCAATGGACTAACCCATAGCTCGCTCGAAGTATTCATATTGTCTACAGTAGGTCTATCAACAACAGACAGCTTATGCTAGACCTAAAAAAGGTTCCTCTGTGACAGCAGGAATGGCTTCGCTGCATCATTAGGAGTTGAGGGCTACTTCAGATCCTGTGCAAAAGATCAAATAACAAAGGATCAGAATTATGAGTTGTGTGATAACTATCACACCGTTGCACCTTTCCCCTGACAATTTCCTGCAGGTTAAAGCTTCTGAAATGTATTATAGGAAACGACCTGGAAAAAAGCCAAAACATGAAGAATTTGAAGTGTTAATAACTGATTCTGCATGTTATGCCTCATTTTCCAGTTGAAAACTCCTAACAGGAGGTAATGGTATTTACCATTGTGGTAAATGTCCCACCCTAATCCGACACCTTTGCCTGCATTTGCGTTCGATTAGTCTAAGTCTTGGGCCACATGCCTCCTAGACACTGTGGCAGGACAACCTCCCGCGTTGAATGACTGTCGAGCAGCGGCCAAGGCAGCTCTGCGCGGCAGCTGGAAATAAGGGTCGGCTGAGGCCAATCTTCACCTCATATGAAGTCTCACCAATCTTCATTAAGCTTTCTGGCGCAAGAAAAGTGTGCAGTTGTGCCCGCAGTTAACAGCAGGCACAAAACATATTTCACTAGTGCTCATTTAGGGCCATATTTATGAGTTCGGTAGCGCACCGCAGCGCAGCAAGTCACATTTTTGCGCTGCCCTGCATCACAGTGAAAGGGCACGAATGTCCCGTATTTATTCAATGCAGCACATTCCTGTCATTCCTGTCCTTTTCCCTTGCGCTGGTGCCATGTTGGCAGCCTAGAGCCAATACAGGCACCCTCGCAACATGGTGCAAGGGTGCACATGTCGGAGACAGGATTAGTTTTGTGCAGGAAGGGGCACCTTCCTGCACTTAAACAATCCTGAGAGGTTTTTTCCACTTTCTAAGTGTGCTGCAGAAAAAAACACAAAAATATATTTCTCCTTGCTATGCCTCACCTCATGAGGTATATCTTTTAGGCGCATTCCCATGTTTACAAGGTCTTACAAATCTGTGAACGCATCCAAAACCACGGGAGTTACGTGGTAACACCCACGCAATGCCCATGGAATGCATACCAAGGGAAGAGTTACACGATTTGCGCTGTGTTGTGTTAATCCATATTTTTAGAGCAACTCAAAGTCACGCAAAGTGGCTTTGCATGGCTTCAAAAATATGACTTATGGTTTTGTTGCATTGTGCAAGAGCGACACAAACTGGGTCATCAATATGGCCCTTAGGGGCATAGTTATGAGAGCTTTGCGCCATGCTTGCACACAACGTGGAACATGCACAATGCAAACGTCAGAGTCATATTTATGAAGATGCGCAAAGCTACTTTGCATGGCTCTGAATGGCTTAAAAAAATGGACTAATGCAACGCAAATCACTATGAATCACTAAGAATTATCGCCGCTTTTGTGTTCAATTTTGGACGAAAATCGGCGATAATTTTATCGCCCTATTAGCATGGACACGCTAACGCGTGATTCCATGCTTCAGCGCCCATTTTCTTATCGCCTGCCTCGCATCGCTAATGAGATGCGAGGTAGGCATTCCCGTGAGAAATACAGCGAAAGTAATCGCTAATGAAGGATCTCCCTATTAACAAGGGAAACGCTAACGTGCCTAGCGACATCAAAAGTAGCGCTAATCGGTTTATCGCCGGTTCCTTACGCCTGCTAAATCTGTAAGTTAGCCATGTTTAACATGGGAGGTGGATCTTCATGCTGAGTCCACATGTCCCTATCGCCGTCTTTTTGATTATCACTGCTTTTTTATCGCAGGTTACCCTCCGTTATTGCTCCTTATCGCCGCTGTTGCCTTGAATTCTATCGCCTCGGCGATGTGCCTTGCTGATAGTGCGCTCACCGGGCGATAGAATCCGGTGAGAGGCGGCGTTAATTTTGTGCACACTAAACACGACCAGTGATAATTATCGCTGGCCGTTGATGATATGCCCCCACGTTGCAGTACTTTGTGCCAGGGAGGCATTCCATGGGCATTGTGGTGGGTGTTCCCACGCAAATCCCATGTTTTTTGATGCATTCCCAGATTTACCAAACCTAGTAAACCTGGGAATGCACCAAAAAGATACGCCTCCCAGGTGAGTAATATTTTTATTTCTCCTGTTTTTTTCCTTTTTCTATGTGTGCTGCATTCTGAAGCACACATTGAAAGAGGAAAATGCCTCTCTGGATTGTTTTTGAGTAGGAAGGTGCCCCTTTCCGCTCAAAATAAATCCTGCCTATAGCAGAGGCACCTTTGCACCATGGTGCAAGGGCGCCTGCGTTGGCGCTAGGCTGCCAAAATGACACCAGCGTAGAGGGAAAGGAGAGGAATGCACTGTATTGGATAAATATGGCAGATTCTTGTCCTTTCCCTGTGACGCAGGGCACTGCCCTGTGCCACTAATCTCGTAAATATGACCCTTAGTGTCTGCCGATTAAAGATAGCTGGGATTGGTCCACTGAGTTAAATGATCTGTTGTTCTCTGCCCCTTAATCACAGACTTCGCCTACAAAGGTTCCGTTAACTTCGCCAATATTCATGTTTCCTCTGTGAGGGCCTGGAACGCTTTGGCAGCGGTTTTGCTGATACAGAATTGCATAATACTCGATTGATTTCCACAAAACATGTTTATGGATATTTCATTCTGTTCCAGGAATTATTTCCGCCTCTGATGTGAACAATGTATTATAAAAAGGCCTCAGTGACTGTTCGCCTGTTTTTCTAAACGTAATTAATATTTAAACACGCCGGCCAAATCGGAGTGTTATGAGGTGTTAATTGCAAATTCGGTGCCAGTTCCTTTCGTCAGGGGACCTCCAAGTGCAACAGATCTTTAATAAACCATCCCGGTTAGCATCGCGACTGCAATCCTGATGGGATTATTGTAGCCCTCAGCGTTGCACAGTAGTAGAACGATGACTGAAGAAACAGAGGGCCAGGATCACAAAACTAGGAAGAATACAGGCTGAGATCTCAGCTGCAGGGTACTTTTTGTACTTTTGTACAATTCCCCGACATTCCCAAGAACCCGCCTGGAAAGGTTCCTCAGGTGTGCAGGCACACTCCTGGCAATGTCAGGTGACTTCCAAGCACACTCCTGGGAAGGTCAGGTGACTTCCAAGCACACTTCCGGGAAGGTCAGGTGACTTCCAAGCACACTCCTGGGAAGGTCAGGTGACTTCCAAGCACAAGAACTATCGGCCTATATCACAATTACCCTATTTATCTAAGGTATTAGAAAAACTAGTCAGTAGGCAGTTGTCCAATTTCCTGGAAGCCAATGATCTACTAGATATCTCTCAAACAGGGTTCCGGACCAATAACAGCACCGAGACAACACTCCTGGCAGTGATGGATAACATCAGAACCCAGGTAGATCGGGGGAAAACGGTCGCCCTGATATTATTGGACCTCTCGGCGGCATTTGATACCGTACCACACAATCGGTTACTGGAAATTCTTGCAGCAAAAGGCATCCGGGAAAATGCTTTAGGGTGGCAACAGTCTTTTATGCAAGATAGGACACAATCAGTGCGGATGGGCGATTTTTCATCCCCTCCCCGGAACATCAAGTATGGGGTCCCACAAGGGGCCTCACTGAGTCCGACTTTGTTCAATGTGTTTGTCTCCTCGTTGGCTGAAACAGGAAGAAAGTGGGGTGTCGCTATCTGTTCCTATGCAGACGACACCCAACTGATGATCACATTGGATGAGGAGGATGACCCAAAGGACAGGTTACTAAATTGCCTCACGGAACTAGCCAATTGGATGCATAGCCACTGTCTTAAGCTAAATGCAGATAAGTCCGAAATACTGTTGCTCGGCAGACATACACAGCTATGGGACAGCACCTGGTGGCCCACAACCTTGGGCACCACCCCCAGCCCGACAATGACGGCTAAGAATCTAGGTGTGACACTAGACAACACTCTGAGTATGAAAACCCATGTATCAATAATCTGTGGTAAAGGCTTTGCAGTCTTTCCATGGATTCCTACTGAGTGCAGAAAAATCCTGGTCCAGTCTCTACTAATGAGCAGGCTGGACTATGGAAATTCCCTGTTTGTGGGAATGGCTCACTATCTCTTTTCCAAATTACAGGTCGTACAGAACGCTGCGGCAAAGGCAATCTGCAACAAAAGAAAATACGACCCAGCCAAGAGCTGCATGAGAGAGCTGCACTGGCTGCCAATGAGACAAAGAGCTACCTTTAAGATACTGTGCATAACTCATAGAGCACTGCACAATACAGGCCCACGTATTTTAAAAAATAAAATCAAATTCTACGCCCCATCCAGGAATCTACGCTCCCAAACAACAGCAAGAGCAAGAACTACCCGTGTGAAAACAGCAAGGATGGGTGGACGGGCCTTCTCTCACCTGGCGGCGACCAGTTGGAACGAGCTGCCTGTGAATCTTAGATTAACGAACAGCCACCTGTCATTCAGGAAGCAATTGAAAACATTTCTCTTCCCCAAGCCTGATTAAAATAATGACCCTGCCATCTGCCTACCACTCACTATTGACACTTTAGCGCCGTGATATCCTACTCAGGATGATTGGTCGCGCTTTATAAGCACTATTAACATTAACATTAACTTCCAAACACACTCCCATGAAGGTCCGTTGATTTTCAAGCACACTCCTGGGAAGGTCAGGTGACTTCCAAGCACACTCCAGGGAAGGCCAGCTGATTTCCAAGCACACTCCTGAGAAGGTAAAGTGACTTCCAAGCACACTCCTGGGAAGGGCAGCTGCCTTCCAAGCACACTCCTGGGAAGGTCAGGTGACTTCAAAGCACACTCCTGGGAAGGTCAGGTGACTTCTAAGCACACTCACATGAAGGTCAGGTGACTTCTAAGCACACTCCCATGAAGGTCAGGTGACTGCTAAGCACACTCCTGGGAAGATCAGGTGACTTCCAAGCACACTCCCATGAAGGTCAGGTGATGTCTAAGCACACTCCTGGGTAGGTAAGGTGGCTTTCAAGCACACTCCTGTGAAGGTCAGCTGCCTTCCAACCACACTCCTAGGAAGGTCAGGTGACTTCCAAGCACACTCCTGGGAAGGTCAGCTGCCTTCCAACCACACTCCTGGGAAGGTCAGGTGACTTCCAAGCAGACTCCTGGGAAGGTCAGTTGACTTCCAAGCACACTCCCATGAAGGTCAGTTGATTTCCAAGGACACTCCTGGGAAGGTCAGGTGAGTTCCAAGCGCACTCCAGGGAAGGCCAGCTGATTTCCAAGCACACCACTAAGAATGTAAAGTGACTACCAAGCACACTCCTGGGAAGGTCAGATGATGTCCAAGCACACTCCTGGGAAGGTCAGGTGACTTCCAAGCACACTCCTGGGAAGGTCAGGTGACTTCCAAGCACACTCCTGGGAAGGTCAGTTGATTTCCAAGCACACTCCTGGTAAGGTCAGGTGACTTCCAAGCACACTCCAGGGAAGGCCAGCTGATTTCCAAGCACACTCCAGGGAAGGTCAGGTGACTTCAAAGCCCGCTCCGGGGAAGGTCGGGATACTTCAAAGCACACTCCTGGGAAGGTCAGGTGACTTCCAAGCACACTCCTGAGAAGGTCAGGTGACTTCAAGCACACTCCCGGGACGGTCTGGAGACTTCTAAGCACACTCCTGGGTACGTGAGGTGACTTCCAAGCACACTCCTGGGAAGGCCAGCTGCCTTCCAAGCACACTCCTGGGAAGGTCAGGTGACTTCAAAGCACACTCCTGGGAAGGTCAGGTGACTTCCAAGCACACTCCCATGAAGGTCAGGTGACGTCTAAGCACACTCCTGGGTAGGTCAGGTGACTTCCAAACACACTCCTGGGAAGGCCAGCTGCCTTCCAAGCACACTGCTGGGAAGGTCAGGTTACTTCAAAGCACACTCCTGGGAAGGTCAGGTGACTTCTAAGTACACTCACTTGAAGGTCAGGTGACTTCTAAGCACACTCCCATAAAGGTCAGGTGACTTCTACGCACACTCCTGGGAAGGTCAGGTGACTTCCAAGCACACTCCCATGAAGGTCAGGTGACGTCTAAGCACACTCCTGGGTAGGTCAGGTGACTTCCAAGCACACTCCTGGGAAGGTCAGGTGACTTCCAAGCACACTCCAGGGAAGGTCAGGTGACTTCCAAGGACACTCCCGGGAAGGTCAGGTGACTTCAAAGTACACTCCTGGGAAGGTCAGGTGACTTCCAAGGACACTCCCGGGAAGGTCAGGTGACTTCAAAGTACACTCCTGAGAAGGTCAAGTGACTTCCAAGGACATTCCCATTAAGGTCAGGTGACTTTCTAAGCATACTCCTGGGAAGGTCAGGTGACTTCTGTGTATCTTATTCCTGCTTTACAGAGTTTTCCATATGGGAGAGCTCTAGTGAGGAGGAATAGGATCCCTGGTGGAAAAATATGTTGCTCTGTGGAGAAAGAGGAGGTACGCCAGTCATGTGCAGATGTACATTATCAATCTTCTGAGGGTCGGAAGTGGAGGTAGGGTAGCTTGGAATGCCCACAAATGTACATGTTTTAGGTGTCCCTAAACTTCCAAGACAAACCTTGCCTCAGGGATCCCTGAACTCACGGCGGAGATTCCTAGTGGTCACAAAGGTACATCCAAATTTACCTCTGTGGATAGGGGCAATAGTATTGAGCATGAACTTCATATTGGGGAGCAGATGCGGTCTCATGGCTAGAGCATCGACCTTGAAGCTGGGGAACCGGGTTCGAGCCTCGGCAGGGACGCTCAACATCCTGTGAATCTGGGCAAATCACTGTCTGTCTGTAACACAACTGGTGCTCATGTAAAGCGCTCTGATACCTTCCGGTCGAGTTCCCGCTATATCAAACTAAAAAAAAAACAATTGGGGCCAACAGAGGCTTTTCTGTATTTAATTTCTACAATTGCATTACTTCTTGTGGGGATAATAGGGTCAAAGGTCATGTGATGCCACTTTCTGTTAAGTTACACAGGGTTTGTGATGGTAATATCTCTACCTATGTGATCCCGGTGGGATCGCGACATCAGTATCATTCTTCGTGCACCTCATAACGTGCTTTGTGGTGGGCCCCATTCACTGCCAGTTAAAAGGGCAATGCAAGTGGCATGCAAAGGAGTGTGATCCAGCCTCCTGGGGAGTGGGAGTGGTTTTCGAGGGGGTGGTGGGAATGGTTAGGCTGAAATTTGAGGGGGTCTTTAGCAAAGGTTGTCTTCAGTCATCTGATGATTTAGAACACAGGGGCCATAGTACAGGCGTAATACGGAAACTTTGCAAAACCTGTTGAAAAAAAAGCAGTAATTGCGCAAACTGGTGCAAAAACAGTAGATTCAAGCTATTTTGTTTTGCTACTTTTACATTAAAATGGGACAAACACATTTTATTTCAGTCTTACCAGGGAATTCATTGTGCACCGGGATAACAAGTGTCAAATTAACTGTGGACATGGTATACTAAAGGATGTGAAAAACACAGATACCCCATTCAATTCCTGTACAGAATGCTAAGCAATATATTTAAATAAGGAACCATTTTTCCCCTGGAAAAAACAAATGGATTTTGCACTCTTTTTGCTACTTCTTTAATTAAAAAAAAACAGGAAAACACAGATTTAGCCTCAAACGTTCTCTAATCTTTCACATTTAAAAAGTGAAGTGAAAGTGAACGCATTTCCTCCATTTTCTTTATTATATAGAAATAGGAAACATAGCAAGAAATCCGTTCGCTGCATGATTCGCTCTAGTTCAAGACTTGTTTACAACAAGTACAACTGGCTAATTCCCAAATATACAAGAAGCAACTGGACCGAGCAGCCCGCAGTGCCACCACCGCCATCATTCCCCTGTGCCTGCCTCTCCCAGCCAGCACTTTCTTCATGCTGAGCAGCCTTGAAAGGGATGCAGCTTGCAAGGAAAGCCTATATTCATTCACTTACAAGTGAAAAGAAAGGAGCACAGGCTGCTGCAAGTTCCAAGGTGTACACTGGATGTATCTGCCGTACCGAGCAAGCTCGTCCTCAGCTCGGAGGCTGCAGCCATTCACTTTGCTCACTTCAAGGCCGGACTGGCCCTACTGGGCATCGGGCATTTCCCCAGGAGGTTGGACGGCTGGTTTTGTTGCAGGGGGGTGCTTTGTTATTGGAGGGTTTGTTTCCCAGCAGTGCTACAATATCAGCCCCAGTAACAAAATCAGCAGGCCAGCATCATACACTCAGCATTCACTTTCGTTTCCAGCCTTCCTGTGCTGTGAAATAGGTTGTGGTTTTAAAAGCACCTGCTGCAGAGTTCCTTGTATATCCAGCAGTTTCTAAGCAACAATAAAAGCGTCCAGATATCTCCGGTAATTCATCTTCCTACTGAAGAGAGATGGATTGAAGAGAGATGGATTGTGTTTACTGGCAGTTTTGACTCATCTAAGGTAGCACAGAGGGTTAATGTGCCTGCTGCAAAGAATGTGTACCATGCAGATCACAGAACTGTATTGTATGTGCATAGCTCAGTGGGTTACTGCTTTTGTCACAGAGATTCTTTGGTTACTATGTAGTTCATGTTACAATTGTAATCTAGCACAGTGAGCTATGAACTGCCATCAAGTAACTGCATGAAAACTGCATGGTACAAGTTAGAAAGTTATTTTACAATCTTTCATTATCCTAATGTTTCTAAAAAAAAGTTTGTTTGGGTAAAAATAAATTCTTATTAGTAAAGCCAACTCTAACCACTGTGTCACATTTTAAATCCTGGATTTGTGCATCTCCAGACCAAGCACTGCCTGCCAGTATGGATGAGAATCCTACCTCTCGTAGTCTTCTTTGTCTTATGTAACATTTTCTATACACTGTTCACACATGTATTATTCATTGTCTCTTTGTGTGTGAGGTGTAGAGTGCTACTACACCCTACACTGGTTTGAGAGGCACTATAAAGCAAATGAAATACATGTGAGAGAAGATATGGAGAGATGAGAGACACGGTTGGAGGGTGATCGTGAGGGAATCATTCAAGCGCCCCAATAAAGATTGTCGTATCCTGGTGCACTCTAAGGTCAACGTTTACTAAGCTCTAAAAGTTATACAATTTAATATATAATGAAAAATGTGTTGTAGAATTCACTTTTTTCGCAATTTTTCTTGAGGGGAGAACCCCCCCAAACCTTCCTTGTACTGGTCAGGCTCACTCGCTGAGCTAGCCCGCTATGAAACGTATGGGGGCGGGTCTGACAGAATTTGTCAGGGCTGCTTTGGGGTCCCTGTCCTGCCCTGGCTCACCTAGAAGCTGAGTCCGCTGCCACTGCAAAAGATAGATATTGGCAGCCGCCAGCACCCTCTTGCCTGTCTTCTAGGGTGTGGTCAGTGCAGCAGGTGGCCGTGCGAATCCAGAAAAGGCACACTTCCTATACCCGACCCCCCACTTGTTGCAGAGTCCATGCCAACCATGCCCTATGGTTTGGTCCAGGGGAGGAAAAGTGCACAGACTCCATCGCCATGCAGAGCAATGTCTCTGTTTTTCTTGTTTCTCGCTGGCGTGGTTAATGTTTTAGGAAAGCTGCAACCATCCCCGGTGCAGGTTGACGTGGAACCCATTTAGTGTTGTGCCTTCCTTCCATCCTTGAGGGGTAGAGATCCCCAGATGTTGTTCCGTGTGGTGGTGAGATCTGTTGTCCCCTGCTCTTGGTTTTGACCTGTCTTTCCTTGTTGCCATGGCTGGGCTGACTAGCACGTGGCTTTTCCCTTTTCGGGATGACTTCAGACTAACTCAGACATCATGTCATTTTCTTCTCGAGGGTTAGTGGTAAGTTCAATGAGTTAAGCGGTGTAGGCACACACATTTACATGGATTTGATTGTCAGGGGTGTAGCTTGGTCAAAAGTTTTGGGGGTGGGGGGGTTTGAGCTTCCGATTTCCCAACAGTCACCCTAGGATATCTTGTTAAAACACATTATATGAGAAGCATGTAGGGGGGCCCAAGGGCCAGTGGAAAGAGAGAGGAGGGGGAATTGTTAGGGGCCCTTAAAGCACAACATTTTTCAACCTGTTCAACATTTTGTAAGGCCTTCAAAACAGAGATGAGAGAGAGTGTGTGTGTATGTGTTAGTTTTTGTCAGTGGAATCTGACAGACACTTCATCAGACCCGACTGAGAACCATGGTACCCAAATACTTACTACTGAATAACATTTTTAGGGGGTGTAGCACCCCACCCCCTGCAGCCACGCCCCTGCTGAATGCTCCTTGCAACAGGATGCAGCCTACGCATGACAGAATTAAAATGGAGCTGATTACTCATAGTGGAAAACCGCACACCAGGCGAGGGACACCAGGGACGATGCTAGGTGGACACTGGGGGGAGGGGGGAGTCATGTTCTTAGAAGGCAGAGGAAGACGCTCTGAAGGAGTAAACATGGAACACCCGGGGAGACCGGGTGAGACAATCGGAAGAGTGGAAACAACTTTACAGAGATACTACCTGTAGCAGGACTGCAACCAACAACAGCAGACATAATTACCAGCAACTTGTGGCAGAAGCTAGGGGGGTTGGAGGTGGAACTGGCCTCGGGGACAAAGTCAGAAGACTGCAACAGCAGAGCTTCAACTTGGATGTTAATTTGAGGCAGCCAGGGCCCTAACCATTGGCCCCACTGGCCCTCCCCTTGTTACCTCTGGTCTTGAGGGAATCATGAAGGCAGCAGCATGAAGAAAAGGTGCACAGACTCCAAGGGCCGTGTTTATAGGTTTCGTAGCTCCCCCTCCTTGCCGTCACTTACATCTTAGCAGCAAACAGGAGACCACTGAAGGGCCGAGCGTGGGACGAGAGGTCAACCCCATGACCTTATGACATATACATCACATGGAGAGGACTTGGCCTAACGGTTAGGGTGCTCAACCTCGGACCTGGGGGAACTGGGATGGAGTCTCGGTAATGACGCTGAACATCCTGTGATTCTGGGCAAATCACTTAATCTCCCCGTGCCTAACAAAGAATGAATGTGTGTCCTCATGTAATGTAACTGGTGCTATGTAAAGCGCTCTGATACCTGATTGGATTCGGGTCAAGTTCGCGCTATATAAAACTCTGCAAAAAAAAATAAAAATGCATGTGGGTGAACCAACACCCAGACGTTTCCAGTGGATCTCTCCAGCAGTGCACGAGGCAGGCACATAAAACTAGAAGCTTAACAAGCAGCAGGGCTGGATACGGACACAGACACAGACGAGGAATGTTGCAGGCCATCGTTCCCACCCCAATCCATGTCCCTGGGACGCGTTCCAGCTCTGGGCTCTTCTGTTACAAGCCATTGTTATCAGCATGCCAGTTCAATAAAAGGATCCCATGGCTGTTAAACCCAAGCTGAGGCCTGGACGCATGGGGGTACGTATGACATGGAGATACACTGCCCTCTGGAGGTGCCTCCAGGCAACAGCAATGAACCTGGAGCCGTGGAACTCGCGTTACCAGATGGCTCTATGTCACCAAGGATGCTGACTCACCGTTCAGTGTTAGCTTTTAACAACCTAATGCATTCTGGGAGTTGTAGTCCCGATTGCTTCAGCTTCTTCAATTAAGTTAGCATAACTCGAAGCAGTTACTTGTAAAAAATGAGTAAGATTGGAGCATTGTGGTGATGTGAAGTCATATGGTGACCTTATCGTCAATTTATTAAGTTCCCAAGAAGGGGGAGCAGGATGTTTGTGGAAGTCAGTGGAGGCGGGCAGTTTTTGGAGGATGAGAAGGTTTGCAACGCTGGTAACTCATTAATGTCTATGGAAGGCATTTGACATTTTCAGAGCGTGTGGATTATTCCAAAGTGGGGGACACTGTTCAAATCAGGATGAATTGTATGTACTGTGCGGAGTGAGAACATTACCAGGCTCTCAGCTGGTTGAAACATCCGGTTCTGAAAGGGAAATAAATAAGTAGACAAGATGGCTAAGTAAGTTAAATGCTTACTGCTAACATCTGTGGTCTGTAAATCACAAGCTCACATTCTGGCAGGCCCAGCCCAGCCATCAATCCTTCTGAGGCCAGCAAATTAATATTAAAGTGGGTAGTTGAAAACTCAGTTATTTATGCTCCAAGAGATGGTAAAACCTATGATATGAATCATTGACTTATATAAGTACTTGTGGGGATATCAACAAGGGCTTTATCTCTGCTTTTTTGGCTTTAAAAACTAAAAAGCGGAGATAAAACTAGCGCCCTATCAGCAACAGGGTGCTAACACGCAAATTCGCATGTTAGCATCCTTTTACTCTACGCTTCTCCTTACATCTCTGAGATGCAAAGGGGGCGTTCCAGAGTAAAATAATAAGAGAAATGTCGCTAAGCGACATTTCTCCTATTATCAAGGATACCCTGTTAGCGATAAAAAAAGCAGCGCTAACCGCGGTTAATGCTGCTTTTTTACGTCTGGTATTTTTCTGACTTAGCCATGATATCCTATGTAAGGTGAATATCATGGCTAAGTATGTCTATCCCTATCAGCAAGCTATCGTCAAACCTTGTGGGATTATCGCTGTATTTCCAGCGATAATCTCACAATTGGCAGCTTGCGCTCTGAATTTTATCGCTTTGGAGATAAGCGTTGCTGATAGCACGCTATCTCCGCGATAAAATTCAGAGTTGGCCGGCAATAATTTACCTCGCACTAAGAGCGCTGAGCGATAATTATCGCCGGCCCTTGCTGATATGCCCCCAAGTTAATATTATGAATAATACCTGTGCACAGGCCTTACATCTGTGTGAGGCCTTATAGAGCTGCAGGAACGAGCAGCTACTCTAAATGTTACGACAAGACCAGAGGCCAGCATTGCACAGAGCTCTTTCTTGCACGCTGCTCTTTTAAATTCGACAGCAGCTCCTTTAACAACCATTAAAATACACTAGAATGGAAAATGTTCACACACCTTAACGCCCAGTGACGTTCCAGAACATTCCTCTTCCAGAGCGGCTCCTCAGACATACAAATTCTCTTTAGATTTTTGGGCCAGGTGGTCATCCCAAATGGACCCCAGGATGCATTTTGCTAAAGAAAATGGGGGCTTAATCTCCGCTTTTTTGGCTTACAAAGCCAAAAAATTGGAGATAAAACCAGCGCTCTATTTACAAGAGGGTGCTAACATGCATAACCGCATGTTAGCACCCTTTTTCCCAACGCCTCACTTTGCATCTCCAATGAGATGCAAAGTGGGCATTACTGGGCGTACCCCGGATGGACTACCTTGCAAATATCGCTGATGTTTACATCGCGATATTTACAAGGCAGGCCACATGATTTTAGCACACATTAGATTTTGGCGAAAACGGCCCTTTTCGCCAAAACCTAACATCTGCTAAAATCCTGACTTAGCCATCCCTAACCTAGGGGGTGGATTATGCTGATACGGCCCTGTGGGTCGTATCAGCAAGGTTATCGCCCTTTTGTAGGGAACATCGCTGGAAAACCAGTGATGTTCCCTGCAAAAGGGCGATAACCTCGCTATCTCTGGATTTTTTATCGACCTGGAGTAACGCGTTGTTAATAACCAGGGTGATAAATTCCAGAGATAGCCTGCAATAATATAATTATCGCTAAGCAAGGCCAGCGATAATTATCGCTGGATGTTGTTAATATGCCCCATGGTTCTAAATGCAATAGAACATGACCAGCAGTCGCCACTTCTGTTTGCTATTTTTTTTGCTCCTGTGGTAGGATGTTAGAACCCGGACCCCCCCCATCTCGCCCCTGCTCCACCCAAGTACCCACAAAGCAAACCTTACTCAAGGTGTGGGAAAAACAGGCCATGTTTAATACAACAAAATCTTCACAAACATGACAATCAATAACATTGACAATTTTTTAGGCCATAAATTCAAGCATCACACATTTAATTCCTAGTGTTCAGAATTCATAACCTAATTATTATTCTTGACCATAATACCCTCCAGCACTAAGGGGCCTCCAGGCTCGCATCCCCGCCGTTTGAGAACCACGCAAGGCGCAACCCACCTGCGTCCTTGAGTGGTGAGCCCCCCAGCCCTTGGTCCTTGTCCGTCTATTTCTGGGGGGCCCACCCCTCGCCACCAGGCTGTTCAAGGAGGCTCGTGTGACCTGTCGCCCTTGCCTCCCCAGCAGCCGGTGTCCCCATTCTCCCTGCGGAGAGCTTACCATCTCTCCCCTCAGTGCTGGCCTCAGGAGTATGCCAGCAGGCCTCCCGTTGTCTTAAAATCACAACCCTGTGACCTCTATTCCGCCACTAGGGTGACCAGAGGCCACAGGTCCTTCACCCTCCCCTCCAAAGAAAAGGTTCTGCACAAAGGACCAAATTCCTTTGATCCACATGTCCGTGCCGATGTCCGATAGGTGTACCCCGTCGTGGTGAAACATCTGATCGCCAGATATTAGTCTGTGAGGAATGTGACATAAGCGGCCCGATACTGAGCACAACCTAGCCAACTCCCCGCTGAGGCGTCTCACCGATACGTTCAGGGTCCGGGATCTGACCCCTCCCGACCAAACCCGGCGGGGGATCATGCATGACCATGCTATCCGGGCCTGTGGGAATGTCCTCCCCAGCCAGGCAAATTCAGTCAGTAAGTCCTCTCTTACAGCCATGCGACCCAGATCCACCATGTCATTTCCTCCCAGGTGCAAGATGATCAAATCCGGGGACGGAAGTCCCTCGCGTTCTCGAGTCTCCTGAACCAGCTGGCGCAACTGCCGGATTCGCAAGCCACCTAGCACCTCGCCACAAAAATGATGTCCTCTTTAACCCCGCTGGTTTCACCACTCGCCTCTGCCGCAGCCGAACCATGGCGCGCCGCACGAACGAATGTCCCAACACCCAGATTACCTTTGTTGACATACTAATAGCGAGGGAGAAGAAAAACAATGTCAGCATAATACAATCCAGAAACCGGAAGCCACTTCACAATAACTCTGGCTGCACATAACGCTTAAAACATGATGATGACCAGCGCCCTACTCTCTTGACCGCCTCAGCCGGTACACCCGCACCCGCCGCGAGTGTTGCTGCCCCTATCCTAAAGGAGTGAGATGAATAACCCCTAGGATCCAACCCCAAAGCGTTCAAAGCCTGTTTAAAGACGGCACTGAACTGGAATTTTGATAAACAATCACCCTGCTCGTGAATAAACAGCGCCTGCCCGCCCCAGCTAGGGCGTATTAATAGATAAGCTTCCAAGTTGGCTATGGGGCAGGCCATGTCGCCTGAGGCTGGCGATAAGTAAATGATGGACCCCTTCCCCAGCGGGTCAGTCTTAGATCGCCTCAAGGCCACCTCTAACCCCCCAGGGACTAACTTTGTGTCCTGCCATTGAAGTCCCCCTGCCTGGTCCGCGTTCGAAGCTCCTACCAATTCTCCCACGCGGAAGGCCCCATAAAATGCTAGGGAAAACACTGCCCTGAACAGAATGCACTCATAATGTGATGCGCAGACAGACTGTAGCACCCCCAGGATGTCCCTCAATAACTGCACGTTCAGGGGCCTTCGTGTATCCTTCTTTGACCCCTCCAGCCTGGCCCAGCCAGACAGGGCCCTCCTTACCACGAAGGTAGCCCCAGGGTCCTGTATCCCAGCCACCTTTGCAAAGAAGCTTATCGCTGTCACGCGCGCCCTGGTGTAGGACGCTGCTCTACCCTGATTCCTCAACACCATTAAATATTCGCAAAGCGTTACTGCCGAAAAGAGGGAGGAGCAGCTTGGGTGCCCCACAAAATTCCTGTAATCCCTGAAATGCTGCTGGTAAGTTCTTCTCGTGTTTTTGCTCAAGGATGCTCCCACCAGCCCTGCTAATCCGGCACTCCAATCCTCCACAGAGAAGCTGGGAAAACCGTCATCTGCTCGTCCGCCTGCGGATGGTACTTCCTGAACTCCTGTAACTTGAGGCGAGACAAAGCATCAGCGGCCTGATTATGTACACCGGGAATATGCGCTGCCCTGAACACCAAATTCAATTTCAATCAGGCCAAAACCAGATGCTTCAATAAACGCAACACGTGCTTACAAGAGGCCCCCTGCCTATTGATGGCTTCCACAACCGCCATATTGTCAGACCAGAAGACCACCGTTTTGTTCCTGAAAAAAGGAGCCCAGATTTCGACAGCCACTACAATAGGGAAAAGTTCCAAGAAAGCGATGTTTCTAGACAAACCGCTCTCATGCCATGTCAATGGCCAATCACCCCTACACCACTGTGTCCCCAAAATTGCCCCAAAACCAATGCTGCCTGCTGAGTCAGTAATCAAGCCCAATTCGGAGCTGGACATTGCCGGTTCCGGCCAAATTACCTTTCCATTGAAGCCCTTCTGGAAATCACGCCAAATCCTTAGATCCTCTTTGACCTCAGCTCGTAACCTTACATGATGATATTTCTGAGTGAGGCCAGTCATGGCTCGAGCAATGGATCTTGAAAACGGGCGGCCCATAGGAATAATTAGTAGTGCAAAATTTAGCTGCCCCACCAAGACCTGGAGTTGATGCAGGGTGACCTTGGGACCTGCCAAGGCGGCGTCTATAGCCTGTGAAAACGCCCTAACTTTGTCTAACGGCAGCCTGCATTCCCCTGCTACGGTATCTATTTCAATCCCCAGAAATGACAGGCTAGTATCGGGACCCACAGTCTTCCCCGGGGCCAAGGGCACTCCCATTTCCTCAAACAAAGTTACTAGCTGGCCCAGAGCCCGCCCACAACTTTCAGAGTCCGGTGGGCCCATAATCATGAAATCATCCAAGTAATGCACTATCTCCTTATGCCCTGTTTTTACCACAGATAGCCACTGTAACATCGTGCTAAACATTTCAAAATATTTGCATGACACAGCGCAGCCCATTGGCATGCATTTGTCAAAGTAATACCGGGAGTCCACCTGAAAACCCAATAGATGATAGTCTTCTGGATGCCCCGGCAAAAGCCGAAAGGCCGACTCAACATCAGTTTTTGCCAGCAAAGCGTGTGGCCCCAAGTCTCGCAGCTTCTGTAAAGCTGCATCAAAAGAAGAGTACGTCACCGAGCACAAAGACGGATCTATGGCATCATTTACCGACGCCCCTTGCGGGGCTGATAAATTGTGTATCATCCTGAATTGCCCAGGCTCTTTTTTAGGCACCACCCCCAGGGGAGAGAATACAAACCCAGGCAGTGGAGGCAACCCAAAAGGCCACGCCACCCGCCCCAGAGCCTTTTCCTTGTTTACCTTACTTGCAACCACCTCTGGGTGCATACGAGCTGACAATAAATTCTTACAGTAGCCCACTGGTGGAACCCCTATAGCGGGAATGCGGAAACCTACTGAAAACCCCTCATACAAAATTTTGGCTGCCTTCCTGTCAGGGTACTGATTTGCCAGAGCATCAGTTTCCCTACGTTGACCGGCGTAGGTAACTCATTGTGCCGGAGGAGGCTTGGACTCCCTCCCTTTTTCTTTGGATTTTTTGATACATTTGAACTCTGGGTGGGAGGGGTGGCCGCAGTAAGCGCATGCGTGTTTGAACTTGCATGTCCCCTGGGCCCAAGTGCATGTTTTTCGATTAAACGCCCAACATGTCCCTTTTTTCTCCCCTGGGCCTCCTTGAGATGTCCGAAAGGGCTGCCTCACAGGCAACTTGTTCACACTTTCCAGCCAGACGTTCACCTCCGTCTGGTCCCACCCCATATCAGGATCTTCTACTTTGGCCCACCTAAAATCCCTGTCGTAGTCTAACCAAGCCACCCCTCCATAAGTCACCTGCACCTTTAAGATCTTATTTGCGTAACATATCAGTGGTACTGCCAACTCTGGCTTCTTCTCAAGCATTACAATGGAGAACACATTAAAGCCAAACAGCCAATTGGAGATAGATTCCTCCACTTTTGGCTTTCTCTCTCTAAAGGAACCCTCTTTCTTGTCCTTCTCTCCACTGCCCTCCTCCCTACGTTTTGGTCTGATAAGTGAAAAAATGTCAACAAATTCTCCCTTCCAAATCTTCTCTTTCACGTTCTGCGCCACATGTGCTGCCAAATTACCTCTCCTCGACAACACTGTTTCCATGCCACTTGGCCCCTTACATTCATTGCCTCCACCTTTATTTTCGGCATCCACTGCCTTACCTGCAGGGGGCACTGCTGACGCTGGTTGAGCGGGGGCCGCTTGACCCACCGCTGGTCCATTCGCAGTTGCTGCTGCCTCTTGTGTCTTACTTAAGAGCGACACCTGTTTGCTCAGCTCCGCCAAGACCCCACCTCCTGCCTGCAGAACCCATGGGGCAGCTGCTGTATTGATCGTCGCTGGCTCCCCCAGCTGAGCTAACAATGTTGCCACCGTTGCCAGTATATTAGTGTCAGCTACCTGCCCCCCCCCCCCACTGATGTACTGGGTACCTGCCCCTCCGCTATCTCATCCCACCTGACTGGCGGCACCGCTGGTATTGTAGTAACCACTGGGACCTCTGGGACCGGGGGCACCGGGATACTTGTGGCGGGCGCCAAGGCCTTGAAGGCCCCCCTAATCTCAGCCAAAATCAGGATAATATCATCCCTCGCCATCCCCGACCCCTCATGTGGCGTCGCCGGAGCCGATATGGGCTCAGGCTCTGGTTTAGGCATATGTGCAGGAGCCACGGGTGCCTGAGGAATTACGGGAGCTAGCGCAGGAGGTAGTATGGGGGCTACTGGAGCCTGAGGCAGTCCAGGGGCGGGAAGCAATGCAGGTACCGGTGCGGGTGCAGGCAGGGGGGCTACCGGTGAGGGGAACGTAACTGGCGCAAGCCCTGTTGGCAGCTGAGGCCCCTCTGGCTGTAAGTCCAGCCTAACTGGTACAGACCCCTCACTCCCCTTTACCACTTTCCTCTTCTTGCCACCCCTTGCTTTTTTCACCAACGGGGGGAAAGCCGCTTTTGGTGGAACTATCGCCCTCCGCGGGCGCTCAGGCGCTACTGGCTCTGGACCCCCTTCACTGTCTGACTCGGGCGCCTCCCCCCGCGTCCTCTGGTAGCTCGCCCTCACTGTCCTCATCCCTACTCATCTTTGCCAACACTAGTTTTAACAATTGAGCGATTTCTGATTCCCCTTCTTTCCTCTTTTGATTTCTCTTGGGAGGCATGGTGGAGCAACTGAGTCTGTGTGACTAAAACACTATGCAGCTCGCTTCTCCTCACGGCCAGATCAAAGAAAGGCAACTCCAACCTCTCAACAGTCTTGTACCGTTTAAGCCCAGTCACCCTCACAACTTTGCTCCCAAAGCCCTAACGCCTTAAAGCTTGCCACCACAACACCCCCGCTCCAAGCGCCCTCGACCGTTGCAGCCCCAAGCTCGCTCGCGCTCCGGCGGTAAATTTACCCTCGTGTACCGGTGCCACGCCCCCTGCACGCTGCAGCATTACGCGAACCCGCTCTACCGATCCTCCGCAGCACACGGCGCCCCTTACACTTCAAGCGCTAGCACTCCCTGTGCTCCCGAGCCTCTGCTCCACCCATCTCCTCATTAATTCGCGCGGGAACACACGGAGAAAGGCTGGCGAAAACTCCCGCCCCCACCGGAATCAATACCCCGTGCACCACAGCCTGGAAACCAGCGCGACAACCCTTACGCCGTGCCTAGTGCGCAGATGCGAAGGACGGCAGGACACCACGGCACACCCGGAGCCCTGCGGGAGCAGCACCAATTCTCCACACTGCCGTCCACAGAACCCCGGAAGCTGCGCCCGTGTCCACACCCCCCCAAGCACCTTACCTGAAAAACAGCTACGCCACCCACCAGATCACCGTCGCAAGCTCCGCGGCCCGACCAGCATGAAACCCCGCAGCCAAGGCACCCGAACGAGCAGCAGACCCGCCGACCCGCCGACAAGAATCCAAAAAGCCTCAACGATCGTCACGACAACGCCAACGCCAACTGCGAGAAACCAAGATTCGATAGTAGTCGTCGTCCGGGCAGGAAAAGAGAATGAGTGGAGGAGAGAAGCGGGCCTAAATAGCCCCTAAGCCCCCCCTCCACTCATCCCTACAGGAAGTGTATGTTGCACCAACGATGTGGTGACCCGGAAGGACTATCGCTGGCCGGCAACCAATCAGGTTGCCGGCCAATCAACGCCCCCCAAGGGGGTGTGTCCCAGGGGCGGGGGGATCCGGGTCCTAAGGGCGCGCTTCCCGATGATCGCGCTTGGCAAATCACTCATACTTACACAAAGAGGTGTAAGGGTGTAATTTTGCCTCAAAACAGTAATTCAAAATTACCGAAATTACTTGGCTTACCCTGGTGTATTAAAAAAAAACTCCCAGGCCTAGCCAACAACTCCCTGGTGTTAATGCTCCTGTGACGTGTATTCAGTAAATGGAAATGTGTTTTATTGGGGCAATACTGCGCCCCCCCCCCCCCCCCCCTGAGCATTGCTGTGATAGAATCCATTGTGACATTTGTGGGTGATTATAAGCACGCTGGCAGTTTAACATGTCGTGACGACGTGAGTTAGCCACATGGGATCCAACCGCATTTTAATGGACCCATGGTTTGTCAAATGCTACTAATGTTTGGTTCTGCGATAATTTATTCGCGCCACAACGGGGGCTGCCTTGGAGCCCGAGCAGACACTATTGTACTAAGTTCCTGCCGCCTGCATTCCCAATTACAGGACTCTTCTTACATGGACTTGGTCTGAGTCGATGCTCTAATCATGTGCGCGAAACTATTCATTTTAAACTAGCAACAAAGCCGGCTGCAAAGATCTGTGTGTTATAAAGAGGTTTCAGGCACACAATTCTTCAAAGACGTTTAATGCGGTGCTCCAAGAAACGAGAGGCGAAGTCTCTCTCTCTCTTTTCTCATTACATACACGCATACACACACACACACCCGCACGCACACGCACACACACACACACACACTCTCTTTTTTCTTTACATACATGCATATATACACACACATATACTCTCTCTCTCTCCCTCCTCGCCCATCGCCCATCTTAATGGTGCTAATTCAACCAATTGGAGGATTAAAGACAGGGTTGTCCCTGCCTGCATTGAAACCTGTAACCTGATGCTTATACACAGATTCCTGCAAGAGGCATTACCTATGGGATCCATAGAAATACATCGAGGGGAAAGAGGTGAAAAAGACTCTCTGTGCACTTACAAAATTAACAAGTCGAAGTGATTTGTGTCTTGTTACTTTTAACATTTATTGTTAATATGAACCAATATAACCATACTTTAGAATGAGTTAAGAGTTGCTATTCCTGACTGGATTGAAGCCTGTGACCTGCAGGTTATAATCAGACCTCTACGTCAGGGGCATTAATCAAGGGTTAAAGTTACCCAAAGATAGTCATTGATAAGACCCTTCTGATAGATTTACACATTGTATAATGGACGCCTTAAACCGAAGTGCTTCCAGCTATTTTTAAAAACGGTGTTATCAATTTTTTATTGTCCATGGGAAAAAGAAATGTGGCATTATCACAGTATTAATGTGAAACAGTGGAACGGTGATCTGCGTGTTATACACAACCCTCTGCAGCAGGTGTATTAACCAAATATCATGAATCAAAAGGGAATGGATCACTTGTAACTGGAAATAGGGTCTTTTAGATCGTTATCTGAACCGCTAATACCTGAATAGGTATTATGAGAACCCTCAATCACGTATTTTTGATGGTATTGGCGGTGTATCTTGGTTCTCCGCCTTATGAATACGTGTCAGCATTATCATTGGGTCTCTTGTGTGTAATGCTTCCTCCACCCGGAGGGAACCGCTAATTCGCAGTAGTGATCAGAGATATTGGTGCAAAAAAGGGTGCAAAATAAAGTGATAAATTGACGTTAAAAATGTCTTACCGACACTACCCTCAAAAAACAAAATTTATTCATGATATACAATTAGGAAGAAGAATGGATGACTGCTCCTTCTAGCTCCCTTCTTTTGATTATAAGGTATTAACCAAATAAGCACCTGTAAAAAAAACAAAAAAACACAGACACACGCATATATACTTTCTGCTCCGTCTACTTTGGCGGAGCGCGCCAAACATGAAAATTCCAAGCAGACAATAAAGCGATCACTCAGAGGTTTTTGCAAAAACACCAGAAGTTGGTTTTAATCCAGGTTTTGGTTTTGCAAAAACCTCTAAGTGATCGCTTTATTGTCTGCTTGCAATATAAATATATTATATATATTCTGGAGAAGGTACACTAACCCTTTGAATTATTACTGGGAGCCGAGCCTGTGACTGACCGGTTAAACAAATTTCTCTGCAGCATGTGCTTTAGCCCCCTGTCTTACTTGGACTGGGTTAGTGATGTCCACCATTTTTGACAAAGGGAAATTGGTAAATATTCTGACCGACTGACACCTTTATAAGGCCAAGAGGACTGGAACAGTACCCACATACTTCATTCATCAGCCTGACATAAACTCTCCACCTTTTAACATTACCTATCTCGGTGGGGTGGATTTTATCCATTTGAGGAGGGTATATATCTCAGTTATCTCTGATTATATGTAAAGCTGCAGCATAGACCTTAAAATGCAGCTTAAAAGGAGTGGACAAATAAGGAGGCCTGGGCTACACCCCACAAGCTAAATTATCAGTTGATTTTCTGATTTTGGCTCCTATCAATATCAGGAAAGGTGCAGTATGTTTGGCTCCCCCGGCAATATCGCATTTTGCCATAGGAGTGCTCCCCTCTCTTGTTTCTTGTGCCTTTTCTCTTTGTTTGGTGGCACCTCGTGGGGGTGTCCTGAGGATGCTCCTTTGCCTTGCTTGTTGGAAGAAGCCAATTTTCTTGGTGCATTAACCCACCAAGATGACTGCAGAGATCACTGTGGAATGCAGTCTCATCTGTCACTTGAAAGCACCCCCACTCCAGTCTCACTCCCACCCCTTTCTTTCATCCTACTCAGTTCGTACTCGATTTGTAGCTGCCTTTTATGCTTTCATTTGAGAAGAAAAGCCTTTGTCCCTCCTCCCTCCCAACCTCATAACACATTAACTCCTCATCCGTGGGTGAGAGGACTCATCCATTATCAAGGCAGTGAGTCACATTATAATAGCACATACAAACCTCAGAGCTCCCCTCCCTGTGTATCCCACTCTCTTATTCTTTCTCCCTCTTCCCTCCCCCTCCATGGCTACTATGGACCCTCCTCTATGCTGCTTTTACTTACACCCCCCATTCTCTGTCTTAAACATCCTTTAAAGACTAGATGTAGCTCACTGATGCCCTTTTAGCTGTGATAAAGTTACTTTATTTAGAGTTAGAGCAACATTTCCAACACACAACCTCCTCCACATTGCTGTACAAACCAAGTGCACACTAGTAACCTGCTAATTATTAACTTCTATAGCAATCCCACCCCTTTTGCACATCAGTCTTCTAGCTGCATGGCTGCTAATCACTCCCACATATCGCTTTCACAAGTCCCTGTGTCTTTACGACTTTAACACTCTTAAAGGTATGACCGCTGTGCCTGGCCTTACCTGCCTTCCATCCTACCACCCACAGACCCTGCTTCCATCTGATTTTAGCGGCACAGCCAGTGCTTAATTTGTGCCGGTGGTTTCAGGTGATGCGCACCGGCAGTCATTTGTGGGAACCAGGACAGATTTTTCACCACTTTACTTTGATTCAGGACAGGAGAGAGAAAGCAAGACAAGGGAGAATGCAGGAGGAAGAGAAATAAGGAAAATAAACATTTATAATGCCTAGAGTCCTGGGTTTAATGTGCTGTACCCTTCACACATGTACACTGCACACCCTGCTTTGACAAGGGCAAACTGCTCACTCTGAAATAACACAGGCACAATGCTCAGCCTGCACTCATACTGCACTGGTAAAGGCCTGTACTCACACAGAGAGACCCTCTCGTTTGCTCACACAGAAGCACCACTCAGTCTGCACACATACAGAATAATAGAGTATCTCCACATTTTCTACCACCCATCTGCACAGGAAGTGACATCACTGGATTTCCCATCATCCACCTGCACAGGAATTGACATCACTTGATTTGCCATCATCCATCTGCATAGGAAGTGACATCTATTTTCTCTAGCCCAAACCGTCTTGAAACAAAGAAGCCAAGCCAGAGGACTTCATTTCCAATCACCCATCTTCACAGAAAGTAAAGTCACTGGATTTCCCACTATGCGTCTGCACAGAAAGTGACACTTCTGCTTTACCGCCAAAACCATCTTTAAAAGAAGGAGCCAAGCAACAGGACTTAATTTCTCATTATCCATCTGCACAAGAAGTGATATGACTAGATTTCCCATCATTCATCTGCACAGCAAGTGACATTTCAGGTTTCCCACCAAAGCTGACTTTAAAAGAAGAAGCCAAGCAAAAGGATTTTGTTTACAATCATCATGTGCACAGGAAGTGACATCACTGGTTTCCCACTCACAGCACCTGGCGCTCCTCCCCCCATACCATGCCCTACCTAATGTTGGTTGCAACGCAGATGAGCAGCGGACGTACTCCGCGGGAAGCCCATCAGTGCCTGTCCACACCTCGACCACACCAAGTGACAGGAACCCTGGTTCTCCCCCTATCCACCTGCTTGGGAGCTGGCAAGCATTTTAACATTGACTACATGCCAGAATATACTCTATTTATTTGCACAATTTGAGGCACCTTGATTTTTTTAACTGATATTACATTGCATGCAGCAATAAACTGTACTTACGTACATTCCCTAACCACCGCTACCCTGCAGCACTCCTCCATGCTCTTGAGCCCCAGCCACCTCTAGCCGCACTGCTGCCACACCCCACCACACAAAATGAAAGGAGAGCTCACATGCTCATCCTGCATGTTCTCCTGCACTCTTTCACATTCTACACCCTCAAGTCCTGCACCAACAGCACCCAGCAACTCACTTGCTCACATTCACACAAAGCAGCCACCCGTTAACGCTCCCTCAGAATAAACACCACCTACACAACACGCCATACTCGCATGCATGCTCCTAAACACCTGCTCATTCACCAAACACACCACGAAGATAGCAGACCAACGGCACAACCACGCTTTGGACCTGCTCTTCCTCACAGAACCATGTCTAAATCTAACCTCTGCACCGAACCTCACTACAGCCATCCCCGCCGGCTACAAGATCACCAGGCAAGACCATCAGGCTAAGCCCAGAGATGGAGTCGACATCATATTTAAAGATGCAGTTAGCTGCACCTCCTACATGGGCACCCCCACCAGCTACATGGAACACCTCCAATTCAAGATATTCATAATAGCCAACTTCTCCCTGGGCGGAAATCTAGTATGCACTCCACCAGGACCCCACACCATTTTCGCCAGCTACATTATGGACTTCGTCGCACCCCTCATTATCGATGCCAGTACCTTAATGGTCCTTGGAAACATCACATCTCACCTAGAAGACCGCACCGATTCAAACTCCACAACCCTTCTGGAAAACCTTGGAAACATTGGCCTCACCCACAATGTTTCTGAACCCACCCACACCGCTGGACACATATTTAACTTGATTTTCTCCTCATTCAGCAACGTCATAGTCGACAAGCCACCAACTTTGACCTTGACAGACCATACCCTCATCAGTTTCAGTATACACATCCGGCAGCAACACAGACTTGCCACTACCAGAACCACCAGTCATGGCTGGAAAAGCATTACAGGAGTGGGCTTCCACCCACTAACTGCACCAACTACAGCACACCAGTATGTTGCCGAAAGCCTTCAAGAACCTCAACAGATGGATCACCTCATGCCCTACACCATGACTTCCCTCAAGCACAACCCAATGGCAAGAGCCCAACCACAGGCCAGTTGGTACACAGAGGAACGTAGGCTGATGAAACACCACTGCAGGCAACTGTAGTGCAAATTGAGTACAAGTCAAGACACCACACATAAAGTAATATTCAAATCAGCCCTAAGTCGCTGCCACCAGTAGATATGGAACACTAAGTGCACAGCTCCTGCAGATCGCATCAACGCTGGCACTAACAACAGCAAGGAAATCTTTATCATCATCAAAGATTTCACAGCACCTCCTGCCACCTCCAGGAACATCACCCCTGAGAAGACCTTTGCAACAAGCTTTAGGAGTTCTTCTGTAACAAAATCACCTCCATACACAGCAACTTCGACCCTCGACCTGACCCTGTTACCAATGCAAATCAACTTCCTATCATGACCGAAGAATGAGCCCTGACTTCATGGCCTGCTGTCATCACCATTGAAATTGATGCTATCATGAAGATCATCCACTTGAGGGCCCATCTGACCCTTGCCCCCACCACGCCTTCACCAAAGGAGTCCTACAAATAAGTGAAGCACTAACACCCATCCTCAAATCCTCCACTGACTTAACCACATTCAAGGAACACCTGGAAAAATGAGACCGTCATGCCCCTTCTCAAGAAACCATCTGCTGACCCAGTCACACTGTGCAACTACAGACTCATTCCCTCCTACCATACCCAGCAAAGGTCTTAGATAAACTAATCAACCAACGCCTCACCGACCACATCAGTAATCACCAACTCCTCAACGCCATGTAGACTGGATTCAGGCGAAACCACAGTACAGAAATAGCACTTATTTTCACCACAGATGACATTCCCATGATCCTTGACAGAGGAGACACAGCAGCTCTCATTCTCCTTGACCTCCCTGCAGCATTTGACACAGTATCATCCTATTTACTTATCCGGTGCATGCACAAGATTGGCACACAAGGACCTGCTCTCTGCTGGTGTGCTCCTTCTCTAACGGATAGAATACCGGCTGTCAGCCTGGCGCCTTACTTCTCGGAAGCTCGCAAACTCATATTATGAGGGTGCCAAGGTTCATCGCTCAGCCCCACCTTCTTCAGTGCATACATGATCCCTCTGGCCGACGTCATCCACACACATGGCATTAACATCCTTTCCTATGCTGATGACATGCAACCCATATTCTCCCTCTCGGACAAGACACACACACAAGAAATACGTATGATCAAATTTGCTAACTGGATCAAAGCCAACTGTCTCAAGCTCAATACAGACAAGACGGACGTAGCGATCTTCGACAAGAACACCCCTCCCTGGGACTCCCACTTGTGGCCGACCAAACTCCGACCCAAAGCCGCACCCAGCACCCACGCCAGAAACCTCAGAATAATCATCGACAGCAAACTGGACATGACTGCACAAGTGAACACCATCACTGCTTCCTGCTTCAACACCCTGAAGATGCAGAGGAAGATCTTCCAATGGCTCCCAAGCAACACTAGATAAACTGTCACTCATGGGCTAGGCACCAGCAGGTTGGAATATGGGAACACCCTCTACGCCAGGTTCACCAAGCAACCTTTCAGAACACAGCAGCCAGACGAATATCACCCTCCCACACAGAACCTACACCATACAACACCTCGGGGAGCTCCACGAGCTCCTGATATGCAATGTGCTAAATTCAAACTCCTCACAAACAAATTCAGGGCATCCACAACTTAGTTCCCACCTACCTGAACAGTCGCCTCTCCTTCCACCAACCACCCAGACACTTCTGCTCTGCAGGACTACTCCTCACACACATCAGAAGCATGCACAGAACCAGATCAGCAGGACAGGAGTTCCGTTAATCGCTCCTAAAGCATGGAACATCCTCCCACTGCACAACAGAGCCTCATCCTCTCTTCTTGAATTCCACAAGAAGCTGAAGACCGGGCATTTCAATTAACTAAGCTACCTTAGGCAGGGCTCGGCGCACACACCAGCTGAGCATGAGGATACCCCACGGGTGATAGTGCACTTTATAAATACACATAAAATAACATATCTACAGGAAGAATCGGACCCAATCCCAAGAGTCCTGGTGTGCTTGTTTGGGGAGGGGGGAAAGTTCCGCCCCTCCCAGGGCCAATTTTGGCCCCAGGGAGCCCATCCGCCTGGGCCCGGCATGCTTGTTTTAATGAGGGGCACGCCCCCTCCCTCCTCTGTCTGATTTCTGCCCAAGGGACCCTATCCTCTGGGGCTCAGCATTATAATCAATAGAAGGGGGGCACAGGGACCCCCACCCTGGGCAAATTTCGGCCCTGGGGACCCATTCTCTGAGGTCCAGCTTTATTATCGGGGGCATGCCCCCCCCACCCCCTCCAGTCTGATTTCAGCCCTGGCACCCAATCCCATAGGTCCCATCATGCAAGCAGCCCCCCTCCCTAGGTCAATTTTGGCCCCAGGGACACCATCTACCAGGACCCGGCACATTAAAGGTGGGTGCCAACCCATGTCACCCACCATACATTTGTTGGGGGCTGTGGTGGGAGCCCATAGGCACCCGCTGCCCCAGCCAGCTCCGCGCATCCATCGGGAGGCAGCATTGCTCCCCCCGCATCAGGGCAGGGAAACGGATCTAAAGTCCACTCCCAGCGGCTGGGAGCATTTTTGAAGCTCCCACTCGCTGGGAGAGGACTTGGTGTTTGCCCCCGCTTGTGGTTTTTTACCAAATTACTGTGGTAGAAATATCGATTCTCAAATATATTGTGACCATAATATAGACTCAAAAATATTTACACTGTGGAGTTAATAATAATAAACTTACACTTACCTAGATGAAAGCTCAGAAGTTGATATTATGGTGATGGGTCCAAAATGTGACATTCAACCATAAAAGAGTCATCTTCATGGCATAAACACTAGAAGGGAATTTTATTTAGTTATCTTGTGCTTTTTCTGTACCCTGCACCTTGTTTTATGACATACTGTGAGTACAGCCTGCATACGTGCCTCAGCCCTCATACGCGTCTGCAAATGGCCTTATGCCCAGGTGCAGTCCACACTGGCTAAACGAGACCGAAACCAATCTGGACTAACAGTCTATGTGACAAATAAAGAACACAGAGCGCCCACATAGCACTGCTTCATTGTCAAACAAGTTATCAGTGGATGAGAGGCGTGCACCATACGACGTTCGTAAAAACACGAATACAGAGCTATCGAGCCTAATTCATTATTCTGGTTGGAACAGAAAATCACCCTCCTGTCCAAAAAGACGTCTTTTTAGATGAGAAACAGCTATTCCAACTAATTAGTGTGAACGTTTTCTCAAATTGAGGATCGTGTCACTTTTGAAGAGCAATTGATTAATACGATCCCCTATATGGAGTGAGACTCCACCTGATCATTTTAGGATATGTAGACATATATCATCTTTACAACGTTGGCTGCCCTCTATCCCAGAAGCCCTCTGCCAGCGATTTTTATTGTGACATGATTAGAGGAATGATTACTAAATCTGTTTAACGGAGGACAAATATTGCCAGTCCTGAGGAAGGTGGTTCTTATTATTCTACACCACCGAAACGCGCCGACGCATATGCTCTTGGGTTCAATTTGTTTTGGGACAGAACCTTAAGAAACTAGGGTGAATTGTTACCAGTTTGTTTCTGTCTACCGAAGCTACAAATTTACACTGTTGAGACACAATTTTGGTGTCCGTTGTTGTCCTTCCTATAGTATAAATGTCAAAATGTTTTATTGTCATTTCTGTATGAGATGAGAATTACTTTCTATTATTATTTTAATTATTCAGTTTTGGTTTATGCCTATTGATTTGTGGTAATCGGTTTTTATAACAGTTTTTTTTACCCATTACTATAATGGGACTTTTAATATACCAATAAACTTAAATTGATGCTTTTTAACTAATGCAAATCTCCTTAGTGGTAACTTTCCAACATTTCATCTGGAGCGGTTATAATTGAGTGTGATAGTGTGCATTTGGCTGAATGGAGTAAGTGGATTCTATATGGTGTAATTCTCTATATTAGTCCAAAGAGAAATATCTTTTTTAACTACATAGTTCCTGGTGCTCTGTCCCTTTGGACTTTAATGAGCCCCTCTCCTTGTTTTGCAAGATACTGTGAGTACAGCCTGCATACGCGCCTCAGCCCTCATACGCGTCTGCAAATGGCCTTACGCCCAGGTGCAGTCCACACCGGCTAAACGAGACCGAAACCAATCTGGACTAACAGTCTATGTGACAAATAAAGAGCACAGAGCGCCCACATGGCACTGCTTCATTGTCAAACAAGTCATCAGTGGCTTTTGGGGAATTCTTCAGCATTTGAAGCTCAGTCGTGATGGGAATATTGTAAACGCCTTCCTGGCTGCCCAATCGTGTGTGAATTTGTTCTGTTCATTGGTTTTCATTGATTCCCACTGCACAGCCTTCATACGCTCTCTAAGACAGCATTACTGTGACGTTCCCTCTATCTCAGAGTCCCTTGCTGATAGATTACTTTCTGATGAGGAACTCACTGGCAAGATAATAGCATTCCTGCTTTCCATTCTCAAGTTCTCTTGATGCATGGCTCTGTTGCCGCTCAGAAGCCCATTGCTCTTTTTGGCAGCTTCTTTCTGTTTAATACTTTCAGTTTCTTGCTGGGCTGTAAGGATATGATGTTGATAAACCTTCCACCATGTAGAAAGTTTGCACCTTGTGTGATTAGCATATTTGACAACCCATTATAGCTTGCCAAAGATTCTATTATCTTGCTTTCATTAATTCAACATCTGAATCATTTAAAGCTGGGAAAAGCAAACCTAATGGTCTTTAATAGGGGATTTCAACTGAATTAAAAGTGCACATTTATATGTATGGGTACAGACGGCATTGGCTGTCTGGAAGACTTTACTTATAACTATATGAAACACAGGCAGATAAGGTTTTTGGGTCTGCCCCCTACAGCCATTGGCTATTAAGGGTTTTTCATGCTTTGGCAAATGGTTGCATGAGCTGTCAGTAGACCCATGGCATTCAGGGGATGATCATGTTGTCTCATTTGTGTTTCTATTAGGATTTCGTGAAAGGGATTGAAGTTGCCCCTTTCTTAGACTGCAGATACAACAAGCCATGGAGCTTGTGATTGAGATCCAGAGTGTGCTGATAACATTTTTCGTTTGGAAGTGCACGTTATCTGGATGCCTTCGCCTTCCATGAAGATTGTGCTATTCACTACTTAGCCTTGGGTCTTTATTTATTTACTTCACTGACATGATGAAATGACATGTTGAAGTTACAGGTTTTGTATTCACAAAGCAATGATGTGCACAAACAGGCAATGAAAACGCTGGCCCTTAATACAAATATCTACTATGCATCTACATTTATATTCACCATTTACGATGAAAAATTCCTCTTCTGACTTCTTCTCATAGCACTGTTATTTGAGAGTACAGATCAACTGTACTAATGTAGTATGTTCGGCCAAAGGGTCTTACTACTGCCTGTTTCCATATTGTGATAGCGCAAGATGATAGTGCATTATATACTTTTCTGTCTTGCACAGCAGGGGTAGCATGCAAACAGATGCCCAACTATCACCAACCACTTTGCTTAACAAAAAGCCAGGCCTTTTGACCTTATCAAGCGTTGTTTGTTTAATTACTGCCATACAGGCTAACAAGCTCTGCAGCCCTAAATCTTAAATAAGGAATTTGGTTTCTGTCCAATCAACAGGACTTGTTTTAACATGTTAATACGAAAACATGTTGTTACTGTGTAGCTTCCTGGTGGTTATACTGTTTGAAACAAAAATCTAAAAGCATGTGCAACTTTGTTGAAACAAACCCAGTTGTAATTATTTGAGGAAGACGTTTCTTCTGAAAGAAAGTTTGCTACCAGAGCATAAAGTATGACAGTCAGCAGTAATGTGCTTGGCAGTCCTTCATGAGAGGGCCACTGTCTCTGTTCCCCCTGCCCAGGATGTGACATTGAGCCATGATCATCCTGGTGGTGAATACCCTCGAGGTAGTTCCCCAATACCCAGTATCACACCCCGTGGACGGGATTGAGATATTACAAACCAATTACGTCATTGTCTGCTGAACAAATTGGGCCCCCAACCCTGGACCATTCCCTGTTCCCTGGTGCTCACCTACTTCAGCACTTGTGGTCAGTTTAAAGGCATGCTGTCTGGATTATATAGCCTCCTGATTTGTCATCTTTATTCTCAGCCACAATTGGCTAGCCTCAGGATGACCTGTCAGGCATGTCTGCAGGTGGATTATGAAAAGGAAGATTGGACAGAACCTTTGGAGGTGAGGCACGGATGAAACTCAAAATCCTTCAGGGGTGGCTCTGGACCCCGGCACGTCTCCAGGCTCAGGGTCGCTCCCTCATTCTGCCTGTTGGTGATGTGATCATGTGTCCTGTGATACTGTCCACATTTTGCTGCACTGTCCCACCATACACCCCTTCTAGACATCAGTAGAGTCTACGCTCCGGCAATCTATGGATTTGCCCTTGCCACTTCCAGACCCCCAAGTTCTTCTCAGTCATTCCCGAATTCGCCCACCGTGCTTGTCACTGCCCTTACAACTGCCAAAATCTGTATTTCACAGCATTGGCACTCTCCACAATTGCCGCCACATGAGGAATGGCTTGCGGCGATGAACAGGATTGCATCATATGAAAGGGTCATTTAGCAATTTAATTGACAAAGCAGATACTTTTCCTCCTTTATGGTCCTCTTTTATGCAAGATGCAAGATGCCACCTTCCCTCATAGTTCGCTTAGCCTCTTGCTTCTTTTTCATTACCTTCATTGTACTCGCTACCACTCCCTCCCCCTCTCCTCTCTTCCTTCCCTGCTTTGTAGTTTCTGTTTCTTTCCTTCTTTCCCTCTCTGTCCTTCTTCCCTTCCTCTCTTTTCTTTTTTCCTTGTATACCTTATCCTCTTACCCCTCTCTTCCCTTTTCTATCCCTCTTCAATATTATATATACGTTTTCTTTGCTATTGGTGCATGTATCCTAATCGACGTATATAATTCTATATGGGTATTTGCTGGATTTGCATGTCTCTGTATTAGCTGGTATTTCTCAATTCTTAACCTTATCAATAAAATAATTGATACACAAAAAAAATCTTCATCCTTCTCAAGTACCACAGGTCGGTTTGCTATTCTTGAATCTCCTCAAATCTTTCAAGTATAAGTTCCTCTATCTCCTTTCTAAGGACGTGAAACGTGCTTGTATGAGCATATTGGAGCTTCTTGCAAAAGGAAAGCTGACGGCGGAGAACTATCAAGAGAATCCAATGTCCTCACATCAAGCATTAGCCCATGAAAGGTCTCTTCTGGTGGCTGGAGACTTTTCAGCTTTGTCCTAAGTCATCACTGCAGTCTCCAGACGAGCATACTGGACCTCGCAGAACACTTGTTGAATTGAACTCTGGGGCGAGATATCATTGGTAATGTTTTGTTTCCAGAGTGGGGGTTTAGTCAGCAGGCTACTCACTTCAACATGCCTTCCCCATTAGCCATGTCTGTGGAAACTTTGAACTCAGATCTATTTTGGCATCTTAAGGGCCATTAGGGGGCTACCTTTCATGCAGCATCCATGGACCGCATCCCTCCTGAGGACTCTGGGTTTCTCCTTTCCCTCCTAACTAAGCCAGCGCTGGGATCGGATGATGAGTTTCAATGCTGTGCAAGAAGGGTTTGCAAGAATCTTATGGAGAGGGGAAGGGAGCTGCGTGTTGTGCTTTGATCACTGTGTCTTTCAGTGAGACTGTTTGTTCAAGCTGTCTGCCACGGGGAGACAAGGGTACACTAAAGAGGGAAAGATTTGAAGAAAGCACCTCTCTAAAGAACACATCACAATGCATTAACTGTCCACAAACCAGCTTCCTCTCCTATTACTCATCAACTTTACGCTTTTCTTTCACCATGTGCAGCACCCCACTGCCTTTTGGATCGGATGGCTCTATAGAAATATCATACTCATACATACATACATTCTTCACTATTCAAAAATTGCCTCCCAGAATCCCTGGATCCACAGACTTTCAGGTCGGAGCATTTATCGACGCGTCTGTGCCTTATTGTAGATCAGGACCTGCGCACCACTAATTCTCCACTGTATCGTGTGTCATCCACTCTTGCTTACCACAGTCCTGCGGCTATGATTCCTTGGACAGCTGCACACCTCTGCACAGCACTGGCCAGACACTCGGGCGAGTTTCCCCAGAAATATCCAGGCTCAGAGAGTTGTTTAGCTGCTCCCCAGCCGCGGAGTCTCTGATTCTGGGCCACCCAGACTAAGTGACTCTAGTTAAGAGCAGCCATTTTATCCACTCTGCTGCAGTGCCCGAGACACCCATCCGCTCACTCTTTGTAGACTTATCTGACATCACCAATGCAGATAAAGTAATGACCATGAATATCATATCCGGGTCAAAGGACCATGCAACTGTAGTCCTTTCCTGACACTATTGGCTGACCCAGCATGTGCTTGCCCATCAAATTCGACTCTGCCCTCTGATACAGAAATCACCATTCACAACCGTTCAGCAGGCGCCAGCAAGTCTAGGCTGCCATAAAATTTAACTTTCAACTTAATAACTTGTCATAAAATTCAACTTTCATATCCCATTAAATTTCTGTCATTTGATGCCCACAAAACAATTGTAAAGGCTAATGATCGCGGGCATGGCTAGAAGACGCAGCGGCCATTGATAGGGCTCCTGTTGGCTTCCACTGAGGCTTTTTCCTCTTTCTTTGTGTGTTGCAGAGTGCAGCACACATAGAAAGAGGAAGAAACGAGGAGAAATAAAGATATTTATCAACGTTATACGTCTCCTGGGGAGGTGTTTCTTTATGGCATATTCCCAGGTGTACAAGGTCTTGTAAATCTGGGAATGCATCAAAAACCATGAGACTTACGTGGGAACACCCATGCAACTCCCATGGAATGCCTACCCAGGGCAGGTTAACACAATGTAGTGATTTGCGCTGTGTTGCATTATTCAATATTTTAAACTCATGCAAAGTAGCTCCAAAAATATGACTTACGGTTTATGCCGCTCTTGCACCACGCTGCGTGGTTCAAGGGCGACGCAAACCGGGTCATGAATATGGCCCTGGGTTTAGGAACCGTATCACTGCATTTCTGGCATTCATTAGCCCTGTTGGTGTGCTATACCAAGGGGGGAGGGGTTCCTATAACAATTTGCTTGTAAAAACAGGGGCAGCTCCTAAATAGGGGCGTCGCCCCACTGCTTTCTCGCAGTGCGAGAAGCAGAAACATAAAATGGTAAAGCTACCATTTTATGTTTCTGCTTCTCGCACTGCGAGAAAGCAGAAGTGCCTGGAGTGCCTGGTTGTGGGCCGGTGAGTGGGTGGTCCCGCTCGAGGGCAGGGGGCAGTGGCTTGCCCAATGTTGTGGGCCCTGACTGCTTTGGTCGGCCTTGGACCGACCAAAGCAGTCATGCGCACTCTCCCTTTTCTCTATGTAGGCTGCATGCAACCTACATAGAGAAAAGGGCCTCCGATTAGGCTCCCGGCTTAGGTGTTCTCCGCTGCGTCGCACCAATAACAACACTGCCATTGCAGCGTTGTGATTGGTGGAGGGGAGGGAGGCTGCATGTGGGTGGCAGCTTCTGGTCTGAGGAGAGCTGCAGTAGCAGGAAAATGCGGAACCCAGAGGAAGGTACATTTTATTTTATTTTTTTAAACCCCTCCCGCCTCACCTCCTACCCCCTCCACGCGCAACCCCCACGCTTACTTTCATTGCAGATGCAGCTAGCGTTTCACATTCGCATCTGATTTAAAGAATGCACATTACTTTCAATAGTCAGAGAATAATCTTTTTTTAGTGTAAATGAAGAATTTTATGGAAAATCCATGCGTCCGTTGTCCAGATGCCTGGCTACTGGAGGCTAGTCCAGTGAATATTTTGGTTGTCACGATAACTGAAGTCCACGGGCACCGTCATGCTGTCGCGGTTGAGTAAGTTTCTCCTCCCTCTGTGTCCCTCTGACCCTGCACAAAGTTGGTGGCGGATGTGGCTACAAACACAATTGTATCTCCTCATCCGTTTCCTCTCCCACTTTTTCGCGCGCTCACTCGGAACAATGGCTGCTGCTATATGTGTATGTATCACCAGTCACCCTATCTGATGTGTGCTTAGCCGGGTGAAAGAGAGACGCGCAGTCACTGAGTTTCACCCTCTCCCTTGAGCACTGCCTGCAGGCCAGTGTGACTTTTTAAGTGCAAGTAATAGATGCCTCCCTCCCTTGGATCCCTCCAGTGTTTGATTCATATGTGCGCTCCTCAAGGCCGCCCCACATCTCCTGGTCATGTGGCTCAGCAGGTGGGCCTGTACATGTTCGTTTAGCGAAAGAAGGCGCTTCTGTAAATTAATCTATACTGGGGTCACACGTGCAAGATGTATTCAAAGGCGTCGGCCGTGCAATGAGGAAGGGAGATGTGTTTGCTGTGGCTCATATGCGGTTCTAATGAACCTTTCCAACAGCTTTGAAATTCCTTTCTGCTCCTGGTACATTTGTCAGCTAATGGGTTTTTCGGAAAACGCTTTTCAAATTAAGAAAACAACAGATAATGAATTGCCATCATTTTCCTTAAAAGTTGACTAAGACTGTTCGTATCATCTCAGAAAAGCTGCCTGAATGCTTATTTTGAAATCCGACGCGAATTTTGAAGATAAGTCTGAGTGCCTCTTGCAGTGTTTTTCTTTCCTAGACACTGACCCCAGTCTTCCAACGCACTGAGGCACTCGGATGCCGATCAACCACTCATCCAAAACTTTTACAGCCTCCCCACTTTCAAATGTCACCAACCGCCACTGTGTAAAAACATAGGGACATATTTACAATAACTGGCGCATTCCTAGCTACGTCACCATGGATGCGCCGCACCATGAGGCAAAAACGGCACAGATGCGTGACGCATCTGTGTCGCAAAAGTGGCGCATTGCTGGAGTTGCGTCGCAAGCGCGACGCAGCTCCAGCAGTGCTCTGGGGGGCCCTATCTTGTTAATGCTGCGTCAATCCTTACGCCTGCTTCAAGCAGGCGCAGGGTTTTGACGCAGCATGGGCCTAAAAGTGACTGAGTGAAATCTTGCAGATCCTGCGCCGGAACGCCCCCCCCCTGTGCAGGAACGCCTACATGTGGCACAGGGCTTGACAACGTGACGCATCTCCCAGATGCGTCACGTTGTAAGTACCCCGCACCATGACGCTGGATTTCCGCCGCCGCTGCGTCACAAAAGTGACGCAACGGCGGCGTAAATGAGGCGCAAGGGGCTTGTAAATCTGCCCCATAAGTTCCAAGACTCTTCTAAGGAGACACCTGCAGCTTGCAACACCCTTGCCCCTCCCGGTGCTGCCAACGACAACACCAACACAACTACTAACCATCGCCCTCCTACAAGTGTGACAAAGCAAACTAATCCAGGCCACACGAAGCTATAAGAATGGTGTGGAGAAGAGGAATTATTCATCTTTAAAGTATATCGAAGTATGTAACACTGTGGCTGGGCTCATCTCAAAATTAGACAAACAGCATCGCCATGAGCTGAACGGCCATTAGTGCGAGTTTTGAGAACTAAGTGCAGGTGCCGAGCACCAGAAATCACCGGCTCAAATTAAGCACATGACACGCTCAGTCTGTCATGTCTGCACACACTCACTCTGGCTTAATTCAAACAAGCTCCTTCTGCTTTCTAAGAAGATTTTGAATGATGTCTTTGCAATCTACAATTTTTGCGTGAATAGGAAATGAAACGATAACTTTCTCCAGGTATACTGTAGTGAAGATCGTTATCTACCTATGTACAACGCTAAGTTAGCATAACCGCGTTAGATGTTAGAAAGCCATCTTGCTGCTTTTGCTGCTTTTGCACACGACACTGTAGTCACATGTTATTAAATTGAGAAATGCTTACTCGACTTTGCTTCACATGAGAACTGTCTGTTGTTAACATCCCAAACAGTGAGCAGCAACCTTGGTCTGTACACAGTGTAAAAGAAACAGTCTGGGTCGCTAGACAGTGCATGTTGTTGAGTTCAGGTTGATCGGCCCACTAGTTTAGCCATAACACGCACGCAGCTGCAAATACCTGAAAGTCGAGTGCTTTTAATATTGCAGTGTTACATGTTTTCATCACATTCGGAAGAAGAGCGTTCCTAGGAGCAGAGCATAGCTGATCCTGTGATGTGAACTCTCTGAGCTGATCTTTACGGTATGGGGTCCCCCATTCGAGCCTAGAGACCTTTTATTAGTCTAATAATACTATTAGAGTGTTAGAGAAAGGAAGGTGGCTGAGATCCACTGTCATTTTAGTATGATTACTCCTTTCATTTTCTATGGTATTGTAACTATGCTGATGGTTTTGATTTTAATCGTTTGTCTGCTAATGTTAGCCAAACTGCTGCATCTTAGGACACGAGGTTTATAAAATAAACTCTTTAAACTTTTACTGTGTTTATTCTGTTGTGAACTGGTACGAGAATAATTACGAAAAGGTATTTCTGATTCCCACCATTCTTGAGAAATATACTAAGTCGCTTGTTCTGGGTTGTCTATACATTGGGACCGCCGAGCTAAACCTCGGATAACGAATGGGACACTGATGCTGGCCGGATAAGGGGTTCTGGGTTCTGAGGTGAGTTTTTGGTACACCACAATTCACTGAGGGCCTGGGTTCCTGCGCATAGTTCTGCGCATAAGCAGAATCCCTGCAACAATACCACTTAAAAGGTCTGCCAGAGCTGGATTAACATAGACATTAATCTGAGGATGGCGTGTGAGCTTTGCGATGAATCTCAGAAGCCTGAGGGATACCTAAAAGAAATGGATTTACTTTTAGAGTGGGACACAGATGAGGGGTGGAACCTGGCCCTGGCTCAGACATAGTAGTTGTGATAGAGTTGTTGTTGTTAACCCTCAACATTGGAGTGGAGCATTCCACATCTCCCCATGTCAGCCTAACATCCCACTGTTTCCCTCACAGTCAGAATATTGGTGCCTGTTATGACCCCACTGCAGGAGCATGCAAGGTTCTGTGCCTTCCACAGGAATGTTTTGGGAAACATAAATATCCCAGAGAGTGCACCGTCTTGGCCTGCTAGGACCCTGTGAGCTTCCTGGGGCAATATCCGTGTTCTTTCCCAGACTAAAGGTAAACCTTTGGGCCGCAGACCCTCTCCAGCCTGGGATCTCAGATCTGGAACTCAGACTACAGAGGGCTGCAAGAACCATCCCCCTGTCCAGGAGACTGAGTGAAAGCCTCTTCTTCTGGTACTCTCGGTGCGGGTCCTGGATGCAGGTAGGTGATCATGGTCATCAAGAGATGGTTCACACCTTGACGAGCTCCAAATAAATGAAGCTGTTTCTCCTTGTTACGCCATCCTCTGGGAGGCGTAGCGATTTCACGCATTCCCAGGTTTACAAACCTTTGTAAATCTGGGATTGCGGGAAATCCATGGGTGGATGGATAGGAAGGCCCACGTTCCAACCATGGAACGCCGCCCAGAATGAAATATAACGCAATGCTGCACAAGACTCTGCATTACATAACATTTTTTTTTTACAAAGCCAAGCACAGAGGCGCAAATCACCCCTTGTGCGGATTAGTAAATATCTGGTAGCCTTTTGCGTCATGGATGCACCACAACAGTGGCCCAGAGTATTTACTCTTTTTAGGCAGGTAGGTCCCATTCCTTTTGTTATTATTTCTTACAATACAGCAGCAAACAGCTCCAGCGCCTCGAGACCCTCATGGGTGATGTACCGCGCTTTACAAATGTTTGATTGATTGATTGATACATGGGTTTTTACCCTTCTCGTTATACTTAAAGCACATTTCCTGGAAATAATAATGGATCAATAACTGCACATGCAGGAAACTGTGCATCTTAAACGCTTTCGGATGTATTTGTCTTATGAATAATGAATATGAATTTAATAGATTTTGTTCTTGCATCTTATATTTTATTATGCTTTTAAGAAGACGCTGCATGCCCATCATATAATCATTATTGGCCCTGTCTCTTTTAGTCCTGAATAGTTCCGCTCAAAGAAGGCCTCAACAATTTTAAGAGCTGTCACCTTGCCCAGGACCAGGAAACAAACTGGTTATTTTGAAACATTCTGGGGCTGCCCTGAAAGCTGTGGAAAAGATGTGGGACCATAAGGTAAGTAGAAAAATGATACTTTAATTGGTAAAGCGTAACATCATATAAGCAGCACCAGGAACGAGTCTCCACAACCGTCCACCCAACCGTCCCTTGTCAGAATCCTCCTACCTCACACCCATTCTGACATCCACACACTCTACATACCTCACGTGACCATCCTGAGGATTCTGACACAATACCATAGATCTTCCCCCTATTAGATACCCCACACAAAACATCAAACTAATGACAGCACTAGAAAGAAAGCACTAAGACTATCCTGGCATACAATCAGCAAATTGGTCCAGGGTGTTCCTCAATCTACCACAGCACCTCAAAGCACCCTCTTCACCAGCAGACTTGTGCCTTGTGACCTCCCCCTCCAGCCCAACATCACTACTACACTCTTTCCCCAACATGTACCCACTGTACTCCTCCTCATTAGCATCTTCCTTACCAGACACACCATTCTGCACATTACACAAACTTAAGAGATGCAAATTCCACCTCCTCCCGTCTTCCAGCTTCACAGCACTACCCAACACCTTCCGTACTCTCAAAGGCATTGACCAACTTGCAGCTCCAGTCATCACACCTCTAGGATTCTTCACATGCACCATTTGACCCACTCTGACAGCAGGTCAACAGTAATTACCACCGCGTGTACGTACAGTGCGCTCCTGAAACTCCTTAACCCTAGACTTCATAACCTCATCACCACCAAGTGCACGCATCCTTGCATTCCCCCTCCTCAACCGCCACAGAACTAACAAGATTGAAGGTTATCTCCCCCTCAGTAATTCAAAAGAAGTTCTCCCAGTTACAGAATGAGGAGCCACTCGATTCGCCAATAATCTCTCTTGCAAAGCCTTCCTCTAAGGCAATCCTACACTCAAAGCCAACTGAATTGCCTCCTTAACTACTCTGTTGAAACGAGCCACCTGACCATTTCCACTAAGCGTGGGCGTAGTGCTCCACTCCGCCTGCAGATAGAGCGTAGTGCTGCCTACTTCGTGGTCCGCGAAGTAGGCATAGCAGGCAGGCTACGCACACGCCACGGCGGAGCAGAGTTGCCCGCCACCCGCCTCCTGCCCGCCCTCATTTTAAAATCACTTACAACGTTTAAAAGCATGTAAAAGTAATGAAAATGGCTTAACTGAGCTGCGGTGTCGTGGGGCTCCCTCTTCCTGCTTCATCGCCGACTTCTTCCTCACAAATGCGCATGCGTGGGAACCCGCATTTTCATTACTTTTACATGCTTTTAAACGTTGTAAGTGATTTTAAAAGAGGGCGGGAGGGAGGCGGACGGCGCGTAGTGGGGCTACGTGGAGTGTGCGAGTGTGCGCAGATTTGGCCCCGCTCGGTGATGCTCCGTGTAGCCCCACTATGCCCACTACTCCCAGGGTTAATTTCCACCAGGATGATATAAAGATGTCCTAACATGCTCGATGCCCATACTTTTCAAAAACTCATGCATTTTGTCAGATGTTAATTGGGTACTATTGTCTGAGACCATGACCTCAGGAACGCCTTCCTGAGAAAACACATACTCCAAGAATTCAATAACCACATCCTTGGTCACATTGCTTACCATCCTTACCTCTGGCCATTTAGAATAGTAATCAAGTAAAACAATGGCATAACTGTCTTTAGCAGACACGGCAGAAGACGGTCCCATAAAATCAATAGCAAACTTTTGCAACGGTCCCTCTGGTACCTCCACCATAGTCAAGGGAATAGTCAGGGGTTTTGCCACTTTATCACTGGCACAGCGCACCTTACAATCCCTAAAGAATGTTCCCCAATTTATCACGATAATACACCAGAACATTCCTCAGTTTTTGTCTTACTGGACAAACACCCTCCCGCAATTTGATCTGGTGTTTGAAACTCACCATCCTGCCAACCTTGTCGGAAAAAACATCAGCATACATTTCCTTAAGTTCAGTATACCCTTTTTTGGGAACCCTCAGAATACCACACAAGCTTAATAGGGGCCCCTAGAAAGGTGGGATCCCTGCGACGAAGCCTACTTTCCATGCCTTGAAACGTCTCTGCTACTTGGATGCCAGTCTGAAGAACACATCGCTCTGCATCCCTTGCCACCCTGAAGAGCTTTGGCACAATACTAACTACCCCACTTTTCCTAGCCATGTATAGAGACATGTTCTTATTGGATAATGCTCTGAATGGACATTAACTTTATGGCTTTGTCTGACCTAGGGCCACCTCCTTCAGCAGATCTGGATTTCTTGGCCTTTCTACGCTTGTAGAGTCAGCCTTCAATATCGGTCTAGGAAGTTGTAGTACCTGCGGCCCTAGGATCCCAGAAGTAAACAAAACCTACTTCAAGTATTGCCCAGTAACTACTGACTGCATCAGGAACCTGAATAAAAAGGTCTGCAGTAGGGGAGCTCAGAATTTATCACCATTGCCGCTGCATTCTGATGTCATGTCACACCTAGGAGGAGTCTCACCCCCATGGGCCTTACATTGAGCTTCATGTGTTTGTGATCATTCTTTGTACAGATGCCCACATACCTCAAACTGAGTTGGGAGGAAAGTAACAGATAAAAAATCAATTTATCGAGTGCATGGAGGTAGCTTTACATTTGATTCAGCCCGTGGATAATTCAGAATTTCTAAGGTGGTCGCTCCGCCAGCTTGTCTCGTGCAGGCAAGCGGTCGCCATATTATGTCTGCCTGGTTTTTATTTCTGATAAATGTAATCACAAGGCTGAGCAGAGGCTGCGGGGGTGGGGGACGGGGGGCTGCCGTACACATTCTGGCAGTGAGTGAAATAGACAATTCTGGGGGCAGTATATTTATCTGAAGGAGGGCATCCCTCATAATTAAGCATAACAGTAGAATCCCTCTGGAGTAAGCACTCTGCTCTTTGATTTAATGAAATGTATATTAATAAGTCAGTTGATTTATATGTGGCCAATGGCTATGTGTTGACGCCATAGAAATGAACACACACACTTTTATATGGTGGTTTTGTTAAGAAGATACCTCAGCGGGTTACTGTGCCTGCGGCAGACACCTGTCTGAAATATGCAGGGACAAGACAAAGGGCTTAATTTAGACAAGGGTAGCAACCTCTTCTTAGGCACAATTTTCTATAGGAGGGTTATGAGTACCTTGCATTATCCAGCATAGAATTATCCAGCGCTGTGACTACCTCTGGGCTGGTGCATGGTGAAAGGTGCATTGTGCTGACTAGCATCGGGTTTGCACTGGAACATTGCTCTCCCAGTACAAAAGATTATGCCTACACAGTTCTTGAACATTACACATTTTGGATAGGTGCTGTACAGTGCAGCACACATGCAATGTGTGAGATGTTGGGAGAAATTAAAACATTCCTCCATTTTAGTGACTGCTTCAAGGAGGTGTTATTTTTTGGGGACAAAAAAAATCAGGCTTTGTGTCAAAAACTATAGGTGCTCGCAATAATCCGCCCAAATTACACCCCTGTAATGCCCCTTGACACTAAGGGGTATATTCACGAGAACGTGTGATAACTACTGCAAGAGTAGCTTAACGCAACTCTCAACATCGCAGTCCATCGCGGGAGAATAACCCAGTGACAACGTGGAATTCACAACAAGGCGGTACCATGTGATAGTCTGCCTAAACGGCGGACAATGTCCGCTATACAACCACCGCAATGTAGATAAAAACACAAACCACAACACAAAAAAACCTGCGATGGGCCAAAGCGCGATGAGGAAATCAGCGATAAGCAGCGCCAGACCTGCAACACACACCTGGCAGGTGGGAAAAATCACCATAAAAGTAGAAAAAACACCCAAACACAAACTGACCAACATCCAAGCACCATGGAGGCAGCGGGAGCAGGCGCAGAGGACGAGCGCAACACCACAAGCCCCCCGGACGACCAGCCTGGGACCTCGGGGACAGGGAAGGGCAAGGACAAGAAGAAGAGGAAGACGAAGTTCAGTCCGCAGGCGAACAGGATCATAGTCGCGGAGGTAATGGAACACCATCAACAACTGTTCGTCACCTCCAACGTGTCATGCGGCACCAAAACTGGAATATGGCGGGACATCGTGGACAAGGTGAATGCCGTCGGAGAGCACAAGAGGGCAATGGACGAGGTCAAGAAGCCATAGAATGACCAAGGAGAAACTCGCAGCCAGCCAGAAGGCAGCAATACAGTTTGGAGGTGGGGGCCAAGCGCCACAGCTCGTGCTGGATGACATGGAGGAGCTGGTGTCGACAGTCATCAGTGTGGATACTGTGGCCGGAGTCGGGGGACCGGACACTGCTCGACAGGACACAAAACAACCGCAACAGGGTGAGTGACCAGCAGGGACGGGTGGAGATGGCCATGATGGCACACATGCACAACCAAGCAGAGCACAGTGCACACCCTCAATGACTCTGGGTCATCGCCCAGATCTATGGACTGTCAAAATGTACAAGTCCATGCTGTCTGAATGTCAACATGTACCATGTGGCTACATACATGTGGACACATTTCAACACACCATCTCCCCTTCACATTGCAGGGCCACAGTCAACACCCCCTGCAGAGCAGTCCCAGCCACTCTTCACTGATGACGAGGAGGACAACCCCAGCATCGACTCACAAGCCATCCTAGACATCATTGACATCATCCGTGACTCACCTCCAGGATCAGGACTGACCAGCTGCATCGAGGAGACCCCACCCACCCAGCAGGAGGCACCCATGGCCCCAGAAGTCTCCCAAAACCCCCAGGAACAACACACAGCCTTCCAACGCCGTGTAAATGTAAAAATGTAAGTCCGTTTTTATGTAGCGCAGCTACTCACCCTTACGGGTCTCAAGGCGGTGGGGGTCGTCGTGGAAATTAAGTGAGCTATTGCCCAGAGTCACACGGTGCTGAGCTGAGCTGCCGCCGGAGCCGGGGATAGAACCGTGAACCCTCTGCTCCGAAGTCAGCTGCCCTGGCTGCTGCACCACACCTCTCCACCGTGTGCTGGAGGACAAGAGGGAGACGGCTGAGCAGGTGCGGTTGGGGTTCGACCTCATGCCCACCAAACTGGACGCCCTCCATGGGTGCCTAGGCTCCCAACGAGCCCTGACTGACATCGCTGGAGTCCTGATGTGGAGAGAAGAACACCTGTCCACTCAGAGGGGCACCAGCGATACCAGCTGTGAGCTGGCACACATGCGGAGGCTCATGGAGGACATGGTGCGGATGGAGGCGGAAAGGATGGCAGCCACCGCTGTAAATCAGCGAAATGTAGCTGGGATCTACCATGGCCTGCAGATCATCATCATGGCTTTGCTGCCACAAGGCGTGGCGCAGATGAATGATGCTGCCCCCACACCATCTCCATCTCCATCTCCTGGTGTGCCATTGCCTCACAGTGCGGCAGACGTATCCACTACAGCACCTGATGTGTCAGTGGCACACAGTGCCTCAGCCGGTACTGCAACACCCACAGGTGGGGCAGAGCACACATCCGGGGACAAGGATGTGGATGGGTTTGTGATCAGGAGACACTAGCATTCATTTCCGCCACCTGGCCTGTTTCTGCTTGGTGCCGCACATGGCCTCATGACCGTCCACTGACCCCGATACACTCCGATGCACTCACCTTGGACAGCGACATGGACTGCCATATCCTGTTTGATGACCAATGACACGGCGACCAGACTGAGGACTGTACCCTTCCTCTTCCGCAGTACTTGTCATCCCCGGATGGACTCTGGCTGGCCCTCCACGGGCCCATATTGTATAGTGTGCTCGGCATTGCCCTGTACCGCTCCAGCAGCAGAACTGCACTGGATGTGCAATAAACATTCAGTGATGCACTGATGTGTCATGTCTATCATCATTCATGTATGAATGTGTGGATACATGTAGGGACAATGATTTCCCTTGCGTCAATGATGCTCATCCTGTTGGATGCCAGTCAGAGGGTGCTACATTGCATATTGTGTACCGGTCCCGTGAACACTACAACAGGGACACACACATCAGTCACCTCCATGTCCGGACATGGACTGAACCACGCCCAGAGCCCACGAGTCATTTTTGCAGGCCCTGAGCTGGTCCGGCTTATGGCAGACCAGACCACTCAGCTTACGCTCCGAGGGGGGGCCCTCATTGCTACCCTACGCAGGCGTACACGCTGGTGGTGTGCAGGTCACTCGTCTAGTTGTCCGCATCTCACAGCCACTCCCTGAGGGCAGGTTTGCACGCACACCACACCCATCCGGCACAGGCGGTACAGGCCATGTGACTCCGCCAACATAAGGGCCGACGACGTCACATTCCCCTCTGCCGGTGGTGACTGGATGATGGACGCTCCACGGATCTCAATCATAAAGGGCACATGAGTTGTTGCGCACAGGGTTTATGGCACCCGAGGCCTTGCGGACGTCATGGGTCTACCACCACATGGCGCAGCCTGGCGTTGCACAGGGTTAGTGGCACCTGAGGCCTTGCGGCTGTCATGGGCCTACCACCATGTGGTGCTGACTGGTATTGCACAGGGTTAGTAGCACCCGGAGCATTGCCGCCGGCTCAGGCACCCCGCCACGGGACGGTGACTTTGGGTGCACTGAGTCAGTGGCACCTTAAGCTGCTAAGCGGGTGTGCAGCCTGCGATGATGCCCCGTCCCGGCGGTCCGGACAGCTCAGGTTTTGTGTGCCCTGCTGGACCGCACTGTAGGCCAGAGCCAGCGGGCAGCGTGGGCCTACCGCCACATGGCGTCGCTTTCGGGATTCCAGAGTTAGTGGCACCCATTGGGCTGAGCGGATGTGCAGCCTGCGATAATGCCGGGTGCACTGGTATGTCCTATGCCATGGAGTAATCAAGACCCAGCACCAAACGTGAGACCTGGTGGCCTGTGGAGCAGGGCTGCATGGTGTTGAGGGTGCCATGTCTGCGGGCCCCGGTCTTTTGGCTTGCAGCGGCACGTGGAGGGACCTCCTGTATACACGTCTGTGGCTGAAGGTGAGGAGTGAGGCCTGGGTGTGCATGGGCGGGCATGTTCCGATGGGCGGTGGGAGGGGCTGGGGCGCCTCTGCCTGGGTGTGCATGGGCGGGCAGGCGATGTTGTCTTGTGCAATTGTGTGTACTGTGCCACTCATGTATCTGGACTCTGTTTCAGATGATGGCTCTGTCTCAGATGTGTTACCTGGTGTACTGCTATACATACCGGCAAGTGGTTGGAGACACACCAGTGGCAGCAGGTGAGCACTGTGGCCTGGGCACGCAGTGGCGGCACTCTCTCTCTCTCTCTCCCCCTCTCTTCTTTTCTCTCTCTCTCTCTCTCTCCCCCTCTCTTCTTCTCTCTCTCTCTCTCTCTCTCTCTCCCCCTCTCTTCTTCTCTCTCTCTCCCCCTCTCTTCTTCTCTCTCTGTCTCCCCCCTCTCTTCTTTTCTCTCTCTCTCTCTCCCCCTCTCTTCCTATCTCTCTCTCTTCTTCGCTCTCTCTCTGACCATTATTGTGCGCAGGACACACCTTCTCATCATGATTTTTGTCTTGCAGGCTGTGACCTACGGATTGTTCCGAGGGGAGCCGCCATGTGTCTTCATTTTATTTCAGTGTTTATGTTAATAACGTTTCATTTGTTGCTTTGAAAGTAAATGTGTGATGCTCATTTTTGTGACGACACATGCATGCCACCAGTTGTGATTGTGCGACATCAAGCAGATTATTTTGCACGTGTTTAGGTGCAGCTGATGTGGCATATCTTTTGTCGGGGGTGCCGGGGAGGGGGGTCCTGGAGGTGGTGGCGGCGGGTGTTGTTGCCCTTTCGGCCCTCCGGGCTGCATGTTCAGTTGCCCGGGTGCATCTGTTGCCCTTCCGATGTGGATGTGGGCTGGTCTCCCTTTTGTGGTGTAGACTGTGGTCCAACTTTGCACCATATCAGAGCAGGTGTTATTTTCCTGCTGCTAACGCGCCTTATCGCCTGTTTTGTGTTCTTAATGCAGTTCTGGCTGGTCATTGTGAATGTTGTGGAGTGGTGTTGTCGCGGCTTTTGGCACGGTAACGCCTACTCTGCATCTCATTAGCGATAGTTGCTGGGGTTATCGGTGGTGATGTGGGCTGTTTACACAGGCTTGTGATTGGGGCAATAAGTTTATCGCTACTTTGGCTGCGAAAAAGTGTCGTTAACTCGGCGATAGATCCTTGTGAATATCCCCCTAAGTGGCACAAAGCAGCACATTTGCAGTGAGGAAGGAGGGCACCCAGTGCCTAATTTGTGCCGAAGCTTTCCGGTGCTCAGCACCGGCACTTATTTTCCGGGGCTGATACTACAGCTTTCTTCATGCGGTGTTACGCCATCCCCAGATAGTTCGTAACGGTCTTAACAAACCATATATTACAGGTTTATCACAAACACTTCCAGGCAAACTTATTTTGCGCATTGTATTTTGGAGGCTTGATGCAGGAAATAAAGAATACAATACCCCCTTAGATCATGCGCCGCAACATCTCGTGAGACTTCAGGAGTTACGGCCACCGTGTAATTACAGATCACACCCGATGTCACGTGCTTGCGAAATAGCTCAATATCCGGCTCCTGAGCAGCGCACAGACTCCCGGCTGAACCAAGGTAGGAAGTGCGCTTTGGTGCTCGTATTGGAAGTCGGCCCTTATTTTGGTCCATGGTATGTGGCAATAGAGGTCAGGTCACGCTCACTGGCATAGAGTTTTGGAAACTCCTGCAGGCCCTGTACTGTTCGCCTGCCTCTGCCTACTTTGCCTCCCAGGCAGATTTCCGAGGCTCGGCACCCTGGACAGATTGAGTAGTAATATTCACCTGACCTCCACGTCGGGCCTGGGGGCCCGGGGACCGAGGAGACGCATAAGGCAGTTTCAGAGGCGCCTGGATAGCAGCACTGCTCCTCTCAGACCCTCGGGATACAAGCAGATTGACCACCTCCCTTCTCGGGCCTCAGGCCCTTCAGGTCAACGGATTTACAGCAGTGCTGCAAAGCTCAAAGAGAGCGTCTTCTGGGCCATCTACAGCATGCAAACACCGTTAAACACTAGCATGGGGGACACAGGCTGGAGCTAACACTTGTAAGTGTTGTAGCAGCAGTTCCTCAATTGTTGTTCGTTTCTTTTGGCATTTGGCCTTGTTTCTTTTGGCATTTGGCCTCGTTTCTTTTGGCATTTGGCCTCGTGGCAAAATATACATGTTAGAGCAGCTGTTTTGATGTACCATTTGGGTTCCATGTCAGTATGCTATTATAGTAGCAGTGGGCTGCCTCAATGTCTAGTGTATTGGAATTTGAGATTACCGTTTCCACATTTCAGGCCGGAGACAGCCAAAATAAAGCAATTTTCGCTTTAAAAATCGGGAGTCTCCCGTCTCAATTAGATCTATTGAAATGTATGAATCATCTGAATTTATTTTCAGCATGGCTTTTCTGTCTTTGTTTACTTAATCAGTCAAGGATCATTAATGCAGCTCAAAGTTATTTTTTAAAACTTTCTTATAATTACAGTTAAAGTGTGTACAGATGAGTGTAAAAATACTGGCTTCTGGTGATAATGTTACTTTTTGTTGACTGTTTAAATAGATGTCATGACGTGTATAACGTTACTGGAGAGTACTATCCTCAATGACTCATGAAGCCATGTACTACTCGTATAAAACGGTTGTTACAGTCCTGTACCTAGAGCGTAAAAGAACTATGGTCATATTTAAGATGTTGTTTACTACCTATTCAGAATTATTTGTTTACATCTTGTGTCATAGGAGTCCTTCTTCCTATCTAAAAAGAAATCCTGCCCACTCACATGAATTTCTACATTGAGATGTTCACGGTGCCATGTTGCATGTGATATCTCGCCTGCCTCATCCCTTTACCCCCTACAAGTTAGACATGGGCTTATATTTGTTATAATGTGGTTAGTTTAGCTTAACTACGTGTGTTTGAACACAAGGGTCTATAGACCATCTCATTGCTCAAATGGGTGTACTTTCTGATATGTTTCTCTCATCGTCATTGATTGATTTTGCTAAAGAGAAAGTGTTACTTATAGTCGTTGAAATGTCACTTATAATCGCACTGAAATTATGAAAATGTCACACATTGCAATCTGAAACCTTGGCAGCTATGTATGTTACATGGTTCTTCGGTGAGCTGGGGCCGGTTGCTCCACAACATTAGTTAACTGGCCAGCAGCTACACATGGCCTTCTCCCCCATCCGCTCCTTGCAAGGAAACCACACATTCTCTATTAAAGTATTCTTTATTTTAACAACACCTTGATATACTTGGCGTGTCAGCACAATTACTCTCCTTGCAGTGAGGCAGGAATCTAGATTGTGTGTCCTCTCAACACCAGTCAATCCGCAATAGTGCTAAATTCTGATCTTACTCTTCAGGGCATTGCACATGAAATACTGTTCTGTAATCTGCATGGTACACATTCTTTGCATCAGGCAAAATGTATATAGTGCACCCGAGAATGAACCTTAACTGTAGAGCAATTGCTAATGAGACTTTTCATGATAAGTGACTTCAGAAAATCCAAACAGCCATTCACACCAGAATCTGGAAGACACTCCTAGCAAGCATAAGGTTCATGGTAGAGTTTATCAACAGACACTAACACTGCTCTGTGGGATGCTGCTTTTGTCACATAGATCCTTTTATTACTGTGCACTTCATCCTTATAACCCAGCACACTGAGCTATGTACTGCCATCAAAGCGCTACATGCAACCAGCATGGTACAGGTTAGAAAGTTATGTTTTTCCCCAGTCTTTGACTATCCTAATTTTACTAAAAAGGGTTTGTTTGGGTAGAAATACATTGTAATTAGTAAAGTCAACCCTAACCACTGTGTGGAGCTGCAGAAGTTGCATTAGTCGTTTTAGCCAGTTTATTCGAAAATAGTGCTTTACAGGCACTTTTGCATTAATTTTTTTCCAAATTTTCTCTGGGACAGGGGGAACATCCTATCAAAATCTTACCTGATGCAGGCTCCCTTGCTGAAATTCAGATCGGGTATTACATCTGGCTTTCAGAAGCGTCCTTTGAGGATTTGGGTGGGTCAGTAGAGTAAGTGGGTGGTGCCAGTGGAGGACGTGTGTGTAGCCGGGGAAGTGGGTGGAGCCAGAGGAAGTGGGTGTGGCCTCCTAAAAATAATTGAGCACCTGGACCTAAAATTATACAAATTAAGCACTGAGGGCACCTATCTAATGCAAAGTACCTATTGCGCTGGGAACTAAATATCCTTCCAACAGTTTGTGCTGCTTTGCATCACTTTGCGTGACTTAGCTCCAGTGCTTAATTTGATCTGGTGGTTTCCGGTACTGGGCACCGGCACTTACTTGTCAACACCGGTACTTATGACAGTCTGCACCATGGTGGCACTGTCTGTCTGATTCAGAGTTGAGCATAAAAAAAGATGTTTATTAATTCAAGATACATTAAAAATGACTATTAAAAGAGCGGGAAAAGCATTAACACTGTGACGTCATTGAGTCGTTAAAGCATGTGTGACGTCACTTCCTATGGCCCTTGACCTTTCGATGGCTCGACCCACACGTCGGACCCTTTGTTCTGGTTCTTCACCAGGGGCAGCAGCACCCTGGAATGCAGCTGGCAGGCAGCATCTTAGCAACCAGCACACTGGCTCAGCGCAGACTCTTTGTGCCATCTTGGACATCACCAGAAGAGGTCATTGTATCACCCTGACACCTGCCAGCAGGTGGACTTTAGTAAAGGAGGCGAGCCGAGCCTGAGAAGTGGTGAGAGATGACATTACATTCAGGAAGTGGAACAGCAAGCCAGACTGGTGATGCAACAAAAACAAACAAAATAAGCCATACTAATGTTGGAAGAGAAATATTCTAGCATCGCGTGCACGCCTGAAGGAAAAGAGCGCGATTTGGGCACTGGAAGAATTACTACCAATCCAATGAAACAAGGAAGAAAAACACAAACAGTACACGAAAAAAGAGACCGAAACCTATTTTTCGGAACTACTTGTTACCTCAATGTAGAAAAGAGTAATTCAAGAATTAGAACATTGAATTACTCTACAAGAGGTTTGTTCTCATACTGTGCAGCTGCACAATGCTAAGGGAGGGGAGCCAGGTGGCCTGCGTGAGCCGGCGGCACCAGGTGGCTTACGAAATGACATCACAGGAAGGTAATAGGCGGCCAAATGTTTGCCCCCCATTATGCTGCGGCCTGTGTTTAGCAAAAAGGCAGAGATTCACATTGAATAGGAACCACATTACTGACAAACACAAATTCATATTTTCATAAAATTAGCATCAATTCCATTCAGCCAACAAGTTTCACCAGGAATTAATTTAGGACATCTTCAGCACGGAAAGTTATTAAAAAAACAGAACACCTTCACATATAGCAAAAAAAATAGTTCACATAATAATCCAAATTTTAAAACTATATATCACCTTAATAACTACAGATACCACATTTTTAAATGCAACATACCCATGTGCTCATGTGTACAAAAATGAAGGAGAGACAATAACCATCTCCTTAGATAGTATAAACGGGCATAGAGAAGCATTTTACATTATAGACACTCACACTGACAAAAAGCATCTTTTAAATCATTTTGTATAAATGGAAAGACACCTCCAAGCAGTGACGGCCCGTGTAGGGCGTTTTACCGGGGCGGTGACGTGGCGCAGAGGAGGGGCAGGGTGGGGGGTTGCAAAATGCGGCAAACGGCCGATTTCAGGTAAGTTACGAAAAAAATTAATAAAACGAATTTCGTTGCGCGCGCTGCATCGCATTTGGCGATGCAGCGCGCGCAACGAAATTCGTTTTATAATTTTTTTTCGTAACTTACCTGAACTCGACCGTATGCCGCATTTTGCAACCCCCCACCCTGCCCCTCCTCTGCGCCACATCACCGCCCCAGTAAAACGCCCTACACGGGCCGTCACTGCCTCCAAGGCAACGTTCAAGGGATGACTCAATTTGGTGACGCACCTCAGAGGAGCGGATACAGTGGCCCTACTAGACTCACCATGGAGACAGCCTGGCAGAAAAATGTGGGCATCCCTGGACAAATACCTAGACCCCTATGACCTGCCCTTAAAAGGCCAAATATAATGACCCGGATAGCAACCTTCTTTGGACAGAATTAGCAGGCTAACTCTCCCTATATTAGATATCTCCTCTCTCTCGCTCTGTTCTGGCTCCTTTTTCCTTGTCCTTCTCTGTGTTTTCTGTGACCCATACAAGGACAGTGGGTGGGGGGCAGCCTAAATAGGCAAACTGTACCATAACTAACACAACCGGCATGGGCTGTCCTGTAACAAAAAGTGATGCGAGTGCACGTTTTTATGTTATATGGAGGTGCTATGTTTTTATGTTTTATGTTAAATGTCCATTGTATATGACAAAATAATAACAGAAATTCTATTGAAATAATAAAAAAAAAATTACTAAAGTGTATAAACGAGAAATCACATTTTCTCAGTTCTGTCCACGAATGTTATAACCCATGGAAGGATCATAACATACCACATTCGTAAATCGTCAACAGAGATTAAGTTAACTTTTTGAGAGAGTAAGATATGAAGTTCAGCACCTAAAAGTTTTAACTAATTTCCTTGGAAGTCTAAAAGCGTCCATGCTTAAAATGTGATCTGTAGACGACACCCATAATCAAACAAATGTAATTGATCTGTTAGATACAGTGCCCGCCCTTTCCTCCACCCCGTAGGCTGAAGAAGAGCAGCCAACTGGATCTGTAAAAGTTCTAAACTGGGCACAGGGAGTGGAAGAAGGTGGGTGGAAACACTATACTCGGTCACCAAATTTAAGAATACTTGTTGGACTCCACGCTTGGAATCTCTATTTTAAACACACTGCTATCTGTGACAGTCTGTGACTTTCTGGCTTCTATGCCTGCAAGTTCTTTACCTGGCCATGAAAAGGTAAAAAAAGGCTTTCCTGAAGCACTGGTGACTGACATTATTGGAAAAAGTGGGGAAGTTTTCATGGTAATCATGGTAGATTCCGGAGTGGCACTAGACTAGCGGGCTTTGAGTGTGGCATATGAGGTGCGCCGTCATAACATGACAGCAATCCCATCGCCATATTACAAGTGCGAAAGGCTATAATGGACTTGCTACGCAGGAGCCCGGACTTCCTCCACATTTGTGATGGAGTAACCCGTCCGCCAATCTCTAAGGCCCTAAGTTCCGAGGAAGGGCCGAACTGGCCGTAGCGAGCAGCAGGCGTTTCCCCGCTGGGTCGATAGGGTGAGGGCCGGTTTTGGGCCCCTAGGGGGCCATTTTTGTTACCGGGGGGCCTGCAATATCAGCCCCAGGTAACAACATCGCCGAAACCAGCCCTTGCAAACAGCTCGGCTGCACCCTCTCAGTCCCTCAGGGGGGGCCGGCTGAGCAGTTTGCCAGGACCGGTTTCGGTTCCCTGTCCGGCCCTGTTCCGAGGCAGATCCTCTGGGAGTCTATCCTGACAACAGACTGCGATCCCAAGCAATACATGAATGTGCCTTTTCTTTTTTTTTTAAACCCAAGGGGAAGGTTGATAATCAATCCTCTAAAACCGACTAATTCAGTATCGGTAGGGATTCAAGGCAGGACTCTTCTTTGCACCTAATAGGGGCATAACAGACGCCCACACAGCCCCGTAATGCACTGGGGGGGTAAGGGTTCCTTGTTTTGGAGGGGGTGCCTCACCTTCCATAGCCATGTTTCCCAGGCAGGCCGCCTGTAGCACAGGGGGACCCTCACCCTTCAGGGGGAGCCCATTCAGCCCATGACCAATTAATATATATGCATCCGGGAGACGACGGGCCCCTCATCACATTTTGGAGGGGGGCCCTTCACTTTGTGTGACACCACTGGCCCCCTTGGTCTCTGCTTTACATACCAAGCCACTGAAAAAATACAGTGAATGAAATAGGGAAATAAGTTGTCAACGGATTCTGCCCTTGGGCTTCAATAGCTCAATGAATGGGTCCGAGAGTACATTAGTTGTTGTATTTTCTCTCTGAAAGTCACCTGAAGAAACATTTCTGAGGGCATCATTCTGTTGGGCAGCAGAGGGAAACTTGCGCCGTTAGGGTTCTAGTACCTTAGAATATATTTCAGTACCGTATAATTTCTGCACCAGAACTGGTGAGGATCCTGTTTCACCCCTCAAGACCCCTAGGCACAGAGTGATTATGCATTTCTGGCTTGCACCAGGCTCTCAGGTGCACACTTTTGGGAGCTTAGCATAACCTCGCCATGCACGTACAGAGGGCAAAGATTTGGAATATCAATGGAATGGAGGGGTTCTTGACCACCGTCAACAATAGGTCAACCAGGTCCTGTTACCCCTCAAAACATACCTGAAAAGAGCATGCATGTACAAAGAGTAGAGCATACATGCTTAGCCATCATGACTAGTGTAACTGGGATATCCACCCTGTGCAGGGTGTACACTCCTGATGACTCTCGGGGTCTGGAATCCGCATGAACATTTAGAACTAAAGCCTGATGTGTGAGTGCACACTGTGCCCTACTTTGTAGTTTTCTCTTTAACATCTGAAACATCGACTTTTTAAAGCAACCGAAATGTATTGACTTCTGCTTTGCGCTCAATATCTCCCTCCAAATTATCTATTGTGACTTCAGCATTTGTCTCAGCACGAGAGGGATATTTACAACCTGCTGCCTGTTAAATGGCGTCCATGGATCTGGGCGCACAACAGAAGTGCTGGGCCGAAACAATGAAACTTTTATCAAGGGGGCCTTTTTCGTGCGAACAAACATTGTATGTGCTAAGTTGTTAGTTGTGACTTCGCTGCTCACATTACAAGAGCCAGATAAGGTGGTTTCGGTTCTCTGCAGTACTTCATGCTAGCGAGAGCCCTGCTTGCAGGTTTACCTTCTGCAGGTCTGCGCCTGTGGATAAAAAAAGACACAATACAGAGGCCTTCTCTTCTGCTCTGTGCAACACATGCAGGATTCGAGTGTGAGGCCCCCCACCCACTTGCTCTATAGACCTCAGTGCATAAAAAGGTGTAAAAACCCTATTCATTGCCACAAGACATGCATATTTGTTCAAGGAAAAGTCGGAGCGCGGAGCTGCACCAATTTGGTAGCGCTGCGCTCCGACATTTCCAAAACCCAGGGATGCGCCATATTTACAACAATACAACACACCCCAGTGTTTTCTCTAGCATTGGCGCTAAAATTAGCTGCATAGCGCCAACACAGGCACCCTTGCACTATAGGTGCCTGCGTTGAAGGGAATGATTGTTGCAGGGAATGATTGTTTATGTGCAGGAAGGGACACTTTACAGCACATAAACAATCATTAATGGTGTTTAGCTTTTTCTATGTGCATAAAAAAACAAAAAAATGAGGAGAAATAAAAGTATTTCTCCTTGTTTCTCCATTCTAACGCCTGCTATTGCATGGTGTTAGTTTTTGGCGCTGCCTCAGATTTACAGATCCTAAATCTGGGGCAGCGTCAAAAGCAATGGGTGTTGCAGTGGAACTCCCACAGCACCACCGATTGAACGCCCCTTTCACGCTAAGTAATGCATGTTAAGGGGCCGTATTTACAAGGTGGCGTTAAGCGTTAAGAAGGGCATAGTGCCACCAGACCGTCGCTAAAAATGACGTTCTGGTGGCGCTATCCCCTTGTTAATTTACCCCTCAGACCGGCCGACTGCTGGGGTGGGGTACCGCGCTCCTGCTGAAAGTTCAGGTACGTGAGAGGACTCTACAAGGCTTGGCAAATGCTAGGAAATATTTCGAATCAATGCATCAATATCTGGCAAAGAGAATCACAACCCCAGTGTGAAAGAACCCTGGACACTGAGACAGCCACACATCAGGGCCTTGTTTACATCACAGGTGTCTGGAGAGGGAACACAGTGGGATCACCTGCAGAGCTGCCCAGTGGCAGGTGCTTAAAAAACACAGCCATCATGGAAAAATAAATGGTTGCAGCTGAGACAAGGCTCATCACAGAGACAACCACATATCACAACATCTTCCATACATAACAGCTGTCTGTGAACACTAGACACCCTAGGAACGACTGACAACCTGCCCAGGCCCAGGTGCATGAAAAACAGCCAGCATTCACAGAGACATGGAAGAGGCCGAGATAAGCCGCCTCACAGGCACAGCCCACATATCACTGAGCCTTGTTTACATAACACTTCTCTGTGAAGGATGAGCACAGTCGAACCAACAGACAAACTGATATCCCACTGCATAAAATATAACCACTTTTGTACATAAATCGAAGCAAACTAAAGTGACAGAAGACATTTTTCTTTATCTGGCTTGTTTTTTTTCCCACACTCTTATCAAAACCTTTTCGAGATAAACAATATTTCATCCAAGATTATGCACACATGAGAAGAGAGCAATGATCGGGGTACAGCGTGGCAAAAACAAGCACGAGGTGTAAGGAGACAGCAAACATTACATCCAGACGACAGTTCCTTTAGTCAAGGAAGAATGTATGGTTGCTATACATTTAGGAGTGTGACTAATACAAATAACACATCTATTGATGGGTTTGAAGTGGCAAAAGTATTCTATTTTTACCTGAGATAAAAAGATTTATAACAAAAAAGAAATTGAGAAAAAGTATGAAGAAATATAAAATAGAATACCTGGCACCATCTATGGAGTCCATGGATTTGATATTTACCTGTCTTGTTTGTACATTTGCTGCCCCTTCTTTGCTGTACCTGGTGGCATCCACCCCGTATGGTGTGTGCCTGTGTCTACATTTGTGCCAAGCTGTATCCTAACATTGGCAGGCTAGCGGCGCGGGCCCATGTGTGATGAAAAGCTGCACTGGAGTGTGCCTCTGGGGATAACTCGGTGCCATGACTTCTCATCACCCCCAGGTCCCTTCTGTCCTCGTCCCATTCATAAACAAGTGAGATAATCCTATCTCACCAATAAACAAGCATTGACAATGCAATAGGTCTCGCAGCTATTAGAATTGTAAATGATATATTCTTTTTATATTTTTCTTTTCTAAAAAGCATACAGTATATATTAGTAATTTTGCACCATCAGACTTTAGATGAATTTGTGTGAAAAAAACAATAAAAAAACCCACAAAGCAATAGGACATGTTATCCATATGATACTGATTAAAAAAACGGGATTATATGCATTTGTGATTGTTGCATTTATTTGAGAGGGGTCTGTGTTTGACTGACAAATTATTTTAAAGTGACAGTGATGATAAATTGCTAAATTATAAGGTGTTTTTGCTTAGAATTTTGACGCACGTCCTGGCTTTTGATAGACCCGGTGAGCCCAATGGGTGTTGCGCGCCTGTTTAGTATCATACAACGATCACACAGCGAACAAAGTCATCTCGTTGGCACCAAGGCACAGTATCACACAGGAGCTGATAATCTAAAGGACATTGTCAGAGGCTTTTACTGGGAGGAAAAGAAGTCAGCCGTCCTCCATGAAGCGCCAAGAGGCATCTAGGGCTGGAGCGTTAGACATGGTGTCCTTTGAGCCTCAACGGAAGTGAGTGCCAGGAACTTCTGGAACCTTCAAACTCCTCCCGGTTTTTAATTGGTTTGGAGATCTGCAAGAGCCCTTGGGCAGGTGACCCCAAACTCCTGGATGGCGTATACATGGTGGACTCCAAAGTTGGCAATCAAAGCCTTAGTTTACACTGACAAGTGCTATTTGTAGCGCTTAGAAACAGTACAGGATGCAAATATTAATAATGATTGTCAAGTCTTGTAGATCTATCAAGGTCTTATAGTAACAATCTTCTTCAAGCGCCAAGAGGGTATTATGGTGGTGGGGGGCACAATATAAATAAAGTGCTGTATTATATAGCGCAGCCAAACCCCAAGGGGCTGTCTATTCTCGCCCCCTGTCTTCGGGCACATATATTTTTCTTTTGGAAGGGGCGGTGGGGAACTAGGATGTCAGCAGCATCCTGAATCAGCAAAAAACTGAAGGCAGCGCATCCCTAAAAAATCCAAAGTGCTGAAATCGGCGTGTGTGGGGAGGAGGGCAGGGGCGGGATTTGAAACAATTGTGAATTGAATCTTTGTTCTAGACACACACCTCCTTCTCTGTAGAGGAACCTTGGCACCGGGGCAAGGCTTACTCATTGCACGGTGGGCTTTTGGCCCCAGCAGCCCGTGCGAGGACTACTCTGGGAACCACTGCAAGGGCCAAAGGAGGCCTGGGTGGAGGGGGGGGGGATGTAAACGATTTATTATCTCGGCACCTCGCACACCCCCCACTAATGTCACCAGATCTTGGCAAAGCCTTTTATTCACACATTTGTGTTTCATGTTACCTCTTCTGCCGGGCGGCTTTCTGGATTTCTGCATCCACCGCCCTCGTAAACACCCCTCGCCTCCCGGTGTGAGGGCACAAGCCGTTAGCATGTTGTTTTTTTTATTGTCATTGCATCGAGGCTGTGTTAAAATAAATAAACGTATCCATACAGATTGAAGAGCGATGTTGCGTCTCCTGTTTAAGTTTTTTAATAAAGACAACGCACCTTTGAATTTAAAAGCATGGGTTCTAATCCCACGTTTGTTTTTTTTGCAGTTGTATATAGCGTGAACTCGGAGCGCTTTACATGAGCACCTGTTATGTTACACAAGGTCCCATTTATTTCTTGGTAGGCGCAGGAGATTAGGTAATCACAGAATACTGAGCCGACACCGAGGCGCAAACCCAGTTCCCCAGCTTGAAAGTCGGCAGCTCTTGCCATAAGGCCACATCCTCTTCCCCAACGCTTCGACTACTGACCCATGATGATTCTGGACGAGTCATGTAATTCGGCCACTGCGCCAACTTGTCATGCGGTTTTGCTTCGCCCCCTCCCCCAAGAAATGATGTTTGCAGCTCTCATGCGTTAGATGCTTTTGCTACATGACTCAAGTTTTCTGTGCAGCGCTACAATGCTTCTCGGAGCCATGACATCCACATATCAAACTTCATTATTCACAGCTACTTACAGGGTGATCTGAAGTGAGGCGAATCCTTACTGTTAACAAATATACCCTGTAAATGCATCAGCCCAACTTTTTATTTGCAACGAAACAGGCAGCTGGACTTCCGTATATTTTGCCATGAGCTCCGGTTACGTTAACTGTTTTCCCTATAAACAACCAGGCTGACACTGAGTATATCACAGATATTATACCTTCTTTATCAAGGGCCTGCAGTCTCCTAGCCACGACTCCCAGCGGTTATTACGGCTGGCTGGGGAGCTCCTCTGAGTCACGGGAGAGGGGCTGGGGGGGAGAAGGCGCTGTGCATACCAATGCCGAGGGAGAAGAGGCAGAATGCGGCGTGAAGGCAGCGTGATCAGAAATACACGGCCAAACGAGACTGGCTCGTGTGCTTCATGACGTATTTGCTCGGCTTTTTATGCTGAGCCACTTGGACAGCCTCCCCTGTTAAAGGGTTTCTTGTCTTTATGGGGACATGTGTTTGGCCCCATAAAGATAAGAAACCTTTTGCAACGAACGCAAAGCAGGCGAGGCCGTCCAAATGGGACGGCTCAAAAAGCCAAGCAAATACATCACCGACTCCTCCTTTCCAATGGCTGGCCACCGTTTAGCATAAACGGTGATGCCAGCCAATAGAAATGAGGGGCGGGGCTTAATGCCCCTTACAGAAAATACCCATATCTCATTAAATCTCACCAGCGAGACTGCACATGCGCGCAGCCTACGCCAGGCGAGACCTAAAAAAGAATGAAGGAATGCTGTCCCTTACCCCGCCCTCTCCCCTGGGGACTACATAAGCGTACTTACCCAGCATTCCCTCTTTTCCTTTTTTCTGTCATCCCACAGAATGGCACGAGGCAGGAGCTGGAAGGCTTCTGCTGGGATCGCGTCTCTGCTGACGGACGGTGGGGGTGTTGCTGGCGGTCTTGTCTCCCTCCCTACTGGGCTTAGAGGGAGGTGCGCGCAGTTCCCCTTCGGTCCAAGGGCTACTGCTGGAGGCTTCGATTTTTCTGGGCTGCACCTCCCGGGTTGCTGGGCACATCGGGAGGTGCTTCGTTTCCTGAATAGACTGGTGTACACCTGTGAACACTAGTACTGTGTGGTAACAACTCACCAGTACTATGCAATTACAAGTCAGGCCTATCACCATGAAGGCCCTGATTGCGCGTAACACTGAGATGCTGGACTGGAAACTCTGCACCCGTGGTAACAACTTGCCAGTACTGCGCAAATACAAGTTAGACCCCATGGAATGGGGAATATCTGGACAGAACCAGATTCCTGCAGGAGTTCTGCATGGGTTTCCCAATGCTTTGGGTTTAACACACACTTTTACTACTTGCTGGAAGCAGGTGGTAAATGCTGCAAAGGGCTCATGCAAGGAGGGGGTAGCGGGAGGGGATCTAGAGGGTGAGGGGGTCCCAAAGGGTCGGACAGATGCCAGGGTACAGATCCAGACTGCAATGCGGCCTTTCCCAGTGCAGGTTTGCCAGCCAGATATTCCAGCCTGTACGAACAGGTCCACCATTCCTGCACCTGGAAAGTCAGCTGTGGCTAACTTATGATTGTGTGGCACGGAATTACAAGTGGGCATTCACTCCATGCAACTCATAAATGTGGGCAGAGAATTGCCTCCAGCTGGTGCTCTGGCACCATAACCTTTTTGAGTAAGTTGAAATAAACAGTTGGAGTGGGTTCATCAAGCACAGTATCAATTAAGATAGCAGCCAGACGTCAATGTACAACAACTATAAGTGATACAATCAGATACAGTAAATCAATGACAGGAATGGATTAGCAGGATAAAGCACTATGTCAACCATACACCAGAACAACATTTCATTGGACCGTGCAGTGGTGTCCAGGAGGCCAGGAGCCAGCGCACTGTTCGTGGAGGAGGCATCAGAGTCTGCTTGCTGTAGAAGGTAAGTTTGAAGGGGTTCCCAAACATCTTTAGGATGAGATGCAGGGTGTAGTCGCTGAGCACATATTCCAGCTTGATCTTTGCAGTGTATCATGTCCTGAGTCCAGCGTCGTACTGGGGCACCTCATTTTGCATCCAGTGTACAATCATTCTCCTCTTGGCTAGCAGGAGGACCTCCAACCGATCTTGGCTAGCAGGAGGATCTCCAACCGCTCTTGGCTAGCAGGAGGACTTCCAACCGCTATTGACTAGCAGGAGGATCTCCAACCGCTCTTGGCGAGCAGGAGGACCTCCAACCGCTCTTGGTGAGCAGGAGGACCTCCAACCGATCTTGGCTAGCAGGAGGACCTCCAACCGCTCTTGACCAGCAGGAGGACCTCCAACCACTCTTGGCCAGGAGGAGGACCTCCAACCACTCTTGGCCAGCAGAAGGACCTCCAACCACTCTTGGCCAGCAGGAGGACCTCCAATCGCTCTTGGCCAGCAGGAGGACTTCCAACTGCTCTTGGCCAGCAGGAGGACATCCAACCACTGCAGTTCTTTGAGAGAGTCAATAGGGGCACACGATCAAGCAACAGTGGGCGAGGAAGGTACGGTGCAGCTCACAAATGTCACTCAACAGACTAAACACCCCGGACCAATAGGCAGCTCCATGCAATATGTAGAAAATCCCTAACACCTGCCCCACACTTCTTACATGGCACCATAGCATTGGCAGTAAATGTACCCAGTCATTCAGGGGAAATATAGAAACAATATAGAAATGTGGAGCATCACACCCCTGTGCACAGTAGTAAGACCTGCATTTGTTGGATATCGGGGTACCCAGTTCCTTCTCCATTCCAACCTGCTGGCATAGGATGGGACTGGGGAATGCAATATAACCTCTGTATATAGGAAGCAGATGGATTGCCCAGGTCCCCACATTTTATGTAGTGTGTGAGCATGCTGAGCTTGAGTGGTGCGCTGGGGAAGTCTGGAAGAGTCTCTCCGGCCGCTGAGCACAGACGATAATAAAGCAATAAATTCCCCATCAGGAAGATGTCTCCCAACGTATCAATATTTGCTGAATTCCCTATCAGAGAAGATGTCTCCCAACTTATCAATATTTGCTGAATTCCCTATCAGAGAAGATGTCTCCCAACATATCAATATTTGCTGAATTCCCTATCAGGGGAGATGTCTCCCAACTTATCAATATTTGCTGAATTCCCCATCAGAGAAGATGCCTCGTAACTTATCAATATCTGCTACCGTTGAAATATGCACCACCAGTTTTCGAGCATAGGCAAGAGCGGGGCGTTGTATTGGGTCGGAAGGAGCGGGAAGTACGGCAATGAGCAGTTCTCCGTTTTGGACAGACCTTACCGTGCTTTACATGTCCCGCCAACCACATTCACATCGCCCATGTGCACCGAAGATTGCCGACAGATCATGGTCAGTTGGGGTTTGGGGCACATAATAGTGCATTCTATCGAGCATGAATTGGTACATCAATACCAGGGAGCCAGTATCTGATGTAGTGTGGTCAGGTCACTAGGTTGAAAATCTGAAGGTCCGGCACTGCCAGGCTACCAGATCTCATAGGCTACGTGAGGAGGTCCCAATTCGCACGCGGCTGCCTGCCTCCTAAGACTAAACATCTCAGCGTTTGTTGTTGCTTGAAGAAGACAGCCGACGTCCAAACTGAAATATTGGTGAATAGGTACAAGAATTTCTGAAGTACTACCATCTTGATAATCAAGATTCGGGCTATTAAGGAGGGCGGCAGGCATATCCATCTTTTCACCCACGTTTTAAGGGCGTCAAGCACTATAGCAAAGTTTGGGCTGAGCAGTTTTGCAGTGTCATGCGTCACATACACACAGAGGTATTTCACTCTTTCGGTGCTCTAATTGAAGGAGAACTCTGAAGGCTTAGGGTCTGTGACACCCAACAGTGGGCAAACGTCTGACTTGTTCCAATTAATGTGGAGCTCCGAGTGGCCGTCGAACCAGATGACCTCTCTGATAACCTGAGCAAGGTTATTGTCTGGCCTTTGAATATACAGTACTACATCATCTGCATATAATGATACTATTACCGGCCTAGCAACCTAAGCGTATCCCACTCATCGCATGGAAGTCACAAAGAAAACATGCAAAGGGTTTGATTGCCGGTGCAAACATTTAGAGGGGTTAGAGGGCATCCCTGATGTGTACCTCTAGCAATGAGACTAGTCTGTGAATATTGACCATTCACCCAGAGACTGGTGCAAGGTGTGTTGTAGAGAAGTCGAATATGCTGCAGAATATGAGTCCCCAGTAGTAGTAGTTTAGCCAACATTTTATCATCACACTTCTAAAGGGACAGCGTCCTGTAGGAGACACATTTGGTGTGATCTCTGCCAGGTTTAGAGAGCACCGTTATGACACCTCCCATAGTAATGGGGGAGGTGCCCTTTAGAAACTGCATCCTGGTACATCTCCTGCAATCGTGGGGCTAGCAGAAACATATACTGTTTGCACAACTCTACAGGCAAGCAGCCAGCGCCCAGAGCTTTACTACTGGGAAGGGCGGGCTTGCCAATCTTGACATCCTCTAATGTAATTGGGGAATTCAGAAGTTCCCTCATAGTGCCCTTAATCCAACTCAGTGCAACTTGCACCAGGTAGTCGGGTATAACCGAGCTGCCATCCCGCGCCCTAGAGGTCAGCATAGTAACACCAAAAGCTTTCTAGTTTGTGACCTGTAAGAGAAGTAACAACCTTGTCCGGGTTTGCACCTTGAAGGCAACCCACAAGATGGCAACCTTCACAGCCGTACATTCATTAGGTTCAAAGAATTCTGTTATGGCAGACCCAGCGTCAGCAGGAAACCCCTCGCCGTGGAGCTCGGAGCCCCTGAGGCAACAGCTGATGAAGGGCAAACACGGTGGGGAGTCGCAAGGGAAATCCTAACTGGGGAGTGGTTAGACAGAGTCCTGGGGTGGACAGTAGACTCACAGATCCCCGCAGTTGAAGAACGCATTCCCAGCCTCATATCGACATGTGAGGAGGTGCTGTGTACAGTAGAATAGTATGTAAACCTGATGTCTACCGGGCGCCGGGCCCGCCGCACATCTATCAAGTCATACAACTGCATTATAGGACAGAGGGCCTCAACTGCTCTAGAGGGCGGCTTGCAGGCATGCGCAGATCTATCATCCTGCGCAGTAATGGCGAGGTTGAAGTCACCACCTCAGAGTATGGGCCAGTCCCTGTACTTGCTGCATTTTAGCAGTATATCATCAAATAAATTGAGCCATCAATATTCAGGGAGTAAATATTGACAAGCAAGAGTGGTTGGGTGTTAACAGCACTTGCCAGAATAACTGCACACCCCACTGACTCATTGGTGACTTCAGGCAAAGTAAATTCAGTGCTTTCAATAACCAATATAATCCCTCCCCCCTCCGGAGTACGTGGAGTAGGAGAAGAAGTAGCCGTGCCTCACCCATGCTGAGGCAAATGTAGGACTCGCCAGTGATATGCCAGTTTCTTGCAATAGGGCAATTTCTATTTTGTGCCTGTCCAAATAGGCCTCAACTTGTCTGCCTTTATGCGGGTAATTTATGCCACGAACATTCCAGCTAAGTAACCGATCCATATGTGTATGACATGGTATACAAAACCTGTTTACATGAGTGCAAGCCATTAATAGTAGTCTATTCCAAGCCTATTCCCACTGTGATAATAGCAATAAACAAAAATTATAAAAGAAGAGATACCAAACAACCTCCCAGCCGCTCACCCAACCCCTCTCACGCCAAAAGCAGTCGTTGGCCAGTGCCCCACCCAATAAAAAAAGAAAAGAAAGCAGTAACCCAACGAAACTCCAATGGTCCTGCAAAAGGGTGCATTAGTGCGCTCAACGCGTGGAGGGTGTGGTGGAGCACAGCCAGCCTGGAGCACAGCTAGAGTCCAAAGCTTCGCTGGTATCTATGCCGTATAAATACATACCTAATTAACAGCATCACAAGACTAAAACAGATAGTAGTTATCCGAGAGCATACCTGTGGTGTTACGGAACAGTAGGATGCAATGAAAATGTTGCACTGAAACTCATTGAAGATTCAATGAAGCTGTTACATTGATTTTAGTATACCTGTATATGATAGAAGGTTAGCACAGTACAAGCGGTCTAGAGCTAGACTCATTGTCAATGAGGGTAGATGTGGGTCGCGAATCTTCTCTCGCAGAGCTGGGGCTGCTAGCTGTTGAGCTGGAGGGGCCACTGTGTACTGCAGGTAGATTTCAATAAAGTCAGTAGCAACCTCTAGATGCATGAAAAAGTGAGCCCTCCCATTGTACTCTTCCAGAAACTTGGCAGGAAACAACTTTGGGTACCGGAGAGCCTTAGCACGCAGGGTTTGTTTGACTTGAACAAAGGAGCGGCTCACCTCCTGCACCGCTGGGTTGGGGTGAGAAGTCAAAGAAGGTCCATTATAGTGGAGATCTGGCTGTGCCCTGTTGAGGCACAGACTTGTATAGTAGTTCCTGTAGTTCAACAAGCGGGCTCTGGTGGGTCTAATGTTCTGTTCCGACAGTGGCCCAGCCTCCAGCCAGCCATGTACTCGCTTCACTATGAAGGCATTAGATAATGCGTCCCGGCCAAACAAGGCAATTACCCTGTCCGTCACAAAAGTCTCCATAATACCAGCACCAGGTGTTTGTGCTACTCCAAAGATGTGCACATTATTCCACCTTGAGCATCCCTCGAGGTCTTCCTTCTTCTCCTTATCAGCAGCGAGTTCCCGCTTGAGGGCTGTGATCGAGATAGATGCCTTGTGAGTCTTCAATGTCTGAAATAAAAATTTCTGCTTGTGTAAACTAGGCGTCCTCCTGTCCATTTGTTCCTGAAAACCATCCATGTGCTGTGTCAAGGTATCAATCTTGCCATCAATGATGCACAGCTCATCTTTTAAGTCATGAAGCAGGGCTGAGATATAACTTTCAAGGGGAGTGGCCGCGGGAGATCCAAATATTGCTGCTGTGGCTGGAGGAGCTCGCCAATTAAGCGGCCATCTTGTATTGCAGATGTCTAGTGTCCTCTTCCCAGAACCAGCATCTTTAAACATGCTATTGAGTAACAACACTCACTCAACAAGCTACGAGCCACACTACGAGGGTGTTGGGGTTCGCCCTCTCAAGAAATCTTTGCTAAAGTATGGCAAAATAGTGTAATTTTTAGCACTCTTCCCCAAATATTGGTTAAAGAACTATGGGCCACATGTAAGTAGGTTTTTTCCGGTTGCAACAGCCCGATTCACAAAATCGGTCTGTTTGGGACCAAAAAAATGCATATTGCTATGTAGCAAATCCATTTAGCAATTTGGGAGGCTGTCACCGAATCGCAAAATGGGTTAGCGATTCAACATTAGGAAGGGGCGTGTTAAGGGTGTGCCTTCCTAATAGCGACTCGCAGTGCTGTGTATGAATGTTTTGTGACCAAAATGTGGTTGAAAAAACATTTGCATTTTATCACCTACTTAAAGTAGGTGGAAACCCATTCGCAAATGGGAAGGGGTCCACAGGGCACCACTGCCTACTCTTAAAAAATTTAACTGAAACGTTGCATTTCTCTTTTTCAAACACATCCCATTTTCCCCAGCATGCCACCATCCTACTGTTTTTAGCGATTTCACATGGATCGCAAATTGCGACCTATCGAATGAATATTAAAGAGATGGGTCAATTGTGACCCTATTAGGAATCGCTAAATGTGTTATAGACACATTAGTACATAGGTGTTCGTGATTTCCTATTAGCAAATCTTAAAAATTCACCATTAGGAATTCGTAAAATGAAACCTGCGTACATGTGGCCCTATATGTATTACACACAATTCTGGGAATGTCATTTTATTTGTCACCAATTTTCAAAATGTATGTAGCAGTAGAATCTTTTCACTTTATTTTTATATAATACCTTTTATGTGTGGATTGTCAATCCTATTTTACTAATCCTTATCAGTATAAATGATGGAATGTCCCCAAGTGATGTCATAACAGCCTTAGTGGTAGGTGCCCTGGGGTACTGAGCTAGGATACTCCACAAGGAATAAACCTTACAAAATAAGCCTGCATTATTCCTCTCATACTAGTTTCAAAAATATTTCATACTACAATCATTTTGTCCAGAACATCAGCTTGTCATTTTCTTACAATACAGACATTTCAACATAAAATGAATAATTTTAATATGCATACATAGATTCAGTTCCCCCATGAAAAAAAACTATATATTTGCCACGAAATAACAAATCTTGTCATTTTCCCTGAGCATTCAAATGCCCCGCTGTTGCATAGCAACAGGATCTTCATTTCATACCCATGTGTCATCATCATCATGAAATACCAGGGATGCCCTTCATAAGGCAGTAACTTTAACCACAGCTATGCCAGAGGCAGACAGATTTATGTCAAGAATGCCCACAGACATCTTAAGAATGAACTACTAATAATCGATAGCCAGGATGCCAATCATGCCACCAAGAGTTCCCCATTATGCCATGGATGGGCCACCGTTATTCAATGAGAGCCAGAATGCCACCGGGACACCAATCTGCCTGAATGGCTAGTAGGCAGAGACAGCTAGCACATTACCAAGAGTGCTCCAATGTGTAGTGAGTTATGCAGCCCATTATGTGTGTCCCCACACAGCTAGCACATCACCAAGGGGAAGGTCTCCAGTGTGTCTTGGAAGGCCCAGGGTTCGGAGCATTTCACACATTTTTGTCCCAATATGCCATGCATGCAGTCAGCATCCACAGCCACTGCCTGCCATCACTGGAGAAGCACTAGAGTGAGAATGACAGCTTTTAAATCTAGTGTTTTATACTGCTGTTTTTGCTGCTTCTAGGTGCTGTACTTTACAGGTGTTACTATTTATGTAGTAGTGTAACAAAATGTTTGTAAGTAAACCCCATTGTGGCATCTGCGCACCAAGCGGGTTATTTACAAGCGCCTTGGGCCACTTTTGCGTAATTTTTAACATGGGAAAAGTGACGTAAAGGTGGCGCAAGGGGCTTGTAAATAAACCACCAAGCTTCTAGTTTTGTCTAGCTTTAGTGCCAAAAAGTTGACATAGTTCTGGCAGATGAACCATCCAGGACATCCTTCTCAAGAGTGAGTGTTCAAATGGCCTCTACATTTAGAATTCTGACAGACTGTGCACAGAATGAAGGTTGAATCTGAGATAGAAGAAAAGAAAAAAGAAAACCAGAGTTCGTCTTGGCAGAATTTTAACCTGAGCTGTAGTTGTCTGTAGTAGGCTCATTACCCCTCTGAGCTCATGAACCAGTTTATGAGCGAGTGCGGGGAAAGAAATGTCTGTTCCAACAATGGCTTAGAGAGTACTGCGCATGCGCACCAGTGTTACAGAGGGGATGCTCCAGTATGCCAACATAGTACCGGCTTCCGGTTCGTACAGGAGGGGAGTCGGTGAGTGCGTCAATAATCTCACCCCTGTCACAGCAGACAGATTCACAATAATGCTGCCAAAAACATTGATTCTAAGAGTTGCGTGGACTTCCTCTAATCCATGCATATTACAAATGTAAATAAATTAAATGTAAATGCCAGCATTTGTAAAGCGCACAGCTACCTCCGGAGAGGTGTCTCGGCGCTGGGGGCCGTCGGGAAGATTAAGAAAGCTATTGCCCAGAGTCACATGGTGCTGGGCTAACCTGCCGCCGGAGCCGGGGATCGAACCGTGAATCCTGTGGGCGTCGCATGCGGGAATTCTCACATTGTGAAACTAGGTTACATTTCAATCCCAAGCATTGTCAATGCAAGCCATTACATTAATGAAATGTTATTGCAACCACATGATAGGAGACGCCAAGCAGTATGAATCCCAGAACATGCACAGCTTCAGAACTCCCAGCACGCCACATTCAGAACATACATGGTGACGAGTGGCCCCCCGACGGCAAGGGTTTTCTCGGTGAAAGTGGAGGAGCGCCTTACGGTGCATTTGACGGCGCTGTCTTGCTCGTGCAACTTACTCATGGGATGCTCGCTGCCTCTATACACATGGGGGCTGATTCACAAAGGGCCTCCGTACTCGTAGGGGAGGCTCGCACTCGTCACGGCTGCCCCCCACTCGTCGCAGGACCTCTGCAGTGAGTATCTGCAGAGCGGAGGTCCCGCCGCGGGTGCAGGCCCCCCACCCGAGTGCAGGATCTCCGCCACTTGTGCGGAAGCCTTTTGGGAATCAGCGCCATTATGTGATGGCCGTTGTGATCAGGGCATGCAGTCCTCCTCAAGGCAAGACTTCAACTATCTGAGCAAAGGCTTGTGTGCACACTGCTGCACATGCAGCCAGGAGCATAGCTTCAAAGAGGGGTTTGGGGTGTCCCAACCCACTAATAACATTGTTCTTAAATCTAAAGTCGGGCCATGGATGTCCAGTTGGGCCTACCAGTGTTTTATTAGATTTCACGTGTGATGAGTAGCCGGGCGTGGGTTTCATATCAATGGTGCACAGAGAGTTGCTGGGTACATAATAACTCCCTGCCAGTGTGAAGCAGAATCCTGCAGCTTATAAAAGTGCACAAATGTATTTCTGAAAACTTACTTGTATTGTGAATGTGTGTTAATGAACTCTACAGCCATCACCCTCACACACGTGTGCAATACAGACAGACATAGCGGAGCCCCCTTTGCTGCAGACACAAAATTGCAGCTATTACATGCGAGCAAATGAACATTGAGCTCGTTTGTTGTGATATATATTTGTCCTCCTGAGAATACATGGGAGTTCAAATTCACACAGCAGGCAAATCCAAAATGAAACTACATCTGGTCTACCACCCACCTGGTGAAGACCTATCGTTCCTTGAACAACTAATGGAAAAGTTACGGCAGATTCCCTACTACACATAAATCCAGTCTTTATAGGAGACCTCAGTCTCCACTGTAATAATGAGGAGGACATACAGGTCTCTACTCTTAAAAACATCCGTACCAATCATAAAGTGCTACCAGCATGCACAGCTACGACACACACCAAAGGGGCTATTCTTAATCTAACCATATCAAAGACAGCTGCCATTGCAATCCACTCCGTCATCCCAACTGACCGGTCAGACCATCACCATATCACATTCCACATTACCACATGCACACTGGAAGCAATAGGTCACGAGCTAAGACCAAACCCCTGTATGAGAGACAATAGAAACTAAGAACCAAGAGCGTACAAGAGCTTAATGAGCATTACACCCAAAAAATGTGAGATATAATAAATGTGGTAACCCCGCTCTGCCTCAAATGACACAAAAACAAATTCTCCCATCCTTGGTTCAACCAAAACTTAAGCAAAAAAAGGAGGCGGCCCAGGCTTACAGAGTAATTATGGATGCACGAACCCTCGTCAGAGCATCTAAAACAGGTATAGGAGCTAAGAACCACCTGCAAACAGACCATATTAAAAACACAAAAGTATCTTATTCAGATCCCAACTAGACAGACCAAGAATAGGCCAGGAAAACACTTAGAATCTGATGAAAACACCTCAGGAAAACTGCAAAGCTTTCATGACCTTCTTTAGGGAGAAAATATTGAAAATTGAAAAAGCAATTGCTTCTGATAATGAAAGGAAATGGGACCAGACCATCAACATACTCCACGATCAACGGGAAACCACAATCATGAATGAACCTCTAACCCCTAAAGAATACGGCCAAAATGGAGTTTACACCCTATCTGAAGACGATCAGCAAAATCTTAACGCCTTTAAAACCAACATCGCATTCCAATTATCCAATCACCCAAACAATCATAAATGGCATCATTCAATTAGTCTCCCCTCTCTGGATGAAAAAAGTAAACTTATTAACAATTCAAGGAACCATCCCACACTGTTTGAAGTTAGGGCAAGAGACACGTTTCCTGAAAAAAACAGGAGCTGATATGAGAGATCTAAATAATTTCCATCTCGTATGAAACATCCCCTTACTCGTGAAACTGTTGGGGAGATGCTTACATAGCGAATTATATCAACACAGTGAGCTATTCAACCGATTAGACAAGTTTTAGTCTGGTTTCAGACCAGGTCACAGCTCTGTATATGGCCATCCTACACATTATGAATGAACCTCTTCACATACTGGACCAGAATGAGTGCTGCCTCCTAATCCTCCTCGACCTATCTTCAGTATTCAACACGGTCAGCCACGACTGCCGGTTCGAGTTACTTGAACACCGAATGGGGCTGTCTGGAAATCTACTGACATGATTCACATCTTTTCTTCAAAACCACCAACAATGAATCAAACTAGGAGGATCTCTATCTAAAGCAGAGATACTCAAAGTACGGCCCGTGGGCCGCTTGCGGCCCTCCTGACCTCCACATGTTGCCCTTTGTGAACAACAACAGCCCTGGAGTTCTGTTTACATGACGGAGGACAAACAGTCACTAAGATGTTAAATACACGGTAAATCACTTATTTACAAGCTGTCTAAAGCAAAGGAATGGAAGAAAAGAAGGTGTTATGCAAAATCTAACTTTAGGAACACCTTCATTTTTAAAGGCATCTTGCATTAATCCTGTACAAATTTGTAAAGTCACTTCAAAATTCTATAAAAAAATTATTTCATTATCATGTAGAAGCATTTCGGGAGACAGCGTTTACAATGCTGTCAACACCACGTGCATTGGAATAGTAATTTATACTATTCCTAAATCCAGCGCACCATCTAGGGAAAGCCGTAGAAACGACTTGCGATGTAATGATGTAAAATCTGCGTTGTATCCTACCATGTGGTATTTGCTCGCGGTGTATCACCTTAGTACTTCAAAATGTTATCATGTATAAAACCATTTCATTATGTTCCAAAAATGAAACGGACCGGGTACCCAAAAATTGTTTGCACGCCTCTAGACCATCCACATGTAAGATAGATGTATATAGGCTGCAAACATCCAATACATTTTATACATGATAAAATTTTGTCTCGAGAACAATTTTTTTGTCTTCAATGATAATTTTTACAGACAAAAACAAGGTACAGCCATGGGCACCTGTTTTGCTCCCAGCTTTGCCAACCTTTTTATGGGCTGCTGGGAGCAGCAGGTGTCCAGAACGGATGAGTTATACCGCAGCCATGTGAAAGTGTGGCTGCGGTATATCGATGATTTGTTTATCATCTGGGATGGTTCTCGTGAACTAGCTGAGAATTTCATCTCCATTTTGAATATGAATACCAAGAATCTGAGATTTGAGGGAACTATCAGTAATCAGAAAATGCAGTTTTTGGATTTGGAAATTGAAGCAGTGGATAAAAGACTATGTTCTCGACTCTATCGTAAGATCACTGCAGGTAACACTTTGTTACACGCAGAAAGCAGTCATCCAAAAACCCTGATTCGCAGCATTCCGTATGGGGAATTTCTTCGGGCTCGGAGAAATTGCAGCACGGATGCTGATTTCAAAGATGAAAGTGACTGCATGATTAAAAGATTTGTAGAGAGAGGCTATAAACTGAATGTGATACAAGAAGCACTCTCAAAGGCAATGCAGTTCACACAATCTGAATTGTTGAAACCAAAAGATATAGTGCAGGAGAAGGATGATCAGGTGGTGAGATTTATTACTACTTTCAACTCTAGCTCTTATGAAGTCAGAAAATGTCTAAATAGACATTGGGAGATCCTGAAGACTGAATCTACATTAGAGGATATAGTAGGAGATGCTGTTAACATCACCTACAGAAAAGCGAATTCTCTAAAGGATAGATTATGCAGCAATGAGGTGCCTGGTATTAAAGGCTCTAACATGGATATACAAGGTTTTTTCACATGCATGTCCTGCAAGGCATGCAAAACTAGCTCTAATGTGAAAACAGTACATTTCCCAGTTTCTGACACCAACAGACGCATTGAGAAACACCTGACTTGTTTATCAGATTATTGTGTCTATGTGTTGATGTGTCCTTGTTCTAAAAAGTACGTTGGCAGCACTATGTTTGCTGCTAAGAAAAGTATTTTGGAACATATGAGGGCAATTCAAAATAAAGATAAGTTGTCCCCTATTGCCAGGCACTTTGAAGAGTTCCACAAAAGTAACCGTAACCTGTTAAGATTTTTTGTTTTAGATGGAATTCTACCCTCCAAGAGGGGTGGTGATAGAATTCGCAAATTACGCCAACTTGAATCCAGGTACATTATGGAGCTCAACACCAAGATTCCAGTAGGATTAAATTCGGAGGAAGAATTGTCTTGGCATTTGGGGGATAAAACTTAGAGCTTAGGTTGATTTCTCGCTCCTTACTCTTCCCTATCCTCCCCCAATTTCAGAAGCTACAGTAAGATTTTTTACACATATATTATTACGCTTTGCTGTTTTTAAAGACTCGGTCCCTAGTTTCCTAGTTTCTTTGTGAATGTTCCGAACCTCATTGTCACATCTTCATTCTGATTCTCTTTGCTATTCTGCTATGCCTTTACAATGTTTTAGTAAATGATGGGAGTTAAAATTTGTAAGGGTGGGTTGGCTCTGATGTTTTCCTCCTTGTTGAGTCTGAATTGATCCTCTCTAGTTTTTTAGGATCGGTGTTGTATATTTTGATATGAGAGCACTATTTTGATTGACAGTTTTGTTTTGTTTGCTATCTCCACTTTGTTATGTTTAGGTGATCCAAGAAGTAGAATTTAAGGATGAAAGAGGCTACTATCAAGAATAAGAGTCAGAAAAAGAAGTATAAGAATAATTGATGGCCCACTTGGGCTAAGTACATTTTGCATATATTTTGCATAATTTGCAATTTTGATTTTTTGGTATAATTATTTTATATCTCTTTTACTCTTGACTGGAGAATAAGTTGAATTATTTGAGTTGACCCTTATGATATATGATATATATGCACATCATGCAATGTTGAATTTATGTGGATATTCCTCTTTTCAGCAATTATGTTAACGTTTACCCACTTGGGTATGATATGGATATGTTGTGAATTCTATGGACTTATACTAATAATAATTTCTTTATGCAACTGGGGGCATTTGGCTGAGGTACCCACTATTTCAGATTAGGATATATAGAAAACGGATGGTTAAAGAAATGTTTGACTGTATGCAGATGTAATAATTCAAACAAGTAGTGATTTAATTAGTAAGCATATAGCATGCAAACCGACATACAACCAACATTATTGGCAGATTGCAACTTATGCAGGAATAGGAATTAACATCATTGTGTTTTATATAGTCATCTCTTTCTCTTTTGAATGTAAAACTTTATTGAGGTACCTTTTTGTTGTTGGATATGGTATTATGCCTTTACCGTTCCAAGATGGCCGCCATGCCGCCGGCCAGGAGTACATGCAAACTATTGTCCTCTTTTACTGTTCATTTCCGCAAAACTTGTGGGTTGTTCCGATGCTCTTTTTTTTTTTTTTGAATTTTTTTTTAATGTATTTAACTGTTGAATTTGAACAGACATTTACCCGTGACCAAGACGATATGTTCGTCGAAACGCGTTGGGTATTATTTGGCTCAAATGCACATTAATTAAATCTTCGTGATGCAATTTTGAAATGCTGTTTCTTCTCTGCTGATGACGTCAGATATTACACCACTGTATTTAGACACTTATTTACCCATGTCTTCTTCCATTAATTTTTAGCTATACATATATTACAAATATTTTTTTTTCAGAAAGACACATATGTCATCAGTGATGTAATATCTGACGTCATCAGCAGAGGATTGCGGTCGCTTGAGTTATAGTTGCCTGCACTAACTATAACGGGGGAATTTCAATGGTTTTTCACGAGTGAAATGTCCAGCTAACTATAACATGTGTGAAACCTATGGTTTTTTAAGTGAATTTGCAAGGTTTTTTAAATGCTAATTCCTAACTATAACGTGTGTGAAACCTATGGTTTTTTCAGTGAATTTGTATGCTAAGTTATGTATTTTTTTTATTTTTAAGGTTTTTCACCGTGCGCGTACCGTACGCGCACGGTGCGCTTCGCACACCGTGCGCGCGCTGTGAGCGTGCGGTGCGCTTCGCGCACCGCACGCCCACGTTACTCATTTCACGGAATTTTTCCATTTCTACCGTACGCGCACGCTACGCACACCCCGCGATTTTTCTAAAAAAAATTTAAAGAAATTTTGGCACTTGGGGGTCCTTCTGGGACCTCCTGACAAAGGCTAGGGGGTCAGGAATTGTCCACCCTGCCCCCTTTTCACGTTCTCCACCTTTGTTTTTCACCCCCTCAGACTGCGAGAGACAAAATGGCGGCCGACACTTCCTGGTTTCGACCGATTCGAATGTTTACTAAGATCTAACAACCAATCAGAATCGTGCTCGCGCACGGCAGCGTGCGCGTACGGTAAACTTGCCGTACGCACTCGGAGCGCGCCTATAGATATATATATTGATTTAAATGCTATTTTCTCAGGAACTACTGAACAGATTTACACCAGACCTGCAAAAGGCACATCCCTGACCTGAGGACTACCTCTCTGCCAAATTTCTAGTAATCCTGTTCAGCCGTTCGGGCTGTAGCTTGGACTAAAGGTCCTATGGAAAAATGCATGGGGAAAACGCGTTTTGGGACCCCCCTTTTTCTCAGCCCCTGCTTGACGAATCCCCCCGAGACTTTCAGGGAAGGAGCGGAGCGGAGCGCCCCACCTATTTTGAAAATTTCGCGAGGATTCGACAATCGGCGCCAAAGTTATTCAAAATAGAATGTTGCGGATTTCCTATGGAAACACGGTCCCTGATGGTCTTAAATCGAACTCGTTTAAAATAGCTAGGGTTGTTGACTCTTTATAAGAACATTCGGGAATCGGGCCTGAGAACCAAGCGATGGCAAAAATCCTGGGTTTCAGGGTCCAGGAGCCTGCAGAAGCACCCCACAAACGCTGCCCAGTAATACGTTTTAAAGTCTGGAAGGTCTAGCCCGCCCTGATTAAACGGGAGCTTCAATTGATCTATTTCCTGTTGAGCTTTTTTATTCCCCCAAATAAAGCTGCTTATCACCCATCTGGCTTCCTGAAAAAAAATTGGGGGATTGAGCGGAATAAGTATAAAAACTTTGGGAGTACTTTCATGTTTTTTAATATTACACCTCCCCATTATACCAATTGGAAGCTTGTGCCAGCTTCTCAGTTGCTAAGTTGTGGTGTCCAACAAAGATTCATAATTTAATGCTGGTATACGTTTGGTCTGCGCAGAGATACGCACCCCCAAGTAAGTGGCTATAGAGCAAACACCCAGTACAGGTCTGTCGGTCTGGAAAGTAAGAAGCACTTGTGTCTTCTTAATGTTTAACCTATAGCTGGAAAAAGGCTGAATTTACTTGCTTCATCTTCGATGAGGACTATTGCAGATGCTGGGTCAGTAGTGAAAATAGCTATATCATCTGCGTAGGCAGTCACTTTAAGCTGGCTCAAACCTGAAGTCAATGGCACTGTCTGCATACTAGTATGTTGTAATGCCCAAATGAATGGCTCAATATACGAGGCAAATAGCAAGGGGGAGAGGGGGTATCCTTGTCTAGTGCCACATTGTATGGGGAAGGGAGATGATTGTAAACTAGCATAAAGCAACTTACCTTGAGGTTTGCTATACAAAGCTTGTATCCATTTACTATATCTCCCTCTCAGACCGAAAGCTGAGAGCGTTGCCCATAGGTAATCCCAAACCACCCGATCGAAAGCCTTTTCGGCGTCTAATAGCACCATGCCCATACTCACTACTGACTTCCAAGCTAGGTCAAAGGCTCCGACTGCAGTATTAACATGAGCTGTAGTATCCCTACCCTGGAAGAAGCCATGCTGCTGACTAGATGCTAATCTTGGCATTATGGGTGCCAGGTGAGTGGCCAGGATTTCAGAAAAAATCTTGGCATCTGAGTTTATAAGAGATAGCGGTTAGTAAGAGCTACACTCCTCGGGTGGCTTGTCCTTTTTCAAAAAGAAGACCATGTTTGCCCCTAAGACTTTTCCACCTATATATAGAACTGTTGACTGAGTTTCTCAAACAAACAAATCGGGCATACTACATACATGCAGATGAAACTCACCTGTACTGGAAGATTTCCGCCATAGAAAATATCACTCATCTCTGTGACACTCTAATGAAAACCCAAACCTGACTGCCACAAAGCCATTGCAATGTAAATGACAACGAAAACTGATTTGCAACTTTTCTCCCACCCCATAGTCCTCATCAGATGCAAGAATGGATTACACAACTGGCCACCCTCAAATGCACGCCTGTAACCTTGGGATAACCATAGATACAAATCTTAACATGCAAGCACACGCATGGTGCTTTTCTCCACCTTAACCTGCTCGAGTAGGTAAGACCCTTCATTCTGCCACCACATTTCAAGATTGCAACCCAAACCCTAGCCATGTCGAGACTGGAATATATGAGTGCAACCCTAGCAGGTTTACTCAAATCAAGCACTGCACCACTCAAGGTGACCCTACATCTTGCGGTGAGACTGATAACAGGAACTAGATGCTTTACCTCATCAAACCCACTCTAAAAAACCTCAACTGGCTCCCAGTCGAAGCAAGGGTCCAGCTGAAGATAGCGAGCACGGCGCATATAGCTTTGTACCATGATACACCTGAGTAGTTCGAAAATAAGTTCAGGAGGTGACCAATCCCTACGAAGTGGGCATCTCCGTCTTGCTGGAACCCCCGAGATTAAAAAGAAAGAAGACCTACGCTCACACTCTGTCCAGATCTGGGCCGAGAATATGGAACTTTCTCCCAAAAAACAGTTTAAAAAAAGAAGTTAAAAGGATTTTACTAAACAGATTCTTTACAGCACAAGATTTTAGCCTGGATTCTGACCTAGCTCAACTGAGAGACCGTCATATCAGAGTCGTTAGTTCACCTAGAAGCAGATATTCCTAGGCATGCCAGCACGAGGCGAAAAGATCGGTCTTTGCACAGTCCAGCCGAACTGCTAGGACAGGTCCTCCCTGAACCAGAACTCAAGGAACCCAGGACCGATTTTGCTAATATTAGGCAGTTTGGGCTGGGATGTTCCAATGAGGAGCCGGGTCAGGACTGATTTTCGTAAGGCGGGGTCCACACTGAGATGTGCATAATAAGAATGGATTGGGATGAGGCCCGAGTAACTGCCAGTGGCTGAGATTAAATTTCTTTTTTTAAAGTCTTTTTATTAAACATAAACAAGCTTCAGTTCAATACCCATACAAAAGTGACATGTTAGGAGAGACATCTGAGGGCTGAGATTAATTTAAGCATTCCATCCAATACTTTTTAAAATACTTTTTGATTAAGAAGGGAGCACAGAATAGTGCATATAAGCAATACCATAGACTTTAAACTTTTGAATTTTAAGCATATATGTTGTTGTTGTACAAGCTTTATTCGAGATGTTTCTCATAAAAGCACAGCATAAAAACATTTGTAGATTAAAAAACAAGATATTTACAGATACAAATTCATATAACACAGCATAAGACACATTAAAGGTTAAAAAAAAACTAGATATTTACAGATAAAAATCCATATTGGCGTTCTGTGCAGCTCATACAATATTGGCATAAAAATGTATACATTTAACAAGTAATTTTACATTTTGGGCCAAAGAAAAATAAAAGAAAACCTGATTAACTGGTCCCGCTCATTAAACGTTGCCTAATGGCCCAGGCCCAACCCAAGTATTTGGCTACCCCAATGACTATTGATTCATGGGTTGCTGTACACATAATTCTTAAAGCCACAGTGCTATCACGTGTCCCCAGGTTTTTACATACAGGGGAGAGCCATAGTCTCCTGGGTGATGCGTAAGCTTTGCATACAAATAGAAAGTGACCTACACTCTCCTCTGCTTTACCACATGCTGGGCATAACCTATTACACGACTTTTGCCAACGTGACGTTAGTTTTTTTAAAGGAATAGATCCGGATCTTAGCTGGAAGACTAGCTTCCTATCCATTGGTACCGTAATAGTATCCCAATAATTTTCTAGAATGGGAAAAAATGTTGTCTCCAAGAAACGGCCAGCCATAGAGTCGGACCTGACGCCGTTCAGCAAATTGCCACCCACCCAATCCCAATAACGGGATTTGAGGTCTTCTTTGCTTGGAAACTCCTCACCCGCTGGGTTATTCCAAAGATTGGAAAGCCCCAGGTCAATTAGCATTGCCCTTAGATTTTTAAGCCAAGTTATCTTATGAAAAATGTCTTCCTTAATTATCCAGAGAAAACCCTCTGCATATTGCCTAATCTCTGGAGTTGTCCAAAGGCGCCTCCAGTAGAGGGCAGGGCGCAATCGCGCTCTATCAGTGATTGGGCGTTTACCCAACTCCAGAAACAATGGTATTAGGGGGGTGCTCTGAGGAAGTCCTGTAATCCCTCTGAGGAACTTATTCTCGGATATCTGTAAGGCCGCAAGATTCTCCCAGGCCCATAACTCCGCGCCATATAAAGTGGCACCTAAGACCTTGGCATCATACACTATAAGTGCAGGTTTAATCGGCTTTGTTTTTGATTTGCGGTGTTCTCCCCTCAGAGCACCTGAAACTTGTTGATGCTTTATGACCACTTTTTCCAAATGATGCGACCAGCCAGCGCTCTCTGCTATCTGGACCCCCAAATATGTAAACTCCTTTACAATGTCTAACTTACAATTATTTAGGGTTACCTTGGGATAGATTCTATGGTTTGGGGTAAAGGCCATTAATTTTGTTTTCCCCACGTTTACCTCAAGCCCGTGCTCCGTGCAAAATGCATCAAAAATATTTAATGCACGTTGCAACCCTGCAGGGGTTTTTGACAAGATGAGAGTATCATCAGCGGACATCAGGATCGGAACCCTGGCGTCCGCTAACGATTATATTGCACCAATATTTCATTGTCAGGACTACTTCTGGCATTAGGAGCAAATACGATGACTATTGAATCACAAAAAGGAATGTATCTAATTTACCCTTCATGCAACTTTCTACCTTTCACCTAAGATATTACTTATTTCCAAAAATATTTGCAATTGAATTGCATGAACAATTCTAGGATATACCATAGTAATATTTTGTAAGGCGGGGGCCGGGCTTATACGGTAATGACCGTGGCTTTGGTTTGGACCATCTTACTTAAACTTTGGGTCTATAACCTGGCAAAGATCTTAATTTTGCATAGTATTGCTTTTGCAAAGACAATCACACAGTAAGAGTATTTAGAACAATAGCAAAACATTCACTGAACACCCACAATGCAACAAAGGCCCAACTCTAAAGCTCATTGCTCTCCTTTGCTGTACTGGTGGATCTAAGAACCTACACGTGAGTTCCTCTCTTGTTTTGTTCACTGCGAAAAACTGACAGAATCAGAGAGTTGCATCCTCAGAGTTATTATTATTGAACAGTTTTTGCTTAGTGAAAATTTGATTTGTATTTATTTGTCGTTGATTCCCTTGTTTATGATGAACTGAGTAGGTACTCTGACTGGATTTCAAATGCAGTGGCTGCTCCTCCGTAACGACGGAGGAGCGTCGCCCACTGTCCAGAGCCAGTATATGAAAAATAAAATGATAATGTTATGTTAAGATGCCTTGTAAGCGCATGGCTACCTTGAGTAGGTTTCCCAGCACTAGCCTCCTCGCCAAAAACAGAGCACCCAGTCCACTACAATACATTATGCAGATGGAACCGGCTAAGTCTTCAAATTCTATCATCATCCTATTTTTCACTGTGCGCCGAGTCTGCTGAGGTTAGGGCAGGGCGGGGCCATCCTCACTGGAGAGCAGAAGGGAGAAGGAGTGGTGGGCATTGTAAGAGCACATGTCGCTTTGGTCTGTTGTCTTAGGATGGCCAAACCGGCATGCGCACTCAGATTTCTCCAACCCAGCTGTGTTGCACAGCTGGGTGGAGAAAAAACACAGGCTCCCTTTGCCTGAGTGAGCATCAGACCATCCCGCTCAGGCCAATACCGGTGCTTCTCTCATGCTTGGTATAGCATGAGAGCAGCGACTGGATTGGGTGCGGAGCCTGTGTAGAAACCAAGAAGCTGTGAAGGAGCACTGATGAGGCGGCCAGCAGTAGGGAGCAGCAGTGGCAGGTAAGTGTTCTTTTTATTTTTTAAAAAATATTTCCCCCCTTGCGCTGCTCTTTATTGGCAGCAGCCTCTTCTGCTCAAATTGACAGCTACAAATGGTTTCTAGAGCTGTGCTATGTGTACATCTTTAAACTGGTCAGTGAAGCTTGCTGGCTTCAGTTGCTTTCAGATGGTATTTATATCATTATTTGAGCCTTAGACCAACCCTTGTTCTTTTGTTCCACACATTTTATGCTGTGAAGTACAGACGCGTGAGTGTGGTTGTACTATACTGCCTATGACATATTCGAGGTGAGCACCTTCGGTGGTGAAATCCCACCGACGGAGCACAGTGTTCAGGGGGTCAAGGGCAGTTTGGAAAGGTGGTTCAATCAGATGAGCCCCAACTTCTGCCTCTGCGAGTTCTGCGATATGTCAGAGGCAAGGCGCCCGATTTGGAAGAGGAGCCACACGCGGGGCCTGGAGAGGGATGGAGTCTGAGAGCCTCCTCCTAGACCATGCCAAGCACTGGGAGCGGGTGGTGGGAGGCTGGGGTGAGGCAGTACCACAATGGAACCCCTTCACCCAGCAGTGCTATTTCCATGGGTACTCCACTGATGTACATCACATCGGGAGGTGTGGAAGCAGAGGAACATGTATTTTCAGCCCCTCTCCATCTGCATTTATGGCCCAAGCAGGAAGGTTTACTGCTAGAACTGAGTCTAGTGCAATCCATTAGTAGGTAGTCAACCAGAATACCCACCAAGGGACCACTTATCATCCCTTGGTGGCATATTGGAAAGGGGTAAAGGGGAGACTGAATGAGGGCGACAGTACAGGGAGGTTGCATTGCCTCAGGACAGTGTTTAACAGAGGTAGGGTTGGAAGGTACCTTATTTGGCTGTTGGTAAGTGTTTTCGTTGCTTGGTTCATTATGAAAGCAGGTAGCGTGGTTCTTCAGCACTGTAGGGTGGAATCTGAGAGTTGGCATGGGGTAGTTCTCATGTGGCCTTTGGGGTGAGGGGCTGGTCCTGCACATATTCCGAGGGAATCCACACCTGGTCCTTGAGAAAGATGTGGGGCTGTTCATTGCTGTCACTGGAGAGGCGCCCACAAGAGTGGCAGTCAAAAAGAGCTGCTGGCATCCTGTCTTTTCAAAGCCAGTGTAGTCTTAAGGCTTTTGGAGCCCTAGGTAAGACATATGTTTGGGCCCCCTGTTCATAATTTTACAGCCCATTATCTGTGAATTGTAGCCCGCATGATACCAAACTTTCAGAAACGGGGTTCCTGCATAAACAGATGAAACATTTCTTTATAGGGACCCCAAATATCAATAAGAAGCCACTTGGCAAAGCGAGAGCTATTCAGAGGCGGAGGTAGGCAGAGAGACTGAGATATGGAAATAGAGGTAAGTTACATAAAGAGGAAGTTTGCTTACCCAAGGGGCCCCTCATAAGGTGGGGGCCCTGGGCAGTTGCCCGTTTTGCCCATGCTTTAAAACGTCTCTGCTCAAAGCACCTCGTGTCCTTCCTAAAGTCCCTCCTCCATCACTGTAACTCAGTCACTGACCATGTGTTTATGACGGTCTGGAGAGATAAGATGGCCAACTTTGTTCTTGGTTGCCACAGGCAACGATCTGATTCTGTACCGCCCACCACGCGCAAGGGCTTTATCCCATCAAGGTCCCTGTTCTCACTCAAGGTCCCATGGACTCCCAACAGAAGGCAGAGAGTGAGTCACGTGTTATCCACACCATCTCAAATGAGCATGAAGGGCTCTTCAATTAATGTTTGACCCTGTTGATGTGACAATCAAGTAGACAACTTACTTTTACACATTGTCTCAAGTCTGGCCTTAAAGGGGCCATTCCCTGAATGAGGTCAAAATAGATCTGAAAACCCAAGCACCTGTCATGAGGCAGAGAGACGCTCTGGAGGGCTCACTGTTGGAGACTGTTCGCGATGCAGGACTGGGCAAAGAAAACTGTTTCATTTCTCTACACTGGATGGTCCCTTTAAACATACACGAGTCACAGAAGCCATTTCACATGTTTTCCTATTTTTTATGTTCATTACTTTCCAAATACATTGTAAACTCCATACCCACCACTGACAGGGAGCACGTTCCAGGGTTACACGCGCAGTCAAGCTTGTCCCCCTCTGTGTTTAGCAAAGTATACTTTACTTTGGCAGCTGAATGTTTCTTTACTCCACACACATAACACCGGTGAACCGAGTCTTTTCCGGGTTTTATACCTTCAGGAGTAAAAGAGGTTTAACGCTTGAAAATGGAGCATATCCAGGGAAAGGTGCCTGGGTGTGTTTATGTCGCAATATATTGGACACAAATATTGAAGAACATTAATATTGTGTGCTCTCTATCCTTTTGAAAACTATCTTTTTATTCCGTGTGCATTTTCCATTGTTAACTCCAATATTTATGTCACATGGAATTTATCCTGATTCCTGCCAACCCACCTTTCCCTGTGCCCCATCCCTTCTGCACCCTCCGTCCCTGTCCCCCTCCGTACTACTCCCACCATTCCAGTCTGTCCTATCCCCCCAGTCCAATGACCTTCCCTACCACGCACCCCATCTTTTTTATACTCCCCGTCACTGTCACACTCTCAGAGTCTCTCATTCTCCCCATCCCCGTCACACTCCTTTCACTGTCACCCTCACTATTCCATGCTCGTCCCACTCGGTCTAGAAGTCCATCTTACCCTCCCCATCGCTGTCATTATCGGTCTCCCTCTCACCTCCGCATCCCTGTCACACTTCCAGTCTGTCACTCTCTTTATTCCTGTACCCATCTCACCGGGTCTAGAAGTCCCTCTCACCCTCCCATTCCTGCCACACTAGAAGTCCCTCTCACCCTCTCCATCCCTGTCACTATAGAAGTCCCTCTCACCTTTCCATCCCTGTCACACTAGAAGTTCTTCTCACCTTCTCCATCCCTGTCACTATAGAAGTCCCTCTCACCCTCCCCATCCCTGTCACGCTACCAGTCGTTTTCACTATTCCGATACCCATCCCACCCGGTCTAGAAATCCCTGTCACTCTAGTAGTTCTTCTCATCCTCCCCATTCCTGTCACTCCAGAAGTCCCTCTCACCCTCTCCATCTCTGTCACACTAAAAGTCCCTCTCACCCTCCCCATCCCTGTCACACTCCAGGTCACTGTCACTCTCTTTATTCCTGTACCAATCCCACCGGGTCCAGAAGTCCCTCTCACCCTCCTCATCCCCGTCACACTCATAGTCCAGCCTCTTTACCAATCCTGCTACCCTCTTAGGGCTTGTCACCCTCACTCTCTGTCACTCTTCCCGACCCTATCACTCGCCCAGTCACACTCCACCCCATCCCTCCCATGTATCTTTACCACCCCTGCAAAATGTAGATGTGGGCGTGTTGGAGTTTATTCTGCGTAATTCTGTGGCCTTACATCAAAATTCCCCAGAATTCAGTGGAATTCTGCGAAGGGGCAGAGTGGGCACTACAGTGTGCAGTGCATAACCCTCGGGGACCTTACACAGCCGCGGCCTGTGGAGGGAGTTCCGTGGGGCGGAAAGTTCATTTTATTTATTTAATTGTTTACTTACCTCCAATTATCCATATTCCGGTTTTTAGTACCCCCCACCCTGCCCCTCCCCCACCCCGCCTTTCCGCCCCACGGACCTCCCTCCACGGGCCGCTGCTGACTTTACATAAGAATGCAAGGGCCCGAGGGTTATGCAATGCACTCAATACCCACCCTAAACACTAAACATTCCTACATAAGAATGCAAGGGCCACTAGGGGTATGCAATGCACTCAATACCCACCCTAAACACTAAACATTCCATTACCACCCAAAAACCCATACCCACCCTAAACCCTAAAAATGCCCTTGTCACCCAAAAAACCCATACCCACTATAAACCTTAAAAATGCCCTCAACACCCAAAAACCCATACCCACCCTACACCCTAAAAATGCCCTTGCGACCTAAAAACCCATACCCACCATAAACCCCCAAATGTCCCTTGCCCCCCAAAAACATATACCCACCCTAAACCCTAAAAAAGGCTTTACCACCCAAAAAGCCATACCCACCCTAAGCACTAACAATTCCCATCTCAAGTTCTCAACAAAAACCAAACACCTATAATATGAACTCTCATCTGTAAGACGAAATACATTTTTAACGGTATCTGTCCTATTAAGGGTATTGTCACCAGCAGTGCATTTGGTGTGAAATGTATGGTTTCTATGGCTGCCTGAGAAAGTTATGGATTGTGCTAAAAAACATAACTTGCAAATTTAGTAAATTTTTCAGTTTTAATTCATAAGCATACCTGCAGTTTAAGTGTTTTTAGGGGAGTTTATATTTTTGCTATTGCAATGAAAATAAATGTGGCCCAATAACACCTTGAGAGAACTATCTTAATAACCACACATGCATGCCTTTATCACTATAGTGCAAAGATCAAATGTTAGTTTATGACCACAGTACAGCACAATTAACAAGAAAAAAAGACTATTTATTGCCGCATAGATATAAAAAAACTCTAATAGACATGATGTATCTCTTAACTTATTGCACAATTTTAACCCTATTCATCCTGTCTGTGGTTAAATATCCTTTTTTTAAAAAATCAAATACAAATGAAAATGTGGTAGAAACCATGGGGCAAATTAACAAGGGCTTTATCTCCGCTTTTTTGGCTTTAAAAGCCAAAAAAGCGGCGATAAAACCAGCGCCCTATTTACATTTTATTATAATCGCATGTCAGCACCCTTTTTCCCCGACGCCTCCCTTTGCATCTCTAATGAGATGCAAAGTGGGCGTCACTGGGCAGTACAGCCTTGCAAATATCGCTGATGTGCACATCGCGATATTTACAAGGCTGCCCCAGCATTTTAGCAGACGTAAGTTTTTGGAGAAAACCGCTGTTTTCTCCAAAAACTAACGTCTGCTAAAATCCTGATTTAGCCATCCCTAACATAGGGGGTGGATTATGCTGCTACGACCACAGGGTCGTATCAGCAAGGTTATCCACCTTTTGCAGGGAACATCGCTGGAAAACCAGCGATGTTCCCTGCAAAATGGGAATTTCCCCCGCTATCTCTGAAATGTTTATCGCCCTGGAGCAACGTGTTGTTGATAACGCGCTACCAGGGCGATAAATTCCAGAGATAGACGGCGATGAATAACAAAGCGCTGAGCGCGCTTTGCGTTATTCATCACCGTTCCTTGCTGATATGCCCCTAAATAAGCAGATGCACCGAGTACAATATGCTATTTGGTACCTTTGTTGATGGGGGGAATCATGGCTCATTCAAGACTTCACCTCTCGTGGCACATGGCCCCTCCCACCATTAGCAATAGAAAGAAATGACACTCCTGCAATCGATACTCGAATCATGACTTAGGGTGACAAATCATGCCGCAAATGCTAGAATTGTGAGCAGCACGCAAATGCAAATTATCAAACATATTGTGCAATTCAATGTAATGATATGGCTTATAGTGTGGCTGCAATATGTACCTTATTTGAAATTTTAACACAAACTGATATAAATGGATCCAACAGAGTCAACAGATCCTACTTAAAAAGTCAATAATAAAATACACAGTTTTCTCATTACAAAATTGTATGTATTTGTCAGAACCTGTTCAAAATGCTGCTCACCCAAAGCCAATTATTGTTTCTTGCCTGGGTGCACAGGGCTGCTCTTCCATCTCTCAGACTAATACAGTCTGAGTAACATGTGTAACATGTGTAACATGCATCAAACACACTTCATAGAATGAAGGGTGTGCCTCTTTATGGTCCTTTTTATTCTCCTCATCCCAGTTATCTTTTAGGACTTTTCTAAAGTTTCCAGCTTTACTAGAGAGACAGCCATGTGGAACAGGATTGTTCATAACATATTGATAATTGAAGTGCTTCACTGAGTGGTACTTAAGACATCAGAACATAAGAAAAGATTACAAATAAGAGGGAATTTAATTATAAATACTGTGTTCAAATAACCGTGCTTTGAGGGCTCTGATGCAATCACAAATCTCCATAAATGATGATGTTCATAATAAAGAGAGAATCTTTCTTTCCACTTAGTTTAGAACATGTTTAAATGTTTAAAGGTTTTTGGTTCTTGCTGAATATCAAAACCCTTCCTCCATTCTATCAATTGGGTATATACAGGCAAAATCCACAGGCTAAAAATCGACCATGTATCGTTTGCAAAATGTTCAACACAGCATTGCACCCAGTGTGCAACATTTTAAGTAAATTGAGATCGATCCGAGTTAGATTTGTTTTTGGGTGAATCCATATTTGCACTTAAAATGTTGTGACTGGAGAATGAGGGAACAGTAGTGGCTCTGGCTCCCCTCTACAACATTTACTATTCACAAAGGTAAATTTACACACAAGTAAATCTATATTACTAAATATACTCCTACAATTTGTAGTAAATGTACTACTTTTGACTATTCACTGTTTGTGAGTGTAAATGTACTACAATGTGTAAATTTAAAACTGCCCACCTGCTGAAACAAGGGACTGAAGCCACATTTTACAAGTGTACACTTCCTCCTATGGTTATGGTTAGGACAATTGTACAAAGTTTATTAACTTAAAGAAACTAGTAACAATATTTTTATGTTTGTGCAATATATACATTTTAAATGTAGCTCAAAATAAGAGCACTACGAACGTAATTTTTACATACTTGTGTAATGAATAGACATATATTAAATTCAATTAAAATATTGTTTAATAATTATTTTAAAGAATGCCCAACTCAAATAAAATGTTTATATTTATTTATTATGTGTTAAGAGTATAGAACTAATTTACAATAATTTATGTTTTTACCAAATAGGTTGCATTAATTTTTAAATGTATAAAGTTTTATACAGTACAATACAATTTGTTTTTTATTAATATATAATGATTTTAAATTTAAATTACACGTATATACTTTTTAAAAACTGAAATAAATTAATGCATTTTAACATTGTTTCCAATGAGATTCTATGTTAAGTGTTCCAGTACCAGTGGTCGGCCATGTGTGGTGCTGAACTTATTCTAGGTCTGAGCTGGAATATATTTAGGACGGTTTTCGGTCCTTTTTGGCTGTAGTAATTTTAAAAGTGGGGTTTTTGTATAGGAATGGGCTTACTCTGTTTTATGGGCGGCTGCATGTCCCTCTCCAAACCACTTCCCAGCCCTCCCTTACCTCCTCCTTCGTTCTCCCTCAACTCTTCCCATTTAGTGGTAAGTATTCCACATTTTTCAGTCACTCCCTCTGTCCCTCCTACATTTACCATTAAAATGTGGGCATATAAGCGTGGAGACTCCGCATTCGGGGCACAAATTTCATCACAGAAAAGATAAGAAAGGCTGAGGTGGGGTCCTCCTCACACAGGTTTGTGAACAGCATCTTGTAGTACATCAGTAGTACTACTAAATGAGCTACAAAATACAGTTTGTGACTAAACCCCACACTTTCTGCTTATGTAGCATCCGCAGCAACCTGGGTTGAGCCAACCCCTTGACCTCTTCTCTCCTCTCATCCTCATTATGAAATTTTGGACCAAAAACAGCAGCCGTTCAGCACAGACTTGTCAGACGTTAGCACAAGGCTCGGGGGCAAAACTTAACGTGGGGCCCCCTTTAAGCTTTTTCCATTGCTCCCCATGCGATAAATAGCACTTTCTTTTTAAGTGTTAAAATAATTTACTTAAAGGAAAGAGAAAACACGGTGTCTGGCGCTATATAGTGGTGGGTCCACACACGCTGCATCCCTATTAAGGAACACGTTGCATTGGTTGCACATCAAAATATCAATAAATGTTGCTGAAGGAGAGTACGGCCCTGTAAAGTGTGGGGCCTGGAGCAAAATAAAAAGTCAATGTAGTTGTGTCATGCAAAGTGCATGTCTTCTTTAACCAGGATGCTCAGACCAATCACAACGCTGCACTGCAGCATTGTGATTGGTCAGGGAGCCTGGGTGCTTTCCAATCACAACGCTGCATTTGCACCATGCACAATCCCCCCTGTGCCCGCCCCGCCACATGCGAGTTATGCAAGCTGCCACTGGTCAGATTTTGGATACACGCATAATTAAACCATTTGCACGCGTACATGGAACTTTCAAGTGCAAATTGCAATGTGAATCGGGCTGAGAATAAAATGGTGCTAAAATGATGACCGTGAATCACTGTAAAAGTTTACAATAAAGTGTTTATGTTAAGTCTGTGTCATTAAAAATTCATAGCCATCACTAGTTTCCATGAACATCAGTGTTTTCAGCTGTACACTTTTTATTTAGCTTTTAAAAACCACTGAGCTCTTTTAAGGGGAGAGACACAGGGGCATATTTACAACTAAAGTGGCGGAGCGCTGCGTTAAGCCAAGAATAAGGTTCCGCCCTGCGTTTCCCCCTGCTCTGGTGCTAAATTTAGCTGCCTAGTGATGTTCCTGTGGCGATAGGGGCTTGTAAATATGCCCCAGAGTTTTTAAGCAAAATAAATAGCTTGATTTACTTGAGAGGGGCCTTTACCAACTGACTGTGGTAATTCTTTTTTAAATAAATGTGTCCCCTAGAGCCTAATTAAAATTGCCCCATAATTTCTAGAGGTATGATGTACCTGGTCACTTTAACAACCTGTAGTGCAATATTTACTGAATGTGGTATTGCAGGATCATTATGTTTTATGCATATTGTATTGGGGGATAACAGGGGAAGCATCTTTTCCTCCATTTAAGAGTTGCAAAAACTCAGAAAAAGTTTGTTTTCTTTCTCTCCACATGAGTTTTGCCAGGAATTACATGGTGAAAATCAAGCAGGGAAAAAACTAGGCGTGTGTGGTAATTACTGCAAAATTCTAAATACTAATTTGAGCAGAAACTCTTGTTTGTACTTGAATCGTGAATCTCTTGGAAATTAAAATGAGGCCCTTAATCAGTGAAGATAGAGCCACTGTAGACCATTGTGGCCAGGGAAGAGCTGAAGATCCTGCCGCACCACTTAATCTTACCAAAAAGCCCTTTAACCAAAGTCAATCACTGGGAGGATAGGACAGAAAATGAAGAGCTCGGGTTTACCGATGACTTTGATAATGGAAATGTCAGGAATAATCAATATGATCCCCGGATCCAATTTCCAAACTGATTCATTATGTAATGAAACGTGCGCCCTACACCTCCTTCGACACGATTCGTGATATCAAGTGAGCTCCATTATCAGAGCGTTCCGAAGGGGGCCGGCAGCTGGCGGGGAAGGCTCCCAGATGCGCTTACAGCAGATTCACGAGCAGAACAAATATTGGTATTTTATTAGAGCAAATGCACTGCGAATGGGATATCTGACATGACAGGAAGTTGGCCCAATGTCAAAAAAAGCTGCCTTCCTGGAGACTAACGAAGCGTCTTCTGAAAATGGCCCCCTTGAGCCAGCAAGGATGGGTTTACATGGGAATAACTACTGAAAACGACATGTGATTTTAGAAGATTGATTCGAGCACTGAAATGATGGATTCTCACCATATAAAGATTGATAGATTTAGTGGAGTAAAGTTTATAGCATCTCTGTGCCCTGGATTTAGAAATTAGATGGGTAAAATATTATAGTAGTCTAGCGATTGGTATTCCGAGTTTTTATGCCTCCCATTAAGGCAACTTTTAGTTGTCTATTGAACAACTGTTGTGAACAATTCCAGCAATTAAAGTGAGCTTTGAGCAGCCAACCGACTGATTGCCATTTGTTGACTTTCTTCTCAATGGCATTTGCTTGCTTCACTTCTTGTGTTTGTCCCTCCACTGGCCCACAGCTTCATACCATTCTTTTGATTGGATGACTAGTATCCTTTCATGGCTCACAGCAAGGAACTACTTGTGTCTTTTACTTGTTTTCGTCTTTTATCAAACCCCACAACTATGCCTCGGACTGACTGACAAGTTCAAGTTTTTTTAATAGTTTTGGATCTCCAAAGAGGTCCACAAAGTGTTTATCACAAACAAACCTCTTAATATACTTCAATACAAATGTAAACAAAACAGTACATTTCAATTTATGGGGCAAATACTTATTGTTGAGTTTCATCAATAGAACGTGCATTAGATTTTATAAAAAAGGGTTTTAAAAATTGACGATGAGGAAAGTGCAGCGCAGAGCAGACAAACCTTTTTTTTTTTTTCTTTTTTTTCTTTGAACAGGAAAATACACAAAAAAGAGAGTAAACAGTCAAGATATATTGCATCAGATATAGAGCATAAATAATAACAAGCTACAAACTAAACCCAAACCACATAATTGTGAAATCACACTTAATAATAGCTATAAAACTCACTCCGTAGTAAATTTGTAATACATCTTATAGGGATAATTTAAAACATGTTTCCAAAAGGTCCACATTAAGGTACCACTAAAAGGTATAGAAATTCCCTATAGTTTCTAATAAAAAATGCCAAAACCTAAATAGAAATCATTCTTACTTGATTAAAGTGCATACAATCCTTACAGCAGATATCCCTCTAATCACTTAAAAAGTGCAATGTGCAAACAAATAAAGTGCATACAAATCCAGCAGCAGATATACTTCTAATCGCTTCAAAAGTGCCATGTGCAAAAAATGTGTTTGAAGGATACAAGAGGGCCCTGGAATACTTCAAGTGCATTGTGCTAATAGCAAGAATCTAATCTAAAAACATTTTTTTGCCAAACCCTAAGTAGAAATCATTCTTACTTCATTAAAGTGCATAGAATCCTAACGCCAGATACCCCTCTAATCACTTAAAAAAGTGCAATGTGCAGAAGAATAAAATGCATACAAATCAAGCAGCAAATATACGTCTAATCGTTTCAAAAGTGCCATGTGCAAAAATTTGTTTGAAGGATACAAGAGGGACCTGCAAAACTTAAAGTGCGTTGTGCTAATAACAAGAATCACCTAGATCCTATAATCACCTTTCATTCTCAAGCCATTAAAAGAAAAATGTTGCCAGATACCTCTGAATCTTAAAGTTGCTCCTATACGCTTGGCATAGGCCTCTTCTAATCTGCAGGTCCTGGACATTTCCTTAAACCAATACTCAATGCTAGGTTGTTTATTGGTTCTCCAGTTTTGAAGGACAAGTGACCTAGCAACTGCGATAGAAATTAATATAAAATATTGCTGATGTTTTGTGAAACACTTCACTTCTCCTGATGAGACAAATAACACGAACATAGCTGATGGCTCAATTGGCAAGGACAAAATCAGAGACATCTCGGCAAAAATCGCCTTCCAGAAGTGCTGCAAATCATTACATTCATAGAATATATGCACGCAGCCACCATTACCATTTTTGTTGCATCGAAAACATTGATTCGGGCTCGTTTGAAAGATTTTGGAGAGTCTTTTGGGTGTATAATTTAATAACCATCTAGTTAAAAAATTAATACTCTTATAGTTAGCGCCTCTAAATGCTTTATTTGCTAACTCACTAAGTTGTTTCCATTCTTTGACATTAAACTTACAGCCAGTCTCCAAGTAGATTTTTTGGAGTTCTTTTGTCAAGATCTCGTCAGAATGGGCCGTTTGATGAAGCAGCCGATACCAACATCCGACCCCCACCATTTTATTAGCCATCTGCTTAGTGATTTGATATGCCATTTCGCCCAACATGGTATAAATGATTTTAAGGAAATTAGCTAGTTGTAAGAATCTAAGAAAGAGGCCAGTAGTCAGTGTACTGGCTCGAAGTCGAACCGTTTCCAAGGTAATTAGGTTTTCGTGATTATAAAAATTCCCTAGCTGGAGAAAACCTATCTCTTGCCAGACCTGATAAAGCCCTCTGGACAGTAGGAGACCTGCTTCACAATCCTGTATATGGATATATGCATGAAATCTAGGGATATTTCGTGATTTAAAAAATAATTGAATTCTTTCGGCTAATGTCAGTATCACCTTGTAGCTTGTTAATTTCGGAAGTTTCGCCAAACATAGAAAAAACGGGGAGTGTTATAGCACTTTCCTTACGCATGTGAGTTAGCAGAAAATTATCAAAAATGTTTTTTTTCATGCCGAGTTGGGACAGTAAATTAGCTAAAGAAGCCTGGTAATACGTAGAAAAATGTGGAAGTGCCAAGCCCCCTGATGTTACATCCAATTGTAATGTAGCTATTTTAACCCGGCGATGTTTGTTATTCCATACAAACTTCCTGACTATTTGATCTAGCTCTTTAAAATATACATTCGGGATTTTCAAAGGAAGATTGCCAAAAAGAAACAAAAACAAAGGAAGCACCGACATTTTGACCATAGAGATTCTCCCTATTAGTGGGAGCATTGACCATTTGTCTAATAGCTTTTTCACTTTCGTGAGCATGCTAGTATAATTTAAGGAAAATAGTTGCCCATAATCATTTGTAACGTGTATCCCCAAATATCTGACTGGATGTGTTGGTTTTAACTGAATGGAAGATGGAATATCCGAGGGAATCACATTGAATGTTAGAATTTCAGTTTTCGCTTGGTTTACTTTATATCCGCCAACCTGTGAGAATCTCTAGATTTCATCAAGAGCATTCTGTATATTGACTGCCCCTGCTCTTAGATATAAAATAATGTCATCCGCATATAGCTTACTTTTTCGCCATCCCCTCAATTGGAGGCATAATTATTAAGCTTTTCCAGATACTGACAGCCAGGGGTTCAATAAAAAATGAAAATAATAGGGGGGGTAACGGGCATCCCTGAGGTGTGCCTCGTTAATAATAACTTTGCCTGCTTCTGAGCCGTTAATAATGATTTTAGCTTTAGCATAGCTACATACCTTTTTCAGCATCTATATGAATTGTGACGGAAAACCAAGTTTATCAAAAATAAAGCCATCTAATCTACCAAATCAAAAGCCTTTTTGGCATCCATCATCATAATCACCACCTTGGTTTTATAAATAGAAAAATAGTCAATAGCTTGCGCTAACAAATACGTATTAGAGGCCATGAGACGTCCTGGAATAAAACCATTTTGGTCACTATGAACTACTTGTTGTGCACAGGGTGCTATGCCCAAATTTTCATAAGCAGTTTATAATCTGGTGTTAGCAGACTAATAGGGCGATAAGAGCTGGGATCTATAAAAAAAAATATATATTAATACTGATTCCTTAAAACATTTTGGGATGTCAATAGCTTCTTTAATTTGATTACACAATTTTGTTAAAAGGGGAAGCAATTCTTCTTGAATTGCCTTATACACTTCCACCGGAATCCCATCCCTACCACTGGCCTTGGCATTGGGCACACTATTTAAACTGTTTCGGACCTCCATAATTCCTATTTGGGCATTTAATGTCTCAGAAAGCTGTTGTGATAGTAAAGGTAGTTCTAATTCTTCAAAATAACTCTTCAATGCTAGCTCGTCTATTACTTGAGTTTCTGCGTAGATTTGATTAAAATGTGTAAGGAACACCTCAGCAATTGCCTCTTTATCATCCTCTAATATACCTGTTGATGGATTTTTAATTTGGGTAATTAACTGAGCAGATTTTTGACATTTAGTAGACCAAGCCAGAAATCTGCCCAATCTGTTGGCTTTCCTCGTAGAGCTTCTGCTGAGAGGCCCTACTGCTCATAATCTCCTCTAATAGAAAAAAATCCTTCAGCTTTTCCTTGGCTTTATCTAACTCTTGCTGTTGCGCTTTTCTAATAGGCAATGGTGTATCCGTTAAAACGACTTTTAGTTTAGCTTTTTCTACGGCAGTCTGTAATGCCAGAATTTTTTGTTTCTGAATATTACCTATTTTTGCCTTAAATGATATGATCTGGCCTCTGAAGGTGGCTTTAAATGCCTCCCATACCGTAAACAAAGGAGCCGTATTTAGGTTAAGCTGGAAATATTTCTTAATAAAACCTCTGGCTTCTGTCAGCCAAGTCATATCTTGTAGTAGGGATTTATCAAACTGCCATCTTGACTTCTTTTTTATAGCGCTTCCTAATTTCAATGTGAATGAAACTAATGAGTGATCTGAAAAAGAATTAGCCAATATTTCTGTCGAGCCATTGGCAACCAACTTATCTACTAGAAAGTTATCGAAACGGGAGGCTGATCTAAATCTTGTCGAATAGCATGTAAATTGCAAGAGACTAGGATGCCGAAGTGTCCAAGGATCTATTAATGAAAAATCATCAGAGAGCCTATTTATTAATTTTGCGGTTTTAGGCTTTAGTTGACGTTTTGCCTTTTTTGGTGAATCAAGGGTCAAGTTCTGAATGAAATTAAAATCACCTCCAAAAATTAATATACCTTCCATTGGTATTACTAATTGATAAATTTGTGCGAGTGCTGCAGTATCATCCTCAATAGGACCGTAATAATTACCCAAATTCAGGACTGTTTCCTGCAGCATTACTTTTATTAGATAATAGAATCCCTACTCCACAAACTGCTAAATTAGCAGATGAGAAGTATGCCTGCTGATACTTCTTAGGAAGTAATATCTTTGGGGTGTCACTCCTGAGATGCGTTTCTTGCCAAAATATAATCTCGGGAGAGAGGGGCGTTATCCAGTTTAAAAGTGCAGCACTTTTCTGGGGGATAAGTAATCCATTCACATTACATGTTACAATTTTTATATCCTGCATCTGTGAACCCATCTTATCTAATTTTCTCCCTCATTTGTCTCAAGATCAATCCCTGAAGTTTTCTCGTCCCTTTCAGCTTAATTCTAAATAGTTTATATCTTTCCTTCACATTATTTACCTTTACATATTTTTCCTGCTCATTTTTTGCTGCTATACTACCCAACACCTCCCTACCCCAAACCCAAAGAAGCCCCCCCATAGCAGACAAACCTTACATGATTTAAAGCTTGATAAAGTAATTTCATAAATCACAGATTATTTCCTAAAAGGCCACATTTTGCCAGGCACACATTAAACATTTCAATGGCTATACATTCATTCTTTCTTAACAAAATGAAAACAACATCTAGTTTCTGTGTTCAAGAGCCCAAATAAAAAATGCTTGTGTTCTTTACATAATACAGACAAAGCGTTAATTACCTTGTAATGTTTCTTTTTTTTACAGAAACCAGTCCCTTACACAAAGCTAATGCTGCCTGGCAGCTGTTTTAGCAGAAGTTTTAATTGCAGCACAGTCCTACCCTCCCAAAAATCCTGTTATATCTGCAACAACCTGAGTGCATGGAAAACATTTGTGAAAAAACACTATTTTCCCTTGGATTAAACATTTCCAAACACATGAATTTCCTTATGAAGTTCGCTTCCCTTCTAGGTAACTGGTAACCCCAGTGAAGCGTTGCAGCCAGAGCCTCCTCAAAAGTACTAATCCATCCAAGATCCAACCTAATGGCCTGGGTAGCAGCAAGTGTGCTCAAATTCCACAGCTTAGGGAGTATTTAGCCCTTGATTGCATCCACAAAACCTAATTTTTCCTCCTCAATCATTTCTGTTGCACATAAAAAAGATGGAGGAACTTTTAGACGATATACCAATGGTAAATGCCTGCGTCTAAAGGCTTTTAAAAATGCTCTTAGGCTGTTAGCATTGGATATCACCTTATTGGAAATATGTTGCACATTTTATTTTTTATTTAAGTTTCAGGAAAACGTTTTCCCGTTTTCATGACTTCCAAATTTCTCTTATCTAACTCCCATTTGAATTTAATTTCCTTCCTGAATCTTTTGCCTTTTAAAATCAATACTTTACTTTTTGTTGTGCTAGTTTTTAATTAATGATGAACCTCATTCTGCATGAAGGCAGGTCAAAGGATTTTGTAGGCCCTTAGGAGTGAGATCATCAATTACAATACTGTCTGTGTCTAATAGGCACAAATCGTACAATCCCCTATTTTGGTGCACAACCCTTAAGGCGGAATAAGGACTGACTGACATTCATGCAGTTTCTCTTGAATGAATAAATGAATGAATGAAAAGGATTTGCAGAGGGCACAGGCACCTCATGGGCATCAAGGCACTAGAGAATCATCTCATCTAGGAACAGCGAAGCTCCACAACGCTACCTGGAACAGCCAGGTGTTGATGTTTTTCCTGAACAGATCATGACTGTGAAGAACTGGTAGATTAATGACAATCGAGTTCCACAGTTTGGCAGAGATATAGGCGAAGGATCTTTCTCCAAGGCTGGAGCACTTGAATTTAGGGATAGCGAGTTGGTACTGTGAACATAACTTTTGGGCAGGTGAATAGAATGAGAACGTATGTGTTAAATATACGGCTCCCATGTTATGAAGTGCTTTACCTGTGAAGCGCAACAACTTGAAAATAATACGTTTACGGATCTGTAATCAATGCAGAGAACTTAGGGCCCGCTGTCGTTTTTCCGTCAGATTCCCTGCTCACTTACTAGGTGGTCCGCCCGCTCTATTTAGATGCTGGGGGGTCAATGGACGAAAGACTGACAGAGTGCCGCTGACCAGATTTGTTCACCCGCGTCAGTGGCGCCATAGGCAAAAGCAGCTGTCGGAGGGAGTACAGCCAGTTTGTCTGCTGGGCCAATCACGTTGTGGCTTCCAGCCAATGCAAATGTGGTGAGGAAACCTCCACAACTGAGTTGGTGGAATCGAAGGAAAAATGTCAACCTCCATTTCCATCTTGAACCCCATTGTCCAGGTCCTCCCTTTGCTGCTCCGACCTGACAGCAATGCTAATGAACACGGTTTTCGCTGGGATCTAAAGTAAGCTTATTGTTGTCTTGTTTTACTATGAATCATGTGTTAACATATGCTGCGTCCTCGTGTATTTTTACATTGATCTTGCAATCAATTTTCTTCTTATGTGCAATGCAGTGGTGTTCATTTTACAACTTATTATCCAGGCAAAATGAACACATCTGTATTTACACTGGTGGTTGTGGGTGTTGTGCTTGTGGTGCCTGTGGGTATACATTCAATAGTGTTTGTATGTTGGTTGTGTGCTATACTATGTAACAAAAGTAGCATAGCACATTACCTGCAACATTTTTTAGGCAAACACCACATATATGTGTGGTTACACATTAATAACCAGTACTTACCAGACTCCACTCCTCGAGCAACTCCCTCCATCAGGAATCCACTGCTAGGACAATGCCAGCACAAAGGGGGAATCTATGTTGGCTCATCGAAAACCCGATAGCGACAGCAAAGGAGTACTGTTTACCAGCAGAGGAGTCCACTGCATCAACGGAAGTGTGCCGCTTACGTGATGGTAAACTGTCTGTTGATGTGGATGGCGGTTCACTCAGCCTACATCTAAATACGGCAGGCGGGAATTCGTATTTGCATCCGTCACCAGGGAGGAAGGACGGTAGTCCCGGCAGGATCTAAATCAGGCCCTTATATTTAATTTAACAGAACTAGTCTAGCTGCAGCATTCTGAGCTGTCTGTTGTCACTTCAGAAATTGTAATGTTGCTCCAAAATAGAGGGACTTCCCGTATTCAGTCCTAAAGGAGATGACAGCTTGAACCATCGCTTAATCCAAAACCAGCAGTAGTAAAGGAAGGATTTTATAGAGCGTGCTACGGATGGTGCAGCACAAAGAACAACACTGCTAATCTGAGAGGCGAAAGATAGAGCCTTCCCAAAAATCACCCCTAAATCTTTGGCCGCTTTTACTGGCTGAGGGTGGGAATCGGCCATCAATCATGGATCTAAATCCAAGACTGTTTACAAAAGAACAAGATCTCAGTTTTGTCTCCATTCAACTTTAAGCAGTTGAGACTTATCCATGGTGCTACTGTGGAGATACAATCATGGAAAGTAACCTTAGTTCTTTCATGATCCTCGGAAGTCGGCACAATGATTTGTGTATTCTTCATGTATGATCCTAAATTAAAGGCAAAAGATCTTACCATAGAAGTCAGAAGCCACATCTTGGTGTGGGGATGAGGGAAGACCACGGACAAAGTCTACAGCATAGGGAGAAAGAAGCTGAGTAAGGGAGGAACTGTAATAGACTGAGACACATCAGAAAAAAATAACAAAGCCATTCGAAAGCTGCCTAATTCCTTCAGTCGAGACAGGAGTGCCAACCTTATTTATGATGTGTGCTACTTCTGATCTATGATGACAACTCTGAGCTACTTATGAGTATTATCGCTGTTACACTATGACCACGTCCAATAAGATACCAAACTTGAGAGTCCCATATAATAGGAATACCAATAATGCCCACCCTACACTCAAACAACTCTTATCCTGTCCCTTCTCTCACTCTTTCATGGTCAAGTATTCAATTACACAGTATGATTGATGGAGCAAGGACTGCAACGTGACCGATCTCTATGCAACTTTGCTAGATTGTGAGTGGAGACAGGTAGTCATGTAGCACAAAGCTCCACTGCCACAGAATGTCACAGGGTGTGTGTTTATCTAATAGAGTGGAAACCCACCATTGATTTGGCTGGCTGCAACTCCAAGGGTCTGAACATGAGTTTCACTGTCTCCTTTAATGTGCCCAGTCCCCGCTCTTTGACCTACTGCCATTCGACCACCTACAGAGGCCTGCAACATGACCGATTTCTATGTAACTTTGGTAGACTGTGTGTGGCAGATAGTGAGTGAAGTAATGCACTCAGCAGACAGTGAGTGTAGGAAAAACATGGTGTAAATATGAGTGAAGGGGGAGCTCTCTCCAGATAGTGAGCGGGGAGACAAGCATGTGTGGTAGAGAGTGAATGTAGAGCAGCACTCTGAAGACAGTAAGTAGGGCGAGGCACTCCGCAGACAGAGAGTGGAGTAATTCACTCTGCAGGCAGTGAGTGGAGTAATTCACTCTGCAGGCAGTTAGAGGAGTAATTCACTCTGCAGGCAGTTAGAGGAGTAATTCACTCTGCAGGAAGTTAGAGGAGTAATTCACTCTGCAAGCAGTGATTGTAGTCATTCACTCTGCAGACAGAGAGTGGAGCAATTCACTCTGCAGGCAGTTAGAGGAGTAATTCACTCTGCAGGCAGTGAGCGGAGTAATTCACTCTGCAGACAGAGAGTGGTGTAATTGACTCTGCAGGCAGTTAGAGGAGTAATTCACTCTGCAGACTGAGAGTGGAATAATTCACTCTGCAGACAGAGAGTGAAGTAATTCACTCTGCAGGTAGTGAATGGAGTAATTCACTCTCCAGGCAGTGAGTGGAGTAATTCACTCTGCAGGCAGTGAGTGAAGTAATTCACTCTGCAGACAGAGAGTGGAGTAATTTACTCTGCAGACAGAAAGGGGGATTGGCACTGAAGACAGAGAGTGCAGAGTGACACTGCGGACAAAGAGTGCAGCAATGCATTTGGCACACAGTGAGTGTAGGAGAAGCATGGTATAGATAGTGAGCGAGGATAAGCACTCTTCAGACAGTGAGGGGGGAGAAGCACTCAGCAGACAGTGAGTGGGAGAAGCACTCCACATACAGTGAGAGGGGAGAAGCATGTATGGTAGCCAGTGAATGTGGAACAGCACTCAGAAAACAGTAAGTAGGGTGAGGCACTCTGCAGATAGAGAGTGGAGTAATTCACTCTGCAGACAGAGAGTGGAGTAATTCATTCTGCAGACAGAGAGTGGAGTAATTCATTCTGCAGACAGAGAGTGGAGTAAGTCACTCTGCAGACAGAGAGTGGAGTAATTCATTCTGCAGACAGAGAGTGGAGTAATTCACTCTGCAGACAGAGAGTGAAGTAATTCACTCTGCACACAGTGAGTGGAGTAATTTACTCTGCAGACAGACAGTGTTTTATTTCACTCTGCAGACATATAGTGGAATAATTCACCCTTCAATCCTACAGAGCATTGAGCGTCTCAAGGCTCACCATCTGTGCTGCGGGCTCACGTAGCCTCACAGGTTCCCCTATCAGGCAAGGCCAAAGAAGATATTGTCTAGTGGCCCTCCCTTGTGGAAGCATAGAATGAAAGAGCAATATTCGGCTTCAATCTGAGCCTGCCAAGCAAGCAGTGAGTGGATAGAGTGTGCAGACTGTAAGTGGGGAAACGCACTGTGCAGACACCGAGTGCGGAGAGGCGCTGGGCAGACAGTGAGTGGATAAACAGAGTGTCCAGTGAGTGGGCAGAAGCAGATGTGGCAGGCAGTGAGTGGATAAATAGAGTGTGCAGACAGTGAGAGGGGAAACGCACTGTGCAGACAGCGAGTGGGGAGAGGCACTGTGCAGTGAGTGGGCAGAAGCAGATGGGGCAGGCAGTGAGTGGATAAATAGAGTGTGCAGACAGCGAGAGGTGAGAGGCACTGGGCAGACAGTGAGTGGCTAAACAGAGTGTGCAGTGAGTCGCCTGAAGCAGGTGGGGCGGGCAGGGATGGATAAATAGAGTGTGCAGACAGTGGGAGGGGAAACGCACTGTGCAGACAGTGAGTGGAAAAAGAGAGTGAGCAGTGAGTGGGCAGAAGCAGGTGGGGCAGGCAGTGAGTGGATAAATAGAGTGTGCAGACAGTGAAAGGGTAAACACACTGTGCAGACAGCAAGTGGGGAGAGGCACTGTGCACACAGTGAGTGGATAAACAGAGTGTGCAGTGAGTGGATAAATAGAGTGTGCAGACAGTGAAAGGGTAAACACACTGTGCAGACAGCAAGTGGGGAGAGGCACTGTGCAGACAGTGAGTGGATAAACAGAGTGTGCAGTGAGTGGGCTGAAGCAGGTGAGGCAGGTATGGATGGATAAATAGAGTGTGCAGACAATGAGTTGGGAGAGGCACTGGGCAGACAGTGAGTGGATAAAGAGAGTGTGCAGTGAGTGGGCAATTTGCAAAATAAAAATCCATAGAGTGATTGCACCCAGCTATCACACTTCATAGAAACCAACAGCATCCTAGACACCTCTCAATCCGGGTTCCGCAGCAACCACAGCACCAAGACCATCCTCCTCGTTGCCACCGACGACATCCGCACCATCCTCGACCAAGGACACATCGGCAGCCCTCATTCTCCTGGACCTATCAGCAGCCTTCGACACCGTCTCCCACCGCACACTAGCCATCAAACCCCACGATGCCGGCATCTAAGGAAAAGACCTAGACTGAATACGATCATTCCTCTCAGGCATGACACAGAGACTAAGACTCCCACCCTTCCTCGCAGAACCAACAGAGATCAGATGCGGAGTACCTCAAAGATCCTTCGTCAGCCCCACACTCTTCAACGGTTACATGGCCCCTCTCGCAACCATCATCAGAAACCACAGGCTCAACATAGTCTCCTACGCCGATGACACCCAGCTCATCCTCTCCCTCACCAAGGAACCCAACATCACCAGGCGCAACGTCCAAGAAGGGATGAAAACCATTAGAACCTAGATGAGCAACAGCTGCTTGAAGCTCAATTCAGAGAAAACAGAATTCTTCATCCTTGGCCCCACCTCCTCCCCATGGGATGACACCTGGTGGCCCCCACCCTTGGAAACCCACCATCCCAACAGACCATGCATGCAACCTCAACATCATACTCAACTCTTCACTCACCATGAATCGCCAGATCATCGCCATATCCTCCACATGCTTCAACGCCCTCCGCATACTTCGCAAGACGTTCAACTGGATCCTTCACTCCAGGAAAACCGTCACCCACACACTCATCACCAGCAGACTGGACTACGGCAATGCCCTCTACACCAGAATCAACAATAAACTCCTCCTCAAACTCCAGGCCATCCAGAACGCTGCAGCCAGACTTACCCACGACATCCCTCAACATGACCACATCACCCAACACCTCCATGACCTCCACTGTCTCCCCGTTTAAAGAAGAATAACCTCCAAGCTGCTCACACATGCCTATAAAGCCCTCCACAACACCGGACCACAATACCTCAACGACCAATCTCCTTCCATGCCCCCAAGCGAAACCACCGCTCAGCCAACCTCCGCTAGCCACCATCCCTCGTTTCTACAGGGCCAGAGCAGGTGGAAGATCCTTTTCCTACATTCCAGCCAAGACCTGGAACAAACTCCGCATTAACCTCCAACAAAGCCCGACACTGCACCAATTCAGAAAGGACCTCAAGACCTGACCCTACGATTTACTCCAATGGAGCTGCTCATACCCCCGCCCCCCCCCCCCAGCGCCTTGACACCCTCTCTACAAAACCCTGATTGATTGATAGATAGGTTACATCAGCGAGATTTCTGTGATTACTATGATTAGACTATGATTATTCCTTTTCTGGTACTTCTAGATCCCATGGTGGGTCCTCCTTTCTTGTCCTAGTCTCTTCATTCTCTTGGTGTTTCTTTGCTGTGACTTGGTGATGTCAGGCCTGTATCCCTCACCGGCATCCTTCTGTCGCTCTTTAGGAACGTCTTTTCTCTCCTACCCTAAGTTATGGACCGCTCAGTTCTCATTCAACATACACTACTCCTCTTACAATCATGTTGATATGTTTCTCTCCTCACCTCTACATCCGTTGTTGACACTCAAGATCTTCTTCTATCTTAACATTACCCAAACGTCAGAACACAGTACGTTGCTATTGCTTCTCAGCTTTCACTAAACACAAGCACATTCATTACTGGTTAGTTATTCCAGTGATAATTAGCATCCTTCTCTCACAACAGTGCACCCTTCCTGCATTACATTTAGTCTCATCACCTCGCACCTTCACACAGGGTTGTAGTTTCAAGGTTATATTAACCTCATCTCTTCCCAGCTCCCCCCATGTATTGATGTATGTTTTTTCCTTCTGGTTGGGCTGCTCAAAGAGCTGTGTACTTCAGGACTTCATTATGGCAAAGACCCTATCTTCATGGAGCTTCTCAAACACTGGCTGGTGGGCATGATGTTGCCATTGATAGGAAGTTTGATAGCACCAACCTTTGCTGGACAGTGCCATCTCTGGACCATATCTGTCAGTTCAAGCTTCCTCTTGACTCTGCTTAGCTGGACGCCTTCCTTCCATCTCAACCCAAATCATTCTATAACTTATGTGTTTCTACTTCACTCCCACAGCTCTTCGCCTCCCTCCTAACACTGGTTACAACAAATGGGTCACCTCTGAGCATCACAATGGGACTGTATCTCTCGGCTTCATGCTAGACACCCGTTTGACACAACTAGATATTGGCAACTCGTCCGCTTCTAAAGGAAACCAGTGCTAAGTCTTCGTCAAATAGATGGCATCAATGACCAGTCACTGACCTCTCAAAAACATACTTCACTCCTCAACAGCTCAAGTTGTCTTGAGTGCCAAGAAAGAGGACACCCTACATTCAATTTCTCACTGAGATCCACCCGTTAAAGCTCCAATTACACTAAACATTTCTTTCAGCACCTTAGCATTCTTACATTTCTCACAAACAGACATCAATAAATTGCACTCTTGTGCAGTTTGTGTATAGACAGTAGCAAGTCTCGGATTTACCTTAACATTCCTTTAACAAAGAAGTAAAGGATGCTGATGTGACCCTGTGTTGCACCCAGGCAGAGGGAAACATATCAGAACACACACAATCCATGCTTTCCGTTCTTCTCTTCTTCTGGGTTCTCTAGACAGACCTGGTGCATCTTCACCTAAACTCTGTATATCACTTGACTGTCCCTTCAACTTCTCCAAGAGCCTTTCCTGTCTCTGGTTCCCAGACACCCAATAATGTGTTGAATCTATTATTGCCTGCTGTGTTGTGTTATTGTGTAGCCCTGCTGGAAAGATCCTTACCATGCAGATACCTGTGTTTCCCTTTTGGAAGGTCCCAATAATGAATTAGATACTATATTATAATAATCTCATTTATATACTCATGTTCATTTGTGTTCTCTTCAAACGTATGCGCAATATCCTAATAACATGTTTGATAACATGTAGACGAAGGCTGGGGGTTCCTGAACCAATCATTCTGGGTGGACAGAGAGCCACAGGCGGTAGAAGCTTCTCGGTTTTATTGCTCCGCACTGGCATGGGATTTTTGAACGGTTGCGTGAAGTCAGATTGTCCACAAAGTTGTACATTCAGGCAGACGTGCAAAAAGAATTGTTAGCAGCGGTTGATCCTCTGCTATGGCGGAGGAGCGTCGCCCCTCTGCCAGCAGCAACAGCTGCAAGAAGTGAAAAAAAAAATGATAATAAACCATGTTTATTATCGTTTTCATTTTTCTCCTATCGTGGAGTCTTGGGGGCGGGCACAGGGGAGGGCGGAGTAGTGGGCACTGTTATCAGTGCGTATGAAAGTTTGTCTGGCAGTCTCAGGTCGGCCAAACCATCAAGCGCGCTGAAGCTCCCTCCAACACCAGCTGCGTTGCCAGGTTGGAGAAAGCAGGCACAGGCTCCCACTATAACTGGGAGTGCAAATCCACGGCAGTCAGGCCAATCCACACGCTGCTCTCATGCTGTGAGAGCAGTGCCATGATTGGCCGCAGGGCCGTCTGGGAGCCTGTCCCTGCAGTGGAGCCAGAAGAGTGGCAATGCGGGGGGATTCAGGTACGTTTTTAGGTCTCGCCTAGCATTAGAAGCGCGCATGCGCTGCACTCGCCATGCAAGGGCTTCATGGAATCAATACGGTTCCAGAACTCGTGTCACGTTTGGCGTCATGGATTATGCTAAACACAGTGTAATGTTTGCACCAGAGGCATTTTAATCCCTCCTTGTTGTCACCCTGTCAGCTTTTGGCCCCGCCCACCGGGATTGGATCTTTTACTTGCGGCGGGAGACAGTGTCTCTTAATTAGCCGCTAAGCACTTTTTTTTACCATTACACGTTTATCTTCAACAATGGCTGACGGGCCTTTCATTTCTCTGGCGCGGCTCTCTTCCTTGTTGTGACAACCCTGGTTCTAGAGTAAGCTGTAAGTGAGCCTCGGACATCCACTTCACCCTGGGCACAGTGAGGGGTTTCTTTAATAAAAGTGTTAAAGTAAACAGCAGAGTGTGAGGGCTGAAGCAGCAGCGGGCGCTCCCTCTACAGCTGCTGGCCTGCTTTCCCGAGGTACTGAACAAACGGAGCTTCTCGAATTGTCAATTTTACTTTTTTTGCGCGCTATCTCTGTGTGTTTTGTAAATGCTGTGTGTGTTTTTTAAATGTCCCCGTCTGAGGTTCCAGGCATGTGAATGAACACTTGCAAAGAAATGGGCCGCAGGTCTATGGCGAGTCCTCGTTTTTGGGGGGGGGCAGGAGTGGGTGGCACAATATTGTAAGTAGGTAACCATTATAATTAGTGTGTAGTAGGAAATACACGTTCCCATATGTAGAGCGCACGGTAAATCTAGGGTGAAAAGCCTCTCGCAGAGACCCCGGGCATGCATTCCCGACTTTCACTTGTCACACGGATCTACAGTGGCAGTTGTAGTAAGTACTTCTCTGATTGTCGCCTGGATGTATCTAACTTCCCCAGTGGCGAATACGTCTTTCATACAAGAAACTCCTCTCAGTAGCAATTTTTTTTTTGTTTGAATGATGCCCATATACAAGGAGACAAGACTCTGTATATTTAGCAGCCCCTATCGTATGTTTCATACGCTAGGAATCTTAGGCAGTTAGGCGCTACATAGAGTACATGGGAGCTGCCTGAATGAACTCTGCCTCCTGGTGAACACTCGCTGCCTTTTAAACGCCGTCCCTGCCAGCCCCAGCGGGAGCCCGAATCCTCCTGTTTGTACACAGCACCCGAGGAGGCGAGCCCCGCTTCAGTCAGACTCCCGCATTGCCACAGGCGTTGTTACCGTGCCAGGCTGAGGGCTGCAGCGAGCCCCTTTAATCATGAGATTCGGGGGCGTCACCAAGCCCTGCCAAGATCCAGCGCCAGCAACCTCAATATGTGTGCCCCCCACACACCCCCGTCACTCAACGTAAGTCCCAGATGAGTTCCTTTCATTTTGTGGTATTATATTGTGGCGAAAGAGTCACCCGGAGAACTTTACAGTATTCAGATAGGTGGTGTAGACATTTTTTAGACGATTCCTTATTTTGCTCTAGATACCTGACATTATCCGAATAGAGGGTTGGGCCCCTCCACGCCAAGGGGCTGCCGCAGGAAAAGCAGGACTAGTGCCTCTTAATTTTCTAAACAAAGATCTGTCATCGGAATCTCCTCTGTACTTCTGATCCAGGCTAGAAGAACAAGCATTGGCATACCCAACAGGTCTCGCCTTTGGGAACTTATAAGTCTTTAACCATGCAACAGTTAATTTTGTAGCACCATGGATATTGTGCTGCATAACTAAATACTTATAAGGTCCCAAAGGCGAGACCTATTGGCTATGCCAATGCTTGTTTTTTTTACATTTGTTTTTCGTTTTATCATCATCCTCCCACACCCGCCACTTTTTTTGCCCGACAACAGCAGCGACTGCTAATTAGATCATATGCTGATCAATGTTGAGGCTTGGCACAGAATGATCGACTTGAAGATAAGCCCTAGATTTGAAAGTGACCATGATCATTTACTTGCGGATATTTCAACAGAAGGTACGAAGGCAAAGTCTGCAAACACCGAGAATCTACTGTCTAAGAGCCCTGGAAAAAGTACTAGTGCAAGGTCTGTAAGGTGGTCTCAAATAAAATATGGGAATCTTCATTCTGCCCCTAAAAGCTCAATTGCAAGTGGTCTAACAAAAATAATGGACTGTGAGCCGGGGATGGAATTGATGACTCTTCCCTCCTTTACTACCATGATGGGGAAAATGCCTCGTTTTGGACAATAATGAAACCTTCTAAAGGGAAAGGAGTGGTAACATGTTTGCATCCATAATATAAATGATGCACTTTTAGCTTTAAGTAAAGTAGAGGGCCCAAAATAAACTTTTGAAGCCTATTAAAGAGGTAAGAAGAGCAAGGGGCAAGAAGAGAAGGTACTCACAAGACAGAGAGAAACACAAAACCCCACAACATATCAGCATCCCAGAAGAGTGCACTGCAACCAGATGCCAGACAGCAAATTTAATCATACTGGTTCAAATCGTCTTCACAGATAGCTGTACTTTTAAGTAAGATACGTCAGTTACCCCACCGCACATCTGTATGTCCATGGTTTTCCTTGTCTTTGCTTTGAATGTATTCTCAGGACTGTTCTTTCTTGGGCTTCTTTCCTCGGATGAGCATGGAGATTTCCTTTAAAAAAATAGGAAATGGCCCAGACACACCATTGTTTTTCCTGTGTGTTGAAGTCCTTCTTCATGTTCCATGTCCATTTCCAAAAGCATGGCTTGGCATAAATAAGTAGGGGAACTCTGCCATGGCCTCCCTACCCTCAGTAAGGCGGCGTGATGGTTACTGGTGGTTCTGTGTCAGGTTAGCTGTCCCATAATTGGGGTAATAGTGGGTTTGGCAGGGCGGGAGGGCTGCCACGCCCCTCCCCCCCTTTCAGTGAAACATAAATGAGCCCCCCTGCCTCCTGTAGAGTCCCCTGGAGAGCCAGCCTCCCTCCACATCACCTTCAGTCTCAATCTAGAACAGAGGTCTTTAAACGTTCTTCTTCAAAGCCCCCCATGATCCAAATGTTTTCATGGTGGACCCCCATTCAAACCTTTATGGTCGTCAGGGTATGGGGTGCGACAGGACGAGGCTTAATAAATGACATTAACGCTGGCATAAAGGGAGAGAACCTCCAATGCCAATCTGCTTTCATCTTTGGAGTATGCACTCAAGCAGGAACCTCTGATGTGATTCCGTCTTGTATTTCAGTTTTCTCTAAGCTCTCCCTGAATGACTAATCAAGCACACAAGCCGGTGTAGACACCTAAAAAGTGCATCTTTCAAAAGATAAGGCATGATGCACAGCTCTCCCTCTTTCATGTATCCGAGGAGGGGGAGATTCAGGGATGCTGAGTGGTGATCCCGTTTAAATCAATGGAAATGCATTTTTTGCGAGCGTGGGGGAGGTTTACAGGGTGAATTAGGCCACTGAAGTCAATGGGAGGCATGTCCGTAGTTTGGAGGGTGGTGAGTCCAATGAAGGTGACACCCCCAAAAGAGGGTTTAATGAGATGCACAAACGATGCTCTCTGCCCCATTGCAACAGAGGCGGCATTCATTGGCGGACAAAAAAACTGATTTCAGAGCTGCCTTTCTTTACCGAAAGCTTTCCATTTTATATAATTTTCAGTATGTTTCCACACTCCATTGAACAAAACATTGTAAACAATCAATCAATCAATCACGATTTATAAAGCGTGGCTAATCACCCGATAGGGTATCCAGACGCAGCAGAGCCCTTGGTAAAGAAACAAACCTGAAGACTGCGGCTTCTGGCCATTCAGGCGGCAGCTGCTTGGAGCTGTGCTTCTTTTGAGGGCTTCTAGCTTTGAGCTGAGCTTCTTTTGAGGGCTTCTAGCTTTGAGCTGTGCTTCTTTTGAGGGCTTCTAGCTTTGAGATGCGCTTCTTTTGAGGGCTTCTAGCTTTGAGATGCGCTTCTTTTGAGGGCTTCTAGCTTTGAGCTGTGCTTCTTTTGAGGGCTTCTAGCTTTGAGCTGTGCTTCTTTTGAGGGCTTCTAGCTTTGAGATGCGCTTCTTTTGAGGGCTTCTAGCTTTGAGCTGTGCTTCTTTTGAGGGCTTCTAGCTTTGAGCTGAGCTTCTTTTGAGGGCTTCTAGCTTTGAGCTGTGCTTCTTTTGAGGGCTTCTAGCTTTGAGATGCGCTTCTTTTGAGGGCTTCTAGCTTTGAGATGCGCTTCTTTTGACGGCTTCTAGCTTTGAGATGCGCTTCTTTTGACGGCTTCTAGCTTTGAGATGCGCTTCTTTTGAGGGCTTCTAGCTTTGAGCTGTGCTTCTTTTGAGAGCTTCTAGCTTTGAGCTGTGCTTCTTTTGAGGGCTTCTAGCTTTGAGCTGTGCTTCTTTTGAGGGCTTCTAGCTTTGAGATGCGCTTCTTTTGACGGCTTCTAACTTTGAGCTGTGCTTCTTTTGACGGCTTCTAACTTTGAGCTGTGCTTCTTTTGAGGGCTTCTAGCTTTGAGATGCGCTTCTTTTGACGGCTTCTAACTTTGAGCTGTGCTTCTTTTGACGGCTTCTAACTTTGAGCTGTGCTTCTTTTGAGGGCTTCTAGCTTTGAGATGTGCTTCTTTTGACGGCTTCTAACTTTGAGCTGTGCTTCTTTTGACGGCTTCTAACTTTGAGCTGTGCTTCTTTTGACGGCTTCTAACTTTGAGCTGTGCTTCTTTTGAGGGCTTCTAGCTTTGAGATGCGCTTCTTTTGACGGCTTCTAACTTTGAGATGCGCTTCTTTTGAGGGCTTCTAGCTTTGAGATGCGCTCCTTTTGACGGCTTCTAACTTTGAGCTGTGTTTCTTTTGAGGACTTCTAGCTTTGAGATGCGCTTCTTTTGAGGGCTTCTAGCTTTGAGATGCGCTTCTTTTGACGGCTTCTAACTTTGAGCTGTGCTTCTTTTGAGGGCTTCTAGTTTTGAGATGCGCTCCTTTTGATGGCTTCTAACTTTGAGCTGTGTTTCTTTTGAGGACTTCTAGCTTTGAGATGCGCTTCTTTTGACGGCTTCTAGCTTTGAGATGCGCTTCTTTTGAGGGCTTCTAGCTTTGAGATGCGCTTCTTTTGACGGCTTCTAACTTTGAGATGTGCTTCTTTTGACGGCTTCTAACTTTGAGCTGTGCTTCTTTTGACGGCTTCTAACTTTGAGCTGTGCTTCTTTTGAGGGCTTCTAGCTTTGAGATGCGCTTCTTTTGACGGCTTCTAACTTTGAGCTGTGCTTCTTTTGAGGGCTTCTAGCTTTGAGATGCGCTTCTTTTGACGGCTTCTAACTTTGAGCTGTGCTTCTTTTGAGGGCTTCTAGCTTTGAGATGCGCTTCTTTTGACGGCTTCTAACTTTGAGCTGTTTTTCTTTTGAGGACTTCTAGCTTTGAGATGCGCTTCTTTTGACGGCTTCTAACTTTGAGATGCGCTTCTTTTGAGGACTTCTAGCTTTGAGATGCGCTTCTTTTGACGGCTTCTAGCTTTGAGATGCGCTTCTTTTGACGGCTTCTAACTTTGAGATGTGCTTCTTTTGAGGACTTCTAGCTTTGAGATGTGCTTCTTTTGACGGCTTCTAACTTTGAGCTGTGCTTCTTTTGACGGCTTCTAACTTTGAGCTGTGCTTCTTTTGAGGGCTTCTAGCTTTGAGATGCGCTTCTTTTGACGGCTTCTAGCTTTGAGATGCGCTTCTTTTGATGGCTTCTAACTTTGAGCTGTGCTTCTTTTGACGGCTTCTAACTTTGAGCTGTGCTTCTTTTGAGGGCTTCTAGCTTTGAGATGCGCTTCTTTTGAGGGCTTCTAGCTTTGGCATACGCTTCTTTTGACGGCATGTAACTTTGAGCTGTGCTTCTTTTGAGGGCTTCTAGCTTTGAGATAAGCATCTTTTGACGGCTTCTAACTTTGAGCTGTGCTTCTTTTGAGGGCTTCTAGCTTTGGGATACGCTCTTTTGACAGCTTCTAACTTTGAGCTGTGCTTCTTTTGATGGATTCTAACTGTGAGATGTGCTTCTTTTGAGGGCTTCTAGCTTTGAGATTCGCTGCTTTTGAGGGCTTCTAGCTTTGAGATGTGCTTCTTTTGAGGGCTTCTAGCTTTGAGATGCGCTTCTTCTGAGGCCTTCTAGATTTGAGATGTGCTTCTTTTGAGGGCTTCTCAGTTCTTTAGAACATTTGCCTCAGTACAGCCTGCCTCTCTCCACTGGTCCAAAATGAGCTGACATGCTGCAGCAGGCAGGAGTTTGCCCTCATCCCCTTTTCCACTGCTGTGAGGCCCCAGGAGGGAGGGCTTCATCTTAGTTTCATAAACACTACATGAGGCCCCCTCCTTGCACCGTCCCCTCAGTCTGAATGAGATGCTAAAGACAGATGTAAACACACCAAACAAACAAGGTTGCACTTCCCAGCCACATTTATAAGCTAGAGAAATTACCTTCAGTAATACCCTCCCTGTACCTGGTGACTCCATAATCTCTGCTGATGGGTGTGTGCCCCCCTGAATATTGCACCATTGAGCTGGGTATAGTGGCTGAGTGGAGAAAGGCACCAACTGTAGGGGCCTGTGCTCAACATCATGGTCACAGGTTCAAATACAGGCGGGTCCACTCAACCTTACATCCTTCTGAGGTCCATAAAATGAGTACCATTGAGTTGAATAACAATAAACATCTGCTATTCAGCACCAAGATATCCTTGGGTGAACATGTGCTTTGCAAACACGTATGTTGTGTAATTTACCCCTAACCATAATACCAGTGGGTATAGCTGGCATGTGATTTATTAACCGGGGTTTACAAGTTTCTTTTGTGTAAACTTTCCACCACTATGTGGTTGCATGCCACCATGCTTAGCGAAAGGTCTCAAGAAGACAAAATCCAGGATTACTATATGTGCCCTCGCCAAGCAACAGGCCTTCATACACCCACACGCAGCAATTAGTTGCCATACCATTTATGCTTAGCAACCAGTGCAACCAGGCACAATTCTGCACAACCACATCTCTCCATGAGGGGAGGAGAACCATCTCTGTGGGCCTGTAAGCCTAGGAGCCATGAATAATGGCTCCTAGGCTTTGAATGGCTTTGAATAATGATAATCAACATTCTGATCCATATATTCTACAATACATTCGGGTACAGTAAATGTACACAAATAGAATCTAATGTGTGCATGCACGGATTTGGTAAAGGAATAGGAGGTGAGTAAGTCCCAGAAAAACTCTGCAAGTTCTTTGGCAGGTCTGTTGTCCTCCAACTGTATTTCCTACAAATGTGTATACCCCACAGGGAGCAGTATGGAATATTTATCTGTTTCCTCGTTTTCTGCAGAGGGATAGCTTTATTCAAAACTCTGGGTGCTAAGAAATCCAAGCAGCTGTACCCCGCTAAAAAGGGATGTAAACAGCACAATCACATTCATTGACCTAAAGCCTTCCTCAGTTAATTCAGAATAAAATATCAAGTACTTATCACAGCAGGACCAAAGACAGAATTCCTCCTGTTTGCCAGCAGCTGCAAACAACCACACATCTAAGCCTGGCTTATCCCTTCAGCAGACAGATCACGCATAATTAACGCGACTCATACGTGACACAGACTTCGTCTTCAAAGAAGCCATCTCCAGGAAAAACCAAGCCAGCTTGGGAGATATTTACAAGGAAATGTTGGAGCGAGGTGTTACGCCAAAATTTGCCGACGCCACGCACCGACATATTCAAAATGCAGGGATGCGCCATATTTACAAAAATATGTCTCATCCCTGCGTTTTCCCTAGGGCTAGTGGTAAAAAGCTGCCTAGCGCCAGTTCATGCACGCTTGTGCCATGTTGTAAGGATGCCTGTGCTGCAAGGGACACCTTCCTGCACATAAACAATCAATATTGGTGATTGGCTCTTTCCATGTGTGCTGCGTAGCATAAAATGAGGAGAGATGAGTAATTTCTCCTCGTATAGCCATGCTAAACCCAGGTATTCCCTGGCGTTCGTTTTTGGCACTGCCTCAGATTTACAGATACTTGGAAATCTAGGGCAGCGTCAAAAAGCAATGGGTGTTGTGGTGGAATGCCCACCGCAACACCCATTGCCCGCCCCTTTGCTGCAGCAGACTGTGGCGGTAAGGGGCATATTTACAAATTAGTGTTAAGTCACGTGAAGTGGCTTAGCGCCACCGTGTAAATATGGGGAATTGCGCAACGCCACCAGAGCATCAGAAAAAAGTGCCGCTCCGGTGGCGATAGGGGCTTGTAAATATGCCTCTCTATTACAAGCTCTTCGTCCTGAAAATTAGCCACACCCTTACTCCACACACAGATATTTTTCAAACAGTGGAAGCCACGGTCTTCAGGCACCTGGAGAAAAGAAATGCACTGCTTAATGGCCCACTGACTCCACTAACACGCTGCCGCACAGCATCCAATCAGAAACCTGAAGAATTTTGACCATGTCACGTTAAAACTGAAGAAGCTACATTGATTCGCCCTCCAGACCTGCATCCTCTTCAAGACCAGCTAAATCACCTACACGGCCATGAGAAACGACAATCTAACACACTTGACCAAGAGTAGAACCTGCTCAGACAGGCAGCATTTCACAAGGAACAAGGACTTCTTCACAGGGCTGACAAAAAAGTGTAAGAAATGAAAAACAGGAAGCAGTCCATCTGAGGCATCCTAGGTGAAACCAGAGCCACTCCTCCTCTCTTGAAATGCACAAAGGTGTCAAAGGTTCACATCTTCAAGAGACATGACCGCTCGAGTGGGCTCTTACCGGTCTCCTGCCTCTCTGTAACCTCCATGAGTCCTACCCCTGAGCCCCGCCCTCTGCTCAGTGCTTCATTTCTGCATGGTTTTAGGTTCACACCATCAAAATAGTCAAACACACATACATATATGCAATCACATATCATTTGTTTCAGAATGTTCTGTGCCATTGAAGGGAAGATTACTATATGGTCATTTTCGGGGTGATTGTCTTAAATATAGATATGGGAGGGTTGTGTTTTTTCACGTGTGCTAAAAGGTGCGGCTGAACTTCCGGGGTGGTGGCTGGCAGCACTGCAACGGTGTAAAGTGGCCTCTATGGCGTATGTGCATAGATATGAACACAACCTGAAGTAGGGTGAATTCTTCTTCGACCTGCACGCAACCCTCTGCGACTCATCCCTACGCTCCCTATGCGCTACCTGTAGCGCTGCGAAGAGCAGGGAATCAGTCCGCGTCAATCAAGGGGCGTGATTGAGATACCCAAGGAAGCATGGCTGCCGCAACCCCACCTCCACCAGACTGAGAGCAAGTCCTCCCCCCATAATTTGTTCATTGATCATATATGAATTGTACCACCAGCAATTGATTGTCGGAGACATGCCTTTGACATTGTATGTGCTTTGCGTGTACACATGCTCTCCGGCAGTGCATGTAAATATAATGGCTGTGAATGTTGTTGCTTTTCTTTTCTGATAAAACCTTGATGAAAGAAAAAGAAAGTCCTCGTCGCCAGGGTGTGATCACACTGTCACAAGGCTTCAAGGCATTGTTGGATATCACATCTCAAGAGCCTTCAGCGGGCCGCAGCAGGCTTCAGCATTACTCTAAATGTTGGGAACTTAGGAGGTAAAACACATTTTTACACTTTTCCATGTTATTATTATTTTTTAATATGGACATCTTTTTTTAAACTGTAGATATTTTGTGTGGTTTGTGAACAACACACCGGAAAATATATATTGTTATCTTGGAGGATGCAGATGTACCTGAGATCTCTTGTGGTAGTGCCCAGCTGCCACTAATATGAATATACCAGGGGCATCTTTGGACTGGCCCTGAGGGCAATCAAGCAATGCCTGTGAGGGCTGGGCTGACAGCTCAGTAAGTGGGCTGCTCTTTGTGGAAATGGTTTATGGTCAGCTGGGCCTGGTTTTACTGCTGATTTCCCTGATATTAAAACAAGCATTTCCTGCAGCAAACTCAAATCTTCCATACCTTGCAAATCACTTCTAAAGAGAGTCTTTACAAGTTCAAAACTGTCCCAGTTTGTAAACATGGGCCACTTTTTCAGCTACCTAATGCGCTAAACTAGTGCACCCCCACGTGATAAACAGATATTAGCACACTCCTTGCACCTCCCCAAACCCCTCTCTTAACTTCTGAACACAGCCATGACTGCATTGACCTCTATTTCCATTGAACCCCAATAAATGAGGATTCTTTTCATTACAGCCACCATAGCATAAGCACAACAACCCAGAAGGAATCACTTCCATTTACATCTCTTCTCACTGCCCCTGGACCTATGGAAAACATTCCTTTATATCTTAGATCTTTTCTAAAGAAATGTTTTTATGCCTGCAATTATTTAATTCCTAAGCTGCACTTTACAACTAATTTGGTCGTAGAACGTGCAATTAAATAGCATTACAATAAGGAATTTGATTAGGAGCTCGGTCTGGAGCACAATGTTTCCGCCTTGGTCTTTTTCCTAGAAACAGACGTGATCCCTGCATTGGTCGTGACCACGACAGCATTGTGTGCATTGCAGCCATTAGCAACCAAGGCCAGAAGGTTTTTGCCCATGACGTAGATTTTCTATAGTGGAGCTTGCAGTGTTAAAGGAAATCATGGCTCAAGATGGTCTAAAATATTTCTCTTAACCCATTAGTGCCTCGAACCTTCCTCCAGTGCTGGGTGCTTGAGCCTCCAGGGGTGGGGATGCCAGTCCCACTGGTGGAGGGTGCACTGATGTGGTGGCATCATCCCTCCAGTGATGCACGGTTGGACCGGCAAATAGGACCATCAGGCAGCCCCTAAAGGGATGGCCGTAAAAGGCAGCGTTTGGCCTCTTTTTGGCTGTTTGTGGGCTTGTTTTATGGTCTTTTGTGTCGGTTTTTACTGTTAATTTCTCTGATATTACCACAAACATTTCCTGCAGCAAGAACTGATCCATAAGGTCTTCCATCCCTTGCAAGACTCTTATACAGCCTGTCTTCAATAGTTCGAAACGGCACCAGATTGTAAATGTGGGCCGCTTCTTTGCCTATCTGATTTGCTAATGACGGCCGGAGGCCGAGCCTGGTTTCTGTCCCTGCACAGATGATGCTGCAGTGATGACCAGCTGCACTGCACTGAGGCTGAGTGGGCGATGAGGACGCTTGATACCTGGATGCAGGGCCGGCTTTAGGGCGGTGCGACCGGTGCGGCCGCACGGGTGCTGCTCTGGGGGGGGGGGGCTGACCTCGGGGGGCGCTTTGTTCATCAATAACTTACCATTTAAAAGCACCTGCTGCAGAGTTCCTTGTGCGTCCAGATTTCAGGCAGCAATAAAAATGTCAAGATAACTCTTGTGATGAATGTTCCTGCTAGTGAGAGGGATCAGAGTTTTGTCTAGTGGCAGTTTTGACTTGCCATAAAGTAGCGCAGTGGGTTAATATGCCTGCTGCAAAGAGCTGATCTGTATTTTATGCGGATAGCTGAGTGGATTAGTAAAGCCAGCCTTTACCAGCCTTTAAAACAAATGACATGCATGTGAGAGAGGGGCTATAGCGAGATAAGGGGAACTTTTGCCCGGAGCGTAGTAAAAGAATCCGAGGAGGATGGGGTGGGAGGGCTGCAAAAAAGATTGTTGCACCCGTCGCCACCAGCGCTAATCCTGGCCCTGCCTGGATGACATATTTTTGTGACTAAGGGGGGCAGCCAGTGTAGACAAAAGGAACAGTTCTCTTCACCAAGTCCTGCATCTTCAACAATGGGCTTTGTTTGATGACGTGTTATAGGGTATTAAGATACATTGCAACATCTTAACCGGGTGGATATTCGAGGCAGTTCGGGCTGGACTGTTTCCATGGGGAGCAGGGTCAAGACTGATTTGCATATGTTTGGGTCCAAACTGTAGTGACGTGGCGAGCAAAATAACGATGGATTAAACACAGACCTGTGAGTAGGGGTGAGAGTTTGAAAAGTTTCAAGACTCCATCCATCATTTTATTTTGTGATGGATATTCGAGTGGCCTGCAGCAGGATGCGGCCAGAACCTAGTATTTGTGACAACTGGGAAACCTACAGAGATACGGCCGAGAACAGGCAAGCGGTGCTGGTGCTTCCACGAAGCGGGGTACAGCCGGAGCCCCAGGGCTCCACAACTATGCAGCAGCCCAAAAAAGCTCAAAATGGATTCTGCATTACAGACTCAGAGTGCTCAAAAGGCAAAATGCAGTTGTAGTTGTGTACTGAAAACCCTCGCACCTCCCTGATGGGAGGACAAGGATGGACTGTAAGCAGACACTAAGAGGGTGAGTTGTCATAAAGTACTATGAGGCTTTCATCAGTTGCCAAACATTTCAGCAGAACCTAATGTACATTATGTCAATAAAGTTGCAATTAGTGACAGAGTTGGAAATATGAGAACGTGCACAGTAGTGTAAGTGCAATAGTGCTCCAGCCAAGTGGCCGGTGGTGCAGGCGAAGCTGGTTGTATTCATGAGTAACAATGTGCCTCAAATAGCAGGAACTCTTGTGAATCGAGGCCAGTATGACTGTGGGATGGTTGAATGGCAGCCTAAAGTGCTGGAGATATTATTTCTTTAATAAAGCGCCACGTGCCTGTAGATGATATCCTCGAGGCTCTACACAGAGTAATCAGCTACAATGACCACAGAACAAACAGGTAATATGCAGCCAATTTTACAAAAATAAAACTTTTAGCAACAAAGCTATGGTTGAGTCGGGCCAGTGGTCTCTATGTCTATCCTTGGCCTGCTAGGAGGCCAAATCCCAAACTCCCTGATTGACGGGCCAGCACAGCATGTAAGAAACCACCGCGCCACACATTTGTCCTTGTGATTGTGCACAGTGCAGCAGCCAGGCTGGGAGGTGGCTCAGCGGAATAAGCACTGACTGGCCTGGTGCAGGGGAGGATCAGGGGCCACATTATGCTGGGTTGCGCTGGCTCAGCGCAGAGCCAGGAGCCTGTCTTTACAGATGCTGTAGTGTGGAATGTGAATTTGTTTAACCCAATATTTCCCCGAGTTAGTGCATTATTTCAGACAGCACAGCTCTGAAACAGAGAGGCAAACCCAGCTCACTGGTTCCGAGCTGTATAGCCTAAAAAACAATCCCCAATGGTCAGATTATATAAATTCACTTTAAACTCTGAGGGTGCATAAAAACAGTTGCTTGGCTCTGCGCTAAGCCACTTAAGCCATCACTTTGCAGACCGCCGAAGCCTGCACTCATGATGCTTCGCTCTTTGATCTTCCCCTGTTGTTCCTGAAGAAAGAGAGCTTATGCCCCATCATGAGCAACTTCGCTAGTGCAGAGCTGTGTATCTATTTTCATGCACTTACACTACACTTACATTAAAGTTTTTCCAATTTACTGCACGGTTTTCGAAAGGGCCGAACGAGGCAAAGCATGCTCACTGTTTCCAAACTGTCTGATAATCGTGCTCTGTAACTACTTGGGTAACTGTTTGAAGGAGGTGAAACCCTTCTCAAGCAGGAGCCACAATTCTTCTCTGGGTGAAGTCAAGAGCAAACCCTAATAAACCTGTGCTCAACCGCCTGGTCGCTTGGCACAGATCAGTCAGAGGCAATGTGCAAAGTATTTGTGGAACACTTCCAAATATTAACACAATAAAAACACACCACAAAAGGATCCTGCAACAGATTTAGAAAACTAGACTAATTCTTGCTAAATAAAACAAGACCAAAAAGACAAAAATGCAATCAGTAGAACCAGAGATATTAATTTTTTAAGATTTTAGTAACAATAGTGCCAAAAAGCACAAAATACCAACTGTGGATATCTGGCCATGCCAGATCGGGACAAAGTCACAAGTTCAGGTCGAACGCAATGAATCATAGGCAGGCTACAGGAACCCATTCAAGCCCACTGAACAAAGTACTTTAAATCCTCGTTTGCGGAGCATTGCGAGGATCCGCGTTGAAGATGCTTTGTGCAGCCGAAGCAATGCATCAGTTTCGAGATGTAATTGTAATTTAACATCCGTCTTTACCATGACAGAGGATTTTTCATGACAATTCCAAAGACACCAAACATGAACTGGTGACCTGCTCCCATGTGGAAATTACAGCATATTAAATGTAATTAGGTAACTCCAATGTTATCCTAAGGGAGAAGTAAGTCTTGCCGTAGTGAAAAACAAATGTAAGAGATTTTCACTACCAAAACATGTAAAACTTAAAAAAACATGGCCAGGGCCTTACCTAGGGGTGACATATGTATTAAAAAAGAAGGTTTTAAGAGGAGGGCACATGCACTTTAGCACTGGTAGCAGTAGTAAACTGCAGAGTCCTAAGGCCAACAAATTTATTTTTAGCAAAAATAGGAGTAGTGAATCAAAACGTTTGGGGGTGACTCTGCAGAAAGGACCAAGTTCAACATGCTCAAACTCAGAGAAATATCAGGTTATGTGAATGCAAGTTAGACAATGCACGTGCATAAGTATAGGCGCTCTGCTCTGCACCAGTGCAGCTAGTCATAGTGCAGCTTTGAGGCTGTATCATGAACAGGTGCACTGGCTAATCACAGAGGCGAGCCCTTGCTTTTTGCATATGAGGTGTCCAAAGGTCATACATGTCAATGCATGAACCTTAGACAGCACAAGTCGGAAACACAGAGAGGAACTCCCTTCTCATCACTTCTGACTTGTTCTGTCTGAATTTCATGCAATAACCAGGCTAGAGTTCAGAAAGTGAAGGAGCAATAAGCATGCCTTTACGTTTTATTTTAATCTTGTGGCATTTGCAATGTGTTCAAAGACAAGGGTCAGTCAAAGCTCAGGCTACCTCTTCTGCCAAATTGCTGCATATTCTTTTAAAAGTGATATTGGTGTTTACTTTTCTTTTTCCGACTGCAAAGTGAGAGGATTTTGTACAGTGAACTATGTGACAATCTTTCCAGGGTACATGAAGTCTGAAACTATTTCAAAATATATCAGCAGCAAGGAAAGCAGAAATGAAGGAAATGTTTTTGTAATTCTGAGGTGTGATTGAAACAAAGATTGCAGGATTAAAACAAAAATAGACAATTTATTTGGTGATACGCATGATTGTTAGTTTTCCAAACATTTTATCAGGAAAAAGGTATGTCTGTGCAATTTTAGGGGGCATTTCGATTGAAAACGTAGGGGCTTACAAGCTTTCCTTGCATGCCGATATATTTTGAAATATTTCAGAAGACAAAGCCTAAGATGTGACCCCGTCTTTAAACGCATTGCAAATCCCACAAGATGCAAATAAAATGTAAAAGTATATTTAATGCTCGTTCCCCTTCTGAACTCTAGCATCATTATTGCATGAAGTGAGCAGTAGGCTATAGGTCAGAATCAACCTGATGGCCAGACATAGGGTCCTCTGCGGTCAGCTATAGGCAAATCACTTCCATTTTCACCATCCGTGCCCTACAAATCATAAAAGGGCGCAGTAACAAAACAGAAGCCGCCTTCCTCAAATATTTCACTCTCAGAGCAAGCATTCATTTCAAACGGTGCTGCGGCTTAGGCCGTGTTCTTAGAAGCTTCAAGGACGCACCAGTGATTTTATGAAAGGGGAATTTGTCTGTTCCACAATACTACCCTCACCCAGCACTTACAGCCAATTAGATCTCAGTTGGTGACTATGACGCGGGCAGTTTTATAACTAGGCACATTTATCACACTGAGATCCACTCACACGCTCACCTTAATTTGGCGTGGCATGGCTGTGTTCTTCTAGTCCTAACATTTTTTAGGTCTGGATTTTGACAGTGGAGCTTTAAAACTCGACCTGATGCTAACAATTCACATACAGTTAGCTTTGGATCCGCCCCTTTGAACCATTGGCTTTCTTTGACCAGCCTATTTCAGCCACTGGCTTGAGACGTTGTTAGCCACGTGGAGTATCACCTCTCACCTGATGTCATAGGGTGTTCGGAAATATCCTTCCTCCTGCACTCAACTGTATGCATTGTACTGCACGAGGAACTACTTTACAACTGCACTCTTCTCTGTCTGGTCCTGCTGTCTCCCTCCATATCTTGCTATAATGTGGCAATCCTGCATGAGTTAACAGATTAAACCCAATCTGGTTTTGCTAGTCCTTGTTTCATTACCTTTGCACGCCTTCCCTACTGAGTGCATTCCTGCATTATTTTGCCAATGGCCCGATTTAGTACATGGCGACCAAAGCTGACACTTGTGGCTGCTACTGCTGAGGGCAGCTCATCATTCAATGGGTGACCACCTGAGCAGTTATGCACTGCCCATTTCTGTCTCTCAGTTCCGGTTCACTTATAAAGAAGATTGCTCTTGTGAAACATCAGAGGGAGTAATGGGCATCACCACACTGCCCAGATGGTGTCATGAGCCCATGCCTTATTTTCAGCAGGTGCTGCTGTGCACACCTGCTCCTGCTGTAAGAGTGTTGTGACGAGTAGAACTATAGGCTTTTAAGATTGTACCTTTTTAGCAACAGGTTTTGTGCTACAGTTCAGCATGAAAATGCTGCTGTGGTACTGCCCCAGGCTGAACAGCAGGGTGGGCAGTGTCCAGTGGTGCTGCCTGCCTACTGGTAGGTGGGCAGTCAGTGGAGCAGATGCCCCACTGCCCTCAAAAGCACAATACATTGTGTAGTAAAAAACAAGTGATGAAAATGTGCCATGCTGCAACCAGAAGCACCTCACTCTTCATGCATGTCCTGAAATGCAGCCCCTTCTTCCATGTGCTGCCACATGACCACCCAATGGAAAACGTAGAGCACCACTCTCTTTCACAGGGACACTCACATGAGCGTATGAAACAATTTCGCACCAAAATAAGCAAATTACATAGGTTCAATAGGTTTCCAATGCAATTTTTCTTCAGCGTGTGCACCAATGATTTGTACCCAGCCCAATGGCGTAACATAACAAACCTTAGGAGGAAACCGTGCAAGGAGCAGTGAAGGGGCCCCTCTCCCACCCACAGGTAATATTTTCCCTCATCTTCCACCTTCACAAAGGCTCTCACAGCTGCAGCATGCAGACCTTGAAGCAGAGCTATTCCCAGCTTACACAGACCTTCAAGTTCTCCCATCTTCACAGGGAGTCTCACAGTCGCACAACATGCAGGGACTTGCAGTTTGGGACTCTGGTCTTGAAGCAGAGCTATTCCAAGGCTACACAGATCTTCAAGCTCTCCCACCTCAATGGGACCTTCACAGCTCCACCACATGCAGAGACTTGCAGTTCGGGCCCCAGATCTTGCAGCAGAGCTATTCCCAGGTTGCTCAGATCTTCAAGTCCTCCCACCTTCACAAGGACTCTCACAGCCCACATGCAGAGACTTGCAGTTCGGGCCTCAGACCTTGAAGCAGAGCTATTCCAAGGCTACACAGATCTTCAAGTCCTCCCACCCTCACAAGGACTCTCACAGCTGCACCACATGCAGAGACTTGCAGTTCGGGCCTCAGACCTTGAAGCAGAGCTATTCCAAGGCTCCACAGATCTTCAAGCTCTCCCACCTCCAATGGGACCTTCACAGCTGCACCACACAGAGACTTCTAGTTCGGGCCCCAGATCTTGCAGCAGAGCTATTCCAAGGCTACACAGATCTTCAAGTTCTTCCACCCTCATAAGGACTCTCACAGCCGCACCACATGCAGAGACTTGCAGTTCAGGCCTCAGACCTTAAAGCAGAGCTATTCCAAGGCTACACAGATCTTCAAGTTCTTCCACCCTCATAAGGACTCTCACAGCCGCACCACATGCAGAGACTTGCAGTTCAGGCCTCAGACCTTGAAGCAGAGCTATTTCAAGGCTACACAGATCTTCAAGTTCTTCCACCCTCATAAGGACTCTCACAGCCGCACCACATGCAGAGACTTGCAGTTCAGGCCTCAGACATTGAAGCAGAGCTATTTCAAGGCTACACAGATCTTCAAGCTCTCCCACCTCCAATGGGACCTTCACAGCTGCACCACACAGAGACTTGCAGTTCGGGCCTCAGACCTTGCAGCAGAGCTATTCCAAGGCTACACAGATCTTCAAGCTCTCCCACCTCCACAAGGACTCTCACAGCTGCACCACAGGCAGAGACTTGCAGTTCGGGCCCCAGATCTTGCAGCAGAGCTATTCCAAGGCTCCACAGGTCTTCAAGTCCTCCCACCTTCACAAGGACTCTCACAGCTGCACCACAGGCAGAGACTTGCAGTTCGGGCCTCAGACCTTGCAGCAGAGCTATTCCAAGGCTCCACAGATCTTCAAGCTCTCCCACCTCCAATGGGACCTTCACAGCTGCACCACACAGAGACTTGCAGTTCGGGCCTCAGACCTTTCAGCAGAGCTATTCCAAGGCTACACAGATCTTCAAGTCCTCCCACCCTCACAAGGACTCTCACAGCTGCACCACATGCAGAGACTTGCAGTTCAGGCCTCAGACCTTGAAGCAGAGCTATTCCAAGGCTACACAGATCTTCAAGTTCTTCCACCCTCATAAGGACTCTCACAGCCGCACCACATGCAGAGACTTGCAGTTCAGGCCTCAGACCTTGAAGCAGAGCTATTCCAAGGCTACACAGATCTTCAAGTTCTTCCACCCTCATAAGGACTCTCACAGCCGCACCACATGCAGAGACTTGCAGTTCAGGCCTCAGACCTTGAAGCAGAGCTATTCCAAGGCTACACAGATCTTCAAGTTCTTCCACCCTCATAAGGACTCTCACAGCCGCACCACATGCAGAGACTTGCAGTTCGGCCTCAGACCTTGAAGCAGAGCTATTCCAAGGCTCCACAGATCTTCAAGCTCTCCCACCTCCAATGGGACCTTCACAGCTGCAAGACACAGAGACTTGCAGTTCGGGCCTCAGACCTTGAAGCAGAGCTATTCCAAGGCTCCACAGATCTTCAAGTCCTCCCACCTTCACAAGGACTCTCACAGCTACACCACATGCTGAGACTGCAGTTCGGGCCCCAGATCTTGCAGCAGAGCTATTCCAAGGCTCCACAGATCTTCAAGCTCTCCCACCTTCACAAGGACTCTCACAGCTGCACCACAGGCAGAGACTTGCAGTTCGGGTCTCAGACCTTGAAGCAGAGCTATTCCAAGGCTCCACAGGTCTTCAAGCTCTCCCACCTTCACAAGGACTCTCACAGTTGCACCACACAGAGACTTGCAGTTCGGGCCTCAGACCTTGAAGCAGAGCTATTCCAAGGCTACACAGATCTTCAAGCTCTCCCACCTCCAATGGGATCTTCACAGCTGCACCACACAGAGACTTGCAGTTCGGGCCTCAGACCTTGCAGCAGAGCTATTCCAAGGCTACACAGATCTTCAAGCTCTCCCACCTCCACAAGGACTCTCACAGCTGCACCACAGGCAGAGACTTGCAGTTCGGGCCCCAGATCTTGCAGCAGAGCTATTCCAAGGCTCCACAGGTCTTCAAGTCCTCCCACCTTCACAAGGACTCTCACAGCTGCACCACAGGCAGAGACTTGCAGTTCGGGCCTCAGACCTTGCAGCAGAGCTATTCCAAGGCTCCACAGATCTTCAAGCTCTCCCACCTCCAATGGGACCTTCACAGCTGCACCACACAGAGACTTGCAGTTCGGGCCTCAGACCTTTCAGCAGAGCTATTCCAAGGCTACACAGATCTTCAAGTCCTCCCACCCTCACAAGGACTCTCACAGCTGCACCACATGCAGAGACTTGCAGTTCAGGCCTCAGACCTTGAAGCAGAGCTATTCCAAGGCTACACAGATCTTCAAGTTCTTCCACCCTCATAAGGACTCTCACAGCCGCACCACATGCAGAGACTTGCAGTTCAGGCCTCAGACCTTGAAGCAGAGCTATTCCAAGGCTACACAGATCTACAAGTTCTTCCACCCTCATAAGGACTCTCACAGCCGCACCACATGCAGAGACTTGCAGTTCAGGCCTCAGACCTTGAAGCAGAGCTATTCCAAGGCTACACAGATCTTCAAGTTCTTCCACCCTCATAAGGACTCTCACAGCCGCACCACATGCAGAGACTTGCAGTTCGGCCTCAGACCTTGAAGCAGAGCTATTCCAAGGCTCCACAGATCTTCAAGCTCTCCCACCTCCAATGGGACCTTCACAGCTGCAACACACAGAGACTTGCAGTTCGGACCTCAGACCTTGAAGCAGAGCTATTCCAAGGCTCCACAGATCTTCAAGTCCTCCCACCTTCACAAGGACTCTCACAGCTACACCACATGCTGAGACTGCAGTTCGGGCCCCAGATCTTGCAGCAGAGCTATTCCAAGGCTCCACAGATCTTCAAGCTCTCCCACCTTCACAAGGACTCTCACAGCTGCACCACAGGCAGAGACTTGCAGTTCGGGTCTCAGACCTTGAAGCAGAGCTATTCCAAGGCTCCACAGGTCTTCAAGCTCTCCCACCTTCACAAGGACTCTCACAGTTGCACCACACAGAGACTTGCAGTTCGGGCCTCAGACCTTGAAGCAGAGCTATTCCAAGGCTACACAGATCTTCAAGCTCTCCCACCTCCAATGGGACCTTCACAGCTGCACCACACAGAGACTTGCAGTTCGGGCCTCAGACCTTGCAGCAGAGCTATTCCAAGGCTACACAGATCTTCAAGCTCTCCCACCTCCACAAGGACTCTCACAGCTGCACCACAGGCAGAGACTTGCAGTTCGGGCCCCAGATCTTGCAGCAGAGCTATTCCAAGGCTCCACAGGTCTTCAAGTCCTCCCACCTTCACAAGGACTCTCACAGCTGCACCACAGGCAGAGACTTGCAGTTCGGGCCTCAGACCTTGCAGCAGAGCTATTCCAAGGCTCCACAGATCTTCAAGCTCTCCCACCTCCAATGGGACCTTCACAGCTGCACCACACAGAGACTTGCAGTTCGGGCCTCAGACCTTGCAGCAGAGCTATTCCAAGGCTACACAGATCTTCAAGTCCTCCCACCTTCACAAGGACTCTCACAGCTGCACAACAGGCAGAGACTTGCAGTTCGGATCTCAGGCAGCGAAGAAGAGATATTCCCAGGTTGCACAGATCTTCAAGTTCTGGATCAGACTCATGTGGCACCCATCAGGTGAAATTAAATGTACAGGCCAAGATCTCACACAGGGTTACAGATTGTCACAGGCTCTGGATTCAGGCTACTGAGCTTTGACATAGGTGACATAGGTAAAAAAGACTCAGGCCGACACAGCAAAGCTATAGCCTTCAAGGCATCAGAGATCTATTGGGTTACACTGTTTCTATTGCATGATTCTTTAAACATCATATGTGTTAGTCAGTGACTGGCCCAGTATCTCTCCAAAATCCATCAAGGCACTGGAAACCCCGCATTTTTTAAAAAAAATTTGTTTTTATTTTATAACAGAAAAAAAACAGTCGGTACTTAGTCATAGAAGTGCATTTTGTAAGTATTCCGTTACACACATGTATACAGTTATAGCATTTGTTGAACTATTCTGTGTCCGTTCCAGTTCACCAAAAAAAAACAAGGCATAACTTTAAGTGAACTTTATGTTTAGTACACAGTCCTCCCACTGTGTCACCGCTCAGTCACTAATATCAGATATTGTGTCTTCTTGAGGGGGCTCGCATATATTGCTGTGGTAGGCGCTCCATTTCGCCCAAATACTGGCCCACTTTTTGGGGCATACTCTGTGTACATACACTGCTTTTTCGGTCACCATTGATGTGTCCATATCTTGGCACCATTTTTGTAGGGTCGGGATCTGCCTGGATCCCCAGTTAAGAGCTATATTCCTTTTGGCCAGGGCCAGACCGAGTGTTACCCAGTCCTGGTCCGAGTGATTGAGCTCTGTTGGCTCCCAAATATTAAGCAAGCAGCATTTTGGCTCCGGGAGAACGTCTATCCCCGTGACCCATGACATGGCGGTCATAATTGATGCCCAATATGACTGGATGGTTGGACATTCCCAGACAGTGTGTATAAGTGGTGTGTCAGTGTTTCCCAGTTTATGCAATAATGTGCGTGTGTAGTATGTCCTATGTAAGGTTGGAAACCCCTGCATTTGATGCCCAGCCACTAACCTATCCTCCATTCACTTACAGATGCTGGACCAGCAATTTTTAAGACTCAGATTTTATTTGGATTATTTCGATAAATTGTATTATTTTCCATGATGCAGCAGTAAAACTGGTTTCTGCATAGTAGCTGAACGCATGCATGATCCTATTCACTCCTATTGTGTCTGGTTTTTTTTTTCTAATGCCTCTCTTCCCCCTTGCCTTGCTTCTTATAATGCCTCTCTTCCCCCTTGCCTTGCTTCTTATAATGCCTCTCTTCCCCCTTGCCTTGCTTCTTATAATGCCCCCTTGCCTTGCTTCTTATAATGCCTCTGTTCCCCCTTGCCTTGCTTCTTATAATGCCTCTCTTCCCCCTTGCCTTGCTTCTTATAATGCCTCTCTTCCCCCTTGCCTTGCTTCTTATAATGCCTCTCTTCCCCCTTACTTTGCTTCTTATAATGCCTCTCTTCTCCCTTGCTTTGCCTCTTAAACAGTGTCACCCACTTCAAAGGGTCTGTTTATAATGCTTGCTTCTTTCTGCATGTATACTTGCCTAGTGGAAGCAATGCATCTGGGGGATGCTTCTATAGCCACTAGTAAGGGTGGTACGTTAGGTTCCAGGCAAGAGGTTGTTCCGCTAGCCAGATAGACACCATTATTACAAGGCACAGCTCAGCGGTCCACGAGCCGTACATCACTCCTTGCTCCTGGTTTCTTTGTGTCACCTCTGCCAAGCCTAAGGCTGGTCAACTCTACTGGTGATTACCATGTTACTCCACAACCATCAGTGGTGGCACATTCAAAGAAGCAGTCTCAAAAGGTGAACATTTGACTGCTATCATTCTGAGGCTTGGTGCTGCCTCTAGTTCTGACTCAGGAGGTGCCCACAGTCTTAGAGTAAGAGCTGTTGGGCAGTGAAATAATAAAGACAAAGACCAACTGCATGTCTGGATGAGAATAAGAAAAACAGCTCTCAGAGGCGCAATTGTTTTAATCACAAAATGTATTGGCTCTTCCATCCTCACCTCTGCTTTCCTAGCCGAAGCTCCTTAAGGCAGCATCATGAACCAGCTCTACAGTATAGGATTGAGAGAGTGTATTGACCATCAACTTTCTTTGCCTTCCCAATTTAGGACATTCAAGAAAGTTTCAGTCCAAACTGGTAATAAATATTCTTCCATTTTTGGACTAGAAGAAAAGAGCCCCATTTATGGAGGGTATCATTTTATTTTGCATGGACTTTGCCAGTGCCCGTCATGTGAAGATAGCGGTGGGACAGATTTACTTACATGCTCAAGGTAGTTCAAGACACAGCTGTGTGATTGATATACAGACTGTAAAAATCAGCTCAAGAAGTGCTCCATAGAATTAAACACAGATTCACAAACAAAAGTCACACTTTGAGTAAGTTAACACTGTAAAAATAAGTTCACTACTTTCAGTATTCACAAACTTACACTTTGTATAATGTTTTGTGGTTCTGTAGGAGGCTCCGCAGGAGCAAACTTTAGGCTTTTTTGGCTGTCGGCATTCACAGGCAGGGAAGAATGTTTGCTCCTATTGCAGGAGCAGCGTAAAAATCTGCTTCTGATTGGCAGGGTCATGCATGTTGCTGGCTCCCGTCAGGACCTACAATGGGTGTTGGCTAGTTAGCTGACAGAGGCCACAGTGGCCCTGGGGCTCCCCCTGCAGCTCCAATTGATTTGGAAGATGTGGGTGCCCCGGGAGGGCACCCACCACAAAACAAAGTGGCCAGCTCCTACAAGGGGAGCTGCCATGAGCCATGGGGGCTCAGGGGCTCCACCTGCAACCCCTAAATTACTTAAAAGATGTGGGTGTCCAGGTGGGCACAGAGGCACCAGACAAGAAACAAAGTATCCAGCTCTTGCTGGCACCCACAATGGGTACTGGCCAGGGAGCTGGCAGAGGCTGTGGAGCCCCAGGGCTCCCCCTGTGGCCCCCAACAAAACAAAATGTGTGGGTGTCCCAGTTGGGGCCAGGAGACCCACAAACATGATAGGAAATATACATAGACAAGCAATAATAAATGAGCGGCCAGAGCTGGTAAGGAGTGCCCCATAATGCCCTAGGGCTTACTAAAATTAGTTTCATTCTTTTTGTTGGTGCCCCTAGAAGAGGCAGGGGTGCCACCACCCTTGTTTTAATGTTATTGGGCCTGCAGGGAGTGCAGCAGCCCCCAGCAATGCTAAAACACACTGTAAGTCTCCCTCATAATGCCATTCACATGGTAATTTAAAACTATTTTCATGCAGAGTGGTGTCCTAATCTAGGCAGGGGCGCCACCAGCATTTTTCTAAGTGTTGTGGGGCTCTGCAGAAAGTGCAGCGCCCCCCCCCCCAAAAAAATACTAAGATAAATTAATACTATGTTTCTTGGGGCCTACATAACTTGGCCCCAGGAAAAATGTATCATTTTGTAAGTGTTCCCAAGCTGGACTTTTAAGTTCAGCTGGCTAATGCTGAGACTATTTGTGGTTGGTTTTATAGGTACATTATGTGGCTCAAGAAGTGTACAAGAAAGAGTCTCACACTTGTTTAATATTGTTTTGATTGCAAATGTTTTATTTAAATGTTGATGGACAGACACTGCAATGACTCGTTGACAAAAAGTGACATTCACAAACAATTTTAGGAATTCACCGAAAAAACAATGGTTGAAGTTACAGTTATAGTTAAGTATTCAAAATCTTTTTTAGAAATTCACTGAAAAAAGGCAAAAGTGACATTATGGTTAGGTGAAAATGTCAGAACATTACATTTTAAGCTAAAAAAAACACAGAAATTCCCCAGTTATAATTAACTTAAGTAACTATAACTCGAGCCCTAAGTAAATATAACCCACACTTATGTAAAAAACTTCACTAGTTCATGTTCTTGCGTTTGCTTTTCTATATATGTATATATTTTAAATGTTTGTGTATATATTTTCTCTATAGCCTTGAAGAAGTCCCTATTGGGAAGAAACACGTTGGCTAATGGATGTTGAAATCTCGGATTTTATCAAGTTGATGTATTTCGTCATTTTTCAAAAAAGAATAAAGTATATAAGAAAATAGCAACAAAACGACTTGGAAATTTCTTCAGGACGTCACCTATAATCTGTGTTGGACTGATCTTGAATGGAAATATATCTCAGTGTGTGCGGAAACCATATCTGTCTTGAATCTAAGTTTGGGGTTTCCCAACAAGGGAGTGGAGAGGGGTGCACTCCCAGGTTTTCCTGCACCAATCATAATTTTCCAGACTTTGTTTGATAGGTGCGTTTTTTTGCTTTTGCCTCAGCCCTCTTTCTGTTTTCCACAATTGTTTAATATTGTTTTGATTGCAAATGTTTTATTTAAATGTTGATGGACAGACACTGCAATGACTCGTTGACAAAAAGTGACATGCACAAACAACTTTAGGAATTCACCGAAAAAACAATGGTTGAAGTTAGAGTTATAGTTAAGTATTCCAAATCTTTTTAGAAATTCACTGAAAAAAGGCAAAAGTGGCATTATGGTTAGGTGAAAATGCCAGTCAGAACATTACATTTTAAGCTAAAAAAAAACCACAGAAATTCCCCAGTTATAATTAACTTAAGTAACTATGGGCCACATGCATCAACGAGAAAACTGGTCGCAAACGGGCAGATTAGCAGACTCTGCCCCTTTGCGACCGGTATTTTTGCATTTGGGATGCATCATCCCAAATGCAAAAATCGCAATTTAAGGAATCTCTAAATAGCGATTCCTTAAATTGCGCTTGCATTTAAGGAATCCCAAATTGAGATTCCTTAAATGCAATGCATTAAAGTTACAAAATTAGCGATTTCGCTAATAGGGGGAGCAAATTACCATGAAGTTGAACTTCATGGTAATTTGCAAAAACTTTGAAAAATGCACTTTTGTGCATTTTTCAAAGTTTCATGTTGCGCACACACATGCCCTTAGAGCATGTGTGTGTGCAACATATGTGCACAGATCAATTTCAGGGGTGCAATAGGGTGTCATTTTGACACCCTTGCACCCTTGAAATTGCATGAGCAATTTGCGAGTACCTACTGGTACACGCAATTTGCTCATGCAATCTCCAATTCATTCCTATGGGCCTGGAGGCCCATAGGAATGAATGGGACGGCATTCCTTAATTGCGAATTGCTATTTTTATAGCGATTCCTACATGCATAGGCTTTTGCAATTCCTTAATTGCGATTCCTTAAAAATCACAATTAAGGAATCGCAAAAGTCTTTGTTGATGCATGTGCCAGTATAACTTGAGCCTTGAAGTAACTATAACCCGGACCCTCACCATGCACAAATTAAACCCTTGCATAATACATCACAGATGACGTGTGCAATGACAGCATTAATACCATCACTGATGACATCTGAAATGACAATTTATAACAACACTGCTCATATATCAAAAACAAAAGGTATTGGTAGAGACGATAGGTCTCACAGCAACGGCTTTTGGCTTTGCCAATGCTTGTGATTTAAATAGATGAAAGGCTTGAAGCTGGCCCTCTTTGTGTGCAGAGTGGGAGACCCAGCAAGGTAACCAATTGTTTCTGACAGCCCTCGCTTTCCATCACAGACCCCATCACAGACAATACTTTATCATATTCATAGAATTGGCTTTGATCTTGCCCCTTGTTTATAATTCGGTCTATTTCAATTCCCTACTCCTGATTCAATGGCTTTTCTCCCCATTGTGGTGTTTGCCTCCCAGGAGCATTTTGGTTTCACCCTCTTTTTGTTTTGGGTGAGTGTATTGTTCCTCTGCTGGTGTCAGGGAACAGTTTTTCTGCTTCGATGTTTCTGTGGTATTGAAGCTCTAGCACTCCACAAATGCATCAACTTATTTTTCTTCTTTTTCATTGTGCATAGGTGTGTCTCTGTGTCTCTCCTCAGTTTCTACCCATACCTTCTCACACTGCTTTTGTATCATTATATTCCTTCCATAAAATTGTGCACAATTTCCTTATTTTACACTCTGAAATCTCAAAGTTTTCGGGCCCACTTCACAGAACTAACTTAAGACAAAATCCTAAACTTACTACCATTTTGGTATTCACAGAAGGCACTTACTCATTTTGGTATTCACAGAAGGCACTTACTCATTTCGGTATTCACAGAAGTTAGGAGTCCTAACTTTAGGACTCCTAAATGCCTTCTGTGAATACGGAAAGTCTTAAAATTAGGATTTTTCTCAGTTTAGTAGTATTATAGTTAGGACTCCTAACTTTAGGACTCCTAAATGCCTTCTGCGAATACCGAAAGTCTTAAAATTAGGATTTTTCTCATTTTAGTAGTAGTAAAGTTAGGACTCCTAACTTTAGGACTCCTAAATGCCTTCTGTGAATACCGAAAGCCTTAAAATTAGGATTTTTCTTAGTTTAGTAGTGGTATAGTTAGGACTCCTAACTTTTGGACTCCTAAATGCCTTCTGTGAATACCGAAAGCCTTAAAATTAGGATTTTTCTCAGTTTAGGAGTAGTAAAGTTAGGACTCCTAATTTTAGGACTCCTAAACTGAGAAAAATCCTAACTTTAAGACTTTCGGTATTCACAGAAGGCATTTAGGAGTCCTAAAGTTAGGACTCCTAACTTCTGTGAATACCGAAATGAGTAAGTGCCTTCTGTGAATACCAAAATGAGTAAGTGCCTTCTGTGAATACCAAAATGGTAATAAGTTTAGGATTTTGTCTTAAGTTAGTTCTGTGAATCGGCCCCTTCATGTTTTAATGTCAAATCACTCCCGCAGTGCATTTTTTCTTGCACCACTGATTTGAATGCAAAATTCACTGAATATTGGATTTGTAAGAAAAAGTGACCGCAAAATTAATAGTGCAAGAGTCAATTTTCTCAATACTACACTTGAAACCCATTTGTTCTTGTACATTAATATTTGCAGATTTGTGTACCTGTAAACTAGGAGGCAAATCTAATTTTTTCAACAGGTAAACCTTTTAGCTGAGTTACACTAAATGTGTGGAAGCAAAATCAGGGATTATGCAAATAACTACAGCAGTAACTCACACAAGTCTCATATTTATGAAAAGAGACATTATCACCCAATACAATAAAACTAATTTGAAGAACCTCTGAACGATAAAAGGCTGAGTATACCCCTGCTGATTTTGGAACATATTTTGATACACAGGTTACAGAAAGGCTTTCTGGGGATGGTTCATTGACTAACTCAACCACTTTCTAAACTTCACTGGATAGTGGTTTTTGAAACTTCTTGCTGTGGGGGTAAAATGAGGAACCTGAAAACCAGCCCTTGGTGCTTGCTAAGTTCGTCTTTTATCTAGGTCGGTTAGGCGAATAACTCCAGCCCCGTGATGCTGTGCCGACATTGGACTTGGCTGCATGGTTGCGGTTAACAGAGACAACAGCATACCATAGGAGCATCTCTCTGACAGTGACAGAGGACATCTAGTGCTGGGTGCCCTCCATTGAGTTTAGAGTGTTGGAGAATCACCAATTTATGGGAACAAAGATGGTTCTCCAGAAATGCAGCATTCGAGGCAGAAGTTCGTAAATCGCATGGATTTCATAAACTGTTTCTATGGTGCTAATGTGCATGAAAGTGCTATATAGCATACACCATCGGCTGGAAGATTGGGTGATATTGCAAAATGGTGGAAAGGTTTTTTGAAGAACATCTAGTGATTTTTTGCAATGAAATTTAACAGCCCTTCTTGTTGATCCCCGGATATAAAAGGACAAAAAAAGCAAAAAAATATTTCTAGAATTACTAAAATATTGGAACTGTAAAAATAATGTGTTTTTTTTAAGAAGAAGAAGAAAGTGGTTTGGATGGGATGCTGAAGCATCTCTTTTATGTCCACCCAGAATCACAGAGGAAGAGGAACAGGGAGTGAACGTCGAACCACAAAGAAGGAGCTAGAAAGACAGCACAGAGGGCTTCAAATTCTCTTCTGCTTCTAAAATCCAACATCCCCATTCACTGCCTGCACATCATCCAGGCTTGGATGTCAAGCGCCTACCTGAAGCTCACCCCAACCAAGACAGAATTCATCTCATGTGCAAGAACAAGAAATAGTACCTGGCTCAATGGCAAACATTTCGCCAGCTTTGAGCCCTAACTTTAACCAAATGCCAAGTCACTTGGACACCAACCTCACTCTCGAGGAACACGTTTCCCCAAAATATAAAAAGGGCTTGGTACTAACTCTGTCTTCTAAAGGAAGTGAAAACATTTCTTCCAGAAAACGACTTCAGGACTGCTGTTCATACCCTCAAACTCTCGAATCCGGATGGTGTTAAAACCCTACTTCCTGGTCCCCTTAAAGGCATCCTACATGTCTCAGCACGTCTTATTCAGGGCCTGAAGAAATATGATCACATCACCTCCATCCTGATGGAATGCCATGGCTCCCCTTTCCAGCTCACATCATGTTCAAAATCAGCAGCATCATTTATAAATCCATAACGTCCAGCACCCACTCTCCCCCTATCTAGCAGACAAGCTCATTATCTGTGGTGGTTCTCAGCTCTCCCAAGGACTGGACACCTTCCGACTGCAGACTAAGAAGTGTAAAAACGTAAAGAAGACAAGGCTGAAGGCCTATTCCAACTATGCACCCAAGTTATGGAACAACCTCCCCTTGTCTATCTGGACCTCCCAAAGCTCCTCCAATTCAGGAACGCGTTGAAGATGCACCTCTTTAAAGAATGCTGCACCACACTGCATGAACTGTCCACAAACAATATATGTCTCCATCACTTGTTGACTCTATGTTTGTCTTTGCTCCTGTACAGAATTCTGCTGCCTTTTGGCTAGGGTTGAGCTAAAGAAATATCATATACATACATATAGACATAAATATATACATACATATGTATATGCATACATACAGGGGAAGACAGATAATGAGAAATAGGAAATGGGAGTCCGGGTGGGGAGAGGGTTTGGCTTGATGGTGGTCGGAGACATGAGAAAACTACAGCAAGACAGAGGAGCAGGTGGAAGGTGAATTGGTATGAAGTAGGAGAGAAAGAAAGTAGATGAGAGAATCAGAGTAACATGAGCGAGCAGGCTCCAGGACACACTTCCCCCCACCAGAAAGCAAAGGAGATGAAACAAGCATTGGTAAAGTCAATAGGTGTGATTTAAATGAGCTAACGTGCAAATAAACGCAGAAAACAAATGCTGCTTGCTTGCTGAGCACATTAAAGTCAGCTCTATCTCATGTGCCAATCCTTGTATATTATAGACATGGTATGTCCTCTGGAGGTGCCAATAGTAACAGTTGTTATTGCTGAAAACACAGACAGTAGATTGTCTGTAGCACAGATGAAAACCACCAAGTTTCAGTTTTCACATACTTATAAAAATGTTCAATGTTTGTAAACTGTTAACATAAACTCTGACGGCTAAACTTAAAATGTTAAAATATAAGCTCTGAAGGGGGAGGGTTTCATTACCCCTTCAGTGCTGACATTTTAAATAAATATTGTGCTATATACTATCAGACATTTGTAACAGTTTTCAAGGTGACACAGGGCGTCTCCACAGTCCTGTTAATTCATTATATCACTGTGACTGCCACCTGCTGGTTAGTGACACGCCTCTACCCCCCCCCCCCCCCACCGTATATGAACAATGCCTGGGGCAGCTATCGTCACCCACCATTCTGTCTGCAGGAGCTCTGCTTTATATTTAGCACTATTTAAATGGCATGACTGCAGTTGTCTAACTCCCAGAAGATTGATCATTACCAGAGAATGTAGGAGACAGAGAAACATACATTTGTTATGTAGTTTGCTGAGGACACACCACTCAAAGCAGCCTGCCAGTAGGAAAAACAGATGGAAGGAAAACAGAATGAGGGGGAAGAAACCCACAGCAGGCTTCTATTCTGGGTCGATGGACCGTAAAAAGGTGGGCACCTTCTATTAATACCAACACAAAAAGGTAAGGCAGGAGATGGAGGGCTAAGAAAGATGAAAATTGAGAAGGAGCCACCTGTGTTGAGATGTGTGGGCCTCAGGAGTACAAACATCCATGCTCCTCTAGCCGCCGCACACTGAGGCCCAGAGTTTACTAAGGGCTCATCTTGTCCTTGCATGACGCAAGACATCGCAAGGCAAAGTTAGTCATAGACTGGGATTTACAAAGCTATCCAAGGGGAGATTTGCGGTGCCTTGCATGGTTTTCAGCCACGGCCCGTATAGGGCGTGCCACCGGGCGGGGACGTGGGATGGGGTGGGGGAGGGGCAGGGTGGGGGCTTGTAAAATGTGGCAAATGGACAATTACAGGTAAGTAACGTAAAAAAAAAAAAAATGTTGATGCGTGCGCTGCATCGCATTTGGCAATGCAGCGCGCGCAACGGAATTCGTTTTTTCGTTACTTACCTGTAATCGTCCGTTTGCCGCATTTTACAAGCCCCCACCCCACGTCACCGCCCGGTGGTACGCCCAATACGGGTCGTGTCTGATGGTTTTGTAAACAAAATGTAATGCACCACAGCAGCCTGTGCTCATGGGTGGAACATGAGTGTTCCCGTGCATCCACCCATATATTTGATGCAATTCCAGATTTACAAGGGTTTGTAAGCCTGGAATTGCATCACATCAGTACGCCTCCTAGAGGATGGTGTAACGTGTAGAAATATCTTTTTTTCTCCTTGTTATTTCCTCTTTCTATGCATGATGCATTCTGTATCACACAAGAAAGAGATAAATTCCACTTTGAATTGTTTTTGTGCAGAAATATATCCCTTTCTGCACAAAAACATTCCTCCCTGTAACACAGTCACCCATGCTCTATGGTGCAAGGGTGCCGGAGTTAGTGCAAGAAAGCACACAGTGCCCCAGCGCTAGAAAGAAGCAGAAATGAGCCATATGTTAGCGGATATGGTGAATTTGTGCTCTCTCCGTTTCACACAACTATGTATGATGCCTTGCACTGCGCGAAACATTATTACATCTGGGTCCAAGTGTGAGGAATGTGTCACACACAGCACTGAAGACAGTGGGGAGATGCCTGTGGAATGAAGTTCTTTCAGGGTGTTAAGCACATCACAGAAAAGGATATGCAAAAACCATACCCACAGCAGAGTGCAGACGATGTCACCTCTTCTGGCTCCCTTGTCATATAAACTGTGACTGCTGGGATCTGTTCCTTCTTAAATCCTGGATTTAGAATAGTGATCTTAGCAAACCTGAGGAATATTTCCCAGGATGCAGTTGTGTGAGTCTTTGCACACTCCAGTTTGTCGGTGCAGTGGCAGCTGGGATATGTAGTCTGTTGAGGTGCACATATCCTTTGCACTGACTATCAGCAGCTTTACGTTCATAGTGAGCAACGTATCAGCTACTTTATTTTATTTGTGGCGTGAGTTGGCTGCAGCTGAATCATTCGAAGCGCCATAGGCACCATAGGCACCATAAAATACAAATGTTTACATTTAAAGCAACAAAAGTATCAATTTAAAAAAGTTTACTTGAAATAAGATAAATAAAAGTATGTAAATGCAGCTCAGATCTTATTGATAAAGAGTTGATAAAGAAAACTATTTATTTTTGATTCCGCATTTCTTTGCTTACCAAATCACACCTCCTTCCCTAGACCCTTGTGGAACAAATTACGGCTTAAATTCGCAAGACATCACATGCTGCCAACACAACTCAAACACTCTATTTTATTTATAACCACCTTTTAAGAACTCCTGCTTCTTTACACAAATTTGATAGCACCTCTTCATTATCTTGGTCCTGTTCTGCATCAATTTCTGATATCAAACATATTTTATTTGAATGTCTGACCACCTATCAATTTTGATTATAAGTATGGAAACAAATTAACTCTATTTTTCATACACATATACCATTCTCCTATACTAATTTATTTTTAGGTAGTCTTTCTGATGATTGGTATTGTTGTACTTTTAATATACAAATTGTAGACTTATTAACTGCTGCTGCATTTCAATAGATTACTGAAATATGGAAGAATGCTCTACATATCTCCTTTCAAGCATGGTGGTATGGTGTTTGTTATAATCATGGACTAGATACCGCATATACTGTCCCAATGTTTCTAAGTATTAAACAAAATTCTCTCTCGCCTCCAATAACCATTTTTCTAGATTCCTAATTTTTAAAGACTTTCATACATCAACCCTTAACTGATAAAGTATCTTAACCTCCCTGAATATATTATTGTTCTCTTTGGAACTTCCATTCTAATAGTAATAGGTTTTGCTTATTTGTTTCCCCGATAATGTGTACTCTATGATATTTGCAATTCCAGTACTGTTAAAAATTATCCTAATTTCATCACATGAGACGTGCTTTTATTTTTGCCCTTTATATTTTCTTTTTCTATCCCCCTTATCCTGTTTTCTTCATATAATTGCAAATATTTTCTTGTTCTATCTTATTATTATTCAAATGTTTTCAGTGCATTGTTATTATATTATATTGTGAACCTGCTGTTTTCTTATTTCCCTTTTTCCTACTTAATAAACTTTAGTTTTAAAACTTAAAAAAGAACTTGCAGGGACTTATAGCTCACCAGTTACTTGTCATTAGTTGGACTTATTGTCACTCTCATTTGCTTGCTTCTTACTTGATGACTTTCCTTGTGTAAGCTTGTACATCTTGTGTTCATTCCTCCCCCTCTTTACCGTCTCTCTGACTGGCTGGCTTCTTTCTTTCCACTGCTCACTTTATTTCCCTCTTGGTTATGTCCTGTATGAGAGTGCATGTATTTCCAGCTCTCTCTTTCTCTCCACGTGTGCTTCTGGCATATGCCCAACCCTCATGCATCGTGTTTCTCTCAAATGTATTTCTTCCCAACCTGACTCACACTCTATGTTGTTCTCGCCCTCTTGTGCTTCTCCCCCACTTTTGGCTAAATGCAACCATACCAATGAGGTACATCTCTCCCCTCACACCATATTATATATTTAAGACCCTAAAGATCAGAGTAGCTAAGGCATAATACTTCCAAAAACACTGTAACTGAAAAGATATATTTATATATCGGCCATCTCAACAAAACACGTGAGACCTTCCCATCACCACCCTATGCACAGCAGCAAAGCCATGGAGCTAGCCAAGTGTTATCCCGTCACCAGCACACCACCATCCTCTGAGAAAGGCAGATAGCAGACCCACACAGAGCAAGGGTAGCTCAGACATTTCACACCACCCACACACATTGTGCCGAAGCTGCATATGTTCTAAAGTTGCCTCTCTACAGAACTCAAGAGTCTTCTATTGCAGAGCGATATACAATTGTGAACTCAAGCAAAAGCAATTCTGCAGCAAAGGTCCTTCAGGGGACACGTTCATGCACGTGATACACTGCAAAGAACCCTGACAAGCATGTGAGTTGACCTTTAAAAGCAATTCATAGAACTGACAATGTAAAATACAGCGACAACAGACCACCTTGGTGCCAGTCAACAAGAATACACCTGTAAAAAGTGCAAAGACTACATAAGAGTTACACCACGGATGGAACTGAAATGTTGATATAATAGCATAATAACATAACATAACATAGCATAACATAACATAGCAACTTAAACAACATTACATATAAACATAATACATATCATATCACACATTACATTACATTACATATAACATAACATAGCAACTTAACCAACATAATTCAATAACATATTAACATAACATAATTTTAGATAACATAACATAGCATAACATTGCTTAAACAACGTAACATAATAACATATTTACATAACAAGGAATAGAATGGCATCACAACATAACCTAACTTGACAGTTGTTGTGAGGTTTTACTTTGGTGTTACTTAATTTTCTATTTTAATGTTTTTTTTTTCTTATTCCACATAAATCCTATTTTACATCTTTTAGAAATCCTACAACTCCACGTTCTGCCTCCTTGATACAGTGACTTCATTAAGACAATATTAGACTGTTTAACACTTAGCTATAACAAATGTATATTATACTTTGACACCTACATACTAGAGGATCCTGGGAAAAATCCTCATTGGAAATTCTCGCAAACCACAATAAAAATTATATTTGATTCTTTCTATAAGCTGGGCACTTAAAACACATCTTAGGTAAATACATATGGGTACAATAAGTAAACGGACTGGCAATTAATTAGTGAAGTTAACATCCAACAACTGCATATTTTATTTGCAGGATTCCTAATCTTATGTTTCCTTTTTGAATGAAACATCATTACCAGCCTCCTTCATGGTCAAAAATAGCTTCATTCAATGTTTGGAAGTGGGACTTATTTCAAATACCTTTTTATCGTGATTGTTTGATACTCGCACACCTATAGTGGATTTTACCCTACACAGGCAGGGATTCTTCTTTGGCACACAAGGGAACTGATTCCAAAGGGCCTCCACTGATTCTCACCGGGCCTCAACTGATTCACAGGGAGCCTCCACACTTGTGGTTCTTTGTGAATCAGGCCCAAGGTGTTTTTCCGCATAAGAGGATACTTTGAACTATTTGAAGGTGCGGTATGTGGGATCTTGAGGTCTTCGTATAGTCTAGGACCCTCCTTGATTTTTTGAATACATGGGGCTGTATTATCTATGCGGTGCATCTCCTAGCACCTTTCAAAAGGTGCACAAACTCGCGCTGCCCTGGGGACAGCGCATTCATGTGAAAAAGGGAGCGGCTGCTTTGAAGCTGCTCAGTGTTTTCACAGTGCAGGCGGCAAACTGTCTGCACTTTTAAAGGCGATTACAGATATTACAGATCCCCTTGCAGGCAGGTGCAGGTTGTGACTCCTCTCTCCCCCTTATTCGTATCTCGCTGCAGAATCCCAGGAAAATCCTCTTGGTGAAGCGGACACAAGCAGGTTGTGCTCCTGAGTCAATATCAAAAGCAAACACAAGTCTTCCGTTACGGGAAATGGACCCTGTATATATATATATATATATATATATATATATATATATATATATATATATATATATATATATATATATATATATATATATATATATATACATATACACACGCCTTACATTTATATATATATATATATATATATATATATGTATATATATATATATATATATATATATATATTCACCAAACTTCTTGAAAAAGCAATCGACGCCGTGTCTGTGCAAGATTCTTTATTGCCAGCTGAAAAGCTAGACGCGTTTCGCCTGACCTGCAGGCTTGTTCACTAGCAATTTGATAAAGTTTTCATGGCAATTTAAAACAGTGAATGTGATCAGGTCACATGGTGAACTACAATAATAAAATGGACATCGGACTCGTAGTTCGACAACATGCGGTTATAAGCAAATGAATTAAGGGCAAGTGCCACATAGTTTACAAAACACAATTCCTTAGAGTTGTTGCAAAATATAAAAACATTGTTTAACTCAGTTAATCTTCAATTTGCGTAAAGTTAGTTGCTCTCACAAAAACTTTTTGACGAAGTCAAATGACCATAATGGTACCGTCTTCATCTTTAGCCCGTCATGATCAACCAAATTGATGTATGGTCGACCAGAGTAGCGTGGATGTTTTAAAGGGTTGATCTAGTGATTAAAGCACTCAATGTAATTTTAACAAAATATAAGTTGATAAAGAGTGAAAGGATCCTCTAAGTGAGTATGTAAGTCTTCTTCCATATTAAGACCATGTGGGATTTTAGTATTGAGTCTGATGATGTAGCATGATTCTAGTTTGCGTAATTTCTTTTCCCGGTTACCACCCCGGCTGCCAACTGGGATAGTATCAATGACATAGTAAAGGAGACCCTCAGCATTCTTATTGTGGTATTTATCAAAATGCCGCGCCACGGGGTAGGTTTTATCCCCATTTTTAATGGCACGTAAGTGTTGTAGCACTCTCTTGTGCACAGGCAAGATGGTAGAGCCCACATACTTTAGGCCACAAGGGCACTGTAGTATGTAAACTGCATAGTCCGTCTTACACGAATATTGACCCTTAATTTGTTGTGTAGACTTATGAGAAAAGCCTGCTGGAAAGTATTTTTTCCATACACACACGCCTTACATTTGAGGCATTTGATAAATCCATCTTTTCTACTTAACGAAGAGCCTGATGATTTCTTTTGAATACTGCTAGGTAACACATTGCTAACTAGTGCTTTATGCAGGGATCTAGCCTTTCTAAAGGTAAATTGGGGTCTCCTTTGGACAAGTTTGCCAAGCACAGGATCACTACGAATGATGTGCCAATGCCTATTAAAAATGGTTCTTAGTTCATCTTGCTGTTTATTGTAGGTGGTGATAAACCTACATTGATTGATGTCTTGTTGTGAGACTTTAGCTGGTCTTTTGTCTCTATTAAAGAGTATTTGTTCTCTATTAGTCTTTTTAATTTTTAAGACAGCTTGATTAAGGCATGCTTCCGAATATCCTCTAGCTCGAAAACGGGATTTCAGGCATGCAAGTTCTTTGTCCAAGTCATGCTCATTGCTGCAGTTACGCCTGGCTCTGAGACATTCCCCATAGGAGATGCTCTTGACTAGTTTCGCCGGATGGAAACTCGTAGCGTGTAATAACGTGTTCCCATCCGTGGGCTTGCGATACAATTTAGTCTGCAGTTTACCATCACTCACATAAACCGTGAGATCTAAAAAATTGATTTCAGAAGCACTGATTGTACTAGTGAGTTTCAGGTTCAGATCGTTAATTTGTAGTTCTTTGACAAAGTCCTGAGCACTTTTCATGGTACCTTTCCAAATAATAAAAAAAAATAATAAAAAGGTCGTCAATGTAACGACTCCAGTGCATTACATTGTTTTGCCACTCTGCATGCCAACGCGTCTGGACCACCTGCTCCTCCCACCAGCCCATATGCAAATTAGCATAGCTGGGGGCGAAGCAGGTGCCCATCGCCGTCCCGCAGATTTGCTGGTATAGCTCCCCATTAAACAAAAAGAAATTGCTCTCAAGACAGATGGTAATCATTTTAAGTAGCATTTGTGTATGATGCCAAAATTTTGCCGGACGAGTCCCCAAAAAATGTTTACATGCGTTTATGCCATCTTTATGGCGAATACTGGTGTACAAAGTCGTTGCATCTATAGTTAACAATAGAAAGTCCGATTCCCAAGGGACATCGTATACTTTACGTAAAAAATCGCTTGTGTCCAAAATGAACGATGGAAGGGCTTTGACAAGAGGGCACAGAAAGGAATCAACAAATTTAGAAGTGTGCTCAAAAGCACTCCCTATGGCCGAGATGATAGGACGGCCAGGGGGATTAGCCATGTCTTTATGCACCTTGGGTATAAGGTATAAGACCGGAATAATAGGGCAGTCAATTTTGAGAAAGGACATTTCATCTTTGCTCAGCACACTCTGCCGGACCCAATCCGCCAACAAGTTGTTAAAAGACAAGTGACACTCCTCCATTACATTGTTGTTCACCTTAACATAGTTTAACCTATTGTTAAGTTGTTTGTACGCCTCTGTTAGGTACTGCTGTTTGCTCCAAAGAACAACATTACCCCCTTTGTCCGCATTACGGACAATACACTCATTATTACTATTCAATTTTTCCACCAGATTGTAATAGTCTTTAGACTGTTGGGTAAATGCATTGTTCTTTCTCTTTAATGATGTACACAGATTTTTAACTTCATTAGTGACCAGTTCATTAAATACGTCTACAGAGTCTCTTGCTGTCACGGGAGTAAATCTTGAAAGGGGCTTGAAATTGGTTAATTTTTCGATGTTCATATCGATTCCTTCCTTATGCGCCAAAGATGTCATTAGTTCACTTGTGCTTGTAGCATCAGATGTTTCAATAGAACCTGCACCGGCATCATCCTGGCTGACCATTTGCTGTAACTCAAGCATAAAGTTCATATCATCTACTCCCAAATTCTCAAATTGTGCTTGCATGGATGAATGGACAGGTGGCACTGGTTTAGTCGGTGTTACAGCAAAGAATTTTTTCAGTTTTAAGGACCTGATAAATTTGAACAGATCCACCCTTGTTTTCACATAATCCATGTCAATTTGGGGACAATACGAAAGGCCAAGTTTCAATATGTTCTTTTCTTCTTCTGAGAGCACAATGTCAGTGAGATTGATTATTGTTGCTTCATTGGTCATTTTTATTTCTTCAAGTTGGATTTGGGCTTCTCTTTGTCGTTGGCAAAGTTTAGAGCCTTTGCGCCTCTTCCGCCTCTGCCTCTTGCTCTTTGTGCTCTGTTGTTTACAGGGGGTCTTGGGCGTAAGTTGAAGCGTCTCTCCTCCCTTAAAAAATCAAAATTCACCAACTACAGATGGAATTACTGCTCCTATCGGATTGGTTGGCCCTTCCTCTGCATCCGTATCAAGTTCAGAGCTGGGAATACTGCTTAGTTCAGAAAGACATACTTGGCCTGCAGCTGTGGCTGCACTCATTCTTAAATTACTCATGCTTTCAAACTTTTTCGCAAAAGTATAGATTTGCCCCCGATCGTAATCGTTCTTATCACGCAGAAACTTCTGCGCCTTCCTTTCTTTAATGGTTGCTTCCAGCTTTGACAGTCTTTCCTTCATTTTCGACATAAATTTAAGCACCATTTCCTGATCGGCCTCCTTACTGAGCATATCCAGGATTTGATCGATTTCTTCAAGAATTTTCATACGATCAATCTCAGCGTACTTGATAAGGATTGTAAGCATTCTGCTGGAGGATTCCTGGCTGTTGTCGGACCAATCTCTCAGCATATTTGGGTTGGGATCCTCATACGTGGGCGCTACCAAAATTCGTAGCCCTCTGGGTATTCTTTTGGCTTCCAAATAGCAGCGCAGCGATTTGGCTTCCCACCATTTAGAAAGTTCTGTACGCTTTAACTTTTCCAAACGTTTGAATCTTGCCATTACATCCGTAGTCTTCACACCTGCAACAATTGTTGAGGGTTTGTTGGACAGTGATGTTTTATCACAGAAGATTGATAGTGCGGCTTCCTCCAGCTCTTGAATTTCAGCAGCTGACATAATTACACAATAACTCCTGCGGTAATGCTCCACAAACACAGAACCGCCAGTGTTCACACTCACCAATGCGTGTGAATTTTACGAAAATTCACTGGCTTTCCCTTTTCCCCGTCCGTATAGTCAAACGCTCACCTCAGCTTCAGGTCCACACGCATTGGTGAGTGTGAACACTGGCGGTTCTGTGTTTGCGGAGCATTACCGCAGGAGTTATTGTGTAATTATGTCAGCTGCTGAAATTCAAGAGCGGGAGGAAGCCGCACTATCAATCTTCTGTGATAAAACATCACTGTCCAACAAACCCTCAACAATTGTTGCAGGTGTGAAGACTACGGATGTAATGGCAAGATTCAAACGTTTGGAAAAGTTAAAGCGTACAGAACTTTCTAAATGGTGGGAAGCCAAATCGCTGCCCTGCTATTTGGAAGCCAAAAGAATACCCAGAGGGCTACGAATTTTGGTAGCGCCCACGTATGAGGATCCCAACCCGAATATGCTGAGAGAGTGGTCCGACAACAGCCAGGAATCCTCCAGCAGAATGCTTACAATCCTTATCAAGTACGCTGAGATTGATCGTATGAAAATTCTTGAAGAAATCGATCAAATCCTGAATATGCTCAGTAAGGAGGCCGATCAGGAAATGGTGCTTAAATTTATGTCAGAAATGAAGGAAAGACTGTCAAAGCTAGAAGCAACCATTAAAGAAAGGAAGGCGCAGAAGTTTCTGCGTGATAAGAACGATTACGATCGGGGGCAAATCTATACTTTTGCGAAAAAGTTTGAAAGCATGAGGAATATAAGAATGAGTGCAGCCACAGCTGCAGGCCAAGTATGTCTTTCTGAACTAAGCAGTATTCCCAGCTCTGAACTTGATACGGATGCAGAGGAAGGGCCAACCAATCCGATAGGAGCAGTAATTCCATCTGTAGTTGATGAATTTTGATTTTTTAAGGGAGGAGAGACGCTTCAACTTACGCCCAAGACCCCCTGTAAACAACAGAGCACAAAGAGCAAGAGGCAGAGGCGGAAGAGGCGCAAAGGCTCTAAACTTTGCCAACGACAAAGAGAAGCCCAAATCCAACTTGAAGAAATAAAAATGACCAATGAAGCAACAATAATCAATCTCACTGACATTGTGCTCTCAGAAGAAGAAAAGAACATATTGAAACTTGGCCTTTCGTATTGTCCCCAAATTGACATGGATTATGTTTATGTGAAAACAAGGGTGGATCTGTTCAAATTTATCAGGTCCTTAAAACTGAAAAAATTCTTTGCTGTAACACCGACTAAACCAGTGCCACCTGTCCATTCATCCATGCAAGCACAATTTGAGAATTCGGGAGTAGATGATATGAACTTTATGCTTGAGTTACAGCAATTGGTCAGCCAGGATGATGCCGGTGCAGGTTCTGTTGAAACATCTGATGCTACAAGCACAAGTGAACTGATGACATCTTTGGCGCATAAGGAAGGAATCGATATGAACATCTAAAAATTAACCAATTTCAAGCCCCCTTCAAGATTTACTCCCGTGACAGCAAGAGACTCTGTAGACGTATTTAATGAACTGGTCACTAATGAAGTTAAAAATCTGTGTACATCATTAAAGAGAAAGAACAATGCATTTACCCAACAGTCTAAAGACTATTACAATCTGGTGGAAAAATTGAATAGTAATAATGATTGTATTGTCCGTAATGCGGACAAAGGGGGTAATGTGGTTCTTTGGAGCAAACAGCAGTACCTAACAGAGGCGTACAAACAACTTAACAATAGGTTAAACTATGTTAAGGTGAACAACAATGTCATGGAGGAGTGTCACTTGTCTTTTAACAACTTGTTGGCGGATTGGGTCCGGCAGGGTGTGCTGAGCAAAGATGAAATGTCCTTTCTCAAAATTGACTTCCCTATTATTCCGGTCTTATACCTTATACCCAAGGTGCATAAAGACATGGCTAATCCCCCTGGCCGTCCTATCATCTCGGCCATAGGGAGTGCTTTTGAGCACACTTCTAAATTTGTTGATTCCTTTCTGTGCCCTCTTGTCAAAGCCCTTCCATCGTTCATTTTGGACACGAGCGATTTTTTACGTAAAGTATACGATGTCCCTTGGGAATCGGACTTTCTATTGTTAACTATAGATGCAACGACTTTGTACACCAGTATTCGCCATAAAGATGGCATAAACGCATGTAAACATTTTTTGGGGACTCGTCCGGCAAAATTTTGGCATCATACACAAATGCTACTTAAAATGATTACCATCTGTCTTGAGAGCAATTTCTTTTTGTTTAATGGGGAGCTATACCAGCAAATCTGCGGGACGGCGATGGGCACCTGCTTCGCCCCCAGCTATGCTAATTTGCATATGGGCTGGTGGGAGGAGCAGGTGGTCCAGACGCGTTGGCATGCAGAGTGGCAAAACAATGTAATGCACTGGAGTCGTTACATTGACGACCTTTTTATTATTTTTTTTTATTATTTGGAAAGGTACCATGAAAAGTGCTCAGGACTTTGTCAAAGAACTACAAATTAACGATCTGAATCTGAAACTCACTAGTACAATCAGTGCTTCTAAAATCAATTTTTTAGATCTCACGGTTTATGTGAGTGATGGTAAACTGCAGACTAAATTGTATCGCAAGCCCACGGATGGGAACACGTTATTACACGCTACGAGTTTCCATCTGGCGAAACTAGTCAAGAGCATCCCCTATGGGGAATGTCTCAGAGCCAGGCGTAACTGCAGCAATGAGCATGACTTGGACAAAGAACTTGCATGCCTGAAATCCCGTTTTCGAGCTAGAGGATATTCAGAAGCATGCCTTAATCAAGCTGTCTTAAAAATTAAAAAGACTAATAGAGAACAAATACTCTTTAATAGAGACAAAAGACCAGCTAAAGTCTCACAACAAGACATCAATCAATGTAGGTTTATCACCACCTACAATAAACAGCAAGATGAACTAAGAACCATTTTTAATAGGCATTGGCACATCATTCGTAGTGATCCTGTGCTTGGCAAACTTGTCCAAAGGAGACCCCAATTTACCTTTAGAAAGGCTAGATCCCTGCATCAAGCACTAGTTAGCAATGTGTTACCTAGCAGTATTCAAAAGAAATCATCAGGCTCTTGGTTAAGTAGAAAAGATGGATTTATCAAATGTCTCAAATGTAAGGCGTGTGTGTATGGAAAAAATACTACCTGTTTTCCAGCAGGCTTTTCTCATACGTCTACACAACAAATTAAGGGTCAATATTCGTGTAAGACGGACTATGCAGTTAACATACTACAGTGCCCTTGTGGCCTAAAGTATGTGGGCTCTACCATCTTGCCTGTGCACAAGAGAGTGCTACAACACGTACGTGCCATTAAAAATGGGGATAAAACCTACCCCGTGGCGCGGCATTTTGATAAATACCACAATAAGAATGCTGAGGGTCTCCTTTACTATGTCATTGATACTATCCCAGTTGGTAGCCGGGGTGGTAACCGGGAAAAGAAATTACGCAAACTAGAATCATGCTACATCATACATCAATTTGGTTGATCATGACGGGCTAAAGATGAAGACGGTACCATTATGGTAATTTGACTTCGTCAAAATGTTTTTGTGAGAGCAACTAACTTTACGCAAATTGAAGATTAACTGAGTTAAACAATGTTATTATATTTTGCAACAACTCTAAGGAATTGTGTTTTGTAAACTATGTGGCACTTGCCCTTAATTCATTTGCTTATAACCGCATGTTGTCGAACTACGAGTCTGTTGTCCACTTTATTATTGTAGTTCACCATGTGACCTGATCACATTCACTGTTTTAAATTGCCATGAAAACTTTATCAAATTGCTAGTGAACAAGCCTGCAGGTCAGGCGAAACGCGTCTAGCTTTTCAGCTGGCAATAAAGAATCTTGCACAGACACGGCGTCGATTGCTTTTTTAAGAAGTTTGGTGAATTAGTGTGACCGCGTTTGGGAGGTCTCTTCTTCGACGCGCCCTTTGTTTTGGAGGCAACGGGTGTTCCCAATATATATATCACTTTGACGCTCTTCCACCACTTCTCCTTTTCCTCGGATACTGGATACAAAGAGCTCGGACCACAAAATCCTTAAAATTCCGCTCGGTTTATTTAACGCATCTCACAAACAAAGACGGCAGCCATTACGCGTTTCGTCCCTCCCTGGGGACTTGATCATATATATATGTATAAGAAAAGTTTACGGTTCTCTGTGCTGGGACCCTCTGGCTCCGGTGCACGTACGGGTGAGGCGTTCATAAAATAACCAGTCACACTTCAAAGGATTGAAGACGTGCACTCCAGTGCAACAAGAAGGACTTAAAATCAATCAGTAGAATTGCGAGCTTTTAATCCAGTGTCAACACCAAACACAAAATAACCCAACACGTTTCGGCATCTTGCACGCCTTGGCCACGGGTTGAGGATGTATAATTTCCTCAACATAAATAATGTTTTATACCTTTTAAAAATCACTAAATCACAATATTCTCAACCCGTGACCAAGGTGTGCGAGGAATATGTGATGTTCCATCGCATGCGGTACAACGCATGCGATTACAACGCGGTTGTTACAACAACCGTGTTGTTACAACGCATACCATTACATCGCAAGTTGTTTCCATGACTTGCTGTAGGGGGAGCACTGGATTTAGGAATAGTATAATTTACTATTCCAACTCCAGCATGCACAACAGTAGGGAAGGTGTTGGAATAGTAAATTATACTATTTCTTAGTTTAGAGTGTCCCCTACAGCAAGTCGTAGAAACGACTTGCGCTGTAATGGTTAGCGTTGTAAAAGAAGATGTGAGGGACCCCTTACAACCAAAGGAATAGGGTTCAATACAACAATATCATAAAAGAGGTTTTCTTTGGACTAAACTCTAAGGCTCACTTATATTATTTACCGCATCATCCAATGCTCCCACTCTTCATACCATCTCTAACACTTCTCATTCACCATGCACATGAGGGGAGTATAACAGTAAGCCCAAGGTCAACAATACAAAATTATAAAAAAATAGATCTATTTATTGGTAATTGTATCCAAAAAAAATACATAAAAAGCATGAATCATTTCATAAGTTAAAAACAACCTAATAACAAATATTTTTAAAAAACGAAGAATTCGTTCGCCGTAGTACTTAATAAATGTGTTCACACAAAGTTCCTATGTATGTTTGTGGCAGGGCTAACACATAATCTACAACTAATTCATGAACATATTACACAATACAACTTAACAAAGAGAGTACACACAAAAAAGACAACACACTTTGTCATAGAAAAAACACACATCCGTGGTACCACAATAATAAAAGCAGGAACCCGATGCTGCGAAGTTGATTAATGATTTGTGGTTCCAGTCTTTCCATGGATTATGTCATGAGGTGTCGACGCATTTCGATGGAAAAAATTATTTCACCATCTTTTTCAAGACTATGTATACGACTCTCTATAACACTTCTCATTCACCATGCACATGAGGGGAGTATAACAGTAAGCCCAAGGTCAACAATACAAAATTATAAAAAAAATAGATCTATTTATTGGTAATTGTATAAAAAAATACATAAAAAGCATGAATCACTTCATAAGTTAAACCAACCTAATAATGAATATTTAAAAAAATGTGTTTACCGTAGTACTTAATAAATGTGTTCACAATAGAGAATTTTTGGCCCAAAGTACCTGGGTGATATATTAGGAGGTGTTCCACGAACCATGGCCAGAGAGAGGTGATGTAATATATTGTGAAGAGTGGGAGCATTGGATGATGCGGTAAATAATACAAGTAAGCCTTAGAGTTTAGTCCAGAGGAAACCTCTTTTGTGATATGGTTAGCGTTGTAACAACGCGGTCATTGTAACAACCACTTTGTAATTACATGCATTGTACTGCATGCGATGTAAATGCTGCTTCCCCGTGCGAGACTTCAAAATGCATTGGGTTGTTTTGTGTCTGGTGTCCACACTGGATTAAAACTTTTGCAATTGTACTGATTGCCTGTTAGTCGTTCGTGTTGCAATGGAGTCTGAATCTTCAATCCTTTGAAGTGTGAGTGTATATATTTATATATATATATATGTTAAAAGAAGAGATGGAATCGGCCCTCCATTGGTTCTCACTCTGGCTTTATTTTCTCATGAGTATTGCTCTCATCTATGCGAACAACGCTGCAAGCCGCAGCCTTGTTCACAATGACGCGCCGTATTTGGTTTTTTTGTTTATCTGCATAATAAGTTTCTTTACCATTATACATAGAAAGAGGGCAATTAGCGAAGTTTCTTTCAAGCATATTGGTTAGGGTTAATGGTAGCGCCATCTTGGAACATATATTTCTGCACAATTCTCACATTATTTTATATTCCACAAAACAAATAATCACCAAATATTTAATCGTTTTCAATTAAATTCATTTGGAAAGTTCCATTTGTATGATGTTTATAATTCTGAGAACAGTTTCTCTTCAAATCAACCTTTTTTGCTTTGCTTCTAATCAATCAGACAGTTCCAATTGGTTAATTATATGTTCAATTTGGGACAATAAAGAGCGCAAATTCATTTTAGTTCCTTAGCTGCCATTTCCTACTTACACTTTTTAAATTAATCTTACAGTACTTTTTATAGGTGTGCAAAAATTACATATACTTGGCGTCCATTCTAAAGTGCTTGTGCTTTGCAAGTGCCGTCAATATTCTAAATTGCACAATTTCTAACCGATCCTACTTATCTTAATTTAATCTATCAATTGAGATGTTCTTATAAAATTAAGTAGTTAAAATCTATTTCCTATGTGAACTAAAGTGCTACCCTTAAAAAGTGCTAATACTAATTTACCTTGTCCTCACAAATTCTAACTTCGCACTCTTAATGTAAGTGCAACTCTAGATTCTAGCTTCAATGAAGGCAAGTAAACAATTCCTCATCCACGTTAAAACAATTAGGTTCCTTACTGTCCAGTTGCAGGATAATGTATGTTTCTAACTTCCTCAACTCCCATTCTCTATTTCCACCCCTTCTTCTTCTAGGCACTTGTGTTATGGAACTATATCTCATCAATGACGGATCACTTTGATGCTCCTTTTCAAAGGGCCTAGCTATGGGGTAGCTACAATCCTTATTAATTATGGCTCTCCTATGCTGTAGTATATATATACGTGTGTGTAATTTAATGTTAAAACTGTTTATTTTATTTAACTTTTAACATTAATGTAATCTAGGAAAAAAAACTATTACATTTGTATAATACATAACTTTTTGTAATTTTTTACATAGCATTTAAATATAAACATTTTACTTTAGGTTGGGGAGAGGAGTTGGCCTAACGGCTAGGGCGCTCGACCTCGGACCTGGGGAACTGGGTTCGAGTCTCGGTAATGACGATGAGCATCCTGTGATTCTGGGCAAATCACTTAATCCCCCCGTGCCTAATGTTGTAACTTGCGTTTATCTGCTGCTCAGCCAGAATGAGTGTAGTGTGGAATGTTGGATGGATGGAATGTTGGATGTCTGTGAATGTCAGTTGGGTATGGGCTGAGCAGCAGGACAGCTGCTCCTGGTGGGGTTTTCCTGATTTATACTTGTAACAACTTAAATAAAGAACTTAACTAATCTACGCTATAAGTCCAGTACTTCATTTTGATTACAACATTTTGGCGATGGTTTTGAAGAAGAATCCACGTGTGCAATTTGAAGAAAACCGAAAACAACATAACAGATATGTGACAGGAACTGAAAAGTGAAGCCAAAGGATGTTGAAAAACTAAGTATCGACAGAAACAGAGAACTGAAACCAAGAAAATCACAAGGTAAAAGACATCTTTGTGGTAATTAAGTATGTGACGCTATCTGGCACCCAAACCCCACCAGTGACCCTGCCAACGGTCGCCCTTTAACCCAAGCGTGCCAGATTCAGTGTTAATCATGGACAAAATACGAGCTTCAGTATTTCACTTTGAATATGGTGATTGGGGGCAAAGATCGGGCCCCAGTGCTAATTGTTGAAAGATTTGGTCTCAGTGTGAAGAATCTGTGTGTGTTGATCGGGGGCAAAGATCGAGCCCCGGTGTTTACTTTTGAAATATATTACTCGGGGGCAAAGATCGGGCCCCGGTGTAGAGTACTCACCATGTATCAGTGTGGGATACTGTAATTATTCACACATTAAGAAGTGTGTTCGTGAGCAGTGATCGAGCCCCGGTGTAACTGTTGAGAAAATATGACGATCGGGGGCAAAGATCGGGCCCCGGTGTGAAGTGTTGACGATGCAGTGAGAGGTGATTGATAACCACACCTTGAATCGGGGGCAAGGATCAGGTCCCAGTGCGAGGTGACCATGAGGAGTGTTGTTCGGGGGCAGAGATCGGGCTCCGGTGTACGCTGATGGAATTTGTTTGAGACGATTTTAAAATCCTTTTATTGGCAAAGATGAAATGATACCATGATTCCTGCTCTGTCGTAATTAAGACCAAAGGCGGTGGCTATTTTTGGACAATTTTAGTTAAGCTTTCTGGCGATTCACACAGTATTATTATTTTTTTTGAATGATGATAGTTTAAACTCATTGCAACGAATTCAGCTCGTGCTCACCGACCTTTGAATCAGCGCGAGCCCGGTATTCTCTTCAAGCATTGTTCTTCAACTTTCATGTTTTAATGCATGTACGTGCTGACAACCACCCGGCTTTGCGTAATGAATGTGCTGCCATCTTGTGGTTGCCTGAAGCACACAAAACTTGATAGTGTTATTCATTTTTACGTGTCCTCCGTGCTGCACCCATTGCATCAGTCTTCATTACTAAATGGTATTTTCAGTAAGATTTCGTTTGTAACCTAATAGAACAGTCAGGAGCTTCAATAGCTTGACAACAAGAAAGACTGTGATTATTATTTTTTTTTTTTCAAGTAACATGCAACAGTGTTTGTGAATGACTATCATTCTCAGCGTGCCTACAATTTATTGTTATTTTTTCAATGTGTTTGGAGATCTTCGCTTAACCTTTCTGCCGATGTATGCTAACCACATTATAGTTATGTGCAATAGGGTTTATTGAAAGTCGCTAGTACATTGATGTGTGAATATGGGCAGCGCGCCTGAGGTAACTAGAATGGGGACTGAGAGCATGTTTAAAAAAAAAGGGAAAAAAGGGGCATAGAGCCCAGAAGAAGTTGAAACAGGACAAAGGTCCCAGTATTGGAAACAGGTCTGAGAGACTATTTTGGAGACAATTTCCTTGAATTTGAAACACAACGAAGAGCTAAAAAAAAAACGGGGACAAAAGCCTGTGTTAGGGACAAAGGTCCCAGAACTTGATCCACAACAGGGACAAGGATCCCAGACGTAAAAGATTGTTGTGTATGAGTTGGTGTGAGTTGTTAGGCCACTCATTGGTTCGAGTTGTGTATGAGATGGCTGTGTTTTAGTTAAGTCACTCATTACTATGTATTGGTTGTTGACTGATAGTATGTGAATAAGTCACCCATTGACTTAGTGCCAGAAATTGAACCACAACAGTTAGCTCTAAATGGGGACAGGGGTCTCAGAAGTGGAAGATTGTTGTGCATGAGTTGGCGTTGAGGTGTTAGTCAACTCATTGGTTGGAGTCGTGTATGAGATGGCTGTGTTTTGTTAAGTCACTCATTATTAGGTATGGTTTGTTGTATTATATGTGTGAACGTGACACTGATTGTATTGGTGTTTGAGTTTTGGAATGTTGGATAGAAGTGTATGAGGGTGATCGTTTTCTGACCTGCGGTGCGCGTGGTGTCTCCTGATATATGTATTGGTTCAAGGGTTGTTCCCTGTATGTTGTTTGTTGTACCGGTCTGGCCAACTGGTGTGATCTATGGCATATAGGTTTTGTATATGATGTAGGATGGTGGTTTATTTCAGGAGGTGATGTGATACTTTGGTCAGAATGTAATGTGGTGTGAAATCTTATGTGCGAGATGAGATGTAGTATGGTGTGATAGGGTGTTTCTTTTATGTGAGTTTGATGAGAAGTGGTATGGTGTGACAGGTTGTGATGTGATATGTTTATATTGTATTGCATTATTTTTCTTATTATTAGTGCATTGTATTCAATTTCTTGACTATATGTTATTTGCCATATTGTCATTATTTTAAGTGTTTTATCTAATCTATTTCACAATGCACTTGTTCCCCGTAAAGAAGGGAGATATGTTGTAACTTGCGTTTATCTGCTGCTCAGCCAGAATGAGTGTAGTGTGGAATGTTGGATGGATGGAATGTTGGATGTCTGTGAATGTCAGTTGGGTATGGGCTGAGCAGCAGGACAGCTGCTCCTGGTGGGGTTTTCCTGATTTATACTTGTAACAACTTAAATAAAGAACTTAACTAATCTACGCTATAAGTCCAGTACTTCATTTTGATTACAACACCTAACAAAGAATGAATGTGTGTCCTAATGTAAGTGGTGCTATGTAAAGTGCTCTGATTGGATTCGAGTCAAGTTTGCGCTATAAAAAACTCAGAAAAAATATATATATATTAATTAATTATCAGATTCAAAATTATTTGATTAGTGCTGTAACTGTTTTATATTTTGTTAAACACTTTAAATAAATATGTTAAATTATTTGTATTAATTTTAACCCACAAAATAGTCTACAATTCTTTTTTGTTAAAGTTTAATACATTTTTAAAATGTTCTTTATACTTCACCATATGGAGATATCTGCCCCGTGGGATGTTTAAAATTAGTCCTCCAATTTATCTTACACTTTAAATTTACTATAGCCTCAATCTTTACACTAACTGAGACACCCTAAATACTCTAATCCTAATCCTATCCCTTCACTAAACATCAACCCTGATTTTATCTCAAAGGTGCAAAATAACAGTAACTCTTCATAAAAACCTAACCCTTCAAATGCTGAAATAAATAACCTTTTCAGTCCACGATGACAAAACAAAATCAGCATTTTGATTTTTCTTCATTTTATTTACTGCAAAAGCATATATTCACTTTCTCATAATTCCAAGTTGAGATTGTTTCTGGGAAGAGGCAAATACATGAAGAGATGATAACGGAACCTTTAAAAAGCCCCAGCGGTCCACATGTAGGACATTGTACTCAGGGTTGGTGAAGCATATGAAAGGGAGCTTGGTTAGAGCCGAGGACCAGGCATCAGATTTGTTAAAGAACGGGAGATGTGAGTTATGAGAGATGCTTTAGCCACCTGCGGTTCATTTGTTGTCATGTAAAAGAAGCTGACGAGGGATCTGATACACTGGATAATTTACTTGTTCACATGGTAACAGAGAGAAGGAGTGATCATCCAACAAAGGTTTAAGGAACTACCTTCAGTCAGTGTCACAGGATAGATGCTTCACAGTGCGAACATTTAACCTGGGAGCAACCATCAATGTTTCATGGTCTTAAAAATGACTGATATTGAAGGGTACTAGGCATTTAATAGAAATAGTAGACAGCCCTGATAAATGATGGCTCTCATCCACAGGTTCAGGGGCTGGAAGTACCATTGTGGTCACTATTTTTCTATACCGTTTAATTGATCCCCTAATCCTTAATTATACAGAATCTGCATTTGGCTAAAATCATATTTCATACCTTTTAAAAATCATAACATCACAATATCCTCAACCCGTGAGCAAGGCGTGCGAGACGCCGAAATGCATTGGGTTGTTTTGTGTTTGGTGTCCACACTGGATTAAAACTTTCACAATACTACAGATTGCCTGTTAGTCCTTCTTGTTGCAATGAAGTGTGTGTCTTCAATCCTTTGAAGTGTGAGTGAATATAGATATATTTATTATCTACTGGCGGTCGCCAGTAGATAGTTATAGTTACAACCTAGTTTCCATAGGAAATCTCAAAATTCTATTTTGAATAACTTTGGCGCCGGTTGACGAATCCTCGCGAAATTTTCAAAACTAATGGGGCGCTCCGCTCAGCTCCTACCCTGAAAGTCTCGGGGTGATTCGTCAAGCGGGGGCCGAGAAAAAGGGGGGTCCCAAAACGCGTTTTCCCCATGGATTTTTCCGTAGGACCTTTAGTCGCAGCTACAGCCCGAACGGCTGAATAGAATTACGTGAAATTTGGCAGAGAGGTAGCCATAAGGTCAAGGAAGTGCCTTTTACAGGTCTGGTGTAAATCTGTTCTGTATTTCCTGAGAAAATAGCATTTAACCTCTTCAGCGCTGCGCGGATTCCCGCGCGGTGCTGAAAGTTCTGAGCGCGGGCGGGGCCATGACGGAACGGTTCCGTCATAAGCACAGCCCAACCGACGTGCATGACGGAACCGTTCCGACATCGGCGTCGAAGAGGTTAAAAGCATATCAATATCTATACGCGCGCACTGTGCGCGCACTGTGCGCGCACCCTGCCGTGCGCGAGCGCAAAGCTGATTGGTTGTTAGATGTCGGTAAACATTCGAATCGGTCGAAACCAGGAAGTGTCGGCCGCCATTTTGTCTCTCGCAGTCTGAGGGGGTGAAAAAAAAAGGTGGAGAACGTGAAAAGGGGGCAGAGTGGACAGTTCCTGACCCCCTAGCCTTGGTCAGGGGGTCACAGAAGGACCCCCAAGGGAGAAAAAAACAGAAAAAAAAAATGTAATAAATAAATAACTTAGCATTTAAAAAACCGTACAAATTCACTGAAAAAACCATAGGTTTCACACACGTTATAGTTACGAATTAGCATTTAAAAAACCTTGCAAATTCACTTAAAAAACCATAGGTTTCACACATGTTATAGTTAGCTGGACATTTCACTCGTAAAAAACCAATGAAATTCCCCCGTTATAGTTAGTGCAGGCAACTATAACTCACGCGACCGCAATCCTCTGCTGATGACGTCAGATATTACATCACTGATGACATATGTGTCTTTATGAAAAATAAATATTTGTAATATATGTATAGCTAAAGATTAATGGAAGAAGACATGGGTAAATAAGTGTCTAAATACAGTGATGTAATATCTGACGTCATCAGAAGAGGATTGCGGTCGCGTGAGTTATAGTTGCCTGCACTAACTATAACGGGGGAATTTCATTGGTTTTTTACGAGTCAAATGTCCAGCTAACTATAACATGTGTGAAACCTATGGTTTTTTAAGTGAATATATATATTCATACATATATATATATGTGTGTTTGTAATTTAATGTTAAAACTTTTTAAATTTAATTTATAGCATTAATGTAATCTAGTAAAAAAAAGGTATCAAATCTGTATAATACATAACTTTTTGTAATTGTTTTACATAACATATAAATATAAACATGTTACTTAGGTCGTTTTTTTTTCATAAATCTTGAAAATAAATCGTTGTATTTAATGTAATATATATTAAATAATTAAATATTTGATCCAAAATTATTTTATTAGTGCTGTAACAGTTTTATATTTTGTTATACATTTAAGATAAATGTATTACATTATTTTTATTAATATTTAACCTACAAAATAGTGTAAAATTCTTTTTTTTAAAGTTTAATACATTTTTTTAAATGTTCTTTATACTTGCCATAGGGAGATCTCCACCTCGTGGGGTGTTTAAAATTAGTCCTCCACCTTATCTTACCCTTTAAATTTACTATAGCCTCAATCTTGACACTAACTGAGACACCCTAAATACTCTAATCCTAATCCTCTCCCTTCACTAAACATCAACCCTGATCTTATCTCAAAGGTGCAACATAACAGTAACTCTACATAAAAACCTAACCCCTCAAATGCTGACATAATTAACCTTTTCAGTCTATGATGACAAATTAAAAATAAAATCCACATTTTGATTTTTCTTCATTTTATTTACTGCAAAAGTATATATTCACTTTCTCATAATTCCAAGTTCAGATGGTTTCTGGGAAAAGGCAAATACACGAAGAGATGAAAACAGAACCTTTAAGAAGCCCCAGAGGTCCACATGTAGGACATTGTTGGTGAAACATATGAAAGGGATCTTGGTTAGAAGAGAGGACCAGGCATCAGAATTCTTAAGGAAAGGGAGAAGTGAGCTATGAGAGAGGGTTCCACCTGTGGCTCTTTTGTTGTCACGTAAAAGAAGCTGACGAGGGCTCCGATTACCCTGGAGAATCTACTTGTTCACATGGTAACAGAGAGAAGGCGTGATCATCCACCAAAGGTTTACGGAACGACCTTCAGTCAGTGTCACAGGATAGATGCTTCACAGTGCGAACATTTAACCTGGGAGCAACCATCAATGTTTCATGGTCTTAGACAAGACTGATATTGAAGGGTACTAGGGATTCAATAGAAATAGTAGAAAGCCCTGAAAAATGATGAATCTCATCTACAGGTTTAGGGTCTGGAAGTGCCACTGTGGTCACTAGTTTCCCATACCTTCTTATTGATCCTCCAATCCTTAATTATCCAGAATCTACAATTAGCCAAAAGTTGATCCCAATGCTGCCGCAGTCCGTGCAGGTAACAGCAGTGGGGCCAGGTAAGTGGGTATTTCGAGGGATGAGGCAGAGGCAAAATTAATTATTTATTTAATTTTCCCTCAGCACCGTCCCTCGAAATTCCCCTTAAGCGGCCCCACCCCCTCCCCCACTGCTGTTACCTGCACAGACCGCGGCTGTCTCAATGGATCTTGTGTCAATGGAGCTTGTGTTTTCTTTCACTCATGCAAGAACAAGGAATGGAAATTAATGGAGTGAGTGGAGCAGAACATGCAGGCACCAACGGTTATTTCTGGAAATCTATCAATACATGCTCTGAGTATTGATATGGAAGATAAGTTATGTAAAACAAACACTGGCCTGGTCTGGTCTTGGCAATGTGATGCAATGGTTATTATTTTATTGCATGAATACGCCACAATGAAAGGGTAAGAAAACAAGCCACCTAAATGTGGTGGCCATGTGCTTACAATAAAACATTTAAAAAGCTTTTCATATAAGGTTAATGGAACAGTTCTACTGCCTTCCAGGAGAAAGGTGTACTTTAAATAGGTATACATACTCTTTAAAATTACAAAGTACATCTGAGGGGAAAAAAAGAAAGGAGAGAATAAAGCATCTACAGTAAAGTGTTAGCTCACCAGCCCTGGCAGTTAAGTGCAGGTGTGATCAGCAAAAATGCTGTCACTCACAGTGCAAGAACCAATGGCTGAAGTGGGCTGACCCACTGCCCGAAGCTCCATGCTGTGGTTGGCGGGTATAAAATGTGTATGACAGGCAATGGAGCTTATTCAAAGCACCTATCTGTATGCATATGTATGGATTTATTATTTGTGCATTTTTTGATTACTGAAGAGTGGTTAAAGTTGTCCGCAGGTCAAACTGAAAAGGTTGCACAGGTCACCACTTCCTTGAAGATTAGTTAAAAGACAACACTTCAGAGAGGGAACTCTCATTGAAAACACATAGACCAGGATTACGAACAGTGTGGATTGGATTTCATATGTGGAATTCTGCTCTGTGCACTTATCAGTTTTCGTTATTGGTAAATCCGCTAGTAGAAACAACGGACCCAATTTTATTTTTATTTTTTTAAAATTATATATATATTTTTTTTTCTTTCAACGGTGCACATTTAATACATTCATTTGAACATTAGCACAACATAAACCTTTTGTACATTTTATACAAAATAAATTCCAACTAGACAAACCTAACCAAATCCTAATTAAGCTATTACCCACTTACCCTATCCCGTCCCTCCACCGCGCTAAAGGCTCCCAAATTCTTATACCCAGAGCTCTCCCTGCTCAACCCTTTTTTGCATATATAGGTTTTTCCAAATTAAATGTAGCAATTAAACTTGCTAACCATACTTGCATGGGCGGAGGGGATTTATCTAGCCAGGCCCTGGCTAAGGTTAGTCTATACACCGCCATTGCCATAAAGACAAACTCCTTCTCTACATTACTACTTCCATCGTGACCTATTCCGAACAAAATCCGTAAGGGAGATAGGGATATCTGTAACCCTAATGCCCTATCCAGAAAATCCTCTATATCCCTGATTAAAGTATGTAATTGAGGGCAGGTGGCAAACATATGAACTATATCTGCATCGAATGCGCTGCATCGAGGGCAGCTTATCCCAGCGATACCCCCCCATTTAGCAATTCTGGCAGGCGTATGATATAGTGAGAATAGGGTTTTATAGTGCTGGGATTGTAGCGGAGCTGAGCATAAGATGTTACAACCCAAATCCAACGACTCCTGAAAATCCTCAATTTCTCCACCAAGCTTCTCGGCCCACTTATGCCTGTGTTTATCCAGATCATCCACTTTAGTTTTAACTAATAGCGCATATGCTGACCTAATAGTATGTACACCGCCAGTAATTAATGTCTCTAAGAAGTCATTAGCATTATAACCTACTAAGCCGCCCCGTTTATCACCCAAAAAGCTTCTAACCTGTAGATACTTAAAAAAGTCTCTCCTAGTTAAATCGTATTTGTTTACAAGTACGTCAAACTGTGCCACACCCACAGCATCTCTTAAATCCCCAATTTGCTTGATTCCTTTTTGATTCCATGCGGCCATAACTGTGTCTGAGAAAATTTCTGAGGGAAACGACTTATTGTTATATAGTTTAACATATCTATTAAATCGACCAAGTCCCATCTTCTTGAGAAAAGCCTTCCATATATTTATGGCCGCGTTGAGAGTCCTAAACTGCTTCCTTCTGAAGTGCCCAAGATCAGTATAGTATAAAAAACAGTTTTCTGTCTCCTGTCCCAACAGAATTGCATAGACATCTGTAGATGAGGAAGCAGTTTTCTGGAACATCCCCCCTCCTCCAATTAGACCCTGCATAGATTGAAGGGCAGTTGCCAAGTAATATAGTCTAAAATCCGGAGCTCCCCACCGCCTCTGTCTCTCGGTAAGGTCATAAATCTATAAGCCCTACGAGTTTTCCCATGGGCCCATATAAACTTATTGAAGATACCTTCCAGTATATTAAACCATTTGGCTTCGAAAATGAACGGGATTGCTCTAAATAAATAAAGAAACTTTGGTAGAATACTCATTTTTAGCACGTTGGTGCAGCCTACTAGAGAAAGATGTAAGTTATTAATTCTATCTAAATCCGTTTTTACTTTATCGACCAGAGGGGTTATATTGATCTCAACGAGAGTATCCAAATTTGCCGCTATTACTATACCTAAATAGATAGCAGAGATAGCCACCCTAGAATCGGTACAAGAAATGTATTTATTCCTAACTATCTGGGTCTTAGAACTATTCAAACTATAACCCGAGATTTGCCCAAATATGCTAGCTTCCCTTTCAACCTCAATGATAGCTAAATTCGGGTTCGGGGTGAGTATGGCAATGTCGTCTGCATACGCCAAGATTTTAATTACACGACCGTTCAAAACCATTGGGGAAATCTCTCTGTTTCTCTCCAATCTTCGTATAAAAGGCTCAAGAAATAGCGCAAATAGCAGGGGGGATGATGGACAACCCTGTCTCGTTCCCCTAAAAATTGCTACTGCATCTGAATGTCCTCTATTTACTCTAATTTTAGCTGTAGGTCCTTCATATAAGGCTTGGATAGCTGTTATGAAGCCTTCTCCAATACCACACCACCTCAGAACTGCCCAAAGGAATCCCCAGGCGACCCTATCAAAAGCCTTTTCAGCATCTAAAAACAGCGCTGCGATAGGGTCACCCAGGGTCTCTGCGGCATCAAACATTGTAATGACCGTCCTGACATGCTGAGTAGTTCCCTTGCCTGGTATGAAGCCGTGCTGTGAAGAACTTACAAGCTGCTCTATATTACCTACAAGCCTCATTGCCAGCATTTTTGAATAAAGTTTTATGTCAGAGTTCATAAGGGTGATAGGTCGATATGAACCAGGGAGTGTCGGGGGTTTACCTTTTTTGGGGATAACTATAATATCTGCCGCCCCCCAGGACTCCGGAGGAGAACCCCCCGCTGTGTATGTAACATAATATTAAACATATCTGCCAATAATATATTTTGAAACAATTTGTAAAATTCCACCGGGATTTGGTCTGGCCCCGCCGCTTTCCCCGAAGGCAAACTCCCCAAGGCTCCCTTAAATTCATCTAAATGAAAAGGAGCATCCAGCCCCACTCTATCCTGTAATGACAAGGAGGGAGCTAAGATGTCCCTAAGGTACCGATCCGCCTCTACCTCTGTTGAGCTACTCCCCTCATCCTGAGTATAAAGTTTGGCATAAAATTTCCGAAACACTTCCCTGATGAGGTCAGGGTCTGTGACTAAGTTACCCTGACTATCTTGAATTTCCTTAATATCAGCCGTGGCTATGCGCTGCCTAGTTCTAACAGCAAGAATATGTCCAACTCTCTCACTCAACTCGTAAGAATCTTGTTTATGCACTAGATACTTTTCAGTGGCTTTCAAACTGATGCCGTCAGTAGCATCCCCTTTAAGGGCAATTATGTTACCTAAATATGGCTCGAGTGGGAGACCCTGTATTATAGCTCTAGCAAGGTTTTCTTCTGCTGCAAGCAATCCAAGTCTTATATCATCCAGGTGTCTTCTTTCCCTTTTCCGTTTAGCCAGTACATAACTCAACGTTTCTCCCCTAACCCCTGCTTTAAAACAATCCCAAACCACACCAGGGGGGGCAGTATTTCTGTTAACTTCCCAGAAAAACTTTATCCAAGATTCCATATGCTTCTGATAGGCCATGTCCCTTAACAATGTGCGCTCAAAAGTCCACTGGGATTTTCTAACATTTATCTGTGTAGTATTTAGTGTTAGAACAAGAGGACTATGATCTGAGATAATTCTAGGCTGTTTCTCTATTTTTGAATGAGAAACTAAAGAATTAGAAATTAAAAAATAATCCAGCCTAACCAATATTTTATGCGGAGCCGAGAAGTAGGTGCTACCATCTATAAGGGGATGCAGCTTTATCCATGGGTCGACAAGGGAATTGTGATGAACCATACTAGCCAGGGCTCTGAATGTCTTCCTCTTTCTCCCAAGGTACCTCCCCCCGGGTTCTGTAAAGGAACTTCTTGGATCATGAATGTTAAAATCTACACAACATATAATGGGTTCTGGCCACTGCGCCAGTTCCATATCCAAAAACTGCCAGACATCAGGATCATCTTCCGTAGAACCGTATATTGTGACTAATGTAATCCGTACCCCTTTTATACTCAAGTCCACAATCACCCATCTGCCCCATTGGTCCTCACTTTTTCGATGCAGCACCAAATCACTTTTTCTCCCTAGTATTGCTACCCCCCTAGTTCTAGTCCCTTGTTTACTTGCTGCTAATACATCAAAACCAAGCTGTTTTAAAAGGTAAATCTGTGTTGCTTCGATATGGGTTTCTTGGAGGCAGACCATATCTAATTGCATAGATCTCAACAGCCTCCATTAATTGAAGCAATCTTGTAAGGCATTACAGGAGATCAGAGGAGTTCCTACTTCTAGTCAGCCAGGGAATAAGCATCAAAAAATTGCAGTGACCTACATTCCTTTGATACTGTCTATACCACCTATTTTGTATGTACCATGATTCACACAAGAAAAAAGAAAGAATAAAAATGTGCATTAGAATGTGCATTATCAAACCACAAAAAACACAAAATTTTACCCATAATGAAACCCCCCTCACCCAAACCCTCTCCCTTCCCTTCGTTTCCCTTCAACCCCACCCCCACCCCCACCCTCCCCTGAACAGGCAAATAGGTCAATGAGACCTATACGTAGCCGGTTCCGGGCTGCTACAGTCGCACCCCTCTCCCATCTTCATCTCAGATCTTATACTAAGACTAACTAATACCCTCTGAGACCGGGAAAAACTTCTATCCCCCTGACTTACAATAGGAATAAATTTCCTCCTTATGCATCCTGCTTTTTCAAATCGTCCATAAATTGCTGGGCTTTAATCTCAGAAAAAAACATCCTGACTCTTCCTTGAGTGATTACTTTCAACTTGGCAGGAAACAATAAATAAGCCTCTGAACCTAGTGCCTGAAATTTTGAGATCAACTGCCTCAGCCTCCACCTCCGTTCAACCGTCACATGGCAAAAATCCGGCCTAGCAATGAAGGTGGTGCCTTCAAATGATCTCTTGTTATTAGGTCTAGCCTTCTCAATAACTTCCTGTCTAAGGAGGAAATTTCCAAAATAGACTAAAATGGCACGCGGGAAAGCTGCCTTGCCTCCACCATCTGCCCCATGCCCCTTTTTGAGTGTAAAAGGGAACCTATGCGCTCTCTGAATTTCCCTGTCCCACTGCCACTGAGACTCCGGGAATGCTCCTCTAAATAAATTAACCACAAAGCGCATTATGTCCTGCCCTTCAACCCCTTCAGCCACACCCAAAATTCTAACATTGTTACGCCTTTGGCGATTTTCAAAATCCTCCATTTTCCATTGCAGATCTTCTGTCACCCTTTCTTGATCTGTTTTAAAAGTCTGCCAATTGCCAAGGTCATCTTCGAGCTTACTCGTGCGCTCCTCCACCTCCGTAACTCTGCCAACCAAGTCATCATAAAGCTTATTAGTTTTCCTCAATGAAGATTGTATTTTTTTTGCGTCTTGCCTTGCTTTCCGGCTAACAACCCTAGCTTCTGCTTGCATCTGTTTCAGCATATTGAGCAGGGTGTCAAAAGGAGCGTTCTGTCTCGATGACCCAGTGACGTCATCCTCCTGATATGTCTGGGAAGTTGCAACGGACCCAATTTTAATATCACTTTGGGAAAGTGGTGCATTGAGATCCAGGCATGCTTCCGGCCCCCCACCTAATCTTCCGCCAAGGCGCGGTGGGGAGGGGTGAATGCCTCCCACTAGGTGAAATGTCCCCTCACCCTCATCACCTGTCGCCCACCTCACCTCCCCACACGGAGAGCCTCGGATATTCATCACCTGCTTCAAGCAGGTGGCATCCCTCTACATCTGTGTCACCCTTCCTCACTACAACCCCCACCACTAAGAATTTGGACTATAATGTGCAATGCTAGGAGTGTTTATATGTAATAGCAAGAATTCTATGCAGCAATACCAGTCGGATGGGAAATTCTGGCCACCGCGATAGTCCACAAAGAATTCCTCCTGACGCCTGACCAGGGCCCTAGCCTTGCAGTGTTTTGCAGGTGTATATGTCTAATGACAGGTACAATGCAACAGTTTTATTTCATCCCTCCTTAGTTCATATGGTTAATCCATAAGAAACGGACATGTTTACCTCCTCTAATGACTTAGGGGTCTATTAGTATGTCGGGTGGATCGCCACCGCCCGACATAATCCCCCGCCCGCCTCCCATTTCCCCCCTGCCATTTTATGATGGCGGGGGTACCGCAGCGGACGGGAAGACCGTCCACCGCTTTTCCACTCGGTCGACTCATCGACCGGGCGGAAAAGGGTTGAAAATGGTGGCGGTGTCTGCCAGACACCGACGTCCATATTACTATGGCAGCGGGAAGCAGCCTTTCCGTGGCGGCAGAAAGGCATGCGGTCTCTTCAGTTGGGGGCCCCCAGGGTGTTGGGAGGGTGGGGGGTGCACATGGGTGGTACCTATGGTACCACCCTGCATTTGCATGCGCAAGGTGGCAAGCACCGCACGGTGCCTGCCACGTTGTACATGCAAATGCGCGACATGCATATATTGCATTGTGGTGGGTGCTTCTTCCAGCATGCATACATGCAATGTATGCGGGATGCCACTGTGGCGGTGGCATCCTAATTGCTGGTGCGGGACTGCCCCACCACTGGCGGCCGGTCCCAGCACCGCTAGGGTGGCGGGCGGATGAAAGTCCGCCACCATCCTAATAGGCCCCTAAGTGTCTGGAAGGTGAATCTGCAAAAACTTTAAAACTAAAATATAAATCAATTTTTGTTCAGACTAGAAAGTTTCGGACAGCCTGGCTGGGATGGATAGAGTCAGGAATAATCCGGATCTGCTTTTCTAATGTTGATTATCCTGAGGAAGATTTAGCCAAGGACAGAGAAACACAGGTTTAAAATCAGACTTCAGGTGACTGCCTTCCCAGGGCCTCTTGTGATTTGTTTAATAGTGTTTGAGAAACTGAGGAAAAATAATAAGGTTTAGACGTCTAGGCGAGAGTGTGCCAGACATTCAGATATATTTATAGTAAAATTGGCTGTGGAGAGCTGATAATTCTGACCGTCTGACGCTTTTAAGGCCCACGTCATCCACGACAGGAGCTGATCTGTTCAACGAAAAAAAATATCTATGGGTGCAGGAGTGCATGCCCTGCACACAGTCAGAGAGCCAGCTCAGTGAGCTGAATGTTTACCATTTGAACACACATTGTTGAACACCACATCCTACGTTTGAATCCTGGCAAGGCTGTCTCAGTGCTCCATCCTCCTGGAGTAGGTAAATTGTAGATCATGTTATGTTTTTTAAATTTATATGGCGCACAGCTAACCCGAATGGTGATAGTGGCATCTGTTGTTTACAATAGCAGAAGCGCGCTATAAAAAGACATCGTTATCACTGATGCAGAATGGTGTTTGTGTATTGCCAGGTTGTGCCCATCTGTCCTCTTTCGCAGGAGCCCTGCCAGGTCCCTGTGCCACACTCAGAGGTTCTGAGCCTCGAGATGGAGGACACAGGTTGGTAACTACTCCGGAAGCACTCATTGTGACTTTTGACCCCCTTTATGTCAATAGCTCAGGCCTCCTATGCCTCACCGGGCCTGTCACCCTCGGCGGGCATGCCTGCCACCATCTTATTGTAAATTCCATATCTGTGAAGGTCCAGGATGTCAAAACACAACCCTCATTACTCAAGTTCTACATGTAACAACCCCTGAGCTCAGTTAAATAACGTACATGGACTACAACGTCCAAAATGCACCTCGGTGTTACATGAAACCTAAGGACTGGACCATGGTGACCTTGATGACTCGAAGTCCTCTGATAATCCAGTGATGCAAACACCTTGTAGCTAAACTGATATCCTAAGGTAGAGGGTACGTCAGATATGCCCCCAATAGAAATGTGATCAAAGCGGTAAACAACAGGTCATCTTGTGAAAATACCACATCCTTTCAAACAGGGATCAGTGTAAAACACATTTTCTCCATCAGGCAAGAAGAGCTGGGCAAGTCCTTCGTGGTTCTTGGCGGGTCGCCTTCCCATGATCCCAGTGCTGCTTACAAAAGCCTCAACATGTCACCTCCATCATTCTCGTACTTAAAAACCTCGATTTGAAGGAGACCTTCTGCCCTCAGTGGCCCAATGTGATCCGGTGCAAGCATCCCATTTCTAAGACAGATTTCCTGAAATCACACAGGTCTGACAATAGGCCTCATGACAAGTGCAATACACCGTTGTCATGGAAACACTGTTTCTGTCCAGGACCAATCAGGAACTAAGAAACGCCGGATTACCACATCTCTGGCGACTGCCCCCACCGAGGAACTTTCATCATGGCGAAGCAGGTGGAATCCCCAGGTGGGAATGGGTCGAATGGGGCAAACACAACAAGGAATTACTGTGGAATGTGCGCGCAGTAATCCAGATTGCATTAATAGTTTTCCGGTTCTCGGGTGGTTTCAGAAACCTCAGGAGTGGGAATACCAATATGGTATTCCTGAGGAACTTGGAATGCGCCCTAGGCTGAGAGGGCCTTCTGAAGATGACAGTAGGAGGAAATCCTATCACTTACATTTTCTTCCACCCCTCCTCACACATCGCCTGGACACGAAGACAATCCAGTCCCGTAGGCGTACAGATCACATTTTGTAAACCACAATTTTAGCTCAGTTTTTTAGGTGTAAGGAGCTCTTTGAAAAACACAGGGGCATATCAGCAAGGCGAGGCGATAGAATTATCGCCGCTTTTGCGGCCGTTTTTGGCCGAAAAGCGGCGATAATTTTATCGCCTAATTAGCAAGGTCACGCTAACGCGTGAAAACTTGCGTTAGCGTAGAAATTCCTAACGCCCAGCTTTGCATCTCTAATGAGATGCAAAGTGGGCGTTCCTGACCTGACATGACTGGAGAAATGTCGCTAAGCGACATTTCTCCTATCATCAAGCCCCACGCTATGAAGCATAGCGGCAAGAAAAGTAGCGATAACACCTGTTATCGCTACTTTCCTTACACCTGCTTCAGGACTGACTTAGCCATGATATCCTATGGAAGGTGGATATCATGGCTAAGTTTGTGAGTCCCTATCAACAAGCTAACGCCACATTGCATGAAATTATCACTGGGTTTCCAGCGATAATCTCACGTTAGGCAGTTAGCGTGAGGATTTTTATCGCTTTTGAGATAAGCAAAAACAAACCCCTTCCTTTTAATTGCTAGACAATACTTCAGGTTCCTGCAGCCTTTTGATGCAAGATGAGTTTAGTTTTCACTGGTAATTCCACAAAACCCTAGCAGCAGTTTGAAATATGTTGAAATGGCTGCTGGTAATGTTATTTGCAGATTTCCATGTATTGAACCAGGAACTTCATTTGATTTGGTTTCAATTCCTTTGAGGATTTGTAAAGTGTAACAGCAACCCCGGGCCCCAAAGTGTATCCTGCGCCTGCCTGGCTGCTTCACTGGTTTATGCAGGGCCGGACTGGCCGTAGCAGGCACCGGGCAATCCCCCGGTGCGCCGCACGGGTGGGGGCTGGTTTTGGGCCCCTAGGGGCCGTTTTCGTTACATGGCCGCTTTTGCAGCATAGCTGCATAAACGGCCCTGTAACAAAATCGGCCGAAAACCGGCCCTGGCAATGAGCTCGGTGGCACCCCCCACCCCCTCCGGGGAGGGGGGGTGGGTGGCCGAACACTTTGCCAGGGCCGGTTGTGGATCCCAGTCTGGCCCTGGGTTCATGCAAGGTGAGTCCTGACCACAGGACAAAAAACCATAATGTATTATAGTGCCAGAGGAAAAAAAAATAGCCACGGTTTCAAGAGTGTTTGGAGTTTGAGATGGTTCGGTTCTTTTTAGGTCTTGGCTAGCGAAGGCTGCGCTTGCGCAGTCTCGCTCGCGAGATTTAATGTTTTTAGGTATGGGGCTTGAACCCGCCCCTCTTCTCCATTGGCTGGCTTCCTAAACGGAGGCCAGCCGTTGGAGGAGAGGGGCGTCTGTCCGTTTAAGCCCCGTCTTTTTCGGATTCGGGCCGTGTTTTTTACTTTCTTTCTCTCCTCTGGAATGTAAACATTCCAGCCAATGGCAAGAGGAGAGAAAGAAAAACACGCCCCCGAATCCGAAAATACCGCTGCGTTTCTCCGAGGCATTTCTGCTTGACCTCGGAGAAAGGCGGTGGTGTTCATGGCGTGACCCAAACCTAGCTCCGTGATGTTAGGACTGCGGGTTGAAAACATTTGAAAAGCATCCTTCGTTGAAGGAATTAGCGTGATTTTACATGGAAGAAGGTAAAAAAAGATGAGATAGGAACATATTTGCATACAAAAGTTTCTTTAGCTACTTCCTGGAGATTCTATTGCCATGTATGTGTACGTGTGTGCTGTCCCTAGTCCCGGCAGGCTCCGCGCTGTTCTAAGATGGCGGCGCTCGTGGCCGGTACTTTCGGGGCCATAAGCATGGTGTTTCGAGTTTGGCTGTGCCGCACCTCTGTGATGAGGCCGGGTCTCCAAGGCCATCTGAAATACTGTACTAACTCTTCCGTTCCGCTAGGACCCTCCTCCCCCGCCGTACTCCCCCTGCTCCTCCCCGGTGGTGTACGGCTGTTCCGAGACTTTCTGAGCCCTGAAGAGGAAGGATCCCTGCTGGCGGAGCTTGAGCGCCCTCTGGCAAAGGGCCGATACCAGGACGGCCACTGGGATCAGGTGAGGGACATAAGATGCCGAGTGGGCGTGGAGGTGTAATTGGGTAATGTTTATGTAGACGGTTGGGGCACTGGGGGCAAGTTATGGGTGGGTTATCAAGATAGTACTATCAGATGACGCCATCATCAGGGGCTCCCTTATTCAGTGGCTGAGCAAACAAGGAGAGTCGGGCCAGTGGTTTAGCTTGGCTCGTGCACGAGCGTGTTACATACTATGGTTAGTTAATATGACTATGTTATGCAGCTTTATGATTTACTGTTGAGGTTATATGTTTAAGGTGATGTGATTTACTGTGGTAACGAATGATCATTGGCATAGCACTCTGGATTTCTTCTGTATGAAAAATTCCAGGCAATGGCTTTCTGTGGCAATTGCCTTGGGACTCATACGGGTGGTTTCGCTCCAGTCGGCTCCTTATTTAAGTACCATAGCTACTGGTCCTTTTACAGGGCTCATTTCGCTTCTATTTCAGTTTGTTTCACGCAGTATTTTTCCAATTTCCTGCCTCGTGTTCTGGAAATGTTGAAAACTCAAGCAGCTGACCATTGTAACTGCTTTCCCCCCTACCCCCTGCCCTCTGTGCCACGTTGCATGGCTGGTGGATGAGGGAGGGATACGGCCTGCAGCTGTAACCCCTCCCCCCTCACCCCAGAAGTCCTGCCTTTTAAAAGCATCCTGTAATCAGCAGCCGCCATGCATGAAAGATAACCCTTGACGTACTAAAACTATCTAAACATGGATTTAAATAGTAGTTCGAGCAAATCGAAGCACTGGACACTCATTTTCGAGCGTTTTACATCCTGTTCCCAGAGATCTCAAATTCGACTTCCGAAAAAGACGCCCCTCCCACCCCAACTCTGTGCAAACTAAGATGATGAGACCCAAAGATGCCCGCCCCCACCGTCTCGAGCTTAAGTGGAGCACTCTTTGAATTCCAGTGTGGCTCTGGGAGGCGGACTCTGGGTTAGTAAAGGCAGTGGACTTCTGACCTGCTGCCAGGGTAGAGCCCCAGGTGCTGGAGATGAGACCAGACTGTCCTTCTGGGCTCACGTTTCCCCCTGAAGGAGTCTGTGCTCCAACACGCCAGACTTGTATTCAAAGAATGAGACTGCTCTGAGCGGTGAGGCTCGCACACAACTTGTGAGACCGCCCTCTGAGCCGCGAGATTAGTACCAGGCACCCCCTGAGCTATGGTGTGAGATGGACGCACTCGCGGAGTGAGACAGCGCACTTCAGCATGAGAATCACACCCGCTGAATGATAAACTACTTTGAGGTGTGAGACTCACTACTAAAGGGTGAGAATTTCCGATGAGTGGAGACTGTGCTGAAAGGTGTGAAACTTGGAGCCAATACATGAGACTGCACTGAGAGTCTCACACCCAAGTGAATGAGACTGTACTCCAAAGTGTGATGTATGGAAACTCATCACTACCCTCATGCCCAATGTGGTCCGTCGGTTGCGTTGCCGACTTTGGTGCAGGAAACCAGGGTTTGAGCCTCGAGGTCGCGTCCACATCTTGTGATTCTGGGCAAATCACTTAATCTCCCCGTGCCTGAATATGTAATGTAAATACGGTGCTCATGTACAGCGCTCCAATACCTTCGGGTCGAGTTTGCGCTATATAAAAGATGCAAATGATGTTCGTGACAGCCCTTACCCCGGGGGTGACACAGTGTGTAGTTGTTGGCTCGGATGAGGGGTGAGGGCTCCCCGCCTCTTCCGTCCTCCACCCCTTTGACTCCGGGCCCAGACGCTGGAAGAGCCGTGGCTCAGGCCCGGAGCCCAGTATTAATGCTCAGAACCCACCTGCCTTTAGGAACCCTATGCGGGGTCAAGGGGACCCCTGCAAGTGCCTATGGGACCCCTGCATGTGCCTATGGGAACCTTGCATGGGCCTTCATCTACGGCGGGGGCACGGAGCTCAGTGGGCGAATGCATCCACCGGGAATTGAAATCCTAACGGGGCCGCTCATCCTTCCGGGCTCTGGGTAGCAATGAAGTTCTATGGCGCTGTGAGGTCCCAGCGCTCTTTATATGGTTTACACATACACCAATTGGGTAGTAAGTAGCGGCGTGGAACATTTTTATTACGTGTATGTGAAGTTGCATTTCGGAAGAGTTGACTGTGGCCCTTTTTAGGTCTCGGCTAGCGTAGGTGGCTCTGTGTGGGTGGCTCTGTGTGTGTGGGTGGCTTTGTGTGTGGCTCTGTGTGTGGGTGCAAATGCAATAGGTCTCGCATTTGAGAGAGATTAAGCTATTGACATTGTAAATAACAATGCTGTTTCTTTAAATGTTTTAAAAACAAAAACATAAACAAAAATAATGTCATGAGCAATGCCAATAGCTCTAACTTTAACAATGCCGAGACCATTGCATTGTAAATGCTTGTTAGGTCTGGCTTTTAAGAAAACTTTAGCTGTTTCGACACTATTCTTTTACCAAATAAATTATACATAATATTCATTCATAAAAGGGTTTCTGGCCATTCGGCTTCAATAATTGGTCTGTTAAATTGTCACTCCCACTTTGCTTAGGCCAACCACCACTGTACAGCATGGGGCGGTGGGTAAACCCACTTTACCATTGGCTCTCTTCCCTCTGAGTGACTGCACAAAACCTGTGCACATTGCTTACTTCCACCTCAAAAGTAGTCCTTTCTCTTCAGTGATACACCTGGTTCAAAGTGTGATTTCTTATTCATTAACATTTCTTTTTATCTTTGAATTTATTTTGCCTACACTTTGGGTGCCCACCTAAATGGTGATTTATTTTCCTCTCAATTTTAAAGTTGCTGTTAAAAAGTGTAAGGTCAACGTAACATTGTAGCTGGCTTTGATTTGAGTCCTTAGTTAGGTCTTTATTTTTTCTTGTCTCCTTCTCAAAAATCATAATAAAATGGGCACCCAAATAAAAGGCTTGTGAAGTAAAAAAAAAAAACACCACCTGTAAAACCGCTATACCAGTGAAAGATTTTTAAATGAGCAATTTGTATTGCAAACATATGGCAGCCATGTTAGGCAGCCATTTTTAGGTTTCAGTACATGTTTTTCTTTTTCTATTTGTGGCATAAGCTTGCAATAAAAATACAAACTAATAATGATTGCACCATCTCGCCAAGGACATACTATTTGTTTGAGCTCTGAGAAAGCTTGTTTTATCTGGACTGGAAATTGACTCCAGAGTTTGGCTGTACTGATTGACATGGTTGTGTCACCTGCTCGCGCCTTCAGTTCTCTTGGTATTTTTATGAGTAGTGCAGAGTTACACAGAGGCATAACATTCTCAGTGAGATTCGGGGGGAGGAGGGGGTGAATATCAAATTTCCCAACTAAAAAAAGCAGTGGACTGCAGTGTGAAAGGGAAAGGTGACAAAGGTGGACTGTTTCCATGAGGGGCAGGGTCAGTACTGACTTGCATTATGTGGGCCTCTGTCTAGAGGGGCACAGAGGTTGAAAAACAATGGAGTGGAATGTTATACCGAGCGATCGCCTCTGGTTAGACAATTTGCAGGCATTCACCCCATCAGCTTTTGGGTATTTGATTGCCAGTACTAGGCCTGAAAAGTTGGACAGGAGCAGCTTTCAAGCCCTACTACTGCCAATGAATGTGAATTTTAAAAAGTAGTGCGTTTTCACCCATTCCAGGACTACTTCTATGGGTGCAGATGTACTTCTTTTTCGGTAAACCAGTCGAAAATATATTTAAGATCCCGATCCAAAAAACGAACAAGTTTAAAACTCTCACTGAAATAAAAATGGCAAGAGAAACAGACACATACTTAACATATATGACTCATGGTCACAAGACCCACCTTCCAAACCAAGCTTTAATTTAAGGAGGTTTTCACACACCAAACACCGCTGCTGAAGCTGCACCCATTACTGCGTCACCTGGGCCTGGTAGTTCTCCCTAGGAACTCATGACTATAGTCACGTACAACACAAGCCTGCGGTCCCTGCCCTGGGATCACTTATTTTAAATGTATTTTCACTTCATGCACTCTTCACAACCACAACCTGGGCCCCAAGTACCTCAACGACCGCCTGACCTTCCACACGCCCACCCGCCAGCTACGATCCGCTAGCCTCGCCCTCGCCGCCGTACCACGCATCCGAAGAGCCACCGCCGGAGGCAGATCCTTCTCCTACCTGGCGGCCAAGACATGGAACTCCCTCCCCATCCACCTTCGGCTGACCCAGGACCACCTCGCCTTCAGGAGACAACTCAAGACCTGGCTGTTCGAGCAGTAGCGGCCCCCCTCCCCCAAGCGCCTTGAGACCCTTCCGGGTGAGTAGCGCGCTCTACAAATGTTTTGATTGATTGATTGATGCTTCGTCTCTGCTACAAGAAACCTTGATGGTAGAGTTGTCAAATCGGTGGATATGGACAGGGCTCCATGCTAGGCTAGTCTAGTCCTCGCCTTTTTCAAATCATTTTATCGAGTGACTGACAGCCCCATGTGCTAAGCTAATGTAGCAGGGCGGCCGCTCAGGCAAATTAATAGGGTAGGCCGAGGCAAAGCGGAACAACGAGTCTGGCTCGGCTCTAAGAGTACATGACAAGCAAAGCCATGAAAACGTTTGCCATGTATATCCTGCAACAAAGGCAAAATATGATACGATCTCTTCAAAGTTAAAAAAAGTGTATTTCTTTATTATGACGAAACATTTCACCTTAGTACATCAGATTACATCACTGCATAGAAAGACATTAAATAAAAGTGACCGTTTTTAGACACATTCACGGCTCACCCCAAAACAATAATGCCATTAGTGAACTAAGAGGCGAGTGAGAAGTCATGACCTAGACTCTTATTAGAGATGGAGCAACATTATACTCTATTAAAGCAAACATATTAAAGCAAACATAAGAGGTGTTTCCACAGCACCCATCCTGAACTGAAGTATTTAAAAGTGCGCTCATATGTGATATTAAAGAAAAAGAAAGGAGGCTCTGTGAAATACAACATTTACCTAGGATCACAGAGTTTGAGCAAGCTCGGAAGCCAGCATTGATTCCAGGTTATCTGGTTTCATATTGTGAAATGTAATCACCTGATGGGTATCTTTGTCTCTCTCACTCACCCCCCCCCCCCCCTTCTGTTTGTCGCATGGATCACTGTTTTGTCTTTCATTCTTGCTGGAACACAAGGAACACTGGCACGCAGGTAGCAGACCCGACTCAGGGCTCCCCCAGACCCAACTGCCATGCCAAGAAGGCATTTATTTGGAGGGTGTCACACCCCAAACACCCCAAGGAAGATACGCCCCTAGAGTTACACGTTAGCTGGTTGTAAGGGAAATAGTTTACATTTTTCCTGTAGGAAGAGTGGCCCCTGATCATTGAATCCCCTGAGTGCTATAGAAAAAACACGTGATGCAGACACATCTCCAAACTGGAAGAGAATGTTGACCACCAGACGATGAGAAACTGCTCCTTTCCTGCCATGTCCAGAAATCAGCCTCGTGGCCATGCTCTGGTTCACTGATTCGTGAGTCTAGTTAGCAATAATGTAGGTCACCACCCATGTAATGATTGCAACAATCAATGCATGATGTTACTATAGGTTACCTTCATGGCTTTCCTGGAATTGATGGGCAATAATGTACTGTTATGATGAGAGTATTAAGAGCAGCATAAAACATTAGTGATCTGGGGTGCCAGTGACAGCCTGGAGTCAAACTTCCACCAGCCAGGGCCTTCTGTAGAGAATTCACTGATTGCACCTGCAGCACAAGCATGCCTCCCAGTGAGACTTCCCTGGCTGTCCTCTACCTCCTTCTGTGAGATTGTGAAGTTATTTATCTGCTTTGGAATCACTGAAGGGTGTTCAGCCTTTTTCTAATATATCATTGGAGTTAAACCTTTCTTATGTCTCCTACTGGGATGTGTTCGGGCGATGTGATGCCACTTAATGTGGAGCCTTCAGGGTTCAGAGGGCTTGTGATGTCACTTCCTGTGATGTTTTTTTTCTAAATGTTCCCTGCTGCATGGCCTACCTGCTTGGATTCTGACATATGTCCATCCGGAGTGTAACTCTATGTCTGATCCTGTATTAGACTGAGCCCTTGAGGGCAGACACATGGACAGCATCCCCTCATTTAAGAGACTGACCCTCAGTAGTGTTTGTAAATGTTACAGGAATAGGAAATAAATGAAGAGAAGAAACGTGCAGGTACTTATGTATGGTAACACTCTAAGACAAAATGATGTAATGCATATGTTTTATATACAAATGTGCATATTGCTATAAGCGTAAAGCAACTGTTAACTATATGTTTTGATATTGCAAAATAAAATAGATAAAACCAAACTGAACCTCTAGGCTCTACTATCTCCTTCAGGTGGTAAGTTACTGCAGCTACGTGTTCTAGCCACAGTAGGACTGGTGTAGAGTTTGTGGGATGTCCTGACCACTCTGTGGAATGCTGAAGTATTAAAGCGCTGTAAACAAGGGTTATCTGCATCATTTTTATGGATGTTTGGCATCCTATGCACCCCTACGACTTTTCTGTGTCATCCCTATTTGTGATCTCTCCAAATGAGGCCTTTTTAATAACAATGACCTGAAAACAAAAGAACATTCAATGAAAGCTTCGCAGTAAAAGAAAAAAACATCACTGTAAATCAGTAGCGCCGAAAAACCAACATTGAAGACTCCCATGTAAAGGACCTCCACATGCCATGAATTACAGCCCTGCGCAGTAAGGGCTCTATAGCTCCAGAGACATCAAGAATCACTTGCAAGATATACTGTACAAGCAGCAATGTAACTATGGAAACAGCAGCTTGACAATCCATGTTATATCTGTAGGAAAAATTCAGTGGCCGACTCACACAGGGCCTCCACACTGGTGATGAAGGCTCTGCAGTCATGGTGGAGGGGCCCGCACTCATGGTGGGGGGTCTCACACTAGTGGTAGGAGCCCCACCCTTGTGGTGGGGGCCCTGCACTGGTCATGTGACCTCCACAATGAGTAAGTGCAGTGCAGAAGTCCCGCAACGAGTGCTGGGTCTCTGCCACGATTGCGGGGCCACCACCACAAGTGCGGGGGCCCTTTGTGAATCGGCCCCCTAAACTGTACATGGCAGGCATTTCATAGAGGCATGAACCAAGAATTGTACCAATATCAAGAGAGGACCAAATCAAACACTACAGGAGGGTATCGCTGTTCACAGCTCAGGAGCCACAGGTCAAGCACATCACCACATTGTGTTATCAATGTGTAAAGCGTGTGCATGTGATGTGAGTGCTTGTGATGTGAGTGATTGTGATGTGAGTGCATGTGATGTGAGTACTTGTGATGTGAGTGCATGTGATGTGACTGCATGTGATGTGACTGCCTGTGATGTGTGTGCATGTGATGTGAGTGCATGTGATGTGAGTGTGTATGATGTGAGTGCATGTGATGTGACTGCATGTGCTGTGACTGCATGTGATGTGAGTGCATGTGATGTGAGTGCATGTGATATGAGTGCATGTGATGTGAGTGTACGTGATGTGACTGGATGTAATGTGAGTGTATGTGATGTGACTGCATGTAATGTGTGTGTATGTGATGTGAGTGCATGTAATGTGTGTGCATGTGATGCGAGTACGTGTGATGCCATTTCCTAGAGCACTATACTTGTGTCAATAGAATGGCTCTGTAGCACATATTTTCGTATCCAAGTTCTCAAAACCCAGTAGGTCTCTCCAGGTTCTTCACAATCAATCATCCGAAGAAAAGATCTATTTGCCATGAGAGTTTGCTAAACTGAAACGTGTTAGGTGTGAGAAGCTGGCCTAATATATGATGTCCACTTATGTAAGTGGGCACCCACCACCAGTTCAAACAACCCTTATGGTGATTTAAGAGGTCTTAGACAACCTTAGAAAGCTCTCTAAGTGGTAGCTGTGGAGAGCAGCCTTCAGGCTTAGTCCAGAAGGAGTGTAAAGCAGCTTGTTTCACCAGAATGCAATCTTTTAGTATAGATCAAGTGAAAAAGAACCATACAAGGTATTTATAAAAATATATATTTATTATATAATGCTCTCTAATACGTTTAGATAGCTCCTAAACAAAGATAAACACAATGTATACAATACTTTGCAAAGAAATATAGTAAATAGCACGAAATACACAGTGGACCCCAGGGGGAGACCAAACCCTATACTAAGAAAATGGTATAAGAAACACAACTCGGGTCAAGACAATGTTGAGAGGATGTAGAAGTGCTGGGGACCCAAGGAACCACCCAAGGTGAGTGACTAGGAACCCCACTGAGAGCGTGTGCAGTGTGGGAACACGATTGCGTGCTCCGTACAAGTCTACGTGTAAGTCGTTGTAGGATTTTTAAAGATTGAGGACCCTTCCCAACAGACCCTGAAGAAACCCCATGGAAGATAGAAGGTTGGAGAGCGACCCCACCCGTGGATACCCTAGTACCCAAGTTACCTACACCAGGGAAGCCGGGTGCATAGGTGTGAAGTGGTGTCGAAAACTGCAGTCGAACCCAATAGAGGACTTCAGGAAAGTGCCACTGCTGAAGCAGGAGAAAGTGTCTGGTGGAATCCGAAGGTGGATTCCAGATGAGAGGTACCTGCAAACAGAGGGGACAGAGTCTATGTCTCTTTGGATTGACGAGGAGACTTGGAAGGGGAATGCCCTCCAATGTCGGGTGTTGCAGGAGAGATGATGATGACCTTGACACTGCAGTTGTAAGGACGAGGCGATGCTGAGGAAGACCAGGAGCTGTGCACGAGCTGTCCCACATCGGGTGTCGAGTGCTGAGGGGTCAGTGTTCGGCGGGGGCACCAACAAGCCGTGGCAAAGGCAACCAATGCAGAAAACAAAGTAGGTGCAATGTCGGGATTAGCAAGGTCCAGGGGACACACCACAAACAGGAGAGTCAGGGCAGGCCCCGAGCAATCAAAGGAGCCCAAAAGAAGCAAAGGTGACCCTCAAATGGACCCACAGTCCGGAGGCACTGGAGTCGCAAGAGGACCTCAAGCAGCTCACCAAAAGATGCAGGTCACGATGCAACCGATGTGATGTGGCTGCAGTTTCTGGTCACTGGAGGTGCTTGAGGTTAGGGCTACTTAGAGAACCGAAGATCCTCTTGGAAGGAAGCCAACACGCCTTTGCAACTGCAAGTTGATGTGGTGCACAGGGGTTCGGCTATTGCAGCCTCACGAGGAATACTGGCCTCAAACTTGGTAAGAGTGCAGGGCAGGCCTTGAGAGCTATGGAGAACCACCACCTGTGTTGCAGAACCTTACGGAGTCTGGAGGAGCTCAGGATCAGCAGACCGGTCGACTTAGTTGCAGTGCCTGCGAATGCAGGGGAGTGACTCCTTCACTCCAAGGGAGATTCATTCAGGTGTCTTTGATGCTCACAGGCCTTGGAAGGTTCCTGTATGGTGCACAGGCACAGAAGATGCAGCAGACTGGACGGAAGATGAAGTCGAGCCCAAAGGAAGTCCAGCAAAGTTCAGAGTGCCCAGACGGTAGAAAAAGAAGTGGTGATTGATCTGAATCGTGTCCCACAATGAATCTAGGGACCTACACCCAGGTAAGCCCTTAATTACCCTAAGGAAAGGGTTGGGACAGTTCAGGGAACCCTCCCCAGGGAGGGTCTGGACAGGCGAGAGTGTCCTTTGTCTAATTTTGCGCCAGAGCAGGAGCCAACGGCTCCCAGAGATGGTTTGAACTGGACTATGCAAGGAGGCACCAAATGTGCCCCTCATGCAGTGTCAGTGGCACTGGCAAGTGCTCCCACCCTGTCCCAATCCACTAAATCCAGTCTGGGAGGTGCTCACACCTCCCTGTGACAGGATGCCTATTGTTCTGCCTTCCCCTGTTCAAGCTTGGCTCAGCAGCAGGAGGGCAGAATCCTGTCTCTGTACGGCAGCAACCATTTTGTGCTTCGGGGTCTAGAAGACTGGCATGGGAACACTGAAAGCCTAACAGACGGCTCTTCCAGTGTTTGGAATCATACCCCCCACACCGTTTATGGTGTGAGGGTATGATTCCAACATGTTTGATACCAAACATGATAGGATTTGTTGCAGCCAATTTCAAGATGGTCATCGCGTAATTACGCGGTGCCCCTCTTTATAATTTATGGCTGCTTCACTTACAACCTGGGAAAATGGATTCTGTAGACTGTAGGGGTGTCCTGCTCATAAAGGGGCACCCTCACACTTCGCACCAAACACCCTGCCTTCAGGATTGCAAAGGCCTGCTATAGGGGTGACATAGGTTTTAAGTGCAGTGACCCTAGATATAGGAAACCTATTTCTTTAGTAAGTGGTGCTAGCACCAGCTTATACAAGCTGCACTGGCAGGCCCGTAGTTCCATTTTGAATGGTCTCTCATGAGTGGCATAATACATGCTTCAGCCCATGGGGGACCTCTGGGGTACCTATGCCCTGGGTACCTTAGTACCATATACTAGGGACTTATAAGGGTACACCAGCATCCAATCTGGGATGTATCCAAGTACTGAACACAACAATTTAAGGGAGAAAGCAGAGAGACTAGGGCCCTGAATAGTACGATCGCAGTCAGACTAGTCAAAACCAGTTTAGCACCAGGCAAGAAGTGGGGGTAACCATACAGAAGGATCCTACCTTCCTACATTAGCCAATTATAAGTTGCTTGCAGTTAGTGTTGAAATAGGCATTTCCACTTAAGTGTCTGCTGGTCTTTATCTTACTGTTTACTGTGAATTGAGTTTCCCCTTCACGCATGTGTTAAGTGTTTGAGGTCTAGTGAGGCAGGTGTTTCATAGAATAGTTTGCAAAAGTATGTGGTGGGCACAGCACAGTTGTATTTCCTCCATGATAAGCGAAATCAGCCAGCTCGCTGTTACCATCCACACATGCATTTCACACAAGGTGCTGAAAACAGCACACTTTATAAGACACAAAAAAGGATATCTCAGTCATCTGCATTTGTATTCAGCTGCACTGAGCAGGCACGTGTTCCCAGCGCCCACAGCATGCAAGGAATTACCCCCCTTATCGTGACTCATCATATTCCTAGTAGCAGACACCAGCTGCTGGGATTAAGGGTTTAAATGCTGTCTGACATCTGCTTGGACAAGATGGCTCACTGCGTCTGACCTTATGACCTTTGGGGCTTGACTCTGTTTGGTGGGAATGTGAAATCATTCAATTTATGAAGGAAATGCTGAATCCAAAGTAGAGTTCACTGGTGTTAGTTCCTCCATCACACTATACCTGTGGTGGCCTCTTTTTCGTATGTTATTGCTAGTCAGTCTCTCTCTGGAGCTACCTTTCCATTCAAATCTGATCTCTGTAATAGCACTGGCCAATGTTCTTAGCCCTTTCACTGCCAGGTTTTTCACTACTCTCAACAGGAGCTAGTTTCAAATCAGTATTAAGTTTTTTAAACACATGAATCTCTGTTCATAATGTGCACACATACATGCTATATGTTTTTTCACAGATTAGGTTCTATGCTTTGAGGTAAATCCTTCATCAGTATCTCTTCGTAGCTTGAAGATGTAGTGAAAAACGTAGAGATAGTTTCATTTGTTAACAAATATGCTCTAAATGTTATTGCATTTCTCAAATGGACAAGCATAAATCCTGCTACGCTAACCAAGGAAATGGTACCCTGAATGCCTTGAGTCTGCCAATGCTATGTGTAGGTTTTGCGAGGAAGTGCAGAATGCATACCGGTTGGACTTGGCTCTCTCTGTAAACTTATCTCCAAACTTTTTGCCTTCACTCCCTTCTTTTTCTGAAGCCGTTTTGTGTGCTTTACCGCTGCTAACCAGTGCTAAAGTGCATGTGCTCTCTCCTTTAAACCCAATTGGCACATTAAATGTACTTTTAAATCCCCTAGCAAAGTGGTAGTACATCTATTAAATGATACTAGTGGGCCTTCCAGCACACATTGTGCCAGCCACTAAAGTAGCCTTTTTAAATATGTCTGAGGTCTGCCACTACAACCTCTACTGCAGTTTTAAACTGCCCATTCGAGCAGGCAAAGCTCTGTCTTTTAGTCCACGTATCACACCAAAGTGGTACGAAAATATACCACAACCAAATTTTTAAAACATCCGCATATCCTAAAGTTCCTATTCCTCGTCTTGAATTGCTGGCTATATCAATGCACAGAATTGGGCCTTCATCAGATGTTCAGTAACTGTTTTCCAAAAACCTGGAAATGTCTCCTAGTTTTCTCACACACAAAGATATAATTGACAAGGATTGTTCCACATATGCGATCCCGCTGGTTTCCTGAGTGTGGGCCACATGACATGCATGGCCTTTCAATGGGTTTGAGAAGCAGTCCATGCACTAGGGAATGTTTTTGAGGGAGGAGCTCCCATTGGGGTCAGGGTCAGCTGGCACACGGGGAAACCTATCAACCCAGGCATGTCTAGAACCTAGGGTTCCAAGAGAAGTCAAGATGATGTGGTTTGCATGAATATCAGCATGGCTGATTACCCAGAAAACTCAGCAAATGTCAAAGCATGGTAAAAAAAACAAATCACAATTTCTTCATTTATCTGTGACAGAAAACCCCAGAATCTTAGGGGTTCCACCATTCAACTGTTCCACACTTCTACTGTTAAAAATTGTACATCACATTCTTGGCAGGGCTATTGTTTAGGACAGGAGAAGGGCGAAACCTTGACCATTTGAAGACCACATTGCAGTACAATGACTCCGCATGGTCACAATTCTGGCCTGTTCATGCCCATTATGGTAGGACCACCCACACATCTGGTACTGTTTTCATTGGATATAGCGTGGGAGCACTGGGTGGTGGGACCTTTACTGCTCTTACATCCTCTGGCTGGCCTGTTTATTGGATACGCATTAGCTCAGAGGAGCCACCTTGGTAGGGTACCGGTCTATTGATGTCAGTAGATCTCCACAGATTTGCTCATGTCCGTCAATGGACAACCGTCTTTTCACATGTTTTTGCCCATGCATTTTGAGCGGGTGGGTAAACTTGACTAAAGTACGCTGAGCCGAGCCCGGAAGTTGCAGTCTACATTGTGACCTTAGTATTCACTGTGCTCTGTGCCAGCTCTCCTTGCGCTCAGGAGCCTGATGCAGAGGGGACAGTCATCACATTTTGAGGACAACAACTTACATTGGTCATCAATTAAAAATATGCCTGGGGCCGCAGAAGGGACAGCAGATGCCCCCTGGCTTTGCAGATTGACCCCTTGGCCCCTCTTTTACCTCTCAGTAGCATTCAATAGGCTGTTGAGGAGGTAGAGAAAGGCATGAAGACCACAGGCAAGATAACACCCCGCTGACCTTCTTCGACTGCTGATGCTTGCCTAACCTTTGAGACCAAGGCAGTAAGGGCAGTGCCAGGTGTGCTAAGGGGCCAGCAAGTCACCCTGGCTAACCCTAAATTATACACCTTCAATAGAGGACCTAAGCTAGTTCCTGACCGTGCTCTCAGCCAGCTTTCCTTGGTGCAGAGGGTTCTGGGAGCTCATCTGTCAGAAGATTTGCATATCCTATCCCGTAAGTCCTGGAATACCCTCCCTCTCTATCTCCGAACATCACCCTCGCTGACGGACTTCAGGAAGAGACTCAAGATCTTGCTGTTCGACTAAGCCCAGCAACCCAGTGCCTGGATACCCTCATGGGTGAAAAGCGGCGCTCTACAAGTACTAACTGATTGATTGATTGACTGTCGCAGGCCGAGGACAACAGCTTTGCACTTTCGTTTCCCCATGACCAGAGGTCCTGGAGCCCAGATGCTGACGAGAAGGGCAGTCTTGTTCGACGGATCCTAGCCCAATCTCATTTGTAACACTAGGGGCCGAATTGAACCTGGGGGGCTTCTAGCTGCCCTGTGGATCTCAAGTTTGCAATAAGCCCCCCTTTGGTGTGGCTGCCAGGCTGGTGGCACATTCCTTCCTTTAATGCTGGCCATGCTCATTATAGAACAGGAGGGAGCCATGACATTCAGAGAGGAGCTTCGAAAAATGTACATTCAAAATACTTCAAATGAAATGGACCCATGAATAGGCGTTTAAAGAATGAAATGCCAGTTGTCTTTGCAGCATAATTAGTGTAGATGTGATTTCACCAAATATTAGCTCGTTGCTGCTATGAAAAGATTAGCATTTTTCTTTTACCAGTGAACAATGTGTTGCATTCCATGTTGAATGTAATTAAGGAAAATATAGAACTGACTTTCAATGGAAATTAGATGTGATAACCCCTGCCCTTATGAAGCAAAACTTTGAGCACTAGCTAGATTTATTCAGATTCCTCAGTCTACACTGTCAAAGGTCTCTTCTACCCCTCAATCTTCCCTCCTTTTGCTCCTTCTAGCCTCCTATTATCTATTTGCCTTTATTCCATGATATCCTCCATTCCTTTGATCTTTAGTTCCTTCTCCTTTTCCTTGTTCCTTATTTCCTGCCATGCATCTTCTTTCTTCCTCTCTCGCTTTCCTCCTTCTTTCATCATTTCCTCCCTGCCCTTTCACCAGTCTTTATTATCTTTCTTTTGTCCATCTTTTCTTCCTTCATTCTTTCTCCCATTAATTGTTCTTCCTCCCTCCCGAACTTTAGACACATTCTTTTCCCTCCTCCTTCTTGTCCTTTCCAAAGTTCCCCATCTCAATCCTTAGCAGTGTTTCTCTTTGGTGTGTCCTCCTTTCGAGCCCTAGGGCTCTAATTCCTTTCCTTTGAGCTATAGTTTCTGATCAGGACTTTGTCTGAAAGTGTAACAAGATCATCCAGCAGATAGGAGGAGGAACAAGGAGTCAGAGCCAGCTGTCACACTCCCTAAAATAGAACATGCAGACAGGACAAGCAAATGTGACTGTCCTGGAGTGAATGTTTGCCCACAGAGGCATGCAGGAAAGGTTAAGAATGTACCCTTTACTGCCTCACTGACATGGTGGGAATGGGACAGAAAATAGGCCCTCACATCATATTAAAAGTGACCCCATTGGCAAATTAAATGGCTGAAAAAATGAACCACATTTGCAAATTGAGGAAGCTTTGAACTTGGAAAGATAAGTGGTATAGGTAGGTGTTTTTGTAGCAGTTTTGTATAGCCCGAACTAGGTATTGGAGGGCTTTACACAAGCACCAGTTACATTGCACAAGGGCACATTCATTTTTTGGTAGGCACGGGGAGATTACGTGACTTGCCCAGAATCACAGGCTGTTGAGCCGACGCCGAGACTTGAACCTGGTTGCCCAGTCCCAAAGTCAGCACCTTTGGCTGTTACGTGCAAGGTATAGAAGACTGGATGGGTTTGTGCTTGCTGCAGGCATTGTTTGTGGCAATATTAGAGGAACAACAGTAAAACCTGCCCCATCAGACCAAAAAACCGGCTCAGAAACATCCAAACAGCCCATACCTGACCTGTCAGTCCAGCCCTTTTGGCACTGCCAGATTTCCCCATAAGCCACTCTGACCCTGCTCACTGATATCATCACTCCGTCGCCATAGGCAGACGGAACAGGCAGGGGTATAACCTGCAGCTGCTGCGGCACAGGGGAGCCCCCACCCTTCCAAGGGTCTCCTGTTCAATCTAAGGCTCCATGCATTTCTTTGAGGTATGGGAGTCTCGGGGGCCCCTCATCACATTTTGCTGGTGGGTCCTATCATTTTATGATATGGCAATGGGAACAGGGACTCTCTCTCACCGAGAAGGGAAACACCCTTTACCTTGCAGTCTAAACCATGTGGTACCTTTCCAACCCGGGCATCGCATCAAATGCAACATTACCACGTGCTCCTTTAGCATGCAATTCCTTACATCAACTTGCTTTAGGGAATGCGTTTTTGAACTGGTGTTGAATCTAAAGTCCAACACCTTCCCTACTTTTACACAGACCAGAGTTGGAAGAGTAAATTATACTATTTCAAAGTCCAGCGCTTCTCTGAGGTAAGTTGGTGTAACGTCTTGCGTGCTATAGGAGCACGTGGCAATGACACTTTCAATGACCTGCCTGCATTGTGAAGGCGTGCATGGTAAAGGCATGCGTCGTCCTGTCTTACAACCACCGAACAAGAATCCAACACACCATGGCCAGATGTCAGAAATGGCTCAGGGGGAGTGTAAAGTCAGGCCGCAACAGAAAAATAAAACACAATAAACGATTTGCTCAGTTTGTCTTTTTTCCTATGCCTCTGTGTAATTCAGCCTTTCTTCCCCTCAATCAAGGAGTGGAGTCGGCTGTGAAGGGAGAGCAGCTTTCCTTGCCACCTGCGCACCCGGAGACACTCGTTGCGTCACTGCAGGGCTAAGAAGCCATTTTAAACAGCTGGCCAGCGAACTGGATTTACCCACCGCTTCAACAATCGTCTTAAGCCAGGGCCAGACAAGCCTGGTGATCCAGCAGGCATTTCCCGGTGGCTGGAGCCATTGTAGGCTGCTTTTTAAAGCAATGGGCCACTCCTTGGGCCTCTGTCACTTTACCGAGCTCCCCAGATTTAATGCAACAGACAGGGGGAGGATCCGAGGGACAGAGAAAGAGTGGGAGGTGGGATGGGGGACGGGCAGAGAAAGTGATCAGAGAGGGAGAAAAGAGAGATCTGTGTTGGAGGGATTTACCTTTTGCTCATGACCCCCTCGAGATCATAGAGTCAAAAGGAAGCGACTGCTCTGTTGATATCAGGGGGTTTCACTGACTCTCGTCTCCTTATATTTTGCAACTTGGCAGCTTGCACGTGACACAACGTGTATTTTTAAAGTGCACATACATCCCACGGGGCACCTTAGTGCTGACTAACAGACATCTGTCATTGCCCAACTAAATGGTACCATTTTATTAACATCAGAATGATAAAAGACTGACTGGACCTGTTGGGATTCAAACCTATAACCATGTGGATAAAACACAGATTCCTGGAGTGGATGGATTAGTCCACTGAGTCACCAGAACTAGCATGTACTAACAAACATAATTGGCCACATGTGCGGGCAATAACTCTTTTTTTTGTTCTTGCATTCAATACATTTCAGTCATAATAACTGCAGCAGAGCATAATACCAAAAATAACTCATCATAGGACGAGAGATTTTGGTCTGTGTGGAAGCAAAGGACCATGTAGAAATATAGATACTAAACAGCCAGTATTGCCTTGTGGTCATACTAACGGTAGAAGAGTGCCACACACATGCAGACAACACCACATATACCACATTCGCTCAGTCGCCCTGCCCTCTTCCCTTTCCGCACTCCTTGCTGGTGTCAAAGAAGAGCGAAAGACCTGAGCATGGAAGAGAAGCCAGAATGCATAACATGAAAGCATAAGGCCTTCTCGGTTTTGTGCCTGGTTCACGCCCATGCCAGTGCGGTGTACCTTATTTTCCCCTCAATGAGTCCATCTACGGTCATGAAGACACCTCGATTAGCCCATGATCTTTTTTTGAGGAGGGCACAACAAATGCGAGTTATCCTGGCTTACCGCCCCTCCCTGTGCTGGGAGAGTCCACAGATCACTCCCAGGAGGGGATCCATTGGTGGGGTTGGTGGGCTGCTCACTTGCATACTTTTCGGGTTAACTGGCTCCAAGGCATGACTACGCTTACTGGAAGAAAATCTTTATTTTCAGGCAAGTGATAAATAACCAACAAAGAATGGTAAGGCCAGAGTTTGCCTGGAAACTTGAGCAAGCGGGGCATGCAATGGGGTTTCACCAATTTATCACATTAGGGGTGATCACATTTGGGAATTTCCTCTCGGTCTAGTTATTGAAGAACGCCTAAAATGTAACCAATTTTATAACATTGCTTTTTTAAAGTTTGCATGGAAATAAACCTGCAAAATAAGGATCTTCTGTAAACAAGATCCACAAACCATATGTGCAGAAAAAAAGTTGGATCAGTGATCTACTGTTTGCGGGGTGGTTTGGGGCATAAACAGTTGAATTTGAAATAACCAAATGAACAACCATTGGCAATGCCAACAGGTCTGTCTTTAAAGGAATGTTGTATGCGAATGAGAATCATTGCAAGTAAGTAGCATGGAAAGAGATATGTATTTGTGTTGAGGCAAAGAATTGGTGTAGATTAACCCCTTGCCTGCTCATGACGGAACCACTCCGTCATGAGCCACGGGCGCCGTGTGCTCATGACGGAGGGGTTCCGTCATGCTGCGGCCGTTGCGGCCTCTCCGCCCACGCGGCACTGATTCCCCGCCTGTGCGGGCGAATAATGCAAGTGGGCGGAGTCGTGACGGAACCACTCCGTCATGAGCACAGTGCGCCCGTGGCTCATGACGGAGTGGTTCCGTCACGAGCATGGCGGCGCCGCGCTCACCCCGAACCCCCCCAGCGCCGCGGCAAAATTCGTGCCGCGGCGAAGGGGTTAAAAGGCCAGGTGACAATTACACTCTCAAGCTAGACCTAAGCTAACATGTAGGGTAACGACCGCCCTCCCCCTATCTGTGCTGCTGTCAGAGAAAAACACCATAAATTGACTAGTTATCTAAGACACTTTAATAGTATTACAAACGTCATGAGTCAAGCACAGGCAGCTGGATAAATAAACAAAATGATCACAGCTGTGTGGCGGGCAAGGCCTTTTTTCCTGGAAGCACACAACTTCTGCACAACAAACACGCGTACTCCCAGCTCCAACACTGTGGAAGGACCCAAAGCCCCTCGACGGCGATGCTCACATCATTGTATGGCGACAGCCAGACCATAAAACCCGCTACTTATTGAAAATAATCCAACATAAACATTGTGTTAGGAATAATCCTCTCAGAAATCAATATTTGTTGAAACTTTTCCTGCACAAATGTTGTTTGAATAAGCCTCACACAATCAGATCTCACCTGGCAGGATGATGCACATTTTCCAGCATAAATGTCTTGCTTGGAATAATCCTCTGGAAAATCAGTATTTGGTGAGGGTTTTCTATCGTAAATTTACAAATGAGGTCATCAGTATTGACTTGGAATTTATTATGCAGCATGAATGTTGCTTCAGAAATAATGCTCTAAAAACCAACAGCATTTGCCGAAAAATACTCAGCATAAATCGTTTACCTGGAATAGTCCTCTGAAATGTTTTTATGTGATGGTTTTTTTTTTATATCAGAAAGGGTGATTTATACTGACTAGTTCTCAGCAAACACCAATGTGTTCTTGTTTCTTTTCAGCATTCTGGTTGTACTATGACTGCTCGAGTTACCAGTTGTGCATGCGGTTCTCGGGAGTGCTCTGGACACATAGATTGGCGCAGAGCTTAGGGTTGTAGGTGTGAAGAGAGGGCGGAAAGCTATACATTCATGAAGTTTTATACTTGCCACCCCACGAGGTAGGAGATACGTGGGTATTGGTCAGATTATGTTTGTAGTTGTGGTTAGCTGAGTTGACTTGAGCCTCTCTATGGCAGGAGTATGCGGAGATGTGGAGCCCTGTTTTAGGTGTAATCTTACGCCATACAAAGGTATGAGACAGTACCTGGTTGACTTTGCTTGAGACCAAGTGAATGCATCTTCAAATGGCATCCTGAATCCTTGGCCCAGTGGGTGAATCAAAGGGAATGTTGAACCATTTCCTCCCAGCCTCAAACACTCACTCCACATACAGCATACCATTTCTTTTTATTATCTGCATTGCCATGTGACCCTCAAGAAGGGCCGAGCTGGGACCAAAACACGTGCCGGCTGGGGAAGCATAGAATGCATAGGTGATTGTTTGCTGAATGATTTTAAAGATGAAAATGAAAAGGGGTTTTCCACACCATCTGGGCTAAGATTAGGGCGGCTGGCAGCCAGACTGTAATATGGGGAGGAGATTTTAACGCTATCCTGGATGATAAGATGGACAGTAGGGGAACTGCCCGTGCCTTGCACTCGGCGGCCAGTGCCGCGCTGGGGGCGATAGTGGCTGATGGGGATCTTGTTGACATCTGGCGAAACCGCCACCCCCAGCTGAGAGAGGGCACGTGCATTTCCGACCACCACAATTCCTGGTCCCGGCTGGATTACTGGCTGGTGCCCGTGATGTTGCCTCATGGTCTGTGGATGTTGCGCACCTGCCCCGATCCCTTTCCGATCACTCCCCATGTGTGTTGAGATTGGCACTTCCCGGTGCGCCGCAGCGTTGCTTTGCCTGGCGTCATGCTTTATTGGATGACGCATTTAAGGAAGAGATCAGGGCTGACATTATTGAATATTTTGACCTGAACACGGGCTCGGTTGCTGCTGTGGCCTCACTGTGGGAGGCTTTTAAAGTAGTAATTAGGGGTAAGTGTATAGCTCGACAGGCGGGAGTCCTCAAGTCCATAAGGGGGTCGCTCGCCTCGCTGGAGGCCGGCATCAAGGCGTTGGAGGACTAATTCTATGCCAAGGGGGACCCTAAAGTACCTGGCTTGATAAAAGCTAAATTATTAGACTACTCTGAAGAGGCGCAGCGGGAGGTCAAGTTTCTGGGAAAGCACTCAGAGGCCAGGAGGTATGGGGAGGGCGACAGACCGGGGCGAACACTGGCTACCATGACAAGGCCCCCCAGAGCAGCAACGTATATCCACAAGATCCACACTAAGTCTGGGGACGTACTTTGGGGCGGGGGGGGTGATATTGGCGGCATTTTCGGCCTTCTACACAACTCTCTATAGGGCTACGTTGGACGAATGCCCTGAGGGTCTGCAGTCATTCTTAGATTCCATAGCCCTAGCCTGGTTCAACGACAATCATAGGAAATACATGGATCTCCCGTACACGGTTGCTGATGTTGTGCAGGTCATTAAGAGCTTACCCCTCGGTAAGGCTCCCGGTCCTGATGGGTTGACCACGGCCTTTTACAAGGCCTATGCTGACGAGCTGGCGCCTAAGCTGCTGGAAGTCTATGGGGAAGCCCTGGAAACGGGGGAGCGACCAAGTTCCATGAGGGAGGCTACAATAATAACACTACTGAAGCCAGGGAAGTCAGAGTACCAGCTAGACTCGTACAGGCCACTCTCGTTGATAAATGTAGATGTCAAAATATACGCAAAATTAATCGCCAATCGGCTGCAGCCACTGCTGCCCATGATTGCGCTCCCTGACCAGTCCGGGTTCATCCCGGGGAGGTCGACGTCACACAACTTGCGAACCATCTTTTCAGTATTGCATTATTTACACCCTGATGAGCATGCCGCTGTGGTGTTCCTCGATGCCACAAAGGCATTTGATACCTTGGAGTGGCTGTTTCTGTTCGCAATCTTGGGTCGTATGTGGTTCAGCCCGCTTTTTATAAAAAGTTTTCGGCTGCTATACAGCTCCCCTAGAGCTAGGATTAGGGTCAACGGGATGCTATCTGACCCGTTCCCGATATCCCGTGGCACAAGACAGGGGTGCCCTTTGTCTCCGCTGTTGTTCGCAATAGCAATGGAGCCGCTTGCAGCGCGTATACGCCAACATCATACAGCTCGAGGGATAGGCTTTAGTTCCAGATGTCTTCTGATTTCTCTCTATGCGGACAATGTCACTTTATACCTGATAAACCCGAAAGAAAATCTAGACCCTGTTTTGAGGGAATTTATCCGATTCGGGGGACTGGCTGGGATAAGAGTCAACTGGTCCAAGTCGGTGATTTTCCCCTTAACGGACGGCACGCCTAAATCAGACTCTGAGTATCCGTTGCAGTGGGAAGCAGACAGGGTAAAATATCTGGGAATATGGATTAGTCGGGATGTGCAGGAAATTTGGAATCTAAATTATGGAAGAGCTATGACATGGTTGGAGGAGAAGGTCAAAATATGGATGAAACTCCCGCTTTCTTTGACTGGTAGGCTGGCCTTAACTAAAATGATCGTACTCCCCAAGTTTTTGTATCTGTTTGCAAATATTCCCATTCCCTTAACGTCACACTTTTTTAACACTCTAAGGTCACGGCTTGTGACGCTGGCGTGGGCAGGCGGTCAGGCAAGAGTATCTTGGGAGCTGCTGACGCTCCCGTTGAGGCAGGGAGGAATGGGAGCACCAGACATGCGGTTATATGCGCTTAGCGCTCAGGCTCAGTATCTACATTACTGTGTGCACCCAACGCCATTCCAGCCGCACGTGGCGGTGGAACGTGATGTGATTGCGCCGATTCCGTTGAATGTGGCGATCTGCAAACCAGCTGGCCGCCCTAGGGCGGGCATAGACACCGCTGGCACGCTAAGATGGGCCTAGGGGGAGCTGCGAAGGAGAGCGGCGGTCCCAGTGCTTTATGCCCCATCGTTGTCAATGGCACGGAATCCTCTACTGCCGTGTGTTATGGATGGCATTGATGGGACACTTGTGCAGAAAATGTGCCTCTGCACGTTTGCTGACTTATTCCCTGACAATGTGTTCAGACCCCCTCCAGCTGTGGAGGGAGACTGCGAGGTGCCCTTCTCTGAGAAATTCCTGTATCATAAGCTCCGGGCGGCGTGTAGAGCCCTTCAGTGAGGACTTCCCGGCCGCCCCGCCGGTTTTGGCTGCCCTGGAGAGCGTGGTTGGATCTCCGTCCCCCCGCAGGTTGGTAACGCGGATTTATAAGACTATGCAAGATTCGGCTCCAGTGATCTGCCCTAAATCATTGCAATACTGGAATGCCGAGCTGGACATCCCGTTGACCGAGGAGCAGTGGAAGTTTTGCTGTGGACAGCTAACCGAGCTGTCGCCCAACTACAGGCTAAGATTAATTCATTTCAAGTTTCTGCACAGATTCTATAGAACCCCTATAGGGCTGCACAGGATGGGGTTGCGCGCGGACAGTGAATGCTGGAGATGTGGATTTTCCCCTGCCACGTTTCTGCACATGGCATGTGACTGCCCAAAAGTAACAGATTTCTGGACGAGGGTGTTCACCTCAATTAATCAAATCATTGGAAGATCTGATTTGCCGACTCTCGAGGTGGGGTTACTGGGGTTGGTCAAAAACACATTGCCGAAAGCGCGTAAACTGCATGCTCTGTTATTATTGTTAGCTAAAAGGCAGGTGGCGCTGTGCTGGGAGGAGGCTGCCAACGTTTGAGGGCTGGTTGGCTGCGGTGACATACGGTCACACTCAGCTATCCACTTTTTGGGAACTCATGCCGCCCACTTCCAGGCCGCAAGATATCTGGGAGCCATTTCTGCAATGGGCACTAAGCCGACAGGACGAGAATGGGTAGATCTGTGTGGGCTCCTGGTTTATGACATCACTGTGGGATGGGGAGGGTGGGAGGTGGGCACGAATACTTGGCCCCTCGAGGGCCGCTGCAGATGGTGCACACCTATGTACACAGGACGGGGAAGGTATGTAGCGATGGTTGCGATTCTGTCGGCAGATATAAGGACGGAGTGGATATGTAGGGAAAATGGGTCATGTTGAGCCCTCGAAGGGTAATGTACAGGTAAAGGTTTCACGACGCAAAGGAGCATGTAGCTAGCACCCAGTCAAATGTGTGATTTGAAGTGGCATTCTTTATCCTCTAGGTTTGCCCTACGTTCAAACATAATGCTATGAGGGAATATACTGACCGTACTGGCTTGTTTCTTTGTTGTTAGTATATTGAAGTGTATGTGATTGAAAATGTCAATAACAATTTTTTTTAAAAAAGATGAAAATGAAAAGGGACTTTTAATGATTTTCAACTCAAAGGCCATCTGTTGTATGCTGTGTGTGGCATGAGAGTTTTGAGACCTACAAAGATATTTTTCAGATCTAGTTTTGAACTTTGTGGAAGGGAAGCAAATGTTGATACCCACTGCAAATGGATTTAATGAACTTTAATTGAACGTTTGTCACAAGAGGTGCAGTACTGGCTCTGGAGGCGTTCATGTCAGCCCATAGCTGAGCAATGCTCTGCAAGGGTCACACGTTTCCTGCTCTGTATTGTATGTAGGCTGTAGGATTGAATGACTAGCTGTCTGAGCACTTGTGGGGAGCAAACTGGAACCTATGTGCAGTATATTTGACACTTGCCCTACTTCCTAGTGACTGATTCAAGGTGTTCATAGTTCGGTGAGAAATGTAGCCAAGGCCGGACTGGCCGTAGTGGGCATCGAGCATTTTTCTGGGAGGCTGGAAGTGGAGGAGACAGTTTTGCAGCAGTGGAGAGTGTTCTTTTGTTACAGGGGGCCGGTTTGGCAGCAGTGGTACAGGGGGCCGGTTTTGCAGCAGTGGAGACTGTTCTTTTGTTACAGGGGACCGGTTTGGCAGCAGTGGAGACTGTTCTTTTGTTACTGGAGACCGGTTCTGCAGAAGCGGAGACTGTTCTTTTGTTACTGGAGGCCGGTTTTGCAGCAGTGGAGACTGTTCTTTTGTTACTGGAGGCCGGTTTTGCAGCAGTGGAGACTGTTCTTTTGTTACTGGAGGCCGGTTTTGCAGCAGTGGAGACTGTTCTTTTGTTACTGGAGGCCGGTTTTGCAGCAGTGGAGACTGTTCTTTTGTTACTGGAGGCCGGTTTTGCAGCAGTGGAGACTGTTCTTTTGTTACAGGGGGCTGGTTTGGCAGCAGTGGAGACTGTTCTTTTGTTACTGGAGGCCGGTTTTGCAGCAGTGGAGACTGTTCTTTTGTTACTGGAGGCCGGTTTTGCAGCAGTGGAGACTGTTCTTTTGTTACTGGAGGCCGGTTTTGCAGCAGTGGAGACTGTTCTTTTGTTACAGCGGGCCGGTTCTGCAGCAGTGGAGACTGTTCTTTTGTTACTGGAGGCCGGTTCTGCAGCATTGGAGACTGTTCTTTTGTTACTGGAGGCCAGTTTTGCAGCAGTGGAGACTGTTCTTTTGTTACTGGAGACCGGTTTTGCAGCAGTGGAGACTGTTCTTTTGTTACTGGAGGCCGGTTTTGCAGCAGTGGAGACTGTTCTTTTGTTACTGGAGGCCGGTTTTGCAGCAGCGGAGACTGTTCTTTTGTTACTGGAGGCCGGTTTTGCAGCAGTGGAGACTGTTCTTTTGTTACTGGAGGCCGGTTTTGCAGCAGTGGAGACTGTTCTTTAGTTACTGGAGGCCGGTTTTGCAGCAGTGGAGACTGTTCTTTTGTTACAGGAGGCCGGTTTTGCAGCAGTGGAGACTGTTCTTTTGATACAGGGGGCCAGTTTTGCAGCAGTGGAGACTGTTCTTTTGTTAAAGAGGGCCAGTTTTGCAGCAGTGGAGACTGTTCTTTTGTTACAGGGGGCCGGTTTTGCAGCAGTGGAGACTGTTCTTTTGTTACAGGGGGCCGGTTTTGCAGCAGCGGAGACTGTTCTTTTGTTACTGGAGGCCGGTTTTGCAGCAGCGGAGACTGTGCTTTTGTTACTGGAGGCCGGTTTTGCAGCAGTGGAGACTGTGCTTTTGTTACTGGAGGCCGGTTTTGCAGCAGTGGAGACTGTTCTTTTGTTACTGGAGGCCGGATTTGTAGCAGTGCAGCACTATCGCCTCCCAGTAAAAAAAAAACAGCAGTGCTTTACACTTACACATACCCTACCCCCGCACTGGGGGGGGGTCTGGTCCTACAAAATTGCCAGGGCTGCTCTGGGTTCCCAGTCCGGCCCTGAATGTAGCTGTCAAGCCCAACGTCTCTCTTTGTGCACACCGCTGATTTCCAACAGACATTTGAAAAGCTCTGGTGGGGCAAGGGGAAAAACCTTTGCAGGGTCTCAGTTAGGTGTCTGTACCACGAAGCAGTTTGTAATTAGGAGGACATCTACTCTAGGGAAAGTGAAACAACTCTTTTAGTCACTATTAAAATATGTTTTAATAGGAGAGTTGGGCCCCAAAATGCACAGAGCCCTGGGGCAAAGAGACGCAGCCGCTCCCATCTGTGGTGTGTGTACCCCAAAGGCTTCAGATTTGCCCATGTTCCATATTTTCCCATTCCTTTTCTTCAGGGTTGCGCTCTCCAGCTCACAGGGAGAACACAAGTAACTTACGCACAGCAAAGCCTCATCACCCACCATTTTTAATGTATGCGCACAAAAGGGTTTGACAAATGCCAGCTGACATACACGGCCCCCAGACTGCTGCAGGGTGGCAGCGAGCAATCATCACAGCTTGCTAACGCTGAGCATCTTTCTTAAGTGCTTTTGTGTTATATGTGTCATAGACGAGCAGTCAAAGGGAATCCTGCAGGGAAAGCAGTGTTGGAAGTGACAGGAAGCAGTGAAGAATTCAGAACTGGTCTCTCACAAGGCAGTGGGTGCATTTTGAAGTCGTGTTTAACATAAAGCTCTGAGCCCATTCTCTGTGTCGCATCCGCCATTACTTGCCTCTGTTCTATGTTTTATACTGAATGTTGTTAGCCATAGAGCTGGCTTATGATATAGGGTTTCTTTTTAATGTAAGCTCCTTATTAGGGGCTTCAGGTCGCAGCCCTGTCTCCTGTGAGCCTCTACTTACTGCCCCATGCCTCTCCCTACAAGTGCTAATAATTTAATTTAGGATTCATCATAAAAGCACAACTTTTGTGATATCATGAACACTGCCAGTGCACAGATCAGCCCCCTGGGCTTCATCTCCAGGCTCCCGATGACAGGCGGAGGAGGGTGGCTGAGGGTTCGGAGCCACCATCCATCTACAGAACTCTCTGTAGTTGACCGTCTGCATCGTGCAATTCAACTACGATCCCCTCACATAAGCAAAATCCATTTTATTTAGCAGAAATATTGTTCACGCCTCAGGCAGCACTGTATATCTGCTAAAATGTGTCTGTCAGGGTGCACATGAATGCATCCCTGCAGCCTGGCATACTGGAAGTAATTCTGTTCATAATTGAGTGCACCCATGGCAAAATGCAGGCCCTGGCATATTGGAAGTAATTCTGTTCATAATTGAGGGCACCCATGGCAAAATGCAGGCCCTGGCATATTGGAAGTAATTCTGTTCATAATTGAGGGCAACCATGGCAAAATGCAGGCCCTGGCATATTGGAAGTAATTCTGTTCATAATTGAGTGCACCCATGGCAAAATGCAGGCCCTGGCATATTGGAAGTAATTCTGTTCATAATTGAGTGCACCCATGGCAAAATGCAGGCCCTGGCATATTGGATGTAATTCTCTTCATAATTGAGGGCACCCATGACAAAATGCAGGCCCTGGCATACTGGAAGTAATTCTGTTCATAATTGAGGGCACCCATGGCAAAATGCAGGCCCTGGCATACTGGAAGTAATTCTGTTCATAATTGAGGGCAACCATGGCAAAATGCGGGCCCTGGCATACTGGAAGTAATTATCTTCATAATTGAGGGCACCCATGGCAAAATGGGGCCCCTGGCATACTGGGAGTAATTCTGTTCATAATTGAGGGCCCTGTGGCAAAATGCAGGCCCGGGCATATTGGATGTAATTCTCTTCATAATTGAGGGCACCCATGACAAAATGCAGGCCCTGGCATATTGGAAGTAATTATGTTCATAATTGAGGGCACCCATGGCAAAATGCAGGCCCTGGCATATTGGATGTAATTCTCTTCATAATTGAGGGCACCCATGACAAAATGCAGGCCCTGGCATACTGGAAGTAATTCTGTTCATAATTCAGGGCACCCATGGCAAAATGCAGGCCCTGGCATACTGGAAGTAATTCTGTTCATAATTGAGGGCAACCATGGCAAAATGCAGGCCCTGGCATACTGGAAGTAATTATGTTAATAATTCAGGGCCCCCATGGTAAAATGGGGCCCCTGGCATACTGGGAGTAATTCTGTTCATAATTGAGGGGCCCCATGGCAAAATTGGGGCCCTGGCATACCGGGAGTAATTCTGTTCATAATTGAGGGCCCCGTGGCAAAATGGGGGGCCCTGGCATACTGGAAGTAATTCTTCACATAAGGGCACCCGTGGAAAAATGCTGCCACATGGGTATGGATAAAATTCTTGCCATGGGGGCACATGTGGCAAAATACTGGCACTTTGAAGGTAATACTTGGCATGACGTAGGGCACTCATGGCAAAATACAGACACTGAAATACTGGAAGTAATAATTGGCATATGGGACAACTGTTGCAAAATGCTGGTGCTGGCATGGGAAACATCATTTACATCGCATTCAGTACAACGCAATGCTGTTACATCGCGGTCGTTACAATGAACGCATGTAACCACGCGATGCCATTACAACGCAAGTCTTTACATCGACTTGCGCTAGATGGCGTGCTAACATTACAAATAGTGTAGTTTACTATCCCAACACCTTCCCTACTGTTAAGTGGACTGGAGTTGGAATAGTAAATTACGCTTTTCTAATGTTAGCACGCCATCTAGCGCAAGTCGATGTAAAGACTTGCGTTGTAATGGCATAGCATAGTAACATCGCAGTCGTTGTAACGACCGCGATGTAACTGCACGCGTTGTAATGACTCGCGTTGTTACGTCATACATCCGCTGGCATACTTGAGGTAGTTGTTGGCCTCAGAGAGAGCAGCTAGGGCACACTGGGGCCACGAGTCGGCTCGAGGAAAGCAAACCACAATAGAATGCTGGAGGGAATTTTTGACATTTAGCTCACCTATGGCTTAAGGGCCGTATCAATGGCAATAGTCTGGTGCTGACATATTGCATATAATTCTTGCCATAAGGGTTGGGCATGACAAAATGCTGGCATTGCCACACTGGAGGTAATCCTTAACATATAGGGAACACCAAAGGCAAAATTCGAAAAAACTGAGTGAACTTGTTGCAAGTATTATGAAACATCACTTTCAAAGCTCACCAGCCACGACCCTTCGATCACTGTATGAGGCTTCAGAGAATTGCATCTACTGTTTTTGGACCCTGAGATCTCAATTTAGATCAGGGTGAAGGGACTACCTCTGCTAGAGTCTAAACTCCACACCACTCTGCCGTTCCCCCAACACAGCATCCGAGATCTGTAGGACATCATCACAGGGGCAGCCTGGCTGTGTTATAAGAATGATGGGACGGCTGCTGGCACCGGATGATCCTTCAGCGACACCTGGCAGAAAACAGCACCAGAAAGAGATCACTGGTTTCCGAGGAATCCCTGTCAGGCACTAGTGGAAGTGTGGGCTGGGGCCCAAGAGCCTCTAGGAACCATGCTAAGCCACAGGAATACTTCTGGAGTTTGCAAGCGCTCCTCGGGGAATGGAGAATGCTGCGATTCCAAGGCTGGTGCTGCGCATTTATGTAGCCCCTTGAAGGAGACCCAGCGGGTGCATACACACCTCGTGAAGGAAGGATTACCAGGGTGCTTTAGTGTGTAGGAGTGTTGTAAACTATTTTACTACTGCTGGGTTGCAGGGATTCTGCCCTGGCCAGCTTTGAGACTTAAAGGACCACCACCAACCCTCTAGCATCTTTAACTCTACCAGGCCATGAACAATTCTGGGAGTGAGTACTAGCACATGGTGTGGCAAGCCACTGGTGGTGGCAGAGGTTGGGGTGCCACATACTCCATTTCATTCTCTCCCCATGTGCTACAAGACCACTTGACATTCCAAAAAGTCCTAAAAATGGCTAGGTGCAGCAGGCAAATGACCTGACTTTGAGATGACTAACTAATTGCCCATGTCAGGCCAAACAATAATCCTCCTTCTCCTCTGGTCGTTTACGATTTGGCTGTACATCACATCTAACGAAACCCACTTCACCTATATCTTTTTAACTACAATGTTTCTTCTAACTTTTCAATTTGAATGGCATTCACCAAGCTGGTAGTCTGTTACTAGTCTACTTTCCCAGTAAAACAGTTTCTCAAACTCTTTTCAATCTGCATCGGTAACTCCTCTGTCCTTTCTGCAATTAACCTGTGTGTGACACCTCTTGTCAATTGCCTCTTATACACACGCGGATGACAGCAAGGGTCCATTTAAATGCTGCAGCAAAATCCAGGCAGAAGAACTCCCAGGTGCCACTAACATTAGCACAAATGCTTTTCTGTGTTTTGTCCTCAATATTTACATCGCCTCAGATATGGAGACTGCCTCATGCAACTCACAGTTGCATTTGTTTTGCATATAGATTGTCCATATTTGTCTGTTCACTAGGCTAAAACTTGTAGTAAATGCGAGCACGTGCCACGAGTGAGCACCATTTTTGCTCATTCCCAAATCTGCACAAACGCTACAAAGGGTGCAAATGCTGTGTGTCCTCATTTTAGCACTAGAGCAAAGGTCTAAGTGAACAAGAGAATATGCATTTGGCACATACATGTGACCAAGAACACGGTAGCAACTGATTAGTTCAAATCATATAGTGATCAATACAAATATAATTTGAATCAATTAGTTTTAAAACATATGTATTGGAAAAGGGAATTGCGTTAAATGCACACGAGGTTTGTAAAAAGAGCATTTAAAATGTGAACCCTTATAATTTCAAAACACAGTGAGGGCTGAGATCCAAAGGGGAGAGAAGCAAACGACAGCGCTAAGTCGAAGAGGAACTACCTGATTTTAACAAGACAAATGCAGGTTTATCCGAATTGCCTAAAACTAATTGTGTTTTCACTGTATAGCAACGATTACAATCTAATTGAATGCAAATATTGTAATTTACACAAAATTTCTTCGCAGTATTAATATGGAACATAAAGCTTCACTTTGGATCTTAAAATTTCAAAGTTTTAATTGATTCCCCTCTATTCAGTCCTTTCTCTCTTTTCTTTTCTTTTTCTTTTCTCTTTCTAAATTTCTTATTGATCATCCATAGATGTTGGTCTACATTACTTTCGTTACTGTTTTGAATAATTCATAGGTCTACTTGTATCATTCTAAATATGATGTTTAATTTTGCATTATCGTCTATGTTAAAGCATAATTGTGTTGTTCATTACAGAATGTTTCATGTCTTATATTTCATCTTACTATGATCAATAAATGCCTGCTAATACTAAACAAATTACCTCTCTGTGGAGGTCTCTGATCCTAGTACTTCTCTGGACTGTGTCCTGACACCTCTTGGTTACGGCAGGAGAAACAGGTACACCCTCTTATTAATTCAGCCAATGACAGTCCAGTGGTTGGCTCTTTGATCAACCCTAATTTGGACTGTGCCAAAGCCCTGCCTGATGGATTGCCCTCATCACATATTGGATCTAGTATGTGGGAATCAACATATCTTGGGTAAGGGCATCAGAATATTCAAAATGGTGCACACAGTTGATCTTGAAAATCAAGAAGCTATACCAGATTACGTAGGGAATTTAACATTTCCACTGGACCCCCGGTTATAAAGTGTGACAGGTTATTAAGACGCAGGTGGCTTCCAGGTCAGAAGAGACCTAGTGGAGAACTGCCCACCAAATGTAGGAATCCTGCCAGGCAGGCCTTCAGCCGAATCACCAGTACAGCGGCTCCAAGGAAGTTTGCTGAGCGAGCACCATGTCTGTTGCCACCACACAGGAAAGTTTTTTTTCTTTCAAGAAACAAACCCCAAGGCAGGTGTTTTTATTTCTTGAAAATAAATAAATTGGCATAATGCACAGTGAGTTTTCTCCTTGCACGTTGAGGCCATTATTGATTGCCGTGTCCAGGACCACCATCCATTATAAGGCAGTGCTAGGTATGTGCATTTAGTGATGGCTGTCCTTTAGGGTGGGGTGAGTGTCACTGTGACCTGGGAGCCCTGTGGTAATCTGCCCATCAGTTCATTGGCTTTAGCCAGCTGAGAATCCGGTGTACGCAACCCTCCGGTTCCCATGAGTTTGGTGGGCCACGGGCATCCCCGATTTACAATGGTAGTCTCACCTGCCAATTGCTAAATGGCCCTCTTAAGTTCATGAACATTTGCATGGACATTAAACGCTGTGTAATAGAATTCTACTGTACCTCAGTGGCAAAACCATCCAAGTGCTCCACTCAGATTCTGGCATCAAGTGTCTCTACTCTCTTAATATTTCCAATGTCAATATTACAATGGAAGGGAAATTGAATTGATTTCCACTACGCGCTGCTATTCCACCCCCCAAACCAGATTTCTCACAGATCTTGTTTCATTTTGCAAAGCCATAAAAGTGTGCTTTTCAGAATATGTCTTTGTTTGTGCAAATGATACCACTGTTGCAAATCATTTTTATTAAAACTGCAGGGTCCTTAGAGGTAGTTTATTTTTCAGCATGCACCATATAAATATAATGAATTAAACTAATCTCTTGTAATTAAAATTTGCGATGGAAGAGAATGCCCCTTTTCACTCAAGGGCTTGCATGCTGTTAGTGATCTGTCTTCACTCCCAAGTAACCATCAGCAGGGGCGGCTCCTCAGCTAAGGCGGAGGAGTGTCGTCCCACAAGAAAAATAAAATGATAATAACGCCGTGTTATTATCATTTTATTTTTCCCTAGCAGATCTTCTGGTGCGGGGTGGGGAGGGGCGGGTCTGGGCTGCCCACAGAGCAGGGAAGGAGTGGTAGACACTCTCCAAGTGTGAATGAATGTTTGGCCGGCCAAACAGTCATGCACACTTTGCCTGTTCTCCACAGCTGTAATGCACGGCCTGGTGGCTGAGGGTCCTCCACCACGAGTGCGTCGTGGCAAGAAGGACGGAGGAGAGGCGGCCGCCGGTAAGGTAAGTTTAATTTTAAATTTCTTTTCTTTTTTTCTTTTTAACCACCCCCTCCCCACCCCACCACTGCTGGCCCGTAGCAGCCGCTACTGTAACCATGTCTCCACTTGTGAACTTATTCAAAACAGTTTGTATCCCCCTCTGGTTCATCGCTTCTTGTGCATGTTCCTAATGCCGAGTCCCAGGTGTCTAGAACAGATGTGGTCTAGAGCAGGCAACACTCAAACAGATTGAAGGGGCATGGACAGGAGCAGAGGATGCAGTATGAGCCCCCGTCCTTTGCAGTGATGTGTTGGTTAAAACAGGTCTGTCCATATTTCAGAGGAAGCCATGCCACGAGCTGGAATCCTGTACCAGATGTCTAAGGGTCTATTTGCCCTCACAGATCTTAGGGCCTGATTCACAAAGGGCTTCAGCAGTCGTGGCGGAGGCCCCTCAGCTGTAGAGAGACCTCCGTACTGCAGTCACCAATTGTGGGGCCCCCGCCACACCGCGGGGCATCCACCTCCAGTGCGTAGGCCCTTTGTGAACAGGTCTCTCAGTTGAGCGACACATGGGTGCTCTACGTAGTCGAATGTAAGGGACTGTTGATCATCCTTCTGACACAGAATTAAGCCTGTCACGGAGAAGCATCTTTCAGAGGTTGTGTACCTGGGGAGGGTAGCTCTGCTAGGTTTGCCGGATAGAGGATTGGGGGTCTGAATGGAGGGAAGGAGCTAGGTTGTGAAGGCCAGGCCTCAGTTCCTCCTATTGTTCAATCCAAGACAGTCAGTCGGCCCTTTGTAGCGTGGTTGTCCTTAGTGATGGAGTCTGTATTAGACCTGTATACGGGTTGTGTATAAGGTGACTGCGAAGAGTAGTCACTGCCATCGCTCTGGGAACCTCGTGTCTCCCACGTGGCCGCCTTCCTCAACGCATGACAGAAGTCCTTACAAAGTAGGGTTGATAATCCGTGATCCCACTGCCCCACCAGCCCTCACCAAACCAAAGCACAAACAATTAGATCCCTTGACCATTATCTTTGTTGTTAAAGATGTTCTATTGTGGAAGGTTTGAAATCAAGACCTATGGCAAACACAGACATGAGGAAATGGTAAAATGAGAAGCTTTCCAGGGTGGTAAGACACAAGCATGTGAAGAAAACTGAATGTTATTATAATATATGATTTAATTTAGACAATGTTACTATTGAATGCCTGCTCAAAAATGTAATGAATAAAACAGTAATGATGCAAATGTAACTTGATACTTTACGAAAGCCAAAAAAGAGTATTTTTAAAAAATGACTACAAACAGTACAGGTGAGTGTGCCACAGACTGTGTATATGGTTTGCCCCTCCTGGTCCATAAGAAAATGTATCCTAGTCTGTGTGGCATACATAAGATTTACAGACATTCACTCTAACTACAAAACATTGGAGCACTTTATAACAAAAGTTGAAATGTTGCAAAATAAGCAGCCATAAAAGGAGAGTGGGGTACAGGCGAGAAGGGGGTTCTATAAATTTTAGGTACAGAGGGGATGGTTACTCAGGAAATATTAGGGTGCAGTGAGATGCTATAATGCCTGTTTCGGCGCAATTTAAAAACCTGGCTGTTTTCCAACCCTTAGTCACACTGACATACTCACTACTGCCCACTGTCCGTAGCGCCCGGACATCCCCATTGGGGGTAGCTGTGCGCTTTATAAGCTTAAAAAAAATATATAAATATATATAAGCAGAGAAGTGATTTCCTATGGGTATGGAAGATGTGCAGAGAGGATGCTTGTAGGAGCTGGACTGGGTCTTGTTCCGGATTCTCAGTTATCGCAGTAGAAGGTATGCTGTTTGGTTTTATACACTTTTTATCAGTGTAATTTCTTTATGATCTGGCTTGACAGCACAGCTGTCACCATCCAATGACGTAAGCATCACTAGAGAGGGGCTTTGGCTCCGCCCACATGTTTTGAGCCTGGAGTAAAATTTTAGATTGGACAGAAGTTGTGTGCTTCCAAAAAAAAGTGCTTGCATGCATCCCAGCACACAACTGTGATAATTTTGCTTATTTATCCAGCTGCCTGAGCTTGAATTTTCAGCAGCACACACACAACATTGTAATGCTATTAAAGTGTCTTAGCTAACTAGATCATTTATGGTGTTTTTTTCTGACAGCAGTACAGATGGGAGGAGAGGAGTCATTAACCTACATGTTAGTTTAGGCCTGGCCTGTTAGTGTAACTGCCACCTGACCTTTTAACCTCCACCAATATTATTCTACAGTTCTTTGCTGCCCCACAAATACACATCTATTTGCATGCTATTTAATTGTAATGCTTCACATTACCATACAAAATTCATTTAAAGCCAGATCATTTGGCAATGCCAATGCTTGTTTTATATATTCATTCAGGTTTGGAACAGCACATCTGCTATCAGTGCATGGGCACGAATACGCAAAATGAGAGTGGTACAGCATAGTTTAGACAAGTCAAGAACCTGAGAGTTAATAAGAAGAGAACATTATATTAGGATAAGCATCTTCTGAAGAATGTAACCTATTACCTAGAAGTTCATGTTGTTTTAATCCACTGAATAAGCGAGAACAAACTTTGGAAAGTCCAAAATAAATATCAGAAGGAGGTCATCAGAGGAGGGGAAGACCTCCCTGTAAAGGGCCACTTTTTAAGGCTCTTCTCACATGTCTGCATTTTGGGCAGCGTTCCTAGATCATGGTTCATGGAGTGCACATGTACCCCAGCAGATGTGTGTCCATGATTATTAAACTTATTTTCATCAATTGTTCTGGAACTGCTAGATCTGAGGGGTCAAGGGTTATTGGAGTGAGAGGCTCGCGGGATCAGATGGTCTCATTTCTTCATTGTTGCGCAGAGACTCGCGAGAGGTCTTGCGCTCTTCTTCAAAGATAGCCTAGCAGTTGTCTGAGACGGTGTTGATACTCCACATAATAGTTGTTCTAGATTGCTCTCGAGAAGTGCTGCCGCCCTCCATTGAGTCATCACTTGAAGTTAGTTTCCTTGATGGCGTCATACGTTGATGGGTCAAAGGAGAGGTTTGGATGCAATGTGATCAAGATCATTTACTTCTGGGCTTGGAGTGACACTTTCCAAGCTTGCTTTGCTGCACTAGCTTGCATCGTATCATAGCTGCATTTCCTAGCACTGGATTCAAATACTTCACACAATGTCTCAATAGATAGGAGAAGTGTCAGAGAGTTGGGCATCTCCTGGGTGAGCCAGAGTGAGGGATTAGCTCTGGACAGGAACCTATCTGTTTCAATCATTAACAAATACAGCACTATGCTTCTCTGACGGTCAAGGAGGGGAAACAAGGAGCTGCGCCTGCTAACCCTGCTTTGCCCTTTGTTACTCCAGGCCCTCATCTTGCAATGGAACCAAAGAAGGAAATAGAGGCCTTCTTCGGAGACAAGTCCTGTCTACCAAAGTCTGAAATTCAATAAAATATTGATGTTCCTACCTCTAAAGATGGTGCTGAAGCTCCATGTCCTCAGAGCCCTCATATGGGGTCCACATGGGATACGTCCCAGTTCCTATAAAACATAAAAGATACACCATAACATAAGACAGGTGTTTTCAGACCCAAGAGAAACAATCATCACAAGTTATCACTAAGAACTCATGTTCACAAGGCCCAGAAGGCATTGGTTGAAGCAGAAGGTAAATGGGCTAGTCAGAAGGTAAATAGGTTATTTAGAAGGTAAGTATGTTAGTCACATTTACTACTGTAGTTTTCACTCCCTGCACTTCCTCTCAGCAGCAAATAACAGGCTGATGATGAGCTAAGACTGGAACCAAGGTTTAGTTTGGGATGCCATCAGAGGTCAATGAGTTTATGATGTCATTCCTGCAAGCCCTGGCATTTTGGTGAGTCGATGCCCATGTGAGTTCATTTATAGACCATGACTGTTACACATGAGTGATGAGTAGACAGAGGACTGAGAGATAGAAGTACACAAACTTAATATGTATATCACACAAGAATGGAGCTAAGCTATGCACCCTTGATACCCTTGACACTGGTTCCATAAAAGTACAACTAATTATCACAGAAAACTATATAGAGAGAGTAAACATACACATATGTATGTCTGTATGTACATGGTATTTCTATTGCGCAAACCTACTCAAAAAGCAGCAGAAAGCTGCACATGCTCAGAAGCAAGCCTAGAGTTTGTGAGTAACAAGAGAGGAAGCTGAGTTGTGGCTCGTCGACACATATGATGAAGTGTTCTTTAAAGAGCTGAGTCTTCAACTCTTTTCTAAATTGGAGCATGTTGAAGTGGCCCTGATGGATGGGTGGATGTTGTTCTAGATCCTGGGTGCATCAATGGAATAGGTCTTCTGCCTTGTTTTTCTTTTTTACACTTCTTAGTATGCAGGGTGGTGGTGCCCTGGCTGAGGGTGTGCTGAGAACCACTAGAGATGGTGAGCTTGTCTACCTCTTGTAAATCTTATGGTCCTAAGAAAGCACCGGATGTGATGTGTTAGCACTAAAAAAAGATAGCACTTACAAAATCTTGCAGGGAAATTATACTTTACTTTATCACATGACAGTGAACAGAAACAAACATGAAGGGTATGTTGGTAAAATTCAGTCTGTGCTCTTCGGGCTTCCACATAGTAAAATCCAGTTGGATTCTCAGAGTAGCCAACACACATGCGGATACCCTCCACTACAATTATCTAATGCTATGCAAATGTAGCCAATACTCGTGTATACTTATTGTAGATTTTCTGAAAACTTGACCAAATTTTACTACTCCGCGAGAAATAGAAAATTTGATTATGTGATTATTTAGTTGGTTTTTGCTAAGCATAGTTTGCCACTGAGATTGTTTCAGACCACTATGGGTAATTCCTTTCAGGGATATGTGCTATATTGTTTAGGATACACATAACAGGAGATATAGTAGAGAATATAGATGGAAGGTATAATGGAAAGAAACGTTCTCAGTCCAATTCTTGCTATAAATTGCCTGTTTCCAAATTTTTGTCAAACTTTAGGTGCCCCTTTTTTTCTCTTAAGACCACATATAAACAGTCATGCACATATATTTATTTCACTAAAGGGAGAAAATGGTTTGTACAACTAGTTTAGATTTTTTTTTAATTTAGAAAATGTGGCTCTGCACTCATATGCACATTTACTCACATATAATGTAACAGCACCCTGGAGTAATATTACATGTGGGCAAATATGTCTCATAGGAGCGGGTGAAGGATGTTCCAGGGCAGGTATGACTTCCTCAGAAGGCAAACAACGACAGAGTCGCAAGATACTGGATGTTCACAAACGTTTGGTGGGCACATTTTCACCCTGGATATGGTCAGATTCGCTGGTCATGGGTAGAAATAAAATCATATCCAGCCCTCTTGCACATGGGCAGTATATTTATGCATGACTAAACGTGCTCCGGCTACATTTACACAGGAACTCGCACAGCGTTGTAGCAAAGGGAGACGGAGGAGCGGTCCGTCCCGGATGGCACGAGTTTTGGAGGCCGCAGCCTGCCCCCCTGCCCTTACCTGCAGCGGTGTGGGGTGCCATTGCAGGAATCGCCAGCCACCCCCCCATTCTTACATATGGCCACTGGGCGGCAAGCACAGTGCCCACCATGGGCGGCACAGCGTCTAGCTATGCCACTGAACTCGAAACACAATTACAGAACTCCGCATGAGAAACTATGGGGCAGATTTATGAGCCCCTTGCGCCTCATTTACGCCGCCGTTGCGTCATTTTTGTGACGCAGCGGCGGCGCAAATCCTGCGCCATGCTGCGGGGTATTTACAACGTGACGCATCTGGCAGATGCGACACGTTGTAAAGCCCTGCGCCACATGTAGGCGTTCTGGAGCAGGGGGGACGTTCCGGCGCAGGAACGCCTCCTAAAAGTGGCTGAGTGAAATCTACAAGATTTCACTCAGTCACTTTTAAGGCCATGCTGCGTCAAAACCCTGCGCCTGCTTGAAGCAGGGGTAAGGATTGACACAGCATGTAAGGGATAGGGCACCCCCGAGCCTTGCTGGAGCTGCGTCGCGCTTGCGATGCAACTCCAGCAATGCACCGCCTTTCCGACAGGAGATGCGTCACGCATCTGCCCATCCGAGTGCCCCGGTGCGCTGCATTGTAAATGCGGCGCATTAATGGTGGCGCACGGGTAGGCAGATGCGTCGCAACTCTTCTGGCGCATCTCTGCTGATTAGCAGAGATGCGCCAGACGTCATAAATCTGCCCCTAAGACTGTGGCAGCGACAAAGGAGTAGTTCAGGAATATTTGTGAATTCTATAAAAATTTTGAATTTACACAGCAGTTGCTCCATGGGAGAAAATTGATATTTTTAAGACTCAGGACATGAGTTTCGTGTTCATGTTGGTATGCTTTCACCTGTAACCAGTGCACTCCCATGTAAAGCCTTCTTAAAGGAGCCATCCAGTGTAGAGAAAAAACACAGTTATCTTTGCCCAGCCCTGCATCTTTAACAATCACCAACCACAAGCATTCAAGACTGATGTTGTGATGATGTCAGCTTTGGTCTTGAGATACCTTGTGGCATCATTCTCCAGATGAGCATGTGATAAAGAGGGAATCCATGCAAGCATGGTGATAAAGGGGAATCCGTGCATTTCCTCTGGGATTTTTGTATGCACCTAAAATGGCGGAGAGGGCCAATCATTTAACACCACCTTCGAGACCACAACGGAGAGAAAATAGGCAAAATCTGGGTTTCAGCTCCAAGCTGAGTGGAAATCTCCCCCTGGTGAGTGGGATCCCCACAATTCCTTTAACCTCGGGGGATGTCGTAAGAGATAGTCCAGTCGCTAGTGGGGTGGAAAAAGCAAATAGATTTGCACCATTGAGCCAGCTAGATGGCAATGATTAACTAACCACTGTTTTTCTTACTCAAGGGCAGGAAAAGGGCACACAAAGGGAGCCCATAAATAATTTGGCCCAAGGAAACAAGTTAAGTAGAGCAGGGTCAGTTAATATACTTAGCTGGAACATTGCAGGGCTAAGAAATAAAATGATGACGTTATCTGGAATAACTTTTTAAGGAATATGATGTCATTGGGCTTCAAGAATCATGGGAAGTGAACAATACTCTCTGATTGGATGGTTAAACTACTTATTCTGAACCTGCAAGCCCTTCTCTAGTGGGAAGACCCAAAGGGGGTTAATAACAATGATATTCCTAAAGATTACAGGTAGTCATCGAAAATTGGATACCGGGTTAGTAAATTGTTTAGCTGCTGAAATTATGCCCACCAATTTAACTAAAGTTTTAATTGTTAATTTTTATAACTCATTTGACAGAATCTCTGTCACTGAACATGTGTCTAGTCTTAAAACCTATTTGGAGGGTTATAAGGAGAAACAAGTCACACCTTATTCGGTTGTTATTTTAGGGGATTTTAATATACATTTATGTTCCAAGAAGTGTCATGTTATTGATAGCTTAGGGCCTGGCATGTATTCGGACGTACACTTTGAAAACACACTGCAAGGGGAATTCTTGGAGCAAACATTAGCATATTTTGGTCTTTTATATCCAAATGATTCATGTGGGATGGGTGATATTCTGTCTTTTAAAGGTAGGGGAATGCATACAACCATTGATTACATTTTCATAAATACTGCCCTGGAAGCATATGTTAAACCTTACACGGCTGTATGGTCACAATTTAGTGACCACAACCCCATACACCTGATACTGGTAGGGGGCATTGTGCTCAATTCTGAAATCAATAAATGGGCCTCTACTGCAGTAATTAAGAACAAAGACCAGGGCTATAGATTAAAATGGTGTATGGTCATTCCGGAAAAGTTCTGTAATGATTTAGCTACTAAAGTAGGATTGGAAATGGAGATGTGTCTTAATAATGGGGCAAGAGATAGTAGAATTCTAACCGCTTATGGTAAAATCTGTATGCAGATCTGTATGCAAAAGACCTAATGTATAATTGTAAGGATTATCCCAATAGAGGAGAGAGGTGGTTTGACCACAGGTGTTCAGTTGCGCACCATAAGCTGATGGTCGCCTTAAAAAACTGACCACAAGATAAACATTTGATAGCTGCCCTTAGGAAAGACTATAAGTTAGCAATAAATACACGGAAGTTGGATATTAAAAATGAAGCTTTGAATGATTTATTGTCCTTTGATGTAATAAGGAACAGTGACAAGTTTTGGAATGTTGTAAATAGACCATTCTTCTCGGATAACAAAGGCAGTTCGTTGGAATGTAATATCCAGGAAGAGGATTGGTTCAACCAGTTTAAAGGTATATAAGGGGATCAGGGGATCATGAACCTCCAAGTACCCCATATGTAGGCAAGAAATACTCTTTAGTTTTTACGGATAAAGAAATAGCGGTGGCCATTGATCAAATGTCAAGGAATAAAGCTCCTGGAACGGATGGTGTCCCAGCTGACCTATATAAAGCTGATATACCTTTATGGTCTAAATTACTAGCTAACGTTTTTAATATAGCTTGTTAATTTGGTTTACCCCAATCATGGTCACAATCAGTTATAGTCCCGGTTTTTTAAAAGGGGAATAGAGGAGACCCGCGATGTTATAGGCCAATCTCACTGATTGATTCAGGTGTGAAGGTTTTAGGCAGAATGGTTTTAGGCAAACTCACTGAGTGACTCAATGACACTAACATCCTCTCAAACTTACAGTATGGGTTTAGGAAAGGGAGAGGAACCGCGGACCTGTGCCTAAATTTGCTTTAATTATCTGGAAAATACACGATCGTGAAAAAAGGGTCACTTCTTTTGGCATTTATGGATCTTTCTTCAGCCTTTGAACGTGTAAATAGATCCAAATTATGGCACTTGTTATTAAAGTTAGGTCTGGATGAAAATATTGTAAATATTTTGGCGGATTTGCATCGGGATCTTACAGCCACAGTGAGATTTGACCAAAAAGGTAACCTCACACGTAGTATTCACATTATTAAAGGAGTTAGGCAGGGTTGCATCCTAGCCCCACTTTTATTTACCCTATACATCAATAATCTTGATTCAGTTTTGGTGGCTGCGAGTTTGGATATTCCCCGTGTAGGGGAGCGGTTAATTCCAGCTCTCTTATATGCGGATGATGCTGCCTTACCAGCTAGAACGGCAATTGGCCTACAGCATCTTTTAACAACCTTTGCCGAGTTTATGAAGTCATTGGATCTGGATGTCAATTTTTCTAAATCCCACACCATGATCATGGGGGTAAAGCCCAAGAAATGTAAAACTCACTATTGTGAAGGGAATGTAATATCACGGGTGGCGTCGTTTTTATACTTAGGAGTGTTATTTGATGAAAAGGGTACATGGGTCCCACAAATGAAAGCCAAAAGAAATGCAATGGCCAGATCCACCCTTGCAAGTCCTTGATTTTGCTCGTAGATTGGGATCTAAGCCAATGCATGCTATGTTAAACATCTATAGGGCTAAATGCTTAGCTATAGCAAACTATGGTTCTGATCTATGGGGCTACAGAGAAGCTAGAGATATCCAAATAGTGGAAAATAAATTCCTAAGAAACCTTCTATCCGTGCCACAATTGACATCTACTTATACTATCCATCAAGAAACCGGTTCAGGTTTCATATCAGATCTGATAGGAACAGCACCTTTACTTAAATGGATAGGTATCTGGATAAAATCGGAGCTTGAGATGAACCGCGAACGTATTCGCGATTGCTTAGCTCTTGACCTAGCAAGTAGTATCCCCAAGCTAAGCTATGTGAAAAGGACTGCCTTTTATCTGGGAAGACCAGAGCTATTTAGCTCCCCAGAGAAACTCTTAAAGGCGGATATGCTCTGGGTTAAAAGTACTTACCTGCAGTTATAACAAATGGATAGAGAGTCTAGGGAATTAAGCAAGCCTCTTTTGCGGGCACACCAGTTGTTATCCACCTCACAACTGATTGAACCATATTTAAATTTAGTCACCAACCAGCATCACCATTTCCTATTAGTGAGGTTTAGATTTAATCAATTGCATCTACTTCTCGCTGAACCAATGGGATGGAAAAAGCCTGAGGACCTGAGTGTTTGTTCATGTGATAATTTTTCTACTCAGGACTCAATGCATTTTGTCTTATTTTGTGTGCCTTTTTTGCACATCAGAAATCGGTTCATTTTACCCATTTTAAAAGGCAAAGGTTTTATACAGGCTAGACCTGCTTTTATATATTTGCAAATGTTGACCAATGTTTGGGAAATTTTTAATCTAGCTAGTTTTTTGACAGCAGTGGTCAGAATAAGGAAAAAGAGAAGGACTGCTATTAATTAGTTTACTTTTTAATCAATACAATGAATTATTCCTGTGTATATTGATGATCTAGATGTCTTTCCATTTGTATTTTGCGATGTTTGTGTTATCTTGATATTTTAATATTTATTTATTGTGTTTTTATGTAGTATGCTTTTATGGCTTTAATTAACCGAATAAAGTGAATTTGACTGACCCCTTTAAGTTACTTGATTTTCTGGGGGCGCCAGGGATAGCGCATTAGTTGTTGGTCTTCCATTGTTAACATGTGGTCCAGGTACCCCAGGGGATCGGCAACGCCACCTCAGGGGGTCCACAACTGCTCAGAAAATTGAATAATATTAAGATATTAATGAAGTATATATAAATAAAGAAGAAAAATATAAAAATGAATAACTGTATTTAAATGTGGAGGAATGTAAAATAGGAGGCTAAAAATTAAGTTGGCGTCCTCAGATTGAGTTGTGGGAGCAGTGCAAGTGCATCGCGCTGAATACATTACGGATGATGGGTGGCCTCATTTTAATTTAGAAAAACCCTGGCTACCTTCCCATTAAAATGAAAATTGAGATTTGTTATATTTGTTTATGAATTAAACATAATATTTCATCTTTTATGTATTTGTTTGCTGACTACTTGTGTCTGTATTTTTGTGCATTATTTTGCAGTTCAAATCGTCGAAATTCCTTACGTTTGAGTCCCCGGCTTCCAGTAATGACTCAGTAGGGATACTCAGATTCCAAAATGATGCAGTTAGGGGGTCCCAAGATTCCAGTAATGATTATGGGCCTGATTACAAGTTTGGCGGTGCTGTAGCGGGACGCCACGCCGCTCCAGTACCGCCAAACCTGTGTGCGTACCGCCCGTCAGATTATGACTTTTTTAGTCACTGGCAGGTGGTTCTTTGGTGGTCCCATGGTGGTGCTTATGAAATTGGCACCGCAGTGGGAATGTCAAAGGCAGTCCTTGCACGGCATGGAGTGGTGAAGATCATGCCGAGCAGGTACTGGGGGGCATGCACATGAGGGGGCACAACATGTGCTCCCACATGCATGCACCCTATGGAAACAGGAGGCAGTGTAGGCCCCCCATGTATCCTCTCCACCACAGTTTTCATGGAGGATGAACTGCCCTGAAAACTGTGGTAGAGAGGAAACTCATAATATGCTTGTTGGGACCGCCATGGTCTCGCCAAGCAGACTGCCGCGCCACCGCCAGGGATTTCTGATCCCTGGCGGTTGCGGCGGTGCAATGGCGGTCTGACCGCCCGACTTGTAAAGGGGTGGTCGGACCGCCGATACAGCAGTGGCTGGACTGCCATCGCTACAACACCGTGACCGCCAGACTCATAATCAGGCCATAAGTGGAGAGTCAAAGTCTAGATTGTTCTGTGGACCACACAGAGGATCCTAAAAATGAGTTTTCGGTTCAGGCCTTGGATTGCTCACGCTGCTCTGTTCTACACCAGCTAGAATGTTTTAGGCGATTCTTAGAAAAATATATGCTTTAAAAAATGAAAAGTCACTCAAGCAAGGGACATAATCACTTTCAGGTTGCAGCCCAGGGTCATTAGGATGCACTTCATGTTCCAAATTTCTTTTGATCGAAGCAAAGAATGGGGAGCCGAAAGCAGAACTGGGAAATCTAATAATACGAGTCTTTATTGAACCAAGCGAGCAAAGCGGCATTCATTCAGACAAGCTCAAAAATAGGTCAAAAAGAAGCGTTTAACAGCAGAGCCTGGCACAGGAGGGCGAGGATCATTCCTCTGCAGCAGTAAAAGCAGCCAGTACTGCAGCAAGGCACAGCCACACCACAGCCTTCCCAGCCCCAGACCTACCCTGACAGCACTGGAGAAAATCAAACATGTCTTTGTTAATTATCTATGCTTTAAAGCCTCTTTAGAACATGACAGTGTGTCCTTGTCAGCATCACCAAAAGAGTGCAGTCATCAGAATACAATTACAATCGTGTCAACTAAACACATGTTATAAATATACATAAATATTATTCAAATCATTCTAAAAAATGACAAACCAGCAGATATACCCATTCCATATTACTCTTAAATTAATCTGGAAAAAGGACTAACATCTGGGATGCTGTTGCAACCCTGACACATCGACAAATAAGATTTCTTCCAGAGATGCTGAATTAAAATGCAGTTTTCCATTGTCCTCATTCATTGGAAGGTCAGGCAAACTCATTCACATGAGCACAGATAAATGAGGTAAGTCTGGATCAGCACACATGCTAACGGTGCATGGGCATGCATATGCAATACGAGTACAGCATGTGTACACATGCTATGAAACCAGAGCTAATAAGAAGAGAACATTATATTAGGGTTCAGATCTCTGAAGAAAGTAACTGTTAGACCTGGCAGCCTTAGGGTGGTCTTCCCCCAACTTTTTGCCAGCATCCCTCCATTGTCTGACCTCGTTTTTGCTGGTTCTAAGACTCTGCGCACCTTACCACAGATGACCAGTGCTAAACTGTTTGTGCTCTCTCCCCTAAACATGGTAACTTTAGCTTAACTCCAATTGGCATAGTTAATTTACCTATAAGTCCCTAGTAAAGTGCACTACATGTGCCCAGAGCCTGTAAATTAAATGCTACTAGTGGGCATGCAGCATTAATTGTGCCACCCACTTAGGAATCCCCCTAACCATGGCTCAGGCCTGCCATTGCATAGCCTGTATGTGCAGTTTTATACTGCAACTTCGACCTGGCAAGGTAACGCTCTTGCCTGGCCTAAATCTTCCCTTTTTATAGATATAAGTTACCTTTAAGGTAGGCCCTTTCTAACCCATAGGGTAGGGTGTAACGTATTTAAACGACAGGACATGTACTTTTAAGAAATATCTTGGTAGTGGAAAACTCCCAATTTCTTTTTCCACTACTGCAAGGCCCATCGCTCCAATAGGATAACATTGGGATTACCTTATTACATCTGTTAAATGTAGTTCCCAATTGTGAAGAGATATATTTTTCAACTTTGGTGTCACCGGACTCACAATTTAAAATCACAAGTTTTAATTAAATTGGATTTTAAATTACAGTATATCAAATGCCACTTTTAGAAAGTTGGTATTTACTTACTTTAGCCATTTGGTGCCTGCTGCCCGTCTCTGTTCTGTCTGCGTTGGGTGACAGCTGGGCTTTGTGTATTCCCTCTAGATAGCCACACACAAAGGGGGCTCAGGTGTGTCTTGATGAGCCCTCCTGGGAGATGGGGGGAAGAGCTGTGTACAGCCTCACACTTACATCTGAATATGCTATATCCTGTCCACCCACAAAGGACTGCATACCTCCCTGTAATGAGGCTGGAGCCAGAACAGGGAGGGAGGACTTCTGTGCACTTCAAAGCTTTATTTAAAGTCTACCCCATATCAAAGGCACAACTGGGTAGAAGTACTGGACCTCTGACACCATGACTTTAGTACACTTCTGGACCTGAGATCACTCTGCCGGGGGAAGAACTGCTGTGATGCTGAAAGGACTGACAATCTGCTTGACTGCTGCTTTGCAGGACTCTTGCCTTGCTGTGCTCTTCCCTTGCTGAACTGCCCTGCTGCCTGCTGTTGTCATGCCTGGGTGAGAAGGATGGGACCTGCATCACTTGAACCCAAGTGACTCCAACGGCTTGATGGCTTGCCTCATGTTCTAAATCTCAACGGCATCAAAGACTTCAACCCATCCTGCAACAGCATGAGGACTTTGCTTGCGGTAAGTCTTGCCCTGCCAAGTGGTGCCAGCCCAGTCCTGGGTCCTTGGAAGTGGGTATAAAGTGCTGCTACAACACAGACCCACATATCCTCATTGGAACTTGTGCATCTTCACCTTTGTGTAAATCAGAACCAGTGCATCCTTGTTGTGTGGAGCTGACCCGGTGCATCGCCTGCAGAACGAGCTCATTGACTGAATCGACGCGTAGCCTACTGTGGGAGCAGCAGCCACACATCACATTCAGAACCAGTGCCTCACACTCGGAACCGATGCATCGCCATAGTTGTGTGGTGAAAATCAACACATCTAGTCAACTGCGTGGTCGACAATGACTCATTGCTTCAGCTGCACCTCGCCTCTGTGTTGATGGCGACACTTCCAGGATCAAGATACTTTGGTTCAGTGGGCCTAAGTGAGTCCCTGTATCCTGCCTGCGCTGCAACATAGTCGGCTTGAGCTTTTGACTTTGCCCCATTTAAGCACTTATTGCTTCTAAGTGCTGTTCTACATTTATTCATTGATAATTCATATCTCAACTTCTACTTGTTGTCTTTTTGTCGTTGTGTTTTTTATAAAATCATTCTTTAGTTTTCGAACCTGGTGTGGTGTCTCTTTGTGGTGTTTTCACTATGTCACTGTTTGAAGTGTTGCACAAATACTTTACTCATTGCCTCTTAAGTGAAGCCTGACTGCTCTGTGCGAAGCTACCAGAAAGTGAGCACAGAATAATTTAGGATGTGTTGGGACTTACCCTGACTAGGATTGTGGTTCCTACTTGGACAGGGTGCCTACATCTGCCAACCAGAAACCCTATTTCTAACAATAACATAATAATTAGAAGTTCAGTGTTTTCTAGTTCATTGAACAAGTTAGAGCAAACTTTGGAAACTTCAGAATTGATATTGCCAATCCTGAAAGTCTGAACCAGTGGGGAGCCACGGATAAGTGAGAAATGTAGTCCAAGTCGCCCCAGAGACCTTACTGCAATTTAAAAAAACAATAGAAGTATTTATTAATAACTTGTTTTATAAAATTATTAATAACACACTTCTTTGCTGTTTTGGGGCACTGTAAATTACATGTTTTACTCTCTGGCGTTTTATTGGTACTCAATGTTTCAGGCCCATAAATATGAAAAATTTCAAGATATCCCTTGAACTCAACAAACTACACCAAATGTTAGCAGCAAGTGCTTAACACACTGAGCTAGCTGGTAAGCGTCTGGATACCCTATCGAGTGATTTGCCGCTCTTTATAAATCCTGATTGATTGATTGATATGGGTAAAAAATTACTATATTCCCAGCATGGTCTGTTGCATATATGCTTAATATGCAGATTAGTTTTGAAGGATGGTTTACATATTTCTTTTATACCATTTGCGTACGTTTTACGCCACCTGGAAGTCATCTTCGACCCAAACTGGTCTCAGATCCAGTACACATTACTTCTAAGACATATGTGTTCTCTGCTAAATTAGTGATTACTAATGATTAACCCTACCCAAGATTTCTCTGCTCCTACACATCAAAGGAGTGCTGTGAAGAATGTACAATCTCATTGGAAATATAGTTGTGATTGGATGATGGTGTGTAAAGGTCAAGTTTCCAATTGCACCATGGTGAAGAAATAAGCAGCCCCGAAGAAGGGGTTTCTATTGATGTAAACCACAAAGCACATGTTGGCTGTTTTTTTTAAATTTATTTTGAAATAACAATAAATGGGAAAGATGTCATAAAATGGTATTTATGGCTGATTTTTGATTCAATGCAATATTTGATGTCATGAAAATATTGATATTTATGTACATTTTATCTGAAATGTTCTCAGTGAATATCGAATTATAAATGAAATTGAATTTTTGTACACATTAAAGAACATGAATCTTGTTGGTGATGATGTGCAGAATAGGCACAAAACAAGAAAAAGAAAAAAGTGTGATGATTGCTGAATGCATGAAAATTTACATATATGTCAGCTTATGCATCATGATGTTTTTGTTAATTTTTTATTCACTGTTTCAAGATGGTGAACCCAATCTTGGATCTGTAAATTAAAAAAATGTAATGTGCACAAAAGCGCATCTGAAAAAAGAAGCAGCCCAGCGGGTAGCTTAAGCATCTTCCCCCCACAAATGAAAAAAATAAAAAACGTTTTTTTGTTGTTATTTTTAAATAATGGGAGGGTGGGTGTTAGGGGCAGGAGAGCGCCAGAAGAAACAGGGAGTAGGTGAGGGAGAAACGGCGGAGCTAGAGGTGGGTCGTGGCAGGAAAAAAGAATTAAAAAAGGGAAAAAGGCAGAAAGTGGTGGAGAAACAATGGACAAGCTGGGTGGAGGAAAGAAGAACACTGCTGAATGGAGGGATTTTAGAGTGGAAGCAGCACATGAAATAGAGAGCAAGGTAACGCATGCACTCTCATGCAGTGCTTAAAGGGAAAAAAGGTAGTACCCGGAATGTGAGCAGTGGAAATATAAGTCATCAAAATCAAAAGGATGGTACAAAAACTATGCTCCAGGGGAGGGACCAACACAGCCTTCAAATAAGATGCAAGCACATGAGAGTGAAATGAAAATCAACCAATGGTAAGTGGTTGGCTGGATCTTGGTAAGGTCCACAAAAGGTCTTTCACCAACAGACAGCTAAAAGCTTTGTGTAGGCAAGACATAAATATCAGCAAGAGCTGCATCTCTTGTCACTGCATATATTAACTCTAAATAAAGCTGATTACATCGGAAAAGAAAAACAAGCATTGGCATAGCCAATAGGTCTCGCCTTTGGGACCTTATAAGTGTTTAGCCATGCAACAGTTGCATAACTAAATACTTGTAAGGTCCCAAAAGCGAGACCTATTGGCTATGCCAAGCGGCCTTATGGCCGCGAAAGATATCGCGATCAAACATCTAAGCGGCCGCGAAAGTGAAAGTAATCGCGGTCAAGTGTGGTGCGCGCGCCCGCGAACATGCACTGTAGCTCTAGGCTGGCCTGGTAGCACTTTTTGGAGCCCTCTCAAAAAGTCTCGCCAGCCCAGCGCATGCGTTGGGTCAGGCGAGACCTAACAAATATGTAAAAATAATTTTCTTGTTACTGTAAGGAACCTATGTAGCAAATATTAAATCACTCCTCGTATAGGCCCTTCTCTTTAACACTTCGGTATGGAGACATCACCCTTGGAAGCTGGGGTTTGTATTGTTGAAGAACTGCAGGTATCCACAGACGGTGGCTGTCCATCTATGAGAAATCTCTCTGTATGTAAGGGTATTGGAAAAACACAACTGTTTCACATTTAAAAGACAAAACTGATGTGTAAAGAAAATGTTACCATTATAAAGAAAAAATAAGGAAGGGAACAGAAGGAGAAAGTAGGGAAAAAGCACATTTTAAATTAAAATGCATCTACAATGAGCAGTTTTAGAATATTGTATGAACAAAAATAAATCAAACGAGCAGAGGCAGTCATGTAGCAAGTGGTATCAAATCTATGTGATAACAGCAAGAAAGCAATGAAACAATAGGTGCGAGACACGTCTTTCTATAAAAGAAACAACAACAAAATAGATGAAAGACAATGGTTAAATAGATAATGAAATGGAAAACATTTAAAAATGTGATATTTACTTGAACAAGAAGTTGAGTTCTTGTGATATTTTTGTGTCTCTCAGTTTTTTTCCTACTGGGAATTTGGTTATTTCTGTTGTTTATCACAAAGGTCCGAGCACCACAACATAGGAGCGTTGGTCATGATTTTGTCACATGTCCCCAGCGTCCTGATGATTTGACATACAGTCTATTCGTGCGTGACTTCCGTGGTAAATAAGATTTCACTTGTTTTTAGTTATGCATGTTAATGAAGTGTGAAATAGGATTTCCTGCCACAGAAGGACATCTAAAAGGACAGCTTTTTTATTAAACCGTTTACTCAGTGGCGTAATGAAAGTTGAGGGGGCCCCCCTGCAAGGTACGCGGAGGGGCCCCGCTCCAGATTTAATCCGGTGTGCTCAGGCCTGAGTACTGTGCTGAGGGGAGCGGCAGCTCGGGCCCCCTCCCCGCACCACGGGGGATGCGGGGACCTGTGTTACACTCCTAGGATTACTAATTCTCCTTGATGGGGCTGTGGGCCACCAACCAACCTAAGCACAGGAAGATCTTCGCACGAGAACCTGACATTTTGGACAGGGCTGCCCTCTTCTCACTGAATCAATCAGGATTTATAAAGCACGGCAAACCACCTGTGAGGGTCTCAAGGCCCTGAAGTTGCGAGCTGCTTCGCGGAGAAAGCAGTGAAAAATGAGGCAAGAGAAAGCTCTCAGTGAAAAGGGGGGAAGGAGAAAGCAATAAAAAAGAGGCAAAAGCAGGAGTAAGCACTCAGAAAAAACCGGGGTAAAGGAAGGAGAAAGCAGTGAAAACGAGGCAGGAGCAAGCACTCAGAAAAACAGGGGGGAGGAAGGAGAAAGTAGTAAAAAACGAGGGGAAAGCAAGAGAAAGCACTCAGAAAAAGTAGGAGGAAGAAGAGCGATGCAGTAGCATGGGAGTGCTGGGCCGGGGCCTGCTCAATAGGGTCGTGCTGCAGCCTCCATGAAGTATGTCCTGGGAGGTGGGAGGGGCGCTAGGATGCAGTGGGCAGAGCTAGGCAGGAGGTGGGAAAAATGGGTGGCCGGCGGGAGCGGCAAACTAAGAAAAATCACTTCTAAATGCAGTTTTTAAGTGCTGCGGTGAGGACATACTTGGGTATTTAAAGACACTTTGCAAAATATTCTTTTGAAGTTTTGAGTAGGTCTAAGTGCCCTTTGCACTGGTGCATCTACATTGCAAAAGCGTCTAATGGGGATAGCTGCAAAAGTGGTCTGTGGTTCTGTCGTGGGCAGCCTCGTCTTGAGTGCTCTATCTGGTGAACTTTAGAGGTCTCCATGGACAGGGGAGGCATGGCGTGCCTGGGCTTTAAACTTCCTTCATCTGTGAACATGAAGACAGCCAAGCTCCTTGTATGCTTGTAAGGTGGACACTAGGCTGAAAGTAAAAATCACAGATCTAGGATGTTTTCCATCACCGTAGTTTCTTCCAGCGCAAAAGCAGCCATAGGTTCAGCTGGGGGAACTAGATGAGAGATCATGACCTGGAATATGCCTGCGTAAATATGAAGCTTGTGCAGTTACTTTGTACCGAAGCCCAAGGCTTATCCTACTGCAACGCTCCTTGTACCGCTAACCCCTCCAGTGATACAGCACAAGCCAACGAGTGTCCGGAACTTTCAGCACAGAGCGCTGCCTCCTCATAGCATCGTCCACAGCCAGGTTCCATACCCTGAGGATCATCACCAGGGTAGGAACAAGGTTCCAACTCAAACAAGATCTTGCCAACACTGCTTTCAACGCCTCGCGCCTATCCTCCAAATCAGCGGTTCTTAACCATTTGACCTCTGTGACCCCCCACTAAATCACAATTAGAAGTCAGTAGCCTCAGCCTAAACAGTTTCTACGGTTTGAAGAACCTCAAAACAATATACAAACATTCAGAAACAAGTAAACATCAAACAAATACACAAATTAAAAAATATTTAATTTAATTCAATCAATAAACAAACATTTAGATTTTAAGTGTATGGGAATAATGAAGCTTTTTTAAAAATTGGTTTCATTTCTGAAAGATGAAGCAATATTCTAGACTTTAGTATTTGACTTTTTCTTTTTTTTCGCCACCAATTTACGCTCGTTTTTGGTGGGCACATATCAGTGCTTCTATTGAGGTCACCAATTGCCTCTATGAGATTCTGATGGCTATACTTGCTCTGCTCCTAGGACTGAAGCTAAGGATAGTAAATTAATGTTTAGCCTCCAGTTTAAGATACCATTACAGTTAGACAGCACTTTTTAATTTTTAATTTTATATGGATGCATACTTTATTAATATTCTAATACTATTTAAATTTCGAAACAATCGCGGGCCCTCTGAGTAGGTGTTGCAGACCCTCAGGGGCCCACAGACCACAGGCTAAGAACCGCTGCTGTTAATTAAATGAGATTTATAAAATTACCAGAACCCTACAAATCTTTACTTATTGAAGACGCAGAGTCTCATATTCATAAACCCTCGCCCCTTGCTGCACATACCTTGGCGGCTGAAGGCCGGGGGATCCATCATGTGGAAGCAGGTACATTCGCATTCCATTGACCAGGTTACAATGTTGTGGTAATTACACCATGATTTTATCCAAGAGGAATTTGAGGCTTTGGCAGGATAAAGGCTGATCCTTTTGGGGTAACTATTGACTTGATTCTGGCTACTCATCGTCACAGATTCTAGGTATATTTGTACCTTGGGGCCTTCATAAAGATAAGAAAGACATTCAGAAATTTAAATTGATATGTATTTTATGATTCTCTTGGGAGAATCATTTTCTTGCTGGTAAAAAGAATCACAGCAGAAGGGGAACAAAGTGCAGAGAGAAGAAGGGAGGGCAGCAAGCAGTCATAACTGGAGGAGCATATTGCCACATCTGTGAATTGAGGAGACTGAATAGGTTTGGTTTTGACACTTGAGCTGAGCTGAAGAGTGGGGATGTGGGACAAAAAAGTGAAGGTGAAAAAGGCAAAGACTAATAGTCCATCAAAAAGGAAGGTTCTTGAACCAATATCTATGTTCAGTGATGAGAAAAGAAAAAACTATCCAGAGGATGCAATGAATGAAATCAAAGAGATGGGAGCAAGTAGATGTATTCTAATGTGCACCAATCTGTTTTGGTATCATAACACACAAACCTAGTCGATGGCAATGAGGTTCTGAACTGTGGGAGTGACACCTGGGATACAATTCAGGATCCTTCACAAAAGAGAGATGTGCATGCATTTTTACAAGGTACAAACATAAACCACTGAGGCCTTCATCACAAGCACTGATAAAATCCCCATTATTTCCTCTCCTCCCCTTAATTTACCGTTACCGGACACATTGAAATTTGTGGTCACTTGGAATGAGAACATGAGTGGCTTTTTTGGGAAGAGTCAGTATATAATCTTTGCTGTGGTTATGTGAGGAGCTAAGTGGTTAAATGCTGGCACAACGTGGAATGATGAAGCACCACAGAGCTACACAGCGTAGACGACACGTCTGAGAACCTCCTGTCACTCCTTCTTTCAAGACATCTTGGTCTACGATGAGTTTAATGCTCTTAAAGCACTTAGGGGCAGATTTACAAGAAAGTGACGCATCTGTACAGATGCGTCACTTTCCCTGCGCCACCCTTAGAAACCCTTGCGCCACCATAGAGGCGCCGTATTTACAATACGGCGCACTATGGAGCAAGGATTGACAGATGCGTCAGAAATTCTGGCACATCTGTTGGCAGAAAAGTCACGCATTGCTGGAGTCGTGTCGCAAGCACGGCGCAACTCCATCAATGCGTGTTGAGGCCTCAATGCGTGTTGAGGCCTATTCCCACTACACTGCATCACTACTTACGCCTGCTTGAAGCAGGCGTAAGGTTTTGACGCAGTGGCGTCCTAAAAGTGGCGCAGTGAAATCTTGTAGATTTCACTGAGTCACTTTTACGAGGCTTTCCTGCGTGGGAACGCCCACCCTGCATACAAGACGCAGGGCTTTACAACGTGACGCATCTCCCTAGATGTGTCACGTTGTAAATAGGCCGCATTGTTTGCCCCGCTGTTGCGTCAAAAAAGTGACGCAACTGCAGCGCAAAAGTCACGCAAGGGGCTTGTAAATCTGCCCCTTAGACTCTACTATGGAATGTTGCAGAGACATTTTTATGTTATAATAGAGAGTATTTATACATGATGGGGATGGTGATGGTTAGCCTTAAAAGCATGACTGATTCCTCAAAGGCTTTCTAGACCTCAAGACTCAGCCAGCAACTAGGAGAGAAAATGCAGCACAGAGGGCCGCGGTAGTCGCCTTTTACTGAAGATAGTGAGGATGAGAGCGCCGTAAATATCCACCAGAAAAGAGTTCCAGGGCTCTGCAGCCAAGTACAACAAAGAGCGCCCGCCTGGCCTGCAGCGTTTTATACGGGGGGCAGTGCGTTTGAAGATGAAGGCGCGAAAAAGCAGTCGGAGGGGTGCGATAGTGCACACATTGTTTCCTGAGATATGCAGGCCCAGCATTATAGACTGCTTAATAGGTAAACCATAAGGCTTTAAAATTGTTCCACTTGAGGTTGGGCGGCCAGTGTAAATTGGCAAGATGGAAAGAAATAGAAGATGTGAGGTCAGGAGTAAACAGGCATCCGAGTTGGAGATGTTGCAGTAAATATTGTGGGACACCTAGGTAGAGAGATTTACTGGATTCGAGACTGGGTTAGGGGTGGGCGTAACTTGGGTAATTTTCTGTAGTTTAATTATGCAAAATTATGCAAGATTATGTAGAATTGTGCAAGGAGTATAACCCTCTATTTATAGCTATTTTCTTGCACAAAATGCACCTTTGCGTCCAAAATGGATCTGAGGCTGAATTTTGTGCTAAGAAAATAGATCTAAATGTAACAGAAAAGAAACAGCAGCAGCTGCTCGCACTCTTTTCCTCTGTGTTTTGACCAAATAACTCCGAATAAGACATAATCACATAATTTCCGGTAATTTCGCGCAGCTAACGCGAAATTACCAAAACGACTCCAATTACGCTGGTGTAAATAAAATGTAACCCAAGCCTACTCTGGATGAGATAAGAGCTCGGAGGACAGTTTTACCGGATGCTGTAGGAAGCAAGAGGAGAACGACTCACAGCATTCTTAGACATTTGAAGCAAGTGGTGGATACGTAAGTGATTTGAGCATACAAGGATAGAGTTTTATCATAGAAGACTCCCAGGTTTTTATCTGATGAGATGGGTGTGGGACAAGAGCAAAGCACAGGATGCCACCAAGAACAGGACTAATTAGAGGCTTTACTGCATGAAAACTGAGTTTGCTGTTTACTTAAGTCTTGATTTTGCATTTAACACCATGACCTTTTATTTTCCTTATCCTCTTCTGAGGTGCCTGGCTCCAAACGTGGGGTCACCCTCTATGAATTGCCTATGATAGGCTTGTGTTTAGCATATGATTGTATTTTGGATAGCCGCCATATCACCATAAGCAGACTGCATTGAACTGCACCCATTGGCCAGTAGTCAGACAATGAATCTGAGAAAAGACTAGGGATGTCTGCTCTAGTTTGCATGTCTGTTCCCATGTCTGCAACCCTTTTCAATGGGTTGTAATTGGTGCACGATAATTTTAATTTGCCCACAGCCATGAGATTTCAGCCAAACTGACAATCTTTTAGAAAAGATCTGAAGACCTGGCTGTTTGCTTCAATATAGCTCTTGTAAAATAGATTGCACCACTTCCACACTCACCAGCGCCAAGACGCCACGGCATTCGAGCGCTTTATAAACTTATATCCTATCCTATCAACTGAACAGACAAAGATAGGGATGACTGCAATAGTCCCATTTCCAGGCCCTTATTGCTGCAATGACTATGACTCTGCGCAATGACCTGCCCACGATCAAGACAGGAGCTGTTCGCACTGGATTGTTCACTTTTGGGTGGCACATTTGCCCTATGGGTGGCAAAGTAGTTGGGGCAGAGCAGGAGTTCAGAGATTGCAGCGAGTAACTTGCATTATAAAAGCTATACATGCAACCAAGGTGGCCAGGCAGTATCCCTCAAAGTTATCTTCCCTCAGCTCCTAAATGTGCTACTGCCATGCTGACAAGATCTCGCCAACCTCTGGCATGTGTTTTGTCAACCTGGTGATTCCAGTCCTGGTTTTACATCTGATCCAACATGCATATCTAAGATAGATGCTTCCTTAGCACTGGTGCAACAACCTCCCAAGCCATGTTGGACCTCTCACTTCCTCTGGGTCATTTCTTGTCGTAGCTATGTCTTGTTCTTCTACTACATGCGTACCTAAGATGGACACATTCAGAGAACTGGACATAGCAGTGTTGCCAAGCAAAAATGGACTTGGTAGGTAATTTTCTCTTTCTGTCTTTGTCTTTTCTACTTCTGCTTTCTCCACTAAAATAGGGCTCATTAAATCAGAGACAGTGCGCTGCAATGCAGATAGAGGTTTGAGGAACCCCCCAAAAATACTCTATCACTTCTATTTTTCCCTTTCATTTTCTTCCTTCAGTCCTCAGCCCTGCTTCTGCCTTGTGCTATTTTCAGGTGTGTCTGGTGTCAGGATTTATCTCTTGCTCACCTGTCTTCAGACACCTGCCTTCAACCTAGGAGATCTTGTCTGTCATTTGTCCTTTTCCTGCTTGGCTCTCCGTGGCTTAGTAGATTCAAAGTAACAGAGTGCAATTCGATGCCTTGATTTACTCTGCGTTGGGAAGGCGTTCCATGGGTAGGGCATGGGCGTTCCCAAGCATCCACGTACGGATTTTGACACAATTCCAGGTTTGCTATGGTTTGTAAACCTGGGATTGAGTCAAATTGGTACACCTACCCAACAGAGGCCCAAGGGGGAGAAATATCTATATTTCTCCTTGTTATTTCCTCTTTCTACATGTGATTCATTTTGCAGCCCACATAGAAAGAGTAAAAAGCCTCAGAAGATGCACCTTCCTTTACAAAAACAATCCTGCCTGTAACAAAGACACCCTTGCTCCATGGCGCAAGGGTCCTGCATTTGTGCTTGACAGCACTCAGTGTGCCAGTACAGGGAAAGAGCAGGAATACATCATATTTGCCTAGATACGGCACATTTCTGCTCTCTCCCTGTCATGCAACACAGTGCAGGTTTCCTGCCATGTTGCGTTGCATGACCTATTGGTGAATCTGCCCCGCCCCCCCGTTCACTGGAATGGGGATTCAGCAATAAACCAGCTATCTTTCTTCCCTCACCGGTTTAATCCTGTTTCATTTCTGTACACTTTCCAGCAAAAGGAGCCTATTTCACAAAGCCATTAACATACATTTACAGCTGATAATGGCTTGATAAGTGCTTATTATGAGGGCCTCAACTTCCATCTTGATGACCTCAGTGACACTAACACCACCAATCTCCTGGAGAGCTTAAGCAACATCAGCCTCAAGCAGCTTGTCACCAACCACACCCACATTGTAAAACACAAGCTCGATCCCCTCTTCACCTCCAGCAAATGAGTCAGGTACAACTACACCACACAACTCACCTCGTCCAACCACTACAGAGTCCACTTCACCATGTAAGCAACCACCCACTCCGGTACTATGCCCCCCCGATCCATGGGAAGAGACTGAAAAAAGGCATCAGAAGACCAGTGGAACAACGCACTCTGCTCCTACCGCCCAGACTCTACACATGACCCAAAACAGACAACAAAAGACTTCTTCCAGTGGATCGCAGAATGTGCCAACAACATCGCCCCTACCAAGACAGTCAAGGTCAAAAGACCTATCAAAAGAGCAAGCTGGTTCACCGAGAAACTACACTTCACCAAATGCAACTGCCAGCAACTAGAAAGGAAGTGGCGCATCAGCAAAAAGACAGAAGACCATACCGCGTTCAGTAGCGCTCTCAACCAGAACCACTGCCACCTGAAAGAAACCAAGAAGAATACCCTAGAAGACTGCATTGAAGCCAGCAAAAACCACAGCTAGGAACTCTTCGCCATCGTGAACAATTTTACCAATCCCATAGCCACAGAAAAAGATACTAAACCCTACCCGGAACTGTATGACAAACTTGCTGACTTCTTCCATGACAAGGTCTCAGCCAGCTACAAAAACTTCGAATGCCAACCACTCCCCACCAACAGCATCAACCAGCTCACACCCACGAACACAACCCCTGAACACTTGCTCACCCACTGGGACCTCCTCACCACACACAAACACTAACGCTTCAAGACCCTCACAGGTGATTTGCTGCGCTTTATAAATGCTTGATTGATTGAGTCATAGAAGGATCCCTGGTAGGCATAATTAGGTTTTTATGTAATTAAGTAATTACGGTCCTACAAGGGGAATGTACAATATTGAACAATAGTTTTTTTTAAGAAAAGCAGTAATGTAATTTTAGTGTCTCGTCAACTCTTAGGATCAATGACGGTTTAGCCATTGAATTACTTTACCACCATAACACTGAAGTAATAGCAACACGCTCTGTTATTTTGACGTTTCGCTGTACTTTACACCTGACATGAATCTACCCAGCTCCTCAGGATCTTGACCTTAAACTTAGGGTTTGACTTTTATGTCTTGAGCATCTATTAGGGTACACATTTCATTCTATCGTAGCATCTCATGTTTTCTCTTGTCCTTTAGTAGGAATATGTTTGTGCGCACTGATTTCTGTGTTCAGTGCCTTGCACAGTTTTCTTCACGAATGACCAAATTAGTTTATTATGTCAGTGTTGATAACATTTGCATAAAACATAGCCAAATGCAAGTACAAGCTTTATGAAGTATAAGGGTGAAACAAGCTTTGGCAATACAAGTCTGTATCCCCTACTGGGTATTACAACATATGCAACACAAATCTATGAATATCACTTGATATAACAATTAGAGGTGGGCGATAAACTCTGCTTTGTTTGTAGAGTTCACTGAGTTTAGCCCACTCCTCACACAGAGCTCTGGAAAAACTTCACCAATCACCATGTGGCGGAGTGTGTTCTCAGTCACGGCTTATCCAACGTTAAGTTGGCAAGCTCCAGTGAGAAAATTGAGCGTTAGAATGGCTCTCAACATGGGCGGTTGCAGCTGGTTGCTATAGTTCATGTAGAAAATCTAGTTGAGCGGCAGGATGAAAAAATGGCCCCTGGTGTGCCATGTGGTGCCATTCACACTGATTTTACATCTTGGAACAAGCTCATTGTGCTAAAAATGAGCGTGAGCAGCGCAAAAAAATAAATCTGCCCATTCGCAGAGTTTTTAACTCTATGGAATTCTCTATGGAATTCTGCAAGTGAAAGTGAAAGTGAAACTCTATGAGTTCAGCACACCCCTAATAACAACATAAATAAAGTAAGAAATGAAAATTGTGACTTTCAAGGACTTTCTATGTCTCTTAAAGGAATGAATTCAGAACAATATACCTGCAAATACTTATGGTGTTCACTACACACAATCGGCACGGAGTATAGCAGTGCTGTAGGGATGTGGATGCCTCAAACCCAGCAAAGAAGGTGAAGGGGGGGCTGACAACTACAGTGGAAACGAGGAGAATCATTCATAAAGGAAACATAATTCAGGGCTCTGACAAGAGCAGGCATGTCTTCCAAGAGAAGGTGATCATAGACACACCTTGTTAACTAAGTGACTCAGACTTCAGTGACTAGGAAGATCTTCTGTCTTGGGGTGGCAGCCATGTTCATGAACTGGACAAGGAGTAGGGTGAGTGAGTGATTTTACAACAGAGGGTCAATGGAACACATTCTGTGGAAGGGAAGGCTATTGTGAGATGTTTTGCCATTCATTCAGCACCAGGATACCCTCACGGGTGACAAGAAGTGCTCTACAAATCTACTGATTGATTGATTGATTACCCACTGAGATTCCCATTTTCGATCACTAACTATTTGGTGGGTAGAGACAACAGCTTTTAAATGCTGCTCCCTGTGAGCCAGATGACTCTCATATGGAGAAGATAATTGAAAATGAGAGCAGCAAACTTACATTTGCTTTGGAGTCTAGGTCTTTGTAGTAAATTGTAAAGCTTGCCTGCTTGCTAAATATCTATTTATGGTGTCAGCACTGGACATAAAAAGAGAGTTCCACAAGGTCGGGGCATGTTGTAGTTGTTTCCGTGACTTCTTCCCAAGTGATGGGCCACCACTGAGTGATTTATCTTTTTGCTTTATCCTTCTGTGAGCAACATTTATTCCCCATGATGGTCTTTGTAAAAGGAGGTGTGTGGAGATTATTGCTTGCTCTCTGTCTACCTTTTAGCTCAGAGAAACCAGGTGCATCTTAATTCTATGTACCTTTATCATTAATTGCATTTATTTAAAATATTTCATACATGAGGTTTCTTCAGCTCTTCAAAGGGGGGGGGGCACTTTAAAAGGGTATGCCCTTAGCCGTGGATCTGCCTACCAAAGCTGAGGCATCTGGAGCCTTCTTCACAAAGGCATTTACCAGTATTTTCTATTTAAGCGGATTGATTGAGCACAAAACTAGCTACATGAGCAGAGCAGCTGTACCTATGGAGAGGTTGAAGGAGCAGTAATAACTCTGAGTTGTACCTGTCCCCGCCTTCTTATATAAAGGGGATGAAGACACGTAATTAAACTGCAAGGTGTGCATTCCCAGCTGGAGTTTGTGAGTAGCATCTGGGCAGAAAATGATGCTCAGGCAAAGGCGTAAATCTATGTGCATGGAGATCTGAGAAAGTAGATTTATCTCTGTGAAGTCTCCCTCTCCTCCTTTCTCCCTTTTATCAATCAAAAAGTCTTTATTTCGGCCGGTTTGGCCATAAAAGAGTACAGAGTAAAACAGAAAAGGGAAGAAGGGGGAAGGGAAGGCAAGTAGCATTTAAAATTCATTTGTATGCACATGGCAATATTCTCCCTTTTGATCTTCTCAGTCTCTGGTTATCTGTGCCTTTTATTAACCACTATTTGTTAAATATGAGTTTTCAATAAAGACTACATGGATGTCAATAAGGAGTGGCTAAGAGTAGGATGTACTTTCCTTGCTTGCCATTTGGTCCCTTAGTACTTCCCTTCCAGATCTCCTGATAGCAGAAGCAAACATGGGAGCCCTAAGAGGTGTCAGTACTTTTTGTGGTCCCTGCAGCGTTCCTTTCCTCCCAGCAAATCATTCTCTATTTAAGGGCTAAAGATGGAATATGATGTAACCCTGTGATGTCATTGGTGGTCAAAGGGTTTGTGATGTCACTTCCGCTCCCTCTTTCATTTTGGTGAATTGATGTCAATGAAAGGTTGTTAAAAATATCGTGCAGATAAATCCCATAAGACGAATTGAAATCGCTGTGGTACCTTCAACCAAATCCTAAGGGCCACCCCCACTTTAATTCCACGGTCTGCCGTCAGGACACAAAGGTTTGCTTATCTTCAGCCAGTTCGCTCAGTTACTTACATCACATCTGTGTTTGTTATGCACCCTTACCAATGTATGCCCCTCAAAAATGATGGAATGACTCTTCATGTGCCGGATTGTGGTCTCAAGATGGAGTGCTTGTGTTTCATTATTCAGGTGATATGTTTCAAGACATGAGCTATTTGTGTTATTACCAAATACAGCAGACTCTATTATCGTATAATTGAGTTTACAAGGATGAGTAATGGCTGATTCTTCCCCACACAACATGATCAATGCTCTTCATTTCCCTTCCAGATGCCATGAGTTCAGTGGCGTAGCAAGGGGCGGGGGGGCAGTCCACGCGGGCGGCACAAGTTTTCAGGGGCGGCAGATGGTCTAACTACACCACTGCATGTGTTGAAGCCAAGAAAAGCATGTCTGGGGAGGAGGTCATGCTTCTGCTTACTAAGAATGATGTGAATAGTAATCATAATAATAATAAAATAATACTAATAATGATAATAATAATATTAATCCTAAAAATATAATAATAAGAATGCTAATACTAATACAAATAACAATAATAATAATAACAACAATAATAACAACAAAAAGTAATAATAATGATAATCTAATGATAATCATAATAATAACATGAAGAAGAAGAAGAAGAAGAAGCAGAAGCATTTCTGGGGCAGAAATCATGTTACTGCCAGGTGGTGTTGTTGTTATTATTATTCTCATTATTATTATTATCATCATTATTATTATTATTATCATTATCATTATTATTATTATTATTATCAATATTATCATTATTATTATTATTATTATTATTATTATTATTATTATGTGTGATACGTTAAGGTCATCATTATGTTATTATTGGCAGTTGTAGTAGTAGTATTGTTGTATTGGATTGTATTATAATTTTTATTATTATGATTGTTATTCTTGTTGTTATTATTATTATTAGCAAAAATAAATAGTCTAGTGGAGTCCATACAAAAACAGACATCAAGGGGCCGATTCACAGAACTAACTTAAGACAAAGTCCTAAACTTACTACTTTTGGTATTCACAGAAGTTAGGATTTTGTCTTAAGTTTGTCTTAAGACAAACTTAAGACTGACTTAAGACAGTCTTAAGACAGACTTAAGACAAACTTAAGATAGACTTAAGACAGACTTAAGACAAACTTAAGATAGACGTAAGACAGACTTAAGACAGACTTAAGACAAATTTAAGACAAAATCCTAACTTAAGTCTGTCTTAAGACTGTCTTAAGTCTGTCTTAAGACTGTCTTAAGTCTGTCTTAAGTCTGTCTTAAGACTGTCTTAAGTCTGTCTTAAGACTGTCTTAAGTCTGTCTTAAGTTTGTCTTAAGACAAACTTAAGACTGACTTAAGACAGTCTTAAGACAGACTTAAGACAAACTTAAGATAGACTTAAGACAGACTTAAGACAAACTTAAGATAGACGTAAGACAGACTTAAGACAGACTTAAGACAAATTTAAGACAAAATCCTAACTTAAGTCTGTCTTAAGACTGTCTTAAGTCTGTCTTAAGTCTGTCTTAAGTCTGTCTTAAGTCTGTCTTAAGACTGTCTTAAGTCTGTCTTAAGACTGTCTTAAGTCTGTCTTAAGTTTGTCTTAAGACAAACTTAAGACAAAATCCTAACTTCTGTGAATACCAAAAGTAGTAAGTTTAGGATTTTGTCTTAAGTTAGTTCTGTGAATCGGGCCCCATGTCTTTTCCTGTTGATTCCTAGGACATGGGACACAGTAATGTCAAATTTCCCAAGCACCCTACATCCAGCACTTCAGAAAAGACGCTAGGAAGCCATTCCCAACTCCAAGTACTCACCAGCTCCCTACATGACTGCTGGGAAGCCATTCTCAACACCTGGTACTCACCACCTCTCTGCGGGACTGCAAGGAAGCCATTCCCAACTCCTAGTACTCACCACCTTCCGACGTGACTGCTAGGAAGCCATTCCCAACTCGTAGTACTCACCACCTTCCTACGTGACTGCTAGGAAGCCATTCCCAACTCCTAGTACTCACCACATCCCTACGTGACTGCTAGGAAGCCATTCCCAACTCTTCATACTCACTACCTCCCTACGTGACTGCTGGGAAGCCATTCCCAACTCCAAGTACTCACCACCTTCCTATGTGACTGCTGGTAAGCCATTCCCAACTCCTAGTATGCACCACCTTCCTACGTGACTGCTAGGAAGCCATTTCCAACTCCTAGTACTCACCACATCCCTTAGTGACTGTTAGGAAGCCATTCCCAACTCGTAGTACTCACTACCTCCCTACGTGACTGCTGGGAAGCCATTCCCAACTTCTAATACTCACCACCTCCCTATGTGACTGCTAGGAAGCCATTCCTAACTCCTAGTACCCACCACCTCCCTATGTGATTGCTATGAAGCTATTCTCACTTACTAGTACTCACCACCTCCCTACGTGGCTGCTAGAAAGCCATTCCCAAGTACTAGCATTCACCGCCTCCCCACATGACTGCTAGGAAGTCATTCTCAACACCTGGTACTCACCACCTCTCTGCGGGACTGCAAGGAAGCCATTCCCAACTCCTAGTACTCACCACCTTCCTACGTGACTGCTAGGAAGCCATCCATTGGGAGTTTGTCATTACTAACTCCTCAGCACCCTAACGGCTTTACTGAAATTTGGGAAGTTTGGTATCAAACTTCTCAGCACATTAAACCCACACTGGTGCCAGAGTGGGATTTAATGAAAAATGCACTCAGAAGGCATCTTAGAGATGCCTGCTGAAAAATTACCTAACTCTAGTGTACTGGCTGACTGGCGGCTCACCAGCTGCCACCCGCAGACATGTTTCTGCACCCCTGGGTAGAGAGCCTCCCACTCTCAGGGTTCTGTAACACAGCACATCCTGGACAGAGGTGTCAAATCTCTCCCCCCCATGATGGGCAGGGTTCACGAAGGGGAAGCTTCAAAGGCTTGCCGCCTTTGTGAGCTGACACAGCCATTTGCTGCTACTAGCAACTGGCCCCCACCAGTTCTGACTCCCACTTTGGGTGCGCGAATCCGAGGGAAAACCAATATAGAAGGAGAGGTGTGCCCACCTTTGCCAACCCCCCCCCGCAGGTGGGGGAGGCGAGGTGAGGCACAACTCTCAGTCCCCGCCATCTTGAAAAATTGGGGGACACAGCCAACCAGAGTCAGGCTTATGCCCCCCTCCCACTAGAGGGTGGCATAATAGGGTTTGTTCCCACCCAAAGGAAGGGACTCATTGGTCCCAACATGTACATACCTGAAACACCCCTAAATCTAGTATTTAGGGGCAAGCCCGAACCTTGCCTCCTCAGAAAAGAAGAAACAAAAAGAAGAAGGGCCGAAGAAGCGTGCTGAAGGAAGAAGAGGACACCAACTGACTTGGCCCAGCCCTATCGGCCTGTCCCGGCCTCAACCTGCTCCAGTGGAATCCTGGTGTGTCCTGCAGCCAGCAGCCCCACAAAACCCGAAGGACCTGCCCTGCTCTCCCCAACAAGACTTTGCCTTCCGTGAAAGTGCAGAGCGGCAACGTTGGTAGAAGCATTCAGTGAAGAGCAAAGTAGGTGTAGTACAGTTTTAAATTGGTCTTCCCTTATGAGCCATAAAGGTGAATAATGCCAAGGGGTGTGCCATCTCCCACAGATGACGTACATTACAGTAAACAAACACAGATAGGTGGTTGCTTCTGAGGCAAGAAATGTATCATCTCACCTGAATGAAATACAGAAATGTTGCGAATAGTTTGGGCTAGTAATCTTCAGGTGACAATTCAGTTCACATAATCCGTACTTATTTGCACGGAATATAGCTCCCACGTATGTTAGGGCATGATTTATTACAGATATGAAACACTTCTTGCACTTGGAAACATGAAAAGTGTGAGAATGATGAATTCTACAGGCAAAATAGAATTTTTCCTGATGGAGCGCTCCCCTTCATCCGAAACACAGCATTTTTCTGGATTTGTGGAGCAATTCTACACCTCTTCTAGGTCTTAATCAGTGGTTATAGGTTTGCCTCGCTTTAGGGGCATGCTGGCCTCCTGTGGACTAATATCAAAGGCATAGAGGTGCTGAGTACAATCCTGGATGCAGTCTGCAGATGAATGAATATCGCTCAGCTTCTTTTCCTTCTTATTCCGTAAAACTTTATTTTACCATACACCTGTTGCCACCTTCCACATCCGTTCTGTATGGACACTCCGTCTTTTCATTAGGTTTTTCCATCTCTCTCTCGTTTGCTAGGCACTCTTGTTGAAACTCTTTATGTATCATCAAAGACATTTAACAGAGAAAAGTCGCAGGACAGGAAGGCAAAGCCGGACCAATGAAGGGCCCGCAATGAATGCCTCCGGAGCAGTAGCGGCTCCTGGAGGGAGTGCTGCGGGGCGGTGAGGCGGGAGGGGGGGAAAGAGGGAGGGGCAGGGTTGGGGGTAGTAAACTCCGGATTAAATCCGAACGGAGTTGAGTAGCTAAATAAATAAATTAAACGAATTACATTGCGTGCGCTGCAACGCCAAACCGGTGATGCTTCGAGCAATGTAATTCGTTTTATTTATTTATTTAGTTACTGAACTCCGTTCAACCTTAATCCGGAGTTTACTACCCTCCACCCTGCCCCTCCCCCGCCACACCGCCCCGCAGCACTCCCTCCAGGAGCCGCTACTGTTCCCAAGGTAAGCCCGCAAAAAATCTCTGCAAGCTTGCAAAATTGAAAGCAGGCGATTGGGAGGCATGGTTCAAACCCTCCAATCAGATGGAAATGTGCAGCAGAAAAAAGAGGCTTAGAAGGGCGGGGTACAACACCCGGGGCACACTTTGACCTCTCCACATTGGCCCACCCACCTACACCGAATTGCGGGCGGCGCAGCCGCAGGTTGGGAGTGGTCAAAGAGGTTATGGAGACAGTGTCCTTGGGATGCCTTACAGCAGGGGCACCGGGAGCAGGCGAATGGCCAGCAAAGGGTCAGCAACAGGCGGACACGGCACTTGCAGCCCGGGCAACGACTAACGGCCAGCCACTCAGATCTCGGTAGCAAGGGAAGCCTAGATGCCTCAAACTCTGGACACCAGCTTAAGGGCCATAAATCAGGGGGCTGAGGGGGAATAGCTGTAAAAGTTATTGTGGACTAATTAATTGTTTGATAAAGATGACAGATGTGAAGTATTAACATCATGCAGCATACGATTGCCCATTAAAATGGGATGTTTATGTTCCATGTTTGTGAATAAACTGTGTCCGTTATGCACCAACAGTGATTCAACTTGTGTTTACCGAGATGGGATAAAAAGGGAGCATGAGGAAGGCCGGGAGGGACTGGTGGTCACTCGCATGTCTGGGAGGGGTTAGGAAAGAGAATGAATAAACTCAGTCAAACTGCAGTAATTCAGGGGACAAGGCGAGGTGTAATCGAAGGATGGGCTGGTTAAGGCAAGAAAGAGAAAACGGACTTTGAGATGGCTGCGAAGAGTGAATGAGAGGCAGCGAAAGAGCGGATGCAAGTTCAATTGAGCGCGATGGAGCTGGAAAGCTGAAGGGTCACAGATTATCAGTGGCAGGGACTCGGGGAGGGACATGCAGAGTCTGAGATGAAGAGCACAGAGAACGGGCTGGACATACAGTTGAAGCAGAGGCACAAAATGCAGGAGGAGGATGAGTGCCCTCCAACCTGAAGCTTGGCTCTGGCTCAGCTCGACGTCCTGTTGGACCTTCGAGCCCATAACAAGCCGAGATTTCATCTGGCTTCTGCCTCCCACCCTCCTTGTATCCTAGATGTACCAGTATCACCAAAACGGTTGACTTTGGAGCTGTGAACCAGATTCGAGTCTGTCGATGGCTCAACCTCCTATGATTTTGGGCGAATCACTTAATCTCCCCATCCTTAAAAATAATGAATGGTGAGCTTGTGTAACAGTTGCTCATGCAAAGTGCTCCAATACCTTAAGGGCCAAGTTCGTGCTATAATATAAAGTACAAAAAACCACTAGAATCCCAGGTAAAATTTTACATTGATTCATGTTCCGAATGTCTCTTATCTGATAAAAAATGGAAAGTTATGAATACACCCCTACACCCTGTGCCCTTTCCCATTAAACCTTGGGACAAAGTTGGTTTAGACTTTTCTGGACCTTATGATCACCTGTCCCATGACCTTAAATATCTTATTTTGTTAATTGATTATCACTCAAAGTGGATTTATCACATGTTTTGTGACTCACCCAATTCCACTAATGCCATTACATTTTTGAAGAAGATATTTTCTGTGGAAGGCTCGCCCTCTGCTATAGTCACAGACAATGGCACCCACTTTATCTCCCAAAAGTTCAGTTCATTCTTAACCGAGTGTGATGTCAAACATCTTAAGGTCGCCCTATACTCACCAACCTCCAACGGTTTGGTCGAAAGGGCAAACAGATTAATTAAGGACGCCATTCAAACAGCTCTTTCCTCCCATCATGATGTACAGGATTTCCTTGAAGCCTAGTTGTGGTCTTATAATATTTCTCCTCATTGCACCACAGTTGTTTCCCCATTTTCCCTCTTAAGGGGTAGAACTGCTCACACAGGTTCATGTCCAAATTGGTTACTTAATAAGCACAGCAAGAGCATTCGTTGCGATAAAGATTTGACGTCGAGAGTTTTACAAAAGCAAAGTCTCATGAAGTCAGCGCATGACGCAGCAAGAAACTTTAATACCCTAGAATTGAAAGTGGGTGATTGGGTCCTCATTAAAAATCCCAAAAAAGTGTCAAAATGTTTATCTAAATTTTCCTCTCCGGTGCAAGTCACTGGTGTCAGCAGAGGCTCAGCCTTACTTGGAAATAAGGGGTGGCTGAATAAGAGATCGCTGGTACACCTTTCTGACTCACAGGCTGGTTCTTTACTCAAATTATCTAAACAAGAATTGGAGGCTGCTGATTGGACTCATTGGTTACGTGATACAGCGTCCATTGTTGAAGATTCCTCCATCTCTCGGTGTCCCATTGTACATTCCAATTTGGAATGTGTTTCTGCCCCCGGTTCTGTTGTGACCACTGCTGACACCTATTCCTTACCACCGGAATTGGGGGTTCGTTGTAGAAGATTGCCTTCCAAATTGAATGATTCCGTTTTGTCTTGATTCCGTTTTCATTTGCTTCATTTGCTTTGTTTGCAATAGCATCATTCTTACTTTAGGTTTCTTGTTTTCCATTTTTCCTTTTCAGTTTGTTCTTTGTGGAGAGGGAGATGTTGTAGTGTTTTGTCACTGCGAGCATCCTCGTGCCAGGATCTGAGCTCGAGGATGCCTCGCTGTTGTTCTGTATTGTTTTAAATATGGTTCCATGATCTGATGCTGAACGCGGTGTGCCAGGGTTCTGACCACGTTATTTAGTTGTCACAGATCCTGGTATGCGGCGGGAGTGTCTGATCGTGGGTGCTGTTGAATTACTAAATAAAGACCAGCTTACTCACTTCTGCAGTCTCCGGACCCCTTCATCACAACCACTCTAGAAAGGGGCTCCATTTCATGATCACGTATTTGAAACAGTACAGCGCTAGGAGATGCTTACTTTGGGTTTGATGCGCTTTAAATATCATGAAAACAGACAAGGGCTTCATGGCAGGGAAACCATCTACTCCAGCCAGAGCATCTGTATATTGATTTTTATTTTATTTTTTATAGCCTCACATAACCTCCATACTATTGTATATAAGCATCCTCTTGCTGACAGCAACCCAAATGCTTATAACTTAGAGGGTCTGACCTCAACTAATGTTCTATGGGGGCAAACCCATAATGCACATCGTAGACTGACCGAGAGGCGTAATAATTGGACTGTTTGTTGGTTGATTCAGCCCACCCTCCACATTCCTACTAATCTAGCAATCCCCAAAAAGAACCATGCGCTCTTCTGTTTCTAAAACGATTAACCTTTTGATCTGATTCTTTAAAATATCTTACTGAGTTCCACCATTCCCTCCAGGATGGGGGGTCTGCCTGACGCCACCTTTTACAGATTTCTCTCCTTGCCAGGAGAATCAAATAAAACACCAATTTACCCTGTTCAGCAGTGATATCCCTCTCCCCCTCCCCCTCTGAAGTCTTTACTATCCCAAAAAATATTAGTACCAGACTTACCTCTATTTCTTTACCAAGTATCTCAGGCAAGGTCTTACCCACATTCCTCCAACACTGAGCAGGTTAAGAACATATGGATGTCATCTTGGGCATGGCATCTTATACAGCTTGATTCTCCTCCTCCCCTTATTTTGGATATCTTGAGCGGAGACCAATATATCCTATTAATGGTAAAGAAGTGGTTCTTTCTTAGTGCAGCGGATTTAATTAAACAATATAATTTTTCCAAAGATACTTGCCATAACATTTGGAGCTCTTCATCTGGCAAGCACTCATCCCAGACCTTTTGGGGGGAGTCAAGTTTCCTGTCTGCCGCATCCAGTAAGTAATTGTACCAAAGAGCGATTTCCTTCTTCCTTGGGTTTGCATCCTGGAGGTCTTCTTCCATTGCACAATCTCCCGGGAATTGCCAGTTTTGATGTGCACACCATGTAGATATTTGATAATATTTAAATCTGGATAAACAGTTTTTAGTTAGATGGCTCCAAGCATCCCACAAGAGACAGCTGTTTACTTTAACTATGTCGCCCCACCTCTTCACCCCTGCCTCTTTCAAAGGTTGAGATAAAACATTGTTCAAGCATTCCGGAGTACCTGGGGAATCCCACACCGGTGCCCACTTGCTGTAATAGGGAATGCCTAAAATACTACGACAGTCAAACCATAATTTGGCGGCAGCATGTAAAACCTTCCGGCGAACTTTTAAAAAAAATGTAGCGGCGCCAAATTTATACATGAAACCCTCGGCTGAACTCTCATGCAACATTGCCTTGAACATGTGGCCCGTCAGATGATCATCTGGCCTATTTAGGAGCATTCTGTTATTTTGCAGTTGGTATGCCCAACAATAAATCTGCAAGTCTGGTAGGCTCAAACCTCCGTGTGCCAGTTTTCGTCTAAGCTTTTTCCAGGAGAGTCTGATCCCCTTACCAGCCCAAACAAAAGAAGATATCTTACCCTGAATTTTGTCAAAAGTCAAGGGGATATTATTAAAAAGATAAGTAAACTTCGGCAGAACACACATCTTAATCAGATTTACCCTACCGTAGTGTGTAAGCGGTAGATTCTGCCATCTTTTTAGCAGTATATCGACTTCTTTAGATACTCGGGCTATATTTGTTTTAGGGAGATCAGATAGCTCTTGAGTAATGGTAATTCCCAGATACCGTATCTCCTTTGACACCCTGAAACCCTGCACTTCAGAGTTCCATGTCATGACCTCCGTTTTACTGTTATTGATCTCGTAACCTGACAGTTTGCCAAAGACCTGTACTTCCCTTAATAGACTTGGTAGGACTTAGTTAACATTAGATGTAAAAAGGATTAAGTCGTCCGCATATAGGGCGAGTTTCCTTGAAAAACCATTCATTAAAAAGGGCTGTATTTGGGGGCGTGGCTTAGGAGCCGGAGGGAATGGCCGCCGTTTTCGAGAGCTCCGTGAGAGTGTAAAGCAACGGGCCTCCTCCAGGCTTACAGCGCGGCTGCAGGGATCACCGAGCCGCTTCCCCATGCGGCGTAACGTCTCAGCATCCTTTCAAGATCTTCACGGCGGTACCAGGTGAGCGCGATATGATGTTTCACAACTTCTCTCTTACATCGCGGCTTTCCGGTAAGACGCGGCCGCCATTTAAATTTGCTTTCCTGCTCCACGTATGACTGCTGCCTTCATTCCTCATGTTTTCGCCCTGAATTGACCCATCAGATATCTGACATCATGGAAACAGCTTTTCTTCAGTGTTATTGACTTTTGTGGGCAACTTTTTTACTTTTTGGCAATTTTTTGGCTCTGTTCTTTTTTCTCCTCAGATTTCTCTCAGTACTTCAGGGCACCATCTTAGATTTCTAAATTTTGTCTGCCAACTTTTTACTTTAAATAACCATACTGGACCATAACCAATTATTCAGTTCTAACTTTTACCTTGCTGCTGGACATTATATTTTTGCTCCTTGATTTATACTGCGTTTCTAGTCAGATTTTTGTTTTCCTTTCCTCTCAGGAATAAATAGCAGGTTGCTAGACGCCATTTTTGACCCTTGGAGTTTACTTTTCAGTTCTCCCTTTGAAAAGTTTCTCTGTGAACATGGCTCGCTCTAACCGCACTTCTTCACAGAAAATGTCTGCGCCTTCCTCGTCATTAGAAGATATTAATCCTTTCAGCATGCTACAGGATAACATGGAGGAAAATCTTAATGACTCTGTTGGAATAAAAGGCGAATCTGCTGCTTCTTCTCGCTCGAGCAATAAACCCAACTCCAAAATTCCCTCCACATTTGGAAAACGAGTAAAGACAAGCCCTCCTTCCCCTACTAATTCTGCCTCTTCTTTTCCATGGATCTTTTGCTTGAGGAAATACGTTCACTCAAACCATATATGGCTGAAACAAATACCCGACTTCAAAGCCTTGAGGGCCACTGGTCACACACTGAGCAACGAGTTGCGGATCTTGAAAGAAGAGTGACTTCAGTGCAGGTAGTCCCAGACCAGGTTCCCGGTATACATAAAGAAATACAGTTACTCAGGCAGCAGGTGAGAATTTGGAAAATCGTAACAGGCGCAATAACCTACGTATTAACGGTTTGGCGGAAGGTCTTGAAGGGTCGCATCCTATATCCTTCTTTCAATCTTTCTTGCCAACGCTTCTGGGTCTTCCTACCTCTCCTCCATTGAATATTCAGCGAGCTCATCGTTTGGGTCCAGCATCCTGCTTGTTTAATTCTTCTGCCTCTTCCACGAAACCCAGAGGAGTCATCCTGTACTTTCTAGAATATACTGATCTCATAAAAGTTATTCAGGCGGCCAAACAGAAAGGGAGAATTACTTGGAATGGCTCAAATCTCTTTTTTGCTCAAGATTATGCCAAGGCTACTGCAGGCCGACGCAAACAGTTTCTGGATATGAGACCTGCCCTACGCGCCATGAATGCCCGATATGGATTGTTTCACCCTTGCCTTTTCAAAGTAACCCATAGCAATAGAACAACAAACTATGAGGATCCGGCACTTCTTCAACAATTTTTGAACTCACACAGGGATGAATCCATGGACACTCCTTGCTTATAATTGTTTTGACTCGTTTTATAACGGTTTGTTGTTATTTGTCTATGCCCCATCTCCTATTGTATTTAGTGCGTTGTGAAACATCCTCTTAATGTTTTTTCTCTCTTTTACCAGATGTGGTTCTGTGATCCTTTGTTGTTGTTTATGATGTCTTCGCCTGGAGGCGTTTTCCCCTTGCTGCGTCCTCTTGGAGTCCTTCGATTCGACGTGCTATCTTCCCTATGTGGTTCCTCCATCCCCACGTTTCTTATCTTTTTGTGGTATGTTTTTTGACATTATTTTGTATCATCGATTGTTTGACTTGTTTTGTTTTCTTGTTCAATGTCTCCTTTATCCCTGTCCTTTTTTCTCCAACTCTTTTTTCTTCTCTTTTTTTCCTTTTTCCTTTCTTCGCTTTTTGTTAATATTTAATCACATCTTTGGTCTTTGTTCTTTTCTCTCTCAGTTGTTTTCTTTCTCTCCCTCTATCTTCTTTCTCCCCCTTTTCTTTTACGATATCTTCATCTCTACATTATACAATACTTCTTTGGTCAACTCTTCTTTTATACATATCTTTTTCTTTTCCTTCATCCTGAGTCTAGTTCACATTCTTTTCTTCCCTGTTTTCTTTCTCCTAGGTAATAAGGATCTGAATTCTTATACTGGTTGCATATTGACTGTTCATATTCTGCTTGATCAATATTATTCAACTGTTTTTATTATATTTGTGCATCTTCTTTTTAATGGTTTACCTTTAGAGTTGTAACTTGGAACGTTAATCGAGTTAATAATCCCATCAAAAGACAACGCGTGTTAACCCATTTATCTAGATTGAATACTGATATTGCTCTACTTCAAGACACTCACCTATCAGATGCTGAAGCAGTTAAGCTGAAAAGCAGTTGGGTGGGTCATGTTTTTTCTTCCGCAGCTTTTGGAAAGAAGAATGGTTCATCGATTTGATGTCATAAAAAACATCAGTTTTCAATTGTACATCAGGAAAACGATCCTGATGGTCGCTGGGTAATTGTTAAATTACTTATTGATCAAATACCCTTAGTTTTATTTAATGTTTATGCACCTGTTATTGTTGATAATACGTTTTGGACTCAGATGTCTGACAAACTTCTTCTGTTAGATGACGATTATGTTATCTATGGAGGTGACTGTAACCAAGTTCTAGACCCTATACTAGATAGACACTCATCTGTAAAATTCTCCAATACCAAGATGCACTCACAATTCACTTCTGCCATACATCGTAAAGATTTAATTGACATCTGGAGACTTTGTAATCCAGATTTACAAGAATATATTTTCTATTCTCCTCCACACAATTCACAATCTAGAATAGATTATCTCTTGTTCAGTAAACCTTTGTCTCAACTTGTCTCTCATGCTGAAATTGGTTCTATCCTCATATCAGACCATGCTCCAGTTTTTGTGGATTGTGACCTGCTGCCCTTTTCCCCTAATGCCGGTAGATGGCGTTTTAACAACACATTATTATCAGACCCTAATTTCACAGGCCAATTCAGCTCTTTTGCTTCTGAATTCTTTTCAATTAATTCCACTCCGGACTCTTCTCCTGTAATGATTTGGGATTCTTTTAAAGCTGCAGCCAGAGGATTTATCATAAATTTTGTTTCACGGAAAAAAAAGTTTTTTTAAGCCAAAAATTCTCACTTATTAGCCAAGGTTAAACAACTTGAATATTCTTATTATCGCTCTAATTCTGAAGCATCGTTAAAAAATCTTGAAGCAAAAATCTCTTTTAATAAATCTACTACAGAAGCCGCATCCTCTTAACTCTTAAAAAGTAGTGCCCGTTATTATGGTGGCCAGAATAAGATGGGCAAACTTCTTGCAAATTATTTAAAAATCCGTTGTGAACGGACTAAAATAGATTCCATACGTAATAATGCAGGAGATTTGCTATTTAAAGATAATGATATTCTAAATGAATTTGTTTCATTTTACAAAAACTTCAGATGTACTTTCCTCTTCCTTCCAATCAATAAATTCCCCTCCCCATATGATACTGATTTTTCCTTATTAGAAGCACACATCACTTTAGCTGAGATTAAACATGCTGTATCCGTACTGAAAAGAGGTAAAGCACCTGGTCCTGATGGGTTTACTATTGAATGTTATGCTCACTTTGCATCCTTATTACTTTCCCATCTTTTATTACTCTATGAGTCTTTTGTCAAGGATGGTTCTTCTTCAGGATCTTTTTAAGAAGCCGTGATTTGTTTAATTCCCAAGGAGAACAAAGATCCCGCTTTTTGTAAAAATTATCGCCCAATCTCCCTAGTTAATTTAGACTATAAGATTTTTGCCAAAATTCTTGCTCTTCGTATTGATCCCATTCTTCCGAACCTTATTGGCCCAGAACAATCAGGATTTATCAAAGATCGTTTATCTTCAGATAATTCCAGAGTCTTCTTTAATATTTTAAGTAAGGCCTCTTCTCTCGACTACCCCATTGCTGTGATAGCATTGGATGCTGAAAAGGCATTTGATAGGATCGGTTGGGATTTTATGTTTCACGCACTTAGATGGATCGGGTTCCCTACTAATTTGATTTCTCTTATTTCTTTACTTTACTCTGGCCCTAAGGCCTCTATTTTTGTTAATGGGAGAAACTCTGACTATTTTCCTCTTTTCAGAGGTGTTCGTCAAGGTTGCCCTTTATCTCCTCTTTTATTTATAATCGCATTAGAACCCTTCTTCACGAAAATTAGGTTAGATGATAGAATTACTGGTTTTAATCTTGCCACTACTCATGTTAAAATGTCTGTTTATGCTGGTGACGTCCTTCTATACTGCTCAATTCCTTCTACTTCTCTTCCAGCCTTTCTTTCTCAAGTTGATACTTTTTCTCAACTCTCCGGATATCGCCTTAACTCGGATAAATGTGAGGTTTTTCCATTAAATGTTCTCTGTCTGAAACAGGATTTTAGCTCCACTGGCTTAGCCTGGGAAAACTCTAAAATAAAATATTTAGGTCTATGGTTCTCTCCTACCATCCCAGAACCTTAAAAGAAAACTTTGATAATGTTACTAAAAATGTATCTATCTTTATTGACCGATGGCATCCACTTTTTCTTTCCTGGTGGGGACGCATGGACTCTATTAAGATGATGCTTACTCCGTTAATTCTCTATCTTCTGTCTAGGATCCCAGTTCATATTCCTGGTTTTTATTTTTTTTTTAAATTGATTCTCTGTTAAGTAAATTCCTTTGGAAAAATAAGACTCCTCGAATAGCTCTCAATGCCCTTAAGGCTGACAAAAACTCTGGTGGTCTCAAAATTCCTGACTTTAAATCCTATCATTATGCTTTTTCTCTCAGACAATCCTCCTGTTGGCTTTCTTCGGATCAATGTGTTCATCCTCCTATTTGGTTGACTATTGCAAAATACTTTATAGCTCCTTTTCACTATAATGAATCTCGTACTTTTACAAATACTACTCCTTCTTTTCGCTCTCAAGTTATCTCTCACACGTGTAAAATATTAATACCACTTCTTCCGTCCTCGTACCCCTCATCTTCTTCGTTAGATCAGCAACCTATCTGGCATAATCACCTTTTACGTATCAAGGGCCGTACTATTTATTGGAAGTCTTGGAGACTCAAAGGTTTACTTTGGATTTCACAATTAGCATCTAATAATACTCCGCTACCCTTCTCAGAGCTTCAATTACAATTTTCATTTACCCCCTTCATGTAAATCTCAATATGACTCTCTCCTTCCACCTCTCTCACAATATCTTCTTTCCTTACCGCTTAGTCCTAATATCCCTTCCAAATGTTCCAGTCTTTTTCCTTTTTTATCTACTAATACATCAGCTTCCTCTTTATATAGAACTTTGTTTTTCTCTTCTGATAGAACCAAGGGGAAGGCTGAATTGGCTTGGGAAAAGGATCTTGCAGAATGTTGGACTATCCCATTTTGGGATAAATTATGGTTAAAAATTCATAAGACATCTAGGGCAGCGAATACTTCTCAGACTCTTTATTTTGTTTAAAAAAACTCCTCCTTCTAACTCCTTCGAAGTTAGCTTCTTTTTCTGCAGACTATTCTTCGGCCTGTTGGTCATGCGAGATGGCTTCAGCTGATTTAAAACATATGCTATTTGACTCCCGTTTTTGGTTCCTAGTTTGGTCCCAAATAATAAAAAAATGTTCAATACCCAAATCCCTTTTTCCCTATCTAACATCTTTTTAGGCTCCTTATCACCTTCTTGGTCTCACCCAATTCCCAATCCCTCTTTAATTGACTTATTACTAGCTATAGCCCTTCATTTAATAACTTCCAATTGGAAACAAGTTGACAGAGTTACCTTCAAAGCTTGGTGGAATGCTGTTTGTTTTCATCATAGACTGGACACAAGTAATGTTTCTCCTATATCCTTATCTATTAAAAGAGATCTTTTATGGCTCCCTTTATCTACTTACCTAACTGATGTAGCTTTTAATTCCGCCACTACAGTTAACACTCCAGATGAAGTCAGCAAACCTCCATAAATCTTTTGTTGTCTTTTTAAGCTTAGTTCTAAGTGTATACTTTGATATTACTCTTTTTTCTTTTCAGTATTGGATCTTATGAATTAATGATTACAGTATATTTAATACAATTCTTGTATATGCAACAGAGTCTTCTGATAGTACTTTTTATTTATATGGGATTTTCCTCCCCCCATCCCCTCTCTCCCTCTCCTTCCTTTTCCTTTTATCACCAATACGTTTTTGTATCTTTTAGATTTATTGTATTCATTATATTGTGATTTCTCCTATATGATGTTACATCCTTTGTATGCTACAATTTTTTTTTTCTTTAATAAACTTTAAACTTAAAAAAAAAAGGGCTGTATTTCATTATTTAGCCTTAGACTTTGCGCAAACGGCTCAATGTATAAATCAAAGAGTGTAGGAGACAGCGGGCAACCCTGTCTAGTGCCTCGCCCTATTGATATTGGAACTGAAAGCCTCCCATTTACTAATATTTGGGCACGTGGTTCACTATATATTTTCCCCAACAAGTCTCTAAAGGTGCAATCAAACCCAAAAGCCTCTAGTACACTTGACAAATAACACCAGTTGACACGATCAAAGGCTTTTGCAGCGTCCAATGTTATTATTGTTAATGGGGCTCTAGCCGCAGTTGCCAGATCTATTGCACCGATTAGAGAGATGACAAGATGCTTCATCTGCCGCCCGGGGAGGAGACCTTCTGATCGTTATGTATTATTGCCCCTGCTATTTTACTTAATCGGGAATTAATGATACCGGTAAAGGTTTTGTAGTCAGAGTTCAATAAAGATATCAGGCGATAAGATTGGCATTGGGTGGGGTCTTTACCAGGTTTTAAGATCAGGGTGATAATTGCCTCTTTCCAGGTGTCCGGTAATGAAGAGCGACCCCGCAGAATCTCATTAAACAGTTTCAGCCATATTGGGATGATTTCATCCATCAACAACAGGTAAACCTCATTTGGGATCAAATCTGGGCCGGCTGCCTTACCTTTTATAATCTTCTTTATAGCTTCCATAATTTCACTCCCTGTTATGTCTTGGTTTAGTAGTGTTAATCCTTCAGGGGTCACTTTGGGAAGCTGTTTCTGAGCCAGCCAAAGCTCTACAACTGTTTTATCTGTATCTAAATCCTCCCCATACAGCTCTTGAAAAAAATTAAAAAATTTCCTCTCAATCTCGCTCTTATTATCCGAGAACTGAGCGGAATAATCATTCCCATTTTCTATTCTAATCCTAGTTATACAGTTTTGAGACCTGTCCATTCTGCTCTTTATAGCTAACAATTTACCGCATTCTTCACCCTGACCGAACTCTCTCATTCTACTTGCTTCCCACTTCTCAAGCATACTTCCTTCCAATGTTAACCTATATTCACGTTGTTGATCTTCCAGTGTACCCAACAATTTATCTTTTTCTTCCCCCTGAACTTGACCGGACTTTAATCTTGCTTCAGATTTTCTCAACTGCTCCTCCAATGAAACTGTCTTCTCTTTTTCTGATTTAACCCACCCTGCAGCCGCCCCCTTCAGCATACCTCTCAACCATGCTTTGAAGGAGGCTCAAAACCACATTGATAGATGCAGATTCTAGATTTTGATTAAAAAAGGCTACCGCATCTAGTTTAATCTTATCCATTATTTCGGTTTGTGACAGCAATCTTCTATTTAATGTCCACCTCTTACCCAACGTGGTAGAGGGGAGCTCCATACTCAATTCTATTGCACCATGATCTAATATGTGTATGGGTAAATATTCTACTTTCTTAACCCTTTCTTCTTCCAGGCAATCGATAAAAATGTAATCTTTCCTGGAGTAATGACCATTCTTTTTACTGAAGAAGGAGTAGTCCCTCACATTCCCCATTTTCTTTCGCCGAACATCACATAGATTAAAGTTATCCCTCATAGCTAAAAGGCTCATTATTCATTAATAGATTAAAATCTCCACCTGTTATCAGTGTGGCCTCGAAATCTAGCAGGGCAGAACAAAGATTATTCAAAACACTAACCTCATCCTCATTTGGCCCGTAGTAACTGGCTAACGTATAGGTGCTGCCCGAGTTTTTATCTCTGCAACAACCCACCGTCCTTTAGTATCTGCCTGTGTTCTACCTAATTCTATTCCTGAATTATTTTTAATGACTATTGCCACAGCTTTAGAACAACATTGTTGGTCTGTAGCTATAACCTTTTTTACCCAATTCTGCTTGTTAAATAGTGCCGTACACTCTGATCTCATTAAATGAGTCTCTTGAAGCATTAAAACATGCATAGGGGTATTTTTCAGGTATTCAATAACCAATCTCTGTCTCCTTTTCACTCTGAGACCATTTATATTCCAACATAATATGCCTAAACGTTCACTTCCTTTATTCAGATTTCCATCCCCTATTATTAGATTCCCTGGTTCTTCTATTTTCAATAGCATTGGCTACATAAATTGAGGACACTTTTTTCCTTTTTTTTTTCTTTTTTAACCCTATGCTCCCCACCGTACACCCCTCCGCCACCCCTGTGCTCCCCGTCCCATCCCCCCTCCTCCCCTGGGAACCCTCTCTGCCTACTTATTGGCTGTCGCCAATTCGAGCTGCAAACCCACAACCATCTTCCATATCAACATTTATTGTGCTGGCTTCCCCGCTTCTTCTTATATTACTCTTTTACTCTATTACTCTATTTGCTTTCTCATAGAGCAACTCAACTAACCGCTTGCCTTACAGCTTATCAGGAATTCATCTACCTCCTCCGGGGAGTGAAAGTTGTACATTTTATTGGCTCTCATCACTTTAAGGTATTCTGGAAACCTCAACTGGACTTGAGCTCCCAGTTGCCTAAGGGAGCCCATCCTTTTACCTAGCTCCCATCTTCTATCCTCAGTAATTCTTGAAATGTCAGATCTTATTTTAAACGGGCACTCCTGGACCTGAATAGCTGTTAATTTTAAGGTTGCCCCTAGTAGTTTTTCTTTGCGGGAGTACGACAGAATATTTACCAGGATTTTCTTCTGCACCCTCCTTAACATCAAGAATCCGAATATTGTTCCTCCTCTAATTATTTTCCATCCTCTCTAATCTGTCTGATATGTCCTTTTATTTTGTTCTAAGCCTATCCAATTCTTGGCTATGAACTTGCACATCTTTCCCAAGCTCTAGCATTTTATTTTCTAAGTCCTCTGTGCGTTTTGTTAATACTGCTAAATTCTCCTCCAAGTTACTACACGTATCTTGAATTTTTTTCTGGTTACTTTCTGAAGTAACAAAACGCTCTTTAATCTCAGCAGACAGCTAGCTCAGTAAGTCTTTTACCACATTTAAACCTGTCATATCCAAATCTTTGGCTCCCTCTTTAAGTTGCGTAGGTTGTATAACCTCAGCCTGATCAATCTCCTTTGACTTTAGTGTATTTTCAGATACCTCATTGATAGCAAAGTTAGTATCACTCAGGGGTGAGTACTTATTTGAGACCGAGATAGTATAAACAGGTGTCAAAGAGGGTAAGGTGTTTTGTAAGGCGGGCTCCGTCTGTACCTCTGTTTGTACCTCTGTCTGTGCCACCTTAAGGGTAAGCGAGTCCATGCTTCTCTGCAAATTGACCTGTGGGTTTAACTTAAAATAGGACCTTAGTGAGGGTGTCACTCTGGGCACTGGCTGAGCAGCTTTCTTCTTTTTTTCTTTTGCAGACGTATTCCTTCCTGTTTTAGTAGCCACGTTTTTACTTCTGATTTTGCCTTGTGTGGGGGGTTAGGGAATGGTCTACTTGTAGCTCCACCTTGGGGTCCCCAACCTTACCCAGGAAGTAATTCAACCTCAATTTATATCTTCTCCTCCGAGCCACTTCTTTGTCTATATTTCCCTCTTTTTCCTCCGCAAAGCTTTTTTCTAGGATCAGGTTTGTAGACTCACTCCCTAGCTCCGCCCCTTTTTTACTTAACCCCTTACTCATATGAGGTGAACTGTTGGAGGTCATGCCACATCCCAAGTTTACCTTTTTAGTCTGCCATGCGTGATTGTCCTGCTGTATGTGCTGTATGTGCTGCGGCTGCAACCTAGTACCCCGGTTGGTTATATGCCGTCCCCCCTCCTGGGAGTCACAAACGTAGATTCCACCAGTACCAGCCTCTTTTCCTAGTTTTAAAGATAGAGAGCAAAAGCGGAGTGCAGCTCGGGACTCACCGAGTGCACCCGTTGTCCTAAGAACTGCCGGACTGAACCACATCCAGCCCCCACCTCAAGCAGATGAGCCCAGACTCACCGTGAGGCAACAGTAGAAATGCCGCAGGCTGCAAACCGCAGCGGTCCAGAGTGGGGTGGAGTGAAATGGGGTGGTGGGGTTGTGATGGACATGATGACCCGCTGTAAGCAGTGTTGGTGGCTACAACAACCGCCGGCGCCACCACCGTCCAGCAAATCGCACCGCACCGAAACTCTGTAAGCTGCAGCGAACCGTCTCGACAATATCAACCCTCACAGACCGACTAAACAAGGACCTGTTCCTATGGGGCAAAAAACCACAAGCATGCGGGGAAGATCAAACTTCCAATCATTCCATATTGACACGGGTATGGGAGCAGCTCCCGACCAGCTAGCTAGCTAGCTGCCATGTTCCCTCTGTATATTGAATTATGACATCATCCGCCAGCGACCACATCCTAGAACTATAACTGCTATCTGATGATGTCATAGGGGACTGGAACCTTCAGTATCAGCTGCGGAACGGACTCGAGGCCTGGGCACCGATGAGGCAGTACTCGGGTCCTCTGGATGCAGAATCAAGCAATTAACATGGAGGACAAATACTACACCATGGAGGAATAACTCTGCTAGGAATTAACCTTTTACCAGACAAGTGCCAGTGGATGCGGGTTGTGGGCTTCTGTACCCATTTCCAGGAACCAGGATTTATTCATTAGACCTTGGCTGCAGCAAGAGAGAACAAGCCCTGCAAAACTTGCAGGTTTAACTTTTGCTGTCAGGTGCCATCCTATTGGCTTTGTGATTTTTTGTGCCTTGAATCTTCAAACTGCCCTCCCGAACCAGGCAGAAGCTTTTGCACCAGTCGTAATATAGCTTGGCATCAAATAGAAAGCCGAGGGTGCAAGCCTCTGGCAGGTGTAGTTCTAGGATAAAGTGCATACACTGCAGGACCTATGTGGGAAAAACGTGAAAACGCTCCTGTAGTGAAGGCTGTATAATCCATATCAGCTTCCAATTTAAATGACGTCATCTCCTCGTGCAACAGATCGGAAATGCTAAAAAATCTCTCATTTTGCCATACCGCTGTAGTGAAGGTGCCACCCGGCCCCCTCACGCATGGCTAGCATGCACGCACCCCTAGGACGGGCTCGCCCGAGGGTTTAAATAAAGGACCGCTTGGGATCTTGGCCCAGTAGCCATAAGCCTGTGTGGGTGTCCATTATTGCTGCGTACTAAAGCCTGAGGTCTAGCCTCGCGCAGCAAAAGTCCAGCCTGGCCTGGACGCAACATTGGCGATGAGGCAGGTCCCACCCATGCCTCGTGTGTGCCTCACCTGTTTCGCTCCCCAGTCCTGGTGGTCACGGCTGGCTGCCGCCGCAGAAGACTCTGAGTGGCGTGCGCAGTCCATGCCGCCAGATCCGCGAGTGTCACACCAGCGGGAGCCCACCCCGTGCAGCTTTGGCTGTCCATCGGAGGGAGGTGCACCGGCGCGTGCATCCTCAGTGGGTGCCCACCCTGCTCTGCACCTCCGCCTGCCTGCTGTCGTCAGCGCTTGGAGCAGCGCCTCAAGGTGAGGCCGGCCCTGCCCTGCGTGCGTCAGCGCTGGCTGTGATCGTTGCTCCAGCCCAGTGGAGTCTCGCCGGCGCCCCAGCGGTGTAGAAGACCGGTGGGCTCCCACGATCACGTCATCGAGCAGGCGGGTGAAGTGCATGCCCGTCTCAGCATGCTGGACGACTGGGCCCCGCAGCGCGTTGTTCTCACATGCGCATGCTCACCGCCCCTGGCCCCCACCAGAGGAAGAAGTGTCTGGGACTGGTAGACGTCCAAGGGGGAGTGAAATTAAGCAAGTAAAAGAAAAGAAGGGGCTAGCCATACAGGGAGACGACGGGAGCACACTGTGCTGCAAGGGGAAGTTTTCCCCTGTCACAGGATTGACAATACCTGGGCCCACCATGCTCCGCAGACAGCCCTGCTAGTTTTCAATGTTACACCAGTTCAGCTCTGGCACTAAGAGAACAGTCCCAGCAGTGCATATCGCCACAGATTACAGCACAGACACCGTGTTTTTGCCACTCACGCTCAGCAGCAGCGGGGACATCAATACCTCACGCATCAGCATACCCTGCCATCACCGCCAAAGCATCGGCAAGCATGCTGACAGCTGAAAATGAGCGGCCAAGACGCAAACGGAGGGAGTGCTGCCACCTCCTCAGCCGGTGGACCCACCTGCCCACGCATGGCTTGGCCAGGCCACGGCTGCCCCTTTACCACCCCTCAGTGAAATTTCCGACCCGTCCACAGCCGCGGCACGCTGGAAATCCTGGATTGGCTGCCTAGACCACTACTTCGTGGGCTTGCGAGAGACCGACGGGAGAGTGAAAACGTCGCTCCTCATGTGCTACGGAGGAGGCAAATTGTATGATCTTTTTGAGACGTTGACGGACAGAGGGGCAGACGACGACTACAACGGGGTGACCCCCAGATAAACCCAGACTTCGAGCGGTTCAAGCTCCCACAGGCACGGCAGGGGCAGGCCGAGACCATCGATGTCTTTTACGCTCGCTTAAGGAAGTTAGCAAGCTCCTGCACGTTGCCGGACCAGAGGGAGGAGATCAGGGCGCAAGTCACTCAAGGGCGTCGGTCAGTTACACTATGCCGCCTGATACTGCGGCAACCGGGCATCAGTATGGACGAGATTCTCATGTTCGCCAGGTCCCACGAGCTGTCCAACACTTGCACGGATGAAATGGAGGCAGCCGTCCACCGGCCTACGCCACAGCCCGCATCGACGCGATCACTCGTGATCAAAGAAGATAGAGTTTACGCGATTCAGAGATGGTAGGCTCAATCAAGAGGACCCCCAAGACCTCTCCAAAGAAATGCATGTGGGAATTGCGGTCTGGATCACCCTCCAGCAGGGAGGTGTTTTGCGAGAGGAAAAACGTGCTCCCAGTGCAGAACGCTTAACCATTTGCGAAGGTCTGCAGGAGTGGCAGAGGAAGAAATAACGCCCTTGGCCCACGTGGACCAACGACAGCGGTGAGGCAGCTGATGCGGGAGGACCCTGCCAGGATTTGGTCTGGGATCCGAAGACGACGACGTGTTCTTTGTGTCATTTGTCGGTCGTAAAGTTACAAAGCGCCGACCATCGCCCATGTGCACCATCACTGTAGCTGGTTCTCCCGTGAGTGCCCTCATAGACACAGGAGCGTCGGTGAATGTGATGGAAAGTGATTATCACCACGCCCGCCACTCCTCCTGTCCAAGGCAAGGATATGCGCATACGACGGAAATTAGCTGCTTCCCTTACGAGGAGTCATGCAGGTTGAAGTTGCCAATGAGGGCCATCGTTTCAGCACTAAATTTCATGTCACCGAAGGAAAACGAGGCCCCTTCCTCAGTTGTCACACGGTGGGGGACTTGGAGTTAGTATTCTTTGCGAAGCAGGTGCGTGATCTACATGCCCATGAGATGCTCAGAGACTTCCCCATGTTATTTGAGGGCCTGGGCTGCCTGAAAGGGGAAACGTTCAAGCTGCACGTCGATTCAATAGTCCGACCAATGGCCCTGAGGCATCAGCTGGTGCCATTTCACTTACAGCCGCAAGTGGAGGGAGAGCTGAAGAAGCTGGAGGATTTGGGTTTGATCGAGAAGGTGTCGTGCCCCACCCCATGGGTGTTGCCTTTGGTCGTGGCCCCAAAACCAAAACAGCCAGGAGCCATTCGGCTCTGCATCGACATGCGCCTGCCAAACAAGGCCGTGAAGAGAGAACGTCATCTCACACCCACTATGGATGACATCGTGGCCAACCTTAACGGTGCCAAGTGGTTCACCAAGCTCGACCTCAATGCTGGCTACCACCTGCTGGAGCTCCACCCTGAAAGTAGGAACATCACGACTTTCTCCACTCATGTGGGACTGTGACGGTACAAGAGACTGAGTTTTGGCGTCTCCTCTGCTGCGGAGGTGTTCCAGAACGCAATAAGGGAGATGCTCACGGGACTGCAGGGTGTAATAAACTTGAGCGATGAAATCCTCTTGTTCTCCAAGACACTGGAGGAGCACCACGTGCATCTCCGGGCCACCCTTCAATGACTAGCGGACAATGGGCTCATCCTGCATAGAGCCAAGTGCTCATTCTATCAGGAGTCAGTGGATTTCTTCGGCTACATCTTCTCCAGGGAAGGGCTGCGGGTTGACCCAAAGAAAGCAGCAGCCGTACGATCTGCCCCTAGGCCCACGTCACCCACCGAAGTCCGATGCTTCCTCGGAATGGCCACGTACTGTGGCCGGTTCATTCCCAATCTGGTGTCCCTCTCCGAGCCACTCCGCACCCTCACGAAGTCTGGCCAGCTGTGGGTCTGTTCCACGAAGGAAGATCTGGCATTCCAGACCGTCAAGGAAGCCCTCATTGATGACAAAGTGATGGTGTACTTTTGCCCACATCGGCGCACTGGAGTGGTGGTGGATGCAAGCCCCGTAGGACTGGGCACGGTCCTGATGCAGGAGACAGAGTCTAAGGAATGGGGCCCAACTGCGTACGCCAGCAGGACATTGACTGGAATGGAAATGTGCCACGCGCAGATAGAATGAGAGGCCCTGGCCATCAAATGGACGTTACAGCACTTCCATCTCTATTTGTATGGGCATGAATTCCGAGTGGTCACGGACCACAAGCGAGGCACCACCCTGGTGATTCCAAGGAGCCTTCAAGAGAAAATGCCCCATTTGGCGAACCAGGGGCATCAAGGGATATCGAAGATTAAGGCCAGGCTGCGAAGCAAGGTCTGGTTCACGGGCATGGACGCCATGGTCGAGGGAGTCATCTGCACATAACACGCTTGCAACATCACGGGGGTGATCCTGCACCCTATCCGGTGATCACGGAAGACCCATGCCAGGAGCCGTGGACCAAAGTGAGCCTCGACTTTGGGTCAATTCCTGACGGACGGAGCACCCTGGTTCTCGTCGACTCTCATTCAAAATTCCCGATAGTGGAAGTAGTGTCGTCGACAGCTTTCCAACACGTCAAAACCACTATTGAGCGTGTCTTTGCCATGATGGGACTGCCTGAAGAAATCAAATCAGATAATGGTCCATCGTTTCAGGGAAGGGAGTTTCAAGAGTACCTGGCCGCCCGCGGAATTCAGGACCGCAAAATCCCGCCACAGTGGCCCCAGGCATGCGAACTATGAACTAGAATTGGAGAGGAGAAAGGGGAAGACGTCGAGCAGTGCCTTCAGCAATTCCTCAGTGCCTATCGTCAAACCCCACACTGCACCACCCAGTGTGCACCGGCTCACCTAGTGTTCCGAAAGGCACAGAGGGACAGCGTTACCGCGGACCCCCTCATAGAGTCCCCCAGAGTTGGATCAAGAGGCTGCCCAGGCCCAGAGGAAAGCGTCTAATGACAAGGCGATCCAAGATCACAGGGCACAACCGATGAGCATCCGCGTCGGTGACCGAGTCATTGTCAAGTACCGATACCCGGGCTGGAAGTATCGCACCCCGTATGAGCCGGAAGTGTGGGAGGTCATCAATGTGCATGGCACTATGGTATTGGCCATGTGAGTGACTCGCGTAGTCACAAGGAATGCCTTGTGGTTTAAGAGAGTTGTGAGTGTACCACCGTCAATGGACAATGCAGCGGAGGACCCGGAGAAAGGAGAAGGGGTGGTCACAACGAGCACCCATGTCAGCAGCCCAGGACCTACACAATGCCAAGCCGAAAGAGAATCGATGACGGCAAAAGAGCAGCAGAATTCTGGTGCCGCATCCCCCGAGTCAGAGAGGGCTACGGAGAGGTCTGGGATGGAGAAGAACTCCCGGAGCCAGAGGTATGGTCTCCGGCCGAACCTAGCCAGAAACTAAAAGACTTTGCGTGGTGCATAAAGAGAGACTGAAAATAACCGTATAAAGTGTCTTTGTATCATAAAGATTGGAGGGATGTAGTGGCGGTACCACCTGCCACGGCTAGCATGCACACACGCACCCCGAGGGCGAGCTCACCCGAGTTTTTAAATAAAGGGGTGCAGGACCGCTTGGGGTCTTTGCCCAGTAGCCATAAGCCTGTGTGGGTGTCCATGATTGCTGCGTACTAAAGCCTGAGGCCTCGCCTCGCGCAGCGAGCGTCCAGCCAGGACTGGACGCCACAACCGCTTTGAAGTTTCTGCAGGAGAGCGATTGTGCGCAGCGCCAGACTTCTTGGAGTATTATCAGGTGACACAGAAGTCACATTTTGCACTTTGGTGGGAGGAAGCTCAGCTAGAAAGTGCACTAGAGCGACTAAGCAACGCATACGTCCCGTGCCATTGTTAAACGTGCTTCATCATGTACAGAAAGTAGCTGATCTTCTTCTGGCTGCTAGTCAAGCTCAGAGGGATTGTTCAGGTCCCTTGATGGTGGTGGGAGGAGCTCAGTATTGGAAACCACCATGAAACCATGAAGGGGCCACTCCTTGAAGGGTTTGTGAAGCCTAGTAGCACAAGGGAAAGGCTAACATAAAGAAGTGGGACAGGCAGACCACTCTGGAAGTAAGGTAATGCCCTGGTCCAACTGTTGGAAGTCTTTCCTTTATGACTTATGATGCTGCAGTGACAGCACAGAGTAGGAGCTGCCTCCTGAGTACCACTCCAGAGCACCCTGTAATTCAGACCAGGAGAGCACCGAATGAGGCCAGAGAGAAAGCCTCAGCAGGGGTCTTGCCACAACAACAATAGGCTGTATACAGGTGGGTCGAGCACGCGGATATTACAGCAAACCTTATGTGGCTTAACCGGAAGCATTAACCTGTATTAGTTCTGTAGCACCAGATCTTGTCTTATTCAACTACTGTTACTAGCATAACTGACAGGCTACACGTGGCACTGTACAAAACCCACTGAATGTACCAGCTACTGTCACTGAAGTAATTGACAGGTTGCACGTGGCGCTGTACAAAACCCACTGAATGTACCAGCTCCTGTTACTGAAGCAACTGACAGGCAACATGCGGCGTTGTACAAAACCCAATAAATGTTCCAGCTCCTGTTACTGAAGGGGCTGACAGGCTACAGGCAACACTGTAAAAACCCACTGAATATACCAGCCAGCTCCTGTTACTGAAGCAACTGAGAGGCTACGTGCAGCGCTGTACAAAACCCACGGAATGTACCATCTACTGTTACTGAAGGGACTAACAGACTACACGTGCCGCTGTAAAACCCCACTCAATAAAACAGCTCCTGTTACTGAAGTAACTGACAGGCTATGTGCGGCGCTGTACAAACAATATTAATGTACCAGCTACTGTTACTGAAAGGACTGACAGGCTACATGCGGTGTTGCACAAATCCCACTTGATCTACCAGCTGCTGTTACCGAAGGGAATTACAAGCTAGACGCAGCGCTGTACAAACCCTCTGAATATACCAGCTACTATTACTGAAGGGAATGACAGACTAACTACAAGCTTCATTGTACAAAACCCACTCAATATACCAGCTGCTGTTACTGAAGCAAATGACAGGCTGCACATGGCGCTGTACAACACCAACTGAATGTACCAGCTACTATTACTAAAGGGACTGACAGGCTACACGAGGCTCTGTACAAAACCCACCGGATATACCAACTGCTGTTAATGAAGGGAATGACAGGCTACATGAGGCGCTGTCCAAAACCCAAAAAATTTACAGTTTCTGTTACTGAAGTGACTGACAGGCTGCACGGCACTTTACAAACCCCACTAAATGTACCAGGTACAATTACTGAAGGGAATGACAGGCTACACGCGGCACTATACAAAACCCACTGGATATACAAGCTACTATTACTGAAGGAAATGACAGGCTACATGTTGCGTTGTACAAAACCCAATCAATAGACTAACTACTGTTACTGAAGGTAATTACAGGCTGCACACGGCACTGTACAAAACCCACTAAATGTACCAGGGAATGACAGGCTAAATGCGGCGCTTTACAAAACCCACTGGATATACCATCTACTATTACTGAAGGGAATGACAGGCTACATGCGGCGCTGTACAAAACCCACTGGATATACCAACTACTATCACTGAAGGAAATGACAGGCTGCACGCGTCACTTTACAAAATCCACTCAATATACCAGCTGTTGTTACTGAAGCAAATGATAGGCTGCACGCAGCGCTGTACAAAACCTACTAAATGTACTAGCTACTATTACTGAAGTGACTGAGAGGCTACACATGGTGCTGTACAAAACTCACTGAATATACCAGCTACTATCATTGAAGAGAATAATAGGCTATACGTGGTGCTGTACAAATCCCACTAAATATACCAGCTACTGTTACTGAAGGGAATGACAGGCTACATGCGGCTCTGTACAAAACCCACTGGACATACCAGCTACTATTACTGAAGCGAATAACAGGCTACACATGGTGCAGTCTAAAACCCACAAAATATACCATCTTCTGTTACTGAAGGGACAGACAGCCTGCACGCTGCACTGTACAAAACCCACTGAATGTACCAGGTACTATTACTGAAGGGAATGACAGGCTACACACAGCACTATACAAAAACCCCTGAATAGACCAGCTGCTGTTACTGAAGGGAATGACAGACTACACGCGGCGCTGTACCAAACCCACTAAATATACCAGCTACCATTACTGAAGGGAATGACTGGCTATATGTGGCACTGTACAAAACCCACTGAACATACCAGCTACTATTACTGAAGCGAATAACAGGCTACACATGGTGCAGTCTAAAACCCACAAAATATACCATCTTCTGTTACTGAAGGGACAGACAGCCTGCACGCTGCACTGTACAAAACCCACTAAATGTACCAGGTACTATTACTGAAGGGAATGACAGGCTACACACGGCACTATACAAAACCCCCTGAATAGACCAGCTGCTGTTACTGAAGGGAATGACAGGCTACATGCCGCGTTGTTCAGAACCCACTGAATATACCAGCTACTGTTACTATAGGGACTGACATGCTATCTACAAGCGTCACTGTACAAAACCCCCTCAATATACCAGCTCCTCTTATTGAAGGGAATGACAGGCTACATGCCCCGCTGTTAAAAACCCACTCGATATACCAGCTACTGTTACTATAGGGACTGACATGCTACATGTGGCACTGTACAAAACCCTCTTAATATACCAGCTACTGTTACTGAAGGAAATGTCAGGCTACACGTGGTGCTGTACAAAGCCCACTAAATATAATAGCTGCTGTTACTGAAGTAACTGACAGGCTACACACAACACTGTCCAGAACCAACTGAATGTACCAGCTACATTTACAGAAAAGACTGACAGGCTATATGCGGCACTGTACTAAACCCTCTAAATGTACTAATTACCGTTACTGAAGGAACTCACAGGCCACATGAGGCACTGTACAAAACCGACTAAATGTGGGTACTACAGTGACTGAAGGAACTGATAGGCTGTACGTGGCGTTGTTCAAAACCCACTTGTTGTACCAATGCCCGCTGCTGAAGGAACTGACAGGCTACACGCGGCTCTGTACAAATCCCACTGAATGTACCCACGCCTGCTGCTGAAGGAACTGACAAGCTGCCAGAGGCGCTGTACAAAACCCACTGAATGTACCCAAGCCTGCTGTTGAAGGAACTGACAGGCTACCAACAGCGCTGTACAAAACCCACTGGATGTGCCAACGCCCACTGCTGAACCAACTGACAGGCTACATGTGGCTCTGAGCAAAACCCACCGGATATAACCACGCCTCCTGTTGAATTAACTGATAGGCTACATGTGGCGCTGTACAAAACCCACTTGATGTACCCTCATCCGCTGCTGAAGTAACTGACAGGATACATACAGCGCTGTTCTAAACCCACTATATGTACCCACATCTGCTGCTGAAGTAACTGACAGGCTACATGCGACGCTGTACAAAATCCACTGAATGTACCCATGCACTACTGAAGTGACTGACAGGCTACAAGTGGCTCTGTACAAAACCCACTGACTGCACCAACACCCGCTACAGAAGTATCTGACAAGATACACGTGGTGCTCTGCAAAACCCACTGAATGTACCAACAAACCTTACTTAAGTAACTGACAGGCTACACATGGAGCTATACAAAACACACTGAGTGTACCAAAGACTGTTACTGAAGTATCTGACAGATCATGCCAGACCACGCAGCCTTCAAAACTGCCTTCACCGCACACCACCACCTCATCAGAACAACAAAGATAGCAGCCATACAAGAACGCATCAACGGCAATGCACACAACAGCAAATAACTCTTTGCTGTGGTCAAAGAGTTCACCAAACCCAGCACAGAGACAGCAGACATTTCCCCCCTCAAGACCTCTGTGACAAACTTGCCACCTTTTACCACCGTAAGATCAAGGACATCTACGACAGCTTTGCAAACCAAGACCAACCCCACCTGCAACCATTGCACCCAATGGCTCCAGAACCCAGCAGACCTTGCCCAACTGGACCACCCCCACCTCTGCCGACAGCCTCAGGATCATGAAGAGCAACCACTCTGGAGCCCCCTCATATCCTTGCACTCGCCAAATCTTCACAGAGCCGGCACCTCCATCGCACCTGAACTCTGCTGCACCATCAACTGCTCCTTCGAGTTCGCCACCTTCCCGGAAGACTGGAAGCACTCAGAGATCAACCGCCTGCTGAAGAAACCCTCTGCTGACCTGACGGACTTCAAGAACTACAGACCAATGTCTCTGCTCACCCTTCCCAGCCAAAGTCATTGAGAAAGCCATCAACGTCCAACTCTCCTAGTTCATTGAAATGAACCACATCTTGCACCACTCCCAATTGGTGAACAACCTTTACAACGCAACTATTACAACGCACTACACTTACAACGAAATTTTTACAACGCAACATCCACTACAACGCATTCCATTACATCGCATGACACTACAACGCATGTTTAAAAACTACCTTTACAACGCATTCCATTACATCGCATACTACCTTTACAACGCATACCATTACAACGCAATCCAACACTTACCCTACTGTTGGACCCCCTGGAGTTAGAATAGTAATTTTTACCCCTATACTATCCAATACTTACCTTAAATGCAATTTAATATTATGCGTTGTAAAGGTATGCGTTGTAAAGGTAGAATGGGATGTAATGGAATGCGTTGTAAAGGTAGTTTTTAAACATGCGTTGTAGTGTCATGCTATGTAATGGAATGCGTTGTAGTGGATGTTGCGTTGTAAAAAATGCGTTGTAAGTGTATGCGTTGTAAAAGTGTGCGTTGTAACGACATACATCCCTCCCAATTGGGCTTCAGAAGCAACGACAGCACCAAAACCTCTCCTCATCACTACAGATGACATCCACACCCCCTCGACTGATGCAGAACTGCTGCCCTCATCCTCCTGGACCTCTTAGCTTCCTTCGACACCATCTCCCACCACACCCTTTGCGCAAAACTCCAAGACGCCGGCATCCATGACAAAGCCCTAGAATGGATCCGCTTCGGCTGACTTCAGGGGAAGGGCATAGAGAGGTAGTGATACATGTCACTGGGCATCGGCAGAGATACAGTGTGCAGTAGCAGGTGTGCACTAGGGGAAGTGGCTGAGGAGGCACGCATGAAGGACATCCCGCAGTCACAATGCATGGAGGCAGGCCATCAAATGATATGGACTGAATCAACCCTCTCAATTGCCAAAGACTCAACATAGATGATTGGCTACACAAACAAACCAGGTGTTGTTTGCGCTGAGAATGGGCCATAGACTGATTGGGAGGTCTTAATAATTCAGTAGCATCAGTGGTTAATTTGTAAAAGAATGAGTGCTGGTGCCCAAAGCGTTGCTCATGACTGTTTGGCTGGCCCCAGAGGGCCAGCAAAGCCGTCATGCACACTTAGGGAGGGAGTGCAAACCACTCCTGCTCCTTTTGATGGCAGGGAGCCCCGCCCGACCTGGCAGGAGTTGCAAAAAAAAAAAATGATAATAACTTTTCTTTTCTACTGCTCAACGAGTAGTGGAGTGATGCTCCTCCATCTTAGCGGAGGAGCCACCACTGCTTGTACTGTTCCAACCACTGCTGCTGATGAAACCACAGCTCTACCCTTACACCTTTTTCCCGCTGCATTTGTAGTGCTCCTGCATTCAGCTAGCTGTTGCACCATTTGCCTCCTGTTGAGGCTTACATCCAAGTCACCTCCGTCCACCTGTGCGGATGAACAGGCCTGGCCTCTATGTTGGCATTCTGAGAACTGTGGTATGGTGGGAAAATATGATGGGAATGCATTCACCATGGCTGAAAAGCTCTTTCCAAAGGAAATCTGTTTTCCACCTGGTTTCAGGTTTGTGGGGTCTGGGATCTTCACTTCAAACACCCTCCATTCAGATTTAAATAAACATAACAAACTCCATTACAAGATGGCCACCGTACATGGCCACCGTACATACATGTGCATGTGGGGAAGACATTTTGGAGTTGTTTCACTTTATCAGTACTATAATGCAATTCAACAAGCATTGTTAAAGCCCAACTCATGAGCAGCACCTGCTAAAGAAACCAGGTAAAGGCAGATGACGAGACAACCACAATTTGCCCGCCCTGGGAGGTTTATGGGTGGCCTTGGGGTTCACATACACAGTGATAGGAGTGGGGGCACAATAGTGGAGTGGTCACAGAAAGGACTAGTTAAAGCCCATGTAACCTTCTTAGAAATGCCATGGCTTTAAGGACAGCTCATCCAGCCAATGGCAACTCATTAAAAAAAGCCAATAGCTAAAGAGGGTCTGCCTAAAAGTCCACTACCTGTGTGTTTGAATGAATGTATGTACGTATGATGTATTGGTAACATGAGATCTCCAAAAGACAGCCTCATCTGTCTGTATACGAGACCTAAAAAGGCAGAAAAGTGAGAATGGAGGGTGGAACAGAAATAAAGGAAAAGCATGACAAAGAGAAAAACAAGCATTGAAAATGCAATAGGTCTCGCCTTTGATTAAGTTAAAGCCATTTGCTTTGCTTATGGTATTGTATAGTAAAGCAAATTGCTTCACCTTAATGAAAGGTGAGACCTATTGCATTTGTAATGCTTTTTCCGACTGCATGCATGGTACCTGCCAAACCCAGTCGTATTCCTCAGAGAGTTGGTGAAACGGCTGCTGTCATTCCTTCTCATGAGGACGAAAGTGGATTGCTGGTGACTCCAGTGCACCGATGGGAGTATGGTAGTAAGAAGGGGAAAATAATCTGTCAAATTATGTGCCCTGTTGTGAAAGATTTTTACCCCAGAGATTTTTTTTTACAAGAATGCCATTACAGTGCAGCGCCAAGCACTGATGGAACGCACACAGGTACAGTGCCAAGCACTCATGGTAATAACACACCTTCGTGTTAATTGCAAAGTGATGCAAAGTTTTATATTTACCAGTTTTCAGTCAATCCCTATCTTGGATATTTTGCAATAATGAAACACCGAGCTTAGCAGTTCCATGGCCTGCATCTGTGTTACTCAAGATAAAACGTATAGAACGCAGGCTTTGAAAACAGTTTATCTTTCCATACGTACTCTCGAGAAGAGCCGCAATCTCTCCAACTTTTATCTCTTCAATACAGAACTAATGCTGTAGTCTGATTGTACCAAGCTTCAATGTGCTCATGCATGTAAACGCCGTCATGCACAAAGGTGCGCTGGCTATATGTGTAGTGTGAATGTTTAACCTGCTGTATTGCACTGCAATCATGGGGAATAAATGAGGGCTTATATCTAGGCAGTAGAAGAAACCTACAAAGAGAACTTAATTTCCTATCAACCATCTACACAGAAAGGGACTTCACTGGATTTCCGATCATCCATCGTACAGCAAGTGACATAACTGGTTTCCGTTTCCCGCCCACGGCACCCTGCACTCCTCCTCTTTCCCAAGAACTACTTAATGGCAGCTGCAAAACGGATGATGAAAGGATGCGTGCAGCAGGCACAGCTGCGCCTATCTGCACCTGCACCGTGTCCAGCACCAGGGACCCTGGTTCTGTTCCAAGCCCCGCTACAGTGCTGCACTCCTCTGTGCTTTCAGGCCTGGCTGCCGCTCACCGCACTACTGCCACACTGCACCACACAACATTGAACGAGAGTTCACATGTGTCTCCTGCAAGTTCTTATGATCAACCACTCCTATGCCAACAGCATCCAGCAGCCCACTTGCCAATAGCTCAAACTCGCGAAATGCTCAACCTATTGCATTGCAAATGCTTGTTTTTTCAACTATGGGAATTACAGGAAATTAAAGAGAAGAACTTTTTAATTAAAAAGTTGTTAAGAAAATTACAATTTGCTCTTCATCACCACATTTTTTGTAGAGCCCCAAGAGATACAGTGGAGCAGATCTGCCACAAAGTACAATAACACAGGCATTTGCAATGCAATTGGTTTCCCATTAGTGAAAGTTGGAGTTAATGGCGTTGTAAATGACAATGCATTTTGTTTATGGCGTGGATGTATGTAGTGTGGAGTTTAATTATATGGATTGGATTGAACTTGTTAGTTGTGGAATTGTGTGGGGTGGAATAGTGTGTGTGTGTATTTGTGTAGTGGAATTATGTGGATAGTAATTATGTGCTATTAAATTAGCTGGAATTGTGTAGAATGGGATTGAGTGTTATGGAGTGTAAATATGTGTATTGGTATGTTGTCTTGTGGTGTGGTATGTAGTGGAATTTAATTATGTGGTGAGCTGTTGAATTGTGTGACATGATGTTGCATTTTGAGGTGTGGATTGGATGCATTTGTTGTGTAAGTGTGTTGATTTGAATGATGTGGTTTGTTGTTGAATTATGTGGTGCAGAATGGAAATGTGCGGAGCTGAATTGCGTGGCGTGGAACTGTGTGGTATTTCGAGTGAAATTATGCTGATGGGAATTATGTGGCATGGTATGGAGTGTATTTGTATGGATGGTTGCTATGTGGCATAGTGATTTTATGCGGGATGTATTTATCTGGTATTTAGTAGAGCGTAATTAGGTGGGAATGATTAATGTGCACGTATGTTTAAAGGCTATATTGAATGTACTTTATTATCCTTTATGAATAACGGTAAAAACAGCTGCAGGAGGACTGTCAAAATTATATGTGTTTGCAGGGCCTGTTTTAGCCTTAGTAAGTTGTTGGATGCAAAGTTACCAGACAGAAACCGCCACAACATTTCCAAAAAATAAATAAATACAGCTCCTGGAGATGCTGCCAGAAAGAGTACTTAAATGAAGGGTTTAAGGTGATATTACAATTTGGATGCAGCACTTTAAACCATCCCTTGCCCATGACTTGGAAAATAATTAACTTTCTAAACATAATTTAGGTGGCGAATGCAGATTTAACGAATAAAGCTTCAGCAGCATTTCAAATTTTTAAAAATGCAAACTCTAAACATGTTTTTTGAAATAGGATTAGAACTCAGACATAAAAAGTGCACAGTAATCTAAATACAAAGTCTTGATCTGCTAGTGTGCTGGGTTTATGACACTGCCCTGGTGACATGAAGTCTAATGGCTCACTGTAGGAGGGTGGAGGAGCAGACACAGCCCTAAATCTTGGCAGGGAGCTCATTAATGGAAGAGAGCCACCTAGCGAAGCAAAGAAGCCCAGCTCTGCAGGAGCTCATGTGAGAAAATAAATAGCTGTTGTGAGTGAAAAGTGTGGCAGAGCAGAAAGAATGCAGAGGAGCAGGACAGCATGCCAGGTCCATCATGTGGGGGAAGTGCACGAAGCAGAGAGGCACAAATGTGGGGGGAAGAGCAACCGAAGGGAGACCTCTGAAACAGCCCTGCCGCTGCGCATCGGGGTTGAACTAACATCAATTAAGTCATTTTCCCTTCATTCCAGCACAAAAATGAGAAACATTGAGCAATAAATCTAACAGGCTATAAATAAATGAATAGTGCGTTAAACACAAAACATGTACAACAAAAAGCACCTGTTGCGTTTCAAAATCGGAATGTTTTTATTTATGTAGCTAAAAGAAAGCACTGCTTTGTTAATTTGCACAAGCACAGTGGCACACAATAATGGGTGCAGACTGCAAATAAACAGCATGCTGCGTGGTGAAATTATGAAGTGCTTCACGTTTGCAGTTAACCTCAAGGCAAGCGCTTTCGAGGATTATGAACCGCTGCAGTGCTGGGGCCAAGGTGCCCTCTGTTAGCCTCGGTCAGGGCACACACGAGTGCACCATTAAAGACTCCGGCAGTGGGGTATCAGGGGGGGCAGCGAGGATCTGCAGCATGTAGCTGAACTACTCCCTGGAGTCAAAGTGCAGCAGCAGTAACCTGAAAACTGTGAGGAAGAGCGGCTACTTGCGCAGGCACACAAGAGGTTTTTCGTGCAGCTGGGGCCGGGAGAGACGCCTGAGAATGCCGGCCCAAGTACTAGGAGATTGAAAAGAAGTGGCACAGCAGGCCGCCCATGCCCAGCATTTCGCTCAACTCCTCTAAGTAACAAGATGAAAACAAATGTAAAACCATGATGGAGTAGCGTTTATTACAGTTTTATATAGTGCAAACTCCACACAAAGATATTGGATCATTGTGCATGAGCACCGGTTAAATTACACAAGATCACATTCATGTTTTGAGGCACGGGGAGAAGTGATGTGCCCAGAATCACAGGATTTTGAGCACGCCGAGATTCCATCATGGTTCTCAAATTCTAAATTCTGCAGTTCTGATTGTAACGCCACAGTCAACCCTGCAGCGGGCAGACATGGAGATTAAGACGCACAGCGCCATTAAACAGAGCCTTGCTGGTGGCCGTGTACGACAACTTGTATTTTGCTGCTTCTGTCATTGCATACAGATATATAATACTAATAAAGCAAGTAATATTACACCTACAGCAAGCCAGGGCTATTGGCTTTTCCAATTGTTGTTGTTTGTGTAAGATTAATCAGCAACAACTATGGCTTCCTTGTATATAACATTGAAAATGCTTCCGTTCTGAAATGATGAGACTGAAAGAACTATAACGAGTCTCCTTGAAGTTACCTCAAAAGCAGTGACGAGTGGCATTGCTGCAGAGGTAAGATTTTTTTTTTTCACCGGAGGGCAAAAATGCAGAGCTTGATAGAAACCCGGTTTGGCAACTGCTTTATAGAACTGTCAGTGCAGAGCACCGGCAGGACCCGGCCCACTAAAAGCCCTGGTTCTCACCTGTAGGAGGATGGAACCCAGCAGGGACCACAGCTCCTAATGCACTCGTGATCACGCAGCACACACAACACTGGCAGTAAAAGCGTGCCCTAGCCGGCTGTGCCCCTGCATCTGTGGGGGACTAGGACAACTAACGGCGACACTGAGTCAGTTTTGGTGCAGGTCAGTTCACACAGAGACCCAGAGCTCTGCGCCCGCTCCGACAAGCAAAGATTAGCCAGGATGGATTTTATATAGCGCGACTCCACACAAAGATATTGGATCACTGTGCATGAGCACCGGTTAAATTACACAGGATCACATTCATGTTTTGAGGCACGGGGATAAGTGATGTGCCCAGAATCACAGAATTTTGAGCACGCCGAGATTCAATCATGGTTCTCAAATTCCAAATTCTGCAGTTCTGGTTGTAACGCCACAGTCAACACTGCAGCTTGCCAGACATGGAGATTAAGACGCACAGCGCCATTAAACGGAGCCTTGCTGGTGGTCATGTACGACAACTTGTATTTTGTTGCTTCGGTCATTACACACAGATATATAATAAGTGAAAGAGGACCGCGCTGCAAACGGAGCATGGGTATCTCTTGTCTTTATGGGGCCATGTGTTTTTAATTAGAAACACATGGCCCCATAAAGATAAGAAAATGCTTTGCGACAGCATCAAAGCAGGCCACCGAGTCCGGATCGGAGGCGAAAGGGCGTGAACCCAAAACCCTAATTTCCAATGGCAGGCCACCGTTTAGCATAAACGGTGACGCCCGCCAATGGAAATGAGGGGCGGGGCTTCAAGCCCTCTTCTGAAAGTCCTCCATAACAATAAATCTCGCTTAGCGATAGCGCATGCGCTGCCACGCTAGGCGAGACCTAACTAGGTAGCCCTGGTATTGAGCAGCCATGGTATTCGGCAGTGCCAGCAGTTGGAGATTCCTAAGAAAAACCTAGGGTCCCTGAAGTTATATATATATATATTTTTTACAACATTAAGCAATGAGGAACAATTTGGGCAAACAAATGCCCTGTCTGAGTGATACGAAGGGAAGGCCCAGTTCCCAGCTGCAGAAAGGAAACATTTATTTGATTCTGAGGTTGGCTTTTTTCCCATTGAATGTGATCGGGTTACAGAATCTAATAGCTCTGAAGTTATGAGCACAGCATGCTTGTGCTTGAAATATTTTAAGGAGAAATTGAATGAGGAACCAGGATGGGTCGGCTGTAAGGCGGCCCTAATGTTTCCCAGGTTAGTCGTGTGCAGTAAAGCGCAGCAGCGATTAAGCGAAGCAGCTCAGATCCCAGTGGGCAGGTTGTCCTCGTGCGCTGAGCAGCTGTGGCGCTCACAAATCCAGCGGTGCTCTCCTTGCAAAACTCTTATATGAGAATCACTGGCAGAGACATGCTTCAAGAGAGGCTTAATGTCCCAGATGCCCTTAAATTGTGGATACATAGTAGCCATGGGACGATTGAGGGTCCGGTGAAGCTTTTTCTATGAGTAGTTGTGTCTTAGCACAGGTTTAGGTCTGGCTCACTGGTGAGTTTCCAGGAGGTAGAGATGCTTACAGGAAGACATCTTTAATTGTGTTGTTATGCATGACTTCCATGGGAAGCCTTTATCGTTTTCACCAGATTCTAAACCTGATCATTCACTGCTATGACATAGCAACAGTTGGTAACAAAACTGTTTACCTGCTGTGGCAAACTCATAAAGGCATTCCAGGCCAGGCTCAGCAGTGTGTGTCTCTAACACGATGAATCTTATATACCACAGAACAACACCCCAGTGTGGCAATTATCTCTGAACTCTGACCTCTCTCTTCAGCTTCCCAGATGTTCTTAGCTGCTCTCTTCTGCAGATGGCTCACAGACGATCCGTGTAATCACTGCAGACCTGCACAGTTAATTATTTCGTCACTGGGGCGCACGAGGTGTGCTCCACAGCACCGCCATCAAACAACTTCAGTTGAAGCTTAGCAATCGATTCCTTCTCGGTCTGGAACGCCAGCCGATGGGTTTCATGGGCCTCCTGCTGACGTGACCAACATGTAAAACCTGCTGCACACCGACCCGCTTCCCTCCATCTCTCCCCGGCCATGGACCGCCTCTTCCTGGGGAATTCATGCGCCCAGCAGTTAGAACCAAAATCTGGCCCACACAACTGCTTCCATGATAGTTGCACAGTAAGGCATCTATTCACAAAAAGTCATAAATCTATACCCCACAAAGACGCTTCAGCCTGGGGGCAAATTCACAACTTTTCCTAATTCATACACCTTTCCTAAAACATTCCCGTTCTGCTGTGGCTAGGAAAAGGTGAAAACATCACAGAAAGGTCCTAGCTGAATTGCTGTGACCAGTGGATGGATTCCTACACCGCTTTGGCCAGTCACAAGCTTTTAGGTGTACCACTATAAAAGATCACAGCTGGACTGCTGTGGCCTGTCACAGGTTTCCATATGTACTCCTGGAATGGCCACACCAGAATTGCTGTGGCTACTCACAGGTTTCCAGGTGTTGCTACTGGATAGGTCGCACCTGGACTGCTGTGGACCGTCACAGGTCTCCATATGTACTCCTGGAAAGGTCACACCTGGACTACTGTGGCCAGTCAAATGTTTCCAGATGTACTCCTGAAGTGGTCACACCTGAATTGCTGTGGCCAGTCACTGGTTTGCAGGTGTACTATTGGTATGAACACACCTACACCACTGTGGCTAGTCACTGGTTTGCAGGTGTACTCCTGAAATAGTCACACCTGGATTGCTGTGGCTAGTCACAGGTCTCTAGGTGTCTTACCTGTACTGGCCACACCTGCCAGGTGTACTCCTGTAAAGGTCACACTTGCACCTCTGTGGCCAGTCACAGGTTTCCAGGCGTACTCTTGGAATGGTCACACCTGCACCACTGTGGCCAATGGCAGGATTCTAGGTGTACTCCTGGAAAAGTCACAACTGGATTGCTTTGGCTAGTTACAGGTTTCCATGTGTACTCTTGTCAAGGTTACACCTGGACTGCTGTGGCTAGTTACAGGTTTCCATGTGTACTCTTGTCAAGGTTACACCTGTATTGCTGTGTCTAGTTAAAGGTTTCCATTTGTACTCTTGTCAAGGTTACACCTGGATTGCTGTGGCTAGTTACAGGTTTCCATGTGTACTCTTGTCAAGGTTACACCTGAATTGCTGTGGCTAGTTACAGGTTTCCATGTGCACTCTTGTCAAGGTTACACCTGGACTGCTGTGGCTAGTTACAGGTTTCCATTTGTACTCTTGTCAAGGTTACACCTGGATTGCTGTGTCTAGTTACAGGTTTCCATGTGCACTCTTGTCAAGGTTACACCTGTATTGCTGTGGCTAGTTACAGGTTTCCATGTGCACTCGTGTCATGGTTACACCTGGAATACTGTGGCTAGTTACAGGTTTCCATGTGCACTCTTGTGAAGGTTACACCTGGATTGCTGTGTCTAGTTACAGGTTTCCATGTGCACTCCTGTGAAGGTTACACCTGTATTGCTGTGGCTAGTTACAGGTTTCCTTGTGCACTCTTGTCAAGGTTACACCTGGATTGCTGTGTCTAGTTACAGGTTTCCATGTGCACTCTTGTGAAGGTTACACCTGGACTGCTGTGGCTAGTTACAGGTTTCCATGTGCACTCTTGTCAAGGTTACACCTGGACTGCTGTGGCTAGTTACAGGTTTCCATGTGCACTCCTGTGAAGGTTACACCTGTATTGCTGTGGCTAGTTACAGGTTTCCCTGTGCACTCTTGTCAAGGTTACACCTGGACTGCTGTGGCTAGTTACAGGTTTCCATGTGCACTCCTGTGAAGGTTACACCTGGACTGCTGTGGCTAGTTACAGGTTTCCATGTGCACTCTTGTCAAGGTTACGCCTGGATTGCTGTGTCTAGTTACAGGTTTCCATGTGTACTCTTGTCAAGGTTACACCTGTATTGCTGTGGCTAGTTACAGGTTTCCTTGTGCACTCTTGTCAAGGTTACACCAGGATTGCTGTGGCTAGTTACAGGTTTCCATGTGCACTCTTGTCAAGGTTACACCTGGATTGCTGTGGCTAGTTACAGGTTTTCATGTGCACTCTTGTCAAGGTTACACCTGGACTGCTGTGGCTAGTTACAGGTTTCCATGTGCACTCTTGTCAAGGTTACGCCTGGATTGCTGTGTCTAGTTACAGGTTTCCATGTGCACTCTTGTGAAGGTTACACCTGTATTGCTGTGGCTAGTTACAGGTTTCCATGTGCACTCTTGTGAAGGTTACCCCTGGATTGCTGTGGCTAGTCACAGGTTTCCATGTGCACTCTTGTCAAGGTTACACCTGGACTGCTGTGGCTAGTTACAGGTTTCCATGTGCACTCTTGTCAAGGTTACACCTGGACTGCTGTGGCTAGTTACAGGTTTCCATGTGCACTCTTGTCAAGGTTACACCTGGACTGCTGTGGCTAGTTACAGGTTTCCATGTGCACTCTTGTGAAGGTTACACCTGGATTGCTGTGGCTAGTTACAGGTTTCCTTGTGCACTCTTGTCAAGGTTACACCTGTATTGCTGTGGCTAGTTACAGGTTTCCATGTGCACTCTTGTGAAGGTTACACCTGGACTGCTGTGGCTAGTTACAGGTTTCCATGTGCACTCTTGTGAAGGTTACACCTGGATTGCTGTGGCTAGTTACAGGTTTCCTTGTGCACTCTTTTCAAGGTTACACCTGTATTGCTGTGGCTAGTTACAGGTTTCCATGTGCACTCTTGTGAAGGTTACACCTGGATTGATGTGGCTAGTTACAGGTTTCCTTGTGCACTCTTGTCAAGGTTACACCTGTATTGCTGTGGCTAGTTACAGGTTTCCATGTGTACTCTTGTCAAGGTTACACCTGTATTGCTGTGGCTAGTTACAGGTTTCCCTGTGCACTCTTGTCAAGGTTACACCAGGATTGCTGTGGCTAGTTACAGGTTTCCATGTGCACTCTTGTGAAGGTTACACCTGGATTGCTGTGGCTAGTTACAGGTTTCCATGTGCACTCTTGTCAAGGTTACGCCTGGATTGCTGTGGCTAGTTACAGGTTTCCATGTGCACTCTTGTCAAGGTTACACCTGGACTGCTGTGGCTAGTTACAGGTTTCCATGTGCACTCTTGTCAAGGTGACACCTGGATCGCTGTGGCTAGTTACAGGTTTCCATATGCACTCTTGTCAAGGTTACACCTGGATTGCTGTGGCTAGTTACAGGTTTCCATGTGCACTCTTGTCAAGGTTACCCCTGGATTGCTGTGGCTAGTCACAGGTTTCCATGTGCACTCTTGTCAAGGTTACCCCTGGATTGCTGTGGCTAGTCACAGGTTTCCATGTGTACTCTTGTCAAGGTTACACCTGGACTGCTGTGGCTAGTTACAGGTTTCCATGTGCACTCTTGTCAAGGTTACACCTGGACTGCTGTGGCTAGTTACAGGTTTCCATGTGCACTCTTGTCAAGGTTACCCCTGGATTGCTGTGGCTAGTCACAGGTTCCCATGTGCACTCTTGTCAAGGTTACCCCTGGATTGCTGTGGCTAGTCACAGGTTTCCATGTGCACTCTTGTCAAGGTTACACCTGCATTGCTGTGGCTAGTTACAGGTTTCCATGTGCACTCTTGTCAAGGTTACGCCTGGATTGCTGTGTCTAGTTACAGGTTTCCATGTGCACTCTTGTCAAGGTTACACCTGGATTGCTGTGGCTAGTTACAGGTTTCCTTGTGCACTCTTGTCAAGGTTACACCTGTATTGCTGTGGCTAGTTACAGGTTTCCATGTGCACTCTTGTGAAGGTTACACCTGGATTGCTGTGGCTAGTTACAGGTTTCCTTGTGCACTCTTGTCAAGGTTACACCTGGATTGCTGTGGCTAGTTACAGGTTTCCTTGTGCACTCTTGTCAAGGTTACACCTGTATTGCTGTGTCTAGTTACAGGTTTCCATGTGCACTCTTGTGAAGGTTACACCTGGATTGCTGTGGCTAGTTACAGGTTTCCTTGTGCACTCTTGTCAAGGTTACCCCTGTATTGCTGTGTCTAGTTACAGGTTTCCATGTGCACTCTTGTGAAGGTTACACCTGTATTGCTGTGTCTAGTTACAGGTTTCCATGTGCACTCTTGTCAAGGTTACACCTGGACTGCTGTGGCTAGTTACAGGTTTCCTTGTGCACTCTTGTCAAGGTTACCCCTGTATTGCTGTGTCTAGTTACAGGTTTCCATGTGCACTCTTGTGAAGGTTACACCTGTATTGCTGTGTCTAGTTACAGGTTTCCATGTGCACTCTTGTGAAGGTTACACCTGGACTGCTGTGTCTAGTTACAGGTTTCCATGTGCACTCTTGTGAAGGTTACCCCTGGATTGCTGTGGCTAGTTACAGGTTTCCTTGTGCACTCTTGTCAAGGTTACACCTGGATTGCTGTGGCTAGTCACAGGTTTCCATGTGCACTCTTGTGAAGGTTACACCTGGATTGCTGTGGCTAGTTACAGGTTTCCATGTGCACTCTTGTCAAGGTTACACCTGGATTGCTGTGGCTAGTTACAGGTTTCCATGTGTACTCTTGTCAAGGTTACACCTGGACTGCTGTGGCTAGTTACAGGTTTCCATGTGCACTCTTGTCACGGTTACACCTGGACTGCTGTGGCTAGTTACAGGTTTCCATGTGTACTCTTGTCACGGTTACACCTGGACTGCTGTGGCTAGTTACAGGTTTCCATGTGTACTCTTGTCAAGGTTACCCCTGTATTGCTGTGTCTAGTTACAGGTTTCCATGTGCACTCTTGTGAAGGTTACACCTGTATTGCTGTGTCTAGTTACAGGTTTCCATGTGCACTCTTGTGAAGGTTACACCTGGACTGCTGTGTCTAGTTACAGGTTTCCATGTGCACTCTTGTGAAGGTTACCCCTGGATTGCTGTGGCTAGTTACAGGTTTCCTTGTGCACTCTTGTCAAGGTTACACCTGGATTGCTGTGGCTAGTCACAGGTTTCCATGTGCACTCTTGTGAAGGTTACACCTGGATTGCTGTGGCTAGTTACAGGTTTCCATGTGCACTCTTGTGAAGGTTACACCTGGACTGCTGTGGCTAGTTACAGGTTTCCTTGTGCACTCTTGTCAAGGTTACCCCTGTATTGCTGTGTCTAGTTACAGGTTTCCATGTGCACTCTTGTGAAGGTTACACCTGTATTGCTGTGTCTAGTTACAGGTTTCCATGTGCACTCTTGTGAAGGTTACACCTGGACTGCTGTGTCTAGTTACAGGTTTCCATGTGCACTCTTGTGAAGGTTACCCCTGGATTGCTGTGGCTAGTTACAGGTTTCCTTGTGCACTCTTGTCAAGGTTACACCTGGATTGCTGTGGCTAGTCACAGGTTTCCATGTGCACTCTTGTGAAGGTTACACCTGGACTGCTGTGGCTAGTTACAGGTTTCCATGTGCACTCTTGTCAAGGTTACCCCTGGATTGTTGTGGCTAGTCACAGGTTTCCAGGTGTACTCTTGTCACGGTTACACCTGGAATGCTGTGGCTAGTCACAGGTTTCCATGTGCACTCTTGTGAAGGTTACACCTGGATTGCTGTGTCTAGTTACAGGTTTCCATGTGCACTCTTGTCAAGGTTACACCTGGATTGCTGTGGCTAGTCACAGGTTTCCATGTGCACTCTTGTGAAGGTTACCCCTGGATTGCTGTGGCTAGTTACAGGTTTCCTTGTGCACTCTTGTCAAGGTTACACCTGGATTGCTGTGGCTAGTCACAGGTTTCCATGTGCACTCTTGTGAAGGTTACACCTGGACTGCTGTGGCTAGTTACAGGTTTCCATGTGCACTCTTGTCAAGGTTACCCCTGGATTGCTGTGGCTAGTCACAGGTTTCCAGGTGTACTCTTGTCACGGTTACACCTGGAATGCTGTGGCTAACTGCATGTTTACAGATGTACTCCAGGCAAGGTTTTGTGATTTTCAACTCCACCTGCTAATGCCAAGTTGCGTTTCTACATCTGTGCTGCGTGTGTTGTTCAATCTTCAGTTCTGACAACTAAATCACATTCTTTAGTGATTACAAGAGTTTGAATCCTCTAAATGACACTATTTATACATTTTTTTGAACCCAACATGAATATTATTTGAAATTTCCATGTTTATAGTCGGAGAAACAAGCACACAACGTGCAGCCTGACTGCAATAATATTTAGGTAATATTTACAGCAACACTCTGTGTATTTATTCCAAGCCGCCCTTAAAAGTCACATACAGTTCTTTATCCCTCGATGACTTGAGTGCGATCCATTTGCTTATATGTAAATTAAATTAGAGGTTTCTCTCTCCTCTAGCCAGTGCTTGATACTCGATTCCATTGGCACACATCACCCACGAGAAGCCAGCGACAACACGATACGAATATTTAACACCAATCAATATATGCCGCGACATCATTATAATTAGTATCCCTGTTAGCTATTGAGAAATCAGTAGGTGGAAACAACCTTGGAAGAAAGCTTTCTGGTGTATTCTGGGCTGTTGAGTCATTTTAGGTGTTCAGCCCTCTGTATCAGTGATGGGTGATGCATGGGAGTGCCCTGTCGCTCTCCCTAGCCCCGGTACCTGGTAAATCCAGACCCGCAGAGTTAGCGTTACCAGGGGGGCCGAATATTCTGAAAGGAATCCTAGGGTTCCAGTGAGAAATAGAGAATTACCACGTGATTTGGGGTCTGATTCACCTGGTAATTCCCCATTCCTTCACAGAGTTTCCATCATTTGCATGCAGTCATTCAAACTTCTCTTCCCTTGGAGTTATGTTGTGTTATTCTATTGCTAAAGAGTATTGGTACCCAGGAGGTATCTGGCAGCTGAATCCAATGAGCAGTGAGAAGGAAGATTCATGCGATTGACTCGGATGGAAACAGTAAGGGAGCTTATTTTTTGAGGTCTGCAGGCTGGCGGTCCGAAGGCTCAGCCGGTGGAGGGAGCCGGCTCATATAATCTAGAGATCCCACCTTCTCCTATGGGATTGCCTATTGAAAGTCCTTCAGCCGATCTCCGAATGAGGAGGGGAAGCCTTAGGTAGGGCAGCCTCCTAAATGAGGCCCAAGATCTTAAAGTGTGGCAGGGGAACCCGCGAGAAGGACTTCTGCTGGTTTGTGATGATGTTGCCTTATAATCCTTCTCTAAATGAAGCCTCAGGTGTTCATGGGTTAAAGTGTGGCAGGGGAACAGGGTAAGGCCGGACAGGACTTCTGCTGGTTTGTGAAGGATGCCCTCCTTAGAGTCCTCCTCTCAATAAGTTTCAAGGTGTTCAAGTTTTCTAAGCCAGAGAGGGTTTACGATGGATCTTAGAATGTTCCATAATTTTGGTTGCCAAGCAAGTAGAGGGGTAGCTGCTTTGTGGGCATGGTTGATGCGTGGCAATCGGCATCAGACATTGGTGGACAGATTGAAGTAGATGGTTGCAATGGAAGTGAGATAGCTTAGCTTTGAAAAGTCCAGTGCTTACATAAAAAGAGCTTGTGGGCTGTCCACACTCTTGTAAGATACATTTTTTATTTGAATAGCAGCCAATGTTTTTTTTTTTGCTAGGCTGGTGTAATATGATAGCACCAAACGATGTTCAAAAGGAGATAGCCTTTTCTAGTCTAGTCACTGAGAACTTCCAGAGGCCTAGATCAACTTTACTGTGATCGTCCAACCTCAAGGATGCAAAAATGTTGAAATGGGAAAAGAGGAGATGTGGCTGTAGTCAATTATACCAGCCGTCAATTGCTGGTGGCTGACCCGCCATGAGGGTATTTCAAATGGCAGAACTTTTGGTGGGTCACTAGCACTCTGGTTGCCCCTCGTTAAGGAAGGGGAATCGAAAGTTGGAGGTAAAGAACATGTGTTAAGGTTTTGGTAGATGTCCTGTTACCAATTCTAAATCAAACCCTCAGACTGTGATGGATTTTATCTAGCATGTTAATTTGCATTCACACCCAAGCAGATAATATACACTGCTTAAACTTAATGGCCAGATTTCTCAGGCCCGCACCCAAGTAAAGCAAATTATGGCTATAGTCTGAATACATACATATAAGCCTAAATTTTTCAATGATCTTTACCAGCAACCAGCAAAAACGTTGCACCATGCACGACGCAAGAGGGCACTGCTTTTTCTGCTGCACAAGAAGATGTTCTCCTCAAGTGGAAGCTTCCTTAACGTGAACGGAAGGTTTCTCAATGCGAGAGTTAGCGACCAACCGCAACCACCCACATTGAGAAATATTGCCGGGAGGTGGTCTGGAGTAAGATTTTCCTTGCTTACCACATTGGCGAGCGAGGAAATAACTCCACTCTGAGTTTTCGGAGCTACGCGAGCGTCACTTGGAAAAAAAACCACAAACTCCACGAGCGGAGCAGAATTTCATACCCAAGCCTATCGTAAATGACTCTATCTGGGATAGGTCTTTTACAATGGTTTCTGAGCTATTCAGACTAACATCTTGTAGTTGATGGCCTCTAAAGCCTCCACAAATCCAAAGAGACCAGGAATTATGTACCAACATCATCAGCAATGTTTCAGACAGCATTCAACAAGCATGCCACCACAGATTTTGTGCTTCTCCCTGTCTGAATCCCCATCTGGCGGCATAGATTACCATCGAGGAAGCTTTTAAGCGGGACAATTATGGCACACTGCATTGCCTGTTGTCGAATAGGCAAAATGGGTCTTAAATCTGATCAATCGAAAACAAAAAAGCTTTTTTGACAAAGGGAGAACCACTGCTTCCATCTGCGTAGACAATATCATGCATACTATGAGATGAAAACTCAGCAGATGACATGTCCCAAAGCCCACAATAACTTGTCCATATTTAAACAGTGTTTATTTTGTTAAAGAACGAGTGCTTGTGCCCAAAGCTCTGCTCCAGCATGGTGCTATTAAAAATGGGTACACCGCATATAAAGATTGTATAATCTACAATCCACCTCAGTCCTCTTTAACCCACTACCAGACACTCCCTCTTCTCTTATATCATGCTTGCAGTTTCCTGCTTTCTCCCTTTGTGCTAGTTTTTTGTCTTTCTCTTCCTCCGGTTTTTCACTGTTGTGCATTTTTCCTCTCTCTGCTCCTGGCCAATATCTGATGAGGAAAACGAAATGTCCCAAAAATGAGTGCTCATGGCGGTGAGTCCCACTGGCAACCACCACCTGAAATTAATCACTGGGTCTGACGCATCAGAAGAGGGTCTTACGCCAAGTACTATCCACCAGAATACAATCCGCAATAAGAAATCTCCTACTAGAAACATTACTGCTTCTGATAAAAATCCCACATGCATGAAATTTACAGATTTACAAGGCCCTTGCACCACTTTTGCTCTGCCTGTGCATCACTTATCTGACGCAGCAGCGGCGTAAAAGTTGCGGCCCATTGACAATGTGACGAATCTAGGGAGATGTGTCATATTGTAAAGCCCTGTGTCACATTATACCTCTGTCAGGTATAATGCATGTAGGGTGGCTGTTCCCACGCAAAAAGCCATGTAGAACTGACGCAGTTAAATTTACAACATTTCACTGTGTCACTTTACGCCTTCGCTGTGTCAAAATCCCTACACCTGCTCAGACCAGGCATAAGGAATGACACAAGGCTTTTTTAATGGGACTCACCTTCTGTTGTGACCCATTGCTGGAATTGCGTCACTTTAATGAGCAACTCCAGCAATGCGTCACTTTTGGGTCAACAGATGCGTCAGAATTTCTGACGCAATCTGTCATTCCTTGCGCCATGGTGCGCCGTATTGTAAATACGGCGCATCCATGATGACGCAAGAATTTTGCATGATGGCGCAGGGAAAGTGACGCATCTTTACAGATGCGTCACTTTCTTGTAAATCTGGCCCATAGTTCCTGCAGAGCTCCAGGCCCGAAGCATCTATACAAAATATTTAGACATTGCCTACAGCAGGGATCTCCAGCCTTTGATATGATAAGAACTACTTATGTTCAATGAAAATCATCTCAAGATACTAATATTATTAGTGTTGTAATATTGACCACATTGGAAAAGATTACATTAGGGGCCACCCTACACATGATTATCAGCAAGCCTGAATGTAAAATACAGTAAAGTGTGTGTAATATTAACATTCACACCTCTTACAGATCCATGCTAGTAAATCTCACTCGATTTGGAATCTTCTCACTGAATGCCAGAGTGTTATTTTTGACCTTAAATGTAAATGTAAATGTAATAGGAGTCTTATCTCGACTTTTTTCGCTGAAGCTCGCAAACAAGAACCCAAATAACCTGTCCCGGATAGGCTGCTAATCCAGGTACTTTTTACGACTCACACCTGAACCTATTGAGAATTATTCCGTTCAACGAAACCTTGTACAGCGGTGGATGTCTGACAAATGAGGGGGTCCTCGAAGGCAGCTGGTCTCTACAAGTGTCCTCTGCCCTGAGACTTCCCTCTCATGATTAGCAATGAGTGAGCTAGACATTCACATTTTAATTCAATGTAATGACATTTATGCGCCCACAGGGTTTACGTAAGATGATCTCATCACATGGAAAGTGATATATTAAAGAAGTATGAAGACTCCTAAATATTTCCACATCCTGTCGTCCTTTTATGTACAGCAGCAGAAAAAAAGTCCCTGTGTTCCTTTATGCACATAATAGCCTCACCTCAGACTCTGACTATAGCACTTGCGCCCCCATCGAACAAAAGCTGAGGTCCTGCTCATGTTCACCAATGAACGCGTACATCTCATCTTTATTGATTCGAATACGGATACTCAGAACTATGAGCTTCACTTAATAACATTCCTGCAATATGCAGACACATGGGACTCAATCTGCAATTCGTTCAAATAAGGGCAAAGCACAATTAGTCAAGTGAGATGGTTTGAACTGATTTGTGGTCCTGATAGGCTCTACCCAGGCAAAACGAACACTCTAAAAGCATACAAGCGGCTACAGATCTGGCAGGGGATCACAGTCAATCTACTCAGCCTTGCTCCCAACCACGCGAAAAATCTCATTCCAGCTACTTTCAGCATCCCCTGACTAAGCAGAGAATCTCATTCAGCATTCAATTCACTCTGCCGTCTCCTAATCAATAAATGAATCAGATCCCTTATGCTCTTCCTCGGTCCCAATTGAGAATTTTCAAAAGACTCTGCTAGTTTCCGATCAAGACGCACAAAACATTTAACCTACTTTGCTTGGATTCTGCCCCGCCACAAGATCACATTAAATCTACTCTGCCCAGCTCCCAATCAATCAGAGAATTATATCTAAACTTCCGTGACAAGCCCTTGATTCAGCAGAGAACCACGTTCATACTACTCTCCCTGGCTTCCCATCAAGCAGATAATTGTATATCTAACTTCTGGCCATGCCCTTTATCGAACAGAGAATTCCATTAAATGCACTTTTCCTCACTCTTGATTAAGCAGAGCGTTATATATAAACTCTGTGCCGACCTCCCGATCACACAGAGGATCATATTTAATCTACTCCCTGGATTCACAATAAAACTGAAAAATCAAACTCAATCTACTCTGTATCACTTCTAGTTTAGAAGAGAACCAAATTAATTCAACCCACTTAGATTCTGATTGGGAAAAAAGTCCATTCAATCTATTTTGTTCAGCTACTATTTAAGCAGAGAATCACAGGCAGTAAATTAGTCCAGCTCCCGATTGAGCAGAGAATTACATCCAAATTTCGGTGCCTGGATCCAGATCAAACAGAGAACCATGTTCAAACTGCTCGGCTACTGATTGAGCAGAGAATCACATTCAATCCACTATGAGTATTTGCCAATTGATCAGAGGATTGCATTCAAAATATGTGTTTCCCTTCTAATCAAGTTGAGCATCGCTATTCTGCCTGGTTCATTATTGGCATTGAGTCAACTCACCAACAACACTCAGAGATTCCCTCTACCTCATCAAAGTAGTCTCACCCAAACAACACAAACAAGAAACTTAAATAAAGACCTCACTCTAGATATCAATCGGCAATTACCAACATCCAACATTGGAGAACGGCTGCTACCAATAGAAAATCCACATGTGTGGAACTCTTTTCACCATTGAACGCCTTACATGTAAAAAGCTGTTTATCCATCTTCAGTTTCTAGAGCAAGACTAGGGTGAACTTCGATCACTCGGATGATGTACCTAGTAATGTGATGAAGTACCTGTAAATGTGGTGCAAAGTTTCTAGTGTCTTTCGAAAAGATGCGAGCTTCAATAAGTTTAAGTACATCAGAAGCTTCACCTATCCCTCTTGAAACAATTCAAAATGATTTCAAAATTTAGGTTGAGGCCCTTCTGATATCTATGCTCTTGCGCCGCGCTATTTTTGGACGACTGCAAATAAGATTGTTAAATGGTGATACTCAAATACGGCAGTGCATATTTTCAGTCATCCTCTTATTAAATCTTTCTGGAACTGAGGACCACATCCCTCATTGCATCGTCCAAATTACCACATCTCTTTGGTGCTGTGATTTCTATTATATCACGCCAATCTCTACACATGTCTTTGTGCTCTTGTTTTTAATGTCTCTTAAATGTGAGATGGAGCTCAGCTCACCATTTTTGCTAGAGCTCGCTAGCGGGTACACAAATAACCTTTCTCACTTTGCCGCCGCTCTCAACGCTCTGCTGAGTTTTAACACTAATTAATTGATGCAGGGGAGTCACACCTCTAGCTGAAGAGAATTCCCTAGTTAAACACATCCTTGTGTAGAGGTGATTTTATAGCATTTGGAAGGTGGGGGCCTTACAGGTAGCAGATCCCTGACATGCATACTTCTGTAGAGACTCTCCCTTTTCACAGTTACTTATGGGCGAGGTCGACCTTCATATTTTATTATCAGTTTAAAGATATTTAAAGTGCAGCTAGAGTGTGCTTAATGTGATTTCTGTACAAGAAAGCACAGAATCACAGTTGAACCGTTCTGCATCACTCCAGATCGAGCACAGAATCACAGTTGGACCGTTCTCTATCACTACAGATCGAGCACAGAATCACAGTTGAACAGTTCTGTATCACTCCAGATCGACTGCAGAATCACAGTTGAACCGTTCTGTATCACTCCAGATCGAGCGCAGAATCACAGTTGAACCGTTCTCTTTCACTCCAGATCGAGCGCAGAATCACAGTTGAACAGTTCTGTATCACTCCAGATCGAGTGCAGAATCACAGTTGAACAGTTCTCTATCACTCCAGATCGAGCGCAGAATCACAGTTCAACAATTCTGCATCACTCCAGATCGAGTGCAAAATCACAGTTGAACCATTCTGCATCACTCCAGATCGAGCGCAGAATCACAGTTGAACCGTTCTGCATCACTCCAGATCGAGCGCAGAATCACAGTTGAACCGTTCTCTATCACTCCAGATCGAGCACAGAATCACAGTTGAACAGTTCTGTATCACTCCAGATCGAGCGCAGATTCACAGTTGAACCGTTCTGCATCACTCCAGATCGAGTGCAGAATCACAGTTGAACAGTTCTGCATCACTCCAGATCGAGCGCAGAATCACAGTTGAACCATTCTCTATCACTCCAGATCGAGCACAGAAACACAGTTGAACCGTTCTGTGTCACTCCAGATCACAAACAGATTCATAGTTGAACCATTCTGTCTCACTCCCGTTGTGCAGCAAATTCAATTTAAACTTCTGTGTTAGCTTTCCATTACTGATGCGTCATGTAAATCCTTAAATGCTTTACATGATTTCTTCCCTGCAGCAGTTGCTCAAGGAATTACTGAGCAAAGCTACCAGAAGTTGTGATCCTGCTCATGTTTACTGATGAACACCTGTATCCCAGTTGCAATGTCTCTAATATGATAACACTGTGCTGGATTGACAAACATTAGTACAAAACTTAGACACAAGAACTGTCCATAACATCTTGGAAATAATACAGAAAAAGCAGAATTAGTTGAGAAAATAGTTTGCATATTATAAATTCTTAGGTATATGGAAGACTGACTAGCAAAGGAAACCTTTCAACTATTAAAATGACTCTAACCAGGCAAATAATCACTTTCAATGTACTTTGCTTAGCTCCTGATCGAGCAGTGGATCACAGCCAGGCATTTACAACTGACAAACTACACAATCTACAATCTACTCTACGTGGTGTCAGATCGAGCAGGAAACCATATTCAATCCATGCTTCCTGACCCCTAATTGACAAATCATCATATTAGATTTGTCTTTCTTCACTCCTGTCTTGCCCAGCAGAGAATCGCACAAACTGATCTGTATCACTCCCATTTAGGCAGGTAGACTGCTCTGCTTCACTGTGGACCAGGCAGAGAATCACCATTGAACTGCTCTGTCTCACTTGCAATAAAGCAGAGTGTGTCCTCATGTAATGCAACTGGTGCTCATGTAAAGCGCTCTGATACCTGATTTCGGGTCAAGTTCACGCTATATAAAACTTCAATTTTTTTTTTTTAAATCACAGTTGAATGACTCCGTATACCTTCCAAACAAGCAGTTGAAATACTTTGTCTCACTCCTGACTGTACAGAGAATCACAATTGAACCATTTTGTATCACTCCTGATCAAGCATAGAATCATCTTTGAACTGTTCTGTATCACTCCTAATGAAGCAGAGAATCACAGTTGAACCATTCTGTATCACTACTGATGAAGCAGAGAATCATTGTTGAACACTTCTGTATCACTCCAGATCAAGCGCAGAATCACAGTTGAACTGTCCTGTATCACTCCTGATCAAACAGAGAATCACAGTTGAACCATTCTATATCACTACTGATGAAGCAGAGAATCACAGTTGAACCGTTCTGTACCACTCCTGATCAAGCTGAGAATCACAGTTGAACCGTTCTATATCACTACTGATGAAGCAGAGAATCACAGTTGAACCGTTCTGTATCACTCCTGATCAAGCTGAGAATCACAGTTGAACCGTTCTATATCACTACTGACGAAGCAGAGAATCACAGTTGAACCGTTCTGTATCACTCCTGATCAAGCAGAGAATCACTGTTGAACCGTTCTGTATCACTCCTGATCAAGCAGAGATTCACAGTTGAACCGTTCTGTATCACTCCTGATTAAGCAGATAATCACAGTTGAACCAGTCTGTATCAATCCTGATCAAGCAGAGAATCACTGTTGAACCGTTCTGTATCACTCCTGATCAAGCAGAGAATCACTGTTGAACCGTTCTGTATCACTCCTGATCAAGCAGAGAATCACTGTTGAACCGTTCTGTATCACTCCTGATCAAGCTGAGAATCACTGTTGAACCATTCTGTGCCACTCCTGATCAAGCACTGAATCACTGTTGAACCGTTCTGTATCACTCCAGATGAAGCAGTGAATCACAGCTAAACTGCTCTGTATCAATGCTGTGAAAGCACTGAATCACAGTTGAACCATTCTGTATTACTCCAGATCAAAGAAATAATCACAGTTAAACTATTCTGAATCCCTCCAGATCAAACACAGAATCACAGTTGAACTATTCTGAATCATTACAGATCAAGCTGAGAATCACAGTTGAACCATTCGATATCACTCCAAATCAAGCACAGAACCACAGAAGAACCGTTATGTATCACTCCAGGTCGAGCACAGAATCACAGATGAACAAATCTATCATTCCAGATCAAGCACGGAATCACTGACTAACAGTTCTGTATCACTGCAAATCAAGCACAGAATCACAGTTGATCCATTTTGTATCACTTCCAATGAAGCAGAGAATCACAGACAAACCATTCTCTAGCACTCCAGATCAAGCACAGAATAACAGTTGAATCGTTCTGTATCACTCCTGATCAAGGTCAGAATCACAGTTGCATCGTTCTGAATCACTCCGGATGAAGCCGAGAATCACTGTTGAACCATTCTGTATCACTCCTGATCAAGCAGAAAATCACAGTTGAAATGTTCTGTATCATCCCTGATAAAGCACAGAATCACAGTTAAATGGTTCTGTATCACTCCAGATCAAGCAGAGAATCACAGTAGAGCTGTTCACTCCAGATCAAGCACAGAAGCACAGTTGAATCATTCCGTATCACTCCAGATCAAGCACAGAATCATAGTTGAACCGTTCTCTCTCGCTCCCTTTGGAGCAGCAAGTTCATTTAAAACTTCTGTGTTAGCTTTCTGACGAGCAGGGAATTACATTCAACCACATTAGCATGGTAGTGTTCTATTGGCATTAATAAATGCAGCTGCATGCAAATCAACTCCCAAAAGAACATGCCCACTGCTCACCGGACTGCTTCCTGAAAGGGACTCACAGGCATCAGTAACGTACTAAATCATAGGGGGGACATTGAGACATGACCCTTAGCACCACTTATGACATCACAAAACATTCAACCAAGAAAAAAATCCATTGTATTTTTGTTTATATTTTTGTTTATGTTCTGTCCTAGGTGCTAATTTGTATCTAGTGCTAGGATCCCCTCAGTGGTCTTATGTTCATTCAATGCATTTAGCAAAAGTGTTCACAAGTTGCGCACTGATGTTTACCAAATGCATTAATTTTGGGAGCCGACATATGTTCAAACATGTTGATTCACAAAAACTTAGATTCATAGGGGGTGCGATTTGACCTGCCTCATTAATATGCATGAGGTAGTTCATAAATTGAGACGTACTACGAATCATTGCCATCATCGGGATGGTGGCCAGCTGGGGTCAGCAGAGAAAATAACCATGTATGTGATTGCTTTTAACTAAAGCATTTTTTTTAATCGCAGCCTGTTCTACTTAAAGTAAAACAGGATGCGTTAACAATTTTTTTTTAAAAATGTTGAACATTTTTTTTAAGAATTATTGGAGTCTCAGGGACCGCTGGCTACTTCTAAACAATGTGTTTTACAACCCTGACTAAAGGACTTCTTCCCATAGTGGGTTACCACCTTCTTTGAGGGGTCTGTAACCTATCAATGATTTACAGTCACAATTGTGGTCGCAAACTATTGATACAGACCGTAAGAATTCATAAGTTGGAAGGGATGTCCCAATCATGACCTTTTCAGTTTGCAATGCAGCATAGTATGCAGTTGAAAACCTATTATGTGATTTGGTAATGAGGTACCAAATTGAAATTTGGGTTTTGAACATCCCCAAAAGTTATTTTGTGGTATCAAAGGCTCCGATTTTGCGATAAAATCAGTTTTGAGCCTTTGCAACCGCTAAATAGCTTTCAACTTGAGGCCGTAAGTGCTTTCTAAATGTGCAAAATGAAATCAAAATCAAGATGATGCAACTAATTACTTAAAAATCTGAATTCTATAGATCATTGGCTAACTCTCTTAATTAGTGCATTGACTGCAGAGTGATCAGCAGTGAAAGACAGCAGTGGTTTAAACAGACAATTTTTGTTTCAATGCAGGTGAAAATGATCGGCCTTAGGAAGGGGTCGGTTGGTGTAGTCTGAGACTGAACCCTCTGTGGGGGATTGTATGGGAGGTCCATGGGAGCCAATGTGGCCTCTCTCACAGAGCATCCTTTGAGGGGTGGCCCGGGGTGCACTTACTGTGTCTCACCATGGGGACCTTTGGCCAGCACCCCTCATTCTAACATATGCAACAAGTGCATGGGCAAAGGGATTGCCTCATTGCATGGGGTCACACCCAGATGCAAATGAGGTAAAGATAACTTCACATTTCCAGGCACTACATGCCTTACAGAAGGGAACACTTAAACATCTGAGGTTCCTCTGGGGTGTGAAAAGCAAGCACAAATACTCACCGACCTCCAGCAGCACTTGTGTAATTCAATGCCAATAGTCAGGGTGGTTTAATCACAAGAGTATAAACTGGGCCACTGGAATTATGTAGCAGGACAGGGCCAAATTATGCGTCAGGGTTGAGTAAATTTTGTGGCATGAAACGGCATAATGCAGCACATTTTTTAATACTATTACCTCATCATTTTGTCTCTTTTTAACTTTGTAACACTGTCTGGGCATTGGTTGCGCCTCATTAATATCATTTTAGTACCCACAAATAGCAATAAGCAACAGAAAGCTGACCAGTCAAGTTCTGAAAAGGGCCTCACAACGTGCAAGAACACGTGTCGCTGCATTTTTAGTAACTTTTGATCCATTTGAACTAGAAACTATTTTTGGGGGCGGGGTGGGTTAAAATCTGCAGATTATGCGGCAGAGGATGGATTATTTGGTAAAATTGGGCAAATCTATAATTATGCAAAAATCCCAGTGGACGCCAAATCCCTATTTCCAGAGCCCCTGGTTATAAACCAGTCATCTTGGAGGAATAACCCATGGTTTGCCTCTGTAGCACAAATAACGAAGGTGCTTCACACTTATTTCTGCTGGAAATACAAAGGTACTTACTCCCTGGAAGCTGTGCTCCACTACATATGCAGTAATTACAGTCAGGAAATTTGCCTAACTGACCTCCAGCACAACTGCAGCCAGCTCCTAAACCAGTCTGGCTTGCACACGATAGCTGTGAGTCACTGGTTTGTGTGATGTAAGAGTCTCTCCTTTCCATTACTTTATTTTTTTAGTAATGTATATATTGCAAACTAGACCTGAAGATATCTGGTATCAGAGCGCTTTACATAGCACCAGTTTCGTTACACAAGGACACATTCATTTTTGTTACACAGGGGCAGATTAAGTGATTTGCCCAGAATCACAGGATGTTGAGCGTTGTTGCCGAGACTCGAACCCTGTATTCCAAGTTGAAAAACGGATGTGTGGTGTCCGACAAATCATTCAATTAATTCCTTTTGTATTCGAACTGTGCCAATGATAATTAATACTGAAAAGATTTGCTATCACGAGGGAAACACAGCTTTAGTCACATATGAATACAGGGGGCAAACAGCCCAGGACTGCATTGAAGAACAGTTTACATTTTTAGAAGCTCTTAAACAAGTTCCCCAAGAGGACTGAAAATGCTGCTTTTATATGAATTCTCATAGAAACATAAACCTATTGTATGAACTCTAAGCCAGTGTCTTCTCATCTAACTTGAAAAACTACAACCTAAGCTGCTGCTCACTATAGAAACTTCTAGTGCACTCAGAACAGTGACAGAAAGCAAAAGGGCTGGACGTCCTGCAGAATGTGCTAAGGGCCACCAAGGGCCCATTGTCTCTCAATCACACACATGTCTCAGGCTGAGTCTGTGATCATCTGGAGGTTTAATAGTTTTCTTGAACAAAATCAAAATAATATTGGACCGCACGCACCCTATTTGTACACAGTAAAAGAACGTGGGAAACCCAATATACCCTTGGAGGCTTGGGCAGTTATATGATAAGTAAAGAGGTGCCTAAAAGGGATTTCGTTTTTCTCAACTGAGTTATCAAGTGTATCAAAACACAAACTGATTAATTTGTTCAGTTGACATAAATTCTGAACCTAACTGTAACAAAAACATTTGTTTTTCATATGGGTATTATACTCCAATAATATGCCTCATGTCAAACAAATATCAAAGGAACACGGGAATATCTTTTTTTCAAAAAATAGATCAATTTTATAAATATAAAAGCCAAAGGGTACTAATCACAGGAATTAATGTAGCAAAAACAACATGAATGGAGGAATGTACAAATCGACCTACAATTCATGTACATGTACATCTATTCCTTTGTTTTACAAGTAACGTGTCTAAGCATACAAAGAACAGTTACTGCTTCATCAAATCGTCAGGAAATAGATGGAAAGTCGACGTTTCGGTCTGTGATGATATAAATCCGTAAGACCATCATCAGGGCATACAGTTTGATTGCATGAAAAAGACCCTTTAATAGATGGTCAAAGTTGAGTATATGACCAAATGCATATTTGAAAAGTTGATAGACTATTTCACCAGAGGTTGAACTTCATAGACGTGAAAATCACTCAAGAATAGTAAGTCACTCCTTGCTTTTATTTTGGCAATACAGTCAGTTCAATCTGTAGTATGGCTGTTTAGAATTTGAAAAAAGAGGCAACGCGTCTAATGTCGTCAACCCAGGTATTCTCCATATGGACGTCTGCTCCGAGTATACCCGGGTTGACGACATTAGACGCGTTGCCTCCTTTTTCGAATTCTAAACAGCCATACTACAGATTGAATTTAAAGGGTCTTTTTCATGCAATCAAACTGTATGTCCTGATGATGGTCTTACGGATTTATATCATCACAGACCAAAACGTTGACTTTCCATCTATTTCCTGACGATTTGATGAAGCAGTAACTGTTCTTTGTATGCTTAGACACGTTACTTGTAAAACACAGGAATAGATGTTTATGTACATGAATTGTAGGTCGATTTGTACATTCCTCCATTCATGTTGTTTTTGCTACATTAATTCCTGTGATTAGTACCCTTTGGCTTTTATATTTATAAAATTGAACTATTTTTTGAAAAAAAGATATTCCCGTGTTCCTTTGATATTTGTTTGACATGAGTCATATCGTTCTCTATTTGTACACAAACCGTTCCCTTGATTTCTATGACTTTGACTTGCCTAGACTCATCATGGAATGGGCTGGCACTTTGACCAAGATGGCTTCGGCTGGAATTTGAATAATAAAGTAGTCAGGAATACTGACAACAGTAGTGAGTATGGTGATTGCCATTCTCCAAAGATAAAAGTGAAGGTGGGGCAAGGTTCAGCTTATAAAATGGAAGAACAGATGGGCACCTGAGACTGCCCTTCTAAGCAGTGTCTGGTGCTTTCATGTCCCTTTACTGGCACATGAAGAAATACAGCAAGAAACAGAGTGACAAGGTTGCAGGCTGCAGATGGCAGCTGTGATGCTGAGAGAATAGTAAATTAAAATCAAGCAATCTTGTCTCATATTGTTTTCCACCAGAGTGCTTTTCAAGCAAACCCATTCGACTGCTCACCTAGGACATATTCTTCCACAGTTCAGCCTGCACTGCAAAACCTTGGACTGGATCTGTGATTAGAAATCTCAAGAAAACAAACTCAAAACCCCCGCAGGTGAAGGTGAAATCACACTGAAAACACGAACAAGAAGGAAAGCTGTGTTGAGTGAGCCATGTTGGCAGTCAGTTGAGTTCAATTTTAGTTCAGTTCAATTTTGTATTGTTTCATTTAATTAAAAATCATTTCAATATAAAAAAACAAAAAATCATTAATACTTCTTTCCATGTAGAGGGTAAATGAAGTCCTTAAAACAAAACAAACTAATAAAATGTGAATTCCAAGAACTACTGCTGAAGTCGATAACACAATGCGGGTGGAATAACAGTTCATAGCAGTAAAACCTACACTGGTAATTCAGCCCTGACATTAAGATTCCTGGCGCGTGGCATCCACTGTAAACCATGCTGGGGGAGGCTGATGGAAGCTGGTGTCAGTGGGAGGAAAGGGCTCAGCTGAGCAGTCCAGTGAAACCCAATCACCTCAGCTGTGAGGAACAACAGCCAGGGGATTCCTGCTGGCAGCCCAGCCAGGCAGGGCTGTGAAAAGAACATGCAGGTGTCAGAGTGTGGCTGCCTTTGTAGCTCCTCCAGCTGGCTGTCTGACATTTCTTCTAATTAGAGCAAATTATTTCTCATTTTCGTGGTTGATTTATTTGTTTTGATTTTATAAGGACCCCACGTTGATTATTTATTTTTTATGTTATTCTTTTGAGGTCTTTCTGACAGTGTGCTCTTTGCAAGACCTTTTGTTTACAATGCATGCAGAGTGTGCTTTGTGACCGCCCCCTCCAACCATTTGCTCATTTGGACCAGTTCATGTCAGACATTGCTTGGGGAGGGTGTAAACCACATCCTAGATCAGCCCTGAGGACTACTGCAGTCTCACTGTCATGCTATTATCTATCTAATTCATAGGTACTCGCAAACATTTTCCCAGGGGCCAAAATGTTTGGTCTATGATGTGACTGAGGGTCACACTGATGGCAGCAGGTGGGGGTAGTTTTGAGCGACAGTGGCGTGGCTTCAGGGAGGGGGGGGTTGCAGTAAGGTGGATGGAGGGGAAGCGAAGTATATACACCTAGGGCCCGATTCACAAAGATAAACTTAAAATTTTGTGTAAGTTAATGATTGCTTGCAATTTTCAAAGGGATTTGCGAGTCATATCTATCTGAGTGCGGAGTCGCTATACAATAAAAAGACCTATCTTTCTATTCACCTTTGTGACTCAGGCCCTTGGTGACTGAAATGCACAGTGTGAAACCAGAAAACTGGGGATTAATCTCAGCTTCCCCACTTTACCAAATTGGGTGACCCTAGGCAATTGTTTTATTTCACTTTCCCTACTTTTTAGGTCAAGCCCTGAGCCAGCACCCAAGCGCTGCTCTGGGGTTGATCTGTGGTAGTAGAGTACGGGGGAGAAGCCATGCCCCTCCCCCCCACTTTTCCATTGGCTTGTGTCTTTGTCCTTTCTAAATGCTGCCTTCCGATTGGTTTATAGGCTGTTAGTCCCATCTTATGACGGCCATTTCGTCATTTGTATCCTTCCATAGCTACTGGCCACTTTACTTTGTGTTGCATGAGCACTATTTTCTTCCCATGCCTTCTCTCCCGCCCCCCCCACTCCCATTGTTCATGCCTTCTCGCCCCGCCTGCCCCCGCCCGCATTCCCGTTTGCACTACAATAGGTCTCGCATAAATGCGAGTCCTATTGCATTGCAAATGCTTGTTTAAAAACAACCTTACGATCTTCCCACCGTCGCAGTGTTCCACAAATGGTGTGGTGTACTGCAGTAATTTCAAGGACCACTCAATTTGCATTGTGTTTGAAACACATTGCATTTCTCTAATGGAACCACGTTTCATGTTGTGGTTCAGCTGCAGTTACGCCAGTGCAATGAAGTGGAGGTGCTGTGTAATATTTAGTATCCCATCAGGTTTGTGAAACCTCTGACCTTCTGCCATTTTTAGGCTTCCTTCTTCACTATCGGGAACGCCAACCTCCGTGCTACCGTGTCCACAAAACTTTTACCAAGCCCCGCCCTTCACTGATAGGAGTGTCTTAATCTTCCAGAGGAATAAACAGACCAGTCCAGTAGCTCGCCGAGCCAAGCTGTTTCTTTAAAGCGATGTTGCAATGCATTTAAATCAGCACTTGTTTTAATAGCAACTATATGCCAAAATTGCCGACAGGTGCTTGTTCGATGGATTGTTATTTTCCCAAGAGGCGTATTTTTATCTCAAGGTCAGTATGGGTCCGAGTCACAGAACTAACTTAAGACATAATCCTAAACTTACTACTTTTGGTATTCACAGAAGGCATTTAGTAGTAGTAAAGTTAGGATTTTATCCTAAGTCTGCCTTAAGTCTGTCTTAAGTATGTCTTAAGTCTGTCTTAAGTTTGTCTTAAGTCTGTCTTAAGTCTGTCCTAAGTTTGTCTTAAGTTTGTCTTAAGAGTGTCTTAAGTCTGTCTTAAGTCTGTCTTAAGTCTGTCTTAAGTCTGTCTTAAGTCAAACTTAAGATAAAATCCTAACTTTACTACTACTAAATGCCTTCTGTGAATACCAAAAGTAGTAGGACAGACTTAAGACAGACTTAAGACAAACCTAGGACAGACTTAAGACAGACTTAAGACAGACTTAAGACAAACTTAAGACAAACTTAGGACAGACTTAAGACAGACTTAAGACAGACTTAAGACAAAATCCTAACTTTACTACTAGTAAATGCCTTCTGTGAATACCAAAAGTAGTAAGTTTAGGATTTTGTCTTAAGATAGTTCTGTGAATCGGGCCCTATGTGTCCAATTGCTTTTCCACTAAGAAAATATGTCATTGTGTGAGTAGCTACCATATTATATAGATGACACTCCCGGGTTTGTTCTAGTCCTACACTCGGTGCTTATCAGCAAAATGTGTTGATTGTGCTCCTATCTGACTGAAAAATCAACTGTGTTTTGCAAAGTAAAAAATCATCATTTATCAAACATCCCATGATTTTGGACTGTTTTGTTTTGTTTCACTTTTATTGAAGCGAGGTTTGAGTACCCTTTTTAATAAGGTGTTTCTTACCATATTTTCTATGTTTCGAAGCACTGTAAGCAAGTTTTTGTTTTAGCTCAATTTAACAGCTCTCTCTCTCATTTTAGCAAACTCAAACGGAGGGAAGGCTGAGCGGACTGACAGGATTCTAATGAGTGATCTGCAGGCGACAGCTGATGCCAGTGGTGAGCGTTTAAATCAGTGAGCCACTTTGTCACTGTATCTGGATTTAACTCTTCACCAGAATAGCATTGCAATTGGCCTCCTCGTCGCAGATGGTCTTTGTTTGCCCCCGTCTGCTGACATAAAACTGCAGCATCATGGCTGCAGCACTCCTCCACACACGTGGCTGGAACAAACATGTGTGTGCCTAAACACCCCAGCTTTCACCGCTCAGCCATTCATGCAATGCAGCCGCCACAATCGGCTCGGACACCCACCAGCTGGCTTCCATTACTGCCAGTAGGACAAGGAAATGTTCCTCCTGCCCTTAGTCTGTGTTTCTTCTTCCAGGATACTCTTTTATTTTATTCTTTGTGCGCATATGCACTATTCATTACTTGTTTCCATTAACTGACACATTGACATCACTGTCTCATTAGGAGATGCCAGTTAACCGAGTAGTTTGTACATGCCGGTCCTTCCACCTGGCCTGTGACATCAAGAACAGTAATTATTGACAGAAGCAACCTTTCATAGGTAAGTTTCAACACTTGTAGCATCATTTCACATTACGTCTATCTATTCACCTGCGTCATCAGCATGAGTTAGTTGAGGGAAGCATAAGATCCAGGACAATATGCTGCTTGTCCAAACACTTATACATCCAAAAGGCGAGACATATTGGCTGTGCCAATGCTTGTTCTTCATTATCACATATAAGAGAACCTCAAAATACATGATTTCAGATATGGGCTATAAGAAACCTTCTCCTGTGTTTGATTTAATAGACTACAATGTTGTTCATGTATAATAAGAGCCCAGGCCACCCATGGAGTGCATATAATGTCTGACTTGCCTCTTAGTTCACTATTGGCACTGTTGTCAAAGTGGAGGAAAGAATGAATGTTTTGAAATTCACGTTTGAAAGTTATCACTTTAAAATAATACTTCCTAATGCACTAGTATCTGATGTGCTAAGTTGAAATGGTCCTGCACGTTAATGAAATACACTTTTTGGATTTTTAAGAGACTATCAAATTTTTACACTTTTGCCGCAAGATTTCTTTGAAAATGAAGGTGTTTCTAAATGTAAGTGATGCAGGACAACCTAGTTACTTCTTTCTCTAACTTCAATTAACCTTTAAATAAAGGCTTGTCTGTTTATTTAACATCCTTTTGATGTTAGTCCTGAGTCCAGTAAACAACAGTCCAGTGTTGCAGTTGACCAGGCCGCCGCATGTAAAGGTCAGTAGGGCCGCATGCAGCCCACAGGCCGTACAGGAGTATCACTGATCTAATGTATCATTCCTCCTCTAGGGAAGTGCTTCCATTGCCATGCATAAGGGACTACTTTACATCTGAAAAGGACACCCAGTGCTAAAATTGTTTGTCACATTAATTTCTTTATTTCATACACTTATATATAGAAAGCAATCTTTTTTGTTTGTTTTTCCAATGGGATAGGCTTTTTTTAATCAAAATTGTTTTTATTGGATTTTGCACATATCAAGTAACAGCAGGACATGCAATATATATCCCATCATTCTATCACAAATAAGCTATTGTGGTGAACAGTATCTATTGTGAAGGAAACACTCCTGAAACATTACACATATGCATTGAAATTGCTACCAAGCAAAACATATCAAGAAGTAAACATTTACCCGCTCAACCCCCCTCCCTCCTAAAATAACTCCTAACCCCATCAAACCAAAAAAGAAAATTTGAGCTACAGGATAGTTTAAATTCTTTTTCCAGGACTTGAGTGTGAGTGTGACCCCATCATGGCTTTTTTGTTTCATTTTATTTTTTGCAGGCTGATCCTAGGATGTCACCCCAGGTCTTACGAGATCAACACCACAAGCTTCCATCGAGTCAGCCTAAGGGCGGCCATGTTGGAGACAAGTCATTCCAATGAGAAGAGAATCATGCAAACCACCCACCGTACTGTCTTCCAGCTGTGTCATCTTTATTTTGATGCTTTTTCTCCCTTTAATAATCTTGTTCTGACTTCATCATTCCAGGAACTGTAGCCATGCACTGGTATATTCTCAGGACCCTGCACACCATCATAAGGCGACGGAGCTGATTGAGGACGCACACGGCTTTACAGCGCTTGCGCTCAGCCCGCTTGGGCATGTTCAGACTATATTCAGCCACCACCCTGCCATGCTGTTCCAGTCCTCAGACGTCTGTGGACTATCTAACAGTATTTACTCGAGCAACCACTCTTCAGCTTCTTCCATTATTAGGAGCTTACGAAGCTGCGAAAAAGAGATGCTCCGGCTTCAACTCCTAGACTGTGAAACAAAGTCACTCTTTCTGTCAGAGTCAGTTGTTTCCCTGGTTTTGTCAATGCATCTAACTCCAACTCTGATGCTAGAACAAGAATTCTGCTGGACCTGGTACTCAACAGATTGGACTGGGAATATTGAATCCCAAATATTAGCGGGACAGAATATCGTTACCACAACACTGAATGACACAATATCGAAAGGTACGCTTCTATACGTTTTGATACCTAACTCTACATATAAGTAACTTGGTGATATATATATACACAATGTACCTAGATGTTGAGTTAAGAATAGTAAATCCTTACCGCCCTCTGTGCAGTTACCTCTCAATGGGGCATATCATCAAGGCCATGCGATAATTATCGCTCAACGCTCTTAGCGCAAGGATAATTATCGCCGGCCAACTCTGAATTTTATCGCAGAGATAGCATGCTGTCAGCAACGCTTATCCCCAAAGCGATAAAATTTAGAGCGCTAGCAGCCAATTGTGCGATTATCGCTGGAAATACAGCCAATAATCGCACAAGGTTTGGCGAAAGCTTGCTGAAAGGGCAAGTCATAAATAGCCATGATATCCACCTTACATAGGATATCATGAATAAGTCAGTTTTGAAGCAGGCGTAAGGAAAGTAGCGATAACAGAGGTTATCGCTACTTTGCTTGTCGCTCTGCAGGTTAGCGTGCCCATTGATAATTGGAAAAATGTCGCTTAGCGACATTTCTCCAGCTATGTCAGAGCAGGAACGCCCACTTTGCATTTCATTAGAGATGCAAAGATGGGCGTTGGGGGAAAGGGCGATAATGCAAGGATTCACGCGATAGCGTGACCTTGCTGATTAGGCGATACAATTATCGCCGCTTTCCGTCCGAAAACGGACGCTGAAGCGGTGATAATTTTATCTCCGGAGCTTGATGATATGCCTCAATATTTGCCCCTCAATATTGTGATAACAATATTCTGTCCTGTCGATATTTGAGATTTGAAAATTCCTACTACAATCATTCCTGTCTCACCCATCTGCTCAGACGATTGTTCTCTAATGCCACCCTCACAAGATCTGACAGGCCCACCAGCTCCCTGGACCATTTCCCAGCACTGTTGCCTTCCCCTAAAGAGCCAAATTCACCTGCCTGTTCTTGGAGCTGTTTTATGATGTTTACCTTCCCTCAAGAGGTCTGACCTACTGTCTGATCACCAGCTTGTTTTGCAGCCAGTCTGCAGAGCCCCATATTCTGGCATACTCTGGATGCACTTTAGTGATGCGCCTCTCCCTGTGCACTCTTTCAACATGGGGGGCAGGAGGAAGGGAAGAGGAGCAGCATTGCAGGTGCTGTCTGGTCTTCAGCAGGGGAGAGCATAGGCCCTACAAAGTGACTAAACATCTATAAGTAGAATATTCTGCTTTCAGGCACACCCCTTGTGTGATACACTTTACCGTATTATGAAATGAGGCACTCCTTCCGCCATTTTATGAGAGAAGCATCACTAATTCACACGTCCATGTTTTTCCTTGGGAACTAATTCCCTCCTTGAATCAACTTACTCTGGTTTTACCAATTTAGGGGTCTCTTAGTATGGCGAGCGCCCAAAGGGTGGTGGCGATCCGCCCGCCATACTACACCGCCCGCATGCCAATACCCCCGCCATATCAGTATGGTGTGGGGTACCGCGGCGGACGGGAAGACCGTCCGCCGCTTTTCTGCCTGGTCGACGAGTCGACAGGGAGGAAAAGGGTTAAATATGGTGGCGGTGTCTGCTAGACACCGCCATCCATATTAGTAGGCAGGCAGAGAGCGCCTTTCCATGGCAGCATTGCCGCCACGGAAATGCATGCGGAGCTCACAATTGGGGGCCCGTTGCAGGCCCCCAGGAAGTTGGGGGGGGTGGGGGGGTGCATATGGGGGGTACCTATGGTACCCCCCTGCATTTGCATGCACAATGCGGCAGGCACCGCACGGTGCCTGCCACTTTGTGCATGCAAATGCATGACATGCATTTTTACCTTTGCGACGGGTGCTGCTGAAAGCACCACCCGCCGCAATGTTAAAAATGCGTGATGCACCCGCCAGTGTGGCGGGCGCATCCACGGGACCGCCACACATATGGTGGGCGGTCCCGTTTTCCGTCAGGCCACCCTAATGATGCCCTTAATGTGGAGGTTATCTGTGGCCTGCTAATTAAGATTTTCCAGTTCACTGACTAGATCAGCGACATGGCGGGACATTCAGGGCATTGCAACTCTGATACTGTCATAGCACTCTCTGAATGTCTCTTGCGTATTAGTCTTCACCAGCTAGGCATACTTCCAGCCAGTCTTCAGCTTGTGACAGAATACCTGGCCAGCGTAATTTCCCGTGAAATTTAAGTTTTTCCTTCTGAAGGACCAAACAATTTTCCGGTCCTTGTTACATATAAAATGCAAACCCTTCCCTTTTCTATGCCTCCACTATCCTTTTTTAATCCAAATAACAAACTCACACATCCAATGCTCAATTTTAATTTCATGTCTCCTTACACCAGCTCCCCACTAACCCTTATTGGGTTCCGGAGTAGCTGCTACTCACCAAAAATAGTTCTTCAATGCCTCATCAGGGGTAGTAAGCGCTATATAAATGAAATTAAAATTAAAATCTCTCATTTGGAAGCCCCTCTTCGAGTCCAGGACTTCAGAGTGGTAGATGGAAATGGCATGCCTTGCCTCCATCAAATGAAGACTCAGACAACAACCCCACTAAGATCGGTGCTTGACATTTGCCTCTGAATAAACACTTTCAGTTAGATAATCTTAACACTTAATGCCTTGTCTCATTTAGATTCTTTGCTAAGTGATTGTCCTAGCTCTTAGAAATAAAGTCAGGTAAAATACAACCTAATCAAAAGTAGTCCAAAAATTTTGTTTGCATGTTTCAGCTGATTAATCTCAGATCAACTGTATTTGCCAATGCTTTTTTAATATAATACTCACATTGTTTCACAGCTAGTTGAAAAACCTTGCATGTGGATAGAAGAGTCAAATATCAAGTGGATGCCTTGCCATTTTCAGTACCAGTGTAGAAGAACAGCTCAGAATTTTAGAGGACCGCTAGTCCTTCCTATAGCATGAAATTTAAGTGACTAGCAAATAGAATGCATAGTTTCCATGCCCACTTAGCACATATTAGTAGAAAACAATCAGAAAGCAACAGGTAGCCCCATACATAGGACCTTTATCCGACAGATGGCATTATAAAGAGTCAATCCCAAGCCAGTATTACTCACTAAAAGCCAACAAAAATGAGTCCTGGCCATTTCCTCATTAGAAACATTGCAAGGGCTTCCTCGCCCAAGCATCCAAAGCTAAGTGTGGAAAATACATGGGTTAGTTCTATTTGGTCCTGTAATGGTGCACATCCGTAAGATTGTGTCAAAAATATTGTCACTCTTTAATATGTTACTTTAATGGTGTCATTTATATTCTGGGATTGTTTTATCACAGTAGGAATATAGTCTTGTTTAATTTTTTTTACATCATAATTAAAATCAAGTTTAATATAATCTATCCAATATTGTTGATAAAAACATTTTTTTAAAATATATTTATTGTATATTTTATTAAAACATTTTGGATATTATTTTGATTTTTAAATTTTTTAGGAGCAGTACGGTTAGTAGGGGAATTTGGTGGGAAGTGTTTTAATTTCTTTTTTAATGTTCACCTACTTATTTTTTTTAGTTTATGACAATTTAAAATTGGTTTATTTTTTATATTTTATTTTTAATGTTTATTTCGTATTTTTATTGTTTAGTTTTTGATATTTTTAAACTAAATATTTATTATTTTTAAAAATATTAAGTGTAGAATTCTGTTTCAAATTTGATTATAAAACCATTAAAACATGTTATAGAATTCTTAAATGAACAAAATGGTTATTTGAAATTGTTTAATGATTTATTTGTAATTATAAGTATTTTAGATGTTATTACTTGCAGGAAATTGGGTTTGTTTTTTAATCTAAGTATATTTCTTGATCTATTTTTTTATTTTGATAGCATGTTATTAAGATTGGAATGTGAATATTAAATGAACCCCCCCCTCGACCCTTAAACGTAACACTTTCCCCAAAGTGGTTAAATTTGCTGCGGGATTAGTGCATTTTCCCACAAAAGTCAAACACTTTACCCAGTGTGGTTTGGTTTGGAGTAGGAATATGAAATCTGACTTTCCCCCCAACAATTTCCATAATGTGGTAACATGTGCAGTCGGAACAGTAAATGTAACCTCTCAAAGTCTAACTCTTTCCCCAATCTACTTGAGTTTGGAGTGGGATAAACTGCTGCCCTCAAAGTCCAATACTTTCTCCAATGTAGTTCAGTTTGGAGTGATGATGGTAAATCTAATGACTTTAAAGTCCAACACTTTCCCCAATTTGGTTATGCTTGGAATAGTAATGTTAAATGTGTCCCCCACCATCCCATAGTCCACCACTTTCCACATGTGGTTAAGTTTGGAGTGGAAATAGTAAATCTAGCCCACCCAAAGTTCAACAGTTTTTCCAGTTTGGTTAACTTTGCAGTTCCTCCGCCTTTTGGCTAGGTTTACACTTCGGAAATACCACATTCATAGTGTTTCATTTGGTTAAGTTGGTTAGTTTGGAGTTGATAGATTTTTATTTTTATTTTGTAGTAATACAATCTTTCTTTAAATTTTTTACATTTCCTGTTTTCAAACATTTTTTATAAAAATACAACAGTTTATTGTAACAGTTTTTATTGAAATTCATACTTTTTTGTAAGTCCGCATTTTTTAGGTGTTTAATCATAAAAAGTAAGTTTTGCATATACATTTACAAGGATCTTGTTTGTTAGACCTGGCCGACTTGGCATGGTTTCCCCCTAACTTGCTTCCTTCATACCTCCTGTTTTTGCTGACATAGGGCCTTATTATGAGGGTGGACGAACAAGCATCCGACCACCATTGCTTCAGGAGTGGGACCGCCCGACAAGTAGTCAGAGGTCCCACCCACCAGATTAGGATGTGACCTCTATAGAGGTGGATGGAAACATCCCTTTTTCTATAAGGCTTGTGCTGTGGCCGGGAAAAGGGCCACATCACAAGCTGCAACACAAAAGGGATGCTTTAAAGCATCCATGTATGTGTGCCAGACACCAAGTAGTGCCTGGCACAAGGTGCATGGATGTTTGGGGGAGCACCACATGTGCCCCCTAGGCAACCTAATGGAGGCCAACGGGGCCCTGATAGGGCCCCTAAAGTCCATTTCCGACAGCCTTTCCACGGCAGTAGGACAACCATGGAAAGGCTGGGGGGAATGGGCATCATAATCCCTATGGTGGTGCATGCGCAGGCACTGCCTTCATTGTCCTGATGGGGTCCTTGAGCCTGTCGGAGGTGTCGGTCTGCCATTCTGCCCGTTGAGGTCCGACCGACCACATCGTAATGTAGCGGTCAGAATGCTATCCTGGATGTCAGTGGGACCGCCACCGACGGCCTGTCGGTGGGGGTCCCACAGACGTCATAATAAGGTCCTTAGTTTCTGCTGGCCCTAGGACTCTGCGCACTTTACCACTGCTGACAAGCGCTTAAGTGCTTATGCTCTTTCCCTGAAACATGGAAACATTCGCTTATACCCAATTGTGTGCAGTTTAAACTGCCATTTCAACTTGTCAAAGTAAATCTTTTATCAGGCTCAAACCTTCCTTTTTAATACATATAAGTCAACCCTAAGATAGGCCCTGGACAGCCCAGAGGGCTGGTAAGAGCAGTGGGGCGATGGGCTGGATGGGGTGGGGGGGTTCGGCGGACGATGATGAGGGAAAATGAAATAAATAATTCATTTTCCCTCGTTATCATCCATCGAAATCCCCCCACCTGGCTCCACCACCCCATCCCTCTTACCTGCAAGGGCCACGGCTGGTGCAATGTATTTAAAAAGTGGGATATCTATATTTAAGTTTTACATGTCTTTGTAGTGAAAAACTATTAAGTTAATAAGATGGCTTACTACATTTTATAAGTGTTATTTCCAAATCTGAAGAGATTTCCCAGTTCAGATTTGGTTTCTCTGGAATCACAGTTTAAAATCCTAATTTATGGCGAAGTCGGATTTTAAATTGTAATTCTCAAAATGCCACTTTTAGATAGTTTACATTTTCTTGCCTTAGCCATGTGGTGCCCACAGGCTGTCTTTGGGTCACATGACTAGGTGTAGGTGGCAGTTGGGCTTTGTATATTTCTCCTTGACAGCCACACTCAATGGGGAGCTCAAGTGTGACTGACTGGCCATTCACTCGCAGGATGGGGAGGAGGAGCTTGGCACATTCCCACTTAAACTTGATGCTCTGCTGCCACACAAAGGGCTGATTAGCTCCTGTAATTAGTCTGGAGCCAGAGCCAGGAAGGCAGGACATCTGTGCGGTGAACAGCCATTACAACGCGGCTTTTTCACCGCAAGTCATTACATTACATGCGTTACAACTCATTCGATGTAACAACGCGAACCATTACTACGCATACCATTACATTGCATGCGCTTTTACAACGCATGTGCTTTTACAACGCATGCGATGTAATGGCTATCAACATCGTTGTGAGGAAACTGAGGCTCTTCCGTTTCCTCACAACTACGCTGTGACCTGCACTGCCTCTCAGACTACGCTGGAACCAGGAGAGAGGAACCACGAGGAGTGAGAGGTAAGGGGGATTGGGGTAGGGTTGAGGGAGGGTCATGCTGGGTGTAGTGTTTCAGTGTAGGGAGCGGACTGGGGGCGGGGGAAGGTCATGCAGGGGGTAGTGTTTTAGGGTGGTGTTTGTGTAGTGTAGCTAGGGGGAGGGTCGTGCTGGGTGTAGTATTTCAGTGTAGGGAGCATACTGGGGCAGGGAGGGTTGTGCTCGGGGTAGTGTTTTAGGGTAGCGTTGTGGTGTTTATGTAGTGTAGGGTAGTGTTTTAGGGTTTAGTGTAGTGTCGGGGGTTGTGCAAGGTAGTGTTTGAGTGTAGGGAACGGACTGGGGGTAGGGGGAGGGAAGTGCTGGGGGTAGTGTTTTAGGGTTTAGGGTAGTGTTGTGGTGTTTGTGTAGTGTAGGGTAGTGTTTTAGGGTTTAGGGTAGTGTCGGTGGGTCATGCAGGGTAGTGTTTGAGTGTAGGGACCGGACTGGGGGGCAGGGGAGGGTCATGCTAGGGGTAGTGCTTTAGGGTAGTGTTGTGGTGTTTGTGTAGTGTGGGGTAGTGTTGTAGGGTAGTGTAAATGTAGGGAGAGGACTGGGGGTCGGGGAGAGCCGTGCAGGTGTACTTAATTAAATTAGGGTAGGGCAGGGTAGAGTCACTTACCTTTCAAACTTTTAGCATGAGTATACCTTTACCACACATGCCTTTGCATTGTAATGGCATGCGTGGTAAAGGTATAGTTGTGGTAAAAGTTTGCGATGTGATGGTATGTCGTTGTCATTGACATCGCGTAGTAATACCCGCATTGTAATGGCACGTGTTGTATTATTATGCGATGTAATGAGTCATATTCTATCTGTGCACTTCACATACATGTCTCTAGAAGCTTCTCCCCACTTCAAAGGCACAACTGTGTACAAAAGAAGGGCCTCAGACACCAACTCTTCAGTACAGTTCTGGACCTGTGGATACTCTGCCAGGAAGAAGGACTGCTGGGCTGCTGAAAGGACTGACACTCTGTTGGACTGCTGCTCTAAAGGAACTGCCGCCCTACTGTGTTAACCTCCTGCCTGCTTCCCTCTTATCGGGGGAAGAAGAACTGGACCTGCAACTTCATCTTGAACCCAGGACCCCAGAGTGACTCAAAGGGCTAGTCTTCTGGACTCCTTATCTGAGCCTCAGGGGCATAAAAGGCTCCCCCACCAGCTGCAGGACAAAGGTGCAGTGAGTTCCTGACCCCTAAGTGGTGCCTCTCAGGTCCTGGACCCTTGGTGTGGCTCATGGGCTTTTGAAATCAAGCTTTTAGGCTCTTTGCGACCACTAAGAGGCCTATTCTTACCAGAACGGCTCCACTCGCACAGAGGACTGCCACCGCAAAGCCTCAGCCCGCCCGTCTGCGACACCCATGCCATCTACCACCCGTGACTGTCTCCTTGCTCCCCACAACCCTCTCCAACAAAAATGGGGCTATTTGGCACAAAACATGAGAAGGGAATCATTCAGTGGGACTAATATTGGACTGTATCAAATGCACGCTCCATCGCAGTCAGCCTAAACATTTGACTTTGACCTGGTACAGCGAAACCAGATAGCTGAGGTTTGTGCTTTCTGCTGTTAGGCGCTATTTTAAACTTTATTATTTAAAAATTCATAACTCCGGTTCTACTGATTTGATGTTTGTCATTTTGGTCTTGTTTTATTTAAAAAAAAATAGCTCTTTTATTACTAACCTGGTGTGAGACCTTTTTGAATGGTGTTTCGACAGTCTTACTGTTTGAAGAGTTGCACAAATCCTTTCTACATTGCCTCTAAGTTAAGCCTGACTGCTCTATGCTAAGCTGCCAGGGTGTGAGCACAGGTTAACTGGGGGTTTCCTTGTACCTTGCTGTCACTAGGATTGTGGTTGTTGCTTGACCTGGACTCACAACCCAGTCAACCAATAACCTAATACTGTTAATAAATGATATTTCATTTTTAACAGTATGTTCAAGATACATTTACATTTTTGTTTTGAAGGTGTGTTTTTCTGTGTCCTCTTTCATAGGCTATTTATTTGAAAAGAAGATTATTATTTGGATGTGGGTTTTTTCACACAGACAACCAATTGGGATTTTTCAAACAACTTTTTATATTATTTTTCTTTGTTTGTTTTTGTACAGTTTTCCTGGAGGGCTTTTCGTCCTTTTAATATTTTTCGGGTTTTGGATGGCTTCCCTGGTGTTTTATGGTCATATTGGATGTATTATATTTTTATTAGTATTTTTGTATTTATTGTGTTATATTATGTATGTTATGTACTGTTTTTCATCTCTGTGTGCTGTGTTTTATTTTATGTTAGTTGTTTTATTTAGAGAAAGTGTTTTAAAGTAATAACTATTGTCTTTTCATCATTCTGAAATCATTTTTGTATATTTGTTTTCAGACTTATAAAATCAAAATTCATTAATTTCTTTTTTTCAAGTTTTAGCTTGACTTCTTTTCTGGGTATTTTTATAGTAATGTTCTGGCTATTGTTTCAAAGTAAGTTAGGTCTTGGTTGTTAGTATAGAGTCACACTTTTCTTGCTCACATTTTGTGTATTTGGTTAATTTGTTTGGAAATGTTTTGTTTCAATTTTGTTAGGGTTAGTTCTAATATTAGGTCTTAGTAGCTTTGTTCCTTTTTGAGTATTTCTACAAAATGATAGAGTCTTTGGTGAATTCTTCAGTGTTCCTTCTACTGCATTATTGTTTTGTATGTCGTGGAAGATGGTGCTATCATATCATGCCAGCATGGGATGTGAAACTTGGGTTGGTGCCTTTGTCTTAATCTGTGCAGGTGACCATCCCAAGTGTTATCAAAACAGTATATTAGTGGTAAAAGTCTGTGATTTCGGTTTTTTGAAAGTATGGGAATCCTACTAACAATTTGTAGTATTTGGTCACTTATGTGACAGTACATAGACCACTGCTATTAATCTTTTTATGTCATATGCCAATTCTGCATTTTTGCCTTTTTAGGATTAAGAGACTCTTATAGGTTGCACTTTGCTTGTTGGTACCAGCGCATATATTAAAGGGATGTTTGTGCTATGGAATTGCTCAGAGATGGTATGTATTTGTGTAAATGCAGGTGGGCACAATATAAATATCCCACCCATACATGTGTTGAACTGTGTCAGGATTAATAAATCATTGCTAATTACATAGACAATGATTATTTTGCATCTATTTTTACTGTCATGTAGTAAGGAATCTTGGTTAGTATGTGCTATTTTTAAACGTTGAAGATTTGAATTTTGTCATAAATCACTGGGTGATTTTGGTGTTTCTCTGGTAATTCTCCTTGCTCTACTTTTTAGGTTTTCTATGACAGGCAATTTGTCTAGTCGCTTCTACAAGAACTTGGGAAATCGTATTTTCTTCAATATCTTTTTTGGGGTGGCTCTACCACAGCAAACAATGTAAAAAAATCACTACAGTGCAAGGATTAGTCCTTTTACTACAATTGTTTTCTGTGCTGTAGGTGTATCCATATAACTTGATAGTATATTCCCCTTGTGTGATTCGATGTATGTTGCAGTTATTGACATTATATCTGAGATTTATAGAATTATTAAGCTACATGTTATTGTTATGCATATTTCAAATTTAGAAATTATTGATACACTTTCACAATTTGTTTTGCGTTATGTATTTAAATATTTGGCATTTCTTCTTTTTTGGGGGTTTGTTGGATGGCTTTTCTTTTATTATTTTCATTGTTCTTTGTTTTTAGTTTTACTGTTGATAAAGAGAAATAGTTTAGTTATTGGTGTTTATTTAATTTTGTTGTTTTGCACGTTTGTGTAGTGATTATGCAATGAAAAAGAAAGTTTCTTTATAAGTTTTAGTGATTCAGTTTAATATTTTTGATTATTATACTTACCTTTCATTTTGTCTTACTCATATTATCATTTTGCAATAGTTTTGTGGCTTGGTTTCTTATGCGTTGTTTAGTGTTGTTTTTTGGAAACCTTGGTACATGTATTTTGGAGATATATATTTTTAAAATTCGTTATTTATTTAGTGAGTGTTTTGGAATATTTAAAATTATTTTTGTAGTTAAGTTTAAATTATATCATAATTTGGTACTTACTTTGTAAATGTAGGTGCTTTATTATTTGGAGTGTGTTTCAGTCTTTCATGTTGTAGCTTTAGTCAGGGAGAAGATTTTCCAACAGTTGTAGCTTCATCTGCAGCAGTTTATGGCATGCTTCCGTTTCCTGTATAAGGTATTTTTTAATTAGGAAAGTGTTTCTATTTGTTAACTATTTCTTAAGCTTAATTTCATTGGTTGGTAGTTTAGTGGTTACATTTTTTGTATCTTGTGTGGTAAACACTCATTATGGTTTTCTTCAGCAGTTCATATATGTTTCATTTATCTTTATATATTTATATTCATTTAAAGAAATACATTCAGCTATTTTTGTAATGATTTTTAGCTTTATTTTGGTTGAAAAGTATTTTTTTTCATGGTTTTGGTTATGTTTCTCATGTTTTTTGTTTTTGTTATTCTGGTTATTTTTTTAGTTTTATCGCAATCTCAGGTTTTAATATTTCTATATTTTTGTTTCACTATTTAAGCTTTTTAGGTATTTTTAGAAAATATTTTTGTAATTGATATTTGTGTTTTATTACCAAGATGGTGGCACTTGAGCTACTGATATTTTGTGATGATATTTTTATATGATATTATTTATGTTGATATTGTCATAGAAGTTCAATTAGAGAGTTGAAAGGGCAATGGGTCAGAAACCCTGCACCTCACACCTCGGGGTGTGATAACAAAATATCAGTCAGAATACCAATTGACATGAATATCATTCTCTGAATACATTTCCCACTTATATCACCCCTTTAGAGTTAATAATAGAAAATCTACACTCAATGGTATGATACGTTTGTAAACAATATGAAGGACATCATATTTATGTCCAGCGATATTTCTGTCTACAATACTTAGGTAAGCTATCACATTGTGCCTTCTCCCAAATGTATCACAGACAGCCCCCGTGCTCCAATACAGATGTAAGCACATAAATGTCCAACAAACATCCAGCACACATCCACACCCTATTACAACACACTTACCCCTCCCCTCTTTTATAACAAAGACACGCAGAAGAGCAGGAATCTAATGATTATCAGCACACACTCTACAGTGAGACAAGCTTTTTATATTGAAGGAACCGGATCAACCTACAGTTTAGATGCTCTAAGCCTCCCCAAAACCTGGCTCGACACCACTGCCATGTGCATCTTTTACTTCACAGTGTGTTAATGTAAAATAAAAACATGGTGGCTAAGGGAGGTACCATGCAAGATAAAGAATAGGGGAGGTTAACAAATAATAATATAAATAAAAGGAGCAAAGGAAAGCTGGGCCAACAGAGAGGAATAAGCATATAGATGAAAGAAGTAAAGATAAAATAAGTAAAAACACTGAGAAGTAACAAATGTGAAGTCATACTATTGAGAACTAAAAAGGTTTTATGATGTACATTCGCAATAAAGCATTTCACTGACAAGTTAAATATGATCAACATCTTCACCAAGGAAAAGATAAACAAGAAGAGGATGTTTATCAAGGACACTGAGGAATCAGCATTTACCCAGACTACCCGACTACACAATGCATCCAAACGGACACATTTCATCCCCTTACTGTTGATGGCCCTACCATCCTCTTCAACGTCTTCTAGGTCTACAAAGATGAAACTATCCCATTATCAATAGTGAAATCTATCAGTGGTGAAACAGTGATGCCATTGCAAAAACATCAATGCCTCCCTCCAAAGGCCAACTACCCTAACTGGTTCAAAACAGGGCAGATCCTCCCTCTATTGAAGAAAACTTCCTTGACCCCATTGGTCTCTGCATATTACACCAAGTTCACCATTTGTCTTTCCTCTGCAAACCAGATACATGAACAAATCGAGACCCAGCCCACCTCCAGGAAGATCAGTCAGCATTCAGACTACAGCGCAACTCAATGCAATGAAACTTGATGGGTTCACCCCAAATCACCATCAGGACCACATTCATGGAAGTGCAAATCGTCAATTGTTATAGCTTCCATATTGCCTTCACTGGTATGTCTTTTCAAGCATGGCTCCAGAAACGCTGTTCAGGCCGTGGTCCTCTCACACACAGACAGCAGAAATGGCCTCCTTGCCAGCATTCCAGACATCTACCTCTACACACCATCTAAGGCAGGGGTCTTCAAACTGTGGGGCGCGACCCCCAGGGGGGCCGTGGAGCGATGCAAAGGGGGTCGCGCCTTCCCAGTCACACTTCTTCCCAGGCCCAAGGGCTTCAGCCCCCCTTCTTCCTCCGTCCTGTGTCTAAGCCCGGGCTGCTGCAGTGCCACTCAAGCTGCTGTGGGCTGGGGGCAGTGTCTGGAGTCTTATCTCCGGCAAGTTTTTCACAGGTCTTTAAAGGCCATTTGCATTTTTACATGCCTTTGTAAACTAGTTACAGAGGCTTAGTTTTTTTCCTGGTTGCAGTACCCCCTGGGTCCCCACTTGGCCTATTCCTTGCATTTGTATTTTACATTTACTGCTGTAGTGTAAGAATGCATTTAATGAAAAGGAATATAAAGTAGGGTTGCTAAAAGAAAAATGCCTGCCATGTTTTGTTTAAAGAGCCTGTAAAGATCTCCTCTTGACACTAAATAGACTTATAAATAAAAAAGTATGTATGCATTCGTTATGTAACTTTTCTGTCTTTGTTCTCTTTATCAGTATCATTGAGGCAGCCCTAGAACACAATTAAAAGTGCTTTCTATTTATATTTGCTGTTCGAAGTATGCACAGATAAGTGCTGAAAATACAGCTTTAGGTGACTGCTTATTTTTGTACCGACTGGGCCATCAAAATAATCTGCTGGCAACCCTAACCATAGGACTGTAAGTTTGTTGCAGGATCAATACATTATTTATTTCCTTCACCCTCGATCCCCGATTATTGCCGCAATAGTTTAACTTAGATCTTAAACTCTATGCCGCCTTCAATAACATGCTGAGTTACTTCAAATGTGTGGGAATGCACCGTGCATTCAGACAACTCATTCCTCATTCTCGCCCTCCACTTTCACGTTCACCCTGCACTCACAGCGATCACAATGCACTCAAACTGATCACCATGCACTCACACCATTCACCCGCTCACCCTGCACTCACAGTGATCACTCTGCGCTCACAATGCACTTGCGCTGTTCACCCTATACCTCACCCTGCAGTCACACAAGTACACTACTCATCCTGCACTCATGTGACACTTCACTCACCTGTTCCCCTCACTGCTCAATATGCAACTCACTCAAACAAGCCCATCAGTAATCATACATTCATTCATCCCATTCTGAACTTGTATCCGCACGTAAATTCATACGCCACCTCACTCACCCGGCAGTCACTCCTCTTGCCCTACTCTCACACTGTTGCATCACTCACCGTGCACTCACATGGGCACTCTTGTCACCCACACAGTGCAGAGGGTTAATGTGCCTGCTACAAAGAATATGTACCATTCAGATCACAGAAATGAGTGTGAGTAAACTATGAGTAGCGCTATAGAAAATGTTAATGTTTGTCAGAAAGGTGCTATAGAGAGATGAGGTGCATTGTTGGTGAGTGCAGGTTTAGGAATTTTTGTCAGGAGGGGGTCCTTACGCCTCAAAATGTTGACAGGGGGGTCTCGGCATCCAAAAGTTTGAAGACCTCTGATCTAAGGTCTTCAAAGGCCTGAAGAAGCATGGCCGGATCGCCAACGCACTGCAGGAACTCCACTGGCCTCCACTTCAAGCTTGAATCATCTTCAAGATTCCCTGAATCATAAATTCATAATCAAGGCTGTCTCCTCCAATGTCAAACCCTTCCTAAGAGAAAAGATTAAGAGCTGTGCTGCTGAAAGCATCTCATGCAGCCAGCACTTCACTAGGCTGAAACAAGGAAATGCAAGACAAACAAGCATTGGTAATGCATCGGTTTTGCTATGTAATGAATAAAGAGCTGTTCTCATCGTCAAGGAGAAGGAAAGAGATCCCTGACAGATAACGTGGGAGTGGAGAGGACGTGGCGCATCAGCCAGGCTGCTGACTCGAGCGCTGGAGATCCTGTTTCGAGTCTCGGCAGCGCCAGGCAACATCCTGTGATTCTCTGCAAATCACTGGGTGATAAATAGTTATATAAAATGCAATAGTAAAAGTCAAGACTTTATGAAAATATAGTTCCTCCAAAACGGATGTTAACAGTATTATGGCGGCGGGAAACTGATAAGAGAAGCAGACAAGGAACAAGCATTGGTAAAGGGAGGAAAATATGCAACAGCCAAGACAAATAGAGGAAAGGTAAATGGCACGCACAGGAACCAATGAGAACCCCGGAAAGAGAGGAGGCAGGAAGTAAGTCCCTTTTAAGTTAATATTAAAAACAATAGATTTCTCAAGCATAGCGCAAGCGCTGTGCAGGCAAAACCTAAAAAGACTAAAGCACAGGCCTTCTCATGCTACAACCAAGGAAATGATGACAATCCCAACAATGATTTGACAAACACCATCACTTCAACTTCAGCAAGGAGCAGAAGACCCACCTGATGCAGAAATAACCACTTTGTTTGCCCACCATACATGGTAGCAAACAAAGACAACCCTTTGTGAAAAGTCTTTCTTGTCCTTCCTTTGTGCTCCCTTCTGTTGTTCAGCACTCATTGTTTTGTAGCAAGGTTTTCGTTATAGCCTGCCACAGCTCCAGGGCATCCTGTGCTTTACCCATGTAACTGAGGTTACCAGCCTGTCTCCAGGCTGGGAACAGGTAACTCTCAATCACTAGCTCCTGCTGGCACCCCAACAGACTACCCTGAAAGCATTCTAAAGAACGTTAATGGTCCGCTGCAGCTTTCGTTTGCACCTTAGTGTGTTTCTTGCCCGGGGACGATCACCCGTAGATCCAGGTGATCACGGGATTCAGGAGACACCACTCCCCGCCGAGATCCCCAATACCCCCTGCCTTCCTCACAAACATCCCCAGGGCCCCCCTAACGAAGAAACCTAAAAAAGAGGAGACCTCCACCAACTGCATGCTCATAAACTGCAGATCAGCTGCCAAACATGCAACAGAGCTGGCAGAATCAATCTTCACACATGACACAGACATTACGTTTATCACCGAGACATGGCTAAATGATTCCTCTCATCCTATCTTGAATATGCTGGTGCCACCAGGCTTCGCAATCATAAATAAATACAGAAAGGATCAACGAGGAGGAAGCATAGCAATCATTCACAAGAACAACATCTCCATAACGGAAACCAATACCTTCAACTATAACTCCTTTGAATGCCTAACCGCCAACATTAAGACAAGGGGCAAAAAAACACTACTCTGTCACCTCCTCTACCATCCACCAGGCAACACCAACACATTCGGTGAACACCTGTCTGACCTGATTGCCAATTGCTCGATCCGTGACACAAACAACCTAATTCTGGGGACCTCAACTTACACTGGAACGAAGAAAACAACTCGCTAATCCAAACCCTGACGGATCTCCTCCACACCAACAACCTCACCCAACACTGCTCAGAGGAAACACACAACCGAGGAGCTATCCTAGACGCCATTATTGCCCAAAGAGACACAATCACGATTGACCACATCCTGCCTGTTGACTGGTCGGACCATCACATCATCCTTTTCCACATCAACCAAACGACCCAAGAACAATCCATCACGCATGACCACCCCCCCAAATGGGTGAGAAGCCTAAATCAGATTCCCTTGGCTGACCTAGAAGAAAAGGTAACCTCTCTCCGTCCCATCCTCACCGAGGATCTCTCCACAACAGAACTCACCTCTCTCCACAACACAAAATTGACTTCCATTCTGGACCAACTTGCCCCATTGAAACAAAAGAGTCAGGAGCATTCCATCCAGATCCTGGTTCAACACTGAAAGGCGACAACTTAGAGCTACAGAAAGACTCTGGCAGAACAACCGTTCCAAAATCCTCCACGAGCAACTCAAATCAGTTTGCGCAAAGTACAAAAACCACATAAAGAACGAAAAATCCGCATTTTTCTGCAGCGCTCTCAACAATGCAAAAAACAGGCCCAAAGAACTCTTCAACCTCATCAGGCAGCAAACTTCCAAGCCCCCTACATCCCCAGGTCAAGCCTCCAAAGAGCGGTGTGACAACTTTACAAACTTCTTTAACGACAAAATCACCAAAATCGAGCTCTTATTGGACAACAACCTCAGTCCACCTCACAAGATCTCTCCACTAGGGACAGAAGACGCCACACCCAAACACCCCCCTAAGCCCTGGAAATCCTTCAACCCCATCTCGGAAGAGGAGATAGTCAATCTAATTTGTCCTCCGCCAAACCTTCCTCTCACGTCCTAGATCCTATTCCCGCCCAAATGACCAAAAAACTTAAACTCTGCCTTGCAGCGCTCTGGTGCAAAATCATAAATAGCTCCCTAAGAACCGGAGACTCACCAAACTGCCTGAAAATCGGCCAAGTCACACTATTAATGAAAAAACCAGGCTTAGACACCAATGATCTGAATAACTTCAGACCCGTCTCCAATCTCCTTCTCCTATCCAAAACCCTAGAAAGGTGCGTCCTTCTACAACTGACTCAACACATGGACAGCATCAACCTTCTAGACCCCCACCAATCGGGTTTCAGAACAGGCAGCAGCACCGAGAACGTGATCCTCAACGTCATAGACGATATCCACAAGTCACACGATACGGACCAATGCGGCTTACTCATTCTCCTGGACTTATCGGCAGCCTTCGACACGGTTGACCATAGTCGACTCATCAAGGTTCTTCAAGATAGGGTAGGTGTGGATGAGATGGTTTTACATTGGTTCTCCTCCTTCCTCCACAACCGCACCCAAAGAATAAAAATCAAAAACTTCACGTCTGACTTACACCCCGTCAGCAGGGGTGTCCCCCAAGGATCAGTACTTTCTCAGCAACTTTTCAACATCTACATGGAACCACTCACCAACATACTCAAAAAACCCAACATCCCCTTCCACCTCTATGCAGACGACACCCAGATCTACCTCGAAACCTCCTCCATTGATGACATTCAGAGACTCAACAACACTCTAAGAGAGGTCCAACACTGGCTAACAATAAATCATCTAAAGCTCAACCAAGACAAAACAGAAATCCTTCTCATTTCCAACAAAGAAGAGAACCCCCAAATCTCAGAATGGCTAAAAGCTATTGATGCTCTCAACGACAATCTCACCCTGGCAGACTCTGTAAAATTGCTGGGAATCACCCTAGACCCAAAACTCGACATGGCAAAACACATCCAAGAATGCCGCAAAAAGCACCTTCCTCAACATGAAACTACTCAACAAAATTAAACACTTCATTCCGCCCAAGGACCTCAAAAAGGCGACTCAATCGTTGGTGCTGTCTAGACTCGATTACGGGAATGCAATCCTCGAAGGTACAGCAAAATCCCACTTAGCCCCCCTCAGAACAACCCTCAAAGCAGCAGCTAGAATGGTCACCGGAGTCAAGAAATACGACCACATCTCACCTGGACTCAGAGAACTAAAATGGCTCCCAGTCGAAATGCGAGCTAGCTTCAGAACTGCCTGCCTCACACACAAAGCCCTGCACACAGGGAAGCCTGAATACCTGGCCTCCAAACACAAAAAAGCCGTCCAGGTAAGGAACCTCCGGAGCATCAACACCCTACTCCGCATCCCTATGAAAACACAAAACAAAAAACCGCGGCCCGGTCTTTCGCCTGTAACGCGCCAAAAATATGGAACTCCATTCCAGTCCATATCAGGACTATCATCTCCTTTGTCAAATTCAAGAGACAGCTCAAAGACCTCTTCCTTAATCGTGCACTCCCGAACCGATAGCGGCCGCTGAAGCTCACAAGCCAGCACACCAGGCACACAACTTGAACACTACTTGATCTCCATGCTTCAAGGTGCTACATTACGCTGAGACTTTCAAAGCGCCTTGAGCTAATATGTATACATTTTGCTAGATTGTATGTCTCTCACATGTCGACTGTTGTAAAGCGCTCCGATACCTTCGGGTCTGGCCAGCGCTATAGAAAACTCCTAAAAAAAAAAAATTACTTCTGAGCATCCAGGCCTGACTCACATAGCATCTTCTATGAGTGACTTTAGGCATATGGACGATTTATCCACGGGTTTCCAGGAGTAAGTCCTGCTTCCTTATGGCTTCTTTGAGCAAGCATCTTATTTTTGGAAACTTTTTACAGAAGTTTTTTTTGTGAATCAGGGCTGTATATTAATGTGTAACATACATCTAAGGCACGAATGAGATACACCTACTCAAAGATAAAGCTTTGTGAAACATGCCCAGTGTGTTTCTTCAGGAGCTTGCAGATGGCATGTGCCTGGAAGACTTCTCAGACAGTGTTTGCTTGGGGGTTGCTGACAGCATGCATTCATGTGAGTTTACAGCAGTCTGTCTACCTCTGTTTGGGTTTAGAGTTTACATATTTTTGCTTTGGTTTTACAGCTTGTTTCAGCTGGGTTCACAGGTGGTAAGTTTGTGCCTAGACTAACAGAAAGCATGTTTCTGCACTGGCTTACTAATGAGAAGATATGTAATATGATAATATGTACTTCTATAAAGCGCCTATGCACAGCTACAGCCAGCATACCACTGCCCCCACGCCCCCACTCAAAGCCATACCGTTGGGACATGTGAATAACTTCCCAGGGGATAGCAGCTGGTTGGAAGCTGCAAGTGGCACCACCCCCTGAGCACCGCAGACAGCATCAGGCAGGGCAGAGCATTTCACCAGCACCCCACTGAGATCTGAGCAGCTGCCTCTGAAATCCGCGTCAGTGTTCCATCGGTTCTCATCAGGACCTCAGCCGGGGGTCACAGGGGGTGAGCTGTCTCTACACCCCCCTCCCAGTGATGGCGGTCTCGTGTTGTGTGACTCGCGTCCCCGACACGGCTGGAAGCCCTTACATCTGTGTTAAAAACAAGGAATCAAAGCTGTGCCTATAAGAGCTTCCTAATCATATGCAAATGAGAAGACACTTTTCTGTAGCAGAGGACTCCCTGGGAGGCTCGTGGCGGCAGAACATCACACGTGGCGTCATCTGCAGGCAGCCAGCTTTAAAGGGACCGTCCCGTGAATGATGTCACAGTAGAAATCCGAACTCCAGCTGACGTCATCAAATAAAGCGGCATTCCAGAACGCCTCTTGTGGTGATTGTTAGAAGTGCGGGGGGAGGGGGGGTAAACAGAGGACTTTTTTAGGTCTCGCTAGAGACAGCGCTTTAGCGCTGCTCTGGCGAGACTTATAGTAAGCGAGTTTTGGAAGTGCAAACGAGTGCTTTCAGGCCTCCAAATACAGTGCATGTGCGCCGGGCGCGCGCACCATTTGGCAGCCTGAAAGCACTCGTTTTCTTTCACTTTCGCGGCCGCTTTGATATTGATCGCGTCGCGATCACTTTCACTATTAAAAGGCAATACATGTTTTCAGATCACTCTGTCTTTCGTATTTGCACTTAATTCATCTTTTTAAATATAGATCATTCGTCTCTCTCGCTAGCTGTTTATCAGCGTAATTACACGCCTTTGCCGGTTTCCCGCTTCCCCAAGTGTGTATCTTTTTATTTTGTGCTGTGTCTCTCTTCGTCTCCCCCTCCTCCACTGCAGGCTCAGCATAAGATAATGCGCCGCACTGCCCGGCTGCGCTGTGCCAGTTCCAGCTCCCCCCAACACACCCCCTCCACCGCACCCGCCCCCTTACAGCAGCCGCTCTCACTGACGCGGTGCGAGCTGTGCTGGTATTCTTGATCTCGCGCTCCTCTCATTAGCACCCTTAAAATGGCGGACAACCCTCTGTGAATAGCAAAATCACAGTTCTGAACAGTTTCCTCTCCCGTACTATGGAAACTGCAGTTTAATGGTAAATTGCAGGGATGTATGTGTGCCCTAGTTAATGACTGTAAACATTTTAACTATCAGCGCAGCGCTCGTTTCACAAACGCCACGCTTTGTTTTACCCAACTGTATCATATTTTCTTCAGGCGCTGCATCTTCCTGTGAAGTGCCCGCTCTGGCCAGGGAAAGCTGTCGCATTTAGCCCCCCCCCCCCCGTGCCTCCTCCCTGGCTCCACGATCGCTCACACTGCTGGTCGTGCTCTGACACAGAGGATATTTCCCCATAAACAGGCCCGTAAACTCTTTCTTTTAATTGTTGGATTTTATAAGTAGCCGCACCTTTCTTTTGTTCAACACGGCGCCGCTCTCCCAGCTCTAATGTTAATAGCTGTAAACATATTTTAACTATTTGCACAGCACCATAACATAACCACTCTTTATATGCTTGACGTTTCAGCTTATATTTGACACTCTAAAAGCGGAACTATAAGTCCCAGAGTGCAGCGTGCTGTTGGTGAAATCTGGGACTGATATCAAGTGCCACGCATGACTTTCCATCCACCTGGCAGCTCTCGCCAGAGTGAACCGGTGCGGTGGTCAGTTAGAAGAGTCTCTGCTTGAATGGCTTTAGGCTTCTCTACTTTCCATTTACTCCTAGGGTTCAATTTTTTTGTTTCCTGGTGGACCGGATCCTACTTATTGAATATTTTTATTACTTCTGTGTTTCCAGGCGTTTTTATAATGATGAGGTGTTCAGGGAGTCATGGGACTTGATTCTATCGTGTCACATAGCACCTGTCTGAGCCGCAAATAAGGGATACATTTCAGTAGGGCTCGTGCCCAGGGGCATCCGTGTACTATGAACCTCAGGCGTCTACCACTATTCCAAAAACGCAGTGACAGCCGATGCTTCGGCTGCTTATTTTACAGCCCCTCAAAAAACAATTAGATTGTCTAGCCAGCTGCTGCCTATAGTATTCCGCAGCACAAACACTGCCACTAGGCTCATCTGCTTTAATGCTTGCATTAGGAAAGCACTTTATCAAGCAGCTATCTTGCCACGGCCACACCCCACACACGTCTTTTAGGTACAAGTCCTTCAGGCATTGTCCTCTCTGGACAAGCAGGCCACGCTAATCTCTGCCATATTCACTGGCAGATATATATGCCTTACATAGTGTTATGCATGCGTGCATCCTGCTCTGAGTCTTACGCACATTAGAATGCAAGCGTACGACGCCGAAAAGTTCTCAAAAAATGAGACTATTACACCCCACCCAACTCCATCGCCATTGTTACTGCTAGCAATACCAAATTGCTGTGTACGTTCGTTTCCCAAAAGTATGTGTGTGATTAGCAGCCGAGGGACTCTGATTTCCGTTTTGAGTCAGAAGTGAAATTTAAACCAGTCTTTTTCTACACGACATAGACGCAATAGTTTGGTTGCTCACTGCTTCTGTCTAGTTTTAGGAAGCAGAGATTCTAGAAGGAACTCATTCGATGCTCATGCAGTGATGAACCACACCTGATTGGAAGTGGGGCCACTTCTGCTGAGGCCTTCTGTTCAATCTGCATACGTTAATGGGCGAGCTCAGTGAGAGGGCAGGAATCACCCCTCTTCCCCCCCCCCCCCCCCCCAATAGAAACCCATCTGCCTGGGAAAGGCCGCCCAGCCCCCCACTGGGCCATTGGCGGCATCTGAGACAGCCCAAATCGGCCACCACTCTGGCCAAAAGGCAATTTAGGGCTGCATCTCCGATACACACCCATTGCCCGAGTGCCCGCCTTAACAATCGCTCCTGTTTTGCAAGTGAGCTGTGGGCCAATTTTTTGTTTTTTTTTTACAACCGGTGGTGCTTTTTGACCAAAATGGCAATGAAGAAATGTAAACAAAGTATGTGCTTTACAAGGCATGGGAGACGGCATTGTGCAGGCAATGTTTGTTGTAAGATTCGGGGAATCCACAGTAAAACCCGGCCCACTCGCCCACAAACAGTCAGACAAGCATTTGCAATGCAATAGGTTTCGCATTTATACGAGTTTGAGCTATTAGCATTGTAAATGACAATGCTTTTTATTTAAGTTTGGGTTTTTTAAAACATAAATAAAAGGCACTGTCATTTACAATGCCAATAGCTCAAACTCGTATAAATGCGAGACCTATTGCATTGCAAATGCTTGTTCTTTCTTTCTCTAGACTGGATGGCCCCTTCAAATGTGAAGACTTTGAGTTTGAAAACTCGACCTCACCTGGCCCTATTGTCTCATACACTTGTAACCATTGTATACTTCTAGTGCTTACATTTTAAAAGAATAAGTCCTGGGCCCAAAGTTTTGCTCAGAAGTCCGCGCTTTGGAAGATCAGGGTACCAAATCCCACGGCTGCCTACTCTTGATTCCACCTTGCCACCTCAGGCCTCTTTAATGCATCACCGGACACTCCCTGCAGGTTCTTCTTCATACCTGCTTTGTCTCTTCGTCAATATGTTCCCATCTTTCTCTTCCTGTTTGTGTCCCTCTTTTTTGGTTTTCTCTCTCCCGCTCTGGGTCAAAAGCTGTTGAGGAAAAATAAATGCTGTTCCCCAGAAATGAGTGCGGGTGGGCCCTACCTGCAGCTACTGGCTCATGATAAACACTGTATACTTCACTACTGTCCCTCCCGCCTACAACCAACCTGCGATCATTGCTGTCCATACCTATATGCCCTGCAAAGCTGCTGGTCACCTCTCTGGATTGTCAACTTCCAACAGCTGTTCTCAATATAGCACGCTATGAGGGTTTGGGCCCCAGGGCACACGTGTCCGGGGCCCCTTGGATTCATGGTTTGGGTAACTATTATGGCTTTGAATATTTATTCCTGTTACTGTTATTTTAGGTAACTGCGGGCCCGCTTCATAAAGGGGCTCATGACTCATAAAGCCACAGGTGTGACTCTCCGCACTGCAGCGCTCAGCTCAGTGAGAAGATTCCACCCGACTGCGGGGATTCCACCATGAGCGTGAAGACTCCGCACTCGTAACTTGAAAGCTTTCCATCCCTTTGTAAATCGGGTCCTTGTCTTTGGAAAGCTATATTAAAGGAAAATATTAACCTCATGATTATACTAAAGAAGTCTGGATCAAGAGTAAATAGATGGTGGAAAAACTGTCACTCAAGGCCCTGCCTGTAACTAATTAGCAGGATTAAATTTAAATTGATAAAAAAGAGGCCTTTGCTGTCATTTGTTTCGATCTAAACCATTTTGTAATTGAGCTCCATTTTTGGATTGCAGACTCCTCCCGCTTTTCCACTTTAGGCCCTTGCGTCAGCCCCATTGGCTGTGTTCCAGGTGTCTTGGATTAGAAGACCTCGATTAGGAAGCAAATCGCTCTCTTTTATGATCCTCAAACTTTGGAATCACACCCCCCTTTGACTCACCCAAACCCTCATTGTACCACCTAATAACCCTCTCTCGACTCTTCCCTCCTCTAGCTCTCCTTTGGCCCATCCCAAGCCTCTTTTTACCACTATGATCTCCCTAGTAACCCTTTCTAAACTCTTCCCTCCTCTAACCCTCTTTCGACTCATCTCAAACTTCTTTTACATACTATGATCTCCAAAATGACACTTTCTAGGCTCTTCCTTTCTCTCTCCCTCCTTTATCCCATTCAAGCCAACTAACAGACTCACTTGTCCACCACGCAAATCAACATTTACAAGCCCCTACACGCCGGTGTGTCACTAAATCGTCACTTTTATTGACGTTCTGGTGGCACACAATGCAGGGACATATCTACAAGGCCAGGTAAAACCACCCTGCGTGGCTTTTCATAGCCTTGTAGATGTGGTGTGATGCAACGCAGCGCAAGTCTCTGCGTTGCCTCACACTGCGATAGGCAGGCGTGCCTTGGGCATTACGGTGGGTGTTCCTATGTAACACTCATGGCATTTGACACATTCCCATATTTACAACGTTCTGTAAACCTAGGAATGAGTCAAAAGCCTACGCCTCCTCAGGGGAGGCATAAGGGAGGCGCAACAAGGAGAAATAATTGTATTTCTCCTCGTATGTCCCTTCCTGCACAAAAACAATCATTTCCACAACGCAGACACCCTTGCCCATGGCAGCCAATTGTGCACCAGCACTGGGGAAGAGGACAGGAAGGCACCGTATCTCATAGATACAGCGCATTCCTGCCCTTTTTTACATAGGGCAGCGCAGCAAGAAGGCTTGTGGCGCTGCCCTACGCCAAAAGTTTGTAAATGAAGCCCTTAGATTGTCCTATGTTATTCCATCACTAATCCACTTTGAGTTCCAGAGTAGCGTGCTACTTGCTGAAAAGCGCATCAACGCCTCATCAGGGGTAGTAAGCACTAAATATAACCAATTACACTTACAATTACCCCTGGTTTTCCAATGTGCAGGTAACTATGAAACCTTTCACAAGGTCCTTAACACCTAGCCTTTTCTTAATAATGGATACATTCTATTACGGTTATTGTTCTTGATGCCTTTCCACTTATAATTTATTCCAGTGTTTATTAGTGCCAGAATTCTCTTTTGGAGATCAGAACACTTCATAAAATTAATGAATAGGAACACACAAGACACACCCAAGGACAAATCTTTTACAAGTCCAGGTTCATAACAACATCTAAAGACTATGCCTGGGCGAAACTTTAACTACGCCAAAGTAATCCGAGTAGTTTTGGTAATTTTGTATTACTCTTTTGACACAAAATAAAAAAAATGATGTGATATGCCCATTTGCATAATTATGAATAATCTGGCACAACAACCCTCCTGCCGGAGCACAGGAACAATGAATGTCGCAGGTGCAAGTGGCAGCCGCAGCTGCTATGCACGTTCTGTTGCATTTAGCACATCCTTTGGTCCATTCTGGATGTGAGGGTGCATTTTGCTCTAAGAAAATGATGCTAATTGCTGAATTACGCTCCTCATGTAATTACGCATATTCTCGGTTAATTTTGCTGTAATTCCACATAATTACGCAAGCTATGCCCACCTCTCCTAAAGACTGGGGTGATAGGGGGAACAACCTTTACAACGCAACTTTTACAACGCACTACCATTACAACAAAACTGTTACAACGCAAATGCATTGACAACGCATGCCATTACAACGCAAGTCTTTACATCGACTTGCACTAGATGGCGTGCTAACATTAGAAATAGTGTAGTTTACTATCCAAACACCTTCCCTACTGTTACGTGGACTGGAGTTAGAATAGTAAATTACACTTTTTTAATGTTAGCACGCCATCTAGTGCAAGTCGATGTAAAGACTTGCGTTGTAAAGACTTGCGTTGTCACTGCATTTGCGTTGTAAAAATTTCGTTGTAACAGCATGCGTTGTAAAAGCATGCGTTGTAACATCATACATCCGGGTGATAGTAATTTTGTACCATGCTCCAAGGCGCCTTGATTTATAAACGCAAGAAGGATCCTGGGAGGAGATGTGCATATTGGAATATGGATGCATATGTATTCAAAGAAAAATGGAACATAGATACTGAAAATAATTTGAGATTTTCCTACAGAAATTTATACTTACTGTAGCTAGATGAGAAGGAAAACGATACATTTACTTGGAACGCAATGTTCAAGAAGTAACCTGCTCCGTAAACAAAGCATAAGGAGGCCAAAAGTGCCCGAACTAGACGTGTTTATTTATTTGAAAAGTTTTATATAGCGTGAACATGACCCGTAAGGGTATCGGAGCGCTGTACAAAGAAGCAGATAAGATTGAATTTTCGACATCTACTTGAAGTGTACAATGATATGGTTCACATGAGAAAAAATGCAAAGTAGGAACAAGGTCTTTGACTCACAAATCTAGGAAAGACACCAATGAACGTGCATGTTAATGGCATATTTGCCTTTTAAATGTTGATAATAAAATATTTATAAGGATTTTGAATTCAAAGTTGGAAAAGATGTTAAAACCAAAGGTGTGGAAAGTTGTGCAGCCTGTCTTTTTGAAACCTGAGCAAAGGTCGAGAGCTTCATAAAGGTTGTACAGCTTTCCTCTTTGCCAATTTACATCAAAATTGTTTTGACAATTTATGTTGCGAACATCCTTATTTAACCTTAAAAAATAGTTCTGTATGAGATAATCATGGTAGAAAAAACATTGGGGCAGATTTAGCAACCCTTTGTGCCACTTCAAAATCACAAAAGTGATGCCGACTGCACAAACTGTCGATAAAGTTTCACTGGAAGTTTGCCTTAAATGGCGTAAATAGCGCTATGGGATTTATTGCACTACTTAAGGCAACGGTGTATCCCAGGGGTGGTATTTGGGTTTCTCCACACTGCCAGCCATAGTTTTTGATGCAAAGCCAGACCTAAACAGATTGTCAGACCTGGCTTTGCATGAAAATGCAACGCCTCCTCGAAACAGGCGTTAAGTATAAAAAATGTTTACATTTCTCCAAACATTTCCCTTACTGGATGCGGGCTGCACTGTACAGTACAAACATATCCAGTGCTGCACTGTACAGTAAACATCCAATGTGTGAAATGTCAAAAAATGGTCTAAGCATAGGATTTTGTTCTGGAAGGGTACCATTCATTTTTTAAACCACATATTGTTTACAATATTGGAGCACTGCAATTTGCATCTTCCTAAAAAGAGCAAAAGATGATTTATATAATCTGAAACTTGGAAAATTGACTACACAATATATGACAAAAAAGCAAATGTTAAAAAGAACAATGGCTTCCAGGAGGTCTACAAATTACTAGAATGAGTTCACACATAAATAAATAAAACTGCCTGAACTAAAGTAAGCTAAGGTCATGCTCCCATCCCCCACCTTCTCAAACACCATAAGCATGAACTGTGTGTTGAAATCCACACATATGAATCCAATTTGCTCAGTGGTATGGCAGGGGGCAAGAAGAAAGATGTTGCTATTAAGTCACTATGTGTTGCCTGCAGCATAAGTCCAAGAGTTAGCACCTGTTGGACCGGGCCCACTCTGCGGGTCACACCAGATTTTTGCCTTCCTTTGCTGAACCCGTTTTTATTGGCTTTTAGCATTTTTCTCCTTTTACTCCTGCCAACATGTGCTCTCCATTCTAAACAAGGTATAACTGGCATACCTCTGATTGTACATTTAATTTACTTATTACATCCTAGTATATGGTACTGCATGTGCCAAGGCCTGTAAATTAAATGTTACATGTGGGCTACAGCACTCCTTGTGCCACCCACTAAAGTAGTACTGTAAAATATGTCTTAGGCCTTCCACTGCAGCCTATGGTCCAGTTTTAGAACTGCCATTTCAACCTAGCAAAATAAACCTTTTGCCAGGCCTAATCCGTCCTTCTTAATACTTATACGTCACCCCAAAGGTAGGCCCTAAAGGTTAATAGGACAGGATGCCTTGTGTTTAAAGAGTAGGGCAAGTGTGTTTAAGATTTACATGTCCTGACAGTTAAAAGAAAAACTCCTAAAGTTGTTATTCGCTGCAGCATGGCTATCTCTCCCATAGACTAACACTAGGTCACCTTATTACACTTAATAAGCAACAACTTCATTTTAGGAACAGATAGAGAAATACTTCTTCCACTCATTGGAATCATAATTTAAAATCCTCTTTAATGGTAAGGTCTCAGACTGCCATGGTTACAAGGGAGGAGCCCAGGACAGGCAGCTGCTACAGGCACTCTCGGCATTGCATAGTACTTGTTGTCTTCCCGCAGCGCAGGTCGAGCCTGGGCCTCGCCCAGGCCAAGGGAGGGCCTGTCCCTGCCCAGTAGTGATTGGAAGAGGCAGGGCCATTCCACTTGGCCCTCTTCTTAATCTTCTGCTTCTGTGTGTCCGCTAAGAGCTATTATTAGTACCAGAACTGATTATTAAATGGGTTTGGGCCTAATGAGTGAAGACGGGAAGTGTATACCAACATCATTTTGATTGAGCACTCAGACGTGGTAAAAGGCCGTCGTCCAACTTCTAAATACCAGACAAATGTGCTGCCTATTGTCTATCAGCCGGTGTGTGTGTGTGATCATCGCTTGCCTCCCTTGGACTTCATAACCTCAGATTCATCCTGTATAAGGTGGTTACCACCAGGACAGTCAGTGCTTAATATTGATTGTGGTGGCTCAACTTGCAGCTTTCCAGCTTGTTGACAGAGCCTCCCAGTTTTAATTGAGGCCAACTATTTGGTTCATGATTTCTTGGGGAGTTGTACGGACGGTGGATGCGGGCCTAAGCAGATTTTAATATAGCCTTATAGCCCGCCGTAGCGGACTATACCGGCTATTAAAGGACCGCTCCAGTGTTAAAGGCCCGAGCCGAAGGCTAGGGCCTTTAACAAAGGAGCGGGACTTTAATAGCCGGTATAGCCCAGCTACGAAGGGCTAAGCCTATAAGGCTATTAGAACATTCTGCCACTAGAGGGCAGAAAGTTCTAACAAATAACACAAAGGCAACTCGAAGCACAAGGGGATTTAAATCCCCTCGAGCTCCGAGAGGCCTTTGTGAAAACATTGGAATGTTGCTTTGCGGGCCTTTACCGGCCCGTAGAAGCACGGAGCACTCCATTGTCTACAATGTAGAGCTCCACATTCCAATGTTCTAATAAGTCATAAAAGAGTAAGCTATCGAAGAGGATGGTCAAGCGAAAGGGGAATGATAAACTCATGGGGCAGGGGTGGGGAGGCCAGGACATTACCCAGACACTCATCAGAGAACTGCACTATGGGCGAAATAGACAAACTGACTGAGGAAGCTGAGGGTTTGCTTGCCCCCAAAGATAATGGCAATTTGTGTGGGAGAGGGAGTGGATAGCAACAGAAAAGCCTTACTTCAAAAATACAGAAAAGAGAAATGTTTCATCTAATTCACCCAGGGGAAATCAATCTAATACTCATTCAGTTACAGAGCCATACCAGAGACACCCAAGATAAACCCCCAAAATGAGCAGGAAAGTATTTCCCCTTCTGTAATAGTCGATATTGGGTGCTCAAACCTATTTGCAGAGTTGGAGCCACCTGAACAAGAACAACAGACAGATACTAGCATTCACGGGCTCGCGCCGGATGGCGTAAGGAGGGAGAATCTACGCTCAATTTACTGTTAAATCTTTGAAGGGGTGAAATTAAGAGCCTGCGTGAATTTATGAGTAGGTTAGGCAAAGTTCTGAATAAGAAATTAGACAGTCTAGCAATGCTAGTAGCAAACATAAACACTTCAGCAGAGGGTACAATCAAGGTACCAACTCCACTAGGACAGTCTCTGCATCAAGGGCATAGACACTGGAAGGCCTATAGGTGTGCATAAGGAGTTAAAGTCCCTGGTTGAACAGCTCAGCCTGTGTGTAAGTCAGCAGAAGCAGGGAAAGAGATCACTGTCTGTACTAACCCTATCACGATGAGGGGGCAAATACCAATGACCGCACAGAGGTACAGGGCTGTAGTGGGGCGGAGCACACATAAAAGATCTGAGTCCACTAACCCAAATACCAAAGAACACGATATATACTTAGTAAACGTCCCTAAATTGACACAGGGTGCCAGTGAACTGCAAGATCAGCTAATTAATAGGTCCATAAGCTGGATCAGGAAAACCCGAGGGTGTAGATCTTTAATAAGGGAAAGTATAAGGCATGCGACTCGTATTAATAGTTCTGATTCCCATCTGGATTGCATAGGGCTGTAGCAAGCGAATCGTGACCTTGTGGAGGGACTTATATCTCATGAACACAGATTTAGACCTCGATAGCTTCATCAATCAGGGTCAGGCTAAATATCTGTCCCTATCAATACCCAATCAGCAACAGTGGAGCTCATAGTACACGCGTTGCCTCATTTGAACAGTGGTGCTCAGGTTATTATGGTTGGGGACTGTAAGACTCATGTTCCATATTCCTTGAGGGATGTACTGTCGCACTACCATCGAGTGGGGTCATGGTAAGGTCTAGTGCTGCCCAGGTCGAGATGAAGAGAACTACCAGGGTAGCAGCCCAACTAGCAGAGCTAGCTGTGACTTTGGACCTAAGACTAGTGAATGGGAATTCCAAATCTGAAGCCCCGGCTCAACCTACTTTTAAAAGAGGAACAATCTCCTGTCACTCAGATTATATATTCTTGGATCAAGCACTTTGGCCTTTTGTAAAGGATAAGGCAGTGGTGGCGAGAGCTGATAGTGGCCACCAGGCGATAAGCGCTGACCTTGACCTTTGCCCATTCAAATGTAACAGCGTGGCCCCAAGAATAGTGGCCAATAATATTGTGGAAACAAACAACAACAAAAAATGTCCAATGGTCATTGGTGGCAACTGATAATAATGTTCAGGCCCAAATCTATCATTTGTTTATAGAGGGAAGGGCACCTGTTTTGGTGGAGTGTTGTGAGCTTCCAGAGACAAATTCTGTGGCCCTATATTGTAAATTGATGGAACAATTAAGGCCTCTTTTTATGGACGAATGACGGAGGGGGAGTGGACAAAAATAATCATAGATGGTATTCAAAATCCTGTCGATTGCTAAAGATACTCTCTTAGCAGTAAAAACAGGGAATAGTTCCCACATAAGAAAAGCAAGGAGGACTTATAAAAAAACATGAAGAAAGCCAAAAGGGATTGGGAGGCTGAGCAATGGGTGGCTTTAACTGAGGCCTTGCAGGGTAAAAACCCCAAGCTTTTTTGGAAGCTGGATGCTGATAGTACATTGACCACTGAGAGTCATCTAGACCCAGCAATACAGCCGGAGACACGGGTTAACCACTTTGAGGAACTCTACAAGGAATGGGTTAGTGATAAGGCACAGCCACTAATGTGAATATAAATTGTCTCCTACACTTAAGATAAGGTTGAGGGAGACCTAAGAAGAGATCCCTTAAATTTAGCCTTGAGAAAACAGTGCAGGCTTTAAACTATTGAAAAAATAAAAGGCCCACGGCTTGGACCGTATTCCCAGGGAATCTGTATCTATTGCACCCTGGGGTTTGGGTGCTGTATCTTAATGCTGAAAAAACAATCTCGGGTCTTGGCTGTAACGGCAGCAAGGCCTAGCCTAATAATAACAACAAACCTAAAGAGCTGCCAATGCTGTCTATTATTCAACAGTTAAATTCATAGTGTAATGATTGAAACATTAACACTGATGACTTTTATTGTCAGATTTAATCAGAAATAAATTGAGATCATGAAAATCACATAGTACTACAGTAAACCACGAACCTAAAACTCATCTTAAAGTGCTATACATCAATTGTTTTAGTGTGCAAATTTTAGCTTTTTTTAGAAAGACACAGAAAAAAGACACTTTCTATTTACAAAAAACATTGACACAACATCACTCATACCCATTCGTACAAATCATATCTACACAAACAATATTGGTTCATAATACATCAAGTGGGCCATCAAAATATTTTAGCACAGTTGAAAAAAAGAGAGACACTATTTGATTTTGAGTAAAATGATTGGCCTCAAAAAGTAAGGTCGACGCGTTTCAGATCTCTTTTCTTGGAGAGATCCTCATCAGGACCAATGGTAGGCTGAAATCAAACAAGAAAGTAAATTAACTAAACGACCCTAACCAATGGATGTCAGCGTATTATAGCCTCTACGTTTATTTCTTACCTGCATAAATGCAGACACAACCAACAAATGGTAGTATTTCCAAATTAGACCTGAAAGATAACGACATAGACACTCAGCTAGCAACCTAATTTTCCAGTCATTGTCAGTTTTAACCAAACAAGCACAAATGTCAGTAACCAGTAGTACCGTCTTACTTGTGGTGTCTTGGTGGTTCGTGGACCCGACTATGGGCAAAGAATAGGAGGATTCTAAAGTAAGAGAAGAGCGCTGTTTTAGAATCAGAACAAACTTGGTTGCGCTGCTTTACAAGTGTAGGGACTGAATTTGTACAAGGCATACCTTAGAACGTAGCGTTTCGTCTATCGAGCTGGGAGTGGCCGGTATTTTTATTCATTTGGCTTTCGGTTCTTTCTGTGTGGAAAAAATTGGTGGCCATGTCAAAGAAGTATTCCCACGGATGGATGCATGTGCATCGATACTATGACTCTCCTCTTACAGACACACAGGTCTCTTACCTTTGGATAATGGTGTCCGAAGTGTTCTATTGCTCACTGCCCTGGAAGCGTCGGCGTCTTCCTGGTGTACGGCTTCATTGACGATGTTTAAATCTCGCGGTTTATTCTAGTGCCTCTGGGAAATGTAGTTTCACATTACGTTGCCTCTGGGAAATGTAGTTTTCCATTGCGTTAGCGAGCGTGTGTAAAAACAAACTTTATTGAAATGCTGATATTTTTTGCGGACAATGGTGTGTCCTAAGTGAGAATATGTTTTTCACATTGTATTAATGCTGGATTTAAAAGATAATGCACATTTGTATCTCGAGGTGGAACTCGATCCATTATATGGTCAGCTCATAGTATTTCTTTGTCGAGAGGCAGATACTAGTGCTTTATGTCTAAATTTTGAAAACCTTTTTAAGACACATAGACTTTTCTTCCCCGAGTGGAGGCTGCATAGACGGCCTTCTTTGGAAATACGTAACCACTTTCTTTAGTGAATCCTTTAGTAGACTTCTGCTGAGAATGGAAAGCGAAGGCTTATGTGAATCAGCCACTTTTTAAACTGACAAGTGCTCGTAAGGGTGTAAAGTAGATACATTCAGACTGGACTTGGCAGGTGTTCACAAGTTGTAAATTTCAGATAGTTCGTTCAGTCCATCCAGAGATGTATTGAATTTGACAATAAGCATTGCTTCCCGTCTTAGTAGTTTGGAATCTAGGTCGCCTCCCCTCATGTCTTGTTCTACTTTAGAAATTACAGTCCATTTGATGTCTTTTTCTGTGTGACCATGGGCCAACCAGTGGTTGACTAATGGTGCGTTCTGGACATTTTTTCGTACTCTGGACTTATGCTGTTGAATTCTTTGTTTGATTTCTTGATTGGTTTTCCCAATATATAGCTTGTTGCATGGGCAGACTATCCCATACACAACATACTTGGATTTGCAGTTTGAAAATTTATCATGTTTCCAATAGGTTCCTTTATGTGTGAAAAGAACCCCTTCCATGGTAGATTCACAACTGATACAAGAGCCACATTTGTGATGTCCTTGTATAGGTGGCAAATTTAGAAAACTTCTCATCGTCATGTTTTGAGGTTTAGGAAGGGCGGCTCGGACTAGCTGGTTGGCAATACTTTGATCTTTTTTGAAAGCAAAGAGAGGAATCTCCTGAAGTTTTGGATCTAGATTCTTCACTAAATGCCAGTTTTGATTTATAGTCTTTTTGAGCCAATTAGAAGAAGGGCAAAAAGTAGAAACGCAGACAATCCTGTCTGTTTTTGTTTTGTCTTTTCTTTGAAGTAATGAATCACGTGGGGTCCACCATGCTCGCTTGATTGCTTTTTTCAAAAGTTTTTTGGGATAACCTCGAACTAGGAGGTTATTTTTGAGAGTCTCAGCATGGGCAAAATATTCATCTTTGAAAGAGCAATTTCTTCTTATGCGCAAGAATTGCCCGTAGGGCAAATTCTCTCTGAGGCTTCTTGGATGACTGCTTGTGAAATGTAAGGCTTTGTTCCTATCTGTTTTCTTCTTGAAAAGTGTTGTGGCCAATTTCCCATCTGTAGCATAGACTTCAACGTCCAAAAATGGCATTTTAGATCTAGAATGATTTGCACTGAATTTGATATCAGCTGTTCTGTGGTTAAGCCAATCAACAAAGGGCTGTAGTTGGTCTTCATCTCCATGCCAAATCATAAACACGTCGTCGATATAACGGACCCAGGTGTTAATCCTGTCTGCAAATGGATTGTTGTTGAAGATGAAATTGTCTTCATATTTTGACATAAAGAGCACAGCCAATTCAGGGGCAAAGGGACAACCCATGGCCACGCCCTTTATTTGGAGGAAAAATTCGTTATTGAAGCTGAAGTAGTTATTTTTTAGTGCAAAAGTTGCTAAGTCCATAATGAATTGTGTGGGCACTTTTTCCGGTTTGGGTCTTTTATTGAGAAAGCTTTCCAAAACTGCTAAACCTTCGTCTTGTGGTATTTCTGTATATAATGACACTACATCTAGTGTCACTAGAAGGTCGCTGTCTTCTTCAAAATTCATTTGATCTAATTTATTAAGGAAATCAGTCGTGTCTTGTAAAAAAGATTTGACCTCCTGAATGAAAGGTTTTAAGAAGAAGTCCACAAACTTGGAAATGGGTTCTAGCAGAGATTCACAACCCAAGACGATTGGTCTTCCCGGGGGGCATGACTGATCTTTATGTACTTTTGGAAGTACATAAAAAATAGGAATTCGAGGGTGGTTGTTTCTTAGGTAGTCGTACTCTTTTTTGCCCAAGAAGCCTTGATCAAAACCTGTTTGTAAGGTGTTGAACAGTTTGCCCTTCAATTCTATTGTTGGGTCGAATGTTATTTTCTTGTAGCAGCGGTCATTGCTAAGTTGTTTGTTAGCTTCTGCTATATAACGATCAGTACCCCAAATGACAATTGATCCGCCTTTATCGGCTTGCTTTATTGTTATAGATTGATCAGTTTTAAGCTCTTGGAGTGCTTCCCTTTGGACTTTTGTGAAGTTGACTTTGTTGTATCTTTTTTGATTTTTTTCTTTTTCGGAAATGGCAGATAGCATTACCTTTTCGAACATGATGACTTCCTTAGGAACTTTGCTCGATGGTGGACAAAAGAAAGATTTTTTTCTTAGTCCTGTAGTCTCAGTCTGTATCATTGCTGGGTTGTCTTTAAAGTAGGTGATCAGACGTACTTTTCTGCAAAATTCTATCACTTCAGTTTTTATTTTTATGAAGTTTGTGTCTCTTGTAGGAACAAATGACAAGCCCTTTTCAAGTACACTTGTTTGTGCAACAGTCAATACTTTGTCAGAAAGATTATAAATAGGTGATACATTCAATTCTTGTAGTTGTGGCGTCTTGTTGACATTTCCCACGGTTGATTGTTGAATCTGACTCTGCCCCGTGATTTTTGTTGGCCTCTTCCTAAAAAAGACGGTTGTTGTTGATAGTTTTGTTGATAATTGCCACGTCTGTTGAATTCCGGACGACTATTGGGGATGTCTGTATCGCTGCCGCTTGATGACGATGTTTCAGAAAATGTTATAAAATTATTTCTGGATCTGCCTTGATATTCTGGTAGATATTTGCGAGCTTCTGGTCTGGAGTAGAAATCAGTTTGAAGGTATGGATATACTTTTTCTAAAGAAAAGTTTTTTTTATCCTTTTCGAATTTATTGCCCTTCTGATTGATTGAAAAGTCCTTGAATTCAAGAATTTCCTTTTCCACTTTTTCCAGCAATGATTTGGCATCCGTAATTAGTTGATTTGATTTGATATCCATTTCTACTGCGGCAATCTCATCTAGTTGTTGTTTAGACAATCGCTGGGCCGTCTCAACAGTTAGGACCATGAGGTCTCTACTACATTTCGTCTCAATTTGACTGTAGCCTTTTTTATAAATAGGGTCTTCTGTAAAAATCACAGGTACATTGTGTATCTGTAGTCCGCCTGGGATAGTTCCAGCTCTGAGATGTTCAACCAAAAAATGGCCATGAAGGTCAGTTCTGATTTGTTTTTTCTTAAGTCTGATTAGTTTGTCTGATTCATTGGTAATTTTAGCTGTTGCGCTTAGGGACACTGAGGCAAACAATGGAGGGTCATTTATCAATTTAGTTATATGTTCTTCGCTGTATGCGAATGTGTCTCGGTCAGACATGGTCGCGTAAACACTGCACTACAATACCCAACAAACAACTAACAACAAACATGAGAAAATCTTCTGGGGTGGTGGCAAGATAACTCCTAAATTTCCTGCGAACTACTCGTACGCTTTAATTTACAGGGTGCTCACTTCAACCACCTGAAGACCACACGGGCTGGTGCCCGCTAGTAAACCTGAAAAAACAATCTCGGGTCTTGGCTGTAACGGCAGCAAGGCCTAGCCTAATAATAACAACAAACCTAAAGAGCTGCCAATGCTGTCTATTATTCAACAGTTAAATTCATAGTGTAATGATTGAAACATTAACACTGATGACTTTTATTGTCAGATTTAATCAAAAATAAATTGAGATCATGAAAATCACATAGTACTACAGTAAACCACGAACCTAAAACTCATCTTAAAGTGCTATACATCAATTGTTTTAGTGTGCAAATTTTAGCTTTTTTTAGAAAGACACAGAAAAAAGACACTTTCTATTTACAAAAAACATTGACACAACATCACTCATACCCATTCGTACAAATCATATCTACACAAACAATATTGGTTCATAATACATCAAGTGGGCCATCAAAAGATTTTAGCACAGTTGAAAAAAAGAGAGACACTATTTGATTTTGAGTAAAATGATTGGCCTCAAAAAGTAAGGTCGACGCGTTTCAGATTTCTTTTCTTGGAGAGATCCTCATCAGGACCAATGGTAGGCTGAAATCAAACAAGAAAGTAAATTAACTAAACGACCCTAACCAATGGATGTCAGCGTATTATAGCCTCTACGTTTATTTCTTACCTGCATAAATGCAGACACAACCAACAAATGGTAGTATTTCCAAATTAGACCTGAAAGATAACGACATAGACACTCAGCTAGCAACCTAATTTTCCAGTCATTGTCAGTTTTAACCAAACAAGCACAAATGTCAGTAACCAGTAGTACCGTCTTACTTGTGGTGTCTTGGTGGTTCGTGGACCTGACTATGGGCAAAGAATAGGAGGATTCTAAAGTAAGAGAAGAGCGCTGTTTTAGAATCAGAACAAACTTGGTTGCGCTGCTTTACAAGTGTAGGGACTGAATTTGTACAAGGCATACCTTAGAACGTAGCGTTTCGTCTATCGAGCTGGGAGTGGCCGGTATTTTTATTCATTTGGCTTTCGGTTCTTTCTGTGTGGAAAAAATTGGTGGCCATGTCAAAGAAGTATTCCCACGGATGGATGCATGTGCATCGATACTATGACTCTCCTCTTACAGACACACAGGTCTCTTACCTTTGGATAATGGTGTCCGAAGTGTTCTATTGCTCACTGCCCTGGAAGCGTCGGCGTCTTCCTGGTGTACGGCTTCATTGACGATGTTTAAATCTCGCGGTTTATTCTAGTGACCATATAATGGATCGAGTTCCACCTCGAGATACAAATGTGCATTATCTTTTAAATCCAGCATTAATACAATGTGAAAAACATATTCTCACTTAGGACACACCATTGTCCGCAAAAAATATCAGCATTTCAATAAAGTTTGTTTTTACACACGCTCGCTAACGCAATGGAAAACTACATTTCCCAGAGGCAACGTAATGTGAAACTACATTTCCCAGAGGCACTAGAATAAACCGCGAGATTTAAACATCGTCAATGAAGCCGTACACCAGGAAGACGCCGACGCTTCCAGGGCAGTGAGCAATAGAACACTTCGGACACCATTATCCAAAGGTAAGAGACCTGTGTGTCTGTAAGAGGAGAGTCATAGTATCGATGCACATGCATCCATCCGTGGGAATACTTCTTTGACATGGCCACCAATTTTTTCCACACAGAAAGAACCGAAAGCCAAATGAATAAAAATACCGGCCACTCCCAGCTCGATAGACGAAACGCTACGTTCTAAGGTATGCCTTGTACAAATTCAGTCCCTACACTTGTAAAGCAGCGCAACCAAGTTTGTTCTGATTCTAAAACAGCGCTCTTCTCTTACTTTAGAATCCTCCTATTCTTTGCCCATAGTCGGGTCCACGAACCACCAAGACACCACAAGTAAGACGGTACTACTGGTTACTGACATTTGTGCTTGTTTGGTTAAAACTGACAATGACTGGAAAATTAGGTTGCTAGCTGAGTGTCTATGTCGTTATCTTTCAGGTCTAATTTGGAAATACTACCATTTGTTGGTTGTGTCTGCATTTATGCAGGTAAGAAATAAACGTAGAGGCTATAATACGCTGACATCCATTGGTTAGGGTCGTTTAGTTAATTTACTTTCTTGTTTGATTTCAGCCTACCATTGGTCCTGATGAGGATCTCTCCAAGAAAAGAGATCTGAAACGCGTCGACCTTACTTTTTGAGGCCAATCATTTTACTCAAAATCAAATAGTGTCTCTCTTTTTTTCAACTGTGCTAAAATCTTTTGATGGCCCACTTGATGTATTATGAACCAATATTGTTTGTGTAGATATGATTTGTACGAATGGGTATGAGTGATGTTGTGTCAATGTTTTTTGTAAATAGAAAGTGTCTTTTTTCTGTGTCTTTCTAAAAAAAGCTAAAATTTGCACACTAAAACAATTGATGTATAGCACTTTAAGATGAGTTTTAGGTTCGTGGTTTACTGTAGTACTATGTGATTTTCATGATCTCAATTTATTTTTGATTAAATCTGACAATAAAAGTCATCAGTGTTAATGTTTCAATCATTACACTATGAATTTAACTGTTGAATAATAGACAGCATTGGCAGCTCTTTAGGTATCTTAATGCTGTCATGAGCGGGGATGAGAGCCCCTCAAAATGGCGTGGCGCTGTGATAGTGCCGATCTACAAGAAGGGGAGCACAGATTCACCAGCTAACTGCAGACCAATAAGTCTAATTAACATCAGCCAAAAGATATTTAGTAGGTGAGGCTCCAATCATGAATATCTGAACACCACATTCTTGAAGATTCCCAAGCAGGGTCTAAGAAAAGGGTCAGCACACTTGATCAAGTTTCTCGGTTTCAAATATTGTGCTGGAAATATATTACCCTTAGGCATAGTACCTTATTTCCGTATCGTTTTTTATGTCCCCAAGGCTTGTATATTTCCTCATTGTAAAATTGTTTAATGTTTAATGCAATCTTTCCTGCCTTTTTCCTTGTAAAGCGCTCTGATACCCTCGGGTCCAGCCAGCGCTATATAAAACCTTTTAAATAAATAAAAATAAATAAATAAAATAAATAGGCAGGATCATCTCTATGTCGCCTTCATTGATTTGAGGGCGGCCTTTGATCTGGCCCAGAGGGAAGAGCTGTGAAGGCCTTAGAATGTTATTATCTCCCAGATCCTGAGACTTATACATACTGACGCGTGCGCCAGAGTGAGGTGGAAGAGGGGGGAGGGACCTCACAATCCAGATTCCAATAAATCAGGGGTAAGACAGGGCTGTGGGTTTGCTCCTACCTTGTGTAGCCTCTATATCAATGGTGCAGTTGACTATTTAGCACAAAGCAACCATGAGGCCCCTAAGTTAACGGGAGTCCCTGTACCAATTGTAATGTTTGCGGTTTATACTTTTCTTACATCAAGAACCCTGATGGGTCTGCAATCGGAGTTGAATTCCTTTGCAGCCTTCTGCCTGAGCAGGGGCCTGGAAATACATCCCTCTAAATCTAAATATATGGTCTTAAATTTGCATTAATCATTTCGGGGCAGAATGGGTATTGTGGGAGTGTTCCCAGAGAGCAGGTAAACCCCTTCGACTATTTAGGTTTAAGGATGAAGGACAACCTGATATGGGACCCCAAATTGAATTTTTTTTACCCATCCTCCATCAAAGGGCATCAGCTATTGGCAGAAAGTATAAGGTCTCTTTGGGGGTTCTAGTTCACCAGCTCTTAGTGTGTACAAAGCTACAGCGGTGGTAGCGGCGATATATGGCACCGAGCTATCGGTGCATACCAATTGCCATGCGCTTACATTTCTGAAAATAAATTAATTAGGACTTGTTCAATTTGCCAATAATTACCCTGCTTATACCGCTTAGATTTTATATGGCTCTCAAGCATATTCATCATGTGACCTCTTTAAAACCATTACTTAACTGGGTACACCTATGGGCCTCAGAGAAGGTGAGTCTTTATAGGGATGCTTTGTCAGAATTTAACCCCCAGGACTCTCATGCACGCATCCCATGGCTTAGACATGATAAGAATGTTTGCCAGAAGATTAAAATGAAGAAAATATGGGACTCTCTATTTAAAATCACAAAGGGCGCCACCCAGGAAGTCAAGTTAGCTTATTGAGAATTTGTGCTACTGCAGGTCACTGGATAGAATTCACCCGCCCCAGGCAAAACATCTGACATAAAATTCAGATTTGGCATTTTACCCTTGAATTCTGTTATAGCAAAATGGGGAAAAGTAGGTCAGCAAACTAATGATTGCCCACACTGCCCATCGCAAAGTGAGACGGAAGCACATTTCCTTTTCTTTTGTGCTATATATAGAAGACCTCACATTAAGTGGATTGTACCATTATGTAAGCTGCTCGGGGTCAGAAATTATTAGGAAACACTTAGAATTCTGAAAAGTGACACAAGTGAACTGATCGTGTTTGCTGTATCTTGTGGGCATGGAAACTGAGAGCGAAGGAACTCCCTACTTAGCTTTATGTCTGCGCTAATTTTAATATAAAAGTACTAGGTTTATCCAGCGAACTAGGTCTTAAAAAAATGGTTATTTGTACTGGTTTAGATTTATTGTATAATTGATAATGGGTGATTATTTTCCTTCGGGGAAGATTGTTTTATGTTTTCTGCTGCTGTTTTATTATTTGCATGTATTTTATCTGCTGTTCTATATAGGATTTTACTCTATTATCCTTGACCAGATAATGAGCATGATTTTAGTCAATGTATTTGTGAATTTATTGTTTTTTGTGATGAACACTTTTATGGCATTTCAGACGAAATAAAAATATATAAAGTTTGATTTTAAGTTACTTTTTTAAAAAATGGCACTTTTAGAAACTTGGCATTTTTGCTGCCAACACCAAACCTGCCTTTCTATCAGTGTCCCGAGTCACATGACTGTGGCTTTCCGGAGGTGTGTTGTGCATTCCTTCCTGACATGGGGACAAAAGGGGCCTGTCGGTCTTCCTGGCAGGATGGCCAGCAGAGGAGTTGTGCCCTGCCCGAAGGACCTTGCCGGAAGCACACTCAAAGGAGCCTGACATCAGGCCTGCCCATGCCTTTGTCCCCCTGGAGAGTATGGAGCCAAATCCAAGGCAAGGGAAAGAACTGACCGGAATTAGTTTATGAGTAGGCCATGGATTGCTCCAAACACAAATGATGGCACTGGGTATAAATGTGGCACTTATAGAACCTCTCACTTCTATGCCTGTGGACGATTCAGAAGAAGGACTGCCCTGCTGTCTGAAGAAGGAAGACTGGATCTGCTTGACCGAACCCTGGATACCCAGAAGTGGCTCCAAGGTTCAATTGGCTGACCTCCTGTTTCAGCTACTGGGATGCATAAAGTTTACAGAGGCCTTCATGAAACTGCCCAGCTGACCACCAACACCTGGACCAGTCTGGCTCTGCTGCTGGCCTGTGTTAGAAAGAGTCATGATCCCCAAGAGGTGCCCCACCAGTCCTGGACCCTTCACTGGCATCAGAGTATACTCCTTCTGAACTCCAGGTGAAAATCCAGACAATTTGGGGGTATTCACGAACGCAAACAGACTCCTTGTGGTGAGCAATAAGGTCTGTGATGCTTGCCAACACAAATCTTCCACAACGCCTTCTCGTCCCACTAGCTATGACAGTTCACGTCAGCAGCGACAGTCCTCATTGACTATCAATGCAAAGCTCAAGTCATGACCATCTGTTCACATCACTACACCCACCGTCTGTGACACCCAACCAGCTCCTCCTGCCGACAATGACCTCACTGCAGCCCCTACCAATGTGAAAGTCCACCTGCAGCTGCTCACATGGACCTGGATTTTAGAAGGTAAACTCTTTGGCAGGACCGAGCCAGTCCTTGTATCCTACCCATGCACCATCAAAGTCAGCCTCAACTTGTGACTTTGCCCCAGTCTAGCACAACCACATACCCATGAGTGGAGCATAGTGCTTTTTGGCACTATTTTCACCTCAAATTTTAAAAATTCATAACTCCGGTTCTACTGATTGGAATTTTGGCATTTTGGTATCATTTTATATACTAAATTTAACTCTATTTTTTCTTGTATTATGCTTTGACTTTATTACTGATTGAGAACTGCATAAATACTTTACACATTGCCTCTAATTTAAGTCTGACTGTTTTAGTCAAATCTACAAGGGTTAAGCACAGGTTTATGTAGTGACTATTGTGGTTCACCCTGACAAGGGTTGTGTTTATTACTTGAGTGAGGCTTTCAATCATCCCACCTAACAGCCCAGTTTCTTTCAGTGTCTTGCACATTTACTGCATTCCAGAGCTCAGGTTCTAGCCCATTCTTCCAATGTTAAGTTTTTGGATATTTTCTAAGATGGCGGTTCTCCCATTGGGATCTCAGTGATTCACTGGGCTGTTTCCAGAGTCTGGTGTCCTCATCTCCACGTGAGCTACCCCAACTTAGTCTTTCTGGGATGCACTTTTTTTGTGGATGGCTGGTGAGTTACATTGCTTGCTTAGATGAAAATGTTACATTTTTTTTATTGGTGTTTAGTTACATTGTTCGTAGCTAGGTATTATGTGTAGATGTACAATTACATTATCTGTGCAGTAGTGTAAATAAATTGTTATATGTATAAATGTTATTTTCAGATAACCCCACCAAACATGCATATACATCAAGATACAATTACATCATACCATACAGTTTAAAATTAAAAAAGGAAGTACATATATAATAAAAATGGCGTTTAAAACCATAGTACTTTATGGAAACAGGCTTTTGATCTGCTTAAGTTCTTTCTCGCATACCAAGCTTGATCTAAAAATCTTGAAAGTCTAAATACTATCAAATTATCAGTGTTTGATATGAAAATCCTTAACGCAATGCAATAGCATCTGGTTTCCATTTTCTGACAAACTGGAATAATCAATTTACTTCTTAACTGCCAGTGAGTAAAGCAGAAAAAAAAATTCTTCTGTTTCAGCTGTGATCTTACGGACATGGCATTAATAAATTGTGGAGGTGTAGTTGTATAAATGGATTAGTATGGTCATAGCTACATTTATATGCTAGTTACAGTTTAGTTGATATATAGGGGTCTATTCACAAGAGCCATCTTGGAGTATGTAAAATACTAAACTTTATTACTACGACTTTAAGTACTCATAATGCATCTCATACGCCTCCAAACTGAGATCTCTGCTTCTCTTATCTGTTCTTAGGGGAGCTCTACTCCCCAGTAGCAGAAACCTTTGCACATGTACGTATATGACTTAGTAAAAAAGTGGGGGCAGAGGGGAGAGGGGTTGGAAAATAGGGAATATTTACTTCGAAATGGGTGAGATTAAGGGAAATTGAAATATGGGTTTATTGAGGGGCATGCTAATTCAAACTACACACCAACAAGTGAAGTAAAATTATTGCAATTCACAAAATACACATTTAAATCTACAACAGTAATACTATTGACAAAAGAGACTTAAAAGTAATCCAGCCCAATACATGAGTAAATTAAGCACCACATATTGGCAAACACTGGTACTGCAATACACTCCAATAGAAATGAATTGAGATTAGCAATAAAACTATTTTACAAGGAAACATTAAAAGAAATAATATTAAATACCATTTTAAACTAAACTTATTTTAAATTATTTTTACCTTGATAATTAAATATTTTTAAAAATAAACAATATGTTCATTTTTTAATTGTACATAATGCCACTTGCATACATTTTTTTAAAGTATAACGTATTTCTATAAACAAAATAAATCACAAATAAAATAATACATAAATTGGGCATCCAAAATTGTCACACATGCAGCACAAATGATACTGTAAGTGGTGAAGACAGGAAATGTAACACTTAATTTAAATTATAAAAAAAAAAAAGTTAATAAAAATGTAAAAAATAAGTTACAATCTAAGATGTCATGTTTTAGGGCAGGTGTGCTATCCCTTGTTACTGTATTAGCCCTAGGCAAAAAGGAGTTTGGGAAATGTATTTAATTAAGAAGATAAGAAAACTTTTATTTCCTTTCCTCTATATAAGTGAGCAAATAGCAGCATTTTTAAATGGAAATTAAATTTGATCCACAAAACTTGAATTTGAACTGTTAATGGATTTACTCACACAGCATTATACAAATGCCATGACTTCCTAAGGAATTGTCTAAAAAACATTGTTAGTGGCTGAAAGTACTAAAGGCAGTCTACACTACAAAATAAATATTATGGGTCCTGTTCGTAATGCTATTTTGGAGCAAGTAAAGTATGTTATGAAGATATTATGCTGATATTTAGAGCAAACTATCACTCAGGAGGGTATCCTTGTGTTGATCAGGTGAGAGTCTGGACTAACCTTGGGCCTAGAGGGACTATCGAAAAGCCTGTTCTTCGCTCTTGCGGAATTCAAGAAGTGAGGAGGAGGCAGGTAGTTCCATGCTTGAGGAGTGATGTAAGAGAAGGCTCGACCATCGGATTAAATTTTCTGTAAGTGTGGGTTGTGTGCAAGTAGGAGTGCGGACCAGCGGAGGTGTCTGAAAGTTTTGTTAAAGTAGATGCGATTGTTGAGGTATGCAGAGCCAGTGTTATGTAGTGCCTTGAAAGTGTGGGTGAGGAGTTTGAATTGTGCTTGTTTGTGTGGTGAGTCAGTGGAGCTTCTTCACGTGTGGTGTGATGTGAGTGTGGCATGGGAGATTGAGAGTAACTCTTGCCACAGTGTTCTGAATGGCCTGCAGCTTTCTGTTCTTTCCACAGTGTTCTGAATGGCCTGCAGCTTTCTGTTTTTTTGTTGATCCCAGCATAGAGGGTATTACCATAGCCCAGCTTGCTTGTGACTTTGGAGTGTGACAATTTTCCCAGTGTTGATTGGGAGCCATCTGAAAATCTTCCTCAACATCTTCAGGGTGTAGAAGCTTGAGGCGTTGACGGCGTTGACTTGGGCAGTCATGTCGAGTTTGCTGTTGATGATGGTCCAGAGGTTCATGGCTTGGGTGGTGGGGGGCTGTCGATCCTAGCTCTGTTGGCCACTAGGTGGAGTCCTACGGTGAAGTGTTCTTCCTGAAGATCTTAATTTCGGTCTTCTCTGTGTCCAGTTGGTCTTCCAGTGGGGATTTCAGTCATGCAGGCATTGAACTTGATCTGGGTGCTGGGTGAGGGAAAGAATGAGTTGCATGTCGTTGGCATAGGAGAGGATGTTGATGTCATGAGAGAGGGTAAAGCTCCTTAGAGGGATCAAGTATGTATTGAAGAGGGTAGACTCAGAGAGGATCCTTGCAGAACTACGCAGATGAGGTTGCTGGAGTCTGAGGTGTGCGAGGCTGGCTGACTGGGTCCTAATCAGGAAGAATCAGAGCCATTGGAGTGTGCGCCCTTGCATTCTGATGTCGCGTAGGTGTTGGATGAGGATGGGGTGAGCGACGTCAAAGCGCAACGGTCCTGGAGGATGAGGTCCGCCATGTCTCCTCTGTTCAGAATCATGCGGATGTTGTCTATGGTGGGGATGAGAGAGGTCTCGGTGCTATAGATGGGTCTAAAACCAGACTGAGTGGTGTCAAGGAGTTGGTGAGACAACTGTTGATGATTTTTTCTAAGGCCTTGTCCAGGAATGGTAGCAGAGAGATTGGTTTGTAGTTGGTGAGTGTTAAAGGGTCCAAAAAGGGTTTCTTCAGCAATGGTAGAAGATTTGCATGTTTTTAAGCATCTGGAAAGGTCATAGAAGAGAGGAGATGCTTCCACGCTGACACAAGACTCTGAGGTCCCAGCCTGCAGAAGCTGCAACACGCAGCGGTCTAACATCCCTTGCGAGGTGTCCAACTCGAGACCAAGACGGGGTCCTTCATTCTCTCCCATCAGGTAATGGGGTTGGCTCTTTCCTAGGGGATTCTTGGCTTTACACCTACATACATGTTAGGTACACTTAGGTAGGGTTTGCATCCTAGGAGTATGATTGATTACTTCCATGTATCTATATGCCTGCATATATTCACTGATTTAGCACCATGGTAGAATTCTACCATCTATGTACTCTGTTGGTGCTTGTAATCTTTTACATTTGCTTCTGTCTTATGATTGTCACAGCAAACATGTTTTACACTAGAATGACCCTGGTTCAATAACTACTTATTGAAATCGTCTCCATCATTTATTCTGTGTATCTCTCTGAGACTAAGTGAGCATGTTTGACTGAGCGAAAAGTGCTGTACTGTTTACACGATCCCAGAAGGATCAAGAGTTGTCATGTTCGATAGTTGCCAGAAACTATTCAGTCCTTGGTAAGGTTAGGGGGCTTATGGTGGCACTGTGAGATAGCTGGTCTGAAGGCCAAGATATCCTTTGGGGGTGTCTGGAATCAGTCTAGACACCAATCCCTTAGTTTATGTTATCTAAACTCGCAGAGTATATTTATTTTTAGGAACTACACACCATGGCGTGTGAGCATTGTGCTGATGGCTTGCAGTCCTCTGGAGTAGGAATTGGTGGGGACAGGGTCTGATGGGGCCTCACAGTGGATGGACTACAGGATGGCCATGGTTTCCCCTTTGTGTGATGATGGGTCATGTGGTTAGCATTGGTTCTTTGGATACGATCAGGGGCATTGCAGCCTTGTTTTGCTTCCATTTAGCTAACCAAACTAGCACACGTGAAAACAATGGATTGAAGTTGGAAAGTTCAGGACTGAAGTCAGTTTCTGTAGGTGGGTCACCTTAAGCATGTTTTATTGCTGCTTTGTGGTGGAGCATGTTCCTTGCCAGCTCTTGACTCTGTTTGGTCTTGTGGGTCGGTGGGCTGATGCATCAACCACAGGGACCTGTGTTTGACCTCATGGTGGGGTGTTGGCCTCCTAGGGGGCCTACTCAGCCTTTCCTCCTTTCGAGGTCAATAAAACGAATACCATGACGTTGAATAACAATAATCTTTATTTCAGCACCTAGATATCCTTTAGGGTGACTGTGTGCTTTAGAAGTACGCGTGTATGGCAGCAGGCTTGGGACTGCTGCAAGTTTATAAATGTTTGAATTGTAAATTATAAACCCCAGCGGTCAAGCAAAAAACTGTGCACAGAATGAGAAAGCCAAGATCCCTCACATTTCAGGCGTTTCTAATGGGTTCACACGTGGCGTTGGCCCTCGACACACTAAGGTGAAAGTAATCTAATGAGTTTTCCTGCTGAGTCTGCCCTTTCCAAGCTTTTCCGTCTCCGCCATATTGAACTTCTAGAGGCACCAGCCTGTCTCGAAATCTCCTTATTGCCTTAGAAGCAGCACCGAGAATCCGAGCCTTCTCAGCGCTATCTTTCCAAGGGCTGGTTAGATCGAGCGGTAGGCGCCTCAAGAAATTTAAAATTCTGATCATACACCTCAGGCTGGCTGCACCCTGATGCAAAACCACACTGCGGGCAGGTGACCCGCCTCAGCCTCGCTGTCGGCTGGTTTCCAAACGAGGATACTGCCGCCATTATACGAGACTCACGCCATTATTTGGACAATCCTAGGAAACCTGACAAAAATAACCCATTATTTATGGTTGGGTTAGGTGTTTTTACATAGTGCCAAACTGCTGCATTGCAGCCTCTGGCGCGTGCTTTGAGGCACTATAAGCATGCAGAAATGCTACAATAAAATAGTCACACTGAACAGAGTAAGCATGGTGCATTGAATGGCATGAAGTGGCAGCTCACACTCACTCAATGGTGCACCCATTTCCACTGAATTATAATTGCCATTAACAATAATGGGGTGCCCTGTGTCCCTCAGAACCTGGGTATACAATATTATGAAGCCACAGTAAGTTCTGTTGGGAAGCACAATTTCGTTGTGACTGTGATATTCATATCAAATAACTTTGAACAATTCAGTGAATGATTGACACAACATATATGAGCCAGTGCTCATATTAGTTAACTTTTTTAATCAAATCAGTTAATGGCCTACTAAACACACACAGGTCTGCGGTTAATCAGTATATTTTTATTCATATACCGAAGTTATGCAGTAGCATGAGTATTAAAGTGTCAAACAAGGCTGTTATACATAGGATAATATGTAAGTGACTCAGTGACAAAGTGACGCAACGTGAACAAGTGCATCTCACAACAAGATTCAACAAATAACATGAACAGAGTGCAAATAAAATGTTATGACAGAATATCCGTTTTCTCAATCGATGCAGCTCAAGAGGAAATTCCTATTGTATTAATAGCGAGTTTCTTCAGGCTTGTTGGCCGAGGATACTGATCTTTAATGTTAATATCGTCGACGTTTCGACCCTGCCGGTATGTGTTTCTGTGAAACCATTCCAATGGGTCTTCCTCAGGACTATAAGTGTGTGAACAGCCTGGATAGAGAGTGGACGGCCTATTACTGGACTTTCAGACCTAAACTAACCCCTCCCATTCGGGATGGGGTGAGGAAAATGGATTGAGCATATCCACAATCTGATCCTGGACCACTTGAATTAATAATACTTAGTTGAAAGGGAGGTTACAATAAGTGCAAAATTATATAAGGGTCCCAGTTATAATTGGGCGATTGGCCAATTTTGCACCGTGGAGCACCCTTAACTAGGTGCATCTGTGAAGATCGGGACATTGTGCCCGATTATACTCAAAAAGAAGCTGTCCTTGCTCAAACTCTAACAGATTCACCTGCACTGACAATAACACCTTAGGGAAGGAAGGGTCTGCAGGTTAGAACTCTGGTGAAAGGAGCGATGAATGCTGCAGGTCACACTTAATGCTGTATCCATGAAGACTTCACTTTTGGCATAAAGTTCACATATGCAACGTGTGTGATACCGGAGAGCTCCCTGACTCTAAGGTAGTATGCTACCCTTAATAATGCATGTGTAAGAAAAGCCTTCCGTTCTGGCTGGCTAAAGGCCCACTTATGCAAATTATCTATTGTGAATTGATCAGTTACATCATGATTTCTAGCCAGTGATGGCTATACCTATATAGATGCAAAGCCATATGTTATTAAACCTACAAACCTTTACTTATTTCAAGTTAGGATTAAGGTCATCAGTGTATAAAGCTGTATCACATGGTATTTTCTATCCAGACCATCTGGGCCTCAGTATACCAAGACATCTATGGGATACCCTGGTCTTTCCTGAGAGTAAAATGGCCAATTAATACAGTTTTGCATGTGCAGTAGATTGATCACCATCAGAGCTCCAATGTAGTTCACACCTTTGGGTCAGCTGTAGAATTACTGTAACTTGCCAAGAACAATATGTACCTGGTCCAAGCTTGACTAAATATCAAGAACCCGGACAGATTGAACCCAATGCCAAAGTCTATTGGATTCGCTCTGGGCACAGATCTGAATCTCTGGGAACACAACCCGAAGACACCAGAGATGCCAGTACTAACTCTCTCTGCTTAAGAAAGTGAAACCATTTCTCCAAGGCAGTCACTTCAGAACTGACATCCAAGCATCTGCCCTCTTCCTCAGCCTCCAAGACTCCACACTGGCCCCCTTAAGGACTTCCCGTGTCTCAGCACACCTCCTCAAGGGCCTTAAGAAATGTAACCACATCAACCCCCACCTTGGCGGCACTCCACAGGCTCCGCTTGGCACCCTAAGCCTTCTTCAAATCCATCTGCATTAGCTACACAACCATCACCTAGCACACATGCCTATCTGGCTGACAGTCTCACTAGCACTGGTGGCTTTTGGCATTCTCGCAGCCAGGCCACCTTCAGACTGGAGAAGAAGAAGGGAAAAGAACAACAAGCATTTTCAATGCCATTAGGTCCGGCTTTAAAGGAATGTTGTAAGGTAATATGAAGCATTACAAGTATATAGGACAGAAACAGAAATATTTTTGTGTGGACGCAAAGAACGGTCAGTTGCAGTTTCTAGCCAGACCTAAAAACTCATGCAGGTCAATGGCTCCCCTCCTCCCACAATGTGTTACTGCCAGAGGGAAAAATATCATAAACTATCTAGTTATCTAATCAACTGTAAGAGCATTCCAATATCATATATGTACCCCTGAAAGTTCAAGCCTAGGAAGCTGGTTAAATACAGAAAACAATCACAGCTGATGGAGCGCAAGCACTTTTTTGAGGAACAACACAACTTCTGCCCAATCAAAACTTGTACGCCTGGCTCCCAACAAGTGGGTAGTCAAGGCTCCTCTCTAGTGATAAACACATAATTGTCTGGCGACAGGTGTGCTGCCTAGCCAGACCATAAAAAGGCACCAGACCTTCTCCAGATCTGGAATACCACCAGGATAGCCATCAAAACTGTCCTAACCCTGCTCCAGTTTAGGACAGTGCTGTAGACAAAACTCTTTAAAGGACACCACATCGCGATTTGGTATCAGTCCACATTTGCACTTAGAAGCCAGGTACTTTGCAATTACACGTTGACTGTGTCTTTGTCGTGGGCCATGTACAGCACTCTGTTGCCTTTCACCTACGTTTACACTTTATGATCACAACATACATACACTTTATGCACAGGCTTTTCTTCTCTTGATGAGAGTACCCTATCATGATGGATCCAAACTCAGTAAGTGGACCCCACCCTTTAAATCTCTCTCTGCATGAAACATGAACTCACAAATGATGGTTAACAAAGGAACTGAGTGTCCCTCCTTGTTGTATTCACAAGGATTCAGACATGATATTTGCTCTGATCACTTTGTTGAAAAATTGCCGGTAAGTATATTTTGAGAAAAGCTTGAGATATGGGCAAGGTAGGCCACAGAATTGAAGTAAAGCAGACACAGTGCTCACCAAAATAGTGTTTGATTTTGACCCCTGAAAACTAGTGAATTAAATATTCCAGAGAGAAGATGGAGACGATTCGTAGTGCCAGGAACTGTCTACCAGAGTTTGACTAACTATCTAGTCAGCTTATCGGTGAGAACCGTAGGCTAGTCTCGCCTGCTGCTTTGCCCTAGTGTAAGTTGTGAGAGGCTCACATGTCTTAAACTCCTGAGGTGATCTGCTAGTACTGGAACCCAGGAGGAACCAGAGACGGCAGCCAAGCACTGTTGACAGCGTAGAGCCTTACAGGGCCTTTCCCACTATGCCCAGGGTGAAAACACGAGGGTGAGAAATATGTGTGTGGGAACGCTATAATGTGTTGTGCCCAGGGCTTAGCCACTTGCAGGCCTGGCTGCATAAACTCAAAGACCATGTGTTGATGAGATGGTATTCACCTACCAGCTTTACTACAATGGATCTGATCTGCTAAAGGCAGGGAGTAGTACTTTTTCAAAAAATCCCAGTCCCATGGGTACTAATAGTTTATTCTTTAATTGCTTACCTAATCTATTTGGGCTAAAATCTGAAAACCAATCTTAAACCCCTAAAAGACTATTTTTCACTGTTTGCCTTTTATCCTTGTCATGTTTGCTGAACAACAAAAGCAGTATCTTGTTGGTTTTCCGAAGGGTCCTGATGGCAATAGTTGTAAAGTGTCTACAAGACTCTTCATTGACAAATCCCTTCTGCCATCAACCGATATAAGACTGCGCTATTCATGGTCATAAACTGTAATTTAATCCCAGTCCTGTTTGCTAAAGATTTGATTTTGGATTTCAGGAATTAATAGCTGTTTGCATTTGATGTAGTGTCTCTCCAACATATATACATATGATCGATGTTGCTTACTAGTGAATTGTTTAACAAACTTGATACTGTCATATTTATCCCAAAGGGTTAGCGTCTGTAGCTACCGTGTTACCAGGTACAGCTAGTCAGGACAAGTCATGCCATCAATGGATCATATAATACCGTGATACATCACAACTGCAATCGATCAGCTTCGTTTGCAGCTTATAAGCACTTGGGTCTGTATTTTCTTTTTTTGGTGTCAGTGCCAAAAATGTCCCCTATTATTTAGAAATTGTATGACATAAAGGGCCTGAATCATAAAGGTAACTTACACTTTTGAGTAAGTTTACACTCTTGGGTAAGTTTACTACTTGTTGGTATTTACATACTGCGTGTCTGTAGTACCTCACACATTTATAGTAAGTTCAGCACTGCACATGGCCAACCGCTGGTACTGCAGCACCCTCCCATTGAAAATAATGGAAGTGGGCACTTACTGCAAAAGCGTAAGTTACTAGAAAAGTGCAATTTGCGAATCATGCACTATGTACCCTGGGCCGGCTCGAGGGCGGTGCGATCGGTGCCACCGCACCGGGTGCTGACTTGGGGTCGGGGCATTTTAAAAGCACCTGCTGCCGTGTTACTGGCCTCCAGCAATTTTAATGCATCAATTGAAATGCCAAGATAACTCTTAATCTTCTTCCTGGAAAGAGACCGGAGGTTTGACTAGTGGAAATTTTGAATCATCCTAAGATAGCGCAGAGGGTTAATATGCCTGCTGCTAAGAACGTGAGCCATGCAAATAAAGTGCATGTAAAGTAAATAGGTCAGTGGGTTACTGCTTCTGTAAGACTGCTCCTTTTGTTACGTTTATAAGTCAAAATCCTAATATAGAACATTGAGCTAGTAAGTCTTGCATGCAAACTGCAAGGTATATGTTAGAGCTATATGTTTTTTTGCCCAGTCTTTCATTATCCTAACCTTGCCGAAAGGGGGTTCATTTGAGCAGAAAATAATTCTTATTATTAAAGAGAACCCCTAACACTGATGTTATGTTTTAAATTCTGAATTTGTGCTTTTCCAGAATAAGGACTCTTAAACCATATGGCCTACTAGTATCGATGACACCTTGTAGTCCTGTCTGATGTAACATTTCCTATACACTGATTTACACACATATGATTGTCTGTGAGCAATGTGTGTGTGATGTAAAGTGCTCTGACACCTTACACTGGTATGAGTGGCGCTATAAAACTAAATGAATCTGAAAGATAGTGGTTATGGAGACATGAGGGGCACTGTTTAAGGGTGCTAGTGAGGGAATCCATGGCAGAGGTGGTCATGGTGGGGGAGGGGCGCCAACAAACATTGTCGCACAGGGCGCCATAAGTGTTAAAGCCGGCCCTGTATGTACCAAAACCTCTTCAAGCTACTACTTAATCTCATTCTAGGCCCCTCGTCCTATATAGTCACATATATTACACCATTTACCCCTTCACATGAGTATTTTACGCAGCAGCATTGTTCTGCTCTGTGTATTTTAGCTCCATTCTGAATTGGTGACACATTTTTTAAACCATATACAAAAGCATGCAGTCTAAAGTCTAGGCTCTACTGGCAAATCACAGAAGGGCATTTCAGCCACACCTCTGAATCATGTGAATTAATAATACTTTCGTACCCAATCAGAATGTACCTTTCACACCTTTCCATGAACCTCCTTAGCGCTTCCCAACATACATCATGACGTCACACTCACCGCCTGTCATCCCACTTTATTTTCCTCGTTCATTTTGCAACAAAGCACAGAGAAAGCTAAGTTACTTCTAAACCTAGGGCTCAGTTTCCTAAACCCCTGCTGTGTTCGCTTTAACAGCACTAAATGACATTTTGAAGGCTAATGGGGTGAAAGGAACTCTCTCGACACTCGTGAGGCGCCCTCCTCCGGTGCTACATCACCACTCTCCCTCCTCTCCCCATTTTTCGCTCTGCCATCTGTAAAACCCACCTTGTGCTTTGTTACTTCGCAGCTAGAAAGGAACCATACAAACAAATACACTAACTGAAAGCAATTATCTTGTGATACTGCCCTTGAAAACATTCAATAGTAATGTACATTATATATTTATGTATTCGTGCATTTATTATAAATGTTACCACCCTGGCCTAGCACTTCATCCATCCTTTTCAGAAGGCGACTACATCTTTACGTTTTAAAATATATGCATTTATATAGGGCACACCTAGCCGAAAGGCAGCACAGCGCTGTACAGGGTTAAAGGCATAGACAGTACAGATTAGCCCAGCTGGCCTTATTACTGGCAAAGAGACGGGTGGCCATCGGGTAGATGGGGGGGGGGGGGTCCCGTCATTGACACATAGGCTGTGAGACCTATCGGAGTGGTGGGTCGCAGAGGAACTGGCCTCCCCAAAACCCACCTGTCCCCCCTTAAATCTGTTCTCCATTCAGCAGCTCGTTTCATATATGGGGCCAAAAGAAGCGACCACATCACACCCATTTTATCTTACCTCCGTTGGCTTCCCATCGAGGCAAGATCTATCTACAAGACTGCCTGTATCACCCACAATGCCTTGCACTCCTCCTCTCCTCGCTACCTGGCGAATAAACTGAAACTCTCTGGAGGCTCCAGACCATCACGGAATGCGGAACATTTATTGCTTGAACCTCCCACTTTCAAAAAGTAAATATTGATGGCCCAATCCTTTTCAGGTAACGCGGTGAGAATCTGGAACTCACTTCCACCTCAGCTCCGGACCTTCAAAACTGACCTCAAATTTCTCCTCCTTCAAAGACACTTCCAAATCTAATTCACGCCCTCTCTATTCCCTCAAGGAAGTCCTTTGACTATAGGAAATTCTGTACTCCATGCCTATAGAAGTGCCTTCCCAGTGTGTGCTTGTGTATGGAGTGACTGCCACTTATTGCAGTATCATACCTCTACTTGTATCTTGTATGCTTATGTAACATGCACACGTGTCACTTTTTCCTCTTGTAACATATCTTCTTGTATCTTGTTTGCTTCTGTTACTTGCATAATTGTCACTTTTTCCTCATGTAACGTAACGTTTGCTTTTGTAACATGCCTACTTGTAATTTTCTCCTCATGTAACGTTACTGTTCCTATTGTGAAGCGCTCTGACACCTTTGGGTAAAGTCCGCGCTATATAAAAATGCATAAATAAAATAAAGGAACAGCACATGCGGCTATCACATGATGATGAGGGAGGTCTGAGGCTATAGTGCAAATGCAATGGGCCCAAGGTGGTGATGATCAGTCCACGGAGGATGAGTCTGAGATGGAAGATTGAAGGAGCGCTGAGTGAATATATCTGTTGTTTCCCTGACGACCAAGTGGGCATTAACATCTGACTGGGTGATAATCTGCTCATGTCTTGGTTCTATATATCATCGTCTTGAAATGACTTCAGACCGATGAATAATTCAACATGGGAATTTCATGTCTTACACGATCGTATAAGCTCTTATGGCAGACAATAGATCCTGTATGGTGCTGTAAACATGCACTGTATGTTTGGTTGTTGCTTAAAATCAATAAAATGCATTTTCTTTTTAAAAAGGCATCGACAGTGGACATGTGATGGGAGGGGAGGTGGTTAGTGGACCCTCACCGTCTTGTGATGTAGTGTTCTTTAAAGGGGATTGTCTTCAGATTGGTCCAGGTTTGGGGTGGTCACGATGGACACAGAGATACTGTTCCAGGTCCTGGATGGACCGATGGAATCTTGCGATGCTGCGTTACTTGGTGATGGATGGACATGTCTCAAAGGCGGCCAGCAGTGCAGGGGATGGGCTTGAACCCTTTTCCATATTTCTCAGGGGCTTGAGCTGGACCCTGCTATGCCCTTCGCTGCAGGCAGCTGTGGAGTAGACCCCTTCATCTGCGCAGGCCAGCTAGGAGCCAATAGAATTTCCCTTTCATCCTCATATCTGAGAGAAGTTCTCTTTCACCATGGGCAGCGTGAAAGGAAGACATACCTACATACATTAAATGTTTATATTCCAAAAACTCTTTAGTAGTGAAGTTCCAATATTTTCAGAGACTTGTGCCAATTTAACTTGCAGGGATGTGATTGCTGAAAGGGGTCATCTAGTGAATGATGTCACAATAATTCTCTAAAACCCAAGAAGACGTCATCAAACAAAGTCACTTTCTAAAATGCCTGCTGTTGAGGCAAGTTGGACATGCTTCGGGTCATCAATACAAATGACCTGAGACCTGAGAAGAAGAGTACATTTAGATACTGGCAAGTGCCATGAGAAAATATCTTCATTTACCCATGCACTTACAGAATGGAAAGCAAAATATAATGTTGTGTCCTCTCCTCTGTGATCACTGCTTAGAGCTGCCAGCAAAGCCACTTGAGAAGAACGAGTGTGTGCCAATGGTGAACGAGTGTGTGCCAATGGTGAACGAGTGTGTGCCGATGGTAAACGAATGTGTGCAGTGGGCGAGATTGAGACGAGGGTGTACAAAACCTGGAAAACTCATTTCTGCTGAGCTCATCTGGAAGAGTCTGTCAGAATAAGGGACAGCCTCAGGGCAAGGATAGTGTTCCCTACACTAAGGACCCTCTGGCGGTACTGTGAAAACATTATTTCCAAATTACAGACTACCAAAACCTCAACTTGCATAAATATCTCCCTATCAAATGTCCAGTCTTCGCACTGGACCCTGAATATTCGAGGACTGGAGTTAGAATAGTAAATGAACAAATTCCTCATACATATTGTAAGTGAGGTTGGCTGCGTTTCGGAAATAAATCTAGGTTGACATTTTTGTCATGAATTATTGTATTTTGGCATAGACCGTCTTTTTGGAATAATGTTTTTGCAATCAGCGGGGCGTATTTGCAAAAAATGTCGGAGGGCGGTCTATGCCAAATTTGGCAAGGCCATGCGCCGACATTTTTTAAAAGCAGGGATGCACCATACTCACAAGAGTACAGCGCACCCCTGTGTTTCCCATAGTGCTGGAGCAAAAAAAGCTTCCTAGCGCCAGCGCAGGCATCCAACCGCTATGTTGCAAGGGTTTCTGCGCTGCAGGGACAATTGTTTATGTCCAGGAAGGGACACCTTCCTGCACATAAACAATATTGACAGGTGATTGGCTCTTTCTATGTGTGCTGCAGAATGTAGCACACATAGAAAGAGCAAGGACACATAGAAAGAGAAAAAACGATTAGAAATTAATAATTTCCTCTCATAACACCATGCTAAGACCAGGTATTCCCTGGCATTCGTCTTTGGCACTGACTCAGCCTTGCAAATCTGGGTCAGCGCCAAAAAACAAAGGGTGTTGCAGTGGAACGCCCCCTGCGACATCCATTGCCACAGAGGACTGTGGCGGAAAGGGGCATATTTACAAAGTGGAGTGGAGACACGTTAAGTGGTTTAGCGCCACCTTGTAAATATAGGACATGGTGCCACGTGACACTCCAGTTGCAAATGGGGATTGCAATGATGCCCCTGTGTTTTCAGATAGACCCTTCTGGCAGACCCCATTGTGGTTGTGAGGACCACAGAGATGTGGATGCAGGGACGTAACACAGGAACGTGCAGCCCCTCAAGGTGCATGGTGAGTCTGTCCTGTTGGGATCTTGAGGTGTCCTTCAAGCTCCCCCAAATCAGGACTAGAATAGCCCAGCGGAAGATTGAATGCCGAGAGATGCGATGAGCGGGCATGATTGGGCGGGGTTCGTTGTCGGCGTGCTCTGCTTCTCCTTCCTGATGAGGTTTCCCTCGCCAGAACACTCATCATGACTTTGAACAATTGTCGAGCGGTAAAGCTGAGAGCGAACCCTACGGAGACAAGACTAGCAACCCTTGCAAGAGCAAAGTGAGATGGCCCCTGCTTTTCAAAGCTATACAATGATGTGCGCTGGTCCAGCACACCAAGGAAGAGTGAGCAGGAGGGTCAAAGATGAGGGCGACCACCGGTGGTTCTTAACCTGCGGTCCGTGGACACCTGGGGGTCTGCAACGCCTACACAAGGGGTCCGAAACTGTTTGGAAAATTAAATCATATCAGCAGATTAATAAAGTATATGTACATAAAAAGCAAAATGTAAGATTAACCATTTAAAAATGCTCTCTAAATGTTAAGGAATCTTGCAGCACACATGGAAAGATGAAAAAACATGAGAAATTAACATATTGCTCCTCATTACGCATCACGGCGTGAGGCGTATGGATTTGATGCTTCCCCAGGTTTACATCACTGTGTAAATCTGGGGCAGAGTCAAATTCCATCGGTGTTGTGTGGGAAAAACCATTGCAACGTCCATGGAACACCTCCCGGGCACAGAGTATGGCGACGCAGTGATTTGCATTGGGGAACGACCTTTACAACGCGGTCGTTACACCGCGGTATGTTTACATCGCTGTCATTACAACGCAAGTCGTTAAAACGACTTGCGCTGGATGGAGCTCTAAACTAAGGAATAGTATGATTTACTATTCCAACACCTTCCCTACTGTTACGTAGGCTAGTGTTGGAATAGTAAATCACACTATTCCTAAGTCCAGCGCCTTCCAGCGCAAGTCATTGTAACGACTTGCATTGTAACGAATGCGATGTAAATTACCGCTTTGTGAATGTATGCGATGTAACATCATACATTAACTTGCATTGCGTCGCCTTACTCATAATTTATGAGGCCACTTAAAGCAATGCAGGGTGGCTTTGCACGGCTTTTAAAATCTTTATGAGAGCTCTGTGTCACGCATGTACCACTATACGTGGAGCAAAAGTAACGCAGGGCTCTCATAAATAAGCCCTCTAGTACAAGTGATTGGGGGCCTCTATGGAAGCACTGATATGCACAAACAAAAAGTTAGCATGCATTAGCAGCAAAAAAGACAAAGTACTATGCTAGAGTCTAGCCCATCACTTGTCTCTTAGTAAAACCAAATGGTGAAAAGCTGCAACACTCCCATCACAATTAACATTTTGATGTTTGTGTATTGCTTGAATTAAATAAAATATTTAATAATTTGTGTATTTGTTTGATATATACTTGCTTCTGCGTTTCTTTGTATTGTTTTGAAAATTGCTTATGTTGGGGTCCCGCCTTCCAGTAGTGATTCAGTGGGGGTTCACAGAAGACAAAAGGTTAAGAGCCGCTGGTGTAGACTGAAACACCAAATGGCTGCTTTATTTCAGTTTGAAGTGAAAATGGGGTCCGTGCTACAATGGGTGGACCAGATATCCATCTGAACACATAGCAGGGTGGAGGCCCTTGTGCTAGAAGAAGACTTCTCTGAGGTTGTGGATGGAGAGGAGCTGCAGGAGCAATAGGACCTGGACCTTTGATGAGATAAAGTTGACCCAAGTACAACTTGGAAAGTGCTCCAGCAGGTGTCTGGCTTCAGAAAGCCTGATGGAAACATGCAATGCAATAATATCTTACAGCAGAACCTTTAAAACACATATTATTTTGTAATATTGAAATGCATACGGGAACACTGCTACCAAAGCATAGCATTCCTTCGCGTGTGAGAAAGCAGTAAACGTAAACTTCAATGCGTGGATGAGATCTCCCCCTCTGATAAGATATCAATACCAAATTATTTAAAATTGTTCTCTGGAATGGCCCCATAGAGTTCATTATTGGCCATAACATGGACCATCTTGGTCTGTCAGACAAGGACCTATCTTTCGACACTCGCGAGTGCCACATCAGGCATGCGCCGTGCATGCCGGAACGCCCCGCCCCTTGTTCCTTCACAGTCCAACAAAGGTGTTTTCTCTCATCTTTATATATCCCTGACTTCAGCACCTACCATGCTCCAGCTCCAAGGTTGTTAGCGCTGAATCTTGGCAGTGAATTATCGCCCTAGACTGTGAACACTACTTGAAGAATTGGAATCATCAGGACTCATTTGTACTGCATACTGATTTTTCTGCTTTTCGCTCCCTCTCCCTAGGAAAATCATCGCCATTTTTTTACCCGAGAGATTGCGTTTTCTAGAGTGTCGCAAGGACTTTTTTTTATCTTATTTTGTCTGTTTGCGTTCAATTTATAGGTCACAATACATTTTTTCCCTTGAGATACAAATTGGTCCTTTATTGCATCTTTGAGTTTGCAAAGAGAATTCAAAATGTGCTTAAGGTTACACTTGCCTAGTGAGTATGGCCCTAGCAGTGCTTACAGTCATATACCCCCTATAACATGGGTATACGTCATAGCTTGAGGAGCTAAAGATGCATGCCACATTCTCAGTGTAACCACAGGCTACGCAGATGAGTTCCATCATTGTATGTGCATCCATCTTAGGTGGATGTTCTGAAAATCCAGCTTGAATCATGCTCTGCTGAAGCTGCAGTTGGGCCCCACTGTCCTAGACTGACATAAAAAATGGATCAAACGTGTGTAAAAAGCTTAAAAGAAGGTTGAATTAGGATCTTGAACCAGACCCAGGAAAATGAATCTCTGAGCCCTTTTCTATGAGCTGGATCTAATACTTTTTTGAAACTATGTCTCCCCTATGTCCATGTCATTGACTCTTTTTTAGGGGTTTCCCAAGATCACATATGTAAAGCCTTGCATGCTATCACTGGACACAGACTTAGGGTCCGATTACGAGTTTGGTAGTTCAACCTCCTGACCACCGTTGCGGTGGTCCGAAGAACGCCGCCAAGCCAGCGGCTTCCCGACCGCCTTATTACAAAAACTCAGCTGGGCTAGCAGTGTCGTCTCGGCAGTGCAACGATGGCGGCATGCTTCGGCTCATAGAGAGCCTGAAGCATATGCTGCTGCCATGGCAGGGTGGCTTGCACGTCGGAACACTGTGTGCCATGCACCATGTCATGCATGGCACACAGTGCATACATGACAGTGCAAGCATACGGGGGCACAACATGTACTCCCATGCACACACCCCATGGGCTAAAATGCCCGGGGCCCCTTTCCCTGCTGTGGTGTCCTTGCCATGAAAAGGTCAGCGGAAAGGCAGGTCATGATCAGTACAGTGGTCACGGCATCGGCACCACTGTCGCTGACCACCACTTTCCCCACTGATGGCCTGTCGGGATGCAGGATCCTGGTGGTGGCAGCAGTCTTGTGTTGGGCTGGTGGCGGTCTGACCGCCAAACTCATAATTGGGTGGTCGGACCACCGAGTTTGTGACGGTCCGACCACCACCGGAGGTACGGCGGTCTTAGCACCGCCATACCTGTAATCAAGCCCTGAAATTTATTCTTGGGAGTAATTTAAGACCGGTATTAGAAACTACTAGGATTTGTACTTACGAGCATGAATATTCCATTCATGCTGCCCGGATGTGCCCAGGTCTAGATTTAAGTACCTGTTTCCTGAAGCCAATTGTTAAGCTCATGAAGATACCAACCTCAACCGGGGACCTGCTTTAGAATTCAGGCGGATGGAGACTTGCAGCTATCTGTAAAGATAGGTACATTTGTGTAAAGTGCAGGAAAACCTTGAACTAAATGCTCCCATATTTAGTAGCTCCTGGTTGGAACTGACTGTGACCTTTTACTATGTGTAATGCGTTTTAGTTTGTTAGAATACTAATGTATGTAATACTGGCATATATATGGCAGATCCATGTTAGGGTTTTTTAGTTTTTGTAACAGAGGACTTGTTCTCCCTTTCATAGTTTTTATGCAAAGTTCAATTTTGCCTGTGTCGATACTATGACGTATAACGATATTATTGCAATGGTTTGGAAATGAAATGAAAAGGCAACTTATAAAGCGCGAACATTCACCCGAAGGTGTCAAGGCGCTAGCTCATCACCTGAAATTAACTGGACGATTCATGGCCACGTCAGAGATTAAACAGCCAGTTTTAATTAACCCACAATAAAATTGCGTGTAAATACAAAACTTAAATGTAGTCAGGTGGGTAGCTGTAAATTTAGGAAAATGTATGGGAAAGGCACCTTTGAGAAGATTTAGGACCACTTCACTTGAGAGGATCAAAGTTTATTGAAGAGGACTTTCAAAGTTACCGAAGCATGTGAGAAGGTGGTAGGAGGGACAGCAGAAGACCGCTGTGGTCTACAGGAAAATGAATAACTGAACCACTGTACAAATCCTTGGGACACTTCACAGAGAGTATTGAGTTCTCATCACCCCTTATCAAAAGTATAAATATGTATCAGAATCAGAGACCGCTCAGTGAGTGTGTAAGGGAGCATCAGTGTGCACCTCGCCGTGCAAACGCTTTCTATGGTGTCCTACGTGGAATACAAATGCTTACAGGATACCTTTTGCTCATTTGCTGAATCACAGTTTGCTTTTTGATTGCTGGCCATCCTACTGTCTTATTTATTTTTAGCAGGTCATATAGACTCCTTTAAAGAAGCCCCGAACTTTTCCTTAATTCGACACAAATCAAAAAATTGGATACAACATCTTTACCTGCCAGAACATAACTACAGTTATCCATAGACATGAATTAGGGCAGTGGTGGGCAGCAGCTGATGCTTGCTGGGTAGTCCTTTTGCATTTTGGATGCTGCAGTTGGTCCCTTGGGTAATGAAGGCTGTGGCAGCACTAGAAAGGAAACCAGACCCTAAGAGGCTTGGCTCCTGGTTTAGATCTTGGTGGACGAGTTACTCCATCACAACGGTGACGGATATCCCGCCCACCAAAATATAAATCCTATTATGCCCTATGGGATTTATATTTTGAAGAACAGGACACCCGTCACCGTTGTGATGGAGTAACCCGTCTGCTAAGATCTTAATCAGGCCCATAGTTACTTTTCATAGTATCTACTCCTTGGCAACAGGAAACAATGTAGGAGCTACGGGTTGGACAAAGGGACAACTCTCTGATTTCAACAAGCACTTCAACCATGTGGTTCCTTCAAGCACTTCACCCAATAACTGGCATTTAATTATTTGTTGTGGACCTGAGTTTAGGCTGAATGGCTCAGTGAAAGACATGTCCGCTGCTGAGATCTGCGGTGATCTGTAGATCAACGCTTTAAATTCCCAATAAATTGACTCAGTCAACCATCCTTACAAGGTCAGTAAATTGATCACAAATATATTTGATAACAGAAACATGCTTTATTTACAGTGCTTAGAAAGAACAGAAGTGCTGCATGAAGCTCTATATAACCAATACATTTGTTTTATTATTAGTATTTGAACTTCCAAAAAAGTGGAACGACCAGAAGAAGGTAAAGGATGGAGTATATCCGGGCTTGGACCTTGAGAGGGTCTGTGGTTCAGATTCTGAGATGATTAAAACTAGTTGGAAGCTGGTTCCTTCTCAAACGTAGTGTTTCCAGATACTCATTTGTGCCATCCACCTGGTTATGGGGTCCGGAAGAGATGAACCCTAGAGTTTTTTCGGTGTTGGACAGATTCCACACATTTTCCTAACCCCGGGCGTAGTACTACGCTTCGCCCACGTAGTGTACGTAGCGCTGCCTGCTTCGCAGTTTTCGAAGTAGGCGAAGCAGGCAGCGCTACGCACACGCCAGGGCAAAGCGGAGCTGCCCGCCACCCGCCTCCCGCCTCCCGCCCGCCCTCCTTTTAAAAAAATGTCATGTATGCTAAAATAATTAAATATAAAGACTTACCTGCAGCGCCCGCGCATGCGCATTTCTTGCGAGAAATGCGCATGCGCGAAACGCGCATGCGCATTTGTGACAAGAAGTTGTGAACGAGGAAGAGGGAGCCCCGGAGACGCCGTGCTTCAGGAAAGTCTTTATATTTCATTATTTTAGCATACATGACATTATTTTAAAAGGAGGGTGGGAGGGAGGCGGGCGGCGTGTAGTGGGGCTACGCGGAGCGCGCGAGTGTGCGTAGATTTGGGCACACTACACGCTGCTCCACGTAGCCCCACTACGCCCACTATGCCCACCCCTGCATTTTCCTTTAGTTCATGCAACCAAAGGTATAGAATGTTGGCATTTAACTACAGTTGTTTCCCTCTGGCCCACTAATACTTTCACCCACCATCTTGTGTTCACTTTTATTTTTTCTAAAATTCAATATTTCACACTATGAAGCACTGTAAGCAATTTAAACAATTACTATGACACTCAAATTAATGGATTAGCCTCTGGGACAACCTCCTCGTCCCATTTTCTGAGTTCCACTTGTCCCAGATAGAATAAGGGTGGCCCTCTTCCATCTTTGTATTTCCTGCATTCTGAATCTTTGTGAACTGAGTGAACATACAAAGCAGAGATGGAAAAACAGACAGCAGATGTGTGGGTGGGTCATGCACAAAATTAGTCTTAGAGAGCTGTGAGTTCTACATTAGACTTTTGTAATAAAAAAAAGTACAAAACTTAACTGTGGTGGACAGTAACATAATGAGGGAACCCTTGATGCCTGTTCAGACAGGAATGTCCCCTGCATGATACATGTTATGTTATTTTATTTTATGGAGCGCCCGAATACCCTAGGGTGTCTTGGCGCTGCCTTGAAAGAAGGGGGCAGAAAAACGGTAATGGTTGAAATCCAGAGGGGAAAAAACTAGATGTTGTGGCTAAAAAGCCATGTATGTGTGTGCACCCTTGACCTGAGTGCCCTTTTGCGTGTGTATGTGGCATCCTGACTTTTTATTTTGTCCCTACTTATTTTGGACTACTGTTGCTGTCTTTAGTATAGCGCATTGGCGTCATATCATGGTTAAGAGAATAGTGTGACCAGACCTTTTTATCTGGGTCACCGGTGTAAAGTTCTGCTTCTATGTGCATGCTTAGCCCCCTGCACTGACAAACCAAGTGTGTATTTAGCATGTTTGTGCGTAGCAAAAGTAATGTATGCATGGTGTGAGCGAGACAGAGTTTTGGAGCCATTTTTCATACCCCTGGCATGGCCTGGCACAAGATGGAGGCTGAGGGCCTGTGCTCCCAGACAGTGGACGCGTATTGCTTGCATCGCAGTGGCTGGAGCGAGGAGAATGAGACAGCAAAGTGAGCAATAGAGGGAGAGAGCTGCATTTCGAAATTCCAGCGCTTTTAGTTTTGCAAAGAGCTGCTGATCAGTCTTCCTGATCACTGCCATTTTTATTTGGTGGATGGTAGGGGTGAGGGCTGGGACTGCAGACCTTCTTTTGAAAGGTGAGAAAGTCTGTGGGTGAGGCCTGCCCTTTAGTTTATAACTGATTACACCTTCATTGGGGATATTAGTGCCAGGGGATGAACCCTCACACCTCCATCTTGGCCCAAGCCATGCCAGGGGTATGCAAAATGGATCCCACTGGTCTCTAAAACCCTAGGTTGCTAACACCATACTCAGGTTGTGAGTGCAAGAAACAGCACTCATTGTGGCCACAGAAGACATTTGTAGCATCCTGGACCGAGGAGAAACAGCAGCCCTCATCCTACTTAACCTCTTTGCGGCCTTCGATACTGACTCCCATAACACCCTCATCAGAAGACTCTATAAGATTATCATACAAGGATCTGCTCTCAAATGGATCTTTTCCTTCCTCACAGGCAGGTCCGGATTGGCCGTAGCAGGCACCGGGCAATCCCCTGGTGGGCCGCACGGGTGGGGGCTGTTTTTGGGCCCCTGGGGGCCATTTTTGTTACAGGGCCGTTTTTGCAGCATAGCTGCAAAATCGGCCCTGTAATAAAATCGGCCGAAAACAGGCCCTGGCAAAGAGCTCGGTGGCACCCCCAACCCCCCCTGGGGGCCAGCTGAGCACTTTGCCAGGGCCAGTTTTGGTTCCCAGTCTGGCCCTGCTCACAGGAAGAACCCAAAGGGTCAGGATTCCACGCTTCACATCAGAGACCAAGAAACTGATATGTGTAGACCAACAAGGATCATCCCTCAGCCCCATCCTTTTCAACATATACATGACACCGCTCGCTAACATCATCAAATCACAAGACATCATCGTCATCTCCTACGCAGATGACAACCAACTCATCCTCTCCCTGATAGACAAGACAACCACCACCAGAACCAGCTTCACCAAATGCATGACCATGGTAGCATACTAGACGTGAATCAACTGCCTGAAGCTCAACTCTGACAAGACGGTAGCACTGATCTTCAGCAACAAGACCTCCCCATGGGCCTCCCCATGGGACTCCACCTGGTGTCCCTCGGAGCTAGGACCAGCACCCACAGACCATGCAAGAAATCTAGGGATCATCTTAGATGTCAAGCTCCTCACGACGGCCCAAGTGAAAGCAATGTACACGTCCTGCTCCCACATCATATGCATGCTATGAAAGATCTTCAAATGGTTGCCTTCGGACTGTCACACAAGCATTCACCACCAGCAGCCTGGTCCACGGCAACCCTCTCTATGCTGGAATTTCCAAACAACTCCTTCACAGACTCCAGAGCACAGCCACAGGCTTCACTGGCTCCTCATTCACAAGCGCAGCCAATTCAAACTTCTCTCGCACACATACAAAGCCCAACACAAGACCAGTATACCTGAACAGCCGTATACACCATACACATACCAACCTGCCAGACACCTATGCGCTGCCTCACTCTCACTCACACGCATTCTCCCCATCTGCAGAAGCAAAACTGGAGGTCAGTCATTCGCCTACATCGCACCCAAGACATGGAACGACCTCTGTCAACACATCAGATCCTCCTCCTCACTTATTGAGTTCCGCAAGAAGCTGAAGGCCTGGCTCTTCGTATAAGCAGTTTGGGGGGCACACACCTCCCAAGTGCCTGGATACCCTTTTGGGTGATTAGTGTGCTATACAAATCAACATAACATAACAACTCCTCATTTGTGCTTCTGTCATGCATGCTCCAGGAAGGAGACAGTTTTGTACTACCTGTGGTTAGAAACTTCACTCTACACAAACAGTGTGCCTGGAGAGCAGCCTGGAAAGGACACTTAAAATAACAGCCACCTCAGGCCGTTACTACAGTTTGAGATAGTGGATCTATACCCCCTTTCTAGACATTGCGTATATAAGTGGAACCCAAACAACCCCCAGATTGACAAAGGAAGAGAGTGCTACGCAGAGTACTCAAAGAGCTGCTATGCACCAGAGCTGCTGTCTGCATGACACCCAGTCGCCTGAAATGAGGGCGCATCACCTGAAGTCTTGATTTTATGCTGGAGGAGCTGTGTACCTGACCTGAAGCACCTGCCTGCTTCCTGGGAGAGTGAAGGAGCTTCTCTGGCCCTGCAGGTAAGACACTGTCCAGAAAAGGGCGATATCCAGCGTGACCCCCAGACATTTGAGGGACCTTGGCACCTGTAGGCCCCTCCAAGATTTTCACTCTGCTTCTTGGTGGTAACCAGGTCACCATGATTGCCGTAGGTTCATTTTGGGCAGCAATTGCATGACCACAGAAAGCCCAATGTGGGCTGCATCTGCTGAATACAGTAGGCACAGAAGGAGGCTGCAACTGCCGGTTCCTCAGGACACCCCAGGACTAGCATCTACCTTAGGCCCATTCAGGACAGCAACACTTCAAGACTGCTGAGCACCTGACTGGTGGGCTTCCCCTGCTACAGTAGAGCCACAACATCAGCACTGCTGCACCCTGACCCTCAACTCCATCCCTGCAGGACCGGGCACTGTGACCTATCAAGGAGAGGCTCGGCAGACGCGCTGCTGACCGCAGCCAGGCTCTGAAAACCTTTGGCAAGCATTTGCCGGTTCTCTGTGGCTCTTTTGTTTATGCAGGGGAGTCAGTCTGGGTACATAGTGGCAGCAGTAAGAACTCAAGAGAACTCACATATTGCAAGAAGGGGTGAGAAAAAGAGAGTGCATTTTTGCGCTGTTGATAACCAACTCTGCACCTGAGCTTGATTTATGCTGCTCCTGATTGTCCTTGGAGATGAGAAGCACTAAAAACCCAGGGAGATTGCTTAGGAGGGAACAGCGAGGGAGTGGATTGGTAAGAGCACATGCCTGAGATTGGACCTAGAGTCACTGACTGTGTATGTTCATTCAAGTGAGTGGGATTTAGAACAACTTACAAAGTGCTTTTTTTCCTTGCAAAGATAAGCACTGGGCTAGACATTGACTTTGTTGTGTCTCATAACTGCTCAAATTGGTTACCCTGAGACTGAGTCAGCCTAAAAGGGGTTGCATGCGGCCCGGTTGGCAGCACGATAGCAGGAAGGTCCTAGAGACACTAGACAGTATCACAGGTGAGCCAATAAATCAAAAGGGGAACCCCTAGTAAACTGATATAGGTAGAGAAACAGAGGAAAATCAAATTAGACACAAAAAACACAATATCACAGGTGAGTCACATTCGGCCTTGCGTGCCTTGTGGCCCGCCGCATTGCCCCGCCTTTTGCCCCCAACAGAGTTGTCAATGCCAGTTGTGGCATCACTGCCTTGGTACCAGTCAAGGAGTTTCCTTCTATGGAACAAAGCACCATTGTTCTATCAAGCACTGGAATGCCTTCCCTCAATTGCTAATTAATCAAACTAAGTTTTTGGTCAGAAACTTCCAGAAGTATGGGTATTTAGCTGTCAACATCTAATGTCTAAATTTGTATAATTTGCCTTCACTTAATTATGCGACACACAGTATTTGCAAATCTGCCATTTCACTCCTTATTTTAGTGGAGGAGGCATTTAAACAAAAGCACCTCAAGCAAAAGCTGCTCTCATTATATTGTTCCCGCGCTTTCTCTGAAACTTTTACTCAGAATTGCGGGTTTGCAGCAAATTTGTACCACAAATGGCTTGTAGTTAAGTGAAGTGACATAATGGCGTAGTTTCAGAAAATTCGCAATACAAGCGTAACACAAAATTCTGTAGATTACACCGGCATAATTTACATTTCGTCCAGGGCTACACACCCTTTGGAGTATGTGGATGGTGTACAATTGAAATAAATTATAAACATGAGAGAAAGGGATGGCAAACAGGTATGGGAGTATGGATAGAAAAAGAGATGGTTATTTGTAGCTCGACATACAAATGCAGACACAGGCACACTGCAGAGTAGCAACACCCTGGAAAGGAGTGCTATAACTCTTCGGGGAAGGTGTGCATGCTCTCACACCTTTCAGGTTCTCCCTTGCATAGCAGGAGCAACACCGAGCAAGCAGCCGTGTCTCCGGGGCGAGATCTCAGCCTTTGAGGTTAACTGAGAACATCTCTCGTGATGGTGCCATCTCCTTCTGGCACTGTAGCAAGTGAGAAGTCACACCGAGGAGGAAGAGCATGCCAAGGTTCCTGAGCAGAGAGCAGGGGAGGGCCTGTTAAAGACTAAATATACACACATGGTTGCAGGGCTATGGGGCCAATATACTAATTACACAAATCTAGTTGCAATTTGTGACTAATATTTTTGTGACCAGTAAACAATTTAACAAACTACCCTATGTATTAATCTTGCTGATGCAGAGAAGGATGTTGGGAGTTGAGAACAAGCATCGGGGCATATCATCAAGGACCGGCAATAATTATCGCTGAGCGCACTTAGATCTAGGATTATTATCGCCGGCTAATGTGGATTTTTATCGCTGAGATAGCGTGCTATTAGCAACGCTTATCTCAAAGGCGATAAAAATCCTAGCGCTAACTGCCAAACGTGAGATTATCGCTGGAAATCCAGCGATAATCTCACGAAGTTTGGCGTTAGATTGCTGATAGGGACTCACAAACTTAGCCATGATATCCTCCTTCCATAGGATATCATGGCTAAGTCAGTCCTGAAGCAGGCGTAAGGAAAGAAGCGATAAGAGGGGTTATCGCTACTTTTCTTGCCCTATGCTTCATAGCGTGGGGCTTGATGATAGGAGAAATGTCGCTTAGCGACATTTTTCCAGTCATGTCAGGTCAAGAACGCCCACTTTGCAGCTCATTAGAGATGCAAAGCTGGGCGTTCAGAATTCAGGCGCTAATGCAAGGTTTCACACGATAGCGTGACCTTGCTGATTAGGCGATAAAATTATCGCCGCTTTTCGCCCAAAAACGGACGCAAAAGCGGCGATCATTTTGTTATCGCCTCATTGCTGATATGCCCCATAGTTTGTAATCAGTGGAGTTGCAAAGGGCAGTGATCAGGACTCCCGTAAAGGAGGGAAAGGCTATGGGCCCCTCTAAAGCCTAGAATATGTAACTTGTGTATGGCTCTATCGGGGTGGTGTCAATGGATCTGAAAAGGTTAAGCTGTGAATTTGGATTTCACTCCATCTCACTAAGGTTGTTCTAAATTGGCCCATGAGGGTTGGAGCCAATCCAATTTATATAACCTCTGACTATACAGACAATTTCCTTATTATTTCGGTCTATGCAAGATCTATTATTTCATTTTCTATAAGATTGCTGCAGTTGGATATACTGAAAATCTATCCGCACTCCAGCCATCCTGGATCAACAGTGGACATCCTTGATGCAAACCCTTTTCCGTTCTCACTGTGAATGTGCGTCAAAACAAACTCTCTTGCTCAAGAGGCCACCATTCGGCACTTCTGGGATGTTTAATATTGTGGGATAAAAACATTTCTTCTTATAGAGGGTTCTTGACAGCGCCTTTAGAGGTAGAAGGAACTGTGTCCTTACTGAAGAGGTCATCCCCATCAACATCTCCTTGTTGGAAGTCAAGTACGTACTTGTCGTAGAGCTCCTCATCATCTCTCTGGAGATCACTCTCTACAACCTCCGGGGCTTATTTACACGCCACTTGCATCGCCGGTGTGTCACTTTTAATATGGGAAAAACTGACGTATCAGCGGGACAAGGGGCTTGTAAAAAAGCCCCTCAATCTCTTGAGAGTCCATGTCTTGCGTGCCGTCCAAGACACCCATTTCTATCATGCTGCATCGGGCACCTCTCTTTTTCATACCGTATAGGACATCATTCACTTTTGAGGTGCTTGGACCTCCCATCCTTCCTAAGGGTTTAGACCCTCTCCCAATAAGTTTTGTCTTCCTTCTTTTCTTACCTCCTTTTTCCCCATTATCGGAATTTCCCTCTAAAATTGACCAGTACTCAATATCAGAACCCTCTTAGTATTTTTATTTTCCATGACTTGGTCAATGGTCTCACATACAGAGATGCGCATTTCATGTTGAATTAATTTTTTAATGATTTGCTCAATAATTTTCCCATCTTGGATCTCAGCAGTTTCTCTCTCCTTATCAGGCATAATGAAATGAAGGCGTAAGCTTATAGGCCTAAAAGGAATACGTTCTGTAAAAAAAACAAAGTTACTCTTTAGAGCAATTAGAGAAATTAGATCAAATTATTCCCTTCATGAATCAATAAAGCAGGAATGCTGCAATCAGCGCCGCCGCCGGACCAGCTGGTCACAGAGATGCGGTGACTGCCGGCGCGATGCATTACAGAGCGCTTAGGCGGCAGCTTAAAGCAGAGACAATCAAAGGGGGTAAACACATCTGGAAATGGAGCCTAAATCTTGCATTCAGACGGCTTTAAACTGTTGCCCAATGCATTGTTCAAAAGCCCTGTGTAGTAACACAGTCCACGCTGGTAGGATGTAGTTTGAGTAGGTTTATTCAAGTAGATAGCATGTAGCTTAGATCCTGTACAGCAGCCCCACCAGGAGCAACCTGCTAGCTGCTCAGCCCATCCATCAAAAGTGTCACCACTCACACCAGTCACCCAAGCATTCCACTCATGGCCCACACACCAACTTTCCACACAGAACACTCACACTGGCTGAGCAGCTAGAAACAAGATAACAGAGAACATTATAACAACATGAAGATACTACACCCTGCCTGGCGTGTTAGCTTCCCAAAGACGCGTCTGGAGGGCCTGGTAGTATGAGGAATTGCCTCGTTTTCTGTCTAGCTGCAGACCGGAGAGCGAGGGGGGCACGCCCAAAAGATGTCAGCCGGCAGCACACTGCTGGTGGTACATCGCCTTGAGACACCACAGCCTGACGTGGCCAATATTAGTGGCTTTTGATGGGTGAAAGGGTAAGCGAGCATGTGCTTTAAACACACAAAGCTGCACCACGGCGATCCAAAGTGATCCGAAGGTATGGGAAGGGAGCGTGCGTATGCGAAGCATAAAGACTGAAAAGAACCTACTAATAACTGAATAACACTGCATAAATGAGCAATAAATGAAAATCAGTATAACTGGGGCTCGTTTCCATTGATTGGGAACCGAAATAACAGGAAAACAAGTTACAGCAACACCGGTAACAGTATCAAAGGATTGATAAAATAAAGAGCTACTTATCTGAGCGAGGAGCAGCATTTAAAAGAGGAAGATCATTCTGTGCACGGGCTACTTGTTGCTAATGTTCTATTCTAGAGTGATTTTGGTTTATGATGTAATGTGCTTTCAAGCGCTGCGTGGAGTGGCACTAAAGGATAAATGCATAATGTTAGCCTCCATGTCTTTAATGAAATTCAGATTTTCTTGGTATCTAACTTGAAGAATCTCTATTCTCTATGAAACCTGTGCTTCATTCTCTTCTGTGACATGTCTATGTAATTGCCAGTGCAACATTTGATAATGTTTTGTGTATGTATTCAACATTTCAAAGTTGTGTTCAGCAGCACATGAGACAGTCCTGCCAAGCACCACGCCTCAGGCGTAAGACTAACGCATTTCAGTGTGGGATTCCGCATTACCACACTGAAATGCATTCAATTAATTTCTAGAGCACACAGCTATCTTCACAGAGGCAAAAAGAACAATGGCTATCCTGGCTGAAGAGGGGTAAAACCCAGAAACCGGTCCTAGGATGCTTGTTTCCGGTCCAAGAAGGACCTGGCTTGGCAGTTTGGGCTGGACTGTTCCCACGAGGCACAGGGTCAAGACTGATTTGCATATGGCCAGGTCTAAACTGGCATGGCATGGTGAGCAAAAGAATGTTGGATTTAACCCAGATCTCTTGACTGGGGGTGAATGTTTTGATTTGTCTGCATTCCGTCCATCAATTGTGTGTCTTTTGCTTTCTCGCCCTAAGTGCACCAGGTATGCCCAGGCTTGGGTCCTGGGCTCACTGTGCCACTGGAATCAAGCTATCCTGGCTGAAGAGGGGTGAAACCCTGAAACCGGTCCTAGGATGCTTGTTTCCGCTCCAGGTAGGACCTGGCTTGGCAGTTCAGGTTGGACTGTTCCCATGAGGCACAGGGTCAAGACTGATTTGCATATGGCCAGGTCTAAACTGGGGTGGCGTGGTGAGCAAAAGAATGATGGATTTAACCCAGATCTCTTGACTGGGGGTGAGTGTTTTGATTTGTTCTGCATTCCGTCCATCAATTGTGTGTCTTTTACCTTCGCAGAGGCGTCCTGGATTGTCATGCATATACATATGTCTCTGCTGTCACTGAAAGCGCTGCCTAAAACTAAAGAGTGGCAGCTGGCAGCGGACCGCCCATGGCAATCGCATGCTGCTCCTGCAGGATTGGGGCTCGCAGCTGAGTTAAGGCTGCAGGCAGGCTCACACTCACTCAACTGCTACAAAGTCTCACAATTCATTGTTATGCACCTATTGCTCGGGTCTCACTGAGTGTCAGACTGACGTCATCAAGGTAGTGTGTGTCCAATGACAACTACCGAGACATCCGAGCCCAGTGAGGTTGTGTGCAACATGCCAGCACCACGGGGACATCACATTCTGATGCCAAAGGGTGCGAAGTTTGTTTTGGGAGGAAGGTGACTGGCTACTGGTTTGTCGGCGGTACTGCAAATTCAATCACGATGGTGCTGCTCGCAGCGCTGCATGATGCAGCTTATACCGGCCTGGGCCGCCTCGTGAGGTCAGCTGTTATTACCGTATAAAATATATTGCCGCAGCTGTCTCGAGGGAGATGGAGAGGAGTCAGTGACCCGGGTTGCAGCAGCCGCCAGGACTGTCTCGCACTGGATGGCCCCGCTTGGGACTCACAGGAGTCAGAACATGCCAGTGGACTACTATCAATAGGATAGGATAGGATAGGATATATGTTTATAGAGCGCTCGAATACCGAGGAGTCTTGGCGCTAATGTAAATGGAAGTGGTGCAGCCTATGTTGCAGAGACTATGTTGAGGTGAAAAGCCAGGTCTTTAGTTCTTTCCTAAAGGATTGTCTGTTAGACTGGAATCGCATGGCTGCTGGCATTTTATTCCACAGCTTTGCTGCACAATTAGAAAAGGTTCTTCCACCACATCTCACTCTCCTAATCCTATCAATGTGGAGTAGACCCAAAGTGCTGGATCTTAGGGAACGGGCTGGGGTATAGGGCCTGAACATTTTTTGGATATCTTTAGCTCCCCCACCATAAAATGCTTTGTGGACCAGGCATAACGCCTTAAATTCCACCCGTTGCTGAATGGGAAGCCAGTGGAGAGCTTTGATTTCAGCACAGGTTGGCTGACCTCGAGGTATGTTTAATAGCAACCTGGCAGCGGCATTCTGCAATGACTGCTGCCTACTCATCTGGGTTTTGTTAATCCCCAGCAGCAGGCCATTACAGTAATCAAGCTTAGATAGTAGGAGAGCAACCACCACTGTCTTTTGTAATTCCTGCCCAATGAAAGGAAAGATCTTTTTCAACGTTTTTATTAAAAAGAAGCAGGAGGAGGTGAGACTATTTACCTGAGCGGAGAAATTTAGTTGGCAATCAAAAATAACTCCGAGGTTTCTAACCTTAGAGACAGGACTGAGGCATTCTCCTGCCTCAATGGAGGCGGGCTGGGCAGCAAACCCGAACTGCCGCGGCCTGAGCCTGCCTACTGCAGCCAACCTTGCAGACCAGAGTTGCTGCCTGCAATTATGGAGCACCACCCGCCACAGTCCAAAAGTCCTGACTGACTCTCATCTGCTGTTGTGGCCCAAGTAAGTACCAGCCTGTGCGTGTTAATATAATAACACAAATGCCGATCCCTGTTTCACTGCTAAAGGAAGGAGAAAATGTAGAACAGCTGTGTCTTTCCCCTACTCGAAAAATCAGCGAAAAAGACAAAAAACACATTTTACTTCAATTTAGCAACAAATCAGACAATATATTATAAATAGGCCTGGGCGAAGCACTACGCTACGCTCGCGTAGTTTGCGAAGTTCGCGCTACTTCGCACTACGCGAACTGCACGTAGCACAGTGTGAACACGCGTAGCGTAGTGTTGCGTAGTGCTGCGGTCATTTTTTGCTTGCTCGCGGTCCTCAACGTCAAGTTGGCGACCGCGAGCAAGCAAAATGACATCCTGGCGAGACTTTTTCCTTGTTCGCGATCGCGAGCATGGAAAATAAACCTCCCGGCGAGATTCCCAATGCGAGAAGGTCAGGTTTCTCATTGCGAGGGGTCGCGTATGCTCGCGACCGCTCGCGATGAGAAACTACCAGTTCGCGTTGAGAAAGCTGCAGCTCGAGTAAAAATCTACTCGAGCAGCAGAAAACTACAGCTCGCACTGTGCAAGATGCCATTTTCAATGATTGCACAGTGCCGGTTGCTTGTCCGCACTGTGCAATCATTGAAAACAACATCTTGCACAGTGCGAACATGTTACTTCGCAGTTCGCGAAGTGCTACGCGTAGCTCGCGTAGTGCGAACTTCACTTTGCGTAGCTTCGCGAAGTGCTACTTCGCGAACTACGCCCACCCTTAATTATAAACAATGTACACCTGGCAAATTACCCTCAATTTGAGGGCGTCATGTGAGATTAGGTTTAACTACCAGAAATATGTGCATCTCACCCACAGATGCACTGTCAGGCCTGCCTGTCAGTGTAATTCCATGAGAACCACTTCTCTTGCGGCTGTGAGAGAAGAATTCTTCCTTGCACAGCACCAAGAGTTAGCGAACTGTCACTTCATTGTTATTTTATTTGCCCGCTGAGGTCGGGATTAAACTATCGAATGTTTCACCAAGCACTGAGACCGACGCTGGAGGCTGCACGCTGATACCAGGTCCTGGGAGATTCAGCAAGTAAGGCACGCGCAGCTGAGGGGCATTGCTTTGTTGCCCGTTGTTTGTCTTTGGGAGTCATACCAATTCCAAGACACCAGCTAATACTGAACATAAGTGACTGCGCTATATTGAAAAGTTTGCATTTTATGAACTGCAAGTAACAAAAGGCCCTCTGAGTTAACAGCAGTAACTCAATCACCCATTTACACAACGCTTTTTTTTGTTGGAAGTCATAGTAAATCATTTCGATTTGTTCAGCGCTGTACTATTTCGTAGGATTTCCTGTTGGTGGGCGCTGGGATCACTTCTGGAGTGGAACAGACAGTGCCGATACGGCTGCTCCCATTGCAGATGTGGCAGAGGAGATCTGACCTGGGACGAAGCCGCACTAGCCAGTATTAGAGCTTGAGGGCGCGGAAATCATGCAGCGCTCATTTGGCCGGTAGTACTTGATCAAAGCCCTGTCGCTGCAGAAGTCCGGCAGTAGCCCTGTGAGCTTTTCCTCAGTCAAGTCCCCCTCTACTTTGTTGCCTTGAGATGAGATCTGGCAGGGTGAGGACGACGGCTCCCCAAAGGAAAAAGAAAAGCAAAGGGAGAAACGAGAGGATAGTCTCTGACCCAAGTCGGTCACCTATTCTGTTGCTGAGCGACACCGACACCACAACTGTTATCGAGTCCCATTCCTTGAAGAAGCATTCTGATACAAGGGCCAGTAAATTTATTGGGAACCAACCGAAGATAACAACAAAATTCAACTACTTAAAGGACGCTGGGTCAGCGGTTTTTTCTAGCAACAAGAACATCACCGGGCTCCCAACCCCCCTAAGCCCACTGGTGATTATTTCCAAGGATCGCTCAGTAAACAGGGGTCCAAGGAGTGTTGACCTCAACATAAAGGAAACTGAAATTGAATCAGTGGCGGAAAACAACAGGATTTTGGGAAATCTCAACCGTACGCTTCCTGAAGTTAGCTTAACCATCCCGTGCAGTCAAAACAGAGAATCTGCGCTTCACTTTATTAAGGGTATTAACACCTCCCTTATGACGGAAAAGCTAGGTACCTTCTCTGGGGGGGGTGGTTGCAACCAACAGGTTTCTCACTGTTTATGCAAATCTGAATCAGTGCATAATGAAACTGTAACGAACACAGAAGACGCTGAGGGTGTCATGAAGGAGCTTTCCTATCTCGAATCGACGGAATGGGCAAAAATGTTGAACTCATATGGGAATTCAAATCCTGGCTCTCCCAAGCCACCAGCAAATTCAAGGCAGGACAAAGGTGAGGTACCCTCGCACGAAAATGCATGGGCCACCGCCCTTGATATCCTTCAAAAGTCAGCAGACGCTATGCTCTATCAGGCTGACAAAATGGACATACAAATCAGCCTCTTAAACATACTTGCCGTATACGTTGCCAAAATCGACGAAAGGATCTCAAATCTAAACAGCCTGATCAGACGGGCCCAGGAAACTGTAGATCGCCCGCAGCAAGGATGCGACTGCTTACCTATTGTGGAGAAACTCAGTTCGCTTCCAGGCATAATGGAAAAGCTGGTAGCAGACTTAAAAGAAATAGCAAAAGCTACACCTACCTCTGGGAATGGTAGCGATACAGACCCAGGAAATCCAAGCGAAGCTCGTCAATCTAAAACAGTCTTTAATTTAAGACCAAGTGTGGAAGAAATTGACAACTCCCTACGACCCGAAGAGAACACGGCGCAAAGTGGTGGCACGAGAGGGAAGCAGGTTACTAGTAGAGCCAGTTCCACCCCTCTCTCTTCAATTGAACAAGGAGAGGAAAACCCTGCAGGGAAAATTAAGAGACAGAGAAAGCGGAAAGGACGCAATAAAATGAAAAGGGGCAAACAAGTCCTAAACCTCTACCTGATGTTTAACAGCCTTGGACCACCTGGTGTTTCCGGAGATGTCGAGCAAGTAACTCCCTCTGTCCCAGGAACAACAACGGAAGCACAACCAATCAATCAAGTTTGTGACAAAAGGAAGAGCCTCACTTCCAGCCCGCCAATAGTAAAGGAACCACCAACGGTCCGTTCGGGAAAATATTTGCCCATTGATGCAAAAGAACAAAAAACCACCACCAACTTGGCTCCCCCCAACATACACATCAAGCAGAACGGAATAGACGTGAATCATGTTCCGAGTCTTGCGACAAGGCCGCTTGGAGGCCCCATCTCAAAGCTGGATGATGCAGCAACCTGTGCCAATCATCAACAGGGCCCACTCCCAGTAAATAAAAACTGGAACTTTGGTCATGTAAATAATGAAAAGCCTGACACTTTGCGCAATGAGATCCCCTTCAAGGGTCCTTTGATAAAAATAGCGCAATTACCATTCATGGATAAAACAGAGGCAATGCCAAGGCCAAATAGCACAGTTCGGAGTGGGGACAACTACTCTACCCTCTTCTATCCAGAATACAAGTCTAAAGGCAGCCACAATATCCTAAATCGGGGTAACATTTTAAAGCTGATACAAGCGTTAGGTCTGTCTGATGAAATTACCTCTCAAGACATAATCTCGGTAGAATTCATCGCACCATGTCAAGGCCAATCAAATGATTCTACAAAAATCACCTGGAAAACTGCTGAAGCAATGAACAAAATTTTAGGGTCAATCGACACCTTCAAACAATGGGGAATACTGATACAACCGGGAAGGGAAGAGGGTTACCCACACGTTTTACAGGGAGGCTGCGGTGCTGTAAATAGAAGCGTAGGGAGGGGTACAGTTTACTCCGTCCTTAGGGGAGCATGTAATAAAACTCCCACCTCTGCCCACCCAACGAGGAAAGCAAAAGAAGATGGGTGCACAACAAATAGGAATCTGGACGAGGTGGGTTCTTGGTCATGGCTGGCCGGCGCCCTGAATACAATCCGTCTTTTACGCTGACATCCTAGCAGGGTGGACTGCTACGATAAGATTCCTTTAAAAATCTGTTCATGGAACATAAATGGCCTCACGAACAAACTCGAGGACAACACTACCATTCCCTACCTTCGGGTTTTTGACATACTCTTATTACAAGAGACATGGCTCATGGCACCGCATCATCTAGAAGGCTTCAAAATCCACCACATTCCAGCGCACAAACTGAATCGTCCGGGAAGGGGGAGTGGCGGTCTAGCAGTTTATATATCAACAAAAAACGCAGTCACTTCCTGGGACTTGCCGGCCTCATCAAATCGCCTCCATTGTGTGGGAATCTCTCTTATCGTGAACAATGGCCAAAAATGGAGGTTAACACTCATGAACGTCTATGTTCGCCCAAATACAGCATCCAGGAAATCCTTTGCAGATGAAGTATCGGCATCAGTAATAAGAGCGCAAACAGGTTTTCCAAACTCAGAAATTTTACTCACTGGTGACTTTAACATGTGGTTAATGTCAGTTCTTCATAAAAATGAGGTCACCAAATCACACGATAGCATCTGGGTGATCCCACCGCAAGCCAAGCCGGGTTGGCATAAGGAGGATTCTCACGGAAGTTCTCTACAAGGTAACCTCGAAAATCTGGGTCTAAGAGCCTTAAACGGACGTTATCCTGCTGACAGGCCACCTCGATTCTCCTACCTATCGAAAAAAGGCACTTCATTAATCGACTATACCTTTGTCAGCATCTCTTTGCTCCATCAAGTAGCTGGATACTGTCTTGGTAACAGAATAGAAAGTGATCATTGCCCGCAAGAAATTACTTTGAGGACTGGCCTCACACAATATAAAAAGGTAAGGGACTTGCCATCTGAGAGCCTCACAATCAACCTCAAACGCATCAAATGTTCCCTTAAGAATCTTCAACCCATATCAGCCGAGGCCAAACAAATAATTGAGCGCCAAACGCGCTCGGGCAATATATGTGCCAACTGGTCAATATTTGCTACCGAACTTACGGATAGATTTGCGAAACCAACAAAACATGCAAGCCAAATTGATCAAAAGAACACGCCGCGCTCAAACGGTGAGATACTATCTGCAAAAAGAGCAATGAATCGCTCATGGCGGGCTTTAAAAACTGACCCATCGGATCCCAGCAAAATAAAAAAACTGAGAGAGGCACGTAATCATCTTAAGAAAGTTAAACGTGAACTACGCAAAAACCAATGGAACCTGTTTTGGGTCAAATTACAGTATGATATTAAATCAAACAACTCTGCCAGGTTTTGGCGCACAATCAATAGTACATCTGGACGCTCTTCCAAAGTCGCTTCCTCGAGCATTCTCGAAATAGAGTGGGTTGAATATCTTTCTTCCCACTTCAATGACCAGGAATTGTGCATTAATGATCAATATCCCCCTTTCAGGGACACACTACTACAATCAGAGACTGTCTCAGAATCTCATCAGAACCCTTCAAACTCTTCAAAAAAGCTCGGCCACAAAATGACACCAATAAAAGTAATTCATTCGATCCAGAGCTGCGCTAACTTAGTGCTAGTTCAGAAGGGCGAAATTGAAAAAATAATAAAAAAGGGACGTCAGGATGGCGCGCCTGGCCCTGGGGGAATTCCTCAAGCTTTGTTCAAGGAAGATCCAACTTTTTGGGCTGCGAAACTAAGCCCCCTTTTCAACACATGTCTCCAAAACAACATCATACCGCCCTCCTGGCGTGGATCTATCCTTGCACCAATCTTTAAAGGCGGGGACAAAAAATCTCCTGGGAATTACCGCCTCATTGCACTCATTGACAACGAAGCAAAGTATTTTGCGGGAGTGCTGCTAAACTCACTTAGGTCATGGGCTGTGGAAAACTCCATAATTCCCCCGAATCAAACAGGCTTTACAATAAACACCGGAACTTCAGTCAATCTCATGTCCCTCTCATGCCTAATTGACCAAGCTAAATTCTGCTCTTGTTCACTGTATATGGGGTTTATCGACTATCAAGCGGCCTTTGACAATGTCAACAGAAGCAAATAATGGCAGAAGCTGTCCAGTTTCAACATTCCAGAAGCCCTTCTAAGAGCCATACAACTCCTGCACCAGGATACATGGGTTAGAATTAAGATCGGGGACGGCTCAAGACTGTCTCGCCAGATTTCGACAGAAAAAGGCCTCAAACAGGGATGTGTCTTGGCCCCAATACTTTTCAATCTATTCCTAGCCGACCTTCCCGAAGTTCTCAATAAGGTCAACTCCCACGCTCCTAAATTATCCGGTTTGCCGCTGACAAACCTATTATATGCTGATGACGTGGTACTGTTAAGTAAAACAAAGATCGGAATGCAAAGACTTCTGGATGCTATTTCCGACTACTCCAACAATAATGAGCTTCGCATTAACAACAGGAAGACGAAAATTCTAGCGGTGCATTCAAGGAAAGCAAAGAAGCTGTCTTGGGCTCTGAATAACGAGCGCATTGTCGAATCCAACTGCCAAAGGTACCTTGGTGTCACTTTTAACAACAACGGAAAATATAAATCCCAACTAGAAGAGCAAAAAAGGAAGGGCACGGCACTTGCCTTTGCAATCGGTCTAATTCAAAAGAAACTTCAAGGCCCTACTCTTGCACCCACACTTCAGGTGGCTCAGGCAAAAATCATTCCCACTCTAATTTATGGCAGTGAAGCCTTAAAAGGATTGGACAGTGACCATCTGGATAAAATAATCACTAATATCTACAGGTCCGTGTTTAAATTACCAAACCATACATCACCTGCACAAATCAGGTTGGAATTTGGCATCTGCAAACAACGATTGGCTAGAGCCATGTCCTTCCTCGTGTGCTGTCACAAGTTGAGGTTATCAAAGGAGGGAAGTTTAGGTTACCATTTGTGGGCCTGCATTGATAACAACTTATGGCGAGCAGGACACGAATATTGGTCAAAAGGCTTAAAAACTCTGTGCCTAAATGACCTCTGGATCCTGCATGCCAGTCAGAAGGAATTCAAAAGGCTAGCGAAAATCAGCACTAAACAATTATCAAGAGTGGAAGACAAAGCCAGCCTCGCAAAAAGAAGTCATGGGTGGATGACTCTTCAATCCTATGCCTTACTAATCCCACTGCCGTACCTTACCACATTGTTTAGTGCTCGGACGAAACTAAGATTTTTAAAACTGAGACTGGGAGTCATCAATCTGTTGACACATCGGCCAAAATGGAAAAGAGAACATGGAAAAGTACAGTGCCGACTTTGTGGGTCTCCCAAAGAAGACATTATACACATCATATGCCTGTGTCCTCTACTATTGACAGAGCGACGGGCTTTACTCAAGCATCACTGGAATAGAAAGATGATTAGAAGCTGTAGAGCAGCAGTTTTGGCGTGTTTCGATCCTAGGAACACTAAATTAAATTGTGCCCTAGTAAGATTTATGGAGTGCGTTGCAAAAAAACATACTGAGCTGTCCAGAGTCTGCGACCCCCCATTGGAATAATGCTGCTAAATCCTCACTTGCTGCTTCTGGCTCCTTTGAATATGACTTTTTAAACTGAAGTTTTACCTTATTATCCATACATATCAACTTTTTATGGAATTATCGTCTTAAATTAACCTCAAATTTTAAATGTTTGTATTTGCAATGGTTTACTTTTAAATCACACAATAAAGTTTATATTATTGTCATTTTATTTGTAGCAGCACCACTACCCACCAAGTGACAGGCTGACACAGTGCCCTCGCCACAGCGCCCCAGCACAGTGAGTAGGTTTGTGTAGCAGTGTTGCATTTGCAGGCTTCAGTACAAGCCCAGATACATAGCTCATTTGGCTCACTTCCAGGCACTACATGGTGCTTTGGAGACCAGAGTTTCAAACTGTGGTTGACGTCCTAGTGGTTTTGCCGATGTAGCTCAGGGGAAGTATGCAAAGAGGAAAACATCTTTTCAGGAGCACCAAAGACACTGTAGTTTCTACACGAATCTCGTGCAAACGGAGCCTGACTTTCAACGCATTCCACATAGAAACACTGCCTAATTTGAAGTATACACACATGTTTCCCCAGAGTGCACTGCTCCCCTTATAAATCTGATGTTATCTGGTATTTTTTTCTATTTTCATTGTTTGTCCCAAGTGTAGCAGCAGTTTTTAAGCCAGGCAAACACTTTCTGTCCAGTGTTCTTGTTTAAGGAAGTATATATTGTATGTTAAATCCCGCGTATGGTTATGTAGTTCCTACACTGTCTCGTGAAGTGTATGCTGCCATGGAGACCGGCAGCTGGCTGCTGGATGTGACGGGGCCAGCCTGTTGCTGCGGCTCCAGCTCGCCAGGCATGCAAAATCAGTGAGTGCCTGAAACTGACGGCATAATCTCCTAGTTGCACTTGCTATGCTATGCTATGCTATGCTATGCTATGCTTTTTAGGCTAGCACGCGGTCATGAATGGTCAGCTCAATGAGATCATCTTCTGAGCATCTGTAGTGCCTCCTGCCCTCTGTTACTGATAACTGCAGAGAAGCGGTCTGTGTACTGTTCGTGCCCTTCCATTTCTGGTGCTTTGCAGCAGTTTTAAGATCTTCCTAGAGTTTCTCGTTGCTCAAATTGGTGTACATTTCTAATATTTATGTGTTTCCCATGCCTTCCTTCCTTGATTTTGCTTGCGAGAAAGTGTCACTCATAATTGTTGAAATCACACTCATAATTACACTGAAATTATGGAAATGTCACACATAACAATCTGAAACCATGGCAGCTATGCTGAGAAGGGCTACCTTACCTGTGTGATTTGACAAAAGATGTACACATTGCCTTCCCTTGCTTCCTTTACATTGCTAGTACATGAATCTGCAGGTGGTGGACACCTATGGTCATCTTTGGGGCCCAATACTCATTTTCATCATCAGACTGCGACCCAGAGCAAGCGCGAGAAAGGAAGAAAAGGGAGGCGGAAGGAGGGTGTGAAAGAGAGGAACACAATGACAAAGGAGATGGCACAGATGCGAAAGAGCCAGCAAGGGTGAGATAAAGAGTCAGGAAGTGTTGAATGGTGGATGGAAGAGTCATTCCCTGGACTCAAGGCTAGACAGACTTGATGTCCAGCAACCCGGGCATACAGCAGCACCAGGGGCAAACTCCTATACAATTTCTTTTTTAAAGTTTACCCACTGTGCCTTGGTAATCTGTCACTTAACCCCTTCGATGCTGCGCACATTTTCACCCTGTGCGGGCGATTTAAATAGTGGGCGGGAGTCAGACGGCCCCCGGCCATCCTCCGCACACGCCCACCGTGCCGCATGACGGCCGGGGGCTGTCATGCGCACCGCAGAGGTTAACACAGTTTACTTCCATGTTGTGCTAAGCAACTAACCACCGTTATCTGAGAAAGCTCATCTGTGTTTAAAAAATGTCAAGTGTGTCTAGCAGATGTTCACTCTTTAAAATTGTGGCTGAGTGATATGTTGCTAATTATTCAGGATTTTACAATGACTTTAGGGCAGTGGATGTCTAGGGTCTACTGTTCCAAACCTTAGTGAACTGTTCCAGAAAATGTTCAGATGTTCTACGTTTTGGATGCTACAGGCTTTCATCCTTCAGTCCTCTGTGAAGACCAGCTGTTTGTTGTACGCTAAAATATTTTTGGACCACAGGGATTCTGTCTTGGCATTGTATTGTAAATTATCTTCAGGTGCTCTGCTAAATCACTCTCAGACCTGATGAAGCCCTGCAGACTAGACCTAGCGGGCCCGAATTTACTGGTATTACAAGTGGCAGAACAAGATTCACACGATTATACCATGGACCAGTCTCAGTCACGAACAAAAACTTATGTGGCCTCGCTTATCCTTAAGACTAATTAACCTCTCTGTTTATACAGCATTGCTTGTTGACTGTTTTTACTCCTAACATTCTTCTTCAACCAACTGCCTTGTGTGTGTTTAACACTCTACGTCCTGCTTAGGATGATCCGCAAAGTACTCCCCTTATTACCATGTCAAGCCAAAAAGTTGCTGATCCAGGCCCTAATTCTTTCCAGGATAGACTATGGCAACGCTCTATATCTAGGTGCCCCAAACTCAGGGGTCGCAAAACTGCAGATTGTTCAAAACTCGGCAGCAAGGCCCGCCTTACGCTCCCTTCACTGGCTCCCGGTGCAGGAGAGAATCCACTTTAAGGCTCTCTGTGTTGCACACAAGCTCTTAGAAGGGATTGGGCCACCCATCATCAAAGCCTTGATTAGACCTTACAAAGCTACTAGAAGACTTCGTTCAGACGAGCTTCACTCGGCAGAAGTGCCCAGAATCAAGAGGGCCAGAACTGGTGGCCGGCTTTTTTCACATAATGCGGCCAAGCTTTTGAACTCCCTCCCGCTCTCTCTTCGTAGGAAACCCAACCATCTTGTATTTCGAAAACAGCTAAAAACCTGGCTCTTCCCATAAGGGACTGCCCCCTCTAGTTTCCGCTGCAGCGCTGGGATGCCTCAGAGTAGCCACGCGCTTTACAAAAGCCTATTTCATTTCATTTCAATCTCTGTAGTGAACCCTGCACTGATATGCCACTATATAGCAATTACTGACATTTATGAATATATAGATTTATTTCACACTATACAGGTATGGTGAACGATTGTGTTTAGATATATAACTTAAATGTACTCCGGTTTCACTTGAGTTTGGGTCCCTCAGTTATTCGACAATGGCAATTCAAACAGGGGTTCTAAGTTACCCATGCCATAGGTGCCCTGATGTAAAGGGTAGGGTGCCCTCCTGGGTTTCAGGAATTAAAAGGAGCGTAGCTTCCAGGGAGGGAGGTTGTTTGGGGTCTGACACATAAATGCGTTCTTGGCTTGGTAGTTAGATCTGTGAGACCTGAGTCGCATCTGCTGTGTCTGTGTCAGTTTTTCTCATCGTGTGCCAAGAATAAGAGACATAAGAGTGCCCTTTGATGTAAAAAGAGAGAAACAGAGACAAAGGTGTACACCTGGTGGCTGCGTTTCAAAATGTGAAACTAGATGAGCTGGAATCAATACTGACTTCCTTACAAATTGTGTGATTCTAAGCAAACATTTTTAGTTCACAGAGCCTCCTTTTTCTTTATATCACATTTGAGTGCACTTATAAGTTCTTCAGTTCAGGAAATGCTCTGTACAAGCACCTCTTATGTTTGATTTAATGGACTGTAATCTTGCTCCATCTATAGTAAGAATCTAGGCCAGGTTTAGGGTTTTCATCACTACTGACTAGCCTCTTAGTTACCTAATGGTATTGTCGCTGGGGGGAGGGGGTGCATTAATGTTTCTAATGTTCAAGTTTAAAAATGATCACTTTTGTTAAATGTCTGTCTGTGCAGTGATTTAATCTGATGTACTGAGGTGAAACACATCCTTTGGTTAAAGAAATACATTTTTTTGAATGTTTTAGTTATGTTTGTTGCATAATATACATGCCAAATATTTACATGGCTTGACTCGTGCATGGACTCTTAGAGCCAACCCAGACCCATGGTTCAGCCACCCTATCAATTTGCTGGTGTGCCTGCCTCTATTTGGGGCCATCAGTCACTTGATAAAATGATTTGTAAAAGGCGAGGACAGGAAACATTGAGCCCTTCCTACATGCACTGAGGTAACAACTCTACCATCAAGGCTTCTCCTAGCGGAGATGAAGAAGAGTGCATGCAGTGAAAATACATTTGAAAGAAGTGATCCTAGAACAGGGACTCCAGGCCATTGTGTTGTATGTGATTATTGTCATGTTATGTTATGGTATGTTGTTTTGTAAAGCAACTATCACCCGTTATGAGTTTAGAGGAAGAGCTACCATGCCTAGGTGAGATGGGCAGGGACATAGCTTCAGGGGAGGAGGTGAATGGGATGTGACACACCCACCCCCATCCCACTAGGCTTGGTAGTTGGGTCCTGAGCTGGGCATGGTATGTCTGTGTCATTATCTCTCGTTTTTTTCATTTCACTAAGAGCTTTCAACTTGTTCTTTATTTGGGGTCGAAACTTAAATATAAGTAGAGCCTGTTGTACAAAAATATAGTAAATCTGCACACATGAAAGTACTTCTGAATGGCTGCAAATTTCGGCCGAAAAGCAGCGATAATTTTATCGCCTAATTAGCAAGGCCACGCTAACGCGTGAAACCTTGCTTTAGCGTGGGGATTCCTAACACCCAGCTTTGCATCTCTAATGAGATGCAAAGTGGGCGTTCCTAACCTAACATGACAGGAGAAATGTCGCTAAGCGACATTTCTCCTATCATCAAGCCCCACGCTATGAAGCATAGCGTCAGGAAAAGTAGCGATAACCCCTGTTATCGCTACTTTCCTTACGCCTGCTTCAGGACTGACTTAGCCATGATATCCTATGGAAGGTGGATATCATGGCTAAGTTTGTGAGTCCCTATCAGCAAGCTAACGCCACACTACGTGAGATTATCGCTGGGATTCCAGCGATAATCTCACGTTAGGCAGTTAGCATGAGGATTTTTATCGCTGAAGAGATAAGCGTTGCTAATAGCACGCTATCTCAGCGATAAAAATCCACGTTACCTGGCGATAATTATCCTCACGCTAAGAGCGCTGAGCGATAATTATCGCCGGGTGTTGCTGATATGCCCCAGAGTTTCTTTACTAGCAAGATCCCCTGGCTTGGAAATATTGTTAACTCTATGTCACCTATCTCATGCATCCCTTCCAACCCGAGTTCCTCACCACCTTTCACCATGCTTATTTTCTAGTCCTGATGAAGGACATTATAAGGCTGCAGTGTTCTTCAACAGAAGGGCTTCTCTTACTGACATCTGCAATGCTGCAGTGTGGAATTGTGCCTTCCAGCACTAAGACCCATCATTACTAAATGTATCAATATCTGACTCTCCGCTGATGAAATCCAAAAGATTTCAGCCAAAGCTGCATCTTCTTACTTTTGACCCTATCTGCGGCATTCAAAGTGCTTCAAGAACATCTTTACTAGCCTTCCTGAAACTTGATTTACAAAATAAAAAAATTCAAACCCCCTTGGAAGAAACATCCGTGGCCTAATGTGTAACGAGCGCATCACCTCTACTTTCAGATCTCTGCATTGACGATCGGTCAAAATAAAATCCCATTTTAAAATTCTGTACATTGTACATAAATTGGATTTTGCCTCTATTTATAATTGTTTCAGCCCTAAAATGTCCCAGGTATTTGAGATTCTCCTCTGCTCATCCTCCTGAACTAAGATTGTTTGGAGACAGACTGTCCATGCCTCAGCCACTTAGTTTGGAAAAAGATTTCCAAAAGAAGTCTAAAGATTCTCTTGTTCTGCTCCTCTTCAGGGCTAAGCATGACTAGCATTGGCCGACTTTGTGCTTGATTCACTACATAACTTATTTATCTAAAGATAGTGAGCTGCACAAGGCTGTCTTTTAATCACTCAGACCCCACCTTAGCGGCTATTCCCTCTCTGGAGACATTCGCATTCTTCCATTGCAGAACCTAAAGTTTACCTATGTTTTTTCTGCTTCGTCTTCTTGTCACTCCACTGTTGTGCAATTCTTTCTCCACACACCTAGCACTCTGAAATGGACATTAATAAGACATCAGTGTGGAGGATATAAGGGACAATGACAAAGTCTGAGGGACCAGATTTTATTGCAAAGCACATTACAGAGGTCACAGATCGAGGGTCTTATTGTGTTTGAAGAAGGATTGGCCATGCTTCAGGCAACATCGTAAGGCGTCTCTACCTCATTGCTGTTTACAACTGAGCCGGCAGATTGTGAACTTCTCTGTAACAAAGAGCTGAAAAATGTTAATGTCTCTACAAGTGAGTTGAGAGTGGAGCAATGCAATTGCTCTTGGTGAAGCTTTATGTGTACTATGACCACCAAAGAGGCTGCGTATGTCAGTAGAACATTGCTGGCCCTCATGAGGGATAGGAAAGGACAATGTATCGCCATCTCTTGGTGTAATCTCCTTTCCTAGTACTGTTTACCGTAGCAGAATCTTTGTTCTCCTAAGTGACGAGATCTAGGAAGAGACAACGTATCACCATCTCTTGGTGTAATCCCCTTTTCTTGTACTGATTACCGTAGCAGAATCATTGTTCCCCTGAGTGTTGAGATATAGGAAGAGACAACGTATCGCCATCTCATGATGTAATCCCCTTTCCTTGTACTGTTTACCATAGCAAAATCATCGTTCTCCTAAGTGTCAAGTTCTAGGAAGAGACAACGTATCACCATCTCTTGGTGTAATCTCCTTTCCTTGTACTGTCTACCATAGCAAAATCATCGTTCTCCTAAGTGTCGAGATCTAAGAAGAGACAACATATTGCCACATCATGGTGTAATCCCCTTTCCTTGTACTGTTTGCCATAGCAGAATCGTCATTCTCGTAAGTGTCGAGATCTAGGAAGAGACAACGTTTCGCCATCTCATGGTGTAATCCCCTTTCCTTGTACTGTTTACCATAGCAGAATCATCGTTCACCTAAGTATCGAGATCTTCCATCCTTGCATCCTGTTGGTGAATGGTACATATTAGATATATGGATGTCCGATGCAGTCCATTGGTCTGAGAAGTATCCCTGAATTACAATTGTAATGTTCACTTCAATAAGTGTTGTGCAAGCTGGCTTAAAACCACCCATAAGTCAGTCCTCCTGGCTATGTTTGAGGATCCTACTGGACCTCCCTTTGCCATTGACATTGGTGGATCATACCATTTGGATCAGTTTCGTCTTGTACACTGGGATTGGTAGAATGTCTGCTCTTTTCTATCTGACCAGATCAAGGTTTTCTTGTATTCACCCCTGTCATTCTAAGCCATAAATCCTCACTTGTGGAGTTCCTCAAGGCTCAGCTTGTCTTGTTTGCTCTGTTGATTTTAGGGTTTTTTCTATATTGATTGAAAGAGATTCTCCTTCCTGTTGAAAGAAAGCTCCTCAGATATAACCTTCTGTTTTGGTGATTCCCTTTTTGCCCTAAACTACTGGATGACCAATAATTTCCTCAACTTTACTAATCTGAGCATTTTTTTGTTAGGTGGTGGTGATGTATTTTAGGACTTTTCATCTGATCCCCGGCTTTAAAACATTCACCAATTCAGGTCGAGGTGGTGCAATATCTGGACAGCTAACTTGATAAAAATCTTGTGCTGTCTACTCAATTCAACTTAGTAGTCTTCTCCTCATTTTAACAAGTCTGTCGGCTCATGAAAATCCATAACATTAGCGATTCATCATCGCACTCTGCATCACACTCTTGTGTCTCATTGTTTGGATTACACTCATCCCCTTTATTTGGGTCTCTTGGGTTTCCTTGGGATAAACTCCAAATAGTTGAGACTATAGTCAGCACCCTGGAGTAGCTGGAGTTGGGGGCACATTCATTAGAGAGCACAGAGGGGCAGATTTACAAGCCCTGTGCGCCACATTTGCGCCGCCGTTGCGTCACTTTTGTGACGCAGCGGCGGCGCAAAGCTAGGGCCATGCTGCGACAGATTTACAACGTGACGCATCTAGAGAGATGCGTCACGTTGTAAAGCCCTGCACCACATTAAACCTGCGTCAGGTTTAATGTATGCAGGGTGGGCGTTACGGCAGAAAAAGCCTCGGAGAAGTGACGCAGTGAAATCTACGAGATTTCACGGAGTCACTTTTCCGACGCTGGTGCGTCAAATCCTTACGCCTGCTTCAAGCAGGCGTAAGGCGTGACGCACCATGTTAGGGATAGGGCAGGTTGGAACAGTGTTGGAGTTGCGTCGCGCTTGCGACACAACTTCAGCACTGCGCCAACCTTACGCCAGCAGATGCGTCACGCATCTGCTTGTCCTTGCGCCACGATGCACCGAATTGTAAATTTGGCGCATCTGCAGTGGCGCAAGGGCAAACTTGCGTGACGCATCTTCCCTGGTGCATCCCTGCTGATTTGCAGGGATGCGCCAGGGAACGTAAATCTGCCCCAGAATATATACTCATAGGTGTGCTCGACCTGGAGGCCAAGCTTTTTCGGTTTTAGCACCCGGTAATGTTCAGCAAATAGAAAACCAGATCCCATTTTGCATCTGGTCAACACTCACCTATTTTGCTAGTTTTTTTGGCTATTGGCCGCAGCTTCAACTGTACTGGCAGCACAGCATATTTCAGTGATATGTGCTTTGCAAGTATACGACATTAATGCACTCTTTCACAAGTTCAGCCATCATTCTTTCTTCAGGGTAATTTACCTCTAACTGAAGTGTAGTTCCTCAATATTCACAAATTTTATGTAAAGTAATCCTGTCTTTCCAGGAATTATTTACAGTTTCAATGAAGGAACATAATTGGTTGTTACCACTACATCCAAAGGTGAAATGGCTGCACATGTGTTTCTATAGTAAGTATGGGCCTGAATTTGGCTTTGACAAACGGTGTTAGTACAGTCACCATATTGAATACTTTACTCCTGCCATAACAAAGGTACTCCACCTGCCAAATTTAGAGATGTCCACTGGCCCAGGGGACATTTCTTTCATTTACAGGAACCGCGGTCCCAGCAGCTTCTGTAAATGCATTGAAAGTGTGCCATGTTGCTACGTCAACAGTTTCTATTTTAATATCAAAAACAAAATCCAAAAGCAAGAATTTGTTTTTTAAAATAAAAAAAAACAACGCCCCCCTTGCCATGGAGGTTTTCTCCCATGTTGTGGGAGTATTTGAGAAGTTTTTACTTTTACAAAGTGAAATGTTTTGGGTGGCTTTTTGTAAAACTGACCCTATGTCCGCCCACTCTAAATTGGGAGGGTGGACACTGGCCAAACCTCTGACAGACGTTGCTCTCTCAGCCATCGGAGGGGTATGTAGGCAGCAGGGATGTAGCAGTCTCTGCTGTGTATATACTGAGGGCTCACCCGTCTGTAAATCAGACGGGCAGACCTTCAGTTTTGCAGAGAAGGTACTCAGTTACCGCCCCACCAAACTCTAAATCAGGCCCTACGTCTTCTCCAATGATATAGCATCTAAGAAGGCCAAATATACAGTTTTTTGCAAGTTTATCGTGCATTTAGTTGGCTTGTCCCATTGCCTGCACTCTTGTCGTTCAGGATGCCACATGTCATGCTTTTTGCTGCTCACAGGGTGAGAGAAGCACTCTCAAAGAGATTTGCATCTGCGGATGGGACACGTCTGGTGGCCCCGCGGGGAGGCCGCCTCCCACTATCTGTGCCCTATGTGAGCTGTGAAAGAGGTGCCTGTCTGTGGCTGGGATGAGCTGCGGCACCGCAGGGGTCCTACCAGAGCAACTTCAAGGGCACGGGGCACCTTCAGAGATGTCAATAGGAAATGTTGGCACAGTTAAGCAACCCTGAATGTGTGAATGAATACCTTGCTGTGACTAACCTGGGCAAAGGCACGGCTATAAATGGTGCATCGGGTGCAGTGTGCTTGTCTTTTATCATTACACAATGGCCTGCAGGGGGTATTTCCCTTCCTTTCATTAGCCTATTGGCCCGTGCCACGCCGCTGGCCCTGGGAATACGCCCCTGGTGTCTATTTCTCCCATCAACCCTCTTTCAAAGTTCATACATATTGAGAGATCAGGGGAGAGGTGCTTGGGGACAGACACACAGGGAGAGTAGGATTTGCCAAAGATCAAATAGATTGGTAAAGTTGGAAATCTGAGATTATAAAGCAGGACTACTTGTTCCAAATGATATTACTTCGCCATCAAGTTAGAGGTGCAGATAAAAAATTCCGAGTGAGGATACCTCACTGGCGTCATGAGGATTGTGAAAAATCCAAGTGCCAGACGAAGAACAAATATTGCAAATCAGCCACGCCCCTTCCTCAGGAGAGTGGTAAGGGTGTGATAATAATAATTTTCCACATTTGGAAAGCGCGAACAATGACCCATAAGGGTCTCTAGGCGCTGGGGGTCGTTGGGAAGATTAAGCAAGCTATTGCCGGGAGTAACATGGTGCTGGGCTAATCTGCCGCCGGCACCAGGGATCAAACCGTGATCCCTAGATTCCAGAGTCAGTCACCCTGGCCACAGCGCCACACCTCTTTGGAGCACACTGTCGCACATAGGTTACTAAAACATGGTGTGGGAGCGTACTGTCATTTACAGACAGCTTATTTTCCACTGTAATGGCAACCCATCTTGCATAGGCATGCACTTTTAGTGGTTAAACTATATGTCACACAAACGGGTATGTCTGGAAATGTGCATCACAAATTAAAGCACGTCGATTCGATTTGGTCATATTCCAATATTTGTTTCCATCATACTTCAGAACTGCAAACAACATGTGCCTCATTTGGGCTTTCCTAACTGCTGACATATTTTTAATAATTTGTGCAGTTCATTTACAGGTATTTAAATGTTGTGTGTTAGAAAAAACAAAATAGACACCCTTCATCCTTTCCTTTGTCACACCTTGTACCCCAACTAGACTGTCACATTGTTCGCTTTACAAATCCTCTAACTTTGCAGTCAGAGAAAGAAAAGTGAACACCAATGTCCCTGTTAAAAGAATAAGGAGCGCATTTGACCTCTGTCTTTGAAGGCACAGTAAAAGTTATCAAGTAAAAACAACATTAACAGGCACCTTTATTTCTCTTTCACCTTCTGAACTCCATTATGGTTATTTTGGGGATGCTGCAGAACCCCCGCACCACACTTTCCAGCGCCTATGCAAGAGGTTGCGTTTTGGTGAACAGACGCTGTATACCCACCCTCCGATGAGGTAATAACCAGTCCGCTTATTTTTTACCAAAAACCTACCAACAGCAAGACCTTTTCTTTGGGTCCTGGGGAAGGTGGTGGTTATTGGGCAGTATGTGTGTGGTGTACCGTGACTTGTGCTTAATTTGTAATAGAAATAAGTGCCAGGGCCCTCTTCAGTAGGCCACTGAAACTTGCACCACACATTGCCCCTGCCAGTGCTGCCAATGGCAGAATGAACATAGTTACTAACCGTCACACTCCTACAAGAGCGGCAATTCAGACTAGTTCAGGCCCCAAAGCTTCAAGAATGGCTTGGGCAGCAGGTAATAGTCATTCTTAATGTATTTTGGATTAATAATTTCCTGTTATTGTGTTCATCTCTAAATCAGCCAGACAGTGCCACCTTATGGTAGACTGTCACAAGTGCAGGTGTGGACAATTAAGTGTTGGTGTAGTGCGCCACAAACAACCTGGTCAAATTAAGCACTGACCAGGGCTTTAAGTGGACCGGGTTTCACCAGTTCTGGGCACCGGCAGTTTATTAAAGGGGGCCTCGAAACGGGTCTCTAGCTGGCTCTGTTTCGTGCCCTGTCACAGGCGGACAGTTTTTTTTACGGAATAAAGCGACAGCAAGCAGGCCCATTGATGTGCGCGTGCTCACACTGCTCACTTCTCACTAGTGGAGAAGTTACAGCATGACGTCATGCCAGGCGAGCACTGTGGGGGGAAGGGAAATCCTTTAAAGAGAGTCATTTTCTCTCGGGATTTCCCTTCTCTTTTTGAAACTCAGGAGCAGCAACATTGTCGTGGTGTCACCAGGGCTTTAAGTGGATGCTTTTTCAATATTATATACAAGCCAAATTTGATGCTTATTTGTCTTATGCAACTAACAACCATTGACAAAGCCAATAGTCCTGACTTGTAGGTATGATGTTACTCGTTGTATCATATATCTGCATGAATTGACAGAAACAGCAAAATACAAGTCGGGCGGCACACTATGCTAAGCACAGATTTTTAGCTTACATGTTTTTAAGCCACGGCCTTAATTACATTGCCACGTCCCTTTGAGAGACCCCCCCCCCCAGTTTTTTCATCCCACTTAAAGCCCTAGCACTGACAGTGACATTCACTATTGATGTCTCTGGGTTTAAGACTATTTCATTCCATTTGTGTGACACGTATTCATTCTGTAAACTTGTCTCTCCAAAGGTACGAATAGCGAGCAGTCAGGGCTTACTCCAGGAGGTGGTAAATGGATTGAAACTCAAATACCGTGTGGCGTGGCACTCACGCTAGATGCAGCATTTTTAGTTGCGGTACCACTTTTAAAATAGCCTCATTTAGAGAAGGGGGTTCTGCAAAGAAGCTCCTCAAATGTCCTGTATAAATCACAGTCTCCGAAATCCTCAACACATATCTTCTTGCGCGCACGAGTAGTGTCTCCGCGCTCAGTGTTTACACCTGCGCAAAGCGTCCTGCACAGTCATAGTGGAAAGTTGGCCACCGTTCTTCTTTTGTTTTGCCTTGTAGTTACAGGATCAGCTCGCTCTCACACCTGTGAAGATCTGCAGCTGGCAGAAAAGTGTCTCATTTTGGGACATTTGTCACAGCTCTGGTTGCCAACCCCCACACATCGCTGATACAGTGGCGGCTGGTGACATTTGAAAACGGTGAGCCGTAAAGTTGTCGTGGTACTGCACTGAGGCGAGCGAGCATAGAGAGCGAGCCCTAACAACCTACGGGGGGGGGGTACGGGAGGTTCGGGGGGTTCTCCCCCGAGAAAATTTTGAAAAAAGTGGATAAATGGAGCATTTTCAAGCAAATTTGAGGAAGCAGGAAGGTGGATAAAGCACTTGCAAAAGTGTTATGACAGGATCTGTAACAACATCCTTATATCCATCAACTTCACCCCAACACAAGTACAAACACACACTCAAACACTATCAAGTACACACCTAAACCACAAGTCACAAACATTTGTTTAGGCTTAAAGACCTATACACAAAAAAATATACAGAGACCGCTGCAGCTGCAAGCAGACATACTGGGACCGGTGCCACCTCACAAGCACCCCTGGTCACACCTTCCCCTTTCTGGGAGCTTCCAGGAGACGCGCTGGTCAGGATGAGGAAATACTGAGTGCTTGTCCCAGCAAGTCGAGTTTCTTTCTGTGTTCAAAAATTACCACCTTCCTTTTTCTGCCTCCCACTCATTTCTGTGTTTCGGTATCTTTGTGTCTCACACCCTTCACGATCTCCTCAGCTGCCCTCTGCACTTTCCCCTCACCTTTAGGTCTCCCCTATCACTCTACCTCCTGTTTTCCCCCATACAGCTCTGCCTGAATTGCACCCTCTTTCATGTTCATCCTCTCTCCTTGCTGTCACTCTTTCCACTCCCCTTTGCCCTCCCCCTCCTCTCTGTGAACCTCTCTCTCTGTCACTCTCCTCTCATTGCCACTCTTTCCACTTTCATTTGGCCCTTATGAATCTCCTTTCACGCTCTTCGTCTCCATACGTGTCGCTCTCACCTTGCTGTCACTCTTTCCACTCCCTTTTGTCCTTCCCTCCTCTCTATGAACCTCTCTCTCTGACCTCCATCTGTCACTCTCCTCTCATTGCCATTGTTTCCACTCTCATTTGGCCCTTATGAACCTTATCACACGTTCTTTATCTCCATCCGTGTGACTCTCCTTGCTGTACCTCTTTCCACTTCCCTTTGTCCCTCCCTGCAAATCTCCCTCATCTGCATCTTGGTCACCCCCTCTCATTGACACTTGTTCCCCTCCCCTCTGTCCCTTTCTCCTCTCTGGGAACTTCTCTCTCATCTCCATCCCTGTCACTCTCCTCTTATTGTCACTCGCTGCACTCCCCTCTGTCCATCCCTCCTCTCTGTGAACCTCTCTCTCTTCTGCACTCCCTGTCCCCCTCCCTTCATTGTCACTCTTTGCTCCTGCCCTTTCCATTTCTTGATCCGTGGCTCCTTCTTGCCACTCTTCCTTTCCCTCTCTCTCTCTTCTTACGCTTTTATTTTAACTCCCTGTCCATATTACCAACTGGCACTGACATAATTTTGTCGCACCTGAGTTTATCCAGCAGCCGAGCCGAGTTATTTTAAGATAACGCGCTTCTTGTGACCGTACACGCAGGTTGTGACTTTGGAGGAAACTGGTATTTAACGGTCTATTCAGGTTTACCAGTTAAGAATGCAGTAATTTTCTTTGGGGCACATTTGAAAAATGCTCATGATGTGAATATGAAGTTTCAAGATTACAATTTAAAAAAAAAAAGCTTACCAGACCAGGTCCGCGCGGCACTTCTCTGCTTCTCGGCCGGGTGCCATTGGCGCCTCTTCTAAGGAACAGCACTGGTTGGTAACCCCTCTAAGCCAATACTGACGCTACTCCAGCAGCGCCAGCATTGGCTTAGAGCAGGGTGACTCATCGCCCGCCTGCCCATTAGGAGACCAAGGTTTGAGCCTTTGCTCAACCCTCGCTCTCCTAATGGGCATGCGCCAGCCACAGCAGACACTAGTGCGCATGACTGGGCACGGCGGAAAAAATTCGACAACCTTCACCCAGCATGCGCACTGCTGCCTGCTGTGCGCTCTGCGCCACCTCTGGTCTGCTGCATGTCAGACTCAGTCACTCAGCAGCATGACGCCAGACCGCCCACCCCCTTCAGACTCTGAAGGGGGTGGGCGGTCCGAGTTCATGCTGACATGATTGTCAGATAGTTCTCCCTCGGCGTCTCTGGACTTAAGTAAACTGAGTCAGTTTACTTAAACTCAGAGACGCCGAGGGAGCTGCGAGTGCGGGCGGCTTGTGGGGCAACGCCCCAGCGCCCTTGATGGACGCACCGCCAGCGCCCCTGCCCGCTCTCTGCGCCTTGGAAAGACACAGGTGCATTCTTGGCTGTTTTCAGTTTCTCGGTTCTAAAGGCGCGGTTGCCTGTCTGTCATCTCCTTCCCGTTCCTGCTATAATGTGCTGAAAATAAATATCCATTTCTGAAAGGAGCGAGTTGGTCCCTTAGCAGACAGCCCCGGTCTCACCCTGGCTCTTTTCCCGCCATCATTCTGCTCTGAAAGATTGCACCTCCCTGGTGCTTTAACTCTCGGTTTAGAAAGCGGCGTTAGATTGGTGAGAACTGAGAACATCTTCAAATGTTTCCTCTGGCTGCAGACGTCGCCGGCGGGACACGTCCCTGGGAGGTGTTATCCTTCCTGGAACAGAATAATCTTCACATTTCTCCATCACCTTATCTTTTTCATCTGCAGAAAGGCGCGCGCCAGTGACGGCGTCAGGTCAGCTTTTCTGCTGGGCAAGGAACGACGCTGCAATGCAACTCTCGATGGATTTATTCTCTCTTTGTTTTGCGTTGTATAACACACAGGGTATACAGCCTCTCCCCAGCCTGTGCCCACGATGACATATCATTATACATTTTAACAAGCATTGGTGTAAGAAAGCCCTGCTTGTTAACACACAGCGACTGAGAGCAGGCATTAACAAAGCGGCGTGATTTCTGCTTCTAGACGCCCACAATCAATGCGCATTGTTGTTTAACTCCACATTTGCACATTTCGTTCATTTTCACACAACATGGTGGTGGGCTCATTATTTTTTTAGCTCTTACAATAAGAAAGCTTTTGTAGGCGCTACAGTGTTGATTCATTCTAATGGATCGTTTTGTCCCTGACATCAGGCTAGTTAAAGTTGATCAAACCTTTACTTTCAGGCTCGAGAGCCTTCTGCAGAGAGTGGGAGGGGTTGGCAGGTGTAAGGTGAGCTTTCAGAGTACGAGCCAAGGGGGTTTTGCTAAAGTTAAACACACAAGATGATGGACGTAATCTTGCACATTGGCAAAACATTCACCCCCAGTCAGAGATCTGGGTTTAATCCATCGTTATTTTGCTCACCGCGCCAACCCAGTTCAGACATGGCCATATGCAAATCAGTCTTGACCCTGTGCCTTATGGGAACAGTCCAGCCCGAACTGCCAAGCCATGTCTTCCCTGGACCAGAATCAAGCATCCTAGGACCGGTTTCGGGGTTTCACCCCTCTTCAGCCAGGATAGCTTGACTCCAGTGGCGTTGTGAGCACAGGACCCACGTCTGAGCATACCCTTCCCACATAGGGCGAACAGCAAAACACACAAGATGATGGACGGAATGTTGCACATTGGCAAAACATTCACCCCCAGTCACAGATCTGGGTTTAATCTATCGTTATTTTGCTCACCACGAAACCGGTCCTAGGATGCTTGTTTCCAGTCCAGGGAGGACCTGGCCTGGCAGTTCGGGCTGGACTGTTCCCATTAGGCACAGGGTCAAGACTGATTTGCATATGGCTGGGTCCAAACTGGAATGGCATGGTGAGCAAAAAAACAATGGATTTAGGCCCAGATCTCTGTACTGGGGTGAATGTATGACATTGTTCTGCATTCTGTCCATCAATAGTTCTTTTTGCATTTGTCACCCCGAGTGGGACGGGTATGCTCAGACGTGAGTCCCGTGCTCTCCATGCCACTGGACTCAAGCTATCCTGGCTGAAGAGGGGTGAACCCCCGAAACCGGTGCTAGAATGCGTGTTTCCAGTCCAGAGAGGACCTGGCCTAGCAGTTCGGGCTGGACTGTTCCCATGAGGCACAGGGTCAAGACTGATTTGCATATGACTGGGTTCAAACTGGAACGGCATGGTGAGCAAAAAAACGATGGATTTAGGCCCAGATCTCTGTACTGGGGTGAATGTATGACATTGTTCTGCATTCTGTCCATCAATTGTTGTTTTTGATTTTGCTAAAGTTTCCATTGTTTGTCATGTTGAAACCCTTTATTCATCTAGCCTTTCCTGCAAAAACAGAAACATCCAAACAAGGTTTTACTGTAGGAGGTACAGCTGAACCCCACGATGTTTGGCTGCTCTGCACCTCCAAGTCGCTTCCGCTAGGGCTTCTGGCCCTCTATAGGATTTTTCTTCTTCGCTTGACTGTTGTGAATCTCATTTTATGTAATGGTCAATTCCTAATCTCAGATGTGTCAGACACATCACATTTGTTCTCCATTGCCGCCCCAGCTTTGTACTTCACCTTACCTTTTTCAAGAGCTACCAAATTCCCAAGTACCCCTAGTCTCCTACATGACTTTGGTGAACTCTGAGTTTTATAAGGTTGGGGCCCTGTGTAGTCTTCTTGGTCTGGACAGCGCTGGGTTACTCTTGTGTTTTTTTGGTTTGGACCTCTGAAGGGGTAAGTGCCTCCCTAACAAGTAGGAGAAGGGTTTCCATGCCAACACCCTTGCAATGTCTGTATCCTTGCAACGTGGTACCTCCTAGTCATTCATGGGTTAGATGATTGCTTCTTCATTCCATAGTTTTAGAACCTGGAGACTGGAGAGTGGTTAATGGTTTCAAGGACTGTTTAAGTTTGAAGATGTTTTTTACTTTGCTTAAATAAGGTCTGTTTTGAAGGGCTGATCCCATGAATGATGTCCCAATACATCTCAAAACCCCGGCTGACATCATCAACACAGCAAAAGACTAGAAATGTTATTGTTGGTGATTTTTAAACCTATTTCATGGTCCATTTCAATGCTTGGCGAGCTTGGCTTGAATATTTTGACTGTGGTGATGACATAGAGCGTGGTTCTGCATATTCGGTCAAATTTTAGGTAGAGATTTCTCTCTAAGAGTGTAGATTACACAGCTGGAATCAAACTGTGAGTCACTGAGGGTGCAACTGTTCAAACTGTCTTTTACAACTTGGTAACTCACAACTGGAACGAGATGCAGTTGAGTTACTGGTAAATTAATGGAAGATGGCTTCACTAATCAACTCAGATGAGCGATGAGTTGTTGGCGATTGTATCATGGATCAAGGGTGAGATATGGTTTTCTGGCTAATGATGGTTTGACAGCAGTTTCAGTTAAAACAGAAGTGGTTCATGCTCAAAGATACCCATGTGTGTCTGAGATACATCAGATCGCTGGATTGTGAGTTTTAAACAGATTTTGTTTATCTGAATTTAAGGCATAGTTGGCCTTTTGGGTTCGATGCAACCCGAGTGACCTCTTTGAAATCAAAAAGGATGCGGATTAAGCCATTTCAATGTGAGGCGATCTTTTAGCACACCTTCGATGACAAGGTGGTGGCTGATCACTGACATTTTGAAGGGCCTCATTTTGAGATCTCATGACATCCAGGTCCGGTCATTGTAGGTCCCTAGAAACTCCTGCGTCCAATGACACTCCACGCTCTACCTTCTGTGGCCTTCATCGAAATGTGTCCTTGGTACCCTTTAGTAGGGTTTTTAGGTCAAGACAAGTTATGCTGTTAATGTAAATTGAACACATATTGGCAAAAGCAGTAGTTCTAGCTTTTTGTTAGGGAAAGAAATTAGTAAATGTTGGCCAACTTCGTATGTGTTGCCACTACTGCCCTAGAAAGAAAGTCGCATAATAATGCAACATCTTGGGCTCTAGCAGTATTAAAACTGGGAGGAGGGCTCCGATGACACAAGACTGCATTAGTAGAGTTGAGCTGCAGGGCCGGACTGTCCGTAGCGGGCACAAGGCATTTTCCTGGTGGGCTGGAATGGTGGGGGCTGGTTTTGGAGCAGTCGGGAAGGTTTTACAGCACTGCAATATCGGCCCCGTGTAACAAAATAACAAAAGCAGCAGCAATGTTTCCCACCAGCACCCCCCATCATCCCAGGGGCCGTTCGACTTAATTGCCAGGGCTGGTTTGCATTCTTAGTCTGGCCGCGTTCATCTGTACTCATAAAGAAGAGCCTAATGAAATGAGTTAGAAGATGAAGGTTACATTGTAAGCCCTGCATATGAAACGCATGCATTACAAAATATTGCATAGTAAATACATTGTGTTCTTTTGCATCTTTAGGAATGTAAATCCAGCAACTTGTTATCATGGCAGCAAAGGAAAACAAATTCATGTTCAAGGATATATTTACTTTGAAGCGCTTCCTTTAAGCCAGGCTGAAACATCTAGAGCATGCCCTTTGTAAATAAAAAAAAGCATAATTCAGCAATTAAGATGTCAACATGTTTAAATATGTCAAAGACCATGGTCCTGCACTTGTGACGCATATGCAGTATAACAAAAGGACAACTCAACAACCCATCATGAAAACATAATGGGAACACAAATGGAACAATGAAAACATCCTCAAAGTTCCATGGGCAGCACATCCATGCAATGGCAAAGCATGAAAAACGCATTAAAGGTAGTGACTTGGGGTGGGCACACCAAAAGTACGCTCTCTCTGTACTTCTTATTGCACTTCTTAAAGAATTGATCTAACTTTTTGAAATATTTTATGATAATGTTTGAACAATGATGCATAATGTGGAATGAGAGCTGGCGGAGATTAATGCTGATTGTCAACTGGCTGCCTTTCTCGGTGGACTTTTTTTTTTTTTTTTTTATATTGTGTGTGCTGGCCTTGGCCCTTTCTGTACGGTCATCCCTACATTTTTTGCCCTCATCCCTTCTGTTTTCTGAACCTGTTTTTGTTGTCTTTTAGGAGTCTGCGCACTTTACCACTACTAACCAGTGCTAAAGTGTGTGCACTGCCTCCTTTAAATATGGTGAAATTGGCTTACGCCCAGTTGGTATATTCAATTTAGCTGTAAGTCCCTAGTACAGTGGTACTACAAGTATCCAGGGACTGTAAATTAAATGTTACTTGTGGGCCTGCATCACTGATTGTGACACCCACTTAAGTAGCCTTTTAAACAAGTCTCAGGCCTGCCATTGCAGCCCCTGTGTGCAGTTTTAAACTGCCATTTTGACCTAGGAAAATAAACTTTTTGCCAGGCCTAAACCTTCCTTTTTAATCCCTATAAGTTACCCTAAGGGTAGGTCCTACACAGCCCATAGGGCAGGGTGCAATGTATTTAAAAATGTAGTCATGTACTTTTAAGTTCTACATGTCATGGTAGTGAAAAACTCTTAAATTCGTTTTTCACTACTGGAAGGCCTGTCTCTCCACAGGATAACAATTGGTTACCTTATTGAATTTAATAAGTGATAACTTTCAATTGGTAGCAGGTAGGAATGCTGGGTTTGGTATCAAAAGAATTGTAATTTAAAACCCTCTTTAATGGTAAAGTCAGATTTTAAGTCACAATTCTAAAAATGACACTTTTAGGAAATGGCATTCTCTTGTCCCAACTTTTTGGTGCCTGCAGCCTGTATCCTGGGTCACATTATGAGATGTAGCTGGCATTTGATCTTGCATATTTCTCCCAGACATTGAGACCAAGTGGGAATAGGTTTTGGCAGGTTAGGTAATCACTGACTGTATAGGAGGCAAAGCTGTCACTTACCACACTTGCACATCCCAAAGACTCTGCCTAAGCACTCTCACAAAGCATCTGAGATGAGTCCTTTGTGCCTCAGACAAGCTGTGGACAGAGCAGGGAGGGAGATAATTCCAAAAACCTCTTGAGGGGTGGAACCCTCCAGAACCTTCTCCTATTTCAAAACGGGCATCAAGTATAAATTGGACCCTCAGATCCAACTCTTCCGTACAAGGCTGAACCAGTGGAAGACTCCAACGGACTGCTGTGCCGTTCTGCTGTATGAGGATCACTACTTTTCTGCCCTGCTGCTCTGCTGCCTGAGAAGGAGTGGGCATGCATTGGACCTAGGATCACCAGAGTGACTCTCAAGAGCTAGTTGGCTGGCCTCCTCATCAGAGCTTCAGGGACAGAAAAGTCTCCAACCACTTTGAACACAGCACCTGGACTCTGTCTATTGTGAGTCTTGCTCCCCAAGTGGTACCACACCAGTCCTGGATCCTTGGAAGTGAGCTGAAGATGCTCTGCCAGCCTAGTTGTGGTTCTTTGGGCAGAACAGACACAGTGGAACACATCTCCTCGCAGCTCCACATAGGAAGTGCCACTACACAATGGATCTCTGATATAGGACCTCCCATTGCAGTTCACAGCTCCTTGGAAACACCACTGTGCGATGCATCTCCGATGCAGGATTTCGAATTGCAAACCTCTGTGTATGGCAACCTTTGCAACGACGCATGACCCCGCATCGCAGCCTGCAGCTTCTCTGTAATCACTTCTACGCAACTCATCCGCGTTGCGGGATCTCGCAATACTCCGCAGCCAGAATTTAAAGTACTTTGTTCAGCGGGCCTAACTTGGTCCCTGAATTCGGCCGTGCTCCATTTTGATCACACTGAACTTATGACGTTGTCCCAGTCTCGTGCAATTAGATAATCACAGGTGGGGCTTTGTGCTTCCAGGCTCTATTTTTACATAAATCTTCAAAATTACATACCTCCAGTACTACTGATTGGGTTTTTATCATTTTAGTCTCAAATAATTTATTACATTTTACTCTATTTATCTAAAATGGTGTGGGATTTTTCTTGTGTTGTGTTTTCACTTTATTACTGTTTGAAGTGCTGCATAAATACTTTACACATTGGCCCTAAATTAAGCCGGACTGCTTTTGTGCCAAGCTACCAGAGGGTTGAGCACAGGTTAATTTGGTGTTTGTTTGTGTTTTGTCCTGACAAGAATTGTGGATGCTGCTTGAGTAGGGTTCCCCCTCTTCCGTGAGTATCATAAAGATGTTGTGGTTTACTTTTTGATGACAAAATCAAGAAAATATGTAATGCATTTCAGTAGCAAATTCAAGATTAAATAGTTAAAATGAACACTTTGTCATATGCTTATACTATGCCAAGCCGCAGGTCCCCACCACTTCAGCCCCAGGAGGCCAGAGCATCTGACACTGAATCCAACCGCTTCGCAAGCAGCAAATTGTCGACAGTGCTCCCAGAAGTGACGCAGCAGATGAGTGGTTGTAAAGTGCCCAGAGATGTACCAATATAATTTTTCCTCCTTTCTTTAGAGAATGGGTCGTGTGGCGGAAGCCAAAGCCAGGAGAAGCTGAGACTGCCTACATACATATCACAATCCTGATAGATACTGTGAAGATGTGAGTACTAGGCCTGGACGGCAAACTCCGCCCCGTTTGCGGAGTTTTCTGCACTCAGTGCTACATGGAAGTCCTGTTATAGAACTGTACTGTTCGCCTTGGAATGGTGAAGAGCACTATGAGGCTGGACCATGCCCCCCACCCCCGCCCTGCTCCAAACATTGAAGCATTTCCAGCACTTATCTATGTGCTATTATGGCACCCAATTCATGGGATTGTTTGTTCACTGAGTGGGCGACCATGTGTATTGAGGCCATCAATACCCAGAAGTTCCATTTCCTCCCCCACAAACATGGTAGGGAAAGAAGCAATGATGGCGTGAGAGGCCGCAGGTATGGATAGCTTAGGGACCCTATTTCATTATGGGGTAGTCATACCCTTTGATAGGCTGCAAGGGCAGAATAGATTGCTGGCAGGACATTTTCTGGCCCATTGGCAATTGATGGCTGAGCTACACCGCTTATGGCACATTGCAGATATGGAACATGATCAAATCTATTATTACATTCACTCCACGTTATGGACGGAGAGCGCAGACTCATCACATGGTTTGTCCGAGCTCTTACATTAACTACACGAGCCCATTCGCTTCAACTCGCAGGAGCTGGGAAGATGATATAGGCAGAAAGCTTACACAGAAGGAATGGAACAGAGCGCTTTTATACCGTGGGAAGCTATCACGGAATGTTAAGTTCCAAAACATACAGCACAACATCTTGCACAGAGCCTGCCTCACACCCAATATACTTCACCAGATGTTTGGATCATATTCCGATTGTTCACGCTGTCGCCAAGCTGGGGCAGATATGACAGACATGTTTTGGAGTTTCCTGGCACCTTCTGAAATTATAGAATGATGTCTTTAAGGCACTGATGGAGGTAAGTGGCCGTACAAATGTTTGCAAGATGGAGGGCTTATTATTGAGGTTGTTTAAGCTCAGGAGCATTGAGGCGTGAGGAAGTCTGTGGATTGCGCAAGAGCACCATAGGAGCAGATTGGGAGACACCACTACAGGACCTGCAGACATACAAAGAAGACCTCACTAACTATGACCTGATCTAAGCCGGTACCTAACCTGGTTCTCTAAAACACCTGGAACGGTGACCCTGTCTCCTCTTCCCCACTTGGGCAATTGCATGTCCCCCTTTCCTTTGAGTGCACAGTGCTGTTCCCTGATATGTACACCATCTTATTACAGCATAAGCTGCCTCTACATCACAGATGGCCCACATTATGTAAGTAGTTACAAGTCTCAGGATTAAAAAGACACGTGCCCTACGTTGGAAGTAAATATTAATGTAATGGTACCACTGCATGCCTAGTTATCACTCATTACCTTACTGTTTGGTTGTTGAATCTGGACCAATAACTATTATTACTCTGATGTCGGAATGTATATGTACGGATCTGTATATGTGCACTCTTCATGTACATGTTGTAATGATACTGCTATGATACCTATGTATCTGTCACTGTGGTGAAATATAATAAAAGTGATTAAAAATAGCATACGTATACTATGGCAGCATCCCTTTCGATATTAGAACACCATCAACCCTCCTACAATTCAAGGAGAAACTGAAAACTCACCTCTTCATAGATCATTACCTCAGGGTAGCTGATGTTTCACCCCTTCCACTAGCTGTAGCTCCTCCCTCAGTCCCTAACATCCCACATGTGCCCACTCGGGCTTGGTCCTGTACAGTGCTTTGTTACCAGCCATCTTGGTTCACCAAAATATACATGCACACATGAGTAATTTCCATGCAATCTCAATTGTATCATCTATCACAGTTGTATAGTATTTTATAATGTATACAGTACTCACTACCACTATGTGGGGCACTGAAGTGCTTCCCTACATGAGGAGCATGCTACACTGTGTAGTGTGTGGTGCTAAGGGTGTTTTGTTTTGTTCTTATGTGGAAAGTGCTTTCATGTTGTGAAGTGAGGACCACTAAGGCATGATTATTGTGTTGTAGGTTGCAATGCAAAGAAAGTGTGATGGCTGAAGAAATACCAGAGAAAAATCGTGTAGTTTGCAGTTTGCAGTGAGCTGGAAGCCTTGAACAGCTCTGTGGATCCCTTTATGACATTTCACATGATCATGGTCTACTTAGCTGGTTACTGCATTGGGTTGTCCATTCTAAGATATTTAATTTGAATTGTATGGTCCTGAGCAGGCATAGGTTGGAGGGAGAGATGGGGGATGAGCTGCTGGGATGGACTTAGTTACTATTATCCCATATATGATTGTCATTGTGAGATATCAAGAAGTTGCTGTAGATTGTACCTATTTCGGACCCCCCATGGTGTGCTAGTTTAGAGTCTCCTGTTGGCCAGTGGTATGTGGCAGATCTCTCCAGTTATTCCATGCCTGTTCAGTTGGTGATTGCTGGTTTATTGCAGTATTTAATTCACATGTGCGCTCTTTCGCGTAGTGGAAGCGTGCAGTGCGTGCCAAAGGCAAGCCTATCTGCGCCCGTCCACGACCGGATCGCAGCCAGCGCCAGCCATGCTGCCCGTTTGCAGAGGTTGGTGAAAAATCGTTGGTCAAGAAGTGAGCTCTTATCCTTCAATATCAACAAGTGTGTGATGCGCAACTGCTGTAATTTAGCCACTGGGGCGCTCTCTAGCTCATGTCCCGCATGCAGTTGGGCTCCGGGGGGGCCCGACAATCAGGAAATAAAACCTAGTTCAAAAATAAGGAAGATTCATCAGGCTACTCAGACTAGAGCATGCCTAATCAATTGTAGATCTCTGGTAAAACACCCAGAGGATATATGGTTACTCCTTGCGGAAAATGAATGTGAGGTTGTGTTTCTGACTGAAACATGGCTAAAGTAAATGTAATGTAATGTAATGTAATGTAAATTGATACTTGTATAGCGCACTACTCACCCGCAAGGGTCTCAAGGCGCTTGTACGAATACCGCTGTGGAACCCATCCTGGCTTTCCCTGTGAGGTGTCCACTCCTGGGCACCCCCAAGGTGGAGACCAGGCATCCTTTAGCGTTGTGGGGGCCGTTGTGGAGATTAAGCAAGCTATTGCCCAGAGTTGCAGAGTGGGACTCCATGATTGGAATAGGCACCGAGGCGAGAATTATCAGGTCCGTGGAATTTTTGAACCGAAGACCCGCCGGGGCGGGGAATTGAACCCTGGTCCCGGGCCAGACCTCTGCATCAGGATCTGCTGCTCTAACCATTGAGCGACACTTCTCCACTGCCAAAGGAAGATTCCATGGCAGTGGTGGCATTAGCCATCCCCCGGGGTTTTCAAATTTGTTGCGCTAATAGAGATGGTGAGAAAAGAGGAGGAGGAGTCGCTATTATTTTTAAGGACTCCTGGGAATTAACCTCTTCAGTGCTACTTAATATGGATAAGATCGAAGGACTAAATTTTTGTATTAAGGTGAGCCCGACCTCCTCTTTCACCGGACTACTGGTCTACAGACCGCCTGACTGTAGTCCTGGTATAATGGTTGATTTTTGCAATTTTGTGGTACAAATCAATTTTGCCCTCTAATTATACAGTTTCATATAGATGATAGCAATTGCACCCAGGCTTGGCAACCGGTGTCTTCTCTTACAGGGGCCAACTTAATTCAACGTCATTGCTCCCACACATAAAGCCGGGCATACCCTCCATCTGGTATTTTCTAATATCCAGAACTTAAACATGGACACCCCAAAGCAGCTAGCCTGGACAGACCACGGCCTTATATCCTTCTCCTTTAGCTTAGGAAGAATAGTGGCACATGCTAAGGCCCATTCCTTTCTAAAACGAAACTGGAAATATATGACTGAGGAGTTTTTAGGGCCTATCTTGCAGACTAGCCAACCTGAACTATCGGGGGATCCCAATGCTGATGCCCTGGTCTTTCAAAAATGGATTGCGGTGACTTTCGAGTCCACTGCCCCGGCTAGACTTGGCAAATCTCTGAGAAATTTACCTTCGCCCCATGGTTTTCAGAATCCCTTAGGTTTCTGAAAAGCAGTTGTAAATGCCTGGAGCGCCAGTGGAGGGTGGATTACACGGCTGATGCTAAGCTGGCTTAAAAAGCTTCCTTGAAAGAGCTGCACAGAGCAATTAAGGTGGCCAGAAAAGATTACATAGCTGCACGGATTAACAACTCGGATAAACCAGGCAAAGAACTGTTTAAGTGGGTTAATTCCTTTCTTAAACCCCTCGAACTAGCTATTGACACTCAGCCGTCACGCTTACTATGTGAGGAATAAAATCCGTGTGGTCTATAACTCCTTCACAGATGGAGTAGAACAAGTCAAATCAGATGTCAGTGAGAGGAGTGACCCGAAATCCTTTTTATCCTGTTTTTCCCCTATTTCACAGCAAGAGGCACTGGCTGAGATGCTGAAGTGCAGGTCAGGTGCCCCAGGAGACCCCTGTCCCCCTAAAATTTGGAAGAAAGTAGCTCACGCCGCCATACAGATGTTACTCCACATATGGAATTCCTCCCTTGGCTCGGGCACCTTCCCTGATCCTTGGAAGCATGCCACAATTTTGCCTCTGAAGAAAAAACCCAATGTTGATGCTGAGGTTTTGTCTAATTATAGACCTATTTCCTTACTGCCTGCACCAGCCAATATGCTGGAAAAGGTTGTCCAGGGTCAACTGGCCAATTTCTCAGAGAGCAATAACATTTTACATGACACTCAATCTGGCTTTCGCGCAGGCTTTGGCACAGAGGCGGCCATGATAGAGGTGGTTGAATCAGTGAGGGTAGCGGTAGATTCGGGGACATCAGCTATGCTGGTGCTCCTGGATCTATCTGCTGCATTTGATACGGTAGATCATGTTATTTTGGTTCAACGCCTTCATGACTTCGGCATTAGGGGTACCGCCCTTGAGTGGGTGAGGTCATTCATCCACAAGCGGACTCAAAGGGTCGCTTTACAACCCTATCAGTCTGAGCAGAAGCGCTTGTGGTGTGGGGTGCCCCAAGGATCTGCTCTAAGCCCACTGCTGTTCAACATCTACTTGGCCCCCCTGTTTTCACTCATTGCCAACTGAGGGGTCAAGGCAATATCTTATGCCGATGACACCCAGTTGGTGTTCCCTTTTAAAGACCAGTTGGCTGACTCCTTTGAAAGTTTCAAGAGCTGTCTCACTGATGTTGCAGCTTGGATGAACAATAATAAATTAAAATTAAATGCTGATAAAACTGAGGTGATGTCTTTTGGGACCAACAAGCCTCCAGACTTGGACTTGTGGTGGCCCCAAGTAATGGGGGTGCCACCCAGCCCAACTGGTGCGGCGAAAAATCTTGGAGTACAATGGGAAGCCGATTTGTCTTTTTCCTCTCAAATTCAGCAAGTAACATCTTCTTGCTTCGGAAAATTGAGGTACATGAGGAAATTTTTACACCTGCTACCAGAAAATTGCAGTTGAACCGTAGTTCATGCAACGGTGACATCCAGGCTGGACTATGCCAATGGCCTTTACTTGGGCCTACCTGTTTACCTGGTGAAGAGACTGCAATTGGTTCAAAACGCGGCAGCTCAAATGATTAGACGCGTACCCATGCGACAGCATATCTCTCCACATATTAAGGAACTTCACTGGCCACCGGTGGCCAACAGAATTAAATTTAAGGCCCTAACTTTGGTTTTTCGGTCGTTCCATGCTCATTGTCCCAGATATCTGAAACAATGACTATCTGCCTACAAACAAACTCGCCTATTGCGGTCCAACAATCAGAATCTTTTGGCTACCCCACAAGTTAGGAAAGAGCGTTGGGGCGGCAGATCCATTGTGGCAAGAGTGGCAAAACTTTGGAATTCCCTGCCGCCTGCTATGTGGCAAATTGATTCAGAATGCCTATTCAGGAAAACAGTTAAGACTTGGCTTTTTAACCTGGATTAATTCAGTGGGATGGCTGATGTCTGACCTCCTAGGCTGCTGCCATTTGTTGTTATAGCGCCGGGACACCTCCTGCGGGAGGTAGCTGTTTTGCGCTCTATAAATGGCCGTATTATCATTATTATTATTTATTGCTGTGAACTGGTACGCTATTGGGTGGTGGATGCGATCTGTTGGGGGTTTATCTTTTGTGAGTGTATGAGGGTCAAGCTGTATAAATTGGCAATTTCCAAGAGTCCAATCAAATTCAAAGCTATCTTCAAACATTTGGGGACAACTGTTTTGTTGCATAGTGCATTTTCCTTTCAGCTATCCAAAGCTCAACAACAACAATTTGGTGTGAATCTTTTACTACTATAGCAACACAAAAAGATGATGGACGGAAAGATGAACATTATCAAACACTCAATCCCATTTATAGATCTGCTTTAAATCAATTTTTGTTCGTCACCATGCCACCCCAGTTTGGACCCAGCCATATGCAAACCAATCTTGACTCTGCTCCCCATGGAAACAGTCCAGTCCGAACTGCCAGGCCAGGTGCTCCCTGGACTGGAAACAAGCATCCTGGGACCAGTGTCGGGGTATCACCCCTCATCGGCAAGGCTAGTTTAAATTGAGAGGCATAGCGAGCATAGGACCCACATCTGGGCATACCCTCCCCACTTAGGGTGACTATAGCAACACAAAAAGATGATGAACAGAATGCTGAACATTGTCATACACTCACCCCCAGCCACAGATCAGGGTTAAATCCATTGTTTTGTTTGCACAACATGCCACGCCTATTGGACCCAGACATGTGCAAATCAGTCTTGACCCTGCTCCCCATGGGAACAGTTCAGACCGATCTGCCAGGCCAGGTCCTCCCTGGAAAAGAAAACAAGCATCCTAGGACCGGTTTCAGGGTATTAACCTTCATCAGCCAGGCTAGCTTGAAACCAGTGGCACAGCGAGCAAGGGACCCACGTCTGGGCCTACCCAGAGCAGAGCCTTGAGAAATGACCAAGTCACAAGTGTACGTGACAAGGTATTGCTATGCTTCACTTCCTGGTTTCATAAATCGATGCCCATATACAGCCAAGGATCCTATTCTGATTAATGATTTGATAAATGAGTGGGAAACCCCTCATTGGCTGGGTATCATTTGTGCAATATGAGCAATATGTATTGCACTCTATAAAAACTCATGTCAACATGTTAAAGAACAGGTCCACAGTGGCACGTGGCACCTCACAGCTGTGGAATATTAAGATCTATTCGGATCTCCATGCCCTGCGCCTTTTATTAATTACAGACATCCACACTCAGGGACAAAGAGGGGTTCCAGTTGCGACATCTTACTCAGAATGTAGCAGAGAGAGCAGGTAGCCAATCTCTCCACTGAGGCTCAGGTAAACCAACATGTTTTACTCTACTATAAAGATTTGGCATCAGCCATTAGCATTGTCATAGTCGGGGCTTGTTGATGGTAATGGCCCTTGCAAAAAAGGAATCCCACTCCAAGTGGATCCCAAATCCCCAACAGAGTGACTACGATGAGACAATAACATGAGGAGCAGTGTGCGATCTTCCATATGCATCGGGCTCTATTTCACAGCGATGTGAGCTCATAGGTGTCAAAATACACATAGTCCGTGTCTAAATTGAAATCAATTGAATATTAATTTCAAAACGTCCTTCTCAAGTCATCAACTTTTTAAATGATATCAGCAAGAGTGCCTGGCTCATTCTAATTCTGAGTGAGGGAATGACACAAGAAATGATTTGATAACTTTGTTATATAACACATACATATTCAGTGTTACTTTTTTACTCAGACACCCAACAGCCCCTTTAACAACCATTGAAGATTCATTACCATTTCAAAGTTTTCATCTGCTTTTGTAGTTGCCATCAAGGGAACATCTTTTGTAGCCTCACTTGTCCCACCTAGAGAACGAGTGCGCATGCCATGGTTATTTGCGCTTGTTAACAATAGTATTGTTCTTTTATATATGACAGTCAGGTTATCTGGGATTCCATAAATGTGCTTGCAGTAATATAAAATGGGTCTCCTCTAATTCCTGAGCTGACTCACTTAGGATCAAGTTCAAATCTTATTACACTCACTATCAGAAACATGTAGACACTCCATACTGTTGTCAAGAATTAATTCTGAAGCAATAAAATGCCTCTTGTGTTGAAACGTCACCACAATAACCAAATGCTGTCAAAATCTTAGGGGCAGATTTACAAGAAAGTGACGCATCTGTCACGATGCGTTATTTTCCCTGCGCCGCCCTGATAACCCTTGCGCCACCATGGATGCACCGTATTTACGAGATGCGTCACGTTGTAAATGGGCTGCATTTTTACCCCGCCACTGTGACACAAAAAGTGACGCAACGGCGGCCCAAAAAGACGCAAGGGGCTTGTAAATCTGCCCCTCAGTGCTCCACGGGCTCGTGATAACTTTGCAATAAAATCTTTGCGCCTCTTTTCCAACCTCTTCAAATGCTTGAAAACAGTAATTGATGCAGAGAAAGGTTTGCAGCACACTGAAGAACATGCCTGCAAAACATGCGCTACATTTCATGGCCACATCCAAATCTCTTCTGTTTACATGTTTTGAAAGATGAAGATTTCAAAATATCTGTCAAGTGCAACTTTGAAAACTCACTTCTGGTCATCCCTAGTCCTGCTTTGTCGCTGACAAATGATGCAGGGATCTCAACGACTTCATGTTATGCTCACAGAGAACCTGCAGCTGAATGCTGCCTGAGACAGCCACCTGAGACCAGCCCTTGAAGTGAAACACATATGTCTATTGAAAAACACAAAAAATATGCCTCACACTCGAAAAGAGCCGCTATAGGTTACAGAACTGGCATTTACTTTTAAGGATATGTATTACAAAGTCAGAAATAGCTCCTTTGTAGCTATGGTTCAATTATGGTTCAGGCGCATTTTCATGGTAAATGCATTTTTGGATCACAAATGACATTGGCGCCCTTTCACAAATGTACATGAAATGTTATGCATCCCTGGTGGAAGTAGCAAGCCTAGTTAAGCGTTGGGGGGAGGGGAGGAGGGATTTGCATTTAAATTCAGGCTCTCTATGAAATGTTGCTCTTTTCCACTGCATAAATCACGCAACTGATTTACACCAAGCTTTGCATGAAAGTAGAATTTCACTCCGAAAGCTGCTCTGCTATGCAGTGTAAATCGGTTCAGTACTTTTCGAGATATTAGCGTTTGAAGAATGGGTCACGTGGGCATCAACGAGTTAAAATGTAAAACTATCTCCGGAGATTTAACTCTTCAGCTTGAAACTGGTGAGTGGGTTAATCACATTTACAGAGAGAAGGGAAGACATGCTGTCTGGTTAAAAGCAACATACATCATTAAATATGAACATAAAGTAATGGAAAATTGTCTGAAAAAGAATAAAAAATGCACTAAACGGATAATGAATGTGTACATTGTCTAACAATCAAGAGCATGCAGCTGCCATTTTGGATTTGGAAACAAGCAACAATTTTACGACATTCACAAGCTTCAGAACATTTGTGATTTCTGAAATTCAATAGTTTAAAGAAGTGAAGCTTTTTTTCCAACTGCACACATGGGGTTTAAGGCACTGGGGGGGCGGGGGGGACGGAGGGGTGTCACAGTGCCTAGCCACAAGCCAGGCCCAGCAACCAACCCCACGCCCGGCACAGCCATTGATATCTGACTTTACATTAAAAAAAACATAGAAATTCACTGAAAAAAACCAATGGTTAAAGTGACGTTGTAGTTAGGCAAAATGTTAGTTAAAACATAACATTTGAAATTAACAAAACCACTGAAATTCGCCAGTTATAATAATCTGAAGTAAGTATAACACGTGCTCTAAAGTAACTATAACCCATAACTGTAACTCACACTCTTGCCATGCACTGCTAATTACTTCCTGTTTTATGTTACTGATGGCATGTTCTATGACATCATTGATAAAACCACTGCAACATCTGAAATCACATAATTGATGACATCACTGTGATTAGCGGGGGCATGAGTTATAGTAACTTTAGAACATAAGTTATAGTTATTTCAGATAGCTGTACCTGAATTTCAGTGGGTTTGTGCGGTTAAAACTGTGGGGGAAATGTACAAGCCCCTATCGCCACGGTAACGTCCTTTTTAAGGATGTTCCTGTCAGCAGCGGTCTGTGCAGGTAACAGCGGTGGGGCGGTGGGGCCATGTAAGGGGATATTTCGAGGGACGATGCTGAGGGAAAATTTATTATTTATTTAATTTTCCCTTGGCATCGTCCCTCGAAATCCCCCTTACACGGCCCCACCGCTGTTACCTGCACAGACCACGTCTGGTTCCTGTGGTGATAGGGGCTTCGCCTTATTTACAAGGCAGCGTTAAGCCACTTTGATGCTTTATGTCTCCTTGTTTTGCTTTTTCCATGTGTGCTGCTTTGTGCAGCACACTTGGAAAAAGCAAAACGCCTTGGATTGTTTATGTGTAGCAAGGTGTCCTTTCCTGCACATAAACATATTTTTTTTTAAATGACCTTTTGTAACTTCCATATGTGCTGCAATAAGCAGCACACATGGAAGTGACAAAACGGCATTTCAAGATTGTTTATGTGCACGAAGGGGGACCTTCCTACACATAAACAATCTTTTCATGCACGCAGACACACTTGCACTATGGCGCAGGGATGTCTGCGTTGGCGCTAAGCTGCTAAACTTAGTACCAGCGCTAGGAAGACACGCAAGGCTGCACCATAGTCTTGTAAATATGGTGCAGCCTGGTGCTTCTGAAGTGCATATGCCGCCGTATGTTTTAACTGATATTTCCACCTAACTATAATGCCCCTTTATCCTTTGACTTTTTCATTGAAGATAGATAGATAGATAGATAGATAGATAGATAGATAGATAGATAGATAGATAGATAGATAGATAGATAGATAGATAGATAGATAGATAGATAGATAGATAGATAGATAGATAGATAGATAGATAGATAGATAGATAGATAGATAGATAGATAGATAGATAGATAGATAGATAGATAGATAGATAGATAGATAGATAGATAGATAGATATGACTTGGCTTTTACTTGTTTTTACCTATTGCCATTATTATGGTTAGGTCATAAGCATTGCATTTGGTGAATGAGTTATAGTTTGCATGGCTTTTGTCCGAATTATGGATTGTGAAGCTAACCATAACTGGAAAATTCAACATTGTTTAAATGGAATTTCAGAGTTTTTTTAAAACACGTGTTAAAATGTTATAACCAATCCTAAGCATATCTTCAATTTAAATATAGTTTGTAACTGATTTGTTTGATAATATCCTACATGGAACTAATTTGATATTATTCTCTTCCTGGTGTGCAAGGAGTTTTTCTGTGGATATTGTGGCTGGCCGAAGGGCCAATCCTTCAGGCATACCCTATGATCAAGCGGCCATGGATGGCCATAACCAGCTGGACACATCCTGCTCTGCTCTGCATTGGTTCGGTTCAGGATCTAGTTTGCGGTCACGCTTTGCATCCAACCCAGCAGGGCATGGCCATTGAGCCTGACCTGCACTATGGGAGGCCACCTCTCAAATGTGCCAATACTGTTTTCTGAGCCTGTGGACTTAGTCTCCCTAAAATGCCCTGGTCTTGGGCCCAAGACCACAGACTATTAAACGCACGACAGATCCACAGGTTTTAAAGTATGTTCTCCCATTCTTCAAGCCATGGATTAGGCACGTCCAAAATGGCGCCCATACTCTGCAGCCTTGGTAGCAAGCCGCAGACTGTGAAGCTCATGGCACTGTGCGTGTCGGGTTTGACACTCGTAGACTTTTATCATGCTAATAATATTTAATATGACATTTACGGTTTTAATATGAGTGACGGATGAAAAAGTGAAGAAAAGAGCTTCTTGAGTTCATAATAACATCTATCATTTCATCATCACGTTATATTTGGGGGCAACTGAAATATATATACATTGGGTTGCAGTACTAGATGCCAAGGGCAGAAAGATGGTAAACCTGCCACCTTCAGGGACAGCATTCATTCAACCTTGACACCCGCGGTCATCGGGCCCTACACATACAGAGATCTCCAACTCTAGACCACAGCTGAAAATTGATATTGGTGGAATGATACTGGTCTTATGTGTAGAGTCAGTGGAATTTGTCTGAAATGCTCCCTAAAATTTAGGCACGTTGACTCTCCAGTCAGTCCCCACTCCATATCATAAACACAGTTTTTACCAACCTATTTATTTTACACAAAATATTGTTGCTGGAAAGTTCCGCAATTTTTTTTTTTTGCTGGAGTTTTTACAGGGGGTGAAGTTTGCTAAAGTGATGAACTTTTAAATCCTCATGAAGTGCAAAGCTTGTCAACTTCGCCTCCTGTCCGCGAGTCAATTAATCTAGAATAAAGCGTGAAGTCTGGCTCGTCTTCCTGCTTTTAGCCAGAAACTGACCGCGCATCTGGTCTTGCAACCTTCTCTACTTCTGTTCCCTTGGTCACCCAAGGCCTGTAGAGTTCAACTCTTCAGAGTTTTCCATCAGTGCCAGATACTCTTGGCAGCATGCTGATGTGTATATCACAAACAGAACTAGAATCTCAAGGTTCTAAGAGGTGGAAGGGATCTGCCTTGCTCACCGCACCAAAGTCATGATCAGTGAACCAGGTGCTCAGGGGAGACCAGTTTGTAAGACCAGCTAGCTAGGAGCCTTTGCTACTCGTCCCAGTGAACAACAGTTATACGGTCCCCTCTTGTTTTCTTGTCCAAAGAAAAGAGGATAGGGGTAGTCAGGGGCTACAGTTGCCTCGCGTATGGCCTGTGAGAGTAACTCCCGACTTATCCAATCGGACCACTAGTTATGTAAAATAAAGCCTGATTTTAGCTGGCTGGTGGTGCTGAAATCAATCAGATAACATGATAGGCGTATTTGTAGAGCACAAGTTCACCGGTGAGCAGGTTTCATGGTGCTATCCACATAGAACCGAAGTTTATTGTCACTAAACTCAGTGGCACTCATTTTAATGAGCTTGGAAAGATGAATGGATCTCAAGGATTCAACCCCGTGGCTACGTGATCACGCAGTAAATGCATTATTCAACTAAGCTATCAAATCTTACACATGCCTTTCGTCTTTGCTACTGGATGAGTGATTTCACCCTTGGTGGATTGGCGATGCCTGCTCAACCGGGTGCATCAGAGCCTACACTACTGATGCTCTGGATTTAGTGCTGCTCCTGACCTTCACTTCATCTCCCTCTCAAATCAATGCAGGGCCACATCAATCCCTTGCTTTACTGACAAAACTCAAAGTTGTGATTGCACTCACAGTGCTGCCGAAGCCCCTAAATATCCCCCCATTCTACACAGCTCATGCTCACAACAGGCATGAGCTAACTTCAAGACTGCGTGTGTATAGTGCCCTATGTGTGCAGGACCAGTAGCGCAGAGGATGGCCTGTGCCGCGGTGGTGGGGTATGCAAGTTCTATAAGGGGCGGGTCAATGACAGAGTATCGTGGTAAATAATATCGTTGACAAAAATGTGGTCTCAAAAATATTGCTTACCACAATATTGTGATCCTATACTGAAAAAAATATTGATGGCATTAATATAATTCAAAAACATACAAAAATATTGCTTTTACTATATTTACACTTTTTAGCAGTAAATCTAAAATATTTTCATATATATAACATTAATAGAATAAATTCCACTATTTTTTATACTTTATAAAAATATAGATTATATAAACGCACATATATGTATGTGTTTCTAGAATATATATATGTATAGTAGCATAAATAATAAATTATATTATATTAGTTGCAATTGTATTCTCTATGTACTAATATAATAATCATATCGATTAATATACACCAATATATATGTGTGTTTGTGTGTGAAAAACAACATACAAAAATACACAATCAAATCTATAACAAAATATATTAATTTCAACAATAAACAAAATGTTAAAATATTAGAACACAAAAAAACACATGCATTAAAAATATACTATAAACATTTAAAAAACCAACATTAAATATTAAAAATAAACAAATAATAATATACATTCAATTAAAAATATATATATATAACATATACTATACTCACTCCAATTTAACCAACATTAGAGAAAGTGTTGGACTTTGCAGGGGTTACATTTACTATTCCCACTGCAGTCTGTGCAACAGTACGGAAAGCATTGGATTTCAGAGAGTTGAAAATTACTATTCCCACTCCAGTCTAAGCAACAGTAGAGAAAGTGTTGGAATTCGGAGGGGTTAGATTTACCATTCCCGCTCTGGTCTAAGCAACAGTATGGACAGTGTTGTACTTTGGAGGGGTTGGATTTACAATTCCCACTTCAGTCTAAGCAACAGTAGTGAAAGTACTTCAAAAGCATTACATATATGATTAACCCCATACATGCAGAGATATATCAAAATCTTAATATAAAATGTATTAAATTACATAAAATAAAAAGAAACACATATAATTATTAAACAAAAAAACAATGTAATATATACATTAAAAAGAAAGAAAGTAAAAAATCAAATTACTTATAATAAGGCTTATACCTAAAATCTAGTGACTGTATTTCTCAATTAGTTCTCTAATTCTACCCAGATTGTATCTTGTGCTTAGAAAGGACCCAAGGGAAGTATTCAAATAACTAGAGGAGTCGAATAAACTAAGCTTTAGAGTGGGTTAAAGAGGAACACTGACATAGCACCATCTGCTTTCCATGGCATTGGCTCACTCAATAGGCACTAGTTCTAACCTTGTTGTAGTAGCAGTAGGACTCATTAATGGAATCTCTGTGGCGGCAAGACATTGACTGCCCTGAGATAAAATGCTTCAGTCCTTAAAACCATTTATGTGTTAAAGCTGCTGTATAAGAGAATACTCATAAATTCTTTATTTCACTTTTAGATGGCGAGCATCAATCACTGTTTTGTTCGCATTAGGTTTTTCATGCCTTTTCTCATTTTACAAACCAGTTTGACACACTCAGGTATTCTGCTTCGCGCTGCCCATCTGGTTCTGTAATTTGTTTTACTCTTGTGAGTACGAATGGAGCTGACTGCTGTTGTTCAACCAGAAAATTCAGTTGAGATGCAGAATTAGGCCGTAGCAGGCATCTTAGGTGCTTCAGTGCCACCGCAAATGATATAGGGCGCGGCTCATATGTCTGTTATTCAATTGAACATAATCATGCCGTTTTATTCTAGGTATTAATAATGCTGGTTTTAAAATATATTCCCTATGTTGGCAGCTAAAGGAACTAAGATACTAAATTTGGGAGCACATGTTATGCTCAGGCTCACACAAAAGTACTGAAATGGAGTAGCCAGGATTAGAAACCAGGTCTTGCAGTTCCACAGCAGACAATTTTCCCAAGCCCAAATCTCTTATGCTACAGCGTTTCCTCTGACATTAGTTTAGCTTCAGATGTTGTTTTTCAATAACCTTTTTTATTGACTTATATTTCAATACTTGTAAACACCCTAATGTCATTTTCATAGAATTTAAGAACAGATAACTGATTAGAGTTGGATCATAATGGAAAATCGACCCTTTACAGCCTGTAGTATCTTTCTACAAGTCAGGATTGTATGCCTTAAGAGCAATATTTCGTGTAGCCTTCATACCCCCTGAATTGTCCCACTGATGCTACTTGACCATTGACCTGTGGCGAGCGCGTGATCAGGGCAAGTTAGACAATCAATGCTCCAGACTGGCAGAAGCAAGGTTGATCGTATACCGAGGGTAAGATGGAAAGACATGAAGTACCACAGGTTCTCACTGAGCCTCAAATTATTACCGCTTTCTAGTGAAGTTAGTACTATCGGTTTGTCCAAGTTACTTTGGGCCCAGGACCATTACATCCTTTTAGCCCTATATACATACTTTTTAACCTCTTCTGTGCCCATGACGAGATAGTCTCGTCATGGAGCACGGTCGCGCTGTGCCCACGACGAGACTATCTCGTCATGAAACCCGCCCACTAAGGAAACGCCCGGCACAGGAGGGGGAAAGGGCGTGGCACTGAAGGGGTTAACCTTCCCTCCCACCCCACTAATAAAGGATACCTTTGAAGTGGGTGAGGGATTCTATCTTTAAGGTTACGCCCCCAGGCACCCAATTTTCATAAGTGCTCCCTGGAATAGAGTTGAGCCCACCCCGACCTTTAGGAGTTGGGGTGAACCCGATGATGAAGCATGCCACTATTAGGGTTGTATAAAGGAAAGGGTCCCTTTCCCTTCCCACCCACAATAGTGGGTGTGCTGTCACCTGGCGTACTGGCGATTCCCCATCCTTGTTGTTTCCAAAGGAGCCATTTTGGATACGGAGGGGATACTCTTGTGTCATTAAGTATATTTCTGGGAGGTCGTATCCCTTCAATCCTCTTCGTCGAGGACCTCTTTACCCTCCTAGGGTTCCTCTTAGGGACCCCTAGCCTTGTGTTAAAGAGTGCAAGGGTGCATTACAGCAGAGAGAGAGTCTGTAGACTCAGCAGTGATTCTGGTCGGATTCCTAGTGCACATTCGCACAAACACACAGAGTTTCTAGCATTTGTTCACTGCAGCTGGACACCAAGGGCCATATGTATCATTATTTCACGCAACGCAGCAAGAAACCTTAACCTTACCCTTATCTATTAAGACATGGCGCGTTCCTGCTCTCTGCCTGCACTGGCACACAAACTGCTGCCTAGCGCCAACGCAGACACCGTGGTGTAAGGGTGCCTGCGTTGCAGACAGGATTGTTTTTGAGCAAGAAGCGACATTTACCTGCACAAAACAATCCTGTGATTTTTTTTCTTCTTTCTACGTGTGCTGCAGCACCACATGGCGATACCAAAGGGGATAATGGACGGAGCGTTCGAGCAAATCAGACACTCACCCCAAGTCAACTGATCTGGGTTTAATCCATCATCATTCTTTAGCTCACTCCACCAGTTCAGAAATGGCCATATGCAAATCAGTCTGACCCTGTGCCTCATGGGAACAGTCCAGCCGAACTGCCAAGCCATGTCTACCCTGGATCGGAAATAAGCATCCTGGGACTGGTTTCGGGTTCATAACCCTCATCAGCCAGGCTATCTTGAATCCAGTAGCAAAGTGAGCAAGGGACCCACGTCTGGGCATACCCTGCCAATTTAGGGCGAACAAAGCGACACCAAAGGGGATGATGGATGAAGCGTTTGAGCAAATCAAACACTCACCCCCAGTCAACTGATCTGGGTTTAATCCATCATCATTCTTTAGCTCACTCCACCACCCCAGTGGGGCAGACATCTTCCTATAGTAAAACAGGGAAGTCTATTATTATTTGAAAATGATATGTAAATTATAAATGCATATAAATTAAAACTACTTAACAACACAAAGCTAATAAAATTAAAAAAGTTTACAACACAATATTTCCTCGAATTAAAATTGTATTACATTGCAAAATAATGTAAAGGTATTAATTTCATTTATAAATATTAATTTTCAAACTCTGATTTTGAAATATAATCACCTACCCTCACTAACATTTTTTTAACTTGTAATAAGCTTGGTTAAATGTTGTTTCAATTGATTGTGAAAAGGTTTATATTTTATCACAAAAATAAAAAATTAAAGTTGTGTGTATATAGTACATACACATTTCGAACCAAGTGTTCTGAGGAAGTTAAACAGCTGTTTTATTCACTAGTGGAAAGCAACAGACACGTTTCAGCTACCAAGCCTTCATTACTGTGTTGTGTGAGTCAATCCCTCAGTCCTTAAATATTAAAAGAATCTCTCTTTGCAATCCCTACTGGATACACAAAATCAGTGTAATTAAGGCACAAATCAGTAATTGCAACACCATAATTGAGTTCACTAATAATTGTTCAACCAAACAAATATTTACGTAATCAATACATAATTCGTTCATTTGCCTCCGTGGAGACCACTACCTGACCTGAACATGACATCAAATCCTAATGCATTAATAGATACTTCCCCTCATATCATGCATAATTGCTCAAATGGGAAATAGACAATTTGAGAACGAAAAAGTAATATCATATCCCCGCATTCATCGGTTCATAGAATTAATTGCTAATCCATCAAAACCACTTATTCAAACTCTATGTGATTATTAGTGGAATCAATTTGGAGTTGCAATGACTATTTTGTACCTTAATTACATTGATTTGTGTTTCAAGTAGTGACTGTAAAGAGAGATTTGCTTTAGTTAAATGTAACGTTGATTAGTCCAAGATGGCCGACATTGACAACAGCATGCCCCCACAGGAGTACCTCTTTTGTTTTGATTTCCGTTTTCACTTTCCACTAATATTTAATGGCTGTGGGATTGAATCACACACCACAGTGATCAAGGCTTTGCAGCGAAAAGGTTCCTGTTGTTTGCCACTGGTGAATAAAATAGCACTTCGCCTTCTTTGGACCGCCCGGTTCGAAGTTTGTTCAAGTGTATTACTATGGAAATAGGAGATCTGTGTACAGGAAAGACAGGAGAGACAGAAGTGGAGATCTGCACCTGTAGCTTTGTGAATTGCATTTTGTAGTAAGTGTATAGTACTACTGTAGTATTACGTTATGTCCTCCAAAATGCAGTCTGTGAATTGGGCCTTATATATTTTGTAAAGCTATTTTTGATTCTGTAGCCTGGCTTTCTTCGATACCTCTGACCATCTGGGGGCTGTATTGTGTCACACAACAGTAGGTTAAAATTACGTTTCTGCCCTGATGCTACATATATGAAAAATCGATAGTTAAAGCCTGGTAAAAAATAATGACTGGCTTATTTCCTAACTGTACAGCGAATTTCAACTTGAGTTCCAGTAAGACAAACCTGATAGCGAGTGCTTAATTTGAGCCAGTGATTTCTGGTACTCAGCACTGGCACTTAATCATCAGCACCAGCTCTTTTTATGAGCACCAGTTAAGGACACATTCACATTAGTTTATGGTAGGCATGGAAGATTAAGTGATTTGCCCAAAGTCACAGGATGTTGAGCCGGCGCCGAGACTCGAACCTAGCTCCCCAGCTCTGAAGTTGGCCGCTCTGGCCACATCCTCTCCCCACTTTCATGGTTGGTAGTTGATTCTGTTTTAGGCGTCGCTAACAGGAGAAATGGGCTGGTGTAAGCTGCCTCCTGACTTATCTTTTCACAAATTAACCACTGCTGATGGATAAGTCACATTTAAGTGGAGGGCGACCAATATAGGCTGTAGGGGCTCAGCTCTGTAACTCTTTGTGGCCTGATCTCAGAACTCCCACAAACATCACAACTTTCAGGGGGGAAAATCAATATAACTGAGAGACACTCAACAGCAGTCCATAAAACCTTTGGGACTGCCCACCTCGACAAGGAACAGGGCCTGTTGTGCACAGTTTGACCTTCGTCAAGGTTAACAGTTGCTTACAAGGAAAGACTGAGCCCTACCTTTAGCATTCAACCCTTCAGCCATCCGGAAAGGGGCTGGTGATGGCAAAACGCGCCTCTCTACTCTTTACCAGTGCTATACAGGATTGTTGGGCCTGTTTGGAACTGGATTAGAAAACTGGGGGCAAATCGTTTGCTCCACATTAGTGAATCCGGACACAATAGGTCTGCTGTTTATCAGTTTCACTTGCCTTTTTTGGCCACTCCTAAATTCCAAGTGCAATGTGCTGATTGCCTGTTCGCCTCCTGCATTCGCTAAAGTCGAGCAGCTCTAGGCCAGTCTGCACACATGCAGATCTGAAAAGTGTACATTTGGGAACAGGGCACATTTTGGTAATGCATGATTTGGCTGTTTTGTATTAGTCAAACCCATTTGAGAACAAACAAGTACTGTCTGTTGATGTGATCTTGGACGAACCATTTAGGTCTCAGTGCCTCCGTCGTCCTATCAGCCTAAGTTGTCAGTGCTTAGAAACAAGCTAAAAATCAATACAAGCGCTACGTAAAACACAGGTCGTTACTTTTACATGCAACTCTTGGCCTTCAGGTGCCAAGGAACCCCCACACACTCTCTTTGTTTCCTGGCTGTAATATATTGAAAAGGGAGCCAGGTGTCACGTCGGAGGCACCCACTGAGGCTGTCTCTGCGAGAGGCAAGGCTTTCCTACATCCTCTGCTTCCAAGCTCCATATAAGGGACACAATGTTCCATATTTATTACATTTTCACAAGGTAGGCCCCAGTGGGGGTGATGGGTGGGAGGGGTTTGTATCACTTGAGTTTCATGGGGAGGCAAGAGCAGATCTGGAAATCTATGGGCCTGCCCAATCACAAGGAAAGGTGGAAATCTATGGGCCCGCCTATTCACAAAGAAATGTGGAAATCTATGGGCCTGCCCAATCACAAGGAAAGGTGGAAATCTATGGGCCTGCCTATTCACAAAGAAAGGTGGAACTCTATAGGCCTGCCTATTCACAAAGAAAGGTGGAAATCTATGGGCCTGCCTATTCACAACGAAAGGTGGAAATCTATGGGCCCGTCTATTCACAAAGAATGCTGGAAATCTACACGACGCTGCCTATTCACAAGGAAAGGTGGACATCTATGGGCCTGCCTATTCACAAAGAAAGGTGGAAATCTATGGGCCCGTCTATTCACAAAGAAAGCTGGAAATCTATGGGCTGCCTATACACAAAGAATGCTGAAAATCTACGGGCTGCCTATTCACAATGAAAGGTGAAAATCTATGGGCCTGCCTATTCACAAAGAAAGGTGGAACTCTATAGGCCTGTCTAATCACAAGGAAAGGTGGAAATCTATGGGCCTGCCTATTCACAAAGAAAGGTGGAAATCTATGGGCCCGTCTATTCACAAAGAATGCTGGAAATCTACGGGCTGCTTATTCACAAGGAAAGGTGGAAATCTATGGGCCTGCCTATTCACAAAGAAAGGTGGAAATCTATGGGCCCGTCTATTCACAAAGAAAGCTGGAAATCTATGGGCTGCTTATACACAAAGAATGCTGAAAATCTACGGGCTACCTATTCACAAAGAATGCTGGAAATCTACGGGCTGCCTATTCACAAGGAAAGGTGGAAATCTATGGGCCTGCCTATTCACAAAGAAAGGTGGAAATCTATGGGCCCGTCTATTCACAAAGAAAGCTGGAAATCTATGGGCTGCCTATTCACAAAGAATGCTGGAAATCTACGGGCTGCCAATTCACAATGAAAGGTGGAAATCTATGGGCCTGCCTAATCACCAAGAAAGGTGGAAATCTATGGGCCTGCCTATTCACCAAGAAAGGTGGACATCTGCTCCTCGTAGGTTACTCTTACAGTTGGAGCAGGTTTTCCACTTTCTTTGAATTCACAAAAAATTCCAGGAGAACGCCCCTTCCCATTTCCAAATAGGAAATCAATACATAAATGCGTTAGTCAACTTTTTTTCCTCTATGGAGATTACATTTTTCCCCATCGAAAGTCTCCTCTGCTATACTTACAAGAAGATGCTCTCTCCCAGCCTGATCACAGATGTACTCCTGTTCATAACAGTTTTAAAAGGTGTGAAACTGCCTCCATACTGTTTGTGAAAACCAACAAACGTGTGAGATTTTGGCGTTCCCCAACATTTTTTCGCTCGATGTCTCTACCCTGAAGCGTAAATAACCTGCCCCTGCAAAGAGATGTACTCACTGTCAAACAGATGTAAAGTAACACATTATTTGTGTCATTTTGCATGTAGATAAATCCATTTAGGGGGTGAGTTCCTGTTTTGTGATGACAGAATTGGCTCTTGTAAGTCGAGCCCTTCTGACTGTGAGTTGAACTTACACTGGGAGGCCGCTTTGTGACTCGGGTTCACTGCTTCCAAGCCTCAGTAGATGTAACAAGGGTTTGAAATGTTGCCCTAAGTAAGGACTGGAGTCCTGGAGCGGTAATGTAATGGAAAGGCTACGTATATCATTTTGAGAAACATAGCCTGCAGTGATTAAGAACCAGCAGACATCTTTTCAGATCTAGCTAAAAGAAAAATTCTCTTTTTTCAGGCTTAGATTAAGGTAAATAGACAAGACTCATACGAACATATAATGTCACATGATCGGAATCTAGAAAAGACAACATTTTGCATACATTAACAGAGAACCAATGAACGTGTCAACGCTTCCTTGGTGTGTGTGGCTGATTGCAGTGTTTCCAGACTATGAGGCATTGCCCCAAAGGCATATTTGCATGTAACTACATTTACATGGGTACATTTACTCTTACACTTTGTAGTAAATGTAATACTCTTGGTTAGTCATGATTTCTAGGTGTACATTTTCATCAAAATGTAGATTAATGCCTACAACCCCTGAAACTTGGGGTGCAGCCTACTTTATGGGTGTAAAGTAACTACAGGCAAAAAGGATCCAAACAGTAGTAAATGTACTCCAGATCAGAGCTGGAGTAAGTCCAGCACCACACATGTGGCCAACCACATACAAAATAATGGATTTAAAATAGAAACAAATAGGAAATAATGTTAAAATAAATGCCTTTATTTTTACTTTTTTAAATACATGTATACATTAAGGTGCCGATTCCGAGCCGATAAAACAAATTACCGTACGACTCGTATCCGTATTTTTTTACGTACGAATCGTACAAGTCCCGTACAAACGGCTAAGTACGATTCGTACGTGAAAAATACATACGAATCGCTTCGGGAAAAGTCTACGAGACGTCCCCGGATAGTTTTACATACAAATCGTAAAACTGAAGTCCGAGCGCGCAAGTACGATCAGTACCGCCCGTCCGAAAAACACAAGCGCATGGAAAAGGCCCCGTACGGAGCGAACTTTGTACGACCCCTACCCCGAGTACACTTGTGCCTGGGGTACGAGTCGTACGGCTCCCCCAGCCTCCCATCCCTCCCGTGTGGATGTATGTCTTTACAACGCACACTTTAACAACGCATGCACTTACAACGCATTTTTTACAACGCACAATCCATTACAACGCATGACATTACAACGCAGGACACTACAACGCATTTTTAAAAACTACCTTTACAACGTATTTCCATTACAACGCATACTACCTTTACAACGCATACCATTACAACGCATAATATTAAATTGCATTTAAGGTAAGTATTAGATAGTATAGGGGTAAAAATTACTATTCTAACTCCAGGGGGTGCAACAGTAGGGTAAGTGTTGGATAGTATAGGGTTAAAAATTACTATTCTAACTCCAGGGGGTGCAACAGTAGGGTAAATGTTGGATAGTATAGGGGTAAAAATTACTATTCTAACTCCAGGGGGTGCAACAGTAGGGAAAGTGTTGGATAGTATAGGGGTATAAATTACTATTCTAACTCCAGGGGGTGCAACAGTAGGGTAAGTGTTGGATAGTATAGGGGTAAAAATTACTATTCTAACTCCAGGGGGTGCAACAGTAGGGTAAGTGTTGGATAGTATAGGGGTAAAAATTACTATTCTAACTCCAGGGGGTGCAACAGTAGGGTAAGTGTTGGATAGTATAGGGGTAAAAATTACTATTCTAACTCCAAAGGGTGCAACAGTAGAGTAAGTGTTGGATAGTATAGGGGTAAAAATTACTATTCTAACTCCAGGGGGTGCAACAGTAGGGTAAGTGTTGGATAGTATAGGGGTCAAAATTACTATTCTAACTCCAGGGGGTGCAACAGTAGAGTAAGTGTTGGATAGTATAGGGGTAAAAATTACTATTCTAACTCCAGGGGTTGCAACAGTAGGGTAAGTGTTGGATAGTATAGGGGTAAAAATTACTATTCTAACTCCAGGGGGTGCAACAGTAGAGTAAGTGTTGGATAGTATAGGGGTAAAAATTACTATTCTAACTCCAGGGGGTGCAATAGTAGGGTAAGTGTTGGATAGTATAGGGGTAAAAATTACTATATTATGCGTTGTAATGGTATGCGTTGTAATGGTAGTATGCGTTGTAATGGAATGCGTTGTAAAGGTAGTTTTTAAAAATGCGTTGTAGTGTCCTGCGTTGTAATGTCATGCGTTGTAATGGATTGTGCGTTGTAAAAAATGCGTTGTAAGTGTAGTGCGTTGTAAAAGTTGCGTTGTAAAGGTTGTTCCCCCTCCCGTGTACGTCTGCACCGTACCCCCCAGCCCCCCGTATGTACGGTCCGTACATACGCGAGTATTGGAGTACGCCTGGGGTACGGTGCGGACATACGCGAGGATTGGGGTACGCCTGGGGTACGGTGCGGACATACGCGGGTGGGGGTACGGTCCGTACATACGGGGGTGGGGCAGTACGGTCCATACATAAGGGGGTGGGGGGTACGGTCCGTACATATGCAATGTTGGGGTACGCACCGTATATGATGACACGTACGATGTGGGTGATGGCGTGTATGTCGCGTACCGGGCCCCCTTTTCGTCGTGCATCGCAGCGTACTTAGCTTTTCCGGCACTTTTTGGCTCCCGTAAAAATATAGCCGTGCGGAGTGCTTAGGTAAAACGCTGACTGACTCCGTGCAGACGTCGCGTACGCGCTGTCCAGGATCAGAATTGTATGTATTTTTTAGCCATAAGGTGTTTTTTACGTTTCGTACAGAAATGGTATTTCTGTACAATCGTACTTGCTGGTTTGTAAGGTGGAATTCCCGGGTACGAGTCGTATGGAGAAAACGCTCCGTACGACCATTCGTACCCGGGTTTTACAGGATCGGAATCGGCACCTAAATGTAATGCTAAAAACGATATACAAATAAATATGATTTTATGATAATATATTTTAATAACATGTTTTATTTAAAAATCAATGCAACTTTAATGTTTCTAAAAGATATTTCAATTAATTTTATGCAAGCATGTTTGTAATTTTTGATGCACAATGAGTGCATATAAACATTTTACTTTAGGTGGCACTATTTCAATAAAGCTTTAAAAACATTTTTTTTACATAATTTAATACAGATACATTAATTAAATGTTGAATTCAAAATTAGGTTAATAGTGCAAAGTTAGAACAGGTAGATTTTCATATGTAGGCAAGGTTCTCCGCCACAGAGGTGGCGATCTCATTATGGTAAAATACAGGGAAAATGTAATTTAAATTAGTCTATTGAATTTTTTAAAAAAAAGATTAAATATTAATATCAATGATTTCTATATATTTCATCTGGGTACAACATAATTTAAAAAATGCTACAGCTTCATTAGATATTGCTAGATTGTATGGAATTGTTACATAGGAGAGTTTGTGATTTATGGAGAGAAATATAGCCAGTTTGCAGAAATATGATAGAGGGAAAGGCAGACATGCTTATGATAGGCAAAAAGACACACAATTGATGGACAGAATGCCGAACAAATCAAAACGTTCTCCCCCAGTCAAGAGATCTGGGTTAAATCCATCATTCTTTTGCTCACCATGCCACCCCAGTTTAGACCTGGTCATATGCAAATCAGTCTTCATCCTGTGCTTCATGGGAACAATCCAGCCTGAACTGCCAAGCCAGGTCCTCCCTGGACAAGAAACAAGCATCCTAGGACCGTTTTCGGGGTTTCACCCCTAATCAACCAGGATAGCTTGAACCCAGTGACCCACGTCTGGGCATACCCGGCGCACTTATGGCGAGAAAGCAAAAGACACACAATTGATGGACGGAATGCAGAACAAATCAAAACAATCACCTCCAGTCAAGAGATCTGGGTTAAATCCATAATTCTTTTGCTCACCATGCCACCCCAGTTTAGACCTGGCCATATGCAAATCAGTCTTAACCCTGTGCCTCATGGCAGTTCGGGCTGGACTGTTCCAAAGCCAGGCCCTCCCTTGACCGGAAACAAGCATCCTAGGACCGGTTTCGATGTTTCACCCCTCATCAGCCAGGATAGCTTGAATCCAGTGGCACAGTGAGCCCGGGACCCACATCTGGGCATACTCGGCGCACTTAGGGAGAGAAAGCAAAAGACACACAATTGATGGACGGAATGCAGAACAAATCAAAACATTCACCCCCAGTCAAGACATACAACACTGGCATACAACACTGGTCCCATGAACCTATAACATTTCAAGAATCAATAGAAACACTAGTCCCAGTAACTTATAGAAACATAAGCCATAAGCCCCAGAACCAATGGAAAACCGAGACCCCGGAGTCAATAGAATTATTTGCCATGAACCCTACGTCCAATCAGAGCCCCAGGGCCTAGTACTAATCAAACCCCTAACTTCTGGACCAATTAGAGCACTAGCTCCTTTACTAATGTGACTTGAATACAATGAGAAAACAGTACTTTGTGGTCAGATGATGTTACCTTGGGGGCTGCTGCAGTGGGAAGGGAGGAGGGCGCCCTGTGCAGGTGACTGTGGGGCCAGCCCTGTCAGTCAGCCTGCAGCTGGGGTGATGAGGAGGCAGGGGCTGCTCTGTTTCCTTAGCTACAGACAACTATATTACACTTTCAGCCTTGGGCTGGACCGGGGGGAGGTCAGGCTACAAACGTGTAATGCCATCCTGCCCTTTAAAATCCTTCTAAACACAAAAACGCTGCTATTCAAAGGCAGACAGACTCAGCCCAGCCAACCAGATAAGACAGACTCTGCACACAGTTAAACAAAAAGCATTTAACTTTTTGTAATGCTTGTTTGTTTATTTTATCTTTTTTAACACTGATCCCTGGAGAGACACAGATAATTAGCCGATTCAAATAATAATGCACAACAGAAATCTCTCCTGCACGTGCAAACTTCCGTCTGGCCTTTCCTCCTGGTCTCTCCAAATGCTCACAGAGAAGGCAGCCCGCCCATAAAGATGGGTCCCTTCGCTCCTGTTTCCAACCTGAAGGGCTGGTACAGTGGAAGCGAGGGGGGGGGGGCTGTGCAGGGGTCTGTGAGCCCAGCCAAGTCACCCATCCTGTAGCTGGTGTGAGGGAAGGGCAGGGCTGATGGCTACTCTAACCACAGACAACTCTAATACACGTTCAGCTCCTAGGCTGGACTGCGTGTAAAATGCTATTCCGCACTTTAAAATTGTAATTGTATTTATAGAGCGCTTACTACCCCTGTCGAGGCGTTGAAGTCTTTCTCATAAACACTAAAAGCTCAGGTTTGCAAAGTCTAACAGATTCAGCACAGGTAGACAGATAATATAGGTTACACACAGTTACAACAAAGACCATTTAACTGGCTGTAATCTTGTTTTGTAAACTTTTTTTAAACTAACTCCAGCAGAGACACAAACAGCAGATTCAAATAAAATGCACAATCAAAATTGCTCCTGGGCTTACCAGTTTTCCTCTGGCCTTTCTCCCTGGGCCCCCCTCTTGCTCACAGTGAAGATGGCTCCGCTATATCCCCTTTCCAGCCATAAGGGCTGTTGCGGTGGCAGGGGAGGTACAATCCTTGTTCAGGGGCTGTGAGCCCCGCCCAGTCACTCAGCCTGCAGCGGATCCCTGGTTGGCCTGCTTGTCATCTCTTTAGGTTGCGTCATAGTCAACGGCTTTCCTTCCTCTTCTTGTTTTTTTCCTTCTCCTCGTGCATGGCTTTTGATTGGATGACTTGTAGAGTTCCATGACTTGCATTCAGGGAAGCACTTTTTATTTTCCGTGTTGCCCTCCATGGGAGTGCATGTGTCTTCTTGGCCTCTTTCTCCCATGTTCTCCTTCCCACCCTCTAGTCTCCACCCCCTTCACTCTTTGCATCACATCTGCCTCCCCAGTGTGTCTGTCACTACCCCACCTCGCTTACTTTTGTTTTATTATTTTCCAAGCCCCACTCTCCCCAAGCTCCTGTGTTGCCTCCCCGCCACTCCCGGTTGCATTCTTTTTTTTTAATCTTTTTTTTACTTTTTGGAGGGACCAGAAATTGAAATTTGTTACGGAGCCACTCATTTCTTGATAATCTGTGCCTTATTTTTAAATTTTTCATCCAAGCTAAGGGGTCTATTGCGATGGCAGGCGGATAAAGTCAGCTCGCCACCGCAACGGCTAAAGGGACCGCCCGCCATAGGTGCAGCAGTCCCGCTATTGGCATTAGGATGTGCCTGTCACACTGGCGGGCGCATCCCGCATTTTTTACATTGCGGCGGGCGGTGCTGCAAACAGTACCCGCCGCAAAGTAAAAAATGCATGTTGAGCATTTGAATGCACAACGTGACAGGCACCGCACGGTGCCTGCCACCTTTTGCATGCAAATGCTGGGGGGGTAAGCACCCTCCAGCCCCCCAACACCCTGGGGGCCCGCTACAGGCCCCCAACAGCAAAGTCCACGAGCCTTTCCAAGGGGGCAATGCCGCCATGGAAAGGCAAGTGACCGTCTGCATCTTAATATGGATGGCGGTGTCTTGCAGACAACGCCACCATTTTAAGCCCCTTTTCCACCTGGACGACTCGTTGACCGGTGGAAAACCGGCGGACGGTCTTTACCATCCGCCGGGGTCCTCCCCGCCATCGTAATGTGGCGGGGGGAAAAGGTAGGCGGGCAGTGAATGTTGGCGGGCGGATCGCTACCACCATGCGGGCGGTGGCGATCCGCCCACCAACATAATCGGCCCCTAAGTATCTAGTATGCTAGAATGGTAATTTAAAACAGAGCAAAAATGGACGTCGAGTCATCACGGATGCTAGCATGCATGGTGATGCATGCCCGAGAATGTGTGGCAACACACCAGCCATTTTTCTTTTTTTTTGGCTGATGCTGTTCAGCATTGGGGTTTTCTTTCTTGCTGATGCTATTCAACATCAGTTATATGCATTTGCTATGTCAAAATGTTGACTAACAGCTTTCAAAGGAGAGTCTGTTGTATTTGCCAATGCTTGTTATTGCAACAGGAGTGTCACAAAATGATGCACTGCATATTCAACAGTATGCTATGTGTGGTAAATTAAAATCAGATTATAGAAACTATGATGCAATGGAAGAAGCAAGTGAGAGCAGAACAGCATTAGGGCAGGTACAGATGATAAATACAATACACATATATTTATTTATAATGTGAAGTACAGGGAGAAGTCTTGTGCCAAGAATCAAACAACTTTTCATTAAAGTGCCAAAGCAGGAATTATTCAGAACTCAGGTCTCTGGTTTTCAAGATCAGCACTAGGCCTGTGTGAAATTTTAATTATGACAGCACATTTTTTATAATTTCAAAGTTTCGAACTATGCAAAATTCACAACATTTCTTGACATTTTGCATTATACAGATTTGCATATTTTTTGCACATGGGAAACTTGTTAGCAGAAAAATTGTGACATCTGATCAAACCAGTCTCCTGCCAGTGTCACGCGAGACTTTGTATGTGAAGTGCACGCTGGCGTGAAGAATGTCAACTGAGTGAAGCCACAGACCGCATTTTGCTTTAAAAGCGTCATTTTGTGAAATTGTTATGCAATTTTGCAACCTTTCCCCCCTAAAAAGTGGTTTTGACACCTATAGGCAGCAAACAAGCCGCTAGATATATTCATATTTATTGGTATTATTTTTTTATCAATCCCGAAAGGACGAATAGATGAGTGCGCCCCTGGGATTTTCAAGCGTGTGTTCATGTTGTGCATGGTTCTCAGCAGCAGGTGCTCATCCACCTGAGCTATCTAACACTCCCAAGCACTGTGGGTTGGTGCGTATTCATGGCTAGTGCAAGTTAACCCAACAACGAACAGTGAGACGTTGTCAATATTTTGTTGGCTTTAAAGCTGTTTTCTACAAAACACTGAAACTTGCTAGTGCTCAGCACTGACTTAAAGCTATCGAGGGTTTCATTTGAGAATATAATGCAGACAGCAGGTTTACTTTCTGAAAGGATTCGTCTAGCCATGTTGAATGTAATGCTGATATGTGTTGTTATTCTGTCTCTAGTGTTTTCTGACATAGTCAGGGACCTTCATAGCACTATAAATAATGCGTTGCTTGCGTACAATACAATGGTACTCATTTGATCGACTTCAGAAGACTGAGTTGCCGCTGCTTGTATTGATGATGACGTTTACCAGTACAAGTGTGCTCCGCATGCATTCCCTCACTGCTGTGTCTATCCTTAGGGATGCTGAAATTCCAGACGTGGTTTCAGCAGAAAAGAGAAGTTCCACAGAAACCGACCTCTATACATCAGGATTGTCTTGTCCAAGAATAACAAAGCCCTGGGAACTTCAGTCAGTTCACCCTGGCTCCTGGACTTCATACCACGACTGGCATCTTAAGAACCCATCGACAAACTGAAGGGAGGGGTAATGTGTGATGGGAGAGAGAGAGAGAGAGAGAGAGAGAGAGAGAGAGAGAGAGAGTGAGTGAGTGAGTGAGTGAGTGAGCAAGCGAGTGAGTGAGTGAGTGAGTGAGTGTGTGTGTGTGAGTGCGCGCACGCACACATACAGAATTGTAGCCAAGTGTTACCTTTGGTTAATGGTTTTGTAAATTTAATGAGAACCCTAAAATGGCATCGTAAAATCATAATACATAAGGCTGCTAAATATTCATTCTTATTCTTTCTCTGTGTATATGCACGTGTATAGACAGATAGGAAGACATACAAACATGTAGCTGTGTGCTATGGCCCATTATTGCCACAGAGGACTCTTGGTGACGTCATGAACCACGGGCCCGAAGACAGGCTGTTTTGTCAATGTTACTACAACCCCACAACAGCTTTATAGGGCCATATGTAACATGTTACCCTTTTTTAGATCACATTTTTATTTTTTTGGGATGGAGCTTGAAACCCCAATTTTCTTTATAATGGAGCTAATTGTGAGCTCTGATTGGAATTAGAATGTTGAGGTGTTCATTACATGTCATTATAGTTCAGGAATAAATTATTCATAAAAATGTGGACAGCCGTGAGGGCCAGTGGATTTATGTGATCTGTATCTACAGAATTTACTGCTGAAAAATAGATTTGCCATGATTTGCCTAATTTACAGAATTCACAAAAACATGTTTCTAGCTCAAAAGAATAAAAAAATATTGCCAGAAAATGAGCCACATAATTTGATTTTTTTTCCGCATAACTTAGATAACCTAGCCACATAATTTGGCATACCTTGTCACATTATTACATCCGCCCTGACACTGCCAAATCTCTGCAGAGTGGTTTTGTTTCTGACATTAGGATGGTGAAACCTGTATTTGACAGGGAACTGTGAAATATGACTTTTGATACCACTGAGCCTTGCAACAAAGCACCCAGATATGGCAAAATGCAGATATATAGATGTGCATGGTGGAACATGCAAAACCAGGGCGCAAATGGTTATATACGTGCAGTAAAGTAACATCCAATTGAAGAGGCCTCCTGACCCTTTGGAGAGGTTTCCATGAGTAAAATAATTGAAACATGCAATCTGTGAGGGAGTACAGAGTGTTTATCAAGCCAGATTAGTCAACTGTGGGGGGGGGGGGGAAATGGAATCAGACCTGTGCACTGTAGTAAGAAATGTGTGAACGAGTTTATTAGTACAGTTACTCTAAATAATATATGATTGGCCCATATTTCTTTTCACTGGCGTGCATACATACTCTCTATCTATCTATCTATCTATCTATCTATCTATCTATCTATCTATCTATCTATCTATCTATCTATCTATCTATCTATCTATCTATCTATCTATCTATCTATCTATCTATCTATCTATCTATCTATCTATCTACATATATATATATATATGAATATATTTCATATATACTTGCACTTATACTATAAATACATATATAATATATATGCTGAGTTGCATAGTGTATACCCCAGTCCCTATTATTGTTGAGTGTGGGGAGGGGCCGAGACCCACGAGAGGCAACCCCTCGGGTGAGTGGCGTTGCCCCTCCCTCTACACTAGTACTCTGCACATATGCGTGTCTGGGCTATACGATAACAAAAGGTATTTAACTGAACCTGGAAGCAAGAGGATAAATGTGTCCAGGATGATAAAATCCCATATCGAGACCGTGTGATTAAGAGAGCCGGTTCTCTGTGTAAAGTGCTTGTTACATGCAATCTGTGAGACAGGGAAAGGTGTTTTTCTCATGTAAATGCTGTTGTACTGTGGTAATGAAATGGAATCCCACCTTTGCACTGGAGAAATAAAATGTGTGACCATACATCACAAACATGATGGATGGATGGATGGATGGATGGATGGATGGATGGATGGATGGATGTGGGTGGATGGCTGGCTGGCTGGCTGGATGGATGGATGGATGGATGGATGGATGGATGGATGGACGGACGGACGGACGGACGGACGGACGGACCGACCGACGGACGGACGGTTGGACGAAGGAAGTCTTTATTGTGCATTTAGAAGTCAGTCCTAAATATGGAACTATGAATGATAATTAGCTGCCGTAAATGAGTTTATGGTTTACAGGGCTGCAAAACGTCTGGACTGAATATTATGGATGTAGCAGAAACCCTAGAAGACCACTGGTTCCACCTTTCCCGATCCCAACCCTTAAATGTTTCCCTTGATGTACATCCTCCTGGTCAAAACCCACGTAGGTCCCCGACTACCCCCCCCCCCCCCCCCCCCCCCGCCGTTTTGCTCCGACTGAGCTCCGTTGAATAGCAATCTGTGCCTTGCAAATGGGGATGCACACGCATCTTTGCGGGAAACCCTCCTGCATAATGCCAGCGGAATCCATCAATGAGTCCCTCCAATGCCCCCCCCCCCCCTCCTCACCCTCCCGCTCGCTGATTAATACACCCCGTATTGGACTGCCAAGCGACAGGGCAGTGCGTGCTGCACGCATGACATTAAATGGGTGTGCTATGCAGTGCCCAGGGGGTCTCCCGGCCTGCATACATCGAGCTCGCCCTCCCTGACCCACATGCCCACATCTGGCAGGGATGGCCCCGCCCCCCCCTCCCCCATCATCCAGAGGCCATAACATCACCCCTGGGACTTCACATTGACACCCCCGGCGACAGTGATTGCCACGTTCACAGAGAGCGGGTGCCAGCCGCAGCGTGCATCGCCCATTTATGAGCAAGCCTTGGCAGAGACAAGCAACACATCCCTCCTGGCATCTGCTACAACGCCCCCCCCCCCCCCACACAGCCCCGCCGGCGGCAACAGGCTTCATTTAGGGATCGCCCGCACTGCCCTCTGCTCCTCTCGCCGACCTGGACTCGCTCACCCAGCAGCAAGGGGTTAAAACTCACCACAACCATTTGGAATCTCGTTACACATGCGTGTGTGCCCGTGGGCACGGTGCACCCGTCACATCCTCGTATGTTGGGGGTTTTGGTCAGAGCACCCACCGACCAAGACATTCACACCCATCCATGGAACTGCCAAGGGCAACGCTGCCAACCTAAGCTGCAAAGCACACGCCATGCCCCGTCCACTCCCAACACTGCCAGCCAGACAGCTGCTTCTCATCCGTGGCACGATCTGGGCACAGTCCATCTTCAAGGAGGGGGTGGGCAGGACTAACGGATATCTTTCTTATACACGGGTAGGTGGGGGTTCTATCGCCCCCTCTCGCTTGTTTACAGATAGATAGCGAGCAACTGGTTGGAACCACAAGGAACAGCTTTAAATATTTATATTTCGCAGTTGTTATAATAGCGCTAACTCGGCCCAATAGCATTACAGCGCCTTACTTGAGCTCCCGTTTGCATTCCACAAGCTAAGAGTCGTGTTTTGGGGCACGGGGAGTTTAAGTGATTTGCCCAGAATCACGGCATGTTGAGTCGAAGCCGGGACTTGAACCTGGTTCTTCAGGTCCTAGGTGGGAGGTCACAGCTGTAGAAAAGTTGTAGGAGTTGTACCTATGCGTAAAATAAATAGCGCCTAGAGTAAAGGACAGTCCAATGGCACTGCTGTGACTTCAGCCTAATAAATGTCAACTTAACGGGGAAACGAACGGATCCAGACCCACTACAAGCTGCGAGTTCATACATATAGGTCTGTATATGTGCCATGAGTACAAAGTGTCAACTCTGCCCTAATGAATCTTCGAAGCGCTTTAATACAAGCATAAACTCGCACTGTATTACCAATGCTTTTCTTCTCACGAAACACCCTGTACAGCGCTCTGAAACCTAGACAGAGTCCGCGCTATGATAAACAATAAATGAAGCATTCTAGCGAATCGAAGCTGGCCAGTGTGGCACAGTACCCGTTATAGAATTTCTCTCTACCATAACAAAACATAGGCATGCCTTGATTCACCCCCCAGTACTGACAATACACGTGTTACGTTACCCAGGAGTACGGTAGTTAGTGTATCTACCTCTGGAGGGTGAATGACTTAGTCGACTTCTGTCTTTGGCAACATCTGCGCAGCAGGCGCACTAACCCACATGACTATCACAGCAGCAGCCGCAACGATCTGCTCCACCACCCCCATCCCTATTCCTTCCAGCAACAGGTGCAGCCGAACGTTGATTGAAGAGGCTTCTTACCTGGGGGGCTACCTGACGCCGCCGGAGCAGGGGGCGCTCACCATGCTGAGGCGCAGGTCTCCGTGCCGGTGCCAGGCTCTGGAAGTCCAGGCTCGCCCGTTCCGTGCCCTGCCCTCCCTCCCCGGTCTCCGTGTCACCCTCCGCCGTTGGGGGGGGCTGATCCGGGCCCCCGCTCAGCCGGCGGAGCCCGGGGTGGCCATGAGCCTGGGCATCCTGAAGAGGGAGGGTGGGGGTCCAGGGGGAGGAAGGAGGGTCCCTGCTGTGCCCACCGCGCAGCCACCACTTGCGCACGATCCCGCCGCTGCCTCTGAGCTGTTATTGCTGCTGCTGCTCACCGAGGGAGGAGAGAGGAGGAGGAGGGACAGGCAGAGGAAGAGCCCCTCACACATTAGCAGCCACGCCACCCGTGCGCCCCCTCCGCCTCAGGAGCCTGGGGATGCTCGCAAGGCGGCTGCCCCGCACCTGCTGGCTCCTTTCTAGAAACTCCACTTTCACCGTGCTTGTTTATTTGGGTTTCATGGCGTAGTAATGTGCTTTTGATGGCACGCGCCTCCCACTGCCAGGCCTCTCTGTAGCGCAGTACACGACAGGGTTTACACATGCCAGGCACAATGGAAATCAATTCATCCACCTCCGAAGGATGAAAGGCTGAGTAGATCCATCCATTAACCACCCTATTATCCATCCACCCATCCATCCATCCATCCATCTATCCATCCATCCTTCCATCCACCCACTCACACATCCATCCATCCATCCATCCATCCATCCATCCATCCATCCATCCATCCATCCTTCCTTCCTTCCTTCCTTCCTTCCTTCCTTCCTTCCTTCCTTCCATCCATCCATCCATCCACCCACTCACACATCCATCCATCCAGCCATCCATCCATCCATCCATCCATCCTTCCTTCCTTCCTTCCTTCCTTCCTTCCTTCCTTCCTTCCTTCCTTCCTTCCTTCCTTCCTTCCTTCCTTCCTTCCTTCCTTCCATCCATCCATCCATCCATCCACCCACTCACACACCCATGCATCCATTCATCCATCCATCCATCCTTCCATCCTTCCTTCCTTCCTTCCTTCCATCCATCCATCCATCCATCCATCCATCCATCCATCCATCCATCCATCCATCCATCCATCCATCCATCCATCCATCCTTTCACCCTTCCGTCCTTCCATCCATCCTTCCATCTCCTGAGCAATAGGTTATAATTTTAGACAGTTCCCATAGGAATGCTGTACAGAGGTTGCAAGGTACAGTGCAGAAGAGAGAAGCAGCACGTGCGAGACAGGCTCGTGGGACGTACTAATTCGTCATCAGAGACCAGAGGACACCAGCCATGGAATAGTCCTAAATGACAAACAGCTGCATGTGATTATAAACTTTGCCTCTACGAGGGTCAAGACACGTGGAAGCAGTGGGTTTGCAGATGAAACGGGAAACAGCAAACGGATTAGGAAATACGAACGAATGGCACATTCAATATATATAGCGCTGCCTCCAGTCACGTGGTTTCTTAGCGCTTTAGGAAACCACGTTTTGATGTCACTCAGCTCAGTGGATCGATCAGCCTATCAATTTTGGAAGGGTGAAATGCTTAGCTAACGTGGACATGATACTGCAGCTTACATATCGTCCGCAGATATCGGCAGCGTATGCATGAACCCGCTTTGCTACCTTAATAGAAAACTTAAGGGCATTCGGGACAAGTGAATTCAGAGGGGTCAACATGGGCTTTTGTGCTATGTTGCACTGCCCCTATGTGAAGTAGCTGCTTTAGGCCCCCCGCATCTCTCTTCTCTTGGCATCTTTGGTACAGGGGGTTACCTGCTCACTACTGTGACCTTCATATCACACGGTCGAATCCCAGTAAGGCAAATCTGTCTTTCATCTTTCCGAGGTAGAATAAGTGCCATTATCTTGGGAAATGGTCATACATAGAGTAATTTTGAGATAGAGACCTTTAAAGTACATAGGAATGGCGAAGCTTGTCTATGAAACGCTATTTATAAACACGTTTTTAATATGAGCAACTAGACCTTCGTTTTATTTTTGAATTGAGCTAAAAATCCTTTCTGCAGAGGCGCTGAGCATGGATGTAACACGAGAACACCTGCAGAGTGCTGGTTACACACAGGAGAGCTGCTTACAGTGCCGAATTTGTAAGAGACCCAGGGCCCTGTCTGAAGTCTGCTGCAGCCTGCACCACGCATTGCCCCTGCCAGCGCTGCCAATGACAGTGCCAACACAAGTACTAACCCTCACACTCCTACAAGCATGACGATTCAGGCTATTACAGGTCCCCAAAGCTTCAAGAATGGCATGAGAGGCATTAAATGCAGCATGAATTAATAAACAGATGCTATTTTACTCCAATATTACATTAGATAAACAGCGCCACCAGGGGCAGGCTGTTATAAGTGCTGGTTCTGACAATTAAGTGCCAATGACCAGCACCAGAAAGCACTGGCTCAAATTAGGCACTAGGAGGGCATGCGGCCAAAGAGCCAGAACTGCTGTCCATAGAAGTGGGGAGCCAGACTCTAGTCCCGGCCTTGGCTCTGCAGCCTGAGAATTTGGCAAATCGCTCCACTTCCACGTGCCCGGAAAAAAATTGAGGGCTTATTTACAACTTTTTGTGACGCACCGGGGGTACATTTTGCTGGCCCATATTTACAAGGACAGGAAAAGCCACCCTGCATGGCTTTTCCTGTCCTTGTAAATACGGCCCCTTTACACGCAGCACTTTGCATGGAAGGGGTGTTCCATGGGTGCTGCTGTGGGTGTACCCACGCAACACCGGAACCTGACACATATCCAAATTTATGAGAAATCGTAAACCTGGAAATGAGTCTCAATGGTACGCCTCCTCAGGAGAGGCGTATGGAGGCACAACGAGGAGAATTGTATTCATTTCTCCTAGTTTTTTTTCTCTTTCTATGCGTGCTGCACAGAATGAGGAAATTACCTCTGGTGATCGTTTATGTGCAGAAAGGTGTCCCTTTCTGCACATAAACAATCATAAAAAATATGAAGTTTTGTAAGTTCTATGTGTGCTGATGCAGAACACATAGAAATTAATAAAGAACATTTCAGATTGTTATGTGCAGGAAGAGTACCTTCCTGCACATAAACAATCATTCCTGTGATTCAGGCATCCTTGCACCATGGTGCAAGGGTGCCTGCATCGGGGAATTGCAGCAAATTGTGCGCCTGCGTGGGGGAGAGCAAAGGGATCCGTCATATCCGTGCAGATATGATGCATCCCTGTGCTTTGAAAGTGCCGCAGCGTGGCACAGCCAAAGGGCTTGCGGTGCCGCAGCACTTTCTTGTAAATGAGGCCCATGTAATTTAACCGGATTCTAATGAAAGCACTACTTACTTTGTAAAAGAATAAGTGCTGGGACCCGAAGTTTCGCTCAGAAGCCTGCGGCCAGCGCTATTGAATGTCAGCGTGCCGAATACTAGAGCTGGGTGAGCCAACAGATGAAGCAATTTGCCCAGAATCACAGGATGTTGAGCTGACGCCCTGACTTGAACCTGGTTCCCAACTGCCATAGTCGGCAGCTCTGGCTGTAACACCACATCCCAGGTAAAGGAAGGGAGGCAGAAGCCACATGAAGCTCGACTCGTTATGGACTCGAGGTTCCAACAGGACCTCGAGCTGAGTCAGAGGCAGGCTTCAGGCTCGAGTCTGTCTCGAGCTCTCTACTGCATACCAAGGCTGCGTAGTCTTGATTCCACCGCTTGCCTCGTTCTTCCACCACCAGACACTCCTTGCCCCTTTATCTCACTCCTTCAGGTTATTTTCATCCCTGCTTTCTTTCATGTCACTGTTTATCGTCTTTCTCTTCCTCCTTCCTCCCCCTTTCCCATTTTTTTTTCTCTCTTTCTCTGGGTCATAGTCTGATGAGGAAAGATAAGTCATGGTCCCCAAAAAATCGGTGTAAGCGGGTAGGTCCAGGCGAAATTTGAATTAAACCTGTGTAATTCACATAATTTCGTTAATTTAATATTAGACGTACCACATCACATAATTACATGCTGTTCACAGAACATTTTGAAATGAGAGCATGGGAATGATGCAGAAAGCCAGAACATGAGCAGCTGTTGCTCTCAGCATCTGTGTTTTTAATCGATTTTTCAGCTCAAGATGTATTTTCATGTCAGATATTGACATGAGGACTCATTTCATGATAAAATATAGCCCTAAATGATGGATTTGCATTTCATGTAATCATGCATAATTTCGCTTACATTTTTCTTAAATTTCACATAATTACGAAAATGCAAATTATGCAAATTTTGCACACCGCTACTGGTGAGCCAAACCTGGCGAATGACACAAATATTAGTTCCAAAATATTGTGACATAAACATTTCATGACAAATATTGTCACTACAAAAGTATTTTGGAGCAGACTAGCGAAGGCAAGAAAATCATTTTTTAAAATATAATATGGTTTTTAAGAATATTATTGTATTATCATTATTTAATCTTTTTGTGATATGTATCATTTTTTAATTAATTTAATATATACTCTTTCATATATCAATTTTAGGTGTTCATTTTATTAGTATTATTGGTATAATTTTTTTAAGTATAGTTTGTTATTATATCTGCTTAAATGATTTTTAATGACATTTAATTAATAATATAGAATATTGTAATAGGTTGTTGGGTTTGCAGGGAATAGGATGGGAAGTTAGTTAAATTATAATATTTTGATATTTAATGTTAAATAACTTGTAATATTAAATTAAAAAGCTATCTGGCTCTAGTAGGCACATTGTTTAATTGTTATTTTATTTATTTAAGTGCAGTATGTTAATTTTAGTATGCATTTTATTTTTTCTAATTTAATTACAAACTTATATCATAGTAGTAGGGTGCTGGTTTTGTAGGGGAATTAGGTGGCAAGGTATTTAAATTGAAATGGTTTTGAAAATAATGTTTGTATTATTTAAATACTTAATTGATAATTGATTATGTCATTTTTAGTTGATTATTTGAAATGTATTATTATTTTGGCAAGTGTATTTAAAAACTATATTGATAACATGTATTTATATATATATTTCATTTAATTTCAGCAATATTTTCATTTTATTGTTGTTTTATTGATTATTTCAATTTTTGGGTGTTTGTGATTTTGTTGGGTAGAAAGAAGGGAAGTGATTTTTATTTAAATGTAGTTAAAATATTTATTTTATTTGATAATGTTTGGAAATTTTTAGATACAAATATATTTTTTTGTAATTAATAAGATATCTATTGTTTTTATTTGCTCTAATAATTTTATGCGGTTAGGCGAATGACACAAATCTTAGTTCCACAATATCGTGACATAAACACTTCACGAAAAATATTGTCACTCCAAACATTTTTTGGAGCAGACTATCGAAGTCAAGAATATCATTTTTTAAAATATAATATGGTTTTTAAGAATATTATTGTATTATCATTATTTAATCTTTTTGTGATATGTATCATTTTTTAATTAATTTAATATATACTCTTTCATATATCAATTTTAGGTTTTCATTTTATTAGTATTATTGGTATAATTTTTTTAAGTATAGTTTGTTCAGTCAGTCAGTCAGTCAGTCAGAATATCTTTATTCGACTTATTACAAGTCATACAAAGAACAAAAAAAATAATTATTTTGCAATGCAATGCCTACTATACATCTATTTACATTTCCCACACAAAAAAACCTAATAAACAAACAGAAGAAAAATTTTAGACATGGATAAAATATTTCTATACAAATCTATCACGTAAACATGCTCAACCAACAAGAGAAGTTTTAAAGTAAGCTATGGCTAACAGGTTTCGCCCGCATTGCGGCTACCAGAAAGTTTGCCATACAAAAAGTAACATGTATGTTAGGTAGTAGTTGTAGAAAGAGCAGGGCTGGTCTTACTTGGACAAAACCAGCTTTTTTCAAAATAGGCAACAAATATTTCTTTCTCTGCTCATGGTATATACTACAAAACATAACAAAGTGCAGAGTATCCTGCACCGAAAAATTGTCGCAGCAGCACGGTGGGGCCTGCTCAGGCTTCTGCCAGGTCTTAAATGAACCTAGATAAAAATGTATCAAATTAAATCGGAACTTTGATAATAAAAACCTGTGATATGGGAATGTGACAAAGTTCAAGTAGGGGGCGAGTGAGGGTGTACAAACCAGGAGGTTATGTGCCCTTACTGCGGGTTTCAACACTTCGAGATCCTCCCTCCGTGCTTCCTGCCTATCCCTAAATAACTCTTTGATGGTTACTATGTCCTGTCTCCTAATATTTTCCGGAGATGAAAAAAGATCTGGGCGACCCAGATCTGCAAGGGTTTTAGCTACATATGCCAACCAAGGGATACTGGTGTATTTATCCAAGGATAAGACATCGTGCAAAATCTTGTGGTTCAGAGGTAGGTCATCATTTGTCCACAATTTCAGCCACAAAGTTAGCGGAGCAAGGCTCAGGGTATCAGACAGATAGGGCAGACCCACCTCCTTATGGATGGAATACGTTGGGGTGGATTGCGGGACTGAGAGCAAGGATCTAATGAATCTATTTTCTGCTCTCTGAATTGGATCCAGGTTTACGTAACCCCACAGTTGGGAACCATAGGCCGCTATGGCCACTGGTTTGCTCTTGTAGATTTTCAGAAGGGCTTGCATGGGCCTAGCCCCTAGCTTCCCAGCAAAGCCCAAAACCGCTGAGGAGGATCTTATTACCGCCAATCTTTTTGCTCTTATCTGAGGGCCCCAAGTTCCTTTCTGGTCAAATATTACCCCCAAATATGGAAATGTGGACACATTGGTGACAGGGACTCCCCTGCAAAAAAATGTTTTGTGTCTTTTTTTGTTGCATTCACGCCCCATGACCATCGTGTGTGATTTAGAGGCATTGACCTTAAGGTCCAGCGTCTCCATGAAGCTACCAAAAGCGTCCAGGAGATGCTGTAGGCCTACCCCAGTGCGGGCTATCAGCACTGCATCGTCCGCATACAGGAGCGCTGGAATTTTGACATCTCCTGCATGCGGAACGTCGGCTGCCTGTCCCTGCAGGTGACTGCCCAGCCTGTTGATGTAGATGGTGAATAATACAGGGGCTAGAATACAGCCTTGCCGCACCCCCTTAAGGGATTTAAACAGGGGGGTACGTCTGCCATCATTTGTGACTCGGACAGCTGCAAAAAGCTCCTGGTGCAGTTTAGCCATAAACACAACCAAAGACTCATCAATGCCCATCTCCAACAATAACTGCCACAATTTCGACCTATTCACCAGATCAAAGGCAGAGGAGAGGTCCATAAATGCAAGGAACATGGAGCCCTCCTTTGCCACTGTATATTTAGAAATTAATAGATGTAAGTTTATACATTGTTCGATCGTCCCCTTTTTTTCTCTGAATCCATATTGTAGTTCAGACAACCCTCCACGGCTCTCAACGTTGTCATTAAGTCTGGCTAGAAGAACTCTGCCTAATATTTTTACCGTTGAGTCCAAAAGAGATATGGGCCTATAGGAGGCGGGATCATCTCGCTGGCCTTTATTTTTATAGATAGGGACTATGGTGGATGTGGCCCAAGAACTGGGTACATGGTTGTTGGCTGCGTTAAACACTTTCGACAATACCGCCGACCACAATTTGGGAGAGTACATGAAAAAATCAGCGGGAACACCGTCAGGGCCGGGAGCTTTATGTCTTGTTGTAGCCATCAGGGCTTTTTCTACTTCTTCGGGGTTGAAGACCAACGGGTCTGCCACTATAGCAGGTACTGAAACATCTGCAGTTCCTTTGGACCCACCCTCATATACATTTTTGAAGTGGTTTAGCCATTTGTCGTCGGTGATCACACAGTCCATAAGAGCATTATTGTCTTCAGAAAATAACGGTTGTCTAATGATCTCCCAGAATCTTTTACTGTCCTTCAGTACTGCAGCTGAGAGGAGATTTTCCCATGCTTCGCGTTTAAGGGATTCTTTGCGGTTCTTAATGGCAACCTTGTAGCGTTTCCTTAATCTAACAATATCCTCCCCAGCCCTGGGAGAGGTTTTTAACGCTGTCAACAATGCTCTGTGCGCTTTTGAACAAGCAGAATCAAACCAACGTTTTGTTCCAGAAAATCCTTTTTTTGGCTTGACTAAAAGATCCTTAGCCACCTGGCCACAAATTTCCTCAAAAGCCTCTATAATTTCTTTACCTTGCGCCCCCGATTTTTGACAGATGGCCACTTTGTCCTTTATTTTTGGAAAATTTATTTCATAGAAATTATCCGGGATCACTTTGGCCCATTTCAGTCGTCTGTCTTGGTCGCAGGGTTTCAGGGGGTGTGCTGGTTTAAGTGCTTTTGGCGGTGCTCCCATCTGGCCACCCCAGGCCACTTCAAGTAGTACAGGGTTGTGGTCACTGTAGGGTATTATGACTGTACAATAGACCATAGACCGGTTTAAAATACCTTGTGAAACAAAGATGTAGTCTATCACTGAGCCATGGTGACTGCCAAGGTAGGTTGGCGCCCTAACGCCCTTATCGGGTTCATAAAGGTCATGGTTTGCTAATAATTCTTCTAACTCAAGCCCCTCTGTAGAGTGTTCAAAGTGGGGGCCCCGAGGGGCCTCCTCGCCCCCCTCAGTTACATTGTCACCTCTTCCCATACAACCCAGATTACATAGATGAATATTAAAATCTCCTAATAGGATAAACTCATAAACTAAATAGATATTCTGAGACACTTTATTTAAGATATTATCTAGGTTAGCGACATTACTCCCACTGTGTTCGCTGTTCCTAGAGTTGTAAAAATTAATATATATCGTCCTGCAATTGTTACTAGTCGTCCTTTCAACCATTAAGATGTTTACGGAATCTGTATTTATCTGCCTATAGGTGCCCTTCAGATCTAGAGAAAACATAATGGCCAAACCTCCTTTAGCTCTGCCCATGCGGCTAGGGACTGCAGGGATAGAGAAGCAGGTGAATCCATCCCACCAGAAATTAGCCGATATGTCCCACGTTTCTTGCAGGGCAATTATATGTTGCTTAGAAATAAAGCTCACACATGCTTTGTCCTGTCGTTTTGCAGATGAGCCAGCTATGTTCCATGTTATAATTTTACAGGCGTTGGTAGGTAACCTCAGCTCTTTTTCCCCCAACAAACACCCCTCAGCTAAGCTTAAGGATCTGACCGCCTTGTTCTGAGCTACCTCAGGTGCGTTCTGTGTTGGAACGATGTTCAGGGTTGACGCTATGCAACCCTCCCCCTGGTATGATAGCCCAGGGTTGTCCAACGGGACATAACTCTCAAGTGTTTCATAAAATGTAAGCAGGAGGAGACCGTCATTGGTGTAACACTGGCTAAGGTTTATTTCGGGTCTAGTTATGGACTCACTTGCTCGGACATTGCAAGGTTTAAGTCAATCGCAGTTGTTTAGATCCGTTAAGGGAGCATACCTATTCCCCAATCCGCCCCCCCAATCAAAAGGGGTAGCTGCCTGACCTTGACCCATAGCTGCGATGTTCCACATAGGTAAAGGGGTATTTGGGCGTATCGGAAAGTAATCGTTTCTCGCCCATGGTACGAACCTATTGATTCGCCCAATGGGATCTTGGCCCATCCAACCCGGGCCCCAACCATTAACGGCAGGGTCTGGTGGCATGGGAGGCCACAAATTTGACTCATGCGCGTGTATAGTTTAGTTAGTTTGTTATTATATCTGCTTAAATGATTTTTAATGACATTTAATTAATAATATAGAATATTGTAATAGGTTGTTGGGTTTGCAGGGAATAGGATGGGAAGTTAGTTAAATTATACTATTTTGATATTTAATGTTAAATAACTTGTAATATTAAATTAAAAAGCTATCTGGCTCTAGTAGGCACATTGTTTAATTGTTATTTTATTTATTTAAGTGCAGTATGTTAATTTTAGTATGCATTTTATTTTTTCTAATTTAATTACAAACTTATATCATAGTAGTAGGGTGCTGGTTTTGTAGGGGAATTAGGTGGCAAGGTATTTAAATTGAAATGGTTTTGAAAATAATGTTTGTATTATTTAAATACTTAATTGATAATTGATTATGTCATTTTTAGTTGATTATTTGAAATTTATTATTATTTTGGCAAGTGTATTTAAAAACTATATTGATAACATGTATTTATATATATATTTCATTTAATTTCAGCAATATTTTCATTTTATTGTTGTTTTATTGATTATTTCAATTTTTGGGTGTTTGTGATTTTGTTGGGTAGAAAGAAGGGAAGTGATTTTTATTTAAATGTAGTTAAAATATTTATTTTATTTGATAATGTTTGGAAATTTTTAGATACAAATATATTTTTTTGTAATTAATAAGATATCTATTGTTTTTATTTGCTCTAATAATTTTATGCGGTTAGGCGAATGACACAAATCTTAGTTCCACAATATCGTGACATAAACACTTCACGAAAAATATTGTCACTCCAAACATTTTTTGGAGCAGACTATCGAAGGCAAGAATATCATTTTTTAAAATATAATATGGTTTTTAAGAATATTATTGTATTATTATCATATAATCTTTTTGTGGTATGTAGCATTTTTTAATTAATGTAATATATACTCTTTCATATATCAAATTTAGGTGTTAATTTTATTAGTTTTATTGGTATACATTTTTTAAGTATAGTTTGTTATTATATCTGCTTAAATGATTTTTAATGACATTTAATTAATAATATATAATATTGTAATAGGTTGTTGGGTTTGCAGGGAACAGGGTGGTAAGTTAATTAAATTTTAATATTTTGATATTTAGGGGCCGATCCTGTATTTTTTTTTCCCGTACGACTCGGATCCGTATTTTTTTACAAAAGAATCGTACAAGTACTGTACAAACGGTGAAGTACGATTCGTACGGGAAAAATACATACGATTCGCCTCGGGAAAAGTCTACGAGACGTCCCCGGACAGTTTTACGTACGAGTCGTAAAACTGAAGTCCGAGCGCACAAGTACGATCCGTACCGGCGTTCCGAATGCACAAGCAAATGGAAAACGTCCCGTATGTAGCGAACTGTGTACGACCCCTACCCCGGGTACACTTGTGCCCAGGGTACGAGTCGTACGGCCCCCCCACCCCAGCCCCGTATGTACGTGCCGTACCCCCACCCCAGCCCTGTATGTACGCGCCGTACCCCCAGCCCCGTATGTACATGCCGTACCCCCACCCCAGCCCCGTATGTACGTGCCGTACCCCCACCCCAGCCCCAGTATGTACGTGCTGTACCCCCACCCCAGCCCCGTATGTACGTGCCGTACCCCCACCCCAGCCCCGTATGTACGTGCCGTACCCCCACCCCAGCCCCATTTGTACCCGGGTTTTACAGGATCGGAATCGGCACCTTAATGTTAAATAACTTGTAATATTAAATTAAACAGCTATCTGGCTATAGTAGGCAAATTGTTTAATCGTTATTTTATTTATTTAAGTTCAATATGTTAATTTTAGTATGTATTTTATTTTTCTAATTTAATTAGAAACTTATATCATAGTAGCAGGGTGCTGGTTTTGTAGGGGAATTGGGTGGAAAGGTATTTAAATTGAAATGGTTTTGAAAATAATGTTTATATTATTTAAATACGTAATTGATAAATGATTATGTCATTTTTAGTTGATTATTTAAAATGTATTAATATTTTGGCAAGTAGATTTAAAAACTATATTGATAACATGTATTTATGTATATTTCATTTTATTTCAGCAATATTTTCATTTTATTGTTGATTTTTTGATTATTTCAATTTTTGGGTGTTTGTGATTTAATTGGGTAGTAAGTATGGAAGTGATTTCTATTTAAATGTAGTTAAAATATTTATTTTATTTGATAATATTTTGGATATTTTTAGATACAAATATATATTTTTGTAATTAATATGATATCCATTGTTTTTATTTGCACTAATAATTGTATGTGGTTAGGTGTTGAAATGTTTTTAACAAATTGATAATGAGTTGAAATGGTATATGTAATCCCTTCTAAGTTCAAGACTTTCCCTACTGTTGCTTACTTTGGAGTTGCAATAGAAAATCTAACCTTTCAGAAGTCCAGTACCTTCCCTACGTTGGCCTAGACTAAGTCTAAAACCTTACATTCTGTTGCTTAAACTGGAGTAGGAATAGTACATCTAATCCAATTGAAGCCCAGCCCCTTTTCTACTGTTTCTTAAACTGGTATGGGAATAGTAAACCTAACCTTTCTGAAATTCAACACCTTCCCTATTATTGCTTACATTGGAGTAGGTATAGTAAATCTAACCCCTCCGAAGTCTTACACTTTCAATGCTGTTGCTTGGAGTGGAGTGAGAATATTAAATACAATCCCTCTGAAGACCAACACCTTCCCTACTGTTACTGGATTGGAGTGGAAATTGTAAATATAACCCTTCCTACATCCACCACCTTCCTTCTTGTTGCTTAGACTGGAGTGGGAATAGTAAATCTAACCCTTCAAAGTCCAACACCTTCTCTATTGTTTCTAACGTTGGAGTGGGACTAGAAAATCTAACCCTTCTGAAGTCCAACACATTCCCTACTGTTGTCTAGACTGGAGTAGAAGTAATAAATCTAATCCCTCGAAGACTAACGCCTTCCCTGTTTTTGCTTGGACTGGAGTAGGAATAGTAAATCTAACTTCTCTGAAATCCAATCCCTTCCCTACTGTTGCTTAGACTGGAGTGGGAATAGTAAATCCAACCCTTCTGAAGTCCAATACCTTCCCTACTTTTGCTTAGCTTGGAGTGGGAATAGTGAATATATACCCTGTGAAGTACAACACTTTCCCTACTGTTGCTTAGACTCAAGTAGAAATCGTAAATCTAACCCCTTGAGGACCAACACTTTCTGTACTGTTGTTTAAATTGGAGTTGGGATAGTAAGTCTAACCCCTCTGCAGTGCTACACCCATCCAACTGTTGCTTAGATTGGAGTAGGAATAGTAAATCTAACCCCTTCAAAATCCAACCCTCTCCCAACTGTTGCTTGGACTGGCACCGGAATAGTAAATCTAACCCTTCTAATCTCCAATACCTTCCCTACTTTCGCTTAGACTGGATTGGGAATAGTAAATCTAACCCTTCTGAAGTCCAATACCTTCCCTACTTTTGCTTAGCTTGGAGTAGAAATTGTATATATAACCCCTATGAAGTACAAAACCTTTGCTACTGTTGTTTAGACTCAAGTGGAAATAGAAAATTTAACACCCTCGAAAACTACCACTTTCCCTACTGTTTCTTAGATTAACATTGGGATAGTAAGTCTAACCCCTCTGAAGTGCAACACCATCCCTACTGTTCCTTATACTGGAATAGGAATAGTAACTTTAACTCCACCGTAATCCAACCCCTTCCCTACTGCTGCATTAATTGGAGTGGGATTAGCAAAACTGACCCCTTTGAAATCCAACACTTTCCTTATTGTTGGTGGGCCTGGGTGGTGAACTCTGCTCCGTGTCATGCGTGATGTAATATGTGAGGTCATATGCAGTGCATTGCGAGGGATGTGAGTTATAGTTAGCTCAGGTAACTATTACTGCTGAATTTCAGTGGTTTTGTATGAGCAAAATCCAAGCCTAACTATAAAGTTCCTGTAACCTTGTTTTTGTCAGTGAATTTCTAAGATTTTTTAAATTCTATTTCCTAACTATAATGTCCCTGTAACCTTTGTTTTTTTCAGTGAATTTCCATTGAAAAAAAACGTTTTTTCCTAACTATAACATCCCTGTAACCTTTCGGTTTTGTAGTGAATTTTTATGTTTTTTGAATGTTATTTCCTTACAATAACGTCCCTGTAATCTTTGTTTTTTTAGTGAACTGCTAAGGTTTTTTATTTTATTTCCTAACTGTAACCTTTGAGAGTGAGTGAGTGTGTGAGAGAGGGCATGAGTGTCTCAGTGGGTATGTGAGTGAGTGTTTGAATGTCTGAGTGGATCCAGGAGTGGGTGCATAAGTGTCTCACTGGGTGCGTGAGTGTCTGAGTGGGTCTGTGAGTAGGTGTGTATATGTCTGAGTGGATGTCTCAGTGGGTGTATGAGTGTCTGAGTGGGTCTGTGAGTGGATGTGAGGGGGTATGTGTGGGTTTGCGAGTGCCTCTATGAGTGTGTGAGTCAGTCTGTGAGTGGGTACAAGAGTCTCTGAGTGGGTCTGTGAGTGGGTGCTTGAGTCTCTGAGTGGGTCTGTGAGAGGGTGCATGAGTCTCTGAGTGGGTCTGTTAGTGGGTGTGTGAGTCTCTGAGTGGGTTTGTGAGTCGGTGCGTGAGTCCCTGAGTAGGTCTGTGAGTGGGGGTGAGAGCATAGGATTCTGTCTGTGAGGGGGTGCATGAGCACCTGAATGGGTATATGAGTGGCTGTGACAGTCTCTGAGGGATTCTGTGAGTGGGATGCATGAGTGCCTGGGTAGGTTTGTGAGTGTATGTGAGATTGTATGCCTACATCTGTGAGTGGATGAATGAGTGTCTGAGTGGATCTCTGAGTCTGTGTGAGAGTGGCTGAATAGGTCTGTGAGTGGGTGTGTGAATGTCTGAGTGGATGCTGTGAGTGGGTGTATCAGTGTCTGAGTGGGTCTGTCAGTGGGTATGTGAGTGTCTGAGTGTATGAGTGGGTGTCTAAGTGTCTGTGTGGGTATGTCAGTAGCTGTGTGAGTAGCTGGGCTACAACAGAACTGCACCTGTCCCTTTATCCAACAAGAGTCCACAGTTTTGCACAAAATATCTACCCAAGTGAAGTAATTTCTACTGGTTAATTACTAAGTGGTACTTCATTGGGTAAATGTCAGGATGCACGCTACAATACAGCTGCATAATGGACAATGAGGAAATGTCACCAGTGACATTGTGTGCATTTTGGCAATGTGTTTGATCCTAGTGCGTCTTTATCCAGAAATCTGCTATAATATGGCTCTTTCTATAGAGAAGACAATAAGACTACAATGAGGTAAATACCACTAAACAAGGGTCCTTCTTCTTACTTATATGAAGTAAGCGCTTCTTTGGTGGAGATGTCCTCATATTCCTTGGCATCAAGAAAGCCTTGCCAAAATTGGTGGGAAACACAGTGGGGAGGCTCTTGTTAAGCTGACCATCATCCTTGGTAAAAAGGCGGGAAGACCGCTGTATACTACTAAGGTGTGTGAGGCCAAATGGGCAAAGCTTCTGAGTGAGTTACACATTTTCATACTTGTAGTAATTTAAAGGGAGAACCATGAACTCTGTCTGCTCTTACCAGGTAACGACAAGAAAGAACCCACTCATCACAGTCACTACAGATTGCGCTCAGATAGATCAACAACGCATTCAACCCCAACAAGAATTTCAGATCGTTTTTCAATGTGGAATTGCCAAGAAAACACACTTGCTTTGCCTTTGCCAAGCCCAGGAAGTCAGGACCATATAGCCTTTATTGAAGGGAAGGGGAGCCACGTGACATGTCTGCCCCTGGGCCCATTTTGGCCGAGGACCCTATTGCCCGGAGCACTTCCAAGAATTAATGGGGATGGAGGAACATGCAGTCCCACTCCCTGGGCCTATTTTGGCCCAGGGATCATATCCCGTGGGCCCGGCCTCTTCATGCTGGGTGCCCTGCAGCCCATCCAGGGCACCCAGTGTGCAACACTAGGGACCGTGTGAGGAGCACCAATGCCCTTGCGGTCCCTGCCTGCTCCCCACCTCCAGCATAGCTCTTGCACATAAGAAGCAGCCAAATATGCTGCTCCCTGCATGCAGGAGCAATTCTTTCATGTGTTTACCTGCCTGCTTGACAGCCAGCAGGAAAACAGATGAATTCTGAATTAGCTATTAACTCACTGACCTATATTACCTACTGGCGGTCACCAGTAGGTAGTTATAGTTAGGACCTTGTTTCTATTAAAAAAGTGTTTTTTCTTTTCCCAATAACTTTGGCGCTGGTTGACGAATCTTTGCGAAATTTTCAAAACTAGTGGGGCGCTCCGGTCAGCTCCTGTCTTGAAAGTTTCGGGGTGATTCATCAAGCGCGAGCCGAGAAAAAAGGGAGGTCCCAAAACACGTTTTCCGTATGTTAATTTTCATAGGAAACTTTAGACAAAGCCACAGCCCGAACTGTTGAACAGAATTACACCAAATTGGCAGAAAGGTAGCACTTGTTTCAGAAAGCGACCTTTTTTTAAATGGTGTAAATCCGTTCAGTAGTTCCTGAGAAATTAGAAAAAGAAAACCTTTCGATATCTATGGCCGGGCACGAGCTTCACTCTGATTGGCTGCCAACACTCCAAACCTGGGAGTGTTGGCAGCCATCTTGTAACTCAGTCGAACTGAGTCATAAGAAAACAGTGAAACAAAGTGAAAAATAAAGAAAAGGGGGCAGGGTAGAAACACCCTGACCCACTAGACCTGCTCAGGGGGTCCCACAAGGACCCCCAGGGCCCAAAAAAGCATAAAAAAATAAAACGTCTTAATTCGTGTTGGGGTCGCGAATCCCGCTGAAATTTTTTTAAAAATGAAGCGCTTCATTTTAATGAGGTCCCCGGGTGGGCCAGGTCCCGGGGGCATTGCCCAAAAAATAATAGCGGGGGCCCGCGCAACCCTGGAGACCGTCACCTCCCCGGGGCTTTTTAAAAAAATGAATGCGTGGGAGGGTCCCACACCCCCCATGCTACCCCAGGGACCGCCACCTCCCTGGGGCTTCATTAAATAAGGGTGGGGGGGCCTCGAGTGCCCCCCAAACTCCGGGGACCGCCACCTCCCTGGGGCTGTCAAAATTAATTTGTGTGGGGGGCTCAAGTCCCCCCACAGTGCTCCGGGGACCACCACCTCCCTGAGGCTTTACAAACATCGGGAGGGGGGCTGTGTGGCCCCCCTCCTGGAGCCCTTGATGGCCCTGGGGACCTCCACCCCCCAGGGCCGGCTCCTGCAGTGTCCCGGGGTGCCCACCTCGGGACACTGCTGTTTACAATGACAGGGCGGGAGCCGTGCGGCTACTGCCCTGGCGTTGCAAATTCAGCTTTGCTTCATCGAAGCAAGAGCAGGGAAACCTGCTCTCGCTTCAATGAAGCAAAGCAGGATTGCTTTTCTGTGTCAGCAGCTCCCCTTGTGGAAAAGCAATGCCAGCTCCCGCAGGAGGCAGGGAGCTGTCAGGGATGGTCCCCAACGAAAAGGGCCCTGGTGGATGGGGTCCCCGTGGCCAGAAGTGGCCCGGGAGGGAGGCCATGTGGCCCCCCTCCCTGGATAAAATAAATAAAATTTAAAAGAAAAAGAGGCACAGCCCCGGGGGATGGGGTCCCTGGGGCTAATGGAGGCATCAGGAGGGGGGCAACGCAGCCCCCTTCCTTAAAAATAAATAAATATATGGTACATGCCACGGGGATGGGGTCCCTGCGGCCAAAATTGGCCTGGGGGGGCATGCAGACCCCTTCCAGTTTATTTATTTATTTATTTTTTAAATAGGGGTCAGGTACTGGGGGATGGGGTCCCCAGCGCCCCAAAAATGGGAAAAGAAGGGGGGCTACACAGCCCCCCTTTTGAAAAACAAACAAAAAAAAAGCCGGCATCGGGCTGGAGGCCCCGCCGCCTCCTTGCAGCACTCTGTGCAAACGTGCCCCCTGGCACGTTGTAAGTTGGGAAATTAATTCCCCCTGAATACTGAGGGTCCCTGGGGGCCAACTAGCCCACCAGGTACCACCAGTATGCGCCAGGGAGCTGTGTTACAGAGATGTGGTCCAAGGCCACAACCCCTTTTCACACCACTCTGCAACACAGCTTTTGGTGCAGTGCTGGTGGGGCGATGAGGTCCTCCAGCAGTGCACCAGAAGCCGCGTTTGCAACGTGGTGTAAAAAGGGGCGTGGCCTCGGAACACCTCTCTGCAACGCAGCTCTGTGGCGCTTACTGGAGGTACTTGGTGGGCTACTTGGCCACCAGGGACCTTCAGGATTCAAGGGGACTTGTTTGTTTGTTTAAGCTTTATTGCGGCTGATATAGCCATAAAAGCAAGAAGTACATAAAAAAGACATTTCCAACAATTGTATACAAATACACAGACCAAATGTTCAAATTAATACATACAATGGGGCGAACAAACAATTAATCTACCTCATCCATTGTGCAATTCCCGCATTAAAAATCGAAAAAATACATTATAATTTAATTTTAAAAGCCAGATTTTAAAACCTTTTTCTAAAAACACGTAAAAAGAAGGAATCAGTGCATTTTATATTAACTATACAGGGCTAAGAAAAAGTGCAGACCGCAACGGTACATTATAACTTACAACCGATCTGTTTCCTAATGAGGTACACATTGAATAAAAACCTACTTGTACAAAACACTACCAGTTGCGAGGTATTTGACTTGAGTATACGTTCTGCCTCTTTGTAGGACCTAACCCCCATGTTTTTACATAAGGGTTTGATCCAACGGTCCCTAGATTTTTTATAGACTGGGCAGAAGAACAATAGATGGACGTCATCTTCTTTTGCTTTTTGAGAGCAGAGGGTACACAACCCACTGTCATTTTTACCCCCCCACCTGCAAGTGTTTGCGGTAATCTGTAGGACCCCGTATCTAAATTGCAGATATAATGTTTTTGCTAGGGGTGGTCCTATCTCATCCATGAATTGTTCAAATTCAGGAATATCCTTTACAGTCAAAAATTTCTGAGTCAATGTGCCAATCGTTGAGCTATGAAATAATTCACCATTGACATAAGACCAGAAAGTAGACTTTACAAGCTTTTTAAGGGGCGGCGTCATATTCTGAGGTTCTTCCCATAACTGGGAGAGCCCCAGCCTGTTATACCGCTGGAAAATGTGCTTTAACCATGCAATTTTCTTATACCCATCGATCTGGGTTATTTCTATCAATCCACTCTTATAATCACTCAACTCCGGGGTTGTCCATAACCTAACCCAATATAGTAGTGGCCTTAATATGGCTTGATAATCTGTCCCTTTAAGATTAATATCCAAGAACACTGGTACTAGGGGGGTTCTGATTGGTATTTTAAGCAACCTACGTATAAAATAATTTTCTTTCTTCTCAAAGTTGCTTTTACAGGAATGCCCCCATATCTCAGCACCATAAAGTGCCGCTGATTGGGCCTTCGCCTTAAATACTTCAAGTGCCGGCGTAATAGCTTTAGAATGACTACTGCCGTGCACTTTTAAAATAGGCATCGAATTTTGTTTTAAGGATAATTTACTTTTTTCCAGCTGCCCCTTCCAAGAAAGCGTACTATCCAGCATAATTCCTAGATAATTAAAACTCCCCACGTACTCCAGTTTTTGATAATTTAAGGTCAAGTTCTTCCTAAAAGACTTCTGAGGATTTATGGACATATATTTTATTTTGGATGAATTTATTTCTAACCCCTTCCCTACACAGTAGCTATTGAAGGAATTCACTAAATTTTGTAAACACTTTGGAGTCTGTGAGATGAGAACCGTATCATCGGCAAAAAGTAATGCCGTTGTCGCCTCATCTCCTAGCTTCGGGGAGTCATGATCACAGTCCCTTAGGTAGATAGGTATATCATTAACATATAATGAGAAGAGTGTAGGTGCCAGCACACAGCCTTGATGCACACCCCGTCCTACAGGTATGGCCTTTGAAATTTCACCGCCCTTCCCCCATCTGACTTTGGCGTAATTCCCTGTATGGAATCTAATGAGTTCTTTAAGTAACTCACCAGGGACCGCCATATTCTTAAGATTGGACCACAACAAATTACGTGGAACGAGGTCGAAGGCGGCCCTCAAGTCAATAAATGCCACGTACAAACTGCCCTTCCTTATGTTAATGTATTGAGGAAATATGAATTCTGTGATCAGTTATGTCCCCTATCGTAGACCCCAACGGCTCCATGTACATGCTATAAGTACATGTATGTTCCCTCCTGCTCCAGTTTTGAAGACGCAAATATATGTGCGTCCACCGTCAACATGTCCTCTTTCAGATCCACCATGAATGGGTCAGATATTCCTTTCCTAAGTATGAAAGGCCACCGACTTTATGTGGTTCACTTTCCACATTTTACAGATTCAGGCGAGTAGGCCCGAATTCTGTCATCAAGCCTTTTCCTGCCTTCTGCCTCTGAAAGCTCCAGTCTGAGCCTGCATCTGTGACCATGAACTTTGTCTTACTCCCTGCGCGGCTAACGGTGCCTGATCCAGCCCGTCGCCTGCCAAAAACTGTATTTCACCTTCAAGATTATCTCCTCCGCCCCTCATCCGATGCATTCCTGTCTAGCTGTTTAGGTAAACATTCCTCCAGCTACCGTGCAAAGGGCCAGGCCTCGCTGTCCTCATGCAAGTAATTCATAGCCCTGTTACCATGGAATATTCCTACCCCCTCGCATCTAGTGTAGACACTTAGACGCTTGTACACGCACTAACAGTCAGTATAGTCAGTATAGAATAAGATTCTATCCTAAGAGACCTCTCTTTTTGGATAACACAGTTCTTCAAACATAGGATATTAGATATGATTTGGGATTAGGTTGACATAACCCCAGACTTCTGTCTCCACATGTAGAGCTAAATGTCAAGTCCCCTTCACCCTCTAGTTGCACGTCAATCACACGTCATGCGGCTGCGCGCGCATCTCTGCCAAATATTTCTGCTGACATTGCAGGATTCCCTTATGGATCCACCCACTTGTGACATCATGTATAATGACGTTTTCTAGTTACGCATGCATATTTTATTTTGTTTTATCAGTTGTTACGCCTACTACATCTGTTTCACTGTAATGCCTTTTCTATAAAAATGATTACCTGTCAATAATATATGCCCTTCCTTCCTGAACTTTCGTGGTGATGGAATAGAATGCCTACAATTCGAATTGTATTCCTTTGTATAGGAATAAAGCCTTTTTAAAACCTCTAATACCACGGATTCTGCCTCTCATTTTACTGAGTTGTTCTTAATAGACTTTACCGCATAAAAAATAGTACCGGTAACGAAATATTTACCACATAAATTGGCGCCCGAATAGGGACACTTTCTCATCTCACGCGCCGGCGGTGCGTTGCAGGCCCGGTCTCCTGCCACATCTGAACGGACAAAAACGCGTACCTGCAGGATTTCCTGTATCTCCCTCCGGCCAAGCGGGGACGACTGAGGCTGCGATCAACACCCAGACGAGGCGGTGAGAAGTGCGAAGTATCCCGACCAGAGCCTTGCTGAGAGAGCAAGATCCGAGGTATACAGAGACCCGCCAGGTTCCGAAGTTCCGAGTCCAGTCGAGTCGAGTCCAGTCCGGTCCAGTTTCAGTTCCGTTCCGAGGCCTTCCGTTCCGAGCTACCCGGTGAGTACCATTACCGGGGAGGCATTTAACGTGCACATAGTCTGTGCCGGTCAAGACGGGTTTGGGTACACAAATCCGGTCTGCACTGTTTCAGCAGTGTATCTGTACTGTTTAGCAGTATATATAGTATGTTTTGCATATAAATAAATATAAATAAGTATTATCTAGTGTCAGTATTATGTCAGTAACTAGTTTTCTATTAGTTATCATTGTTCGTAAAACTGTTAAGTGTTAAATGTTTTGAAATACGTTCTATATACTGTGGTGTGAATGACTGTTCATTATTGTGTTTTTATAAAGTGTGTTCTAGTAATAAGGTCTAAAAATGCCGCTCTTTTCGAAACTAAGACAGATCAAAACTAGAAAAGGTGTACTCGAAGAAGCTGTTCCCATCCCACCAAGGGACACTCCAGGGTACTTTATGTATCATAAGCATGGCCTAGATGCCGTATTATTTCTTGATTTATGGGTGGACTACACCAAAGAATTACCAGAGAGTCAGAGATGGCCCGCAGCGGGGACCTGGGATGCAGATTGCATCATGCGAGTAGAAGAAGAATTATGGAAAAAGAAAGCCAGACAGTCACAGAAAGATGCCATTGAATTATGGCGTAAAGAATCATATAGACGTACGGAAAAAGCACTCAGGCAGGAAGAGAAAGGTAGAGAGAATTCCAATAAAACCCGAGAAAATCTATTACTTGAGGAAGGTACCCGAGTAAAATCAGAACAAGTAGACAGACAAAGAAACGCCCTTATGAATGGTATGTATCCACTTCTGGCCGAAGGGTTACCTAAGGCTACTCCGGAAATACCAAAAGACTTGCCACCTCCATTGTTTCCGATAAAAGCACATCCCAAGGGGCATCCCAGAACCGCAGAAGATGTTTTCCTTTCCTCTTATTTAGATGACGCAGCTCCCGAGTATGCTAATACCGCACCACATAGACCGCTTACCGATGGTACTCATCGCCAAGACCCTCCGTCTGTACCTCCGCAACAACAAGCTCCGACACACATTCCGACAAGCACATCTGTTTCTACAGCTTTTCCCGCAACGACGGTTGCTGTCTCACCTTCAACAAATCCTTTCACGTCCAGCACCCCAGACGGTGCTACAGGAGGTACGACAGACATTTTTTCTACGCCACCCAGAGGAAATAAATTTTCCCTTAGAGAATTAGCACACCAACGTACGCCCAAACTAGCAACTCCCGACATGCTCAAGGAACTTCTAGTAGATTGTAGATATGATCCTGTGCCCGGTAAACGGGACGAAATGCTGCTGTCATCATTACGTATTCGACGAGCTGCAATATATTTAACGAAACTACCAGGAATGGCTACACATTTAGAAAATATATATCACTTTGTCCAGTCAGGACGAGGTCCTGAAAGTATTAGCAGAGCCATGGAGTACCAGAAAGCAGAGGTACAGGGACAACTGTTACGTTTCCTCATAAACTGTGTAATCAGAAATCAAGACCGGCCTGGGGTAAATCCGGAAGAAATGCAAAAACTTGTCACTTGGGGCCAGAATATATCAGAAGGGAGACATGATAAACAGTTATGTATAGTAGCTATGTACCGAAAGATCCGCAAAGAAGTAGAACGAATACACGAAGAAAGATTAGAGGTAGACGCCACTGACCTAAACAGAGAGGAGGAGCAAGAATCAGAGCAATTAGACACGATAGCTTATGTAGGTAAAGGAAGATCCCATAATAATACCAGAGGTTTTAACGACCCAATACGTCTAATACGTCCGGAATATAATAGACATTTTCCAAACCCTATGCTAAATACAAAATCCCCCGAACACTTATTCCAAGCCGCTGATAAATTACTCCGAGATCGAAGGGGGTACCACGTGCTCGATTCCATGGACGAACTAGAATTAGCCAGGTCAGCAGTACAATGGGCTGACAGTCCCGGCGAATACAATGACGATGTACTTGCACACACGTTTCTGAATCTAGACCCATATGAACAGCGTTTAGCTAGTATATACATGATTCAACACCTCCTTATATTATATAAAAGCCAACACTCCGATCCAGGACCCTTACCTGACATATTGACAGAACTACTCACGAATATATGGAGAGGGTCAGGTACTGATTTGATTAAGGAAATTCTAGAATCCCGAAACCAATATTTAAATTTCGTATGCCCAGAACACGTTCCAGTTCCCATCATGGGAAGAAAAATGTATCACATAGATAGACAGAACCCGTTACGCGAAGTACACCCAATTAGAGGTGCCGGTGATAATTTTACACGCGTGTTTGTGTACACGCCTATAACTAAACTGGAATTATTAGAAATGAAGAAAGTAGTACCCAGCCATGACAAGGACCCAGCAGGTTTCCACCGTGAGATAAAAGACATGTTACTCATGGGAGAGTATACCTACCCCGATATTATGAAAATATTAAAGGTCCTATTACCCGCCGGTGTTTATGAGAAACTCAAAGAAAAAGAATGGGAGGTGGGAGACCAAAAGATAGATTGGACAGCATTAGAAAACGAAGAAAAGGCCCGAGCTGCAGGAGCAGGGCTTGGGGAAAAGACTACAGCACTAGCAGGATTACTAATACAGGTACTGCCACGTTTATTAACTACGAAAAAGGAAGACTGGGGTGCAATCTCAGCCTGTAAACAAAAACCAGATGAAGACACTAGTGATTTCTATTCCCGATTTGAAAAATGTTTTAGTATAAATAGTGGCATAAAAGCCAGTAGTGAGTCATATCCACATCTGTTTGTGACAAAATTAGTTGAAAATTCTCTGCTACAAGTCAAGAATAGAGTATTGAAATTCGAAAGTACCTGGCAAGGTAATACCCCATCACAGATGCTACAGATGTTACAATATCACCACAATAGAATTAGAGAAGAACAAGAACACGAACAAAGACGTATGAAAGATACGAAAATGAAAATGCTTGTTGCACAGTCAGTTCCAGCCGATAGTCATCAAAAGGGTGATTCCGCAAGTCCTGCGAAAGGGACATGCAACTATTGTAAACAACCAGGTCATTATATACACGATTGTCCAGTCCTGAAACATAATATAGCCACAGGTAGAACACATGAGAGACCACGTCCACCCAGACAGGATCAGAATCAACAACAAATGCCTCAGCAGGCACAACCTAGGTTAGTTCCGCAACAACTAGCTCCGCAACAGGCAGCTCCACAACAGATCGTAGTACCACCACAAGCGCAGCCTATTGCTGCAACTCAAGCAACAACACAACAAATGTATCAGTATGCACAAACAGATTATCCCGATTATCAGCGATACTCATGAGATAGCCTAGAGAGGGAAGTTGGCTTACCCCTTATAGAGGTTCCTGTAGACCAAGAGGGACCTTATGTACATAGTGAACTATTAGGGGAAGACAGAAAGTTTTTACTTGATACAGGGGCAAGCAGAACAACTATAAGACGCAGTGAAGTTCCAGGGGCACCCCTCTCAGGCTCACAAAATATTTCCCTTGGATTCTCAGGAAAACCGATAATAAATGACGTAACACAACCTCTTCCACTTACAGTCGGTCCATTAACAAGTACTACAGATTTATTGCTTACTAAATCATGTCCAGAAAACTTGTTAGGTATAAAAACATTGAAAGCTCTAGGAGCCATAATATGTTGCTCTCCGGAAGGAGTACGACTATTTTTACGTGACTTTAAAGGTCACTACGTATCCAGAGACATAGATTACCGGCTGCAGAATTTACCTACACATTTATGGGCACAAGGCCCCACTGATGTTGGTTGCATGAACATTACACCATATCGAGTCACACTAAAGACAGGAGTGGTACTACCACGAATGCGACAATACAAGTTACCTCCAGATGCTGTAGTGGCTTTACTGCAAATCATTGACGAGCTTATTGCCCAAGGAGTGGTTGTGGAAACTGACTCCAATGTATGTAATTCCCCGATAATTCCGATCCTTAAAAGAACGGATCCAAAAGCACCACCAGTATATCGATTAGTTATTGATCTGCGCGAATTAAATAAATGCATTGTACCACAATACCCTGTGGTCCCAGATATCTCCTCATTACTCACAGCTATTGACTCAGAAGCAACGTTTTTCACTGTAATTGATCTCAAGAATGCTTTCTTTAGTGTCCCAATTGATCCGGAAAGTCAATATCTTTTCGGTTTTAGTTTAAATGGACGAAGTTTTAAATTCACACGCGCACCTCAAGGATTTACAGAAAGCCCCAGCATCTATAGCCAAGCACTGAAACGAGAACTTGACAGTATACACATGCCAGCTAACACTGCCTTGCTTCAATATGTCGATGATCTGCTGATCACCGCCCGAAGCGAACATGAATGTGAAACAGCGTCACTGACGGTTTTGAAATTTCTGGCTGACAAGGGGCACAAGGTGTCCCCTTCCAAGCTGCAATTCTGTGTCCAGCGAGTTGTTTATCTTGGGCACTCGCTGTCCAAGGAGGGAAGGCAGCTTACACCCGATCGCATCCAGTTAATTGCTAACATGCCACCACCCAAGACACAAAAGGAGGTGCGGGCTTTTATAGGCCTCACTTCATACTGTAGGCAGTGGATCCCTCAATATGCATTTCTAGCAAAACCACTCATCCAGTTGACAACACAGGAGGCAGCCACATCGACTGTCCTCCCTTGGACTCCAGAACATACACATGCCTTTGAAAGCTTAAAGAAAGCTTTATGTCAAGCACCTGTCCTAGCAACACCATGTTACAGTAAACAGTTTACACTCTTTGTTACAGAACGCGAAGGTACTGCTTTGTCAGTACTCACTCAGGAACAAGCAGGATCACACAAACCATGTGCTTATTTCTCTAGTACATTAGATCCAGTAGCTCAGGCTCTTACAGCGTGCCTGAAATCAGTGGCAGCAACAGCTTTAGCAATCAGACAAAGCGATGCCATAGTGTTAGGACATCAATTGACAGTACAAGTACCACACGCAGTAGAGGTTCTCTTGAACCGCACACAAACACAACACTTGACTATAGCAAGACTCACCGGTTACGAATTGACATTGTTTCAGCCACACATAGAAATCAGACGTTGTAATACGTTAAATCCTGCCACACTGTTACCAGTAGGCGGAACAGATCCATTGGCACATGATTGTGTCGAAGTCATTACTATCACGACGAAACCCAGACAAGACTTGACAGACATCCCTTTGTCAGATCCAGACTTGACATTATATGTAGATGGGTCATGTATGAGAACAAGTACAGGAGAGTTAGTGGCCGCTTACGCAGTCACAACAGACACTGAAGTCATTGAAACAAATTGTATTAACACTTTGTCAGCTCAAGCAGCAGAGCTCATCGCTCTGACACAAGCCTGTATTCAAGCCACAAATAAAAAAGTCAACATATACACAGATTCACGTTATGCATTCGGAGTCGTCCATGACTTCGGCGTACTGTGGCGAGAGAGAGGTTATTTAACGTCTCACGGTGCCCACATCCAACACGGACCCCTCATTCAAGCCCTATTAGACGCGATTCATCTACCTACTGCAATATCGATTATGAAATGCAAAGCCCACACAAAGGTTACCGATATTATTTCTCAGGGTAATGACCTAGCTGACAGAACAGCTAAACAGACTGCTCAGAATCAGACTTTCACAATTGACATGACAAAGACAATAGTCCTGACACCAACACATTGCATGACAGTTAAGGATCCCGCCCTTGATGTAATTGACATACAGACACATGCTACACCAGAAGAAATAAAGAAATGGACTGAATTAGGAGGGATCCAAACAGATCAAGGATGGATGACGAAGGAAAAATCTATATGGTTTCTTCCCGACTCAATGGTCCAAGTCATCATTAACACTATACATAGTCCAGCGCACCTAGGAGAAAAAGCTATGCTAGACAGCATTCAACACATCTGGTTCAACAAACACTTGCGAGCCGCAGCTAAACAAAAAGTTCGTACCTGTATGATATGTTGTCAGTTTAATCCAGGTAAAAGCATCCCCGTAGAGCAGGGTGGATTCCAAACTCCCGATCATGCTTTTGAAGTCCTCCAGATGGATTATATCCAGATGGAACGATGTCGAGGATTCAAATATGTTCTCGTAGTTGTCTGTGCTCTTTCCCGTTGGACAGAAGCATACCCGGTTTCAGATTACACTGCCCCGACTACTGCCAAACAGTTAGTTCGAGAATTCTTCCCACGGTACGGTTTACCACGTGTTGTCTATTCAGATAACGGTCAGCCGTTCTCATCCGAACTAATGAAACACGTTTCCCTTCTATTAGGCTACCAATGGAAATTCCACTGTGTCCGACATCCCGAGGCGGCAGGTCTCGTGGAACGTCATAATCAAACTCTGAAAATTAGATTGTCCAAAATATGTAGAGAAAAAGGAGTTGATTGGATAGTAGCCTTACCAGTTGCGCTCTTTTACATGAGAATGGTAGCACATTCTCGAACAGGGCTATCCCCGTATGAGGTGATCTTCGGTAGACCACCAAATATGTGGGGGACGCCTATACCTCGTAAAATCACTGATGTTGACTGTAATATGCTGACAGATTACCTGGCTTCCTTGATGTCTGCACTACAATCTTGTCGTTCACAGGTATCCGCAGCTTTTCCCGACAATACTGAGGTGAAACCCCATGACGTGGTTCCTGGGGACCTGGTGTTGGTCAGGAATTTTGACCGGAAGACCCAACTGGATCCTAGGTGGAAGTCACCGAAGTTGGTTCTACTCACCACAAGGACAGCTGTGAAAATCGAGGGAAGGAAAGGGTGGTTGCACTCGAGTCATATCAAGAAATTTTATGGACTACCATCCAGTGTAGATACTCAACCCTGTATTCCCTCACAGACAGACTCAAAGCTTCCTTTGGCTGAATTAACAAAACCAGAACTTTATAAACTAAAATTGAGGTCTAGTAAGTCAGACAATTTGATTGTTTAAGTCCTCTCCTAGGTGAATCGGTTGAATTTGTCTCTGACATGTATCCTCTAGACCGGAATAGAGAAAGAAATCATCAGATGCTGCTCAAGAAGCATGCGTATTGTAAATCATTTCGTAGTCACTGCACAGTAACATTATTAATTTTGTTTTTTCTAAGTCTTCTGATCATCATTGTCAGCATCCTATTGCACATGTATTACCCTATTCCTAAGCGTGCTTACAATATAACTGCAGAACATTCTTTTAGTGAATTACCTCCACATGAATTGTCTTATAGATTTGCGCTGCGCAACAACACATTCATTAGTATGTTACATCATTCCCATCAAACCAGCAATGCCACAAATTGTTGGATATGTGGCCGACTCCCTCCCTATCAGAACTATAAGGGAGTTTTGCCCCTCTTTCCCTATCCGTTCACACACAATGGCTCCTATGGAGCATGGTTTAGTTTGATTAATTCCCTAGATTCAAATTCCGCAGTTTATCAAGACAACTGGGTATGGGGAAACCTGAACTTAGTTTTGCTTAAAGTCTGCTACCCTAACAAGGAGGGACTTCCCAAAAGAACAGGAACTGATCTAGAAAATGAAGTATATGGATTAGGTAATTTTACACTTAACCTCATGATCCTGAACGTTGAATCTGAAGCTACACCAATCTTGCCCGCCATGTCAGTATTCCCAGTAAAAGGGGAATTATGTGTAAGAAAGAATGGTTCCATACACATGGGCCATAGTAAATGCACTACTGTAATAAAATTCAGTGATCAAGGCAAGTCTACATTTAGAGCTTCCCGTCATTCCTACTTTATATGTGGCCAGACCGCATATATACGTCTACCTTTAGATTGGGATGGTACCTGTTACATAGCATTCCTTCTACCACCTGTTTTCCTAGCCCCTCCTGATTATCATAGAAATACCCATTTAGTACACAATAGACAGCAGAGAGATCTCCCAATTGTCGATTACACTGAAACAGCATGGGAAAAATACACAGATTTCAATAAAGGTTTCTTTCCCTATATAGGTACAGTCACTAATAGTAAGCTGATACGTAGATTAACCAGAACCCTTGAAGCAGTAGTGAACGAAACAATTTCCGCCTTAGGCAATTTAACAGAAGAGCAGTCTGCTATGCGGATTGTTGTGCTTCAAAATCGTCTTGTCCTTGACGTCATCCTGGCCGATAGGGGCGGAGCTTGTAGGGTCATCGGATCAAGTTGTTGCATTTTCATACCAGAAAATTCGCCGTCAGTATATAAAGCCATAACCCGCCTTCATAAGATTGTAAGCCAGATACACCAGAGTCCAGGCACCTGGACTTGGTCCGGTTGGTTCTGGGGCGTGTTGTCAGCCTGGGGATGGAGAATGCTCTCCTTCCTAGGTATTGGCTTTCTCATACTATTCAGTTGCTGCTTATGTCTACAATGTGGGCCAGCGATTTGTGGTCTGTGTGCCACCTCGTGTATCCCACATCCAAGTTTTCGCTCAAGATCCCGGAAGAAGAAAGAAGAACAAATGATGTTATATGAACAGATCGACGGATTGATGAAGATCGATATCTCCTAAGGGTCCGAAGGGGACAAGGAGGGAATGAGGAAATATGAATTCTGTGATCAGTTATGTCCCCTATCGTAGACCCCAACGGCTCCATGTACATGCTATAAGTACATGTATGTTCCCTCCTGCTCCAGTTTTGAAGACGCAAATATATGTGCGTCCACCGTCAACATGTCCTCTTTCAGATCCACCATGAATGGGTCAGATATTCCTTTCCTAAGTATGAAAGGCCACCGACTTTATGTGGTTCACTTTCCACATTTTACAGATTCAGGCGAGTAGGCCCGAATTCTGTCATCAAGCCTTTTCCTGCCTTCTGCCTCTGAAAGCTCCAGTCTGAGCCTGCATCTGTGACCATGAACTTTGTCTTACTCCCTGCGCGGCTAACGGTGCCTGATCCAGCCCGTCGCCTGCCAAAAACTGTATTTCACCTTCAAGATTATCTCCTCCGCCCCTCATCCGATGCATTCCTGTCTAGCTGTTTAGGTAAACATTCCTCCAGCTACCGTGCAAAGGGCCAGGCCTCGCTGTCCTCATGCAAGTAATTCATAGCCCTGTTACCATGGAATATTCCTACCCCCTCGCATCTAGTGTAGACACTTAGACGCTTGTACACGCACTAACAGTCAGTATAGTCAGTATAGAATAAGATTCTATCCTAAGAGACCTCTCTTTTTGGATAACACAGTTCTTCAAACATAGGATATTAGATATGATTTGGGATTAGGTTGACATAACCCCAGACTTCTGTCTCCACATGTAGAGCTAAATGTCAAGTCCCCTTCACCCTCTAGTTGCACGTCAATCACACGTCATGCGGCTGCGCGCGCATCTCTGCCAAATATTTCTGCTGACATTGCAGGATTCCCTTATGGATCCACCCACTTGTGACATCATGTATAATGACGTTTTCTAGTTACGCATGCATATTTTATTTTGTTTTATCAGTTGTTACGCCTACTACATCTGTTTCACTGTAATGCCTTTTCTATAAAAATGATTACCTGTCAATAATATATGCCCTTCCTTCCTGAACTTTCGTGGTGATGGAATAGAATGCCTACAATTCGAATTGTATTCCTTTGTATAGGAATAAAGCCTTTTTAAAACCTCTAATACCACGGATTCTGCCTCTCATTTTACTGAGTTGTTCTTAATAGACTTTACCGCATAAAAAATAGTACCGGTAACGAAATATTTACCACAGTATTTCCAGCAGATGCACGTGAACCTAAATACTTGATCAACCGTGCTGGTTTTTGATCTGAACCCTGCCTGGTATTTAATTAATATCTGAGTCCCCTCTATCCATTCTAAAAGTCGATTTAAAATATGTCTGGCAAAAACCTTTTGTAAAAGATCTATTAAACTTATGGGACGGTAATTGCCCGGATCATAACGATCACCTTTCTTAAAAATTGTTACAATTTCAGCCCCTTTCCAGGTTTCGGGGATTGGCGTTCCGGCCACTATAGAATTACATAAAAAATTTATATAGGGCCCCCAGACTTCCACATCGTGCTTCAATAAATCACCGGGGATCTTATCAGGACCTGGGGCTTTGCCCATTTTGACGGCCTGTAATACCTCAATAGTCTCCTCTAGGGTAAATCGCAAGGGAGCAATACTCAATGCTAAAATAATCTCTTGATCCCCTATGGGCAACCCCTCATTGTCGTTAGCATTATGTTTAGAAGAATGGTCGCACCATGTTTTATCATCTAAGTAAATATCCCTGGGTGATCTGCCCTTTTTATTTCCCTTTGAAATTAAATTCCAAAAAGCGCCCTGATCTCTCGATTTAGCCGCATTTAAAAGATCATCCCATAAGGCATCATCCCAAGCTTTTTTTGCTTGGGTCAGTGTTTTATTATATGCCTGTGTGCTATCACTTATACCCTGAGGGTTCTTTGATCTGACAGCCTGGATCAAATGGGACTTAGCTGTGCGACATTCCTTGTTATACCATTGATTAACTAACTCTAAATGGTTTTCTTTTCGGTTCTTGTCCTTTTTGTAAATTTTACTCAAGTGAGGAGTTAGCGCATCTACCAATTTATAGTGCAGATCTAAAACACCCTGGGTGCCCAATAGGGGCATCTGGCATGCTTCGATGGTATCAGCAAATGTATTGTAAATTTTTAGCATTGTCTCTTCTTTAGCCAGGATATAAGGCCATTTTAGAGCACGCCTATTATTTGTTACCTGGGGTTCCCCAAGCGAGCTACTTAACATAGCTTCTCCAGCTAAGTTATATATAAAAGGCTCAGGGTCTAACCATAGTTGAAGTGGAAGATGGTCACTCCCGTCCTATGATCTATTTTAAAGTCAATTATTAAGTACCATAGGCTCAGAGAGACCAATACAAAGTCTATATGTGACCTACAGTTGCCTTTACAAAATGTTGGAGCCGATGGTCTGTCGGACTGAAAACGGCCATTACATGCCCTTAAATCATGGGTCACGGACAGCTGTAAAATCTGGATAGCAGCTATAGAGCTTTTAGCTGATCCAGTGGAATCCAGAGACAGGACATTGTTTGCAAAATCCTGCTCATCAAATAAGTTGTCCAGGCCCGACACTGGTTCATATTTACAATTAAAATCCCCTCCAACTACTACCTGTACATTTGGTCTTAGTGTATCTAAAAAAGAATCCAAAAGCTCTAACACCTTGGATTCCTTATTAGATGAGTGTGGTCTATTATATATATTTATTAGATATATGATTCCTTTTCCCCTAGTCACCATTTTTATTCCCAATAAATCGGGAGAAAAAATCGACAGTTGGGTAACATCTATTTCTAGAGTAACCCTTACCCAGATCACCAACCCCCTGACGCTCTCCCTCTTACTGATGGGATTACGCCACAACAGAATGTTTTGTACCCTAGCCTATGCGGCATTTCTACGGCCCAAGTCTCCTGAAGAAGAGTGATGTCATACTCCTCGATATAGGAGTACCAAGCTGCATCCCGTAGGTTCCTAGCTATACCTGCTATATTCCATGATGTTAATCTAACAGGTAAATTTTCTTCTGGGCAAGGTGAAAATGCATTCACCAATCTATCATGCCTAGCTGAACCATCTACAGGGCTAATTGAGGTATTTATTCCATCAACTGGAAATTTTGCAATATTATTTCCCTCTGTCTCGGTGCTACTAATGCAACACTGTCCAGCCTCACCCAGATTAGCATTGCTAGCTCCTATAATATTTGGGAGCTCATCAGTTACCACAGCTTTAAGAGTCAAGGCAGATCTAGATCTAACATCGTAAGATAGTGTGGGAGACTCCATCCATAGTTGTTCAAACTCTACAATACTCGGATTCAACTTCCCAGCCTGAGTATCAGCAGTTACTTCTAAATCAAAATTGCCAACCGACAGGAGTCAATCATTCTGATCCAGAGTACTCAGTGCCAGATATCTGTTATTAGTAGGAATCTGGAAGATTGGGCATCTGTTGGGATTCTGGGGCCTACTTGTAGTGTTAGCCTGGGGGGCCCTAGCTAGATGACTATAGAAATACCCCAAAGGGTGCACACCCACACTATTCTCCCCCAGTGCCAGCGATGCCGCTCTAAGTAACACAGTCGCAACATGTTGGGGATGTCTAAAATTTATAATTATGCATTCACCTCTACAGGTTTTCCTAGCATTACCAATCCAAGAAACCCGTCTAGTCAATAATATCTGGTCCGAATAATTTGTGGGAAACCCACAATTTTTGTTCAACCAGGAAATTGTTTTTCGTTTAAGTGAGTCATGTGATTCATTTTGTGAATTAGGTAGTGAAGAGTCTAGGGGTGGAACATTTGAGAGAACAACAACATATGGCTCACACTCTGGAGGTAAGTTAATGGAGCGTATTTTTCTCACTGGGACTGAGGGCCGCACTGTACTAGTTGAAGCCACTTTAGTCGGAGTAATGTTGTCGACCGTTTGGCTTATCTCCCTGGGATTAGATGTATTTACTCTCTCTATCAATGGCATCTGTACAACTTTTTCACGTTGTTCCACCATCTCCCTCTGTATTGTACTCTGATCATTGGTTATTTTGGATAAGAGGCCACCCAGTCTAGTCACTTCAGCTGTGAATGAATCTATCTTTTCTACAAGTGGCTTAACAACAACTTCTAGTTTAGCTTCAAGTACCTTTGCTATATGAGCCAAAAAATCTGAATTCATATCTATATTAGTGCCACAGTTGTTAGTCACAGTCTCCTTATGGCCAATAGTACTTCTCTGTACTGGTTTAGATAATAGCTTGTGTTGTACACCCCCCGCTTAAACTGCGTTTTCCTGCACTTCCTTACCGCTCTCTTAACAGGAGAGCGTACTATTGGAGCGACCGTGGAATCATCTGGTGGATTCTGATCTAATGCATCCTGGTCTACAACCGTTAGTACAGGAGTCTCCACTAATAAAACGTCAGTAACAAGAGGTGCAACAACATTTGGACTACTGCTATCGTCAAGGGTGGGAGGAGATATTTCCGGGAGACTCTCCCGGCCCAGTGATTTCCTTCTATCATTATTGATCTTACTCACCACCTTTACTAAGTAATTATCCATGGTTGATTTGTTTTTAGCCATTAGTGTACTCAATGGTACACTTTTTAACTCTCAAAGCTATATAACAAAACACCTCAAGTAAATACTACCAAGCAGTGTTTAAGCTTTACAAATACTTGTTAAGTAATGTCCCAAACAATAATCACCAATTACAAAAAACAATCTTATTGCTGTGTCCAAAGCGTACTTAAGTAACGCAACAGTCAGGGGGTAGCCGTGGTCTAACCGAGCTGCAACAGACAACGGGCAGCCCCGCCCTTCTCCTTTCTCCCGGGCGTGAAGGGAGCAACTCAACCAAAAAAAGTGCCTCCGGGTGCGATCAGAGCGAAGGAATAGTAGTGCCCGCAATGCTTTTCAGGGAGCTATTAACTCAGACCGCACGATGGAGCGAGGAAGCAACAGGGAGACCATCAGCGATACCCCCCCAGGAGCTGACCGCCGAATCTACACAGATCACAACAGTAGGAGGGGCCTATGTCAGCGATATATGACTTGATCCTTAGATAATCAGTTCGGCACAGTCAATGAGTGGGAATGGAATCTGTCATCGGCCGTGAACTCCTCCCCAACCTTACCTCAGGACAAGGGGGGTGGCCCAGCCTAGCCTCTTCAGGACCCTGACGACCACAGATGGCCAGCCCTTTGCCCGGGCTTAGCCCGGCGCCGCCCGCGCACGTCCCGCGACGCGGAGGGAGGCTCGTCCTTTTCAGCGCCTCCGGGCGCAAACACAGCGGAGATTGGCCGCTAAGCAGCCTGGGAGCTGTAGTCTCCCCCTGGCGTTGCCGCGCGATGGAGTTGAGCGGCGTCATGGGAGACACACAGCGTCTGGGCCCCAGGTGCAGCAGAGTGAACGAATAATCAGGCAGCAGGTCTGCAGGTAGGGAACTCCAAACGCCAACCACAAGCCCCCGCTCCACCGAGGGAGCCTCGTCCTTTTGAGCGCCTCCGGGCGCGAACACAGCGGAGATTGGCCGCTAAGCAGCCTGGGAGCTGTAGTCTCTCCCTGGCGTTGCCGCGCGATGGAGTTTAGCGGCGTCAGGGGAGACACACAACGTCTGGGCCCCAGGTGCAGCAGAGTGAACGAATAATCAGGCAGCAGGTCCGCAGGTAGGGAACTCCAAACGCCAACCACAAGCCCCTGCTCCACCGAGGGAGCCTCGTCCTTTTGAGCGCCTCCGGGCGCGAACACAGCGGACATTGGCCGCTAAGCAGCCTGGGAGCTGTAGTCTACCCCTGGCGTTGCCGCGCGATGGAGTTGAGCGGCGTCAGGGGAGACACACAGCGTCTGGGCCCCTTGTGCAGCAGAGTGAACGAATAATCAGGCAGCAGGTCCGCAGGTAGGGAACTCCAAACGCAAACCACAAGCCACTACGTTAAAGAAAGAAAAAAAATCCTCCGCAGCACGGAAACAAAACTAGTTATTTTATCCGCAAACAAGAACTCGCCAAAGGAATGATCTCACAAGCCCACATCCCCTTTCTTTTACACGAATTGCCAGTTCCAACTGATAACTAACAGTTCCACAGAACCCCCATTAAGGGGACTTAATAGGGATGTTATAGTTAGAAATTAGCATTTAAAAAACCATAGAAATTCACTGAAAAAACCATAGGATTGAGGCACATTATAATTAGAAATTTTCGTTTAAAAATCCATTGAAATTCACTGAAAAAACCATAGGTTTCCGGGACGTTATAGTTAGAAATTAGCATTTAAAAAACCATTGAAATTCACTGAAAAAACCATAGGTTTCAGGCATGTTATAGTTAGAAATTAGCATTTAAAAAATCTTACAAATTCACTGAAAAAAACATTTGTTTCAGAGACATTATAGTTAGTTGGACATTTCACTCATACAAACCCATAGAAATTCCGCCATTATAGTTAGTTCAGCTAACTATAACTCGTGCCCCCGCAATGTACTGCTGATGACGTCACATATTACATCATTCATGACATGGTCAGTGACATCACTGATGACATCACTGATGACATCTCAAATGGAAAAGCAAAAACGAGGAGAAATAATGCATTTCTTCTCGTTTCGCCACCTTAATTCCTGGTCTTAATTTTGGCGCTCGCTCCTATGTATGCCACCTTTGTACATAGGGGGCAGCTTCAAATACAATGGGTGTTGCGGTAGAACGCCCATCACAACACCCACTGCACGCCCCTTTCATGCTCAACATAGCGTGAAAGGGTGCCTTGTACATAAGGCAAGGCCCCTATCACCACAGGAACATCACAAAAAGTGACGTTCCGGTGGTGATAGGGGCTTCTACATATGCCCCAGTGCCTCGTGAGCAGGGAGCGACTGATCCAAAACGCGTTGGGTGTTTTTTCGCTACTTGGATAAATAAACATCACTCACACCTAAGGAACTGGTCTCGGCATTGGTTTTTGATTTTCAAACCGAAGGAAACAATATATATATCTGAACCGAAGAACTCTCCAAACTTCCATGCGGCAAAAAGAGAGTAACGGACACCAAGGGTAGGATGGCAGGTGGGCGTAATGTGCGTAAGGGACCTACGCGGAGAGGCACGGAGATGGAACCAATCTCCGCACTCTCTGCATAGTTCCGTTACGCACATCCCGCCTCCCGCCTGCCTCCCGCCCGCCTCCCGCCCACAGTATTAAATACATTAAAAAAGCAATTTTTAAATAACCATACCTTATCGGTGACGTCCCCGGGCTTCCATCCTCCTCCAGTGTGCCTTCTTCTGGGAACTGTGCATGTGCGGGAGCCCGCGCATGCACAGTTCGTAGAAGAAGACGCGCTGGAGGAGGATGGAAGCCAGGGGACGCCGCCGATAAGGTAAGTTTATTTAAAAATTGCTTTTTTAATGTATTTAATACTGCGGGTGGGAGGTGGGCGGGAGGCGGGCGGGAGGCGGGCGGCCAATTCCCGTTATGCCCGAGTGTGCGGAGAGTTGCCCTGTTTCTCCGCCTATTATCGCGAAAGGCGGAAGGGCAAATCTCCGCACATTACGTGGGTGGAACCGAGTTGACCGCCCACCCTTAATTTATTCCTCACACACCTTCATTTGACGCGTTTCGAGCAACAAAGTCCCTTGATCACATTTCAGAACGCAGTCCGCCATGCTTTTTATGTGTATTGTCCATCTCCCCCAAGTGCCACGTGTTAACACACATAGAAGAAACACTTAGGATAACCTCATCATTCTATCATGCACTTAATGAAAAAATACATACAGGATTGTACATATGGGATTACCATGTCTAGAATTGAATGCATTTCTCAACCAAGGCGATTAAAAGGCACCAAATGTATAAAGATGAATAAATAAAAAAAATACATAAATATACATATAAATACATAAATATACATATAAATAAATGCATAGATAAGTATCTGGATTGCATTGCTGTTTCAGTCTATAGTTTCACTTATCTATAAACCGATTGTGTACAGAAACTCGGATTGATTAATACAATGTAGTCAATAAAATTAATACCATGCCTGAATATTACTGTATAATACACTTGCCATGTTTCCTAATGTCAGCATAAATGCTGGATTGCAATGACTCAATGCTAAAAAGATTTTTATAGTCACCATATATATATATAATTTTATAGTGGACATTTTAGCATTTCTTTATTGGATATGACAAACGTGTTTGCCAATTTGGGTCTTCAAATGTATTAATGTTAGAATCCATGTAGATGCACAGAATTTATATAATGTGTTTTATTCATGCAAGTTTGATTTTAACATAGTTTCCTTTATAAACATACATTTAGGAGTTTTTATGATATGTCTATCATCTTGCCATACACATTGACACATCGTATCGCACTTGACCAAAGTTTGTTTATTAATATGACACGATGTCCTTGTTCAGTTTAATATCCTATCCAGGTTTTACCTTAGGCTCGTTTTTCTACACTATGTAAATTATAATTTAAATTATATGGGGTGCTGTGCATTGTATATCTTCTGCACTACATTAATTACCAGCCGTTTTTAGGTCTCGCTGAGCCAAAGGCTCGAAGAGACATTTTATATGTGGGATTTTCAAAGTGCTACCCACAGTCTTTTGGCTGGCCTAAACCTTGAGTGCACTATCACATGCACGTGCACAGCTGCTCCTCTGCTCATTGCATTCCCCCCTCCCTTCTCACCCAGCCCTTTGATGCTCTGCTCGATTACTTTCACTTTCACCGCTTTGACCCTTGCATTCCCCCCTCCCTTCTCACCCAGCCCTTTGATGCTCTGCTCGCATCTGCATCTCCCTCCTCCCTGGGCGTGAAGGGAGACAGAGCCATCCTGCTAGATTAATGGCTTTGCATTCCCATGTGTTCCCGTAGTAAACATGCCCGAGGCGCCAGCCGAGCACAAGGCTCACGGAGACATTCTCTTTACCCTCATTAGTCCCTGTATCTCTATTTCCTTCAGAAGCTCCTGCTTTTCCTACCTTTCTGCCCAGCGATTTGCTTATCGCTTTATTCACTGACCCTGCATCCTGTGGTGCCATCGGGTGGATAGTAGCGCTTTCCAAAAACACGAAACAAAATAAAATAAGTCAAGAGATTTCCTGTCTTTGAACCGCGTATTTCCCTATCTAACGACTAGGACATGTGAAGAGAATTAAAAACACTCAGTGACTCCAGGGACAATAAAGAAACGCGTTTTTTCTGTCTAAAGAAGAGAAGCTCTGCGGAGGCCATCCTTTCAGGCGCTACAGGCATGTCCTGTCAAGGATGAGTACTCTACAGTCTGTTTTAGGCGCCTCTACAGCGCATACACCTTACTGCTCGAGGCGAGCGGATTCGTAATGCTAGGCGGGAGCAAAGAGGTGCTTATGTTTGTCTCCCATCACTCACTTACTCACTTTCTATCTCCCTGGGTCTTTTCTCTCTCTCTTCCACCCCTCGCTTTATCCTACTGACATTCACTACTTCTCCCTTTAATTCTCTTCGCTCCTTACCTTCCGTGCTCCTCCACCAACTTTACAACAACCCCACCCACTCTGCACAGCCCCGCCTGTCTCCACCTCCCTTCCCTCCATTCTGCCCCCTATTTCTCTCCTTCCAGGTCTCCTCGTTTCCCTCGGCCCCTTCCCACATTTTGGGAATAAATCTTGCTGGTCGTTCTGCCGCGGGATGTGATGGGATTGCGTTTCCACGGACAGCGCCGCGCCGAGTCCTCGGCCACTTCAGATTGCTTTAGACAAAACAAGAGGGGGTAAAAGAAACTACCAGTGTGTGTACATATGACTATCGAGAGAGGAATCCATGTTTGTTATCCGTTGCTTATTTGTGCGTGTCTTCTATTTATATTGTAAATAGAATAAATAAAAAAGTTAGTACGGTATGAGGAGAAGCTTAATAAATCTATTTTGCAGAATACCATTCGCATATATAGAAAATTACCGGTTTTACCAGTAAGAACGTGCACAAGTAACTACGGTTCGTGTGCCTCACCATCCATTCCCCATGCTGACGGAATAGTTGCTAAAGATTATGTATGTGCTACAGATGTCACTCTGCCTTATTACAATAACTTCCTTTTTATATAGCGCTTGCTACAGTTTTGTCTTTTCATAGCACGCAAATAAAATGCATTCATATTACAGGAGACAATACCACTACATATATCGATTTCCGATGGATTTAAGGTGAGTGAGGCCTGTCAGAATAAAACGCATTCTGCTCTGATTCTTCGGGTATGGGGGGTATTAAAGTAAAAACACATCGATCGGACTCCGATCCCTCGGATCTTATGTTGTAACACTATAAACCTTCTTTCGTACGGCGACATATTTTGAAGATTCTGTGCGAGTGCGCCAAGAGGCCCTCTCTGCTGTGAGCGGCTCTAGAAATAAAGGATAACAATACATAGTTGGTTGGTAAACTTGACTCGAATTGTCTGATAGTACAGCCCCTCCCAGCATGTCACCCCACAGTCACATGCTAAGCTTAGGCCCCCTTCATCTTTCCATCAGTTGCTGAAATATATTGAGTCAAATCAATAACATTTGGAGATGGCGCTATAAGGCACCCTGAAGCGGCACGGGCGGCAGATAGTGCTTTCTAACATTGCTTATACATACCTGATAATTCTGCCGTATTCAGGGCCAACACACTCACTGCGTGCACACAGACCCAACACACTCATTGCCCTCACACTGACCCAACACACTCACTGCGTGCACACAGACCCAACACACTCATTGCCCTCACACTGACCCTACACACTCACTGCCAGCACACAGACCCAACACACTCACTGCTCACACACAGATCCAACACACTCACTTCTCGCACACAGATCCAACACACTCACTGCTCGCACACAGACCCAACACACTCACTGCTCGCACACTGACCCAACACACTCACTGCGTGCACACAGACCCAACACACTCATTGCCCTCACACTGACCCTACACACTCACTGCCAGCACACAGACCCAACACACTCACTGCTCACACACAGATCCAACACACTCACTTCTCGCACACAGATCCAACACACTCACTGCTCGCACACAGACCCAACACACTCACTGCTCGCACACAGACCCAACACACTCACTGCTCGTACACAGATCTAACACACTCACTGCTCGCACACAGACCCAACACACTCACTGCTCGCACACAGATCCAACACACTCACTGCTCGCACACAGACCCAACACACTCACTGCCCGCACACAGACCCAACACACTCACTGCTTGCACACAGGGGGGCCAAGACCCGCTCTCCTTGAGGTGCGAACACCCATTGATTCTACTCTGCCATGTATTTTATGTCAAGTCATGGGACTCCTGGCGAAGGGAAGCCCGTGGAATATGCAGATCAGTGAACGGAGAGGTATGCTTCCGTTGAGCACCCCGCCTGAACCCGCACCCTCAAGGCACTTCTTAGTCCGTGTCAACAAAACAACAACCGCCGATATGAATTTCTTTTATCCGCTTGCCTCGTCTCCGCTCCTGGCTTCGGGGTGGAAGTAGGTACCCCCACGTCCCCCTCTAATCTGCAGCTGTAGATATGAGCCCTAGATCCAGTGTACGAGTTCGGGCAAATGTCTGTCCCCACCCGAGAAGACCTCTGCAAGGGGGGGTGCTCTTCTAAGCGTATTGTTGTTTAATTTGTGAAACAGCGACTGCGCCTTCCCCGTCTACACCCTCTCCACCCCTACAAGAAATACAAGCATTGGCATAGCCAATAGGCCTCGCTTTTGGGACCTTATAAGTGTTTAGTTATGCAGAACAATATCCTTGGTGCAACAACATCAACTGTTGCATGGCTAAACACTTAGAAGGTCCCAAAGGAGAGACCTATTGGCTATGCCAATGCTTGTTTAGTCTGTTGTCAGTGTCCATCATCTAGTGCATTTTTCTATGTCACGTGGGTTCGTGTGAATGCTTTATGAAACCGGATATGGCGTAGCGCGATCATGTGATCAAGGCCATTTTGGTGTGGCCGAAACGCGTCATGGACAACTACCTTTATGAATAATAAATGTACCATTTGTTACACCGCATCATATGCAGTCCTTGCCTTCTTCTTTCAAAGTTTGCCACTATTGTGATTTTTTGGGGATTTATATATATTTATTTATTGTTACTGATTTCTAGATATAGCGAAAAAAGACCAGCCATGGCTTAATTCCTTCATCGTGTTAATTTATTTTATAAGCAGCATTCAATGCCCGTCGTGTTTTGGAGCTCACCTCTCCTTTCTCACGAGCTCGCCGTCGCAAATGTTGCGGAATACATATTCCGGTTCACGGCCCGGCGGATACTCAGTTCCCGAGGCTGGGACGTTAAGGGGGCTCAAGGAAGCACTTTTGGTGTTTTCATCCATCAGGACTTTTACAATCGGACACACCGCATTCTGTCCTGACAAGCACCAATCCATTTGGACTGTCATTAACGAGTCCATCCCCACGCAGCATCTGTCCCAGCAAGGTAAACTCTGGGAGTTGCAGTGCCTACAATACTGCCTCTGATGTGCGGTCAAGTGACTGGGGACTGCAAGTGCTTCCACCAATAGGATGGTACAGGACTATTTAAAATGCGGGTGAGGCAGCATCCTGTTGAACAGCGGCATCCGAAGAAGGCTGTTTGAGCCGAAATGCATCATGACTTATGCTGTTATGCTGTGAAATAAAAGGCTTCCGAAGATACTCCCCGTGTGGCCTCTACCGTTCTCAACTGGAGGGGTTTGGTGCATATATATGTATATATATATATATGTATATATATATATATTCACTGAAAAAACCATAGGTTTCACACATGTTATAGTTAGCGGAAATTTTACTGATAAAAAACCAATGAAATTCCCCCGTTATAGTTAGTGCAGGCAACTATAACTCACGCGACCGCAATCCTCTGCTGATGCTAATACTGTATTTAGACACTTTTTTGCCCATGTCTTCTTCCATACATTTTTAGCTATACATATATTACAAATATTTTTTTTTCATAAAGACACATATGTCATCAGCAGAAGATTGCGGTCGCGTGAGTTATAGTTGCCTGCACTAACTATAACGGGGGAATTTCATTGGTTTTTTATCAGTAAAATTTCCGCTAACTATAACATGTGTGAAACCTATGGTTTTTTCAGTGAATTTGCAAGGTTTTTTAAATGCTAATTCCTAACTATAACGTGTGTGAAACCTATGGTTTTTTCAGTGAATTTGTACGGTTTTTTAAATGCTAAGTTACTTTACGCCATTCGTGGCGTGCGCGCCCAGTTAACGCAGTTCGTTCCGTGCGCGCACGGTGCGCTTCACGCACTGTGCGCGCAGAGTGAGCACGCGGTGCGCTTCGCGCACCGCGCGCCCACTTTACGCAGTTAGTGCCGTGCACGCACGGTGGGCCATGTACGCACGATGCGCTTCGCGCACCGTGCGCACATGGAGGACATATGATGCACTTCGTTTTGAAAGGTAATATTTTAATTTTTCGTATATTTTATAAGCCATGCACAAATGGTGCCCTTCGGGCACCATTTGCACACGGGGTGGAGAGAGTGTGGATAATTTTTTTTTTTATTATTTTTTTTTTTAATATTTTAGTTTATCTCATATCTAATAAGCTATGCACAATTGGTGCCCTGCGGGCACCAATTGCACACGGGGTGGAGAGAATGTGGATAATTTTTTTTTTTTTTTAATTTTTTACCGTACCCGTACGGTAAGCTTAATCGGCGAAATTACCGAAAAAATAAAAATTCCGTTTTTGGCCTTGGGGGATCTTTGGGGACTCCCTCAACATGGCTATGTGTGTGGGAGCTGTCTAAACAGCCCCTTTACATGTTTTTGGGCTTTATATTTTAGAAATCACTCTCAGTGCGAGAGAGAAAATGGCGGCCGCCGCTTCCTGGTTTCGGCCGATTCGAATGTTTACTAAGATCTAAGAGCCAATCAGAATCGCACTCGCGCACGCCACCGTACGCGTACGTTAAGCGTACCGTAAGCGCACCGTAAGCTGGCTCAGATATATATATTGATTTAAAGGCTATTTTCTTAGAATCTACTGAACAGATTTACACCAAACCTACAAAAGGCACTTCCTTGACCTGAGGACTACCTCTCTGCCAAATTTCTAGTAATTCTGTTCAGCCGTTCGGGCTGTAGCCCTGTCTAAAGGTCCTATGGAGAAATGCATGGGAAAAACGCATTTTGGGACCCCCCTTTTATCTCAGCCCCCGCTTGACGAATCCCCCCGAGACTTTCAGGGTAGGAGCGGAGCGTAGCGCCCCACCTATTTTGAAAAATTCGCGAGGATTCGTCGACCGGCGCCAAAGTTATTCAAAATAGAATGTTGCGGATTTCCTATGGAAACGTGGTCCTAACTATAACTACCTACTGGCGACCGCCAGTAGGTAATATATATATATATATATATACTTCAGTTGTTTTTATTCTCGAAGGAAAGCGGCAACATGCAGTACCTCTGCTTGATCCTAATGCGTTTCGCTCACATCAAGAGGCTTGTTCACAGATGCAGAAGGTTACTGAATGCTTTTTATGCTGGCTACGATGTGTCTGAGTAGTCCATTGATACTGCAAAAACCAGCATGCATTGCAAGTAAAATACTTAAAGCAGTGCCATCGTGCTTGCTGTGCATACAAATGCACATTGTGTGGGAGCACAATTCGCTCACCTCAGTTGGACAAAATGGATTTGCCTGTTACTTGCATTAGGTGAGGTGAGCAAGGGAGAAGAAAGTGGTATGACACTGCTTCCTTCAGGTTCAGACTTTGCCAGTGTTGGAACTTTATATTTTAGTGGCAAAATCATGCGCATTCATTATTTTTATTGCACGTAGTCACTTTTGTTAAACACGCAGTCAGCATTGCTATATTTTGAGGATTTTGGTGCTGCAGTGCATATGAAGACATTTATTTTGGGCATGAAAGCACAGCGAGCACAATGGCCCTGCTTTAAGTATTTTACTTGCAATGCATGCTGGCTTTTGCAGTATCAATGGACCACTCATGCATATCGTAGACAGCATAAAAAGTTGCATAGAGTGTCGTACAGTGGAGTAGAGTGTGGTACAATGCCACAAATTAAACTAGACTGCTGTAAACTGGCATTGACAGGAGTATTTTACTGTACAGTGGCATGCTACAGAGTGGAGTATAGTGTGGTAGAGTGGAGGTGGTAGACTGTCATTCAGTGGAGTATAGTGTTGTTGGGCGGAGTACAGTGGGGTGGTGTGCAGTGGAGTGGGTAGAGTGGAGTGGCATACACTGTAAGAGCGTATAGTGGAGTGGTGTGCAGTGAAGTTGGGTAGAGTGTAGTGGCATGCACCTTAAGAGTGTATAGTGGAGCGGAATGCACTGTAAGAGTGTACAGTGGAGAGGCATGCACTGTAAGAGCGTACAGTGGAGTGGCATACAGCGTAAGAGCATGCACTGGAGTGGCATACACTGTAAGAGCGTACAGTGGAGTGGCATACAGCGTAAGAGCGTACACTGGAGTGGCATACGCTGTAAGAGCGTACAGTGGAGTGGCATAGATTGGAGTGGTGTAAAGGGGTTTGCATAGAGTGGAATAGCGTAGAGTGAAGTGGGGTAGAGTTTAGAGTGGGGTTTGACACATGGCCTGGCAGCTTCCCACTGTACGCCACTCCACACTATGACATCACACTGCCCTTTAAAATACATAAGGTCCTGGGGGATGGGTCCCCACAGTCTAATGGGGCCCAGGAGAGGGCCATAAGCACCCTCACCTTTTTTATTGGAATGGTCCCTGTGGATTGGATCCCTGGGATCTTATAAGGCTCAGGGACCCCTCTCCCCATAGATTCTGGCCCTGGGGATTGGGGTCCCCGGGGGCCCAAGGAAGCTTGAGGAGGGGGACCTGGCGGTCCCCCTCCCATTTCTTTTGTATTTGGCCTTGGGGGATATGGTTCCCAGGGCCTATTAAGGCTTGGGGAAGGGGGCCGCAAATCTTCTTCTCCTGTTTAATTTTATTTGGCCTTGGGGGATGGGATCTTTGGGGTTAATTAAGGACCTGGGAGAAAGCTGCATGCACCCCTCCCCTTAATATATATGTTTTTGGCATCAAGGGACGGGGTCTCTGGGGCCTGAAGGCCAACACCATGCTGTGCACAGCAAAGGCTGTGTGCGGTGTTGGGTTGGTAGCCTACTGGGGGTTTGGCCACAGGGCCTGGTGGCAGGCCAAGCCTCGTGATCAAACACCCACTGTGCAAGTCCAAAGGCTGTGTGCAGCGTGGGAGTTGGCTACCTGCAGGGAGTTGAAAGCAGGGCCTGGCTGCAACAAACCCTATGGCTAACCAGACACCACGCATGAGCAAAGGCAGTGTGCAGCATTGGGTTGACTGCCTGTGGCTGGCTGCCTCTGGGGAGTTGGGCACAGGTCTTGGCTGCAAGCCAGGCCGTGCGGCCAGCCCCATGCAGCATGTGACAAAAGGCCATTAGCAGTGCGATCTTTGCTGGATACAGGAGGGTCAACTGTCTCCAGGTGGGTTGGCCAAAGGGCCTGGCTGGTGGCCAGGCCCTGTTGCCAACACCCTGCTGTACATGGCCGAATGGCGTTCAAAGTATGGGGTTTGCTACTAGTGGGGGGGTGGCCGCAACAGGCCCTGCGTCCAACCTCCCGCCACACATGGCAGAAGGCAGTGTGTAGCGGGGGTTGGCTTTACATATGGTAATAAAATATTCGTTTACATTTAAAAAACTCTAGCATTTCAATGAAAAATATCAATGTTTGAGTAATATTATTGGTAGGTTTGATAAAAGAATGTGTTTTTGTTTTAAAAAAACAACTTAGAAATCCACTGAAAAAACCAAAGGTTAAAGTAACGTTATAGTTAGGTGAATATGTCAGTGCAAACAATAACGTTTTAAACTAAAAAGAAAACACAGAAACTCACCAATTATAGTTAGCAAAGCTAACTATAACTTGCACCCCTGCCATGTAATGCTCATCTCTTCACATATTACACCACTCATTATATGTTCTATGGCAACATTTATGACATCACTGATGACATCATCCAAGCTTCTTTTACACACATTTCTCTGTAAACTAATATGGCATTAGAAGCCTGAAAGTGAGTAAAAATAGCTCAGAATACTATGAAGGGTCATTAATGCTATCACAGATACAACTTCCTTGGGTGTAGCAAGCATGGGATGTGTGCAACATTGACCATATACCATACACTTCACAGGAAGCCTAGCTCGCATTATAATCAACTATAGATTTATGGGAAACCCTCATTACACACGGTGTTCAATATGTATACAACTGTTTAGAAGATAGCCAAGTTCCTCAAGATACTCAACGATTGTTCAAAAATTAATGCACTGCTACGGACTTCTTTCATCTGTATTGAACCCCTCACATTCACCGAACCTACACTGAGAAATGAAGTTGATGTGGGTAGAAAAGTGAGTACTGTAAACAGTGTTTACTCTATGGAGAGAGTTTACTCTGTGCCAGACAGTTTGCAAGCAGTGAATTTCTATTTAGAACAGTGTACACTCTATGCACAGCTTGACAAAAAAGTAATTATTCACTTAAAATAAACAAGGTCTGGGGGCGTGGCTTGCGCGCCGCTGGGAGATGGCGGTTCGCGCTTGAGCTCCGTGACGAGCGGGGGCCGTTCGAGGATTTCTTGCTGCTTTGGAGTGCCTCATATCGGACTAAAAATGGTCACATGCTTCTGACGATGCGGTGGGCTGAGTGAGAGACTCTCTTGCTCTCTAACACTGCCGGTGGCTTTATTTATTACGTTTTATGGTGGTGCTCGTTGGCTTCACGAGCGGCCGCCATTTTGTTTTTCTTTTTTCATCGCTGAGGGAGGTGTTTATTCTCCACAACATGACATCGTTTTTCCTTTGAACTGACCAGAAGTGAGGATATACAGATGCTGGTGACTATCTCCTCAATTACAAAGTGTATTTTGTTTTTTTTTCTTTCCTCCTTTACATTGATGCCTATGGTGAGAGCTTTTTTGGGGTTTTCTAAGTATACATCTCTTCAGGGCGCCTTCATTACCTTGGTATGGTATTTTTGTGAGGGAATTCTCTCTTTTGACATGTAAGCCCGCTATTATTTTTATCCTGGATTTGGTGCTGACAGTGTGCTTTCCAATTTTAGCGCATTTCTGGTTTGCATATTCTGTACACTTGTTTCCTCTAATACAGATTTGTTGCAAGTGGAGGTGTCAGCCATTAGGAATGATTTCAAGGCTTTGTCCCTTCGTGTTTCAGCCACAGAAACACGTATTAGTGGTGCAGAGGGTACTATCCAAAAGCAATCCAGGTCTCTTTGTCAGTTTGAGCGTTCTATGGCGGCATTGCGGAGGGATCTCACTGAACAAGAAGATCGTAATCGTAGATCCAATCTGCGCATTTTTGGTCTTCCGGAGGACGTTGAGAAAGACGCACCCTCTATGATTGATTTCTTATATAAATGGATTCCTTCTACACTGCAAATTTCATTCCAAAGAGACTTTGAGTTGGAACGGGCACACCGAGTTCCCACCTTTCGATCTAAATCGGCCACGCAACCAAGAGCGATAATTTTTAAGCCACTGCGCCATCAACATACGGAACAAATTCTGGCCCATATGCGAAAGGTTAAAGGTGTCTCATGGAATGGGCATCGTATTTCAATTTCTCAGGACTTTGCCAGAGACACGGAAATAAGGAGGAAAGGCTTTCTTAATCTCCAGAATCGTCTCTCTGAGATGAATATTCCCTTCTCTTTTTCTGGTCCTTCAAAATTCCGCATTACCTTCAAAGGTCGTTCCAGAATTTTTGATGAACCTGCTGACTTGGCCTCGTTTTTGGATAATCAGATGGAGCTACAAATGGATCTTCAAATGGAAGCCTCGCGCGATCCTGGGCTCTCTGGCACCTGATGTGGTTTCATTTAGCTGCAATGAGTCCTCTTTTTTCCGGATCTATTAAGCTTGTCTTTTTAGTTCTGTGTGGTGGTCTTATTGTCCACTGCTGTTGGCGTGCATTTGTTGTCTTTTCGTGCGTGGCTTGGTACGCTTTGTAAATTTGTGATGGGTTGTGTTCTTTTCTCCTTTTCCATATCTGTTCTACCTTCGTATCCTTGTGTTGTATTGAACTACTATTTCCGGTACATCTACTTTTTGTATTCTCTATTATTTTGTGGTATTGTTTCCTTGTAGGTTGTCCTCACTCATGCTCGTGATTTCTTGTCCATTTCGGGTTTCGGATCTTTTTTACCTCACTTTATGACTTCTTTTAATTCCTTGGTAGTTTTGTGTAGACTTGCTCTTCCTTTCTCCCTGATTCCAATTAATGTTACTTCCATTAATGTATTTTTATTTGTTCTTTTCGCGTGGTGTTTTTCTCTTGTTGTTGTGTTTATTTGGAGTACGTAGTCAAAAAAGAAAAACCTCCCTTGGGCCTGAGTATATTCACCAATCATTCAAACATACAGCACTTAAAATAGCAGGGTGAGATTCGGCATCAATGAAGCAAACAAACTCTTTGATTATATATTTATTAACATTAATCACACAGATCTCACAAAATGTAAGGAGTGGTACACATATATTAAAAAACAGTTGGTCAAAAGGATATTTATCAAAAGCCTAAAAAGATACACAATCAATAAAACTTATATGTATAAATCAATAGCACATAATGTGGCAAAACATCAAAAAATATTAAGACAATAATCATAAAAAACACAAGGGGTTTAAACAGAAAAATTGGGAACAAAAGAAAAGAATAGGAGAAATATTCCTACTCAGAGACGGAAAACGGTATATCAAAGATTTTTCCGTTTGTGAACATGGCAGATATCAATCACATTACACATGTCACAAAGCCTTTGTTAACACAAATTTCATCCAACTTCCTTCTATCAAAGCATCGACGCGTTTCGGTAGGCCACAGTTTCTAGCCAACACCTTCCTCAGGATTATTTGCTGATCCCAATTATCTTGTGTTAAAATCTCTTAAAATCCTTAAGCTCGCATAAGTCGTGGCATCACAAAGGTATTATTCCATCAGTAACCTCATGGAAATTGATATCATGAGGCTCTGTTACCAAATGTGTCTTTGCTGCAGACAGATTGTATATATGTACTCTTCCTCGACTGCAGGTATTAAGAATATGGACGGGTTATAATTCGCTCTCCAATAAGTTATCTTAAGTCCGTCCTTTTGTATTCTACCGACGAGGTGAAGATAAAAAGTCCCAAAAAGACTGGGATCAAGTGCGTCCCTAAAAAGGGCTCGATACTATCTGCGGGTTGGATTCCTTCAATTCGATTTGAAGGAATCCAACCCTGCCATGTTCACAAACTGATAAATCTTTGATATACCGTTTTCCGTCTCTGAGTAGGAATATTTCTCCTATTCTTTTCTTTTGTTCCCAATTTTTCTGTTTTAACCCCTTGTGTTTTTTATGATTATTGTCTTAATATTTTTTGATGTTTTGCCACATTATGTGCTATTGATTTATACATATAAGTTTTATTGATTGTGTATCTTTTTAGGCTTTTGATAAATATCCTTTTGACCAACTGTTTTTTAATATATGTGTACCACTCCTTACATTTTGTGAGATCTGTGTGATTAATTTTAATAAATATATGATCAAAGAGTTTGTTTGCTTCATTGATGCCGAATCTCACCCTGCTATTTTAAGTGCTGTATGTTTGAATGATTGGTGAATATACTCAGGCCCAAGGGAGGTTTTTCTTTTTTGACTACGGTCTTGCTTGGTACCCCTCTCCCTTGGTTTAGGGGTACCTCTCTCTTTGTTATAAACTTTATTTGGAGTACGCCATTAATGATTATCTATATTGTTTGCTAGTATGTTATATAAATTGCTCATAGATATTTAGTACTTGCTATATATAGAGTTAATTTTAATTTTTGTACAGACATTTTTACATTTATTATATTTCTATATTATGGATTGGGTTGTTTACTCATTATTATTAACTACCTCTCGCTATTAGCTCTAACTTAACATATTTGTATTGCACTTTTATTGTCTCATGTTTTTACTGGTTTGCGTTACATTAATATAATATGTTTTTTATATTTAAGCACAGTCAACTAGATGTCTATCTTTAGTTTTTACATATTTACATATATACTTGTTTCTTCTATTTATCTGCCATAGTGCTTCATAGTTTGTTATAATGATTCAGTTGTTTTATGCCTTTCTCTATTATGTCACATTTATTCTCTTCCTATTTTACCTTATAGCCTTCTTTTGAAATGTATTTCTTTCTCTTTATTCTCTACGGCTCTTCATGATGTCTGCTTCGATTTCGTTTCTATCTAATATTAGAGATAGTTATTAGCTTATGCCACCTTTTTATCATTGGCACATTCTTGTTGCCTTTATAGTATTATATAATGACTTGTTTCTAGAATACCATATTTAATTCCTGTTTATATTTCAGTTATTTCCTTTTCTTACATAAGTATATTTATTATATATTGTATTGGGGCCTTTATGCCTATTGCTTTTATTCCTCGTGATGGCCTCCTTGCTCATCTTCCCATGTCCCCCTAGTATGAATTTGGTCTCTTTCAGACCGTTCTTGTTGTTTCTTCTCTTTCTTTTTCTTTATACTTTCTTTCTTTCCTTTTCCTCTTCTTTCTCCTTTTCTCTTTGGATTTCCTATTTGGACTCTTCCTGTTTCGTGTTGTTGGCTAGTATGTGGGGGTGCATTTCTGTGGTTATTGTATATCCTCTATCATTTATGTTGCTTCTTTTTTCCCTATTAGTAGTTTTATGACTGTATTGAATATACTTTCCCTTAATGTGAAAGGGTTAAATCACCCTGTTAAAAGGTCAAAGATATTAGACTACTGCAAATCTCTTTCTTCGGATCTAGTCCTTGTTCAAGAGACGAAGGTCTCTGTCAGAGAGGCGCTATTTCTGAAGAAAGATTGGGTTTCTGAGGTTGCTTGTTCAGATGCTTGCGGCAAAAGAAATGGGGGAATCACTTTAGTTTCTAAACATTCTGGTTTGTCTATTGATTCCTCTGAATGTGATACTGAGGGTCATTGGTTATTATCCAAGTTGACTGATGGCAATGTTGATCTTTTTGTCATGAATATTTATGCCCCTAACACGGACGATCCGTCGTTTTGGAAAGTAATCACCAAAAAGCTAAATGACACACCTCATTCTGGTAATCTTATTGTAGGTGGAGACTTTAATTTACCAATGGATCCCATCCTTGATAGGAATTCTGCCTTTAACTTTCGTCCCCCTAAATCACATAAACAAATGATTAATATGTGCTCTCTTATTAATCTTCAGGATGTCTGGCGTCTTCATAATCCCACTGGTAGTGATTTCTCCTTTTTCTCTTCCCCCCATTCGTCGTTTTCATGCATTGATTATCTTTTGGTTCATTCATCTCTTGTTCAATCTTCCTCATCTCCGCTTATTCATCCTATTTTGATTTCAGACCATGCCGCGGTGACTTTCACACTTTTGTCTTTTGCCCCTAGAGCGAGATCTCGATCTTGGAGACTAAACACAGAAGTCTTATATGATGAATCCCAGGTTCGAGAGTTTTCTAATGAGATTGAGACGTTTTTTCTTGAGAATATTGGTTCAGTTGATTCCCCTGTTGTTCTTTGGGACTCTTTTTTTTTTTTTTTGAAATATTTTTATTAACTTTGCAAACACAAAAGAAAAAGACCACTCATCAATCTTCATGTATGGCAGGAGGTTACTACAGGCAGAATTAAACAGTGCAGTAGTATTACTATTGAGACAGAAAGACATGAAATACGGAGCATATCGCCTCTCCCAGCCCGCACCTGTGCATCCGACCATCACATCACTCTTGATCACTGAGTTCATCTTCCGACCCTTCCGGTGGGGGCTCGCAAATATTCCCTCTGTATACATTCCACCCGCTCCACACCTGTGTCCATTTCCGGGGGCACCCCCTATGTACATATACCGATTTCTCAACCACCATTACTTGGTCCATGTCACGTATCCATTGCGCCAGGGTAGGCGCCTGCCCCGTACCCCATCGTTGGGCTATTTTGCGTTTTGCCAGCATAATCCCTAACGTAACCCATAGCTGCACCATCCTCTTATGATCAGTTTGTTCCCATATGTTAAGGAGACAAAGCCGGGGCTCAGGAGGTGTCACAATTTTAGTCACCTGGGAGAGCGTATGCATCACCGCCCTCCAGTAGACCTCGATGGCAGGGCATTCCCATATGGTGTGGAAGAAAGATCCCTCGTGACCACAGTTTCTGAGACATTGCGGGGACTCTGCACGCCGTAACTTAAAGAGGAGTGTGCGGGTGTAGTAGGTGCGGTGCAAGATTTTGAGTTGGACTAGTCTGAGCTTGGACGAAATGCCCACCTCCCTGGGGGACGACAGCGCGGACTGCCAGTCCGTCTCCTCGAAGTCCCCAAGTTCTGCCTCCCATTTACTCTTAAGGGTCGGGAAAGGATCAGGGCGATTATTTATTATTTTCCTATATGTGAGGGACGTCGCTCTTTGAATAAGATGTTCTGTCAGGAGCCGGTCCTCTAGGGGCGATGACTCCGGGAGCCGAGTCCCCGGTGGGATCGCCGCCCGGAGGGCGTGGCGGATTTGTAAGTATCGGAATGATTCAGATTCAGCCATGTCGTACTCCGTCTGCAATTGGGGAAACGCAACCACCTCTCCCCGTTTCCAGAGGTCCCCGACCCTGGAGATACCGATGAGGTCCCATTGATGGAATCCCTTGGTGGTGCGGAGCACCCCGAGCCGTTTCGTGTCCCAGAGGGGCGTAGCCTGGGTGATCCTTCCGGCCCAGCCCATTGCGCGCTGTGCCGTGAACCATAGCCGGAGAGTGTGGGACGCGGGCCCCTCCGGAGGGTGACCTTTTTTAGGGTTGTATAGGGCTCCCAGCACCCCCTCCCCCCCCAACAGCTGTCTATCCATGCGGTAAGCAGGGTCATCCTGAGGCGCGTGGAGCCATTGGTTTACGATCATAAGTTGCGACGCCCAGTAGTAGGTCTTGATATCAGGGAGGGCTATACCACCATCGTACCAGCCGCAGGTGAGCTTGTGTAGGGCTATTCGTGGTGCCTTGTCTTCCCATAGGAGGCTGGTAACCTCTGCATTGATAGCCGTGAAATAGGAGGCTGCCACCGGGAATGGGGTATTTTGTAGCATATATAGGAATCTAGGGAGGGCCAGCATTTTGAAGAGCGAAGCCCTTCCCAGCAGCGTCAGAGGCAACGAGCGCCAGTGTTTGACGTCTGCCCGTAGCCTGTGTAGGGGCTTCATGAGATTTTCAGCCACAAATTTGTCGCGGTCCGCCGTCACATAAATGCCAAGATATTTGAAGCCATCAGGGGCCACTCGGATATTACAACCCCTAGGAAGGCGGGGCGGGGAGCCCCGGAGCATGTAGAGGATGGATTTCTCCCAATTGATCTCATAGCCTGACCTCCTCCCGTATGATGCACAGATGTCAAGGAGACAGGTAATGGAGCGTGCCGGCGAGGCTAGGTACAGGAGGACATCATCGGCGTACAGGGAGATACGGTCCTCCCACCCCATCGTCCATTTGAGCCCCCTTATCACAGGGTCCTGCCGTATCCATGCAGCTAAAGGTTCTAGTGCCAGCGCAAAAAGGAGCGGAGAAAGGGGACACCCTTGTCTCGTCCCCCGGCCCAGCGGGAAGGCGTCCGAGACGTGGCCGTTAACTACTACTTGCGCGAGTGGCTGGGAGTAGAGAAGCTGGATCCACGCGCAAATTTTGGGGCCAAGTCCCATGTGGCGAAGAGCAGCAAACAGGAAAGGCCATTCTACCCTGTCAAATGCCATCCGCGCGTCTAGCGACAGGATGGCCGCGTCCTCCTCTATCGAGGAGCGGCACGCAACAATGCCGTGCAGACGTCGTATGTTCAGGGCAGTGTTACGGTGGGGCATGAATCCCGACTGGTCCGGGTGTATTAGGGTATGGAGGTAAGGCTGTATGCGCGTCGCAAGCACCTTCGCCAGAATCTTCGCCTCCGCATTCAGTAACGAGATCGGGCGGTAAGAGGAGCAAAAGTGCGTCGGTTTGTCAGGTTTAGGGATCGCCACTATCGTGGCCATCCTCTGATCACGGGGGAGGATCCCGGACGAGAGCCCGTCCCTATACATAGCTAGTAAACGTGGGACCAGTAGGGAGGAGTTTTGTTTATAATATTCAATCGGGATTCCATTAGGCCCCATCGCCTTCCCGGGGCGAAGGGCAAGAATAGCAAGCGTGAGCTCCTCAGCCGTCAGGTCCGCATCCAGGGCCTCTACTCCAGAAGGGGGCAGCCGAGGCATCGCGATGTCTCGGAGGAAGAGCTCATTGTCTGCGACGGTAAAGGAGGCCTCCGGGGTGTAAATCTTTTTGTAGTGGGCCGCGAAAGCCTCAGCTATCTGCCTGGGCCCCGATATATAGTCTCCGTGCCCCAGCTGAATCCGGGCCACCCAACGCGCCGCACGGTCCCCTCTCTCCAGCCATGCCAGGAGTTTACCGGCTTTGTCACCCAGTTCGTAGATAGTGTGGTGTGTTGCCACCTGTTTAGCTCGTGCCGCCTCCCAGAGATGGGATCTGTATTCCTGCTGCGCTAGGCGAACCGCATGCGCAGAGTCCTCATCAGCCTGCGTGGTATGGAGCGTTTCTGCCTCGTTCACCCCCCGCTCAAGCTCGAGCACAGCGAGTCGCTGGGTTTTCTTATGTGCCGTAATGACGGAGATGGCCTGTCCCCGAAGGACAGTTTTAAAAGCCTCCCAGAGGGTTGATGGGCTCCCGACAGAGTCAGTGTTTTCAGTGAAATAGTGCTTGGTCGCCGTTTTAAGGGCCTTACTGATTTTAGGGATTTTTAGAAATCCAGGGTGAATAGGGAACACGGTGCGGTTACAAAGGTCGATGGCCGCAAACGAGATGACCACCGGTGAGTGGTCCGAAATGCCCCTCGGGAGGTGTGAAACTTCAGACATCCCTTTGAACCCAGCGGGCGATGTGAAGATGTAGTCTATGCGGGAAAGAGTGTTGTGTGCACCGGACAGGAAGGTGTACTGCCTCTCCTCTTGCCTATACGCCCTCCATGTGTCTATGAGGCCCAACGCCACAGTAAATTCTCGGAGAATGGGGGTGTCACCGCCGTGTGCCCTATTTGTCGATCGATCGAGAGAAGGGTCCATGGTAGCGTTAAAGTCTCCGCCCATGACCAGCTCGCCCTGAGGCAGCGCCAAAAGGAATTCACCCAATGCCCTGAAGGAGGTCTGGTGCAATGTCGGGGGGATGTACACGGTCACTAAGTTGTATACCTTTCCCTCCCATTGGCAGGTCAGTGCAGCAAAGCGACCATGTTCCTCTCGACGAGAGTCAAGAATAATCAGGGGGGAGCGCTTGTTGATCAGTATACCCACCCCTCTGGATCCAGTTGTAAACTCAGAGTGTATCGCCATCTTGAACCCCCATCTGTCCAGGGCTTTGGTGGTAGTGCCTACTAAATGCGTTTCCTGCAATAACGCCACCGCAGGCCCTCTGCGCTTAAGGTATTGCAGCACTAGTCCCCGCTTAATCTTGTCCCCCAACCCGTTAACGTTCCAGGACAGAATTGTGAGAGACCGACCTCGCTGTTGTGTGTGGACTTCTAGGAAGCTAGCATTCGTCTCTGATGCCATAGTGGGTGATGCCATAATAGTGTATGGGTGCGGGAGAGGCGAACGGTCTAATGTCGCCCCTGTGTGACTGCACATGTCTTTCTAGCCTGGCGGACCAATGAGTAGTGAAGAAACCTAAAAGAAAACATAAACAAACAACCCAAGAGAACTCCATACCCCCCACCCCCCTCCCTGCCTCCCTGCCCAGCGGATTTAGAACTACCCGCCACCCCAACTTAGCAGAGTGCTTAATTCCCATTAACTTGATACTTGCGTGTGGGGGGAAGCTGCTCACAGTCCTGACGCCGTTCCCCACACCATATGTTCATCCCTTCACATGTCCAAAGGTATGATGAGGCGACAAGGTCAAGAGTCTGAGGCCCCTTTTCGCCTCCCGGCCTCCACGTACTCCATGCGCCCCGCTCCAGGCCCAACCACCATCCCCAAGGAAGGCTATTTATGGATAAGCTCAATCTCAGGGCACGCCATCCTCCGCCCCGGACCCTCCGACGTCCAAGTCCCTAGGGGAGGCGGAGAGGCTGCCATGGGCACGCTCCGTGCGACTCTTCGCCTTCGTTGGACGCCATCCCTCAAGCCACTCCGACACCTCTGCAGGCGATGCAAAGAACCATGCACGACCCTCAGCCTCCACCCGAAGCTTCGCCGGGAAGAGCATGGAATATTTAAGTTCTCGGGTCCGGAGTTGAGCCTTGACCGCTGTGAAGTCCCGTCGCTGCCGCATCACCGTTGCCGTGTAATCCGGGTAGAGGGCGACTGTGCTGTTGTCCACCCGGAGTGGGGGCGCCCCGCGGGCCGCCTGGAGGATCGCATCTCGGTCGCGGAAGTTGAAGATCCGGGCCAGGATCGGGCGCGGGGGGGCCCCCGGGCGGGGCCTCCCCCCCGGCACCCGATGCGCCCTTTCCACCGAGAAGAATTTTGAAAGCCCACGAGGCTGCAGCTGTTCGGTGATTAATTTTTCTACAAAGAGGTCCAGAGCCGGGCCACGCTCACTCTCCGGTACCCCCACGACCCGGATGTTGTTTCTTCTGGACCTGCCTTCCTGATCATCAAGCTTGGCCAGCAGCTGTTTCTGCACCTGTTCGAGAGTTTGTATGCGTTTCTGATGGTCAGCCGTGTCGTGGGTGAGGGTGGCAGCGGTCGCCTCTACCTCGGAAAGCCTGGAGTTGATTTTGGCGACATCGGCCCTGAGGAGTGTAACCTCTGTGGAGACAGTGCCGATCGAGGCCTGCATCTGAGTCAGCGTGGCCATGACATCCGCAAGCGTAAACTCCGCTGTCTTATCCGGGGGGGGGTTGCACCCTGGTCCTTAAGGAATGCATACTTTTCAAGCTTCGCTTGTGCCCCTCCGCGGTGACCCTTTCCCCCCATGGTATCGGGCTCTTGCTGCGTCCGCCCCAGGCCCAGCCGGGACCCGGGAGGTCCGGAGTGTGTAAGACACGTGCGGGGGGGTGCGCCCGCTGAAGGCTCCGTCAGCGTCCGGGGCCGCGATGCGTCGCAAACAGGAGTTATGGCAGCACTCGGACCGAGCCCCAAGATGTAGTGCAGGCCGGTCTGCTATGGCCTCCGGGCCGCTCCCTGCAATGTCACTGCTGTATGCCGGGCCCCCGGGCGTCAGGGACCGCACAGTCTGTAAGGCACAGTAGCGCCCGCAAGAATACCAGTCTGGATTCCCACAACCAAGCCACCGCTTCCCAAACGTCTCCAACACACCAGCAGTGGGAGACCATGTGTCGCCTACCAGGCGAAGCTGTGCTGGTCGATACTGAGGCGATGTCCTTCCCTCGTGTCGTCGGAGGGCAGCGCTCCCCGGGGAGACACCACCCCAGCCGCGTCTAAGGAGAGGTCCGATGCTGTAAGCAGGTGTCTGGCGGGCCCCGATAGCATTCCCCGGGGCCTCAGATGTGGCCTAGCGCCCAGCTCACTCTCTGTTCCTCGTGCATCAACCAGGGCGCACCGGGCACGCTCTGTCTGTAAGGCTGGCGCAAAAATGTCCGGAACACTCACCCGCTGGGTTCCAGGGCAGGAACGCTCACTCAGCGGTCCCTTCTACGTTGTCTCCACCCCGGCGCAGGAAGCCTCGCGGCCCCGGTCCCGGCCGGGCCGCCACGTCCAGGCCCGGAGGGGGGATGGGCGGTCACCGAGACTCCTGGTTCCAGGCACGCAGGGCAGGCTCCCCCGTTCGCGCAGCGGGGACGAGCGAAGGCCAAAGCAGATAGCGCCCCGTCCCTTCTCCTGCAGGGAGCGAGAAGGGGCCACGAAAGCAGCTCTCTTTGGGACCGGCGCGCTCCAAAGCTCCGTCCCGCACGCCGGGCGACGCAGCTCCGCCCCGAGGTCACCCCAGCCCGGTGAGCCAAGGCCCAGCACCTCGCCCGCAGGCAAGCCCCGTAACTTTGGATTGGGGCGGCCGAAGGGGCCCGGAGCCTCAGCGATGGGATGCGGAGGCACTCAGGCTCAAGGATCCAGCACACATATGGAGGTTAGTGGTGAAGGGAAGTCGGATAGTTACAGGATAGACTGGCGGCGTGGAGGAGCTCGAGGCTCAGGCGGCCATCTTCATCGCGAGCCAAGCTCCGCCTCTTTGGGACTCTTTTAAATGCACTTTCCGTGGTCAGATCATCAAGTGTATGTCAAGGAGGAATGCTGCTATTAGGAAAGAACTCTCGGATTTAGCAGCTGAGATTAAAACCCAAGAATCTCTTTTTCGACAATCTAAAGATAAATCTTGTTTGCAATCTATTAAAAATTTAAAATATACATACAATACTATAGTCACTAAAAGAGCTCATATTGGTCTTCAGGCTCAGAAATCTAAGAAGTTGCTGTTAAAAAACCGTGCTGGTAAGCTGCTTGCGGCCACATTAAAATTCCAGGAATCCTCGTATAAATCTTCCCAAATCTCTTCTATCACTGATCGTCTTGGTAAGAAAAAATTTCAGACTACAGAAATTCTTGAGGTCTTTCGAGATTTTTATAATAATTTATATACCCCCTCTAATCAATCTTCTTTTGAACAGTGCCAAGAGTTCTTAAAGACACTTCCTGTGAAAACTGTTTCGGAGGAAGATAATAATTCTTTGAATGGCCCGATTACCCCTGACGAAATTATTTCTGCAATTAAAGCTACTCGCTGTGGTAAGGCTCCTGGTCCTGATGGATATCCTATTTTGTTTTATAAAACCTTTTTATCTGTGATTGTGCCGCATCTTCAATCCGTCTTTGATGCTTTTATTAAAGATGGTTCTGTGTCTGGTTCTGCTGCTGATGCCACTATTGTGGTGATCCCCAAAGAAGGGAAAGATCATTCTGACCCTAAGAATTTTCGCCCTATTTCCCTTCTTAACATGGAAGCTAAGATGTTTGCTAAAATCTTGGCTAAACGCTTAGAATCATTTATTCCTCAATTGGTTCATCCTTCCCAAACTGGTTTTGTAAAAGGTCGTCTTGCACGTGATAATATCCGTACTTTTTGTCACATTCTCGGTTCAGCCAAGCGATCCAATCTTCCGGCGGCGGCCTTGGCCCTTGATGCTGAAAAGGCCTTTGATAAGGTCTCTTGGCCTTTTCTTCGTGCTGTTTTATGTGCGCATAATCTTGGTGATTCCTTTATCCGTATGGTTATGTCTCTTTATTCCTGTCCTAGAGCTAACATACGAGTGAATGGAGCTACGTCGTCTTTTGTTAATCTTCGCCAAGGTACTAGGCAAGGATGTCCCCTGTCTCCTCTTTTATTTTTGTTATCTATTGATCCTCTTCTCAGAATGATTGATTTACATCCAGACATTAAGGGGTTCTATTTTGGGTCTCATCAGATAAAAACAGCTGCATATGCGGACGATGTTCTTATTTTCTCTGAGGATATTGCACTGGCCATCCCTGCTATTTTTGACATGATTTCTCTTTTCTCGAAGGTTTCAGGATATACTCTGAACAAAGATAAGACAGAGATGTTCCCCTTAAATGCTTATTGTTTTTCTTCTCATATGGGTTCAGCGGGTTTCAAATGGCAATCTAAACAACTAAAATATCTGGGTATTTATTTTTGTTCCACCCTTTATGCTACGGCTTCTTATAATGAATCTCAAACTATTCTTAAGGTGCGACGTCTTTTAGAAACTTGGTCTCCGAAACATATTTCATGGTGGGGTCGACTACAGACTCTTAAAATTATGCTAACACCTATTATTAATTTTGTTTCCTCTATGCTTCCGGTAAAGCTCTCTGATTCCTTTTTTCATGAGCTGGACATACTTACTTCCAAATTTTTATGGAATGGTAAAAGAGCTATAATTACTTATAAATTCTTACGTAAATCTTTTGATATGGGTGGTTGTAATCTTCCTGATTGGGGGAAATATCAAACTGCTTTCCTGGCGTCTCAGGGTGCTCTTTGGTTTTCTTCCCCCTCTACTCATGTTCCATCTTGGTTGCTAATAGAACAAGAACTGGCCTCTCCGCTGCCGACGGCTTCTTTTTTAACCACAAGTACTCTTTCTATTCCATTCTCTCGATCTATTATTTTAGACACTATTGCTGCGGTTCGCAAGGTTGATAAGAAGGTGGCAACTCCACTGCATAAAACTAGATGGTCGTCTATTTGGCGGAATTCTAAAATCAAAATTAATATTGAACCTCAGTTGATGTCTTATTGGGAAAGGTATCTCACTTGTTAAACATCTCTATGACTCCAATAATGATCCTATCCCTTTCTCTTCCCTAGCTCTACAGTTTTCTTTATCTAACTTAGACTTTTACACCTTTCTTAAGATAAAGGTAGCACTTGCTAAAATACATTTTCATCCCTCGTCCCCACGATTACGCTTTTTCAATTATGGATCAAGACTGGTCATGTTGCGTCCAGAATTTATAAATTCTTATCGTCCTCTACACCTCTTTCCCAAACGGTCGCACAGCAAAAATGGCTACGTCATTTTGATCATAGTGTTACCGATCATATCTCTTCAGAAACGTGGCAAGACATTGGTACACTTTCTCTTCATTGCAAAATTGCCCCCTCTTTAATGCAGTCTAAGTTTTTTTCTATTAATCTTCTTCATTGGACTCCCACTCGTTTGTCTGCGTTGAATCTCAAAGATAATAATATATGTTTGAGTTGTAGGCTGTTACCAGGTGACTTTCAGCATATGTTCCTTGATTGCTCCCTTCTCCAACCCTTTTGGAACTTGATACACAAACACCTCATGATTATATTTAATATTGAGTTTCAACTCTCCTTTCCATTAATTAAATTAGGTCCGCTGGTGGCTCCGACCCCTCTGCCTCTAGACTCCATGGAATTACAATTGTTGGATCTGTTATTGACTGTTGCAGTCAAAGTTATTCTCATGGAGTGGAAATCTTTTTCTTCTGTTTCTTATCATACTTGGTGGGCTTGGGTTTCCTTTTTACGAAGTGCTCTTACGTCAGTTGATCATGCTCATCTTTCTCCTTCTATATCTGCTGGTGTTTGGAAAGCTTTAGATACGTATATGGTCTTGGCCTCGGAGGGGTTGGTGGATTAATATCCTTTTGATTTGCCTGGTTAAGGATGTCTGGTTACTGTTGTCTTGTGGGTCGGATGAATTCTTTGGAAATCCTCTCCTCTTCTTTCACTCTTATTTGTCTTTCTCTTTCTTTTTTTTTCATCTCTTTCCTACTTTCTCCGTCTTTTCTTCCTTCCTTTCTTTCTTCCTCTTATCCCTATCGTATTATCTGATGGTGATACTCTTGATGATTACTTCTGCAGGTTATCAATTCTTTCATCCTTAATTAATTTATTTATATGATATCTGCAGAATAATGATTGTTAATGGTATGTTTTTTCTTATTTAATTTCATTCTATTATATTGTTTATCCTTGTCTGATATCAATTGTATCACTTTTGCTTGTATCTGATGTCCTTATTTGCTCTTTTAAAAATAATAAAAATCTTTTGAAATTAAAAAAATAAAATATAAACAAGGTCTGAAGATGATAAAGATCACACTACCTGCAGTCTTCATACTGTGGTGAATCCTTTACAGATAGCCCATCTTTTGAAGCTAAACAAGCAGATGTACATGGGTTAGTGCCTGGTGCACACACTCTTCTATGTTCTATGCAGGCCCCCGGGCCAGCTCGACCTCTGCCGCTGCCTAGCTTGTGCCTCTACTTAGCTTGTACTTCCCACTTGAGCTCCGCTGCACTACACGTGTCATCTGCTGTATTCTCTCCCGCCTTTTTCCTTTAACCATAGTTATGTCTCACCATTATTCTCACTGTGTTCTCTCCCTCCTTTTTCATTTAACGATTGTTTTTCTCCCACCGCTAATATCGCTCTAACCATAGTTTTACCCACAGTCACTGTTATCCTTGTTCTTGTACTATTGTAATCTGAGCATTTCTTTACCTGCTTGTTCTGTCCCGCTGTGCCTCTGCTTCTCCTGCCCACTTCCCACCTCTTGCTGATCCCACCCAGTGCCCCTCCCAGGACCTACTTAATAGAGGTCACATCGCGGCCGTGCAGCTGGCTTGCCAAAAGCAAGCACGTCTGCATATATATATACCCCACGCAGCTACAACGCCACAGACCTCTGAGCCCTGGATCACGGGCGCATCGACAACATCTGTTGCCACACATCTCCATGCACCACCAGAGGACTGTTCTCCAGCCAGCATTGCCACGGCACCTGCAACACCGAAGCAACCAATAGCACTGGAGATACCACAAACACTACTGCATTCTCCATGCCGACCGAGACCCCACGGCAGAAATCCAGTGCATTCTAACCAATGCGTGATCGCTCGGCAAACATGTCACAAAGATCTGGGACATGAACTCATCCCTTACCAACGATGGCATCTTCTTAACAGAGAACTGAACTGAACCCCGCTACATCGCCAGGCATCGCCATTGCCACCCGGAAGGCTACAAGATAACACACTGGGACTGAACCAACAAACACAAAAGAGGAATTGCCATCATCGACAAGGACACCATTAGCTACATGACCTCCTCAGAATGTTCAACACCGATAATGGAGCATCTCAACTTCTAACTTTGCACAGACGGAAAAAACACCATGAGAGGTACACTTGCCTACAGACCACCAGGACCACACCCCAGCTTCTGCAACACCATCCCTGACCTCATTGCCCTGATAGCCATCGACTCCCAGCACTACATCGTCCTTGTGGATCTTAACTTTCACCTCGATGGCCACATCAACACCAACACACCTGACCTCCAGGAAAGCATGAACAATATTAGCCTCAAGCAGCTTGTCCCTGACCCTACCCACGATGCAGGACCCCATTTTCATGTCCAGCTCACCTGGACTGACCACTACAGCATCCATTTCACTATCTCAGGACCTACCAACCCTTGGCACCCATGCCTCTCTGCCCCACATGGAGAAACTTTCAAAAAAGATATCAGAAGACTAGTGGAAAAACACTCTCACTGCATCCAGCCCAGAACAGGCTGTGAAAAACTTCTCCCAGTGGTTCACAGAAATCGTTGACAAAATTGCCCCTGCCAAGCCAGCCAAATCCGAAAGACCTGTCAGAAGATCCATCTGGTTCACTGCGGAGCTGAAATCCACCAAATGAAACTGCCGGCAACTACAAAAGAAGTGGCGCTTCAGCAAAGAGAAAGGAGATCATACCACCTTCAAGTCAGCACTCAACCAGTACCACCGCCTTCTGAAAGAAATAAAGAAGGACACCAGAACAGACTGCATTGAAGCCAGTACAAACTGTAGCAAGGAGCTCTTCGCCATTGTGAAGGAATTCTCCAACCCTGCAGCCACCGAGAACGACATCCCCCCCAACCAAGAACTGTGTGAATCCCTGATGGAAATCTTCCACACACAAAATCTCAGTCATCTTTGAAAACTTCAAAAGGCAACCCCCTGACCCAACAGCATCAGTCTGCCCACACCCAAGAACACAAACTCAGAACACCTGCTCACCCATTGGGACCCTCTCACAACTCAAGCTACAACCTCCATCATAAACTCTGTGCACACAGGAGCACCCACAGACTCCTGTCCCCATCACACCTTTAACTTCAGGAGCAAGACGATTGGCGATGAGCTCAAGAAAGTCCTAAATACCTCCATCACCTAGGCCTCCTTCCCTGAGGACTGGAAACACGCTGAAGTAAGGCCTCTCCTGAAGAAACACAACCGAAGAACTACCTGCCCATCTCCCTGCTCCCCTTTACAGTGAAGGTTCTCTAGAAGACAATCAACCATCACCTGATCTAACACCTGGAACATAACCTCTTGGACCCCTCTCATCCAGAGTCCCAGCCAACTACAGCACCGAGACATCCCTGACTGCAGCCGCTGACAACATCAGGGCCCTCCTGGACCACAGCAAAATAACAGCTCTCATTCTCCTGGACCTGTCAGCTGCCTTCAACACAATTTCCCAACCCATCTTGATCAACAGACATTGGAATCCAGGGAGACGCCCTAAAATGGATTGCCTCATACCTCACGGGTAGAACCCAGAGGATCAGTCTCCCACCCTTCACTTTGGAACCCGAGAAGATCATCCGCAGCGTCCCCCAAAGGATCATTCATCAGCCCCACCCTCTTCAATGGGTAAAGAACACCCTGACCAGCACAGTCAGATCGCATGGACTAAACATCATCTTCTAAGCCAACGACACCCAGTTCATCTTCTTGCTGTCAGAAGACCACTCCTCCAGCAGATCCAACTTTCAAAGATGTATGATGAACGTAGTCGACTGGTTGAAGGACAACTGTCTCAAGCGCAACACGGACAAGACAGAAGTCCTCATCTTTAGAAACAATGCCTCACTGTGGAATGATGCATGGTGGTGCCCTGAAACCAGCCAACCCCTAGCCCTGACAGATCACGTACGTAACCTCAGCATCGTCTTAGACAGTAAGCTAACTATGAAGAGAAAGGTAAACACAGTCTTATCCGTATGTTTCCACACCGTATCCATGCTCTGCAAGATCATTAGGTAGCTCGCAGTCGACACCAGTAAGACCGTCACACAGGCCCTCATCACCAGCAGGCTGGACTACAGGAACACGCTCTACATAGGAATCACTGCACGCCTCGTGAAGAGACTACAGACCGTACAAAACTCAGCGGCAAGAGTCATCCTTGACTGCCCCAGAAGGACCCACATCACACCACACTTCAAGAAGCTACACTGATTCCCGATCCAGAGGAGATTCCAGTTCGAAATGTTGTCTTATGCATACAGAGCCCTGCACAATAAAGGACCAGCATACATCAACAAATGCATGATCTTCCACTAACTAACCAGATGCCTACAAATCATTTCTCTCTCTCCTTCACAGAAAATCACAAATCTGCAGAGGCAACTGCAGAGGACGCTCCTTCGCACACCTGGTGGCCAGAGCTTGGAACAACCTTTCCATGCTCCTCATGATCGCCGCATTGCTCCAAGAATTCAGGAAAGGACTCAGGACCTTGCTGTTCAAATGAAAAGATTACCATGAAGCAGTTCACAACTTCAGCGCCACTGGACACAAGTTGTCAACTGTCATCTGAACACAGAGATACTCTTCAATGCAAAGATTTATAACATGTTCAATACCTCTATACACCTATAAGGCATTAGAAGGACATGCCTTTTGTAAACATTTACACTCACTAGCTGGACATAGGCTGTTTGAAATTAGTTAGAAAAGTAATACGATAGCTACCCTCCGCTAAGTAAACTATAAAACAAACTAACATACACTGACATACTCATTTGATGATGTCATCAGCAATGCCGTCAATGATGTCATTTAAGATGTCATCAGTGATGTTATTAATGATGTCCCAGTACATGTAATGAGTGATGCAACATCACTCATTACATGTGAGGTCATAAGCAGTGTATGGCGAGCGTATGTTATAGTTAGCTAGTTAACTGGTAATTTCCTGTGTTTTGTTTTAGTTCAAAACGTTAATGATGTCACTGACATATTCACCTATTCACCTAACTATAATGCTACTTTAAGCTTTGGTTTTTTGGTGAATATCTATATCTATATAGCTATCTCTCTCTCTCTCTCTCTCTCTATGTGTGTGTGTGTGTGTGTGTGTGCGTGTGTATACCAATAACATAAAATCTAATGTAAAAAACATTCTATGATAAATTAAAACATTAAACTATTTAAAAGTCTTCAGACTTTAATTTCCCACTCCATTGAGTGCAACAGTAGGGAAAGTGTTGGATGGCGGAGGGGTAAAAATTACTAATCCCACTCCAGTGAGTGCAACAGTTGGGAAAGGGTTGGATAGCGTGGGGTAGAAATTACTATTCCCACTCCATTGAGTGAAACAGTAGGGAAAGTGTTGGATAGAGGATGGGTAAAAATTACGATTCCCACTCCAGTGAGTGCAACAGTTGGGAAAGTGTTGGATAGTGGAGGGGTAGAAATTACTATTCCCACGCCCGTGAGTGTAACAGTATGGAAAGTGTTGGATCGCAGAGGGGTAAAAATTACTATTCCCACTCCAATGACTGCAACAGTTGGCAAAGGGTTGGATAGCGGGGGGTCGAAATTACTATTCCCACTTCATTGAGTGCAACAGTAGGGAAAGGGTTGGATAGCGGAGGGGTAAAAATTACGATTCCCACTCCAGTGAGTGCAACAGTTGGGAAAGTGTTGAATAGTGGAGGGGTAGAAATTAATATTCCCACTTCAATGAGTGTAACCGTAGGGAAAGTGTTGGATCGCGGAGCAGTAAAAATTACTATTCCCACTCCAGTGAGTGCAACAGTAGGGAAAGTGTTGGATAGCGGAGGGGTAAAATTACTATTCCCACTCCAGTGAGTGCAACAGTAGGGAAAGTGTTGGATAGCAGAGGGGTAAAAACACTATTCCCATTCCAGTGAGTGCAACAGTAAGGAAAGTGTTGGATAGCGGAGGGGTAAAAATTACGATTCCCACTCCAGTTAGTGCAACAGTAGGGAAAGTGTTGGACAGCGGAGGGGTAAAAATTACTATTCCCACTCCAGTGAGGGCAACAGTAGAGAAAATGTTGGACAGCGGAGGGGTAAAAATTACTATTCCCACTACAGTGAGTGCAACAGTAGAGAATGTGTTGGATAGTTGTGGGATAAAATGTATTATTCCCACTCCAATAATTGTAAAAGTAGGGAAAGTGTTGGATAGCGGAGGGGTAAAAATTACTATTCCCACCCCAGTGAGTGCAACAGTAGGGAAAGTGTTGGATTGCAGAGGAGGAACCATTAATATTCTCACTCCAGTCAGTTCAAAATTAAAAACAAACAACATTTTAACAATAAAAATATCTAAAAAACAAAATAAATTAAAATATATATCAATATGTAAAAAATTTAAAAACCAATATATTTAATATTACATTTGAAAAACAACATATTATAATGTTAAATACATATAACAAACGCCTACAAATATTATATTGAGTAAAATAAAAAATTATTTCCAAACATATTTAAGCACATAGAATAGACCATATGAGCACCCACAATAGACGGGTGCGATATTTTGATAGTTGCATGCACGGCTGACAGGTCACTGTTTTTAACATATCTTTTTGATTTCTAATTATAGGCACAGATTAATCACTAGAACCGTATGTACACAGTGCACATTAGGTGTGCATGGATTCTGTCCTTATTACAGGATTTACTAGGAGTGGTACACACGGGCTGGACCCCGTGGAGTCCTGATGAAGCGCTATTAGGGGAACAGCTCGAAACATGTTGACAAAAACACATTACTGAGACAAACAGACTCATTAAGGTAAGGGTTCTTCTCAGTAAACGACCCCTAATTTTTAACTATACCAACTAGAGGCAGGAATAAAAGAGTGGCCAACTATTTAGGTATTTTAAAATTTTCTTTCCCTTTCCACTCGGCATCACTGCACTACACATAGTCTAAAAATAAAAAGTGCTCCTACGTAATTCACATGTCGCAGCACACCTCAATCCGTAGAGGATTGAGAGGAACCCCAATGATGAAGCATGCCACCTAGGGGCAACCCTGGTGGGTGAGAGGTCTCTAGAAAAAAAGTATTTCTTCTAGACAAGGGATTACAATGAATTCTTGCTGTCTCCCATCTAATTTCCTAAGGGCAGGTTTTCTTCTATATACTCGATTTTTGTCTAACTACGTAACTGTCAGGAGGATAAACCTAGCCTCTACCTCTACTTTCCTCTCTACTTTGGTAACTAAACTTATTAGAAAACCAAAAAAAAGATTCTTATGGAAATAGAATTATAACTACCCAGTGGCTACCGCAATTGGGTAATTGATATCTACTTTCTTAAATATTACTTTTTGCACAAATTAAGGTTAAAAAACTTTGTATATATCAATACTGCGGAGGAACTGCAGAGCTGATTGGTCTTAAGAAAAGATTGACTGCCACCATATCAACAAAGATGTGACAGCAACCATTTTAGGACTCAGGGACTCAAGCCCCTTACATTTAGAAAAAGTAAATAAAACATAGGGGGCAGGGAGTGGATTTGTGTGGAGTGCTCATAAATGTATGATATGTACTGTTTGATGCTCGCCATGCACTGCTAACAACATCACATATTACATCACTCATTACATGTTCTATGAGATTATTGATAACATCACTGCAACTTTTGAAATTACATCATTGATAACAACACTGTGCATGGTGGGGGCGCGTGATATAATAACTTTAGGACCCAATTTATGGTTACTTGAAATAAATATAACTGAATTTCAGTTGCTTTGTTAATTTATAATGATTTGTATTAAGTGACATTTTCACCTAACAATAACGTCCCTTTAAACTTTGTTTTTTTCAGTGAATATATGTATTCTGTAGTATATATATATATTTTTTTTATTTATTTCTAAAGTTTTATATAGCGTGAACGTGACCCAAGCGGGTATCAGAGCGCTTCACATAATGACGGGAACAACAATCCGACAAGGCAGGATAAATGGGTAAACAAGACTACTGCGGTAACAGAACAACACATAAATACAGTAAATACAGTAAAGTTGCAGACGTGTGAGGAGCGGTCTCAGCGCATTGTTTCCGGGGGAAGTAGTTACAATACAGGTTCAGAACGTATGAAAAAGAAGTGCTTTGACTTCTTTTTTGAAATGGGACGTTGAGGGATTCAGTCTGATTTCCAGAGGCAGGGCATTCCAGATTCTCGGGGCGATACCAGAGAAGGCTCGGTTATAGGTTTTCTTTCTTTTAAATTTTTGTGGTTTCAGCAGTAAAGTGCTAGAGCTCCTCAAAGATCTGCAACCACCAGAGAGTTCCAGTTTCTGGGCGAGGTACAGAGGAGTGTTAAGGTGAAGGGCTTTGTGAGCCATGCAAGCAATTTTAAGATGAATCCTAGCCTCAGGAGGAAGCAAGTTTAGAGATTTAAAATCCGGCGTGATGTAGTTATTTCTTTTGGATCCTGTGATGAGCCTAGTCGCCGAGTTCAGAGAGGCCCTCAACGGAGCCAACTTGTAGCTCAGAAGCCCACAGAGAGTTGAGCTCCCATACCCCAATCTGGAGATGACTAGTGCTTGAACAGCAGACTTCAAGTATTCCGGAGGAAGGAAGGGTTTTAACTTTCTTAGTATGCTTATTTGGAAGTTTGCTCCTTTGGTGGCAGCGCTGATGTGTTCCTGCGTTCTCAGGGCCTTATCAAGTATTATTTCGAGAGATTTTGTAGAGTCAATGATGTGTGAAACAAAGTTGAGACCTGTAAGCTTCTTCATGTATTCAGTGATAGTAGAGGTCTGTTTGGGAGAAGAAATAAGGAGGAATTCCGTTTAATTTGAGATGATTGGAAGTCAACCATTGTTGGGTTTTGAGTAGGGTCAAATTGAGTGAATTAATGTCTTCGGGGGAGGAGATTTTCAAGTACAATTGGGTATCGTCCGCATGCATGTGATACAGTATATTGGATGATTTCAGCATTTCCGTTAAGGACTCCATGAACAAGTTAAACAGTGTGGGTGAGAGCGAAAACCCTTGAGGGAGTGATCGGAGAAGAGTTGGAGAGGGAGTGATTGACTTTAATTCTTTGCGATCTGTTATGAAGAAATGAGACAAACCAGTTCAGGACTGATCCTGAGAGACCCATCCTCAGTTCCAGTATATCCAGGAGGTTGTCATGTTTGACCGTATCAAAAGCTGGCGAGAGGTTAAGGGGGATTAGAAGGCAAGCTTCTTTCTGATCCAGCATTTTTAGAGCGTCATCCATTATGTGGGTAATGGCCGTTTTGGTGCTATGACCCTGGCGAAAGTCCGATTGGAATTGACCAAGAAGCTGGGATTGATTAATGTGGCTACAAAGTTGGACATGGACACATTTCTCTAGCAGCTTTGATAGGGTAGGAATGGTAGTGATTGGGCGGAAGTTATTAAGGTCGTCTTGCTCAGCAGGGGGTTTTTTATGAATGGGTTTAGCCTGGCCAGCCTTTAGACAGTCAGGAATCACACCTTGCTGTAAGGAGGCATTTACAATCTTGGTCCAGATTGGAACTAGGGACCTCTTCATTTCATTGAAGAAACTGGGTGGTAGTGGGTCATTGAAGTGGTTGGAGGGTTTAAGTGTAGTAAGTATGTTAAAGTATAGAGATTTCATCAAAGGGTGTCAAAAGGCTCCAGGAGGCGCTATTTTTAGGAGTGCACCCTGGAACAGGGGGTGACTGGGGGGAGGGAGGGGAAGGGTCTGTCAGCTGGTTCATCGATGTCTGGAGATCAGTTTTAATCTTATCCATCTTTCCAAGGAAGAAGTCAGAGAAATCATCACAATGTGGTTGTATAACGGAGGCCATTGGCAAAAGAATGGGAAGATTGTTGGATTGGAGTTTAATTAATTCAAAAAGCTTTTTTGGCCTGTTTCTGGCTTTATCAAGTTGACTTCTGAAGAAGATCGCTTTAGCACTCTTGATGTGTTTATTGTACGTGCTCCTCCTAGATCTCAGGAGCACAAGGTGTTTTATATATATATATAAAGTTAGGACCATGTTTCCATAGGAAAAGCCTTTTTTGACTTGTTCATACCTTTGATGCCATTTTCCACAAAAAGTGTGCCGTTGATTCTTGTACACAGAAAGTTTTGGATTGATCTCTCAAGCAAGGGTGAGGAAAAAGGGGGGGGGGGGGGGGAACCAAAAAAGTATATTTCCCATGTTAATTCCCATAGATTTTTTAGACACACCTGCAGCCCAAACTGTTGGACGGAATTACACCAAATTTGGGAGACAGCTAGCTTTTGGCATGCAGACTGCGCTTTTTGTTATTTGGTGTTAATCTGTTCAGTAGTTTGCAAGATATTAAAGAAAATCCATAGTAGCATATCTATGATCGCAACTAATTTGCGGCGAATTGATTTGTAAATGCACGCACTAACAGAAATGCTGTGATTGACTGGCCACAACCTGAGCGGAGAGTTGCGGCTGCCGTTTTAGTTTATTGGGACAGTACCCGGGCTGAAATCAAATGGCAGACCTTGGTATAAGGGGTCAGTTTGGATGTGTCCTGACCCCATGGGAGGCACATAAGAATCTCTCAGGAACTCCACATGTGTACAATATGTCGCTAAACAGTTTTTTTTACGGAATAAAGGAGACCACAATTAATGACAATAACAAGAAATTCAAGAATAGATTCCACAGTATATTCAATTCTCTTTATTTTCTTATTCTTCTAAAAACCGTAACCAATTTAAAGCAGAAAGACCCAACGTGTTTCGTCCATAGCAATGGACTTTTTCAGGGCTGTAAAGTCAATATATACAAACAAACATAAATACTAATACCGATAACATATAAATGCCATAAACCCAACATATACTGTGTGTTATCTTATTTTATAACACATTTAAAACACATTTACAGCAAAACTAGGACAAATTAAACAAACATCGCACATTGATACTCCTAGAGTGAATAGAAATTCAAAACAAGAACCCCTTTCTTCCCACAAATGACAATGAATAATACCAAAATTCTGTTTACTAACAATTTGTCAATATTTGCATATGATTCGTTCATCTTAGACACTAATACCACAATCAAACCATAGTGGGACTGCAACCAATTTATCTTTGTCTTTATAGAATATTGCATGAAGGGGAGACTGGAGGGAAATGCAACAAAGAACAAAACGTGTCCTTTGTATTGGGGCATGAACAACCTGGGTGCCCACGGCATGAAATATTGAGATAAGGATCATCAATGTCTCGAAACCAGAGGGACGTAGAAACTAAATAGTAGTCAGTGTCTGTGTCAGTGTTAAATATTAATAAGTTATAATTCTTAGTCCATAAAGTAAAACCTACCAGGATGTGTTCAAAAGTTCATGTAATCAATTACGGTTTGGGAAGGCAACATCATTCGTAGTTCCAAGATAATACCAGCACATAAAAATACGAATCAGCAAATCATTTACCCCTGATGGCAACAAAAATGATCATGTAGCGGTCACTACTCATCAAAACAAGTCCATACAAATAGATTAATGTGTACAACTATGTAGTGTCACTTCTCTACGGGAACTAAATAAATAAAAGAAACAGTATATCTCACCGCAAACCAGATGATGTAGGAATGTAATTGTCCACAGGCATTCATATATTGATATTCAGTCAGATTTCCGGTCAGCAAGCATTTATTATGTTATTGTATGTAAATACAAGGGGTCCATCCACCCTGTTATGGCACCTATGGGAAAAAGAGGTGCCATCACGACAAAACAATAGCTAGTACCATATCAAAGTTAGCAAGCCCTCCCCCAGGCAATAGAACATTCCAATATGGAGGCCAAAGATACTATAGTGAATGCACACATGTGGTCTCAATTCAAAAATTAAGTTTGACACCTCACCGTATACTCCCAGATCTCTGTTAAATAACCCGGAAGTGGAACAGTCCAATGTGGAGGTCAAAAGATAATGCACACACAGGATTGAATGTTTGTTTTGGTAATTGCTTAGGGACATGGATAGGTGCGGTGACTTTTGGTCCACTGCCTTTATCCTGGTTTATGTAGCTTGAACGACGTGACCGCATTTCCGTGTCCCATTTGATACATTAGTAATTGTCATATACAATAATGCCAAGTTTTAAGGACAGATGCGAGGAACTGGTACAAGATCCTTTTTCTGTAGAGATGGGGCAGCACAGAAATAGACTGGGTGGCCCTACTAAGGAGGGACTTAAAGTAATGTTCCTGAAATTAGAATGGCTGAAGAAACAGGAGATGGCTAGATGGTGGGACGGGATCACACTTCACAAGTACTTAGACAATAATGGGATTTCGAGGAGACTGAGAATTTTAATTTCCCCCACTTTTGAGGCCCTGGATGAAGTATCATTAAAAGAATGGGTGTAGAATATACAAAATGCGTCTTGCACCCTGATGAGCATTTTGGTCAAGAATGCTGACAAAAAAGTTGGCAAGTTACAGGCAGAAATAGAGAAAATAGAGACGGAGATAAAGTCCTTGGACTTAACAGAGGATATAAAGAAAAACTATGACATTTTGGATAAGGTTGTTGAAGACTATTAAGTATATTTACATGACAAAAAGCTAAGGAAGATCAAAGGAGACGATAATGATCATAAGGAAGGAAGAATATAGACCTTTGCACGCAAATATGACAATGTAAATGTACCAGGTGAAGGGAAGAGGGGACCGGAGGAGACAATTAAAACCAGGTCTGCTAGTAGCAGCTCCTTGACATCGTTAGGGAGCTGTACCTCGCTAGAGGAAACTCCATATACCTCGATGCCACAAAGCCTATCGATTTATTTAGTAGAGATGGAAAGATTGCGACTGGGAGTCAAAACAACAAGAAAAGAACAAAAATGGTTGGGAGCAGATGGAAAAATGATTAAAAAGCGGAGAAATCAGGGGTACAAACATGGTCAAAGAAGAACTAGGTGCACGGTTAATTAGTTGTCCAGGTGACACAGGAGGTAACAGTGGTGGGAATTGTATAACAGGGGCAAATGAGCTGGTTATTCTGAATCTTTCAAATCACACCTTTAATACAAATGAACAGAATGCATTTTGCAGGGGATTGGGAACTTGCCCCTCACAAATGGGTAATGTGGTTGATGTTTTTGTTGATTTGTATAAGTTCACCTGTTTATTGAAATTAAAGGAGCATTTATGAAAACCTTTGCAGTCTGTGCCATTAATCACACCATTACAACACCTGGTTCAAACTATGCAGGATTTGTATGAATTACAGCTCCTTATGTCCCTACAGGATGATGGACATATTGAGGCATGGGTATATTGAGAGATGATCTGGACATTGTCAAAAATGTACACATTGAAAGTGGACTTAAGCCTCGCTCTAAGTTCACACCTAGTGGGACACATCACAATATTGATCTCTTTAGAGGGAAGGTAACCAAACACCTCTATAAATTACTAGAGAAATCTAGGAGCCAACCCAAGAGGGCTTATAATCTGTGCCGGTTGGGAATGTCTGCATTAAGGGACTTACAATCTGATCAGACCATTGTCATTAGAGAGTCGGACAAATGGGGGAATGTGGTAATAATGTATAGTTCTGATTACATTAAAGAGATAAAAAAAAGTATGTGGACACATTTCTCCAACCTTTCGTATGTAACTTGCCTGCATTCCACAAGACAGTAAGGACATACTCAATAAATTTGAGGATATAACTTGGTCACGTGACTTAATGTTCGTAACGATGGATGTGGCAAGTTTATATACCAGCATACAAAAGCAATTTGGGATCAGGGCTGTTGAATGCTTTCTTTGAATGTAAAGTGTGGATCACCTAGCACACAATGCCATAATTGTGGAAATGATGGATATTATCCTTTGCATTAAATACTTTCTCCATGATGGAAATTGGTACCGTCAGATACAGGGCACCGTGATGGGCTCCAGGTTAGCTCCCTCCTATGCTGGCCTTTTTATGGGCTGGTATGAGTGGGAGCATTCTTGGACCGATATGCCCCCCCCCCCCCCGGACAAATTACAATGTCTTTTGGGGAAGTTAAATTGATGATATCATTGTACTATGAAAGGGAACTGTGGACCAATTTATGGCATATCATGCTTTATTCAAATGATAATCCATAAACCATAAACCTGACTATCAACCACAGTAGGGAAAGGATTGACTTTCTTGACATCCTATCTCATGTAGAGAGCAACACCATACAAAGCACTATGTTCAGGAAAACTACAGCCTGTAATAGCATTCTGCATGCCCCCAGTGCTCACCCCAAGTCAGTTATCAACAACATACTGCATGGGGAAAGGGTGTGCATTAGGCAGAACTGTATTTCTGAGGAAACGTTTACTGCCAATATTGGAAGTGCAAAACATTGACTCAAGAACAGGTGATATGAGGAAGAAAGAGCGGAAGAAAGAATAGGACATATCGCTAGGAGTGACACCTTGAGGCAAAAAGTGCGGAGACAGAGAGTGAACAAACTGGATCACGTGGCCTTCATCACGCAGTACATCATGCTTAGTGATAGAATTGACAGTATCCTAAAAAGACATTGGGGTTTATTTACAGCGATTCCTGGGCTCAGGGATAATATATCCATCAAACCCAAGGTAACTTTTTGCAGGAGCAGAACACTAAGAGATTGGTTATGCCCGAGCTATGTGACCACACCTAAGAGCACTACTTGGCTTCCCGGCCCAGTGAAGGGATTCTTCACATGCTGGGAGTGTAACGTGTGCAGATTGGGCAGGGACAAAACAAAAACCTGTTACAACACTGGCAAGACATATGGGATCCAACACCACATAAATTGCAGGATGAAATTTGTCACTTATATCATTGGTTGTGTGTGCAACAGGATATATGTGGGCAGCACTATCAAACCTCTCAAACTTCGCATGCAGTAACATGCTCGGGCTATAATCAATGGGGACATGAGATATCCCTTAACCTATCTGTGATCTTTGGGATTTGGCGGGCTGGAAAAGCAGGCAAGGAGGCCGTATATAGTGTGCAATAGTCTACTTTATTGAGTTCAAGGTACGGTGGGCAACAGGATAGAATGCGGGTCTTCTGCCGGAGGGGTTGGAATCGATGAGGGATCCCGTCGGTTGCGGTCGTCGTCACCGAAGGTCTTCTGCTGTCCAAGTCGCCAACGTTGGTCCCAAGAAGGGGAATGGATGAACACCTCGGAGGGCAGTGAGACAAAAACACAGAAGGAGCCGTTAGACCTGCGGACAGTCTATGCCGCTGCCGTAACCTTCACCGAGGAGTGATAAAGAGGAGAGGTTGTGAGGAGAAGGGACAAGGAGAAAGAGGGACAAGTCGAGAAAAGGGGTGTTCGGAAAGGGGGTTCGAGGGGGATACTATGTACAAAGCGTGAGGTGCTGTACAATGGATACTGGGAGATCTTACTAGGGTGCAGGGGTGCTAACAGGAGAGAGAGTATATACATCTATGTACATGGAACCCCAAGGTACACACGGGTGCTTTAGAGTACTATACTGGAAGGAAACTGGTACTCACGGGCTCCGCCGTAACTCTCATCCGAGTTACGGCCGCTCTTCAGCCTCCTCCGGGGGACTCCACCAGTCTTCCGACCACTCTTCTGGTTCACCGCTCTCGACCTCTCCTTTCGTCGTATCTCCTGCCGGACTCTCCTTCCACGATCCTTCGACGACCTCTGCTTCCTGTCTTCCGGCTTTTCTATTCCCGGCGGGGAACGGGTAGGAGGGACTTCCGGGAATCAGGGGTTGTCCTTCCGGTGGTCCGTTGTTCGTGATTGGCTCCTGTAAGAGAAAGAGGGGCGGGGTTCCTGTGGTCACCGGGGCTGTGGATGAAAGCTGGGATGGACTGTCTGAACAGGGAGGATTGAGCGGAAAAGATTCCCGGGACAGGGTAAGGAGGGGGGGCCCGATCTGAGGTAGGGGGTCTTCGTTACATTCCCTTTCCCTAGCTGTCTTTCTTGTATCCGGTGTGGATATGGGATAGCGAGAGAGAAAGTCCGCGTTACCCTGTTCGGTGCCTTTTCGGTGTACTGTTTTGAAGCGGTATGGTTGGAGGGCCAGGAACCACCGCAGGACACGGTCATTGTGCCCCTTGTTCCGGGCCATCCACTCAAGGGGGGCGTGATCGGTGAAGATGGTAAAGTCACGTCCTTCTAGGTAGTAACGGAGACTGTCTACTGCCCATTTAATCGCCAAAGCTTCTTTCTCCACGACTGCATAATTCCGTTCTCTAGGAAACAGTTTCCTGCTGAGGTACAGGATGGGTCTTTCGTTCCCCTCGCGGTCCCTCTGTGACAGTACAGCCCCTAAACCCTGTTCTGAAGCATCTGTCTGAAGGAGGAAGGGTTGTGTGTAATCCGGACTAACTAGTACGGGATTGGAGGTCAAGGCATTCTTCAGATCGTTAAATGCATGCCACAATAGGGGAGTTGGGTTTTTCAGAATGGCCTCTGTTTTCGTGGCTTTCTTCAATAGGTCAGTGAGCGGGGCGGCCCTTTGGGAAAAATTGGACACAAACCTGCGATAGTAACCAAGGAGGCCCAGAAAGGCCCTCAAATCTTTTCTGGTCTGGGGGAAGGGGAGGGAATGGATGGCTTCTGTTTTGCTGCTCTGGGGCCGTATAAGACCCTCACCCAGGAGATATCCCAGATATTTAACGGTTTGGGCCGCCAGGGTGGTTTTGGCGGGATTAATCGTGAATCCATAGGAGCCCAAAGAGGAAATGACGTTATGGAGATGCTCCAAGTGTTGTGACCAGGTGTCGCTGTAGATAACTATATCGTCGAGGTAGGCCCCTGCGTACTGGGTGTGGGGACTTAAGATATGATTCATGGCCCGTTGGAATGTGGCGGGCGCGCCATGGAGGCCAAAGGGGAGGACGAGGAACTGATATAAACCTTCAGGGGTCGAAAACGCCGTTTTCTTTCGGTCTTCTTTTCTGAGGGGTATCTGCCAGTACCCCTTACAAAGGTCCAGAGTGGATATGTATTGGGCTTTTCCTATACGCTCTACCATCTCGTCTACTCGGGGTAACGGGTATGTGTCAAAGGTTGATATCTTATTAACCTCCCGGAAGTCAATACAAAATCTAACAGACCCATCAGGTTTGGGTACAAGCACTATCGGGGAATTCCAGTCACTTACAGAGGGTTCTATAATGCCCAGTTTTAACATTTGTTCGATTTCCTGATGTATGATCGCTCTACGGGCTTCAGGGACCCTATAGGGCCTTTGTCGGACCACTTTCCCCGGACTCGTCTGTATGGCGTGCTCAGTAATGGAGGTGTGACCAGGCAAAGAGGAAAACACATGTTGTAAAGGGGAGAGACGATGTTGGAGGGCTACACTCAGGGACGGAGGTAGGGCGGGGTCTATGCAAGGAGAGAAAGAAAGAGGTTCCAAACCCCTAGAGCCGGTCAGGACGGGACGAGGCCCTTCCCATTTTTTTAACAGGTTGACGTGATAAATCTGGGTGGTACCCCGTGTGGGGTCTAGTTGTATTTCGTAGGTGACAGGGGTTATTTGTCGGAGTATGGTGTAGGGACCTTGCCATTGCCCAAGGAGCTTTTGATCGGAAGAGGGCCTCATTAAGAGAACTAGGTCTCCCACTGAGAAGACTCGGTGTTTTGTGCCTCTGTCATACTGACCCTTCTGTTTCTCTTGTGCCTGTGTAAGATTCTGATGTACTATGTCCCTTATTAGAGACAAGTGGTTTTTGAGGTTCTCCATATATTCCGGGAGGGGGCGGGTGCGATCTGGTTCTGCCTCCCAGGCTTCCTGAGCCATGTCTAATAGAGAACGAGGGGGTCGGCCATACAACAGTTCGTAGGGCGAATATCCTGTACTGCTCTGCGTCTTGCAACGTATCGCAAATAAGGCAAGGGGTAACATTTCCTCCCACCTCCTCGCCTCCAGCCCTAATAGTTTCTTTAGGGTTTGTTTTATGGTGGCATTGTATCGTTCCACTAACCCATCGGTTTGTGGATGATACGCCGAGGTCCGTATCTGTTTAATCCCTAGTTGGGAGCAGACCTGTTTCATAAGGGAGGAGACGAAGGGAGTGCCTTGATCCGTCAGGATCTCCCGGGGAAATCCTACCCTTGAGAACACAGTGATGAGGGCTTTTGCAACGTTTTGGGTGGTGGGTTGTCGTAGGGGAAGGGCCTCGGGGAAGCGGGTGGCGTAATCCACGATAACTAGGGCGTATCGGCAACCACTTCGGGAAGGCAGCAAGGGCCCTATGATGTCCATACCTACCCTGCTGAAAGGGACGTCAATGAGGGGTAGGGGTTGTAGGGGTACCCTTGGAGGTTGGTATCTACTGTGTTTCTGACAGACCGGACACTCTCTGCAGTATGTTTTGATGGCTTGGTGTACCCCTGGCCAATAGAACCTGTCTAAGATCGCTTGGCTGGTTTTCTCGTCTCCGAAATGTCCTCCCAGAAGGTGGCTGTGGGCCAGAAAGAGTACCTTCTCCCGGAAGGGACCGGGTATGAGTAATTGTGGTTTTTGCTGAGACCCTCCCTTCCTATATAGCAACCCATGTTTCTTAAAGAAGTAGGGACCTACTATAAGAGGATCCTCGTGGTCTACTGCCTTGGCCCATGCTTCCTGTAGCACCGGATCCTCTCGCTGGGCTGCCCTGAATTCTCTGTCGGTCTGCCACGGGTGTTCTTCGAGGGTCACGGGAAAAACACCAGTATATTCACGTCTCTCCTTCTTTTTCTGGGCTTTGGGTTTCGGCGGCTTGGGATCAGTCCTAGGGGAAGCAGGTCCTTGAGGGAACGGGGCTTCTCCCCACCAACGGGTCAGGGAATCAGTAGTTTCTTGCAAAAGTCCTGGTAGTCCCATATAGTCGCTTCCCAGAATAGCCTGTTCCGGTAGAGTGGGGACAAGACCAACAGAGAGGGTGGTTCCAGGATCTTTGGGGTGTTGGATCCGAACTTGAGTAGTGGGGTACTGTTTTGTGTCTCCATGGACACATTGAATGGCGACCGTGCCTGACGTCGGCCCCACAGGTTGAGGCAAGAGCTGGGGCCGAAGAACGTTCTGACGACACCCCGAGTCAGCCAAGGTCAAAAGGGGTTGCCCATCAAAGTTTACCGGGCAGCGGAACGACGGAGGTGACTGGCCTGGGGTCGAACACACATAATTCCTGGCGAGTCCCACCTCCATGGGTTCCTCCTTCTGGGGGCATACCCGAGCAATATGACCAAAACCCCCGCAATGGTAACACTGGGGTCCGGGATTATTAGGTCGGGGAGGTACGGGGTATGGGAGCAGGGGAATTGGTTCCGGTCGCCTGTGGAAAGACGGACGGGGAGGTCGGAGGTTTGTGGAGGGATGTGGTTTGGGAGGCGGATCTTCCTTACTTCGTTGGACCTCTTGTGCCCGACTGTAGGCACTCGCAATCTCCACCGCAGTGTCTAGGGTAAGGTGGGCATGTTGTCGTACCCACCTTTGGGTGCCGGGCAACAAGGACATTAGAAATTGTTCTAGGTAGATTTTTTGTAACACGTCGTCCATGGTGGAGGATTCTGGTCTCAACCACCTATTAGCCAGGTCCTTAATCCTAAAGGAAAGTGCTCTCGGGGTTTCCTGCGGTCCTTCCTTGATTTGCCGTAGTTTCCGGCGATAAGTTTCATCGTCGATACCCAACCGCTCAAGGATGCATTTCTTTATGTCCCCATACGGTGTGGTACCCTGTACGTTCGCCTGTTGGTAGGCCGCCTGTAATTCGCCGGTCAATAAGGGACCCAGGTAATGACCCCAACGGTCGGCAGGCCATGCTGCAGCCTGTGCCAATCTCTCAAAATTGGTAAAGAAAAAATCGGGATCCTCCCCGGGCACGTATTTTTGTAGTACCACTGAGGGTAGGGAGGTGGTTGGTCTCTGGTGCTCCAATACCGTGGTCAGTTTTCCCATAGCCTGTTCATGGGTGGTCCCCTGACCCTTTAACACATCGTGTAGTTGGCCGCGATCGTCTTCGGCCGTCTTCAAGAATCGCTCCATCATTATCCCCATCTGCTCCTGATTCTCCGCCATTTTCTTTATTACGGCCTCCATGCTTCCAGCTGATCCCACTTCTGACACCACCTGTGATCTTTGGGATTTGGCGGGCTGGAAAAGCAGGCAAGGAGGCCGTATATAGTGTGCAATAGTCTACTTTATTGAGTTCAAGGTACGGTGGGCAACAGGATAGAATGCGGGTCTTCTGCCGGAGGGGTTGGAATCGATGAGGGATCCCGTCGGTTGCGGTCGTCGTCACCGAAGGTCTTCTGCTGTCCAAGTCGCCAACGTTGGTCCCAAGAAGGGGAATGGATGAACACCTCGGAGGGCAGTGAGACAAAAACACAGAAGGAGCCGTTAGACCTGCGGACAGTCTATGCCGCTGCCGTAACCTTCACCGAGGAGTGATAAAGAGGAGAGGTTGTGAGGAGAAGGGACAAGGAGAAAGAGGGACAAGTCGAGAAAAGGGGTGTTCGGAAAGGGGGTTCGAGGGGGATACTATGTACAAAGCGTGAGGTGCTGTACAATGGATACTGGGAGATCTTACTAGGGTGCAGGGGTGCTAACAGGAGAGAGAGTATATACATCTATGTACATGGAACCCCAAGGTACACACGGGTGCTTTAGAGTACTATACTGGAAGGAAACTGGTACTCACGGGCTCCGCCGGTAACTCTCATCCGAGTTACGGCCGCTCTTCAGCCTCCTCCGGGGGACTCCACCAGTCTTCCGACCACTCTTCTGGTTCACCGCTCTCGACCTCTCCTTTCGTCGTATCTCCTGCCGGACTCTCCTTCCACGATCCTTCGACGACCTCTGCTTCCTGTCTTCCGGCTTTTCTATTCCCGGCGGGGAACGGGTAGGAGGGACTTCCGGGAATCAGGGGTTGTCCTTCCGGTGGTCCGTTGTTCGTGATTGGCTCCTGTAAGAGAAAGAGGGGCGGGGTTCCTGTGGTCACCGGGGCTGTGGATGAAAGCTGGGATGGACTGTCTGAACAGGGAGGATTGAGCGGAAAAGATTCCCGGGACAGGGTAAGGAGGGGGGGCCCGATCTGAGGTAGGGGGTCTTCGTTACACTATCATATGCAGGAACATCACACTGACAATAACAACATTTGGTTCTATGGCATTGACTATGTGCACTGCCAAATTCCAGAGGGGCCAACAGAGAATTGTCTGTGAGCCGTAATGAAGCTACTTGGATATGTCATTGATGCATAGTAGAAATGGGTCATAATAAGTATGTGGAATTACATTATTTCCTATGAATCTATGAGAATATGGCCTGGTGTACATCTATCTATCTATCTATCTATCTATCTATCTATCTATCTATCTATCTATCTATCTATCTATCTATCTATCTATCTATCTATCTATCTATCTATCTATCTATCTATCTATCTATCTATCTATCTATCTATGTGTGTGTGTGTGTGTGTATAAAAATAATCTGCGAAGATTTGTCAACCGGCGCCAAAGATATTGGCAAAAGAAAAAACGCTTTTTGAAGAGAAACAAGGTCCCAACTATAACTACCTACTGGCGACCCCCAGGAGGTATTATATATGTGTATATATATGTATATATATATATAATTTTTTTATTTATTTTTTCTTCTCTATGTTGTTCTCTTTTTAGTCCACAATGTTATCAGCACTATGGTTGACATAAGGATATGTGTGTGTCTTGTTTTGGTTAAGCTCTGCGTACTAGATATTTTTGTCTGGCTCCGTAAACCCCCTCTCTCCTTCCACTATTCAAATTACATAGTCAGACCATATGATTAATGCTTGGGTAATAACTGTCTTTGTTACACATTGGGCATTTGCACAAATGATTTTCTGTTTTATATGCATCTCTCTGTGGTCTTTGCACCAGACTGAGGTAACTAATACATTTTACCTTTCCCTGGTTGACCCATTAAGTAATAGGATTTAACCAGTTATAATACTGCAAGATTTGTATCACATGACTGCATCTGTTGTTAATAAGAGGACTTGGACATTTAGATTATGCCACCCCCTTTAGCTTTATTCCTTATGGGTTTTCGCTCATAGTATTATAGTAGAGCTGCATAAAAAACAAGCATTTGCAATGCAATAGGTCTCGCATTTACACGAATTTAAGCTATTACCATTGTAAATGACAATGCCTTTTATGTATGTTTTAAAAACCAAAACTTAAAAAAGGCATGGTCATTTTAGCTCAAACTCGCGTAAATGCGAGACCTATTGCATTGCAAAGGATTGTTTTGGTAGGCACGGGGAGATTAAGTGATTTGCCCAGAATCACAGGATGTGGAGTCGACCCCGAGGTTCCAACCTTGGTTTCCCAGCTCCAAAGTCGGCAGTCTAGCCGTGAGACCACATTTAGGCTGCCAAGAGAGCTTGAAGTCTTTACAAATGCTCAATAATAAAAACAAATAATATATTAGGGAGTTGTTGAAGCCAGATATAACAGGTGCGTGGGGGGGGGGGTGCTTGTCATCAATCAAACTCAAGTGTGCATCTTGTCAATTTACTCACCACCTCCTTGGCTCGAACACTGAAGTCCCCCTTGGAGCTGCTCTTCCTAAAGAGTTCATCTTTACTGCTGTTGTCCAGGGCTACTCCCAGGGCCTTGTTTCTTGTCCTCACTGTTTTGACACTAGCTTTGAAGAGCAGGGTGATGTCCACGGCCATATCTGCCTCTTTAAGGACCGCAGAACAAAAAGTTTCCCTGACTACGAGAGTCGCGTATCCCCTGCCACACTCACTAGTTCCACTTCCAGTCGTCAATGGGCACGTTGGATTGAGTCTTGAACGTCACCATTCTACGACGGCCCAAAGGCGTTTGTAAACTGCTGAACATTACACTGAGTGACGGTGGCTATACCGGGCGTCGAAAGCAGGCGGCCATCTTAAAAATGTAACAGCGACGTAGCTATGAGCAGAAATTCAGTTTAAATATGTAAATGTTACTAAAAGAATCTAAGGATCTTTAAGGGTATCCGGTTTTCATAAAATGTTAATTTTAAAAGAGTAAGAAAAATGATTGGCCAACTGCGGACCTAATGTATTTATCACGCCGTCACTTATTATCAATCTTGGTGCTTTACCTTTTTCGCCTGCCCCAATAACAAATGAGTTTATAAACTGCGAACAAAATACGTTCTGATAACAGTAAGTTTGTGGTGTTGTATGAGGAAGAGGCTTTCTAGCGTCCTCTTTCAAGTAAGGTTTTTGCCCACATTTAATATGGCAGCAGGCGTGTAGAGATCACGTCCCTACGCTAACGCCGGATAATGAACCTCTCCCATGCGCTACAGCCACATTGAAGAGTTTTTCCCACAACTGACATGGCCGTCACCATTAGACACTCCCCCAGGTCCGGTAGGCTGACGTTGCTCTTCTGGGCTCCAGCGTTTCCTGTTGACAGTGGTGGTAACATCTTGTACCGCAGCGAGCTCTTCGGGGCGATGGGCGCGGAGAGTAGTGCTCTATGAGGCTGCACCCTGCAGGAACCCCCCTGGACGTTGCCCTCCAGCCTCTTCATCCACCCGGCACTGCTGCGGGACGGGCGATTATGCACTGTTTTCATCTACCAGCCCGACAATCAGAACAAGGTTCACAAGGCAGCACAGGTACCGACCGGGGGGGTGGTCAGACTGATATTTAAGCACGAGATTTTAAATCGCAGCCTATCCCAGAGAAATTTAAGATTATGGTTACCCTGGACCCCTACATAGGGATCCTTTGAGTGAATGATTTGACAGAAGAATATTTTCTCGTAGCTGATAGATGGGAGAACACCCTACAAGGGCCTGTTAGAGGAGACCAGAGAAATTGAATCACGAGCGTAAGTAAATTACAGGAGTCAGATTGTATATGGTGTAGTAGATCCAGTTGTGCCATGTAGAATTTAATTTGTACATTAGATCATATACAGGTAGCAGAAAATAAGGTGAATTCTGCTGCTGAAATGAATATATCATCCAATTCCCAGGGTGAAGCTTGAATGAACTGAAATAGTCTCGCTAGCGTGTCTTACAGCGCGTTCACAAGCAAACTACTGCCTAGAGCCTAATTAACACGGGACATGCAAGCAAGCGCGTACACCAAGCAAGCGCGTACACCAACTCAAATCCGCCAAGAGCCTGCGCGTGCCCATCTCCTGTCCCACTTCCGAGGCAAGTCAGCAACAATAGATTTCGCTGGTGGACCGCAGTGCCTCGCACTGCGTTCGCCAGGCGAGACCTAAAAATGCATCCATGAAACCCCATTCAAAGATGACTAATGGGATTCTGTGATGCAGCCGGTGGGGCCAATAGTACTGCTGCACAGGAATAGGTGTAAGATATGGCCGAATTTGCAAGATGCTATCACATTTGTAGTTCCTCCCCCGTTTAGAAATGTGCTTTGCTGTATTTAAAATGTTTTTGTATACAGTTTTTATTCCATTATAATATTGAATCCTTCCAACAATTGCAAATGTATTCAAAAATAGCCAACGGGATCCCATGTCATTTTTGATGCTAAGGTATGAAGTGTACTAGTGACGTTTTACTTTGGCAGATGTGAGGATTGATATATATAGCGGGCAGGGCTGGACTGGCCGTAGCGGGCACCAGGTGTTTCCTCAGTGGGCCAAAGGAGTGGAGGGCAGTTTTGTGGCCGTGGGTGCCAGTTTTATCACTGGGGGCCGATTTTGCAGCAGGGCTTCAATATCAGCCCCTGTAACAAAAGCAGGAGCAGTGCTTCTCACTAGCACCCCCCCTCCTGCTCCCAGGGCCGGCTGAGCAGCCATCTAAATAGTGACTGGGATGGAAGTTCGGCTTCACATTGCCCATTGCCTTTGTGTATGGGGAGTACCAGACGGCTGTCCGGTTGCAATCTGCTGCACCTCTCTTAGTAAGTATGAATGGTGTGATTGATGTTGTGATATTTGGCATTGACAATATTCTTTTTGCACATGTAGAGGTTGACTACGGTTCCTCTTTTGTGTCCGATTCAAGGTACTTATAACTGTGTACCGTATATCGGCGGCCACCAGCACTGATAAGAGTTTTCATAGATGACCAGCGGCACTCTTTATGAGGCTGGCTTTGCACGCGGTGCATTATTTATCACTTTGGGGGCCACTTCCCTAATGATTACGGATTTAGCAATATCACAGATATAATTGTGTTGCCAATTTTCTATGTATAATGCTACTTTTATGTATGTTATTGAGTGCCTGCTGATTAGTGTTTGACCGTTTACAGTCCTCTACCTGTGTGTTCTCAGATAACAAAAGAAGTTCTGGAGTATATGGTGTGGTTTCTATCTCAATTTTTTAATCAATACCACGTTTGCTTTTACCATATTATCTTTTGTCCTCCACACTGGACTGTTCCACTTCTGGGTTGTTTAACAGAAGTCTGGAAATATTCAGTGTGGTGTCTACTTCTATTTTTGAATCGAGACCACATGTGGGCATTCACTATAGTATCTTGGGTCTCCATATTGGAATGTTCTATTCCCTGGAGGAGGGCTTGATACCTTTGATATGGTACTGGCTCTTTGATTTGTCATGATGGCACTCTTTTTTCTTATAGGTATCATTATGGGGTGGATGGATCCATAGTATTTATTTTCAACAACATAATATATGCTTGCTGTGCGGAAATCTGACTGAATATCAATATCTGAATGCCTGTGGATTTCCGCATCATCTGATTTGGGGTGAGATATATTGTTTCTTGGAATTATTTAGTTCCCGTAGGGAAGTGACACTATGTGGTTGTACACATCAATCTATTTGTATGGGCTTGTTTTCATGAGTAGTATGATAATTTTTGTTGCCATCAGGGGTCAATGACTCGCTGACTCATATCTTTATGTGCTGGTATTATCTTGGGACTACTAATGATCTTGCTTTCCCAACCTTAATTGACCACAGGAACTTTTGAACACATTCTGGTAGGTTTTACTTTATGGACTAAGATTTATAACTTATTAATATCTAACACAGACACTGACTACAATTTAGCTTCTCCGTCCCTCTGTTGTCAAGACACTGATATTTCCCTATCTCAATCTGTCATGGCGTGGGCACTCAGGTTGTTCATGCTCCAATACAAAGAACATGTTTTGTTCTTTGATGCATTTCTCTCCAGTCTCCTCTTAATGCAATATTCTGTAAGGATAAGGATAAATAGGTTGCAGTCCCGCTATGTTATGATTGTGGCATTAGTGTCTAAGAATGAATCGCATGCAAATAGTGACAAATTGTTAGCAAACAGAATTTTGGTATCATTTCAACCAAGATGATCTGAGATGTGCTCTGTTGCCCATAAATGTAGAATGCAGAATTTTCTGTGTACTTTGTATTTTTAACATTTAACGTTTGTTGCTATGTCTGTATTGTTGGCTACCTGTCAGTTAAGGGGAGAAAGGGGTTCATGTTTTGAATTTCATTTCACTCTAGGAGTATCAATGTGTGATATTTGTTTGAGTTGTCTGTCCTATTTTTGCTTTAAGTGTGTTTTAAACGTATTATAAAATTAGATAACACATGGTTTATGTTGGGGTTTCGGTATTTAAATGTCATGGGTATATGTATGTATGTTTGTTTGTATATATTGCATTTACAGGCCTGAAGAAATCCATTGCTGTGGGTGAAACGTTTGGCTGTTTCCGCTGTAAATTGCCAACAATTTTTAGAAGAATAAGAAAATAAAGAGAAGAATTGACTATACTCTTGAATCTGATTTTGAATTTCGTGGTACTGTCATTAATTGTGGTGCACCAATTTTCAGCTAAAATTGACATGTTCTGCTCTTAGGGCTGTATCTTGGCAGCAGGTGCTGATATTGTGTGCACAAATAGGATTGAATTTTTCTATTGGTAATCGCTATGGGTCACTGGATAGGATAGTGACTTTTGGTCCGCTGCCTTTATCTTGGTTTTAGATGTTTTTTGTTTTCATCCGCAATATTTGCAAATTCGATGCAACTGCCAGCACGGGCTCCCATATAACATTGTGGGGAATTTGCGAATCTCAGCAGAATTTTTTTTTAAGCCATTTGAAGACCCACTCTGACAATGATGCATCCACTCACAGATGCACTCAGAGTAATGCGCCCAGTCACATACCCACTCATAGACTCATGAACCCACTCACAGACCCACTGATACACTTATGCACCCACTCACAGATCCAGTCAAGAATTCATCCAACCAGTCACAGACCTACTCTGAGACTCATGCACTCACTCCTTCTCCCACTCAGAGATTTATGCACCCACTCATACACCCACAGAGACTCATGCATCCACTCAGAGATCCACCCATATACTCACGCACCTACTCAAAGATGCACTCAGACAAATACACTCAGTCACAGATGCGCTCTGAAACTCATTCACCCACCCACAGGCCTACTCAGATACTCATGCATCCCCTCACAGACCCACTCAGAGACCCATGCACCCATTGACATACTCACATACCCACTCACAGATCAATTCAGAGACTCATGTACCCATTCACAGACCCACTCAAATATTCACAGACCCACTCACAGACCCAGAGACTCATGCATCCACTCACAGACCCACTTAGAGAACATGCACCCATTTACAGATCCAATCAGACACTCTTACACCCTTTTACAGATCCACTGAGGCTCATGCTCCCAATGACAGACACACTCAGAGAGTATAGCACCCACTGACCGACTCATACACTCACTCAAAAACCCACTCAGAGACTCATGCACACATTAAAAGACACATACACAAACTCATGTACCCACTCACAGACTCACTGATACACTTATGCACCCACTCGCAGAGTGACTCAGACACTCATGCACCTGCTTACAAACCTACTCAAAGGCTCACACCCACTCACATACCCATAGCACCACTGACAGACCCAGTTACAGACCCATATAGGCACTTATGCACCCAATCACAGACCCCTCTCACAGCACTCACAGACTCATTCAGACACTCATGCACCCATTCACAGATCCACTCAGACATGTACACCCACTGACCCCCTCAAACACTCATGCAGCCACTTACAGACCCACTCATAATTTCTCACACTCACTCACAGACCTGCTCAAAGATTCACATAATGACTAGCAGACCCACTCAGAGACTAACACACCCACTTACACACCCACTCAGACTCATAGACCCACTCAGACATGCATGCCTTCACTCACAGACTGACTCACACACACATGGAGTCACTCACAAACCCACTCAGGCACTCACACCCACTCACAGATCCACTTAGACACTCATGTACCCACTTACAGACTCACTCATACTTTCTCACTTCCACTCACAGACCTACTCAAAGATTCACATAATGACTCACAGACCCATTCAGAGACTCGCACATCCACTCACAGACCCACTCAGAGACTCACGCACCCATTCACAGACCAACTCAGGCCCTCATGGACTCACAGTCTGACTAACACACACTTGCAAACCCACTCTGAAACTCTCACATCCACATACAGACCGTCTAAGACACTCACTCAGATACTCATGCATCTCCTAAGATACCAGCTCAGAAACTCAGACACCCACTCACACACCCAGTGAGACACTAATACAGCCACTCCAAGGCCCACTCAGACACCCACTCACACACCCATTGCCACACTCATGTACTCACTTACACACCCACTGAGATACTCATGAACTTAACAAGTTACAGTGGTATGTTTGTAGGAATATAGGCGCCAAGAAGAAATCCACTACTGAGTAATATAGATATCTATATCTGGGTGACGGTGCTCGCAGGGTAGGGAGAACCACTGACCTCCTCAAAATTAAAACTTTGTGACCTAGGTCAACAGAAATTTTTTCAAAATTCATATGCAGATCCCCAGCACTCGTCCTGACCAGATGCCGTACAGTATCTCATAAGACGTATCTCGTATAGAGAAAGCAGAGTGTCGAACCGTCCTCATCAATCAATATCCCCAACCGAGTGCGGTGCAGACACAAGTATCTCCAACTGGTGCTGATAGCAGTTAGAGATACTTGTGTCTGCGAACATGCGGAATTGCTTGTTCGCGATGCTTTTATCCTATTCCCGAGCGCTGTTTGCATGCTTGGGGGGAAATATCTCGCGAACATGCATCTTGAGAACGCGAACAAGCAAAAAATTACGCGAAGCCGCAGAACGCAAAATTTGGAGCTATTCCGCGTTCTCCGCGGAACGCAAAATCACCCAAATTCTGCAAATTCCGCGAGCGGAACAGAATTTACCACCCAGGCCTAGTGGGGGGTAGCCACTCTGCACTCTCTAGTTGCTGTTTGTTTTTTTTGTAGCCGAAGGTATTGGCGCATGCCGTCTGAGGCGCTGTAATCCCCCATTCCTCCGTTTCTGTTGAGGTCATGGGGGGAAGTTGGTTTGCACCTGTTTCGTTCTGTTTAGACTAGCGCGAACATCTTGTTTCCGTCCCTGTCCGCGGCTGCGGCGGAAGAAGCTTCTGCTGAACTTTTCTACCGCGGGTTTACTGCCACCCTGAAGTAAACCGCGGAGGTCCTACCGGCTGCTGTTTCCTCAGAGGTGAGAGAAAAGAATCTTGATGGATCGTGCGGTATCTTGTGCCTGGGATCCATATTGAGGTACCGCTTTTCTTTTCAGTGACAGTGTGAAACCTTATCAAGTGTAGCAGAGGTGTTTATTGTTCGGAGTACTGTGAAACTGTATTCATTATGGAAATCCCGAAAGAGAGAGGGAAACATGAATTTTGCCGTTCTATGACAGTATGAATCACCTATGACAACCGTGACATTTTTTCTTACCTGTTTTCTGGATCTTCTTTATTTCTCTTCTTGCTTTATGGGAGTATGAAAAAGGGTATGTATGAGTATTAGCTCCTTTTGTTTATACCAAATGGAAAAGAATGTCAGAGTGTTAATTGGGTTGTGTTTGGTTTCTAGATGTTTATTTCTCCTGCAGTGAGAGAGGCATCTTACTGGGCAGAGAGGATTCATTGCAGCCAGGGAAGATCTTTGACAGGTATTGGAGATTCACTAGCGAGAATATATGAGCGTAGTCAGAAGTTTACATTCTATTAATCTTATGTTTATTTTATTACAGGTCTCCCTTTTCCCCTGCTGCACCTACCCTGTCCCTATCCCTCGCTTGAACGCCTCAATACTCTGGGTTTATGTAAATGTAAATCCAGTACTTGTTTAGCGCACAAATCACCCCCGAAGGGGTATCTCGGCGCTGGGGGTCGTTGGGAAGATTAAGCGAGCTATTGCCCAGAGTCGCATGGTGCTGGGCAGACCCCTGCTGCCGGAGCCAGGTATCGAACGATGATCCCCAGCATCCAGCGTCAGTTGCCCTGGCTGCGGCGCCACACCTCTTCCAGTTAGAGTTGAGGATATCAGGAGGTGGACCCCTTTGAGCATCGCCCAGATCCTGAGGAGCACTTGTGGACGCGACAGCAGGGACATTATAGTTAGGCTCATATTTCACTTGTACAAAACTAGTGAAATTCAGCAGTTATAGTTACCTGAGCTTGTTAGAATAAAAATGTCTTATGTTTTGTACATCTTAAGTAAGTATTCGCGGCACCATTTTACGTTTGGCCGCCATTTTGAGCTATGATCGAAACTAATTTTTCTGTCTCTACTGTAAGCAGCTGTGATAGTTTTCATTTCTTCAAGGTTGGGCCTTGCTGTACTAATGAATACTCTATTCTTTTTAGCGCATACCTTGCCCACTAGACAGAGGCCTGCTCCCACCAGTCTGGTGGCGGGCACAGGCAGAACGACCTTGGAGTAGAGATAGTGTGTGCCCGGTCTCAGGATCAAAACTCATCCTTCTGTACTTTCTTTGTCTAGCTGTCTCCAACTGGAAATTTCCAGCGTGGGCGTGCCTTCATTGGTTCTGAATTGTACATAATGTATCACCATGCTTGTTGATGTCAGTCCCTCTGCAGCAATCCTAGAGACTGGGCAGACGGGGCCACGCTAGAGTGAACCTGAATAAATATACTTGGTTTGTATTCACTACTGTCTGACCAGCTCTTCATTTGTATGGAAGGCAGAGAGGTGGTCGCGATTGACCCGGGTGGCCCTAATCGGGTCTCTTCCTTCAAGCTAACTACAACTTATCCCACCGCAATGCACTGCTTATGACCTCCTGTATTACATTACTCATGACATGGTCAGTGACATCACTGATAACATCACTGACGACTTTTCAAATGACTTCACTGATGACATCATCTACAGAACCACTCACACAACCCTAGAACTTCTCATACACCCAATCCCACACAACCCCTCACGTACCCATTCACAAACCCCTACCAGTACTCACACAACCAATCACTCATCCATACAGCCACTCATACATTTACTCACACACCCACTCACACCCACTATTCACCCATACAGCCACTCATGCACCCAGTCACTCACCAATACAGCTACTCACACGTCCAGTTATACAGACATACAGACACATACATATGAACTCATATACCCTTACAGCCACTCACACACCCACTCAATCACCCATACAGAAACTCACACAGCCACTTAGTCACCCATAATGTACTCACACACCCACTGACTTACCCATTTAGCCACTGACACAGCTACTAATGTATCCATACAACCACTCACACACCCACTCACACCCACAGAACCACTTACATACCCATTCACACATCCATACAACCTCTCACACACCCACTCATTCACCCTTACAGCCACTCACACAGACATTCACTCTCCAATGCAGCCACTAACACCCATTCACTTGCCTATATGCACAATCAAACAGCTAGTCACTCAACCCATAAAGCCGCTTACACCCACTCCCTCACACATACAGCAACTCAGTTACCCATGCAGCTCACACACTAATTTATTCACCCATACAGCCACTTATACCCCCACTTATTCACCCATGCAGCCATTAATACACCCACTCACAGAGTCATACAGCCAGTCACACACTGATACACAGTCACAAAGCCACTCAGATGCCATATATAAGAAACAGAATCACTCATTAGTAGTACTGAAAGAATAGTAATTTAACTTTTGATGCAGCTTAGTATATATCTTTAAGTCTCAGAAAGATTTCCGCAACACTTATACTCACTGGATAATGTAATCAGTGATGTAATTTGAGGTGTCACCAGTAATGCTACTGACCATGTCATGAGTGAGGAAATATGTGAGGTCATAAGAAGTGCATGCAGAGGTGTAAGTTATAGTTAGCTCAGGTAACTATAACTGGTGAATTTCACTGGTTTTGTATGAGTGAGATCTGAGCCTAACTACAACGGCCCTGTAACCGTTTTTTTAGTGAATATATGTATATATATATATATATTCACTGAAAAAACCATAGGTTTTACAATTGTTATAGTTAGGAATTAGCATTTAAAAAACCTTTGAAATTCACTAAAAAACCATAGGTTTCAGGGACGTTATAGTTAGTTGGACATTTGACTCATATAAAACCAGAGAAATTCGCCCGTTATAGTTAGTTGAGCTAACTATAACTCGCGCTACCCCCAATGCACTGGTGATGATATCACATATTACATCACTCTAAGTGGTTTTTTCAGTGAATTTCGAAGGTTTTTTAAATGTTCATTTCATTTTTTAATATTTATAAAACCTATATTTTTTCGATTTGTTTGTAATATTTAGGAACACTATTATCCTTTTTTTATTTTAAAAATTATGTAAAGTTTTATACCTTAAAAAAAAAGTATGTTTATCTTTTTTTTTTGTGTGAAAACTGGAGTCCCGTACCAGTCGTGTACCAAGCTCTATCAGCACGCGAATCCCATCCGCCATATTGCTAAACTCGTAAAGGATGCGCATTTCGTATCCGACGGGTTCGTGGCACCGCGTCCCGCCTAACATCATAGACATATGAGGTCGCGCCAGCTGTTATTTTGGTATACGACGGGTGCGCGGTACCAAGCAGCGCGTTATGTCATATACGTATGGGGTCGCGCTGGCTGCGTGTTCCGTATGCAACGAGTGCATGCTGCTAGGCCCTGTGTTACGTCATAGACATGTAGTTTCGCGCCAGGAACGCCATTCCCTCATTTTTAGGTTTCGCCTAGGCAGCGCATGTGCAGTCTCGGCGACAGATGCTGTATACAGTATTGTGGGGGAAGCTCCACCCACTTTCTGCCCATGCTTTTGATTGGCTCAAATCTGAAATGCTGCATTCTCATTGGTTGCCAGCGTATTAGACCCACCTCCTTACTGCCATGACGTTATTTTTATCCTTCCATGGCTATCAACCCCTTTACTTCAGCAACTCTTTTGTTCCCCTGCCTCCCCCTGTTCCCTCCCAAAGTCCGTGACTTCTCTGACCACCACCACCCACCCACCCACACCCGTTCCTGCCTTCTTCGGCGCCTGCATTTTTATTTGCAATGCAATAGGACTCGTGTAAATACGAGTCCTATTGCATTTGTAAATGCTTTTTTTCATATGATTGGCTGCCTGCATTCGGCCTTTTTTTTGCCTGACCTGTCCAGACTCTCACATGCGCGCAATGCTTTACATCGTGCGCATGCGCGCCAAAAGTGTTACTCTGTAGTGCTGCGGCTGCCTCCGGCTCCGCACGCAGTGACTCGAACCACGCTCGGCTGGCTGGCTGCAGGATGCAGGAGTGTATGCCTCACTTCTCTTCAAAGCGGGTGCCGAGACCCTGTGAATGAGCCCCTGTATAACCAGCCGTCCTTTGACACCAGACACTCGGCCCGACTGTGCAAACAGAGGTTTAATGTCTATCGCATGGGCAGAGGCCGCTGGTGACGGATAAGAGATCTGAAAAAGTGGCAGGAGGGGTTAGTTTGGGGACAGCGGGGCCCAGCTCTTGTGATAAGAGAGGTAAATAGGTCCAGTGAAAGGGGTCGCCTCTTCAAACAAGTGCTAGCTGCCATCTCTTATTGGGTCTTCAGTTAAAGGACAGACCCCCCTCTGAACAGAATAACAAAGTTAACAGCCCTCTTATATATATTTATGTAATATCTTATGTAGCATCGACTCCACCCAGCGGGGCTTCATTGCGCAGTACGACGTACTCTTAAACATGGCCGGTCAACCATTTATTGATTGCTGTAAACACGCTCCTAATGCAGTTGAAATCAGTTTTGCCTTTCTTTTAAGAAATACGTCCTAAACGCTGACAGTGTTTTAGTTTCTTTATGTCTCAAAACTATATCTAAATAACTTTAAAGTGTATGTGAGAGAAGGCGATAAGCTAAAATATTTTTATATATTTCTAACTGTAATAAACTTATATCATGGTAAATATATTTTCTCAAAATCGCGTCGGGTGTGGTCTCCTTGCGCGCTGGGTGCACGATTGCCATGTGACCTTAAAAAAAGCATTTGATTAGTTCATAAAATTTCCCATTGTAGCAGTAGGAGAATGCCACCCATTTTAGTCATTCTCTCTACAGCATTTGATAAGACACACCTCTTCTGCTTAGAGAGCTTTTTTTTGTACACATATCTTACACTACACACAACATGCAACCATCATTTTCATCAATATTTATGGTCTGTAAAGTAGCCTTCCACCTGTGATAGCCATGCACCTAAAAGTTACATAACCAAAGTTTTCCCCACTGCCAGAGATAACATGGTTGCATACGCTGTCCACAGCACAATGTAATGTGGTACGGCCCAGGGGCAGTATCATGCATAGATAATGAACACACGGACACAGATAGATAGTGGAAGTGGGTACGGGCACGTGCGCTCAACTCCTTTTTATTACCAGGGTCACATATCCAGTGACGTCTGTGCTGGATGCGTGTGGGGTGAGTGTAAACCAGCCATCAGGGAATGGTTGCTGCTAGCATCAACTACAACAGTAATCATTGGATCACACACAGAGATTCAATAATAAAAATGATAAAAGGGTCAATAGTTTGTGCTGCACTAAGGTAGGGACAGTAGATGTGAAATAATACACAAAAGATTCTATCGTAAAAGAACCATAACTTGTGGTATACTGAGATACAGGCAGTAGATCTGAAATAATACACAAAAAGATTGTATCATAAAGGGTCCATCAGTTCTAGTGCACTCAGATAGCCACATCAAAAGCATTCAGCATGTGCACAGCCAGCGATGATGAGTGCTGCGGGCGGGCCGTACTAGGAGCAATGTCTGTTGCCTACAGGACTGCATCATCTGCAATAGCGACTCGATCTGAATTGTGAACACTGCTGTCTACAGTGTAGGCCAGAGAAAGCGGTCAGCAAGGGCCCACAGCCACGTGGTGTTGATTTGAGCTGCCCAGTTTGTAATACACGAAGCAACAAAAAGCGTATGCGGAGCCTGCGAGGATGCATATGCGTAGTGCGGACAGAGCGCACTGGAGCAATGTCTTTTGCCTACAGGACTGTGTCATCTACAATAGCAACTCGATCTGAATTGTGAACACTGCTGTCTGCAGTGTAAATTGAAGGCAGTAGTCATCACAGACATCCATGAATACTTTATCTCACTTCCTCTTCACAAAACACAACAACATAACTTACAAAAAAATTTGCAATAAATAAATCAAAACAATTCTGCTGTCCACAGTGTAGACTCTTATTCAGTGTTCTTTTCCACTACCAAGAAGAATTTGGTCATTGTACTAAACCTATAACTCATCTAAAAAATGTTCTTCAAGCAAGTATTCTAAAAGGATATTGTGTATATTTCAATAGACGTTGTAGTCAGTTGCCTACTGGATTCTATAATTTAACAATCACCACTCGATCTGAATTGTGAGCCCTGCTGACCGCAGTGTAGGCCAGAGGCAGTGGTCATTAACGCCTCACAGCCACGTGCCATTGGATTCGGAAGCACGGAGTTGGTTGCACGTGATCGGAGGGGGTACACAAAAATCATCACAGACTTTAACTTCTGACATCCTCAATCATAGAATCATTTCACTGTTCGGACCTGCTGTACCGCGGTGTAATCCAGCGACTACAGTCAACCAAGCCCAATAATCATGTTCAGCAGTTAGCTACGTAAGCACAGAGTGTGATGCACCTCAACGGAGGGAGTTGTGTGAAAACCAAGCAGCAGGTAATATCGGACATCATCCATTGTGGGATCAAGACACCGTTCCACTGTTGGGACCTAGAGTTGGTTGCACCTGGTCGAAGGGAGTACCGTCATCTCCACTCTCAGATGCAGTTCTAACATCGTCCATTGTGGGATCAAGACACCGTCCCACTGTTGGTACTTGTTGGACGATGCAGTTCTAACATCGTCCATTGTGGGATCAAGACACCGTCCCACTGTTGGTACCTGTTGGACTACTGTGTTAGTAGTATACAGAGCACTCCACGGTGCTGGGCCTCAGGCTGGGCGCTGTCTGCCTGTGTGGCGGTAGCCAGCGTTGATCTCAGGAGCCTTCCCAGCTCGCAGACCTCGGCCCAGGAGCTTCCGCTGGCACATGGTGGGCTCTCTTTCACATACGGCGGTGTCGAAAGGTGAACTGTGGGGCATTTGTGCGTCTCAGCGGCCATGACAGTTTCTGGGTACCAGCAGGCTGAGAGCATCATTCACACACCCACCTTCGCTCACGGTGTCAGCCTCGTGGCAGTGTAAGCTGCGCAGACCTGGCAGACACGTTCGCCATTCCGGAAGAGAACCACACCCAGAGAAACGGGTCTTTTATTCATACCCCTACGCTAGCCTTGCCTACGCCGAGCCAGCCCACCATGCTAAAGATTTTGGGGGGGGAGGGGGCACGTATGCGCTATGTTTTCGTAATCTTCCCTAATGACTGTACTTTCATGTTTGCGTCCACTGTCCACTTCACTCAATAGACCATCAGTGTATGTTGACATGTACATCTCTGTGCTCTGCATACTCAAGTCTCTCCGGCACATCCCTTCAACACTTTGCATTGTATACTTTTATAACCGAGAATCACTTGCCACCTTCGCACATACTTTGCTCGCATATCTCCCCGCATTCTGAATGGTGTGGCAGATGTGCCATGCCATGTTTGGTTTGTGTACATGGCTAGCCACGGTTCCCACTGTCTGTATTGTTGTGTCTGCTAGGTGTACATGTTGTTTGTCATGTTATATGTGATTATATAAGGTAGTGCGTTTATTCACGAGCAGTGGTTTCTCCCATTTACATATCGCTGTCTTAAAGAGGATACAGAAGTTTTTCTCACAGGTGAAAAGTCATTCATTACTATGGAAGCATGTCCAACTGCACGATGCTTCTAAGCTTACAGCCCCCAATCTTGCATGCTTTCTTAAAAGTACGCCAGCTCCCACAATCAGACCAACATTCACACAGCTTTCTAACGGCAGTTATCTGGTTCTTAATAACATGGACTGCTACGGAATGTGAGCTGGCATACCGTATATCCTTACTATTTCAAACCGAATAACTTCCTGTGGCAACGTCTATTCCCACCCACACAAAGTAACTGCCAAAGTTCAACTTGGCCTTCAATACCTACTTTGAAAACAGATTTTATTAAACTGAGCAAACTGAAAGCGCTTTTGTTTCAAACAGAAGTGTCCCTCACTTCTGCAAAAGAAATTTATCGACTGCATATTGCACGAACTTCAAGTAAAATACGGTCCCTTTTAAATACAAACCTCTCATTACACTTTGTGAATTGTTACACAATTTTCAACACATCTGACACTAAAGGTCTGGCACACTTTTTTAACACTGTCTCCTCCGGCCTTGTCACAGGCTTTCAAACTGTTTTTGGTATAATACCAGACTTCATTCATGCGATCATCTCTGGAATAACAGGAACAGTGCCCATAATTCTTGCTCTGTTTGCGGCCATCCTACTACTATTTTTGCTTGTAAAAAATGGCTGCGCTCCCTATGGTAACAATCATGTCCGACAGAATATGCCTCTACGCGAAGCTACATCAATACCGTGAAAAAATGGAACAACTTTTTGGCTGCCTGCCTCTATCTATTATCGGAGCCAGCTACAACATGACATTTATTTACACATATGCAATCTGCGTGCAACCATCTTTTTATTGCAAAACTTGTCCAATCGACTGGCGAATGGATCTATGCCTTGCCAACATCCCAACAATCGCTCCCGATATCCAGCAGGTAATGGAGTATCTTGAAAACCATGAACTTGATTGTTCGGGCAGTGGAGCAATGGCGGATGCAACACAAAAAGGTATCCTGGTGGAATGGGATTTCTGCGCAGCCTCGAAAGATCTCCTGCAACGTGCGACCTTTGACAACATCGCAGATTGCCTGCCAATTCAAATTGCCGCTCCAACATTCGAGGAACATTACTGTCCCTTCGAGGATATGAATTGGATCGCTTCGCTTTTCTCACACGATGGCAACAATCGCCTCTTGGAACATTACGCATCTCAAGCCACTGAAGAACTTCCGGACTGCAATCTCCAAGACTTGTAAGAAATTCACGTTATCCTTGGATTGATTTGTTTCAACTTTTTTTACCTTTTCCTATAAAATGTTTTAATACACTTCAATTTAACTATTTTCATATAATAACTTTCTAAGTATGCTCAGGCATTTAAACTCTGTTTTCATTATTGCCCCTTACGTCTCTAGCCTAACCAGGGATGAGTGATGTATGGCCTATGCAAATACGCTATTTACTTGCTAAACTAGCCTAAACCGGACATCCATTTTGAAACCAGGTCTATTCTTTGTGCACACGTCTCTCTGCCTGCCTGTTATCAACGAAGCCCTTTCACACAAATTAGCTCATTCTCAGACTCTGCTCATGAGCTGGCAATCAAGATAAAAAAACACAACATTATTTAGGAACTGGTTGGCACAGTGTGGTAATCGTATCCTACCTTTATTTTCATTATAGAATTTACTCATTTATGTCTAATAGCTATTGTTTACGTCACATGGAACTGTAACATGTAATGTGGAATTCACTGATGCAGGAGCTTAGGTTTGAATACAGCAGAAGCAGTTGGAGTTTGCCTCAGCTGGATGCCTTAGCTCTTGCACCAGTGGGTCCATTTATGGCACTTAAATAAAGACACTTTTTATATAACTTGCAGACTCCATCGCTTTATTACACACAGCCACTTTCTTAGACACACTTGATTTCACCATTTGTCTTCTGTGGCATTGCAACATTCTGCATTATATTCTTCACGATTATTTCTTTATTTCTGCTTGCTAAAACACTGCATTTGAGTCTTCAGACCGGTAGGGGTGAGTAGTTAGCTTCCCACTCCCTGTATAGTATAAACGCATACTAACACTACTTACACAGGTATGCCACAGCGGCCAGTATCCTACAGCGCCCACAGCACATCACTTTACAGCAATCAGCACATGGCTTAGGCTCACGGTTTGATCCCTGAGTCTTCAGACTGGTAGGAGCCAGTAGTTTACTTTCCACTCCCGCTATAGTCTAAACGCATACTAACACCACTTGCACAGCTATGCTACAGCGGCCAGTATGCTACAGCGCCCAGAGCACATCAGTTTACAGCAATCAGCTCACGGTTTAGGCACACGGTTTCATCCCCGAGTGTACCGGCACCTCACCTCAGCACCATCTCACTCTGGGCAAAACAGCACTTTCACATCGGTAGGGGTGAATACTTCGCTTCACACTCCCTGTATAGCACACCCTTAACACCCCACAGAGCTCACAGAGCTCCTACCCTCCTCTTTCCTACTTTTTTTGCCCTTTTTTCCCTTACTCGCTTCAACGGAATCACAAAATGGCTGCCAACACTTCCTAGTTGCAACAGTTCGCAGCCAATAACCAGCAAGCTTGTGCTCGTAACGCCTCAGCCAATCAGATGACAGAATTCCCAAATATCGATATCTGTAAATTTCGATATTTCTCCAAAGCTACTGAACGGATTTACACCAAATAAACAAAAGTGTGCTTTCTAGACCAAGACCCTTCTCCCTGCCAAATTTGGGGTCATTCCGTTCACCAGTTCGGCCTGTAGCCTTGTCTAAAATTTCCTATGGAAATTAACATGGAAAAACACGTTTTGGGACCCCCTTTTTTCTCGGTCCCCCCCTTGACGAATCACCTCCAAACTTTTAACATAGGAGCTGATATAAACAAATAATTACTTTGAAACATTTCATGAAGGTTCATCAAACGACGCCAGAGTTATAAGCAAAACAAAAAATGCTCTTCCTATGGAAACTTGGTACTAACTATAACTACCTACTGATGACCGCCAGTAGGTAATATATATGTAAAAATATGATCATTTACAGAGTTAAATCAATTCATAAGCATAAAAGCAATACAAAGTTAAAATACAATATTTAATAAAAGTCATATAAAAAGCAGACTGTAGCAGCACCAAAAGAGAATATATAAAATACATGATTCCGTTCCCAGGAACTATATTGATATGTATTAAACAGTCATATTTTCAAGGAAACTTTTAGTCAGTTTTGACCTTCTCCACCAGGCATTCAGCAAGAATCTCGATATTGCAAAGACGAGCCACCTTGTGGTGTCAGATCAAAAATACGTAATGCTTCACTGGGACATGTAAACGACAGTAGACGACAGACTGGAGTTATCCAGGTTTTCCTGTAGTCGATGTAGGTGGGACAGCAAAAAAGAAAATGATCGAGGGTCTCAGATCGGGTGTGACATGTAGGGCACAATGGTGTTACAGCTGCATTTCCCCAGGCGCTTCTTCTTGAATTTAGAGGTAGAGCCCCAAGTATACATTGAATGTTGAAAGCTTTTGCCTGTGGGGTTTCGATGTCATCCATAAATGTTTCGCAGCCAAACCCTCCTTTAAAATTTAAAAAACTAGTGGTTAAAGTGCCATGTGCAATGCCTTCTACACTTTGGAAATCCATATGCTCCCAGAACCTTTTTTTAAGAAGAGGAACCATCGACCCCAGATCCTCCCAGATACACCCCAGCCCTAGTTCCAGAAACCATTCCTTGATTTTATTAAACCATTTAATGCGGCCTGATTGTTTGTGCAAAGCAATAAGTTCTTCCAGAGCCTCCTTCAGCAGGACCTGTGTGTTACTGTTCCAGTTTCTGATCCAGAACAGGAGTGCCCTAAGAATAGCAAAATGGTCTATAGGTTTTAAGCCAAGACCAAGTCTTAGCGACAGTAGGGGGGTGCTCACAGGTAGGTGCAGGATCGCCCTGATGAATTTGTTTTCGGCTAGGGTTAAGTCTTTTAGGTTTTCCAGCCCCCATAACTCAGCCCCATAGAGGGCTGCTCCTAGACTTTTGGCCCTATGAAGTTCCAGGATTTGCGACACCGGGCAGTATGGGGACGCCCTGGCCCTCCGAACTATTGCACAATCAGCATGTTGGATGGTCAGAGTGCTCTTCTCGATTTGAGGTGTCCAAACCAACCTATCACTAATACGTACATCCAGATAGTCAAAGTACTTGACCTGCTCCAGTGCTTGCATGGCCAGCATGAGTTTACCCTTATTTGATTTGTAGGGATTAAATGTCATGTATTTTGTTTTTGAACAGTTTATATCTAACCCCTTCTTCCTACATACCTTATAAAATGTGTTCAAAAGGCTCTGGATCCCTTTGGGTGTTCTGGAAATAAGCAAAGTGTCGTCGGGGGAAAAGCAGACAGGGCACTGTGTCATGCCCCGCGGTCCGGCCCCTGGGTGCAGTGGGTATTTAAACGACGAAGGGCGTACAGACGCCGCTTCGCGTTCTAGCTCAGAGCCCCAGTTCCGTCTTTGTCTCTTGTTGCCTGACTTCCGGTTTCCCGTATTTCCTGTTTGCCAGTGTGAAGCCGTGGACGAGTCGCTTCGGACGCGTCCCGGCTCCGGGATTACTACAGCCTTTCCCGCTGGCGTATCTTAGAGGCGCTCCTTCCATCCCGAGTGGCCAAGCTTGTGGACGCACCTTCCACCAAGGCGTCCAAGCATGTTTTGCCTTCCCAAGTAAGGTCTAACTGTTAATTAGTCATGCGGGGTTTATCCCGTCACTCGTCTCTCCTTACCTCGGAGTTCGAGGTGGGCTGTTAGTTATTTTCTTTAGCCGGTAATTCTCCTTTTTTGATTTTCACTCTCCAGTATGTACCCCTCTGGCTAAAAGTTGTGTTTTGTTGTTTGTAAGCCTGTTAAGCCCTACCCTTGCTTATCAGGCTTGTGTTGTGTCGTGTTGTGTGTCAGCCTGTTATTCCAGACTCAGGCTTGTATCGTGTTTACGCCTTCTGTTGGAGCGACTCCACGTCCTGTGCATTCGTTGGAGTCAGACTTGGTGCTCTCATCCCACTTCTAGCATCAAGAGCCTCCTTGGCGCATACCCTACTTGTCCCTACCCTATGTTCTCTTAAACCCGCATCAGGCATTCTAGGGTGATTTTGTTGCGAGGACCATTGAGCAGGGATTTAGGTTTTCCACCTACCTACTTTAAAGTCACGGTACGCGACCTTCCTACACCTTGTATACGCATATGAGGAATTACACCCTTACCTCTTTCATAATACCTATCTTTATTGTTCTCAGCTTGAAAGTGGCTTACACATTGTGCATCTGAGTCCTCCTCTGGGAACCGAACATAGGGGGTCCTGCAGAGGTTTACCTACTTATTCCTGTAGGCCATATCCAGGAGGCTGACCTTAATTCCGGTAGGTGTGTGGATGGGAATGAAATAAAGAAAGCTCCAGGGTAGTGCTGTAGTTGTATTCATGTACCTGCCTTTGTGTTACAGAGAAGAGGCTCGTTTATTCCTTCCCAATAAGAACAGACACCTGCCTGCTGTCTCGGCTGCCAGAATCATCCTTCAAGACCTGCCTGTGTTTCCCCACCTATCCTTGTTTTGTTTCCCTGTTTTCCCCAGCGTGTCCTTCGTACTCTAGTGTTTGATAGAGTCGGAGGAACGTGGGGGACGACTGTGGACTTTCTCCAAGGTTCCGGGCGCTCCTGCAGAACATTCGCAATCATTACAGAACGCGAAGCCTAATAGTATATTCTGCCCGAGCGTTATGGAACTTGGAGTGGTTACTCTTGCTGATGTTGCCGGCATGCTCGGCAACTTGCAAGCTGAAACCCAGGCCCTGTCCGCTAGACTAGATAACCTCCAGCACAGTCAAGGCATGGGGGCCGCAGGAGGGAGAGTAGACGCCACCAACCCTGGGATACAGGTCACCACCCCTACTTCCATCCCATTGGCTCCGCCAGAAAGATTCTCAGGGGATACTTCTCGGTGCGCTGCCTTTCTCAGTCACTGCCAGTTACATTTTTCTTGTAAAGCCACCTGCTTCCCCACTGATCAGGCCCGGGTCGCGTTCATGATTTCCTATCTTAGTGGGGTGGCCGCAGACTGGGCCATACCTTTAGTAGACCGTGATGACCCTTTGTTGTATGATTACCAAGCCTTCAAAAGGGAGTTTCGCAAATTATTTGATAAACACACTTATACACACTCTGCAGACTCTGAGTTATTGGCTCTGAAACAGGGTACTCAAGACCTGGTGTCCTACATCACTACTTTCCAGAGATTGGTGGTAGAGTCCAATTGGCCTGAGGAAAAGCGAGGTACTCTATTTTACAGAGGGCTGCGTGATGAGTTAAAGGATGCCCTTTCGCAAATAATGGACCTCCCCACTGCCTGTCCTGATTTGATAGACCTTGTGGTAAAAATAGACCACCGTATTCAGGAGCGGAAGCAAAAAAAGGGGAAGGGAGAGCCACGTTATGTTCCCACCAAAAACAAGGTGGTAGAAGCAGTTAAAGGGCTGGATGAGAGTGAACCTATGCAAATAGGGATAGTGAGAGGGCCATTAACAGCAGAGGAAAGGCAAAGAAGACGAACCAACAGGCTTTGTCTCTACTGCGGGAAGGCCGGACACTTTTTGCGGTCCTGCCCTGTCAAACCAACGTCAACCAAGAGTTCGGGAAACTAGAAAGCCTGGGATGCATGGAGACAGGAATCTTGGGCGAATCAGAATTAACAGTCTCCACTTCCGAACTTGAACCCAGACCTGTTAACCATTTCTACGTGTCAGCCTATCTCTCGGTAGCACAGTTAGGGCTACATGTAGCCATCATGATCGATTCTGGGGCCTCGGGTAATTTTATGGATGAAAGATGGGCAAGGGACAATTTAGTTCCATGTATCAAGAAAGAGGTGCCCAATACGGTTTTTACGATAGATGGGCGTTCTCTTGTTTCTGGCCCGGTTACCCACAAGACGGTCTGTCTCCATATGCACATAGATCCCGACCATCAGGAAACTCTTGAATTTGACTTGATCCATTCCCCTCAAATACCAGTGCTCTTGGGCATCCCCTGGTTGCAGACACATAACCCCATCATTGACTGGCAGGCCGCCACTCTCACGTTTCGGCGACTCGCACTTTCTGAGTCTAGGATTGCCGCAGCTCCTGCGCACCCAACCGTAGTGGAAGATCAGCTGGAACCCGTAACTGAGTTGCCTCTCTGCTACAGTGATTTGAGTGCCGTCTTTGATGCCAAGGAGGCGGACATTCTTCCACCGCATAGGGTATATGACTGCCGGATAGATCTGGAGGCAGGAGCACGTATTCCGAGCAGTAGAGTGTACGCCCTCACTGAGAAAGAAAATGTATATCTCCGGGAGTATTTAGACATGATGTTGGAGAAAGGGTTTATTAGGCCTTCCAGATCTCCAGCATCCTCTTCACTGTTTTTTATTCCTAAGCGTGAAGGGGGTCTTCGGTGTTGCATTGATTATAGAAGATTGAACGAGGTTACTATTAAGAACAAATACCCTTTGCCTCTGTTTGCCTCCCTCCTTGACAGAGTACGCAATGCCAAATATTTCACCAAACTGGACTTGCGAGGCGCCTACCATCTAGTGCGTGTCAAGGAGGGGGATGAATGGAAGACTGCCTTCTGTACTAAATACGGATTGTTTGAGTATTTAGTAATGCCCTTTGGGCTTTGTAACGCTCCTGCAGCGTTCCAGTTCTTCATAAATGAAGTACTCTGGGATATGCTGGATCGCCATGTCATCGCCTATATAGATGATTTATTGATCTTCTCCGCGTCTATGGAAGAACATGTTGACCACGTCCGACAAGTACTGGAACGGTTGCAGGCACATAACTTATACTGCAAGCTAGAGAAATGTACCTTCCATACGCGGGAAGTACCTTTTTTGGGTTTTATTGTCTCCCCACAGGGACTTAGCATGGATCCAGTTAAGGTTGAGGTTGTCCTTTCCTGGCCGGCACCGAGTACCGTTAAAGACCTGCAGAAATTCTTGGGTTTCGCCAATTTTTATCGGCGTTTTATTCAAGGGTACTCGGAGTTGGCACATCCTCTTACTACCTTATTGCGGAAGGGGGTTCCTTATGTCTGGTCGGCGGCTGCTGACTCATCCTTTCGGAGTTTGAAAGAGGCCTTCACGTGCGCTCCAGTCTTGCGTCATCCGGATCCAGCCTTGCCTTATGTGGTTGAGGTTGACGCTTCCCAAGTGGCAGTGGGAGGGGTCCTGAGTCAAACCGATCCGGAGACGGGGGCATGCCATCCCGTGGCCTATGTTTCTCATAAGTTCACTCCTGCGGAATACAACTATGCGGTGGGAGACAAGGAACTCCTGGCGATAAAGAAAGCTTTTGATGAGTGGCGGCAATATCTATTAGGTGCTCGTTTCCCGGTTGTGGTGTACACGGACCATCGCAACCTCCAATATCTGAAGTCAACTAGGGCCCTGTCCATGAGGCAACTCCGATGGACTCAGTTCTTTTGTGAGTACGACTTCACCATCAGATTCCGCCCCGGGAGAAGGAATGGTAAGGCCGATGCACTGTCCCGGTTGGGTTTTCAGCTTCCTGACGTGCCCACTGCTGTACCTCTGGTCCTTCCTGAGAAGTGCTTCGTAGGGGGGGTGCTCGCGGAGAATGTCTTTCGGGATAGGCTTCGTGCAGGACAACTCTCTGTGAATATGGGTGAGTTTGTGGGGGCGGAGGATTGGGTTCAGACGGATGGTTTTGTATGTGTTCAGGGAGGGGTAGTGTTGCCCACTTCTGACTTGCAGACTCAGGTATTAGAGTGGTATCATTCACACCCTTTGTCGGGACATCCAGGCATTAAGAAAACCACCAAGGTTATACGGGAGCGGTTTTGGTGGCCCAATATGGTGAGGGACATAGAACAGTATGTGAAGTCATGTCATGTCTGTGCACAATCCAAGGTTTCACATCTACAACCAGTGGGTCTGCTGCTCCCTCTCGCCTCTCCGCCTGGCCCCTGGCACACAGTATCCCTTGACTTCATTGTAGAACTACCGCTGACCAAACAGCTTAATAACACCTTGCTGGTGGTAGTGGATCATTTCACAAAAACCGCTCATTTCATCCCTTTGACGGGGTTACCCACAGCAGCAGTCTTGGCCTCGGTCTTCTTGCAACATATTGTCCGTCTCCATGGTCTTCCCTCGATCTTAATTTCTGATAGGGGGGCTCAATTTGTGTCTCGGTTTTGGAAGAATCTCTGTGGGATGTTACAGATTGATGTTAGACTCTCTTCCAGTCATCATCCTCAGTCGGACGGCCAAACAGAGAGGGTCAATCAGTGTTTCGAACAACATGTGAGGATTCAAGCTTTACAATCTACTGCTGAGTGGGATGAGTGGGTATGGATGGCAGCCCTCATTCTTCCACCCAACTAACCCCTTTTTTCTGCTCTCAAGGGTTTCATCCCAGGTTCTTACCTCTAGGGATTCCTATTGATAGCCCGACTCCCGCTGCCACTGACTTAGTACAAAAGTTACACGACATACATGAGCAGTCATTGACAGAACTAGAGTTGGCCAAGGTGAGATACAAGGAGGGGGCTGATTTACACAGGAGGATGGAACCTATATATGCTCCAGGGGATAAGGTGTGGCTTTCCACGAAACACATTAAACTCAGTGGTCCTCGCAAGTTCAATCCCAAATACATCGGACCCTACAAGGTGGTGAAGCTGGTTAATCCGGTGGCAGTGAAAATAGAACTACCTACGTCCCTTAAGATCCATCCGGTATTTCATGTGTCATTGCTTAAACCTGTTGAACCTGGTACACGTGTCCCCAAGAGGCCTGCTTCTCTCTCGGTTCAAGATTCTGACGAGTATGAGGTTGAGAAGGTCATTGATTCTCGCTTATCGGGCAGGACCCTCCAGTATCTAGTGCATTGGAAAGGATACGGGGTGGAGGAACGCTCTTGGGTATCAGCTTCTGACGTGCATGCTCCTCGATTGGTGCGGCTGTTTCACCTTAGGTACCCCCATAAACCCAAACCGGAGGGAGGGCGTTGTGGGGGGAGTGTGCTGTCATGCCCCGCGGTCCGGCCCCTGGGTGCAGTGGGTATTTAAACGACGAAGGGCGTACAGACGCCGCTTCGCGTTCTAGCTCAGAGCCCCAGTTCCGTCTTTGTCTCTTGTTGCCTGACTTCCGGTTTCCCGTATTTCCTGTTTGCCAGTGTGAAGCCGTGGACGAGTCGCTTCGGACGCGTCCCGGCTCCGGGATTACTACAGCCTTTCCCGCTGGCGTATCTTAGAGGCGCTCCTTCCATCCCGAGTGGCCAAGCTTGTGGACGCACCTTCCACCAAGGCGTCCAAGCATGTTTTGCCTTCCCAAGTAAGGTCTAACTGTTAATTAGTCATGCGGGGTTTATCCCGTCACTCGTCTCTCCTTACCTCGGAGTTCGAGGTGGGCTGTTAGTTATTTTCTTTAGCCGGTAATTCTCCTTTTTTGATTTTCACTCTCCAGTATGTACCCCTCCGGCTAAAAGTTGTGTTTTGTTGTTTGTAAGCCTGTTAAGCCCTACCCTTGCTTATCAGGCTTGTGTTGTGTCGTGTTGTGTGTCAGCCTGTTATTCCAGACTCAGGCTTGTATCGTGTTTACGCCTTCTGTTGGAGCGACTCCACGTCCTGTGCATTCGTTGGAGTCAGACTTGGTGCTCTCATCCCACTTCTAGCATCAAGAGCCTCCTTGGCGCATACCCTACTTGTCCCTACCCTATGTTCTCTTAAACCCGCATCAGGCTTTCTAGGGTGATTTTGTTGCGAGGACCATTGAGCAGGGATTTAGGTTTTCCACCTACCTACTTTAAAGTCACAGTACGCGACCTTCCTACACCTTGTATACGCATATGAGGAATTACACCCTTACCTCTTTCATAATACCTATCTTTATTGTTCTCAGCTTGAAAGTGGCTTACACATTGTGCATCTGAGTCCTCCTCTGGGAACCGAACATAGGGGGTCCTGCAGAGGTATACCTACTTATTCCTGTAGGCCATATCCAGGAGGCTAACCTTAATTCCGGTAGGTGTGTGGATGGGAATGAAATAAAGAAAGCTCCAGGGTAGTGCTGTAGTTGTATTCATGTACCTGCCTTTGTGTTACAGAGAAGAGGCTCGTTTATTCCTTCCCAATAAGAACAGACACCTGCCTGCTGTCTCGGCTGCCAGAATCATCCTTCAAGACCTGCCTGTGTTTCCCCACCTATCCTTGTTTTGTTTCCCTGTTTTCCCCAGCGTGTCCTTCGTACTCTAGTGTTTGATAGAGTCGGAGGAACGTGGGGGACGACTGTGGACTTTCTCCAAGGTTCCGGGCGCTCCTGCAGAACATTCGCAATCATTACACACTGAATTGCCTGCTAATCTTGGGGGATCACCACCACAATTGTACAATTCTTCTATTAATCCATTAATGTAGAGGGTGAATAAAGTTGGGGCTAGGACACATCCTTGGCATACACCTTTCCGCACTAATATATCTTTTGTCAGACTACCATCAGTGTTCCACCTTACCTTTGCAAATGTATCGTGATGTAAGCGGATTAGGATATTAAGTACATAAGCGGGGAGACCTAGTTCGCTCAGAGCTAGCCAAAGTTGGGTGCGATCTATCGAGTTGAAGGACGTTTTTAAATCCACAAATACAACATACAGGTGGCCACCTCTGATGGTCACTTCCTTCCAGATTAATAGGAGAAATCTAAAAACTTGGTTAGTGGTACTTCTGGAGGCACTGAATCCCGCCTGAAGGTCTGACATGATATTATTGTCCTCGATCCAATTTTGGATCCTAGATAGAATGATTTTACAAAAGATTTTTGGGGAGACATCTATAAGGCTGATCGGCCTGTAATTACTGGGCGACCCTTTAACTCCCTTTTTGTAAATAGGAATGATCTTGGCACCCCTCCAGGTCACCGGGATGTCGCCACCAGAGATGATGGCATTAAAAACTACTTGGAGTAGAGGTCCCCAAATTGAAGTTTCGGCCTTGTACACGTCTCCCGGAAGCTTATCTAGGCCCGGGGATTGCCCGCTCTGTAATGCATTTATGGCTATAAAAGTTTCTTCTAGGGTAATGACTGTCTACTCAGTTAAAACTATACTTGAAGATCTCGATTGTGAGCCAGGATCAGACAAAACCCCTTGTCCTGCATATAACTCTTCAAAGTACTCCTCCCACAAATGGGGCTGTATATAAAAGTCAGTTTCTATTTATAGGTTGGGGGAACCCTTGGACAAAAGATGCCAAAACAGTTGGCTATTCTTTTGCTTTGATGCCTCGAAAAGCATGGCCCAGTTTTCTGCCTCCCATTCGCTTTTTGGCTTGGCTTGGGCCAGTGTATATAGCTTCCTGTAATTTTTGATGTTTGTGGGAAATTTCGATTTTACCGCCACAATTAAGTCAGCCTTGGCTTTACCACAGCCCTTGTTAAACCAAGGGGCTGTCTACTGTTTTGCAAGATGGCCGTTACATTGTTTATAGAATACTGGCCTAATTGCGGCGGTCAATTGAAGGAATATAGCCATGGTGTCATCTATACTGGTGGCAATAGTACTCAGATCAACAAGAGTCTGCTCCACCTCAGAATATGTTTTGGAAGAGCAATTGGATCACCCTGTATCGTTGGCCATTTGACTCTTTTATTGTTGTTTCTGGTGATGACCTCGGCGCTCTTAGGCCCAAAGTTGCCATACAGCAAAGCTAAAATCAAATCAAATCAAATCAAACAATGTGAGGGCCAGAGCATTGTGGCTGCTGTCTTCCCATAGTAATACAGCCGGATCATTAATGCTAGACCAAAGTTCAACGTCGACGAGGATGTAATCAATCCTGGTTTTCGTTGCCCCCCTCTTGAACGTGTGACATGCTTCTCTGTCGGAGTCAGTCCGACCATTTCACGCTTGAACCCCATTAGTAATAGTGAATGATAAAACATGATGCCCCACCCTAGTGTATTTCCTAATAGGTGGTATCTGGAGCATAGCAATCCCTTTAGCTTTATCTCCATCTTTTATTAGTTCTTGAACATAATCTACAGGTTCGAAAGTTGTGTTAAAATCGCCTGCAACTTTGAGCCGGTGATAATTAGTTAATGTTGTTAATGTACCGGATGACTTATGTGGAGTCTTAAAGTGATTATAGATGTTGAATAACCTAACTTGGATGTTCCCCTTGAGAGAGGATAGTTCTAGCCTGAGTATTTCCTCAGGGCCGAGGTTTAGAACCTTGATTTTGCAGGCCAAAGTGTTTTTAACCCAGAGTAGAAGACCACCAGCTGGGCGACCAACATTAGACTGCTTTGCTTCAATACTGTATGTAGTGAAACCCACCCTATGAACACGTTCAATCGCCCATGTTTCCTGTAGTAGGCATAGATGAATATCCTCCACTAGCTTACACCACTCAGGGTCATGTAGCTTGGACCTTATGCCTGCAACATTCCAGGATAGAAGTGTAAGTTCCTGGAATTCAATTATCGGATCCTACGTGAGTCCTATGTTGTTAGTTACTCCCTTGGGCTGAGTTTGTTGGTGGTGATTACTTTTCATGATTACTTGGTCGCACAGGGCAGGATTATTATTGTAAATCGCAGGGGTTTCATCTAGCTGTGAGATGGGTGGTTCCTCTAAGGTGCTTGTTGGGGGAGGAAGAACTGCGGGTAGTCAGTCTTGGGAATCTAAACCACTTAATATTTGGAATCTGTTTCTAGTTTCCAGAGGGGTGACCTCCAAATGCGTAGAGTGTAACCTACGAGGTAGCCCATTAGTCAGAGGGTTCCCCCACTGCATTCAAGATGCCTGTAGAAAAACCCAAGCGGTAGAATATCAATCCCCTGTCCCGGCCTCTGATTAATTAGATGTGGCTCCCTACTAAGCAACCGACTAGCAAAAATTGGGGATCTACAGTTAATCACGATGCAATCTCCAATAAAGGATTTGCATAGAGGGCCCACCCAGCTTACCCGCCTTAGGAACAGAATGTCATGGAAGTTTCTGTTTGTAAAGCTTGTGTTCTGTAGTGGCCAGTGCCCTACTTTCTTCTTTAACTGGGTCTGTGATTCATTTTGGTTTTCCTGCAGTGGGGGAACATTAGTGAGAATTGCCACATAAGGGCAACACTCGGGTGGAAGGTGAAAGGTCACCTTATCATCTCAATTAGCTAATTAATTTTTACGCTGCAGGTTTAGTGTTGTTTGTTGTTTGGGGTCTACCCGGATCCCATTGGTGCTTACAGGAGAGGGGCTAGGCCTAGTCTTGCCAGGAGATGAACGTGCTGAGCCAGGGTAGCTAGAGCTCGGTGGCCCTGTGTGTTTTTGTGACACTGTATTGGTAGCGTTTATGTGGTGAACATTAGCAGCAGGGCAGGATGATGAGTTGCCGCACATAGCTGAGGGCCCATCTTCAGGATTGATGCTTCCCCCCATGATCAAGAACCCTATCCCACTCTTTCCTTTTAGCCCCATCCCCTGATGTCATATCGGTAAGCAAAGTATGCATTAGAGCCATTATTGATTCTAATTTTTCCAGTCTTTCTAAAATAGGTAAAACGTTCTTGGCAATTGTTTCCTCTATAAGGGATGTAAGTGCCACCATGATTCGATGGGACGACAAGGTTAAGTTAGGACAAGTCGGGTGGAAGGACTTTGTAGTGGTTCAGCGTGGGCTACTGGGTTTGGTGCCAGAGGTTTTTCCTAGATCTGGTCCGTATGCTCTGTGTGGGCTCCAAATAGTTGGTCTTTCTTTTCCTTTTACCTGCCAAATCACATACTGGTGAGGCTTGGGGTGTTGTACAATGCAGCAGGGCAGGTGGAGAAGTTTCTCTAGTCCTAGTAGAAGCATGAATAATTTGACTTGTATCATTAGTTTCATTGGTTGAGGCATGCTGCGCAACGGTCACGACAGGTGGGTCGCCCCTCCCACAGAGAGCCGTCATTCTGCTACTTGGATTTCCATGTCAATGGCCTTAGCGGCCCGGAGAAGAAAGCAATCAAGTGTAGAGTTAGACAAGGTTTTGGGGGTAAGACACCTTCATCCCTCGAATTTTTATTATAGCCGCCATTCCAGTAAAATATAAAGTACATAGAAAATGTGCTTACTTGAACGAGAGGAGTGGACCAGCGTTGGCGGTGTACAAGTACATTTAATGCGGCCTGATTGTTTGTGCAAAGCAATAAGTTCTTCCAGAGCCTCCTTCAGCAGGACCTGTGTGTTACTGTTCCAGTTTCTGATCCAGAACAGGAGTGCCCTAAGAATAGCAAAATGGTCTATAGGTTTTAAGCCAAGACCAAGTCTTAGCGACAGTAGGGGGGTGCTCACAGGTAGGTTCAGGATCGCCCTGATGAATTTGTTTTCGGCTAGGGTTAAGTCTTTTAGGTTTTCCAGCCCCCATAACTCAGCCCCATAGAGGGCTGCTCCTAGACTTTTGGCCCTATGAAGTTCCAGGATTTGCGACACCGGGCAGTATGGAGACGCCCTGGCCCTCCGAACTATTGCACAATCAGCATGTTGGATGGTCAGAGTGCTCTTCCTGATTTGAGGTGTCCAAACCAACCTATCACTAATACGTACATCCAGATAGTCAAAGTACTTGACCTGCTCCAGTGCTTGCATGGCCAGCATGAGTTTACCCTTATTTGATTTGTAGGGATTAAATGTCATGTATTTTGTTTTTGAACAGTTTATATCTAACCCCTTCTTCCTACATACTTTATAAAATGTGTTCAAAAGGCTCTGGATCCCTTTGGGTGTTCTGGAAATAAGCAAAGTGTCGTCAGGGGAAAAGCAGACAGGGCACTGAATTGCCTGCTAATCTTGGGGGATCACCACCACAATTGTACAATTCTTCTATTAATCCATTAATGTAGAGGGTGAATAAAGTTGGGGCTAGGACACATCCTTGGCATACACCTTTCCGCACTAATATATCTTTTGTCAGACTACCATCAGTGTTCCACCTTACCTTTGCAAATGTATCGTGATGTAAGCGGATTAGGATATTAAGTATATAAGCGGGGAGACCTAGTTCGCTCAGAGCTAGCCAAAGTTGGGTGCGATCTATCGAGTTGAAGGACGTTTTTAAATCCACAAATACAACATACAGGTGGCCACCTCTGATGGTCACTTCCTTCCAGATTAATAGGAGAAATCTAAAAACTTGGTCAGTGGTACTTCTGGAGGCACTGAATCCCGCCTGAAGGTCTGACATGATATTATTGTCCTCGATCCAATTTTGGATCCTAGATAGAATGATTTTACAAAAGATTTTTGGGGAGACATCTATAAGGCTGATCGGCCTGTAATTACTGGGCGACCCTTTAACTCCCTTTTTGTAAATAGGAATGATCTTGGCACCCCTCCAGGTCACCGGGATGTCGCCACCAGAGATGATGGCATTAAAAACTACTTGGAGTAGAGGTCCCCAAATTGAAGTTTCGGCCTTGTACACGTCTCCCGGAAGCTTATCTAGGCCCGGGGATTGCCCGCTCTGTAATGCATTTATGGCTATAAAAGTTTCTTCTAGGGTAATGACTGTCTACTCAGTTAAAACTAAACTTGAAGATCTCGATTGTGAGCCAGGATCAGACAAAACCCCTTGTCCTGCATATAACTCTTCAAAGTACTCCTCCCACACATGGGGCTGTATATAAAAGTCAGTTTCTATTTATAGGTTGGGGGAACCCTTGGACAAAAGATGCCAAAACAGTTGGCTATTCTTTTGCTTTGATGCCTCGAAAAGCATGGCCCAGTTTTCTGCCTCCCATTCGCTTTTTGGCTTGGCTTGGGCCAGTTTATATAGCTTCCTGTAATTTTTGATGTTTGTGGGAAATTTCGATTTTACCGCCACAATTAAGTCAGCCTTGGCTTTACCACAGCCCTTGTTAAACCAAGGGGCTGTCTACTGTTTTGCAAGATGGCCGTTACATTGTTTATAGAATACTGGCCTAATTGCGGCGGTCAATTGAAGGAATATAGCCATGGTGTCATCTATACTGGTGGCAATAGTACTCAGATCAACAAGAGTCTGCTCCACCTCAGAATATGTTTTGGAAGAGCAATTGGATCAGCCTGTATCGTTGGCCATTTGACTCTTTTATTGTTGTTTCTGGTGATGACCTCGGCGCTCTTAGGCCCAAAGTTGCCATACAGCAAAGCTGTGCCCAACAATGTGAGGGCCAGAGCATTGTGGCTGCTGTCTTCCCATAGTAATACAGCCGGATCATTAATGCTAGACCAAAGTTCAACGTCGACGAGGATGTAATCAATCCTGGTTTTCGTTGCCCCCCTCTTGAACGTGTGACATGCTTCTCTGTCGGAGTCAGTCCGACCATTTCACGCTTGAACCCCATTAGTAATAGTGAATGATAAAACATGATGCCCCACCCTAGTGTATTTCCTAATAGGTGGTATCTGGAGCATAGCAATCCCTTTAGCTTTATCTCCATCTTTTATTAGTTCTTGAACATAATCTACAGGTTCGAAAGTTGTGTTAAAATCGCCTGCAACTTTGAGCCGGTGATAATTAGTTAATGTTGTTAATGTACCGGATGACTTATGAGGAGTCTTAAAGTGATTATAGATGTTGAATAACCTAACTTGGATGTTTCCCTTTGAGAGAGGATAGTTCTAGCCTGAGTATTTCCTCAGGGCCGAGGTTTAGAACCTTGATTTTGCAGGCCAAAGTGTTTTTAACCTAGAGTAGAAGACCACCAGCTGGGCGACCAACATTAGACTGCTTTGCTTCAATACTGTATGTAGTGAAACCCACCCTATGAACACGTTCAATCGCCCATGTTTCCTGTAGTAGGCATAGATGAATATCCTCCACTAGCTTACACCACTCAGGGTCATGTAGCTTGGACCTTATGCCTGCAACATTCCAGGATAGAAGTGTAAGTTCCTGGAATTCAATTATCGGATCCTACGTGAGTCCTATGTTGTTAGTTACTCCCTTGGGCTGAGTTTGTTGGTGGTGATTACTTTTCATGATTACTTGGTCGCACAGGGCAGGATTATTATTGTAAATCGCAGGGGTTTCATCTAGCTGTGAGATGGGTGGTTCCTCTAAGGTGCTTGTTGGGGGAGGAAGAACTGCGGGTAGTCAGTCTTGGGAATCTAAACCACTTAATATTTGGAATCTGTTTCTAGTTTCCAGAGGGGTGACCTCCAAATGCGTAGAGTGTAACCTACGAGGTAGCCCATTAGTCAGAGGGTTCCCCCACTGCATTCAAGATGCCTGTAGAAAAACCCAAGCGGTAGAATATCAATCCCCTGTCCCGGCCTCTGATTAATTAGATGTGGCTCCCTACTAAGCAACCGACTAGCAAAAATTGGGGATCTACAGTTAATCACGATGCAATCTCCAATAAAGGATTTGCATAGAGGGCCCACCCAGCTTACCCGCCTTAGGAACAGAATGTCATGGAAGTTTCTGTTTGTAAAGCTTGTGTTCTGTAGTGGCCAGTGACCTACTTTCTTCTTTAACTGGGTCTGTGATTCATTTTGGTTTTCCTGCAGTGGGGGAACATTAGTGAGAATTGCCACATAAGGGCAACACTCGGGTGGAAGGTGAAAGGTCACCTTATCGTCTCAATTAGCTAATTAATTTTTACGCTGCAGGTTTAGTGTTGTTTGTTGTTTGGGGTCTACCCGGATCCCATTGGTGCTTACAGGAGAGGGGCTAGGCCTAGTCTTGCCAGGAGATGAACGTGCTGAGCCAGGGTAGCTAGAGCTCGGTGGCCCTGTGTGTTTTTGTGACACTGTATTGGTAGCGTTTATGTGGTGAACATTAGCAGCAGGGCAGGATGATGAGTTGCCGCACATAGCTGAGGGCCCATCTTCAGGATTGATGCTTCCCCCCATGATCAAGAACCCTATCCCACTCTTTCCTTTTAGCCCCATCCCCTGATGTCATATCGGTAAGCAAAGTATGCATTAGAGCCATTATTGATTCTAATTTTTCCAGCCTTTCTAAAATAGGTAAAACGTTCTTGGCAATTGTTTCCTCTATAAGGGATGTAAGTGCCACCATGATTCGATGGGACGACAAGGTTAAGTTAGGACAAGTCGGGTGGAAGGACTTTGTAGTGGTTCAGCGTGGGCTACTGGGTTTGGTGCCAGAGGTTTTTCCTAGATCTGGTCCGTATGCTCTGTGTGGGCTCCAAATAGTTGGTCTTTCTTTTCCTTTTACCTGCCAAATCACATACTGGTGAGGCTTGGGGTGTTGTACAATGCAGCAGGGCAGGTGGAGAAGTTTCTCTAGTCCTAGTAGAAGCATGAATAATTTGACTTGTATCATTAGTTTCATTGGTTGAGGCATGCTGCGCAACGGTCACGACAGGTGGGTCGCCCCTCCCACAGAGAGCCGTCATTCTGCTACTTGGATTTCCATGTCAATGGCCTTAGCGGCCCGGAGAAGAAAGCAATCAAGTGTAGAGTTAGACAAGGTTTTGGGGGGTAGACACCTTCATCCCTCGAATTTTTATTATAGCCGCCATTCCAGTAAAATATAAAGTACATAGAAAATGTGCTTACTTGAACGAGAGGAGTGGACCAGCGTTGGCGGTGTACAAGTGTCCAGAGTCCCAGAGCAAGAGGACTGGGCCCCGCCCTCTTCTTCCTGCTGCTGATGGGCGCAGACGGGCCCGCCCTATATTCATATATAGATATATATATATATACATATATATTATCTACTGGCGGTCGCCAGTAGATAGTTATAGTTAGGACCGTGTTCCCATAGGAAATCTCAAAATTCTATTTTGAATAACTTTGGCGCCGGTTGACGAATCTTTGCGAAATTTTCAAAACTAATGGGGCGCTCCGCTCAGCTCCTACCCTGAAAGTCTCGGGGTGATTCGTCAAGCGGGGGCCGAGAAAAAAGGGGGGTCCCAAAACGTGTTTTCCCCATGCATTTTTCAATAGGACCTTTAGTCCAAGGTACAGCCCGAACGGCTGAACAGAATTACTTGAAATTTGGCAGAGAGGTAGTCCTCAGGTCAGGGAAGTGCCTTTTGCAGGTCTGGTGTCAATCTGTTCAGTATTTCCTGAGAAAATAGCATTTAAAAGCATATAAATATCTATACGCGCGCACGATGCCGTGCGCGAGCGAAATTCTGATTGGTTGTTAGATGTCAGTCAACATTCGAATCGGTCGAAATCAGGAAGTGTCGGCCGCCATTTTGTCTCTCGCACTGAAAAGGAAAGGGGGGAAAAAGGTGGAAAACGTGAAAATGGGGCAGGGAAGAGAGTTCCTGACCCCCTAGCCTTTGTCAGGGGGTCACAGAAGGACCCCCAAGGGTGAAATAAACATTTTATATTTTGTTATAAAAATCGTGGCGTGCGCCCAACGCGCAAGCACCGTGCGCGAAGCGCACCGTGCGCGCACGGTGAAATACCTTAAAAAAATATATTTATATTAATAAATACATAACTTAGCATTTAAAAAAACGCACAAATTCACTTAAAAACCATAGGTTTCACACACGTTATAGTTAGGAATTAGCATTTAAAAAACCTTGCAAATTCACTTAAAAAACCATAGGTTTCACACAGGTTACAGTTAGGTGGACATTTTACTCGCAAAAAAACAATGAAATTCCCCTATTATAGTTAGTTCAGATAACTATAACTCACCCGACCGCCACTCTATCACAAGGATGATGTCATCAGTGATGTCATGAGTGATGCCACTGACCATGTCATGAGTGATGTAATATGTGATGTCATGAGAAGTGGATTGCGGGCGCGCGAGTTATAGTTATCTGAACTAACTATAACAGGGGAATTTCATTGTTTTTTTGCGAGTGAAATGTCCACCTAACTATAACCTGTGTGAAACCTATGGTTTTTTAAGTGAATATATATATATATACACACATACATATATATTGTATATATAATTAGAGAGAGAGTGTCTGCATTATTGATTTTGATATTTAATATATATTAAGGGGATTTCGTTAGTGTTCTCTTGAATTAAACTTGATCATATTCTTGGTTAATGCCACAATTCTACCCCGGGTACTTTTAGAAAGTTAAAAATAAAAAGTTAAAAAAAGTAATTATATGCCTACTGTTGAAAAGAATATTGTAAATTGATTTGCAACACAGGCAGGATTCTAATTTATCTTGTGCATAGTCAGCAAATAGCAAAACAACATCTTATGTTGCTCATCATGCTCGCAACCTTGGCCTTTTTATTGACGGCTCACTATCTATGCATAATCAAGCCACGAAGGTTGCTGCAACATGTTTCACCATTCTAAAGTGGCTGAGAAAAATTGTGTGGATGCTCTCTAGCCCTACTCAGAGAACCATAATCCAGGCTCCTATTACATCTAGACTGGACTACGATAACATCCTCTATCTGGGAGCCAATAAAGATGTAATCCGAAAGCCTCAGAGAGTACAAAACTCAGCGGCCAGATTGCTTTGTCGGACTCCGAGAACTGCTTCTACTTCTGCTTCTTTGAGAGATCTTCATTGGCTGAGAATTGAGAATCGGATCAAATTTAAAGCTCTGATCTATATGTTCAGAATTAAACACGGCACGGCTCCTATGTATGTACAAAATCTGGTTCATCTTTACTTACCTTCTCGCACTCTCCAATCTACTACTCAGGTTAAATTTCAGGTGCCAAGGATTCGAAAAGCTCGCAGGGGCGGCCGTTCCTTTTCATATTTGGGCCCTGTTCTATGGAACGTTCTTCCGCTGTCTCTTCGTACTCAGATGAATGTCACATTATTTCGCAAATCCTTAAAAACCTGGCTTTTTAATCAGAAGCTCCTCTCTACCATTCTGCTGTTGCCTCCGTCGGGCGCCGGGAAACCCTTGCGGGTAGCTATTGAGCCTAGATATAAATTTAAATAACATAACATTATGTACAAAGGAGGTAAATGATGCAAACAGTCATAAATGTGGAGGAGCAGTGCTCAAGTGAGTCAAACGTAACAGGCATCAATGAAATGTGATTACCCCACATAAAAGAAATAGATATGTTTTTTCTGGATGATTAGCAGTTATTCAGAATAGTAATAGTATCTTGCAAATAATGTTTTTTCCTCACATGCATAATCATTGCAAAACGGATGTTACTGATGTTTTGATACCTATGGGTTCAATTTAAGGGATCTTTATTAGGTCAGTGTTCGGAACAACTTCATGTAGCAGCCGCCACAGAAATCCCTTATGAAAAGCTTGTACATTTTCTTATCAAATTCATGGGATAATCTTGATACCAAGTGAAAAAGAATTCACATTGCGAAACGCGGCTAAAGAGGTCCACAATTGGAGGGGGTAAACTATATGAGAAAGAAGCAAATCACCATCTCTGTCAATTATGGCCAATTCATATGGCTATGGGTGAAATATTACTATACTATTTGTTGATTAAGCACATATTTAATTAAAATCTTAACTGTGTTGCAAATTGATTTGTAATATACTTTTCAATAGTGGACATTTAATTAGTTTTTGCTATTTGACATTCATGTTCTATTGGATTTATTTTCCAAAGTAAATGCTTGCGGAAGTGCATTATTATGTAGGTGTTTAATTCAGAATGAGCTAAAGGAACTCCCTTTTGTTTATTGAATTTACGTTATCCTGTTCTCTGGGATATATAGGGCTAGGCTGTATACTTTTCAAAATTAATCTGTTTTTGAAGGTATTGATTCGTATTTTCATTGCTTTTGATTTTATTTTTGGTATGGCCATGAAATTTACAGCACTGGTTTAAACTAGGCACACATGCTCATTGAGTTTTCAGCCTTGAAAAAAATCTATCTGGATGGAGGAAAGAAAGCATGCCATGGTTGAAAAGACTATTTTCCATCTCTCTTTTAACACAAGAGAAAAAGCCTGCATAAATAATAAACATTGATAAAGCCAATAGCTTTCGCCTTTCAATGGTGTTACCTGACCCTTTGGCTTAAGGTGAAAGCCAATCATTGGAAAGCATTTCGCTGACTCAAAGCCCAGTGTAACTATTAGTACCGTCCACTACAGGTCTTCAACAACAGACAGCTGGAGGCTATCTGTAGGTGAGACCAAGTGCAGGAAATCCCTTATGTTCCCATATGTGTGGATTGGCAATAAATACATGATATTTACTTCTTGATACTTTCATGCAGAACCAGAGAAATTCCTTTAAATGGACATACAAAAATTGTTACTGTTTACACTATTGAAGAGTCTCTATGTAACAGCTTCCATATTCTACACGTATTTTCTTGGTAACCAGATCCCAAGTGCTACCGATGACTACTGTGTGACTCCTTCCACATGACAGAGCCTACCTACAAAGCAATACAATGCCAAGCTGGTCTGTCACTTTCATAAAACCCTCCAACTACCTTTTGGTGGTAAATGTTACTGAACACATTGATGTAAGAAGCAGATGATATAACCACACCTTCTTCGAAGGATGTCACAATACAGGTGGTGAGGTAAGGTGGCAAAAAAACATAAACACAAAAAAACACTTACATGAAAAGGCCACACCTCTCCTTCATCCTCCATCCCTCCAACATCTTCCTGCACTCCCAGCCAGCAGCAGGTTGCACCTGCCCTCCCACCCTCCGCATAGCCAATCACAACGCTGCAATGCAGTGGTTGCTGCCAATATCCTGGCGTATTTTATAAATCCATAATGGACATCAGCTGTTCAGCGCCTCCAAAGAAGACCTGGAAACCCATTCAGTGCACAGGTTTCCAGATCACCTTTCCTCCCACTGTGTGTGGCTTCAACTGGTGAACCTGTGAAGGGAGCCGATGACGTGTGATGCACGGTGGTACAGTGTGATTTGACATATGAATGTAAAGCCCATTTGCATCAACCTTTGAAGAAGGCCACTTTCCTTTGAGATGGCTCATTTAGAGATCTCTCAAAGCCTGATGCAAACAATGTACAATCCCTGGAAAAAAGTATAACACTTTTACAATATAGACAATATTCTATAACATGTCTAAACAACTCAGAATGTGCCAACTCCTGCACACTATACAGCAAATCTGTGTTGTAAATCTTGCTCTTCATAGGCTTGAGTCCAGCTCCTCCATTTACACAACGTGTGTTTTTCTCTAACCAGTTCACGCATCCATGCCTGATATGACGCTAGGTGCTTCGATTTATGGCCACTTCACCTATCGTTCGACATTTAGCTCTTCCCTTTGACATTTCAAAGCATCCGGGCTGTCGTTGTAACTACTCTTAAGACTCAAAATGTTGATGCACTAAAGGTTACCCAGTTTCTTATCACAACAGTTCCCCAGTCTTGGCCCCAGATCTGGTGTTGTATGGAAGAGAACAGTATTGTGTTATGACAGTAATTACCCTGGATTGAGTCTTGAGTCCTCACTAATGGACATACTCAGCACACCTGTACTAGACACAGATGCTGAGCCACCTCTCCTCCTAAATATAACAGAGTCTGTAACTGTTGGTGTAGAGGTCGCCTGCTGCTTTGCTAATGTATGACTTACTGGAAAGCTCTACTTGAGATCAATGGCCTTTCAACTTCTCAATATTACCACAGAACCTTAAAACACAACTTGTGAAACAGTAACACACCATTCACCAGTTTCAAGACCCTCGGTTTATCACTGGAGGAAGATCCGTATTGTCCTCTGACACACCTGGGACCAGGGACTGGGTCTGACCTCTGGGATCCTTTTTCACTTGACAAACTTCCTTTCAAGCTACAGTGGCAATTAGGCCAATGTTCTTACTATATGAGGTTCTCAATAAGGAGTAAAGACTCTTTGCAACATGAGACCCCTACATTCTTGACTTCCCTAGCCATGGAATTGTCCTACAACACCTGATACTCACTCCCCACAGGGCTGAAACCCCACCCCACACTCCGATACTTTAGAAAGCAATTAAAAGCTAGTTCTTTCCACATATACCTAAAGTAACTCACCTACTGCTTTCAAATCACAACCCTCAACCAAGCCTGCAGGATTGCAAACAAATTCTCCCCTCACCAAGAACTATTGTGTCCCCTCTTCCTCGCCTGACCAGAATTATATATTTCAAACCTGAAATTTACACAGTCTGTTTATTTAAATTGTTAGGTATCTTTGTCGTTTACTTTAAAGCTTAAATGGTGCAGAGGAGCTATATAAAATTGTTAAAAATATACGAAGAAAGAAATGTGCCAGGTAACTTGAGCTGTAATTAAGTGGACTATCTTCCATCGGTGGACAAGCTACCCATCTGTACAACAGAGGTGGTGCTCTGTCACACCTGCAGACAGGACAATGCTCTTTCCAACTATAAACCAGTACCTGTGTCATTCTGAATAATTAAGAAGTACTCCTTGCATTTGCATGCTAAAAATCCAAAGACTTATCGGCGTTTGTGGGTGGCCAGTACTTAGTCATAACTGTTCTTAAATTAAGCAAAATCTCACAAATCCCTATATGAAATCTACCAGACAGGTGGGTGAGAGATACAGTGTAGGAAAGAATGAGTAGGCACTATTCACAGGGCTTGGTCGCCCCACTCACTGCTGCCGCTCCTGCCTGCCTTTGCCGCCTCCTGCCTGCAGATTCCTTCGCTCGCTGCCCGCTGCTCCTGGGAATTTCCCGCTGCTCGCTGCTTCTTGGAATTTCCCGCCGCTGCCTCCCTGCGGCCCCGCCCCCCTGTGATTCCATTCGCCGCCCCGCTCCCGCCACCCAGCTGCTCCTCCCTCCCGGCTCCTTACTTAAGGGGACCACAGAGTGTGACCGCTCAGCCCTCCACAGGGCTTGGTCGCTCCACTCACTGCTGCCGCTCCTGCCTGCCTTTGCCGCCTCCTGCCTGCAGATTCCTTCGCTCGCTGCCCGCTGCTCCTGGGAATTTCCCGCTGCTCCTGGGAATTTCCCGCTGCCCGCTGCTTCTTGGAATTTCCCGCCGCTGCCTCCCTGCGGCCCCGCCCCCCTGTGATTCCATTCGCCGCCCCGCTCCCGCCACCCAGCTGCTCCTCCCTCCCGGCTCCTTACTTATGACGCCCCCAGAGCGACCGCGCAGCGGACGCGCGCAGCGGGAGCGCCGATTGAGCGCCGAAGGTGCGCCAAAGGTAAGCCCGTCTGTGCCCGTCCGCGCCTGGACCGCGCCCAGCGCCAGACCCCCTGGTCCTCGCCCTCGCCAGCACACACTGCACATCTACGAAGCCAAAACCCTCCGCGCACTCAACGCCGCCCGAAACACCGCCTGCTACCGAGCCACCCCGAGATGCACCCATGGACCCTTCACTTGCCTGACCTGCCGCTTCACCGGCCTCCGACCCAACACCGCACCTGCTAAACCGAGCCCCAGCAACAAACACCTGATGTGCATCCTGCTCAACACCCGCTCCTTTCACAGGCATGCCGTCGAACTCTGGAACCTCCTTGACTCGACAGCACCAGACAGCGCCTTCCTGACGGAAACCTGGATGAACGCCTCCTCAGCGCCCGACGTCGCCATCGCCGTCCCGGAAGGCTACAAAATCACCAGGAAGGACCGCGTCAACCAGACAGGAGGAGGCATCGCCATCATCCACAAGAACACCATCCGCATCACGACCAACTCAGATGACACCTTCACCTCCGCCGAACACCTCCACTTCCAGATACACACCGACCCCAAGACCACGCTCAGAGGCACCCTCGTCTACAGACCACCGGGACCACACACACAGTTCAGCGAAGACATCACAGACTTCGTCAGCCCGCACGCCATCAATTCCACAGACTACATCCTCCTGGGGGACCTAAACTTCCACCTGGAGGACAACAAGGACCGCAACACCACTGCTCTGCTGGCCAACCTGGCCAACCTCGGACTCACGCAACTGGTAACCACCCCCACCAACTAAGCCGGCCACACGCTTGACCCAGTCTTCTCATCCAGCAAATACGTCACCTTCAGCCACTCCACCAATCTCCAGTGGACTGACCACAGCTGCGTCCACTTCAGCTTCAGTAAAACGACGACCCACCACCACCCTCAACAAGCCCCCCGCAAGAGCTGGAACATAATCACCGGCGACCAGCTCACCACCTTCCTCAGCCAGAACCCCCCCACCAGCTCAACGGACCCCAACGAAGCCGCCAACAACCTCACACAGTGGATCACCAACTGCGCAGACGCCCTCGCACCACTGAAGAAGAACCCCCCCAGCAGACGCGGCAGCAAGAAAGCCTCCTGGTTCACCGACGAGCTCATCACCTCCAAGAAGAACTGGCGCTCCCTGGAGAACACCTGGCGCACCAACCAGACCACAGACAACATGACGGCCCTCAAACACGCCACCCGCAAACACCACCAACTGATCCGCGCCACAAAGAAGACAGCCTTCAAGGAACGACTGGACAACAACACCCACAACAGCAAGGAACTCTTCAGCATCGTCAAAGAGCTCTCCAACCCCGACGCCGGAAACAATGACATCACTCCCTCGCAAGACCTCTGCGACTCCCTCGCAGCCTTCTTCCACGACAAGATCGCCAACATTCACAACAGCTTCGGCCCACCAACTACGAACCCCACCACCGAACCGATGCCCCCCACTGCCACCCTCCACACCTGGACCCCAGTCAGCACCGAAGACACAACACGCACAATGAACACCATCCACTCCGGATCCCCTACGGACCCCTGCCCACACCACTTCTTCAACACGGCTGACCACATCATCGCAACCCACCTCCGCGACATCATCAACGCCTCCTTCAACACCGCCACCTTCCCGGAGTGCTGGAAACACGCCGAGATCAGTGCCCTGATGAAGAAACCAACTGCAGACCCCTCCGACCTCAAGAACTACCGCCCCATCTCGCTCCTCCCGTTTCCTGCCAAAGTCATCGAGAAGACCATCAACAGACAGCTAGCCGCCTTCCTCGAGACCAACGGATCCCTCGACCACTCGCAATCCGGCTTCCGAGCCAACCACAGCACGGAGACCGCCCTCATCGCAGCCACAGACGACATCAGATCCCTAATGGACAACGGGGAAACTGCGGCCCTCATCCTCCTGGACCTCTCCGCAGCGTTCGACACTGTCTGCAACTGCACCCTGGTACAGCGCCTGAACAACACCGGCATCCAGGAGAAGGCCCTGGAGTGGATCACCTCATTCCTCGCCGGAAGAACCCAGAGAGTCCACCTCCCCCCATTCCGGTCAGCGGCCACCGAAGTCATCTGCGGCGTTCCACAAGGGTCATCGCTCAGCCCCACCCTCTTCAACATCTACATGAGCCCCCTCGCAACCATCGCAACCATCGCACGTCAACACAACCTCAAGATCATCATCTACGCCGACGACACCCAGCTGATCCTCTCCCTCACCAGCGACCCGGACGCCGCCAGAGCCAGCCTACATGAAGGGATGAAAGACGTCGCCGAATGGATGAAGAACAGCCGCCTGAAACTGAACTCAGACAAGACGGAGGTCCTCATCCTGGGATCATCACCCTCTGCCTGGGACGACTCCTGGTGGCCCCCCGCCCTGGGAGCCACCCCCAAGCCAACGGACCACGCACGCAACCTAGGCTTCATCCTGGACTCCTCCCTCTCGATGACCAGACAAGTCAACGCCGTCTCGTCTTCATGCTTCAACACCCTGCGCATGCTTCGAAAGATCTTCCGGTGGATCCCCACTGAGACCAGGAAGACGGTCACCCAGGCCCTCGTCACCAGTCGGCTGGACTACGGGAACGCCCTCTATGCCGGCACTGCCGCCAAACTCCAAAAGAAACTCCAACGGATCCAGAACGCCTCAGCACGACTCATCCTGGACATCCCCCGACACAGCCACATCTCCGGACACCTGAGAAACCTGCACTGGCTCCCTGTCAACAAAAGAATCACGTTCCGACTCCTCACCCACGCACAGAAGGCCCTCCACGACCTGTGCCCCAAGTTCCTCAACAGCCGCCTGACCTTCCACAAGCCCACCCGCCAGCTCCGCTCCGCCAGCCTCGCTCTCGCCACCGTCCCCCGCATCCGCAGAGCCACCGCCGGAGGAAGATCCTTCTCCTACCTGGCAGCCAAGACATGAAACTCCCTCCCCATCCACCCACGGACAACGCAAGACCATCTCGCCTTCAGGAAGCAACTCAAGAGCTGGCTGTTCGAGCAGTAGCGTTCCCCCCCCCCCCCCCCCAGCGCCTTGAGACCCTCCGGGTGAGCAGTGCGCTATACAAATGCCTATGATTGATTGATTGAATAATTATGCTACTGCATCAAACTGATGAACAGATTCCCAATTAGGAAAACGCCCACTTAAAGGATATCAATGGTCTACATTTTTGGAGCCTCCTCATCCAAAATAATTATTCTTTCAAAGATATGAGAAGTTTGTAGGCAATAATACCTCAAACTCAAATATAGCTTAATAGATAAAGTATTCATAGGTACAACTCAAGGTTTTATCAAAAGAAGTAAATGTATTAACTAAAAAGCACAACAATTATGAAAATAGAAACTTAGGGGGCATTAGGATGGCAGACAGACATCCTCTCGGGGAATGGGACCACCCGCCATCGGTGCGGGGGTCTCGTTGGTGGAATTAGGATGCGTCCGCCACACTGGTGGGCGCATCCTGCATACTTGACATTGCGGCGGGCGGTGCTCTCAGCACCGCTCACCACAATGCCAAGAAGGCATGTCGTGCAGTTCCATGCACAACATGGCAGGCACCGTGCAGGTCCTGCCATGTTGTGCATGGAACTGCAGGGGGGTACTATAGGTACCCCCCATGTGCACCCCCCACCCGCCAGAATCCCTGAGGGCCCGCTATGGTTTTAATCCAAATCAACGATGACAGTCAACCACTGTATTGGAAGCAGTTGGTAGAAAGAGTGCAGTGGGGCAAGTGGGCATGGGGCAAACAATTTTTAAATAAAGAGAGAAGGAAAGGAGGTAGCAGGAAGAGAAAGGAGCTAGAGAGAGAAAGGGAGAGAAAATAGTCCCACATGAACTACAATGCAGCAATTACTAAGGGAATAATTTAGGTCCTGGGGGGTTTAAAGAGGACAGCAGAGGTTCTGGCCTCTGCTCTCCTGGCAGAGGACTATCCGCTATACTCCGATGATCTCCACCTCTCTGGCGGGAATCTTTGAAATGAAAGTGTATCCACCAGTGCAGCAAATGCACTTTAATCACAGCTGAATGCTGAGAGGATGACATATTTTTCTTCTCTGCTCGACGTCCATTTTTGATTTTCAGAAACAGCTCCCAAAAATGGAGGCTTATTTTCAAAATGAAATAAAATCTATGTATTCAATGGCATGAAGTGCATGGAGGTATCTTCCTGCCTGTGGTGAGAACACTGATTGTTTTCCCTGCCAGGGTCTGCAGTGAGAAATCAAGGCAGGAAGAGCCGGTGACACTCACCGCAGCCTAAACAGGCCAGGGCAACATCACTGTCACTTGGTGGACCAGTGGTGGATGGGCCGTCCGGTAAGGAATTTGCCATCAGAGCTGAGGTTGCGGCACTGCGAATAGAAACCCAGAGGTTCTCCCACCTTTAAATGGGGCGGGAGATATGAGGTTTGCAGGCACCGCATCTGGTATGTTTTGGTGCGTGCCCCTCATCCACCAACCTCTAAACGAAGCCAAAGATCCCAATTTTAAGTATGACCTAAGGCTCAGGTGAGGCCAGCCTAAGTAAATGTGGTCAAACAGAGTGAGGGATCCGGCCTGTCAAATACAATACCTTTTACCTTAGTATTCCATATGAACCAAGAAAAAGCACAGTGGGATGTGTACAGCTCAGCATCCATGGCTTTGGATTTCCAGGCAAACTTTGTGAAGAGAGAAACCTCAAGGCAAAATCACCCATTCAATCTTTCATATAAAGGGCCTCTAAATAGTTCCCATCAAAACCCCGGAAAGACACCGGAAAGCACCGACTGGTGCACAAAAGAAAGGAGGGTCTGCAAAAGTCATTTGAAACTCACAGCGTGCTAGAAAATGCGCATAAACCTAGTGTCACTGTGACACAATAACCCGTCAACCAAACTCTGTATCAGGCCCTGTATTTTCAACCTACAGGTACCAAATTAGCCAAAGAATGAGACCAAACAACGCAAAAAGAAAATCAACTGGCACATGCATCAAGCCAAAATGTGCTCGCAAAATTAGCGAATAGCAATTTGCGAGCGCATTGTAGCATTTCCCAATGCATCAACCAAATAACCTATAATCACAAAAATACCGACTCGCAAATACCGGGAATCCAGAAATAGCGAATCCTTATCAGCGAATAATTGAAATGCGGGAGCAAATTAAGATTCGCAATAATTAATCGCTAATGGATGCATCAAAAATCGCTAATAGCGATTTTCCCAAAAATCACATTTTTGCAAGTGCAGATTAAGGAGAATCAGAAGCAGGTGGTAACAAAAAATGTGTCTTTTTTTTTTAACTACAGATGATGAGCTGGTGAGGGGTATTGCAACTGACCAATGAGTCCATAGAGGACGCACACAATGGCGGCACACAACGTGTTTGTGAGGAGGATGAGGATCCATGCAGCAGGCCAGGGCAGAAGGAGATTCCAGGAGAGGGCATTCTGCCTGCGCATCACTCTGTTGTGACAAACTGATGAGGACAGATATGATTAGTACAGGATCAACGCTGCCATGAAACGTTACCTCATAGCTGAATTTGAAACACTAATGCAGCGCAAGACACGTAGGACCCATGCCATCCCTTCCCATGTCCAGGTGTAATGTTGCCTGCACCTACTTGCATCAGGAGGTTTACAGGGGGTAGTGGCAGTAGAGGGAGGGGTATCACAAGGCTCCCTCTCACGTTTCTTGAGATCCTTCCTGGCTGCCATGATGACTCTGATCCACAACCACATCAGCCTCCCCACAACCCAAAGGAAATTGAATCCACCCAAACTTCATTCATATTGAATTGCACAGTTCCCTAATGTGATATGATGCATAGATTGCACCCACGAGCCATATGTCCACCATCAGTCAATGAGTAGATCTTCCGTGACCGGAAATGTTATCACTCCATCAATGTCCAACCAATGTGCAATGTGAATAACATCATGACCGACATCGTAGCGCAATATCCTGGGAGCATCCATGATTCATACATCTTCCGATACATTGGCATACGCACACGCCTGCTCAGGGGGGGATATGGCGACGGACACCTGCTAGGTCAGACAATATACTTATGCACACTAAATCATTCTGTAATGGCAATGCATACCTGACACAAACACATTCCACACTACCCTGTAGGTGACAGTGCATACGCCGTGAGGAACTATATCATGACTCCATAGTTGAACCCAGGCTCCCAACAGGAGCAGCGTTACAACGCACCACACACCAGGACAGGTAATGTGATTGAACGGACATTTGGATAGCTCAAGAGTTGCCTCCACATCCTGCACAGACCTGGTGGTGCGATGCAGTCCTAGCCGGTGACCTGCTGTAGGATAGTGGCAGCATGTGCAATGTAGCACAACATAGCTACCACGAGACGCATACCCATAGATGCCAACAGCACTGCGGACAACCAGCCCCCTGTACACCCACGACACCCGCATCCTGCAAGTTCAGCGGAGGGGCAGTGGAAACGTGCACACATCACCCAACATCACTTCAAAGGTACGTAATCATGAGACAGAAACTATCATTCTTTGCATGCAAAGTTTTTATTTGCACGTGAACATGGACGGTTGTGTGTGTAAACATACACGTATCTAAGGTTACATTCACGGCATGTACCAAGGCACTATTCAAAATAAGGATTCGGACTTCATTACCAGTCCCTCTGTATGTCCTGACCATGGTTACGCCACCATGGCTAATTGTCCGGAGGGATGTGTGTGCTCAGCGTTTCCTCCCACACACACCGAGGCGTCTTTCGCCTGCATCTGCATCCCCACCCATTGGTGCAATTGTAGGTGTCGAACGACGTGTACTACACCTCCTGCCAGTACTGACTGGCGCAGACATGCTGCTCAGGCTGGATGCCCCCTCACTCCCCTCATCTCCAGTGGCATTGTTGAGGCCACCTGCACCAGCCTGAAGCTGTTCAACAGCAGTGGTAAGTTGGCCAAGGGCCCTGGCCACGTCCCCACAACAATGCCCCATGTCAATCTGCATTGCCACCAACCTCCGTGACAGCAGTGCAGTAGCGTTGCACAACTTATTGTTGGATCTTGTATATCCAGCCAGGCGCGCCATTAATTGTCGATGCCTCCTCCTCTCGGTGTTGTGTCCCTCCTGCATCACACGCACGAGCTCGTGCAATGGGGCGTTGGTGTGCCTGTTGCCTTCCACAACTGCTTGAGTGAGTTCACTCACGCGATCTGCCATGGTGGAGAAGTTCTTGTTTAATTTGGACATTTGCAGGTTGATGGCTCCCATGTGTCGTGCTTGCTGGCGCTGCACCCTCATCATCTGCAACTCGACACCTCCCCAGACATTTGGAGTCGATGCCTCCTATGCTGATATGTGGCCCTTTGCCCTGCGTCTTCGCGTCGTCTGGACCGGTGTCTGCGGGGTGGTGGTGGTGGACCTGACACTAGGCAGGCTTTGTGCAGGTGCCATTTCAGGTTCCGGAATGCTCTCCATTGGCTGAAGGGGAGGGACTGTAGCCCTGCGTTGTGTGGGTGCCTGGGATGTGCTGAGAGGTGTGACTGGTATGGCAACTGCAGTATCTGCAGTGGTCTGTGTGCTCTCCCTGCATTCGCTCTCATCAGTGTCTCCTTCCTCAGCACCTGTGGTGTGAAACAGTGCAAGATTAATATTTGTTTGGGCTAATGTTTTGCAACATGGTAATTGTGTCAGCTCTTACGTTCTCACTGTCTGTAATCACTGTCTGTAAAGCTTTTTTGGCACAATGGCCACACAAAGTGCAATGTGACTCACTAATTGGTTCAGGGGACTACGAATCCCATGATGCATTAGCAGCTGTATATGAACTGTGGCCTGGGGTTGATTACAGCTGCTTGCCGTCTTATTACTCTATGGGCGCTATTATTATTTACATTGATGGGTATATTATAGTGTCTCTTACCTTGTGTACTGCAGGCTTCGCCGGATGTATCCATCTGCGTCACTCCCACTGCAGCTTCTGGCAGGATTGTGCCCTCCACCAGGTCCTCCAGGGCTGTGTTGTCCGGGACTGTCGAGGGTCCTCCTCCAGTGCTCTTTGCCTCCTTCAGCCTCTGTGCAATTCGCTCCTTGGCACAGCTCCGCAGATCATACCAGCGTTTCATTAACTCTTCAATGATGCGGTGTGTCATACCCACAACATTGACTTTTGTTTTGATCCTGTTCCAGATGCGTCTTTTCTCAGCCTCTGGGACTTTTAGGGAGAGCTTTCCAAAGAGCTTGTCATGGCTCTTTACAACCTCTTCATTGAGGTACTCGAGTTCCCTCTCACTGAATTTTATCTTTCTTTTACTGGCCCCTGCCCCCTCCTCTGCTGATGTGTGGGCATTTCTGGTGTTTGCAGTAGTCTGGATGCCAAGTCTTCCTTTGCACAGCTCTCCACAGGCACTCTGCTTCCTGCTCTGGCTTCCTATGGGCACAGACTGCAACATGGGAAGAGTTACTTCCTGGTTGTGAGGTCATCAGGCTGCTCCCAATGCGACTCGGTAAAAATGCGATCTCGCAATTAGCGATTTCGCTAATTACGATCTCGCTAATAGCGATCTCGCTATTTGCGAGATCGCAATTTGTGTGTTTCAACGATTAGCGATTTTTTTGGGTTTTTCGCTACCGCGTTTAGTGATTTTTTGCGATTCAGTAATTTTTCGGTATCTGCATCATGCATAGGAGATACCGAATCCTTATTTGCGATTGCTTAAAAATCGCAATTAAGGACTCGCTATTTCTTAGCTTGATGCATGTGCCTGAGAGTCACAAACGTATTTTAAAACCGTAGTATAACAAAGACAAAACGACTTTTAAATTGGCAACACGTTGTATCAAAAACTACGCGTGAGGACTTACTTCAAGCTACTTCTAAGGAACTTTCATTCAAGGCTGTAATTATAAAAGAACCCTCTCAAGGATTTTGCGCCCTGCTGCCCCACCAGTGTCCATATTCACCAGACAACCCATTGACAGGGCGTCTGTTTACTGCTGCATTTACTGGGCAAATGTTTCCTGGTGCCATTGACAGGGCGTATGCTCCTGCTACTGCTTATTTCAACCTCAGTGAAACCCCTTTTACTCTTCCTACAACAGTGAACAGCTGCTCTGCTTACTTCATCCTCAAGCCAAGAGGTAATTCCTCTTGCAACACTGAGTTGTGACATACTACGGATTTTTATTGAACTGATATTGAAGGAAGTAGCTAAGATAAACCCTGCACCAGTGAATTTTGACTTATGGTGGATTTGTTGAACCGGCAAGCTTTATTTTGTGTTACATACCTGATTTATTGCATGGATCTCGCCCTAGCCTGGTGCTATTTCAACCCTCTTCATTTGGTGTTTTGTGCCCTGTGGTTGTACTGTGGATGGACGTGACTTGGGGCATGAGATCGTATACCGATGCTCCCACGGAGAGTCATCTCTGGTTGTGCCTTATCTTCCAGTTTGAAAGCTACCAGAGTGCCATCTTTCATTCATTTTGTGGCAGTTATTCAGCTTCCTCAGTGCGCGTTCTTACCGATATGTTGTGTGATGTTCAAATCATCCGTTAGGAGTCCATTGTGATTGCGCGCGCTCCCTTGCACGTATGCCTGTTCTTGAACGTACCTTTCATCTTTCTCCTGTCTTCCTGGAATCCTCGGATCTTCGCTGCTTGGAGACGCTTTACCTCTCTTGCGTGCCTAGAGCCATCCGGCATGCGTTTTCCCTGCGTGCCGCCATTTTAGTTGGGATGATTCTTCATACTTTAACCCGGATCTTCCTTGCTACTTTCTCTTCGATGTCCGTGGAGTCTGATGTGTCTGAAGTACTTTGGGGCATATTGTCTTCTTGTAGCCAGCCCTATTGCCGTCTGAACAGAGACGCTTTGCAGGGTTTGTCGCTGCGTTTCTTTCCTCACCTCTTTATGTGGAATTTCAGATTATGCTTCGGAAGTGAAGCAACAGTGTTTTTGCTCATCTACTGGTTTCCCTTCAACGGCGTTGTAACTATTATTCTATTTTCAAGTTTTACTTATTGCAATGCTGTTTACATTTGTGTATTTTGCTACATGTTCTCTTTTCCTTTATTGTTTCTCTTTCGTATCATATTTCCACCTTGCTTAATTTAGCATGTTTTTGCATAATTACTTTGCAATTGCAATTCTTCTTTGTGCAAGTTTCTTTTGTATTACTGTGATGTTTCTACTTATATTCACTTTTGCTTTGTGCATTTTATAAAGAGGGAAGGTGTGTTATATCTAAGGTTTTTACCTTACATCTTCCCTGTTTCTCTGCCTCTGCTGCTCAGCCAGTGTGAATGTGTTGGGTAGAATGTCAGTGTGGATGGTGATGTCATTGGAATGTGTGGATTGCAGCAGAGAGACTGCTCCTGGTGGGGCCTTATTTACATCTTTAATGGAAAACCTACTTAACTTCTAAGAACAATAAACCTATTCATCTGTAACCTAACCACGTCTACTGGAACTCCTAGAGCTTCAAAGAGCCTAATATTCTAATGTCCTAAGAAACCAAAGTAAATGACAGATGCAACATGGAGATGCTTGCCTAAAAGAGCAAGCATAAGGAGATAACATTGTGGTGTCTTCCTTTCGCACACCTTCCCCCTTCAAACAAAATAAAAACAGCAATAAGCATTAGACAGTAAAACATTGACCTAGAAAAGCGCATAACAGACAAAGATGATAAAGAAGATGTCATGCAAAAATTAGATAACATAGTCTTCAAGATATTTCGGCTTGGACCTAAGTCTCGTACGTGACATCTACGTGAGATTAGATCCATCAGGTACAGAAGATTCTTTAAACAGAGTTGTGGATTCTTCTGCCAAACCTGACTCTACATTACTTTCTTGTCCTTTACTTTCCTGCACCTTCACCTGCTCAGACAAAGCAGGAGCGTCACCCAAAAAGTCAAATATTTGACAGTTATCTTGAAGATTCTGCTTCAGCGGAAAGGGGCAAATTTACATATCTTCCCTGTGTCACAGACCCGTCATCACACTTGCTCATTCATACGTTCATGCATTGGTGGGGCCCATAACACCAACACTCATACGTCTCACTCGAATCTGCGCACAGGAGGAAAGAAGCGCTGGAAATGTGGGGGGTACCTTGTTACCTATCGAGAGTAATTCCTTACACTATATACATTATATACATCAGTACCTATAGAATCCTAACTTTAACATCAAGGCACTCCACCACTTGGTCGATGGACCAATTAGTTGGACTGGTTGATGGTGATTTAGAACCAGTTAAAACACATTTAAAGTTTCGGAACCTTTCGGTTAACTTTCACTATCTTATTAAAGAATCACAAACTCATTTCTTATTAATCAATGTTTAGTTTATCTAATTAATTCACTTTGTTAGCATAGTCAGGATTACAGTTCAAATCAGATTTCTATTAAGTGATTTCCAACCTTTGATCTTGAACACAAATTTACAGAACATTTATATTTACCTAAATTTGAATATTGGCGACCATTTCCAGAAAAACCCGTCAACCCACAGCATAAATCAAATCCCTTCAGATGGAATCGTCCTTTTATGATCTAAGAGAAACCCAGGTAAGTACAGGAAATCTCCCTCAGCACGACGGAGTCCCTACAATTTATCCAAGGGACCAGGCGGTCGCGCCAACGAACCAGCAAATTGATCCTCCACACCAACAGTCACCAACGGGATAATGATACAGACTTTTTCCCTCTTCTAAATTCCCTCCTTATATACCTTTTTCTCCTTACTTTTAGAAGTGTTCTGATTGGCTAAATCCTCTGAATTTTGTAATACTTTTCAATATTCCCAGGTTTGCCTGTTTCCCATGAGACCGGGCATGACATATCCCCAATTGTATTCTTTTTCGTAGTTTCACAGGCGAAAGTTCCGAAGTAACAACATGTAAACCTTCTTGTACAGGTCGCTATTATCCTCTCAGTCATTCACACTAGTTTGGGTCTTGGCAGCCTTCCACGTTCCTATCCTTGACAAGGAACATTTCGTCTCTCTTCGAAGGTCGCCTGGAGGTCTTCAGAGCCATCCGAGTCTGCGCAGTAGGCATCGCGCTCACATGACGGTGGCCACTTCCGAACTCCATTTTAAGTACTGCGGCCTAGTAGGCCCGAATGCCAACTTAAGCAAAAACAAACATAACAGTAATTAATATATGGAAATGAAGATTCTAATGTTTAAACCCACACTAATCCCAATATATATTAGTAGTTTCCCAGCTTGTAGCAACATTTAAAGCAATAATACTCCCCATGCTGCATCACTGGAAGCACAAACCATCACAAAATCAACATAAATCATGCAATTCTCTATTTCAACACATCCTGCAGTTAGTTTGCGTACCATAGTTAATCATTTAATTATTAGCCATGCAATTAGCATTTTAGTCCCACGTGTATTTTGTATTTATTAAGATGTAAAGGGTTGATTAGTATTTCCACTCCAAACTAATTAGTACAAATTATTATTTAGAATGATTACGTAATTAATATTACATGCAAAATACAGAAGGTATACAAAATTTTGCTTTACCTGCTCCATCAATTCTCTTCTAAGTGATCTTCATTTTCCGCATGCTCAGGTTCCACAGAAGTATTCACTTCAAAGGGAAAATGTACCTTTCCCTTCCCTCTGTCTATGGATTCAACATTATGAAAAAACTCAGTGGATTTAACAAGACCATCCTTAAGTTTCGCCACATTCCTTTTACTCCACCACTTCCCACCAGTAACCATCACTGCATGTTTGCCAATTTTAACAATTTCAGTTTCAGGATAAAGCTTGGAACCTCTTTTTTTAAACGGTCTTCTGACCCTGACACGTTCACCCACAACAAAACATTCCTCCTTAACTCGCTTGGCAACATCATACCTAGCTTTAGCTTTAGCTTGACTCTCATCCACTCGTATTCTCACCTGATCATGATCAGGGGTATGATCATGAACACCAGAGTTGGAAATGACCCATTCAGGAGAAAACGCATTAAAAGATTGTCGGCCTCTCAACGGAGCAAAGGGTGTGACACCTGTAGTGGAATGAGGGGTATTTTTGTAGGACCAAATTCTATCACTCACTGCATTTTGTACCTCTAGCCCTGAAGAACATGCTAGTTGAACGGAGTCTTACAAAATACGATTTACCCTCTCCACTAAACCATTACCTTGTGGACTAATGAGAGCAGTAGTAAGATGCTTGACCCCAATATTATTTGAAAAACTTCTCATGTTGTTTGAAACAAACTGGACTCCATTATCTTACACCATAAATGCAGGAATGCCTTCTGAACGAAACAGTTTTCAGTGAGACCTCCGACTTCGGTCTAAGGCTCGCACTCTCCCCTGCAGCTCCGCTGTGCTCTGCACTGCCACTGGAAGCCCCACCCGTGAAGTGTTCGAGACTGCCCTGCGCCTCTGGTGATTCTGATATTCTGACTCTGGTTTTTGCTCAGCCCCCTTGTTTGCCCTCATTGTTGCTCTGTGGTTTCTTTTGTTTCTGTTATTGTGCCTTACTGTGCTGTACTTGGTTTTCCCAGTCTCCCGCTATTCCCGCCGTCGCATTGCCCCGTGACCCCTCCCCCTGACTGCCCCGCTCCCGCCTACCAGCTGCACGTCCCTTCCCCTCCCCTACATAATGGCGGCCGCTTCGCGGTCGCGACGCTGGCACGCCTAAGGCAAGCCCGTCTGCGTCTGTCCGCGACCCGACTGCAGCCAGCACCAGTAACCCTGGATCTCCGGGACCCCACTGATACAACTCTGCCACGCTCCACACACTCAACCCCGGAAGACACACCGGCTGCGAAAGATCCACTCTTAACACCACCCATGGACAGTTCTCATGCAAACACTGTTGACGATCCTTCACCATCAACAGCACCCCCACGACCACCAAAGGCCCGATGGACGCCCGCACCAGCAAAGCCCTGACAGGCATCCTCCTCAACATGCGGTCCCTACACAGACATGCCGTAGAGATCAGGGACCTGCTTGACACCCTTAAGCCCGACATCGCCTTCTTCACGGAGACCTGGACCAACGCCACCTTGGGCCCGACATCGCCACCGCCATCCCTGACGGATACAAGATCCAGAGAAAGCACTGCTCCCACTGCCCAGGGGGAGGACTCCCCATCGTACACAAGACCCCCCTCCGGCTCTCCACATCCAGCACAAGCGACCCCCACTCTAACACGGAACACCTCCATTCCAGATCCAGACCAGCCCCAAGACAACGCTGCGCGGCCCCCTCGCCCGCAGACTCCCCGGACCCTGCACTCAGTATGCAACCTCCATTGCTGACCTCATCGCAATCCACGCCATCACCTTGATGGACTACATCCTATTCGGAGACCTGAACTTCCACTTCGACAACCATAGCGACCCCGACTCCACCACCGTCCTCGACAACCTCGGACTGAAGCAGCTCGTCACCACTCCCACCCACAGAGCAGGACACACTCTCGACCCCATCTTCGCAGGAGGGTCAAACATCCACTTTAGCCACACCATGCAGCCCCTCTGGACTGACCACCACTGCGTACACTTCACCTTCACCACCCCCTCTGCACCCAAACCCGCTCCTCGCCCGCCTTGAAGGAACTGGAGCAAGATCACGGAGGAACTCCTGAACTCCACCCTCCTCCTAGACCACCCCATGCGCCACTACCGATGCCAACGCCGCAGCCAAAGAACTACACCGTTGGATTTCCAGCAGCGCCGATATGCTTGCGCCACTCCACTACCCCGCCAAGCAATGCCCCCTGAAGGCCGCATGGTTTACCACCGAACTGCAAGAAACCAGACGCACCTGCAGACGCTTTGAGAAAACCTGGCAAAACAGGAAAACCTCGGAAGACCTGAACAACTACAGGATCGCCCTGAAGGACTATGTCACACTGGTCAGTCCTCAGGATCGGTTTGTTGCTCATAGGGGTCCACCTCTTGATATACCCAAGCCTTAGTAGCCGTAATGGCACAGGTCAGTGGTAGGATCAAGCGTGGGAAGGAAAGGATGAGATCAGCAGGGAGGGAGACCTGAAACAAAAAGAACAATATAATTACACACTTTCACTCCCACTGGATCTAAGCCTAAAGAGACAATGATACCAGTACAATCTCTATACCTGTAAATAAAAAGAATGACACCCATAGATCAAGACACTTCTACCATAAGTCATGGATGTGAAAGTATTTCTTTCTGCGTTTCGGCTGTAATGTGGGAAACATATAAGAAAAAACATTCATAGGGAAAAACACATACCACTATAAACAACAGCACAGTGATATCACTAGTTCAAAATATAATTAAATCGGGGGTTGTACCAACAACCTACCCTCAATAGGCTCCACTATGCCTCACAGGGATAGAGCGTAGTCCTATACCACTCCTAGTACCCCTGTTGAAAATAGAGTCATAAAAACACAAAACGTGAATCTTTAATCCGTGGATATATAGCGTAAAACTATGCATGTAACAAAGTTTATCCTGTCCTCCATGTCATTGTTCAAATCACCATGAACTCCATTGGTATATAGTAATAAATAATCAAAGTATTGTCGCATTAAATCCAATTGTGAAGGTATACAAGGATCACAGAACATACACTGCTGTATAAATAGTCAGGGCTCAGTAAATAGTTAAATACGGTGTAAGAACCAGAGGCACGGTGAATTAGGAGAGTCACCGTCATGAAATAATGCCATTGGGATGTTCTGGAGGCAAACAATAGCTGGAAAACCAGCCCGGGTCAATTGTGAGCGAGAGGCAGGTGCCGGCAAAACTCCCAGTCTCCACACGAGCACATCGGCGTTCACCAACGGAAGACGGGACCTTCATGAGTTACTTTAAACAAAGGAAATATCGATGCAGAGCACCCTTACCGGACCGGACCTCCCTGGAGTCTCTGAGCACGAACACCACCTCCGCTGTCAACAAAAACTTCCGACACTTTGCCTTATCGTACTTCCGCCTTTATGGAAGTCTCTGCGTGCGCGCCGGGCTTCTGGGAATTGTAGTCTTGCGTGCTGCCGGCGTCGACCCTGTTAATAATGATTCGGCTACTGCAGCGCGCTCGAGGCAAAGCACGTGTAACAGTCTACCACCAGCGCATAAGAGACACCAAGCATTCCTTCATCAAGAACAAAATAGACGCCAACCCTACAAACGCCAAAAAATAGTTCAATATCATCCAGCAATTCACCAAACGCCCCAGCGAAGCCGCGGACGTCACGCCTTCACAGGAACTCTGCGACAAGCTCAGCTCCTCCCCTGCACTGAGAGCAGAGCAGCCCCGCCTGCCCCGCAAAGCTGCGCAGCAGGAACAAATACAATTATAATAATCTCAAGTTTTTATCATTGTATTTGTTCTTTATTTCACTGCTTTACAGTAGTGGGGCGACGTTCCACCACCACAGCGGTGGAGCCACCACTGACTACAATGAAATACATAGATAATGGACAGGGCATTTAATTTGTGCCCACTTCCATTTACACAAATAAACACTATACATTATTGACAAACAAGCACATTTCAACCTATAACAAAGTCTTAGAACTAATCAAACAAGATACAAACAATTTAAAACCTCCAAGAAATCATAATTGATTTTGAACAAGATATGATGTCCACAATTCTAAAAGTGTAACCCTACACAGCAAAACAAAGTTCTACACTTAATATATAATATGCCATAAATGTAGAATTTACATTTGAAGTAAAAAAATAATTAATAACATTAGACTATGTCCCTGTCACAGAAGTAACGAAACATTATGACAATTTAATACAATTTCCATGCTACCAAACAAACAAAAGCAAACTCTCATCACTAAAGGACTATTTTGAAGCCTCTTCGGTTGGTCACCCACACCAATCAGGACACAGGCACCAACCCAAATTTCACATTCCATGATAGCACAAATGCAAAAAAAGAAGGAAAGAATATGATCCATCCACTATGACCATATAAAATCTAGTGAAGCCCTCCAAAATGAGACATTACAAATACATAATCTGCAGAAAACAGGAAAAATAACAAAAATACTGGCTATTTTTCATTATAAAGAAAAACACATCCAACTTCCAGAAATAAAAATTTGACTTGAATAAAAACACATGTAAAAGAAACTACAGAAAAGCCCACTCTCAAAACAAAAATATAAGAGGTATGCACTAAAACATGTGACGATACCTATAAATAGTGGAACATTCAACATATTTTCTTCAAACAAAATACTTATACAATAAATACTGCTCACAATTCAAACATCTATGACAAATCCCTAATTAACTACAACCGAAAACTCAGATTATCATAGAAATACTGACCTTACTAACAATCTACCACATCAATCCAGACACACTAACTTTAGATGATAGATTAAAATTGAACTTTCCTTTACCAGAAATGAACAATGAGAAACTTCTAAGCTGAAGGATCGCTGGAGTCCAAAAACAAGAACAACAGAATTCAGAATAAGGCAAGTGGTGTATAAAATGACAGAATAATGAAAAATGAAAACAAATCCAATGCAATAAATAAATGCCAATATTGAATCTACTTTCTGAAAAAAATTACAAAATATTTAAAAATTGAAAATATATGTAATACCAGTTTAAAAAAGTCTTATAAAATATATATATATATATATATATATATATATATATATATATATATATATATATATATATATATATATATATATATATATATATTTTAAGGAATACTGTAAAATAAATGAAAAATAATTCTTTACACTAATTTTAATGTATAAAATGCAAAAAAAACACACAAAAAAAGAATAGTGTAAATCCATTGTGTTAAAAATTTTAACAGCAATATGCACATAATCACAGTGGGGAAAGTGTTGGACTTCAATGGATTTAAAGTTGAGATGGCCACTCAAACTATAACCACTTTGAGGAAAATCATAGATTTAGGGAAAGTTAAAATCTACTATTTCTACTCAAAACTCATTCAGTTTATTAAAATTATAAAGATCTTAGGAACCTATATTTACAAAATACGTAACATATAAACCTCAATGATTTTAAAAATGAAATGAAAACAAATGAATTACAAATTAATTATAAAAATGTTATTAATATTACAATTCTACACCGGTGAAATTGCACAGAATTGACTCGTCTCGACCCCACAAATGCCCCAAATATCGGGCGCAATACGCAAATTTTGTTCATATGACCTGGAATTGCAACAAGATTGGTGTTTTTTGCCGGGCCATTTATAGAGCTTTATCGCAAATGGTAAATTTTACTGTTGTACCTTAACCTGGGGTGACTTTGATGGGAAATGTGCAGGAGATCCCTACGCCTGTGTGTAGGTTCACAGTGATAGCCCGTTATTGGCAAAAAGAGAGATAGCTATCCATTGGGGCAGCAGAGTCATTCCCACACTTAAGGCGTGGCTCAACAGTCTGAGCCATTGTAAATCAAATTGTGAGCTATATGCTATGTTACTGCCTGTTGCATTTAGACCCCGCGACATTTGGCAACCCCTTAAACAGTATCTCCTTGACATGGACGCTAACCCTAATTCTCAACAGCCAGAACGGGGCGAACCATCCTGGGATGGGTAGCTTCGCCCATTGATGTCATCATTAATGTGTTGATTCTAATGTGTTGGCGTAAAAACGTAATTGACGAATACTAGCATACTTGATGGTTTGTGCTCATATAATGTAAGTGTATGCTTAGAAACTGATTATGGTGTATACCTACGAATAAGAACTATTGAAAATTTTGTGTGTGGACAATATGAAATTAACATGGAAGCCTGATGTATATTAATGTGAAAATGATAAATAAATTTAAAAAAATTAATAGAATATATATATATATATATATATTACAAGTCTTACCTGCAGCAATATATCCCACAATATAAATTACATCACAATATTAAACAATGTTATAAACTGACAATGTTTTTGACACACTATTAAGGTCAAACACCCCTTGAACATTCAGACATGGCTAGTCCTTCCTTCAAAAGTGGAGTTGGTTTCTTATAAGTGGTAGGCCTTAACAGCCTCAGTAATTAAATCAAAAGCTGTAGAATTTGCTGAAGGTAGACCCTGAGGGGTTAACTGGAATGGCATGACAGGGGAGAGCTGGAAGCTTCCTTTACTGCCTGAGCTCCCTTGTAAACCATAGGTCAAGGGCAGGTAATGGGCACGGGAACCAAGGGTCTGTTCTCTTTCTTCTAGCACCTTCATGAACAAATGCAGAGCTAACGTTCTTCATAAGTTCATAGTTTGGCAGGAGATTCAATGCAATACTAAGCAGTTCACTTTGCCACAAAGTAAGATAAGCCGGGATGTAATAGTCAAATAACTCTTTTTTACTTCAATTAACTGTTAAGTGAAGTTAGGTTTCAAGAGGTAAAGAAATACCTGGGCTATAATAACACCAACTGACCTCTCAAAAATTGGAAGACATGCCCCTCTTTTGATCAGAATGGAGAGGTGCTGCCCAGAAAGACAATGGGTATTGTTATGGTTTGGGGGAAGTCCAAAGTCTTACTGACGATTTCTCCATCTGAACACGGAAGAGACAGCAGGATCACTGATGGCCGCTAACCAAGGAGGGTGGTGCCTCAGAGTGGGGTGTCAGCTGGATTTACATTTGGATTTACTTAATGGAGGTAACTCTTCTCCCACTGGATTGTAAAATCTTTGATTATGGTGCATTCTGAAGTCTTCCTTGGTCTTTTAGAATTCAATTCCTGCGGAAAATAGAATCCATATGCTTTAACATTGTTTAAGGGAAATACCCAAGTTGGCAAATGGGAGTTACAATTTCTTATACATTCAGGCTGTGAAAGAAAACAGACACTCTGGAAAGTGCATAGAAGCCTAATATATGTATAATGCAGAAACAAAGGTAGCACAAAAACATTCGAAGTGCAATTCACAATGTCACCGGACCAGTGCTTCGCTTCCTGAAGCACTGCAGCACATAATATTAAATTCTGTACACATTTATGCTACTTTTTTTACATTTTCTCCAATTCAGCAAATGGAGGAAAGAAGAAAACCAAAACTCAAGATAGACACTAACAGGCAAGGGTCTAGCTCATCCTGCTGGAATAATGTAGGAAGACTTTGGGAGATGGGTGCAGTATGGTACAGCAGAATGCTGAGTTGATTAAATCTACAGTCCTTGCTTAGCAAAGCCATCTTCAAAATGGAGCTATGCTTACTTGAACACTTTGGCTAAATGTTCAAGGCACAACAGTGAAATATAAAATGTCAATGCCTTTAAAATGTATGTTAATGGGCAATCTAGCACAGGCTTGGGCCGTACTTTAAGCAGGTATAAAAACGATTTTATTGGTGTTAATATAAGGGAATATAAAATGTGTAATCAATCCATGTGATAAATTGATTTCACTTTACTATGAAGAACTGCTCAACTCAAGAAGAATTTTCTTTGAGGTACCTAGAAGTTGTTCGTGCACTAGGTCCTGAAAGGTTCTTGACACTCTCCAGAGTAGGCCACCTGGGCAAAGAATAGACAGACAGTATAGTAGCATCTCTTTAGGCTAGATACTTTGGGGAGGTTTCAAGGCACCATCATGGTCGGTGGGCTCCCACAAAAAGGACCCTAGGTGGATACCAACGCTTACCTCAGGAACAACTCAAGGCTTGAGTCTGACGCTGGGCATGTTCATGGGCACACCTACTGATGAGGTGTTACCTTGAGGCAAAGAAACTTAAGGTAGACAGTCCTGCAGCGATGCAGAGAAGCAGTGGGAGCTGGCTATGATGAGAACACCGGCTTAGCAAGTTACCTTTCACAGCTCCTTCAGGAAGGGGGTGTACGAGAATAGGCAAAATATAGTCTTCTTGAAGTAGTGTTCACACTGGTACACGGGAAGCCTAGACAAGGGTTAGACACACGGGCATAGATAACAACGTTAGACACCCGTGCCTAGACACCAGGGCCTAGACACCACGGTCTAAACGCCAAGGCCTAGACCAGGTTTGAGAAGTGATTCTGGCTCATTCGCAGATCATGAAGCGTACTGGTACTCAGATTTCGGAGGCTGCCCGTTTCTCAGCCCAATTTTTGGGCAAATGGGAATGATGTCAAATTCCAAAGGCACACATCAGGAAAGATTAATTCAAAAGGTAAACACCAACCTGAGATACTGAGCTCTGCATCTGGCGGGAAGAAGATGATTCTGCCAAGAGGGGGAGCAGCTCAGCTTCCTCAAATCCATATATGAGAATGGGTTGTTGTGAGTGGAAAAAGATTCTTTGAAAGGGATGCTCGACACTGCTTTGATTCCTATGCCATACATTGTATTGTATTGTATTGTCATTGCATATGTATAGCGCTTACTACCCCTGATGAGGCGTCGAAGCGCTTTTCGGCGAGTAGCACGCTACTCCGGAACCCATAGAGGATTAGTGTTGAATTAGTATAGCGAAACATGCAAGTAAATTTTAAGTGGTGGATATGTTAATCAGTGCTATTCGAAAGGATAGCAGAAGGATAGAAGAGGAAAAAAGGTTTGTATTTATATAGCTCTTCTTACCCCTGATGGGGTGTTGAAGCACGCTACTCCGGAAACCCATAAAGGATTAGTGGTGAATTAGTATGGTGAAATATGAAAGTAATTTGAGTGGTGGATATTAGTCAGTTATTTGGAGTGAGAAGGCTAGCGAAGGGATATAAGGTAAAGAAAGGTTTGCGTTCATATAGCGCCTGTTACCCCTGATGGGGTGTTGAAGCGCTTTTCTGGCGAGTAGCAGGCTACTCCGGAACCCATAAAGGATTAGTGTTGAAAATTAGTATAGTGAAATATGAAGTAATTTGAGTGGTGGATATATTAGTCAGTTATTTGGATTGAGAAGGGTTGGGGAGGGGTAAAAAAGGGAGAAAGGTTTGCATTTATATAGCGCTTGTAACTCTGATGAGGCGTTGAAACACTTTGTTGGCGAGTAGCACGCTACTCTGGAACCCAAAAAGGATTAGTGGTGAATTAGTATAGTGGAATATGGAATTTGAGAAGTGAACATGTTAGTCTGTTATTTTGTTTGAAAAGGATAGTGGAGGGATAGAAGAGTGAAGGATTTCTTTTTTTAGGTCATAGCATTAGGAGGAGGCTTTTGGATGAGTAAAAAGGGTTTTTGGATGCGAAGAGTCAGAGGGAAGAGTTTAGAAAGGTTTGTTTTGGGGGATCAGTAAAGTAAAAGAAGTGTCAGATGATTCAAGGAGGAGTAGAGTAGGAGAGAGTCAAGAAAAAGTTATTTTGGGGAACATAGTAGTGGTATGGGGTTTGGGATAAATGAGAGAGTGGGTGTAGAGGATGTAATGACAGATGTATAAGATGAGAGATAGGGTAGTGCATTGGAAAGAGTAGCAGAAAGAAGTTTGAGATGAGTCAGAAAGTTGGGCTAGAAGATATATTGAGAGAAGTATAGGCTGAGAAATAGGGTAGTGCATTGGAAATGCTAAGTAGAAGAAAGTGATAAATTTATAGATCCATAAGTACATTGAAAGTATATAGATGCATAAAGGAGGTAAGTATATGCAGATTAAAGATATTGATAGAGGTACAGGATGAGAAATAGGGTAGTGCATTGGATATGCTTTTTCAGGAGAAAAGTAACAGACACACAGATCCAAGTACATGGAGGTACATAGATGCACAATGGAAGCAAGTACATGTAGACCAAAGATGATTGTTTTGTTTTTTGTTTATTTTTATAACAACATAATTATTCTACATGTTTATACAAAGCAATACACAAAGATAGGTACATATATATAGTGAAATTAATGCTTGTATACAGAGGGACACATGCATAGGGTGGGTATTAATGAATGGGAAAATGGGCAGCATTTCTGGCCCAGATCCCGACCAGTCTTGACCAGGATGATCAAACAGGCACTCACTCTTGTCCTCTCCACCCTTAGCCTCAACGCCGGGGCTGAGACGCCCTAAGCCTTGACCGTTTATAGCCCTAGTAGTCAGGTGACCCATTCAGCCAATGGGAACCCTAGCCCTAACACTATCCAATCACAACACTAGCCCTAAAATCTAGAACCAATAGGAGACCGGGACCTTACAGCCAATCTTAGCCCTAGTCCAAGCACCCAATCATTTTCAAATACCCAGTTCTCTACATCCAATAGAGGCCCTACCAGTAGTCCCAACCCTAGTCCAAGCAACCAATGGCACAAGAAGCCCTAGTCCCTACTTCCAATAGAAATCCTAACCCTAGCCCTAGTCCCTACCCTACATTGATTGAATCATAGACCCAGAAACCAATCGGAACCCTCAAATACCCAACCAATGAGGATACTAACCCTAATCTAATAGAAACATCAGATACAACCACCAATCAGTGTACACATTTACCAAACAATATCAGACTATAAAAGTTTCAGCTAACTCAGCCAAGGCTCACTGGCCAGGGAATTGGAAGCTGCTCCTCTATTCAGGCTCAATCCACACTTTGGACTTCTGCAGGTAAGGCCCTAACAAACTTGTCCTCTAACAACACTATTTGTATAAAGCTTTGCTCCCTCTCCTGGCCAAAAAACCGAGTACACAGTCCCTATTAAACACAGTTTAAACAGCTTACAGCAGATAACTGCTATCTCAGGGGGGAAGGGGGGCTGGTTTTAATGACTTGTAACACAAAATGGTCGCTGGGGGCGCACTGCTTAACATACAGGTCTTAGCACAGAGCAAAGGAGACATTTGGAGGGGAACAACTGATAGTCACGGGGAATGAAAGGGAAAAACTACAGCGTTTGGACTGCAAATCCCACAATCCAACAAGTTAAATGGAAGCAGTCACGGGCAGGAAAAACCACAAGTTTAAACACAAAAACATGGGATAAATTATGCAATCACGGGCAGGTTAAAACTACAATTTTAAACTGTAACAACCACAGGCAAAGACAGGAAAAGAAATATAAAAAGAAAAAATAAGATGATGCAATCACAGGTGGGGAAAATCGTTTAAAAAAAACTTTTTTAGGAAAGAGACAGCACTAGTCTGCCTCCTTACCACTTCCTGGACTCTGGTCACTGCAATCTGGGCACAGGTAGGCTGCAACTCACAGGATGGAGGAGAATGATTTGGGGTGCACCCAGCAAAGCCTTAAGGGGCCTGGACAGGTGTGAGAGGAGGACTTGGAGTTGGGGAAAACCAATAGGTACATAGGTATTTCTGACCAAGGGATATAAAAAAACCTTAGTGGGAAGCTAGGAATTCTGGGTAGACCTTAGCAGTAATGGTATTACTGTTGCATGGTATTACTGAAGCATTTACCAAACACTTCTAAATGAGTGTGTCAGTATATTCCAATAGGGTTATTGGGCTCTGTTTAAATGTATGATTTGATTGGAGGAACATAATTAAAAGTTGTTAAACACACACAAACGTAATTACTTAGATATATAAATAGATATTGAAGCCGAATGTGTAACAAGGATGTTTGCTGCCTGGTCCAAGTGGCAATTTCCACTTACTAGCATGTAGTTTTTTAGGTCGAGCGTCAGCACGCATGCGCTGTATGCAAGACCTGTTGCAATCAATAAACCAACTTATTCCCGTCTCAACTTACCCCATTGATTGAATAATGCATCGCTCTTCTTTCCTGCTTCCTAAGTTGCTCAGGCAGCCGTTACTTCACTAGATTTAAAGGCCCGGGAGCACCAGCCAAGTACAGTCTAATTACGCATGCATTCTTCATTTGTCATTTTGGAGAACTCTTTTGTGTATATGTTTCTTTGCAAATTGTCGCTGCTTGTATTTTTTAGGCTGCTCGTGTCTTTGGGAATGAGGCTTCTCTATCTTTCTTTTTCTATGGTGCAGACCCCAGTGTCTTTCATTAGCACAATGCTAGCAGATGCCTTTTTTTTAAAAAAAACATAGCTATAACAGAAGTGTTGCGTAATTACATCATAAATGAGCGCTTTGTAACCATTCAGCAGCGCTAGTCTGTTTCCAATCTTGTGCAAATGCGCTTTACTTTTTTACGGTAATGCCAGCCTAAACCCTTCCAGGGTTTCTTTTCATCCTGTGGAATGTGTCTTATGTAGCATTACATAAGACACAGCAGTGAAAATTATCAATGGTATTGCGTACAGGCAGGACACTCCATGCATGTCAGCGCTATTGATTTTTTTTTTATAACACCGCTTCTTCGCTGTGAATGCTATCTCTTGTGCAGTTAATGTTCAACATTGGCCTGCAGTGAGATCACGCCACCTCTGCCTTAAGGCTCCCTTTCCCGATCCAAGATGGTGAACGAAAGTTACTGGCAAAAGTTGATTGCACCAGGGCGTCGCCGCGCGTACCAGGAGAGCGGAAGGTGTGGGAGCGTCATCTTTTTTGGAATGCACTTTCACCGCTAATATATACACATGTGACAGGCACAAAAACATCAGACGGCACTACCAGGAGAGATCCTATATGCGTTCAGCAGCACAGCACTACAGCATCTTCTCTAGGGCGTTGCAGGAGCTGGAAGCCCTACTCCATTGGTACATGTGGTATGACTTTCAAACTTAAAGGCAGTCCCATGAGTTAGGGGACCAAAACTGCAGTGTGCACCCTTCCAGTTGCACACGTAGTTTCACTTTAGCTCCTACGTTCTCTCTTGGGCTGCAGTGTGCACTCATAGCGCCACTGAAGCTCCTTTGCTGCAATCCGTGCTGCAGTGTGTGCAGCCCCATGTGATTCCTCTGCTGCACACATGGTTTCTCAGAAGATTCTTTGAATACGCAGAGGCTGCAGTATCTCAGGGCGCTGGAGGTAAGTCCAACTTTGGGAAAACTGCTGGTGGTTTTGAGAGGATTGCCACCTTTGTGTGATCTGCAAAGAAAGTAAATATTTTTACTCTTTTGTCCACTCAAACCACTGGCATTACATCCACTTCCCTTTCTGCTTCGCGCCCGTAACTTTGTAATTTCAACCCCTTGGCTGAGCTGTCCTTTGCCACTTACTCCCAGGCCTCTGCCCCCCATACTGTTTAGGTTTCTGCTCTGCACCCCTCCCCTGTCATTCTTTCTTTCTCTTCTTGACCCCCCTCTGGATTGAGCTACCTACCCAACTTTTTTTTAGCCCTTCGTGGTTGAAAACTAGCCCAGTTATAATTACTAATTAACACCCTGTCCCCCATGCCCTTTATTTGCCATCACTTTATTCACGTTGAAGACTGCGTCAGAATGACCCGATGCAGCCAACTCTGCCCCGCACCGGGATTTACACAATTTCATTTCTGCTTCGCTGGTGAACACGAATCCACATCACCAGAGAATCTGGCTTCTAAAAAGTGTGCCCTCAAAACATCCCAGTAAAATATCCAAAATCAAACTATTTAGGTAAAGCTGCGTGTCGCCATTTGCCCACTTTGTAATTCCCTAAAATGCATGTTTGAAACCATACCTTTTTGCTTCAAATGGGTTACTTATAATTCATATGTCCACCCTTTGCTGGAATTACCAGGCAAAGGCCCTGGGAACTCACTATTGGATAGAAGGTGGCATGGGGAGAGCTACCTGCAGGGCTCATACTCACTGTGATAGGCAAATAATTGACAGTCTAAGTGAAATGTGCTTTCTAAATCCATTATGTCACTTCTATATTCGCACTGGAACAGCTACTCGGCTGTCTCCTACACGGTCAGTGTTGTAGTACTCTCTCTTTTCAGCAGGACGGCTGTAATCCTAATGTCCAGTGCAGCCCCTTCCAGAAGAGATGCCCGACTCGTAGTGGGCAGCAGTAGCCCTTCCCAGTATGGCTCCTACCCTCATAGTAATATCGTGGTTCATCATTGTGCAACATACCACAATCTTTGCTGTCATAGGATGCTGCAAACTTCAGCTGCTACTATTCAATGAAATGATACTGAAGTTAATGACGTGGGAAGGATGAAAGGCTGAGTTGGCATTGCTAACAATAAACTCTGGACTTGCAGACTGCCCGGATTTCAGCAGCTAGAATGATAGAAAATACCTTTCAATGTATTATTACTTTATACTGTGCCGATAAAATGTAAAAATACAGGAATTTTCAGTCCAGCCCTACATTTCCTTCGCCCTCACTCACTCAGTGGCCTTTAATAAAATATTGTGTCTCGTTTTATGTAACACTGTCTGTTTTTAGGGTGTCTTCATCACCCAGCCGGTGCACAACGCCAAACATCCCACCTTCTCACTCCTCGCACATAAAGGTATCACAAGCATTTACAATGCAATGGTCTCGGCAATATTATAGGTAGAGCTGTTGGTATTGCTCATTATTTTTTTATCATTTTTGTATCCCTAAATAAATGGCATTGTCATTTCTATTGGCATTAGCTTTTTTTTTTGCATATGTGATACCTATTGCATTAGCAGAGAGAGATTGAGGTAGTGAGATAGAGAGAGAGAGAGTGAGGTATTGAAATAGAGAGTGAGGTAGTGAGAGAGAGTGAGGTAGATAGAGAGTGAGGTAGTGAGATAGAGAGTGAGGTAGTGAAAGAGTGAGGTAGTGAGGGAGAGGGATGTTGTGAGGTAGTGATATATAAGCATAGAGTGATGTTGGGCCTAGTCGCTCACTCAGTAGTAGTGAGTGCAGTCAACAGCGGCGGCGGCCATTGAACGAACCTGCACGATGGAGACCGTGGTGCGGGTATGCTGGGACGTGGCACTGACTGGGCGAATGCTAGCGCAGTGCGCACACTGTGAAGTGCGCACGCTGCCGCGCACAGCCCCAACCCCCGAGAACCAAAATCCAGCAGTGTCCCGCTCACTGGCCCGGCAGCGACACTGCATCAACACAATCGAGCCACGGCCACGCCCGCGAGCCGACTTAGCCGAGCGAGCAGGACACTGATCAGAAAAGATTGAATCCATCACTCACACAACTTGAACGAAGTGAGTGACAATACTGCAGTGCAGACAGAGACAGTGTCTCCAGAGTCGGATGGACGAGAAGTAGTCAGTTAAAACACCGCAGGATCACTGTTGAGTTATTTGCCTGTTAACTAACTCCCGTTACCGGGCCGTAGCGATAGCAAAGCAAATAAGCAAATACATGCGTGCACTTGTATCCGATTCCTCGTGGCGGCCCCTGGGGTTTGGCGGCCCTGTGCAGGTGCACAGCTTGCACATGCCTAAGGCCGCCCCTGCTTGCATTGTAAATATAGCGCATTCATGGAGGCGCAAGGGTTTCTCTCACAGGTGCAAGGAAACTAGTGCATTGCTGCTTTAACACAGCGATGCGTCAGTTTCTTGTAAGCCCCTGTGTTGTTAGAAGTTTCTGTTAAATATAAAAGTAATTTAAAACTGCATTCTGTGACTCATAGTCCACGTTCTCTCGCTAGACTCATAGTCCACGTTCTCTCGCTATACACATATCTTACCATGCACAATCATGGATGTCATTTAGGTGTCGCAGCTGTGACCCCTGGATTGCCCTTTGCTACCGCCAGGGGTGCAACTAGAGCCCAATTTCGGGGGGGGGGGGTGTGTGGGGGGTGACTCTTCCAGCAATAGTTAGAGTGGGGCTCCAGAAGGAGTGAAATAACAAAGGCTCATTTACAAGCGAATGGTCTTTTAAAGACCTGTAAAATACTCGGGTGTGGCTGTGTGTGTGTGGGGGGGGGCAGAGAAGCCCTCTGATCCCAATGGGCGTTGCGCACCTGGCTACCCCTAGCACTGCCTTTGCGACCCCTGGCCTCAGAGGTTGCAAATTCAGTGCCAGGAACACAGGGGAAGCTGGGGCTTCACTCTCTTTATTTTCTGTCAAGTTTTCATTACATTAATAGTGAATAAATAAAATATATTATTTTCACTAATAGTGTAATAAAAATGGAGTACAATAAGCAGGAAAATGCCCTTCCATGGCAGCTGAGGTAAGTATAAAATGCTTTTAAATGCATGTTGTGTGCATGCTTATGGATGAGTGTGTGTTTATGTGTGAGTTTATGTTTGTGAATGTGTGTATATGTGTAAGTGTGTGAAAGTGGAGGTCAAAGGACGTGTGATGTCACTTCAGTTACCCCTGGCATTTCGGTGTGACGTCCATTTGCCGTCATATATAAAAGCCAGGACTACCATAAGAGGTCGTTCACGACATGAGGAGCTATGTGACATCTATACGAAAACAGCTGCTAGAATTAATAGTGGATGTTTCAAGGCGCTTCAGACAAATCCATGAAATTCCCATTGTTTTTGCTGCCCCCGTGGGGCCCGCATTTTACAGCCACAGCAGCGCGTGGATGCGAAGTCGGAGACCTCGGTGTTTTGAGAATATCCTCGCACCCCCAGTCCTAGCGCCACGGGAAATATAAATCAGTCAATATGGAGGCGGGGTGCCTCCATATTGACTGATTTATATTTCCCGTCAGTCGGAGAAGGAGTATGTTTGTCAGGACGGCGCCTCAAACACTGCCTATGGTTAGTCTCTGTTTGTGAAGCTCGCGCCTTCCAGTTGCAGCGGGCCGCGTGAAGGGGAATCTTTTCATCGGAATGCAAGGGGGATTATGGGAAAACAGAACGTAGGCCGGGAGGGACCCTGCCTTTGTAAGGTTGGCAAGGCGAGAAGTGACGGGAGGCCAGAGCGTCACCATTCGCCCGAAAGAACCGACCTGAGCCGTCTTTATTTTTTATTTAATTTTGTAGTTATGCTTTTACATAACATTAGAAAACACAAGACAGTGACAATTATATGCCAATGTCGTCGAACTGAAATAACAAATCGTCCTTCCTGTTTGTGCCCCCCTTGTACTTGTATGGTATAATTTTCTCTCCAGTCCCCTCCCTGATTCTTCCTAAAGCATCGACATTTGGGCCGTCATTACGAGCGCCCCATATAATTCCGGTACGTCCAATAATTACTGTTAGATCACACAACCGAATTTAAAAAGTTTGGCAGCTACAACAGCACATCCGCAGCTTACCCAGACATGTCGGCTGGTCAACCCTGCCGAAATGTATCAAGAGGGAGGGCCTTAATGCCTGATAATGTTTATGCAGTCCGCCTGTTCATTCACATTATTTCAGACAAACTGGTAACCAAACGCTATTGGATTTGATTGGATCAGAGTTTCCAGTCGTGTGGCATTTATCAAAACTAGCAATTACCAGGTGCAATCAAGTCTGCACCCCCACACTTTCCCCAGCTGCCTATCAGCAGATGGAACCTGCTGCTGACATTTACTTTGGGTGGGGGCTGAAAATTAAGTGACATATGGATTTTGGTGCAGAAAGCTCCGACATCTGCATGTTGTGCCCCATTTCAATGGGCTTAACTTGTAATACTGAAACCCAAAGGATAGGGACTTTATGAAGTACGATAATTATGGCACTCCTCACTGGGGGGGGGGGGGGGGGATCCTCATCAAAGCCCAAGAGGAGTTTTTGCAGTCCACTGGCTTCCGGCGGAGCAGGAAGCAACTTCAAGCCGTGTTCAAGCCTCCCCTCCTGAGGTGGTTGTTATTCGTCCTCCCCTCCTCAAGTGATTGTGTTCTGCCTCCACTGAGGTTCATAGAGTCAGTCTCCCTTCCTGAGATTGATGATGTCAGTTACACTTCCTGGGGTGGTTGTCTTTAACCTCGTCTCCTGAGGTGGTTGTTTTCAGCCTCACCTCCAGAGGAGTTTGTGTTAAGCCCCCCCCCCCCTCCTGAGATGGGTGTGTTCAGCCTCCTCTCCTGGGGTTGGTGGTCAGCCAGCTTCCCCTCTGGAGGTGGTTGTACCTCAGCCTGTGTACACTCCTGAGATGTGGTTTTCAGACTCTTCTCCTGAGGTGGTTCTCTCCAGCCTCTTCTGTGAGACTGATGGTCAGTCAGCCTTGCCTTTGAGGTGGTTATGTATAGCCTCCCGAGGTAACTGTTTTAGACCCCCCTCTTGAACTTGTGGTCCACCTCTCAGAGTGCCTGCGTTCAGCCTCCTCTCCTGGGGCTGATGGTCAGCCTCCCGTCTTGAGAGGGTTGTCTCCAGACTTCCCTACCGAGGTTGACGGTCAGACGGTCAGCCGCCCGTCTTGAGGGGGTTGTCTCTAGACTTTCCTTCCGAGGTTGGTTGGTGGTCAGCCTCCCTTCCAGGGGTAACCGCTGCTGAGTCTCCTCCCGGCTCTGGCTGGTCTGTCTCTCCGTGAGTGCAGCTCTCCCCCCACCCACCCCTCCTCGCCCCCGCCGGGCTCCCCCTCCCCGCGTCTGCCGGGAGGAGGGGAGGGCTGGAGATGAAAGGAAGCCGCCGCCGCTGATTGACACCACATTGATAGACACCCGGGAGGGGGCGAGGGCGGGACCCAGAGCAGATCAGACAGGAACACTGCGAGGAGCTGACCCCCCGGAGGTGGGGGGGGGGGGGCGCTGCTAGGGGGAGCTGCTGGGGGAACAAGGAAACCAGAGCGAGAGGCAGAGGGAAAACAAACGTAAACAACGAGGAACCGCTGGCACGGCGCGGCGGCCAGATTCAGAGGTGTAAACTCATTTTTAATGGAAAGTTGAAAAATTACGATATCCTTTTTCAAATTATTTCGTTATTTAAGAAAGCACAGCTGTACACACTGAATGTCATTTCAGCTGGGGTTTATACATATACGCCACAGGGAAAAAGCCATGCGCGGATGAATGAGAGTATTGGAGATATATTTTAATATGCTTTTTTATTGTTAATCGAAGATGTAGTGACAAACTTTATTAGTCTGCTTATTGTCTTGTGCACGAGGCACTCCAGGGCCCCGGAACGCAATACTTGCAGAGACTCGCCTCTCACAAGCTGCCTTCCTACCCTTTCCTACTCAGCAACTGCAGATCAAGTTGCAGAGCTCAGGTCAAGCGATAACAAGCACAAAGGCGTTTTCGGATTCGGGGGCGTGTTCCTGCTGTTCTAAAAAGGGCGTGGCTAAAAAGTGGAAAGAACAGCAAGGAACACGCCCCCGAATCTGAAAAAGACGGAGCCTATTTGGAGGGACGGCTCTCTCCTCCAATGGCTGGCCTCCGTTTAGGAAGCCAGCCAATGGAGGAGAAGCAAAAAGAGAGGCGGGCTAAATAGCCACTCTAGGAAACATTAAATCTCTGACTTCCGGTTCTGCCTTCGGCAGACCGGATAGTCCTCGACCTAAAAAACACTTATTAAGGAGCTAGTGACACACATAAATTCACCGGGGAGTCCTCAGATGCTACTTTTCCAACACCCTTCACACTGTGATCATAAGGTGTAAGGATACCCGTGTGGTTGTTGGTATTTGTGGCTGCATAGACTATGTGAAACTATGTCCATAATACGCAAAATGTGGCTACCGAGCATTAAAATAGTAATGTGTACTCTGTACCCTTTCTGTCTATGGTGATCGTTTTTCCTGTGATTTTCTCCTTTAGTGCGCCCTCTTTTTGAGGTATATTTACTTTACTACCAATTCTTAATTTGTTCTCCTTTTACTCATCTTCTCTTCCATCTTGCCTTTTTTCAATATCTTTCTTTCTTTTTCTGCAAGTCAGGTGGTGTTTACTTTAGTGCATTCCCCCATACCAATGTCAACGCACTAGCCAATAACCGCTAAAAACTGACAAAGTCAATCGCTCTCACATTACCGAGACCTATTTTGATATATGGGATAAAGTACCCCCATTGCCCGTCAACTTATCTCACCTGCATTTGGTTTTCAGGTGCACGTTACCGTCCTTCAGCGTCACTTTGTTTCAGTCAGAGTTACTGCTTTTCATCATTAACTTTGGTTCGCATTGCCACTTGTCTGTTACCCTCGGGGGCATAGTTAATGCACTGGCTCTTACATTAGTACTATTTTGCAGATTCATACTTCCAGTACACAAAATGCCATTCCACATAATCACACTCTGACTCACAATCACACTCTACATAATTCTAGTACACTCAATACCACACTATTACTATCCACATATTTCCCCAGCATGCTACATAATTTCACTACATAAATCCACATTACACCACACAATTCCAACTAACAATTATAATCCAACCCACATAATTCCACTCCACACCACATACATTAGTCCACTCCAATCCAAAATACATGGGTTAAACACATAGTCATTTGCAACGCCAATACCTCTAACCAGTGCTTTAAATGGGGGAAAAAAGTGCAGGTACTCATCAGATCGAGCTGGGGGTGTGGCAAGGCGGCGGGGCTAGAGGCAGGACTAAGGGTGGGTCTAATGAAAAACATTTGATGGGCTCAAGAATTTTTGGGGATTGCGAATGATGACAAATTGCTTCCCTCTGCAATTTATTGTTGATGTCCTTGCATGTATTAAGTTGTACTAGTTGACAGACTATTGAAAGGCAACTATCAGGTTTCCCTTTTTGTCAGAGGCACCTGTATATTAAACAAAATATTAAAAGGTGCAGAGACTTATTTTACTAAAAATTTACGGAAAAAAGACTACATCCTAAAATGCAACTCTGACTCGCATCGGGTGGAAGGAAGCCATCAGTTGTCATGCTAGTGATCCTGGGAGAAGAAAGTTATCTGGGGTCTCACAACAGAGCAATAATATTTCACCCTTTCATTCACTTTCAGATACTATGCCACCCAGCAAAAAATAGCCCAAAATTCTGAGTGGCTAGTAAAGGGATGGAGGCACATATAACCATGTACATATGAGCACAGTGTCACTGATGATGGTGGTCAGCAGGCCTGCTGTAGCCACGGTTTCTGATATGGGAGGCACCCTGTACCCACATGTGTTTGATGCTCAAAGCTTCCCTTAGGCCTGCTCCTTCTCCTCAAGTCCAAGGCTTGGCTTCCTCCCTTGGGTGCTTTGGGTTCCCTGGTGCTCCCACTCCTACTATGTGGCTCACTTTTTTCATGAATACCAGATACAGCCAGCTGTTGTGTCAACTGGTGCTGACCAGTCTGGTGCACCTAATAGCGCAGTGGAACCCTACAGATTTCTAAGCTGCTGTAGTGGAAATTGGGATGGGCATTGGGAGGGGCAGACATTTGGCACTTCTTGTTCATATCTCTGTACTGCTCACAGCCGCACACTTATGGATGCCTCCTCAGCATTGTAGCAGGACACACATGCCTGCGATTCCCAGGCTAACCATGATCCTTCCTTCTTTTGACTTCTCTGCCTGATGCCTCCGTCCAGTGCGGGGATATGTGTCCTGGCATGTAGTGGTGTGGGTGGTTCTTAAGCTCCCTGCCTGGCCTGAGGGGCTAGCCCTCTGGCCACATCTGAAATGATAACTACATTCTTGGGACAATATTTACGGTAGTCTGTGTACCACTTTGCCAATTCACTAATTTTACATGGATGGAAATCCATTTTCATATTATACTTTTGGCCCAACACAGTAGTGGCACTCTGTGGGTGCAGAACTCCCAAGCGGGAGTGTTGGGTATGCATCCAGAAGAAGGCAGCAAATGAAAGATAAACCACACCTAAAATAGATGGTTTTGCTTTATTTAGCTGAAAACTGCAGTTATTTTCCCCAGAAAGTTATGTGATTTTGCATCAATTCACTATAAAAGGAGGTGAAGGGCTGGCTGTAAGTGTCCCTTCCCGAAGGCAGACAGTCTTTGACATGGAGAAATAAAACTGAATTTCCCCGTTTGTGATTATTGTAGGAAGTCAGTAACATTCACTGTTTGGGGAATCTAGTAATTTCTGCATCTGTGGCAGATAACTGGATATGGGCCTGTCCCAGTATGGTAAGAGCTCTGCCTCCAGATATCCTTCCTTCCAGATGTCGGTGCCCTGGTCCTCACCCACCTGAATGGAGGCAACTCTCTGCCCATTAGCTTCCTTAACAATATTCAGACACCTATGAAGGCACCTTAACCACTGCAACACTTCCCATCAAGGGCTTGTAGAAGTTGGCCAAATCCAACCACACTGAAGGTACTGCATTGTATTCTAATTGCATTTATATAGCGCTTACTACCCCTGACGAGGCATCAAAGCGCTTTTTCGGCGAGTAGCGCGCTACTCCGGAACCCAAGAAGGATTAGTGTTGAATTAGTATAGTGAAAAAGTGAAAGTCATTTGAGTGGTGGATAGGTTAGTCAGTTATTTGGATTCAGAAGGATAGCGGAGGGATAGAAGAGGTAAAAAGGTTTGCATTTATATAGCGCTTGTTACCCCTGATGGGGTGTTGAAGCGCTTTTGTTTGGAGAGTAGCACTTATCGGGTTTAAAGAACAAAGAAATACCAAAAAGTGTGACTGAGCATGTGTATGACAGCAAAAAAGCGTACGTGGCAATCTGGAATAGGCCTCGTTTCAGAGAAATGCTCGATATCAGACAAGCCTTCTGGAAGCAATTTAAAGTGTGATCTTACATCATAGAAATGAATGAGAACCGTTCACCAAGCCATGGGACGCATGTCTTAGTCGTGTTTGAATGCTTATATTGTTAGCTACGTTCAGTGTTTTCTGGTAAATTCGCATTTTCAACTCCGTGCACATTATTCTTCCCCTTCCAGTGTGCCCCAGTAAGGTCTATACTGTGTTTAAGTATTTTGAAACATCCATTCTTCCTCCAAGTATGCGATCTGAATTCCTATGATTGTTTGTTGGGCCTTTCATTGTTTAACTTCGTTACAAAAAAAGGAGTCACATTATAGTAAACTTTATAATAGCTGGAAAAAAAAACACGACTTAAAAATACCACTGTCCCCTCAAAATTATTTTTCTATTCAGCTGCCGCCCCCGCTTTAGATAACACTTTTTTGGATGATGAGATACTCGCCTACCTCTACCCTCTGATGTCCCTAGCCTGTACTTACTAGCCCCATGTCCCCTCCGATGCCCCATGTGTCTCTTTACATGTTCTCTTTTTTCAGGTGGTCACGCCACCTTTCATCTTAAATGTCCCCTCGTTCATCTCATCAAATTCCTTCTCTTGCTTTTCTGGGATACCCCTCCCCCATTTAAAATGCCAGTCTCTGCCACTGCAGCTGTCGCTCTGTCCTCACTCAACAGGCCCCTTCCATCGACCTGTGTCATTCTCGAAAGCCTTGGCTCTTTCTTGGGACACCTACCCACCCCGACTCTCATCAGATGATCCCCATCTCATCCATCAGGTGCTTTATTTTAAACCCACTGCCCCGCGCCCGCAGTGTATTCTCAAATATCATTTGCTTGCCCCTTTCTTCTTTTTCAGATAACCCCTCGATTTATTTAGCTGACTGTGCTTATACCCCTTCACTTCTGAAACCTCTCCTCAGTTGTCCCCTTTTTCACCCGCCAGCTGCTGTGCTATCCTCTCGTCTTTTTCGCACAGAAGAAAGGGAAAGCCAGAGCAAATTGTGCTTTTTAAAGAGCTTCCCTTTCTTCCTGGCGGGGGGAGGTCACACCAGAGGCACAACTAGAGTCAAATTTTGTGTGTGGGGGGGGGGGGATGATTCTTCAAGCAAAAGGTAGAGTGGAGGTGCAGGGGCTCTAAGAAGGGGTGAAAAACATCAAAGCCTCGTTAACAAGCGAAAGTTCTTTTAAAGACCTGTGAAGTACTCGGGTGTGGCTGTGTGTGTGCCCGGGAAGCTGTCTCATCCCAGGCTGCCACACACGACGTGGGGGGTGAAGGCCTTTGAGTCCAATGGGCGTTGCGCGCCTGGGTCACACGTTGCTCTGCTTTGGCGCCATGGCGTCACTGCTCTACTTGTGAAATCACCATTATGTGAGCATGCGCCGCAGTGTAGCAATGCGATGCATGCTCACTTTGTGCCACAGTGAGTACCGGTACTCTATTTAATAACGGAGAAGTGCCGGTACTCTTGGGGGGGGGGGGGGGGAAAGAAGTGCCGGTACTTAGTACCCGTGAGTACCGGCCCATTTAAAGCACTGCCTCTAACTCTCACAAAGGCTAGACCTGTTGCATTGCAAGTGCTTGTGTTTTTTTTGTAGGGTCAATGAGGTGCCCTTTTGCTGTTAGGAGCTAGGCCACCTAGTACAGCCTTTCCCTAGAACCTGCTATAATTGAAGGGTCGTGTGCTACTCTACGTTATTACTGCCAAATGTTATTACCTCCAGATTGTAACTCAGAGCACATTACAAACTCCTTCACGTCGGGATGGAGATGGCGGCCATTGTTCCGGTTCCCTGAAAGATCGAATCGACCAGAGGCTTCAGCCTGCTCTCTCGAACAGCCTTTGGCCCCTGCAAGAAACAATATCCGGAAGGAAGGATTGATTTCTGAGGATCTGAAGGGAATGTTTTTCTTGAGCAGAACAACAGGCCTGGGAAATAGAATTGATATTGACATTTCATCCACATGAGGCAGGATATTTCACTCTCGCCCGCCTGCAGCCTAAACCATTCGTGGCCGCGCCTTGCACGCCCCCGTGAGCGTGAGCTGTTGCATTGTGGGAAACGACCGTGGAATACATTTGCGAGTCAATTTAGCGTCTTTGCGCGATATAATAAAAAAGCTTATGCATTGTAGGCAATGACTACTTCCTCCTAGCCAGGGCTCGTGCCGCTCGTCAGTCAGTGAGATTTTTCGGGGCAAGAGGGGGTCGCGGAGATGTATTCAGTCGCCTCCTGTCTGGAGAATCTGTCAACATCACTTCAGTGGCACCTGTGTGATCAGACGCAGTCACCTGTTAGCCTCACCATCAACACAAAATGTCATGAGATAAATTGTTTCCATCCCTTCATGCACCAAGTTATGTGAGCAATTGTACCTATTTTATGTGTGAGCATTTATGTTTCACCAGAACTGCCCTGCATACGTAAGCATGAATATGTTTTGTAAAGTTTGAAACTACTGATCCCTCCGACAGGCAGGCAAGTTGCGTATTGTTTAGACCTCAACTGAGTCCTCTGAGCAGCGCCCAAGAAAAGTGTGGGTGTTTCAGAAATTTAGCAAATATGGGAATTTTACTTTTGGAACACTCCATGTGGGCAGATTTACAAGCCCCGTGCGCCACTTTTGCGTCGCCGTTGCGTCACTTTTGTGACGCAGCGGCGGCGCAAAGCTAGCGCCATGCTGCAACAGATTTACAACGTGACGCATCTAAAGCCCTGCGCCACATTAAACCCGCGTCAGGTTTAATGTATGCAGGGTGGGCGTTACGTCGGAAAAAGCCTCGGAAAAGTGACGCAGTGAAATCTACAAGATTTCACGCAGTCACTTTTCCGATGCTGGTGCGTCAAATCCTTACGCCTGCTTCAAGCAGGCGTAAGGCGTGACACACCATGTTAGGGATAGGGCAGGTTGGAACAGTGCTGGAGTTGCGTCGCGCTTGCGACACAACTTCAGCACTGCGCCAACCTTACGCCGGCAGATGCGTCACGCGTCTGCTTGTCCTTGCGCCACAATGCACTGCATTGTAAATGTGGCGCATCTGCGGTGGCACAAGGGCAAACTTGCGTGACGCATCTTCCCTGGCGCATCCCTGCTGATTTGCAGGGATGCGCCAGGGAACGTAAATCTGCCCCCACGTACTTAAAGGGCCATTTTCAATAAAATTGCACTGCCACTAGGTGGCAGCTTCGGTCTGCTGTCCTACCTTACCCTACAGAAAAGGTTAGTCCTAGAAATGTTTGATGGCCTCTCTATAGAAGACTTCCTTTAGGGCCTATTTGAAGGTGGGGAAGCTTGGCAGAGGCTTTGGGGAGAGCTTGTCCCACCGGGGAGACCCGTATTCCCAAATCATTCCACGGCTATGCTTCTTCTGTGTGTGTGATGGGTGTAGCTCTGTCTGAAGGGATGCGTCAGACACCCAGAAGCCTGGCGTACAGTCCAGAGAACTTTAACCTTGTGTTCACTGGAAGCCAGTGGGGATTTAAAGGGCTGAAGTGGTCGGATCGGGTTTCGCTTGCTCAGGAGAATGCTCACCTGCTGGGTTTTGATCCTTTGGCGCTTCCGTGAGACGATACAGAACAGGCTAGGGAGTATGGTGTCTTCAGGGCCAGAAGTCCCAAAGTCTAGAAGCGTTGTACAGGAGTATCCAAGGGCTACCAGTGTCTGCCCCAAAACTGCTGTTTGCTGCCCCTTCACCTGCTTCCTAACAGCGTTTTACATCACGAGAATTGTCTGTCACATTGCAGCCTCTGTCACTGATTTTACAGCGCCAAGATGCCTATTCCAGAGTGTATATTGGACTTCCTCAAACAAACATAATATAACCGGTGATTTAACTGGTCTAACTAATGAGATTTTGAAAGTAAGTGTGATTTACATTTTGTTAGACTGCATGCTTGTCACTGCCATCAATCACACAACCTACCTGTGCTATGTTTGTGAGTTCTTAATAAATAAAGTTTAATAAGAAGCGATCAGTGTCTTTTCAACGGAGGTGAAAGTTGTGCAGTCATTTCCTGTGATGTAATTTGGACGCAATGCGTGTGTTACGTCACTTCCGCTTGCTGTGGGATCTTGACCACGTAGCCACCAGGGATGTTTCCAGAAATGGATTCCTGACAGCGGAATGAATGGAGATGGAGGGGTTAAGGAATTACATAAAAGTTCCTCGAACCCACAGAAAAGATGTCTAGGCACAGGGCAGCCTTTCTGCCTTAGTGGTGGGGTACAGTCAGTCACCTCAACCATAGTGGGGTATTAGCAGAGTAAAAAAAGCAGAGCTGGAGGCAAGCAGCCTAATTAAGAGTTTAGACAGTGGATTTTAAATTTGCCACGTTAGGGTCTACCCCCTAGTGGAGAAGTGTGGCTCAATGGTTAGAGCGGCAGACCCTGATGCAGAGGTCTGGCCCGGACCAGGGTTTAATTCCAGCCTCGGCGGGTCTTGGGCTCAATTTCCCCGGACCCGATAATTCTCGCCTCGGTGCCTATCCTAATCATGGGTCCCACTCTGCAACTCTGGCCAATAGCTTGCTTAATCTCCACAACGGCCCCAAAAGCGCTAGGATGCCTGGCTTCACCTTGGGGGTGCCCAGGAGTGGGCACTTCACAGGAAAAGGCCAGGAAGGGTACCACAGCGGTATGTGCACAGCGCCTGAGAGACCCTTTCGGTGGTGTGCGGTGCGCTATATAAATGCACTACATTTACATTTACATTAACATTACCCCCTCTTCGCAAAGGAATTGGGCTGTTGGCAATGCGGGTAATGTGTCCTCTGTCTCCGTCTGCAGTGGGAGAACCCATGTTGTCGGAGAGGTTGCGCACTGCCAGTGCGCCTCAAGACCGCTTCTTTGCCTCTGCTCCTCCGTCTGTAATAGGGTGTGGGTGCATAAGGCAAAGGGATCCTCATTTGCATGGGGCCACGCCCCATGCAAATGAGGGAACGCCCTCTTGAGGAAGCACTGGCACTGTATGTGTGCCAGCACTTTCAGTATTACAGAAGGGGGCACACAAGCTTCAGCAGCCCCTTCTGTAATACCAAAGTGCCCCGGGGGCATGCAAAGCGGGTGCAAACGCCCGTTGCACCCCCGGGGCACTTCTATAATATGGCCCCTGAGCTACCACAGACATCTATGGTACTCACCAGGACTGATAGTATTACACACACGCATCATGGTAATACCTGCAAATGTGTACATGCACTGGAGCAGAACAAATATCCTTGTCACTTTGCATTCAGCTGGCATTCCATCATTTTATAAACGAGCAGCCAAGTGGGTTGTGGAATGAAAGCATTTTTGCATTGATGGTCTTTATCTGCTGTCGTTATCTATGTATGCGTCTGTGCAATGCCCGGGTGGAGCTGCAAGTGCATCTATTAGCTGTATTTGCCCCACCTATAGGCTTTTTTCAGGGATGTGAGTAGTTGGGAAACAGCTTTGGCCCCTTTTTCAAACTTTTTTTAAACTGCTACTTTGTGAAATGCCACAGACTTGGCTATAACTAAGAACAAAATAAGGAAAAAAGAAGCTTGGGAGAAGAAAAAAGGACACATTTCCCACAAAAACCTATTTGTAGGAACGTTTTCCCACTGACAACGTTTTATGAAGTTTACAAATCTCTTTACTTCACAAAGTTGCTAAGGTGTGAGCGAAAAAAGGCTTTGTGGTGTCAAGTAAACTTTGCCCAGCTCACGTCGTTATAAACATCAAAGAACTATTTTTCACCAGTTTCCAAATATTTTTGTGGACTCGCTGTAGTTTTGTTTGCAGCAGCTAACACCTCTTACTTTCTCATCTCTGACAAGCAGATAACATCCTTCTACAGGACGAACATTGGAGGTGATCTCCACTAGATGCATCCTGACAGCAGATGAGGGCTGACCACTTCCTCCTCTGGTCAGCTAAGCTTTCCTGAATCCTTTTAAAGGGGCAATCCAAAGAATGATGTCACAATACATCCAAAACCCCAAGTAGACGTCATGAAACAAGCCAACATTCCACAACGGCCATTGTTGGTGACTGTCAGTGGTTCAGAAACAGGTAGAGAGGATTGTCTACACTGGGTGGCCCTTTACCTTAGAGTAATTCTGGTTTGGTTGTCTCAGTATGTGCAATAGCATTACCAGGGTGTCAGAGACCCTAAAACAAGCAGGGAGAAGGTGCCCTATAACCCAATGTTGGATAGTAAAGCACGAGTAGAAACAAGGAAACCCTATGGGTCAGATGGGACCAAGGGTAGATATATTTTTCACAAGAAACAAGGTCCCATTCAATTCGGATGGGTATAGTATCACAATTTTCCAGTCAAAAAGTGGAATTTACACAATTCTTAAATCGAGAAATGGAGGGGGAGAGATGCGTCCTCAGCACGGGAGAATCAGCTTCTGAGAAGGCGTTTCCAAAGGGGACGGTCCGACGGGGTCTGAGGAGACACGGCGATGCTCGTTGTCAACCTCCTTGATCGGATTCGAGTGGCATCATTAATTTTTCCCCCCGAATGGGTTGAGGATCTAGGAGCGCCCTGCCGCCCTTTTCCCCTCGCTGTCCACGCACAGCAAACTTTCCCAGGCATCTTATCCATCGTTTAGTCCTGAAGAGATCCCACCACTTCTATGGGGATCGAAACGTCGTCGATTCACGTCTCTAAACTCTTAACTATACGCTGTATTTTATAATCGAGTATGAGATGTTAACTAATTGTGACTTTCTATATTTTCTATTCTTCAAACACTAAAAGTCAGATTTTAAAGTCACTTGCCTGCGGTAAGGAAATCGGCTGATTTCCTTTTAACCTACTCACGGGCTGCTCACTTATTCCACCACATACTATTTGTTTTTCGCCGAATTGTTATTAAATCACATTTATTTCTAGATTTAAGAACGTGTAAATTCCAATTTTTGACTGGAAAATTGTGATACTATGCCCATCCGAATTGAATGGGACCTTGTTTCTTGTGAAAAAAAAGGATAGTAAAGCACAGCCATCCCTTGGGGGCAGAAGACCCCTCACAGCCCGGGGCCTTGGTACCACTGCACGGGCTGTGATGTTCATAGCTACACCCTTGAATATCAGATGTACTTTGTCAGTGAACAGCTCCACTGTTAATCAGTGTGTCACAATTATAGAAAACACTCTGGTGCCGATCACGATCCGGTAAAAAATTCCCCCGTGCGACTCGTATCGGGTCTTTTTACCGTACGAATCGTACAAGTGCCGTACGAACTGGCAATCACGATTCGCATGGTAAAAAGTCCATACGAACCGCACCGGGAATCATTCCCCACACGTCCTCGGGTCGGAAAATGTGTCCGACACGTCCTCGGACGATTTACCTTACAAACGTAAAAATCCAAGTCCGACCGAGGAATCACGATCCATCCCGTGCGTCCGAGCCTACAACCGTATGGAAAAAACACCGTCCGCACCGAACACCAATAGCAACCATGGAGACATGTGCCCGCATACGCGCCCAACACTCCCCCCAGCCCCCGTACGTCCGACACGTACCCCCCGTATATGTATACCCCCACCCGTCTATGTACACCCCAGTACGTACCAGTCGTACCCCCACCCCAGTACGTGTCGTACCACCGTCAATGTACACCCCCCCACCCCTGTACGTGTCGTACCACCGTCTATGTACACCCCAGTACGTTCCAGTCGCACCCCCACCCCAGTACGTGTCGTACCCCCCGTGTACCTACACCCCAGTACGTTCGAGCCACACCCCCACCCCAGTACGTGTCACAGCCCCGTCTACCTACACCCCAGTACGTTCCAGTCGTACCCCCACCCCAGTACATGTCGTACCCCCCGTGTACCTACACCCCAGTACGTTCGAGCCACACCCCCACCCCAGTACGTGTCATAGCCCCGTCTACCTACACCCCAGTACGTTCCAGTCGTACCCCCACCCCAGTACGTGTCGTACCCCCCGTGTACCTACACCCCAGTACGTTCGAGCCACACCCCCACCCCAGTACGTGTCACAGCCCCGTCTACCTACACCCCAGTACGTTCCAGTCGTACCCCCACCCCAGTACGTGTCGTACCCCCCGTGTACCTACACCCCAGTACGTTCGAGCCACACCCCCACCCCAGTACGTGTCATAGCCCCGTCTACCTACACCCCAGTACGTTCCAGTCGTACCCCCACCCCAGTACGTGTCGTACCACCGTCTATGTACACCCCCCCACCCCTGTACGTGTCGTACCACCGTCTATGTACACCCCAGTACGTTCCAGTCGTACCCCCACCCCAGTACGTGTCGTACCACCGTCAATGTACACCCCCCCACCCCTGTACGTGTCGTACCACCGTCTATGTACACCCCAGTACGTTCCAGTCGTACCCCCACCCCAGTACATGTCGTACCACCGTCAATGTACACCCCCCCACCCCTGTACGTGTCGTAACACCGTCTATGTACACCCCCCCACCCCTGTACGTGTCGTACCACCGTCTATGTACACCCCAGTACGTTCCAGTCGTACCCCCACCCCAGTACGTGTCGTACCACCGTCAATGTACACCCCCCCACCCCTGTACGTGTCGTACCACCGTCTATGTACACCCCAGTACGTTCCAGTCGTACCCCCACCCCAGTACGTGTCGTACCACCGTCAATGTACACCCCCCCACCCCTGTACGTGTCGTACCACCGTCTATGTACACCCCAGTACGTTCCAGTCGTACCCCCACCCCAGTACGTTCCTGGCGCACCCCCAACACAACCTCCTAAGTACGGAGCGCACCCCATGCCCCAACATCACAACCGCATGTACGAGTCGTACAAAGCCACACACAAGGACCAAATCGTACAACCAAATGGCCCATGTACACACCGTACACACGCACAAAACGCACGTACCCAACAAGGACAAAACAAAACAACTCAACAATACACCATTCGAAAGGCACACAGCCACTAAACATGGCCAACAACCACTAAAATAACACAATCACTGACCTGCAACTGTCAAAAACAAACAGAGGCCCAATACACCACCACTCCTTATAACACACCCACCCAAAATTCAAACACTGCCACACCCACCCATGGACCAATAAAAAGGGCCCACACACACAAACCATGAGCCTTTGCAACAGACCCACTGCTGCCAGACACCACAGAACCAGACTACAAGCGACACCACATCTTACACTTGCACACCTTCACACGACCACCCTCACAAACACCCTCTCATCACATTCACACACACACACAACCATCCACACCCCCCCCCAACATCCACACACCCCCCACACCCACACCATCCCCACCCACACCCCTCACCATGCCCACTACCAAGAATCCAAAGTTCAGTCACCGAGAGTTGGAGGTCCTTGTTGATCAAATCCTCAGAGTCGAGCCACAGATCTTTGGAACATTGGTCAGAAGCACCAGCCAGGCAGCCAAAACAGCCATGTGGCAGACCATCGTCGATGCTGTGAATGCTGTTGCGGACACCAGGAGGACCAAGCAGGATTGCCAGAACAGGTGGTACGATCTGCGGAGGAGGGTCAGAGCCAAGAGACAGGAGGAACACGACCAGGCCAACGCCACCGGAGGAGGGCCCTCCCGCAGACCCGTACAGTACCATCCCTGGGAGGAGAGGGTGATGGCCATACTGCCGGTGGAGGCAGTTGAAGGAGTAGAAGGACTCCGAGACCCGGGTGAGTACACAAACAACGCACCTCACATGGGGGGAACTGCAACCACAACCAAAATTAATAACAGGCACGCAACCACCACAAGCCATCGCATTACTCAACCACACTCCATGAGCAGGCACATGCCACTGCTGCCACCATGCCCCATGCACCCAGCTGGACAATGTCAAGTCACAGGCCACAGAAGACAACAACACATGACACGGTAACCCGGATGGCGGGAGGCTGGGCACCAAGAATCACATAGTGCGACTCCAAAGCAGACAACAATGCCCTCTGCCCATATGGCCTAGGTCACAGCCAGACAAACACTGTGTCCCAACACAGGAATGACTTGCCAGCAAATGGCGGATGCCTTGCATCAACACATGGGGGTGAAGGCACTGTTTTACACATGCCAGCAGCTAATGAACAGCCAACAGTGTGAAAGAGTGGCAGCACACACCACCACAGCAGCAGCGCACAGACACACAGCAGACAAAATGGGTGCCTGGAGATCAGAAACAAACTCACATCAACAGGCCAAGGGCCACTCAAAGATCTGCTAACAGTGTGTGCCCAGGAAGCTGGGCCAAGGTGACAGAGGGTGACACACGGAGGGAGGGAGAGGGGGACACAGAGGGAGGGAGAGGGGGACTGAGAGGGAGGGAGACGGACAGAGGGAGGAGGCTGACACACAGAGGGAGGGAGAGGGGGACAGAGAGGGAGGGAGAGGGGGACACAGAGGGAGGGAGAGGGGGACTGAGAGGGAGGGAGACGGACAGAGGGAGGAGGCTGACACACAGAGGGAGGGAGAGGGGGACAGAGAGGGAGGGAGAGGGGGACAGAGAGGGAGGGAGACACAGGAAGATGGACAGAGGGAGGAGGCTGACACACAGAGGGAGGGAGAGGGGGACACAGAGGGAGGGAGACACAGGAAGATGGACAGAGGGAGGAGGCTGACACACAGAGGGAGGGAGAGGGGGACACAGAGGGAGGGAGAGGGGGACACAGAGGGAGGGAGAGGGGGACACAGAGGGAGGGAGAGGGGGACAGAGAGGGAGGGAGAGGGGGACAGAGAAGGAGGGAGACACAGGGAGAGCAAATCAGTCCTGTGGTGTGTGGGAATGTCTGCTCGTCAGCAGGTGGACTGCGTGCATGTAGACAAGGGTGGCCAGTGCCAGAACCCCCCCTCTTCATCATGGCAAAACGCAGGGCCATGTCACAACCTGTACACGAGCACAAGGACAGCCACCTGCATCATATGAGTGTGTGGATCCACTCCATGTGCACATGTACAGTGCTACAAGGAAGGCGCAAATGCATAGCTCGGCACACATGCACACTCCACTGCTGACTGCAGTCACACTTGACGCAGCAAGTAAGACTGTGCCACACATAGTTAAAGGGGCCAAATTGGTGCCCAAGGGACACACACATGCACAAGTGCACTGTGAGTGGAATGCAAGACAGATCCTAATTCCAAGAGGAAATGTGCCAACTTTGTAACGGATGAAACATGGATGTTGCATGGATCAAAATTAACATTTTCTCTCTCACACACAGGTCAACGTCGTGCTGCACCCCCCAACACTGGGGGGGAACACTCACAGGACCCGGATCTGCAGGAGACCGATCCCACCGGCAGCGACCACTCTCACCACTCTGCGGACGACCCCGACCGACCTGGCCCCTCTGGTGTCCAACCACCTGCAGCACCTGCGTCAGGTACAACCGTGCCAACCACCACCCCCACTCCTGCCACATCCCAGGAGACACCCAGGATCCCTGCCCCAACACCACAATGCAGCCAGGCTCGCCAGGAGGGACACGGTGTCCCGGGCACCCAGGAGGAGGCAGGCGACAACGCCAATGCCACCCCTCAGGGGTCCCGGAGACCCGATGTGCCCACAAGTGCAGGCCAGACGCAAGTGGGCAGGGGTGGTGGGAGTGGAGGACGGCGGAGGCGCGAGCCTGACCAGTTGGCTGGGGATCCGGTATTTTCACATGTCCGTAACATCCTGGACTCATACCGGCAGGACACCACGGGCATGGCCCAGGTTGTGTCCGTCCTCGAGGGGATCAAGGTCCAGCAGGCCCAGCAACATGCGGAGCTAATAGCCTGTCTACAGCTACACTAACGGAGGATGGAGGACAGACAGGCTGAGCAAGTGACGGCGTCCCAGGGGATTCACGCTGAACTCCGTCGGATGGCCGACACCATGGCCGACCCTCCCTGTGCCAGAAGGCGGAGAACATCACCACCCACAGGGAGGGATCATGAGGAGGAGGAGGAAACATCCGACGGAGCATCCCAGACGTCGTCACGGCCTGCTGCTGAGGTTCCCCGCAGGAAGCCGGGTCGTCCACGGAAAGGACCGTGAGGGTGGCTGCTACATCACCATCTCCCAGGACACCTGGCCTGGCACCTGGCCCACTGGAGCAACAGCATCACAGCATCAAGAGACATTCTCTGCCACATGGCCCTGCTGGTCACTGGCTGACCAATGTTGACAAAGACTGTGGCATGGACTCTGAGGATTTCCAATGGCAAGGACACCAACTCCCCTACTGAACTTTGGATTCCCTAATCCCGGAAAGCCCCTCACTTTGTCCCCCCCCCCCCCCCCCCCCATAATAAATCACACTATTAAGAGTAGATGCCTGCTGGTAGCATTATTACCTAACATGTGTCTTGTACAGTCTAAACATGCCTGAGTCATCTGTTCACTTCAACCATCCACACCCTGGGGCCTGAGTCTGGCACAGGACACATGGGTCACAGTTTATTAGGCAAGACAGACATGGAGCACCATACACACCCGTGATGTGCAGAACCAGCTGAGGGGGTGGCCGAACAACCGTGCTGACAGACACATTGAGTACAGCAACAGTCATGCGCAGAGGTCAGGGAACCTGGCCCGTGTCCTGGGGGGCACCCAGGTACGTGTAGACAGGTGGCAGAACCATGTCCTGCAAGCTTGAGTCCGGTGGATGCAGAGAATGGGGGCCTGGACAACGTTGGATGCATGGGGATGGCACATGTCACACTACCCACACAGTCATGGACATCATGCCCAATACACAGTCTCAGCACACACACACAGCTTGCATCTTGCCACTCGACACATTGACACATAGCCACAATCTGGGAATACCATGCCAGACATGCAGGATGCACCGTGCCAACACACCAGCATTGACTGAGCAGAGGCACCTTGGAGGCATAGGGACACCTTTAATAGTCATGTTTTTGGGATTGCAGAGGCAACTTGAAGTACACATGAACACATCATGTGGAGTAACATGTGGCTCAAACACTGGCACCCCCCTTCTGCAGCACAAATGCGTGATAGCCATGGTACTGGTACACAAGCGTCGGCTAACAGCTAAATACCCACAGCTGCACACGGAGAGCCTGCCATACACCATAGATCCGCTGATGTGGAAGTCCCACGCCATGTCAAGCCAATGTCAACCGTATGTGTCCGAGGGCAGTGTCACACACATTGATGCCATCATCACAATCCACCATCCCATCACTGATGACTGACAACCAGGCAGCCCATCTATTCTGGTGTACCCAGCTGCATGTCGTGTCCCATGGGGATGCCACATGACTGCAGAGGAACCAAACCCCGACCTGGGCAGTGTGCACACATCGTGAACAACTGCCACACCCAATACACCCCAGATGCATCCCTTACCCCATGGAGACTTCCAAACGTGTCCGTGCCTGTAACGCTGAGTCAGCCCACGATGCCATGTCCATGAGGAATAGCAGTGCCACAACAATGCAACCAGCAGATGGCATGCGCAGGTACCTGGGGAAGAGAGACACACAAGAAGTCAGCCACAAAAAGCACAGCCACTTGCATGTGCATTGACTCGACACATGTATGGATGACAACATGCTAGGTCACAATTATGACTGGGGAAATACTACCATCACTGCCACCATCACTCCAGTGACACACCCACACACACCTCTGACTCACGTGCCATACATGCAGGTGGACACACACATCACAACACATGCCACACGGGGACCAAGGCGTGCACACTCAGACACTGGTACTCACCACTAAGCAAAGAAGTCGCGTATGAGCCGAGTCCGGATGTCCTCTTGCGGCTCCACATCCTCCACATCACTAGCCCCATTGCCAAGCCCTTCGTCCTCCACGGGTGGATGGTCCTCGTCATGTTGATTCAGGATGAGTGGCACAGCTCTTTCAACTGCCATGTTGTGCAGCATGCAGCAGACCATGAAGATCTTGCAAACCTTTGCCGGGGCATACGGGAGTGCGCCGCCGGTCTTGTGGAGGCACCGGAATCGGCTCTTCAGCATGCCAAACGTCCTCTCTATCACTCGCCTTGTCCGGCCATGGGCGGTGTTGTAGCGGAGCTGGGCCGGCGTGATGGGGTTGCGGAGAGGTGTCAGCAGCCAAGGCATGTTGGGATAGCCAGCGTCCCCTAAATGGAAAGCACATGGATATCGTTAGAACTGGCGAAGCGGTAGTGCTGCTCGGCCAAACAGAATACAGGACAGACAGACTGTACCCACCAACAACACATGCTCGTTCGTTGCGCAGCTGCATCATCATATCAGGCATCCCGCTACGCCTCATGATGTAGGCATCGTGTGCTGATCCTGGGAAACGAGCACAGACATGTGAAATCACCATGTTGGACAGACACACCACAAGGGCATTGATGGAGTGGTAGTGCTTCCGATTGCGGTACGCCACCTCCCGTGCGTGTGGTGGTACCAAACCTACATGTGTCCCATCTATGGACCCAATGACATGGGGCATCCCTCCCAGGGCATAGAAACCACGCTTGACCTCAGTCATCTGTTCAGGGGTTGGGAACTTGATGAAGTCATCCAGGTGAATCAACATGGCCTCCAAGAAATCATGCAGCACACCGCTGAACATGCTCTGGGACATGCCACCAACATGAGCTATGGTATTTTGGAAGGTACCCGTGGCAAGGAAATGTAGGGCAGCCATTACCTTCAGCTGGGGTGTCAGTGCCGTAGGATACCTGTGCTGCGGTTGCAGGTGTGGTGCCAGTCTCGCCGTCAGCTCCAGAATCAACGGTTGGGTGAAGCGGTAGAGCCGGATCCTGTCATTCTCCTGCATGGTGGCCAAGTCTGGAATTCTTCGGGCAACAGGAGGCGCTCTGCAGTAATTTGGAAGTGACAAGGAAGAGTGAGTGCACTACGAGAACAACTCATGTCTACTGAGCACATGTAAATCTGGCAATACACACATGCCACATAGGGAGTCAGGCATGTGCTACATGCCCAGGACACGTATGGATGCAAGGTGACACTCCTTCCAAGACCCAGCTACACACGGTGATTGAGAACCTCCCCATGCCACGCCATGGAAATAGCTGTGTCCCAGTGCAAGTGCACTGCCCGACGCAAGACAGGAGTGACATACACCCACACATCAGCAGAAGTGTGATGCCGATTGCAGAGACTGGCAGCGGAACACTTGAGCCACAGGTCACATGACATTACACTAGTCCAGCCCACACACCTTGCCATGAAGGTGCACATGTCATGACTCACCACACATTCCTTGTGAGTTTGCTGACATGGCCTTGTCACGCTACTCCGTGTCCCTTGCATACATGTGCACCTCACATCCGAGAACACATGTGGCATGGTGTTGGGAACAGTGTGCAATGACAATCTACACACAGCCACATGTTGGTTGCTGCAACGGCTGCAGCTTTTGAGGGTGCTACAACATCAACCTGATGTAAATCCCGGACACATATATGGCATAGTCACATTGTGCACTGTGGGTAGTGATAAGTCATGTGTCATGACCCCTGTACCTGGCATCATGGGACACTTCCGTGTGTTGGTGTCGGTGCCATGCCAGTGACGCTCACCCCAAGAGCGCAGTCCCACATGCACACATGTCAAAGGAGTCAAGGGCATGCCTGGCACACATTGCACCCTCACACAGTACACATGTACACATCTCATCATACATCTGGTGCCTTCTCCACTCAGGAGGCATGTTCCACATCACAGCCTGTGACACCTGTGCCCCACACATGTGGTAATGCACAGACGATGCCTTGATGTCCATTCCTGGACAAGTATGTCCATCCATGGACAAGTATGTCCGCCCTATTCCTACATGTGTGTCGCCTATCACCACAGTGATGTGTAAAATCCGCCGTACTGCTGCTGAGAGGGCCTGTGCATGTTCCCAAATCACTGTGGGAGTGCTGCCGTATGTGTACCCATCGTGATGGCGAGCGTAGATGCGAGTGTACGGTCCGTGTCACTACGGGTACGCATACGCGTGCAGACCCATAGTGATGGAGAGCGTAAATGTGAGTGTACGGTCCGTACCACTACGGGTACGCATACGCGTGCAGACCCATAGTGATAGAGAGCGTAGATGCGAGTGTACGGCCCTATCACTATGGGTCTGCACGCGTATACGTACCCGTAGTGGTAGGGACCGTACACTCGCATCTACGCTCACTATCACTATGGGTCTGCACGCGTATTCGTACCCGTAGTGGTACGGACCGTACACTCGCATCTACGCTCACTATCACTATGGGTCTGCACGCGTATGCGTACCCGTAGTGGTACGGACCGTACACTCGCATCTACGCTCACTATCACTATGGGTCTGCACGTGTATGCGTACCCGTAGTGGTAGGGACCGTACACTCGCATCTACGCTCACTATCACTATGGGTCTGCACGCGTATGCGTACCCGTAGTGGTACGGACCGTACACTCGCATCTACGCTCACTATCACTATGGGTCTGCACGCGTATGCGTACCCGTAGTGGTAGGGACCGTACACTCGCATCTACGCTCACTATCACTATGGGTCTGCACGCGTATGCGTACCCGTAGTGGTACGGACCGTACACTCGCATCTACGCTCACTATCACTACGAGTACGCATACGCGTGCAGACCCATATTGATGGAGAGCGTAGATGCGAGTGTACGGTCCGTACCACTACGGGTACGCATACGCGTGCAGACCCATAGTGATGGAGAGGGTAGGCATGCATGTACGGGCCGTTGCCATGCATTTGGGGTGCCCTAGGGCCCCCACACGCACCGTACCTGTGTGTGATGCTCCAAATTACATAGGGGACAAGTATTAAGGCCTACATGCATGCTGGTTGTCATGGAGACCAAGTTCAAAATTCGAAATTGTTCTGGAAGGTGCACAGCAGAAGTCAGTTGGAATTTGTCTACTTTGTTGCAATGTGTTTGTGGGGCTGACATCATGCAGGAGAATGAAACCGATAGAGAACACACAGACTGCTAGGTTTGTAGGGATTGGTGGAAACATAGGATGCAAATGTGAGTGACCAATCTCTCTGTACTCCTGTGCATGAGACTGGGCAGAAGGGCACATATAAGGCAGCCAGGTCCCATGAGGGAGCACTTGTCTGCACATCTTTGCATTCGTCGACCCAGCTGCTGCTACTGATTCCCTGGAACCATGTCAAGGGCTGTGGAGAGGACACAGCCATTCACCCTGGAGGAGAACATGGCTCTGCTGGATGTGATCCTCCCACAGTACCCCATGCTGTATGGGCGACCAGGGTATCAGGTGAGTGCATAGGCCACTGCCACAGACTGTCCCTATGTTGTGACTGTGACTTCTGCCATTGCGTCCAGGTGTAACACACATGCCATGTACTGTCGGGGGGGTCCCAGGGGGGGGGTGCCTGATGTCTCCCAGCAGTGCCCTGAGACAGGAGGGGTGGGGGCCTATCACTCACAGCAGTGCCCTGAGACAGGAGGGGTGGGTACAGAGTGCTCCCAGCAGTGCCCTGAGACAGGAGGGGTGGGTACAGTGTGCTCCCAGCAGTGCCCTGAGACAGGAGGGGTGTGTGCCTATCACTAACAGCAGTGCCCTGAGACAGGAGGGGTGGGTACAGTGTGCTCCCAGCAGTGCCCTGAGACAGGAGGGGTGGGGGCCTATCACTCACAGCAGTGCCCTGAGACAGGAGGGGTGGGTGTGATGCACAGTGTGAGCCTTGATCATTGATTGTGACATTGCCATCATTCCACCTGTGTACCCACTGTGGCACGTAGTGCTTTTTCCCCTCAACAGGGGATGATGTCCCTATGACAAAGGTGCAATGCGTTGGCTGCATGACATGCCTTGTTGTAACCAGCTAATTTGTACCCATATGTCTCTCTGTGACATGTGGCTGGTGTATTGATGTGGTGTCACTTCTTCTACCTCACAGGTGGGCGCCACTGCCAAGGAGCAGATCTGGCTGACCGCCGTCAGTGCCGTGAGGCGTGTGGATGGTCGGAGGCGGAGCCTGCCCCAGGTGAGGAAACGCTGGCAGGATATCCGGTGCTGGACGCGGAGGATTGCACGGCTCCTGCTGGGGGACTCACCTGAGAGCCACAAGAACCGCGGCCGCCGCCGTCTGAGCCACCTCCACAGGCGTGTGCTGCCGGTGGTCTTTCCAGACCTGGAGAGGCGCTTACAGGCGATGCAGCACCCGGAAGGGGGTAGGTACATGTGTGTTTGTTGTGTGTCACCGGCATTTGTAAGGGCACAGTAGCATGAATTCACTGGCAGGGTTTAAAGGTGCTGTGCAGATCCTGTTTGCCCCAGTATAGCGCTGTGCCCCTGCCACCCTTCCCCTCCTTGCAATGTGTTCCCTGGTCTGTGTGTAGTCACTCCTCCACAGGGTAATGTAGGCTGGCGCTTTGTCCACGGGAACAATGTCTGTAGCATCATGTGTGGGGGTGGTGTGTAACAGGTTGTGGGACATTGCCTGTGCACTGTCAAGTTCACTGCATGTGGGTTCCATATCAGTTGGCACTGATGCTGACTCCAGACATGGGAGTTGGTCTCTCATGTGTCATGCCTTACAGCGCGCATGTCCCATGTAGTGGCCTGTGACATGATGTGCATGAGTGTGCGATACACATAGTGCAGGGATGGTGACGTGTGTTGCAGTCATTACCATTCAGTAGCATGTAGTTGCGTGCCCACTACTGTCCCCTGGGGCACCTTTTCCTCAGTGGTGTATGTGTCATCATAAACGTGGCCACTGTCAGTGTCTACAGCGTAAGTTGTGCTCTCTGCCATTGTCCCCTGTCACCATGTATATAGACGTGCTATTTTGTACAGGTGTCCACTGTGCAGCCTGACCTGATTGTCCTTCTTCATACTCACAGTTGCCAGTGCCTGTGTGTCTTGCTATACTCATCTGAGGATGGGCACTGGTACCACATTATTTGTACAGGCGCACCTTGGCTGTTTGGCGTTCAATCTCGCTTTTTGCCTGCCCCTGTGTGTATCACCCAGACTATGAGATGTTGGTGCCACCTGTGTCTCAACAATTTGCCTCGTGTAGGGTCTTGTTGGGGCGGGCAATGCCTATGTGTTAAATCCTGATTACCACTTGCTGGGTCTGGGCAGTGTGTGATGTGTCTGGACACACACGCAATGTGCAGTGACAGAGTCATGTTGTGCATGTTTTCAGCATTACCTATGCAGCATGTGTCTCAAGTTCATGGATATGGTCCCTGGTCATCGGTATTTTCGCCAACGCTGTGTGGTGCAGATGCAGTGCTGGATTGTCCCCAGGGCCTGGGTGCTATGTCAGACTCCTTTTCCTGTGTTTAGCTATTGTCTCATGCTCTCCATGGTATTTCAGTGGCATGGTGGCTCAACCAACTGTGTGTTTCATGCCCTACATCGGTACCCTGTTCAGTAGATGTTAGGGATCTTCCTTTTCAGGCCATGCAATGTTACCTATGTGGATTGGACTCATCTGACAGATGTGTACAGATGTCTGATTATTTCTGTCTCTCCACCCTGCCCACAGCATCGTCGGGGGACACAGAGGGAGACATGGACACAGACCAGGCGGAGGGACCGAGCACCAGTGCCAGCCGTGACATCGGGTCTGGCACATCGAGTGGTACAGAGGCGGAGGAGAGTGTGGCCGAGGACCTGTCGACTGGCACATCAGACTACGAAGCTGACAGGTCCGGGGACGATGTCTCCGAGTGGGCGGAGGCTGCACCAGCAGCTGACAGCGGAACAACACCTCGCACCGCCCCCTCAGTTTCCACCAGCCGCCTCCCACTTGCTCGTGTCCCTTCCCAGCGTGCCCGGTCACAGCATGTCTCCTTCCTGCCAGGCACCGCACCCCCTGCCCCTGTCTCCACTGCTGCCGCCAATGCAGAGTCTGTGGACATCCAGCGGCAACTGCAGGTTGGTCAGGCTGCGATCCTTAATGTCCTCCATGCCCACGGCAAAACCCTCACCAACATCGAGGCTTTCTTGGAGGGCATTCATTCATCGCAGGCTGACCAACGCAACTTGCTGAGGTCCATCGACTCCACACTGACTGCAGCAGTGGGTCTCCTGCAGCGCGACCTCCCCCCACCTACCCCTGCCCCATCCACACTTCCCACTCCCATGCCTGTCACACGTACACCCAGACGTCGGCATGCACCCACATCAACAGACACGGGCACCACACCAGCAGGGAAGGTCCACCGCACTCCTCCTGACACGCACACACAGGGTGAGGTAGGCACACCCACTGGGTCGGGGGGCAAACGTGTGACACGCAGCCATAGTGGGAGTCCGCATTCCACCCAGTCCACTCCCTCCAAATCCCCTCCCCTCAGCTCTCCTGGCCACATCTCCCCCAAGGACACCTTCATGGCCGCTCTGTCCCTGAGCCCCACAGTTACACCACCACGCAAGCGGTCAAGGAGGTCCCCGGTCAGGGTGGTTGAGTCTCCCCCCCTGTCTCCACCCTCCCCCGGTGGCGCTGCGACCCATCCCTCTGACCCCCCCCCCTCCTTGGGGCCTGAGGTCCCTTCGGGTGCAGGGGACTCCCTGGAGGACCTTGCAAAGGTGTGTAGTGCCATCCTGGCCTCCGCCTTTGGCACTGACCCACCCCCTGTGGTGGAGTCCTCCATCCCTGCACCCACAACGCCGCCCCTTTGCCCTGATGTCCCTGCGGTGCCTGTTGCTTCCCCCCCCCCTGATGCCCTCACCAGTGTGGAAGACGATGCCATTTGACTGTGCAGGCAATGTAGGGGACACGCATCCCACTGTGTCCCCCATCCAGCTGAGAATCATTGACTGCCCTATGGGCTTTGTGAAGATTGAACTGCCTGCGATCCACGGACATTGTGCTCATGCTGAATAAAGCTTAATTTTGTTTTCATTATCACACTACTGCTATGCTGGTATTGGTGTTGGTGGGGCTGCTACATGGTTTTGGGTGGTGTGTAAGGGTTTGGGTGTGTGGGATGTGTAGTAGTGTACTGCTCATTGGTGGGACCCTGTGATCTGTGTGCCATCACAAGGTGTTGGCTAACTTTCTTTGTTCATGTAAGCAGTTACTGCATGGTGCACTTGTCCCAGGGTGTATTCCTTCCTCTGTGTACCCAGCTTTCTTCCCTGCAGGGTGTTCCCAATGTTTAGCGCAGAGCTGTGTCTACATGAGCTGTGTGTGTGACGGAGCCCTTCTACTTTGGCCATGCATGCAGGGCCATGTCTCCACCTGCGACAATCGTGGCATCCTTGGTGATCACTGTACCTGTGTGTGGAGTCTGTTGACATGAGTTCATGGGGACATGTTCCCTTGTAGCCAGTATGCATGTGGATAATTCTGGCCTCACACACATGTGTTACATCCCTCCTGTATCAGGGCACTGCTGGGAGTGATGGGCACCCACCCCTCCTGTCTCAGGGCACTGCTGGGAGGACTCCACACCCACCCCTCCTGTCTCAGGGCACTGCTGGGAGGACTCTGCACACACACCTCCTGTCTCTGGGCACTGCTGGGAGGACTCCACACCCACCCCTCCTGTCTCAGGGCACTGCTGGGAGGGCTCTGCACACACACCTCCTGTCTCAGGGCACTGCTGGGAGGACTCCACACCCACCCCTCCTGTCTCAGGGCACTGCTGGGAGGACTCTGCACCCACCCCTCCTGTATCAGGGCACTGCTGGGAGTGATGGGCACCCACCCCTCCTGTCTCAGGGCACTGCTGGGAGGACTCCACACCCACCCCTCCTGTCTCAGGGCACTGCTGGGAGGACTCTGCACACACACCTCCTGTCTCTGGGCACTGCTGGGAGGACTCCACACCCACCCCTCCTGTCTCAGGGCACTGCTGGGAGGGCTCTGCACACACACCTCCTGTCTCAGGGCACTGCTGGGAGGACTCCACACCCACCCCTCCTGTCTCAGGGCACTGCTGGGAGGACTCTGCACCCACCCCTCCTGTCTCAGGGCACTGCTGGGAGGACTCCACACCCACCCCTCCTGTCTCAGGGCACTGCTGGGAGGACTCCACACCCACCCCTCCTGTCTCAGGGCACTGCTGGGAGGACTCCACACCCACCCCTCCTGTCTCAGGGCACTGCTGGGAGGGCTCTGCACACACACCTCCTGTCTCTGGGCACTGCTGGGAGGACTCCACACCCACCCCTCCTGTCTCAGGGCACTGCTGGGAGGGCTCTGCACACACACCTCCTGTCTCAGGGCACTGCTGGGAGGACTCTGCACACACCCCTCCTGGGTCTGGACACTGCTGGGGGGACTCTGCACACACCCCTCCTGGGTCTGGACACTGCTGGGAGGACTCTGCACCCACCCCTCCTGTCTCAGGGCACTGCTGGGAGGACTCTGCACACACCCCTCCTGGGTCTGGACACTGCTGGGAGGACTCTGCACCCACCCCTCCTGTCTCAGGGCACTGCTGGGAGGACTCTGCACACACACCTCCAATTTCTGGATATGTACGCTTGGGACATACACGGTGTGGGTGCGCTCCATGCATTCGAGGTGAGGGTACGGGTCGTACTTACACTGTTGGGGTGGGGGGTACGCTCCATGCATACGCGGGTGAGGGTTCGTGTCGTACTTACACTGTTGGCATGGGGGGTACGCTCCATGCATACGCGGGTGGGGGTACGGGTCGTACTTACACTGGTGGGGGTGGGGGTACGGTCCGTACGTCCGCGGGTGAGGGTTCGAGTCGTACTTACACTGTTGGGGTGGGGGGTACGCTCCTTGCATACGCGGGTGGGGGTACGGGTCGTACTTACACTGTTGGCATGGGGGGTACGCTCCATGCATACGCGGGTGGGGGTACGGGTCGTACTTACACTGGTGGGGGTGGGGGTACGGTCCGTACGTCCGCGGGTGAGGGTTCGAGTCGTACTTACACTGTTGGGGTGGGGGGCACGCTCCATGCATACGCGGGTGGGGGTACGGGTCGTACTTACACTGTTGGCATGGGGGGCACGCTCCATGCATACGCGGGTGGGGGTACGGGTCGTACTTACACTGTTGGCATGGGGGGTACGCTCCATGCATACGCGGGTGGGGGTACGGGTCGTACTTACACTGGTGGGGGTGGGGGTACGGTCCGTACGTCCGCGGGTGAGGGTTCGAGTCGTACTTACACTGTTGGGGTGGGGGGTACGCTCCATGCATACGCGGGTGGGGGTACGGGTCGTACTTACACTGTTGGCATGGGGGGTATGCTCCATGCATACGCGGGTGGGGGTACGGGTCGTACTTACACTGTTGGCATGGGGGGTACGCTCCATGCATACGCGGGTGGGGGTACGGGTCGTACTTCCACTGTTGGCATGGGGGGTACGGTCCGTACGTCCGCGAGTGAGGGTTCGAGTCGTACTTACACTGTTGGGGTGGGGGTACGCTCCATGCATACGCGGGTGGGGGTAGGGTCCGTACATATCCGTCCCCACGCTATGTGATGCTTGTGCGGGCCGTACCCAGGCCTTTGCCACGTGGGTACGATCCGTCCCGCCATTGTTGGGGTGACGTGTGTGTGGGCGTGGTACGACTCGTACCCACGCTCTTGAGGCGTGGGTACGGGACGTACCTGTCTGGTTGTGTTGCCGGTTCGCGTGGTGACGGACTTCCGTTGTGGCGGTCGCTGGCTTATCAGGACACACCCCCACCCCCTCGTGGTGACCAGGGCATGGGAGTCAGGTATGTCCAGGCCATGTGTGACTTATGTGGTTGTTTTGTGGTCTGCCCTGGTCGTGCCACCCCCACCCCACCCCACTTTCCCCCCTCCCTTAGTTATTCTGACCTTCTGCGGCGTCTGCGTCGGTGCCTGTAGAGCAGGTGGACTGCTATGAGGGCAGGGATGACTCGTAGGTTCGGGTCCATGTCTGTCCGTCGCGTACTGGTACTCCAATCGCGTCGTCCTGTCGCGTACGGGTCCTCCTTGGTGGCGTCGTCCTGTGTGTCCGTCACGTACTGGTCCTCCTTGTTCGCGTCGTCGTCTGTCCGTCGCGTACTGGTGGTCCTTGTTCGCGTCGTCCTGATTTCCCGGCAGTTTTTGGCTGCCGCAAAATATTCACCGTGCGGGGTGACGTCGGTGCGAATCGTGATTCCTGGGTCGTGAATGGCTGGCTGCGAGCGTCCCGACGTCAGGTCGGCACTTTCCCGGATCGCATTGGTAGGTGTTTTTTTGTTCGGTCGGACTTTTTTACGAATCGTACGGTCATGGTGTACCCGTGCGAATCGTAATTCCTTGTTTGTAGAAATTGACGACCGGGTACGCGTCGGACGGAGAATATGCTCCGTCCGACGGTTCGTACCCGGTTTTTACCGGATCGTGATCGGCACCTCTGTCTTTTTACAATGTTATTCCTATTGGTCCGATTGTTTTGACCGCATTTCTGACTGGGAGAGCGGGACCCAAATGAATCTTTAAAATAAATTACAGAATCGGACCAATAGAAATAACATTGGTCTATGACTGGCACCGTCAATTGAACAGAGCCCATCGGTTCTACTCTTTAAGGGATAATTAACACCATTAAGGGATTATCTCCCTTTAACAACCAGTCCCAGTTAGTTGTAATTCCTGAGAGGGTCCCTACTTTGCAGATTTGACCCTTCACACACCCAGCCAACCCCAGGTCATTACAGGCCTGATGAGACACATATATTCCTTAATAGATCGAAACGTCGTCAACACATGTACAAAGGCAGACTATTTTCTGTAATTGTGACACACTGGTTAATCCCCTTTGTCCGTGATTTGCACTAAATATATATTGCTGTCTTTTTATAAAATAACCAATATAAAATTGATGCTCACATTGTCCTTCACTGTTTTCCCTTGTTCAGTTTTGGTGTTTCTTCACACCTGGGGTCTATTCATTCGTTTCTCTTTAAGAGACTTCCTATCACTCACAAAGTGGGTTTTTGATGAACATTTTGAAATATCCTAACTGGTTTTCAATAAAACTGAGTTCAGCTGAACCAGAGTTTTTGAGAAATACTGGCTGTGCTGCTTCTTTAATGAAATATCAATGGTGATCAAATTAAGAATGTTGGCTTAAATATTGATTCTACACAGAAATGCTATGTTTTCAAAAAATTGATTGTTTTCAAAATAAGTTCCATGTAAACACTTGTTCCAAGGATTACTTGATACCCATGTTCACATGGACATAAGCATTGCTCTTGTTTTTGTTTAAGCAATGGGAGGAAATAGGCTTGTTTATTTTCGACTGGAGCGGCCGCCTTCTGACTGCAAACAGTTGGGACCACCCCCATTAGAAAAATCTCACCAGATATCCTCCTAGCATCACAATAGACAATGCCAAATCTTGTTCGTGCCCACCAACTTATCGTTCTGGAGCTGCGTGCAAGGAAAAATCATGCCGCATGGGGGTTGGCAGAATTTGGCCAGAACTCAGCTTTACAAGAATAATGCAGAGCTGCCAAAATTCCACCAATTCCGCTGGTGGAATGGAATATTCTGGCCACCCCTATTGGTGGACACCAAGGTTGCAACACCTCAGTGTTGCGCTGCAGTGCTGTGACAATGCCCTCTTGTGGTTTGGATATTTCCACAAAGATGCATGTTACACCTCATCAAGGCATACATGCCATGTGCAAGACTTTCCATATCCGTGCCAGACGTGACGTTTTGAAATCTATCCACATTTTCCGTACTGCAATCTTATCCTCATCTGACATGTGCACAACTGCATCTCCCAGAGATCCTGGAATACCCTCTACGACCCTCTGCATCAGTTAGTGCTGAATTGACCACTAAGTCTTCCTTCACATCCGCCAACGTATCTTCAAACCCACCTGAAGGTGTTTTTATTCACTGACTGCGCGGACGATATATTCAAAGCTTCCATTTATTTTTGGATGAATTCTAGAGATAAGCATTGTATAATTCCAGGTAAGCGTCAATAATATTGGCAACGTGACTGATTTTCGATAATTCTGTTGTCAAAGTCAATGAGATGTGTTTGTGTATCTGCTGACATCCTGGCACTTCGACTCAAATTTGGTGTGAAGTATTTCCAGTAGCTGACATGGCTGGTGTTTTTCAACACGTCTAGTTATTTGTCCCTGAGGTGCTTTTGTGATGCTCTCAAACAACATCACAGTGCTGTCCTCACTGCATAAATCCTTCACTGCACTTGACACACTGATGTCTGCTGGGTGTTGGGCTGTCCTGCTTTGATCTAAACTGGAGAGGAGCCCATGAAAATGCATGAGGAAGTAACACATTCCCTTCACAGATATTTTAACATTTTGTAACATGTGGCAAGTATTATTTCACAAGATAAACATTGACAGGAACACTAGAGAGGCAACATTGTAACGTGGAACGTGTTACACTCAATGTATGATGCAAAGACATACTTGGATCAGAACAGTTCTTGGATAATGCACTGCTATGGACAATCGCCTCACAGAGGCAGTATTGTGAGGCAAGGGGCAGCGCCTGGCACTAAGCCTATGTCATTTATATTGAAGGGGTCCGCTTACACGTCATGCCATCACTGTCCTAGGTCCAAGTGGAAATGCAGCTACATTGCTCATGTGTTCCTCATAAGTACATTTAGGTTCATTCTACATGTGAGATGCATTACTTTTCCAAGGTCATGGGAAGTGTGTGCAAAGCTTTGGGTACAGAACTCCATATTATAGTATCTCCAGCACCTGCACTTCCTTCTATGTACTTACTTCCAAACATGGCATCTGTTTACGGTTTAAGTAATATATTTCATAGTATATTTCATACCTTTAAGAGCAGGGAGTCAAACCAGTGCTGGGCTACTAAGGGCCTTCTTTAGAGTGTGGTTACCCCATCCGGGCAACTTAGCATTTTACTCTGTCTCCTTGATGGAGTAACTGCACTTTGATGCAACTCCAAATTTAGAGATGTCTGCTCCCCCAGTAGACATCTATTACATTGGCAGGAACTGCTGTCACGGCGGTTCCTGCTAATGTATTGAAAGTGTGCCGAACGGCTCTGCCATCATGGCGGAGCCATACTGCACACATTCAATTTCTTTTTATTTTCAAAAAAGAAAATCCCAAAGAGGGATTTTGTTTTTGAAAAAACAAAAAAACAATTACCTCCTCGCCATTGGAGTTTTCTACCATGACGTGGGGGGTAACTGAAATGTTTTTACTTTCTCAGCTTTTTAAATCATTGATGTAGAGCAGTGTCCATGGGAGGGGCAGCTCCTCCATTTGAACAGAGGAGAGTCGCCCCGTGAACTAAAATGCCACACAAAAGCCTCAGAGTTAAAAAATAAAATGGTAATAAAGTTAATTTATTACCATTTTATTTTTCGTCAACCTGTCCTGAACTGAGTGTCAGGACGGGGCAGGGTCTTCTGAGTAGCAGCAGCAGGGAGGAGTGGTGGGCTGCCTGTGCCCTTAAGTTTAAAATGCGCATGTCCCTTTGATCGGCTGTTTTGTGACGGCCAGCGAGACATGCGCACTTTAAACCGACAGCTGGGTTGAGAGCAAGGGAGCGCTGAGAGAGGCCACTCCCTCCAATCCTGGTGCGTCTCTCATGCTGGTTAACAGCATGAGAGCAGTGCTGGGATTGGTTAAGGGAGTTAGCTGGGGCCCGCACTGAACACCGGACTGGAGTGAGGAGGAGGACATGTTGTGCATGCAGCATGTAAGGTAAGTGAATTGTTAATTTTTTTGCGGTGCACGATAGTGCAGGCACCCGTCCACCACCCATTTGCCTGCCTCACCACTATCCATATATGCCAGCCGCTACTGGCCTGTGGTCCGCGATAAGAGCAGAAAGAAGCGGTGAACTCACAGAGGTATTGAAACACATAACAGACTGATACTCTATTGGCGAACAAGAACATGAAGGATGTGAAGACTTTGTGTTTACATAATCTGATCATCAGATTACCTTATGGAGCCATGAACAAATGGTAAAAGCAAGCAATAGAGATAGATGAGATAACGGGGGTCACTTCCCTACAGAAAGAGTCAGTGTATGTAGCATACCTCATGCACATGCTTGATTAAAAAAGAGGTCTAGTGGTGACTAGTTGTGGGATAACATCAAGTGCCTCTCCTGATGAAGGTGTTTTTTTCTGAAACGCCCATAGAATTATATTTGTAGCCACACTATGAATATATATGATCCACACTCATTGAAGGACATATGGAAATAAATGTGTAGTTATTGAATATTTGAATATGATGTATACATACCTATGGAAGAAGTATTGAGAAAAAGACTTGATCATTTGATATTAGTCTTTTGTATTATGAGTGAATTATGCTGTATAACAGGTATATATATTATTATCAGAATGGAAGGTGGAAGTAAATGAGAGTGTCTGGGGGTTTAATTGAATGATGATGAGTGTGTTGCAGTGATTTTAGAGAGAAATTTGTGTTGGTATAAGAGTTGCAGAGGGTTGCTCATAATAGATTGTCATAGGTTTTGAAATATACTGTGCAATATTGTGTTATGAAATGTGTTTGACTTAATGCAAATTGTAGAGAAATCTTCATATACAGGATGAAATTGGAAAGAAAGAAGATGCAATGTATAAGACTTGAGTCTTTCTGAGCTTCAGTAAATGGTTGACTTAATTGCTAGAATTTGTCATTGGAGGAAGGGGGGGTGTTTTCCTTAATATGCTTACTTTCACATACTGCCACGTTTTAGATGGTATATCTGCAAATGATGGCAGTGGTTACAAAAAGAACAGTCAGCACCTCTGTTGTAGTTTGCACAAGTATACACCCATACATAATCCGGCGTGCTCAATGCCAACACTGTGCCACCCACAGTGTCACTTAGTGCAGGGAGAAAACGTCCTCCATACACATCAATTTAAATATTGCGAAAACAGAGCAAAGCACCTCAAAAGTAACAACGGACCATCAGAAGTCAGTAATATATTTAATTACGTTAGTACATCATAAGTCAAATAAATCCATATGGCAAGTGCATAAGAAAGTGTACAATAGTTTTCAGAAATGTTGACACGTAGTTGTAGTACAAAAACAGCCGACACGTGTTTCGTCGATGAACGACTTTCTCAAGGCTCAAAGGATTTATCTGTGTGTCGTAAGGTCCACCAGGTAAAGCTTGTTCCCGATCGAGGTTACTCAGTAGTGCTTGAATAACTCTATGAGTCCGTATGCGTAAAGACCTTCAAGCGATATCAGTATGCTAAGAATGCCACCAAAACGCCCTTTTCCATTCAAGGTATCACAGGAAAGTTAAAAATATCTGTATCAGTCCGTGAGCGTACAACTTGCCTAGGTCTGACTTCTGATGGTCAGTTGTTACTTTTTGTGGTGCTGTGCTCTGTTTTCGCAATATTTACGTTTTAGATGGTGTGAAGCAAAAGTAATATTCTAAATAGGGAGGGCAGACAAGTGGCAAAAACTCAGATGGCCATTACTACAACGGGCCATCAGAAAAGTATGTCAGCGGCAGAGACAGAGTAGTCTCTGCCCCTGACATACTCAAGATCTGCCTGACTCTAAATGAGGCAGGCTGATCTTCAGTGCAGCCTAAAGGGTACTCCATCCCAGTTGCAAAGGAGTACCTTTTCTGCTGCACTATAAATACGTCTGCAAATCCGATAGGGATCAGAGAAGCAACCTGTGCACTGAACTTTAAAGCCTATAGTGTGTCTATGTGTGTATAAAGATTTTCCTGGAGGATTCGGGATCCTCCTCCATGTTACTAATGTCTCTGGTTCAATTCCCAACATCAATGTGTGTGCAATTGTAAGTGCCACTACTCCAGAGTCTCTGCTACCTCAGTATTAAGTAATATGACAACCAACTTCTCTGGGACATGGCATTCCTCAATTCCAAATGCAGAGTTGAGAACGTCGTATCCCACAAAGTTAGTTAGCATAAACATGGGAAATGTATGTGGAGTGTGGCTTGGCTGCTGAAGATGTGTTTAATTAACAAGGGAACCCAATTGTAATGGTTAGGGACCTTGGGTAGTAGGACATTACAATTACAAAATAGTCCCTGACAGGGGAGATTCACACAGAAAACAATGAATATAGGCCTAAAATCAGTGCTATATTAAAGCTGGACAAAAAATGTAATAATGTATTAAATCACATAAAACACAAGAATAAAGTGGGATACAATCCTGCATTCAACGCAGCATATATAACAAAGACACAAATGAACAGAAATTGACAAATTCAGAAAAACGCTCAGGCAGGACAAAAAATGCATGTAACCTGTATAAAGAAGTGCAACAAGCAAACAATATGTAGAGACACCGTTACACATCAGTAATTAATTCAATTCAATTGTGTTTATGGTGCATATAAGTTCGACGACGTTTCAATCCCGTAGAAACAATATTGGGATCATCATCAGGACGTAAAAATAACATGCCTGAGGGAATTTTAGCCAAGCGTAATAGCAGGGGGCGAGCAATGAGGCAATTGTGAAAATGCCAGTAAGGGATTACTGCGGTCGCACGGAGGTACGTTAGATCACTTGAGCGTCTTGGCGCATAGCAATGGAGGTAGGGATTGAGGCAATTCCCAATTGAGGGTACTGGTATGGAGAGGCGCGGTAACCTAATTACTAGGCCTGGGCGAAAATTTCGTTCCGTTCGCGGAAATTGCGATAACTTGACATTTTCGCGTTCCGCGGAGAGCGCGAAAATGTCAAAATTTCCGGTTTCCGCAGCTTGGCGATAATTTGTTTCTTGCTCGCGCTGTAAAATAATACATTCTCGCGCGCGCGCGATCGCCTTACCTGAATCCCTGTGTTCGCCGACAAGTTTTCTTGATCCGGTCGCGTTCTCCATGAGATGTTGTATTGTTTTAGCCATTTGCGCTGTCTCGCGACAGTTCGCGCCCGCAGTGACGTCATGCGTCGCGCGATCACGTCTTTCTTCTCGCGATCATGCACCGCGAGAAGACTGAAAACAAGATGGCCGCGCCCGCAAGCAACCGCATGGTTAAGTTGGCGAGCCGCGAACACGCAGAAAATACCGCGAACGGGCTGGAAAAAAACTTCCGCATCTTCGTGATATTTCCGCGTGTTTGCGGAGATTTTAAACATTTTCGTGATAATTTTGCGAAAGTCGCTTTTGCAAATTACGCCCACCCCTACTAATTACACGAATAGCGGCAATCAATCCAATTTGGAAATATATGAACGGGGCTGTGATCACGCAACAATGATGCGAGTACTCCTGAGCCGGTATAATGACCTGTGTATCCTTCGGTATTCCGGTGTGCACGGGCTGCTGAAGATGGCGGATGCGTGAGCTGACTGCTCCGCTCCAACCCGGCTTTTAATCCTGGAACATCGAGGGCCTGGCTGGCGCCCCTGCAGAGGACAACGCAGCCTTGACAGAGGGACTCGGAGAGAGACATGGGAAAGAGGCCAGAGGTCACCTCTGGGCCCAAGGGCTGAGTTGCTCGAAGTTGTATGCGGTGCCTGGCCTGTCGCATGGTGGCTTTGGACTCCTGACCTCTTGAGCCCGTGGACCCCGGGAGCTGTCGGTGCAGCCCTAGCCTGACTGGGTCAGCTGCCTGCGCGGTTGGGAGAAGACCAGTCGGGACTAGGGCCACGGCTACTGTAGTGATCGGCGTGCCGCCCAGGATATGTAATGTTATGTTAGCAGGGTATTTGTAGAGCGGGCAGCTACTCGACAGAGTGTTCCGGCGCTAGTTTAGTGTGGCAGCTGAAGTGAGAGCGACAGCGCAAAGGCTACTGCTGGAACAGCCCAGTTTTTATTATCGTCTCCCTAAAAGGAAGAAGATCCTGCATCTGTCTTAAATTAGGCGGCATACAGTTCCACAGTTTGGCGACTTGAACCTGATAAGATCAACCTCCTATTTGAGATCGTTGGAACACGGGTCCGTGCCAGCGACAGGTAAGCGGATCGTAGGGAGTGCAGAGGCAGTTAGAATTGAACTCTCTTCCTTAGATCAGGGGCTCCAGTATCATGAAGTGCCTTGAAGGCCAGAAAGAGGGCCTTGAAAAAGCTCCTCTTGCAGATCAGGAGACAGTGGAGAGATTTAAGGTGTGAAGACATCTGCGTTCTCGGGCCAAGTAGAGGTATCGCCCTGGCTGCGGCGTTTCGGACCACCCGAAGGCGAGTAAGTAAATAATCCGGCAGTCCAAGATAAAGAATGTTGACATAGTCCAGCCTGGATCCGATCAAGGCCTGGACCACTGTTTTCCTGTGGGGGACTGACAGAAGAGGTAGACGCTGCTTCAGCATTCTTAGGAGGCCAAAGCATTGTCCCGCTACT